>NC_134716.1:95227500-97727500 GCF_049634645.1 Pelodiscus sinensis
GGGTTAATCAAAAGGTTCCAAACTGCTATATCTGGAAAATGTGTTGTCACTCTCTTCACTTCCACTTCATAGTAGTGCAAGCTGTGTCAGAACTTTGCAATGATATCTGCTGCTGAAAGTAAACAGCTACCATGCAGATCAAAGTTTCCTTCTGGTTTTAGGCTGAGCAGCCTAGATTGGGCTGCCGACAATGTCCTCTGGCAAAGTGAATGTCCTGCATGTCTGATCATTCGATGTGATTAGGCACGTTCCAGTTTCATTCCAGATATACTGATAGGAACGTCTTGCATTTAATTTTTCAAAAAGAGAAACTATCAACTTCAAGTTCTGAAAACTCTCTTTTGGTTTATAGTTTTTGCTAAAAAGCTTTCCTTAGTGGCATAAGCAATACTGTTTTTGTGCCTCATGTTGCATACCAAAAGGTGTAGCAGTGTTCCTCCCTGGTAGTGACAAGCAAATATCTTGTCTACAAGACTTCAACCATTTTTTGGATTGAAGTAATTCAAGAATGGTAGAAATTCCCACTTTATTTTAAAGAGCAAAGGAAGAAAAGAAGCTGACTTTATATATGAGTTGCCTGGTTTTTAATTATATAATAAAAGATATGATATCATAAACATTCCATTCTTGTAATTGAGATTAGAAATATGTACTGTAGCCTTGTAAATATCACCATAAAGTGAGAATTAGAAACACTCATCATCAGGAGTAAATGCTACTAGGCCATTTGCCATTTCTTTTTCTCATTTGATTCAAAACTTCTAAACACACACACACACACACACACACACACACACACACTTACTTTCTCTTAAACATACATATATAAACTATGACACATTCATATCTAGTGTTTAACTTTGCAACGTGGTTCCATTTCTACCATACCAAAACCATATACACACTATCTCTAAAGGCTCAAATAAATTAAAAACACAGATTTTTTAGGATGTACAATTAATACTATTTGTTTCACAGTAAAAAACATGAATTCTTGGTACAGTGAGCATCAGAATAACAGTTAGATGGGAATCTAGAACACGTAGAAATAAAATGTGGGCAGAGGCAATTGATTTCAAGCTTGAAGCTCAGATTTACTGTATCAAATTAATATGGGGTGATTATTGCTGTTGTGGTCTCAAAGCACTTAACTAATTTCTGAGTTGTGAATGAACCTCTAATAAACATGAAATGGCTTATAAAATTGCCTTTCCAAATTAGTGCATTGTAACTATTTTATAAATTGGCTTAAACTCATTTTCCTTCCATTTCCCCATATCCATAGTGAAGAGCTCCATTGTTGTGCATTTACTTTCATTAAGGGAAGTTCCTCTATTCAAAATAAGAGCTGTTTATTGAGGTTATTTTTTTCCTTTTGCTGCCAAAGTACGAAAGTTGAGAAGGTGTGAAAGAGAGAAAAACGGAACAATCTTCAGATGGACCCAGATTATATCTAGACTGGTTCTCTTATCTCTCCTGCTAATCTTTTTCATGTTTATCTTAGTTATATAATCTCTTCCAGCTTTGTTTTAGCACGTATTTTGACTGGTTTCTTGCTTAAACTCATCTGGGCTTCTCCTAGCTCAGAGGTTCTTGACCTTTTCCATATCATGTCCTACATTACAATAAAAGGTTTTGGACTCCCCTTCTACCTAGCCATAAAGAGAGGGTGGCCATAAATGTCACCTCTCATCCTTGGATCTTTTATCCTCAGAAAATATATGGCTTCAGACTGAAACCCATGTTCTAGCCCTAAAAGAGCATTTAAATTAAGTTAAAGTGGCTCACCTAAAATACTTTATTATGGTACTCAATACACAGAAATCCATATTAGGGCTATATCTAGACTACATCCCTCTTTTGAAAGAGGGATGTAAATTAGATTTATCAAAGTTGCAAATGAAACTGGGATTTGAATTTCTCGTGCTTCATTTCCATAATTGCGTCACAGCATTTTTTCAAAAACCACTATTTTGAAAGTGAAGCCACAGTCTAGACGCGGTTCTTTCGAAAAGAAAAGCCTTTTTCGAAAGATCCTGCAAACCTCATATTTTTGAGGAGTACAGGATCTTTAGAAAAAGGCTTTTCTTTTTGAAAGAACCATGTCTAGACCACGATTTCACTTTCAAAATAGCGTTTTTTGAAAAAATGCAGAGATGCGATTATGCAAATGAAGCACAGGAAATTCAAATCCTGACTTCATTTGCAATTTCAGTACGTCTAATTTACAGCCCTCTTTTGAAAGAAGGATGTAGTCTAGACATAGCCTAAGTGTGAATGAATTATTGCAGGTAGCTTCCATTTTTGTGGCATATGATTTTCTTTGCAAGATTGTTCAGTACAAGGTCAAAAACTTAAGAATGGGAGAATGAGAGGAAATATGGGTCAACTGGCTTTGCCTAGAGAAGAGAGTGAAGACCACTGTCTTTGATCTTCCAACAACGATCATCCAGGACTCCACTGCCTATTGACTCCTGTATTCTTGTGCAGAGGACTCCCTTTGACACGAAAAAGAGGTGTGCATGGAGTCTGAGGGCGTGATATGGTCTTATATATTTGATTGTAGGGCTCAAACCTTCATCTTCCCCACCTTGTCCCAAACACATTCCTACTTTATAGAAAACTCTGGACTGATGGAATCTGTTGAAAGGGTCTTTCTGCTAATGCTGCTGAAATCTAGCTGGACCTTTGTGTCTGTTTTGTCTCCTCCCTGTACGCCAACCTATCAAGGGGTGCTGCTTAATAATGGTGTGATATTAGTGGCTGAATACAGGATGTGCACACAAGGAAGCCAAGCAACACATATGATGAAAGAGTTAGCACAAGTTGTAGCTTTTTCAGGAGTGGACATAGGGGAACTCTCTATTGAAGAGTATTGACATTAAGGATGTCCCTATCCTAACTAAATTTCTAGGTCCATACACTCACTTTTAATATGGTTAATTAACTTAAACCCTGATTACACAAACCTGAGAGCCAAATATGCCCTGGAATTAGACACCCATGGCTGGCCTGTATCCGCTGACTTCAGCTCTGGGGCTCAGGCTGCAGGGCTGTCTAATGTAGTGCAGACTTCCAGGCTCGGAGTAGAGCCTGCGCTTTGAGACACTGCCACTTCGCAGGGTCCTAGAATTCAGGCTCTGGCCTGAGCTTGGAAGTCTACACTGCAATTAAACAGACCGTTGGCCCAAGCCCTGTGAGACCGTTGGCACAGGCTAATCTCCAGTTTTTAATTGCAGTGCAGACATACCCAGATTCAGCTAGACACTTGGCAAGTACAGGGTGATGGTGCAGTTTGCCCTGAAAGCTAGATGTTAACTCATAATGATGTTTAGTGTCTAATGCTGACTTGCTGCATTTTGCAGAACATGCATGAAATGAGAGGTGATGGCTTTGGTCAACAGCAGAGCAAATAGGCAATGGCACTTCCTGCAAGCTATCCATATTTGGACACAAGCAGATTTATGCTGGAAATCACATAGGAACAGGTTCTCTCGTAAGATCTCTACTGCTTCTATTTAATTGTAGGATCAGGAAAATATCATAATTAGTACAGGGCAGATTATTTGCACTTTAGCATCTGGAATTTCGGGGGTTGGGAGGAGTGAACTATTAGAAACCTCAAAAAATGTTCAGTTCAAAAGTAGTGAGGAGATTTTAGCTGATTTCCATTTTATCTGAACTGGTTCACGTGTCCCTAGCATCAGTGCAGGCACTCTTGCTCCAAAGAAAGTGGCAAACTTGCATCTGAAACATACTATTTGGATATGTACTAATTATAGCTAGCTTACTTCTTCAGATTTTGTGAAAGTGAAGCTAGAGCTTTCAGAGCATTTCCTCTTGAATATTTTAAAGGTTTAGAGAAAGCAATGCTAATGCAGCAGAGATTAAGCTAATTATTTTTCTTGGAAATGTTTGAAAAGATGAACTGAGGCTCTCAGTTTTTTTCCCATAAGCTCCTACAGCTCTGTACTTCAAAAGATGAGCACGCAGTAGAATACAAAGCACCAGCTAGTTAGACTTTACACTGAATAATGATTTCTCTTTCTTCTCTGAAATTATCAAAAGGAAAACCATTTAGCTCAGTATAACCTGATAGGTGCGGTACCTTCAAAGGGAAGATACAGTTTACTGATTACAAACAGTCATATGTGTATATTACCGGAATTCTGGTTATGACGCTAAGATTGAAATCCATCCAGGTTTCAGCTAGAAGTGCTAGAGAATAATTTATCTACTCAGCAGTGTTTTGTCAAAAAAAATCTGCTCTAATAATAGCAAAAGAAGCAAAATAATTTGGCTACTATTTTTTCACCTGCTCTGTAATTGGAACAACACATGGTGCTTTCTACTTTGGAGGCTGGCTTTCTTAAGAGAGTTACTTGTCCAAATCCTAATGAACTAGAATGGGAGCTAGGCACCTAATTGCTTCAGGCTCGTTCGAAAATCTTGATCTAGATCTGCTCTTTTTGCTGGCATTGTGTGATTGAGTCTTAACCTTTCTATACATAACAGTGTTTGTATGACTCAGCCTCCCAAACATTGCTCTATCCATCCCGGGAAGGACTGCACTACCCTAAATGGAAAAATGAACATTGTTCCCCAAGACCACAGTCACCTTGGAGAGTCTCAAACTCACCTCACCCTAACTAAAGGGCAACTGGAATGGCACCTTCTATTCAGTTCCCTTTTTAAGCCAGGGCTATGAAATGATGAACTGTAAAAGCTTGGATAAAGAGACTTGTTTCTTTTTTGCTTTTTTTCCAGTTATTTTCATTTATTCCTTCCTTTCTTTCCATCCCATTTTCACTCTCTCATTTCCATCTGTGTTTTTTTTTCTAGTGAATTGCTTGTATTCATCTCATCTCCCATGTGATTCTTTAATCTTTATAACAGTGCCTCTTCTCTCTCTGACGTGAATGCTTCCCTGGTTCCACCATCTTTCTAGTTCTCTCTTGTCCCCCCTTACATCTTTATTGTTTTGTTCCTTGTTCTATGATCAGACTCTAGTTTTTCCTCCCTTTTTTTTTGCTTTGGATAGAATACACCGGGAAAACCTCTTTCTCCGCTGAGGGTCATGGCCACATCATCTTTGATCCTTTCCTCTTCCCAGTATATGCTATCCAAAGCTCCTGGTTTCTGAACCCATCTCCAGGATTCCACAGTTTTAATCCTTATTTCCACATGCAAACCCCATGTCTTGTCCACCTTTGTCTTCTCTCTTCTTAATACTTGACAGCCCTTCGTGCACAGGAACTGTTCTCTAAGTTCCGCTGTCAGCTCATGTGACCATTGGCTCAAGTTATAGAGCGATGAGCAGCTGTGTGAGTTGACAGAGGAAATTTGAAGCTGCCCACCTGTCACCCTGAGGAAGATCACCCCTAATGTGGATCAGGCTAGCACAGCTCACGGTGTGCAACTTGTGCAGTGGGAGGAGAGACAAACCTCTGTGACAGTAGGGGTGTGGAACTAGAAAGGACAGATAAACTCTACAGATAAATACCAATCAAGTGCCTCCCACTGAGAAGGCCAATGAAACAGAGTTACCATTTCATTAATAATTGTAAGTGTTCTGCCTATCAACAGATAAGCGGCAAGTCCATATCTATATCTTCCCTGCAGTTCAGATTGTGGTGGGACCGATTCAGGCCTCTCTCTAGTAATAGGGACGTGCTTGAGGGAAATGAATCCTGAAGTGCCAAGATGGGAATCTTTTGGGTTAGTAGTTACCAGGGGTGCAATTTGACCATATGCAGAGGGCAAGCAAAAGGCCTGTGCATCACTTAAGCCTCACTTAAATCTTGAGATTCTTAATTGGGACTTCTATGGTACAGAGTGTTTGAGCAGGCTTTCTGAATAGAGAACGGCTTCATGCAGTGATTGGGGCTCAGAAATGTAGCATCTAATGAAGTGTCTCTAGTGAAGTGCAAAACCTGCACATTCCTCATTTTACAACCCTAGCATGATATCATCTGAGTGCTGATGATGACAATGCATACTGTGAAGCACTAGGTAATTGGGGTCAGAGGCTGATATAAAATAGAATAGGCTATGTTCTGTATTCTGTCATTCCTCACTGTGTACATTATACATTTTTATATTAAAACTTGAGTTATCTAGTGTGTTTCAGAGCTTGTGTTCCCACCTTTGGCAATGTAATTTCAGCCACTCATCTGGTGCTGTTGCTAGGCCTTTGGGGTCCTTAAGCAGGAATATTTTGGTGTTCTCCCCCTCCTCCCCTCCCACAACACTCCCTACAATGCCTGCTAATCATTAATAGGGGAGCCCCTTGAGCTGTTCAGGACCCTAAACAATTACTTAATCTGTTTATGCCTAAGAGTTTATTTCAGCTCTCTCTCTTTATTCTGTGTATAAGCTTATTTTTCATTTGCCTTAGATTCCAAGGCTGAGAGAGATCATTGTGATAATCTCATCTGATTTCATGCATAATAAGCTATATAACTTCTACCAAAAAACTTCCTGGAGAACATCCTTTAAAAAAACAACCAATCTTGACTTAAAAATAGCCAGAGGTAGAGAACCGACTATGGCTCTTGGTAAATTGTCTCAGTGGTTAATTACCCACACTGTTAAAAATATACGCCTTATTTCCAGTCTGACTTTATCTAGTTTCAACTTCTCACCATTGGCTCTTGTTATATCTTTCTCTGAAAGAGCCCATTGTCAAGTATTTATTCCATATATAGGTACTTTTAAATTTTAATCTAGTCACTCCTTAACCATCCCTTTTATTAAGCTAAATAGATTGAGATCTTTGACTATGTCACTATGAGGCAAGTTTTCTAATACTTTAATCATTCTCATGGCTTTTTTCTGAACAGTCTCCTATTTATCCTACAGGAGCTGTGGACTCAAGAACTGGAGGCAGTATTCCAGCAGCGATTGCTCCAGTGCCTAATACAAAGGTAAAATAACCTCTCTACTTCTATATTTCCCTTTTGTGCATCAAAGTATCACCTTAGCTTTTTCTGCCACAGCATTGCACAGTGAATTTGTTTAGCTGATTAGCCACCCTACCCCAAATCTTTTTCAGAGTCACTGCTTCCCAGGATAGAATCCCCCATCTTGTAAGGATGACCTACATTCTTTGTTTGCAGATGTATACATTTGCACCATATTAAAATGTATATTGATTGTTTGCAACAAGCTATCTCGATCACTGAGAGTCAATGACCTGTCCTCTTTCTGCTTTACCAGTCCCCCAATATATGTGGCATCTACAGACTTTATCAGTGATGATTTCTAGGTCACTGATACTGTTAAATAGCATAGGACAGAGAACAGATCTCTGCAAGACCACTAGAAATACACCTGCTTGATTCCTCATTTATTTACATTTTGAGTTCTATCAGTTACCCAGCTTTTTATCCATTTAATGTGTGCTGAGTTAATTTTATATTGTTCAATTTTCAAATCAAAATATTATGCAGTACCAAATCAATTGTGTAATACAAGTCCAAGTATATTACATAAACAGTATGATATTTATCAGGAAAACTTGTAAACTCATCAAAATAATTTGGTTATTTTTATAAGTATTATTTTCCATAAACATGGGTTGATTGGCATTGACTATATAGTTTTCATTTAATTCTTTATTATTCAAGTCTCGTATCAGCTGCTCTACTACCTTGTTTGAGGTCCATGTTAGACTGACAGGCCTATAATTACTGGGTCATCCTTTTCCCTCTTTTTCAACATTGGTACAACATTTGCTTTATTCCAATGTTCTACAACATCCTCAGTGCCCTAAAGCTTATTGAAAATTATTGGTAATGGCCCAGTGAGCCCTTCACCCAGCACTTTTTAAACTGTTGTATCCTCTCCTCTCTTCCTATCTAGTTCCTCTCTTCCTTCTCAGTTGTTGATCTCCACCTATCTGATTTTGCCACCTTCCAGTACATGCACCACCGTAACTATCTTCTCTTCCGAGGTTCTCCTCCCTTTCTTTTCCATTACTTTCTGCTACAGGTTGGATCTCACTAGTCGGGCACCCTCAGGACCTGACTGGTCCCTAATGAGGGGATTTGCCGGACCAGGGAAGGTCCCTCCCCTTGTGGCTGTGCTGCCACTGGGCTACGGCTCCAGCCTGCCCCCACTGCTACCCCAGGCCCCCAGGACTCTCCCAGCCCCACTACTGCTGGGGCTGGAGCACCATGGCCAGAGCTATGCACCCAGGGCACAGCTCCACATCCGGGGCAGAGCTCCACAGCTGCCTGGCTCTGTGGCTGGGACCAGAGCTCTGTGGTCTGGGCCAGAGCTCCCTGACTGGGACTGGGACTGGGACTGGAGTTGCCTGGCCTCTGGAGCCAGAATGTGACCAGAGCTCCCTGGCTGCTGCTGGGATAGGAGCTCCCTGGTCAGGGCCAGAGGTCAATGGCCACAGACAGACTACAGCTCCCCGGCTGCTGGGATCAGAGAGCTCCACTGGGACCAGAACTCCCTGCCATGCCATCCCTCCCTCCCCCACTTCAACCCTCTGGGTTCCTGGCTGAGTTCCATGGCCTGTGCCCATGACAGTGCTCCTGCCCCACCACC
This sequence comes from Pelodiscus sinensis, assembly GCF_049634645.1. Classification (NCBI taxonomy): domain Eukaryota; kingdom Metazoa; phylum Chordata; order Testudines; family Trionychidae; genus Pelodiscus; species Pelodiscus sinensis. Next base: position 95,236,060 of record NC_134716.1, read on the forward strand.
AGATCTCCCTTTTCCTGAGCTCTGTGATGCAGGAACATCAGTGGTCCATGCCAGACCACCGATGTTGCTGGAACAGGGAATCTCGGTTAAGGAAGGTTCACCAGTCTTGCCAACTGTTCCTTTGGTCATGTGGCTTTGGATTAATTTATTTTTTACCTCCTGTTGTGTGATATTCCTTCTGGCTTGCTGGCAAGACATTTGATACAGCATTTAGTAATGGGCACTATATAAAATGTAAAAATAAACGACAGAATTCATTACCTTGTAAGGGATTTTCTCTTAAAAGATAGTTATTGATCATTTGTTTTCATCACTTGAATTTTATGAGCCCTGTTTCTCACACTAAACACTGTTTGCTATGTGTTCTCTTAGACCAGGACTACAGTAGGAGATAAGTTTGAATCAAGATATGCAATTCCAGCTATGCTAATTGTGTAGCTGGAGTTGACATACATTAATCTGAACTTTGAGCCATCCCCACAGCAGGAGGTCAATGGGAGAAATGCTCTTGTCAATTTCCCTTACTCCTCACAAGGAGTAGGAGTACCGGTGCTGATGGGGGCACCCTCAGCATTCCATTTAGTGAGTCCTTGTTAGATCCACTAAATTGAACACCAGAAGATCAACCTCTAAAGTGTTGATCCATGAGAAATCATAGACGTAGCCTCAGAGTGGTGTCATTCATTTCTTAGAATGGAAAAATACAAGAACTATTTATGTATTCATTAAAGAAAACAAAAAAGAGAAGAAAAACAACTGAAAAAACTGAAAAGCACCAGTATTCCCTGAAGGTAAATTTACTTGGATATAACAGAGATTTAGAATTATAATTTTTAATTAGGCAAAGAGCACAGTCATTGACTACATCTAAAAAATGTAGATAATGTTATACACTCAATAAGAGCATGTAAATCTTAGTAGATCAAAGATGAACCCTGTTAAATGTAAATCATGGAAATATATTTTCACAAACCTAAATCAGTGTTGAAACTGGTGCCAGATGAACAGCATTACATTTAGAGATTAGTACAATTCTTTATACCACAGAATCATACAGTATTCCTGTGGGGCACAATTTTGGACAGTTAAAATTAAAAGCAAACAAACAAAAAAAGCCTCCAAGTGACCATCTCCTGTTGACCTTGTAACTGCATATGAAGATGTTTTCATCATGTGCACTCACCCAGATGCCACTTCTTATTTCTAAGAATAATATGTTAAGGAGGAAAAGTGGTAACCTTAACACAGTTACAAAAACTGCCATTTTCAGACATCTGACTCAGGAATCCAGTTCCCTGAAATTAGGTTACCATAACTCCTAGGCTTTTGTGAATCTGCCACTCTAAAAAAACAACCCTGCAAGCGCTTACTAGTATCCACTTACTGCTTATCACTGTGGGTTATCCAGTTGCTCTAAAGACCACTTCACTTGCAGTAAACTTTCTTATTGGTCACAAATGCTTGCAGGGTTGGGTCTTAATGAGAGGCTGATACTAATTCCAATTTTAAAACAAACCAAAACTCTTCTGACTCTTTCATCTTAAAATATAACTATATAATTAATTGATGAAATGATTTTCCCTCTCTAGAACATCCACTAACTGGGATTTCTGAAGGACAAACATAATTCATTAAATATATGACATTTGTAGTTTAAGCAAACAGTTTGCAGCCAGGACTAGTTGCCCCTTATTTCATAGGTCCTATTGATTTCAGTGTCCCCTTCATGAATAAGATGATTGGGGGCTAGATGGCATTAACCTTTCACATACATAAACCTGAGTTTATATTCTAGTTCTCAGGATGCATATGAAGAAGCGCAAAATGTTTGTGATATGCGTGCAACCAGACAGACTGTGTCCAGTTTTGTGGCCAAATCCAATTGTAGCTCATCTTTGAAAGGTTCATGATAGCTTCTCAGACTCCACCCTCCCCCAAAATAATAACTCGGGCCCACATTGGAGTGATGCTACTTACGGTGGCTCAGGTGGGAGTCAATTGTTCTCTGATTTGTGTGCCTTTCCTGGGATGCATGCTGGTATGGGGAAGATTACAAGTAAACAAACACTTCTCTTTTCTTGTTGAGTTCATGGGGCTCATATGCCCAGAGCTTGGTTCTGAATATGTGGTTTTGAAGTACTTTTCTTACGATAATCAAGGAAAGCCAACATTCTGTTCCCTCTACAGAACAAATATCTGAGAGGAAAATAGAGAATCAAAGGCAAATGGAATATAGTACTTTTGAGTTCTCTTTCTTTTGATATGTGGAGACTTTGTTTTCTTAAGGATGACTTGGAGAAAGGACCATTAAAGAGGATGAGTGAAACTGACTTGATCAAATATGCCAGATGCGCTCAGAACATCAGAGATTTTTCAGTAGTCAGTTTTGTTCTTATCAGATACATGGGACTTTTCTATGTAGGTTTGATATACAGTAGTACATTCACATCAATCACTTATTGAAAGTGATGTTTGCTTTAGAATACATAACTAATTATCTGTGCTTCATATCTTTCTGTTATTGAAAAAGAAAAGTAAAACTCTATTATGAGCTTAATAAACTCTTGCCACAGCTTTCCCAACTTCTTAAAAACACTTTTGTGTTTTGAGAAATTCATATATCACTGATAACTGGATAGAAATGTGGCACAAAAATGTTTGAAAATTATTCCATTTTGCTGTTGAGTAGTAAAAGATATTACATATATAACAGTTTTGAATTACTTTTCAGCCTTTCTAATTAGAAACATCCTCCTATTACAGATATATGATCATATAAGGGTAGGAATTAGTGTACAAGAAATGAGACTATGCCCTTTAGCTCTGAGTCAAGTAATAAAGAATGTACTATAAAATGATTATCGGCAATAGTGCTATTCCTCAGCTATATAATAGCAATATTACACTTCAAAGGATTTACCGCTATTAAAGAGAAGCTATAATTATTTAAAATGCAACAAACTTTCTACCTGTTACTTGGATAACATCTTAGATTATTCATTTTAAAAGAGTGTCATAAGAAAGTTACTTTTCACTACTGATGCTGTTGGTTTACTTTTTGTATTTCACTCAACATAGCTAATGAAGACTGGATCTTGAGTTGCAATATGTTTCAGAGACTGATTTGAGTCAATTTTGTGCTCCCCCAGTCCTAGGGCTATTCCTCAGCTATATAATAGCAATATTACACTTCAAAGGATTTACCGCTATTAAAGAGAAGCTATAATTATTTAAAATGCAACAAACTTTCTAGCTGTTACTTGGATAACATCTTAGATTATTCATTTTAAAAGAGTGTCATAAGAAAGTTACTTTTCACTACTGATGCTGTTGGTTTACTTTTTGTATTTCACTCAACATAGCTAATGAAGACTGGATCTTGAGTTGCAATATGTTTCAGAGACTGATTTGAGTCAATTTTGTGCTCCCCCAGTCCTAGCGCTATAGTGCTGCTCTTGGCCATCCCAGACATCAATTAGAAGTGCCTGAAGAATGCTTTAAACCACACCAGCTACCCACGGCCCACAAGCATCATTCCCTTTCCCCTAGCTATGGTCTCAGCACTGGTGACTGATCAGAGGGCTCCATGCCACTGAAGGATTTCCATGCACAATGAAAGTTGGCTTAAGATCAGATTTTTCTCTTTCCATTGCACACACACCTTGCCTTGGGACCTGTGGTGACTGTTGGCCCCTTTGACTAGTACAGTGATCATCAAACTCTCAGTGGCAGGGGTGTGCCTGGGAATAAAATGGACCACGTTTGGAGGAACATTTTCTGTAGCCTTCATCCACAGCCAGAGGAGTTGCTTCTCCCTACCTCACCCCTGGGACCAGTGGAGTGGCTGCCCCTTGGGCTGCAGGAGCTTACTCTCCCTGCCCTGAGGGAGTTCTGTGCGCCTACTGATTAGGAGGGCTGTACTCTGCTTGCCCTTTTGTGCATGCCCCTATTAAGGTGCCCCATATTTTAACAGAAAGATTTGTCTGTTGTGCACCTTCCTTTCCCAATCCCCTAATGTCCCTGTGCAAACCACTTGCTGATCTGGAAACATTAGGAATGTATTTATGTTTTAAATAGAAACAAATAGTCTGGTAGCACTTTAAAGACTAACAAAACATGTAGATGGTATCATGAGCTTTCGTGGGCACAGCCCACTTCTGATGAACAGAGTGTTGGATGATTTGGTTCTGGACATCCAACACTCCAGTTTTGTTAGTCTTTAAAGTGCTACCAGACTGTTTGTTGTTTAAGTTTTGTTACCACCAAATTTAAACGTTCCTTGAAATTAATCTTCATAACAACCCCATGAATGAGATAAATACTAGAAAACACTTCTAAACAGCGGAAAGGCCACAAATGAGCATAGAAGACAGAGACAGTTAGTTAGGCTATGTCTACACTGCAAGGTTGTTGTGCAAAAAAAAAGGTTTTTTGAGCGTCCACACCTCAAATGCACTTTTATGCAAGAAAATCAGCAATAAAATAGCAGAACAGAGGGCTTTTGCCGGTGTAAATAAACCTCCTTTTACAAGACATAACTCCTTTTTGCACTACTGCTATTGCACAAAAAGGCAAGTGTTGACTCTCCAGAGGAAAAAGCACAGGTGCTCCGATGGCCATTATGTGAATAGCCATCAAAGCTTTCTTGTACAAGAGCATCCATTCAGTGTGGATACTCTCTTGCACCAAAGCATGTCACTGTTGCAATGTACTTTGAGGTATGGATGTGCTCTTGCGCTAGAAGTTTTTGCGCAAAAACTCTTGTGTAAAAGACTTCTTGCGCAAGAAGCCTGCAGTGTAGACATAGCCTTAGTAAGTTCTCTCTCTTCTGGCAATTCAGTGAATACCTTCAAACCAGTGAAGACTCACCCCAGAACCATTGGAGTATGCCTAGCCTTAGTCAACATGCAACAGGATGATACTAACAAAGCAAAAACTTAATAAACAACAAATAGTCTAGCAGCACCGTAAAGACTAACAAAACATGTACAGGTGGTATGAGCTTTCGTGGGCACAACCCACTTCTTCAGATGAATGGAGTATTAAAAGTCCAATTTCAAAATAAATAGGAGATGGGAGGGGGGAGAAGGAAGTGAAAAAGGGAGAAAAATGTCAATTAGAGTGTTCATGTTACATGCAGCTAATAGAGAAGATAAAATTGTTCTTAAGTACCCATTATTTGGGTTTTTTTAAATCATTAGGATGTGGAAGGTATTGTGCTAGACAGGGTAACGTCTTTATTCATACCTTTGTGATGGGTCCCAATCCTGTAAATGAAGTTAAGTTCCCAGGTTTCCCTGTGTATTTATCTTGTAGAATTGGCCTGAAACAACATGGTGACTTTGAGATCCACTAATGAGTGCCTGGGCAGGTTAAAATGTTCTCCAACAGATTTCTGTGTGTTGCCTTTTCAGATATCTGATTTGTGTCCATTAATTCTATCCCATAAGGTCTGTCTACACTGCATTCCTCTTTCAAGAGTGGAATGCAAATGAAGCCAGGCAAAATTGCAAAAGAAGTGGGGATTTGGATTTTCTTCACTTCATTTGCATAATCGCATCCGGCCGCTATTTTGAAATACCCTATTTTGAGATAAAAACGCCGTCTAGGTGCAGTTATTTCAAAAGAAACCCCTCCTTTTGAAATAACTGTTTTACCTCATTTTTTAAGGAGTAAGTGTTATTTCGAAAGAAGGGGTTTCTTTTGAAATAACTGCATCTAGATGGCATTTTTTATCTCAAAATAGGGTATTTCGAAATAGCAGCCGTACACGATTATGCAAATTAAGCGCAGGAAATTCAAATCCCCACTTCGTTTGCAATTTTGCTAAGCTGAATTTGCTTTCTTCTCTCGAAAGAGGAATGCAATGTAGATGGACCCATAGAGACTCTCCAGTTTGGCCAATATTGCTGGCATTTGATGGCATAGATCACTTTAGTAGATGTGCAGTTAAATGAGCCCGGATGTGGCAATGGGCCAACAGCAACTGCAGGGCCATGGGGCCAAGATGCAGAGACTTGGGTGGAAGGGGTGGAGTCAAGGGCAGTCAGCCCTTAGCACCACCCACACCACAGTACTTCCCCCCACCTCCCCAACAAGCCTCAGAGCCATGGGGAGCAGCACTTCAGCAGCAGTTCAAAGGGGGACCTCAGGGCTTAGCAGCTAGGAGATCTGGGCTCTTTGAATCTCTGGGCCCCGGGGCAGTTGCCCAGTTTGCCAATCCCGCCAACCCACCCCCGTACCGGTGGGCCTAGCTGTAAGTTTTCAAATGGCTTCCTTTTTATTTATTTTTGCATAGCAGCCACAGACCATGAAGTTCAGAGGCCAGCAGGATATTAGCTTGACTGGAACAAATGCAGGGAAGGAGGAGGGGAAGCAGACATTGTCCCAGTGAGGCTGCACGCAGATTAGGACTATAATAGAGTTTAAAGAGAAGCTAGATAATTTCATGGAGGTTAGGTCCATAAAAGGCTATTGGCCAGGGGATAGAAATGGTGTCCTTGGCCTCTGTTTTTCAGAGGCTGGAGAGAGATGGCAGGAGACAAATCGCTTGATCATTGTCTTCGGTCCACCCTCTCTGGGGCACTTGGTGCTGGCCACTGTCGGTAGACAGGATACTGGGCTAGAAGGACCTTTGGTCTGACCCAGTACGGCCGTTCTTATGTTCTAGGGTTGCCAACTTCTTATGTTCTTATGTCCCCTTCTCTGCCCCTTCTATGAGGTCATGCCCTCCGTTCACTCCATCCCTATTCCTCTGTCACTTGCTCCCCCCTACCCTCACTTGCTCATTTTCACCAGGCTGGGGCAAGGGGTTAGGGTGTGAGGGGGGTGAGTGCTCAGCCTGGGGGTGCAAGCTGTGGGATGGGGCCCAGAGATGAGAGGTTTGGGTTGCAGGAGAGAGCAAAGATTCTTCTGGGATTTATAAGGCAAGTCCACAAAGTTCCTGCATGTCACCTGCCCCTTTCCCTTTGTCCAACCTGAGTTTTTAGCTGGAAATTTGTTTTAAATGTAATTGCCTCATTTTGAGTTTCATTCTTTATATTTGTCCCCACTTGGATATAGAATATTTCAGCAATGCAGTTTAGGTGGTGAATATGCCACAAGCCACAGATTAAAAAGTCTCATAGAAATAATAATATTGCAGTAGTAGAAGCAGCAAATGTTCCAGCTCTACCAGTCATCCCACAGCATGGCTGTCAATGCTCTGAAAGGCCTTCAAAACCACAGCCCCATGTTAACCCTTTCTCTGCTGGCTCCTGGTGCAGTGAAAATGTGGCTACAGTGTTTGAAGTAGGATGTTGCCAACTCAAGAGTGATGTGCCTGGTTTATGGGGCAGAACTGGCAGTGCATTTTGCTACCAGGTGCATGAACTAACACTGAAATAGTTAGTAGTAATGCTCATCAACCTATAATTTAACAGAGGAATTTTTTGTGGTTTAGTTAATTGAAAGATATTGAAAGAATTTTTTGTGTTTTAGTTAATTGAAAGATGTTTTATGAAATAATTGATATCAATAGTCTTATAGTCCAATAAAAGCTAGAAAATGAAACATTAACATATAGTAGCCTCTTGAGTCACAGTAAATGTGGAGATAGGAGACTTTCTCTTTTATGTCTTTTGCTGGCAGACTATTTGTTTGTTTATAACAAATATGGAAATCTAAATGAGAGCTAAATAGTGTGGCTAATTTCCATGGATGCTTGAGAAATTCATACTTATTATAGAACACAGATGGGAGTAGAGCAGAACCTTTCAATTAGAATGGGCATTTCCGATTCTTGGGTTCTAGAACTGGGGAGAATGGTTTAAAGATTTGTTCAAGTTTGACAGGAAACATTTTATAGTAATCAAGGTCGAGATAAGGATTCTACTCTACAACTTCAATACTGAGGGGGTGCATATGGGAACCAGAATCTCCCTGGGTTTATCCAAAGTGCTGGATCTGAAGAGGTATTTTGATGATGAATAAAATAATCAGCATTGAAACTGTTCTTGATTTTTAAATATTTTATAGCTCTCCGTATATGAAATATAATTTTCCACAGTAGAGTTCCCATCATTCTTTTTTGCTCCACTTACCAAATAATTATGCTAAATACCATCTATTATTCTTCTATATCAGGATATAGTGAGAATTCTAGACAATTCTTGGTCTAGCATTAATGCAGTTCCACCAGTGCTGCCAATTTGTCACATTTTTTATTTTTTATTATCTTGTCTATGTAGAGATAGGCTATGATTTCCATCAGCCTTCTCGCTGTCATCTTCTAGTCACAGCTGGCCTGAGTTCAGTATGAGCTAACAGTCTAGAAGTGACCATATCCTACTTCCAATTTGGAGTCAGCCAGGTACTCACTCCCACATGGAAAACTTAAATATCCTTTCCAGCCAAAAAACATTAACTGGGTGCCTCTCTTTCTTGCCTCATCGCCTATGCAACGAAACAACCAGCATGAAGAACTGAATTGCATATTATTTTAGCATATCTGTGGAGACCTGAGACCAAAGCAGGCTTCGGACAAAAGTCAAGAGTCTCACTAATCTCATGGTGCTTTCTGTTTGGCAAGCAGATTGCAAAACTACCACACAATTTTAAAGTCTCTGTTCAAAGGACAAATGGGATCGGAATAACATGGGTGTGGTAGGTTAGGAATTACAGGTAGTTCCCGAGTTACGCAGATCCGACTTACGTCGGATCCGCAGTTACGAACGGGGATTTTCTCGCCCCGGAGGACTCGAGCGGCAGGACGCCTGGTTCCGCCGCCCGCCTCCTCCGGGGCGAGAAAAGCTGCTCCCCGTCTCCCTGGTCTGCTGCGGGAGCCAGCAGACCAGGGAGACGGGGAACAAAGTGGCGGAGGACCCGGGGCCGGACCCGCGGCCGTTTCCAGATCAGCTGGAAGCGCCGCGGGTCTGGCTGGGTCCTGCGTGGCTTTGCTTAGCGTCTCCCTGGTCTACAGACCAGGGAGACGCTGAGCAAAGCCGCGCAGGACCCAGTCCGACCCGCGGCGCTTCCAGCTGATCTGGAAGCGGCCGCGGGTCCAGCCCCTGGTCCTCCGCCACTTTGCTCCACGTCTCCCTGGTCTGCTGGGGGGGGACGCAGCTAGTGCCCCCCCCCCAGCAGACCAGGGAGATGTGGAGCAAAGCCTGGGGCCTGTGGTAGAGCAGGTGGGGCGCTGCCGGTTGGTCCCGCAGCACCGCTCCTTGGCGCTACTGGACCAACCCGGCAGCACCCCAGCTGCTCAGCCCCAGGAGTCCTGATTGAGCCGCTGCTGATCAGTTTCAGCAGTGGCTGAATCAGGAGCAGCTGGGGTGCTGCTGAGTTGGTCCAGTAGCGCCGAGGAGCGGCCGCGCTACTGGACCAACCCAGCAGCACCCGAGCTGCTCTACCCAGGCGTCCCCAAGTTAGCCGCTGCTGAAACTGACCAGCGGCTGACTACAGGAAGCCCGAGGCAGAGTTGCTCTGCCCCAGGCTTCCTGGAATCAGCTGCTGATCAGTTTCAGCAGCAGCTGAATTGGGGACGCCTGGGGTTCTTAAGTTGAATCTGTATGTAAGTCAGAACTGGTGTCCAGATTCAGCCGCTGAATCTGGATGCCGGTTCCGACTTACATACAGATTGAATTTAAGAACAAACCTACAGTCCCTATCTTGTACGTAACCCGGGGACTGCCTGTATCTGTATTGTTAGAACTGTATTGATCCATTTGCATGTCTAGGACATGCCTCGCTCCAGCCAGTGCATAGTCTCTCTCTCTCTCAATCAGATTTACCCACACAATAGAAAGACAGACAGACGGACTGACTTAAAATAAATACAGTTTAGCTGTATTTATCCAACTCTCATCAAAAGATGTTGTTACAATAGGTTAGTTTCAATGCTAATCTAGACAAGATTTTTGCAAGTCTGCATGTTACTAGCTGCAAAAATAGCTGCATGAGAACAGATTGGTTAGAAAGCACTGAACATTTTTTTCATAGGGGTTTCTATTTATAAACAACTGTGTAGTTATCTTAGTCTGGAAAAACTACTTGGTTTCATCCAACATGAAGCTTAGGGTTAGTTCTCATGCATGACACATGCTGAAGTTGCTGTGCATGCATCTACAAGAAACATTTCTTCCTCTCTGTTCAGATATGTAAATACTAACCATGCAGCTGGAGCTAGGAAATTGTTTTGCTCCCAATGCTAATTAGAACCACTAACCAGGAACTTTGAGTCACATAAACATAAATGACAATTTGTAAGCAGGTGAAAATAATTTGCGTCTAGATAAATAATACAACTATTCTTGTTGTCCTTTTGCTACTGATTTTTAAAAAATCTCTCAGGGAGGCAGTATTGTAATCTCTAGTTCAAGAGGAAAAGCAAGTATATGGTATCTCTTTGTTGTCTGCTGCCATTATCTTCCTCTTCCTGTTCCTCTTTCCCCTTCCTTTCTGCCTCATGTATGGAGTAATATCTATAGATTTAGAGAAATGGGTCAGCTGATTAAAAGCCCAGTCCTTCCTGCTTCTCTCCTATTCCTTTGAAGACCTCATCCTGTAAGGAGCTGACATCTTCAGTTCCCATTTCAGGAAATTCGCAGTGCTCAGTGTCTTGCGGGAAGTGTATATAGCTTGGATAATCGATGCCTCGTTCAGTGCTCACAGAAGTAGCAGCTGCTGTCAGTCATGCAGCTTTAGGCTTTTAGAGTCAACCTGTCTATAACAATGTGTGTAGTGACAGATGGTGGAACAGGAAAGACAGACAAAAAGTTGCTGAGGGGAGAGGGAATGTGTTCCCAGACAAAAGCTGTGTGTCACAAATACCTGTACTTTATTAAAAGATAACTATACACACAAACTGGCAAAAGGTCAAATTTCAGAGACAGACAGACTTTCCTCAACTCAGGTCTTTTAATGTTTACAGACTTGATTCTCAGCCTTTGAGTTTCCTGGCTTTTGTCAGCTTTTATTGTGTCAGTGATCGTACCATTGTCTAAACATTGTCTTTGAACAACACATAAAACACAGACTCACACAAGGAAGTAAATATTTTAAAATCTCTTCATGGATATTTGAGCATTCCTAAAGACTGAACGACTCCCTCATCTCCCCCTCCCCCACCCCCCATTAAGAGATCAAAAATCAAGGTTCTTGCACAACTCAAGTCTCACTTAAGATCTGTTTTGAGGACCTAAGTGGTGCATGGCCTTGTGTAATGCTTTGCACAGATATGAATATAGCCCAGTGTTTACATATTACCATGCATGCATTTTGATGCTGAGTTTATTGCATTTATTTGATAAATTGGAATGATTTTGCTCCCTTGGTTAAGAATCTATTTTGGTAAATGCACTTATGTTAAAAAAAACACACATTGAAATATTTACTGGGATATTAATAAATCTGAAGGGCAATTAATATGGACCCTTTTTAGAAAACTGTCAATAACTTGGAGATAATCAAGTGTCTGCTTGGGTGGGCTTAATCTCTCATCCCCCCCGCCCCCCCCCCCACACACACACAGCTACCACCACTACCTCCCAGAACTAATAGGGAGTGTTAGCCTCTTATTCAAACCTTTATTATCCTTTTTTTTCTCTCTCTCCCTCATTCACTTGATTACTTGAGAAATCAAAAAGGACTTTTCTGTGTGTTACACACAAATCTCTGGGTAACATTTTTGTTGAAACTGCCTGACCAGATTGTAGTACTTCCATTTAAAAAAATAATAAGAATCAGCCTAGAAATAATACCAACAGCCTGTCATGTCACTAGTAGAGCTTTCATAATAAATTATGCTAGTTGGCAGGGGATGCTCTGATGCTTATTGGAAGGAAATGTGTCTGCAACTTATTGGTTTTCTGTGTACCCTTTGCAAATATGGTGCAAAATGCTAACGGGCTCTGAGTACCTGCATTCCCATTTGTTTTGCAGTGTTTCAAAATAATGGAATTGCTGTGTAGACACTCACATTGTTATTTTGGACTAACGGCCGTTATTCTGAAATAACGCTGCTGTGTAGATCCACCTGCAGTGGTTTTCAGCATGTGATCCATTGGAGCCCTGTGGGTTTACAGACTACTTCTAAGATTTCCAAAGAGGTCTGCACTTCCATTTGAAAATTTGAGGGATCCAAAAATAAAATTTAAAAAAGGTAATATTTTTTTCCAACCACAGACAAGATCTGAGGGTATGTCTACACTACAAAGTTAATTCAAACTAATGGATGTTAGTTCGAATTAACTTTGATAGGCGCTACACTAGCGCTCCGCTAGTTCGAACTTAATTCGAACTAGCGGAGCGCTTAGTTCGAACTAGGTAAACCTCATTCTACGAGGACTAAGCCTAGTTCGAACTTACTAGTTCGAATTAAGGGGTGTGTAGCCCCTTAATTCGAACTAGTGGGAGGCTAGCCCTCCCCAGCTTTCCCTGGTGGCCACTCTGGCCAAGACCAGGGAAACTCTATTGACCCCTTCCCGGCCCCGGACCCCTTAAAGGGGCACGGGCTGGCTACAGTGCCCGTGCCAGGTGCAAGCCTGCCAGCACCTAGCTAGCAGACCCTGCACCTGGCACGGATCGAGCCAGCCACCCGATGCCCCCCAGCCCTCCCCCTCTTCCCAGGACCAGGCTGGCGGCTCCCGGGAGCTTGCCCAGGACCGCAAGAGGCGGGCACCCGCCTGGTCCAGTGCAGACATCGTGGACCTCGTCCACGACCTCCGCACTAGGCACAGGAAAGCGGCCGTCTAGGGCAGGAGAGCTGCCAGCCTGGCCACCCAGGAGCAGGTTGGCATGAAAATCAAGGTGGTCCAGTGAGACCCCCGTCCCTGAGCCCTAAGCTTAGAATGGCCGTACTGGGTCAGACCAAAGGTCCATCTAGCCCAGTAGCCTGTCTGCCAACAGCGGCCAACCCTAGGGACCCTGGAGGGGATGGACCAAAGACAGTGACCAAGCCATTTGTCTCATGCCATCCTTCTCCAGCCTTCCACAAACTTCGGGCAGGGACACCACTCCTACTCCCTGGCTAATACCACTCCACGGACCCAACCTCCATGAATTGATCTCACTTCTCTTTAAACTCTGTTCTAGGTCTAGCCTTCACCGCCTCCTGCAGCAAGGAGTTCTACAGGTTGACTATTTGCTTTGTGAAGAAGAACTTTCTGTTATTAGTTTGAAGCCTGCTACCCATTCCTTTCCTTTGGTGTCCTCTAGTCCTTCTATTATGGGAACTAATGAAGAACTTTTCTGTATGCACCCTCTCCACCCCACTCATGCTTTTAGAGACCTCTATCATATCCCCCCTCCATCTCCTCTTTTCTAAGTTGAAAAGTCCCAGTCTCTTTAGCCTCTCTTCATATGGGACCTGTTCCAAACCCCTGATCATTTTAGTTGCCCTCCCCTCTCCTACCCTCTCTCTTCCCCTCTCCCACCTCCTTTTCCCAGTCTCCCCCAGTTTTGTTCAATAAACAGAGATTCTATTTTTGAACACAATTGTCCTTTATTTTGTACAACAGGAAGGGGGGCTAGGGAAGGGTAAGTGGAAGGAGGTGAGGGAGGAATGGGGTACGAGCCCCCGATGGGGAGGACTGGGCTGGCTCTGCGGGCTTCTGGGGGTGGAACCTCTCCTGCAGCCCCCCAATTGCCCACTCTCCCCAGATGGCAGCCCACGGCAAGTGCAGCTGGTCTGATGGCCGAGTGCTGTGATGTGCCCAGTGTGGGTAGTCCGGGCAATCCAAGCCAGGACTGCTTTGCAAGCGGGGCACCCCTGAGAACTGTCTGTCCAGGGTGGGGGTCAGGTCCCTTTAAGCACAGCCCTGGGCTAGCCTGAGACAGCAGCTCCACGTTCTAAGTCCTACTCTGATGCTCTGCCGGCACTGCTTCCGGCCATCCTTAACCCCGGTTCAGGGTCCAGTTAATGTGGACATGCTAGTTCGAATTAGCAAAATGCTAATTCAAACTAGTTTTTTAGTCTGGGTGCGTTAGTTCGAATTAGCTTAGTTCGAATTAACTAATTCGAACTAAGTTAGTTCGAATTAGCGCTGTAGTGTAGACATACCCTTAGAGAGTTAGCATAGCAAATTATGCCCCCCTCATAAATCTTTCAACATTCTCAACATGGCTTAGTATTTTGCTTTTATGTTGCACGAATGCTGCCTGATCCAAGCGGACGTTAGTATCGAAGGCAACCAACCAACATTTCCAATGTTCGCTATCACCTGATACCAGGCTCCTTTTAACATATTACACAGTCTAGGAGATTTCCATTATTAAGAAATAAAAGAAACTTGCACAGCTCATAAAGCAATTGGGTGTCACTGTTGAAAAGGCATTTTATATGTTTATTATTATTATCATTATTATTATACATAAGTGTCAGCACACTGGTATTTGACTCTGGGGTGGGGTTCCAGAAGTCAGCACTGCAGTTTTCCCAGTGCTATGGCCAACAGTAGGAATATAGTCAGGGAGATTTTGAAATAGCACCGCCCCACTCCTGTGAAAATGTCAGTGAAACTATTTCAGCGGCAACTTGGTGTTGCAACTATGAAAATAGTTAGGTCAGAGACATTAACATTCCTTTGGCTATGTTGTTTCTGCAGTGTGACTAGGCAACTGAGCCCATTAAAGTATCCCAGGCCTGGTGGTTTCCTCAGTTTTACCAAACATGCAGTATATTCCTATAAAACCTTAAATAAAGTATAACAAGGCAATTTTTAGTAGCTATTTGATTTCAGCATATACAATAAAAGTTCACATATACCAGATACTGAAGCATATGCTTAATTTTAAGCATGTGAAAAATCCCACTGATCAGTGCTTACATAGCTTGCCTTATTTGGTGTAAATTTATTCCATGAATTTTCCAAGATCCCCAAAATGGAAATATTTATCTTCACCAAATCGTTCTCCATGATCTGAGGTTCTCAACAAAATAGGATCTGGATTCAAAATACCCTTTTCAAAACAAAACTTGACCAATATTTTACAGAAGCAACCCCCTTCTGACTCTAATTTTGTTATCTCTATTTTAAACCTAGTCACACCTAATGGTAATAACTGCTGCCTGTTGGGGACAGTAATTATGCTTAATTGTAATGATGCCTTCAGGTGATTTAGTGGTACTTAGGTTTTTATGTCTCAGTCTCTTCCTGATTCTGTATGCTCGTGGCCACACTTTTCAGTTCTTCCTTGCCTTGGATACCTAAGGAAAGCACATATAAATGATAGAATGCTTTGCTGTTGCTTGAGGTGATTGTCCATTTGCTCCTTTCATATAACATACTCATATCTGACAGCTGTTCTGACCCTTAGTCAGGCAGCAGGCTGAGTGCTTATCCAAGAGCAGATAGTGCTTCCTCTACAGTCTATCATGATGTGACAGGATCTCCACAGTTCTCCAGCAGTAATCATTTCATCTTCTGTTAAATCAGAAGTTCTACTTCTTGTTGGTTGTCTCTCGGGAGCTGAGGAAGACATGTTGTGCATAAGAAGTTCTACTTAATTGGGCTAAAAATCATCCAATAGGGCCTCATGACTTAGCAGATTCTCTGTACTGTGGGCTAAATTCTCTGCTGACTGGAGTTATATCGGTAGAGAATTTGGCCCCTGTAACAATGAATAAATTAAAATAATTCTAGATTTGCAGTTTACTCTAGTACACCATGAACATTTCTTAAAATATAGCCATTACAGATATTTATAGACAGTTCTTATGTGGCAGTGTGATAATCTTTGGCAATAATAATAAAAGTTAGTTTTTATACAGCATTTTATGAGGTCACACAGGAGGCCAGTATCATTTATCTCAGTTTACTGTTGGGGAAACTAAGTCACTAAGTGGGCAATGACTACAGGCTGCCTGTTTAACAGGTGAACTCTGAATATATTCCATAACATCTTAGGTTTGTCTACATGGTGGGGAAATGCACAATATAGGGGCTGTGATTTCTAACATATTTCATGCTCACTGCACGTGGGCCCTATTGGTTCACACAAAAAGTTCCCTAATGCAGTTTAAAGCAGAATTGTGCACAACATTAAAGTTCAGTAGGGAACTTTTACTTTGCATCGTCAGGGTTTACGTTGACCAAAGAACGTGTGGCACATATCAGTGCACTTTGGAAATCACACAGCTGTACTATCCATTACCCCATCCAGAAGACAAGCTTGACGATATGTTCTGTGTGGAAAGGACTGTCACTTAAGTTAAATGTTAAATAATGACTACTGCAGTTGCTGTGAGTACAAGTTGGGCTAAAATGAAATAGTGTTCTGAAATGACTATTAAACATTCCAAACAATTATGAATATGCCAAATTGTAACAGTCTATGCCTTATTGTTTTACAGCAGAGCTTGGCAGCCTTCGGCAAGCAACCCATCAGGATAAGCTGCTGGTGGGCTGTGAGACATTTTGTTTACACTGACTGTCCACAGGCAGAGTCCTTCTCCTTCCCCACCACAGATCTCAATGGCTGCGGTTTGTCTCACAGCCCACCAGCAGATTATCCTGATGGGCTGTGTGCCAAAGCCTGCCAATCCCTCTTTCACAGTATAGAGAGATTTTTGCTAAATAATCTTAGTGTAATTGACTTATGTCTGCCTAAAACGGAGATTCCAGGTAATTGTTTGAGATGTGCATTTATTCTTGGTTTGAGGCATATTGTTTGGGACTGGAAAAGGCTTAGTGATTATATCCTACCTGTTTTCTTTTAAAAATATTTGCTATTGAAAGAGTGGTTTAGTCAAGCTATGTTGTGGCAGTGTTGATCCCAGAGTACGAGAGAGACAAGGTACAGGAGGGAACAGCGATCTGCGGCCAACAGGAACTTCAAGTGACCATACCTGTGTGTACACAGGTAAATAATGCACCAGCAGCCCGAACATCCTCTAGCTTACTGCCCACCTCTGATTTAGATTCTTCCTTCACAAATTGGCGAGGAGTCCTGTGGCACCTTATAGACTAACTGAAGTGTAGGAGCACAAGCTTTCGTGGGCAAAGACCCACTTCGTCAGACGCATGCATCTGACGAAGTGGGTCTTTGCCCACGAAAGCTTATGCTCCTACACTTCAGTTAGTCTATAAGGGTATGTCTACACTACCCCGCTAGTTCGAACTAGCGGGGGTAATGTAGTCATCCGCAGTTGCAAATGAAGCCCGGGATTTGAATTTCCCGGGCTTCATTTGCATGAAGCCGGCAGGCTTCTAATCCGAACTAGCTGTACTCCTCATGGAATGTTCCACGAGGAGTACAGCTAGTTCGGATTAGAAGCCTAATCCGAACTAGCTACTCTGTGCCGCGTGTAGCCGCGCGGTATGGGGTTCGAACTAGCCGGCATTTAAAAATGGCACTCTACAGGAGGTCAGGCTAGATGATCATAGTGGTCCACCCTGGCCTTAGAATCCATTAATACTATCCTAAGGGCTGAGTGTTATAGGAGAATGATATTAGAATGATGTTAGAATAACCATCTAAGATATTATTACAAGTGAATCAACGAATAATTATGACAAATGTAAAATGTGGCAACACTGTACACTTTAAACTTGTCTTTATAGAGCAAGAAGGAGAAATTCCAGGGACAACCTCTGATAAGTCATTATCTGAATGAGGATATGGGATGGAGGCCAAAACCTCCTGTAATTGAAATATAAGCAAACAAGTATGCAACCAGTAAGGAAAAGCTGATAATATCACCTCTGCTAAACAAACCAAATTGTAGGCCCTGGAATTTCTGTTAAAATAGACCAAACTTGGAATATGGATAAAAACAAACATCTGATATACCAAAGGAAAAGCTGTGTCTTGCATATACATCATGCTCCAAAACAAGGAATGACTTATGACAGGCTGAAAACAGCATAATTATGAGCAGTCTGTATGAACAATATAGCACAGTATTATAGGTAAAAGGACAGAGATATATATGTGCCGGAGAAATTCTCTAGAGAAGACTTGAAAAGAAGGATGTTTTCTAGATAACATTCAAGTTTTATCTCCTCTCATTGGTCATGGAAAATGACATCATAAGCAGGTACTTCTAATCATTCATCAGAGATTGTAGGCCAGATCCTTGTCCCTGATTAAAACCCATTTGTACCACTCCAGCTGCACAAAGGGGACTTAAAGATAAAGCTGCATCAAACAGGTTACTGAAGTTTACCAAGTGCGAGGGGATCCTTAGCTGGCATAAAACCAGTCTAGCTTTATAATGGCTGCTCCTCCAATTGAGACATAGAAGCATGGATGGAGCACGCTGCTGTGGCATGCAAAAGGTCCAAAAGGAAGTAGATTTAGAATTGCCCTGTTCTGGAGAAGTGCTCAGCTGGGACAGAGCTAGTGTACCTGACTCATGCTACATCCCCACCTGTCCTGGATGTAGGCAACATGCATGAGGTGTGAAGGAGATATTTCCCATTTCAAATACAAGGAACACGTGGTCAATGACTGGATAGCTCATGTGTCATGTGGTGGTCACTCATGCTGCGAGCAAGCAACCCAACATACACTTCATGTGACTTTTCACCCTGGAATGAGGAGGCAGCACCTCTTGATACGTATGTATTTGGTGTCTGGGAGGTGCCAAGATAGCGTGGTGATGGGCACAATACTGAGGCCCTGACTGAGTCCAGCACTGAAGTACTTGGGTATTTCCATCCGTATTCAACAGAGCTCTTAAACATGTAGTAGTTCCATTGACTGCCCATTGAAGTTAAGCATGTGCTTAATGAAGTACTTTGCCAGATCAGGGCTTCAGACACTGACATTCCCTGTCCGCTCACTATGCTGGCTCCTTGGGAACAGTTGGAGGGATAGAACATTTGCCAAAAAAGGATGAATGTGATGTAATCAAAGGGAGCCCTGAGACATCAGTGAGACAGCTCACTGGAGTGGTATAGTGCACTGAAATAAAAATTTCTAGCACAGTACCCAGGGAAGAAGAAACAGGCTGAGTCCATGTTCCAGTATGACATTGTGGGAAGGGTGAGACACATTGTGGGAGGGGCAAGAAGAGGGTTAGACAGCAGCTGGGAATTTTGTGACTCCCGTGCAGCATACGTGGTCCAGCCTGTTATAGTCTTACCACATTCTTGGATTTCTCTATTGGCAGAATTCTCACTGCCCTTTTGCTGCTGCTCTGATGAGTGCTGTGCTAGATATTTCCAGAGCTGGGCCAGCAACTCTTGCCTACAAACCAATAAACACAGGGAGGGAAACTTTCAAAGGCATAGATGGCAATTGTCTATACAAGTCATATGGGAATTTGGGACCCAACATCAATTTGAAAATCCCCTTCCCATGAAATGAGGAAGATGTTTCATTAAAATAAAGTTAACTACTCTCCCATCACCACAGACATACAAAACTGGAGGTTACTGCACCCAACACTGAAAGATATTAAAAGATTTAGAAAGCTCAAGCTGAATGACCTCAATGCTTTTATCATACGGCAAACATATTTTGCAGCTTTATTTTTCCGATTCATAGACTTGAAATGTTCTTTTTCACAGTGCTCTTAGTTTCTTTCATAAGCTTTTTTCTCTCCTCCCTGTGTTTTCCTCCATCTCCATAACTTCTGCCTAATAATTTTCTATATGTCTTTTGCTTTATTTGAAAAAGTTTTCACTAGGGAAGTTTGTGTTTAAATAGTGTTGAGCTTAAATATATCATTAGATGTGTTACAAAAATATCTCATATAACCAGAATAGCTGATTTCTCAAACTATCAAATTCAGGGATTTATTCTGGGTTTTTTTTTTTTCAGAAAAAGATTTAAAATTAATTAAAATAATTTAAAATTAGCTTTCAAAGTTCTGCATTTAAAAATGAGTACGTTTGTTGTGTACATACCTATTGTACACTTGTAAAATGACTATTTGAACGTACATGGCAACATAAGTGTCTAAATGGCTATTTGTGCATGAAAATTCATGATTTTCGTACTTAATTTAGGTGACTACAAAGGTATAAGTGCAGGTCTTAAATTGTTGGGAGGGGTTAGTTGTATGTGTGTGTGGAGGAGGGAAGTGAGGGGTTTGTTTTTTAAAAAGAAAGACAACATTTTAAATAGTTTAAATTGGTAATTTTACCCATTTGGCCCAATATGAGATTTATTTATTTATTTATTTATACCACAGTAATTGCACAAAATGAAAAGCTCATCAGTATTTTGGATAGGTGGTATGTTACGTATAGTGTAATCTATTTCTCTGTAAACATGGCACTTGCTTAACTGTTGCATTCAGCTGGTGTATAGTGGTTGCAGTCCATTAATTGATAGGCACGGGAAAGGCTAAACTTTTTATCAGTTCTGAGATCCAATTTTTAGGCCATAGATTTGGTTTAATTGGATTCTTCAAAGTTTTCTTTACAGAAATGTAAGTTTTATGTATGCGGAAAAGCCCGCCCTACGGAACTGCTCACAGGGCCTTCACAAAGAATAACTGATCTATTTGTAACAAGTGGAGTACACCATCCAGCATTTCACTTTTACTTCTAGTAGCACCAGCTCTGCAGCACAAACCCTAGAGCTATATTTCAGGAGGCATGGGAGAGGGAGGGGAAAATGTTGAATCGCTGCATATAGACAAAGCATGACTGCATACACAGCTTGATAGTTTAGCACAGTTTATTCATTCCAGCTCCTGCACATGTGTGGAACGTTTCTTCCAAAAGAATAACGCCATCTATACTTTATAGACTGCTATAGCAGCACTGATAAATCCAAGGGCATATTCACTTTAAAAAAAGAAACCTTGAACCTCTCTCAATATATTTATATCCTGGGTCAGAGTGCCGGCACTTTGCAAATCAGATTAAAAGTACAATGTAGCATTGAACAGCACAAAGCGTCAGTGGTCCCTTCTTCTACTGAGGGAACCGTGAATTAACCACAAAGAACCAGCAAGAAGTAAAGATCTCAATTCGGGTGATAAGGTGGTAGCTTTGTGCATTAGAATTAAATGCCCTGTGTAATCTATGTCTATATAATTTTGTGTCCGGCATTATGCTATTATTAAGCCCACTCATCAATTTGCAGAGAATTTTACATAGAGGTAACTCCCATTCATTTTAAGTCAATATGGGTATCTCCTAAGACATGGCTGCTCTGTTTTTATTAGTCCTTTTTATTATGTCTGCTGAGGAAGGGAGAGAAGGGCAGGCTGTAATATGACATCATTCTATTCTGTACTGGAAACCATTAATGTAATATAAAACACTGAAGCATGCTGAATGGCCAGAGGAGGCTTAATTTAAAGTAATGCAGTTTAAAGAGAATGTTGTAGAGTGATAAGAGGCTAAACCATATAAATGGTGTCATGCAATCAGTAGATTGCAATGAAGAGATATAGTAGGAGTGACTGGCGGCACTGATACAAATAATGGATTTGTGAAATAAAGGCTGGAGTTCCGCTAGTCTCATTTAATGAAGCTCATTCAGCTTCTTGGATAATTGATTTCTTGTATTCTTTTCACTTTATTGGAGCAAATGTATGGGCACCCAAAATACCTATTACAACACAGAAACCAGCGGTAATGGTACTTTGCAGCTAAGGATTTTCAACATTTAATGAAGCCTCACAAGTTATACTCCTGGTGAGCATTGTTCTCCATCTACTATATAATTGAGAGAGATTATCTGTTTATTTGTCTGTTTGTTCAGGAAATCCTCCTAAATGGTAAGAGCTAGGACCACCAAATTTAGTGTACAGCTTCCTCTTATCATAACTGAAAGCAAGGGTGGGGAATCTTTTTGGGGTAGGGGGCCGCTGACCCTTAGAAAAATCAGTCAGGGGCCACACACAAGTGAGAGGCAAAAACAAAAACTAAACCCTCACCAATGCAGCCCCCTGACTGAGAAGGAGAAAGACACTCCCCACATTCTCCTCACACACCAGAGCCTAGGGGGGCTCAGACTAGTAGATTTGGAGTGTTCCAGCCCTGCAGTGGGGGAGGGGCCTGGAGTGCCAACATGGGCTCTCCAATATTGGGGAGGGCATGAGCTTTGAAGGCCAAGTCCAAGCAAGCCAGGGACCACATCCAGCTCCTGGGTCTCAGGTTTCCCATCCTTGACTTAAAGCAAGGTCAGGGTTTGGTTGTACCAGAAAATGGGATGTGCCTGGAATGGGGCTGCTTCTTATAAAACTATACACAAAAGAGAGAGAATCACCAGGCCAATGAAAGGGG
The DNA here is from genome assembly GCF_049634645.1 of Pelodiscus sinensis. NCBI lineage: Eukaryota > Metazoa > Chordata > Testudines > Trionychidae > Pelodiscus > Pelodiscus sinensis. The sequence goes on from NC_134716.1 coordinate 95,258,229, forward strand.
CTGGACTGGGGTAACCCCCACCCACCAGGCTGAGGAGCACAGGGGGCATTTGAGATTGCACTTTGCTCTCACTCCCTGACAGTGACAGGAAGGGGAAAAGAATGCAGCCCTGGTACAAATCTCAGAGTGGGGGCTTTGGCCCCTCCTGCTCTCCCCACCCCCATACACAAACACAAACACACAGAGTCTCCTGCCTAGGGTCCCTGCTTATCCCTCCTCCCCAATCTTGACCCTATGCTTACCTCCTTAAGGTAAATGTGCTAGTGTTTTATAAATGAGGAAGCTGAACACAATAGTATAGAACAATTTGCCATAGGTAAGACAGGTAGTCTGTAACAGAGTCTAAAATAGAGCCCCGATCGCCTGCCTCTTACTCATAATTTTAACACAAAACCCAGCCTTCCTCTTGCATTATAGGGTGGAACAGCACATTATGCCTTCAATGCAGAGTAATAAACAGGAAGCACAGATGCACTCTGAAAAAAAAATAATGCCATTTTCATGCAAAGGTCTCTAATAACAATAATAGAAAAATGTGTTAGCAGAAATTGCTCTAAATAGGCTGTTTATTCCTGAGATTTTTATTTGATGGAGAAATCATTTCCTAGACTTAAACATTGAGGCTGTGTCCAGACTCAGGGGTTTTTTCGGGAAAAGTAGCCTTTTTCCGAAAAAAATTCCCCTGCGTCCAGACTCAAGCCGCGTTCTTTCGAAATTAAATCGAAAGAACGCAGCTTTTCTTTCGATGGTGGTAAACCTCATTTCACGAGGAAGAACGCCTTCTTTCGAAAGTTCCTCTTTCGAAAGAAGGTGTTCTTCAATGTAAATAGGGCTTCTTCGAAAGAGAGCATCCAGACTCACTGGATGCTTTCTTTCGAAAAAGCAAGCCACTTTTTCGAAAGTTCAACGTGCAGTCTAGACGCTCTCTTTCGAAAGAGGCTTGCAGTCTAGACATAGCCTGAAGAAAGAATGCCTTATTTTCATTTTCACTATAAAAAAGGGTCTATGCCACATTATTGTAAAATCTAGTTCTGGATTAAACATATAAAAGCATGCTTATTTCCCTTGATGGCTTTTTTATTTTATCAGCATACTTTGGACTTGGACATGGACCTGATTAATGAAGTAGCTGGTACAACAGCTGCAAATTATTTTTATGCCTGTTGGTGAGAGCTTCAGAATGAAACATTAAGAGAAGTTTCCTAAAATACATGAGCTTGGTTTTATTGTGTATTTAAGAAAATGGAATAAATCTGAAGGAAGTTACTTAGGATAGCTTTTCATGTTGTTGAAGAAAAGAAAATTGCAAGACATCTCTGTGCCTGCAGACCTGGAAAGTGGAATCCGCTTGTGAAATGTGGTCTTAGAAGAATGGGGTTGAAGCTAAAGGTGCTCAGGTCAGTGTGAACTTGCTGGCATTACGTAGGAACACACTAAGAAAGATAGAGACATGATGGAAGTTCAATGAAAAATAAGAACCTACTGTTCAATGGTGCTAGAAATTACAATCAAAATTGCAAGCCAGTGAATCAAAGGACCAAAGTAGGGACTAATATTTCAGAAACATTAAGTGACTACCATGCAAGATGTATATTGAGAGACTATAATGGGAACGGAGATAGAATGGCCACTCCAATGGAAAGAGACCCATGGTAGGGAAGGGGCTACAGAAAATGAGGAACTTAAGCCAACCCAGGTTGCTTACTGTGGCACTTTGTCTATCTATCATCCTGGTGCCCCCATATTCACCTATAGCAGTGGTGAATGCCCTCTGATATCCACTGTATAAAGTATGTCTTGTGAGGTAACATTTTAAAAGTTTTGATCTGCTGAACATTACTAACCAGTGGGTTGTAGATGCTATCACTGTATGTGAAGTTATGAAGTTTTGCTATGTGTGTGTTACCGGAATGCGTTGTGGGATTGGGTTCACCCACAATTAGCTTTTCATGTACAGCAGTGGAGTAGCCAGACAGTGTTATTGGCTCATCACCACCCATCAAGGAAAGAACCCACAAGCCTAGGAACTGTGTACAACGGAGACTACGCAGAGTGCATATGTACAATGGAGACTGCTTCAGCCACATCATAGCAAAAGATAAGTCAAGCATGCTGGAAAAAACTATAAAAGAGGGGAAGTGACATCATAATTTGACCTCACTCCCTCCCCACAAAACTCACCACCTGGAAACGCATCTGAAGGACAAGGACTTTGAATTGGGCTGGCTGGTCCCAGGCTGGGAAAAAAGTCCAGACAATTTGTTGAGGGGCTATTCCATCCATCAGGGAGAAACACTGCTTGATTCAAATCTCGTTTTGTATGTAGAATTGCGACTTTACTATTATTTCTTAAGTAACCAACTTTGATCTCTAGTCCTGCTACTTATAATAATTTAAAATCTATCTTTCTGTAGTAAAAAAGTCCATGTTATATTTTACCTAAAAGTATATTTTGGTTGAAGTGACTGGGAAATTTCAGCTCAGTTTACAAAGGCTAATGTGCATCCATTCCACAGTCTAGATAATGAACTTACACTGGGCAGGCTTCTAAGGCAAGAAAATACTGTTTGGGGATATAAGGCTGGGAAGCTGGCAGGTATTGGCTGGTGCGTCTTGATGAGATGCTAGGGAAAGCTTTCACGTAACTCAGTGGATGTGTCCCTGCCTGTGGATGTCTGTAAAGGCAGTACCTGCCTGAGGTTTGTACCTTGGCAACAGAGGGCTCAATGACTCCACAGTCCAGGTTGCACCACAGGAACCTTGGCACACTTACAATAGGCTCACCAAAATGTGTATGTGGTCTGGATATAGGATTATCATTCACCATCCTCCCTTTTTTCTACAAGGCTGGGTAACCAGTACTCCAGGCTACAAGCACTCTGTCAGTTTTCACATCAAAGTTTTCAGGGGTACATTGACCACATTTTCACAAATGTACCTAGTTTACAAATACCATTTACATGTGTCAGGAGAAAACAGAGAGGTCCATCTGAGGGCTCACTAAACACTTGATTATTCAATTAAAAGAAGAAATCACACTGATTATAACTCACAACTTCTGCATTTTTTTACATTACTGAAGAGAAGTAATTATAACTCTGTCTCAGATAGGGGTGGAGTAGACTACATTATTTGGAAAGGGTATGCAGCATAATAAAATAAATAAGAAAGAGAGGTAAAACATGTAACTGGTTTAATTATTTATTTCAAATTCACAACAATAATTCTGGAGGAGAGCTTTCATGCTGCCTAATTTTGAACTCAACTTAATAGGGTGGTGAGAAATTCGGCTTTAACTCAAAATCATTGTTTGCCATCCATTAGGGAAGACTATGAAAGAGAAAAGTAGGAACGAAAGATATTTATTGAATAAATGGGATGACAAGTGGAGGTGAAGACAAGAGAATGTAGATCATATACAGAATAGTGATAGAGATGCAGCCGTGTTAGTCTGGTGTAGCTAAAACAAAAGACAGAACTATGTAGTACTTTAAAGACTAACAAGATGCTTTATTAAGCAATGAGCTTTCGTGGGCCAGATCCACTTCCTCAGATCAATTTGTGGAAGAAAATTGGCACAACCATATATACCAAAGTGATACAATCAAAAAAATGAGCACATGAAATTGACAAATCAAATTTTAAAACAGAGTGGAGGTGAGGTTATCACAATAAGGGTGATAATGGGGGAAGTTTATGTGAGGTAATGACATTACAAAGATAGCTTCCCCAATTATCACCTCTAATGTGATAAATTAGTCGGAGGCAGGCTTCCCTAATGTAGACGTGCTCTCTCCACATAGAGCCCCAGGAAGAATAACTTAGAATTGCCCTGGTGCGGGGCCATTTTGAAATAGCAGAAATGGAATGTCTACACATGCCTTATTTTGAAATAGCTATTTCAGAATAGGCCTTATTCCTCATAGAATGAGGTTTATTTCAAAATAATTTCAAAATAGCGGAATTGCTCTGTAAACGCTCACATAGTTATTTTGGAATTCACACCATCAGTGACCTCTCTCTTGGCCCATGGTTCTCTATATCCCTAATTTCAAAATCTGCTTAGACACTGAGGATTTAATTCCAGCAGAACCAGCCTTCAAGGTTCTTTAGCACAATATTTTATCCTTTCCATGTACTTATTCTCATCTCACTATCTTCTCGCTCCCAGTTGCCCTTTTGTCAGCTCCCTAAATCTGACTTCATAAATAAAGTTTGTCTGCTGTACTAATACCCAGCAGTCAACAAAAGATTAGTTCCACATTTCAGGTTTCTGTGAGCATCCTGGGTAGCCCTGTTCTTCAACAGATGGTTGTGTAAGCTTGTTCTGGCAAATGAAAATAATGTGATTGGAGTGATGAACAGACCTTTTCTGAGCTCCTTAATAAGTCAGCCATCCCTTTCTTTGAAGTTGAAATTGTCCATATCATGGAGTGTGATCACTTGATGTATCTATAGTCCTTGTCCTTACTTTGCATTAATAATCCATCAGGTGTACAGCTTCTTTCATTGCATTGTAAATATTGAAAGCTCAAAAATAATCTTCATAAAAATCTATTATGCCCTATCTGTAAGATTTGTTTTAAATTGTGGTAATTTTTAATTTTCAAAGCAGTCCATTGGTATGTACTAGAGTTAGATGTCTTTCCAAATCTCAGCTTGAGGCCTCCTAAACATTTTATTCCGGGCTGCAGGATCAACTCGAACCCAAGCATTTTCTCATTTATTTTTCATTCATCAACTTTTCTTGGGGGTATGTGACTGTGATGTGTTGCTAACCCCTGAGATTTATTCAGCAGCTTGCTTTGATGAGACAGACTGAATCATCAAGTCAATCCCCATGCATTTGCAACTCTAGCCCTAGCTGTGAGACATTTCAAATTAGCAATTTATCTCCCAAAATACACGTATAACTTCTTCTATTCTGTTTTTTTTTAAAAGGCCGAAGAGCAAAAAATGTATTGCTATGAGACTTTAGGCCAGACCCAAAGCCAACTGAAGTCAATAAAAGGGTTTTTGGCTCAGGTAACTACTGACCTCAACTTTGTTGCAGCCACGTAGTCACATTTCTGGAGAATATGTGCAGTCTCTCTCCCGGCTTCCTTGTCTGTGAAGTGGTAGAGTCCCCTCAGGTAGTAGCCATCTCTTTGGACTTTTGTGACTGAGAGTAGGTGGTAGAGGCCAGGGCCATGACTCCACCTCTTTCTTGTCTATGTAGCATGACATGCCCGCAGGTACATGAAGAGAACAGACTCCACCTTAACCTGAATTCAGGGACTGCTAGTGTGTCTGGCTTCTGCAGTGTTGTACAGTGTGAGGCAGGATCCAGACTTAGTAAAATCATCCCATTTGATGTACACACATCAATTAATCAGGGATAATCCCACTATCAGCTACCAAGTGCAGAAAGTGCTCCTCTGTCAAACAATGGCTCACTTGCTGCCTGTTTAAAGCAATTTCTGTGGACATCTTTGTTCCTTCCTTCAAGAACCAGAGAGAAATTCTTGCATTTTTCAGATTTGTCTTCTCCACCAGCATAATGGCAAAGGACCTTTTCCCCGTTCATCACACATCCCTTTGGTTTTGTAATTTACCTCCACAGTGCTAATTGAGCCAGGAATAGTTCCTGAAAACATAATGCATTTAGTAGCTTGTCTAATATAACAGCGGAGCACTCCAAGGGGAGACACAGCTTACATTGGCAACACTGAGGTTTTGCCAGCATAGTTGATCTCAGATCTCTGAGTGAAGGAAGCTGTACTAATAAAAGCACAATTTCACTAGTACAACTGGGGCTCTTGCCAACACATCTGTGTTGGTCACACTTCATTGCACCCCGACTGACATTTTTCGAGTGGTGAAAGTTTGTAATGTAGACCTAGCCTGTACCTAGAGTAAACGACAAATCCTGATATTCGAAAATGACCTTTTAATTTCTCTTTAATGGCAGCTAAATGGGGGAGGAAGCACCTCCCTCCCATTTTAAATTGGCAGAAATAGATTTGCATCATTGACCTTTAAAGATTTTGATTGCAGAAAAAGTGCTTCCAGTTTGACTCGTTCTTTTCTTCTCAGATACTGTCTCAGTTTGTCATTAAGGAATGCTACAAAAGCAGCTCTTGACAAAACATGCTGGGTTTTTCAGTTGTAGTGGGAAGTATAATTACAGGATAAGCCGAAATGAATTTATGCCAACACACTCAGCTCATGTCACGTGTAAGAGGGAATGAATTAGCACAAAGGTAGCACTAAATCTACACGTGTTCTGCCTTCTTAAACTAGACATTTGAATGGTATGTCTATTTATAGAGACTTGTTCCCCCCCAAAACCAAACCAATCTCTTCCATTACATGGAACTTGTAATTTACCAAACCTGATCAGAATACTGGTATGTCTAATTTTAAAAAATGGATCTATTTGTTTGTTTTTGTTTCTGTGAGCAAACATCAAACAATACCTATTAATTTTAATCAGGGTCTCAGGGTTTGTTATAAATATTAATTTCAGCTGAGAATCTTCGTGTTTTGAGTTGAAGAAGAAAATGGGACCAATGTGGCAAGAATGCTATAGTGCTGCTTATCCATGCCTTGTGTGCTAGCCCTTTGGGCCCATAGCTAATAGGTGCAGTTTAGAGCAGCTCCAAGATTATATAAACACCATTGTAAAAATGGCTCAGGGAAGAGAGAATTCCCCCTTAGCTGTCTTGCACATAGCAAATAATAGGTGCAGCTGAGAATTCAGCCTGATAGAACTTGACTATATATGGAATGGCAAAATATTACTTATATCTATACAGGTTCCTTTTCAGTAATACAACCTACTGTGCTCTCTCCCCCACCTCTCTCATTCATTTTATAATTTAATAATTTTTATATTCTCCCCTAATAATTGGACTTTGTTTTGTAGGGAGTTTTGTAATCACACATCTGATTTTAGTCTGATCCACTCTGTGATGTCTCTCACTTCTTGAAATAAATAACAGAAAGGGAGGAGAGGCAGAGTGAGAAATGAATCAGTGAGAGACAGACAGATACTATTAAATCTTGAAAGGGAGCAAGATTAAATTCGGAACCTGGAAAATTTCTGCAGTCTCTCTCTTCTACATTATTGTCACAATACCTCTGCCAGGTGCTAGATTAATGGAGCTGATTTGCAGCTTCTACCAGATTTAAACCACGATGACCCTTCAAAGTTTGAAAGGCTTATTATAAAGCCAGAAAGCTGACTGATTCTACCAGCCTGGTTGATTAGGAGACTGATCTTATGAATGCCAGGAGGGAAACCTGTACAACTGTTACTTTCCCCCCTCAGCTAGAAACTACAGGAGTTGAATGTGGAGTTCTCTTAGCCATCTTTGCAAAACCTAGCCAAATTGACTGCACTATAATTGTCGTCATTCATTTCAGCACTAAGAGAAATAATTCCCTGAATATGCCTGAAATACATTACATAGTATCTTAACATTTATATAAAACTCTTAATTTTATGAATACTTTCGTACCACAATATATTTTATTTTTCCTGGTAAAGCTTTATTAAAGAATAATATTATTCCTCTACTTTCAAACTCCCCTTCACTGTGTCATTCTTATATGCTTATAAAAGTCTCTGAAAACTTAAAGCTACTGATGTTCTTACTGTGGCTAGCTAATCAAATCCTATGGGATGAGATTTTGTCAAAAGTCATTTTCTTTTATCTTTCAGTCTCTTACCAGTGTTGTAGCAGCTGTAATTTTTCTGGTATGTTTATTGGAATACAAAATAGCAACAATATAACCACACACACAATGCTAAAGGCACATTGTAATAGTCATCCAACCCAGTTCCACTATGTAAAAAGGCTTTAGGAAACTGTAAACAATCTTCAAAGGAACATTTTATAATGGGAGTTAGAAGTCATCATTTCCAGAAGAAATGTGAAGAACTGTGGAGTTTGGGGTCAGGAGGGAAATTTAATAAATTCTTAGAAAAAATAATTCTATCCAAGAATGTAAGCAGAAAAGTCACAAGACAGGCAATTAAACTTATTCCCAGACAGAAATTAGGTATCTCAGCTGCTTAATACATCAGTCCCTTTCTGTTGAAGAACTAAGACAAACTGTGCTTCAGGTCACTAATCAAAATGGATTTGGTGACCTCATTCATAAGCCTGGTCTAAAACTCCTGGAAGTCACTGGAAAAATTCCAATGGCTCCAAGGATCTATTGGGCATTTGCTGGCATCACAAAACGGTCACACTATTTGGCTTTGCTCAAGATGCACACAGGTCTGGAACGGCAATTGTGGTGGTGGTGAGGTCTGAGGTGCTTTCACAGAGCTTTTGGAACTAAGCTTCACCACAGCTTTTAGTCACTGCTTTTAATTCCTCACTTTGAGGTGCCCTTTCATTCCCCCATACATTTAAAAAAAAAATAACCAAAAAATGGTGCAGGACAGAAGGAAAAGGAAGACATTTGAAGATGTATTCTGGGATGCTCTTGGAAAATCTATAATGGCTGCCTATCTTGAGACACCCCAGGTTCTGCTTAGCTCAAACTCACTTTAATAAAAGTGGAGAAACAGGCAATTATCGATGCCTCACAAGTATAAATGTGTATTTATGCTAGATTTATCTGGGCCCAGACTGATATTTTTCCGTGCCCATTTTATCAGGGGAAGCATGGAACAAATTGGGACAGGAATATCTATGTGTAAGCAAGGGCTGAGAATAGAAATTAATCAAATTGATTTGAATGAAATGAAAATCAAAACCAAACTGGCCCTCAAATCTCAGTCAGAACATGTTTCAAAAAGGTGATTTAGCTTTTATTTAAAAGATATCCACACTTGGACAAAGTTTAATTTTGATGAACTATCAAAATACCCCTGGAAAGGTGGTTGTTATAAGACAAAGTCTCAAAATCCCTACCCAAGAAAAAATCCCTCTGATGAAGGAAATATCTTTGCAGTTGAGGATGGTGTCATGGAGATGGCTGACTCTCCTTTCTTCCAAGCAGGGGAAAGGAGATCTGCATGGAGCGATTTAGCACTAACAGGATTTTGAACTTTGTCCAAAATGTCCCTAGCAAATCTTTATTATTTCATACATATCAACTCATCCTGTAATTAGGAAACGTTATATTACAGGCACCTGCTGATGTAGTAGGTAGATAAAATGTACATTGTGTTTTCTTTACACTCTTGGATAGTGTGAATGTAGTTTGTGGAACCTCCATCATTAAAATGTACCACCTTGGAGTACTCACACAAACAAAACTACCACTGAAGTCCTTGAAGGATCAAGCTTAATGTCCTTGTCAAAAGATGTAGCAATTCACAAAGGTTAGAGAGAGAGGAATAACAATAAGGAACAAGCAGGTATGATACACAAATAGTGATTGTTCTCACAGATATTTACACATAAATGTGTCCCATTGGGACTATTTACATGAGAAATATAACTCACATGTGTAAGTATTTGCAAGATTGGACCCTTAGATGAAATATCTGGTGTTCACAGTGGAAAGTACAGTAGTAACATATACAACACTAAATAATTGAAACTCACTGTTGAAAATGTGACATGTCAATATAACAAAAGATACAATAAAATAAAACTAGCAGGCCTGCTTGCTACGAGAAATGAAAATCCACAACAAAAGCAATATTTTGTAAAGAAACAATTAAGCCAATAAGTTTTACTCTACTTCAAGTGCTGCTCCCTTTGTATATTCCACACATAGGTATGCATGACCCTGAGTTCAGAGAGTCTTACCAAGCAGTGCCCATTGGCCCACACTTCTGCAGTTACTCTCCTTCGGCTCCAGGCTGAGGGCATAAAAGGCCATTCAGGCTTATGCCTCTCCAGTTCCTTCTTGCCTCCATACAGAGGGTATGTCTACACTACAAAGTTAATTTGAACTAACAGACGTTAGTTCGAATTAACTTTGATAGGCGCTACACTAGCAAACCGCTAGTTCGAACTTAATTCGAACTAGCAGAGCGCTTAATTCGAACTAGGTAAACCTCATTCTACGAGGACTAACGCCTAGTTCGAATTAACTAGTTCGAATTAAGGGCTGTGTAGCCACTTAATTTGAACTAGTGGGAGGCTAGCCCTCCCCAGCTTGCCCTGGTGGCCACTCTGGGCACCACCAGGGAAACTCTTCTGCCCCCCTCCCGGCCCCGGAGCCCTTAAAGGGGCACGGGCTGGCTACGGTGCCCGTGCCAGGTGCAAGCCTGCCAGCACCCAGCCAGCAGACCCTGCACCTGGCACGGCACGAGCCAGCCACCCGCTGCCACCCAGCCCTCCGCCTCTTCCCGGGACCAGGCTGGCGGCTCCTGGGAGCATGCCCAGGTCCGCAAGAGGCGGGCGCCCACCTGGTCTAGTGCAGACATTGTGGACCTCATCCATGACCTCCGCACTAGGCACAGGAAAGTGGCCCTCTAGGGCAGGATAGCTGCCAGCCTGGCCACCCAGGAGCAGATCTGCATGAAAATCAGGGTGCTCCAGTGAGACCCCCGACCTTGAGCCCTGAGCTTAGAATGGCCGTACTGGGTCAGACCAAAAGTCCATCTAGCCCAGTAGCCTGTCTGCCGACAGCGGCCAACACTAGGGACCCTGGAGGGGATGGACTGAAACAATGACCAAGCCATTTGTCTCGTGCCATCCATCTCCAGCCTTCCACAAACAGAGGCCAGGGACACCATTTCTACCCCCTGGCTAATAGCACTCCATGGACCCAACCTCCATGAATTGATCTCACTTCTCTTTAAACTCTGTTCTAGTTCTAGCCTTCACAGCCTCCTGCAGCAAGGAGTTCCACAGGTTGACTATTTGCTTTGTGAAGAAGAACTTTCTTTTATTAGTTGAAGCCTGCTACCCATTCATTTCATTTGGTGTCCTCTAGTCATTCTATTATGGGAACTAATGAAGAACTTTTCTTTATGCACCCTCTCCACACCACTCGTGCTTTTATAGACCTCTATCCTATCCCCCCTCAGTCTCCTCTTTTCTAAGCTAAAAAGTCCCAGTATCTTTAGCCTCTCTTCATATGGGACCTGTTCCAAACCCCTGATCATTTTAGTTGCCCTCCCCTCTTCCACGCTCTCTCTTCCACTCTCCCACCTCCTTTTCCCAGTCTCCCCAAGTTTTGTTCAATAAAGAGAGTTTCTATTTTTGAACACACATGTCCTTTATTTTGTACATCAGGAAGGGGGGCTAGGGAGGGGTAAGTGGAAGGAGGTGAGGGATGAATGGGGTACGAGTCCCCAATGGGGAGGACTGGGCTGGCTCTGCGGGCTCCTCGGGGTGGAAGCTCTCCTGCAGCCCCCCAATTGACCCCCCCCGGATGGCAGCCTGTGGCAAGTGCAGCCAGGCTGATGGCCGAGTGCTGTGATGTGCCGAATGTGGGCACTCAGGGCACTCCAAGCCAGGACTGCTTTGCAAGCGGGAAACCCCTGAAAACTGTCTGTCCGGGGTGGGGGTCGGGTCCCTTTAAGCACAGCCCTCGGATAGCCTGAGAGAGCAACTCCACGCTCTAAGTCCTAATCTGATGCCCTGCCGGCGCTGCTTCCGGCCATCCTTAACCTCGGTTCAGGGTCCACTCAATGTGGACATGCTAGTTCGAATTAGCAAAATGCTAAGTTTTTAGGTCTAGATGCACTAGTTCGAATTAGCTTAGTTCGAATTAACTAATTTGAATTAAGTTCGAATTAGTGCTGTAGTGTAGACATACCCAGAGTGGTTGGAATCCTATGTCCACAGATATCTCCAGCTTCTTATAGTCTGTAAATGGATATTGTAATATAATGGATATTATATTAGACTAGTTAGATTTTTACAGTATTGTTAGTGTTGTGTTCTACATTAGTTGGGAGTGCCTTTCCATGGTCCCAGAGTCCTGGAGTTCAAGAATTTTATCTCTTGCTTTTGCTCCTTCTCTGTGAGCGATGACCATCAAAGCTATCTCTACTGTTTGGAAGCTTCAGGGGGTAGCTGAGTTAGTTTGTACAACAAAAAACAAACTCCGGTCATCTGAAGAAGTGTGCTGTGCCCACGAAAGCTCATGATACCATCTACATGTTTTGTTAGTCTATAAAGTTTCTACTGTTTGGGTAAGATGCAAACATTTGTTTTCCCCATCAACACCCAAAGGTTGTGAACCATGGTTGAGGAAACACTTTATGGAGAAGGTTATGATACCTTACTCTGATCTGGTCCAGGGAGAAATCCCTTGCATATTGGCCCCAATTAACTAGCTGTTCTCTGAGCATCAGCCTGGGAGTGGATCCTAGAGTTACTAAGCTCAAAAATAGTAATAGAAATGTAGCTGTGTTAGTCTGCTGTAGCTGAAGCAAAATGCAGGACTATGTAGCACTTTAAAGACTAACAAGATGGTTTATTAGATGATGAGCTTTCGTGGGCCAGACCCACTTCCTCAGATCAAATAGTGGAAGAAAATAGTCACAACCATATATACCAAAGGATACAATTAAAAAAAACACATATGAAAAGGACAAATCACATTTCAGAACAGAAGGGGGATGCGGGCGGGGGGGAGGAAGGAAGGTAAGTGTCTTTGAGTTAATGATATTAGAGGTGGGGAAAGTTAGATGTCTGTGAGCTAATGGTATTAGAGGTGATAATTGGGGAAGCTATCTTGGTAATGGTTAAGGTAGTTGGGGTCTTTGTTCAATCCCCCCGGAGAGTGTCGAATTTTAACATGAATGACAGTTCAGAGGATTTCCTTTCAAGTGCAGATGTAAATGGTCTTTATAGCAGAATGCAGGTGGTTAAGTCATTGAGACAGTGTCCTTTCTGGTTGAAATGGCAAGAAATAGTTTTTTCTTTGTGATCTTGTCTGATATCTGTTTTGTGGGCATTAATCCTTTGGCGAAGTGTCTGAGACATTTGCCCAATGTACATAGCAGATGGACACTTTCGGCACATGATAGCATAAATTATATTTCTGGATGCGCAGGAATATGTGTTCTTGATCTTATAACTCACTTGGTTAGGTCCAATAATGGTATCAGCTGAATCAATATGTGGACAAAGCTGGCAATGGGGTTTGTTGCAAGGGAAGGTACCAGGGTTGGTATTAGCGTGGTATGTCCTGTGGTTGTTGGTAAGAATCATCTTGAGGTTAGGTGGTTGTCTATAGGAGACTATGGGTCTGTCTCCCAGAGCCTCTTGGAGTATGGTATCCTGTTCCAGTATAGGCTGTAGTTTATTGATAATGTGTTGGACAGGTTTAAGTTGGGGGTTGTAGGTGATGACAAGTGGTGTTCTATTGTTGGTTTTCTTGGGTCTGTCTTGAAGTAGATGGTTTCTAGGTATTCGTCTGGCTCTTTCAATTTGCTTTTTTATTTCTCTGGATGGCTAGTTGAGATTTATAAATGCTTGGTAGAGATCCTGAAGCTTCTGGTCTCTGTCAGTGGGATTAGAGCAGATGCGGTTGTATCGAAGGGCTTGGCTATAGACGATGGATCGTATGGTGTGTTCTGGATGGGAGCTGGAAGCATGTAGGTAACTGTATGAGTCAGTGGGTTTTCTGTAGAGAGTGGTGTCTAATTTTCCATTGTTGATTTGTACTGTGGTGTCCAGGAAGTGGATCTCTCGTGTAGAATGGTCCAGGCTGAAGTTGATGGTGGGGTGTAGGTTGTTGAAATCTCTGTGGAATATCTCCAGTGTTTCTTGGCCATGCGTCCAGATCATAAAGTTGTCATCGATGTAGCGTAAGTAGAGAAGGGGTGAAAGGGGACGGGAGTTGAGGAAACATTGTTCTAGGTCAGCCATAAAGATGTTAGCATACTGTGGAGCCATGCGTGTACCCATGGCTGTGCCGCTGATCTGGAGGTGGAGAGATCCACTTCCTAGACACCACGGGATGATTTAAGATCCCCAAACGGAAGGATAAAGTGTGGAAGAAAAAGAATCTACTGGTTCCATCGGTGACTCTGACTCTTAAACATCTATTGGTACTATCCAAGTGTGCTGAACTTAACTATTTGATAGTACTGATTCACCCTTCTAAGTACTGGCCACCCACAACATCTCAGGGCACATTGGACCCATCAGTCTTAAGGCCAGAAAGCCCCAAATCATGTCTCACTGGAGGATATCTGTCTTCCTTATCCTCAGTTCCCTCTTCTCTCAAGCCCAGTCCTCCTAAGGAAGAAGTAGAAGAATTTACTTTTTAAACATAGGAACCCTTTCTGCTCCAACCCTCAGGCATGAGTGTTCATCCAATACTGATATACAGGCAGTCCCCGGGTTACGTACAAGATAGGGACTGTAGGTTTGTTCTTAAGTTGAATCTGTATGTAAGTCGGAACTGGCGTCCAGATTCAGCCGCTGCTGAAACTGATCAGTTTCAACAGCGGCTGAATCTGGATGCCAGTTCTGACATACATAGGGTATGTCTACACTACATAGTCTGACTTACATATGTCTGACTTACATAGGGTATGTTCGAACTAGCGGGGTAATGTAGGCATACCGCAATTACAAATGAAGCCCGGGATTTGAATTTCCTGGGCTTCATTTGCATAAGCCGGGCGCCGCCATTTTTAAATCCCGGCTGGTTCGAACCCCGTGCCGCGCGGCTACACGGGGCACGAACTAGGTAGTTTGAACTAGGCTTCCTAGTTCGAACTACCGTTACTCCTCATTCCGTTACTCCTCACTCCTCCAGGCTTTGCTCTGGCTTTGCTCTGGGACTCCGCTGCCGCTGCCTCGGCTTTGCTCCCGGTGTCCCTGGTCTGCTGGAGACGGTCCCCAGCAGACCAGGGACACCCGGAGCAAAGCCGCAGCAGCAGTGGAGTCCCGCGCCTCCCCGGCTTTGCCACAGCAAAGCCTCAGAGGCGCGGGACCCCTCCGCCTCCCCGGCTTTGCTCCGGGTGTCCCTGGTCTGCTGGGGACGGTCCCCAGCAGACCAGGGGCACCCGGAGCAGCTTTTCTCGCCCCAGAGGTCGAGGTGGCGGGACCGCTGCGCTCTGGGCGGTCCCGCTGCCTGCGAGCTCCGGGGCGAGAAAGCCCCATTCGTAAGTGCGGATCTGACATAAGTCGGATCCGCGTAACTCGGGGACTGCCTGTATTCACAAATGTTTCTCTGTAGTGGTAGTCCCAAATAAGACATCATGGCTACAGTCCTCCCATTGAATGACTAGCTCCAAATAGGTATCTCCAATCATGCGGTCAGGTCAGCAACTTTGTTCCTCCTCCATCTTCTAGAAACACTAGTTGCCTGCATGAACAAAGATAAGTTCATTTAGACTCCCAGCAGAGGTGATAAACTTTATCAGAGTGATCCTGGGCACAATTTCAGCAAGAGTTTTCTTCCCCTTTGAAAGATTTCAATCAGTTAGCATCCTGATAACACCGATGATTTGCAAGTCAGAAGGTACAGTCCAAGTATACCTTTCTCTACTAAGTCATGTGGGCTTGTGTACTTCAGTGACTATTCATCAGACTTCATCTGTGCTGCATGCAGGTCAGATGAATGACCACACAAACACTAGAGCAACCATTCCTGACAGGGTCATCACCTATCTTCCGTCATAGTCAAAGTTGGAAAAAGTGCAAGTTGCCTTCTACGCTCCCAGCCCTAGTATCACCACTATAAAAAATACATCCTTTCTGTGTTGGGGTGCTCACTTGAGGCCACTTGGACCCTATATGACTTCACACTGCACATCACCCTTCTGGAATGACAAACAGTCTGCCTGGCCTGAAGGGACTTCCTCTCTCTCAGACATTAACACTGTATCCAAATGATACTGGACATTACTATCATCTTTAATGTAAACAATGAGGGTGGAATAACATCCTGTAAGTTCTGCCTGGAAGCAGTCAGATTTTGGAACTGGTGCATTAGATACCACATCACTAGCCAATCATATACCTACCAGGTGTTCAGAATTCTCTAGTGGGCAACCTAAATGAAGAGGAAACTTCCCCATAAAGTTCCAGAGCAGGTGTGGGCCATGACTCCCAGGGCAACACACTTCTGTTATCACTGAAAGACCATTTCAGATATGCCTTTCCACCCAACCCTCTGCCACTACGGGTCTTCAGAAAGATCCATCGTGGCAGGGCTAGAGTCATTCTCATAGCACCCAACTGGTCCAGATAGTTTTTGGCTCCTGGTATTTCTAAGAATGTCAACTCATCCTCCTTTCAGGATCAGTCTATTCCTAGATCTTTCAACTCAGGAAGATGACAAAATCAGATATCTCAATCCAGATCTATTCTATCTCATAGCCTGTTTATTGGATGGGCATTAGATCTAGAATGCTCATGTGTGGAAGCTTTTCAGACCATTCTTAATCAGAGTAGGAAAGATTCATTAGGAACTGCTACCTAACTAAATGGGTATGTTTCTCTACCTGGGCACAGTGCAATCAATCTTCCTCAGATTCCACACATGTCCTCATCATATTAGATTATCTCTTGTCATTGAAGAATGTTGATCTTTCCATTAGTTCACTGCAGTTCCGTTTAACAGCAATCAGTGCTTTCCTTCCTCCAGTAGACAGACATTCTATTTTTACACCCCACAACAGTTAGAATCATGAAGAACCTACTTAGGGTCTTTCAGCCTATGGTGAAGCCTCAAAGAGACCATAATCTCATCCTGTCAGTACTTACCAGACCAATATTTGGCCACATACTACATGTCCCACTTTTCCATGAAGGTCACATTTTTAGTTGCTATTACTGCACTAGAATGGGTTACCTAGGGAGGTGGTAGAATCTCCATCCCTAGATGTTTTTAAGTCTTGGCTTGACAGAGCCCTGGCTGGGTTGATTTAGTTGGGATTGGTCCTGCCTTGGACCTGATGACCTCCTGAGGTCTCTTCCAGCTCTATGATTCTATCCAGAACGGTGAATAAGATGGGAGCACTTGTGGGTAATCCACTATGTACTATTTTTCATTCATCCTAAGTTCCTCACTAAGGTAATTTCTGAATTCCATATTGACCAACCTATCTACTTACCTATTTTCTTCCTGAAACAATGTGTTTTCACTGAAGATAAAAGACTTCATTCCCTGGGTGTCGGATGTGCTCTGGCATTCCACCTGCAAAGGACCATGACAATCAGAAAATCATCAAAACTATTTCTCACTAGAGCAAAAAAGGTCATGGCAAGCAATATCTTTTCAGAGAATCTCTCAATGGATATCTGGTTGCATCATCCTGTGCTACCAATTAGTGCATATCTCACCCCCAGGTAGGGTCTGAGCTCTCTGGGCTAGAGCACAATCTGCTTCTGCAGCATCTCTACAGGAATTACTGATACTGGACCTATACAGAGAAGTTACCAGGAGAAACAGTCACATGTTCACAAAACATTACACATGAGATGTAGTGGTAAGGACTGCAGTTCTTCAAGCAGCTTTGCTGCTGGCATCCTTGTACCACCCTTCCCCAGTCTGAATACTTGTCAACTACCTACATGTGGAATACATTTAGAGATCAGCACCTGAAGAAGTGGATGTTATTTACCTGTAACTGGAAGTAGTTAGTAGTAGGAAGAGGAAATGGAAAGACATCAGCCTGCATTGCCTCCTATGCCTTTGGTCTGAAGTATGAGGAGAGCAACTGCAGGGGTGTGAATCAATAGGCACTGCTTGTTAAGAATCTCTGGACTCAGGTACATGGCATTCATGCATACCTACAAGTGGAATACAGATAGGGACCACACATCTCAAAGCACTTCCAGTAAGTCACCTCCATTTATAACTGCTTGAATTCCATTGTAAGCTATTCTAAGAACTAATATTTTAATTTCACTGCCACTGGTATAAATCTGGAGTAACTTAATTGACTTCTGTGACTGGCCAGATATAATTTAGAGCTCAGTCCTGTAAGGCACTGAACATTCTGGCCCTCAGTTAGCAGTGCATGTAAGCATGTACTTAACTTTAAGGACATGAGTAGTTTTATTGATGTCAATGAGACTAATCACATGCCTAACTACATGCTTAAGTGCTTTACTGGATTTGGGCCAAAGTGCCACATAGCACCTTGAAGAATTGAGCCTTTAAAATAGTTTTTATAACTGAAGGATGCTAACAGAATTTATGGAAGATTATTTTTTAGGGAATCCAATTCTGCACTAGCCTATAGCTCCTCCATATATTTGTCAAATTAAATGTCTTCTGGGCTGTAAGTATTATTCATAGAAGACATGACATTCTTTATAAATGACATTTCCATCCATTATAACTTGAAAACAATCTTCCAAATTGAATAGAATGTTTCATTTGGGAAATCTGTTTTTCTGTTCTACATAACGTTCAGTGATGCAATCTCTAAGCCCACTTTATAAGTGTTGTACGTGGAATTAGCAAAACCCCGGGGTTATAAGGAAACCTTTCTTTTCCATCTCAGTAACTTATTTCCCTATTGAGGATTGGAATTCCATTTTCAAAGGTGTGAGAAGTAAGTTCATAGATCTTAATATTGGTTAATGTTTATCCTTATAAATCCTGGGGCTTTCAATTTTCTATTTTCAAAAGGAGGTGACAAAATATTTGGAAGTAATTCCTCTAGAGTGAAGTAGCTACTGACACATAAAATCCTCTTATAATAGTGTGATGAATGGGAGAGGCACTACCCTTTTCTGGACACCCCAGCCATTCAGTTAACTAAATTGCCTGTAAGGCGTAAGGGATAAAACCCAGAGACAGTGGGTCCTTAAGAGTCTCCAGGAAGTGTTGGCAGGAAGCCAGGAAAGCCAATCAAAAGAGAGTGTGAGTTTTGAATAGAAGTAGGACTATCCTGTTGCACTCTTTTGTGTGAGTAGAGCAAGAGCTAGGAGAGATGAGTTAAGCCAGGAGCAAGGCATGGAATTCCCAGGCTAAACCTTGGAACAACAGAGATGTACATATAATAGGGAATGTTTAGTTAGACATGATTAGGTTATTTTCTTTATTTTCAATTTATTGAACTCCTCTGTGCTAAGTCCATGTACTCCCCCTGTGCTCTATAACTTTTAAACTAAATTCCAGGGAAGCAATTTCTGTGTTTTTAATCTGCCCTTTTTCAGTGGTTCTATAACACCTAGCAACCAAGTATGCTTTACCAAGTATATCTTCTTTGTTTCATTAAGAAAATCACCTTTTTTAGACTATGATCTGACAGCTGCATGCTAGAAGGGAGGAGTTTCCATGTGCATGACATGCCTGAGACTGAAAAGTTAGCTATTAAGAAATGAAAGGTTTTTTTTTCAAGCTCTCTCCTGAGGGAGGGTTAAAAAGCATGGGAGTGCCCCACAGAAAGAAATTCCCATGTGCATCTTCCTGGGTTTTCAAAGGGGCTTTTGCATTTGGGTGGTGACAGCGTACTATCCAAGGACAGGGAAACTGTGACCGTGGGGAGTTTTTAAGCAGGAGCCTTTTGTGGCAGGGTATTTTAATATCTCTTGAGGGTCTCCACCTTCTGCACTCGGGGTACGTCTACACTGCAATACTATTTCAAAATAACTAGCACTATTCCGAAATAACTTAGTCCCCATGTACACAACAGGCAGTTATTTTGAAATAGTGTCATAATACTGTCAAGCTGGAGGACTTCTTACTCTGACTCCTGTAACCCATGGGCTACGTCTAGACTGGCATGATTTTCCAGAAATTCTTTTAACGAAAAAGTTTTCCGTTAAAAGCATTTTTGGAAAAGAGCATCTAGATTGGCACGGATGCTTTTCCGCAAAAGCACTTTTTGCGGAAAATCGTCCGTGGCCAATCTAGACGCGCTTTTCCGCAAAAAAGCCCCGATCTCCATTTTAGCGATCGGGGCTTTTTTGCGGAAAACAAATCTCAGCTGTTTACACTGGCCTTTTTGCGCAAAAGGGTCTTTTGCCCGAACGGGAGCAGCATAGTACTTCCGCAAAAAGCACTGATTTCTTACAGTAGGAAGTCAGTGCTTTTGCGGAAATTCAAGCGGCCAGTGTGGACAGCTGGCAAGTTTTTCCGGAAAAGCTGCTGATTTTCCGGAAAAACTGGCCAGTCTAGACACAGCCTCATTGTATGAGGAATAAGGGAAGTCAGAAGAAGAGTGCTCTATTTCAAAATAAGTGCCATGTAGACACTCCCTATTTCGAAATAAGCTATTTTGAAATGCAATTGATGTAGCTCATTTGCATAGCTTATTTCGAGTTAAGCCCTGAAATGTAGATGCATCCCAAAAGTGTCAGAGTGGGGAACAGTCTTGACAAGTAGCATTTACATTAGAACAAGCCAGACATAAATTGTAAATATGCTGATTGAAAGGAATGGAATGTTACCTAATGAACCCCTAAAGTCAGGGGGACTGTGAATTAGGACATCTTAGTTTGGTGTTGTCTGACATTAATCTGCATCACCTGCAGTGAGTCCCCCACAGTTAACGTATCTGTATTGTACAACTTATACAATAAACAAACAAACAAATACAATAAATTTAATCATAAGTACTCTAAGCCGCAGACTCCAATAGGGAGTTATTTCTAAATAACTCGCCTTATTTCAAAATAGCAAGCAGAACGCCCACACTACGAAGCCCGTTATTTTGAAATAACGGCCTTATTTCAAAATAATAACTCCTTCTTATAATGAGAAATAGCGCACTTTCAAAATTGTTATTTCAAGAGTTATTATTTTGAAATAACTTATTTTGAAATAATTTCCTAGTGTAGACATGTCCTAAGAGAGACTACCATGAAAGCCCAAAATTGTTATAAATGTTACAACTGGGATTCATTACACAATTGATCACCAACCATTTTTTGTATGTGCCTATAAAATATTTCCTGGTTGACAGACCAATACGTTTCTTCTAAAAGCTTTTCATTATGAAATTGAAAAAAAAAATCCAGCTTACATTTCCCAATCATAATATGAGCTCTTAATATTTCAATTTGAGTAATTTGACTTGTGCCTATTTTCTCTTTTCTATATTTTTTGCACAAGGGAGGTGATGTCCACACACTAGCAAAATAGGTTTATGAAGTGTCAAAGTAAGCTGTCAGAATTGTGTCTTCAGGTTCCTCATGTCAAATTGCACACCAATCCTTTACCTCAACCAAGTCTGGATATATCCAAGTTCAGTATGTAAAGGGTGTCTGCTACACTATTTGCCACTCCAGAAAAAGCAGAATTGTCATAGGGAGAGAACTGCTTAGAGGCTGGAGAAAACTGGTTATTTACATAAGAAGAACATAAGAACATAAGAACGGCCGTACTGGGTCAGACCAAAGGTCCATCTAGCCCAGTATCATGTCTACCGACAGTGGCCAGCACCAGGTGCCCCAGAGGGGGTGGACCAAAGACAATGATCAAGCGATTTGTCTCCTGCCATCCCTCTCCAGCCTCTGACAAACAGAGGCCAAGGACACCATTTTATCCCCTGGCTAGTAGCCTTTTATGGACCTAACCTCCATGAATTTATCCAGCTTCTCTTTAAACTCTATTATAGTCCTAGCCTTCACCGCCTCCTCTGGCAAGGAGTTCCACAGGTTGACAACACGCTGTGTGAAGAACTTCCTTTTATTAGTTTTAAACCTGCTACCCATTAATTTCATTTGGTGTCCTCTAGATCTTCTATTATGGGAACTAATAAATAACTTTTCTTTATCAGCCCTCTCCACACCACTCATGATTTTATAGACCTCTATCATATCCCCCCTCAGTCTCCTCTTTTCTAAACTGAAAAGTCCCAGTCTCTTTAGTCTCTTTTTAATGTCTGAATGTCTTTACTGAGTCACTTCTCTGGCATGTGCTGCCTCAGTTCTGCAGCATAAAGACAAATATTTTCACAATTGTGACATCTATACATAGATGACTGAATGGAGAATGCAAAAAGTGAATTATGCTGAAACAGGGCCTGATGCTATAAAATGCCAACTGTTTATTGGCCAATTGGGTAGGAGCACCCTCAACTTAGTCAACACCAAAGGCCTATAGAGTTTTCACACTTCACTGCTGAAGTAAGGATTTGGAATGCAAGAGGAATACCCAGTTTCTGAGCTGTGCCAAGGAACATTCAGTGCAGCTTTAGTGGATGGGTAAAAGGGAGAAGATAGTGCAAACATGTCTCTATGCCTTTATATTACCCTGATCCCAAAGCCATTCAGGGGACATTCCACTCCCAAATTTATTTCAGCTGCTAACAGTCCAATCTGGCATCCAGGGTGTAAGAGAGGCCCAATCATGCCACACTTTCCCCAGTCACATTCCCACTACTCTGTGCCACTGAAAAATTCCCCATGTAATGGAAATCATTCAGCAGCAGGCGACGCTGTTTCTAAGTGGGTGGAGGGGCTGTCCTATTGTATAGGAAAATCATGCCCTCTGTGTGAAAGAGCTGAAATAGTGATACATGAAAAAGGATGTCGGGTGGAAGGTGGTCAAAAATAAAAATAAATAGACTGGTTCTGAATAAAGGACTTAACCACCAGATTGCTTCAGAACATTTCAACTGTTAAGGTCCTGTCAAGGATAGAACTGATACTACAGTAGGGCTGGGCAAAATACAGCCCAGGGACTGGATCTGGACCATGGACCACCCTTCTGGGACCGTCAGAAATGTAGCAGCTGCGATTTAAAACACAGTCCCTGAAGCTCTATGCTCTGCGGGGAGGGGGAGATTTTGTGTGATCGCCCCAGCCCCAGCCCCAGCCCCAGCCCCAGCCCCAGCCCCAATACTCAGCTCCTTTTGGCCAGAAACAACCAGCCAATAAGAACTGACTTCAGCCAATCTCTCAGCTCCTATTTGCTGGAAACAGCTAGCTAATTGGAGCTGAGAGATTGGCCTAAGAGACTGGGGCAGTGCAAGTTTCTTCCCCCACCAGGAGTTGAAGACCCATGTGGTGGGAGCAGCCTGTATTTTCAAGCAGGCCGGGGCTGCAGCAGGCAGGGAGGCCAGCCTGACTTGGGGGTGATGCAGCCTGATGGCCAGGAGACACTTAGCTAAACTCCTGCAAGCTAGCACCTGCTTCGGGCACCCCAGCCCCTCCTGCACCCCAACTCCCTCCCCCAGATCACCATCCAAACTCTCTGCATCCCCTAACCCAGATCACAACTCCCTCCCAGACCCTGTACCCCCTCCTGCATCCCTCCCCCAGGCCTCAACCCTCTCCTGCACCCACACTCCCTCCCTGATCCTACACCCCAATCTCCTGACCCAGGTCACAACCCCCTCCTCCATCCAAACACCCTCTCAGACCCCACACTGTCTCCTGTACCCCAGTCCCTTACCCCATGAGCCCTTCTGTACCCAGCCTCCATCCTAGACCCCACTCCCCCTCCACAGGAAAGTGTAGCCCTTGACCACTTACAAAAATCTTGGAGTGGCCCCTCACCAAAAATTATTGCCCACCCCTATACTACACAGTAGGAGACATTAGTCCATACAAAATATGTCAGAATAAGGTTGGTTAATTTACTGAGTAAAAGGCATGTTAGGCGCTCAGTCAGTAGGAATCACACTTTCTTCAGTCAGATGTTTTAATGAAGATTGAAGTCATGGCTAATTGTTGTATAAGGGGGAGGTCGATCTTTTAGTGTTTGATTTAGCGCGTCTAGTGTAGACCCCCAACTCAAATGCTGAGGGCAGCCTCCACTGATGTCCAGTACTACTCATTCTGCGAGGAGAAGGAGAAGCCAACAGGAATGGGCGCTCCCATCAGCCACCCACAGTGTAGACGTTGCAGCAGCTCAGCTTAAGGTAAACCGATTCCAGCTATACAAACCGTGTAGCTGGATGGCGTACCTTAAGTGGACCTGCCTGGTCTAGTGTAGACCAGAGGTATGTGATTGAGCTCTTTCTCCTAAAATGTGTGCTACTACATTAATATGGGGTGAGCCCTCTCCATGCTGAAAAACATAAAAGGGAGGTTCCAAGGACAGCAATTTGGACTTCCAGGCAACAGGAGAGAACAGGAGATTTGTTCTCCTGGTAAACCGCCAAGATCCTCATAGATAATGAGGAAATTATGATGTATTATGAGCCAACTCCTGCCTGGTTTGGAGAACAGATAGTATCCCTGCCCCACAGAATACTTTGGGGGGAAATACATGAAGGGAAATGTTCAGGAGTTGTTTTCTTAGAGTCAACTCCTTCTGCAATAGGATGTGATTTCAACTCCCTGCCCCTACTGAGGTCTATTTGTTTACCAGATCATCTCCTAAGTGAAAGCCCTATTAGTTGAGGTGTTAAAAATCATACTGCACAAAATAATAAAATGCACAACAACCTGAGCAAGAATTCCTCATTGCTTGGGAGATGACTGGGATGATCTAACAGAGTGTTGCCCTCTTTAACTGCTGTAATTGTGTGAAATAGTGTTACTTGTTTTTTCCAAACCAAGTGTTACTTGTTTTGAGAGCTGATGTTAGAGGAAAGACCACTGGTGCCAAAGGAAAAATGAAAAATAATAGGCTTTTATTCTGTGCTTTATCTTGAACAAAATGTATTGTGTGTAGCATTGCAGAGATGTGTCTCTATATTCATAATATAAAGCCAGGTTCTCATTTACACTAGAGTCCTTTTACACTACTCTAGTTCTCAGCGATGTAGCATCATAATTTAGAACATGGGCAATAGTGGTATAAAGGGGCCTCATGTAACTGAGAATCTATGTCTTACAGTGTTAACTGATGACTTTTACATCAGAATGAAGATTTAGTTCTTTGATATGTACAGCACCAGATATTACAGCTGAAGATAATCCTCAAAGACACCAAGTGACATGACTATTAAAACCTAATATCTCTTCACAGAAAGCCAGATTTTGCCAGTGGCCCCTGTCCTACAAGACTGCCTCTGCCACTGAAGTAATCAGCTTTACTCTAGATTTACATATCTGGTCCTTAGCTTGCATGCTACATGATTTGCAATATATAGTCAAGCTTAGCATGACTGATTTAAAAAGAAAACTTGATGAGATGAATGAAACCACAAGAACAATGACTCTTTAGATACCATATGTAATTAATGTTGATAACCTGAACCATTAGTATAAACACAATTCCTGCAGCAACTTAAAGTCGAGTTGAGGAGTTGGAGTCGTTAATTGGCATGCAGTGCGAGTAGCTTATTAGCCTGCTTCTATCTCTATGGTAACATAACTGTCACTTTGCAATTGATAACACTGAGCTGAGAGGGTTTTTTTATTTCTAGTTCTCCCTTCTAGCACCTTATGTTTATGAAATTAAAAAATAATGTGTAGCTCCTGGTCCCAGAGCATCATAGGGAAAGGAAACAATTTTAACCACAACTCAGCACCGAAATTTCAGAACAAAAATTGGAAACATGCCTTCCTTTTATGGTCTGTGCTCTGCAATCTGGAAAATGCAGAGAGTTGAATTAGATTTGCAATTGTATAAAATATTGCTCGCACAAAAATCTATCAAAAGAACATTAAGGTCTACAGTCCATTTGCTTTCTAGAATCTAATTTTTATTTACAGTTTTAGATGGTACAGAAACATCTTATTCTGCCCTATATATCTTGCCTTAGTGATAGAGAATGTTGATGATAAAATCATGTTATCTCTTTCATTGGATGTCTGCAAAGGAAAATAATTGTGATTCTTTTTTATTAGGTGGGTACTGTAGACAGCATCAAATTGTTACCTCAATTAATACTCACAGATCAATATTATACACCATTGAGAATCAAAATAAGTTTTAGCAAGAATGTGCCAAAAATACAACCACACTCAGAGATGAAGCACAGTGAAAAAATGTGTTAGGGGGATGAGCCACACCAGAGCTAAATCAAATGCATGAATTTTTCATAACCTGTTCTCCATTCTTTTCGTGAATTCATTAAAATTAGTATTAGGAAGCTATTAAAAGAAACCTCTCCTAGTTAAAGAGATGGGGATTATTCCTACAGCTTTTAAAAAATATTTTTAGTTCCTCAGTGTTAATTCTCTTTGCAAATGATCTCACTTCACCACTTATTCATATTTCCCTAGTGTAGACAGACAAAGAAAATAAAAGAGCTATTTCTAATGTGAGTTCAATCATACAGTCTTTTAAAACAAATGGTTATTTTAAAACTAGATCAGAAATAATAAATTCCAAATTCAGAGAAGTTTACTATATCATGCAATGACACATGGTGCATAGAAAGAATTCCAGACACTAATGTTGCTGTGAGCTCCTATCCTGCACTCTGATCAAACACATGCACCCAAAAGAAGTCTTGCTGATTTCAGTGGGACTCCTCTTAATGCAGAAGAGACAGTCCTTCCATTATGCTGGACCCAGCTCTCACAGGGCATTCTCAGTCTTAACCAACACATTGATTTCCACTCACAGGTCAACAGGGAGTTCTGAGTGCAGATCCCAAAGCACGAGTGTCATGTGCTCCCAAAGAGATGTCCCGCTGAGAGGATGAGCTGCTACTTGCCGCACTACCTTCAAACTCCTAGTTATATAGCTCCACGTGGAGTACATTACAATAGTCTAATCTAAAGAAAACAACAGCCTGTATAGAATGGCTCACTACATCTGAAAAGAAAGGATTATGAAATACATGATTATAAATTGTGTTCCCAGGACATGGACAGCATAATAGTATTAAGTATTAAAGATAGGGTTGCCAACTTTCTACTTACACAAAATGGAACACCCTTGCCTACCATTGCCCCGCCCCTCCTCCATGGTCCCACCCCTCCTTACTCCCCTCCCCCCCCCCCACACTGTGCACTCTCCCCACCCCCACTCACCCTTTCATTTTCACTGAGCAGGCTCAGGGGACCTGGGCTATGGAAGGGAGTGATAGCTTCAGCTGGGGGTGCAGTCTCTGTGGCGGGGCCAGAAATTAAGAGTTCAGGGTATAGGAGGAGGCTCTAGCTGAGGCATGAGATTTGGATGTGGGGGGTGGTGAGAGCTTTGGCTGTGGGTGCAGGTTCAGGGGTGAGGGCAGGGATGATGGGTTTGGAGTTCAGGAGGAGGTTCCAGGCTGAAGGGGGGAGCTGAGGGGTTTGGGAGCTGAAGAAGAGGGTTGGGGTACAGGGGGTTGAGGAATCTGTCTGGGGGTGCAGACTCTGGGGTGGGGATGGGAATGAGGGATTTGGGGTGTAGGAGGGTGCTCTGTGCTGGGAACAAGGAGTTCAGAATGCAGGAGGGTTTCAGGGCTCTGGCAGGGGGTTAAAGTGTGGGGAGTGGGATGAATGCTTTGGCTGAAGGTACAGATTTTGAGGTAGGACTTGGTATGAGGGTTTTGAGGTATAGAAGAGCACTGCAGGCTCAGGTTGAGGGGTGCAGACGGCAGGAGGGGATCAGGCTAGGACAGAAGTTTGGGGTATGGAGTGTCTCAGGGGTGCAGGCTCCAGGCAATGCTTACCCCAAGCAGCTTCCAGAAGCAATGACATGTTCACTCTCTGGCTCCTCAGTGGAGTCACAGCCAGGCAGCTCTGTGTACTGCCCCATCCGCAGGTGCTGCCCACGGAACTCCCATTGGCTAGAGTTCCTAGCTGATGGGAGCTGCAGAGCCTGCACTTGGAATGGGAGCACTGTTTGGAGCACCCTGGCTGTGCCTATGCATAGGAGCTGGAGGGAGGACATGCTGCTGCTCGTGGGAGCGGTGTGGGGAGACAGCAGCTTTTAGCCCTCCTGTGCTGCCAACCAGACTTTTAACAGCTCAGTTTGCAGTGCTGGTCAGAGTTACCAGCATCCCTTTTCAACTGGGCATTCCACTCAAAAACTGGACACCTGGCAACCCTATTTAAAGTTTATAATTGCTTTATAACTGGTTGCTCTCAGATATTTTTAAAATACTTTATAGAAATTATCTATGCTAATGGACTTAACTAACAATATTACTCTCATAACACAGCGTTAATCTAGCATTTACCATCGTTTTTAGATAATTAAGACAGACATTATGTGACAGTCCTCAGGAGGGTAAATTTAAAGACAGTAAACAGTCCTGTGGCACCTTAAAGACTAACACATTTTTAAGAGTTTTAGAGGGGTAGCCGAATTAGTCTGTAACAGGAAAAACTTCAAAAACAACAAATAGTCTGGTAGCACTTTAAAGATTAAAAAACATGTAGACGGTATCATGAACTTTCATGGGCACAGCCCACTTCTTCAGATGACCGGAGTGTTGGAAGTCATCTGAAAGTCATCTGAAGAAGTGGGTTGTGCCCACAAAAGTTCATGATACCGTCTACATGTTTTGTTAGTCTCTAAAGTGCTACCAGACTATTTGTTGTTTTTTAAATTTTTAACAAATATTTGTTAGCCTTCACGATGCCACAGAATTGCTCATTGTTATGTGACAATGGAAGCCAGTGAAGCTGTATCAATTTGAACAGCTCTAATAAAGCTACTCTGTATTTTTAAAGTCAGCTGCTGTATTCTGGTTTTCTACCAATGCCTGCTTAGTAATTCACTGATGACTGTAATGGGTTAGGACTTCCATTGACTTCACTGGATCCAGGATTTCCCATTAGATAGTTACTAAGTATTGATTATTGTTTATTGTTAGAATTATTTTCATTCGGTCTTTCCTGAGGCAATCTGACTTCATCACATTTCTTAATGTCTTAAAAGTTTGGGAACTGCATAACCTCTGGGAAAACAATGACCTTTCAGCATTCCATAGACAAATCATAAAATGAACACCTGCATATCTCCTTAATGCACACACTCGTAATAAAGACAGTGCAGCTGTGGTAGCAGTGCAAGTCAGCATAAATAAACACAGTGGTTCCTCATCCCTCGCTGACTGACTATCACACTTATGGACAAAAGATGTGATGTTAGAGGAAAGAGGTGGTGTTCTTATCCATGTAAAGAGGAGCACTGCTGAAACATGTATCTGATGCCCTTTTGCATGTCCCTTCCCCAGTGACATCTCTAATGCTGCACATATAATTCACTGAATCACAATCACAGAGGCCAGATAAACATGAATGAAGCCACAGAGGTGGAAAATCCAGGATAGCTAAAATGCAGATTGTTCATCCAGTGCAATCTCCTAGGTGCTCTCATATGACTTTAATGTACAGGTGGGACTCTCAAAGATTAAAGGTCCCAGCATTAGAGATTAATTTTTTTATATTAAGATGGAGTAATGCATGGCATAGTTTCTGCAAGCTGCTCCTCCACTTTATTTATTTATTTATTTATTTATTTATTTATTTAGTTTCTTTGCTTTGGTTTATTACTTGCATTATCACAGCATTTAGGAGCTCCAATAATGGGCCAGGACCCCACTGTGCAAGGCGCTGTTCAAACACAAAGTGAAAAGATAGTTCCTGCAGTGATAAAATAAAGAGAAGCCGACTGCAGTCTGATCCACATTATGAGCCTGATCTTGAACAGTTTAAGTCAATGAGAGTTTCTCCGTTTACTTCAATGGGCTCAGCATCAAGTCCTATTGAAATACATTATTCCAGTTTGCTGGCAATTGGCCTTTATTTGGTAAGAATTTGGATGCATTTGCCCTAACCGTGGCAGTTTCAGAGAGCTGTGTGGGGTTGCAGCCACCTGCTTCCCCTTAAATATATTGTATTTGTTTAGATTTAGTGCACTGCAAAGGACACCTAGCCATATGCTTTCTAGACAGAATTTACAAACACCCACATTAAAAAAAAACCAACACGTCAACATAACAGAAGCATAGCTGTGCCATTGAATATAAGTTATACCTAGCAATCCTCCCAAGCCAACAAGTCAGCAGCTGCACCATAGTTAACTGTTTAAACTAGGGGATAGGAAGTAGCGGGACACAATCAGTTAAAGAGTCATCTGGCTAAAATCCCATTGAACCCTCTGAAAATCATCCCCTACAGATGTTTGCTTTCCTGCAAATTTTCTGCTCCAGGTGAGTAACACATGTTGTTGTAGAGTTGTCCGTAAACATTTGGCACCTACTGCAAAGCTGTTGCAATTTCCATTTATGATGAAAGCTGGCGCAGATCGTATTTCACATGGGACTGTTCACTTCATGCCAAATAGGCCAAAAGCACAAATAATATTTTGTTAATTAATGTAATAATGACTTATATTTCCCAAAACCTTAAGGGTTGCAAAGATAAAGAGTGGAGTTAAAGAGCTAGGATGAAACATGTTGTCAGTGCGTCACTGGAGCTTGCTTACTCAATGATACCTGGAAATCCTTATTGTGGCAAACTGGCAAAATTCCCATTGAAGTCAATGGGAATTTTGCCAGAGTAAGTGCTAAGTAGGTAATTCATGCCTGGGCCCACTAAAATCATCAGTGGAGTGAGAGGCCACGCAAGTAAAATACTTCCTTATGACTTGAGTGGCGACCTGGGTAGGGAACTGGGATGTAAAAGGGGGTGCAAGTTTGGGGACGAGAAGGGTGCAGGAGAAGGCTCTGGCCTGAGGTAGGAATGTAGGAGGGAGTACATGGTTTGGAAGTGGGGTTGTGATGTGGGGAAGGGGGATGGAGATTTTGGATGGTGACTTGGTGCAGGGATTTGGGGTAGGGGTGCCAGGTGCAGGCTCTGACCATGCTCTGACAGGAGTTGCTTACCTAGGTGGCTTCTGACCAGCAACCCAGCAGGACTCTCAGGCTATGGCTACACTGCTGGTTTTTTACAGAAGAGGATATGCAAGTCGCACTCGCATTTGCATATCTTCCGATTCTTTTTGTGGAAGAGGTTTTGCCAATAAAAAGCCCAGTGTAGATGGGGCCATTTGTTGGAAAAAAAACCTCTTTCACAACATCTTGTAAACCTCGATTTTTGAGGAATAAAGGATCTTGCAAAAGAGGGTTGTTTTTTTTCTGACAAATGGCTCTGTCTACACAGGGCTTCTTATCCGCAAAACCTCTTCCGCAAAAAGAATTGGAAGATATGCAAATGTGAGTGCAATTTGCATATCCTCTTCTGCAAAAAAACGGCATTGTAGCCATAGCCTCAGGCAGGCTTCATCTCTGCTCGATGTGGCTCTCTGTGCTATACATTGGGAGGGAGGCTTTCTGCACTGCCTCAACCTCCACCACGATCTCTCAGCTCCCATTGGCTGGTTTCTGATCAATAAGAGCTGAGAGATTGTGCATGCAGGCAGGGACAGGGCACAAAGCCTCCCTCACCCCTGCACATATGGTACAGAGAGCCACATGGAGCAACCAGCTGCTTTGAGCAGTGTGGGGCTGCTCCATTCCTGAAGTTCCTGGTAGGGTGGGCAGTAGGCTGGATTGAAAGGCTTGGCAGGTCAGATTAGGCCCGTGGGCTGTATCTTTCCTGCTCTCTGCTCTTTCACAACTGTGTCACTCCTATGTAGACTCATATTCAATTTGTCATCTACTGTAACCTCCACAATGTTGTCAGAAGTACTATTAACCAACAGAGATTGCTCCCAGTTTGACAGTGGTAACTTTGAATACTGTCTTTCCATCAGTTGTGCACTTACTTCATAGCAATTTAATCTAGACTGCTTTCTCCTAGTTTACTTGAGTGTGTCATGTGGACCTGTATTAAAAGACTTACTAAAATCAATGCAAGTTTTAAACTAAATGTAATTTATTTGATTTCTGCTCCTGAAGAATGGTTCTCCACCATTCCCAGTTCCTCCTTTATGTTTCTGAAAGTACAATGTCCCCCTGTACAAAAAGGTTTTTGCAAGAAAATGTGATATGCTCTTTTTTTACCTCCTTGTAAATGTTCAGATGAGCTGCCTAATGTGCAAGTTTTACTTTCTAAGGGAAACTTTGTGACTGCTTTGGAAAGCAGCATTGTGAGGGTTTTGTCTACAAGCTCTATCTGCCAGTTCAATTTTGCTGAACTTCAAAAAGATTAAATGGACCTCGGCAAAACTTTACAAACGCGGACTCGACTGTACCTCCGTATAGGTTACATTTTTACAGCATGATACTTCTTCCCTAGAGGTGTCCTGGAGACATTCCAAAAATGTATTTATTTCCTTATCTCACACTTTGGCACTAATTAATCTTGGTAGTGGAAGGCTTTGTGAAGCACTGAACTCACATCCTGAATGAGGCCTCATATTTCAAAAGGCTACCATATATGGTTCACCTTGCTCAGCAGGAGCCAACCCAGGTTTGCATGTATCATTTTGTGGTGGTTGGGTTTGTTATTTTGCAACAGCATCAAAGCAAAGGCAAGACTCCTTCCTGTGTTAGGGTAGCGGTGCGCCATTTTCCCAGAGCAAAGGTACCTAGAAGTTAGTTAGGTTTTTTTTTTTTTTGGAAGATTCTTACGTAGTGTAGATTTGCCATTGCAGCTCCTTGCCAACTTCTCTTCTTTGTCACCTGTTTCCAGGCATGGTGCTAGGAAAGGAGGCTTAATAGAGCAGCTTTCATGAGGCCACGTGGGGTAAGCAACCCCAGGATAAGGTACAACGGTAACTTAAAGCCATCTCCTGCCCACATTCAATTGCATCAAGCACTCTGCAGCTGGTGCTGAGGGTTGGTTCCAAAAGGTTTTACCCTATGAATTACTAACACTTCCCTTGCAGATGGCATATGATGGAGGCTGCAGTGGGCATATGCACAGAGAAGCATTGCACACCCCCCCCCCCAGATGGCAGCCTGCGGGAAGTGCAGCTGGGCTGATGGCCGAGTGCTGTGATGTGCCGAGTGTGGGCATTCAGGGCACTCCAAGCCAGGACTGCTTTGCTGTCCCTCATCGAGTTAGACAAGCGAGCGGGGAACCCCTGAGAACTGTCTGTCCGGGGTGGGGGTCGGGTCCCTTTAAGCACAGCCCTCGACTAGCCTGAGAGAGCAGCTCCACGCTCTAAGTCCTAATCTGATGCCCTGCCGGCACTGCTTCCGGCCATCCTTAACCTCAGTTCAGGGTCCACTTAATGTGGACATGCTAGTTCGAATTAGCAAAATGCTAATTTGAACTAGTTTTTAGGTCTAGATGCACTAGTTCGAATTAGCTTAGTTCGAATTAACTAATTTGAATTAAGTTAGTTCAAATTAGTGCTGTAGTGTAGACATACCCTTGATTTGGGTTTCTACTGGGAATCTTAAAACAGCCATGAAATAGTCTAATCAAAAAAACTTGTAAAATCTCATAATTGAATAGCCAGCCAACAATCTGGGCTCTGGGTTGTCCTGGGTGGGCTGCAGCAATGGGAACGGGGAAGTACTGCAAGTTTGCCATACCTGCAGAAATCTGCATATTTTTAAAAGTGTTTGATCATGTCTCCAGAAAATCTCACTCACCGTAGGCCTTTCAATGAGATGGCATTAATGCAATATAGACTCTGAGTTTAAAGTGTCAGAGAGGCCCCTACGGCAGTCTTAATTAGAGGTTATAGTAAGATATGGTTACAAACATTTAGCATTATGCAGATACTTCCCAAACCTAATCCCTTATTTCTGAAATACCATAGGATTTATAATTGTGGCACAGGATTTATAATTGCTGCCTTTTGCCTTTTACATAGTTCATCTCACCACATCCTGGGTGAAGTATTTGAAGAAGAATGTAAGAAATATTTGTGGTTCTGGTGCACTAAGAGGAAGTACTTGGTGAATGAGCATACCAGGGTACAACCTATATGTACAGGCAAAATAAAACATGAATATAGTTGAACTATTAACAACATTGAGCACTGTGTGGACAGCTCAAATATGTTACTCACAGAGAATTTACAAGTATATCATCCTGGTTTGAACAATTTTGTTGGGTATTTGTTTATGGCTTCAGTGTCATCTAAGATATTAAATCCTTTTGTGTCCCTCCTTTATCAAATACATATCTAGGATTTCAGGTTTAAACAAAACTAGCTCAGTAGAATCACTTCCAATGAACACTGTAATAGGATGACAGTTAAACCACAGGCGTGCAAACTTTTCATTTAGTTGATCTAACATGGAAGATACTCTACATTCACTAAGTTTCAAAATTTAGCATTTACTTTATAGAGAGGCCCACTAACAGTGCTGCTAGAATTAAAAGACTGTCAGCCTTTTCCATTGTGAAAGTTTGCTCTATCTGAAATCTGCTGAAAGGGGGGAAATAAAGAAAAAAATCCAAGCGGGATTTTTCAAGTTGTCATGTGGTTCGATTTATTTTAGATCCAAGAGAAACCCAATACATGCCAGGGCTACTTACCCACTTTCTTATTTATTGCAAGTTTCAAGCAGTTAATACAGTTAAGTTTGACAAGCCTTAAGCAAAATTACTATGCAATTTAAACCATAAATACTATAAATTCTAAAGCTTCAGAGGGTAGTCGAGTTAGTCTGTACAGGATAAACCAGACCATTTGTTGTTTTTTAAGTTTATAAATTCGAAAGCAATTATTACAGCGCAAAGCAATGCAAAAACAATTACTAAAAGATCTACTATATACAATAATAAAGCCTAATTCACTTACGCTTCACACATATGCTTACCTACAGTGCCAGGCAGGAGGTCATGATTCCGTTTCTTCCCAAACAACGGAAAGCCACGCACTGGGTAGCTGGTGGGAAGGGCCTAATTACTTCTAGTTATATTGAGCAGGACATGTGGGTCAATCCTGCCCATTCCCTCCCTCTAATTGTTCTTACTAAGCCCAATTTATAGCGAAGTGAAACTTGGTCATTCTAATAATATCTACCAATTGATTATGTATTGTGTAGGATATGTAAAATGCCCAATGCCCCTCTTTGGGGTACATCCTGCTACTCAGGATGTTACTGCTATGTGCGCAGTTGACAGTTTCATGGCTGCCTCTCTACTTTTTGCTTAACAGAAACAAGTACTAGTATAAGGCAACTTGTCCTATGTTCTAGATGTGGTCTTGTGTGCCATGCTTAATCTGCATTGT
Source organism: Pelodiscus sinensis (assembly GCF_049634645.1). Taxonomy (NCBI): domain Eukaryota; kingdom Metazoa; phylum Chordata; order Testudines; family Trionychidae; genus Pelodiscus; species Pelodiscus sinensis. Next base: position 95,292,978 of record NC_134716.1, read on the forward strand.
TATGCAAAACATTTCCTGACTCTCGGGCCCTGCCTATGCACTTTGTTGCACCAGACTTGAAATAGGCCAGAAATCCTCACTTTGGACAAGGCAGACATCACCATTTATTGCCAAGGCAGGGTAGTCCAGGCTCCGCTACACACGTTTACCTTTTTTATTGGCTCTCTTTCTGAAGTGATCCATATATAGAAGCAGAGAGAGCCGGGGGAAAGGGTGACAGAAAGATCCTTTGTGCCCTTGCCCTCCAATCCCTCCTATTAAGTCTAATTGTATCCCAAGTCTGACTCTCAGGCCCTATCAGGCTGGGGGAGGAAGCCAGGAGGTCCATTTGGCCTGGGCCTAAGAAGACAAAGGGGCCTCAAATTTTGACATTTTTCTACCACGTCATTTGCATGTATTATACAGTTGGCAGTTATAACAGTGACAACAAAAGAAGCTATATATGCCTGCATTGTGGGACCTCGGGAATTTTTTTGGTCACATCCAAATTTTCACCTGCATGGGTGACTGAATGAAATAGCTTCTGTGATTAGTGATTCTACGTTATGAAATGCTGTTTGCAGTCTTTGCATAGTTTAGAGGTTTTGAAAGTCATAATTACTTCTGTGACTGTAAAGTGATTTTGTTTGGTCTGAGGGTGAGTTTAACCTTTAAATTAGATAAACTTAAAAAACAACAAATGGTCTGGTAGCACTTTATAGACTAACAAAACATGTAGATGGTATCATGAGCTTTCATGAGCACAGCCAGCTTCTTCAGCTTTCGTGGGCACAGCCCACTTCATCAGATGAAGAAGTGTGCTGTGTCCACGAAAGCTCATGATACCATCTACATGTTTTGTTAGTCTATAAAGTGCTACCAGACCATTTGTTGTTTTATAAGTTTATCCTGTTCAGACTAACTCAGCTACCCCCTGAAGCTTTAAATTAGATGTTTATCTCTGCATAGGAGATTTTTGTATTCCTGTTTTCTCTCATATGTCTTCATATAAAATAACCATATCAGGCTCATCTGCAGGCTACCTCTTTGTCCTGTTTTAGATTCACCTTTAACGCCATTTTTGTGATAATAAACTTTAAACTTTATATCTAATCTGGCAATCATCCCATGTTCATATTCATAATAAGGCACGAGTTATTAGAGGAATTTAAATGGGAACATGTTATCAGACAAAATTTCAGGATTTTGAAATAAGGTTTTAAGGGCCATGGTAAATAACATCCCCCCAAACTGTTATTATATAATGTTAATTGCGAAGTATATACAATTCAAATTTTGTATAACCAATAGCCTTTACTAAATTAATTTGTTGTGTGTTACTGTATTTTAAAAGAATCCCTTTATAAAAATGAAGCATAGATTTGAAAGTGGTGCAAGTAAGAGATGGCTAAAGTAACAGAGAGAAGCAGCAGTTAAGAGTTTAAATCCAATAACATCATCTCTCATAGAAAAGTATCAGAGGGGTAGCCATGTTAGTCTGGATCTGCAAAAGCGACAAGGAGTCCTGTAGCACCTTATAGACTAACAGATGTATTGGAGCATAAGCTTTCGTGGGCAAAGACCCACTTCGTTAGATTCATGTAGTGGAAATTTCCAGAGGCAGGTATAAATATGCAGGCAAGAATCAGGCTAGAGATAATGAGATAAATTCTATTAGGGAGGATGAGGCCCACTTCTAGCAGCTTATCTGGAGGTCTTTCACGAAGCTTATAGGAGCAGTCGACAAAGGCTTCCCTTGTCAACCGAGCTGCGTCTAGACTGCCGCGCTGTGCCGGATCAGCTGATTGTCGGCACAGCGCAACGGCCATTTTTATTTTAATGAAGCGGGGATTATTTAAATCCCCGCTTCATTGACTATGTTGAGTAAACTATTTTACATGGCTCCGTCAACGGAACCATGTAGTCTAGACACACCCTCATTGAGGCCTCTAGGCACTAATGCAATACAAATTGTTAATAATAATAGCTCTCTTCTTGTACATCACAGTCACTCTCCTCCAGGTATAGTACATGGTTGTGAATTATCTGGTGCTCTGAAAGTTAACATACTAAAATTCTGTCAGACCAGCGGTAGAGGGAACATGTCCAATCTGCAGGCAAATCTAAACTCTGTAAGCTAGATCACCTCGAGTGGTCTCAGCACAGCACCTAGATATAGAAAGAGTGGTAATCTCAAGCAGATTGGTGTTTTTATTGTCTCTTTAAGTATTGACTACTGGATTATATTTTTTTCTTCGGGGATGCTCGGGTTTCCTTGTCTTTCTCATTTTTATGGCCTTCTGCCATGCAGCAGTTTAGTTTGCAAATGTCTGGCAAGTGTAAAGGGTGGAGCTTGTTTTCTTTGCCTGACAATCAGTCTGGCCACTGTTAATTTCTCAGGTTTGTGCTATGGTTTTGCAAATTCATTTATCAGGGAAAACAGATTCTGTTCTTCATACCTGCCATAGATGTCTCACTTTGGCCATGCAATTTCCCCCTCTGAGTTTATATTGAAAGAGTACACCCATTACATTAGAGGGTATGTCTATATATACACTGCACTTAGTATAGTTTTATCTTGTCTTTAATTCCCACTGACTTTCCCAGTACATATGGTTCCATTATCCCTTTTCTGCAGATAGTTGGCTGAATATCTTACCTTTATCATGTCTAATTGCCTTATTTATTGCTTCCACGCCATCTCTGTTCCTTAGTTTTCCCTTCTGCCAGAGTCCCTATATCTAATGCTGGAAAATGTTCTCTTATTTTCCCCCACTTTAGTGACAGCTTGTAGGAGGGTTCCTGTATATAAGCACATTATATTGAGTTGTATATCACCTGTTTACAGGACAACTCTCCTAAATTGAATTCTCTCACCCAGAGACCCTGAGCCAAGAAGGGTAATTTCATTGCACAGTAATACTCTGTTCAATTGTGCCAATCTCAGGGTTCACCCTCTAGGAGAGCAGGTCAGGGTTCTCCTGCCTAACTTTCTTGGAGGGTCCCAATAGGGGATAGTAGCTTTAAAAAAGGCCTGCTGATAGAATCTGCTAAAGGGAGACACTGAATTGATCACCCAGAGAAAGAAAAGTTACAACTGCTTTCTGTCTTTGTGATTTCCTCGCATTCATGGACTGTGATGTGGACCTTGGGGTTACTTAAGCACTCTCGACAACTGGATGCTCTCACTGTAATTACAGCTGATCCTATCGAACAAGATCCAATGCAGAAAATTCACTGGGTAACATGGCACTATATTTGAAATGAAAACTCAAGGCGCTACTAAATAATTAGCTTTAATTTTTGTGTTGATTCCCTTTTGTTGGTAAGGCCCATTTAGAAACTTGAACATAATATTTCCCTAAGTCTCTTACTGGTCTCGTTTGGGGTCTCTAGTTGCTGCTGTAATCCAAACAACAATGGTTATTAGGAGAGATGCTGCTTGGGGAAGCAAACTCCCCAGCCTGTGACTCCACATAACCCCTACCCCACTCTGCCCAAGCCCCATGCCCATCCCACTGTGTCCTTTTTTTCTTCCTTCCCCCTCTCTGCTCACCTATTCCAACCAAATCCCTAAACCCAAATGTAGCAAATGACATTTGAAAAAAAACCTCATAAAATTTCTTTCTAAAGAAAAATGGAGCATGTTTTCCACTGCATTCCAGATTGTGAAGACTGAACATGCAGAAGGTAGCTAATTGAGAGCACTAGTTGGGAATAAAAAAATGTCAATCACAGGTTTTTTGATATACCCTAAAGGTTATCAGAGATTCATTTGCAAAATCTTTGTATGAAGGACAATTCAATTGTCCTGCTGAATACAATCTTAATTATTATAGAATATATGATGCATCTCTTCTCTGTTTTACATTTTCTTAATCAGTATTTCTAAGCTGATATTTTATTTGAAATATACTCTTAAGCCTTCATAAAGTAATCGTTCCAGACTACCACATACTCATTCCTGAAACAAAGACATTATTTTAAATTAATTAGTCAGAGCAGGTTAGTGTGTTCATAACAATGTTCATTGCTTTTAGAAAAAGGAAACACTAATTTATTTTGCGTGATCTCCATAACAATATAAATGCTCATAAAATTTCACCATATGTTTATATTAAATGTTTCCAAAGATTTTAGGCATAACGAAGGATTTTATATCTTTCTAAGACACTGATTTTGGTGGAGGGTTCTCTTAAAACTAGTTCATCAAATAGTCAGAAGGGAAACTCATTTGTCTAGCTCTCTGGAAGAAAAAGGATGTTGTCCCTTTTAAGGACTCTCTTCAACCAAGTGGTGAAAGCACACAGTGATAAACAGAAATGACAGGAAGACTTTGGTAGCAAGCTTTTGTACATAGTAATTAAAAATAAAACGTGTATTTTACATAAGGATGATCTTTTAAATAATGTATTTAAAAACTATACGTCAAAGGATACAAGCATTTAAGGCTAAAGCTGAATTAGGGATGTTAAATTTCGATTAATGAACTAATCAAAAAGTCAATGGGATTTCCATTGACTATTCAATTACTCAATAAAAACCAGCACGTTCTGTCTTTGAAATATATAAGGGGGCTCTTGTGCATTTCAAAGACCACGGGCTCCAAGTGGTACTTCCGCATTGAAGCCCACAACAGAGGCTCTTGTACTTTTCAAAGATTGAAATGCCACATGGAGCCCGGGGTGAGCAGGACTTCCCGCTGGCCCCAGGCTACATGTAGCATTTCAACTACTGGGTGTCTTGTACATTTCAAACTGGAAATGCTGCAGGGAGCCTGGTGCCAGCAGGAGACTCTGATCCCTGCTGGCCCCAGGCTCCATGCGGCACTTCCTTTTTGAAATGTCCAAGAGTCCCAGTGGCAACTTGTGTACATTTCAAAGGTGGAATGCTGCCGCTGTGCCCCTGCTCCCTCCCACGGAGCTGAGGGGAACTGGCTTTTAAGCTGTCTCCCTTCTAGCACCCCCTCCTCTTCCAACCCTTGCTGCCTCTTTTTGACAGAACCAGCAAGGTGGGGAAGCAACTAGTCAACTAGTGTGTTGACTATCCAATAAGCTTTAGCTTATCAGGTAGTTGACTAGTTGATTAGTCACATACATCATTAAGCTGAATACTCAGACTGTGCATGTAAAATATATGCAAGGATTTTTTAGAGATGTGATTTTATAATATTCAGCAACAAAATATTGAAAAGTTTCAAGTAAATTTTAAACTAAAGTAGACATATTACAGCAATGCACAATTATTTCTGTCAATAAATTCAGAAACTGACAGTATATACCTCTGGGTTGGCACATGCCTGTTAAATAACTACATAACCACTTAATGGCTCTTTCACAGGTTTAATGTTATGCTAAAAGGTCTGGCAAGCTGGAAGGCTTTTCACAAGTTACTAGATCCACTTCAGAGGAAGACTCACCATGCTTCTACAGCTTGCTGTGGGAGCTGGCAGAAAAGGTCAGAATAAGGATAAGAAGAGGGGAAAGGCTGAACATGAAGACCCAGGGAAGGCATTGCCTCCCCTTGCCTTTTATATCCATCGCCTATGCCAGAGGACAACCATCTTGCTCACAGCAAATTTCAAATTTCTAAATATGTTTGCATTCCTAATTGGAAAAAAACCTGAAACTGCAAACAATGATTGTGTTGAAACATCTGTTTTGAGGCTAAAAGGTCAGGTTTTCAATTTGGGCCTCACGCTCTCTTTGGTCAGAAATTTTTCCACCAACATGGTATTGAAATTAGTACATTTCCACGAACGGAACAGCTCAACTTTCATACAATGACTTATTTCAACAAAAATACCTTACGTTGAATAGGTTCTAGGTTGGAACACTGGTTAGATCTAGTTATTATTTGTGTGACTGAACATTCTGAGTTTTGTTTTAATGGAGGAATTATGTTGAGTGTCTAACAAATGGCAGACACTCCAGGTTAGGGAAGCAGCATTTTGATCTTTGAACCTCATCTCTGTGTTCAAATGGGTAATCTGTAGAGAAACAGGCAAACAGACAGACAAAACCAAACCCAGCAAGCACTGTCACAACTTCCTATTTGAGGAATTATTAAACTGCTGGTCGGCAAATATTTGCGCTACTCGAAGGTAAGTGCGGGAGAGCGGAGGGTGGGAGGGGGAGTCTCTCACCATTGATTTCTTTTACATTCAAAGAGCAGGCTGTAGAATTTAAGGAAGTTATTCAACAAAATAATTTTTACTAAGGACTGTCATTTTATATGTTTACAAAGAGACAACAATAATTCAGATAATCCAGAACTAATGAAGCCTGAAAGCAGAGGAAAATGGCATCTTTTAAATGAGCACTCAGGGAGCAGAAAATATAAAGGCTGCTTTCTGCCTTCAACCCACATTTCTCCTCTGAGGGAAGTAGATCAATATGTATTTTTTTAAGTCACACCTTCATTAATTTGCTACCATCTTGTCAGAGTTATAATGAAAGCATTAATGCTAATGACTTGGAGACTGACCACAAATGTAATCACCCTGGCCGAGTTTAATGCTTCAGCCTTTGTTTCATCATTGTAATACTCACTTGGAGAAATACATTTAATTAAGAGTATAAATAACACAATGCTACATGGGGGAAGAGAACCATGGCAACAGCAACAACAGCTTTTGATGCACATTGTAATGCATACATAGATTTTACATTAAGGTGGGTGGTGAGCAGGGCTTTAAAACTATGCAGTTAAATCATGTAAGCATGCACTGATATTTAGGAATATGAAAGTTATACATATCTGATGTTTCCAATGTTGCTATCTAAGACCAGAACCTCCTATTCCATTCGGTGTCTTCTTGATATATTTTAGGCTCTTCTAGTTAGATGACTAACAATTTATTGTGAGCCAGTTCTTCACATCCTTACTCAGACCACACTCACAGTCAGTTTATTTACCAATAATGATAGAAATGTAGTCGTGTTAGTCTGGTGTAACTGAAACAAAAAACAGGACTATGTAGCACTTTAAAGACTAACAAAATCACCTAATAAACCATCTTGTTAGTCTTTAAAGTGCTACATAATCCTGTTGTTTATTTACCAATAAGTACAAGATGGGAAAGGACTTCACTGTTTGGCTCTATGTTTTTATATATACAAGTCATTGTGACTTAATTTTACTGAACTGTGACATGTTGTAGAGAGCCAACATGTTGTCCTTCATAAGGAGTACAGGCAGTCCCCGACTTATGCGGATCCGACTTATGTCGGATCCACACTTACGTATGGGGCTTTCTCACCCCGGAGCTCGCAGGCAGTGGTCCGCCACCTCGACCTCCGGGGCGAGAAAAGCTGCTCCCGGTGCCCCTGGTCTGCTGGGGACCGTCTCCAGCAGACCAGGGGCACCGGGAGCAAAGCCGCAGCGGCAGCGGGTCCCGCGCCAGAGCAAAGCCTCAGAGGCGCGGCACCCCGCCACTGCGGCTTTGCTCCCCGTGTCCCTGGGCTGCTGGGGGGGGGGGGGCGCAACCCAGCAGCACCCCAGCTGCTCTGCCCCAGGCGGCCCCAAGTCAGCCACTGCTGAAACTGAGCAGCACTGACTACAGGAAGCCCGAGGCACAGTTGCTCTGCCCCGGGCTTCCTGGAATCAGCCGCTGATCAGTTTCAGCAGCAGCTGACTTGGGGATTTGGGGTTCTTAAGTTGAATCTGTATGTAAGTCAGAACTGGCGGTCAGTTTCAGCAGCGGCTGAATCTGGACGCCAGTTCCGACTTACATACAGATTCAACTTAAGAACAAACCTACAGTCCCTATCTTGTACGTAACCCGGGGACTGCCTGTAGTTCCATCTTGGAATTGCTCATTCCTATTGTCATAGATAAGCAGAGCAGCTAGCCCCTGCCATGGCCTATGTAATTTCTGTTGCTGTTTGTCTTCTCTACATGATGAAAAAACCAGAGAATGCTACCACAGTGATAAATAAATTTCCAAACAATTAGGAATGTTCACCCATCTCTCTGAGAATGTTGCACTGTTCCCTATCAACGTTGTATCTGAGCGCCTTCCTCATATGCTAGATTGGAAATTAAAAAATCCATAGTGGATATTTGGGGTCTCTGGCACTTGTCTCATATCAGTTTATAGATTGCTGGGTTGGAGGTTTGGGGTATGTTTTGTTGATCAATTTCTTTTGTCTTTCTTTTGTTGCAATGTCTGGTGTTCTTAAGAGGATGGCTAGGGAGTGGGGGGAGGGTGGTGGTATGAATGGTCATTCTGATTATAATGGAAAATATCAAATAGGCCAGTTTCATATAATTTCCTCTCTGTGATCATATTTTAGTCCATATAATCTCCCCCCACAGACAAATCCTCTCAAATGAAAATGCTTTGATCCTGGCATACATTCTCTACTCTGAAGTTGTGACCTGTATTGTCCCAAGCAATACAACTGTCATGCTGGTGGTTAGCTCAAGTTATGTCATGTAGCTGGTACTTGAGACACTAAGTGCTTTGAAAATTAGGGCCAAAGCCCATAATGAGCAGTGGCGCATGATCTAATGCAGGCACTGGGACACCATGCCAGAACAGCTGAAGTGGACAGCTGCTTTTTGTACTTGCTGGTCCTGTGTACTGTGTTTACATTCACTTTAATGTAGCAGTTCTCACACTGTGAGTCAGGAGTGAAATGCTGAGGAGGGGGGCAAAAAGGTTCGGATACCGATGTGGCTGACTTGGTGTGCCTGGCTGACTGGCCACAGAAAGGTACCTCCATTTTTTCAGGTTCTTCAGCTGCACACCCATGCCTGGAGTTAATCCCAAAGCAAAGTCAAACATTTAGGTAGGCCATGCCCTAGCAGCTGCAGCTTTCTGTCTCTCCTGCACACACCTGAAAATCTTTCACTTTTTTCCCGTACATTTTCCCTGTGTTCTTGGCTGCTGTTTATGTGGATGCTGTTCCTCCACCTTTTATCTATGAGATAAGCATTTCCCTACCTACTTTGAGACTCCCACTTCGGTGCCTCAGCTTGAGCAAGACCTCTGAGCTGCTGATTAGCTGTGGGGTAGCACAGGACTCAGTCACACATTAAGTTAACGCAATTGCTGATTGGTGGAAATGTAGGTGCCTTAAGAAATTAGGCATCCATGGGATTATACACCAGCTGAGTGGCAGTTTTGAAAATGTCAGTGATGTTTAAATGGCAGTAATTTAGACAGGCATCTAAAGAGGCACATAAATACCTTTGAGGATCTGAGTGTATGTTCCATTAAGATTCTAGAGAAGTTATTAACTGCAAGAGGGAATAATGAGGGTATTATGAAGTTAGCATAACCCCCAGATGCAGAGGAAAGTTTTGTTATGAGGTGTTGCTTTTCTGGTATTTCATACAGTAAGCACATCCTATAGGTATGGTAGTAGTAGACCAACACCCAAGAGTTTAAGGTCTGACTTGGAACCCACTTTTTCCTTATTAGACCATTTCAGTTTCCAGAGCAGTACAATGGAAACACCAGGTATTGTTAAGGGGTAAGCATGGCAGTTATTTTTTTGTCGGAGAAAAGGAAGGGAAAGCCAGTCTTGAAGCTGTGTTCTCCATGAGTCTCCAATTTGGAGGCACACTCTTGAAGACCGTTTGAAAATGTGACCTTCCAATTCCTGAATGCCATCCTTGAAGGCTCCCAAGTAAAAAGGAAGTTCTCCCACAGTTTGTTCTCACAGGGCAGCAATAAGAGTCCTTTCTTTTTCTGCAGCTAAGAAGCAGCTCAATCCTCCTCTTTCCTCAGAGAGTTAATAACGAGCAGTATCCACAAAAACCTGACATGGGCCTTCCAGATAGGATAGGGACCTAAGGAAGTAAAAGAAAATAAATTGGGCACTCAGTTGTTCTGGCATAAATATCTCCATACTGGAGGTGGGTGGATATAGTTCATTCTGTTTCCTGGAGGATTTTGATATTTAATTCTGATTTGTAGTGAAAACCAAATATTACAAAATTATCTGTGAAAAGGAGTGTAGCCCCATCCCCAGCTGTGAAAATCCAGGCTGTTCCTGAGCTTGGGCACCAAGATTCTTGGGGCTTATAGGCTTTCATCTCCTGATCTGTCCACCAGGCGGGCTGCTAAGGAGCCGGGCAGGCAAGCTGGCAGAAAACCATACAGGATTACGTTAGAACAAGGTCGAAATCTAACTGATTCTAATTGTCCGGAATGTTTCAATTCTGATGAGTTGGCAAATTCTGACAAAATTGTTTCATCAGAATTTTTCCAAACACATCTGTTCCAAACCCTTCAACAGTACTTCCCATAACCACGACATCACCCTTATGGGGTTGAAACTTCTGTAGCAGATGGTGATGAATAAGACTCCAAATGAAAAAGACAGACTAGAAAGAAGGGAGGAGCAGACACTTCTTCTCAAAACAGTCTTAATTGTTCAGTCACACATTAAGCTAATGGGAATTCTCTTAGCATTGGTTAATGGACAAAATCAGGACAGAATAAGGTGCATGGACAGAATAAGGTACAGCATGATGAAGGGCCCATCCACAAGCAAAAAAAAAGGGGGGGGGAGGGGAAAGGGGGCTTTTCAAGAAAGCCAACAGTAGCAAAACCATTGCCAAATTATGAGCAACAATTAACAAGATTCTAATAGGCCACACATAGTGTAGGAGCTTATGTACTCATTTAGTACAGTCCGTTTGTTTAAATAATCTCAGTTTGCTTTTGCTCACTCTGGACACTGCAGAGAAAATTAGATCTCTTTAACACAGTGAGAAATTGGAGCTCAGTATGTAAACTGTTAATCTCTTGTGTAAATTTGCCATTCCAAATATAGTCTTAAGAATAAATATACATTCATATTTTAATTATTTAAAGATCAAATAGTACATGTAAAGAAATCAAACGTAAGTTATGCATGAGAATTTCTAAGATAAATTTAGTCACATTCCTTTGGTATTTTCACATTCCTCTTTCTAATGCTCAATTTCTCTTTGCTGAAAGTGGGTAGCATAAAAAACAAAACAGAAACAAATTTGTTTTCCATTACCAATGTGTATGGTGCAACATTGCTCACAAAAAGAGACATGAAAGTAATTGATCTGACCAGTAAGCACAGGCATTATTTGAATCTTCATTTTTCATCAACTAGCTCTCTTCCTTAGCAAAAAGTGATGTTTGTTTATTAACTAGTAGAGGGGAAACAATTCCTGTTAAATTATTTATCTGATTTATCTTTTTTCAGATGCCAAATTTCTCAAATTTAAATATCCCATACTTCATTAGCATAAACCAGGCCGCCACTTTTTTTTCAAAATGGAGCTTTTTCTAAAAAACCAACAGTCTAGATGCATATCTGTCGAAAATAAATCCTTTTTCAAAAGATCCTGTATTCCTCAAAAAATGAGGTTTACAGGATCTTTTGAAAAAGGGATTATTTTCGACAGATCCGTGTCTAGACTGTAGGGTTTTTTTTTTTTTCAAAAAAGCTCTGTTTAGAAAAAAGCGGTGGCCATGTTTATGCTAATGAAGCACGGGATATTTAAATCCATGCCTCATTAGCAATTTCAACATGCCTAATCTACATCTCTCTGTCAACAGAGAGGTGTAGTCTAGACATACCCCCCATGTATAGACTGTATAGCTAAAAAACAGTTCATGGAAATTTTAGCCTATTAATGTTGATTGCATTTTGATATGGTGTGGAAAACTACCTGGCTCCTTTTAAATTCATATATATTGAGGACACTTAGCATCTAATACATCACACCTAAATCCCATTAAATAATTTGGAATGCTGAACAATTATTTGAACTAGAATAGTACATTCTCGAAAAATTGACATCACAAGTATAATCTTTATTCCAGCCCCATAGTGGTGGTATTTGAAAGTCCCTTGAAAGTTCATATGTTTGGATAATTTTGGATCAGTGCTTTTCTGAAGTTATCTAGCCTCTTGTTAAGCTACAGGGAACACAAGAGCATCATTTCTCATTTTAATTCTCCTAGTCACTTCTTATTCTTTATTGTACTGGATACAAAACCAGAGCAAGCTCTCTCACTATTATCAGGTCCACCTCTGGACCTGACTGCTAAGAGCAGAGACTAGGAAAATACAAATTAATGCAGATACATTTAAGCTATTGGGCTTTTTCTGAGCCCCAGAAATGGTTCAACTTGGGTTTCACTTCAGTATTGGACAAAGGTTCACATTGATGCTTATTTTCTCTCACCTGATCAGAGAAAATATTAAACTCAAATCATAGCCCAATAGTGAATTCTGTTAACGAGTGGAACCAGAAAAGTCATGAATTTTATATTTTTTTCTGAATTTATGGTGATGTGTCATACTTTTGCTCCCGAAGGGAAATCTTTATGATACTCTGAAAGTTCAGATTCTGGCTGCTGTCATGAGTAATCCTTGCATTAATGGGTTTATTTATAGATAAATTACAAGCTCTTCATCATTTTAGAAATCAATGAAGCAACTTACCAGAGGAAGCTGGAGTAATTCGTTGCTATCCATTGCTCTACTATATATTTTAAGCAATAAAAAGAAAGATAATTTTTCCATTAAGGACAATGTGACCGTGTATCTTAGAAGGGAATTCATGAGGCTGACAGAAGAAGTTATGGAATGAATTATAATTGAGCGTTAGAAAACAGGTTTGGGTTTCAAAGGCTGGTTGTTCTGTTGCCGCATTGGATACTCTTGCTGTTCTTTGACAAGAAGTAATATGATAACATGGGCTTATTTGTTCCCCTCCTCTGTGTAGGTGTGCACAGAAGATGGGGAGAGAGAAAAATTAATCCCCATTCCCTTCCTCAAAGAAAGTGGATAAGGGTGGGAAAGGAAGTGGGGTTATGACTCAGCTGGCCCTGCATGAGGGGACTGACACAGCACCCATGTTGCATGGCACAGGGATCAGTATGCCCCTGGGGGGCAGTGTGTCTTGTGGAAAAACATTAAGCTGGAGCTTAATGCCACAATAGAGCCAATAGTGTTTGAATAAGCATGTGTGTGATGGGGTGACCTGGTTTTAGGTAAACATTTGGGGGTCAGTGTTTTCAGAAGTGCCTACTATGTAGATGTCTCTGCTTTAGAGTGTCCAACTTGGGACCTTTTACGGCCCAGGGTTCAGAATGGCAGAGAACCTCTAGTTCCCACTACAAGGATATATGTGCATGGTCTGCAACACAACCTAAGCATCTGGACATTTTGATAAAGAATTTGCTATAGCTAGTAAGCTCATCAAACTGTTGAAGTGCCAGATACATCAAACCAGTCTGATCAATTTATGCTCACAATATTTAGTTCAGATCCGATTGGAAAGATGTTTAACCCAGCAGATAGTGCTGAAAATGATTTTCCCATACAACTAAAATATGAGTTAAGAGAACTCAAGTGCTGTCCCTAGCTCACTTTATATTTTAATTTGCCTTAAAAGACTTGATTCATTTTGTCTCTTCCGGTGTCATCAGACCTGCATATGTGGGAACAAGTTTAGCTGTTAGGCTGGGATATCTGGCTTCTTTATCTCGCCCACATCATGGCTTCCATTGTTAACCACCTTAGAAACCCTTAGTCTGTTCATAGCAATGTAGCACTTTAAAGACTAACAAGATGGTTTATTAGATGATGAGCTTTTGTGGGCCAGACCCACTTCCTCAGATCAAATAGTGGAAGAAAATAGTCACAACCATATATACCAAAGGATACAATTAAAAAAAATGAACACATATGAAAAGGACAAATCACATTTCAGAACAGGAGGGGGATGCGGGGGGGGGGGGGGGAAGGAAGGAAGGTAAGTGTCTGTGAATTGATATTTACACTTACCTTCCTTCCTCCCCCCCCCCCCCCCCCCCCCCGCATTCCCCTCCTGTTCTGCAATGTGATTTGTCCTTTTCATATGTGTTCATTTTTTTTAATTGTATCCTTTGGTATATATGGTTGTGACTATTTTCTTCCACTATTTGATCTGAGGAAGTGGGTCTGGCCCACGAAAGCTCATCATCTAATAAACCATCTTGTTAGTCTTTAAAGTGCTACATTGTCCTGCATTTTGCTTCAGCTACCCCAGACTAACACGGCTACATTTCTATCACTGTTCATAGCAAGAGAGAGTGAGAAAGGTGTTTCTTGTTCCTTGTAATATGTTTGTCTTTGCATACCGTCTGCTTTAAACCACATTCTAATGCTGCTTTCAATTCTGCCTTATACTGTAATGGGATCTGGTAAGTACAGTGTTTTATCTGAATGGGTTATGAAATAGCACCCCCCTGGGTAAAGCTGAATGTGAAATAATTTCCTCCTCTTCATTCTTGAGGTCTATTTTTGAGAATTCATTGTCTTATTTTGTATTAGATTGTTTCACAGAATTGTTTCTTTTTTCCTGGGGACTGAATTTGTGTGTGTGTACACACATGCACGTGTGCACACATTAAGGGACAGGAGAAGAGAAAAGGAGCTTTGTTGTTCATATATGGTGCATATAGAAATCCTTGTGCATATTTTACAAGAGTACAGCCTGGGAGTGGTGCTACGTTCAGAGGCTGTAGAGGATTTGCCTCTCCCCAAGTGCAGATCCCCATTCGCTCTCATTTCTGCATCTCAAGTAGAGGCATGTGTCTTTCTTTCCCTCATGTCGTGAATTTTTCCAGGCTATGATTTTCTCCCTGCCTGCACTGTCAATTTCCCAGCAAGTCAGAATGACTACGCAGGCCTTTGCTTTCTCCTCAAAGTCTACAAAAGTACAGCTGCCCACAGCTAAAAGGTAGAACACAGCTGTTTTTAGTGAGCACATTTATTGTTAAGGTCAATGTATTACAGAGAAAACATACTCATTGAAGCAACACACATGGTGCACGTTGAACCTCTCTAGTCCGGCACTCTCTGCTCCAGTAACATCTGTGGGCCGGCATGATTTTAGTTAGCCAGATGTCTACTTATCATGGATGTGGTGACATTTTCAGCAGTCCCATAAAGTTTGTTTACAGACACCAGTCCTGGCTCTCAGTGTTCTCTGCTATTATTTCACTCAAATTTACCCCAAATGTCTTCTAAGAGCCCAGCAAGCAGTGGAAGTGTTGGTAATGCTGCTAGACAATATTGACCTCCCATGGTTTGGCAAATTCTCTGGTTCAGCCCTGGTAAGGTCCTGAGGGTGCAGAACTAGAGAAGTTCAACCTAAGCTTACTGGAGGTGACTATTAGCTCCAACCAGGGCTCTGACAGGAAAAAATCATTCAAACCCCACATAGGATTTTTTTTTCTGTGCTTGGAACTTCATAATATCCTTTTCTCAGAAAAAGAACACATATTCATACATTATCCTTTCCTTTATACAGCTTGGTTACGTGATCTACCAAGACCATGAATAGATAGTCAGCCAGACAATAGTTTCCCTTCTGGGCATAGCTTCTAAAGCTTGGGTCCAGAGATAAGAATTTGCATTCCCTTCTCTGGGTATCTCCTAGGAAACCCACATCATCTTGTTTTAAAAGTGACTTCTTGTCTGGTACATGGTTTAAAATTCTTTAATGCTTATAACATTTCCAAGATTTTATATTGGCCAAGTCTTCCCCTAGGAGTACTAGGGAGAGACATAAATAAAGGTGTCCCACAGGGGTCTATACCAGGACTGATATTATTCTACATATTCATAAATGATATGAGAAAAGGGGTAAACAGATAGCAAAATTTGCAGATGATACAAAACAAGACAGTTATGTCCAAAGCAGATTGTGAAGAGTTACATAGGGATCTTGCAAAACTGGGTGACTGGGCAACACAATGGCAGATGAAATTCAGTATTGATAAAAGCAAGGTTATAGACACTGGAATATAAATATCCCAACTGTGTAAATATGACATGATGGGGCCTATGCTAGCTGTTACCACCCAAGAAACAGATCTTGGAGTCTTTGTGGATAGTTCTCTGAAAACATCCACTCAGTGTGCAGCAGCAGTCAAAAGTATCTAACGATGTTGGGAATCATTAGGAAAGGTATTGATACTAAGACTGAAAATATCACATTACCTCTGTATAGATCCATGATATGCCCTTGGTGCTGTTCTTATAGGGTATGTCTACACTGCACTGCTATTTCTGGGCACCGGAGGTATCCTGAAATAGCTATCCCACGTCTACACAAGCCACTCATTATTTCAAAATATTTTTCAAAATAAAAGGTGTGTTATTTCGCCATCCCGGTAAACCTCGTTGCACGAGGGATAAGGGAAGGCTTGAAATAGGCCATTATTTTGAAATATGGCGCTCTACAGACATGCCAAATTTCAAAATAAGCTATTTTGAAATAGATTTGAGATAATATACACAATTTGCATAGTGCAAACTGCGTATCTTATTTCAATTTTAGGATGCTGTGTAGATGTACCCATAGTGGCAACAACAATGGAGAATGATTAATGCATGTCCTGAGTGAGATTACA
Organism: Pelodiscus sinensis; assembly: GCF_049634645.1. NCBI lineage: Eukaryota > Metazoa > Chordata > Testudines > Trionychidae > Pelodiscus > Pelodiscus sinensis. The sequence continues at coordinate 95,309,365 of NC_134716.1, forward strand.
GGGCAGAAGGCTGAATGGCTTTAACTACAAGTATACCAATCACATCCCTGATTTTCACAACCTGGAACACTTTATTGCAACTACAAAATGAATGTCACTCATAAAACTAAGGAAAAGAATCAGACCAGTTTCTGTTGTGAGTATTACAGGAATTAAAGATCAAATCAACAACAGCTAGCCCAAAAGCTCCATGATCTGAACACTTCTAAAGCCATTTTGTAAATAGAACAAATTACAAGCAACTGTGATTTCAAGGACTTTCTTTCCATCCCAAGGTCTTTATGACTTCACAAAGCCAAACAGCACTGGGTTATGCAATCAACAAAGTCCTGGCAAGGACTTGAAGCACAGTAATTTAATATTTGTCTGTTTTAATTACATACAGCTCTCTGATCTGCTCCAACTGTATCTGAAGCCATCTACACCTTGTCCTCTCTCCTTGTCACCTCCATGCTGTCATCTCCCAAGTTATTTCTCTCCGGTCTGAAGCACCTTCTGTGTACACCCTTTCCTCTTTGTTTTTCCTCCCCTGAAATCACTGACAGCTGTTTTCTGCCTGTCTCTATTGAGCCTGTGCCTTCATGTCCTACATTCACAAAGCTGAAGCACACAGGGATGAGTGTTTCTGTGGGAGATGAAGAGAGTGTTGCCATTCACCCATGAACAGTGATGATACACACTTGAGAGTAGATGCTGAATCTTCCTCATTTACAAGTTTATTGTCACAAATGTGACTCACGCTAGCTTTTGGTTACAGAAAGACAGAAAATGGCAGGTACAAGCAGCCCAAACAACCTGTTTGGCCTGGATCATAAATTCTGCTGTAAACATTCTCAGCCTACAATGTATATATATTTTACTTACACACACACACACACACACACACACACACACACACACACACACACACACACTTTTGCACATGACAGGAGGTCAAGTGCATTGGAGAATTACCTGCAAATAGAAAATATTGCATCGCTGGTCTTCTTCAGATAATTAGGAATTCATAAACTCGAGCTTATCTGTTTTTATTACAACAATGGTTAGTAGGTCAGATCCCTTTATGAGTTCACAGAGCAGCTAAGTTGGGCCTATAAAAGGCCGTTCAACTAATATCAAATATTTTCAAAAAGAGCTGTGTATTAAATTTTATTTTTCTGTCAAATGAGGGGGCACAAAATCTCTACCAGACCTCACACAAAAGCTGCTTTGTGTCTCTTTTGAATGAAGAGTGACTGCATTTACACTTTGTTTCCTTCTGAAGCTTCCTCATAGAAAAAATAATTCATTGCTAAAATGGGCTCTGCCTGGTCAAGGTTTCCTCATCCTGATCTCACAGTTAGCTTTGTACACTTCACGTTCATAAATAGCTTGAGAGTTTTCAAGCATCTGAGGTCATTGAGCTTCACACAATTGTTCTTTGTTGTGCTACGTGAAGGAGATTGCATAAGGCCAAGCTTGGAGTTCCTGGGTATTATATTTCTCAGCATTGAAGGCCTATCTCTTTGAACTCAAAAGTAGTGAGGTTATCTAGAATGACCGTGGCAATTGTTCTACATGCTTTGTAATATCACACATGATTTCAGAAGTGGAAGTCCTAGAAAATTATAGCAACCTTCAGAGTGGATAATATCTATCAGGTCTAATGAAATAATATTGAATGGATAGTATTATTGATTGAATGGATCCTTTATTTGTCAAAGAAGTATTTAATCAATATTTTTATGCATTATTTGTCCAGGTTAGCTGCCTATTACATTAGTTTATAATGAGTGATTGAACATTACCTCAATGTTAATCACAGTAGCCAAATTAAAATTAAAAACATAAATGAAAATTAATTGCTACTCACTTGGCCTAAACTACCAGCAGTCTGCATTCTGCACTGAAGAAGCTCCCATTTTTATTAAAGAAATTAATCTACATTTGTGGAACAATAGATTAAATAGCCCATCCCTATAATATAAAAATGGCCCATGTTAATTTTCTTTACTTTTGAATACTCTTGGACCTAAGCCTGCTAGTCTCACTTCACAGTGAATGTGTACCATTGATTTATAAGTGACAGACCACTTGATTTAGTACCCCACCCGACACTATATTTCTGCACATGGAGAGGGTCCAAAATGCATGGATCAGGGCCAAGAAAGGTGCATAAGAGGAAGTGCCTGCTCGCCTGTTGTTTTCCCCTTAACCGTGACATACGTTGTTCTTAATGAGCTCTGTACTGATCTGGAACCACAGCTGAGACTAAAATAGGAAGGGACTGAGTAGAGATTGGCTACTTTCAGCAGCATAGGTTCTTGTTTGTTTGGTACTGATTTAGAAAAAAGGATGCCATGCATGAGTCACCACCGCTACTGCTGCTTGCAGCTCCTTGGAAGTCACCCGTCCACGTACTGATCTGGAACAACCATATCTAGCTTTTAACATCAGATGGTCTGATTGCAGTGAATGATGCAGCTAACTAGATGGTGAATTAGTAAAATAGGTGAATGGTTGTTCTTTCGGTACATTTTAGGTTCAGTCAGAGAAGAAATCGCTATTATCTATAAAAAAGGTAATGCAAGATTAAAAGCATTTGACAATGAATTGACTGCTAGAGGTGTGGGTAAGAATAAAACCCAGATCCTCCGCTGATATAACTCATCCTAGCAACATTGAGTCAACTATGCTATGCTGATTTATACCAGCTAAGGATCCGTCTGACAGTTCATAGACTGTTGCCTAGGTATGCATGGAAATTCTTTTTCTTTCTGAGATATATTCGTCTTGCCAGAACTAAGTAGTGTGTGGGAGCTTGTATTCTGACAACTGCATTGCCTGCTGCACATCTTCACGCCTCAGACTTCTTGCCTGTCTTGATGAGAACATCTCCAATCAGTTATTTTTTGCTCTTCTGACTTTTTCAGCAATTATACCATTCTCTTTGTTCCTCAATTTATTCAAATAATGTAATTGTGGCATATTCTGGAAAAGCATGTAATGCTCTAAAAATGTGAGTAGTTACAAAGTGTTCACAGATGCAACATCTCTCTCCATGCCCTTCAATCCTGGTTGCCTGGTCAACTTATATACAGGACACATTTTCAGAAGGGCAAGTGATAAATTATATCGCAATTTCTGTTATGCACATGCAATACACACCCATAGGTACATACACATAGGTATTGAAAGCTGGATGCCCAAAAACTGAGGCTATTTTTTTGAAAAGTGAGGCATATTACCATCTGCTATACTTGTATGGTGTCTAATGATAAAGGAGTCAATAATTTCCATTCAGTGTCCAGCGGGCAAGTTTGTACATTATAATAATCACCCATATAATTGCCAAACCTCAAGTGGGGATGTAAAGTAGAGCTGGTCAGAACATTTTAAGTAAAATATGTGGTTTTCTCAACATGGAAATGGGGCACAGGAAGAGACAGTGTAAGTGGAAAACCCAGATTCAAGTCCATCCTTCGCCTTCTTCAGAATGAGCATGGATGAAAAATTCTGCTCCAGATCAGGCAGAGCGGGGACTTGGAGCTGGGCCTTCCAGGCTGTGCACACTTCTCCAAGAAAATAAACCTCAGATTTTATCTGAAAACCAACATTTCACTGCAGTTCCATTTTGTGACAGGTTTTGGTTTCATTCCAGTGTGGAACCCAAATAAATTTCGAAACCTCAAAAAGATTTTGTGTAATGGAATTGTTCTCCTCTGGTCAGCTCTAATGTGTGTAGTGAACTCACTGCTAGATGTAGTCCCACCAGGATAGGAGCACTGAAGAAGTTTGTTTCATTTCATATACTGCATCTATTCTGTGATCGACGGAACATTTTGATCATTAGAGCTATCAGGCCATATCTGCACTATGTCTTTAAGTCAGCAAAACTTTTGTCATGCAGGAGTGTGAAACACACACACACATACACACACACAGAGCAATATGTTTTGCTGAAATAGGTACTGGCTGAGCTATTTTACTATGTCAACAGGAAAGCTCTCTTTGAATGGCATAATGTGGTTGCATGAGCAATTTTACAGCAGCACAGCTCCTATTGCTTCTGTAAGCTTGTAAGTGTAGATATGGCTTACATCTGAACTTTGTTAAAGGCACTCAAAAATGTAAAAGGAAAATAATCCTAAATTCAATCAGGTATGAATAAAATAACCTTCAACTAGCAGTTCTCTTGAGTCCCCTTCCATTAGTCTAAGCTAATTTCAGCAAGCCATTGAATCAGTAGAGTACAAAACAGCATACATGATAGAAAAGATGTGATTTCCCAATCCTGTAAAGTAGTTGTTAGAGCTGGTTAGAAAAATTCCAATTAAACAGCATTTCATCAGTATTTGCTGATTCTGCAAAACTGAAACATGTCCCAGAAATGTTCTGATTTTGCTGAAATTCTAACAGAACGCTATCTGCCAGGTGTCCTTCTACCTTACCCACATAATTCATTGGCAACCTGGACTTTCAGGGTCCCTGGCTCTGGAGCAGACAGTGGATGCAAACTGTCCTGAACCCAAGGACCACAGGACTTCCAGGATCCTAACAGAAATCAAAATGGATTTTGAAATAGCTAAATCCTCCATTAAATGGAATTACCTTTCTCCGCACATTTCTACTCATCATCCCTGTAGGCCAGTTCTAGACCTACAGGGTTTAATTCTTAACACCTCCCCATGTAAGTAGTCAGTAGTGCAATGAGAAGAGTTTCACTGACATGAGGAAGGATTTGCGGCCATGGACCCAATGTCATTGGGAATAGTGGGGTCACTTTCTTGGTATCAGTAATCATACTTAACCACAAATTAAATGATGCAACAAGGTAACATTTGAGTTATTTCTCAAATATCTCATTAATATTAGAATAAAAGGAGACTAGTATTACATTACTTTATCATTTAGTTTGACAAGCCTTGGAAATGGGTTACATAGGGGATTAGCAGTCAAAAGTTACAAGTCAGGAAGTTGATTAGGCAATTTATCTTTCAGCTATCTTACTGTTAGATTATTAAACCCTGACACTTGCAGCCATGCATGCTAATAGAGAACAATTTCTCAGCTACAGTGTAATTGCTGTTGCCAGTTTATTTTAGAGTAAAAGGTGCTACTGTTTCAAAGGGGATTAAGTTTATGGAAGAGTCTGGATGTTGACAATCAATCAGTGATGTGCTGCCAATATTGTAATAAAAGATTTTACTTCCTTAGCATTAAATAAACTATGTGTTCCACGGCACATATGTTTGCAGAGTCAGAGGTTAGGGGATATAAGAACTTACACAGAAAAGACCAGAGCTGGGGATTCTACCGATAGCCAAAATCAAAGCTACATTTTTGTGACAGTCATGGACTCTATGTGTTTTAAATAGAATGTCTAAGGCTTTAGATATTTCATTATTTCTCCGGGGTTTGAATCAAAATAAGCTCTAGGTTTACAGAGGTAGGCCCTGACCCTGCAGTTTATGGTGGTGGGTGGATTACTGCACCCACATGAAACCTCAGTTGCAAAGCCCTCTTCCTGGATGCTGGCAGTAATAGGAATGTGGCCTTAGCAAAAAGGTATCTGTCCAGGTTCTGCTACTCCTCCCTTGGCACAGTTTGATAAAGGGAAGCAAATGCAGCACGAGCTCTCTCCCTTCACCTATCTTCCTGCATTGCTGTTGCTGTGGGGGAGAATAGCATTTTAATAGTTCAAAGAAGCTGTATAATGTTGTTAATGGTTTAGATTGTGAGCTCTCTAGGACTCTGGCTGGGCCTTTGTATGATATTGTAAATATCTGTATTGCAAAATGAAAGATATTAAAATAATATGACCTATAACTATGGTGCTGGAAAATTGTTACTTTTGCCGCTCCTATCCCCCTAATTGTGATATTTTGGTAAAATTTAGTGTGACGAGCTACCAGCCCCCATCACAATGGGGGAAGAAGGTGACACGGCTTTGCAAACAAGCATATTAAATGCAACTGATTGAAGTGTTTACACATAGAATATATTGCTAACATTGTGTTCAAGTTGTGGAATTTGAATGAGGTAACACCATTGCTAGAATTAGCTGACTTTCTGGCCTCATGGAATTCTATGGCAAAAGTTCTATTCACTTCAGCAGGATTTACACATTCAAGATAAGATTGCAGGGTATGCTCACCTGTAGGGTTGTCAGGTGTCTGGTATTGAACCGGAAAGTTCAGTATTTTCACCTCCTGTCTGGTAAAAAAATTCAGAAAATACTGGACACCTAAAATTTCCGGTACTTTCTGATTTTTTCCCAGCCAGGAGGTGAAAATCCTGGGCTGTCCAGATCAATACAATGGCAGCCTGGCAACCCTAGTGCTTATCGGGTTCTGCAGGGGAGCTGTCCAGCCCACGCAGAGAGGCAAGATGGCGGACAGCCACCGGAAGCCTTATAAGGCCAAAAAGTCTCACCATGCGTTTCTTAAAGGGGCCACGCTGGGTTTTTTTTTTTTGCTTAACAATTCTTGGGGTCCTTTTTTGGGGGGGGTATTTTTTCTGAAACCATCTGGCAACCCTACTCACCTGGCAACGTTATTTGAAACTGCTTGTCACTTAGTGCTCCACAAAAGTATTTTTAATGGGTTGCTGGAAGAAAAGTCTTTTGTAGCAGGAATAATGTAATAGTACTGAGCTGAGTGAAACTAGCAAACCATTCTTCACACTGAAAGTCTCCCCAGTTTGTTCTGTGTGATGTTAAACAAAAACTCCAGCTCCAAGTTTACCTTTTTGTGACATCTGGAGGACGTCACACACGTCTGACTACATTAGGTACTTATATGAACCCCATTATTGTAGTACTGATGTGTCTCGTAGTCTTTAATATATTTATACTCATAGCACTCCGGTGAGATAAAGAAATCTCATAATTCCCAGATGAGAAATGGAGGCACAGAGGCCAGATTTCCAAAGTTATTAAAGTGCATAAGGATGCAGATACCTAGTGACATTTTCCAAATGAGCTAGAAATTAGGTTCATAGGTGTTTCTGGAAATCCAGTTACGTGCCTATCTGCAGCATTAGGCACCATTTACAAATCTGATACAGAGAGATTAAAGACCAGATTTGTAAAAATATTTAGGCATTGCAGCTCAGCATTGCATTGTCTAATTGATTTAGGGGCCTAAATATAATTTACAAAAGGATTTAGGCTTTTAATCCCCAGACCATTTCACACATGTGAAAGCACTAGCAACCTAAATGTAATGCAGCTTAGCTAAGGGTGGGACCTATAATCTTCTAGGTTCTATTCCCACTTCTGCTGCTCACTTATCTGACTCATAGTTTGTGTGGATGCACCATTATACAAAGGTTAATTAGGCTTTGCAGAAGTCCTGTGGGGTAGGTAAGTATCACTGTGCCCATTTTACATAGGGGAGTTGGAGGATGAGAAGAAATAAGTGAAATGGCCTTCTAGTCCCATACCAAGTCTATTAGACAGGGGCCCGCAGCCAAGCCATAGAGAATATATGGGAAATATTTTTCACTAAATAGTATTGTTAAGCGATTATATCTATTTATTTTAATTTATTTTTGTTTGTGAAAATGCTCCAAATTTGGTGAACTTGAAAATAACATTTGCTTGGGCAAAATTCTGATTGAAGTTAGTGGGAGTTTTGCATGAGTAAATACTAAAGGTTCTGTCACAACTTTGTCTTGGCAGCAACCCCTTAAAGGAGATATCTGGGGAGCAGAAGTACACATGTCCAGCTGCCTCCACTAAGCTCTGGGGTACATCAATCTAATGGGGCCAGCACTCTGCACTCCAACCGATGCCTTCTTGCTGTTTCTTTCCCCCATAGGAGTCCCAGTTTAGCCAAACGAAGCAGTGCAATCAGCAAATTAGGTTTAATAAAAGTATAAAGGAAAAGCAATAGATATTAAAGGTGAACAGGCAGGATATTGCAAGATGAACAGGCAGGATATTGTCTTCTCTTAATTCAAAAGGCCTTGGGTATACCCCAGTTCTCTCTTCCACCCCATGAGTTCACCTTGTCTCAATCTCTTTCCTCCTCTCAGCCCAGGGATCTATGCTCTGCTTTCTGCAAGGGCAGACATTCTGTTGGCTGGCAAACCTCTCTTGGGATTTCAATACCTGTGACCCCCATCTGAGTGGAATTCCCTCTGTGTAACTCCTCCTCCAGTGCTGGAATGATTTTCCCATGTAGATAGATGTGGCCATGCTAGCCAAGAGCAGCCTCCTTAACTCCTTCCATAGTGGGAAAGGTTTGTATGCCTTGTCACAGGGTCACTTTCATTTATTCACTAATATATTCAAACCAATGTGACTAAACATTATTCTTTTGATTTTTCTTCCTATGATGAATCATATCCTAAAGTCTATTGTTAACAACTGGATGCTTGCCACATTCACAGCTGAACAAGCTGCAGAAATATAAAAACATTTTCTGAACTAGCTAAGTGACAAACCTATTAAAAGCCTTTGATGGTGTGCAGTGTATTTGCGGCTCAAGCGTGGGATAATTTGCTGCATGCTTACCATTGTTGAGAAATGAAGTTTTAGGCACCATTTTGCTCACTGCTGAAGGGAAGGCTTAATGCTATATGCATTGTATATGCCTGCTCAGTCTTAGACAGTTACAGTGAGAGTGTCAATCTAATAAGAAAGAGCTGTAAATAATAGTCATTTGTAGCTTTTCATAAATGCACACCATATTTTACAAGCACCTGTCTTCCTCAGTCTCTGTCTTTGAATCCCTCCTCATCCCCTCCTTTATTACTGTAACAAGTTTAAATTCCTCATGTCTGACCTATGTTTAAACTCTCATTGCTCCAACTGGCCCTTTAGCCTCGTGATAGCTAAAGAAGATGGAAAAAAGAGGACAAGCTTTCATTGCAATAGCCAAGGAGTTAGAGAAAGCTGGTAGAGAATGCAGCTTCTCCCAAATCTGGAAGAGAAGAGAGCTCCCCTCAGCTTTAAGTGTTCTCCCTGTCAGTGATATCCACCTCACCAAACTCTCTTATTTCCTTTTCCTCCTATTCATAAAACAACTCCTCCTCCTCCTGCCTAGTTATATCCTCTAGAAGATTTATTTCTTCAGTAGATCCACAAACACTGACCCACAGCAGTCAAATGCCTTCCCCCTTCGCCCACCCTCAACTTCATGACTTTAAACATCTCTGACTAGTAGGATGCGTCTACACATTATGGGGCTTAACTCGAAATAAGCTACGTAAATTGAGTTACATCAATTGCATATCTTATTTTGAAATAGCTTATTTTGAAATAGGAAGTGTCTACACAGCACTTATTTCAAAATAGAGTACTCTTCCTCTGACTTCCCTTATTCCTCGTACAATGAGAGTTATAGGAGTCAGAGTAAGAAGTCCTCCAGTTTGACAGTATTTTGACACTATTTCAAATAACTGCCTGCTGTGCAGGCACCAAGTTATTTTGGAATAGCGCTAGTTATTTCAAAATAGTATTGCAGTGTAGATATACTCTTATACTATGTCTAGACGGCCCCTCTAGCACAAAAGTATATGCAAATGAGGTAAAGTATGGGATATCACTGTGCCTCATTTGCATAATTAATGAGGTGCTCGTTTTTGCGCAAGAGGCTTTTGCACAAAAAGAGCCATCTGCATGGTTCCTTTTGCACTAAAACCTCCTCTTGTGCAAGAGCTGTTCTTCCTCTTTCTTTCAGGAAGAATGGCTCTTGCGCAAGAGGGGGGGTTTTGCGCAAAAAGGAACTGTGTAGACGGCTGCTTTTTGTGCAAAAGCCTCTTGCACAAAAATGGAGTCTCATTAATTCTGCAAATGAGGCACAGCAATATTCCACGCTTCACCTCATTTGCATATTCTTTTGTGCAAGAGGGGGCAGTCTAGACATAGCCCCTGGGTTTTATACTGTCATCAATCAATGTGGTATCTAAGGGCTAGAATATTAGAAGTAGTTAGGTGCTTAGCTTTCACTGAGTACGTTCCATGTAAAACTAGTAGCAACAGTGAAGATCCTAGTGGGTTTAATGGAGTCTCTGACACTTCTGTTTTTTAAACCCTTTGCTTGGAGTAGCATTTGTTTTTTTATTTTCCCTCCCTTTGTTGGCTTTTTATTGTTGTTGGTAGGGGCTACAGGGCAGTAGGGTGTGTTCACATTGTTTTGTTCTTATGATGAGGAGGCCTTTTCCAAGACAAAGGCTTTGCAGCATTCCTAAAGATGCTCAGATTTTAGATTCACTTGATCTCTGGAAGCTCATGCCATAGTCAGATCTCTTAGGCAAAGAATGCTTTGTCCCCAGATTTCACATGCTTCAACCTGGAATTTGCAATCTGCATTGTGGCAGAGAAGCACAATGGCACAGCAGTTCATAGGCTGAATATCATTCTGTAATGTAGACGCAGCTTGATTTGTTAATTTCTTTGGAAGTTAGGACCAAAAGCCTTAAACTGGCAGCAACAACAGATGCATGAGCATGAGACTGATATGCTAACAGTGGACTAAGCCACAGAAGGCAGACAGTGGCAGTCTGTATTAACTGGCATCTGTGCGTCGTCAGTAAATCGGTACCCTCTGGTTGTTTCAATGTGTGTTATCTCTCTGGCTGTTAGACTGTGAGCCCTTCAAGCAGGGACTTGCTTTCCATTTGTGTTTTGTACAGTCCCACTAGGTGCCCGATTTTGAATCACTTACTCGACTGGTGAGCCAGCTCTCACACACAAGTATCCCCGCTGAGGTCAAGTGAGCAATTGTTCCACAGTGTTAAGGGTTTGTAATGTGGCCCTTAGTAGGCCAGATTCTCCCAACTCTTTGAATCAGCAGCTGCTATTAATTTCTCAATTATTTATGTACTTATTTAGCCATGACAGATTATGTCTGGTTTGTCTTCATCCCTTGTTTTTGAGGAAAGGCTCATGCAAAAAGAGTGAGGCTACTTCCATAAATATAGGGTAAAGGTTTTTCCATGACCCAAAGATCCCACCACCTGACAGACAAAATAAACAGAAGACAAAGTACAGGATAACAGTTCAGGGAAGTCATAATGTGGAAAGAAAACAAGAGAACTGAGGGAGTTACCCAGTGTTTCTACAATGAAGAGGTGGAAAAAAAAACTAAGCAGCACAGTTTTGGGGGATATATGCAGTAAAGCCCCTTACTCAGATTCCTGGGGCCTCCACTGTATCTCCCCAACATTTATTAATTTCCCAAATCCCCAAAACATAAACATATTCAAGATAAGAAAATGTAATTAAAATCTATTTGGCTGTAGAACAGTCTGCTACGAGCAGAGGTTGAAGCTCCACATTTGAACTAATATCTAAAAGGCAGTGCTGTCAGATGGGTGTAGCAGGTGATTCAAGTTAGCCACCATCTGTGCAAACTCCCGCATACAATGAATGAAGCGGTGCCATGCAAGTTAGCTATAGAGTAAGGGGAATGATTGGTTAAGTTACATCTGATATTACAAAGGCCTAGGACTTGAATTGCAGTTGCATAGCCTTACTAGAGCTGTACACTACACAGGTGCAATTTGTAAAGTGAAAACTTACAAATGGGATGCCAACAGGTGTGAATCTCAGGGAGATTGAACCTGGTGCTAATTCTGAAAAAAAACAGTCCTCCACTGTGCTTGTATCTATTTCCATCATTTCACACTGATTCAGTAAACAGTATGGGCTTCAGAGTGACACACAGACAAATGACATTCCTAGAATCTTATTATAGATACTGGAATGTAGAAAACACTTAGGATCTGAGTCTATCACCTGAACTTCTATTGAGATTGAAATTGAAATCACTGGGACTGCTTGTGGATCTGGGTATTATTCAGCAAGAGAAAAACAAGCAAAATTAGGCCCATTGTGTATATATTAGGGAACAATCCTCCATTGGGAAAATGTATGTGAGAAAAAAACTACCTTGAATATTCAAAATGTGTGGCTCTGTGGTCTGTAAGACCTGGAAAGGAAATGTACTGCACTCTGTTTTATGCACTGCTGGATGGAAGCATGAGTTCAGATTCCAAAATAATGTAGATTGCGTTTTTGTAGAGGTGACATTCTATATGAAATAGATCATTCCAATGGACATTGTGTGAAGCCAGGGTAATGACTTAAAAAGTGGTGTTATGCCAAAAGAAATATGAACCTGAGTCAGTAAATGCAGATTTTAAGAACTTGTTTTTTTTCCAGATGTGTATTTATGATAGCATTGTGAGCCCCTAGTACCATACAGACTATGCAAATCTTCCTATTTTTAGGTTTCTATGACCTTTGGAATACCTAAACTTGCACTGAGCTCAACAAGCTTCTATTAAAAATTTACAGATCTTATCTAATACGTAAACTGCAGTGTGGACTAAAGAAGAGACTGGAGGAAGAAAATATAAATGGTAACTCTGTAAGCCTTTGCAGTAAACAAAATAGTCAGAAAAAAACCACTAACAGCAAAAAACATAAAAGAATCCACATCACCTATTCCTTCCTGATTGCCAGGCAAAGGAAGTAGAAAAGGTGATTTAAGACAGAAAAACAGAGGCAGTTTTTTATAGGAATGCACTATCTGCTGAATAGTGACTATAACTTTAGTCTTAACAGTGGTACCATTGAAGTCAAAAGTAAATTTGCCACTGACTTCTATGAGACCTGGATCTATCCCTTTGTAATCCTATAATCCAATGGGTATTAGTATAGACCAGACCAAATGAGTGAGGGGCTTTGTTTCTTAATAGTGACTGCCCCATATAAAAAGTTAATGAGCCTGTCAATTACCAGATGTTTTCAGTTTTAAAGATTACAGGTTCTAACTCAGCTGTTCGTCCAGATTTGCTTATACTTGCACTATGTAGAATGCACCAGTTTTGCTTTACAGATGTTTATGTGAATGTTTTCTCATGTCTCAGTTCTTCAAAGTGTGTTCTTCATAAGAATTGCCTTTGATCCTAAGATTCAACACATTCAAAATCTTGAAGGAAAATAGTAAAAAATGCTGAGTTTCTACTGGTTTCACAAAACTGAAAGTTTCACAGGGTTTCAGTGCAAAGCAGAAATGCAAGATTTGCAATTTCAGGTTTGACTGAAAAAGTTTTGTACAAAATGTATCAGAGAACCCTCCTATGCACAAACACAAATCCTATTAGCTGATTAATTAAGGAATTAACAGGTGCACTTATTAGTAATTATGTTTTTCTCAAGGTACACATGTCTTGGTTAGGGTATAATCAAGTCCAGATTTCAGAGAAAATAATAATTATCAAAAGATTATATTAATTAAAGAAGAAGATATAGGGGTCCATTCAAAAGTGTCTGGTGGTCGGCATTTGTACCACACTCCACCTACTACCCCAAATTAAATGTATTGAAATCAATGGCTGTTATGCATACATGGCACTCAAGAACATAAAATAAGAACAGCCATACTGGGTCAGACCAAAGGTCCATCTAACCCAGTAGCCTGTCTTTTGACTGTGCCTGGTGCCAGGTGCCCCAAAAGGAATGAACAAAACAGGTAATCATCAAATGATCCCTCTGTTGTCTTCCATCCCCAGCTTCTGGAAAACCTCTGAAAATTGTTCTATAAGTTTCTCAAATTAGACATCCTAGAGCCCAATGAGACTTGCCCATACTCACATAGGGTATGTCTACACTACCCTCCTAGTTCGAACTAGGAGGGTAATGTAGGCATACCGCACTTGCAAATGAAGCCCGGGATTTGAATTTCCCGGGCTTCATTTGCATAAGCGGGGCGCCGCCATTTTTAAAACCCCGCTCGTTCGAACCCCGTGCAGCGCGGCTACACGGGGCACGAACTAGGTAGTTTGAACTAGGCTTCCTAGTTCGAACTACCGTTACACCTCATTCCACGAGGAGTAACGGTAGTTTGAACTAGGAAGCCTAGTTCGAACTACCTAGTTCGTGCCCCGTGTAGCCGCGCTGCACGGGGTTCGAACGAGCGGGGTTTTAAAAATGGCGGCGCCCCGCTTATGCAAATGAAGCCCGGGAAATTCAAATCCCGGGCTTCATTTGCAAGTGTGGTATGCCTACATTACCCCGCTAGTTCGAACTAGCGGGGTAGTGTAGACATACCCATAGAGAGTAGGGATGTTAAGGACTAGTCGACTATCCGATCAGCAAATGCTTATTGGATAGTTAAGTTGACTAGTCGCTTCCCCCCCCCCCCCCTTGCTGCCTCTATCAGATACAGGCAGCAAAGGGGACAGAAGGGGATACTTCAAAGTGGCAGCACCACATAGAGCCTGGGGTACGGGCTCCATGTAGCGCTGCTGCTTTGAAACACCATGCCGGCATTTCAAAGGGGCAGCGCCGCACAGCTGATCCCAGGCTCCACGTGTCACTGCCCATTTGAAACACCACCATGGCATTTGAAAGAGGCAGTGCCGCGTGGAGCTGACCCCGGGCTCCATGTGGCGCTGCTCCTTTGAAATGCTGAGGTGGCATTTCAAAGTGGCAACGCCGCGTGGAGGCTGGGGTTAGCTGGGGACTCTCTAGATGACCCCAAGCTCCGTGCGGCATTTCCGCAGAACCCGGAGTCAGATGGGGAGTCTCCAGGTGATCCTGGATTCCGTGATCTGCTGCCACTTTGAAATGATGCACGGAGCCCAGGATCAGCTGAAGAGTCCAGCTGACCCTGACTCTGCATTGCGTTTCAAAGTGGCAGCACCACATGGAGCCCGGGGTCAGCGAGGGACTGCTGACCCCATGCTCCATGAGGGCATTTCCACCTTTAAATGCACAAGAGCTCCCGCTGGGGACTCTTGTACATTTCAACGGTGGCACGCTGCATGTAGCCCGGGGCCATTATCCAAGGTAAAAGCATCAACGTGACTGAGCAGTTACATAAAATTATAACAAAGTTTTCTTAGAATTGGTTCCTCTTTATTGCTTTTGTATGTTTTCTGTTTCATTTTACTGTATTACCTTTTGTTCAGTATATTAAATTACATATTTATGGATCCGTCACAGGGATATGAAAACAGACAGAAGAAACATAAACGGGTTACTGAAAATTGTATGCAGGCTATTCGAGGATAGAAGCTGCATTATACCTAACATCACAATCTTGTGCAAAAATATTAGCATCAGGCACTTTAAAAAGTGATTGTTATGATTATATAACGGTAGGATGGGTAAAAGAGGGACATGACCAGCTGGAAAATGAAATGGCTCTGCTCAGGTTTTGAACATGTCAACAGATAATGAAAAAAAAGGGGGGGAGGAGCTGTTATGGGGACAGGAAGTTTTGCTTATAAATAGAGTATCATTTACCTCATGATGCTGCAGAAATCAACTCTTGCTGCAGACTTGTGCTACAGCGTGAAACCAGAGTAAACAACATTGGTCAAATCATGGTGTACACCAGAACATTTACACTAGGGCTATGTCTAGACTGGCATGATTTCCCACAAATGCTTTTAACAGAAAAGTTTTTCCGTTAAAAGCATTTGCGGAAAAGAGTGTCTAGATTGGCACGGACGCTTTTCCGCAAAAGCACTTCTTGTGGAAAAGCGTGTGTGCCAATCTAGATGCGGTTTTGCGCAAGAAAGCCCCGATCGCCATTTTTACCGTTGGGGCTTTTTTGCGCAAAACAGTGTTTAGCTGTCTACACTGGCCCTCTTCCGCAAAAATATTTCTGGAAAAGGACTTTTGCCCGAACGGGAATGTCAAAGCATTTGCGCAAGAAGCACTGATTTCGGACAGTAGAACATCCGTGCTTTTGCGCAAAATCAAGCTGCCAGTGTAGACAGCTGGCAAGTTTTTGCACAAAAGAAAAACTTGCCAGTCTAGACACAGCCTAGGGGTTTGCAAAACAGCTGCATGAGCAGCTAAAAATGCAGTGTACACAAGGCAGTCATGTTCAGTAACAAAAAATGTTGCTAATATTTACACAGGTGGAGAAAACCTTCCAAATCATCAGACATCCTCAGAAGTTCAGTAACATCTTTCTGATTCTATAGACAGCCTGAAACAATTACTGAGACTGTCTAAACTACAGACTTTACAGCAGCACAGTTGTGCCACTGTAAGATCTCCTGTGTAGCCACTTGATGGCAAAAGGAGAGAGATCTCCTGTCCACACAATTAAACCACCCCAATAAGTGGCCTGTTTTTCTCTCCCTACACTCGACCAACAAAAGGGCTAGTGCAGACATAGCCTCAGATTTATGAAATGCTCCATTTATAACAATGAGTTGTTAACTTAAACTGAATCATGAATTCACTATTTTAATATTGATAATTGTTTAGCAGAACTGTCCAGATAATTGTTTAGCAGAACTGTCCATAATAAACTTTATCCATGTTTATTTTTCTATTACTTTTGGGCATGTCAAAATTTCTAGCTTTTTCTCTGTCTTCTACAGAGAAGTTATTTGTTATCAAGAAAAAATAATGTGTAACACTGCAAACTGAAAAGCAAAGAGTAAAATAAATGGAATGTAGTATTAACAACATGTAACACTGGGTTGTTTGTAGTATTCATTTTCATATTTAATTGAGTAAAAACGTCTTTAAAAAAAATCCTGTAGCTGCTGCAGAATTTCCAGTCTGCTGGAGAATCCTGGGGACTTTGGCACACATTTAGTTTTAGCTTTCCAACCACTATAGAAGACCTTGCTTAAAAATGGAAGACAAATTGGAAACTGGAGGAATGAATCAAAACAGGAAAACAGTGTTCTTCAGATCAATTTCCTAAAGGTTTCCTTGACAAGCTTTCTTCACCAATTTTGTTGAGTGGTTCATGTTAGAGAGGTTGTCTGTTATTGGCAAGTTTCATTACATTTTACAGTTTATTAATAAACAGTGTCTTGGCTCCAACAAGAAAGGGCAAAAAGGATGAATAGAAATTCCCTGCACAATTAATCTCATTGGTGCAAGGCAGTAATCTATAGGGTGGGCTTCTGCCTGTTTTAAGGGTATATTCTGCAGCTACTATGAACAAGAATAAAACACATTGGCCTGCTGCTAATGAAGATGGTAAAAACCTAAGTACTAGCTGGTTAGGGACTAGATATGACTCTCTTATAGACCACTGTGTCATTGTCAACACATAACACATATGTCAGGGTATGTCTACATTAGCCACCC
Source organism: Pelodiscus sinensis (assembly GCF_049634645.1). Lineage (NCBI taxonomy): Eukaryota > Metazoa > Chordata > Testudines > Trionychidae > Pelodiscus > Pelodiscus sinensis. The sequence continues at coordinate 95,326,430 of NC_134716.1, forward strand.
TTGTTCGGACTAGGGTGGCTAATGTAGTCATTCGAACTTGCAAATGAAGCCCGGGATTTAAATATCCCGGGCTTCATTTGCATGTTCCCAGGCGCCGCCATTTTTAAATGACCGGTAGTTCGAACTCCCTGCCTCTGGCTACACGTAGGAGGAGTAATGGTAGTTCAACTTAAGAGTTTTAATTCGAACTACCTACCCCGTGCCGAACTAGGGTGGCTAGTGTAGACATACCCCCAGTGATTAGCTTGATATGCTTCCTGGTGCATGTATGTCTCTCGAGGTATTCTGCCCGCCTGGCTGGTTATTTTGCAAGAGGCCTGTTTTGTATCTGGCACTGAAGATTCATAAACATGAAATTCAGCTCTCACCAGCTGCCAAAGGGAGAGAAGATTCATAGTGAGACCCTCCACCAAGACACCCTTAACATCCCCAGTGTGGGCAACTAGGAACTGTCAGCAAAAATATCTAGACTCATCTCAGCCATCACAAAGAGACACGGGCAGACTCTGAAAGAAGTAGAGTAGAACCAATACATTGGATAGCATGCAACACCAGCATAAAAGACTGTTCAGTTTGTAAGACACTTGTATAAATGAAATCATATACTTCTAGTATGGAATTTGGCTACTGCGTTCTGTGTTGGCTGAAACTTCAACTGACCTTCATACACAGCCCGGCTAGGTCACTTCATTGATTCACCTTAGAGGAAATAATAAAGACATGGATGAAATAATAAAGACATGGAATCCTCACGTGATCCCTCCCCTGTCACCCACTTCCAGAGAAACAGAGGCTAGGGACACCATTCCTACCTATTCTGGCTAATAGTCATTGATGGACCTAACCTCCATGAATCTATCTAGCTCTTTTTTGAATCCTGTTAAAGTTCTGGCCTTCACCACATCCTCTGGCAAGGAGTTTCACAGGTTGACAGTGCGCTGAGTGAAGAAAAACTTCCTTTTGTTTGTTTTAAACCTGCTGCCTATTAATTTCATTTGGTGACCCCCTTAGTCTCCTCTTTTCTAAGATGAAAAGTCCAAGTCTTTTTAATCTCTGTTCATATGGGATCTGTTCCAAACCCCTAATCACTTTTGTTGCCCTTTTCTGAATCTTTTCCAATGCCAATATATCTTTTTTGAGATGAGGAGACCACATCTGTATGCAGTATTCAAGATGTGGGCATACCATGGTTTTATAGAGACAATAAGATATTTTCTTTCTTATTCTCTATCCCTTTTTTAATGATTCCTAACATTCTACTTGCTTTTTTCACTGCCACTGCACACTGAGTGCATGTTTTCAGAGAACTATCCACAATGACTCCAAGATCTCTCTCTTGGGAAGCACTTACATAAGTGTCTCCAGGCCAGCAACCCTGTGGCACCGCCAATGCAGGCTAGACTCCCTGCCTGCTGCAGCCCCAGACTGCTTGAAACTTCAGACTATTCCCTCCACGTGGCTCTCAGCTCCAGGAAGGGGAAGAGGCTTGCGTTGCCCCCATCCTCCAGGCCAATCTCTCAGCTCTTATTGTCTGGTTGTTTCCAGCCAATAGGAGGTGAGAGATTGGTTCAAATCTGTTCCTATTGGCTGGTTGTTTCCAGCCAATAGGAGCTGAGGATTGGGCTGGGGGCAGAGAGATCACACAAAGCTTCCCCTGCCTGCAGAGCAGTGACCTACATGGACTGCGCTTTAATCCATGACAGCTGCATGCCTGAGGGTCCCAGTAGGGTGCTCTAGGGGCCGGATCTGGTGGTTTGGAGGGCCAGATCCAGCCCCTGGACCATATTTTGCTGTATCAATGCTTTGTGTCTGTAGTCATCATGAAAGGAGTTTTGCTAAATGCATAGCATCTGTTTAAACCATAACTGCAATTGGAGGATTTGTACTGGCATTTTATCCCAGTCAGTGAAGTTCAGAATTTCAGTTGGAGCTCAGATTTTCATCACACAAAACAAATGGATTGATTAGATTACTTTTCATTTTTAAAGCACCAACTGTATTCCTGGTTCATGCTTCAATAACATTTATATGCTGATTTTAAAATCAAAAGAGCTACAGTGCAGTTAATGTATAGGTTTGATTTTTTTGAAAACTGGACACTTCAATAATCTAAATACAGTATACATGTCTCAGCAGAAGCTTGAGTTTGTTGTTAAAGTTTAACTTTTCTGCTTAGAATCTAAATTTCAAACCTATGTGTAACCAGGGTCTCAGAGAAGGCCACACTGAAGTTACTCAGTACGGGCAAGGTGCAAAGAATGGGCTAGATAAGCTCCAAAGATGGTGGTCATTCCAGTACTAAGATGCACCAAGCTAGACTCAACACAGCTTCTATAATACCTAAGGGTACATCTGCACAGCAGTTTTATTTTGGAATAACTAACATTATTCCGAAATAACAAAAGAGCATGTCTACACTAAGGGGCTATGTCTAGACTGCAAGCCTCTTTCGAAAGAGAGCGTCTAGACTGCACGCGGAACTTTCGAAAGAGCAAGCCGCTTTTTCGAAAGAAAGCACCCAGTGAGTCTGGATGCTCTCTTTTGAAGAAGCCCTATTTACATTCAAGAACGCCTTCTTTCGAAAGAAGCACTTTCGAAAGAAGGCGTTCTTCCTCGTGAAATGAGGCTTACCGCCGTGGAAAGAAAAGCCGCGTTCTTTCGATTTAATTTCGAAAGAACGCAGCTGCAGTCTAGACGCAGGTGAAGTTTTTTCGGAAAAAGGCTACTTTTCCCGAAAAAACCCCTGAGTCTGGACACAGCCAGGATGTTAAAATGTGGTTCATTGACTAGTTGACAGGCACTTCCACATTCCTCCTTTGAAATGTACATTTCAAAGGAGGAATGCAGAATTCCGCGTACAGCCCAGGGCTAGGGGGAAGTCCCGCTGACTCCGAGCTGCACACAGTGTTCCTGCTTTGAAATACACAAGAGTCTCCAGCGGGGGCTCTTGTGCATTTCAAAGACATGGAGCCTGGGGTCAATTGGAGACTCTCAGTCCCCGCTAACCCATGGCTCCATGCTACACTGCATGCCGCTAGGAGCCCGAGTTCAGCTGGGCAGTCCTGGAACCCGGAGTCAGCTGCCACTTTGAAGTACCCCTTCCCCCCCACTTTGCTGCCTCTATATCATGGAAGCAGCAAGGGGGCGGGGGAATATTGACTAGTCAATTAATCAAAAGACTATCTAATAAGCAAATGCTTATTGGATAGTCGATTAGTCTTTAACTTCCCTCCAAGCTTTTATTTCGACATGTTGAGTTGGAGGACTTCTTACTCCTACTCACGGTAACCCTCATTTCACAAGGAGTAAGGGAAGATGAAGGAAGAGTGTTCTTCCTTTAACTTCCTGTTGTATAGGCAATGCCAAAAGCCAAGTTAGGCTATTTTGACTTAAGCTACGCAATTGACATAGTTGCAGTTGCTTAGCTTAATTCGACTTTAGCTCTGCTATGCAGACATACCCAGCTGATTACCCCAAAGTCAAAACACAATTCCCTTAAAGTAACCCAGCTTTGGGCTTCCATCCAGACACCTAAGGCAAATATGATGATTATTGAAAATTTTATTCATCATATAAGAAAGTGTTACCAATATCAAAATATAGGAGGCATTATATGCCAGGTTAATTAACATTCTTATTAGATCATATTAAAATACAGGCTTGTGGTCAATTCTCATGAACTAAACTAAAATCTAGGAAAAAAGAAAAGAGAGAATATTGGTTAAAAGATCAAAATACATGCAGACATGATTAGAGTTCAAAGATCATTTTCCTAGTAGTGATGGTAAAGCTTTGTAGTTGCAAAAGGTTCTTTCAGAACTAGTCCATAGATAATAATTCAATGTTCATATCAAATGTGATCCAGATGGAACTGGATGTATCAGGTTTATGACTAAAGCTTCCCCTGCATAAAGCATCAGTCAGCTCTGAGATAAAAAGGATCAGGATCCACCAGCTTTTTAGACAGTTCCAGACCTTCTTTTGACAGCTTGGAGTCCTTAGCTGAACAGGCAATTGTCCTGACTTTGAAGTAGGCCTACTTCCTGAGCATCACTGGTAATTAGCTACATAGATTAACATAAGGCAATTGCCTATTTTCTACCATTTGCAGATGATCCACTGTATACTTCACACAGAAATCAATCCAGTGGTATCCAACTCATCTGATAAGTGGGTGGTGCCCACAAAAACTCATGAACTTGTATATATATTTTGTTAGTCTTTCTGTTGATTATATTGTGAGCTGATGTTCAAGAATGTTAAGTAGCTGCCTTTTTTGCTTTAGGAAATATATGAGAATGTCACTTTAAATCGGCAAGGAGGGCACAGGTACAGTATGCTTCCTTTTCCATGCTTTATTTGTGATTTATTAAAGCCGGCAAATTGAATTTGTGAACGAAATTTGGCTATATACTATATACTGTAAACATTAACTTTTTTTTTTTTTACAATTATTGAATAAATAATGAAACAGTAATGCTGCTGCTCTTTCTTGGGAAGAAAATAAATGGCCATAGAATTGGAGAGGAAATGGTCCTGTCCAGTAGGAAGAGCCCTCACTTCCTAGAGCTGGATGGTTTTTGTTAAGTTTGATGCTAACCCAAAAGCCACACTTACTCTTCTGGCCTTTACTGCCGGTGATCAGGTGTACATTAAAATAATTTGTGCTGAAAAGAAATATAAGTAACATATTCAGGGCTGGAACTTCAGCTGTGCCAGAGAACCATTTGATGCAGTTGGGTCAAAAGGCACCTTTAAGCCTCCTTTGCACTCTCCAAATTTTTGGGTCTGTGGCAGACAGGTCAGCACTCAGAATAATTTAGCTAAACTGAAGGTATCTTTTTTTTTCAGTTATGCAGTCTGGGATGGGACTGTGGTAGGTGTGAGGAGGCACAGGTTTTCTACCCTCAGACATCTTGTTAAGGTAGCTTTCCACTCAGAGCACAGGCTGGGGTCTATCCCAGTCTGTGCTGTATGTTACATAGCTTACAAACTTTCCATATAAAAAGTCTATTGTAAATTATTATTTTGTCCATTGACACAGAATTTGCATGTGGTGATGCTGGTTGTTCTCTCATTTTGCATTTTCATTCTTATGAACAAAAAAAGTAGAGCTGCAAAACAGGGTTTTTTAAATACATCTGGAGAAACTAATAATAGTGTAGGCTCCAGCCTGTCTTTGTGAGGTGTACACAGGGATGGGTTTTTTTTTTTTTTGGTTTTAAATGTCATACAAAGGAAACAATTCTTTCTTGGGGAATATTCAAATTTTAAAGCAAGGTACATGGAAAAAAACGTGATGGAGACCAGGAAAACTTGGTGAAGTGTGCAAATGACTTATGTTCTCATGCCTTCCTATCCAAGTTACCTGAGTTGATGCACATAAATTAAGTCCTTGTTAGCAAAATCTTCTAAAAGTACATAGCAGTGTTCTTTATAACATTTATCATCCAGAATATAGAGAGTAAAAGGGGAGTCAGATTAGGCTGTTTATTAGTAACTCCACTGTGATGACTTGTATATTACAGTGTGGCACAGTGACATCACTTCACGTACCAATATTCCATGGGACGCTTGGAGATCAGTCAAACTGAACGAGGTAAATGAGGCAGCACTAGGGTTGCCAAGAGTCCTGTTTGGGAACCTGGCATTGGCCAGTCAGATGTTCTGACTGGACACCAGGGCTGTGTCTACATTGGCACCCTTTTCCGGAAAAGGGATGCTAATGAGACACTTCGGAATTGCAAATGCCGCGGGGGATTTAAATATCCCCCGCGGCATTTGTATGAACATGGCTGCCGCTTTTTTCCGGCTCGGGGTTTTTCTGGAGAAAAGCACCAGTCTAGATGGGATCTTGCGGAAAATAAATCCTTTTCCGGAAGATCCCTTATTCCTACTAGGAACTCCTACTAGGAATAAGGGATCTTGCGGAAAAGGGTTTATTTTCCGCAAGATCCTGTCTAGACTGGCGCTTTTCTCCGGCAAAAACCCGAGCCGGAAAAAAGCGGAAGCCATGTTCATGGAAATGCCGCGGGGGATATTTAAATCCCTGGTGGCATTTGCAATTCCGAAATGTCTCATTAGCATCTCTTTCACGGAAAAGGGTGCCAATGTAGACACAGCCCAGAAGTCTAATTACTGAGAGCAGGGGGAAGCATTGGGTCATCAACCTGAACCAACTCCTACTCAGCTGGGGCCACTTCTGCCTCTCATGGGCAGGCATGCTTTGTATCAGCAGTTACTGATCCCATCCCATCCCTGGAACAGCAGAAGCCCAGCTGTGGATGAAGGAGTGAGGTGGAGGGGATTGAGCGATGAGGAAGGGAGGAGGAAGAGCCATGAGCAACAAGGGGGAAGAGCGCACAGAAGTTAGTAGGGGCTGGACCTTGGAGAAGAGACAGAGTGAGGACAAGGCAGGGGCTGGGCCTCAGGAACCAGGGGTAGAGCAGTGAGGACCTAAGAGGGGAAGAGGCCACACAGGGGGCTGAGGGACAGTCTGATGCACTCCAGCTGTAGTGTTTAGTTTTCAGAGATTAGAAAGCTGGCAATCCTAGGTGGTACTTGGGCATTGAATGGTTTGGCCACTAACTTGGTACATTAGGCCTCTTTGATGCAGTTAATTACCTGAGAATTTTTCCAATAGCTCTCTCATCTGTTGCTCAAAGATAGTCAGTCCTCTCCTTTTAAACCAAGGTTTTATTTGAATCTCAAAGGGAAGCACCTATTCAAAATATGCACCTTGATTTAAGCTGCAATCAACTAAGCAAAAATGTTTTACTGGGAAAAGCATCTGAATAGCTCCACCAAAGCAGTCGTACATTGTACAGAACCTGATCACATATGTAGCTCCATTTAAAGTTGATCATACCTGTGAAATACAATGACAGATTTAGGGGCAAGCTATGGAGAGCAGAATAGAGCCCTTTTGTGTATAAACTAAAGGCTGAAACCTTTGCAATTTAGTATATCACTATTATGCTCAAAATGAGCCTGGAAGTGACCGTTAGCAGATGAAATGAACAAATATCTACTGCTCCATCACTCAGGCTCCTATATTCACTTATCTTTACATCCCCTTCTCCCGCCAAAAAATCCTAAATATGAGCCCTCTGTGGATTAAGGGCTAACTTTCCAATCAGGTTTCTACCTGGCCTCCATCTCTGCATATGCCAATTTCACAAGCAGGCTACTGCACCTGGTGTAAAAAAATCTGCTTAAAATGCTGACACTATTTAAAGGGCATGCATGCATGGGCTGCCTGCATCTGCAGGGAATGGGCACAGGCAAGTGTACATACAAAAAACAAAGGCTTCCCTACAGAAGTGTTCTAGATGTCTGAGAGGATGCATGGTGCTAAACATGAATAACAGACCAGGAAAAACATTGGAGCCTTCATCACACAACCATGACTCCAGTGCTAGCATGGGTCTCCCATTAACAATTGCACTACCTAGGCATCACTACAACAGCACCACATCACTCCCTCAGGGATCCCCCAATGTCTATTCCTGTTGGTAGCAAGTAGGTGGATATCAAGATACACACATGTCCTATCCTCAGGGGTAGGGGAGCTTGCCAGCCTAAGTGGGAGCCAGGATCTGTGCAGGGAACTCACTTCGGGAATGAGACTTGAGTTGCAGCATCTGAAGCTTGAGAGCAGGAGCTCACGATGCAATCTGTTCTGTGAACAACCTTTTCCATGTTATTTCTGGCTGCTTCTGCAATGTGTCATTGAATGCTAGTCATATTACGAAGCACAATAATTGCATCGCCTCCTTTCTTTGTTGCTCACTCTGACTGTTGATTAAACAATCTATGAACTGCTATTAGTTATAACATGTAAGGGCAAAATCCCACTTCCCATCTGCAGCTGGGACCCACACAAGCAGAAAAATGCCCTTTAGCTCTCCCTCGCCCTCCTCCCACATCTTAAACCTCTTTTACCTTTAGGAGTTCAATTATACAACAGATACGGGTAAAATTTGTGCATTTTCTTATTTGAACCCACCTTTTTAGTTTACACTGCCATGTTTAACGCTGAGCACCACTGAAAACCCCAAATAACTAAGCCTTGTTAGTTTTAATGTGCTAATGCAACACAACTACTACTACTAAAACCTTGTACTCCAAATGGAGCATAGGTCATCTACAAGTCCCCTCCCTTCACTCTGTCTTGAGACAAAACTTCTAACCAACTCCGGGAATACTCCAATTGTCATTCTTCAATCTCAGTAGATCTTCTCCACATTGTACGAAGTCTTCCTCTTTTGCGTTTTCCTTGTGGGTTCCATGTGAGAGTTTGACAGACTATACTGAAAGATGGTTTTCTGAGAATATGGCCTAGCCATCCCCACTTTCTTCGCTTGATTTGAACGTCAAGTGGTTCTTTTCCTGCTCTGTTCCAAAGCTCCTCAAAGTTCTGCTATTTGATGCGAAGAATGTACCTCAGGCATCTGTTTATGAATGTCTGTAGCTTGTGATTTAAAGACTTTTTAGTATACCAAATGCAACACAAGCTGGCAACTATATTAAATACAAAATGCAGCAACATGCAGGGATGGAGTCAATACATGGGTTTAATCTTTTGTTTTTTTTATAGCGAATGGTGTGACAAAGTGAGCCATTTTTAATCTTGTGTTTAAATGTGTGCCTCAATTTCCCTTGTATGTTGCACAAGTCAGTAGGAGGTGGGACAAGGGTGTGTAATCACTGCAGAGATGCTTACAGGGTAAGCGTGACTGTGCCCAGACAATGACTAGACCCACTATATCTTAGCAATTGATGGCCGTGGCCCATCCTCTTCAAGGTAACTGAAGCTGGAGAACAAAGGCAAAATAAGTGACCAGTTTTCCTGGGAAAGAGACAAAAGACAGAGGAAAGGCAACTGGGCTTGGCTGAGGGTAGGTGGCTGGCAGCTAGTCAGTCTCCTGGTCTGGAACTCACAGGAAGAGACCAGGGCTCTGGATCTTCCCCAGTTGGACTTTGCTGACTCTTCCTTCTTTTCTGTGCTTACTAGAACTGCTCTACTCTGTGTCCCATGTGAGTAATTAACCCCTTTATTTTACAACCTTGGATGTGAGTCACTGCTGACTGTGGAAAACTAGGGCACACACCCTCTTTGCGGGGGGGCATGTGAGGCTTCCCCAAATGTCCTGTTCAGATGGACTCACTGCTGTGGGGAGCTCATGACATGAAACAGAGTACTGAATGTGCCACGGTCATACCCAGGAGGCACCAACACAGGTTTGTCCTTGTGGGAGTATGGCCCAAGGGGAAGTCACAATATAAGATGGCTGAACTTCCTTCCGAGCTGGTCTAGAGCAAGTAGCCTGTTTTCCCCTGACACATGGCCCAAAATGTAGGAACAGGTTTTATCACTTCCAAACTAAAGGTAAATTAGAAATGATGGGTCAAATTCTGATTTCATTCTTATTTTCATATAACAGCAACAACTGCTCCAATGAAACTGCCACATGTTCCTGACCTTTGGTCAAAGCCAATAAGATTTGGATGATTTCTACCCTCACACTATAAATTGGCCCATTTTACCACTTGGTACCAATTTAAGAACCTCCCCCAAACATATCAGGCACTTGTTTTCATTATTTTTTCAAGGAAAATTCTACACGTGCTATTAGCTGCAAGCCCATTTTAGGTGTTCCCCCTGCAGTTGTACAAAAACGAGATGGACAAAGGGGAAGGAAAACAGTCATAAAGGGTCCCAAACTTGTAGAAGTAGACAAATGGGGATTTGCAAGACATGTCTTGACCTAATCATGGTGGTAGCTAATCCAAGGGAGTGTCATACGACTGGAGATCTGCAGGTTTTGCTGTACATCAGCCAAAGCTGGGCAACAACTCCACACCAGAAATCCACAGAGGTACTAATTAGTATCAACATACCTTTGGGATGTTTTGGCATTGAAATAACTAAAACATTAATCTTTACTCGGTACACTAAACATAGTCTTTTGCCACTTGTTCAGACTGAAATGGTCATCTGGGATCTTTTTTACAAGCTTTTCTTTAAACAATATTTTTCATGTATCTGCAGTAATAAGGTACATTGGCTGTATGAAATATAGTAGCGGGAATAGTTTCAGGTGTATTTAAATGTTAAGTTAAAATAGCTAGCTACTCCACTTTATGAAAACTTACAGGGGGGAGTCCTGGCTTCATTTAAATCACTGACAAAGCTCCTACTGACATCTGTGGAGCCATGATGTCACCCAAAATGTTTAAACAAAACCCTTCCCTACACATTCTTCATTCCAGTGCCCAGAGTGACACCCACTGCTGACAAATTCCACTGCAGGACTGTTCTTTAAAGTGGTAAGAGCTGACATCAGCTTTCTCTTGGCACAGGGTGTTGAATTATCGAGTGTGTTCATGTTAGTTCTCTCCCCCGCCACACACACTTCAGAGACCTTCTTTAAGCCCCCATTGCTATTAACCATCTTGTACATTTTCAAGTGATTGCAAACTCCTCATTGATGCAGTGAAATACTTCATTGCTACGTTTGTTCATTAGGTGAAGGATAAAAGAATCTCACTGATTGACTAATAGGTTGGAACATGTTGGAAATGCTGATGAAGGTAATTTGTTTGCAGATTGTTTTGGAGGAAAAAAATCCGTTTAGAAACTTTTTCTTCCTGATTTCTTTGTCTTTCACTTAGAAGAAAACTTATTTGAACATTTCAAAATAAACATTGCTTTTAGAATTGTTTCCTTTGAAACAAAAGACCTTGTATATTGTAGGTGGTTAGACTTAGGTGCCACAAACTCCTTTATTATTATTTTTTATTATTATAACTAGCCACAGCCCAGCATACCCGGATGACCTGGAGGAGGTGGCTGCAGTAGTTCGGGCCCGGGGGATGGACAGACACCTCCACCCCTGAGCACGGGTGTGGGCAAGGGGTGAGAGTGCCAAAAGCTGTGAGCCCCCTCTTGGTGGCCAGCAGCAACTCTTCGCGAGGCCCAACTCGGGCACGGCTGCCATTTTGAGTAGTTGCATTGAACGTGGCAGGAACTGCAGGAGCCTGACCGCACAGGGGGATAGCCATGGATGGTGACAGGATACATGGGGGACATGGGATCTGGTTCCTGAGAGATTCCCTGGTGGATGGGGCGAAGGAGATGGGGGTGGCTGAGTAGCTGAGGTAAAAGGCGCATGGAAGCGGGAAGCCCTGTGCCAGTCTGGGACAGTGGGAGAGGTGCGCTCCTGGCGGCAGGCAGTATGGAGGCCTTGCTGCAGCCACAAAGGTGGGCAGCAGCAGCACGAGATATCTCTGCCTTGTTGAAGAGGCAGTGCTGCTATAATAAGGCACATGGGTCCTTGCATTGTCATCCCAGTGCTCAATGTCGTGTCCTATTGTGAGACCTCCTTGTGCCACATGTTCAGCCTCCATGCTCCCAAGGCCAGCCTTAGGCCGATTCATCCGAATCGGGCCCTGCACCTAAGGGGGCCCCGCGCCCCTGCACCCGGAAAAGCCAGCAAGTTACAGTCGGGGCCATGCTCCACCACTATGCGGAGCTGGGTCTCTCTCCGGCTCTGCCAGGAGCGGGTCCTCCGCGAGTCCTCCTACCCCGCCCCCAGAGCATCCCCCTAGACCCTGAAATGTCCCTGCCGCTCGCAGCTCCTCCTCGCCGCCTGCTGCTGTCCATGCGCGGCGCTGAACGTGGGTGGGGAGGACGCCCGGGCAGTCACATGACGTCACGGAATGGGATTTTGAAACTCCTGGGAAGCACATTGCGGGGCCTCGCTGGCTCCGGGTTCAGCCTCCGGGACCTGAGCGCAGACTCCAACCCCGCAATGGAGAAGGCAGAAGGTAGGAAACAGGCTCGTGCGGCGACGGCGGCAGGGGAAGGAAGGGGGCTTGGGCGGAGGAGAGGAGGCAGAGGGGGAGAGGTGGAAGAAGAAGAGGTTTGGAAGAGGGAGGCACCAAGAGACAGGTGTGCAGGAGAGACAAATGCCAGGGGGCCAAGTGCAGACAATAAGGAAAAGGGCAGGAGGGGAGGTGTCAGTGGGAGGGAGGACAGGGTGATGCTGGGAGAGGAGAGGAGAGGGGAAGGGCATTGGGGGTAGAGGGGGAGGTGCTGAGTGAAGGCTTGAAAACAGGGGTGAGCATGAGAAAGTTGGGGATGGAGCAAGGCATGTGTGAGGGCACAGAGGGGCAGGAGGGGAATGGGGCAGAGAGTGGTGAGACAGCTGGTATCAGGGAAAAAGGGTGCAGGGGCAGTAAGGGAAGGGGGAGGCACCTGGAGGGTGCAGGGCTAAGGGAAGGTGCAGGTGCCAGGGGATTCTGGGGTGAAGCAGAAGGGCAGACACCTGCAGGGGAGGGACCAGTACCAGAGGAGAGAGGCAGGGCAAGTGTGTAGAGAAAGGTGTTAGAAGAGGGGTAGCTCACATGATCAGAGTGGGGCTACTGGAGGAGTGGGCAAAAGGGGGAGAGAAGGGCTGGTGGAGGGGGGCAGGTTGCAGGAGGGCTGAGGGCAGTGAGAAGGGTAGGAGTCAGGACAGCAGAGGAGAGTGAGGACTTTGGGGCAGCAGGAACCAGGGGAGATGATGGCGCAAGGAAAGGAGACATGGCAGCAGAGAGAAAAGGTTATGGTTTATAAAATATTTATTAATAACTTGGTATGCTGCCTACGGTCAGTTTGTTGGTGCCCCGCGGTGCAGTTTGGGTTTATGTGGGGATCAACACGTGGCCGGCGAGTGGGAGCCGAAACAAAAAAGTAGTCAGTGTAATGATCTTCTGTTGATGTGTGTTTCAGTAGTTAAATTCTTGGACTGTCATTGCTCATGAAAAGTGCTGTCACATAGGTAGAAATCGGGTAAATATTGCATTTTATTAATATCAGCAGAACTGACTTAAATGGGGCCTGTGTGTTGTGTAGTCTTGCCTTAATCTTTGTATTCATACCTGTCAGTGTCAGAGAAGCTATTTGTATATATTTGCTTGCATATGCAACCACACTTAAGTTGAGGCCCTCAGCATGTTCTGTAAGTATCAGTGTGGCCCCTGGGGCTTCCAAAGTTGAGTTTCCCTAGCTCATCCCTGACAGGTGTCTATCTAACCTGATTTTAAATATCTCCAGTGATGGAGATTCCGCAATCTCACTAGGCAATTTATTCCAGTGTTTAACCACCCTGACAGGCAGGAAGTTTTTTCTAATGTCCAACCTAACTTCCCTTGCTGCAATTTAAGCCCATTGCTTCTCATCCTAACCTCAGATGTCAAGCAGAACAATTTTTCTTCCTCCTCATGATACTCTTTTAGATTCTTGAAAGCTGCTCTCATGTCCCTTTTTGGTCTTCTCTTTTCCAAGGTAAACAAAGCCAATTTCTTCAGCCTTGCCTCATATCTCATGTTCTCTAGAGCTTTCATCATTTGTGTTGCTCTTCTCTGGACTTTCTCCAGTTTCTCCACGTTTCCTGAAATGTGGTGCCCAGAACTGGACATGATACTCCAGCTGGGGCCTAATGTAGATGGCTCATTCCCTGCCTACGGGACGCGAGACTAGGTGGGTTAATTTCCAATCCTCCTGTTTATTCTCTTCCTAAGCCAGGAGGGCACGGTAGTTCTGATGGGGGCTCTGCAGGAAGGCAGCCCGCTCTGCGCCCTTCCTGAAACCTTGTGCAGGTGTTAAACAGCTATCCAGCCCACCCTAGAGGTGACTGCATTTCAGCGTGCCTGAAGCAACACTGCACCAGCAATGGACAGGAGAATGATTCCCGGGTATGGCTTGCTCATGACTGCTTCAGTCCCATTGATGGGCCTCAGCCTCTTTCCTTCCACTCCTCTGCTTTGCAATGGGGCTGTAGACTCTGGGGGACAAGAGTGGAGGCAGGCAGAGGTGTCTCCCTGCAGCAGATGTAGACACATCTCTGTATTAATCATTCTCTCATTGAAGTTTTTAGCTTTGTATTGAGTCCTTTTACATGGAAACTTTGTATTGCATCTCGGTAGAATAGTCCCTAGGACAAGTGAGGCAGAAACTGTCCCTGTGGGGTGAATGAGGTGAGAATGGATATGGAGGAAGGTGAGCACCTCTGGGCAGTTGCAAAGGTTGGAGAGGGGATGGAAGCCAGATCGAAGATCAATGAGCTCTGGGAAGTGGGCCCATTGAAAGGAGACTGGACCCGTGGATGCTTTGGGGGTCTGCAGCAAGGGCCTGCTTTGGGAAGCCCCCTCTTTGGAGGTGAATGTGGCAGCATTGAGAGATAACCCAGAAGCCGGCAGATACTAACTGCAGAGTAATGGGACGGCTCGCACTGATCTTGCACATGCATAAGATGATAGACATTCAGGAAGGTGTGTGTGTGGGGGGGGGGAATAGTGAGGGGGCCGGAAATAGTGTGATCCCAGGCACGATCTGACTGAGCCTCCTGCCCATTTAAAGTGAATGAGTTGTCCCCTTTCCCCAGGTTACTGCAGTCTGCTCCCTAAACTGTCAGAATAATATTTCTGGCATTTTCTAGAACTCAAGTCTTCCAGTGTATTCTAAAATGTTCTCTGTGACAGACGGCATGATGGACACTTCCCCTTTTATAACAGTTTAGATTGTGTTATTTTTATTTGTGATTTATTTCTTTCTTTATTTAAAATATGTTTACCCCGCCTCTCCATTTTAAATATTCGAGGTGGCTTACAACATTTTTAAAACTATAAAATGTGAAATATGGGACCCCAAAGAGGGGAGGGACATAAAACCTGCTAAAACACCTCATGAGGAGGGGACACACACACACACACAACTAAACACCAATAAAAGCATGAGTAAAAAGGGTGACCGTGGCCTGGTACCGAAACAGTGCTAACGTTGGTGCCAGGCGAATTCCATAGCCTAGGGGCAAAAGCTGAGAAGGCCCTGCTCCACACAGATACCAGCCTTATCTCCATAAGTGGAGGAACACAGAGCGGAGCCTCCTCAGCTGACCTCAATCCCTGGGTGAGTTTGTATAGGATGAGACAGTCCTTCAGATACCCCATTTCCAACCCATTTAGGGATTTATAAGTCATAACCAAGACCTTGAACTGTGCCCAGAAACATACTGGAAGCCAGTGCAACTGCTGGAGCACCAGCATAATGTGCTCCGTGTAACGAGTATTAGTTAAAACTCGAGCAGCTGGATTCTGGACCAGTTGAAGCTTCCGAAAACTCTTCAAAGCCAGCCCCACATAGAGCGCATTGCAATAATTCAGTCGGGATATGACAAGAGCATGAATCACTGTAGCCAAGTCATTCTTATCCAGGAAGGGTCATAGCTGAGCTAAGTAATTTTTAATTTATTTTCTTGTTTCAACTTCTGGACTTACCTCCATTTTCACTGGCATTCATTGTGTTAGACTGTCATGTTATTGGATTTTAATGAAGAGCAGCGTTGTACCCAAATTTGTGTGTTTGCCACAAATTTGGTACAAAGTGGCAATGTGAGATGTCAAATGAAAGTTAATGCTATGTTGGTGCTGCCGAGGCTACTCTTATACTTGTACAATCTGTGGTTGTAAAGTTATGAATATAGGCTTTGTATCCATATTTTAAATGTTTTCTGTCTGGGAGGTACAGTAGGTGTCGACCACCTACTATGAGAGGCCTTTGCTCAATGCTTCATGGGAGATGGCTCTCAGGATGTCAATTGACACCTGAGGAGCACACTATGTCCCCTTGCCTGACGCATCTGAATACTCCTTGGCTAAAAAAGGACATAGACTGGTTTGGTGGTCATGCGATCATCCCATTTTGGGAGGAACCAGCACCCAGGAGAACAAGGGATTTTCCCATCATATGGGCAAGGTTATAAAAGTATCCTGAGGGTGTCTCCATCTTGTCTTTGCTCTTGCCCTCCTCTGTAGATGCACCTTTGCCTAGAAAAGAGGGCTCAGAAGGATTTGTGGACCTATCCTAATATAGGATGTAAACCAGCAACCTATAACCTGGCAGTTTGTTACATCCCTGCTAATAGCCTGCATCAAGAACTTGGTAATTGATGTATGTAATGTATTTTCTTTAGCAATCTTACTCTCAACCTTTTCTTTTATTAATAAACCTTTAGATTTTAGTTTCTAAAGAATTGGCACATTGTGCTCTTTTGGGTAGGCTCTGAGGTATAAATTGACCTGAGACTGTGGCTGGTCCTTTGGGACTGGGAAAACCTGCTCAGGGTTGGTGAGATTAGTTTTATAACCTCTTACATATGTAAAGTGTGGGGCTGGTTGTGGCACGGGTAACGCTGGAGTGTCTAAGGGGATTGCTTCTGTAACTTCTTACTGACCCAACTGGCAGCCAAAGTGTACTTTGTGACTGGTTTGGGGCCTTATAGAGGGGAAGCCCCAGTCTTGGTCTGTAAGTAGCCCTGGTTATAAGCAATTTACCCTGATTTGACCCTCTCAGCAGTGCCCTAGACCACCTGTTATATTACAGTAAAACTCCAATAGTCCGGCATCCAATTGTACAGCACTCCTGATAGTCCGGCATCAAAATGGCAAGAGCCTAGTGAGTGAGCTTTGGCAAAAAACGAGTCACAAGGCAACAGCGGTAGCAGCTGAACTGAGCAAAAAGGGTTAAAAAAACTAAAACATCACAGTATACTGTATACAGTATGTACAATAAAAAGGGTTAAGAACACTTTATATACAGTATATAATGTATACAGTATACATATAACCAGCTTATAGTACCTCCTGATAGTCCGGCATATCCGATAATCCGGCACCACCTAGGTCCCAAAGGTTCCGGATTATCGGAAGTCAACTGTACATAGGCATCCAGTCACCACCAACCTTCTTGGTGGAAACTGATTCAAAGAAGTCATTAAGCACCGTTATCATTTCCACATTTTCTGTTATTGTTTTTCCCCTCTTCATTGAGGAATGGTCCTACCCTGTCTTTGGTCTTACTCTTACTGCTAATATATTTGTAGAATATTTCTTGTTACCCTTTATGTCTCTCGCTAGATTGAGCTTGTTTTGTGTTTTTATCTTTCTAATTTTGCCCCTACATACTTGTGTTATTTGTTTATATTCATCAATTGTTCTTTGACCAAGTTTCTACTTTTTTATAGGACCCCTTTTTGATTTTTAGATCATTCAAGATCTCCTGATTAAGCCAAGGTGGTGTCTTGTCATATTTCCTAACTTTTCTATGTAGTGGAATAGTTTGCTCTTGCACTCTTAATAATGTCCCTTTGAAAAACTGCCAACTGTTTTCAATTGTTTTTCCTCTTTGTCTTGCTTCCCTTGAGACCTTACCTACCAGCTCCCTGAGTCTACTACAGTCTGCCTTCTTGAAATCCATTGTCTTTATTTTGGTGTTTTCCTTTCTACCATTCCTTAGAATCATGAACTCTATGATTTCATAATCACTTTCACCCAAAGTGCCTTCCTCTTTCAAATTCTCAACCAGTTCCTCCTTATTTGTTAAAATCAAATCTAGAACAGCCTCCCCACAGTTGCTTTCTCCATCTTCTGAAATAAAAAAACTGTCTCCAATATATTCCAGGAACTTGTTGGATAATCTGTGTCCTGCTGTGTTATTTCTGATCCGATGCCTGGCTAATTGAAGTCCCTTATTATCACAAAGTTGTGTGCTTGGGATGATTTTGTTAGTTATTTAAAAAAAGCCTCACCCACTAGTTGAACATCTAACCTAGCCATTTGTTTGTACAATTCTGAATACTTGGACTTGTGTTGCATAGAACTATGAAAACAACAAATATGAAATAAACAGCAAGTCCTTTCAGACTAAGGGATATTTTCAAAAGGTTGAAAGGACTGTTGGGCACCTTTTTCCCACAGAAAATCAAGAAGAACTAGGCAACTTTGTGCCTTTAAAAATCTCTCCTAGGTAATACAATCATCCTGGTGCAGTAAATTATGTAGTATGTCATGGGCATAGAGCCTCAGCTGCCTCCTCATCCCTCAAAAAGGTCCTTCTAAACCACAGCAGTGCTGAGGGATATTGGTAGAGTGGCATGGAGAATTGTGACTTCCATTCCCTTTGCTCTGCCAGGTTTTAATGCTCTGCCAGGTTTTAATGTGACTTCAGTATGAAAGATGCCAGTGAGTAAATGGAAGTCTAACTTCAGTAC
This sequence comes from Pelodiscus sinensis, assembly GCF_049634645.1. Lineage (NCBI taxonomy): Eukaryota > Metazoa > Chordata > Testudines > Trionychidae > Pelodiscus > Pelodiscus sinensis. The sequence continues at coordinate 95,344,525 of NC_134716.1, forward strand.
CGGGCAAATTAGTCGAAACAATAGTAAAGAATAAAATTGTGAAGCATGTAGAAGAACATAATTTGTTGGACAAAAGTCAACATGGTTTCTGTAAAGGGAAATCCTGTCTTACTAATCTATTAGAGTTCTTTGAAGGGGTTAACAAACATGCGGATAAGGGGGATCCAGTAGATATAGTATACTTGGATTATCAGAAAGCCTTTGACAAGGTCCCTCTCCAAAGGCTCTTGTGTAAACTACGTGGCCATGGGATAAGAGGGAAGGTCCTTTCTTGGATTGAGAACTGGTTAAAAGACAGGAAACAAAGGGTAGGAATAAATGGTAACTTTTCAGATTGGAGAGGGGTAACTAGTGCTGTCCCCCAAGGGTCAGTCCTGAGACCAATCCTTTTCAACTTATTCATAAATGATCTGGAGAAAGGGGTAAGCAGTGAGGTAGTAAAGTTTGCAGATGATACCAAACTGTTTAGTATAGTCAAGACAGAAGCAGACTGTGAGGGACTCCAAGATGATCTCACCAAACTGAGTGATTGGGCAGCAAAATGGCAAATGAAATTTAATGTGGATAAGTGTAAAGTAATGCACATTGGGAAAAATAACCCCAACTATACGTACAGTATGATGGGGGCTAATTTGGCTACGACAAATCAGGAAAGGGATCTTGGAGTTATCGTGGACAGTTCTCTGAAAACTTCCACGCAGTGTGCAGTGGCAGTCAAAAAGGCAAATAGGATGCTAGGAATTATTAGGAAAGGTATAGAAAATAAGACACAGAATATCTTACTGCCCCTGTATAAAACTATGGTACGCCCACATCTAAAATACTGTGTACAGATGTGGTCTCCTCACCTCAAAAAAGATATTTTGGCCTTGCAAAGGGTTTAGAAAAGGGCAACTAAAATGATCAGGGATGGGTCCCATATGAGGAGAGGTTAAAGCGACTGGGACTTTTCAGTTTAGAAAAAAGGAGACTGAGGGGGGATATGATAGAGGTCTATAAAATCATGAGTGGTATGGAGAGGGCCGATAAAGAAAAGTTATTTATTAGTTCCCTAAATAGAAGAACTAGAGGTCACCAAATGAAATTAATGGGTAGCAGGTTTAAAACGAATAAAAGAAAGTTCTTCTTCACACAGCGTGTAGTCAACCTGTGGAACTCCTTGCCAGAGGAGGCTGTGAAGGCTAGGACTATAATAGAGTTTAAGGAGAAACTAGATAATTTCATGGAGGTTAGGTCCATAAAAGGCTATTAGCCAGGGGCTAAAATGGTGTCCTTGGCCTCTGTTTGTCAGAGGCTGGAGAGAGATGGCAGGAGACAAATCGCTTGATCATTGTCTTCGGTCCACCCTCTCGGGGGCACCTGGTGCTGGCTACTATCGCTAGACAGGATCCTGGGCTAGAAGGATCTTTGGTCTGACGCAGTACGGCTGTTCTTATGTTCACTTTCCTGTGATGGTCACTTGGCACCTTTCACCAAGACTGAAGTAATTAAACAAGAAATAATTGATTCTAATTGATTCTCTGTTCCACACTGAATCACAGCTTTGCATAAATTAGCAGGGTTAAAAAATTCTTAATAAAATTGCCATCGCTTCCAGTAAAGCACAATCTCCCTTTACTTGTTTTTCTTTTGATTTTGCATGCTTAGACCCCAAGGAACAACATTTACCTGAGAGCATCTGCAGTCTTTGAATGGTAATCTTGATTTCTAGCGAATAAAGTTCTTAAAAAGCATCTTCTCTCCACATTGACAGTAATTAAGTCAACGTTGAGGCATTCTAATTGTTAAATAGCACTACAATTCAGCAGAGCACCATAAGCGAGTTTGCGCATAACACAGCTCACACGAAAAGTGGGCTTGTCAATGGCATAAAACAAGTTTGCTGTTCACTTTAATTTTGCTATACATGAAACAGCTTTCCTTAGCCAAAAATTGATTTTCACATAGAAAACAAGAAAATAACAACGAGCCAGATTTTCAACCAGTGTAAATTGATTTCATTCTCTCTTGCAGTCAATGAGTGATAGCAATTTACACCAGTTCAGGATTAGGACCAACTATTTCCAATATGGAACAGAGCCTGCTTTATATCGTATCAGACTGTGAAATAAATTGCAGAAACTGCATGGCACAGATTGCCTGTAACTCACCTTTTATTGCTCTGCAGTAGGTGTATCACCCTTGTAAATGGGACATTAGCCACTAACAATGGGTAATGCACTAGGTTCCCTGTTACTTTTGCATCCTTCATTTGATATTCTGCCATTTTCTTAAGCCAGTTCTCTAACACCCTACCTTTCAACTCCGAGAGTAGGAGGCATAGGAAGATATGGCAGGGGGAAAGTAGGGGTGAGTACAGGGTATTTCTGGGCTCTTGCTGTCCCAACATGGTGTAACAAACCTTGAGGCTGCTCTAACTTGTTCTAGGACCCAAATCAGCCCTTGGCAGCCTCAGCATTGAGGAAGTGCAAAAGAGGTGTCAAGTTCATCTGGATTCAGTGTCAGGGTTATGCAACTTATGTATAGCATATTGTGACTTCAGTGTCTCAATATTTTCTTGGAGTTTCTTTTTAATGGCCCGTATATACATATTACAATGAAGTGCCTATGCCCCAGTATTTTCAAATCTTAGCCTTCATTAACCCTTCAGTAACAATTGTGTTAGAGCAACACATTCAGAGAAAAAAATTGGCCATTTCTCCCAAAGGCAGTTTCTATGGTTTCCAGCCTTTTATGAGCATTGGGGAAGGTAGAAGAGTTGAAGCAGTGCATGGGAACCCATGTACATAAATCTCATTAATGACTAGAAAGATTCATGATTTTATCATCCACCTAGTCTCTTCCAAATGTTCCCAAGCATGTCAAGACCTTGTACTTTTTCATATGGTTGAGGGAAGAAGAAGGCTCCCAAAAGGAATCAGTATTTCCAGCAGGGACTCAAATTTATAACCTAATGGTTAAATGCATTGGACAACAGGAAGCACAAAAGGTAGCTCTTGCTTTTTCACAGCATGGACAAGGTAAAATAGACACTGAATTGCAGATGTGTGCTTCCAGGCTAATGAAAATCACACACAGTGACAATTTCACTAATTAACAGAGGGAGTGCTGGGGTAGTTACACCATAAATGCAGAGTTCATAAAAATGGCTGTGATGAGGACAGCTTGTTCTTATGAACACTGCAAATCCTAATTATCTGAACATGAGTTTTCATTAATGTATGCCACAGATGCAAGCTGTGATATTGCTGTAGCAAAGGGATCATTCTGCATATAGTACTGTAGCCAAAGTCGACCTGGGAAAAGAACAAAAAACATTTTTATCATGGCACATGGACTGCATTTGTCAGTGACTGACATTCAAAACGTGTCTAGCCACTCTTAGGGTATGTCTAGACCGTGGGGGTTTTCCGGGGTACCAGACGTATCCTGGAAAAACTCCACCGCGTCCAGGGAACATGTCTGCTCTTCCACACAAAAAAAAAGTGGAAGAGCAAGCACGCTTGTTCGGGAAGGCCTGTATACCTTGTTCTATGAGGAATAAGGGTTACTCCGAAAGAGGAGGCTTTTCCACCATTTGGCTCCGTCTAGATGGGGCCAAATGGTGGAAAAGCCTCCTCCAGAAAAGCAATCAGAAAAAGCTATGCAACTTGTGTAGCTTTTTCTGAAAACGTGCTAGAGTGTAGACCTATCCTTACATTTCAGCCAGGGTTACAGCACAATCAGTGGCTAAGTATGGCATAGTAATACATCCTCTGAGGGAACAATACATATACATAACCTTGTGTAACCCACATGCCTAGGGTACGTCTATACTACAAGCCTCTTGAGAAAGAGCAAATGCAAATGGAGTGCTCATTTGCATAGGTTGTGCTCTCATTTGCATTTTCTCTTCCTTTCCCTTTCACACAAGAGATTTCTGAGCAAAAAGGTGCTGTGTAGACGGCACCTTTTTGTGCAAAAAAACCCTTTTGCGCAAGAGCCGTTCTTCCTCATTTTTTGAAGAACAGCTCTTGCACAAAAGGGGGGTTTTGGCAGAAAGGTGCTGCCTACACAGTGCCTTTTTTCACAAAAACCTCTTGTGCAAAAGGGAAAGGAAGAGGAAATGCAAATGAGAGTGCGACGTATGCAAATGAGCGCTCCATTTGCATTTTCTCTTCTGCAAGTGGCTTGTAGTATAGATGTAGCCCTAGTGTGGTTCACTGTCCCATGCAGAGGCACCTAGACCACAGCAGCAAATAAGAACAAAAGACCTCTACAGTAGGGGCTAAGAGCTCAGAGGGTAGATGCTCCTATACTAAGCTCCAGAGTGTCCCAGGTTCAAATCTGCCTGGTGGCAGGTACACTTCCACTACTACAGCTTTTGCTCCCAGCCTTCTCATCCAGCAAATAATTCCTCCAGAAATGTCTGGTCTATATTTTCTGTTTCTAGCTGAGCAAAGCCCAGTGACCTTTGGCATCAGTAGTCTTTATCCCTTTAGCGGGATTCTGGTTACTGCTTAGTGGTCTCTGTAGGTGACGTGAAGCATGTTGTTTCCTGGGAAGGTCTTGGACTAAATCCCAAGTGGGAAGGAAATGCTAGGCACCATCTTTTGTCACAGATAAGATTTAATGGGGCCAGAGGATGTGAGATTAAAGGACGTTTGCAGGAAACAGCAATCATGTGATCCTTATGATTAATTTAAAGGCACGTGTGAAAATAGTATAAGGAAAGTTAAATAGTGGAGTCTAAAAATGCTAGAGTTCTAAAGATACCAGGCTGTGATGGCCTAGATTTTCATAATTGAAGACATGCACACTTTGCATCTACAAATGACCTCTGAGAGTCTGCACACATTATCATCACATTAGCATATGCAATCACAATATCTGCACATACAAAATATGCACATGTGGTATTTTGAAGATGTGGGTCAATAGTTTGAGACTTATAGTGATATCTTTTTGTTTAAAGCATCATGTCTGCATAGATTTTCACTATGGGCAAATAAGGATGTTTTCATCTGTTTGAAAACAGATTTCATTGTTGATGATACGCAAATGATCTTTGCTGTTCAAGCTCCAGCATTCATTTCCAAAGCCAGTCTAATTGATCCCTGGGTATGAAACAGTTTAGGAATTTTCTATTACAATATTGTCCTTGTGTGTTCAAAAGCATGCAGATCAAATGCGGGTTTTTTCCCCCCATGTTTCAGTCTTATTCAAAAGTTCTGGGCCATAAATACCTCATCAATAAATTAACATAGTTAATGAACAGAAAAGAGAAACATTTTAAAAAAAACAAATCAGATTTAAGCTTTTTTCCTTGTAGTTCTGGCAATTGCAAATACTTGCTTCGCTATGTTTAATTTCATGACCGAAATTGACCCTGTCTAACTAGATTAAAAGGGGAAAAAAAGGTATATTTGAACAAAAAACATTAAAGTGAGAAAAAAATTAGAAGTGGCTAACAATAAAAAGACTTTCCAAGAGGGATAGCTTACCAAGTTCATTTCACAAGGAATATTTCAACTAATAGTGAGACAATCTCGGTTTGGAAAATTTAAATTTGAGTATCTTGCTTAGATGCAATGTGAAAATTAGAAACAAAAATTTGGATACAGTGTTATAGATAGGCCAAAGTCTTTGTTCTAGCCTCACTTTATAATATATGATTTATATTAATTTAAGTGGAAAATATGTTGGCACTTTTCTAGCATGATTAAGCACATGCATACTTGAAGATTTCTGAGATGCATAGATTCCTTAGGGATTCTGACTTTTGGAGTGTTAAGAAATGTGCTTGCTTAAATCTATTAGGCATGAGTTTAGCTCCAGGTTCATTTTGTTATAGACTCAAGGGATAGTCAAGGAAACTCTCTACTAGCAGTGGCTGAATGGCCCAATAGCCATACTCCAGGGTCCAACATTTTGGCAAATGTTCAGATACCTTTAAAGAAATATAATCTATGATTACAATATTTATCTGGCTGTTATTTTCTGTTTGTCCACTTTAGCTGAATCAGCAGCAATATTGTATGAACATAAAAGTAGAGGCATATGAAATTCATTGGAGGGAACTAATATGATTAATAAAAGCAATGACTAACAACTCTTGAAAATATCACTCTTTGCAGATGCTGATTTTCTGATCTAGTCAAACCCTGCTCAGTGCTGTGCTGGAGAGAAATTGAAGGTTACTTTGAGCTATCTTTACAGTTACCTGTGCCTGTCCCATTATTTAGTACAGAATAAAGCAGTTTGAGATACAATGGTTGCTGTGGTGTGTTCCAGTCATGAGCCCTTTTCTCATCAGGCTGCAGGTACACATGTGTGTGTAGACTGCAGGGTGTGTGGAGGGGGATGGGGGAAATCAGGGGATATAGGAGTGTGAGCTGCTATGGTGTGTCATAAGAGAATTTACCCATGCAAGGGGAATGCTCTTCGGTGTTACTAGTACTTCAGTTGAGACCATTTATCTCCAGCAAATGACTACAGAGTAGTCACAAAATGGCCCTGAATTCAGATCACACGTTTTAGTCAAAGTAAGTTTTTGTCTAAGATCTTAGATTTAAATAGCTGACTTGCTCCACAGACTGACAAGAGCATTAGAAGGATCATGCTGGGAACATACTTGCTGGAAGGGGAGGACTATTTCTTGTAGTTTGTTTATAATGGTTAATTTAACTCGTCAATTTCATCAGGTAGCAAAATAATTAATGATGAAAGTGCCCAGGTTAGCCATGAGGGTTTTATCACGTCAGCTTACTACTGTCCCAACTATATTTTTATTGTTGGTGAGTAAGGAATATTAAATATACTCTCAAATATCTTTTTCTGTATTGGCTGAAATGCATATTGAGAAAAAAATAATCACATTAATGTCAATTGCAGGATTAATGATGAAAGTCAGCATGCCTGAAAAACTTATCACCATTTAGCAGCCAGAAAAAAAAAGGCAGATAGTCAACTGTGTAATTCATAAAACAATGTTTCTCTGGAACTGTAAAGGTCTAATAACTGTTTCTTAAAGTGTGCTGACTGTCTTATTGAGACACAGAAACAGAACTACTTAATTTCCCTGAATTAACTACAGATTAGTCACTCACTCAATTTTTGGTGCAAAGCTACCTAACATGCCTCAAGATTTGTCTTACCAGACTTTTATCTATGAAAAAATAGAACTGTTCTTGTCTCTCAAATTTAATTTATATTGCTCACTCTATTGTTCTGTTATTCAATATTCACAGTATTATTTTTTGGCAAGTACAATAGCTTTTTTATTTTTATTTTTTTCTGAAAATTTGCATCAGATACAATTTGACAACAATCTTATTAGATTTTTAAGTGCTTGGTTCTCTTTGAATGTCCATATCTAATTTTTTCTGTAGCTGAATTATTGTGTTTAATAGGCAAGGCCAGAGAACATTATGCAGGCCACATGACAGATGAAAGGAAACTCACAAGATATACATTTGAGATATTTTGTGAAAACGAGCCAGGAAAATAAGGGAAGCGGTCTGGCCTGATGTGGAAGTAAAGTCCCAGGCTTCTCTGAGAATTCTGATCCCAAATCCAGCAAGGCATTTCAGTCATACACCTAAGGACACAAATGACCTCTTTACAGTCAGTGGACCAGTACACTTTTGTGCTGTACTGGATTGGGAATGGAATTGGGGATGAATCTTTCAGAGTGGACATGCTGCTGAGAGGACTGAATGAATGTTTAAATTAAGAGCTAAAGTTCTCCTTCCTAGACTCTCTTTTCCTCCAGTTTCCTGGAATTGCTTTCACTAGCTCCACCATTGTAGCAGTGGAGGCCTCGTAATGCAGGTAAATTGCAGGGTTGTTGCTGGAATTTTTAACCTATAGGTAGACACTTTGCTCTCTGCCTTATTTTCTATATTTGTAAATTATTCTTGTAGCTAGCTCCCTGTAGCATCCTGGGAAACAGGCATTAGTTGGGTTTGAGATTATTGGCAGGAAAATGGACTGTTACAGTGCTTCTGTCGCAGGACAAATGTAGGTGAGTAAATAAAGTAAACTGCACTTAGAATGTACCCAGACTTCATGTCACTTGATTTCTCCTTCACTGGGAAGCCAACATGCAAGACCCCAGGCATCTACTGCTACCTGTTGGAAGAGGGGTGACTCCACTGGTAACAATGGGATATTGGTTTCAGAAAAAGGGCCAAGAGTATTATTGTTATTAACTTAAGTAATAGGAAACAGAGTCTTAGGGTCAGTCCTCAGAGTGAAGCCATGTTAATAATGGAGTGGCCCAGGAGCGGGCAAGGGGACCCATGATTTATTAATGACACAGACGGATATGAAGAACAAATTGGTGAGATTTGCCGATGACTAGGGCCTTGTCAATGGCCCACTTTGGTCAATTTCATGATGATAAATGTCATGACCTGAGGTACATAAATCTGAAATGTCACAGTATAGTAATTGTAGGGAGTTGGGAAGGGTTGCAGTGTTATTGTAGGGAAGGCTGAGGCACTGCTACCCTTAATTCTGTGGGGCTGCTGGTGGCAACAATGCCTTCAGAGTGGGGGAACTAGAGACTGGTGGCTGCTGGACAGGAGTCCAGCTCTGAAGGCAGAGCTGCTGCCAACAGCTGGCACAGAATTAAGGATGGCATGATATGGTATTGCTACCCTTAGTTCCTGACTGCTGCCTGAAGAGCTGGGCCCTCAGTCACAGCTGCCACTCTCAGGCTGCCTAGCTCTGAAGGCAGCAGTGCAGAAGTAAAGGTAGCATGGAGTCTCACCCATAGAAATCAAGTTCATGGCTAGCAAGCCAAAAGAGACTAAAAAATAAACAACAGGCGGTGCGGTGACTTTTCTGGTCAGGAAAAACAGGATGTGTCTATGTGTAATTTCCAAATTTAATTGTAGAGTTTATGTAAGCAGCACTAAGAGCATATGTTAAAAGAGTCTGTTAGATCCTGGATGGCACAATGAGAAGTGATGGGAGATATATTGATTGTGAAAGTAAATATTCTTGGAGAAGAATGAACTGGGACCATGCTAAAGATTATTAATATACTTCCGGACTGTTTCTCTTGGTTTCAGTCTCTATTCCAGTCCCTCCTCTTCCCTTTGTTATGCGAGGCTTCATTCATTTCACAGGACATTTTGACAGTATTGAATTGGAGTTCAGCAGAAGTAATCACTGATGGAAAATTCATAGCCAGAAATTAGGCTTTTTTTAAAAGCAATATTTCTGCAGAGTGAGTAATATCTCTGATTCACTTCTCATCTTTATCATTTTTGTGTTCCCTGCTAAGAGAGAGGAGGAGGATTGGCGAGAGACTATGTGCTGAATGCAGAGTGACTAATGCAGCTTTACATTACATGTCACCTTACTGCTAATTTCCATGTGGGAGAGAATAAAAAACAATTTTTTAGAAGGGAGGAAAACATCATAAAATTGGTTTCCAATGAGGCTAAAGAAGGGTGGTGTCATCAGTCTATGTGAATGAGTTACACTGGCTCAATTCTACTCCTACATTGCAAAGTGTCCTATGATAATGGCCATTAACTGGTAGCTTATTGGCAGCCTTGGCAGAGAAAACAGAGATTGCTCAAGAAGAGACAATAAACGACTCTTAGGAGTAATTAGTCTAAGGGACTCGGAGACAATGTTGGGGTAATCTGTGGAAGCATGCATAGTTGTTACTTGTGATCTACCTGTTTTGTGGAGAAACAGAAAACTTGAACCATGTGTCTGTCAATCTTATATCTTTCACCAGCATTACAAATTATATACAGAACACTTTTTTAGGAACAAAATATTCAAAGAATTATCTTAATATGAAAGTAAAAGAATCTTCCAAGCTCTTTTTCTTAGCTAGCGAGCAAATGTTCAAACATGCTGTATTTGATTTAGGTCATTCAATGTTCTAGGTGGAGACAGTGGTCCATGTAGAAGTGGCTGTGTGAGCAGCAGGAAAGTGTGTTCTCTGCCTTGATCGCTGATTAGAATCAGTTTGGTTGCAGAGCTGCTCTGTGGGAACTGGGCACTGGTTTTCAATAGATTATTGAAAGAAGAATTTGCTTTGCATGCTGTTTGTAACCATCGGGGATCTAGGACTAGTGTAAATAAAATAAGTAACATCTTGAACATACCCAGATATTTCTGCTTTTTCCTCTACCGATATAGTTATCTTCAAGAGTTCAGACATCTGCTATCAATCAGCAGAGGAATGATGCGGGTTTCAGAATGGGCTATTGGTGCTGGAAAGGGGGAAGAATTAAGTAATTATTGTATTGTATTCACTGGATGCTTTTATGTCACAAGAAACCCATGTGCAAATAGTAAAGACAAAGACAGAAATCACCACCTTTTCCAAGTGTAACTAAGAACATATACAGTATTTCAGATACTTTATTTCCCATCTTAAATGAGGCAAACTGAATTTAATATGTAGCAATAAAAATATTACAGAGTGTAAGGCAGAAAATAACAAAACTTCAACTTACTATAAATGTATTATCTATGTAGAATAGGGGAATGTTAGAACACTTGCTGTGAAATTCTAAGGGCTAGTTTCTGAAACCCATATTCACATTGAATACTACTTTACTCCAAGACTGGTTCCACTGATATCAGTAGGATTATTTGTAGAATATGGCTATCAGAACCTGGATATAATAAATTAACCACTTCAGTTAGAACACAAAGGCAACATAGAGTTCAGTCATCTCCCATGGCAACTAGTACAGTTAGGATGCTCGAACACTCATCATCTCAACCTCGCTTCCCAAAATAACTTTATCCTATTTTACCCCCAAACCAAAAAAATATAAAAAAATCCTTGATGTGTATTAGTGATAAGGAGAGAATCAAGGATTTCCATTTCTTATTCATTCTTCTATTTAATATTTCCAATCCTGATTCAATTAATGTCTATGGAAAAAATCCCATTGACTATAGTGACAGCTGTGTTAAGCATAAGGTAAATATATACGGTTTTTTTCATGTCATTCTGAGTAGGAAGGGAGACATGGGATGATGTAAGGATTTACTCTTGCCTGAAATTGGTGGGATTCAAGATCTTAGGGGATCATAAGTTGGCTAATTTGATTAATGATTCATGAAGTAACAAAGAACACAGCTGGCTGTTTCATAGTTAAAATGCTTCTGCAATGCTCCTGGCAGTAAAATTTGTTTTTATCCACAAGTCTAACATAAAAGACTGGGAAGATACCAAAGTATACTAGTATAGTGACTAGAATAAACAGGTCTGTTCTACTTATCATCAAAGGCTTGCTTAACATGAAGCCATTTATCACAAGATGCCCTCTCTCTCTCTCTCTCTCTCTCTTTTTTGAGAAGTTCATTAAACTGTTATGCTACGTCTACACTGCAGGTTTTTTGCACAAGAGTTCTTGCACAAGAGTGCGTCCACACTGCCATATGCTTTTGCGCAAGGGTATCCATGGCAGTGTGGATGCTCTCTTGTGCAAGAAAGCTCTGATGCCCATTTTAGCCATAGGGGTTTCTTGCGCAAGAAACCCCCATTGCCCATCCACACTGCCTTCTTGTGCAAGAGCTCTTGCTCAAGAGGGCTTATTCCTCATGGGGAGAGGAATAACTCTTGTGCAAGAAGCCGTCTTTTCTGACGCTTTACTGTAAATTTACTTGTGCAAGAATGCACATGCAGTGTAGACGCTCCGCAAGTTTTTGAGCAAGAACAGCTGATCTTGTGCAAAAAGCTTGCAGTATAGACATAGCCTTACTGCTTCTGCTTCCTGTTTTATTTTCTCCTAATGAAATTCCTCTACAAGTATGTGAAAATCTTTCTGAAGGTTCTAAAAAGGTTGCCTGACAGCTACCTGGCAGAGGTTTTTTTGTATAGTGAGGCAAACTACAGAATTCTTCCAGCATTCTTATATTATTTCAACTTTGTTCTGTAGATCCTCTAAAGTTTTCAAACCCTAATTTGTGTGTGTGAATGTTCAGGGTCTCATTATCTTTCTTTTTTTTTGGTGAGTTTGAGAATGTAAAAGTAGATTATATGAGCCAGATGCAAAATTAATTGCAGTCGGTAGAAAGACACTTGTTGACTTCAATGAGTTTTACTCTTCTCCTATAAATACCTCTTCAGAGACCATGCTCTTAAGAAAATAGAAAATTCCTTGCAGATATTATTCAACAAATGACATGATCTGTGGTATCAATTATTTGATGAATAACATGCGAGAAGCATGTACTGATTGACTAATGCAAGGCATTCTTTATCAGATAATTACAGTGCAAACATAAAAAACTCACTTAAAAACTTGGTTGACAAATAACATACAGCCAACTCCGCTACCCACCATCTCCTTCAGCATCCATCAGATTTATATTGTAATTATGTTTCAATTAAATTAATAAAAGCACATTTCAGTAAGTCATCAATTTAAATAAAAATCAGCAACAGAAGTTGAGTGGGGGTAGGTTTTCATCATGTTTCTGACTGATGGCATAGAAAACCAAAAGAGTCATGTTCAGGATGTATCCCAAACACTAATTCTAACTTTACTGGTATCACAAGCTCCCTATTATGTGGAAACAATTCTAGTTCCTATATTTCACACCCGTGTGATCCCTCATGCTATCCCTTTGAAGGACCCCATCTATGATTGACATGTAAAGAATATACCGTATTTTCCGGCGTATAAGGCTACTGGGCGTATAAGACGACCCCCTAATTTTTTAGTTAAAAGGTTTTTGTCTTATATCCCAGTGCCCCTCCGCCTCCCCGGCTTTGCTCCTGGTGTCCCTGGTCTACTGGAGACGGTCCCCAGCAGACCAGAGCAAAGCCTCAGAAGCGCGGCACCCCGCCGCCGCTTCGGCTTTGCTCCCGGTGCCTCTGGTCTGCTGGGGACCGTCTCCAGGAGACCAGGGACACCGGGAGCAAAGCCTCTGAGGACGCCCCAGCAGCGGGACAGCCCCGGCGCGCCTGGGATGCCCCGCCGCCGGCTTCTCCTGAGGCTTTGCAAAGCCACGGAGGAGCTCGGGCGCCTGTATACCCGGCGTATAAAATGACCCCCGATTTTTGGGGGATGTTTTTTAGCATCAAAAGTCGTCTTATACGCCGGAAAATACGGTACAAAACGTAACAGGAAATTTTAAGTCAATTCTACCTATCAAAATTTGTTGTTTGTTAATAATATTCAGTTTTTTACAAAATAATTTATTTCCATGAAATGTACAAAATGATTTTTTCATTGTTGCTCCCATCAGTCTGATACAATATTTGTGAATCAAAATCTTGAAGCTTCTGGCAGAAACATTTTGCTTTTCCATTAAAGATTGAACCATCTACATTTTGCAGGGATGGGGGAGGGGAACAGATCTCTATTTCTCAGCTTGCAATTGTAATAATATATTTCTTTAACACTGTCTTTGACCTACTTTCATGGAGGTCAAACAGATCAGAGGTCTAAGGCTATGTCTACACTGCAAGGAAAAGTCGGAATAAGATATGCATATTGCCAACCACATTTGCAATATGCATATCTTCCAAAAGAGGCTTTTCCAACATTTAGCCCATCTATAGCAGTGTATTTTTTTTTTAATTTTAAAGAAAATGTGATATGAAAAATTACTCAGTGAAATATACTGATAAAAGAAGATGGGTGATTCATAATCACTAGAGTGAACAAACTGTTCAGGTTTTGCTTCAGGTATAGTGAAAGAAAAAGTTCTTAAGTTCAGAAGGGAAGGAAGGGAAGGGAAGAGAGATAGCAAAAAGAAAATCAGTGCATCTCCAGGAAGAACTTAGAGGAATCGATACAACATTTGGGCAGATGGTGAACTCTTAATCACACTGATGAGCAATGGGAAGTCAGTGGAAATACTTGTGTGAGTAACTGCAGGCAATCTGCTCCTCTTAAGCTAAAACAGATCCTGAAAAAGGCAAAGGGGGCACTAAGCTATAAATATTAGAAAAGCAGAATAAGGGAAAGGAAAAAAGGAGAAAGAAAGAACAAATATATTTAAAAAGGCCACAGCAGGGCAAATTATTTACTTTAACCAAAGCAGCTTCATTGAGTTCATGGGTGTAAGCTGAGCCCAGGAAAGTTGCATGGTATAGTAGAGCAGAAGTCAGTAGTATAGTACAGAAACCAAAATCTGACCCGTAGATTTATTTCTTTAAAACAGGAAGTTTGCCACAGGAGAAGCTAAAATTGCTCACTGAAAATGCCAGAATCATAGAATCATAGGACTGGAAGGGACCTCAAGAGGTCATCGAGTCCAGCCCCCCGCTCTCAAGGCAGGACCAAGCTCCGTCTACACCATCCCTGACAGATGTCTATCTAACCTGTTCTTAAATATCTCCAGAGAGGGAGATTCCACCACCTCCCTTGGCAATTTATTCCAATATTTGACCACCCTGACAGTTAGGAATTTTTTCCTAATGTCCAATCTAAACCTCCCCTGCTGCACTTTAAGCCCATTACTCCTTGTCCTGTCCTCAGAAACCAAGAGGAACAAATTTTCTCCTTCCTCCTTGTGACACCCTTTTAGATATTTGAAAACCGCTATCATGTCCCCCCTTAATCTTCTTTTTTCCAAACTAAACAAGCCCAGTTCATGAAGCCTGGCTTCATAGGTCATGTTCTCTAGACCTTTAATCATTCTTGTCGCTCTTCTCTGTACCCTTTCCAATTTCTCCACATCTTTCTTGAAATGTGGCGCCCAGAACTGGACACAGTACTCCAGCTGAGGCCTAACTAGTGCAGAGTAGAGTGGCAGAATGACTTCACGAGTTTTGCTTACAACACACATGGCAGTATAGTCTGAAGGTGAAAGAGACCTCATGGAATTTGTTTCTAGTGGAATAAATACATATTAGTTGTTAAAGTGAAAACTTTTTGAATGTGCTGTAGTATTGTAATGCATTTTGGGCTTTATTTGTATTCAATTAGGAAGCCTGGATTTTCCAAAGCTCCTAAATCACTCAGGAGCATAAGTTCTCCTAAAATCATTGAGACTTGTGTTCCTGAGTAATGCAGGGGATTTTGAAAATCTCACCTAGTGAGAGATTATTTTATAGACCAATTTGTAAAAGAGTTTATATAATTTCTGGGTGATGATTATCGTATTTGGGATTAGAATATTAAAGTGAACTGGTCTGGAAAGAATAGACAGAAATATCCCCAGATATTTTTATAATTTTTTTTAAAAACTTTGCTAAAATGTTAACTCATATTGTGTTTCATTTAACTGTCATTCTTATTTGTCTATGTGTATTAGAGTGTGTCTACACAGCAAAGTTATTTTGGAATAACAACTGTTATCCCAAAATAACTATGCGAGCAGCTACACAGCAATTCTGTTATTTTGAAATAATTTTGAAATAATTAATGGCTTAATCTGACTTCTGTAAACCTCATTCTATGAAGAATAATGCCCATTTTGAAATACGGCATGTGTAAACACTTCACTTCTGCTATTTTTAAATAGCCCCTCACCAGGACCATTCTAAATTATTCCTCTCCAGTGCTTCCTGGGGCTCTAAATCGAGATAGCGTATCTACATTAGAGAAGCCTGCCATGGACTAATTTTGAGGCTTCCCTGCAGTGTAGACATGCTATTTTGAAATAAGCTATTTCATAATAACTATTCTGGAATAGCTTATTCCGAAATAACTGTCTTAGTGTCTACACCAGGAAGATATGTCAGCCTAACTTTAAGCGTAGCCCACATCCTAGTAATAAGCCCTTCACTTCACTCCAGGGAGTCCATAAGTGCTAGAACCAGCAATGCTGTCATAACCTGTGGCTTAGTGATTTCCATCATATACAGAGTTTTCAGTTTGGTTCATTGGCTCTCAGCATCCCCTCTATACAGATTGTTCCAGCACTTCTGAGAAGTCCCGTGAATGTGCCACTCTCTGGTTGAGTCCCTAAACTTTAGCTCCCTGATTTTCACTGTGGCTGCCTTAATAAGGCCATTTCAGCTTTGCTCCTACTTGGACATTAGATCAGCCCTGATTAGCCCAGGCAGTCTTCAGTTTTAGTTTGGGATAGACTGTCTCTGTAGCATTCTCTCAGAGTTTGTCTACACATAAAATGCCAGGCCCATACGCAGAAATTTCTGTGTGGGGTGTGTGCTTTTTTTGTAAATGTGGACTGCAAGGGTATGACAGCACACCTCCCCCACCCCCACACACACAATCCCCCAAGTAAGCAGGGAAATCAGCCCCATCCTTTCCTCAGCCAGCCAGAGCATGGCTGTTTCATTTCCTGTTTGTTTTTCCCTAGCAGCTTTCTTTGATAGGCAGAATATCTATCTCATAAACTGAGGCACATATAATTAGACTCTGTGTTGACACAAAATTTATATCTGCATGTGATCTGCAAACATGGTTCTCGGATATCAAATGTGGATATCCACAGATTTGCAGGGCTCTTCCTGTGATATTCAAACCATGTTCTCCATAGTTGTATTTTTTGTTAACAGCTGCTAGACTGAATCAGATTACATTGTCTTTGGAAATTTGATCTTTAACCATTATCTATAATCTAGGGTGTTTCATTTAACTTTGTTCTAATGAATATTGTAGATTATTTGGCCCTGATTCTGCTGTTGCTTTGTTGATATAAATGAAATATAGCTTACTTGAAATAAATTGAATTGGTTTGAGAGAGCTGAATCAGTATCTGTTTTGCACATATGAGAAGAATCATAAAACTTTCGGCATCACCATGCTAGATCAGACCACTGCTTCATCTAATCTGTTCTCTTGCTGTCTATTTGTAAAAGTATCTAATGCTTCAGAGAAGGGAAATCCATACTAAGCCTGAAAGAATTGTGAAAGAATCCAGTAATCACAAGAGTATAAGGCCATCTGTCCAGCTTGCAAACCTAAAGCCAGATCCAAACTTGCTTGGTTTCCATTGGTTTCCAGAACAAGGATTTTAGTTTGCAGACATCACTAGTATACTTTTATGTTAGATCTCTTCTCTCACACTCTTGGCAGACATTGAAAATAGATATAAACCTAAATATATATTAGTATTGTGTTACCTGTCAGCCTTCCCATAAATGACCTTTGTTCTTCTCGTCTTGGAGCTTGCCTAAACTGAAATACAACTGGCACAGTTACTTAATGTAGTCAAGCTGCTAACTCAAAGGCTTGTAACAGATCCACCTGATAGCATGGCTTATCTCCATGCTGTGTGAGGGATATAAATAAATTCTACTTATAGTAGATTTTCTTTAATTCAAGCCCAATTTCACTTGAAGTAGGACAAAGTGTGATACTTTGTGTAATATTTCCTCCTAACGAGCCTACTGAGTGTAAATGAACCTAAACTTCTCACTGTCACATACATCACACAGCTTTTTCATCTTCAATTTATCTTTCTGGAGAGAAGACTAAAAGTGCAACATAGAAGATGCACATAGCAGGATGCTGTACAAGGAAGATAAATACTGCCTACTGAACAGCAAAATCAATTGGTGTCTTTGGGTGGAGTTATTTTTTCTCCAAGTGAAGCTCTCTTCAGTTCATTTCCCACAGTTCTTGCGATAAACTGAACTAACACTGCTCCTGGAACTAGTCGATAACTTTAACTCTGTAGCTGGTGCCATGGGTATCATTTAATAAAGACTTCTGAATGAAATTACTTCCCAGCAGGAGTTACAAGAGGGAGGATTCAAAGATAAGATTTTATTTCTAGTAAAATGTGAAATTATACAGTTTACTCACTCCATGTTCTCTGTTTCTAGCTTCTCCTTTGACATACACTACTTAGCATGTTTTACATAATGACAGTATGTCACACATCCTCCCCTTTGTCTTCTGTGTCTATTCCCTGACTTGCCTGATCAAAGGACTGGCATTATTTGCATTGTTTTCTGTGTAAGTATTAACAGCTTTTAGTTACCTAAATTTCACATACTGAACTTTTTTTCCTCTTTCACAAAAACAAAGGGAAACTTTTCATTTAATCAATAATTCATCATGTTACAAAAAACCATAGGCCTTGTTTAGAAGGAAAAAAGTGTGAGGAAATAGAGGCTGCAAATGAATGAGTAATGAAAAGCACTTAAACAACGGGAGACACTTGGCTATCATGGACTATACAAATACATCGAAGGAGACAGCCAATGTTTTCATCCCCCTCTTGTTGTCTCATACCTAATTTCCCACTCAAAGTCATCACTTCTTCTCATGAGGTTAGTCTCAGATACAGAAATATCAATTGTAAGAAGCAAATTTTGGACCAAATGTGTATTTTACTTAGGAGGGTCATTTCCCCCCAGATTTAATACAGCAACAAGAGCTGTTAGAAATTCTATTTTCCATTCTGCAGACAATTGGTATTTTGAAATGTATTCTGCACCAGACAAAAAAGTTGAAATTTCACACAGACTGAAAAATTTGAAAAATGTAAATTTGGAAACATCAAAACATTCCAGCAAAAAAAGTCATCAGTCATCACATTCCACAATCAGAAGTCATCACTATTCAAAGAAGTGAGTGAAACAGAGAAGAAAGCTGCTGAGGAAAACAGACTCAATCTGCCATAACTTAGTAGAGTGGCAGAAGGTGGCTTGAGCAGGCATGTCCCACTCTCCCACCCCACCCACCATTTATAATCATGTTGACTGGCAGGAGGCAGAAACAACCTTGTTACAAGATTTGCCCAATACTCTGGGGTATGCTCGTTTATCAGGGTTACTCTTATGGGACTGTGGGAAGGTTAACAATTCTATCAGTGTGCTGCTTGTGCTCTCATATGGAGCTGAATTCTCCCTGCTGCCAATTCCTCCTCCTCATAAGCCCCCAGGTTCAGCACCCCCTATCACCACTTTCACACCACAGTCATTCACTGGTAAATCACATGATGAGCAAGCCCCACAGGATTTTGGGCATTACAGGGATCTTTAGCTTGGGTACAGGAAGCGTTGTTGCAGAGCGAATGGGGAAGCCAAAACAACACCACTTAAAGAAGAGTGAGCAAAAGAGAAAGGAAGAGAGAGAAGCAACCAGCTTAACAATTAAAGTTATTTATTTCTGAGTAGTGACTAGATATAAAAAAGTTACAATATTAAATCTAACAGTTATGATATTAAATCTAAATTGAAACTTATTACAAATGTTAGGTAACCATATAACAGTTTACATAGGGCAGGGTCAGCAGGCTGTGCTTAGAGGTAGTTGATGGGCGGGAGAGACAGAGAGAGAGGAGACCTCACCACTCCATGGAGCTTGCACTGATCGGAGTTCCCAGATGATAATGGTAGCCGGAGGTCCAGAGGGCAGGAGACAAGCAGAGCATAGCCCCCAGCATGATCAGACAGGAGACGAAGAAGTCTCAATGGAACTGATGCAGTTTAAATCCAGGTATCAGAACAGTTTTTCTTGGGGCAAGGATAGAAGTTTTTATAGAGGTAGGACAATAGTTCAAAGAGAAAGAGGTGAGACAATAGAGACTGATCACCCCTGGTTATGGGTGATGTTCCTTGAACGAGCTCACAATGCAACTAGGCAGTTTCAGTATTTTAGATGTCAATAGGATCGTTCCTAGAATTGGTCTGATAATGACTAATTTGGATATAAGCAGGCCTCGGTTCAGTAGCATCTGGAGTAGAGATTTCCCATCAGGCAGTGCTTCTCTGCTTTCGGTATCCCATAGTTCACTGCGGTTCCTGTCTTGGAAGAGCTGGTCTCTATTCTGTATGCTAATGAGTTCTACCTTCAATGCAGATGAGGCTGGGGTGTTTCCTTAATTAGTTTAGGTGTGTCTTCCCAGGCCTTTTCATTGCTTTGTCTGATTCTAGCAAAGGCTTAGGAGAAGGGGAGGGGGATGGTTTTTGATGAATGTCACTCAATGACTCCCAAGAGCACAGGGGTGGTAGGTAACAACTGTCGGCTGTTCTGAGAGATGACATGGAATTCCTGCCAGCAAACATAATGCAGTGCTTCTCTATGGTATCAGAAACATTTTGATTACTGAACTGTCATTCAGTGTATGGATTTGGGTATTGTTAGGAGCTGACCAGGGGGACAAAGCAGCCAGCTGCCCCAGGGCCTGATGATTCAAAAGGTCCCAGGAATCCTGACTGTTGCTCCAGGTTGCATTAAGGGCTGGTTGGGGGGAGGCCCACAATGTGGCTGAGGCAGCACTGAGGGCTGGCTGCACCAGTCCCGCCCCGTCTACTTGATGTCCCATCTTTTCTGGGAGTGCAGAATAAGCCCCCCACCTCTACCAAGGGGCCCAGCAGTTCTGTCAGCCTCCTTCAGTTCGATAATTTCCTTCCACAAATAATTTCTAACTTTGACTTAAGCCATTGGGGTTTGCAAATATTTCTGCCAACAATTATGCATTGATAAAAAGCAAATTGAGCCAAAGTGAATTCAGTTTTTCACTGGTGTGACTATCCATGGAAATATGTTTGAGGTGTACATAATGCTTTAGTTGTGTGTCAACCTCTTTCACAAAAAATGGAAGAGTATAACCTCTAGACCAGGTGTGACATTTATTTGCTGAATATCAAACATTCTAGCAATTCATGGAATTAGTGTTGGGGATTATATTTTTTTCTAGTGATATTTACATTCCATCTGCCTATTTGAAATAATTGTATATGACTAGACAAAATTATTTTGCATGACTGTTTTCTTATACAATCTTATTTGTTACTCAGCCCATACATACTATGATCCAAAACTTTTATAATCTAGGATGTGCCCACTAATGATCAGAAAAAGGAGGAGAAAAATTAAACATAACCATGCAACTATTGAGAAGCAAAAAGTTAAGACCCTGGTGTTTGGCATAATGGATGGTCTGAATAGGAGAGGCAGACCCCACAGAGAATGGTTAGATGATATAGTAGATTGGTGCAGAGTTAGTCTACAGAAACTAAGCCACTCAGCAGTGGACAGGGAAAGATAGAAGGAAATAGTGAGGGAGGCATTGGACACCAACAGGCATTGTGCCTATGGTTGTTGATGAGGATGATGCAACTATTTGATAGCTTTCCAAGAACTATATTTTCAAAAGGTACCCATTGCCTTATTCCTGACCCTGTGACATTCCTATATGCTCTGGAATTGTACAAAGCAATATTCAGGTTAAAGATTCAAGTACTGGAAAATATATATATATTTAGGCACGTTCAAAACACACATTTGTGCATGTGTTTAAGAAATATAAATTTGCCTTTGTACATAATTATTCATTTTGAATGTACAAATGTATAATTTGTTTGTTCATTTAATGTGTGTTTGCGCACAAATGTGTAGGATGCTACTTGGCATGAAGGTTAGAATTTTCAAAACAACCTAAAGGAGTTAGACCCCTAAATCATATTAAAAGTCAATGGGGATTGGACTTCTAAATCTCATATGCTCCTTTTGAAAAATCCAAGCCCTCATTTTTAAAATTTGACCCTCAAAGATACTCATTTTTTGTTTACAGCTAAAACCAACATTACCTCCTTCACCCTCCCCTACCCCTCCCCCCCAAAAAAAGTTTTTAGGCTGTGTGTCCTGGACACCAGCATTCTCCCGCTAGCGGAGTCAGCCGCTGGTCAGTTTCAGCAGCAGCTGAATGAGGGATGCCTGGGGCAGAGCAGCTAAGGTGCTGCCAGGTTGATCCCGTAGCGCCGCTCCTCGGCGCTGCGGGACCAACGGGGCAGGCCAGGTGCTCTGCCCCCAGCTTCCCCGATTCAGCTGCTGGTCAGTTTCAGCAGCGGCTGAATCGGGGAAGCCAGGGGCAGAGTAGCTCCAATGATTAGGCTGCCAAGCACTTCCGGGTTCCCGATGGTGCCGGAACATTGGATGCCGGACCAATGGAGTTTTACTGTACATGATTTTGAAACTGAAGGAAGTAAAGAACAGAATCCAGCCAAGTGGCCTCTTGTTCAGTGCTTTGGCTTGGCCCAGAACAAGATTGCTGATGCCCTATCCCAAAACACGGAATATCTTGCCAACCAAGAGCCCCCCATCCAAACACTAACTGCCCATGAATTCTTAATCCCCAGAATTACCTGAATGCCACCAATGGACTAAAATTGAAAGGAAATATTTACTTTATTTTTCCCCAAAAATATTTCCCTAGTATCTAATCCAATATAAAAGTTTTCTTTATTCAAAAGCCCTGGCACAATCATGAGGAAATGTAATACGGAAAGAGTAAGATAAAGACCTTTTTTGTACTTGCAATATGAGACACTTCTGCTGACGATCACAAATGCTATGATATGCCTGTGATTTTATGTCTCCCAGTATCGAAGGTCATTTAGACCGGATTAAGATCCCTTCCTTCTATTGCACTTGTGAGTTACAGAACTTTTGCTCACTGAGGAAAATACTGATTTGAAGATCAGGAGTTTAATGAGAAGAAACATTGCATTTACTCAGTCAAACCTATAGTACATCTGGTACTATTGCAGAGGAAGGAAACAAGTATTAGTTGTGAAATATTTTAGCATGATTGCACAAGTTCTGCTGCAAAACACCTATCACTTCAGCACAGACATTATCTTTACAGTCACTTTGACCCAGAAGTCAGGAAATCAGCATTAGTCAGGTTGCAGAGCTGAAGTGGAAAACTGAGGATGTTGTTTCAATATTCAATTGGGAACAGCTGAATATTAACAATATTAATGATGATGATCCTTGAAACAGGACAGGGTAGTCCTAAAGCTATGACAAACACATTGTCTAAAAGCCCTAAATCAAAACAATATTGCATCCATGCTTTTTTATCTTTCTACAATGCAAATTACATATACTGACCTGAGTGAGCAGTTATCTACTAACTTTTTAGAATTGTAATAATAATTTCTTTATTCATTTCACACAAAGTTCTCTTCATATATAAAACAAAAGGTCAGCTGCTAAACACAGCTCCTGTGAATTACAAGGGAATATAATCTTGGGGAGATTTCAGAGACATTTTTATGGCTCATTTATTGGAGATGAAGGAGGACTTCCCCCGGGACCAGGAGTTGAGAAGATCTTAGTCCTTGATTCAGCAATTCAGCCTTACTGAGGCATGTGAACAGTTCTGCTTTTTAAAGTTAGGCACATGTTTAAGTACTTTTCTGCATCAAGGTTGTAATTAAGAGGTGAGACTTATGAAGTAATTTGGGAATTAGCCAAATCTTCATTAGATGTGGCTGACAAATATTTGTCACACTACAGACCTGTACATTCATGCAAACAGCTACTAGGAAAGTGAAAACCTTAGTGCAAGCCTTTAGTATGGCTCAAGGGGAGATACAAATAATAATGTACGCTCATTAGCCTGCTGAAATCACTCGCTGTTTTTCAACATTTTCAGAGGCATTTCTTTCCAAGCATAACCAGAGAGGAGAGAGACCTAGGCATGCTCATGTTTTCTGCAGCCTTAAATTAAAAAGCCAGTTTCCAGTGCCAGCATGAGCATGACTCATCATGCCCAAAGCACTTGCAATATTAATCCAGTTGCTGGAAAGGGAGCTGTTCTACTTAAATCAAAATTCATCCAAACACACAGAGATTTGCTTGAAATTCAAACCAATCCTAGGATGGCAGAATGTTTTAAGTGGCGCTATCTTCAAGTTCGGAGGGAGGTATCAGTTATGAAAACAAAACTTCTTCTTGGATTCTCCTTGGAACTCATACATTCTAAAACAGAAAGCATGAACTATTAACAAAGGTGAAATACCAGAGGGATGACTTCATAAAACAAGTTAAGTCCAAGAATTGGGCCCATTATACATACATACATAAGCAAAGTAGGAGGAAATGTGTATAAGGAAACTGACAATTTCTAACTGCTTAACAATTTAGCTGGCTCCACAATGCAGCTTGTTAGATCTTCTCAACAAGGAATAAAATAAATTAGGTTTCTGGTGCTTGAAAATTATCCTCAATATAAGTGTTTTATGTTTTCCAAGGCTACAGGTCATCTCTCTGCATCATCTGTATAAATATAGAGTAGAATACTTAAACGGAACCCTAGACATTTCTGTGTCTCCCTTGCTCTTAAATAAGTCAGTCTTTGAAACAGGTACAAAGATAACACTTATTTAAGAATCCAAACTACACAAAAAGAGAAAAATCAAACCCATGAAGGAATAAGAAGTTGCATTTAAAAAGGTAAGTTATAGGACACTAAGGGTATATCTTGACTACATGGCTCTGTCGACAAAGACATGTAAACTAGCTTACCCGACAGTCAATGAAGCGGCGATTTAAATAACCCCCCACTTCATTAAAATAAAAATGGCCACCACGCAGTGCTGACAATCAGCTGATCTGGCACAGCGCGGGAGTCTAGATGCAGATCGGTTGGCAAGGGAAGTCTCGTCAACTGCTCCCTTATGCCTTGTGAAATGAGGTTTACAGGAGCAGCCGACAAAGGCTTTCCTTGTCGACCGATCTGTGTCTAGACTCCCGCGCTGTGCCGGATCAGCTGATTGTTGGCACAGCGCGGCAGCCATTTTTATTTAATGAGGAGGGGATTATTTAAATCCCCACTTCATTGACTATGTCGGGTAAGCTAGTTTACATGGCTCTGTCAACAGCCATGTAGTCTAGACAAACCCTAAGAATCAGCACTGAATTAGAACACAGTATTCCAGTTTATTCAAATATTAAAATGATGTGATTGCTGCATCTCTTTCCACAACCAGAGAGAAAGTTCATAGTGTACCTTCAAAACTGGAGATTTGTCACCTCAGCAGTCAAACCCATAACCTGACCTGCTGTTCCCTTTACTAAATCAGGCTCTGAGCAGGTGATTTTTGCCAACACAGGATGAAATCCTTACCCTTCTGAAATGAATGGCAAAACTCTTATTGACTTCAGCAGGGGTCAGATTTTACCCATCCGGTACATCTGGACAGCAGCTGGGAGGTAGACAGACAACACACATTAGCGATGTTAAAGTAGCGGTATAGCCTGTGGTCGCACAGGCAGCTGCTCAGGTTTGACATCTGAGTATGCACCTGAGGTCTGTGCAACTCACAGCTATGCTGCTAGTTTCAGTATACTAACTTGAGTAAAACTAGTGTGTATCTACTTTCAATTGGAAGCACTCTCTCAGCTGCAGTGTTGACATACCCATATATTGCATACAAAACTTCATTTTCTCAGAGGTTGAAAACCTGCTTCTTTGGTAAGAAAAAGAAATTATAAGACCACATGTAACAGCACCATCTGGTTACCCCTCCTCATGAGAAGACTATCCACCTTCGTATAATATTCTATTCAACAGTTTCAAAGTGCTTTCCATCATTAATAGATGAAGGATCACAACACCCACCCAACTGTTATAGGAAAGTATTTTCTGCCTGGAAAAATGGAGGTGCCCCAACTCAATTGAGAGGATTATGTGTTCTTGGACAAGTCATTTTGGCCCTGATGCAGCAAAGGTTTATGCACATGCTTAACCTCACACACTGAGTAGTCCCATTGATGCCAGAAGGGATTTGTGTGCAGGGGTCTTTGCTAGATCTGGGGTTGTATTTATATTTGTTAATAATCTGATTAGGACTTTAATCTAGAACTTTTAAAAATCCATCTTCAGGATCATCTATGTTCTATTTTATTAACTTGCTCTATTGAGCCTAAATGAGCCAAAATACAGGATGCACCTCTGAAATCCAGGACTCTCTAGTCCAGCAACATCCATGTCCATGCTGGATCAATGAGCCTGGAGGCCAGGTATGGGAGCATGCAGGGCTGGGGAGGTCTGGCGGGGACAGGCAGTGGCTGCGGAGCCCTGGCCAGGTCAGGGAATCTCTGGTGTCAGTGGGGCTTGCAGGCTTAGGGAGCCCCTGGTATCAGCAGGGCCAAGTGGCAAATGGGGAGCCCCAGCCCTGGCTAGGGAATCCCCTGGCAGCAGCAGGGCCAGGCAGCAGCCAGGTGATCCCAGGGCCGGGGAACCCCTGGCTGGAGCGGGACTGGCTCTGGTAGTGGGGACGGTAGAGGACAGGCGGCCCCAGACCAGGGAACCTTCAGTGGTAGCAGAGCCAGGCAGTTAGGGAGTCCTGGCCAGGGAACCTGGGGAATCCTCAGTGGCAGTGGGGCTGGAGTGCCTGAACACCCCGGCCTCACCATCACTGGTGGGAGTGGGGCCAGGTCAGGGAGGGTGCTGGACTAGGAAGATCCAATCTGTACTAAAAGGAATACATGCTCACTGAACAGCAAACATTTGGGACTCTTGCTTTCAGCCTAACACTGCAACTAGCATTGTATATAATACACAGTTTCATGACTAGTTCAACTCAGAGCAATGCAACCACTGTCACAGAAGTATACACTGTAGACATCATCTGTCACTCAGCTCTTTAAGGGTGAACCTTAGTGCCATTGGACTGCACATGTATGAAGCATCCACGTGGGTGGGTCTGATTCAACAAGCAGTCTTTGTAGGATTGTTTCCTTGGCCAGATGATGACAATTCCATTTCCTGACAACTTTTGAGGTTTCAAAATTTGTTTTTGTTCTTCACTGGAACAAAACCGAAAATCCTTTTAACATTTTCAAGAGTTGGATTTATTCCAAAAGGTCCATCTTCTACTC
This sequence comes from Pelodiscus sinensis, assembly GCF_049634645.1. NCBI lineage: Eukaryota > Metazoa > Chordata > Testudines > Trionychidae > Pelodiscus > Pelodiscus sinensis. Next base: position 95,371,044 of record NC_134716.1, read on the forward strand.
AGTGATCAGGTTTTCAGATTTTCCCTCTCCAGAAAGGATAATGTAGCACTTTAAAGACTAACCATCTTGTTAGTCTTTAAAGTGCTACATTGTCCTGCATTTTGCTTCAGTTACCCCAGACTAACACGGCTACATCTCTATCAGAAAGGATAAGATAGCTTTGGAGCGCACAAACCTTCTGAATATTAACTTCCTCAAAGTCAATTAAATCTCCACAAAACATTCTGGCTTTGACAAAACAGCATATTTGGGGGAGAGAAATACATTTAATAAATATGTTCTGACCAGCTCTGCTTGTTACAAACATTTGTTTTTATTGTTTCCAGAAACTGTTAAAAATGAAGGCTAACATCCACCACTGTGAGTTTTAGCATTTTCAGTGTTACATAGCACATATCAATTTAAATGCAAATATCATGGCAGTCTTGAGGCAATCTGGGAAAACTGCTCAGATACTAATAATATGGACCCAGGCTTTCTGTACTGCAGCTTTATCTTGTGTTATTTTATCAAAGTCTTTTAAAAGATAAATCACCACTTGTGCAACATGTGGGGGCAGAGTCAATAAAAAAAAAATCCATCCAGCTTCTCAGCCTCCAAGCGTCTGTATTCAGAACTAGAGAATTACAACCCTGATAGGCAGGACATAATAAAATAGGCAAACATTTTCACCAGCTCAGGTAATATTGCTTTGCGAACCTGAAGTTCAGATATTTTACAAAATTGGTACTGAATGTGGGATGGAGGGGTAAGAGTTTATTGGAAGAACCTAGTGATGGGGGTATTTTTCTTTAATCTTTCTGAAGTAGAATTAGCCCAAGATTAGAAGTCAGAAGATACTGAGTTTTGTTCCCAACTCTGCACTGGCTGGCATTAATAAATGCTTGCTCCTATATGCTTCCCAAACATCATTTAAGTTAGACCACACAAATTTCTCTGTGAGGGGACATGTTATGTTTCCAGACACAAAATGGCAGAAAACGAAGGCTCTGGCAAAAAAAAAAAAAAAACTACTTGTCTTAGATTAATGAACTACAGGTATTATAGTAAATACTCCATGACAGATAGCAGAGTATGTGTCTGTCACTTTAGTTTTATGTTAAAAACAACTCTGCACACAGGAATAGTTCTTAGAATCTTAAAAGGTGAATTACACAGAAAACAAAAAACGTATATATCTACATATAGCACCATAAATAAAAATATTTCCACTTACAAAATGAAAGAACTAAAACTGTCTTAATATTAGTATTTTCTGCATCTGATAATTGTGTAATTTAATGTTTAAAATAAATTGCTATGGCATCTTTTGTTATTTTTAAACATTTGTTTTCTGATGTGACTCCCCCTCCCCCCAAGCTCAAAAGGCTTCATCATCAAGCTGAGTGGGCTTGCAAGGGGGCTTCGGTTTCTGACAATGGCTGGCAGAAGGCACTACCAAATCCTCAGAATGGTGTCACATGACTAGAACTGCAGCAGAAACTGCCATAGGAACAGTAGATACAAACACACAAGCATTTCCACAATCATTTCTGTAAAACATGGAGATACCAAAATATTCCTGGGGCACAAAGCAGTTGAAAGAATTCTCAATCCCAGTGAAATTTTAAAGGGAATTGTGGGGCAAATGATTCCACTAAGTTTGTAGCATGCACACATGGGCAAACACTCCCACACACTCACTTTGTGCCACCAATGTTTCCCAAACATGCCATACCACTAGGGTTGCCAGGTGTCCGGTTTTGAACCAAACAGTCCAGTATTTAAGCTTTCTGTTCAGGAAACAAATTTAGAAAATATAAATGTCTGGTATTTTCTAAATAAGATGTAATGTCGATTGTGATGTAATGTCAAGTGTGTCTGGTATTTTTGTTGAAACCATCTGACAACCCTATGTACCATTCACATGTGTACTGACTGCGGGTGGCAAAGGGAACAAACACCCAGGGCCCCAGTGATTCAAAAGGGTCTGGGGCTCCCTTACTGAAGCAGTGGCTTGAGCTTTGGACCCTTTAAATCACCAATGGAGCACTGCACAGTGTGCTCCAGGTGGTGCTGAGGCTAGCTCCAAGGGTGGGAGGCTAGCTCCAGGTGGTGCTGAGGCTAGCCCCAGCCCCGCCCTTTCTGCCCAAAGCCCCATCCCTCTAGGGTGCGGAGCTACTCCCCCCTTATTGCCCAGGGGGCCAGCGAGTCTGTCGGCCCCACTGGCCATTCACAGGTGGAATGTTTGTTTGCACATGCCACTACTTATGAATTGCACAGTGGTTGCTGTTTAAGTCTACTGGGGCTGCAAGCTCCAAAGTTGTACTTTCAATACTAGGTACCTCAAGGGCCATACAGTACCTCTGATTTGCATTTGGCGCTCCTAAATACATGAAGAGTGTCATAAAGCCATAAAATGCTTTATGGACAAGACAAAATGCTTTAGCAGGACAAGACACCTTCTTTCAACATAACTACACAAGCCAATACCAATGACCTACATCTGATTTTGGAGGAGAGGGGTTAGAACTGAAAACATCTTTACTACCTGGAGAATGTCTGAAATCTACAGGATGAAATTCAGTAAAGCAGTGGCAAATTAGCCACTGTGCCTAGGGGCTCCAACCAATTGGGGGATCCCCAGAAAAATGTGTACGCCCACAACCTGATCCAACCTGCTTTGCCCACCTGATGCTCCTGCTGGGGAGCTGGGCAAGCCCCCTCACCCTGGCTATTTCCCCACAGAACATCGGGCAGATGGGTTCGGAAAGCCCCTGTGCCCCAATCCCATTTCTCCAGCAGGAGCACTGGAGGAGTTATGGGGAACTGAAAAATGAGGTGAGGAAGGTGCACAACTGGCTCTGGCCCAGAGCCCCGCAGATCCCTAATCTGCCTCTGCAGTAAGGACAAGTGCAAAGTATTACACTTAGGAAAGAACAATCAAACACAGAAACGCAAAATGGGGAATATTTGATTAGGTACTAATACTTAGAGTCTTGCAACTCCTCAGATACCTGCTTTATATCCGCAGATACCTACAGCTCATTTTTGCAGATATGGATTCAGAGTCAAATAACGTATCTAGAACCCTGCAAATGTGCAGATATTGGCTTTATATCCATGGATATCCCCATCTCTGGATGTCAATGTGGGTATCTGTGGCTTATTTTTGCGGATACATATACACATTTTGTATTAGTGCAGAGCTCTAGTAATACTCCTGGAAGTGATCTGGGGAAAAAATAAATTAAAAGATCAATATAATTCTGGGTTATATTAGTGGAAGTGTCATCTGTAACATGTGGGAAGTACTCTTCCTGCTCTGCTCTGTACTGGTGAGGTCCCAGATGGAGTTCTGTGCCCAGTTCTGGGTTTCACACTTCAAGAAACGTGTGAGCAAACTGGAGAAAGAGGAGACCACCAAAAATGATAAAAGGATTTTAAAATCTGCCTTTGAGGAAAGAAACCGGGCATGCTTAGTCTTAGAGAAAAATGGCTGAAGGGGAGACTTGATAACATTCAAATAGGTTAAAGGCTGTTATGAAAGGATGGGGATACGTTTTTCTCCATGTGCTCTAAAGGCTGAACAAGTAGCAATAGGCTTAATTTCCCATGGGGGAGGTTTAGGTTAGATACTAGGAAATACTTTCTAACTAGAAGGGTAGTTAAGCGCTGGAATAGGCTTCAGCGGGAAGTTGTGGGATTCACATCATTAGTGGCTTTTAGGATTTGTCTAACCTGTCCTTATCAGGGATGGTATAGGTATACTTGGTCCTGCCTCAGCATAGGGAGTTGGACTAGATGATCTCGCAACATCTCTTACACCATTACATTTCTATAATTCTGTTATTTAAGTATCAAATATCCAACATGGGTCTAAAATAAAATAAAATAAAAACAGATGCACCACTCATGTATATTCATGAGATATATGTTGCTCTTGAAAACAGCTATGTAGTTGTAACTTTAAGACTCTTAAGAATTACTGACAAGTTATTATCAAGAACAATCTTTTTTTCTTAGTTTTAGCTACATTACTTTGCAGAAAGTGAAAGATTGTTTAAAAGTAAAATAATAAGAATAAAAACCCCAAACTTCAAATATAAAGCTATTCTGATATCATTAACGTACTGTCATGCTCAAAGGAATAATGGGGAAGTAGCAATCTGTGCTAATTAGTTGAAGGAATTTAGTATTTTTCCATGGCAAATGCATTTTAAGGATGCTGAAGGGTCATGCTGAGTTCATATAATCTTTAAAGAGTGCAGGAAATTAATAAGCTTTTGGAAAAATACAAGCAGTTTTCTTGTGGTGAGCCAGGTTTAGCTTTCAGCACGTATATGTGCTTTTTCCTTCCTCCACCTCATTTTTGCCATGATATTTTTGTAGCATATAGCAAATGTAATGGACATGTTTGCAAGATGTTTCACATCTATTTTCTCTATTAAAGGCACCAAATATCTCTATTCTATACTATGCCTATAGTACAGAGATATTTGGTTCCTTTACTAGAGAAAATAGATGTAACAAACATGTTTGCAAGATGTTTCACATCTATTTTCTCTAATAAAAGCACCAGATATTTCTATACCATACCTATATACTATAACCTAGTAAGGATTGTATCAAACAGATTGATATGGGAGCTTCAGTACTTGTGCTCAGATGCACTGTGTTAGGGATAACCTGGCCCATGTGTCACCTGGAAAAAACCCAAAGATCTCCTAAAAGGATATTGGCCTACAGCAGTGTTTCTCAACCAGTGGTACGAGTACCCTTAGGGGTACTTAAGAGAAATCTGGGGGATATGTCAACACAACTGACATTTGGAGAAAACTGAATTTTTGTTTTAAGTTTTACAGTGCTTTACTATTTTTGTACTTTTTACACACAAAAATTTCATCAGCCATCCCCGGCTACCATTAAGCTGTTTAAACAATTGTGTTGCAAAGGTAGAAAAAAAATGTGTCTGAAAACTGTAGGTACTGGGGGTACTTTATAAAAAAAGGTTGAGAAACACTGGCCTAGGTACTGGCCTATTTCTCTAAAAAGCTCAGTTACATTTTACAACAGGCAAATAAGGATTAAAATGAAACAGACAATTTACTATATTAGAAAACCAGTACAAGTGGCAGCACCTGCTCAGGGAATGTGCAAACAGTATCTTGCCATGAAATGGGGCCAGTTAGAACATTGGAAAGTTGTGGCTAAGCTGACACAAATTTACTAAACCTTTCTTGTCAAACAACCAGTCCTGGCAGCAGTGAAAAGGGGAGAGTGCATGTGTGTGTGTGAGAGTAAACAACTGTGCCGAGCAGTCACCAGCAATTCCTTTTTTTCATGCATAAAACCAGAAAATCCTGGGCTTCACCAGTTCCTTGCACAAGAGGCCCTACTGGCCCATATAATTCCCTTGCCTAAAGAAGGTTCACAGCCCCATCAGGTACTGCATGGCGTGAGGCAATCACCCAGTTTGCCACAAGAGCTCAGGCTCTCCTATCAATGAAATCCTGGTCTACACAGATGGCAGACTGATGCCTCATTCACAAGATGATGGCATACATCAGTCCCCCATCCCTGCAGCATAATTACAAAATAGAAATTAACTCCTCTTGCTTCCAGCTTTGTGCTTTCCTTGCATACCCAACCAGTACAACAGGCAACATGCTTGAAATCCATGTCCATGTTAAACACATGGACCCCCATATCCAAGAGAGAAATTATCTGGACAAGAGAGTTTCCAGCAATGGTAAATAAGGCTTCACTATGAGATCTCTTGCTAATGTCCTTGCATGCCCACTTAACTGACACTGTTTGCAAATCTCTCTTCAAATCGTACAGTGTAGAAGCTTGGACCATTCCAGCCTGGCCCACAAACACAGCTGTTGCAAGGTACCTTACCCAGCTTTCCCATAATGAGTGTTCTGGTGCTCTTGTTCACTCAAAATAGTTTCTCCAAGATGGCAAATGCTGGATGCTGGAACTCATAGATCCAAGGACTTGGTTGGGCCCACTGCATTCCCTAGCATTTCAACAAGTTATGTTTGGTCCCATGAATAATCCATTTGGGATGAGAAACTGTCCACTTGTGAGCCCAATAGACCATGCCACGGCCTGAAATCCAGATCAAGAAGGAAGCCTGCTGTTCTCACCCCAACACTCTCATGTGGAAAACTACTAGAGCTGACAAATGAAATATAATAAATTGTGGAAGAAGGATGGGGAAAGAAAACAAGTAGGAACCAGATTTGATGCAAGGAGGGAAACTGAGGGGAAGTCATCTGAAGTCCTCTAATTTCCAGTACAGATAGAGGGGGTATTTCCAAAATCTGCAAAACAGTGCTCACAGCTGTCCATAGCCAGCAGCACGTGTTTCTATGGGAGATGCACATCTGCACATGCCTCGGTACACATAAAATTTATTTTGCACATCGATGGAAAAAAATGAGAGAACATATTAGTTACTTCCAATTTATCTCTAGAATATGTCTCACATACCTGCAATGAAATCATATTACTCCCCATAAGATTAATAGACCAGATAAGGAAACCAGTTCTCTAATAGCCGTATCTGTACATTTTTAGTAACTTACACATTTTGCAACTAAGGAAACATCTGTGAATGGAAGACTAATTCTTTATATTTAAATGTATTTACTTACTTTCATATCTCTCATTTAAGGCTTTTCTGTAACTATTCTGTAAGAAACAATACAAAGGGTTTTGTTTTGTTTTTTAAATCCATTTGTAAATGCACACACAGTGCTGCTTGTTCATTGTGGTAGTTTTATGTGCTGTAAGATTCCAGCAATATAGTCTCAAATTGTGATCCTCTCTTCACTTTTGTTGTTCAATGAATTGCCACATTTGCATCAACCCCCTCTTTGCATTCCACTCTGAACCCTGATTTTATTATTCAACTATGAGACACACACAGTGAAGTCTAAATTACTGTGTCAGAATGAAATTGGTTGCTGCCCACTCAGATGTGTGGATGTGGATATGGACAGAAACATTTCCAGGGAACAGCAAGAACATTTGTTGAACCATTTTGCTTGAATTATTGCAATTATCTCAGATGACATATTAGAATTTTTTCCCCTCCTTATGATTTAATACAACCCAATGCCTATCCCATGTGAATAAAATGTTTGTCTAAAATATAAATCCGGAATCATGAAAGAATTTCAGCATGGCTTTCTCTCAGAATTTGCTATTACAACCTGCTTCATATGCTAAGACACAGAATACAGGAAACACTGAGTGCAAAGTAAAGCTCACCACACAAAGTGTAATGGAGAAAAGAAAAACAAGTATTCAAAATTACTCCCAGACTGAAGATTGCTAAGGATGACAGCTGGTCACCTATGCTGTGATACTAATAAATATTTGGCTGGCTCACAAAATGCACATGGCATGACAAAACATGATAAAGTTATAATACACTATGCCATAATATCCCAAAATTTCACCCTTTTTCTAGTCACTGGTTTCCAAATGAATGTTGAATAGCTGTAGAAAACCCATCAATGCAGCTCTGTAATCAATTTTAATGTCAACTACATTTTCCTTGATTCAGGTTCATGTAATCCAGCACTGTGGTACATGGCCTACTCTGTGTCCAGACTACAGAAGGTCTGTGTTTGTTACAGATATTATATTGAGCATATGGATTTTTAGCTCAGATAGTAAAGATTCGTGTTTTACCTCTGGACGTCTCTGATTCAGTTCTTGGTGTGTCAGCCACATTAGAGGCAACCAAATTATAACACAAAGCAAATTAATTAATTATGCAGATGGTATCATCAACTTTTGTGGGTACAACCCACTTCTTCAGATGACAGAGTTTTGAGTTTAGGATGTGCAGACCCAAAATAAATAGGGGAGAAAGAAGAGGGAGGAAGGAAAAAAAGGAGGGGGTGGGCGGGAAACAAGGAGCAGAGAGTATTGAAATATCAAAGGGAAAAACAGGAAGGCAGAACTGGCAATCAGTAAGCACTTGAAGATTAGATAGGTAAAACGAAGCAGATAAGAATCAAAGGCAATAGATAGGAAGGATACTAACACACAGGCATCTACACAAAGAGCTGTTTGCACCTTCATTGAATGTTAGGTTGATAATGTCCCAACCATCCCTCATCACGACTGAGGCCATCAGCATGAGAACTGAACTTGTGGATGAATTGTAATTCCAATGCCTCCCTTTGTATTTGGCTAATCAAATTGGTTTGTGACAAGACAGCCACTTGAAGATCTTTTATACAGTGATTAGGTAGATTGAACTGTTCTCCAACAGGTTTCTGTATGTTCTCTTAATGGATATCTGATTTGTGGCCATTGATTCTTTCCCATAGGGACTGTCCAGTTTGTCCAATATATATAGCAGTGGGGCATTGCTGGCATTTCATGGCATAGATCAAATTACTGGATGTGCAGTCAAATAACCTTTTGATTTGGTAGCTTATGTTGTTGGCTCCAGTGATGAATTCGCTTGTATAGAAGCCTACACACACATTTAATCTTCTCCAGACTTTACTACACTTCAACAAAGCACCTACAAGGACCACTTCATCTCCCTTCAGAAGAAAAAGGACAATAAACTATCCAAACTGCTATATGCCTCAGGATCTCTTATTCCAGATACTTTCAACTCGCCCAACATCACCACCAATCTATCTAATCAAGCTTTCAGCCCAGCAGAGGAATCTGTCCTGTCCCGCGGACTCTCCTTCTGCCCCACTACACCCACAAATAAGATTCAGTTCTGTGGAGATCTGCAGGGCCGGATTACGGGGGGGGGCTAGCCGGGTAGCTGCCCAGGGAGCCAACCTATGGGGGGTGCCTGATGGCAGCTGTAAGGGACGTTGCGCACTCGGCCGCGCGGTGCCCCTTAGAGCTGCAATCGGGCACTGCGCGCCCAATTGCAGCTATGATGTGTGCAGCGCGCCAGAGGCGGGGCCGCACATGCGCCATGTGCCCAGGGGCGGAGCCGCGCATGTGTCGCACGCCCGCTGCCCGGGGCGCAGGAATGGCTTGAGCCGGCTCTGGGGATCTGGAACCCTATTTTCGCTGCCTCTGCCTGAAGGAATATTTCCAACACACCAATGTACAACACACTGACCATACTGCTCCCCCTCCCGCCACCAATCCCATAAGAGGAAGGCTTCCGTGTGGACCCCCACTAACAGACGTAACGAAAGTCTTGATTTCTACACCGACTGCTTCCACAAATGTGCTCAAGCTGACATTATCTCCCCCCCTCCTCCGCTCTGCGAGCAGCGTGCGGCGCTTCAAAGCGCCACGTGCTCCTGGCAGGATGGGAGGAGGCTTCGCGTGGTCCCCTGCTCCCAGGTCAATCAGGGCCTGGGGGCAGGGGAGCTGCGTGAAGCTTCCCTTTAACTTGCCCCGGCCCTGCGAGGAGCCCATGTGCGCCTTGCAGGGCAGGAGGAATCGTCCCGCACTCCCAGGCCCTGACTGGCCTAGGGGTTGGGAAGCGTGCCAAGCCTCTTCCAGAGTATGGGTGCCTAGTGAGAAGGGGGGTAAAGGGGCTCTCCCACCCCTACACCAATCATGGCCTGGGGGTGGGGTAGCCCCACTCCGTCCCATCTAGGTCCTGCCCCTTCAAGGGTGACCCAGGGCTACTTCACCCAGGAAGGGAGAAAAAAGAGTCAGAGTGATTACCATTTAAAGTTAACATTAAGTGGCGTTTCCTTCACCGTGACATAAGAGATTGAACAGAAAATGACATTGGTATTGAAAACCTTCTTGTATGGTCTAAATTGGCAAATACTGACTTCGTAATGGCAACCACTGTACACCAGAGTTACATAGCTGAAATCAGTTTTAAAAGAGGAATTATGTTATTATTATAAACAGAGCATGCATTGTAATGCTCATAGGCTTATTAAATCCTCACTTGCAGTATCAAAAGACTTAAGATTACATTTACTATCCAAAGCCATTTTAGTGTATAGATTCAACCAATTATGCACAGCTAGATGTTCCTTCCAGTGGGTAAGAAGGCTGTTATAAATAGTGTTCATTGTAATTTTTAGTTTTTCATATATTCTGTTTCTGATATGGGTGCTTAACGTGCCATTCAGCTTGAAAGATGGTTAGTGTATTCATCTGTTAACTTTAATAAGAAAAAATAAGTTTTAAGCCCAGAGTATTGCACAGGCAAGAAGAATGAACTGCAGCCTCTTTCTCCTTGGCTGTGTCTACACTGGGCCACTTATTCTGGAAAAGCAGCCGCTTTTCCGGAATAAGCTGCGAGCTGTCTACACTGGCCGCTTGCTTTTCCGGAAAAGCAATGATGATCTAATGTAAAATCGTCATTGTTTTTCCGGAAAAACTATGCTGCTCCCGTTCAGGCAAAAGTCCTTTTCCGGAAAAACTGTTCCGGAAAAGGGCCAGTGAAGACAGCACAGTAGTCTTTTCCGCAAAAAAGCCCCGATCGCGAAAATGACGATCAGGGCTTTTTTGCGGAATAGCGCGTCTACATTGGCACGGATGCTTTTCCGGAAAAAGTGCTTTTCCGGAAAAGCATCCTGCCAATGTAGACGCGCTTTTCCAGAAATACTTATAACAGAAAAACTGTTCCGTTTTAAGCATTTCCGGAAAAGGGTGCCAGTGTAGACGTAGCCCTTGTGTATTCGATGCACCTGTGGTAGTGAACAAAAGATTATCCCAAGCTCTGATTACAAAATCTCTATTATAATTACAGAGAGTCAAACAACTCAGCTACAGTGTCAGAGCCCAGGTTTGCAGGGCTATCAGTTAGGAAAAATGTCTCTATTTATGAACTGAACCAATATAGTGTGGTCTACCTTTCACAACCTTATTCTGCATCTTAAAATATGTGTTAACTGTTGTTTAAAGCTTCCAGTGCAGAACAGGTGGACTTTAGGGTTTTGGGACTAGACTCAGTCTAACCTAATGGTTAAAGCAAGAGAAAGTTGCCTGTAAGATAGGGATGAAGTTATAGTTTCTGAACATTATTTTTAAATCCATAATAAAAGACAAAGCAAAGGGAGAGGAATTTGTGGCAGATCCATTCAAGGGAAAGACAGGAAACGGAATAAAAATCAAATAGAAAATGAGCTTATTTTGAAGCTCCATTCCATTGTCATGTAGAATAGTTTTAAAGCATCTTATTTCTATGGACTTTAGGGCTATGTCTACACTGGCAGCTTCTTGCGCAAGAACATCTTGCGCAAGGGTTCTTGTGCGAGAAGTCTTGTGCAAGAAAACGTCCACACTGCCATGTGTGAGCTATGCTTTTGCGCAAGAGCGCCCATGGCAGTGTGGATGCTCTCTTGCACAAGAAAGCTCTGATGTCCATTTTAGCCATAGGGCTTTCTTATGCAAGAAATCCCTGCTGAGCGTCCACACTGCCCTCTTGAGCAAGAGCTCCTATGCAAGAGGGCTTACACCTGTTAAAAAAGAGCATAGCTCTTGCACAAGAAGCCCTCTCTTACCACGCCGTACTGTAAATTTCCTTGAGCAAGAGCAGGCAGGCGGTGTGGACACTCTGTGGCTTCTTGCGCAAGTATGGCCGTTCTTGCGCAAGAAGCCGCGAGTGTAGACACAGCCTAACAGAATTGCCGTGGATTTATGCTGGTGTCATTGAGACCAGAATCTGGTCTTCAGCTCTGATGTTAAGTTCAATTATTCTGTACACAGCCTCACTTCTACCAGGCTGAAAGCTCTAATTACCTAGACTTGATCTGGCTTTATAAGGTCACAGTGACCATTCTTCCAAACTTGATAGGCTCTTGGTTTTCATCAACGAAAAGTTTTACAAACCAATACACTCATGCCAAAGAGCATCCTTAAAAGGGAAGCACAAAGAACACATATAGAAACTGATGACTAAAGTAGGTCAAGCTATTGTTCACCTTGTCTAATGCTGCAGACCTGTCAAAGTTTCTCTTATCATTGACACTCAATGAAAAGAAAGGTATTACATAGGAAAAGCTATAGTATTATTAGGCCTTTTGGGCCCAAATTTTCCATGGTACAAGATAGTTAATGTTGTGCATACATATATTCTATACACAGACCTTCTTTCTATGCATTTCTTGTAATCAAGCCAGATATATCACAATACCAGAAAGTTAAAAAGTTCAAACTGATCAGGGTGAAAGGATCTGACCTATGGTGAAAGATTAGAGGTCAATATTATGGTTTAACTAATTGGTGACTGGGATATTGTAGATGCCACGAAGGTAAAACATTACAAATATTTGAGGGTACAAGACACAAAAGAGGAAAGGAAATAGGAGTCATTTAGGTCCACATTTTAAAATAAGCTTAAGGAATGTATCTGGACTCTGGGGTCTAACTCCTTCAAGGAGATTGGAGGATCCCAGCCTTCAGGTTTCACATGTCAGTGTAACTACAAATGTTGGGGTAAAACTAACAGATGGCTAAGAATGATGGGGTAAAACTAACATTTAGACTGAACATCACAAAAATGTTCTTACGCACTACTAGGCTGTGGAAAAGTCATCCACCAGAAATCATGGAAACCCCATTACATGAGATTTTTAATACTGCTCTGGATCAAAACATTAATGCTCTGAAACAGTTCTGTTCTAGCAATCACATAAACTGAATGATACAGAATCTTGTTGGGTCTTTTTAACTTCTGTGATTCAGTGCTAATCAACCAGACTGTTACATATGAGAAGGGGCCACCCATCTCATACAAAATTAATCACATTTCTCAAATGCATCTGCTTATTAACCCCCTAAAAAGAAGGTATTACATTTTGTTTTTCCAGGATAGACATTCCATCAGTGAGGAAAAATCAGTGACAACGTTGGAAATAATTATAGATTTAATATAAGTGCCTGTAGTTAAGTGAAGCATTGGGCATAATGGTAACGATCTTGCAGGGTTTTTTAGAAAAAAGTGGCTTAAAAAAAAAAAAAAACCTTCACTTGCGTCTAGAGTGCCACTACATTCTTTTGAAATTAAATCAAAAGATAGCAGAGGTTTTTTGGATAGCAGTAAACCTCATTTTCGAGGAAGAATGCCTTTTTTCGAAAGAGCTCTTTAAAAAAAAAAAAAAAAAAAAAAAAGGAGTTCTTGAACTCAAACAGGGCTTTTTCAAAACAGAGCATCCTGATTGCCTGGGGGCTCTCTTTTGAAAAAGCAGATCGCTTTTTTGAAGAAAGTGGTAGCTGTCTAGAAGATCTCTTTTGAAAGAAGCTTTTTCAAAAAGCTTCTTCTTTCGAAAGAAGCATGTAGTTTAGATGTACCCTGAGTGCTGGGAGAAGTTTCATGAACAACTGACAGTCAGTGAGGACATAATTTGGGTTCCTTGCCATTCCTTTCCTTTGGCAACTACAGAGACTGACAAATGCCATAGGCAGTCCAAGCCATGCTCAACATTTGCAAAAGCAATCATTTTTCTCCTTTGAGCACTTCTTCTAGAGATCCCCTGAAATCAGAATAGAAACTGCTTTTCCAGGCTGAATACCACAAACAGTTCAAGCATAATTATTAGAGTTGTGTAATCTGAAATGAATAAAATATTCATTCAGAAGTTGAATATAATCTTTTGAGGTTTAAGAAACTCTGAATTGCTTAATATTATTTTTCATTTCCATGTGCCTTGCCACTTTCTGTTTCCAGATCACTCAAAACAAGAAATATCAGAAGTTTTATATGAAAGTTGTTCTTGGGTATTCCCCAGCCCAATAATGAAGTTCCAGATAAAGCTCTAAATGAGTGAGCATGCAGATTTCTGAACATCTGAAAGTATTAGGTTTGCTCTTTACTAAGTAACTGATTTAGTATGCAAGAATTACTAATTACATTATTTAAATTCAATAGGATAACACAAAGACTACGAAATAAGGGATAAGGTATCTTTCGGAAAAGGCTTTATTTTCCACAAGATCAGCGTCTAGACTGGTGCTTTTTTCCGGCAAAGCTCCATGCTGAAAAAAAGCGGCAGCCATTTTTATGCTAATGAAGCGGGGGAGATTTAAATCCCCACTTCATTAGCAATTGTGATACGTCTAATTTACATCCCTTTTACGAAAAAGGGATGTAGTCTAGACATAGCCAAAGTGTATAGCAGTGGTCCCCAACCATTTGGGGTTGCCGGGCGCCAGGGGGCGTGGCCGTTCGCCCGCCGGGCGCCCGGGGGGGCAGGGCCCCCCCGAGCGGGGCCCCCCCCCATAGCTGCATTCCCGGGGCTGGCGCTGGTGCTCTCTTCCCCCTCTCCCCCAAGCGCCGCGTGCCCGGGGCCGGCGCTGGCGCTCTCTCCCCCCCTTCCCCAAGCGCCGCGCGCCTGGAGCCGGCGCTGGCGCTCTCTTCTCCCCCTCCCCCATGAGCTGCGGGGGGTCAATCCGCGGCGCCCCCGGGGCTGGCGCTCACCGTGCGCCACGTGCCCGGGGCCAGGCCAGCCCTGAGCACTTGGCGGGCGCAGACAAATGTTGGGGACCATGTTGGGGACCACAGGTGTATAGACTATGTTCATAGTTCAATGTGTCAGAGTGTGAATCAGAGCTAAAGCTGATTCTAGGTTTTTTCCACTTTACATAAACAACCGCCTGAATTTGCAAAGACTCCCTATGTTGAAGATTATAGCAAGTTCTATCTGTGTGTGTGGTGAAGAAGGTGGAGGATGGGAGTGAAATGCCCTTCTTAAGACACACTTCCCTGTGGCAGTGCACAGCTATTTTTCAGACTCATTTGCAAAAAACTCATTTTTATTAATACAACTAGTCTTGTTTCTGCACCATTTACACAGTTGCATTTAGCACAGTGAATATGAAGAGTCTCCAGAAGGTAAAAGCATACCACCAGGTGACTTATTAAAAGTGTTGGTCTGTTAGTGTTCAATTACAAGGCATACAGGGGGTGTGTGACAAGATCACAGCATTGGGCACTCTACTATATAACATTAAAAACTCTATTAAAAATTACACTGCCCCATGGCAAAGCTATTCTTGACAGTGAAAAACTGAGAACTAGATTGTTGTGTATGATTTATATGATTGCATAATGACACGGTTCTGAAACTTTGATTACTCTTTTAAAAGTTATATAAGAATGTGTGTAATAGACTAGCTAGTTTAGATATAAAGAAAAAATTGATTTGTTTTACCTTATGGCTTTAAAAGAAGCACAAGCCTAAGCAATAGCATACTCCTACATTTCACATTTTTACACAAAATAGTACCACATGCAGGTAGTGAAAGGAAAAGTCAGCAGCTGCACAAAAGAAAAGTGAAAATATAATATCAAAGGACAAGAAATGTGTCACCATCTCTATTCTTTGCACTACCAGAACTGTTCATTTACAGTCAGATTTTAATCTCCCTGATGACATGGTCCAGCGAGGTCACTAGGACCACTCTTGAAATAATATTCTACTCAACATTAACAAAGCAATGGTAAATTCAGAGAGCTGGTAGGTAAGGACCCATGGGAAGCAAGACTAAGGGGAAAAACAACTGAAGAGAGCTGATAGTTTTTCAAAGGGACATTATTTAAGGGTCCAAAAGCAAGCTATTCCACTTCATAGGAAAGATAGAAAGGATGGCAAAAGACCACCTTGGCTTAATCAGGAGATCTTGCATGATCTAAAAATCAAAAAGGAGTCATATAAAAAGTGGAAACTAGGACAAATTACAAAGGATGAATATGAGCAAACAATATAGGTATGCAGGGGCAAAATTAGAAAGACGAAAGCACAAAACAAGCTCAAACTAGCTACAGACATAAAGGATAACAAGAAGACTTTCTATAAATATATTAGAAGCAAGAGAAAGACCAAGGACAGGGTAGGTCCACTACTCAGTGAGGAGGGAGAAACAATAACAGGAAACTTGGAAATGGCAGAGGAGCTTAATGACAACTTTGTTTCGGTTTTCACCAAGATGTCTGATGATGAAGGAATGCCTAACATAGTGAATGCTAGGAGGAATGGGGTAAGTTAAGAAGATAAAATAAAAAAAGAACAAGTTAAAAATGACTTAGAAAAATTAGATGTCTGCAAGTCACCAGGGCCTGATGAAATGCATCCTAGAATACTCAAGGAGCTGATAGAGGAGGTATCTGAGCCTCTAGCTATCATCTTTAAAAAATCATGGAAGACAAGAGAGATTCCAGAAGACTGGAAAAAGGGGCAAATATAGTGCCCATCTATAAAAAGGGAAATAAGAGCAACCTAGGAAACTACAGACCAGTCAGTTTAACTTCTATGCCAAGAAAGATAACGGAGCAAGTAACTTAGGAATTCATCTGCAAATATCTGGAAGAAAATAAGGCGATGGGTAACAGCCAGCATGAATTTGTAAAGAACAAGTCATGTCAAACCAATCTGGTAGTTTTCTTTGATAGGATAATGAGTCTTTTGGATAAGGAAGAAGTGGTGCACGTGGTATACCTAGACTTTAATAAGGCATTTAATATGGTGTTGCATGATCTTCTTCTCAGTAAACTAGGCAAATACAGCTTAGATGGGGCTGCTATAAGGTGGGTGCATAACTGGCAGGATAACTGTTCTCAGAAAGTAGTTATTAATGGTTCACAATCCTGCTGGAAGGTCATAACAAGTGGGGTTCTGCAGGGGCCTGTTTTGGAACTGGTTTTGTTCAATATCTTCATCAACGGTTTAGATATTGACATAGAGAGTATGTTTATTAAGTCTGCAGATGATACCAAGCTGAGAGGGGTTGCAGCTGCTTTGGAAGACAGGGTCATAATTCAAAATGATCTGGACAAACTGGAGAGGTAAACTGGTCTGAGGTAAACTGGATGAAGTTTAATAAGGACAAAGGCAAAGTACTCCACTTAGGAAGGAACAATCAGTTTCACACATACAGAATGGGAAGTGACTGTCTAGGAAGGAGTACTGCAGAAAGGGATCTAGGGGTCATAGTGGACCAAAAGCTAAATATGAGTCAAGTGTGTGACGCTGTTGCAAAAAAAGCAAACATGCTTCTAGGATGCATTAACAAGAATGTTGTGAGCAAGACACAAGAAGTCATTCTTCTGCTCTACTCTGCTCTGAGTAGAGCCTCAATTGGAATATTATGTCTAGTTCTGGGCATCACATTTTGAGAAAGATGTTGATAAATTGGAGAAGGTCCAGAGAAGAGCAACAAGAATGATTAAAGGTCTAGAGAACATGAGCTATGTAGGAAGACTGAAATAGTTTCTCCTTTCCAAACTAAACAAGCCCAATTAACTGGGCTGGTCTAGACCATCCCAGATAGATATCTTAAGATATCTCCAGTGGTGGAGATTCCACAGCCTCCCTAGGCAACTTATTCCAGTGTTTAACTACCCTGACAATTAGGAAGTTTTTCCTAATGTCCAACCTAAACCTTCCTTGCTGAAGTTTGAACCCATTGCTTCTTGTCCTATCCTCAAAAGCCAAGGAGAACAATTTTTCTCCTTCCTCCTTGTAACACCCTTTTAGATACTTGAAAACTTCTATCATGTTCCTGCTCAGTCTTAGAATCATAGAGCTGGAAGAGACCTCAGGAGGTCATCAAATCCAGCCCACTGCCCAAAGCAGGATGAACCCCAACTAAAACAACCCACCTAGGGCTTTGTCAAGCCAAGACTTAAAAACCTCTAGGGATGGAGATGCCACCACCTCCCTACATAACCCACTCCAGTACTTCACCACCCTCCTAGTGAAATAGTTTTTCCTCATATCCAACTAGACCTACCCCACTGTAACTTGAGACCATTGCTCCTTGTTCTGCCATCCATCACTATTGAGAACAGCCTTTCTCCATCCTCTTTGGAACCTCCATTCTCTTGTCCCCTCCCCCGAGCAATGGAGCCCGGAGGATTTGGGGAGAGCACAAGAAGGGGGTGGGTCGTGGGAGGAAGAGGTAGCTCAGGAGCATTTTTTGGCGGGGGTGACAGTGTGTGCATGGGGCCTTGGAACAAGAACAGCAGGGTGGGGGATCACGGGTCCAGGTGCTTTTGCCCCCCAACTCCACTTTTTGGGCACTTCTGTGATTCTGGGCTACGAGAGCTGGGCCTGCCCCGGAGCAGTGCTCAGCCAAGGCAAGGGACAGCACATGTTAAGGACCTGGAGTAAAGTGATGCCTTGGCTGGCGGGGAAGCAAGAAGAGCTTTGTAATTTGTGAACTCTGCCTGCAAGTGCTGGGAACTGAGGTGTGGGGAGCCCCCTTCCCCATACGCTGAATTTGCCAGTGACTTGGCACCCGGTTCCCTGCCCACTGACTTTCAGCCACTTGCCCACCTGTCATTGGACCACCTCACTTGATTTCATATGGACACAAAGCACTGTCAAGCAACTGATGGCACCATCTGCCCGCTGGAACAATACCAAGCCCACATGACCAAGGCAAGGCTAATCCTCTCCAACCCTTGCTCTCCCCATTGGTAGCACTCAGAGGGCTTTTCCAAGGGGGCCAGCATTGTTCCCATTTTACAGTTGGGGAAACTGAGGCATGGTGGGCACTGTGACATGCCTGAGGTCACACACCAGGCTGGACTAGAAGCTCAGTTTCCAGTGGTTCAGGGGCTGTCTACACAGATAGCAAAGATGTGACCGCAGCACAACTCGGCATAACCCAGCTCTCTACAATCTGACTAATGTGGGGAACAACCGCGAGTATCACACCCTGGCTAGCTCATGCTGCAATCAAGCCACCCCTGCTCAAAGGAGACAGTTCTGGGAGCTGCCCGCCGGCCCACGGTGCAGCCCAACTAATGGTACCGAGGGGCAGAGACTGATACCCGGCAGCCATCCCCTGCCCCTGCTTCTCCCATCCACTCAGCTCTCTCCCTCCCCAAACACACCCCACCCCCAGGCTTGCTGAGCCCTGTGGGAGGAATGCTTCAGACCTAGCCAATTCACTCCCCTCACACTGCAACACCTTCCTAGAGGCACCACAGGGCCTGGCCGTTGGGATCCCATAGTGTCGGAGAGAACAGAGCCGGGCCTGACCTGACCCCCAGTTCAAGAGATCCACTTGAGGAAGGAGCCAGGCACCAAAATCCCACTGGTGCACAGGAGGCTAAAGGGCCTCTCTAGGGGATGCTGGCTCTGGTTCAGTCTCTTGGACTGTCATTGCTTGTGAAAAGTGCTGTCACATGGGTGGAAATCGGGTAAATGTTGCCTTTTATTAATATCAGCAAAACTGACTTAAGTGGGGCCTGTGCGTTGTGTAGTCTTGCCTTAATCTTTGTATTCATGCCTGTCAGTGTTAGAGAAGCTATTTGTATATATTTGCTTGCATATGCAACCACACTTAAGCCCTCAGCATATTGTGTGAGTATCAGTGTGGCCCCCGGGGCTTCCAAAGTTGAGTTGTCCTTGCTCATCCCTGACAGATGTCTGTCTAACCTGCTCTTAAATATCGCCAGTGATGGAGATTCCGCAATCTTCCTAGGCAATTTATTCCAGTGATTAACCACCCTGACAGGCAGTAAGTTTTTCCTAATGTCCAACCTAAACCTCCCTTGCTGCAATTTAAGCCCATTGCCTCTCGTTCCATCTTCAAAGGCCAAGGAGAACCATTTATCTTGAAAGCTGCTCTCATGTGCCTTTTTAGTCTTCTCTTTTCTAAGCTAAACAAAGCCAATTCCTTCAGCCTTGCCTCATAGCTCATGTTCTCTAGACCTTTCATCATTTGTGTTGCTCTTCTCTGGACTTTCTCCAGTTTCTCCACATCTTTCCTGAAATGTGGTGCCCAGAACTGGACACGATACTCCAGCTGGGGCCTAATGTGGATGGCTCATTCCCTGCCTAGGAGACGTGAGACTGGGCGGGTTAATTTCCAATCCTCCTATTTATTCTTTTCATAAGCCAGGAGGGCACAGTGGTTCTGATGGGGGCTCTGCAGGAAGGCAGCCCACACTGCTCCCTGCCTGAAACCCCTTGTGCAGGTGAAACAGCTGTCCAGCCCACCCCAGAGGTGACTGCATTTCAGCGTGCCTGAAGCAACACAGCACCAGCACTGGACAGGGGAATGGCTCCCGGGCATGGCTTGCTCATGACTACTTCAGTCCCGTTGAACAGGCCTCAGCCCCTTTCTTCCCCCTCCCCTGCTTTGCAATGGGCTGTAGACTCTGGGGGAGAGGGGTGGAGACAGGCAGAGGTGCCTCTCCACAGCAGATGTAGACATGTCTGTGTATTAATCATTCTCTCATTGAAGTTTTTAGCTTTGTATCGAGTCCTTTTACATGGACACTTTGTATTACGTCTTGGTAGAACAGTCCCTAAAACAAATGAAGTAGAGACTGTCCCTGTGAGGTGAATGGATAAGGCAGAAGGCGAGCACCTCTAGGCAGTTACAAGGGTTAGAGAGGGGATGGAAGCCAGATCCAAGACCAATGAGCCCTGGGAAGTGGGCCCACTGAAAGGAGGCTGGACTTGTGGACGCTTTGGGGGTCAGCAGCAAGGACCTGCTCTGGAAAGCCCCCTCTTTGGAGGTGAATGAGGCAGCATTGAGACACCCCACAGAAGCAGGCACCACAGACACTAACTGAAGAGTCATGCGATGGCTCTCACAAATCTTGCACATTCATAAGATGATAGATCTGCAGGAGGGGGGAGCAGTGGCACAGCATGGGGGCTGGAGGGGTCAGTGGCCCCTAGGCACCATGCTAAGGAGGCGCCAGTTTAATCCCATTCTGCTCCCTGTCATCCTTCAGCTTGCCTGTTCCTACTCCGCCTGCCGCCAGCAGCTGAAACCTCCTCCCTGCCTCTCTGCTCCTAACCCGACCCTCCTCCATCTCCGCCGGAGGGTTAGTGTATGCGGGAGTCTGGCCCCAAACTGGAGGGGGCACGGGAAGATGCAGTACAAGTTCCCCACTCCCTCTCTTCCCAGGGTCAGGCTCAGCTATGCACCAGGTTCAGGGCCATGCCACATGGCGGCGGCAGGGGGGGAGGGCGCATATTTTTCATTTGTCCCCAGGTGCATAACACCCTTGCTACACCTCTGAGCAGGGGTTACCTCCTCCCTCCTTCCCTCCCCACTGGGTGGTGAGAGCCAGAGAGGCCCAGAGCCTGCTCTGCCCTGCTGCCCTGTCCCAGCCCACTGTGCCCCACTTCTACATGGTAGCAGGAAACAGAGTACCTTGGGACTGGAGCACTCTGCTTCCTGCTGCAGTGGAGAAGTCAAGCACTGAATTCTTAGAGGGTGGAGTGGAACAGGCTGCGGGGCCACTCTGGCTGTCGCTGCCCACATAGTGAGGGGGTAACCCCTGCTGTCACCCTGTGCCAGGCCCCCATAATCTCCAGGGTCCCTTCCATCCCTAGGACAGTTGAGGTGGCCACTGTGGGGCTCCCAAAAGCTGCTGCAATTCATCCTATAGACGAGATGGCTCTGGAGAGAGTTATATATCTGAAATTGTGTAAGCCCATTTTAGTGTGAACAGGAGCCTGAGAAGAGCATAACCTGTGTTCTAAGTGCAGCATGCTTACACATTCTTTGCAGGTCACCTCTCCCACCAAAACAAAAGTAGTTTCATTGGGCTTTCTGCCAAACTGCTCGAGTGGGTAGGAGTTCCCGTCCTACTGTGTGAACTGCTGGCAGTGCGCGCAGCTCTTGGGCCAAGATGAAGGGTTTTGATTTTCTACTGTAAACATCCCTTTTCCTATTATTATCACTGACAATATCACTGAGCTCAATCTTAGCTACAGAGTTCAAAATAACTAAAAGAAAATGTTTCGACAACTAAAGCTCATTTCCATTAATACACAAGAAAACTTATGTGAAACTGGCCAAAGCACAGAAACAGCCTGCTCTTCACTTTAACCCATGCAGTAAAGCACATTTGTTAGGTAAGCTCCTACACAGCTATGCTGAACTTCTGGGACTCAGATATCCCAGTGTGAATCAAGGATGAAGAGATAAGTTGAATTCTGTGTGTTGCTGCATTTACCTGCTTCTGCTACTGGAGATTTGTGCATGTGCCAATTTCCATTATTTAGTTTTCATTGGTGTTTGCATTTGTTATATTATATGCATTTATCTAAGCAGACAGCCACCCACTCTTTATAAACATGTTACAATCTGGAAGTGAATCCAGCAACATTTTAGCACTCCTAGGAAGAAATGACAGTACAAGCTAGAGCCATCCCTTCTACAAGTCAATGCAATGCAAGGCTTCCTCCACAATACTACCCACTGCATCTCTATCCTGCCTTGGCATAACTCCTATTTCAATACTATAGGTAGCTGCTTTACAACAAAAGAAAAGAAGAGGAAAAAGACTCTTATATTTTTTAGTGTGTGTATCTCCCAGGGAATTAATTAATTAAGGCCACTGAATTAATTTCACTTGCAATTTAAATTAGCCCACATAGTCACTGATTTGGCTGATAGCTAAATCTAAGCATGAGATTGTAATGGACCCCGAGGCAATAAAACTGTGTACAGAATGCTGTGAAAATCCCTACTGCAAGATGATAGCATCTTCTGATGGTATTCAGACTCTTTGCTTAGATCAGTGTTTCTTACATTGGAGTCTGCGGGGTGCCTCCCCTCCAACCCTCCCGTCAGCTGGCCTGATGATGATTTATTAGGTGAACTTCACACCAGAAAAGCTCTGAAGCAATCAAAATGTTTGTGATCAGGGCCAGATTAAGGGAGGGGAGGGCTAGCCAGGCGGCTGCCCATGGCGCCAACCTATGGGGGGCGCCTGATGGCAGCTGTAAGGAGCACCGTGCACCCGGGGCCGGGGGCCGCACAGGGCCTGATGGCAGCTCTAAAGGGCACCATGTGGCCCCCAGACTCGGGCGCACAGCGCCCCTTAGAGCTACAATCAGGTGCCGTGCACCTGATTGCAGCTGTAAGGTGCGCCGTGCGCTGGGGAGGCAGAGCCACACATGCGCCATGCACCCGGGGGAGGAGCCACGCATGCGTCGCATGCCCACTGCCTGGGGTGCATGAATGGCTCAAGCCGGCCCTGGTTGTTATGTACTTCTGCTGAGCAATCAACTTGCAATCAATGGAAAAGAAACTCCTATTACAGGGTGATGGCTAGTGCAGTTTTTTTAGCTGTCCTGTCTTTGGCATTGTTTTAGATTTTTGGCTACTCTAGAAGGCCAATCCTCACTCCAAGAAGTTAAATTTGCAATACAGAAATTGCATTTTAATTTCCTACAGTTTACGAAAAGTAAACAAGGTGGTATCACTTTTGTAATTATGCCTCAAATTAAACATGGCTGCACACAAACTTTGACCTGTTCAGTAAAGGAAGCTGTCTTTCAAGTTCTCCATGTGCATGTTATAAATACTGTAAAACATGCATTATTTTATAGCACTCCTGCCATCTGTGCGCCATCGCTTCAAGGTACAAAAATTCCTTCCTCCTAAGTTTCTCACAACACACCTGCTTGGATAAGCCTCAATTTGTCTGAGAAAAATGTTCACAGAATCGTTTTCCTTTGACTTTCAACTCCACCTTTGCCAATGGCCTCAAGGGAAAGTCACATCCTCTTTAGTTGCTAGAGTAACACCCAGTAATCATAACTACAAAGCAACTAGTTATGTGATCTGGTGGAGAGCTCTAGTGGAAAACCAGCAGAAACACAAGTTTATGTCTGATACAAGAAAAGGTCTTTTCCAGAGAGAAAGCAAACTCTCCCACCCCAAAGCCAGTGAACAAGGCCAGATTGCAGAAGTATTTTGTTAAACAATTCACTCTGAAAATATACCTGTGTTGAAGATCTTTTTTCCTGAGCCAAGTCATACAATGCAAGCCTTATTCAGGGTGTGACTGGGAAAGAGAAATATCTATTGTCATTTTAGTTCTCTGGCATTTAGTGTTCAAAGAAAGATTCCTCCAAAACAAAGCCAAAGATTTTAGGGCTTATTCAAAGATTAACAGAGGGATAACCTGTGATATGCAGCCTTATGTTGCAACATATTTCTCCTCTCCAGTAGTTGTATCATTTGCCTTTCTAGCTGGAAATTAGGAGTCGGCATATTTTTAATGTGAATGATGTAAGAATAACATGTGGTATAAATCTGTAAATTGCCACAAGGTTTTCAACTCCAGTAATTTTCTCAATGGGACATTGCAGGAAAAGTCCAACGGCAAGAATCATTTCCTTCATGCACCAGGTATATCTATACATGGATAATTGCAGTCCTAATTCTGTTGCTACCCTGTACACTGAACTCCTATTGACATCTGCTTGCAGAACACAGGCTGAAAGATCAAATATATTCAATGATATTTTCACTGATGGCCACACTAGGAACATGAGCCAACAAGCATGCTGAAGCTGTAGCTTCTATCTACCTGTTTGCAGCATGGGACACAGATACTGGATTAGGTTTAACAGCCTGCTGACTGGAACAGCCAATGTGGCTGCCACAATGCATAGTTCATGGCCATAGTTCAATCTTCGCGGTGTGAGTATGGGGCAGTGAGGCAGCTGTTCACACACATGGTGGAAGAGAGCACAATGAGAAGACAAGCAGCTTAAGATATTTTCAGTCCATTAACTTGACTTCATTTTTCCATAGTTAGGTTGAAAAATGAAGGAACTTGGAGGCACCTTCCTTTATTTTTGTACATTAATATGAATTTTATATGTGGCTACCCCGCTACTCTGCACCATGTACATTTCCTAATGTTTGGTCCAGACCTTCTGAGGCCTGTAGTACAGACAGTCCCCGGGTTACGTACAAGATAGGGACTGTAGGTTTGTTCTTAAGTTGAATCTGTATGTAAGTCGGAACTGGCGTCCAGATTCAGCCGCTGCTGAAACTGACAGCCAGTTCTGACTTACATACAGAATCAACTTAAGAATCCCAGGCGTCCCCAAGTCAGCTGCTGCTGAAACTGATCAGCAGCTGATTCCAGGAAGCCCGGGGCAGAGCAACTCTGCCTAGGGCTTCCAGTAGTCAGCGCTGGTCAGTTTCAGCAGAAGCTGACTTGGGGACGCCTGGGGCAGAGCAGCTGGGGTGCTGCTGGGTTGCTCCAGTAGCGCCGCTCCTCGGCGCTACTGGACCAACCCAGCAGCACCCCATCTGCTCTGCCCCAGGCGTCCTGATTCAGCCGCTGCTGAAACTGACCAGCAGCGGCTGAATCAGGACGCCTGTGGCAGAGCAGCTGGGGTGCTGCCGGGTTGGTCCAGTAGCACCCAGAGCGGCGCTGCGGAACCAACCGGCAGCGCCCCAGCTGCTCTGCCACAGGCATCTGGAGAAAAACCTAGTCTGCTTGGGGGGGGTATACTAGCTGCGCCCCCTCCCCACCCCAGCAGACCAGGAAGACGCGGGCGGCGGACCGAGACGCACCGCGGTCCCGCCACCTGGGTCCGCTGCGGCTTTGCTCCCAGTCTCCCTGGTCTGCCAGGGAGACGGGGAGCAAAGCCTCGGAGGACGCCAGCAGTGGGACAGCCGCGGGGCATCTGGGCTGCTCCGCTTCCGGCTTCCCCGAGGCTTTGCAAAGCCGCGGGGGGGCTCGGGCAGCGAGGCTTTGCCCGAGCCCTCCCCCCCCGCGGCTTTGCAAAGCCTCGGGGAAGCCGGCAGCGGAGCAGCCCAGGCGCGCCTGGGCTGCCTCGCTGCCCGAGCCCCCCCACGGCTTTGCTCCACGTCTTCCTGGTCTGCAGACCAGGGAGATGCGGAGAAAGCCCCGGAGTACACGGGCGGCAGGACCGCGAGGTCCCGCAGTCCGTGTCTTCCGGGGGAGCCCCATTCGTAACTGCGGATCCCACATAAGTCAGATCCGCGTAAGTCGGGGACTGCCTGTACCACTGTGCTAAATCTCAGACTGTGAAGACACTTCTATAAGTCTACTGCAGACGTCTGATGTACAAGCAGCAGGCAGATTCAGATGCACTGTGTAGTATCTCCAAAACAAGGAGAGGAGTCACTCTTATTGCATCTTTAAGAAAGATGTACTGTAGCTTCCCCAAGGACTTCTTTGCTCACACACTAGGGTAGGGAGCATGCCTTTTTCCTCAATCCACTTCACTACCACCTTCAAAAGTGACTAGCTCTGGTAGTAAAAACAGCCAGCCTCTTTGCTCTCAATTGCCAAAATTAAACCTGCATTTTTGACACTGCATCTCCCTATACCACGGGTGGGGAACTAAGGCCCAGGGGCTGGATGTGGCAGCCCTGGCTTGCCTGGAAGCAATGAAGAACCCACATTGGCACTCCAACCCTCTCTCCCCCCCCCCCCCTCCTGCCTTCCCATTGCAGGGCAGGATCACACAAAATCTACTAGGCTGGGTCTCCTAGGCGCAGGTGTGCAAGTGGAACATGGGAAGTGTTTTTTGCCTTCTCAGATACGAGCCACATTCACTGAGGGTTTGTGGGTGTTTTGCTTCTCACTTGTGAGGGGGCCCCAACTTATTTTTCTGTGAGACAGCGCCCGACAACCCCAAAAAAGTTTCCCCACCCCTGCCATATACCCTCCTAGTGCACACATGCAGAAGTGTATATTTAGTTTAGCCCCATGTAAGTCCTGAACATATTTAAACACTATGCAATTTCCTGTATCTTTTGTCTGATGAAACCAAAACTTTGATCTTATATTTCACAGCTACGTCATGTGATCTCTACTGTATGAAAGACAAGCAAAGCAATGGAAACTGATTTGGAACTCCTTGTGAAATGTTAAATAGATGGTCACAGGTATTATTTAGGTGACAAAGAAATTGCATCAAAAACGTTAAGTAAAAAAAAAGTAAGCCTTGTTTGTTTGGGCTCCCTAGAAAAATACCAGTGACCTGACACCTAGTGCTTTGCCAATGCACACCAGCAAGATGTCTGTTCCCACACAGATTTCAGGGGAGCAGTGCTGATTTACACCAGCTAAGGATGTGGCTCCAGGAGTTTGGAAACAAAAGAGGAATGTATTGCAATTTATGTTGTAACTCTGAGCTTCTACAGAAAAGGGAGTGAGCAATATCTGCTAGTAATAATTGTCCTGAAGGTAAATGCACCATATATTAACACCGTGTGAACTAATCAGAATTGTATTCAGTAGATCTTTAAAATTGGCCAATTAAATAGTTCCTTCTTGTAATCTGAGGTAATATGGTGCTCTGTTGAAACACACAACTGGAATGGGTATGCACAAAATAAAAAGAGCAAAACACTGCTGTGGGTGAAAGAGGTAGGAGCAAAGAAAGAGTTTAAGGGAGATTCATATGCTTGCTCATTCTGGGTCCTGCAGAGAAACCAAACTTCAGTCTAGATTCAAATGGAGTGTAATTAGATGCAACTCTACTAAATCAAATGTCCTGCTTCAGTTGGTGCTAAAATTTCCTGGTTATACGGGTGTAACCCTTCTGCCAGGTAGTGCCAGCAGAACCCAGGGCTGGGTTTAATATCTAGGGATCCCTTTTCATCCACCTCACACAGAACCAGTTCAAGCCCACACCCAGTAGCCTGGGAAATTCACACACCCCGGGCACCTCTGAGAGGCAATGCTTCCCTACTCTCAAGCACAGAGTCTGAGTGTAGAAAAGAGACTTCTAATGAAAGAGGGAAAGAAGTTACATGGCATTAGCTTGGAAAAATACCACAAACATAGTTCCAAACCCCCCACGAGTAACCGTCCCAGCTCAAATGGATCGAGCAATGTCCTTTCCCCTCAGGCTTACCAGTCCAACAATATAAGATTTCCATTCACTTTCCCAAACTTTCTCCGTGCCCCACTTCAAATTCCCTGCTTACAGCTCTGTCCAGTCAGTACGGACCCTGACACATCACCCTGATGACTCCACTCACTGAGCCTGAAGCCATGCCACCTTTGTGCTGTTCGTGTGGCCTGCTGGTGCCCCCTGCCACTGCTCCTATCCACCGCCTGCCAGCTGCTCTGCTGGCCACCTGCTGCGACTCCTACAGGCCGCTTGCCAGTCACTCCTGCAAGAAATCTTGCTAGTTGCAATGGGTCTGGCTCCAGGCCAAACCAGTGACTTCAGCTCTTAGTGATTTCAACTCTTTAGCCACCACCTAGGCTGGCAAAAGATTTCAGCTTCCACTGGACTAGCAAAAAGACTCCTGATGGAGTCTGCTTTAGGTCTATCCTTAAAACAAACGGGTGGAGAGGGGGGAAGGCAGATTGAACCAATCTTACAGCTCATGCCTGGCAGGCAGGAAGCAGGCTGGCTCAAGCCCTTTCCCCCCAACTAAGTTCACTCAATTCTGGAAGGGGGAGGCTTGTTCATCTGAGACCTCTTACAATGATGGTGTCTCTCCTACAAGCAATGGTGTCATATTTTAGAATTCCCACATTTGGGGTAGCATGTTTTGTGACCCCCACAACAGCTCAAATTAGTTACAATACATCAAATTCAATTCTAATAACCGATCCTCCATCAGCCCTGGCTGAACTAGATTTACATAATCACACCCCAGATTCCTTCTCCATCCCGGCATGAGCTGTATTTACATATCAACAGTTAACAGTTAATTATCTTGCAGAGCTAACCAATCTGAGTGAACACCCCCACCCCCAGGGCAGCTCTCTCCTTTTTGCTGGCTGATAGCAAGCAGTAGTTCAGCCCCTGCTTACACAGGCAATCAGACTAGATCTGTGGTCTACAACCTTTTTAAGCATGAGATCACTTTTTTAATTTAAGTGCAATTCAGGATCTCTCTCAAACCCAAACACCCTTGCCCCGCCTCCTTACCACCCCTTTTCTGAGGCACAGCCCCTGCTCACTCCATCCTCCCTCTCCCAGTCTCACTCACTTTTATCAGGCTGGGGTCAGAGAGCAGAAGTGCTGGGGAGGGAGATGTGAACTCTGATCTTGGGCTAAAGGATTTGGAGTGTGGAAGTGGTTTTGAGCATGGGGCAGGGAGTTGAGGTGCAAGAGGGGGTTCATGGTGCAGGCTCTGGGAGGGAGTTTGGATGCAGGGGGACTCAGGGCTATGGCAGGGGTTTGGGGTGCAGGAAAGGTTCAGGACTGGGGCCAGGGTTCAGAACATGGGCTCCAGCTGGGCACCGCTTACCACAGGTGGCTTCTGCAGGGGTTGTGCAGAAAATGAGGAGTAATGTTAATTCAAACCAAGGGGCTTGGTTCGAACTAACGCGTCCCAGCATGTACTTCCTGGTTTGAATCAGCTGTTGAGCGGAGTAACGCGCCAGCGAGATCATGCTAATGAAGCGTGGGATATTTAAATCCCCACTTCATTAGCAATTTCGGTCGCCTACATTTGGATCCCTAGCTTGAATTAGAGAGCAAGTGTAGACGTACCCTAGTGTGCATGTACACAGCAAGCCAGTGATTTTGAAATAAATTAGAAATAGCTGACTTCTTATTCTGACACCTGTAACCCTCATTGTATGAAGAGTAAGGGAAGTCAGGAGAAGAGTGCTCTATTTCGAAGTAACTGCTGTGTAAACAGTGCCAAAAATTGAAATAAGCTATTTTGACTTCAGCTCCTAGCTCAAGTTATGAAGCTTATTTCAGGTCTAGCCCTTCTGTGTAGACGTGCCCTAAGAGACCAAAGCTTCACTGCAGGGGTTTAATTCAGTCAACAGTAAACACTACTGGGAACAATGTTATTGTAAGGAAAACCCCTGGAAATCAGAACAGAACCAATGTCTGACACGGTCCACATATAACAAAGTCCCGTTGTAATGTACCTTCATCTCAAAACTAGAAATGTGGACTTAAATATCAAGGAAGTCTTCCTGAAAATGAGAGCATGTACACTGGAATGAGCCCCCTTCACACTGTCCCCATCCCCTGCCAAGGAATGCTGTAAATTAGAAGCTCCATCCTTTGGATTTCTACATCAACTGGGCAAAGCAAGAGTGGTGGACTGTTCCCTACTGTTCACTGTAGGGAACAGTCCACCCATTGGATGGACTAGATGACCTCATTATTTTGGACTTTTTCTTCTCTACTTTTTATTGGACTATGACAACCAAATGAAAAGTTAACATTAATATTTTCCATAGTTAGAATTGTAACATTAAGAATTTAAAGGGAAAGGAACATCCATCCAAGTGAAACTTTATCTATTGTTACCATCAAGCCACATAGATACAATTGCCCTATTTCATTTATTGAACTTCAATTGACATTTTTTCCCTCCTTTTTATCCATACACAATACTTTTATTAACATCTTAACTATGTCAAGTTGTTCTAAAGAAGGATGTGAAAACACCCGAACCAGGTATTTTATAGATTCACGGATTCCAAAGTTAGAAGGAACCCTTGTAATCATCTAGACTGACTATCTATTCTGTATACACATGCAAGCCAAAGAACTTTCCCAAAATAATTCCCATCTTTTAGAAAAATCTTGATTTAAAAAATTGCCAAAAATCCACCAAATTGTCCTCCCTGTTAAAAACGAAGCAGCATTTTCAGTTCAAACTTGTCTAGCTTCAGCTTCCAACCACTGAAGCATGTTGTACCTTTCTCTGTAAGACGGAAGAGCCTATTATCAAACATTTGCTCCCCATGTAGACACTTCCAGTTTGTAATGAAGTCACCTCTTAACTTTCTCTTTGTTAAGCTAAATAGACTGAGCTCCTTGCATCTATCACCATAAAACATGTTTTCCAATACTTTAATTATTCTCTTGGCTCTTTTTGGAACCCTCTCCAACTTCTGAACATTCTTCTTGAACTTTGGGCACCAGAACTGGGTAGTGTATCCAGCAGTGGCCAAACCAATGCCAAAGACAAAGATAAAATAATCTCAAGATACCCCTGTTTATGCCTCCATGGATTACATTAGCTCTTTTGGCCACAGCATCACTGGAAGCTCATGTTCTTATGATTATCCACCAACATTTGCAATCTTTTTATGTCATTGCTTTTGAGGATAGCATCCCCCTTTCTGTATTTATGCCCTACATTCTTTGTTCCTAGACACAGATGTTTCTAAACATAGATGTTCACATTTAGCCATACTGTTTGCTTGTGCTGAGTTATCCAACTGATCCAGATCACTCTGTATCAGTGTTCTGTCTTCCTCATTATTTACCATTCCCCCCAATTTGTGTGTCATCTGAAACTTTAGCAGTGATATTTTTTCTTCCAGGTCATTGATAAAAATATGAAGCAGCACAAGCCCAAGAACCATGATTCTACAATTCTACCAACCAATGCCTGCAGAACCTTATTAGAAACACACTACTCAATAATATTTTCTTCCACTACTTGATCTGAGGAAGTGGGTCTGGCCCACGAAAGCTCATCATCTAATAAACCATTTTGTTAGTCTTTAAAGTGCTACATTGTCCTGCATTTTGCTTCAGCTACACCAGACTAACACGGCTACATTTCTATTATTACTCAATATAAATGAGAAATTATTAATTGCATATTGAGACCTTTCAGTTAGCCAGCTTGTAATCCATTTATTGGTGCCATACCACTTTTATAGCTTTCTAGTATTTTTGTTCAAAATGTTGTACGATATCAAGTCAAATGCCTTAGAGAACTGTCAATACATTAAAGCAACACTATTAATTTCATCAGCCAAGCTTGTAATCTCATAAAAAAAATCAGCTTAATTTGACAAGTCTATTTTCTATAAATCCATGTTGATTGGCATTAATTGTATTACCCTCTGTGATGGGGTGTACAAGTCCCACACTAGGCAACAAGGAGTTGAGGGGTTAATTTGGGCTCAGCCAGTCCCAATCTGCCACACCTACAGCAAATGCTCCATCAACTGGAGCAATTAAAAGGCAAAGAATTAGCTTTTTGGTGTGGCAGAGCTGAAGTTGTGCAGATCTGTTGCATGCAACTCGAGCAGAGGGAAGCCAAAGGATGCCCTTCCTGAGGAAAGGGGGAGGACACACCCCAGATACAACTAGAGAGGGCCCCATCCCAGATACAGCCAGAGAGGGAAATACCCTGTGAATCTCAGTAACCCCTTTTACCTATTGTTTGGATTTCCCTACCATGGGAAAGCCTTTCCTAAGCTGAATAGGGAGGGAGAACAAAGGGTGAGAGGGTTGACAAAAGGAAGAAAACAACCTCAAGCAGCCTTCATTGCCACACTACTGGTTGTCCAAAGGGTCCTAAATCAGTGCCCAATGGAATGGAAGGGTTTGGGCTCCCCTCCCCACAATCCACTTGACACTCAGGAGTTGCAGCTGTGACCACTAGGCTATGCTCCCCAATTGGGAAGCATTACAGCCTCCCCTCATTATTTAACAATTGAATCCCGCATCAGCCACACCGTTGACTTGAGCATGATCGATGTCTGGCTGACAAGCCTATAATTACCCAGATCATCCCATTTATTCTTTTTTTAAATATTGCCACAACATTTGCTTTCTTCCAATCTTTTTCAGCTTCCCCAGTATCTCAAGATTTATTGCAAATCAACATTAATGATCCAGTGAGTTCCTCTGCCAGCTCTTTTCAAAATCTTGGATTCAAGTTACACGATTTACTGATTTTTAAAATGTATGGTTTTAATGGCTGCCTGAGACGGTAGTAGAATGAGAAGTATTGTCAAATATGACTGCATCATCTGTTTTTCTCTCAAATAAAGAAGAGAAATATTTATGGAACATGCCTGCCTTGTTTGCATTACTTTTGATAATCCTACCATTTTATAAGTTTCTCCTTCTGTCCCTTTGCTTCCCTTATATTAATTTTCTAAAATTACTACCTATCAACTTCTCCTTTCTCCCATCACTTCCTCTGTAAACCTCAGAATTGGCTCAATTGTTTTCAGTATTGTGAAATGGCCTTTTTAAAGCACCATATTACTGGCCTATTTATAAATGCGATCAAGTCATGATTGCTTGTACCGAAGCTACCATTAATTTGTAGCTGGGTGATCAGTTCTTTATCTGTCAAGACAAAGCCTAATATAGTATTTACCCATATTGAATGCAATACTTTGAACTAGGAAACTGTCATGTATATTTAGTAATTCTGAGGATGCCTTAGTAATAGTAGCATGAGACTTCCAGCATGTGTCATTCAAACTGAAATACAATTTGATCACACAACTTTATTTCCTACATATCTATTGTTGAGTAAAGAGGTGGTCATCCTGTTCCCTAATGTGATTTGGTGCTCTGTAACAAACATGAAACAATACCTCATTTTCTGCTTTATCTGTTAGGGCACTGATCCATAAGTATGCAAGGTAATTCTCACTAGAGTTATCTGCAAATCTAAAACAGTTTGAGAGGTAACACCGTTTTTGAGAGAGTGCCAGTCCCCTTCCCTTTTTGCCCCATTCAGTCTTCTCTAAATAGTTTATAACCATTGCTGTTAATATTCAGTTATGAAAATCAACCCATTCCAGGTTTCAACAATTACAACTAGATCAAATGTATGCTAATAATTTAGCAATTCCAATTCCTTTTGTTTGTTACTCAGGCTCCCAGCATCAGTGTATAGGCAATTCAAGAATTTCTTCCCCTTGTGTCTTTCAGTTCCTTGCTTAATTTTGTTTTTAACACCTTGATTTTGTGTTAATATCTGTCCTTATTTACCTTCGCCTCTTGTCCCTCTCTGCCCATTGATCCACCTTCTACATTCCAATGCTACTTTGCTTACTTACTTTGGAAACCCACACTCAGCGGTGTGCTTCCAAAATCTTCTGCCTTTGCTTGTGAGACAAGAAGGATCTGAGAGAACACTATCTGAGTATTTTCCTTCTTCTTCAGCACGCTTCCAAGTTCACTGAAGTCATATGTAATCTGTGAGATATCCCATGATATTTGGCCAGAAACTTTATTTGCAGGAACTCAGTTTTAAGTAGTTTCGCCACTCTTTGAATGGTTGTTATCACAGAACAGTGGCCCTTAAATATGCTGCAGCCTACTTCCTACTACCAAAACTGGTTCCACACTCCCCTTGTGTATGTATGTGTGTATACACACACACACACACACACACACACACACTTTACTACCACCTGTTCCAAGTCTAGAAACCACCTACTGTGAAGATCTTCTATGGGCCACCCTATAACTATTTCCTTTAGCTATGATTCCCCCACTACCACTACCACTCTGATAAGACAGCAAAATAGAATTTGGATTTCCCAAATACCAAAAGCAAAGTAGTTGATGTTTATGTAATCTAGAAAAAGTGATGGGTTCCCCTCAATACATTCCAGTTTAAAAAAATGTTAGAAAAATGACACTAATAAATTGTCCTTCTAAAGTACACTGCAAACCAATTGTCATGGTTTCCCTGTAGACTCAAAAATTGAACTCAAAGTGGCCTAAATTCACTAAAAAGCTTGAGGACCTTGGGTAGATCAATTAGGGTAAAACTTTCAAAAGCTCTTAAATGACTTAAGGCTCCTAAGTCCCATTGACTTGAGGTCTGGGGGAGCTTATTGGGAACCTGGCATGGGGGAGAAGAAATAAATGGGGATACACAGTTGCTGCCATGAGGAGAGGTCATACAGAGACACTGGCTGACAATGAGGGATACTGGGGGATTAGAGTGCCTAAAATAGAGGGGAATGGGAGGGTAGCACAGATTGCATTCCTCCAGAAACAAAGAGCTCACGCGTGCGTACGAAGCTTGGCCTACAGAATAACAAAATGTGTGACCCTTTAATACTTAGCCCACAAATAAACAGGAATGTCTTGTTCATTAATATTCATAAACCATTGAGACAAGCTGGCTGCCCTCCTTTAAGCAAGCTGGGCTTGGCCTTGTAGATGATTTAGCAGCCATCTCCCCATCACACAGATATACTGTAAACACACAGGCTAATTAGTGACCCCAAATGGGTATAGATGAAAGACTGTCCCAGCTACAATGGGGAAGTGGAGAGAGAACTACTGAAATACAGATGGGACCTCAGGAGAGGTCCTGTAGTGAGAAACAAGGGGTGCTGCTCCTCTCTCTCATAAGAGAGTCTCAGGAAATCAGACTGGGGCACCTGTAGTGAACAGGATAGGTTCCTATAGCAGAGATGCTTGAGTTGGGGGCCTGCAAAAGGAAAAGGCCCCACAGGAAGCAGAGCGAGGAAACCCTGAGATAGGCCTTGGCAGCTGCAGGGAAATCTTTAGAGAGAAACTGCTGGAGTCTCTGCAACAGGGAAGCATAAGAAACCCTATTAGGGAAGAAATTATTCAAGAGAATCTGAGCCTTCACTGCATCAGTTGGAAGTTGTTTGTTTATTGTATAAGTATCAAGGCAAATGGAGGAATGCATCGGTGGCTTTATCAACTTAAGTGTAAAGAATAAAAATACATTTGTAGATCACTTTCACAACAGTTTAAGAGCACTTGGTGTCAGTGGAAAAGTGGGAAGGGCAACTTATGTCATGTAACCAATGTTCATTTCACTTAGAGAAATAGGGGGTAGAATTAAAAGACTTAGGTGTTGAGGCTAAATAAAATATATTTTAAAAAACAGAAAGGTTCATTGCATCAAAGTTTTCGCAAGACTGTCACATTTGTGCTGCTGCTGCTGCTAAGTGTTCTTCCCAACATTGTCACATCAGATTTCTCTTTCATTCTTCATGCACCAAACATATACTCATGCTTTTGATTCCATTCTCCTATGCAGTCGGTGGCAGTCATTTTAGAAGTGGGTAATTGTCAGTTTTACAGAGCCATGTGTGACCTGTTGGAAATACCTTCTGTGAGCGACCTTTAGGAGAACTGGATAAATATTCAAAAGCCTAGATACCAAGCTGAACTCTGATTTTCTTGAGACTGCAAAACTGAGCTGGAAATCTCAAACATTTTTTCCGTAAGAGCTCCAATAAAGTACTTCCTGCTTCTGGCAGGGCACAAAATACAACAAAAGCATCTATGATTATGGAATTTCCAGCTCCAGTACTGGCCAGAATTTAGAAAAGTTGGAGAAGTGGCAGATGACTTAAAGATGGTTTCTGATAGTGCGTCTAAAGATGTTTCAAAATGAAAGGAAAACACCCACTCAATGGATTAAAGTCAGATGAGACAGAGGTAGAAAGACTTGGGTGTCGGGAAGAAGAATTCCATGACAGTGAGTTAACAACAGAAGCTACAGCTAACCCATTGCAATGCTAGATTACAATAAGTAAGAAAAGGAATGTTTCATATGAAAATTAAGAATGCAGTGTTATCTAACTGTAAGTCTGCATAACGAGGTACCACTAAGAAGGCAAGGCTATTTCTGTATTACAATGTACAGTTTGTGTTGACTCACCTGAAAATGCTATTCATGATTAAAATAAAAATAGATTTAAGAAACTAGGTTCCATGAGAGGAATGCTAGATGTGAGTTATTTGGAGTGAGGGAGAGACCACAAATGATTTCTTTAGATTTTTCAATACCTTAGTCAGGCATAAGAGAACACAAGATTAATTCTTCCTACAAGAAATGGACAAAGCTTCACCACAGTTAAAAGTTGCAGAAAGAAAAGTTTATGAAAAGATTCTTCTTACAGAGTTTTTTGGGTCTTTCCTATCACAAAATATATTGAGCCAGATTTGGTCCTTCATCAGAAGCATGACGATGTGGGTCCTTGCCCATGAAAGCTTATGCTCCCATAAATCTGTTAGTCTATAAAATGCCACAGGACTTCTTGTTGTTTATGCAGATTCAGACTAACATGGCTACCCCTCTGATACAATACACCTATGTAACCTCGGTTGACATATCTGATAATTGTGTGTACGTGACTAGGGGCAGAATTTAGCATTGTACATCTATAAAATAGTAAAGTCTTACAACTTGACTCTAATCTCTTTTAGATTAAATTCTTACATTTCCTTAGAGATTCTAGTCAGAAATATAGCCATTCAATCACCACACTTTTGAATGCCAGTGTGTTTTGTTTTGAATAATGTATGGAGGAAACTGCATGAATTGTGTGCATGTTTTCAATTGCACATAAAAACTAATCTCATACTTATCTTTGTAAAATCTACATTGCTTCATTGTGTATGTTCTATAGGCTGACTCATGTAGTTTGATCCTGGGAAAATTGAAAACCATTCTATATGAGAAGCAGAACTCATAGGCTTCATTATTTATGGCAATAAAATGCTATTCGCTCTGCTAATTATGTAGATTTGGTTTAATACTACTGTAGAGAAATTATCAGATTTTTATTTTCAGAGATATTAAGTGTTGGGTGTCTTCCTGGAAATTTTATGAGACTGAAGTGCAAGGGATAAGGAGATCTAGCAATGAACCTCTTCTCCCAGGTGTCCTGGAGGGATTGAAAGAGCAGACACGCCTTTTTCTCCAGGGAAAAAAGGAGAAATTGGGTGAATGACACCTTCTTAATTGTCTTATGCTAGAAAACACTGACTCAGTCACACTTTAGGCAAAGGCCTTACCAGCAGCAGTAAGAGAGAACTGAATTTTCTGATTGACAGTCTCAGAGGGGTAGCTGTGTTAGTCTAAGTTAAAAAAACACTTAAATGAATGGTCCTGTATTATTTTCTTGGTTTTCTCATTACTATCGTCACAGTATTTCACGATGTAATAATGCATACTGGACTACTACTGACATAGTATAGCTTATTTTGATTTTTTTTCAATAAAAAGGACAACTGCTAGTTAGTATTGATTAAAAGATCTGAATTGACACTGCCTTCAATTTTAAAAATACAATATTTCAAAATTGTAAAATTACAAAATGTAAAAAAGACTGAAAATCCATAAAATAAAATTAAAAGGGGAACTTCAAAATCAAATGTTTAAAAAAAAAAATCAAAATATCATGGTCATTTTGCTTGACGGGAAATTTGTTTTCTATTCAAATCAGAATGAAACACAAGTTCCAAAATGTCGATTTCCCACAAACTGGAAATTCTGATGAGTTTTGTCCAGCTCATGCTGACTCAACACATATTCACATTCATGCTAAGTGAACCACTTTCTGGGTTTTCTTTATTTGAATGTAAAGAGTAGCCAAACCAACTATTGTCTGAACTTCCTCCAGAACTGGCACTTTTGAGGGGGGTCCCCTGCCTGAGCTCTTGCCTCTCTCCCTGCTCCTTTTTTTCCCCCACAGAGGAACATGACAATTCTTTCATATTATAGGCTGCAGCTAATGAGACTAGCCTTCCTTGGCTTCTTGCACAAATCACCAGAACAGCCTCTCCTCTGCCAATCCCCTTTATAACTACTTTCTATGTTTTCAGAAATCCACAGGACGGAGACACTCCAACACAATTCAGAGAGGCCATGTAGCAACTCTAAAATTTTAGGACTAGGTGTTGAGTTTTTCCTGCCAAGTTTGATCAATTCATTGTGTGAGAGTGGCGAGGAGTCCTGTGGCACCTTCTAGACTAACTGAAGTGTTAGAGCATAAGCTTTCGTGGGCAAAGACCCACTTCGTCTGATGGATGTAGTGGAAATTTCCACTACATGCATCTGACGAAGTGGGTCTTTGCCCACGAAAGCTTATGCTCCAACACTTCAGTTAGTCTATAAGGTGCCACAGGACTCCTCGCCGCTTTTGCAGATTCAGACTAACACGGCTACCCCTCTAATCATTGTGTGAGGTTAGTTGTGCTCAACTGTGAATGTTACAATAGGTAGGAATTTGTACTAATCTCACCATGCTGGTTTTTCAGACTGGTAAATGGCTGTGAACTATGGAGAATGCACCACTTGGAAATAGATATAATTTGCATTTTTTAAACGAGCTCTCACTGTTGCATGATTTCACTAGTGTTCCTGACTGTTACGCTATGTACTACTGCAACATGCCGGGGTGATGAAATGTTTGGCCCCCAAGACAATAGGTGAAGTGGCATACACCCAGTACTGGCTGTGCATTAGGGGACTCTCCCAGCTCATAAAGGGCTTAGCACTGATAAAGAACTAGTAAAAATCAAAATATCCAAGGGCACAGACTCCATCCTATCATGTCTATAGAAATATGGTGGCAGAGGGTATGTTTATATTGTCCAGAGTCAGCAGTTTGCACAGCCACATAAGGCTCAAAGTTTGAGTCATCAAACTCTAAGGAGCTGGTAGCACTATAGAGGTGCTAGTCATGATTTTGGGGAGAAATAGGGATTTGTGTTATGGAAATAACAGTAGTCCCTGATGATCCTGGATGGAAGATAGTTTTCTGAAGGATGCTTTGCTGAAGGATAGGCCTGTAGGTTGGCTGATATTTAGGAAGGGGAAATTGTGTTTTCTGAAGACAGGAGGAAAGCCTTCGATATTCTCCCTTTGCATCTTATCCTCTCAAATCCAGAATCTGAATAAGGGTAGGAATCCTGCCCCTTGTACAGAAAATGTTCCCATAAGTATTAGATCCCAGGGTATCCATTAAAGCAGAGGTGGGCAATAAACCAGCAGCAATTCCTCAGACTTAGTCCCTAGTGTGCCCACCACCACTATATTCATCTGTGCTTCTACATGTATGGGTGCGTGCAGCTCCTGTTGGCTGTGAATCACTGTTCCCAGACAATGGGAGCTGCGAGAAGTGGCACAGACCTTTAAAAATATCTAAAACTTCCATTTGCTCAGTCTGATGGGGAAGATAGGGTATTGGTTGCACTGAAATGATGCAACAAAGCTGATATAAATTCCCAACATGTCTATCACTGAAATCTGTTTTCCCCTCACCCCCGCCCCTGAAAAAAGCTTCAACCAAAAAGTTTCTCTCTTCTCTACTTAGGAATACAGTTGCGATGGAAAGATGTGCTGCTTCCAAGGGCATAATTGCTGTTTACAATATGGATAGGGCCTACAAAATTCATAGCCATAAAAACATGTCACTTAGGGCATGTTTACACACCAGGGCTAAACTCAAAATAAGCTATGCTAATTGCTTAAGTCAAAATAGCTTATTTCGAATTTTGGCGCTGTCTACACAGCAGTTATTTCAAAATAGAGCACTTTTTCCCCCGGCTTCCCTTACTCCTCATACAAAGAATTTATTTCAAAGTAACGGGCTTGCTGTATAGACATGCACTAGGTTATTTCAGAATAACTGACATTATTCCAAAATAATGCTGCTGTGTAGACACAGCCAAACTGTGAAATCTGACCTCCTCCCAAGAAATCTGGTCTTATGTGTGCTTTTACCCTATCCTATACGGATTTCACAAGGGAAACCAGCTTTTCTCAAATTGGGTGTCCTTGCCCAAAAGGGAGTTGCAGGGGAGCTCACAAGGTTATGGGGGGGGGGAGGGACACATGATATTGCCACCCTTACATCTGTGCTGTCATCACACAGCACACAATAGTGGCTGCAGAGCGGTGACTATTGGTCAACACCCAGCTCTGAAGGCAGTACCCTGGAAGTAGCAGTGCAGAAGAAAGGGTGACAATATCATTCTAGCTACCCCTGCTTCTGTGCTGCTGCTACATTCAGAGCTGTGCTCCTGGCTAGCAGCCACCACTCTTGAGTTGTCCAGCTCTGAAGGCAGCACTGCTACCAGCAGCAGTGCATAAATAAAGGTAGCAGTACCACAGCCCCCCTACTATAACCTTGCAATCCATCGCCCAATTACAACACCATGAAATTTCAGATTTAAATTGCTAAAATAATTAAATTTATTATTTTTAAGCTTATGGCTGTGAAATTGACCAAAATAAATGGACTGTGAATTTAGTATGGCCCAAATATATTTTGGGGACAGATGTGGAATGTAAGGAAACATATTTAACCTTTGTACTATTGTGACTATTATTTAGCAGTAAAAAACAACTGATAGAAGTGGTCCTCAAAAAAAAAAAAAGCTTTGCTCTTTTTGCCATTTTATTCTATTGCCACACCAATATTTTTACATCAGCATATCATGGTCTGCATATCAGCACCTGCATTGCACCCCATGGAGACAAGTTAGGTTTTTTCGAGGTCTCCTGAAAGTGGGGCTGAAATGAAGCAAGCAGGGGAATCTTGTAGTATCACTCCCTGAATGTGGCTTCCAAATAAGTTATTTAGGGATAATTTCAGAGCCAATGCTCTGCTGTAGTTTATTTGTTCTAATTCTGTATTCTGCAGAGTTGTTGATTCGAGTCCCACGACTTGAACTCAAGTCCGACTTAAGTCGCCTAGGTGACACAACTTGAGACTCGACTCG
The DNA here is from genome assembly GCF_049634645.1 of Pelodiscus sinensis. Lineage (NCBI taxonomy): Eukaryota > Metazoa > Chordata > Testudines > Trionychidae > Pelodiscus > Pelodiscus sinensis. The sequence continues at coordinate 95,411,966 of NC_134716.1, forward strand.
GGTTCATTGTTTGTGACTTGAGACTCAACTTGAGACTTGCTAATTTTGTTAAATCAACTTGGTGAAAAAATTGTCCCAAAATGCCGATATTGATGGCTTATACAAAAGTGACTTGACATTTTTTAAATTAAGACTTGTGACTCGACTTGGGACTTGACTCGAAAGTGACTTTAGGGACTCGAGACTCGACTTGAGACTTGAACTGTAGTGACTTGAGACTTGACTTAGACTTGACAATGACGACTTGAAGACAACACTGGTATTCTGCAATAGTAATGCCAATTACCTTGCGTGAAGGCCTCAAGTCTTCAGCCAGCTCTCTTCTATTTGTTTTCAGAGAAGGTTCTTTGGAAAGCTTCCTGGAACTCTGGAGGTGTGGTGGTATATGTAGGAGACAGGGCCTCCAAGTAGGAGTTTATAACTGTGTCAATAAATTAGACAGCTAGGATAGCAGTTTCAGATGTAAAACCTGCTTTCCAAGTACAGGTCTACTTGTATGGTGGACTGCTGAACAGCACAGAGCAAGAGGCAGTCAGTGCATTGGGATTCTGCCAAAGGAAATGTTGATATCAGCAAAAGGTTGCTGAATATTTTCTGCTTGCTGTATTTTGTTTGGCTCCAAGTATACAACTCTTGTTTGTTAATCCAACTGGCCAGCATCAGGCATTGTGTTTTGCAGTTAGTTCCCTTATTATATTAAAAAGCTAGACCAACGTGGTAACTTATTGCAAACGAGAGATTCCACTTAAAAATAAACTGTGCTTAACTTTATAAAACAGCTTTTTCTGGACTAAATATTAATCTGTGATTATTGCAGGGCTATTCTGTTCATATATTCTGATTAGAAAATCATTCTCAGGACCATTAAAATATCCAATTTTGTGGATATAATTTGTATATGCTAGTGAAGAGATTCATCTGCATAAATACCACTGATGCATAGCTTTTAGTTATTAATAAAAAGCAATGTAAATTGACAGCCCACACAAATTGAGTATATTTCCTTTAAAATATATTCACTTTTTTCAATGCTACTGAGAAGTAGCAAATAATCCTTTAATGCTTAGCTGCAGCCAGAAACAGTGTTTGATTTCTTGGCCTATTGAAACTGATATTCTGAGTGCTGGGAGTCTGTCCAAAGTGGTTGGCCTCTGCTCTGCACACCTGTGGTTTTATGAAGGTTTCAGGATCTGAAAGTCTTGGTGTTGAACCTTATAAATGCCCTCCGTACGTCATTTAGGCCAGTATATGTTTTCACCCATTATACGTAATTTGTGATGGTGAGGAGTCTTTAGGAAGAGAATGTGATTTCTCTGGCAGGAGGTAATATGGCTGCATATGATTAATAAAAGCAGAAGATGATAAGAGATGGCTCATGGGAGATACAAGCTTATCCTGGAACAATTCATTTAAGCCAAGGAAATGAGATACTAGAAAACAAGGCTAGGGAGGTAAAGTATCATACATAGGCAGATAGAAAACATACCAAAGTAAATGGGGAGAAATTAGAATAAACTGGAAGAACTAAAATGTGCTGTACCAGAGAACTAAGCTCTGGGAAGATGCACAGACAATTCACTCCAGATAGATATGGAAGTAGCTAGAGATTCATGTTAAGCTTTAGCAGATGAAAAATACACCTGAGAATCCAAGAGAAATGCTAGAGGAGGTGGAAATAACCAAAGTCTTTTTTGAGGAAAATAAAAAGCAAGCTGGAGAGGCAGAGATAAGCACTAGTAAGATGAATAGGAATAACCAAAAGACAATGCCAGGCCTCTGAAACAGGCAATGGAAGCCAACTCCAGATGCTAGGCACAATGAGCCTTCAGGAGCAAACAGGTCAAGACCGTTGAAAGCTGTGCTTTAGAAGACATGAGCCTCCAGTCACGTTGAAAGCTTATTAGACTTTTCTGGTGGCATGCCAAACGTAAGCCACCTTCCCTACTATCTTCACAGAGGGGAAACTGACATCTACTAAGGTCTGTTTTCATGGGGGATAGGAGGCATACAGGCTGCTAACAAGATTCTGTAAAGAGCATATTATTACACAATTTTTCTATTAAGTGGCCACGATTCTTGTATGTCTGTCATGGGATTTTCAACTTACCGTTGCTGCGCACATGCCAATGTGGCCTGGCTCAGTGCAGCACCTCATGGAGAGAGGAGTAGAGATAGTGGGAGCTGAGCCCGCAGAGCACAGAGAGAGGGAAGCGAAAGAGGAAGGAAGGGACTGAGCCATCAGAGCACAGGGAGAGGAGACGGTGGGAGCTGAGCCCCCAGAGCACCAGACTGGAAGCAGAGCTGACCCCGAGCCAGAATGGGTTGCTCTTTCCCACTGTCCCCGAGCACTGGGCTGGCAAGAACCTTGCAGTTTTTACTAGTGGAAACACACTAAGTTTAAGACCAAAAAGACAAATATATAACTTTTTAAAAAGACAGTCTTTCTAAAAGCACACCAAAGTAAAAAATTTCAGCTAGCAATTTAGGAGAAAGATTGGATAGCTAAGTACATACAATTCAAGGCAGTTGATTCAAGGGGTCCTGGGTCACGACTAGAGCCCTTAGCAATACTGCTGCTACTTCTGCCTCTTGGCCACTACTTGCCATTTTCTATAGCCAGTCATTCATGGTAACAGGATGAAGTTATTTCATTAACTTACTTATTAAGCAGAAATGTGAGCAATTTCATAGCCTTGTACTTTGTGTAGAGTTATGTAAAAAAATGATATTAGCATCAGCTAATCAATCAGTTACTTTAAGCTCATGGAAAGCTGGAGTCATTAAAATATGAATTTCTAGCATTCTACAAATATTTGTTCAGAAACCCTTATGACTTGCTGGAATGACATTAGGTAAAAATGAGTCATAGGGCTGGTGTACTAACAAAATAAGACCTCTTTGATTGTTTTTCCCCACTATGAGAACTACATTTTAAAAGGTACTTAAATATATTTATATGAACACCAAAATCTACCTACTCAGGTTATAAGTTCAAGCTCCTTTTGCAGTGGCAAAACCCAATAAAGCTTAAGGAATAAAATAGCTGCTTCATCAAGGATAAGTTAAAGTTGAATCAGATATACCAAGCATGTTAACCACTCCACACATCAAAGCAATAATGATTAAATATTATAGGTCATCTTCCCACTGATTCAGCAAGCAAATTATTACACAATATTTCAGTGCACCAATACTGGGCCATGAGCTAAAATTTCCAGAAGCAAAAGCATCCCAGTCCTAATTATTGCTGCCTTTGCTACCTCAGAGCATGTCACAATTATTCATATGTCCCAAATGGAGATTAAATTACATTCATAGGTTCTCAAAGTGGGGGGCACGCAAAGAAATTCCAGACGGGGCACAAGGCGACCCTGCCGCCCTCCCCCCGTCAATTCCCCTCTCTTCCCCCCCAAGAAAGAGCCCGGTCTGTCCAGTAAAAACATTCAGAAAATACCATGTGAAATGTCCAGTATTTTCTGTTTTTCCTGGCTCAGGCGTCCACCGGAACATGTGCAGCTCAGGCTGGCTGGGGTGGGGAGAGGATGGAGCATCTCTGGCAGACTTCAAAATGGCTGCCTTAAAAGGGCAACCTTTAAAAAAAATTTTTTTTTGGTCAACTTTTCCCCTGGTGCACCAGCACCTTTTTTTTTTTTTCTTACACTGGGCCCGGGAATTAAAGGGGCTGTGACTGTTTTTGGCCCTCATCAGTTCCTTTTTTTATTTTTATTTTATTATTTTTTTCAACAAGTTTTGCTGCTATTTTTGTTTTTCGGTCCAGTCAATTCCTTTTTTGGGAGGGGAAGAAGGGGGGGGGGCGTGAGGGTTTCTCAAAAATCAAAAAAGGGGGCGTAATGCCAAAAAGTCTGGGAACCACTTGAATCAAATGGGTCACCCGAAGCAGTACAATCACCTTAATATTGCTTAATGAAACCCATTTTTATTTCCTCTTGATATAACAGGACATTTTCAATGTGTTTTTCACCTTTATTTAATTTTTTTTTATCAATTTTCTTTCAACACTCATGCACACCATATTATAGGACTGTATAAACATGGGACTGAAGGCATTATTTAAAGAGCAAAGTAAGCATTTGGAAGAGAATCTAGGATTATGTAGAAATCATATTTAGTGTAATTAATATAGATTTTTCTGCATTCCTGGATACATGTATTTTAAAAAACAAAAGACCATGAAATTTAACACTGTCATAACGTACCTATGCCAGGGGACAGATTTAAGGTTATATGTTCAACCTTAATTTTAGCATTTGCTATCTTTGGGTGCTTAATTCTGTACCTGTGACATTGCGTTTTTGCATATATATAACTCTCTTATAATTTAGACAAATTAGTCTAATTTAGGAAGGACTGTACTTCTCCCCAAGAGGAAGTTAATAAAGACAAAACCATAGTCATAATCCGCACTTCAATGCCAATTCACATATACGAAGGAGGCATCATAGTAATATACTCCACTACTCCTGAAAATTATCTTGCTTAACCACCTAAACATAAACATTTAGTTGTTGCTCCACATCAGCCATACAAAGATGACAAACTCCATGCATCCATGTAACTATTGTGCACAGTGACTAGACAAAATGAAAGAGCTCTCTTATGTGTTTGTACAGCACCTAACACACTGGGGCTTTGAATCCACGACTGGGCCCTCTAGCCACTACTGCACTACTATGCACAACCATCACCATATTCAGCAAAACCTGACTGCACTAGATAGTTGCCTTCACCTTTGTATGAATCTATGGATGACACTTACAACTAAGGCTAGCTCATTCAGCAATACAGGCACATTCTCATTTCCACATGTCTTAATTTTGCACAATATGCAAAGACCCAAAGACATCAATAAACATAGTCCATTCCTATTTCACAAAGTAACTGAGACCTAAGCATGGGAATTGCAATTGGTGTTCTGGGTAGGGGAGTGCATGGAGATACCCCCATCAGATGCTGCAGGGACATGAGGCTGCTTCCAGGTGAAGCACTGCATGGAGCAAGACAGGAAGGAAGCCTTAGCTCTGCTGCACCAGAAACAACAATGGTGAATGGGATGGTCTTATATCTTCAGAATTTCCTTCGAGGAGTGGACTGGAGAAGGGGATGGTTAATCAAATGCTCTTCAACCTCAGAATATTGCTTGGTTTAACCATGAATGGGTAATGGGTCAGGCATTCTTACTTGAACTGAACTGGCTAGATGTCAGCACGTCATAATTTATTCATGGCACAAAAATGCTCCTGATCGTTTGAGCTTTCAGACTGCTGAGCTGAACACAACTCATCTCCCAGGTAAACAGAACACACAATGGATCAATAATTCTAGTTACCCTAACTCCTAATATTGAAAATTCCTGTATGGGGTTTATTGTTATTAACAACTCATCTTTAGAAATATTGCTGAGTGGTGACCCATAGGGTGGAGGCAGAATTAGATTCCACAGCATTTATGCCATCATCTGTTTGGTATGTTACTTCCTTTCACTCTGTTTGGGAAGATCACACCCATCCCTCACATTCCTCTCAAACAAGTAGCATCAAAGAAAGGGAAGAGAGGAAGCTGCTCCCTATAATCACAGGATAATCAGAAAAGAAGGTCTTAATTAAATTTGTAGCAGTTTCTACAGAAAACCGCCCATCTTTTTCTCCATTCAAATCCAACTGTTACAGCCATTTTACTGGCATCCACTTAAGTGAGGACTCGTGGATAACAGCTTATTCTCTGGGGTTATTTAATGCTTTTGGCTTATACTGATGAAGGGACACTGGATTTCTTATCCACAGCAACCATAATAAAACCCCCAGGCTGCGTCTAGACTGGCAAGTTTTTCCGCAAAAGCAGCTGCTTTTGCGGAAAAACTTGCCAGCTGTCTACACTGGCCGCTTGATTTTGCGTAAAAGCACGGATGTTCTACTGTCTGAAATCAGTGCTTCTTACACAAATGCTTTGATGTTCCCGTTCGGGCGAAAGCCCTTTTCCGGAAATGCTTTTGCGCAAAAGGGCCAGTGTAAACAGCTGAAAACTGTTTTGCGCAAAAAAGCCCTGATGGCAAAAATGGCGATCGGGGCTTTCTTAAGCAAAACCGCATCTAGATTGGCACGGACACTTTTCCGCAAAAAGTGCTTTTGCGGAAAAGCATCTGTGCCAATCTAGATGCTCTTTTCCGCAAATGCTTTTAACGGAAAAACCTTTCAGTTAAAAGCATTTGCGGAAAATCATGCCAGTCTAGACATAGCCCTAGAATGAAAGGATATTAGTCTATTGGAAGCAAACTAATGGTGTTTATTCTCTCTGACATTTCGGGCTGAAGTGAACTGATTAGGACAGACGTATCAGAATATGCTAAGGAACATGATTAGTGACAAACAACAACTGGCTCTCTCCTGGTCTAACTTTTCCTGGGCATTTCTTCAGCAGATTGATTGCTCTGAGAAGTATGGCTTATAAAGCCTTCAGTTATGTATATTCTGTAGTCTGCAGCAATAGCAAGACCTATAAATCACAATAAGCCCAGGAAATATAAAGGTAAGAACATGACAAATGTGATAGCGTACCTGAAATATTTCTGCCTCGTAATATTTTTAAGACATTGAAAATATTGTTATGGAAATTTTAAGAAAATCAAGTGCACAGTAAGAAACTAATTTCAATGATTCAAATACAAACATTTATGCATGACTTGAGAACATAAGAATGGCCATACTGGGTCTGACCAAAGGTCCAGCTAACGTAGTATCCTGTGTTCCAAAAATGGCTTCAGACGGAATGAACAGGTGACCCATCCTGTTGCTCCTGGCCAACTTCTGGCAGAATCAAGCTTCCCTGTCCACCCTGCTTAATAGCCACTGATGGACCTTTCCTCCATAAACTTATCAAGTTCCTTTTGGAACCCTGCCATAATATTGGCCTTCACAGCATCCTTTGGCAAGGAGTTCCACAGGTTGACTGTGTGATGTATGAAGATATATCTCCTTTTGTGTGTTTTAATTTCATTTGATGACTCCCTGGTTCTTGAGTTATGAGAAGTAGTAAATAACATCTCCTCATAAACTTTCTCCACACCAATCATAATTTTATAGATCTCTATCATATCCAATCTTAGTCATCGCTTTCCCATGCTGAAAAGTCTCAATCTTATTAATTTCTCCTCATATTGAAGCTGCTCTATACCCTAATTGATGCCCTTTTCTATACTTTCTCCAATTCCAATATTTTTTGAGATGGGCTGACCAGATCTACACACAGTATTCAAGATAAGTACAGCATACTCGTGTATATACTCAAGTATAACATGGATTTATATGGAGGCAATATATTTTTATATGCCTTATTATCAATCCCTTTCCTAAAGATTCCCAACATTGTTAAATTTTTTTGACTGCTGCTGCACACTGAGTGTATGTTTTCAAAGAACTATCCACAATGACTCTAAGGCCTCTTTCTTAAGTGGTAACAGCTAATTTAGACCCCATCATGTTATATACACGGTTGGGATTATGTTTTCAAATGTGCATAACTTTGCCTACATCAACACTGAATTTCATTTGCTATTCTGTGGCCTTGTCACTCGGTTTTGTGAAATCTCTTTGCAACTTTTTACAGCAGCGGAGCCAACCGTGTGGGTGCCTGGGCAATGAAGGAGTGGCGGCTCCATGTTTCTGGAAAGGATGTGGCCAAGAGTGGAAGAGACAGGGCCAAGGACAGCCAGCCCTCTGTGCTTCTTGGAGCTTGGCTTACTCACTCCACCCTTAGTGCTGCTCAGTGTGTGCAGCTTTGGTGCTCTGGCATGGTGTTCTGGTGGCGATTTAAAGGGTTTGGGGCTCCGACACTGCTGCTACTACAGCAGTGGTGGGGGGCCAGACCCCCAGACCCTTCTGAAATCGTAATTGCCCCCTCTCCTCCTGGTCAGTTGGCCTACTTCACAGTCTGCTTTGGCTGTAACTATCTTGAGTAATTTTGTACCATCTGCAGATTTTGTCACCTCACTGTTCTGGAGCCAACTCAGCCTGAAACAAGCTGATTTTCTGCCTGTTTTTGGCTGAACTGGCATCACTGATATACCCATGTCACCCATGTTCAGTAATTTTTTCACGTGAAGAATATTTATTTTGATAAAGCACTATGTCACTGTGCTAAATGTTACTCTTCTTCATCCTTTGCCTCAGACGGCATACAGGATACCTCACTTTCTCACTTGCCTTCAGACTCATGTGCTACTTGTTCCCAGTTACCCCTCCAGCATTCTTTTTTGTTATTGTTTTGATACGATTAAGTTCAAAGGCCCTAATTCTTATTTATAGTTAAATTAGTTTAAGACCTCTTACATTATAAGAACAACTAAAAAAATATGTAAAAATTTACTCCTGCTTTAAGGTCTCTGGTACACTCCCAGAGTGGTACAAGAACATAAGAACAGCTATATTGGGTCAGACCAAAGGTCCATCTAGCCCAGTATCCTGTCTTCCGACAGTGGCCACAGATGCCCCAGAGGGAGCGAACAGATCAAGTGATCCCTCTCCTGTCATCCATTCCCAGCCTCTGACAAATACCCATGCTAGCTACTTACCCATCATGGCTTTACTGCACATGAAACTCAGGCAATAAGAGTAAAGGCCAGTGGCAGCTGAAAATCTGGGCCTCTTCCTGACATCAACAAAAAAATTCTCTTTGACTTAAATAGGGATAGGATTTCACCCAGTATGGTTACCAGCTCATTGATACCTCCACAAATTATTCAACCTGCCACTTCAACAATCTTCCTTTGGATGCTTTGCACTATAAGTGCAATCGTCATTTATCATTTTTCTCTCTTTATTCATTCTGTGAGTCAAAGTAGGCAATAAAGTTACAGAATGAGAAATATACTACTGACATTTTGGCTGTGTGGATTGGCTTTTTTAAACTCTAGAAATATGATATAAAGGTTGCTAAGAGGCACATATAGTAGACATGCACTAACACTTTCACAGCTGTAACTCTCACGTGTGACTGACCAATGTGCATGGGCACACAGGCACATACATTTCTGCGTCTGCAGACTGAGTTTGCAAAACATAGATTTTATGTTAAAAGCTATACAGTTGAGGCAGAGTTACATAGCTCATTTAAAAGCTTCGGAGGGGTAGCCGAGTTAGTCTGGGTGTGTCTAGACTACAGGGTTTTGTTAACAAAAGTGGACTTTTGTTGACAAACCTATACATGCGTCTACACTACTGCCGTGTTCTGTCGACAGTAAATCGACAGGACATGGCAGCTTTGTCGACGGCGGTAAACCTCATTCTATGAGGAATAACGCCTTTTGTCGACAGAGTTCTGTTGACAAAAGACACTATTGCATCCACACTGTGCTTTTTCAAAAGAGAGAGTCTGGACTCTGTCGAAAAAGTGGCTTGCTTTGTTAACAGAACTGGCTGTAGTCTAGATATGCTTTGTCGACAGAGACTTTGTCAACAGTATCTGTTGACAAAGCTTCTGTTGACAAAAGCCTGTAGTCTAGATGTACCCTAACAGGAAAAACTTTAAAAATAACAAGTAGTCTAGTAGTACCGTAAAGACTCAATAGTTACAAGAGGCTGATAAGAACCATTAGCACCAATTATTTGGTTGGTAGGTTAAATCATAGGATGTGGAAGGTAGTGTGTGACCCAGCTGATGTCTTTGTTCATACCATTTGCATAAGAATTAAACTTGTGAACGAAGTTAAGCTCCAATCTTTCTGTATATTTGGCTTGTGGAATTTACCTGAAACAAAATAGTGACTTGGAGATCCATTAATGAGTACCCAGGTAGATTAAAAAGTATTCTCCAGCAGTTTTTTTGCGTATTGCCTTTTTGGATATCTGATTTGTATCTATTAATTCTTTCCTGCAGAGACTGTCCAGTTTGGCCAATATACATGGCAGTGGGGCATTGTTGGCATTTGACGGAATAGATCACATTGATGGATGTGCAGTTAAATGAGCCTTTGATTTGGTGGATGATGTGGTTGGGTCCAGTGATGAAATTGCTGGTGTAGATGTGTGGGCAGAGTAGGCACCAAGGCTGATTTCAGTGGTGGCTTCCTGGATGATTATGATGGAGATATGTTGCTTGGTTATTGGAAAGAAATTTGTTTGAGGTTAGAGGGTTGTCTGAGTGAGGATTGGCCTTTGCCCCAAGGCCCGTGAGAGTGAGGGGTCATTTTCCAGGATAGGTTGTAGATTGTAGATAATGCATTGAAGGGTTTTAAGCTGTGGACTGTAGGTGATGAAAAGTAGAATTCTATTTTCTTTTTTTGGCCTGTCTTGGCCTTTGGCCTTTCTTTTTTTGGCCTGTTCATGTATGGGTACTTTTTTAGTTTTACACCTAACTACAGCAGGAACAGCAGCAGCCAGAGCCTTGGGAGGCTCAAGCCAGGCTGCTATGAAGGGCTGGCTGGGGGAGGCTAGCCTCTACCCCCACACTTTCTGCCAGAGGCCTCCCCTTTGAGGGAGAGTCCAAAGCCACCCCTGCACACCTTGCCCAATGGCCCAATAATTCTGTCAGCAGCCCTGCCAGGACAGCCTTGGGTTCAACCACAGTGGCCATTGCAGCTGCGGAAATTGCTTTCACAACCTCCATGAGATTCACAACTTTAGTTATGGGCCAGGACAAACATCAGTAGGTTCATATCAGATAAATCTGGAGATGTTTGAAGGCTGATCTGAACTCTATGATCTCCCTATTCATTATTTTGCCTCCCCTCTTCCTAATCCAAGTGGCCTGATCCCAAATAGAGGGTCTGAATTCGGACTGTGGATTTGAGTTCACATGTCAAAACTCTAACAATTTAGAAAATCAGACTTCTAAAATTTAGGAAAGTTTCAGATTCTGCCATATTTAACAACCTCCAATATAAGAGTGATGCATTAAGATTTCATGGTGGTGGGTGCAATATAAGAATTTTAAATAGAGTGGAGGAAGTGTTTAGCTCTAAGGTTTTTATTTAGGATTATACTGAACTACAGCCAGATCTTCTCCCTGATTTCCCTACAGATTTCCCCTTTCTACAAACACAAAATACAACTGTAGAAGTCTGGTTCTGATACTCGGTCCGCTGAATTCTATACTTACTGGTTCTAATCACAAGACAATAGCAAGTCTAGTTAAGACTTTGAGCCCAGCTGAGATCCCAGGCACTTCAGTACAGGTAGCAGGCCCACTTAGTACCAGAAATGTGGAAAAGGAATACCTACAAAGAAAGATTTGGGATCAAGATTTGAGTTAAGAATCAACCTGCTCGTCACTTCTGAACTGGACCATCCATCACTAATCAGAAAATGACTGCGCAACTTTAAAAAAATCAGTTTGATTTGCATCCTTTATGTAAGACAGAATGGAACTGTCAAACAAAACACAATTTAAATTAATGGCAATTATATTTTCCTTTACAGGCTGCCTTCACTGAAAAGGATGTGTTTTTCCCCTCTGAGGGTATGGCTAGACTGCAGAGGGGGTTTTGGGATACCAGAGGTATCCCGAAAAAACTCCACCGCGTCCAGGGAACACATTTGCTCTTCTTCTTTGTTTTTGCAGAAGAGCATACCGCTCTTTAAAAAGCCCTGTATTCCTTGTTCTACAAGCAAGAAGGGGGCATTTGAAAGAGATTTTTTTTCCGACATTTGGCCCAGTCTAGATTGGCCAAATGTTGGAAAAGCCTCTTCTGACAAAAGAATCGGAAAAAGGTACGCAAAATGCGGAGCGCATTTTGTGTGCCTTTTTCTGACAAAAACTTGTAGTCTAACCATACCCTGGGATTGGTACCTTAATGTAAAATCCTTTGGAGACAAGCCATTTTAATTTTGACCTCAAAGTTGCTAGTCAATGTAAACCTCAGATGTAAGGAATATATAGTAGATCTTAACTAGCTACACTTCCATGCCTTGTCTCCAGGAGGATTTTGCATCAGAATATCTAGTTAGCTACCTCAATGCAAAAACAGTCAAAAGTTTAGCCACTCTGCAGCTGCACTCTCCAGATTTTGTATAACCGGATATCACCCTATCAGTAGCAAAGTAAAACAATGGGTTGGAATTAGATTCAGGACGTGCCGGGTATCCCCTTCCTGCAAAGTGCAAACCGCTCTGCTGATAGTCAGGAGAAAATAGTAAGGAAGTTAAAAGCTAAGCTGGAAAGCAGGCTGTACCAACCAAGATAGAGAAAACCAATCAGAAACTCTCTGTAGGCTAGGTGCTAACCCTACCAGCCAACTGAAATGAGAGGCAGCACATAACAGCTCTTCCCCAGAAATAGGATGTGAACCAAACAGAGTCGTGGTTTAGAGCTCTCCTTTCACCCAACAGGGAAAATAAGATTCTTCAGTTTTTCTGCAGGTGTGGCTTACTTTCTCCCCCCCCCCCCCCCCCCCCCCCCCCAATGTGCTGGCTCCAGAGAACTGCTGGTGTGCTGGGGACTCCTGCCTGCCAACCTGCTATGGAGTGGGGGAGGACCTTGGGGGTAACTGTTCTTTCCCCCCCAATCTGAATTGGTACCTGACTTTCTCCTGAGTGGCTGCCCAAGTGCTCCACTTACAGGGAACACTGGTCAGCGCCCTTATTTGCGTAGGACCTTCATTCGCACCCTAGTGGAGATGCATGTTGAAAGTCAGAGGAGTCTCACTAGAGACTGAGCTGGGAAATGTAAAGGATGTTCAGCCAATCAACTCAGGACTGCATGGAAAATGAAGCACACTAGATTTCAATGTCTTTGCTTCCACTTCATGCCAGCAGTAAGTGGAGTCCTGTGAGACTTATTTGTTAAAATGATCTAAAATGACATCAACTTTCTAAACAATTTCTCATCCCCTCTCCTGAAACGGTTATTTTATAAAAGCACTAGAAGATTTACCCACTGTTGCTCAGGTCCCTCAGGGTAGGGGGGACAGGCTGTGGGGGGTGCAGGAGTCAGGGCAGGTGCTTATAGATGTGGAGAGCTCAGGGCAGAGATCTGTAGGCCATAGGGGTTCAGGAGGCAGGGATGAGTATTGTGAGGGGCCCAAGGAAAAGTGGTGTTGTGTGTGTTGGGGGTACTGGTGTCAGAGTTGGAGAATGAGAAGGGGGATCAGAGCAGGGGGCTGGATGTGGGGGAGTGCAAGAGCCAGCAGGGGTCCTGATGGCTGGGCAGAGACTTCCAGGGCTGGTCGCAGTGGGGACTGTGCTGGCTGGGCGGGCGTGTCTGGTACTTTCACCCCTGCCTGCTGCTTTCCCAATGGAATTATAGCTGTCCCAGTCCCCATATCTGGCCCCTTGCTACCTCTTATGGTCATCACACGGTACAACTATCCCTTCTAGTAGCCCCCTCCCTTTGTCTGGCACAACCAAACCCTGACCTTGCTTTAAGTTGTGATAAAAAGAAGCTGCATACCAAATTTGGTGGTCTTAGCTGTTACCATTTAGGAGGAGTTCTTGAACAAACAAATTGACAGACAGACAGACTCGCTTGCTCGCTCACAGACAAACTCTCTCAAATATATAGAAGATTTCTGCTAATGTGTTTCTTCCCCACCACCATATGTGCATAGGGAGCAAATCTCTGGAAATATTTAATTTAGGTGTTACCCTAAGTATCACACACACAATGTGACAATGCTATTTATAAAGCAATTTCAAAAACATCTTCTCTCCCCCATCCCCTACAAAAAAATAACCCACGCCTTTGATTTATTGCTAGGATCAGTCACGTAACTTTTTCTTTAATGCACAGCTCTGTGGTTTAAACCGTTACTTATTTATAGCACAAGTTTTAAAGGGAAGCACTTGCTGCATGAAAATATTGATTTTTTACACATGTGAAAAACTGTCTTCAGGATTTTTTTTCCAAATGAGGTCAGGTGAGAAACTCCAACATTACTGTGAGAAAACAATGAGTAAATAAAATCTGAAGGGACAAGTTGGACAGAAGGAGGAGGTAGAAGGTCTGAACCCTTGGGTTTAGCCCACAAATTTGAAAGTCAAAATGTCCACTGTAAGACGGGAACAGAGAATAACACATCTTAGCTCTGTGAGCTGATTGTCTCTTGTTCTTCTCATGCCACTTTTATGGGAATTCCTCTATGCAACTGAACAGAGGATTTAGATTCCCTGTGACATGCCACAATTCAGACTGCATCTCAGTAGGTAACCTAACGTGCACAGAATGTTCAGAACAGAATGTTGGGTTGGTATCCCCCCCCCCCATATATTTCTACTTAGAAGAGTAAATAATTTCTGGGATAGGCTTCCAAGGCAAGTTGTGGAATCCCCATCATTGGAGGTTTTTAAGAATAGACTGGACAGAATGGCTGAGACACACTGGACCTGTCTCAGTTTCTGTGACTCGGTGTTATCTATTGTGCAAGTCAATCAAAGCACAATAATGAACATGCCAAAAATACAAAACACATCATAACGGTGATAACAATGTAGATGAAATAAAGTCTTATGGATAATCAAATGAGCAGTGTTGCCAGAAGAACAATTCTCTCTAGAAATGCAATGTAATCCACAGTCAAACACCACTTTGCTTCTTACAGATTCTCAAGGAAATTTAATATGAATAAAGAAGAAAACTTTAAGAAAGACTAATACTACTGGAAGATCTCAGGGAATTTAACAGCTGGCAGATCCATAATAAATCAGAAAATAAAGACCATTGATCAAAGCCAGCCACTCATCTCTCAAATTGGACATTTACCAGAAACTCAACAACTCAGTGTATCAGTGCACATACAAAATAAACTTCAAACATGCCCCAAAATATAACTATGGAAACTACATCCATCTCAGGATCAGTAATGCTGTCAGCCATTCACTTTGGGTTTTTAGACCTTGAAACTCAGCCAGAGGCAGAAAAGTGAAATAAATGAAAGCAGATCCTGCTCTCTCAAAGGAAGTGGTTCTTTTCTGTCCAGAACAAACAAAAATGCTCATTCTTAAAAAGATAGCAACCAGCTGTGATAGGGATTGTGTTTCTAGAAGGAGACAGCTTGTCATCAACAGTGAACCCTCACTGAGGGTTCAAAGCACCTCTTCAGTAGAGTGAGACAAGGAAGCTATTTTCTTGTTTAGAAATATGTAACATTTGAATTAAGATAAGCATTGTTGCTTGATCAATTAGCCTGGTCCACACTCGGGAGTTATTTTGAAATAACTCCCCTTATTTTGAAATAATTTCATTATTTTGAAATAACAGCCTCGTTATTTCAAAATCTGTACTCCTGTTTTCCTTGTGGAATAAGTTTATTTCAAAATAGTTATTTTGGGAGTTATGATTTTGAATTTAGTTATTTCTAAATAATTTCCTAGGGTAGACATGCCCTACGGGTCCTTCTCATTGTGAAGGGGTGTATCATGCTGCTTTACTCTAAGTTTCTGTTCACTGATGTCTCAGTTTCTATTTTGGATGTCTCGATAACT
The DNA here is from genome assembly GCF_049634645.1 of Pelodiscus sinensis. Taxonomy (NCBI): domain Eukaryota; kingdom Metazoa; phylum Chordata; order Testudines; family Trionychidae; genus Pelodiscus; species Pelodiscus sinensis. The sequence goes on from NC_134716.1 coordinate 95,427,394, forward strand.
CTCAGAGTTTTCACTCCCAGGAAGTTTAGTTTAACAACCAAGTTCAAAGGGAAAATTGAACTGGGGGTTTCTCTTTAGCCAACTTGTTTCCTGCACTCCAGTGCTGCTGGTACTGGCTCAGGCCCTGCCCTTGGGAGCTAAAAAGAGTCTGTGTGTAGGGCTGCTCACATCACCCTTCTGCTCCTTATCAAGCAACATACTCCCAACCTGATGTCTCCCTTCTTTCTCTTGAGAGAATCTAATGCCTCCTCTCCCCTGACCTTTATAGCTTCTTTTATCTACCCCAAAGGCCTGAGTTAGAAACATGGCCCACCTGTTACGTGACATTACTCAATCTCTCCACATGAAGAGAAGTGAGGCTGGAGCCATTTTCCCTGAAAGGGGTAAGCCACCCTGTGAGAGGACACTGGTTCTCTAGGATGAAGAGAGACAGACAGCTGCCCTCAAAGCAGTCCTTTTTATAAAGTCTGACTCGATAAACAACAATACTTGGATTTTAAAAATTCTTTCTTCCTTTCTCGTCCCATAAGGTAATGAATTAATTCAGCTCAACGGTATAAATGGGCCTGAGTCACAACATGCTGAACCGGACTGGAGACAAAGTCAAACTGCCCCAAAGTCCAGGGTTAGAGTACAACACCTAGAGGTTTGATGTTTTAGGGATAGATTGCCCAATCTGCCCTAGGAGTAGTAAGGTTAGGGGAGGACATTTTGGTAAAGATCTCCTCGTGAGGATCCACATTGGCAGCAAGAGTTCTATTAGCAGGTGGAAAAGTCTATTGGACCTGCCCCCAATCCCTAGGTTATCAATAGGAAGTCGGAAGCATTTGCATGGAAGCCCTGTGTCTGAACAGGGTCTCCAGCACCCCACACTCAAGGCAGCGCTGAAGCCATATGACCAGGGGCTCTTCTCAGCCATAGCTACTATACAGACCACTCTTAGACAGGTATGGAAGCCGCTCCATGGAAAAGATAATACATCCTTTGCCTGACACGCTCTTCCAGCTCTCAACTCTGCAAATCCTTTCTATGCTGGCTTGTGAAGTTAGCTTGCAACAAGTTATCCTGAACACAGATCAGGCTGCAGGTGAGCCTCAAGCACTACTGAACATACTTTGTTTTCTCTGAGTGAGTTGTGCTTTCATTGGAAAGAGGGGGAGTGGAACAAAATAAGAAATATGACCTGGCTGTGGGAAAGTTAATAAAAATGACACATTCTGACCAGCCTGGTCAACTCCAGTCCTTTATTTTTCCAATAACTGCCTTATGTCTGCAACCCCTCCTTTCCTAATACACTATTCTGAGAAGATGTGCAATGCTGGCAATGGGGAATTTTTTCTCATATAACAAACCTCCATTCTGTCTTTCTGTCATGTCTTTCAATGGATACAAGTGCTACCCCCTTGAGTCAAAATTGCATTGCCATCCCCTGACTTTCCTAAGGAACTGACTCCACTCCCAGACAGATGTGTAGGAAAGAAAATTTGTTTCACAGGAGACAAGAATAAACACTCAGTGTTGGTATAATTAGAATGAGCCTGCAGGTGAGACTAGCAAGGACAATGACTGGACTTTCAATTACAGTCAAAGTAACTCAGAACTCTCAGAGCTGTCTGTGATTAGCGTTTCTCTGGCAAAGAGCCTGTAGCCTAGCAAAGTCAACCACTAAAGCCTAGCAGGAGTTTGTCTTAAGTGGTCATTGCTTGGAGTTTAATTTCTGAAGATTTTAACAATGTTTAAAAACAAAGCATAAAGAAAGACCCTTTCAGGAGGTATTAACAACAGCAAAGTATTGTGTAATGTAGCAGTGGCAGTCAGCCTCTAAGGCCCTCTGGTTTTCCAGCTAATCTCACTTTCCTCCCTCACCTCCCTTTGCTTAGTGAGCCATTTTTAGTGGCCATACTCTCAACTGGCCTCATAACTTCTGGTTCCCTTTGCCAGTATGCATTGTGATACAGTCTTCATGTCATGCACATGTACATCGTGGAAGAGTCAAACAAGACCAGCATCGAAGCTATCATCATCTACCAACAACTTCGCTGGACTGGTCACATGGTCCAGATGCCTGCTCAGCACCTCCCAAAACAGATTCTGTTTTCCAACCTGAAGGAAGGATGGAGCGTTGGGGGCCAGAGGAAGAGATTTAGGACATGTTGAAGGCAAACATGAAAAAGTGCAGCATCGGTGTCGACACTTGGGAGAACCTTGCCCAGGACCATCCCAGTAGAGAGTGGTAATCTGTGAGGGGGTGGCGCAATTTGAGAGGTCCCACCACAGCGCAGAAGAGAAGAGGCAAAGAAGGAGAAAAGAGTGGCAAAAACTGCCCCGCATCCCTCCAACAGCCTCCAACACCTGCCCCTTCTGCAATAAGATCTGCATATAAAGAATCAGGCTGGTCAGCATCAACAGATCCACAAATAGGAGAGTGACAGGAAGACATCTTTCTCATTATCGAATGACCGCTGAAAGAGACATACACAGGATGGACACACAAAAGGCCATTAAGGCTTCATGAACAACTGTAAATCTAGTATTCCCTAACTTCCAAATGTTTGACTTTGCAACCTAAAATCAACTCTCAATGTCCCTTTGTGTGCTATAAAATATGTAAAGCCTTGTGTTTCAGAGTCTGAGTCAATCTTTCACTATGGGCAGGAGGGTTAATTATGCCACATCTTCCCACTGCAGGGTTTCTTGCCTCTTCCTCTGAAGCCTCTAGCACTGGCCCCTGAGGTAAGAGAGTGGGATGGATGGAGCATAGAAATTGAAATGGTGTGTCAGGCTGAAGTGCTTAATTTGGAAAGGCTGCTGTTCTTCAGACACAGCAGGAATATTCTTATGAACTACGTGATAATTTGCTACCACGTTGCTATATTCAGTGGCAAAGAGGGAAAATAATGCAATATCTGTTAGAGTACCAGAGATCTAGGGGACACTAAACAGGCACAGACAGTACCTGCTGAGTGATGCAAAACCAATAAGGTCTAGTAAAGCAGTTGCTTCAGCTCTCCCCTTGTAGTTTTCTGAGACAGAATCATAGTTCACTACAGCAACACCTTCCAATTACTGAAGTGAGCAAGACTCCTACAATCAGGTAATTGCCACTACAGTATTGTAACAGCCCCAATGTAGCTTCAAGACAGTCTCCCTGCTTTCACTCTTTCCTTCCTTCTCCCATCATTTCCTTCATGGTCCTCACAGGCATTGACAAAAAAAAAACTTTGGTGCCAGACTCAGAACGCTCAGAGGGTATCAGCAGCAGTGGATGGAGGAGAGGAGAGATGGCACCCAACAATTCTTCCAACATCTCAGGGGAAGACAACTGAACTGAAAAAATAATTTTAAAATTATGTGTCTACAATAAACAGGATTCTGGAGAGAACAGAAGAAAGGCATTTCAACGTTCTGCTACTCATACTCAGACCACAGAGGGATTTGAGCATAGATAAAAGTGTCATATTTTAGAAACAGCAAGGATTCCAAAGATTCAGATTATCTATATGAATTTATCAAAATGCCCCATCCAAAAACAGATTTGAAGGAAACCAGCATCAGAAGCATCCCAGCAAAGCAGGGTTTTAAGGAGGCATTTGAAAGAGAAGCAAGATGTACCTTTGAGAATGTCTATAAGAAGCTCCTTTCAAAGATGAAGGCAGCATGGAAGATGGCATGAAGGTGCTTGTTTGAAAATGTAACAACTAGATGATGGAGGCTGGTCTCACGGGATGATCAGAGGTGGAAGTTGTTTTGATAGTAAATGACACTCAATAGTAGGGTGAGAACAGGCCATAACTGGCCTTGAAAGGGATTCAAAAGGAGGGATGACTTGGTCAGAGCAAGGACTGGGAGAATGATCTTTGCATTCTGAACTGATATGAGCAGGACAATATTGCATTTGTCAAGGCCACAGAAAATAATTTTGCAGTAATTCATATCTGAGATGAGAACTATAATAATAGTTGAATAATAACTATAATTTGAAAACAAAGTAACATTTTGTTATGGTTAAGTTTGGGTGGGTATGGAGGTGAGTGACTTCAACACAATTCACTTCAGAAAAATATAACTAACTAAGAATGGAAATAAAAATATACAACAGAGAAAAATCCTTGGAATACTTGTCAGATTGCTGCTGTTTCTAGACCACCTTTACTAAAATATAGTAACGTCTAAAAGTACTTGATACAGTGCATGCCAGAATCTGATAGCTAGTCTGGTGCTAATACTGCAATATCTTTAGAAGACTGACATGTAACAAATCAGTTTCTGATGCATCTTTAAATTCAGTGGTAGTATATATCAGGTAAGCAGGTCTCTTGTGAGGACACACAGCTATGTTAATCAGGGCCAGCTTTAGGAAGTGTGGGGCCCAATTCGAACAGTTTTGGCGGGGCCTCCGCACCCAGGTTTTTTTCTTGAGCACCCCCCTCACCCCTGGGCTGCTGCCTCTGTAGTGACACTCATACATAGGCAGCAACGTGGTGGGAGAGAGGGTTGCGTGTTACCGTGAAGATTAACCGGTGAACTTTATCCTATCACATTCCTAATATAAAGCCCTTGATGAAGCATTAGAATAATGGACCCACACAACAAACCACAACCACACACACAAATATCACATCAGAAGTAGAGCTGATCAAAATGTATATCAATATAGTTGAACATTTTCAAAATAATGCCATCCTTTATTATGCAAAATTTTACACAAAATTAAATCAGTTGCCTTAAGTGTAGGTCAAATATTTGCAAACTATCCAATCTTTTCAATAAAGTTTTAAGTTTGATTTTTAAAAAGTTACCAGAGAGCGTTGCAGTTTTCTGTTACATTGATTTACTTTTTAAATAGCAAAAATGGAGTCTTTGTTAAGAAAGTGTCAGTTCTGTGTCAAATTCCAGTCGTTAGTGATTTCAGCACCACGGATTTCACTAGGTAATATAGTACCTCCCCACCATTGCCTCCTTTGCACTGTCCTTCAACACATATTGCCTACATGTTGAGTCCAAGGTCAGTCTACACAAGATTTTATCAATGGTTTTTGCTCAAGTGATCACTGAAACAAGACAAGGACTTTCAATTGATTCTAATCAGCTCTGCCTTTAAACACTGGATGTAAAGTGCCAGATAAAATTGAGGACTCCCAAATAGACTCTACACCACCAGAAATAAAACCTGTTTTCATCTTCTGTGACTTTCAGTTCGATGTGGCTCACTATCCTCTGCTTAGTGTTCAAGTTGTGATAGACCCTAAGCCAGGTTATATTAAGTTCAGGTCTCTTACCTTTTAATCATACAATATGGATTACAACATTTCATTCTCCTAGCTCCAAGTCTTTAGTGAATTTCGACCCAAAAGAGCCCAAAATTGAGCACCTTGACACTGTGGCAAAGTAGGTATGTCTATATAAATAAAGTCTGCTCGTGAAGCCTTTTCCTACAGTTGATTAACATATGGCAGTAGATAGCTCATTCAGACCACTGGCTGATAATAGTCAGTCACTCTTACCAGTCATTACCATAGTCATGGACTCACTCTACTCTCCATTGTGTCTATGATTCTCTGATGACCTGTGACAAAAAAGGAGGGTGGAAAGGGAAACTGAAGGGAGAGACCTCTCTAAATTCACCAATCAAAGAGCAGTATTGCCAACCCAAAAATCACAAGGAACGCCTACACAAAGTTATGAGAATGATCTACAAATCACAAGATATTTTAAAAATAAAACATGTTGGATTTTTACTAGTCTTTTGTTTAGTGAGTATTTAGGGTTCTTGTTTTAAAGCTTTTGTCCTTAGCTGTAAGGCCCAGAAATAGAGAACTTTTTTTAAATGAAAGCTGAGATTCCTACATAATCAGTTGACTCCAGGCCTTTGGAAAAACACCAAATGTTTTGAGAATCATGGTAAAACAATGGAGGAATTCTTGTGAGCCTATGCATTGCCCACAGTATAAATAAATAAATAAAAACCACAATATCTTCTCCGCTAAACATCCTAATGAGATACTACAAATGGGGAACTGAATTCAAATGAGGAAATGACCTCCTGATATGAACAGGTATCAACCTAGTTTTTCATATTTGAAATGGGTTGCCAGGAATCATACATGACAATATGAAATCTTTCCACTCATGCCAGCATAGTCACAAAACACCTATAATTTTGATCCATGCATTTATTGGATAGTGAAAGAGAAAGGAGGCAAATTAGTGTAGATAAATTAAATTAGTGTAGATAAATTAGTGTAGTGTAAATTAGTGTAGATAAATTAAAAAAAAAAAAAGCCTGAAGCAATTAGGACTGGGCTCCTACAGCTCACGTTCAGAACTGATTAGGACACTTATGACCAGATTTTCAAAGGTGTGTAAAGATCAGATAGATATCTTTGAAGATCCAAGTTGGCAACTCTCTCTTTAGGAGCTTAATTACCTTTGAAACTATGAGCTTAGATTTCCAAGTCCAATTATCAAAAATGACTTTAGTCACTCAAGTGCTTTTGAAAATTTTAACTGGGGACCTAAAGAGACAAAAGGTAGGAGATATGGTATTCCTTTTAAAAACGTGTGACATCTATTTTTAGCTAAATGTTATATTATTTTTCTCCCAAGGGCAACTGACCCCCTCACTACACCATTGCCCCCCCGCCTGCAGATCTATCATCTTATGCATGTGCAAGATCTGTGAGAGCCGTCCCATGAATCTGAAGTTAATGTCTGTGGTGCCTGCTTCTGGGTGGTGTCTCAATACTGCCACATTCACCTCCAAAGAGGGGGCTTCCCAAAGCAGGCCTTTGCTGCTGACCCCCAAGCCATCCACAGGTCCAGTCTCCTTTCAATGGGCCCACTTCGCAGGGCTCATTGATCTTGGAGCTGGTTTCCATCCCCTCTCCAACCCCCATCAGAACTACTGTGCCCTCCTGGCTTGGGAAAAGAACAAACAGGAGAATTGGAAATTAACCCGCCCACTCTCACATCCCCTACGCAGGGAATGAGCCATCTACATTAGGCCCCAGCTGGAGTATCATGTCCAGTTCTGGGCGCCACATTTCAGGAAATGTGCAGAAACTGGAGAAAGTCCAGAGAAGATCAACACAAATGAAGAAAGGTCTAGAGAACATGAGATATGAGGCAAGGCTGAAGAAATTGGCCTGGTTTACCTTGGAAAAGAGAAGACCGAAAAGGGACATGAGAGCAGCTTTCAAGTATCTAAGGGTATGTCTACACCACCCCGCTAGTTCGAACTAGCGGGGTAATGTAGGCATACCGCACTTGCAAATGATGCCTGGGATTTGAATTTCCCGGGCTTCATTTGCATAAGCTGGGAGCCGCCATTTTTAAAACCCCGCTGGTTCGAACCCCGTGCAGCGCGGCTATACGGGGCACGAACTAGGTAGTTCGAACTAGGCTTCCTAGTTCGAACTACCGTTACTCCTCATTTCACGAGGAGTAACAGTAGTTCGAACTAGGAAGCCTAGTTCGAACTACCTAGTTCGTGCCCCGTGTAGCCGCGCTGCACGGGGTTCGAACCAGCGGGGTTTTAAAAATGGCGGCTCCCCGCTTATGCAAATGAAGCCCGGGAAATTCAAATCCTGGGCTTCATTTACAAGTGCGGTATGCCTACATTACCCTCCTAGTTCGAACTAGGAGGGTAGTGTAGACATACCCTAAAAGAGTATCATAAGGAGGAGGAAGAAAAATTGTTCTGCTTGGCCTCTGAGGTTAGGATGAGAAGCAATGGGCTTAAATTGCAGATATTTAAGACCAGGTTAGACAGACACCTGTAAGGGACGAGCTAGGGCAACTCAACTTTGGAAGCCCCAGGGACCACACTGATAATTAAAGAACATGATGAGGACATCAACTTAAGTGTGTCATTAGCAATGACAGTCCAAGAATTTAACTACTAAAACGCATATCAACAGAAGATCATTACACTGACTACTTTTTTTTTTGGCTCCCACTCACTGGCCACATGTTGATCCCCACATAAACCCAAACTGCACCGCGGGGCGCAAACAAACTGGCCGTGGGCAGCATACCAAGTTATTAATAAATATTTTTAAACCTTTACCTTTTCTCTGCTGCCATGTCTCCTCTCCTTGCTCCATCATCTCCCCTGGTGCCTACTGCCCCCCAACTCTTCACCCTCCTCTGCTGTCCTGACTCTTGCCATTCTCACTGCCCTCAGCCCTCCTCCACCAGCCCTTCACTCCCCTGTGCCCACTCCTCCAGTAGCCCCACTCTGATCAAGTGAGCTACGCCTCTTCATCCCCTCTTCTAACACCTCCGTCTACACACTTGCCATGCCTCTCTCCTCTGGTGCTGGTCCCTCCCCTGCAGGTGTCTGCCCTTCTGCTTCACCCCAGAATCCCCTGGCACCTGCACCTTCCCTTAGCCCTGCATCCTCCTGGTGTCTCCCCCTTCCCTTACTGCCTCTGCCCCCTTTGCCCTCTTTTTCCCTGATAGCAACTCCCTCACCACTCTCTCCCCCATTAGCCTCCTGCCCCTCTGTGCCCTCACACATGACTTTCTCCATCCCCACCTTTCTCATGCCCACCCCTTCTTTCAAGTCTTCTCCCAGCACTTTCCCCTCCCCCTCTAGCTCCCAATGCCCTTCCCCTCTCCTCTCCTCTCCCAGCATCACCCTGTCCCCCCTCCCACTGATACCTCCCCTCCTACCCTTTCCCTCATTGTCTGCACTTGGCCCCCTGCCATTTGTCTCTTGGTGCCTTCCCCTTTCTTCCACTCCCCACTGCACAAGTCCCTTTCCCTTTCTCTCCCCGCTGAACAAGCTCCTTCCCTCTCCCCCTCCTCACAAGTCCCTTCCCTTTCCCCCGCTGCACAAGCGTCTTCCCTACCTTCTGCCTTCCACGTTGTGGGGCCGGAGTCTGCGCTTAGGCCCCGGAGTCCAAACCCGGAGGCAGCCACGCAACGTGCCTCCGAGGAGTTTTAAAATCCCGGATGTGACATCACATTACATCCAGGCCCCGTCCACCTGCAACTCCACACATGGCAGCAGTAGGTGGCGAGGGGGAGCCACGCACAGTAGGGACATTCCGGGGCCTCGGGGGATGCTCTGGGGGCGGGGTGGGAGAACGTATGGGGCGATCAGCAGGGGGGGCGGGGCACACTCCAGACAGAGCCAGGGGAGAGACCCAACTCCACATATTGGTGGAGCAGGGCCCCCAGCTCTGAATTGTAACACGGCCGGCAATTCCAGGTTCAGGGGCCTGGGGCCCCCTTAGGCATAGGGCCCGATTTGACCAAATCGGTCAAATGGGCCTAAGGCTGGCCCTGGTGTTAATAGTCATCTATGATTCTATGATCTTCTAACACTAGAACTGGAAGGGACCTCGAGAGATCATCTAGTCCAGTCCCCTGCCCTCACGGTAGAACCAAGCACAGCCTAGAGTCTAGACCAGTGGTTTCCAAACTTTTCAGCATCACACCTCCTTTTTTATTTTTGAGAAATCCTCAGTCTCCCCCCCATAGCAGCAAAACTTGAGGGGAAAAAAGGAACTGACTGGGGCTAAAAAACAAAAATAGCAGAAAAACTTAGGGGGGGGATTTGGAGGAGAGGTCTGGGTCACCTCGTGCCCCCCCTCCTCGGAATTTCTTTGCACACCCCCCAGTTTGGGAACCCATGGTCTATACCATCTTTGATAGATGTCTATCTAACCTGCTCTTAAATATCTCCAGAGATGGAAATTCTACAACCTCACTAGGCAATTTAGTCCAGTGTTTAATCACCCGGACAGTTAGGAAGTTTTTCTTAATGTCCAGCCTAAACCTCTCTTGCTGAAGTATAATTGCTTCTTGTCCTATCCTCAGAGTCCAAGGAGAACAATTATTTGTCTCCCTCCTTCTTGTGACACCCTTTTATATACCTGAAAACTGCTATCATGTTCCCTCTCAGTCTTCTCTTTTCTAAACTAAACAAGCCCAGTTTTTCAGTATTCCCTCACAGGTGGAGAAATTGGAAAGGGTACAGAGAAGAGCGACAAGAATGATTAAAGGTCTAGAGAACATGACCTATGAAGCCAGGCTTCATGAACTGGGCTTGTTTAGTTTGGAAAAAAGAAGATTAAGGGGGGACATGATAGCGGCTTTCAAATATCTTAAAGGGTGTCAGAAGGAGGAAGGAGAAAATTTGTTCCTCTTGGTTTCTGAGGACAGGACAAGGAGTAATGGGCTTAAAGTGCAGCAAGGGAGGTTTAGATTGGACATTAGGAAAAAATTCCCAACTGTCAGGGTGGTCAAATATTGGAATAAATTGCCAAGGGAGGTGGTGGAATCTCCCTCTCTGGAGATATTTAAGAACAGGTTAGATAGACATCTGTCAGGGATGGTGTAGACAGAGCTTGGTCCTGCCTTGAGGGAGGGGGGCTGGACTCGATGACCTCTCGAGGTCCCTTCCAGTCCTATGATTCTATGATTCTAGGTCATGTCCTCTAGACCTTTAATTGTTATTGTTGCTCTTCTCTGAACCATCCCCAATTTCTCCACATCTTTCTTGAAATGTGGTGCCCAGAACTGGACACAATATTCCAACTGAGTGCAAAGTAGAGAGGAAGAAGGACTTCTCGTGTCTTGCTCACACCACTCCTGTTAAGATTCACCACTTCCCATTCTAAGCCAGGGTGATGTTTCAGAAAGAAGGATGTAGCTGCCACACCCACATGCATAAAGGCATATAAATTAAAAACCATATTCCCTGACACCAACCACACACATAATGATGGCTTGTCAGAGATATCGATGAAAAAAATTATAAAGAGTGATCACTGTGTGGCCATTTAGGGAGACTTAAAAGCCACTCAGATGATTAGCAGAGCACCTAGAACTAGATTTTTTGTTTCTACTGATGCTGCACATTCACACATTCCTCAGTGCACATAAAACATTAATTCTGCACGTGGATGGAAAAAAACCCACATGTGGATGGAAAAGATTAGAGGGAACATTGAGCCTGATCAGACATGCCATCTTGTAGCTCTTCCTCTTAGCTGTGCGTGTGTCTGATCAGCCTAAGTGCAAATCCTCGTGATTCACAGTCTGATCAAGTTATGGAAAAGTAATCACCTTCCTTTGAAAAGTGGCTCAGGAAACAGCCCTAGGTGTAGAAGTATTGACCCTATACTTGTGGAAGCACTAAAAACATATAGATTGCATGGGACAATTTTCTTAAAGACACTGTGGCAACATCATCAACAATGAGGCCATCTGTTTTTGTACCTCAGCACAGTGATACAGACTGATTACAGCATGGGGAGCGAGAGATAGAGGAATTTTGGGGCCCAGGAGAGCATTCAGAGCACGCTCTCCTGCCACAAATCCACCACTTGTCATTTGTTTCTGTCTGAAGGCTTTGTGCAATGGGAAGCTGCAGTCCTCACTTCTGGCCTCCTGATGATCACTGAAATGAATGGGCTGAAGACTCTGCCTCCAGAAAACCAACTGATTCACGGTCATAATCCAGCAAAAGCAGCAGAGGAAGAGGGACAAGAGCTAAGGTAGCAAAGGCTGTAACAAATGTTACATAACATGAACAAAAGGGGAAAGAATTGAAGGGGGGTAGCAAGAGGGAAAATCCCTCGGGTCCAGGAGTGACCAATAATTTTTGATGGGGAGCCACGCAAAAATTTGGAAAGTGGTTGATGGCTGCACTCTTCCATGATATTAATGGAGGAGGTGCAGGGTCTGGAATGGAGCTTGGGTAAGGGAGGGAATTTGGATGAAGGAAGCAGCTGTGACCTGAGGCATTGGACTAGGTTGCAGGGGATTGTATTGTGACCTAGGGCAAGGCATTGGGGTACAGGAGGTTGTGAGCTAGGGTAGAAGGGGAATGTGATCTGGGGCAGGGGATTGCGGTGTCAGATCTGGGTGCAGGAGGGGAGCAAAGGATTTGGGTATGTGGAGTGGGCGGGGGCAGGAGTGGGGGGCAGAGGGTTGGAGAAGGGAGGGGCTGGGGTGCCAGATGCAGTGTCTGTCCAGGAGACTTACCAGCCAGTAGCTGATTTTGAATCAGCCTCCCTGCCTGCCCCATCCCCACATAGGCCACAGCCATGTGCTCTGTGAATACAGCCACGCCCCGACTTACGAACACACTGACTTACGACCAACCTCCCATTAACCCCATTATAATATTTTCAAATTGAGAACCATGTACGTTAAGTTTTTCGAACAGTGCGGGCAGCGTGTTTAAGGCTACAACCAAATCAAGTTATGACCAGATGTTCGGAACATAAACCTTTCATAAGTTGGGGACTGCCTGTCACTAGGAGCCCCTTTTGCTTCATGGCTGTCTGTTTTTGAAACAGGCAGCTCCCATTGGCCAGTTTCGGCCAGAAGCTGGCCAATGGGATTGTCCCAGGGGTGGGAGCTCCTAAAGCTTCTCCCCCTTCCCTCTCAGTTCAGAGTTTAAAGTGAAACTGCCCCAGCCGCATTTCTGAATGGCATGTGCGTGGGGCAAGGCAAGTAGGGAGCCTGCCTGGGGCTTCCTGTGGCATCCGCAGGCTGGATCCAGTGGCTTGGCGGACCGTATTTTGCCCTGTCCTGCTCTTGTCCAGATCACCTGTTTTCTCTAAAAGGGAGTTGGAGCAGATCCTAGGCAGTGGGGAAGCCCAGATTCCACTGCGTGTGGTGGAGTCCGGGTTACCCCACCACATTGTGGACTGACCCACCCTGAGGGAGGAAGACCAGGCAGGAGAGGTGGGAGAGCTGCACCAGGAGGAGGAGGAGGAGGAGGAAGAGGAGGCAGCAGGGACTCAGACCCAAGAGGGCTCCCAGGCATCTGTAGACATCGGGGAAGGAACATCAGGTGACTGCTTTGAGGGGTCACCACACATGGGCAGGTTGGCAGCGTGGGGGGCTAGCTAGCCTCATTGACACTGTGGGGCCCCTGGGAGGCTTTCAGGCCGCTGCTCAACTCATATGCAGTGTCACGTGTAACACCCCTGAGTCTCCTGTCCAAAGGAGAGCCCCTTACAGCCATGGCATGTCCTCAGGACAGCGGGGGTACACACAGACAGTGACTGTCTCCTCCTCGTTTCCCCCACAGACAGACCCTCTACCCAACAAGGGAGCATCACACCTGCCCCACCACTATCCCGGACCCGTGGCACCCGCAGGCACTGGTGGGTGTTCACGGACCTGCTGAGGAAGCATGTTGTGGCCCTGCAGGACCTCAACAGGACCCTCCAGCAGAGGACGGAGGCAGAGGCTGAGAGGCTCACCAGGCTGATGGATGAGCTGGTCCAGCAGCGCACTACCATCTGTGCCACAATGAGGGAGCTCTTCATCTTGCCTGCCTCTGTCACAGCCACTGCTCCTCCTGCACGCCCTGCCCTCCAACTCCCCCATTTTCCCCAGTCCCGCCTGCTCCCAAGCCCTCACAGGCCCAACAGCTGGCCCCCCACCCCTCCTGTCCAGACCAGGACTAGGTCTCACGCCACCCGATCCCAAGGCCGTGGTGATGCCAGGACATAGGAAGGCAGCAGGGCCCTTCAATCAGGGAAGCAGTGGCCTACCTGAGCCCCTCTCCCCCCTCCAAGTTTTCAGTCCCCTAATACCCCAGTTAAAGGTCATTTCAGTTATATAACAAAATCTTTGAGTGAAAGATTTACTTTTACACATTTGAACAGTACACAGAATTTTTTTTTAAACATCACATTCTTTACTGATAGCGTTTCTAATAAAAAACGAATGTCTGTGTACAAAGAAAACCGGGTGTGTATGTATTCTTTATGGGAAGAGGGTGAAGGTAGTGGAGGGACAGGTAGGGGTGGGCCAGGCCAAACCCCCGCATGGGAGAGGCCCTGGGGAAGTCAGTGGGCTCCTTCTGAGAATCTCTCCCTCAGAGCCTCTCAGATTTGGACACCAGCCTGGTGAGCCTGGCAGATGACAGCCATCCGGGGCTGCTGAAATGGCCTGTCCCTCGCCATCAGCACCTGTCCCCCACCCCGGCAGGAAGGCCTCCCCTTTCCTCTCCACCAGGTTATGGAGAATGCAACATGTGGCCACCACCTCCGGGATGTTGCATTCCCCCATCTCCAAGCGTATGGGGAGGCAACGGAATCTCTCTTTCAGCCAGCCAAAGGCGCATTCCACCTGGATGCAAGCTTGGCTAAGATGAGTGTTGAAAAGCTCCTTGCTTGCATCCAGTGGCCAGTGTAGGGCTTCATGAGCCATGGCATCAGGAGGTAGGCTGCGTCAGCCACTATGCACACCGGCATCTGCACGTCCCCAAGTTGACAAAGCCTCTGTCGAAAAAGGCATGTAGTCTAGACATAGCCAAAGTGACTTATGTTCCACATGCGCAGATCACCCGAACTCGGCTCTTCCGGGTTACAATCTACTCGCCTCTGGCGAGTAGACTGTATTATTTGTTGAGCCCTACTTATGTTGACCTAACTTTATAGCGCAGCCCAGACTTGCAACCGATTTTGAGTTCACCTACACTAGTTTTACTCTAGTGTAAGCTGTTGTTTATAATAGTGAGAGTCAGAATCCGGCTTATAGACTTCAGCAGCAAACCAAAAATGCTAATCCATATACCTAGCACGCCACAAACACCAGGCAAAACAATTCAAACCACTCCCTGGAGCAGACACTGGCAAACATTGTAGGATCCACACATTGAGTTGGACTGTCCAATACCCCCAAGTTTTTGGTCACACATACAGCAGAGTTTCAGAAAAAAGATCACCGCTTGTGTATGTCTATCGTGGAAGACTCTCCCTTGCCCCCTATCTCTATGGCTATTTATTCTGGTTAATAGCAGCAGCAGCAGTTAGGAAATACATTATGACTCACAAAAGAAAACTTTAGAATTTGACTGCCGCTCAATAAAATATGAGCGGATTAAACAGACAAATGCTTGTGTCAGCCTGTTGCAATCCTGGTGAGACTGGGGTGTAGTCAGAAAGTTGCATGTAACATACAAATTATCAAAGACAAACAATAATTGAATCAAACTAATGCCACCTCTAGCCATACATACAAAGTTGTCTCTTGATATATATTCAGGATGACCCTGATCCTGCAAGGTGCTGAGTGCTTTCAAAGCGGTGCAAGAGCACCCTCAGTTCTCCCACAGGCAATGAAAAGCATCTTGTAGGACTAGACCCTATCTGAGTAACTACATATTTCCCTGCAGCATATACTCAGGAACCTACACTCACAATAAAACTCTGCATCAACCGTGGTAGCAGACCTGGCCCTTGGGCAAGGCAAGCAAGGCAGTTGCCTTGGGCTCTGAGCATTCAGGACCCCATGCTGCCCTGCTCCTGGCCCCTCCCACCCAGCTCAGCCTTGGGCCCCACACACTGGCCGGACCTGCATGGTAGACTTCCTGTGTAACATCACTGCAGCAAATATGGATATTTGTCACTGTATAGAAAATAATACCATTTCCTGAAATCCAAGTCTTTGTGGATATATTTTATGTGTATATTACTTGTACAAGTACCTGGAAAGAACCCTAGAAAGTGAATATTTAAACAACACTCGACTTTTGTTTTTAAACTATACAGACTTAAAGAGCAGAAGCTTTATATAACATTTTAAATTAAATATTTCTGTATTAAAATTTCTACGGTGTCTGACCATCACAAAATTAAGAACTCGCTGCCACTACAGCCCATATTATTTTGTCAAATTACAGTAGTACTCTGAGTTCAGTGGCTACAATAATCTGTTCTTTGAAGATGTACAGTGCAGATTGAAATTTTGAAATATAAACAAAGTGATGAAAAGAAAGCTAATTGCTGGGATATTAACATATAAGGTGCAATTTGAAGAAAGGCTAAGATCCAACACATTCAGCACTTTAAAACTCTATTTTTTTAAAATCAGCACTAGTAATGAGTAGTGTTCTACTATTTAGCTAGGAGGCATTTTAGGGAAGCCCAGCAGATTTGTTGATTGAAGGTAATCAGTCCAGTGCTGGAGGAACTCTCAGGAAGAAGCAAGGAAGGAGGGGGGAGTTCCTGATGGTCAACTCTAAGTTAGCATTTAAGCACTGGGAAAGTTTCAGTGAAGGAATTCCTATCTGCAAAGCTCAAAGAGCAGCAGGAACAATGCTGTGAAAGGCTGGTAGGCAACACCCAGGTCAGTGGGGAGAGACATATTATTCAGCACCAATGGTATCCCACAGCATAGCCTGGATTTTCAACAACATTGATGCATCATTGAGCTCTATTTAATTGCAGAATGTTAAGGCTGTAGTGGAGAAATGTATTATGGAGACAGAATTAGCTTAAGAAGTTAAAATAATACAGCAATGAAAAATGACAATGGTGCCATTCCTCACAAATGTCAATCTACACAGGACTTGCCAGAAACCTTGTAGCCACATTAATCTTGCCCATTGGGAGTTTTATATATGCCAAGATCAGTATATCGTACTCAGTTTCTTTCATCTCTCAGATGTGGTTTTTGTTTTGTTTTTTCGCGCAGAAGATGGAAGAGTGTTGTGAGCAGCTGAGAGCAAAGGGTATCATCCTCTACTTTCTGAGCTAGACATGCTCTTGATGAGGAAATCTGCCTTCATAGCATATTGACTTATAGGAGAGGAACCAAAACCCCAGAAAAACACCCCACAGCAAATCAGCTAACACTGCTGTGGTGAGTTGAAGAGACCATACAAATGAGTTTTCCTTTTCCCATGCTGCAGTATTTCTGATTTTAGGGACAATTAGTCTGTCCATCCACAACATTGCATTTCCAACTATCAATGTGGGGAACATGGCCAAAAGAAAAATGTGATTTTGGACCTGATGATTAAATTAATTCAAATTTTTTTCAAAATAGACTAGTTATGTGGAAGTCATTGGAGGTAGGAGATCCTCCTCAGTATTCATTGTTGTCTATGTGTCAGTGGTTTGTTACTGCTCCTTGATTCCTGGAGTGTTGGTACTAGGAAGAAATTCTTTGGATCAGTTTTGCATAGAGAAAGGCTCTATAGCACTAATTTTGCTTGCGCTTTCACTAGTTAGCCTCTCAAAGTATTCACCAGAAAACAGCTCAGTTTCTATGGCTCTTTAACCATTTTCTCTGGCTAAATGCCTGCAGAAAAAGTGAATTTATTTATTCATTCATTCCTTGGTTGCAAAATTAATCCAAAATCTTAGTCACTTGGCTAACATTTCCTTTCACTCACATGTACATTTCTTCTCTTGCCCTTTTCTGTCTCAAACCCTTATGCATCAGTGACCTCTAGAGGCATGCACTTCAGTTTTGAACTGCATATTCAGATAAAATATGAAGAACTAAAGACTGTAATTCTTCCCATCTTTAAAAAGGACAAGATCATATTTTCAAAAGGGGCAATAGGTGTTTATGCAAAAATAGTGCATGAAAAAAAAAATCTGCACATGCAAATGAGAAACATAATACAACCTGGGTACATTAAAATTAAAGGTTCAGATTGGTTGGTATAAAGAGGCAGCAGCTGGTGAGCATGTTACCAGGCACAAGGTGGCCTTAAACATTGGGGTGAGCACCTCACCCTGTATCCAATCCTACTACACCAGAAAATTGGAGTGGCAGGAAATTGCTAAAAGAGGCCCAGATCCTCTCAGGACAATTCACCCAATGAAGGAATTGAAGAATTCAGATGTCTGGCTATCTTCTAAGAACCCCCATACAAATCCTGGCACAGGGAAGGCGAGTGAGAGGGGCAGGACAGTGAAGTCCCCCCAATGCAGAGATTCTAGAGAGTTCTGTATCCCAAATGCAAATAGGAACACGCTACTGTAATATAGACAGGTGCTCAGCCATGTCTAGAAATACACTGTGGCTTCAGAAAAGCCCAGGGCTGGGAGGGCGCCAGGCCACCTCAACCCCTTCCTCCTACTGATCTGTGCATTTTGTGCTGCTTCTCCTATATTTTAATTGTAGAAGTGAAATTATACAGCAAAAGGTGCCAATAAGGACAAACCATACGTAAGGAGAAGGAGATGAGTAGGTAACATGCACAGAGTGTGGCAGTGAGTCTCAAAGAGCAGCTCAACTGACTTGGACTCATACTATAGCACAAAGAATAGCCATTCTGGAGCCTAATGCTGAAGTCTAGGAAATGGGGGGCTTTGGAGCCTGAGCACTATCCCAAGTCACCTCATTACAGAACTATTTTTAGTTCTGTAGCTGAGCCTGTCAACCTGGGCTCTCAGACTTGCTAATGGCTGCTTACATAGTGACAGGACCCTGGAAACTGTCATGGTCTCTTAACCCCGTGGTGGCCATACAGTTAGCAAATGTGGCAAGCTCCATACAGGCTGGGAGAATTTTACTGCCAGCTGCAATGAGGGAATGTCTGGGATTTACACAGAATACCCCCAGTAATTCTTAGCAGTCCACAAAACAATTCAGGCCTTGCATAGCTCCTAGCACTACCTATCTACCTGGGAACATTTTTCTTCATTACTGTGTGACTCATAGGTGACCATATAGTATTTTAAGGTGATTGTTATGGTTTGTTAAGGGCAAAGGGGAAAAGCCAGGGAAGATCCTTACATGAGGTAAAAGAGTATCCAATGAACTCCACTATTATTATGATGTCTCCAGCTGAGGGCAGAGCACTCAGTGGCATGATAGTGGGTGTGGTAATACAATACCTGGTTTTTCCTATATTGCTTTGCATCCAAAGTTCTTAACCTAGGAATGACTAGGCAGAGATGACAGGACATAATACATGCATGATTGATGAACTTATTAGGAGTTAAAAAAAATCTTATTACACCCATCTTCTGAAGCAGACTCAGTGTTGCTGCAGGACTTGTAAGAAACCCTTTCTCCTTCAAAATGCAATCATTAGCACAGATGGCTATGCCATAATTAGCCTACCCCTCTGCCATTACACCTAGCCAGTTTTACCACATCACAAGTTCCTTTATAAAATCCTGTGTGACCTGCCACTGCATCTCACAATCATTTTTACTTACCCAGGGGTAATGCACATGTGGTCAAATACCTTGGCCTGTACTTCAGGCCACACCCAGATGTGGTATTTGATTGCCTGGGTTTCCCTGGTTTTCTGTCCATTGTAGGAAAGAGCAAAGTCAAGCTTGCAAATGTTTTAAGGTCCTTCTATAGGCCAGATTCAAACCTAGTTAGGGGCTGATTAACACAAGGGAGCCCTGGTCCAGGCCTGGGGCTCCAACCTGCTACAATCATACAAATAATAAGTAGTTAATGTTTTTGTGATACTACCATCTCATGCTCCTGAGCTGATAGCACTATATTATTTGTATGATTGTAGCATCTTGAAGTTATGAAGTTGGCTATGTGTGTGTTACTGAAAGATGGAGTGAGGTTGAAAACACTAACTGCCTTTCAGGTACAACAGTAAAAAGGCCAAAAAATGTGAATGGCT
Source organism: Pelodiscus sinensis (assembly GCF_049634645.1). NCBI lineage: Eukaryota > Metazoa > Chordata > Testudines > Trionychidae > Pelodiscus > Pelodiscus sinensis. Next base: position 95,446,766 of record NC_134716.1, read on the forward strand.
TATTTAGGAAATGCACACACGCACAAGGATTGCCCCAGGAACTGTGTGCAATAGAAACCGCTCAGCGATAGCGATGCACAATGGGAACTGTTTGACCCAGATCACAGGAAAAGAGCTTTTCAGCAAGTGGAAAGTAAATATAAAAGGGGGCCAATGACATATTGGGGGGGGGCCCTCACTCTCTCTACAACACCACATCTGGAAACACTGAGGAACAAAGACTGAACTGATGGTCACATGCTGACAGGATTTTTAGAGTGTGTATGAAAACCTGTGGAAGCCAGAGCAATTTGTGCCTTAAGACTGCCAGCCTGTTTATCACTCAGTATATTCATTACCAGATTCTCACCCTATCTATCCAATGTGCTAAGATCAGTTTGCAGGTTTTGTTTATTTACTAATCTGCCTGAATCCATTTGCTAATCCCTTACAATTTACCTTTTGTAGTTAATAAATGTATTTAATTATAACAATCCATTTTGTGCAATTCATATCTTAGGGAAAGGGGAACAAGAAGTTATGAATACCTCTTTCCACACTTAGGGAGAGCATGAATTATGAGCTTGTGCTGTGCAGATCTTTCTATACAGTACAAGACCGTATTGTCCCCAAAAAGTGTGCATGTGAGTGCTGGGTGAGTCCTCTCACACAGCTGACTTCAGTCTATGGCTACATGAAGACTGCAAACTTTTGGAATAAGCTTTTTTTTTGGAAGAGTTCTTCCAGAAAAGCTTATTTTGAAGGAGAGTGTCCACATGGCAAAAGCACAATGAAAAAGCGATCTGCTTTTACAAAAGATAGCATCCAATCAGTGTGTATGATGTCTTGCATTTAAGGCCACCCCGAACCAGTTCAGGCCAGGCATTAGGTCAGCAGTTGCTTCTGAGTGGTATTGCCTAAGGCTATCTGAGATGTGTGCTTAAAGGTACCTTCCTGGAAAGCCATTTCTCTGTTTCTTCTGCTTGCTTACATCTCCGAGGGACAGCACATCTTTTGCAGTGCATGCTCTGGATGCCCAGCTATTTTGGACAGCACAGCATACTCCTTGCCAGATAGGGTTCCCAGATTTTTTTTTTTCTGAAACAAAGGACCCCGAGAGAGTTGTTAAGCAAAAAACGCATTGTGAGTCTTTTTGGCCCTAACTGGCTGCCGGCGGCTACCCACCATCTTACCTCCCTGTGAGGAGCCAGACAGCTCCCCTGAGGAACCCGGTAAGCACTAGGGTTGCCAGTCTGCCTCTGTATTAAGCCGGACAGCCCGGGATTTTCGCCTCCTGGTCGGGGGGGGGGGGGGGGTTGAGAGAAAGAGGGGGAAATCAGAAAGTACCGGGCATTTTAGGTGTCTGGTATTTCAAGAATTTTTTTTAACCGGACAGGAAGCAAAAATACCAGACACCTGGCAACCTTAGCCATGGAGCCGGAGCTGCCTCTGGGCATGCGATGGCCCCACACTGCCATGCTGCACTTTCTGCTGCAGTTTGTGCAGGCTGCTTTCATGGCCCTGCCCGAGCTCGACACCGAGCTCGTCATCGAGACCCTTTCCCTGTGTATGGGAGCAAGACCCTTGCAACAACACCCCAGAGTGGAGAGAAGGTTCTGGAGGCTGGACACCAGTTCCAACTGGTGGGACCGGCTGGTCATGGAGTGGTGGGACAACCAGCAGTGGCTCCAAAACTTCCACATGCGGCAGGCCACCTTCATGGAGCTGTGTCCCTGGCTTGCCCCTGCCCTCCAACGATGGGGCACCCAGATGCAACCTGCCATCCATCTGGAGAAGCGGGTTGCATCGCCATCTGGAAGCTCACCACCCCAGACATTTACCGGTCTGTGACAACCAGTTTGGCACGGTAAAGTCCACCATCAGGGCCCTCCTCATGGAGGTAAGGTACTCTCGGGCTGCAGTCCCTGCTGGAGAAGAGGGAGACCCCAGGGAAAGGGGGATGAGGGTGCAGAGGGAGGTTGGGGGGAAGCCCCATCCCTGGGGGGTTCTGCAGTCCCACCCTCACACAGCTCTGCAGGCGAGACAACCTCATAGTGGCTGGCTCCTGGGTTGTGGGGGGGCGGGGGGGGGGAGATTTGAGGACCTACCAAGGGCTGAGGCACCCCCTCTGAATTTGTTGTGTCTCTCTTTCTGCCGGTGGTGAGGGCCATCAACTCTGTCCTGCTGAGCAGAGTCATCTGCTTGGGAGACCTGACTCCACCATGGCTGGATTTGCTGCTTTGGGCTTCCCCAGCTGCAGGGGGGAAACCAGAGATGAAACCCATATTCCCATCTGAGCACCACAACATTGAGCCATCCAATACATCAACCACAAGGCCACCTCAGCATTTGAAAGGGACAGCACCACACAGCTGAGCTGGAAAGCACATCTGAAACGCCGCTGCGGCTGACCCCGGGTTCTTGGGAAATACCACGCGGAACCTGCGATCAGCTGGGGAGTTCTCAGCTGACCCCAGCTACACTGGGGGCTCTTGTATATTTCAAAGGAGGAATGCAGAAGTGCCTATCGACTAGTCAAGGAATGCAGAAATTCCAACTAGTCAATTAACCGTTACTTAACGGTCTTAGTTCAAGTGCTTCCTCACCCACCTCGATATGGGGGAGCACAACATCCCCGAAGTGGTCTCCATGTGTTGCGTTCTCCACAACATTGTGTAGAGCAATGTGGAGGCCTTCCTACCGGTGTGGGGGGAAGGGCAGAGGCCATTTAAGGGCCTTCAAGCAGCCACACACAGCTGCCATCCGCCAGGCCCATCAGGTGGGGGTACACATCCATGGACTCCAGTAACTCTCCCAAGAGCCTCCCCATTAGGGCCCTGTGCCTTGCGCCCCTATGCCTTTCCCACAACAACCCCTCCCTTCTCTGTACAGTCAATAAAAACAATGTTTTTCAATAAGAGTAACTGGGGAAGAGAGGGGCTCAGAGTCTGGCTAGGGGGAGGAAGGCTCAGGACTGGGAGGGTACGTCTAGACTACATGCCTCTGTCACCAGAGGCATGTAGATTAGGCTACCCGGCATAGGAAAATGAAGTGGCGATTTAAATAATCGCCGCTTCATTTAAATTTACATGGCTGCCGCGCTGAGCCGACCAGCTGTTTGTTGGCGCAGCGCAGTAGTCTGGATTCTCCGTGGTCGACAAAGGTATTTGTCGACCTCCCAGGTATGCCTCATTTTCCTATGCCGGGTAGCCTAATCTACATGCCTCTGTCGCCAGGGGCATGTAGTCTAGACGTACCCGGAGTGGCAAGTGGTGCAACTGGAAGTTCCGCCTCATGGCTGGGGACCTTGGTGACCTCGGGGGTGGATGGGGGCCAGGGACAACAGGGGGGTAGGCAGAAGGGAGGACTGGAGCTCGGTCGGGGGCATAGGCATGGCAGGAGCAGTGTACCCCATCATCTCATGGGTGGTGGCACATATGTTTTGGCCCTGCTGCACCAGCTCAGCCCACATTTGGGTACGCCATTGAGTGTCTTCCCAGACCTTCTGGGCCTTCTTTGATCCAGCCCATGAGGCAGTCCCAAACCCCACCCCCTAGCACAGGTGTCGGCAGCCTACGGCACGTGTAGCAGCTACGCAGGGGAGAAGGGGCCAGAGAGCGCTCCCCTCCTTCCTCCAGCAGGTTAGGCTGCGGTGGGAGGAGGCAGCGCTGGGGCTGAGGCTCCTCAGCAGGGACTGGAGGTGCTGCAGCCACATGCTCTGGGGCTGCCCCAGTGGCTGGAGGCACCGCTGTTGTGGCCATGTGGTTTGGGGCAGAGTCGCTGCGGCAGCGGTACCTCTAGTTTCCAGGGCTGGCTATGGCCAGCATGGCTGCAGCCGTTGCTATAAGAGGGCACGAAACAAGTAAGGTCCCACCCTTCATGCCCAGACCCCTCCTACTCCAATCCTCTCACTTCCCTCCCCATGAACCAGCACCCCCAGCTTACTCTGACACCCTCCCTTGTTCCTGCACACTCTCTCCTGGCCAGTATCAGAGGGGTAGCCATGTTAGTCTGAATCTGCAAGAACAACGAGAAGTCCTGTGGTACTTTATGGACTAACAGATTTATTGGAGCATAAGCTTCCGTGGGCAAAGACCCACTTTGTCAGATGCATGTAGTGGAAATTCCAGAGCCAAGTATAAATATACAGGCATAAGAAAAGAGTTCCAATCAAGAGTAAGGCCAGAGATAACGAGGTCAATTCAGTCAGGGAGGATGAGGCCCACTTCTAGCAGCTGATGTGGAGGTGTGAACACCAAGAGAGGAGAAACTGCTTTTGTAGTTAGCTAGCCACTCACAGTCTTTGTTTACTTCTAAGATGATAGTATCAAATTTGCAGATGAATTGTTAGCTCTGCAGTTTCTCTTTGAAGTCTGTTTGAAGACTCCTAGCCAGACACCCTACCCTGCTCCTTCATCCACATTGTTCCTAAACCCCCTCCCCTAGCCACATACTGCACCCTCCCTTGTGCCTGCTCCCTTCACTTGGCCAGACACCCTATTCCCAGCCTGCTTCTGCACCCCACCTCCCTCCCAGATCCTGCACTCCATCACTATCCTACTTGCTGGCAGCCCTGTCTCACTCACTGTACCCCTCATTTTTGTCCCTATCCCAGAGCCTAAGGAGGTCCATAATATCCACTAACTCTGGAACCCCAGGAAAGTAAATCTGGTCTATGGGAATTCCTGAACCTCAGTCCTCCCCTTTCTTTCAATTCACCTCACGAGGCTGGGGAAGTGAGGTGTCTCAGTTGGGGCCATATCAGTGAGTGATGGGAATTTTTTGCTTCTTGTGTGGTCCCCAAATGATTTTTTCTGTAGGTCTGTGAACCCGAAAAGGGTTCACCACCCCTAACAAAGGAAACACTGAAACCTTGTGTAGGACATAATAGTTTTATTTAAAATTAAGTTTGATAAACTAACGTGAGAAATTTAAAAGCTTAATCTGTTTCATAATTTGAATTAAATCATTCTCCCTGGTTCAGAAAATAAGGTCACCACACCCAGCCTGCCCTTGCCTCCCCTCTCGTCAGCACACAGATCCGTGAATAAGTTAAATCTCAGTATGCCACTTCTGAAAGGTTGCCAACCCCTGCACTAAAAGGTAAAATCTGCAGTTTAATTTATTAATTAATGAAGCTGCTATAAGTAGGACTATTATTGACTTGGAAAAGTATCACCAGCCCATGGACCCATACACAGAGGCGAATAAGTCAAATCTTGGCACTCCTCCTCTAAAAGGTTGCTAACCCCTGCCCTAGTGCGTTGCCTGGGAGCTGGAGACACGCAGGTCCTTTCAACTACTTCATTTAAAGGGCTCATGTTTGCTGGATGGCTGCACTTCCTGGCAGCCACCCCTCAGGTGAAAGCCCTTTAAACAGAAACAATTGAAAGGGCTCGCCACTCTCCATTCCTCTGGCCTGCTGCTTGGGAGCTGCCCAGGAGGGGCGAGCCCTTTCAGCTGCTTCTATTCAAAGGAATTGTGCCTTCTGGGTAGCTTCCAGGCAACAGGTTAGCAGTGGGGCCAGGAGGTGCCAGCCGTGTTACATGAATTCTAAGCCTCCACTCCAGACAACTCTGGGAGGTAGCTAGGCCCCAGCACCCTCGCATTTGCCCCAGGTCCCTTCCATTGTCCAAAAGTCAGGGGCAGGGTCCCCAGGCCAAGCAAATCTCCCAACAGGGCAGTTCTCAACCCCACCCCTTCTGCCTGAGGCCCTGCCTCTTCCATCTGAGGCCTGCGGCCACTTCTGAAATTTGTGAAGTGTCCCCCCTTCCAAAATTATTTCCCACCCCCCGATCTAGTCTAATCCCCCTGTCCAAGTTGCAGGATTTGTTGGGTCTAAATAAGTGGTTCTCAACCAGGGATGTGTACCCCAGAGAGTATGCAGAGGTCTTTTGGGGGCACATCAACACATCTAGATAAGTACCTAGTTTAACAATAGACTGCATTAAAAGTACTAGATAAGTCAGTACAAACTAACATTTTGTACAATGGTTTATACTGCTCTGTATACTGTGCCCTAAAATGCAAGTACAATATTTATATCCCAGTGATTTATTTTACAATTATATAGTAAAGATGAGAAACCAAGCAATATTCCAGTAACCATGTGCTTGTGACACTTGTATTTTTATGTAAGCAAGTAGTGTTATAAGAGAGGTGAAACTTTATGCAAGACAAATCCTGAAATGGGTACAAATAGTCTAGAAAAATTTGAAAATCAATGCTATAAACGATCAAAGACAGATGGTCTCCAGCCTCCTTTTGAAACCACCAGTGGATTCATGGTCCATGAGTAGATGCTACAGTAACACTATAAATAAGGGAATGATCTCTGTGTTCTTGGTATTTTCAGAGAGAGAGAGAGAGAGAGAGAGAGTGCAATGGAGAAGCTGAAAAGATAGGGGTGATCTCTCTCCCAGCCCATCCTTACCCTCCACAGGGGTGTTCACACCCTCTTAAACTGTGCCCATGCACACTAGAGCCATAGCAGTTCTACAGGTTTCTGTCCATGTGTTTAAGACAGTGGACTAGGAAATCCGAGCTTTGGGTTCCATTCCTAGTTCTGCCAAAGAGTTTGGTTGTCCACTCTGTCTATTTAGATTGAGTTCTTTGGTAAGCACCCAGCACAACAGGGCTCTAGTTTCAGCTGATGGTGTCTTTAGTTTCCACTATCAGATAAATATTAATAATTTATACCCTCATAGCAACTGTAGGAACGTGCAGATGTCAGATTAGCCACCAGAGGGAGATTTTATTGTTTCTTATATGCAATGAAAGCATGTTGCAATGATAAAGAATCTGTGTGCAAGAATATCGTATATACGACCGACCCACATTCAGAAAGCACTTAGTCTGTCTGATTTTATTCATTGTAGGTGTTGCTTCTTCAGCAAAAAAGAAATGTGAAAAGAACATATTTTCTATCTTCTAACAATTCTATTAATAGGATTGTACATAATACTTAGCACTTTCCTGAATTTTGTGGTAACTCGGAACATTAAGTCTTCTAATCCTTCCATGAGGTAGGTAATTATTGCAATAACATCTATTGAAAGGCAAGCTAAAAGGTAGAGGACCTTACTCTCCACTGACAATCTCCCTCAAACCCAGGGAAATCAGTGTATTTGTATAAAACCTGGGACAGTACCTAATTTGGACCAAAGATATTCATTGGTTTACCTTGGATCCACAGACAGTAGCAAATTTGGGGATGACAAACATGGAAGCTTCAAGGGGTAGTTGAGTTAGTCTGTACAGAAAAAGACAACACAAATGGTCTGTTAGCACCTTAAAGACTAACAAAACATGTAGATGATATGAGCTTTTGTGGGCACAGTCCACTTCTTCAGATGCCATAACTCTGGTCATCTGAAGAAGTGGGCTGTGCCCACGAAAGCTCATGATACCATTAAAGGTGGAGTAAATCAGGGTGGCTTTGCAAACCCTTGTTGGCTTCATTTTCTAAAACCAGGACTTTGGTTGCAGATACCAGTTTCCATCTCACTCTGCTAAGGCCCAAATGCAGGACACAATGTGTGACATAAGACCCCAACATGAAGAGAACAAAAATATTTTGAAGAAAATTTAAAATCAAGTCAGATTAATTCTTTAGTATAAATAAGACTTCCTATGATCACAATGGTCCCTTCTGACCTTGGAATCTCTGAAGCTATTTTATGGGTTATGTGATGCAAATAACTTTCAATCAACTTTTTTGTGGACAAGGGATAAATTGGGGGAATTATAATGAGTGGCATAATCTCAAAATAAAGGACAGTTGAGAGGGATATCATAAAGAGGATGAGATGGTTTAGCTAAATGTTTCCTGTTTAGACCCATCAGCAGTTTGTAATGTACCCTCCTGTTCTTAACACGAGAAAAACTTTATTTCCTTCCTCTCCATGCTACAAGGTCAAAGTGTTTGAAAGACAAATAAAAAACACAGAATAAAGGTCCAATGCTTTCCATCAGCAACAAACTAGAGTCCCCACCAGTCTTAGTTTTTGTGCTAGTCACTCGCTGCTATGACCCTTTGTGTTGTACTTTTAGTTTACTCTTTATGTGCCCCTCCCAATACTCTGGATGAGTGAGTGAGTGAGCGAGCTAGCTAAAGGAAGCTTTTAAATAAATAATAATAATAATAATAATGTAACCCCTTTTTCCTCCCCGGGTTACTGGGGAGCAGGTCACACTCATAGGTGTGCCTGGGCGCCTGGTGTTTAACCCAAAAGAGATCCTGAGTACCCCAGGGGTGATGGTGTTTAGCTGGGGAAAGCCCTATCCACCCCCTTACTGCAGTCCCTTACTGGCAATGAATGTAAAGTGGCGGTGCCTCCACCTGGCTGGCCTTGTACACACACTGGTGCCTTGAGAGCCTCCAGGAATATACTCATTCCAACATAAAGCTGGATCTAATTCCAGAACAACTACAAATCATATACATCTAATAGAATACTTGAAAATAAACCATCTTTACTTAACTAAACAGGGATTAACAGATTAGCAAGGAATAGCATTAACACATAACAATAACTGAAGCTTATATAGCTAGACAACAGTTACTCCACCCCAGAGTGTGCACACCCTTAGACTCAGTCCCAGACACGTGCTTGCGTTGGCGCGCTGATGTTGCAGCTGTAGTGAGGATTTGGTCCAGGCTAAACAGCAGCTCTGTCCCAGGCAGCACTCTTCCAGCAAGGCCCAAACTTACTGCCTCATGCTGTGCCTATAGGAAGCAGCCTGCTAACTCCCAGTTCCAAGAGGCATGTAGTAGCTGCACTCCAACAGCCCCTGCACTGGGTCAATGTCCTTGGCAGCAGCCTGGCTCCCCCTTTGGTTCCAAACTGCAAGGCAGAGTCCCAGACTGCTAGGCCTCTTCTTCAAGCACATGGAGAGACCTCCTCTCTCTCACAAGAGTCCCTCCTACCTCTTTTGTTCCAAGGGCTCATGGGAATTGTAGTCTGGATTGCAGCACACAGGGTCTTTTTAGAATAAAACAGAGGACCCTTTAGTAAAGGGACTACAATAATAATAAATTGCTTCAAGCCCTCCCCCAAGAATCTTTTTTCCCCACTCAAGCACTCGGGATCCCTTGGGCCAGAGGAAATTTAAAATATTTCTCTTTCCCTAATAAAAAATATGTAATTACATAAAAATGAAATTAGCAAAAGCCAGCAATGTTAGGTCCACAATCCTAATCAGCAACTGTGTGGCTGGTTAATGACCAGAATTCTTATTTGCAGAATCATTCCCATCACAAACTGAGTTAGTTGCAAATGTGACAAAGATAGGGTGACCATATTTCCCAACGTGAAAATAGGACATAGCATGAAGGAGGCATGAGCCATCTGGCTTCAACACTTGCCTGAGTCTCCCAAGCAGGGCTGGTCTGAGCCCCTCTTCCCCAGAACAGTACTTGCCCTCATCAGCAGAGGCTGGGGCTGAGCACCTAAGCCCTGCCAGGTCTAGTCCCAGACCACACATGGATGATAGCCCAAGTTGCACCAACCAGCACCTCACATCTTCATTTGGCCCCCCCCAAAACATTACTCTGTGCCCCCTGAAAATTTTGACAAAACTGAATATTTGTTCCTTTTTCTCTTGTCAACAGATGATCGTGGTTTAAGAAGGGGACTGACCCTGACAATGTATGAAGTATGGTCACCCTAGATAAAGAGGGCTCCAAAAGGTGACTCACCTCAGCCCATATACTTCAGTCCTGTGATATCTGCATCACCAGGACCCATTCTACTCAGCTGCTACTGCAAGTTTGGGGTTTAGTGAAGTCAGCACCTCAAACTCTGCTCATGCCTAATCTGGTTCTACAGAGTCAAATCCACCAGCTCCATTGTGACTAGGTGAAGTGAGTTCCATAGATACCAGCTTAGGTCACACAACGTTAGTCAGGGTCTAGAATCTCTGTGTGGGAAACCCAAAACAAAGCCAGACCCCCTGAAAACAATCTCTGGTTTCTGGAAGAATCTCTAGTCACCTTGCATAACTGAATTTATTACTATAGTTGAGGATGACCCAACTTTCCCTAATCTATACTTTTCAATAATTTCTCCAGACATTCCTTTCAAAAATGCATTTATATCCGCCACTTAATATCACTTCCAGAAACAAAGAAATTTCTAACAATACACATCATAAACCATTATATGAAAATGCAACATCATCATTCATGTCAATTAAGCCTGCCAGAACTTTTCCGCCTCTCTCCGATGAGGAGGACAGAATGTTTCTCTTTCCATTTCAGTCTTCTAGTTCTGAGGCTTACAGAGATAAATCTTGTTTAAGGCTTTTTCACTAGTGTTGGCCTTTGAATCAAGCGAGGCATTCTGTGGTATTTAAAGGCTTCTTGCTATATAGACTATATCGGATTTTAACTGTACTATCCTTCTCTCTCAATTTAATTGACTCTTCTAGTCTAATCAAAGTTGATCTTTCTACACTGTGCTTACTGCAATTCATGTCTGTTCTAAGTACTTCTGGACATTTGTGTTCTTAGGTACCTTGTTTAATCCTGTCAGTAAGCTCTATGCACCCATTTGTTTTTATTTAATTATACTTTGAACCAGTGAAAGTCAAGGACACAATTCAACTATTAGTCCCATTCAGCTCTGAAAAAATGACCTTGGGTTAGCATGGTAATAGTTTTGCCAATACGAATAGAATATGCATATAAAATAACGTTGCTACAGACTTATCAGACAAAAGCCATTCAGTTCATACATGTCCCACAAACTCCTGTGTGCATCTCTTAGGACACCCACCTATTTCATTCAGTTAAAGGAATAGGATAGCACAAACATACTAATAACTATTAGATTATGCTCACGTACCAAGCTGAATCAGCTAGGCACCTTGAGGAAGAATTTCCAGACAAATGCACCATAAAACCAAGTATATGCCTGTGAGACACTGATAGTTTCATCCTCTGGACAGACAACCTAAGTCCCTTATAGATTTCTACCACAACTTCAACATCCATCATCCATCCATCCAAGCCTCTTTTGAAGAGTCCCACACCCTCATCAACTTTCTAAATACAACAATCAGTATTAACAATGGACCCTTACTGGCAACTATGGGACGGGTTTCTCCAGAGTGCCACCTGAACCTGGGTTCTCTCTGAGCCTCCCTGACTCAACCAGCCTGGGCTCCCTCTCACACTGTGCTGCTGTGACAAGCTGCAGAGCCCCCCAGCCTGCACTTTTACCAGAATACATACAGGTAGAGACATACCCTGCTGCAGTTACATGCAAGCTCTCTGCCTAGCCCCTGCATAGGAACCCTATAGCTAGGGTAACTATCACATTCTCAGGCATTTTTCCTGTCTCTAATATACACCCAAACTTGCACCATCTTGCACTGCACAGCAAAGCTCATAAAATTCACCCCCTCCTTCAGTGTGGAGGGGAACATGAAACAGCCTTTTCCCCCTGAACTACGGATTACCACTTCACTCCAACTCACTAGTTTAGATTAACTACAAAAAGGGAGATTTTAAGCAACTACAAGCGATAGCAGACAGATCAAAGCAGATTACCTAACAACTCTAAACTAAACGTAACGTACTAAATATGAACAGATTCACACCCTAAGAGATGATACAAGCAAGCTGCAAATTCTTAAGGGGCAAGCTGTACTTGCTTTGCAGCTTGGAATCTCCATATCTTTCATATGCAGGCTAGAAACCCCACTGGCCCATATCTAGTGCTTCACCCAGTTCAGTCTTTGTTCTTCAAGTGTTCCCAGGAGTCTTCTCAGGTGGGAAGTTAAAAGCCACAGATGATGTCATTCCCTGCCTTTTACAGTTTGTGCATATGGCAGGAAGCCTTTGTTTCAAAGTTTGGTTCCCAAAGCATTTTGTGGAAAAAACACTGATATTCCATGATGGTGTCCAGAATCATGTGACCTGGTCACATGTCCTTGTACAGCCATAGCAGCTATCACTCACAGTCTGTTTGGGGCATTCATAGGAAGGTTCACCAGATGAGAGATAAGCTCCTCCTAAGGGCCTCAGGCGCCTTTTTTTTTTTTTTTTTTAAGACTGGCTCATTGCCCTGAATAGGCCTTTCCTTACCAGCTATACAGTCTGAAAGTACCTTGTCTAATGGACCTTACTCAGGTGTGACTACATTTGAAATTAAGATATTTAGTCAATATTCCTAAATTCTGATACAGATTGGTACATGCATACAAATAGGATAATCATTCAGCAAGTCATAATTTTTCAGTTACAATTTTAACTTCACAGATCCAGTAACCAGCCCAAAACCACCAAGAAATCTGATATCTACAGCCAGTCACTCAAATACTACAGAATATGCTCTGAGCAGACAGTCCAGGATACTCACCGTACCATACTTAACTGCTTTCATCAAACAGGGGTCCTGTGGCACCATCAAACAAGGACACTCCACCAGAAGACTAGATTGCAACATAGAACAGGCCATCCAAATACTCCAAGACAAACTGCTTCAATACCAACAAAAAGATCTGACTACACAGCCCTAGTTGTTACCTCCAACCCTACACTGGAATCCCATACTCGAAAGAAACCACATCCTGATATCAGGGCTGGATTAAGGTGAGGGGCTAGCTGGGCAGCTGCCTGGGGCGCCAACCTATGGGGGGGGGGTGCCTGATGGCAGCTGTAAGGGGCCCCATGTGTCCGGGGGCCACGCGGCACCCCTTACAGCTGCCATCAGGCACCGCACGCCCGATGGCAGCTGTAAGGTGGGCCGCGCACCGGGGGGCGGGGCCATGCATGCGTCACGTGCCCGCGGTACAGGAATGGCTCAAGCCGGCCCTGCCTGTTATAAATCTTTCCTGAACTTATACTTCATGCCTTCGAATAACTCCAAGCTCATCATCAGAAGCAAGTTCTCACTGATCAGGACCCACTAACTGAAAATAGCATCAGATCCTCCAACAACAGATGCAAAACCTGCATTTTTCCATTTCTATGATGATCAATATTCCCCACAATGAACCTTTCAGGACCCATGGGTCCTACACCTGGTGCACTCATCCAGTGCACTAAATGTCCCAACGATGGGGAGAAACAAGACAATTGGTACACTCTCAAAAACTCACAAAAATTATAAGAGTCAAAAACATCTCACTTGGACAAACATTTTAAAAAAGGCTCACACTCGAACTTCAGTCTTCATCCTCAAAGGAAACTTACACAATATGTTGACGAGACAAGCCTGGGCACTTTCATTCATAACTTTGCTAAACTCTAAAAATCATAAACTTAGAGAAACTGGATTTATGGTTTATTACAATGTGTAACCCATTATTCCCCCTTTTTTCCCCAATCCCATGTCCACAGAGGTATTAATTAGCCTATTCACCTTGAATGGTTTTTTAGAATGTGTTAAACGCTTATACTAAACAACCTGCTCCACACCTATTTAGTTGTAACACTCTGAGTACCTTTCCCAGATTCAAAGAGCTCAGAGAAGCTTAAAAGCTTGTGCCTCTTGCCAACAGAAGTTAGTCCAGTAAAACACATTCCCTCACTCACCATGCCTCCCTAATGTCCTGGGACCTAATTTGCTACAAAAACACTGTTAGACAGCTAAAACTACCAATGCAGAGGGGACAGCTGGAAAGTTCTGATATTTGTTTGTATATACAGAAGAACTTCAGAGTTACAAACACCAGAATTACAAAGTGATCAGTTAATCACATGCATTATCAGACATCATCAGACACACACACACACACACACACACAGAGCAAAGCAAATTTAAACTACATAATAAAGTTTCAAAGCTGTATTGTTCTGTTTTAAATTTTAGAAAGAACCGTGTTTTGTGCAAATGTTTCAGAGTTACAAACAACTTTCATTTCAAAGAGGTTCTGAGGCTCTGCTGTGTATTTTTAAATTGATTTTGTGTTGTATCCCTCTTCCCTATCCATCTTATATCAGTAGTTCTCAAAGTGTGGTCTGTTGACTACTAGTAGTCCATGACCATCTTGCAGGTGGGATGTGGGCTTGGGGCTCACCCCCCCAGTGGGGAGCCTGCGCTGGCGTTCTAGCCCTGCATCCCTTCCCCCTGCACGGTGGGAATGCCAGTGCCAGCTTCCCACTGTGGAAGGCAGGGGACGGACAAGCCTCACTGGCTGGATCTGGCTTGCCAGGGAAGTGCTGACACTGGGGGAACAGCAGCACAAGAAACCACTTGCCTGGAGGCTTTTGCCACTGCTTTCATTGGCCAGAATCATAGCACAGGGTGCATTGACTAGGAGTACTGGGAGGCATGGAGCCAGGTAATGGGAGTGGGTTAGGGTTCTCCATCTCCCTCATGCCCAGATCCTGTACCCTTTCTCCCTCACGCATGCTCATTCTGCTGAGACCCCCCCACCCTCACTTCACTCCTGCACTCCTCCACCCACCCAGATAGCCCACCTCTGACACCTTCCAGCATACGTTTTGTCATCATGGGTGGTTGGCTGGTGGCCCACAGAAAGGTCTGCATTGAATGGGGTGGGCTGCAGGCCAAAAAGTTTCAGAACCACTGCTCTTAGATTAGGAGCTCTCCTTCCTCATCTTCCTAGATTATGAGCTCTGTGGAACAGTCTTCCTATGTATTTGGACAGCATATTGTAGATGCTATCTTAATAAAAATAATTATTGGGATTTGAAGGCCATAAAATTGGACATATTTCTATAAACCTTAACATTCAAGCAGAGTTCCAAGAGCTGTTTGAATCATTGGTCCCTTCACAAAACAGTAGGGAAAAGAATGAACAGGCAAACTAAGTTATTGCAATTAAGCAGAAGGAAAGGAAGAGGAGAGTTAGAAATAAATGAGGGAAAGGGCAGCAGAGACCAATGCTAAAGCATGATTGTGATTTTGTGACTTATGAAGAGAAGCAGTCTGCTGTGGCACAAAAAACCTTAAATGGGAGTCTAAAGCTTTAGTAGCTTGCATCCAACCTTTTAGTTAAAGTATTTGCAAATTTAAAAAACAAATATACAGATCTGCTGTATGAATTGAAAAATTTAACTTTTGGCATTAGAGCCAGGCAAATAACTGACTTTTTGATTCACCATCAGTTCCTTTTTAAAAAATGAATATATAGTGTGGCAAAGCTCCAGCCATGTCCCTGCCCTTCTAGGCAGTTGTTAGATGCCTCAGAGGTTTGCTATGATCCTTCATACTGCCTCTTATCTTTTCTAGCGGCCAGGGTCACAGTTTACTGATCAATTGTCATCATTGGCAAAGTCAAAGGATTAGGATAAACCCCTCTCATAATTCCTGGCTTCCCTTCCCAGGAACAGACTTTTATTGATGGGGGGGGGGGGGGGGGAGAGAGAACCCAAGCCTGCCTATGACTCCAGGTTCCAGCCCAGGGACCCTAAATAGTGGCAACAGATGGGATTTTTCCTCAACCCTAATAAAACAGCCTTTCCCTGGGCCACTTCCCCAGTCACTCCCCTAGTACCTGAGCAAATCTTTCCTGCTTCAGCACAAATACTCTTTCCTTTTTGAAGTCCTCTTGTCTCCAGCAATGCTCCTCTCAGTCCTTCACTCTTCTCCTTCTCCCTCTCTTGCCTGATGGAAACCTTTGAAAATAGCCCACCAAGTCTTAGCCTGGTGCTTGATTAGCCTGCTGCTTTAGGTAAGTTCTTAATTAGCTGCAGGTGCCTGCTTGCCTTGATTAAATGGCAGCAGTCTCTGGCAGTTTATTCAGAAAACCATTCACCCAGCTCCTGGTATGTCTGTCCTCCACAAACTATAGTTGGAAATTTTTGTTTGGTGTCAAACAAAACATTTTGTTTTGGGCAATTTTAGCAAAAAGCAAAGGAAATCTGGATTTGAACAACAGGAGGAGACAACAACAATGCAACCACAAATAATCTGTAGCCCACTAGTTAGGGCACTCATCCAAGATGAAAGAGACATAGATTCAAATTCCCTCTCTGCATGATTTTTTTGCACAGTTCCTGCAGTGCTACCACAGCAATCCATACTGCCTTTGCTTTCTCTTAGAAGGCTATGAACAACTGTAATTGTCAGCTGTCACAATTCACCACACAGCTCTTTATAGGCAAGTACATTTATTCTTAGGATCAAAGTATTCCAGAGACAAACATGTAAAACAATGAAAGTTTTTGTGCATATGCTAAAAGCTTACTAGAGTTCACACACCAGTTTTATTGCATCTCAGTAGGCCAAAGGCCTTTCAGCCTTTCCCAGAAGGGATTGGGGCTCCCCGTGGACAGGAGGTCCTGTCCATTTGATGGATAAGAAGGCAGACCAGTTTAAACTCCGGATATTTATTCTAAGTCTCTTCTTTGTCTAATGGACTCTGGAGAACTCTGATTGAACTAGGTCAAGGTTCTTCTCTGGAGGTATTACAGCCTGAGTGAATTTTCCTAATCAGCCCCCACTGTTCTTTGTTCTTGGAAAAGCTGTGGTCACCAAGTTATAGACAATTCTCGGCACAAAGATACAGTAAAAGCTCCCAAAGATATTGCCATATCTGTCACAACAGTGTGCTCCTCTTTTCATGTCTTGCTTAAAAACTCAGTTTCTCAAACCTGCAAATTTGCATGACAACAATAACATTTTACAAAAAGATGTGGATAAACTCACAGATGGTGAGGATGAACCATCCACAAATTATACAATTCATAAAGCCAGAACAATTCTGTGCACCAAGTCCTGCAATGTTGGACCCTTTTGATTCTAGGGCTTGAGGCAGTAGCTTTACTATCTGCATCCAAATAGTTGGCAAAGGATTTCAAAAACATAGAAGAATACATTTGTGGTATCAGAACAGAAACTTGATTCTTTTTGTCTAGTAAACCACAGAGCCTGTGCAGAGAGGGACTGTAGCCAAACCTGATCCCAGGAGAATGAGGGCTGACCTCACTGGAATTCTTTAGTGGTGGCCAGGAGAGGTACATTGCAGCAACCACCTTGACATTAGTGCATTGCATGCACGTATGCTGGCTCGACTGGTGTTTAAAGGGGGTTCTGGGCCACAGGAAGCATCCCATTTTTCAAGACTCTTGCACCAGCTGTGCTAGATTCTCAGAATCTTGGCACTGAGAGTTGTGCTCTAAAGGAGCACAAGGGAGAAGGCCCTGTATGTCCCATGCCTCTGTTTGTATAGCTGCACAGGGACCACCACATTCTGGCTCTTTTTCTTAGCGAGCAAGCTGTGAAAACCATGCTTGTTAACCTTGCTACTTGCAGACTTGTTTTTAAATGCTTTTTTTTTTGCCCAACGTGTTTGATATCACTACTGCACTTCCTCAATCTCTCTACTATCAACAACATCATGCCAGAGCCACCTTACAGTGCACAGAGTCTTTCAATGATTTCCCTTCTGATGAACACATGACATTGTTGTGAAGGTAAATACGTCATACGAACCATTCAAAGTGAACCAGCTCACACAATTATGATGCCAAAAGGGGTCCATGTGGTTGGCTGGGAGCTGTAGAAGTGCCACAAGTTGAGATGCATTACTTAGGACTTCCATGTCTCACCTTTCAGGTTAAGCAAAATGCAGGACAATGTAGCACTTTACAGACTAACAAGATGGTTTATTAGATGATGAGCTTTCGTGGGCCAGACCCACTTCCTCAGATCAAATAGTGGAAGAAAATAGTCACAACCATATATACCAAAGGATACAATTTAAAAAAATGAACACATATGAAAAGGACAAATCACATTTCAGAACAGGAGGGGGATGTGATTTGTCCTTTTCATATGTGTTCATTTTTTTAAATTGTATCCTTTGGTATATATGGTTGTGACTATTTTCTTCCACTATTTGATCTGAGGAAGTGGGTCTGGCCCACGAAAGCTTATCATCTAATAAACCATCTTGTTAGTCTTTAAAGTGCTACATTGTCCTGCATTTTGCTTCAGCTACCCCAGACTAACACGGCTACATTTCTATCACTTTCAGGTTAAAGCATCCCTAAAGCCTGTGCTTTTACACTGGGATTTCCCCAACATCCCCTCTGTTAGAGGAGCTCTGATGTCCAAAGCTTTTTATGAGCTACACTATGCTTCCTGGCTGAGAACAACAGAACAGCCCCCCACACTGTCTCTTTAATGTAGACTCATCATGATAATTAAAATACATTCCTAGTAAAAATGCAATCTCTAATTTTTGCTGCTTTAAATATAAAAAGCTATCATGGAGAGTGGAGGCCTTCAACTTTTTAAGATCCGCTGCTAGTGGAAGTGGGCCTAGTTCTATTGACTTCAGTGGCGCTATGCAGACCTGCACTAGAATATGGCCCCTAGTCTCATGCAGTCAAATCAAACATGAAGGTTACTTTAGAAAGAACCAACAACCCAACTAATCTTAGAATGGAACTTGATATGTTTATGAACCAGATGATATGGCAAGGTTGCCTGCTATAGCAGGGGACTGGACTGGACGACCCCGGAAGTCTCTTACTATGGTTATAATAACTATATAAAAGATAATTTAGTGTAGAACATTTCATCGAGCACTATAATTTCTAAGTGCTAATTTAAAACATAAATGGGTAACCTTTACATCTGAAGAGAAACAGGAATGGATTTCCAGTTACACTGAATAAAAGACTTAAAAATTGAGGATATCTGTTCAATTGTTGGTCCTTATTTAGGAGGGCAAAGGGAGAGATTTAAGATGGGCTTTAGAATAAGCTGATGAATAAAGGCTTAGATCTACAATTTCTTTTTACAGTGTTCCTCATCAGCTTGCAAATCTCCATAAAATAAACTAGTTCAACTCCCTAAGGGCTTTTTTTTTTTTTACAAACCCAGAATGAGCATAAATAATATAAATCAGTCCTTTCTTTTGTATCCAAAGTGCAAAATAGACTTTGTAAATCAAATTTTTATTAAGGTTTTAGTGGTGTTATTCATAATTCATTCACAGCGGGAATAGAGAGTAGACAATTACCTAATAACAAACCCAAAGCAGCAAATGCAGACAAAAACACAAATCTCCCTAACTCAGTAGCTTCAGCAGTATTTTATTAAGAAAGTGATGCAGTGGTGGAATAACCAAATGACACTGTGGGTGCCTTTCTGGAGCACCCTAAATTCGAAATGAGACGCAATTTGCATAGCAAAAATTGCGTATCTTATCCTAAATCTATTTCAACATAGCTTATTTTGAAACTTGGTACATCTACACAATACCGTATTTCAAAATAATGCACTATTTCAAGCCATACCTCATTCCTCGTGCAATTGTCTGTCTGTTATTTCAAATAATATTTAGAAATAATAGATGGCTTGTGTAGATGCAGGGTAGCTATTTCAGGATATGGTACCTCTGGTATAAGTGCTGTGTAGACGCTCCCAATTTTGAAATAAGATATTCCAAAATAATCTACGCAATTGATGTAGCTCAATTTGCATAGCTTATTTCAAGGTAAGCCCTGCTGTGTAGACACACCTTTATAGACTGGGCATTGATTTATTGCTGGGATTCCTGAAAAAGGAAATTGGCTGCATGCCATCTATACGCATCTCTGCCAATAAGTGGTGTGTGTAACAGCAACAAGTTGCACTATGAATACTCCCAAGTCAATGTTACAGATGTCTTTTTCACCAGGAACCCAACCTGCAACACTCTGACCTCTGCTATCAGTTGGCAGAAGGGAAAATGGGTATTGTTCTGTAAAAGACGTTGCTGAAAGAATATATTTTTTATTCTTCCCTAACATGCATTAGGCAGGCCCCAATCCTGCAAACACATGCATGCTTAATTTTATGTGAAAAAGCCCGTAGAACTCAATGGGACTATGCATGTGCTTCCATGGTTTGCAGTTCATATGGATACATACACAATTTCTATTTTATGGAATAACAAAGTTGTTCACAACAGTTATCCTCAAGCCCAAGCTTTATTTTATTCAGCATATTCCTGGTTTCATGCAATCCTTTTTATCTTCACATGCATAACTAAGAAAAGACAGTCTCTAACACTTTCTAATGCTCAAACCTTGATCTATTTATCAAACACCCACTGGCTTTGATTATTGTCATGCTTTTAACACAAACCATTTTAGAAGTGCTTGCCCTCCAGTTTCTTAGGAGTAAAGTCTTTGAAAGTGTTCAGTATTAACCTAACTCTGTTCCCAAAGAAATCCGTGGGAATTTTACCTTAGACTACAATAGGAGTGAAAATAGGATAATGATAACAGGATAAATGAAAATAGGATAAATGATCTAGAGAAAGGGGTAAGCAGTGAGGTGGCAAAGTTTGTGGACGATACTAAACTGTTCAATATAGTCAAGACCAAAGCAGACCGAAGAACTTCAAAAAGATCTCACCAAACTAAATGATTGGGCAACGAAATGGCAAATGAAATTTAATGTGGATAAGTGTAAAGTAATGCACACTGGATAAAATAACCCCAACTATACATGCAATATGATGGGGGCTAATTAGCTACAACTAATCAGGAAAGAGATCTTGGAGTTATCATGGATAGTTCCCTGAAAACGTCCATGCAATGTGCAGCAGCAGTCAAAAAAGCAAATAGGATGCTTGGAATTATTTAAAAAGGGATAGAAAATAAGATGAAGAAGATCTTACTGCCCCTATATAAAACTATAGTACGCACACATCATGAATACTGTGTACAGATGTGGTCACCTCATCTCAAAAAAGGAGATCTTGGTATTGGAAAAAATTCAGAAAAAGGCAACAAAAATGATTAGGGTGTGGCAGCGTATGCCCACCCCGCCACAGAAATGGGATGATTCCAGGGGTGTTCACTGCCTGATTGGTCACTGGACCGGCAGCCGTCTTGATAGACCAGAAGTCTCTTGATCCCTACGCAACTCTAATTCCATGAGTAGTCCTACTCACTGGGCAGAATGGCCTACTGGCCAAAGTCAATAAGCCTTCCCAGCTCCCGGGCAATATGGCCTAACAGCCAGAATCAGTAAGCGCCCTTGCATCAGGGCAGTAGGGCCTAATATCCAGAGTCAATGGGCGCCCCCAGTTGCAGGGCAGTAGGGCGGTTTGCCCCTGGTAGGGGGACCCAGGCTCACCCTGAACTACTGGGTCCCAACCCAGGGCCCTATGAGCGTAGGGGTTGCCTACTGCTCCCTCTTGGCAGGGACTGTGGCCAAAACACACCGAGGATACCTAGGTGTGAGGGGCAGCTCCTGCACTCTCCTTGGCTCGCTTCTTACAGGCCCCATCGGGGTGTCCCCCCACCTAGCCATTGGGTCACACCATTCCCCAGCTATGGTTTCTCCCTGGATCTCCATAGGAGTTGAGCAGTCACTGCCTCTCGGCCTTTCAGTTCCCTGTATCTGGACTACGGGTTGTAACAGCGCTGGAGCTCCGCCTGGAGACCTTCCCCTTTGCTGGCCAGCCCAGCCTGAGCTGCTCCCTGGCCTTTTATACTGCCCCAGCACTTGGAGCATGCCCAGTCCAGTTGAAGGGGGGGGGGACTTCCTCCACCCACAGGGTTTTCATCCCTCCCGTTCTAGTGCGGAGTATGCCCACCCCGTCACACAGGGATATAGAATGGCTGCCATATGAGGATCTAGCCGTCTAGCCTTATGCAGTGTAATATGCCTCAGTTGACCATACTAGCCATCCTTTCTAAATAGCCTAATGTCAAGGCAGGAACAGACCAGAAGGGTCCTTGTTACTCACTATTGTCATCCTTTTCTCCTTAGATTGTTTTCTTCATTGAGAGTATAATGTTTTTGGTATTACTGAAAAATGTGTAATAATAATAGTAACTTTAATCTTAGAATATTTTTACAAAAGCAATTGTGTAATCCTTACTTGTGTGAAGCAGCTATGCAATTAATTTTGTGTGTGTGTGTGTGTGTGTGTGTGAAGAATGTGAGTGTTTCTTTCAAAAGAGATTAGTATGAAGACCAACACAGCAAGCAGATGATCAAAGGAAGGGCAAAGGAACTATCAAGTGTGCTCACAGTATTCAGTGATGGATGAGGGGCAGATTGGTGACTCTAAAGTTAGAAGCGAGCACTCCCAGGCTACGTCTAGACTGGCATGATTTTCTGGAAATGCTTTTAACGGAAAAGAGCGTCTAGATTGTCACGGATGCTTTTCCGCAAAAGCACTTTCTGCGGAAAAGCGTCCGTAGCCAATCTAGACGCACTTTTGCGCAAAAAAGCCCCGATTGCCATTTTCGCGATCGGGGCTTTTTTGCCAAAAACAAATCTCAGCTGTCTACACTGGCCCTTTTGCACAAAACTTTTGCGCAAAAGGGACTTTTGCCCGAACGGGAGCAGCATAGTATTTCCGCAAAAAGCACTGATTTCTTACAGTAGGAAGTCAGTGCTTTTGCGGAAATTCAAGCGGCCAGTGTAGACAGCTGGCAAGTTTTTCTGGAAAAGCGGTTGATTTTCCGGAAAAACTGGCCAGTCTAGACACAGCCCCAATGTGTGACGATAACAAATCTTATCAAAATCAGGGTGTGGCAACATCCAGAAAAGCCATCAGCAGATTGATATTAAACAACAAGGAAAACGATCTCCAGACAAACATATGTTGCAGAGTAACCCACTACAACATGATGCAGCAAAATCCATAGATTTGAATAAGAGATTCCTATAAAAGTGAGGTGTTTGCATGGTTCTTTGGGTATTTATCGTGCTAAAATTGGCACATAGGTCTGGACTAACAGAAGCCTGGCTCGTCCCTCGCATTCAACATAGCAGGCCACTAGGTCGATGTGAGCAACAGATTGGTAACTATTACAACAATAGAATGGTGTGCATGTGGGTGTTTGTGCGAGTGTGAATGAGTATGCTTTTTACTTTGTATTCTCAATAAACACAGTGTATTGCCTTTCCTCCTAAAAAGATCCCATGTGCTTCTTACAAGCATAACACGGAGACATTGCTCCCTACACTAGCTTCTCCATAGACTTTTGAATCAAGTTCAAGGTTTCATTCCTTATCATCAAAGTGCTGCATGACCCGTGGCTTAAACATAAACATACACATACACACACACACACACACACACACACACACCTATACACTACCAAAACAAGAGACACCACTGCACACTTTTTAACCTTTGTGGAGAGGATAAGAGAACAACATGTGATAGAAATGTAATTACATTGCTTAATGTACTACAGGCGGTCCCCGGGTTACATGGATCCGACTTACATCAGATCCCTACTTACAAACGGGGTGAGGTAACCCTGCACTAGCTGCTTCCCCCCAGCAGACCAGGGAGACACGAAGCTATCGTCCCGTCCCCGTCCCCTTCCCCCGCAGACCAGGGAGACGCGGAGCGGCTTTTCTCAGCAGACACCTCCGCTTGAGAATAAAGGACTGAGGGAAGAGAGGTGTTGGAGAATAAAACTGAGCTCTGGAGAAATGTTTGGCTAGAGTTTCCCCTACAATATGTACCAGTTCCGACTTACATACAAATTCAACTTAAGAACAAACCTACAGTCCCTATCTTGTACGTAACCCAGGGACTGCCTGTACTAGAAAGAACTCAGATACTATGGTAATGAGCAAAGTATAAAAACCTGAATAGAATGATTAACAAACTAGAAGCAAGTGAATTGACTATGGTCATTCTAATACTTCTGTGTCAGCAGTTCCCATACTGTGTGTTGTCACCTACTACCATCAGCACATAAGGTTGTAAATTCATTGGGCCAGATTTGGCCAGTGAGATGATGCTACCTGGAACCCAATGTGTCAGGACTTTCTTCATAAGCATCATGCTAGAAAACTAATACTTTAATCACAGAATGGCAGCTTCCCCCATAACATGAGCTGACACAGAAGCCACCATTTTGTAAATCACAAAATTAACTTGTCTCTCACACCATACGTGCGTGAAACATCACATTATGCAGAGACAGCCATTTTGTAAAATGGTGGCCTCCTGGCAAAACATTCGTGGAGCAGGTCCAGACATAGCTGTGCAGATGCCATTTTGCCATGTGTGCTATCTAGCTGTGAAAGCATCTACCTGAGAGAATTTGAATCCAAAACATCCTTACCTCTGAGTAGCAGCTTGAGCTTATGCTAGAATTTTCTGAAATGGGAATCTGCAGTAGCTTAAGGCAGAGCTCATATCTTGAATACCCTATTGGCAACATGATAAAAAAATCAATGTAAGTGACTGTCTTTGTGCTGACCTAGTATCATGTGGTATCCTAAAAGCTGGTTTAATTTGCTTACCAATGAATTCCTCTTTCCAATTTGTGGTAAGAGGCACCATGGACACACCTCTCGGGGTTGGGCAGATCATACTTAGTCCTGCCTTGAATGCAGGAGACTGGACTGGAAGACCTCGAGACCCCTTCAAGTCCTATGTTTCTGTGATTTATCCGTAGAGTATCTGCTTCAGCCTTCAGCAGTGAGTTTAGTGATACAATTATGAACAAAAACAAGAGTGCAAGAAAGATGTTCATATTTATGACAAGGCTTTCTTTGAGTATGACATCACCAGTGTTTTTGTCAAGAATGAAGAAAGGCCAAAATTCTACTACTGTATCTCCCATAGTGTTATCTAGTGAAAGAATGAAGCTTCATAAACTTAAACAGCACTTGGAAACCGTTCACAAGAAATACACAGGAAAACCGAGGTAATTTTTCCAGCATCAGAAAAAAAGAACTTTTGGGCAAACAAGCACAATTCAAGAGAGCCAAGTCAGTTTCTGACCATACTCAAAAGGCATAATTTGAGGTGAGTCAACACATCACACACAGCCCAAGACCCCTACACAACTGGAAATACTTTGATTTTGTCAGATACAACTGATATGTTGAAGATAATGTATGGGAAAACAGCCATATCGCCCACCAACAATAAGTGAAGGCAATTGATTGAGGCAATAGCAGCAGATCAGGAAAACATTTTAGTGGCACATCTGAAAAACATGGATGCTTTTGCTCTTCAGGTTCATGTGAGCACTGAGTGCTATGATGCATGTTTCTTGGCTTTTGTGAAATACAAATGGAGGATGCAATTGTCAAAGACCTTCTGTTCTGTCTTCTTCCTGCTGGACATGAGACAGCACAAAGAATGCTCCATGTGCTATATGCAAGACAAAAGTAACTTGTGGGATAACATAGTACACTTTTGCACAGATGGAGCTTTGTCTATGGCAGGCCACGAAAAGGTTGTGGTAAAGAAAGTTCCTCCATCTGGTATATGGACTCGCTGTATGATTCATAGAGAAAAATTGACTTCTAGAGCTCTGAACCCAGAACCAGGTAAAGTTCTACAATTTTGTAAAATATATCAAGACTCCACTTCTTCATGCACATCTGTTTGTGAAAGCATATGAAATCATGGGGTCCAATCATGAGGTGTTGTTTTACCACACTGAAGCTCAATGGTTCTCAAAAGGAAAAGTATTGGGATGATTTTACAGTGTGAGAGCTGAGCTGCATGCCTATGCAATAGTCTGGGGAAAGAGTGACTCTGGTGATTTTCTGTGACCAAAGAAAGTTGTGCCTTCTTGCCTATGTCACAGAGACATTTGGGGAACTGAATTAACAGAATACAGGTCTGTCTGCAAGGAACATTGTTTTCTGGTAGAATACTCTATTGAAGACAAACTATGAATCCTTCCCACAGCTTTGCAAACTTCTGGCTGACTATGAAATCATTCAGTCTCCCACACAAGTGATTGCTAAGCATCTCAGCCAGAAGGAGGTACAGTTTACATCCTTTTTCCCTGACTCTGTCATGACCAGGGTGCCATAATGGGGTGCAAAAACCCATTCAGTGCAAGCCTGATGCCATGGATTTGCCAAGCAGCTGAAATTGAACAACACATTGAAATTTCCCAAGATCAATTCTTGTGAGGAGCATAGGCCCAGCATTCTCTCCTGGGGTTCTTATTCACTGTCACTAATGAACATCTTGCATTTTTAACATGTTCTGTGAAACTTATGCTGCCACGCTTAAGCATGTATTTCCGTGAAACTGAATTCAGCACACTTCTGTCCCTCAAGTCTCTATATTGATCAGTTGCTGATGTCACATAGATTAGATGTGCAATTTGCACTATGCCCCAGACTTCAAGAAGCTGGGTTGCAACATGCAAGACTGTGTCACATTAGAAAGCATTAAATAAAATACTCAATGCAACGGTTCCCAACATTTTCCAGATGGAGACCCATTTTGACAATTCAGGAAGACTTGATCACCCAAGGCAATTCAAAAATGGGGTGACAAGGGGGGGCAGAGCCACCTGGGGAGACGCTTGGCGACCCTTTTGAAATGTATTGGTGACTCATATTTGGGTCCCGACCCATAGTTTGGGAAACCCTGACTTAATGTGTCAATTGCTTGAATTCCTTTGTTGTTAACTTGCTTTGTTGCTATCTATGGTCACAGAAAACAGTAAGTCTCAAAGTGGGGTCACAAAGGTAAAAAGTTTAGAACCCGTGCTCTAGCTAACACCATCCATATCCAACAACAGCTCTATAAATAGCTTCTGGGGGCACGGGTACTGAACAAGTGATTTCTGCCTCATGCTGGTCTTCGATCACTTCCTTGGCCTAGAGGTATAGAATGAGGTGAAACAACGTACCAAGGGTGACCACCTGAAGTGTGCAGTCATAAGTGCCAAATAATACTTTCCCGTGAGCTCCTCCATTATTTGGTTATTTTTTTGACTGTTTTTCAAAACCATGCTTATAAATGTATTTTAAAATCCAAGTTCAAAAGCAGACCCTGAATGTAAATAAGTTTCCCCAGTTAATTTTGAAAAAGGAGATAGGATTTTTGCCATATGCAGGCAAAGAACATATGGCTACAGCTTGAACATAGTTGCTGTTAGCAATCAGTAAGATCATGTTTGTTGTCTTTTCTTGAATTATAAGCTCTGTAAAATGTTTGGCAGTAACTAATTCTGAAAACTGGTTCCTTGATGCCTGTAAAAGAGTAAATAATTGAACATTTTCAGATGTCATAGCAAAAATAACTTTGTTATCTGAAATTGTACCCATATGGTTTATATTTTATAAATTTCTGCATTTTTAATACATTTGAACAGCAGACCCAGCAGGCTGGGTAAATTTGTCCCCAATCCCTTATCCTTCAGGCACAATCCACCTGTATTAAAAATAAATTAAAGAAAGTGATCTACATGAAATGAGTTAGAATAAGAGCCACGAGAAACCCAGAAACCTTCCACCCATATGGAACACATTAACAAATGCAAATTGAATCAACAGCTTTAAAGAAAGAGCTGGGAGAATCTTAAAAAGTGTTATTTTATTTTCTGCTGCACAATGCACAAATTGGGAACAAAATACTTCAGCCTTCCTTGCTATAAACTGAGAGGAAAATAAAAAGGTCTCCAATAAAAACATGAGAAGCAAAAGTATGGTAGGTTTCTATAAATTTTTAAAAAGACAATCCTGGATTGCCTCTCAAACAAAAAAGTTCCAAATTTGTGAGGATTCTGGATTTTCCTTCTGAGTTTCTCTTTGTGTCATAGAACTGAATTGAGTCACTGAAGTGGAGAGGAAGAAGGGTGCATGAGAGGTTATGTCGTCCATCCTGTATTTATTGAACATCTCACAAACATTAATGGATTTAGCCTTAAATGCCAGATACAGAAGCATTATTTGACAAATGGGGAAATGAGGCAAAGACAGATACAACTTTCACCCAGAATTCCAGTTGAAATCACTGGCACCTGAGGATACCCATCAACTTCGAAATTTAGCCTCCTGTGATTTGCCGACCCTGGCACAGGCAGCCTGTGGCAAAGTGGAACAGAACTCATTCCAGTCTTTTCACACATCCATCTTCATACTTGTAATCTCCCTGTCCTTTTCATTATTTTCATGTATGCCATCTTGATTTCTGTTTCAGGATTGAGAGCTATAACTGCAGGTGCCTTCTGTGATAAGGATTGTGAACTGGGAACCAATTAAGGAATGGATAGGATAAGAAGAAGGAAAAAGAAACACTCATATCAATAGTGATAGAAATGTAGCCGTGTTAATCTGGGGTAGCTGAAGCAAAATGCAGGACAATGTAGCACTTTAAAGACTAACAAGATGGTTTATTAGATGATGAGCTTTCATGGGCCAGACCCACTTCCTCAGATCAAATAGTGGAAGAAAATAGTCACAACCATATATACCAAAGGATACAATTAAAAAAATGAACACATATGAAAAGGACAAATCACATTTCAGAACAGGAGGGGAATGCGGGGGGGGGGGGGGGGGGAAGGAAGGAAGGAAGGAAGGATAAGTGTCTGTGAATTGATGATATTAGAGGTGGGGAGAGTGGGATGTCTGTGAGCTAATGGTATTAGAGGTGATAATTGGGGAAGCTATCTTGGTAATGGGTAAGATAGTTTGAGCATTTGTTCATTCCTTCCCGGAGAGTGTCGAATTTTAACATGAATGACAGTTCAGAGGATTCCCTTTCAAGTGCAGATGTAAAAGGTCTTTGTAGCAGAATGCAGGTGGTTAAGTCACAAAGAAAAAACAGTTTCTTGCCATTTTAACCAGAAAGGACACTCTCTCAATGACCCCCGCTCCCGGGTGCGCCACACGTGCCCTTGCCAGACCTGGCGCTGGCCTTGGCCCCGCCCCCGGGGGCACTGCGCATGCCCTTGCTGGCCTTGGCCCCGGCCCCGGGGGCGCCGTGCATGCCCGCGCCGGCCCCGGCCACGCGGAACCTGGGCATTCCCTACCCGGGATCGCAGCACATGCCGGTGCCGACCTCGGGTGTGCGTCGCATGCTTGGCCCCGCCCCCAGTCACGTGGCCTGTGAGCGGCCCTGCCCCCGTATGCGCAGCGCGTGAGCGGCCCTGCCCCCTGGCGCCCAGCAGCCCCAAAATGTTGGGGTCCACTGCTCCACATACACAAACATTCCAGATCTGTAGTTTTCTTTTGATGCCTCACTTCCTTCATTCTGGGCAATAAAATTAGTGTTCCCACTTTGCACAGTTTTATTCCGGTTATTCATTTCACTGAACATGACTGCGAGGTAACCCAGGTTAGCCATCCTCACATCATTTTTCAGCATTCCACAAATTCAGTTCTCTTATCAGCTAAGAAACTACATAACTCTTCCTTGAGATTAAATATATAGGGGCAAGCATTCTGCCTTGAGATAGACATTTCAACTCTGTGTGCATAAGCAAATGGTGCTCTGTATCCAACTCCTCGCAAAGTGCAACAAAATACCTGGGCTACGTCTAGATTGGCATGATTTTCCGCAAATGCTTTTAACGGAAAAGTTTTCTGTTAAAAGTATTTGCGGAAAAGAGCATCTAGATTAGCACAGACACTTTTCCGCAAAAGCACTTTTTGCGGAAAAGCGTCCATGCCAATCTAGATGCGCTTTTGCGCAAAAATGCCTCGATCACCATTTTTGTGATCGGGGCTTTTTTGCGCATAACAAATCTGAGCGGTCTACGGGAGCAGCATTGTATTTCCGCAAGACGCACTGATTTCTTACATGAGATCGTCAGTGTTCTTGCAGAAATTCAAGCAGCCAGTCTAGACACAGCCCTGGAGTTTTTTGCTCTGGATTTCATAAAATTAACAACTGTTACTGCAGCATTCAGAACCCTATGAAGACCTGGTTCACCATATATTTCAGCAAGAACTTCTTGGTGTAAAAAGCCATGTGTCCAAATAACACAACATGCAACAGCTTTTAGTTTTTGCACAGACCAGAATGCTTTCAGGTCATTGCAATGAGGGAAATCAGTCCAACTCAATTCTGCTGAAATAAGAAAATTTAAACAGTTTGAAAGTATCATCTGGGCTTGTTGTTATTTTGAGCTCTTTGCTAAATAAAATGTCTTCCTTTATTTCCTTATTCTACACATTCCAAACACAGGCAAATGAATGTCTGTGAATTCATCTAGTTTACAATAAAATTATTGTCACAGAGCCGATCAGTACACTGATGTCAGTATTTTTGTTAGTACCTTGCCCTTCTCCTCTCCAGATACTTCCTTTGTTAGTGCAATAACACATGTAATTATCGAAGTCTCACCACTCATATGGGGATTTTCTGTTTTAATAATTTTCTGTGCCACTATGTAAAATGACCTTAAAAGATTTTTATTTGCAGTAATTGTGCATTTCATTACCGATTTTTTAACAAGCAGTTCTTTGGCTTTCACTCAAAAAATGAATGGTACTTGAACTGATAGATTTCATGCTTTGTGATTAAATGTCTCTGCAATTTGGAGGTTTTCAACCATTCATTGGATAGCGCTTACACACAAGTTACCTCAGCTGCAGTGTGTATGTTTCCACTTCCAGAACACACAAAACCAAAATTCAAAAAGCTGTCTTCCTATTGCCTACATTTTGCAAGGTTAATAACTTTATGCTTCTTATTCATATTGCCTGCTTGGTGATTTTCAGCCCTTACAGCAACTGAAATTACTGTGGTTCTCTGCTTTAGCCCCAGGGTCATGGGCAGCAGTTATAATAGGCCAGCCTCACCTGATACTGCCACTGTCACCAGCTGCCCGCTTGCAAGTTTGGCAGGGGAAGCCTTTGTTTCATTATGCCCCATGCAGGTTCCAGGGTGGTTGAGGAAGGTACTATGTGCTATTCAGCTTCCTGGGTTCATCAGTAATCTCCCTGGATTCCAGATTACTGATGAAGCCATGTAGATGAGTAGCAGATAATGCCTCCCCAGAACCTGCATAGGGATATCAAAAGCTCTTTTAGGAAAAGACATTGTTAGACTATGGAAAGTTTAGGGTCAGGGAAGAGAGGGGAAAGGACGTGCAGTGCAGCTGTGGGTGAGCCAGGGCTCCTCTGCACAGGTGGCTCAGATGGCCCTGATCAGGGTGGGGGGGAGTGGATGGGTGGCAGCGAAGCCTCCTCTCTGGGAATTGGCAGCCTTGCTCCTGGGGAGGCTTCGCTGCAGGCTCTGCAGTATAAAGCTACACTTTGTACCACGAAGCCCGCAGTGCGTGTAACCGCTAACATTTTTAGCAGTTACACGGTTACCTTTTTGATCAATTTTTTACATCCCTAATTAGACATACCCCCATAGTCACACAAGAACCCATGGACCTTCATGAAAGTCTGCACGGGTGTAAAAATCCATCTGAATGAATCTCTTTGCAGGATGCAGTCCTGGATTTTGCCCAGAGGTTAACTTCCAATCTATATACCCAGCATAGTTAGTTAAAAGCCCATGTACTTATTGCTGTACATTTTTCACATACATTGTAGGTTGCTGATCACTGTGGAATAGTTCTGAATGTGTCTCACTGAGGAGACCGTAGGAAAACATCATCCGCACCAACTTCCAAGGTGAGCCTATGCAGATTTCAGGCCTAATTCTGCATTCTTGTCACCCCATGCTGCTCACTGAAGTCGGTGAAATTCTTTGGGTGTGCAAAGAATGAATTATTACTGTGAATGTCTTTTTGATAGCCTGTTGTTTCCCTCCTCCATTATTAGAGGAAGAGAAAGATGTTAATATAAATGTGAATTACACTGAACTACTATACAGACTAAATACAGTAACAAAATACACACAATGTTTTGTATAGTATATCAAAAAGGAGTCATTATCAGAAGATATGGGATTATATGGCTAGAAATGAGAGGAGACTTCTAAAGCAGTAAGTTCTTTACCAGGGACTGCCTTTTTGTTATATGTTGTACAGTACCTAGCACAGTGAAACTGAGGTCACTAGGTGTTATTGCAATTCAAATAATAAATAATAACATTTCCAAAGCTTATCAAGACCTTTGAATCCTCAAAACATCTATTTTTTTAAAATTGCAATTGAATTTCCTTTTAAATCTTGAAAGATAAACTGCTAGTAATCAGCTAATAAGGATCAAAACAAAACCTACAAAGGCAGGCTGCTAATTATTTAACTCTGCTTTACTAAGTCTGTTTCTTTAACAGGAAGAAAGTACATTCATGAAAGTTTTACTGGTTAATGAAATATGTTTTCTTAGCCAAAAAAAACATTCAATAGTCCACAGTTGTCTGGGGGCGGGTAGCTGGTGTTAAATCAGAGGGTTTCTTTTTTTTTCCATTTATAATAACCACCCAGATAGCTCACAGCAGGAGTCAAGAATGCCTTGCTAATGATCTTCTATCAGTTTGTGCATCATGATGCATCACAGTCGTTTCGGTGCAGTTGGGGTATTTCAATTCACTCATTCCTTATGTTATCAACTGCCTTTCTTTTAAACACTGTTTAGACAGCACATAGTTATTCTTGAAAAGTGCTTCGCTATATGTACTTTGCTCAGTTATGTGCCGCCAATAATTTAACAAGGGACTCTAATAAATCTTATCCTTTCCCCATTTGCCTGTGATAAACCTTGTCTACCTGAGATGTGTGTGTTTACAGACAACTGTAGGGAAGGGCTGGGAAAACTATTTACATATTGTCCAATTTTAACAACAACAAAATCCCTCTGTCATGACCATGAGGCAAAACAAACTATAGTAGCTGGCCTTCTGCTAAGAAGGCTTAAACATTGTTCTTGAAACTCACACTGGGATTTTTAATAGTAATAGAGATGCAGCCGTGTTAGTCTGGTCTTGCTGAAACAAAATACAGGACTATGCAGCACTTTAAAGACTAACAAGATGGTTTATTAGGTGATGACCCACTTCCTCAGATCAAATTGTGGAAGAAAATTGGCATGACCACATATACCAAAGGGATACAATCAAAAAAGTGAACACATATAAAATTGACAAATCAGATTTTAGAAAGGGAGAGGGCGGGGGAGGTTAGTGTCTATGAGATAATGAAATTAGGGGTGATAATTATCCTGTTAGTCTTTAAAGTGCTGCATAGTCCTGTCTGGAATTTTTAAAGGAGCCATGCGAGTTAGGTGACTGAATCTTAATGAAATTCAGTGGGAGAATTAGGCACCTAATTCCCTTTAAATTTCTTTAAGAATCTCAGCACATATTCCTAATGAGGCCAGATCCAATTTCACTCAAGTCAACTGAACGACTCCAATTACTTCTGTGGTTTAGACCAGGCATGTAATATCGTTTGTGTCTGGTGTACTACGAGAAGACCTTGATGGGAAATCCTTCACCTGGTTATTTGGTGCATTCCAGCCCATTCCCAAAAGAAATGAAATTGCTCTTTGAAAGTATTTTTATGAATCCTTTGGATAAGCCATCTCTGAGAAGGAAAGATTTTGCTGTACCAAGAAAGGAGAGAACTCATTAGGAGCAGGGAAATCATCTAAAGTTTACCTTAAATTCGGTGGTAAAATTTTAACAAGGTTTTCAGGAGCCCTCCCCCATATCGAGACATCCTTCCAATACATCAGTAGAGTGGCTAACAAGGTGGCTCATGAGTATATAACATAAATTACATAACAAATTTCAGATATATACCTAAAGCATCCTCACTTGAAAGAGATTAGTATTTACCTTGGAGATGAAGACTAAAATATATTCTAAATTGGGATTGGTTTAGGCTAGCTTTAGTGTTCCAGATCATCTTTATTCTGTTTTGCTTCACGTAGTTCAGTTTCCGAAGCTGTTTCACTAGGTACATTGATTATGCAAGGAAAACTCTTAGCATAAATTATAGGATTCACTTTCTACCAGTAAAAGGAAAAATACACTGTATCAAAAAACAGACCAGGATTTTCCTTCTGAGCAGCTATTGTGTACAAGGTAGAACAGACCATCATGTAAACAGTAACAACATTCTGAACTTGAATTTCTCATTCACACAATGTCCTCTGAGTCACTAGCAAAAGCTACCAGATCTTCTTAGCTGTAGCTTTTTACCATTTGAATTTTTAATATAATTTAAGAAAATGTGAAAATCATTGATGTCCTTGACCATTTGGTCCTTTGAAGGACTCTGAGAACAAGTGTATGTCACATTTAAGTTTTCCCTACGTATTTTAGGGTTTTGCATAGCACCTGTCCTCACACTAATCATTACTCATACCGGTGTAAATAGCCAGTGAGATTGATCGGTTTAAGTCAACATGCTACAGTAAAAGAACACATACATAATTGTCCAAAATATGGAACCTGCATATCGCATCAATTTTTAAAAAATTTCTGTGCATGAAGATGACATATTTGGAGCAAATTCACCCATGATCAATACCAAGCATATATCTGGGACAATGAGCCAAATTCTCTACTTCCCGCCTACAATAGCCCAGTTCATTCAACAATGTTGTGCAAGTTATAAAAGTACAAATTACTCCTTTTGGTATATTCTTATTAATGGCATAACAATAGCACCAAGTAGTCCCCAATCACTATGGCCGTGTCTACACTGGTGCGATCTCGTGCAAAAGCGGCTGCTCTTGCGCAAAAAGTTGCTGCCTGTCTACACTGGCCGCGTGTTCTTGCGCAAGTAAACTGACGTTCTAATGTATAAAATCAGGGCTTCTTGCGCGAGAACTCTGACGCTCCCACTCAGGAAGAAGCCCTTTTGTGCAAGAGCTCTTCCAGAAGAGGCCAGTGTAGACAGGCAACGTGAATTTCTTGCGCAAGAAAGCCCTATGGTTAAAATGGCCATCAGAGCTTTCTTGAGCAAGAGAGCGTCTACACTGGCATGGATGCTCTTGCACAAAAGCACATCTCTTGTGCAAAAGCACATGCCAGTGCAGACGCTCTCTTCTGGAAGAGTTTTTGCAGAAGAACTCTTCCACAAAAGAGTTTTTGCGAAAGAATGTGCCAGTGTAGACGTAGCCTATGTGTGTATGTAATGAGATCCAGCCCTTTTCCTAGAATTTACATTTTAAATAGACAAAACAGACAAAAGATGTGAGGCAGTAGGCATTATAGGTGGGATCTAACTCCCAAGATAGAGAGCATGTCTAAATTTGAGCTTATTCTCAGCTCATGTAACTGACTGTACGCACGCTAATGCCTAAAAATAGCAGTGTGTTCATGTTACCATGGGCAGAAGCTCAGGCTAGCCGTCTGAGTAGGAATGAGTGGGAATGTACTTGGGGCAGCTAGTCCCAAGCTTTCATGGACATACTGCTATTTTAGGCACTACTTTGAGCAGAGCTAGTGTGGGTCTGGCTACACAAACTTAAAATCACACCTCCCAGTGCCAATGAATGTACCCTAAATGACGTGTCCAAGTTCACACAGGATATCCGGTGTAGTAACTTAACCACAAACCACCCTTCTGTTAAGTGTGTTGCAGCTGCAAAAGAGCAGGATTCGGCCTTCCTTCTTCCTTGCATTTCTAGTCAACTTTCTAAAGCAGATACTGGTGTCCATTATCTACTGCTCATCTCTGGAACTGCTACATGGCTACATTTTCCTGCACTTGTATGATTCAGAATGTGTAAGAACTGAGGGTGAATCTGCCATCGGGAACATGATCCACTTCACTGCTGGCTCTGCTGTATGAAAGAGAGCAGAGAATTCTTTATGTCCCTAGAAGTGGCACTTACACGTGCTGAGTACCCACAAACTTTCTCTGTGGCTGTTCCTTCATAGATGCAAAAACATAATCAAGTCACAAACTCTTTTTTTAAAAAACAAGAGAGTGATAATTAATAGAAACATTCAGTTGAGAGGAAAATGCTGCTGCTTCTGTAAATGTAGGGACTGTGTCTTTGTGTTTGTACTGTGCCTAGCCAAGGGAACCAAAATCCTGCATCAAATCACTTGGCTTTACTACCATAATGGACAAATATGACCGTTCAGAACATCATAAAAGGATACCAGAGATTCATCTATTACTGTATCCTGTCCTCCAGTAGTGGTCAGAGCCAGGTGTTTAAGAGGAAATGAACAGATCAGGGCAATTACTGTGTGATCCATTCCATGTCATCCACTCTCAGGTTCTGGCAGTCAGAGACTCAGGGACATCCAGGGCATGGGGTTGCATCTCTGACCATCTTGGCTAATAGTCATTGATGGCTCTATCTGCCATGAATTTACTAGTTCTATTTTCAACCCCATTATATGTTTGGTTTTCACAACATCCCCTGGCAATGAGTTCCACATATTAACTGTGCATTGTGTGAAAAAGTACTTCCTTGTATTTGTTTAAAACCTCCTACCTAATAATTCCATTGAGTGACTCCTGCTTTTTGTGTTATATGAGGAGGCAAATAACACTTTCCTATTGATTTTCTTCACACCTTTCATGGTTTTGTAGACCTCTATCTCATCCCCACACCCTCTTTAATTTTCCCTTTTGTTAACTGAACAATCCCAGTTCTTTTAATCTCGCCTCATATGGGAACTGTTTCGTGTCCCTAATCATTTTTGTTGCCTTTCATTATACCTTTTCCACCTCTCTCATTTCTTGAGATGGGATAACCACAACTGCACACAGTATTCAAGGAGTGAGAGTAGCATGAATATATCTTTATAGCATGATATTTTCTATCTTAATATCTGTCCCTAATGGTTCCTAACATTGTTAGCTTTTTTGATGCCACTGCACACTGAGCTGATTTTTCAGAGAACCATCTACAGTGACTCCAAGATCTCTTTCTTGAGTGGTGATAGAAATGTAGCCGTGTTAGTCTGGGGTAGTTGAAGCAAAATGCAGGACAATATAGCACTTTAAAGACTAACAAGATGGTTTATTAGATGATGAGCTTTCGTGGGCCAGACCCACTTCCTCAGATCAAATAGTGGAAGAAAGTAGTCACAACCATATATACCAAAGGATAGAATTTAAAAAAATGAACAAATATTTGTCCTTTTCATATTTGTTCATTTTTTAAATTCTATCCTTTGGTATATATGGTTGTGACTACTTTCTTCCACTATTTGATCTGAGGAAGTGGGTCTGGCCCACAAAAGCTCATCATCTAATAAACCATCTTGTTAGTCTTTAAAGTGCTATATTGTCCTGCATTTTGCTTCTTTCTTGAGTGGTGATGGCTAATTTAGATCACACCATTTTCTCTGTTTAGTAGGGATTATTTTGTTCCAAAAGTGCATTATTTTGCTCTTATCAACACTGAATTTCCTCTGCTATTTGGTTGCCCTGGCAACCCAGTTTTGTGAGATACCTTTGTAATTCTTCACAGTCAGTGTTGGACATGAGTAATTAGTATTGTCTGCTACCTTGAGACCTCACTGTTCATATCCTTTTTCTGCTCATTTATGAATATGTTGTGCAGCACAGGTCCTAGTCTAGATACCTGAGGGACACTGCTCCTTACCTTTCTCCATTCTGAAAACTGAACATCTATTCTTTCTTTCCTGTCTTTTAACCACTTACTGATCCATGAGAGGATCTTCTCTGTTATCCAGTAACCACTGACCTTGCTTAAGAGCCTTTGATGTGAGACCTTAATAAAGGCTTTCTGGCAGTTGATTGGATCATCCTTGTCTACACGCTTGATGATACCCCTAAAGAATTCCAAATAATTAGTGAGGCATGATTTCTCTTTCAAAAGGTGTGTTGACTCTTCCCCAAACGATTGTGTTCATCTAGAAGTTTGATCATTCTGTTCTTTGGTATAGCAACCAATTTGCCTGCTACTGAAAACAGGCTTACTGCCCTGTATCTGGTAGGATCATCTTTAAGCCTCTTTCTAAAAGTTGATGTCACATTAGCTACCCCCCAGTCATCTGTTACAAAGGCTGATTTAAGTGATAGGTTACATTATTATTCATAACAAACACTAATTCCCAGTGGCACTGAAAAGGCAGCTCATTGTGTTCAATACAGTAAAAGAAGGTTAGTCTCTGGCAACAGAAGAGAAAAGGAGTTAAGACTTGGGGCTTGTGAGAAGAGGTTTCCTGCTGCCAGAGGCCTTGATTCAGGAAAGCAGTGATCACATGCTAAGCATGTCTTAAGTCTCATTTACTTCAATTCATGCTTTTGTCAATGGGGGCCAGAGGCAAAAGAGGTATCAGTAGCCTCCTAGGATTTTTATTCCATTGAAAGAGTAAGCTGACACGATCCTTTGCCCTGTAGATCTCTACCATGAGGAAGAAAGTGCTACCAACATCTCCCCCATGTTCTGGCGGAGCAGAGCTTGAGAACATAAGTCAGCTGCCCAATGGGTTTTTAACCTAAGAAATTATATAGAGTGAAAGCCTAGTGCCTTGTAGCCCCAGAGTAGCTGCCAGCTGTGCTTTTCATGGAGTTGTGCACAACCCCCATGGAGCAGCACTAGCAGGTGCTATTTTAATTAAGTGAAATTATGCTAACATTCCTTAATAATGATTAAACAGGGCACAATGTGATTGAGTAGGAGGAAGTAACTTTCATGTTTATACATGATTATGCTAAAAGGTTCATTAGTTGGGTTAAAAGACTACGTTTGGTACTTTGCATCCAACTATATTCCTTACATTATATTGCCAAGTGCACAATTGACTGCTAATGAGTTTGTGAAGGATGAGAAGTTTGTTCTTGCTTTTGCAGCTGTCAGTTTTAAGAGAAGTTCTCATTCAAACAAAGAAGAAAATGCTCTAGGCGCCTACATAACATGCCAGTATGGAAACAGTGAAATGACTACCATATTGGCCAAGTTTAATCGGCAATTATACTAAATCATATTCAGGTCAACCAACTCCTCTCCAGCTTGTTTTCTTTTGTTGCTGTGGCTGTTTTGTGTGCCATGAGGTATCGATATTGATTTGTGATTCTTGCTTTACTCCAGCGGCTAGTGCAGTTTGAAGACAAGACTAGATACAAAACATCAGAAGGGTAAAATGGTTGACTGAGTAGCCATATGCAGCCTGTCACAGCTACCTTTTGTTCTGTAGCATGTAGACCAAATAATCAATATGTAATTTATTTTAACAAAAAGTTTAAAGTCAACTACTGAAGAAGGTAATTCTGGATGACTCTGAATGATTTTCCAGTCAGCATACACATCCCTGCCAAAGTCACATGGAAAGAAAATGTATTTAAGGGCTGTCTGCAGCAGGTGTGAAGAGGCTGTTACAGCAAGAGATGTAATGCTGCAGGGGATGTTAGAGGGAAGTGTAGTCTGTAGGGGGTTATTGTACTCATTCCAATTTCCACATAATTATATTAACATTAGGGAAGAAAACAACACAAAGAATCCAGAGACTTCACTCTATTTCAATGACAATTACTAAAGCATATCTTCAGATTTCCTTTTAGAAAGAGGTGCAGTTTGGGAGCAGAGGGGATGTTGGTGGCAAAGCTTCTCTTTTCCTTCTCTCTGATCCAACAGATGAAGCATAGTTGGTTAGAACATAATTGGGAATTAGTAACTGATAAACCTGTGACAGCCTCTTCTGGTTTGTACTGTTATTGAAAAGTACAGCAAATGAATGTGGCATAGCAATATATTACAACAAGGTGTGTACCACAAGACTGCAGAGGTCTTCAGACCCTAAGAAGGTTACACATATCTTAATATTTTGGATTATTGTTATGAGATGACAGATCTTTCATTATAAATTTCATTTTTCCCAAATAACGTTGTTGCAGGATGACTGTCCCACTTAAGAGGAAGTAGTGAGCCTACAACACCTGTGACCAATTAACTTTTTCTGATTACCGGTTGCCTAGTTGGGCTTTAACGAATGCATCTGGTCCTTATAAAGAGGGGGACAGCAGTGGAGTGATGCTGCAGAGTCAGAAGGCTGCTACTCAAGAATCTGAGATTTCAAAAGGGGACCAAAAGACTCCAGCCAAGCAGGGCTAGGAGTGGCTTGTGAAAAGCTGGGGAAGACTCCACATAGAAAGGGAGATGAGGTTTGTCTTCTGCCAGAAGACCCGAGACTGAGTAGTGTGTGAAGTCTATGTAAATTAATTTGCTGCAGGAGGAAAATGTTTCAAGGACTCTGGTCTGGTGAAGATCACTTATAACATCTTGAAAAGGGGGGGAGAGAGCCAGACTGTGGCAGGGTGTTGTGGAGCCACCTCTGTGCAGATGGGGGTTCTATGGGGCAGGTGTGCCCTTTTAAAGGCATCTTAAAAGTCACTTTTAGTGGTGTGTAGGGTAGAAGTACATGCATTATGCCTCTCCACTAGGGGAAAGTACTTTGTAGTGAAACTAATGGAAATTAAAAGATTAAATAAAGCACAGCAACAGGGGAAAGGTTATAAGCAGCATTACTCTAGGATTTCCTAAAAGAAGCCTACATTTCTTTTTTTATTTTGCCAGGTTAATGATTTGGTCAGGTGCCTTGTTTCTTCAGAAGTCAGTCTGACCTTCAAGTTACAGAGGGTTAGACGTGTTAGTTCTTTTCAGCAAAAACAAGTAGTCCTGTCCTTCAAGCACCTCATCTCCAATCTTCTCAATTGCCATGGAATTTGCCTCTCCTAACTGTCCTATTTCCCTCCAGTCATAGAATCATAGAAATGTAGGGCAGGAAGAGACCTCAAAAGGTCACCTCATCCATTCTCATGTGCAGAGACAGGATCAAATAGACCTAGAACATCCCTGACAGGTCTAACAGATCCAACCTATTTTAAAAAAACTCCAGTGGTGGCTGTGATGAGATGTTGGCAGATGTTTGGCTGCATGCGTTTTCTCTTTGTGTGCTGCTCCAGCCCTGAACAGACATCTGGAATGGAAACCCAGTGACCACAAGATCTGTTAAGGGATGAAAGCACCAGGCCTGGTTTATTGTTGATGAAGCACAGTCGTAGCACCTGGCGGACTCTACAAAGATTAAAATATGTACACCCATGACAATGTTGGTAATGTCCATTCCCTAGATAAAAATACTTCCTTTGAGATATATTTTATACCCCAATTCAAACAAGTTAGTACTGGCTCTCTGACAGTTACTTGACATTACCTTGTACATATTGGTTTGATAGTCTCAGAGGGGTAGCTGTGTTAGTCTATAACTAAAAAAACTTCAAAAAAAGCAAGGATCATCTTGTAGCACCTTATAGATTAACAAAAATATATAAATAGCACCATGAATTTTCACTTCTTCAGATGACAAATAATGAAAATATTTTGCTACATATTGTTATTCTGACCTTATCTTTTAGCAGGGGTCAATGTATTTCTGTTAGTCTTGGGGGATGTTTTGTACCATTCTTGATATTGGGGTTTTCTGGTACCACTTGACATTGAAATATGTTTGCATGAGCACTCTGTAACTGGCACTTTTTAGGAATATGTTCTATAACCTCCCTTGGAAGCCTGTTCCAGAGCTTAACTACCCTTATATTAGAAAGCTTTTCTTAATATCTAATCTGCATCTCCCTTGAGGGAGCTTTAGCACATTAACTTCTTGTCCTGCCTTCAATGAATATGAAGGACAACTGATCACCATCCACTTTATAACTCCTCAATATATCTGAAGGCTATTATCAGGTCATCTTCTCCTCCCTCCCCCCCGCCTCCCGCATCTTCTTTTCTCAAAAAAAAAATAAATAAATACACCCAGTTCTTTTAACTGTTCTTCCCAGATCAGGTTTTGTAAATCATTTACCATTTTTTGTTGCTCTGGTCTGGATCCTCTCCACTTTATCCACATTTTTTGTAAAGTGCGGTGCCCAGAATTGAAACAATAGTCCAGCTGAGGTCTCATCAGAGCCAAGTACCAACTATATATTATACATGACACTCCTATTAATGCACTCCAGAATGATATTACATCTTTTATGCAGCTGCATTACATGGGTTACTCCACTATAACCCCCAGCTTCTTTTCAGCAGTTCTACCACTTAGCCAGTTATTGCCTATTTTTAGTTGTTCATTTGATTTTTTTTCCTTCTTAAGTGTATTTCTTCACATTTGTCTTTACTGAATATCATTTGACTAATTTCAGACCAATTCTCCAGTTTGTCAATGACTTTTTTAATTCTAACCCTGTCCGCCAAAGTTACCTCCACCAGCAGGGTGACATTCACAAATTTTATAAGCATACTCTTTATACTGTCCAAGTCATTAAGGCTAGGTTTATGCTCAGGGATAAATTTGTATTAAGATACACAACTCCAGCTATGTTAATTGCGTAGCTCGA
This sequence comes from Pelodiscus sinensis, assembly GCF_049634645.1. NCBI lineage: Eukaryota > Metazoa > Chordata > Testudines > Trionychidae > Pelodiscus > Pelodiscus sinensis. The sequence goes on from NC_134716.1 coordinate 95,488,650, forward strand.
GTTGAAGTATCTTAAATAGCATTTTGGGGCCGTCCACACAGTGGGAGGTCAACGGGAGCACACTCTCCCTTCAACTTCCCTTACTTCTCAGAGGAGCAGGTCTACCGGCATCAACGGGAGTGCCCTCTATGTTCAAATTAGCGTGTCTTCACTAGACCCACTAATTCAAATCCAAGAAGACTGTGGCATCTTCAATCTTCTCTGTAGTGTAGACAAGCCCTAATGGAAATATTGACTACTAGACAGGCACCTACAGAACTCCACAGTTTGACAACAAGCTATTGATAACCACTCTGAGTAGGGTCTTTCAACCAGTTCTATGTTGTCTTACAGAAATTTAATTTAGTCCACATATACCTAGTTTGCTAATGAGAATGTCTTGTATGGCTATGTCAAAAGCCTTTCTAAAATGAAGTTATATCACATCTACTGCTTCCCTGTGCTGGGGTGGGCAATAAAAAAAACAGCAGTCTACAGGGTTAGTTCCTGGCTATGTTTATCTGCACCTCCACAAGTATCAGAGGATCACAGCTCTGGTTGGCCATGAATTGCCGTTCATGGCCAATGTGAGTGGCAGGAAGCTATGTTTCCCACTGCTCTCATTGGCCGTGAACAGTGATTCTCAGCCAATCAGAGCCCGTGATCCTCCGATACCTGCGGAGGTGCAGGTAAACATGGTAGGGGCCCACCAGGGACTAAACCTGCAGACCAATCCAGCCCACTACGGCCCACTAGCTGGAATTTTTCCACCCTTGCCCTATGCAAGAACTCTGTCATAGAAGGAACTGAACTCGATTTGGCGTGATTTGTTCCATTATCCTCTAGGTGCTTACAAAATGATTGTTTAATCATTTTTCCAATATTTTTCAAAGTATCCAAGCTAGGTAGCTGGCTGTATAGCTTCTGGGGTCTTTTTCTGTTCCCCCTTTCAAAGACGTGCAAACACAGCACCTTTCTTCAATTCTGCTTTCAAATTTTTCTTTACTGTGGAAAGCTGATTTTCTACTTAGCTCAGGACCAAACTGTACTTGTCTGTTTTGCAGAGGCCTAATTCAACTCCCTAGCCTTTGAGTCTACTTGGTGCAAGCTAGTTACAAGTACTGTCCTGGTCTGAGCTAATGACACAAGCACTATTAGCAACCCTAAAAGACTACATTAGTAATATAAAGTCTGCATGGGTGTACAAAACTCATTCCTCAAATGAAATGCTCTATAGTCAAACAATTATTTTCCATTAGTCATTTGAAATTGTTACAACGAATGTCTCCCTATGTATAGATTATGTGTATTCCTATTAAGTGCTCTGCAGATAGTGTCATCATCTGATAGAGAAAAGTACATGTAAATGCAAAGGAGAGAAAGAGAGGGTTTAGTTTTCTTGCAAAAATATAGTAGCCAGTGAAAAGCTGTGGCCTATAGTTCTAAATATTTAATTAAACATACTGACTAATAGACATTTATATTTTCCTAACAAAATAATACCACAACAACAATCCCTTTTGTCACCATTTCCCTCAACAAAAAGAGCTGCAGATTTGTCTTTATCAGTGGAAATTGCCTTGTGGCATTCTGCAATGTAAAAAAGGTAAATATCCTTGGAATATAACTGTAGCATATGCTCTGCTGGCAGAGAGAATTTAAAGCAACAGACAGGATTTTAATTACTCTCATGTGTACCACTTATAATGACAATATAATAATTCTTGCACTTCTATAGCATCTTTCATGTGAGGAGCTCAAAGCACTGAAGGGGAAAGTCAATGCACTGAGCATCACAGTGCTCTTATGTGATAAGGCATCATTACCACCTCATTTTTAAATAAGGGGAAAAAGAGATATAGGGAAGTTATGAGACTTAGCCAGCGTCACACAGCAGGTCTGCGAGACAGTAAAAAAATAGAATCCTGCTCTCTTGGTGCCATATTTCCCACTAGGCCCCAATCAGAAAACTCACAAAACACTTGCAATGCATTTGTCCCTCTGGACACTCAGGCATCTAGTACAAAGGTAAGCTGACTTATTTTCATAGGTATTTGAGCAGGTGAAGATTAGTTAGACAGGGGCTAGGAAGAACACAGCAACACTAATTTTTCCTTTAGAAAAAAACATGTAATTGAGGCCTGTGGTGTTTTGGTCTCATACACTCACACTCTCCCTCCCTTCCTCCCCGCCTTGCTGGCCATGCTCACTCTACTGTTACAATGAAAGTATAAGGAAAGCCATATGGGGAAACTATTGACAGTTTTATAGCACTGATGTGACTATATGATCACATTTTATTTAACAAGAATATTATTGGTTAAAATACTATAGTCGTGCCTTTGGGTTCATTTTTAACTGTTTCACTGCAGGCTCTCTTACAGGTACATGCTAGATTTCTCCTGTACGGCTCCAAGTGCACAAGATACATCCTGGTGTCTCATGGGATTTCCAGTGAACCAGCAAAGGAACATGGCAGCTGGCCAGAAGCTGGCACAGAGAAGCTACTAGAAAAGCAATGGAACAGCACATGCTCGATATGGTTAAGCAATGAATCCCTCCACACTACGGGTGTGTCTAGATTACAGAGTTTTGTCGACAAAAGTCCACTTTTGTCGACAAAACTATACCTGCGTCTACACTACCGCTGAGTTCTGTCGACATAACGTCGACAGAACTCAGCAGTTTTGTCGACGCTGGTAAACCTCATTTTACGAGGCATAACACCTTCTGTCGACAGAAGGTGTTATTGCATGTAAACTGTCCTTTGCATCTCCACTACCATGTCGACCAAGCAGCTTGCTTTGTCGACAGAACTGAATGTAGTGTAGACACTCTTTGTCGACAGAAATTTTGTCGACAGTATCTGTCGACAAAACTTCTGTCGACAAAAGCCTGTAGTCTAGACGTACCCTACTTGCTGGACTCTGCCCTTTCACAGACTTTGTGCTTCCTGCCTTGCTAGGTCACTAGGTTCTCTGCAGCAAGTTAGAGGGAAGCAACTGACTCAGATGGAGATATAGGGCTGGATTCTGGCCCAGCAGGGAACAATGTGGAGCTGCAGTGTCCCAGGAGGAACTGGCAAGGAATTCCTCCCTCCCTACTAGTTGCTGTTAGAAGGATGTATTTTTTCCAGCTATGAGCAGGCTGGTCATGCGCTGCAGATCACAACAGCTCCTTGAAAGGATACGGCCCCCTCCTTCCCTATACTCCCTTTTGCCCACCTGGCTCCCACAGGTCAGGAGCACTACACTTTCCAGAACACAGGGGCTGCACTACTCTTGCACGCTGCCCTTTGGCATCTGGGAGGTGTACGTAGGGAAGTGGGTGGGGGGTGTAAGTGTTCTTGTACTTCTCCCCACCCTGGTCAAACTAGGCCAATATGCACTCTGCCCTAGAGTGTGCCTGCATTTTGGCATATTCAGCTTAATGACATAACATTCCCAGAAAACACCAACAACCCAGAGCCCTGACACTTGTAATTGCACAAAGCTAAGTGCAAGATACACATCTGTGCTGATCAAACTTCCTCCTAATGTTTGTAAACTAAGCCCAGGTACTATGACGTCAGCCAGGTTTCAGCCTGGCCCCGTGGATCTGATTTACAACTATTTGCACTAATGGAGAAAATTGCTAGAGAAAGTCAGAATAATTTCCTAATCAGAGTATTAAGCTTGCATCTCTGCTTCCTATTAGAGAAAGACAAATTAGTGGGTTACTACAATACCCAGGAATAAACAACACCAGAATTAGTGGACTAATAGGGTTAGCAGAGATCTGTAAACAGGATGCATCCCAAAATATATTCTGCCAGGGTCTTCATTGGCTAGATGTGAATTATTTCATGAGGATGGTGCAGCCATTCTGGGCAGTTACATAATTACATGCATGGGCCATTATATGTTAAGGGCCCAAATATGTAACCCCTATTCACAGAGAACTCACATTCACTCCCAGGGCAGAGAGATGGCATAAAGGCCTCTGTTCCACTTCAGATCTGCACAGGGCTCTGCAGGGAGTTAGCTGCCTGAGAAGCCATTCAGAGGTCCCTCTCACTGTAGAACTGGTCACCACATTGGCCTTCACAGGACTAGTAGAAAAGGTTAGTTTGGGTGTGGGCAGGAGGTGGGACAACTACCCTGAAAATATATAGTTATCCATTGTGTGTGAATAAACATAGATTTTGCTTGTGTGATGGATAAATGTGCATTTGCTGCAGGTGCAATGTAAGTACTAGCATTTGACAGTATAGCCTTACATGTCTGAAAACCCCAACTGAACTAGAATTCTCAGACAGCGCTTCACTTCCACCCTAAAAATGTATTTAATATAAAGATATTGTTTAAAAGGACAATATAAAGCACATCCTGCCCTTACAGAAAAATGTCAACAAAATATATAAAATTATTTTACAAAATGTTATAAAGAACGGAATTCCCTGTCACGGAACTCTATAGGATGGTTCAAAATGTACAAAAGTCATTCTCTATTCATTCCTTTAATGTTTTAGAGTTACTTCTCCAGAATTATACTGCATTTTTATACCACCAGCCTTCCTCCCAGTTAAGATCTTAAGCACTCTCCCATAAAGATACATATCTCATATCATTGATGAACATAATACACATGTAAACTTGGTAATTTGACAACTATTGTCCTATTTGCAGGTGTAAATGTGAGTCTAGCATACAATGTTTGTAGTCACAATTTAGAAACTATAGCATTTGAAAATGTGGTCGACATAATCTATTAAATATTGTAGTAAAGGGCACAGCTGAGTAGGAATTAGAAAGCACCGTTATCTGTATTCCACTTGTGCACTTGGCATACGTGTCTCCTTTCATCTAACAATATGCAGCTTAATTTCACAGAGTGCCAAAATATCCACAGCACAGTTAAAGAGCAGATCCTGATAGAACAATGCAGACTTTTCCCACATACTATATGGGTCAAATTACCTTCTTACCTTCAGATAGTTTGCTATTACCCACAAGTGTGACACATAATACCAGTCCAGAATTTTTAGCAGATGCAAAAGTAATACAATTCCTGCCAATATACTGAATAAAAGTCTATAAAAACAGGCATGTAATTAGGTTCATGCACATTCTTGCTGTGAAAGAAATTCAATTCATGCCTTGAGTTCTAAAGAATTATTTAAAAGTTATGCACATTGGAATCTGACTAATAGCTGGCCAAATACAGGACAGAATCACGAACTTGGAAGTCCTTGACAGAGCAAGAACCACAAGCATTGAAGCCATGATTCTGAAAGCCCAGCTTCGTTGGACAGGGCACATCATTCGAATGGAGGAGTCAAGAATTCCTAAACAAATCCTGTATGGTGAACACTCCCAAGGCAAAAGGAATCAAGATAGGCCTCGCAAGAGGTATAAAGACTGCATAAAGGCCAATATTGCTCATGCTGGATTAAAGCCAAAGCAGCTAGAGCAACATGCAGAAGACCGAACAGGCTGGCGTACTCTTGTATGACACGCGTATGACAACTTGGAAGAGCAGTGACACATACGCCTGATTGATGCTCACGAGAGGAGAAAAGCAACAGTAGTAGCCACACTAACAGAGCCAGGACAATTCCTTTGCCCCCACTGTGAACGCCCATGTCATTCAAGGCTTGGACTCCTCAGCCACATGTGAGTCCACAACTGATGAGCCTGTGCAAGCTCAAGAAGTCATTGTCGGACACGACGGACTACCATTATTATCTCAAATAGATGAGCTATGCCCCTGTTGATTTATTCCTGATACCATCTGGAGAGAAAAATAGTTTGGTTACCTCTGCCTTGGGGTCTGAAAACACTAAGTTGTAGCAAAACCAGGAAGTTAGGGAACTTACTTTGCTTTGTCTTTTGGACCTAATTTCTATAAATTGCTTTTGAACTACACTAGATAATTGTATACACAAATCATCTGAATGTAGAACATTATGTGCACAATTCACATGTGGAAAAAAACAACCACAAATGGAAATTCAGCCCTGCTACAAGTGGATGTCACTATAGAATTATGACCACTTATAGAAGGTATACATTTGTCCCCTGCTCCCTGCTTAACCCTAACTAGCATTAAGAGGAATTCCATGTGTGCATCAAGGCAGCCTTCAGTCACAAGCAATGCAAGTGACTATTTTGAATCAGCACTTTTGGGGGCCCTTGTAGATGTCTATGCTTATAGGTCAGTCTCTTTCCCCATCATTCTAGGGCTAGGACTGGGTGAGCAGGCAGTTCATCACCTAGTTTTTCAGTTTGCTCTGTCAGCTGTAATTATCTGGTTCCGGTTGAACCAAAACCATTTTATCACCTCCACAATTTCTTCTCAAATTGAAAAAAAATCATTTCAAATCTACCTATTCAAAAGAAGTTTTGTTTTTAAACGTTTCAGTCAACTCAACATTTATTTTATTTCTTTTCTAATTTTTCATTTTGATTTGGCTGGCTGTAGGTGTTAATCATCCTTTTCTGTATGGCCAAAATTTGCATGCAAAGTGTAGATATCAAAACAAATCATTTTGAAACAAAATAGTTGAATCTAAACATTTACACTTAAGTCTCCCCCTTGCTTTTTTACAACTTTTTTTCTAAAACTATTAATCAAATTTGATGTGAATTCACAAATCATTTCAGAACCCAGAAAAATGAATTTTTGGTTAAAACAATCTGGAGAAAAACATTAATTACATTCTATATTTCATCTTCCACTCTGGAAGAGAGCTCAAATGTAGAGACAAACCTTGTTCATTCTTGCTCACCTTGGCACCAACTCTGTGGGTGCTCTGGGGCTCGAGCACTCATGGCGAAAAATTAGTAAGTGCTCAGGACTCGTGAGCAGCCCCACAGATCAGTTCCTCCCTCCCCACAGCTTTCCTACCTGTTGGCAGGCCCGCTGATCATCTCCTCTCTCTTCCTGCCTCCCTTCTGGAGCTTTACACCTGTGGTGATCAGTTATTTAGTGGCATTCAAGAAGTGCTGGGGGGAATGTGGAAGGAGTGGGGGCAGGAAGAGGCAGGTAACACGGCAGAATGGGGCAGAGCAGAAAGAGTGACTTCAATTTAAACAGGGCAGAATGTGGCAGAGCAGGAAGAGGTGGGGGGACTTGGAAGGGAAAGGAGAAGTGAGGGTGGGAGCCTGGGACCGAGTGGAAGTCAAGCTCCTCTTGGGAACTGGGGAAGTCGGCACCTAAGATTGTTTGGCTCCACACATGTTTTCAAAGGTGCCCCGGCCCTGAAGGAAGATGAGACAGCCATGGACTACTTTGAGCACAGTACTTCCCTCTTTCTAAATACAACTTAGCAATCTTGTCTTTTTAGCAAATACCATATTCCTCTTGTTCAAAGCCATACTATTCAAGCTAAACAAAGGTCTGGCTTGGGCTGCCAAAAGAGGACTTTCACAAAAGATAACATGCAGACGGCAATTGAACATCATCTGTTAAGATTACCACACTGAAAGTGACAGATTGCACATGTCTGTAGCCTGTGCTTTCCCTACTACATGTTAGTAAGCATAGTCTAGTGAAACTATAACGGGGGCAGTTCACTTATTCCTAATATATGCAAACCTTCAACAAAGAGATAGGCCACTGCTCTGGAAACTTGACAATGTTTTCAAGATAAAACATTAGCCTATGAAAGCTTTTTAGCTTCGTGGTTTTGGGTATTAAGGGAAGAGCTGCCAACGGAGATAAAACACTATTTCAGCAGTTAAGATATTTTAGTTGTAGGCATCTGTTTGGCATAAAATCTCCTGTGAAATGTGATTCCATGGCAAGAAGTTGTCTGTAATAGATTTCCTGGAATAACGTGTCAGTCTCAAGGAGAACATTTGTTTCTCTTTCATTAAAGAGGATTCAGAAATGACAACAGAAAAACATTATACAAGGAAATCAGACATGAAAAAGAAAGGTTTTTGAAACTATGATATGGAAGAAAAAAATTCCACCTAGAACTTGTAAGAATGAAATTATTACACTGGAACTGTTTTAATGAGCACACTGCCTCATGTGAAAGTCTTGTCTGCAGGTTAGACAAACATGAGCCACAAATCTACACATAGATTAATACAGGCAGTCTCCCAAATCCACGCAGGTCCCTGCTGACCTTAGTGGGGAATCAGGCTGCAGACTTCTCTTTTTGCAGGGTCAGGGAAATGGTTTTTGCTAGCTTTTCAACACCCTGGACCAGATCTTGATCTCAACTGTAACAGTGTAAATGTGGAATAGTAATAGAGATGTAGCCGTGTTAGTCTGATCTTGCTGAAACAAAAGAAAGGACTATGCAGCACTTTAAAAACTAACAAGATGGTTTATTAGGTGATGAGCTTTTGTGGGCCAGACCCACTTCCTCAGATCAAATTCATGAAGAGAATTGGCATGACCATATATACCAAAGGAACACAATGAAAAAAAAAATGAACGCATTATAAAACTGACAAATCAGATTTAGACCAGAAGGGGGGTAGGAGGGAAGGGCTAATATCTATGAGATAATGATACTAGGGGTGATAATTGGGGAAGCTATCTTTGTAATGGGTAAGGTAATTTTATAAATACAACTTAGATGGGGCTACTATAAGATGGGTGCATAATTGGCTGGATAACCGTTCTCAGAGAGTAGTTATTAATGGTTCACAATCCTGCTGGAAAGGTATAACAAGTAGGATTCCACAGGGGTCTGCTTTGGGACCGGCTCTTTCAGTATCTTAATCAACGATTTAGATATTGGCATAGAAAGTACGATTATTAAGTTTGTAGATGATACCAAGCTGGGAGGAGTTGCGACTGCTCTGGAGGATAGGGTCATAATTCAAAATGATCTGGAAAATTTGGAGAAATGGTCAGAGGTAAACAGGATGAAGTTTAATAAAGACAAATGCAAAGTGCTCCACTTAGGAAGGAACAATCAGTTTCACACATACAGAATGCGAAGTGACTGTCTAGGAGGGAGTACGGCAGAAAAGGATCTAGGGTTATAGTGGACCACAAGCTGAATATGAGTCAGCAGTGTGATGCTGTTGCAAAAAAAGCAAACATGATTCTGGAATGCATTAACAGGTGTGCTGTGAGCAAGACACGAGAAGTCATTCTTCCGCTCTACTCTGTGCTGGTTAGGCCTCAGTTGGAGTATTGTGTTCAGTTCTGGGCACCGCATTTCAAGAAAGATGTGGAGAAATTGGAGAGGGTCCAGAGAAGAACAACAAGAATGATTAAAGGTCTAGAGAACATGACCTATGAAGGAAGGCTGAAAGAATTGGGTTTGTTTAGTTTAGAAAAGAGAACATTGGGGGGGACATAATAGCAGTTTTCAGGTATCTAAAAGGGTGTCATAAGGAGGAGGAGGGAGAAAACTTGTTCATCTTGGCCTCTGAGGATAGAACAAGAAGCAAAGGGCTTAAACTGCAGCAAGGGAGGTTTAGATTGGACATTAGGAAAAAGTTCCTAACTGTAGTCAAACACTGGAATAAATTGCCCAGGGAGGTTGTGGAATCCCCATCTGTGCAGATATTTAAGAGTAGGTTAGCTAAATGTCTATCAGGGATGGTCTAGACAGTATTTGGTCCTGCCATGAGGGCAGGGGACTGGACTCGATGACCTCTCGAGGTCCCTTCCAGTCCTAGTATTCTATGATTCTATAAAGTGCTGCTTAGTCCTTTCTTTTGTTTCAGTGTAAATGTGGTGCCACTTTGGTGCAGATGAGGTCCACTTACACATATAAGCAACTTTATGAAGGCGAACAGTCTAATTGAATTTACTGAGACTACTCAGGTAGATAGTGTTACCGCTGTGCATAAGGATTTGCAGGATTGGAGACTGGTATCAGAATATGGCCCCCAAAGTGTCCTGCAATTTACCTCATTAATATATCATCCTCCATCTCATGGACCAGTTTTCATGTAAAACTTCTTGAAACATAAGCATCATCTCAGTTATGAGGGAGGAAGCAAAGCAAATATAGGTTGTGAGTCTGATTTAGGTTTCCTCCATACAGAGTAATTCAGAGCAATGGGAGAGAAAATATTCTCCATCCTCTTTAAATGAGACTCTGAACTGTGACAAAATAAAATGAAAGTTGTCCAGCTGTCCTAGGCTTCTTTAAAAATACTAAAATATTTTAATAAAAATATTTTCTTCAGCTACGTAGCCTCTGTAAAATCTTTTGTAACATTAAAAACAATTCTATTCATAAAGCAGTCTGTATTTCCCTCTCAATCCAAATGTAAGATTTCATTGATTCAGGCCAACTCTTATTTTATCGGCTGGTTCATATTCAAGCTGGTAGCATATGCAGCCAAGATCAATGTTCTTATTGTAATGGTAGCAATGCCATTTCTGTCTATCGTTCAGTTATTTATGCAACAAAAGTAATTACTCTACAATTCTTCTAGTGTTTGGCAGATACAATGTTGGTTTATGGTAATGCACAGCATGAAAGGCTGAACAGGAGGGAATTTAATGCAAACCTGAGAGAGACTAGCATTAGAAAAAATAAGGTGGAATTGATTTTCCTCATATTTGAATTATTGTATTTTGTATACGGATACGGCAATCTGATGTGTGCACTGAACTAGACACACACAAAATTGAACCTTTACACAACCATAAGTTCTCTAGGAAACAAGCAGGATTCCTGCCTCCTAATCCTTTATTACCTCACACATGCAAGTAGATTAAGGCAAAAACCAACATCTACCTACATGCACATGCCCTCTAGAAAGGGTGGGGTTCCTAGGCCATACATACAAATAATAAAATAATAATAAATAGATCAGACAAACATCTTAATTTAGAAGAGTGACAATAAATAATAGGGGATCCATGAAAGAGAGTCGTATGCTATTATAAAATAGTAAGTGGTACATGCTTCCATTTACTGTCTCTCCTAGTATAAGAATAAGGAGACACCTGATGACTTTAAAATCTTTATTAGCTTTAGAAGTATTGCTTTCTAAACAAACCATAATTGAGCTAGAGAGATTCATGACAACACATAGCAGAAATAGTAGAATTTTTAAAAGGAGTTATTTAGGTGAACAATATAATTTGCAGATGCAATAGCTAAGAGAAACATTTATAAGGGGTATCAATCCACATTCTTCAGGATACAAGCTGACCATTAACTGCACAATGTGAAGAAGAAACTTAGATCATTCATTTGTTATTATATATCAAATATGGGCTATTAAGATTACCTCTGAAAATTCCAGATCTGGCTACTCGTGGAGGCAGACAACCTAACTAGATAGCCCATTGGTTTGATCTTGTATGACAGTTCCTATGTGCCTCATTATCATTTATCCTTGGATAATGTATTAAGAAGGCTCTTCCCCATACACTTTTTTGTAGCCACAGGTAATTAGCCATGCATGGTCTTCCTGAAGAGCAACTAGAAAGCAACTGTCTGAACAGAGCCAGAGAGTAATTTTAGAAATACAAGTGCCATGGAAGAAAACTATTTCTTCTACTATTTGGGCAGTGGTTGATTACAAGGAGACTGAGGTAGAAAGCTAGAGTTCATTTAAAACCAGGAGTTAGATGAACCAGTTAGTCAGTGTCCCTGGATTTTTACAAGCTGGTCAGCAAGGCAGCAAGCATTTGTCATTTGTCCAGGCCAAAATTTTGTAGTCCTGAGCTTCCAGACAAAAAATATTTTGCTTCAGTTGTCAGGAGTTTGTTCTTGCACACATCATGGAAATGCTCACTTAACTAAAAGGACGCAATGGGGGGATAGCCAGTATACCAGCAGCCAGCTGCCATTGGTGCTTTATTTTGAGGTTAGTTACATGTCACTCCTACCAAGCCAACAATAGATAGGAAATATATGCCCAGGAGAAGAGAAATGGGAATTATGTACAAAGGCACAAAGTAGAACACTATAATGAGAACAGTGTAGCTTTCCTGAACACAGCAAATAAATAAATAAATAAATAAATAAATAAATAAATTAAGGAGGCAAGGAAAGCTTGCCTCCTTTGCATTTTTCAATTAAGCTGGACTTACAGCTGAAGATTTGTCTAAGCCTGGAGCAATAATTTCTACAGTAATTCTTAATGGGAGCTATTGGTTTGCCTTCATTAGCGAAAAGGTGGATTTTTTTTTAACAAAATGGAAGATACAGTAAAACTCCAATTGTCCGGCATCCAGTGGTCCGGCACTACCAATAGTCCGGCACCAACTGGAATGCAGAAGTGCTCCAGCCAGCTGGACAATTGGAGCTGCTGTGAGCCCCATGGGCACTCACGGCTGGGAAAAGGAAAGGGAGAAGAGGGGAAGGGGATTATACCCCCGTGCCGTGTCTGCTGGGACCCGCACTGCGACTGGCCAGGGGGTGGGAGGTGGGCAGGAAGACGGGGGACGTGCCACATTGCCGCCGAGAGTTTCCAGGAGGAGAGCGGGCTCCCCACCCCCCAGTTTGCAGTAGTTATTGCCAAGCAGGGGGGTGAGGGGTGGCGCTGCGGGATCAACCTGGCAGCACCTCAGCTGCTCTGCTCCGCAGTTTCCCCAAGTCCACCGCTCGTCAGTTTCAGCAGCTGCAGTGGCGGACTTGGGAAAGCGGCACAGAGCAAAGCAGCTGGGGTGCTGCCAGGCACCGAGCAGGGAGGTGAGGTCCCAAAGGTGCCGGATTATTGGAAGTCTACTGTAGTTACCACTGCAAAATCAAAAAAGGAGACAAGGGATCCATAGTTTTTACCATGAGGTAACTCAGTGAGGTCAGCAGCACCACTGTGCTGCCTGTGGTTGCCTTTGTTTAGTTTAGCTTATGGTAAAACTACAGTGCTTCGTCTCCACCACATTTTTAGAGTGGGACAGCTAATATGCATTGCTTATCCCACATAGTTAAAAGAAAACTCACCTTTCTTGGTGAAGACAAAAGGTATGTCTACACACTATAGCAACACAGCTGCAGTGTTGCAGCCATAAGATTGTAGCACCATAGCATAGCTGTAGAGCATTCCTACATCAATGGAAGCATTTGTTTCAGTTGATGTACTTAACCGCCCCACCCCTCCCTGAGAGGTCAATAGAGAACTCCCTCAGTGACATATGCACATCTCCACCAGGGGCTAGTTTAACCTAGCTACCCTGCTCAGGGCAAGAAACTTTTCATAGCCTTCAACAGCAGCTCTAGGTCAACATAAGTTTTAAGTGTAGACCATGCTAATGCGTAACAGTAAGATGTGATGAGAAAGACAGGTCTAAAGGAACGGTAAAACCAGATGAACAACATAGGGTCCACATCAAAAGATGAATCTGCCATTTGTTCATTAAGTAAATGATACTGTCTGAAATAGAAAAAATGTCAAGATCAAAGCAAAGTATGAATTGAAAACGATGCCTGATCTGTACATGATTAATTATAAATCCTTCTGAAGTCTGCTGATGTGACCCATGTGCTGACCCAAGTAATTAAATCAAGTTTCCCTGACTAGAAGGGGAACTGTGAATAAAAGTTACTGTTTCAACCACAGACTATGTTGCTACATCAAACGGAGAGCCAGATTACAATCCTGAGCCTCTACCTTTAATTAGGATGAAATCCACAGAGCAAAGGGCTTTTCCACCAGTAAGACTCATCTTAAGTATGTGAGTGGGGCTGATGCTTAGTACAGACCTGCAACACAGAAATGAAGTTCACCCACAAAAAGTGAGACATAAAAGGAGTGAGACAAGGAGGTTGTATTATTCACTCCTTTCTCACCCAGCTGAAATGAAGTGACAATGTGCTAAAGAAGAAGGAGCATGCTGATGACAAGGTGTACTTGACCCACATTATCATTCAGTGGTTGGTTTCTCAGTTATCAAACAATGGTCATTCTTTAAAGAGGCAGGAAACACACACAAGTATGCAGTCAAACCTGTTTGTTTTTACTGTTTTTCTGCGGTATAGTATTTAGAATATTAAATAGGAGAAAAAGGAGGCACACAACTACCCAAGCAGGCCTAAAACAAATCAGTACATTTTCTTCTCAGAAGTCAATACCTAGACCAGGTATTGGTCCGCAGCCTGTTTGTTAGTGGCCCACGGTGTGGTTTGGGTTTATGCAGCACTCAACACAGCCGTGGGAATATGGTCTCCACTGGGAACATGATTCACAAGGGCAAAGCATCTTTGAGGCAGGATAAGCATTAAAAGACACAAGCAGATGGCTGGCTGGAAGAGACAGGTACACGGTGTCGGTGTTTCTAGCCCCCAGGGAGGAGATGCCAGGATCACCAGGCCTTTGTGGGAAGTGCTTTGTATTCATGCCCGTCAGTGTGAAAGAAGCTATTTGCATGTATATGCAACCACACTTAAGTTGCGGCCCTCAGCATGTGCTGAGAGTATCTTTGTGGCCCCTGGGGCTTCCAAAGTTGAGTAGCCCTGCCATAGACCTATTGCAATATTAGTAATCAGAGGGTATGTGCAATGAATTTCAGGTGAGGGAGATCTTCTCCCTTCTGGTTCTGCACAGCATTGTTCCTACCTGTTCTGCTGCTCACTTCCTCATAAGACTGATATTCTATTAACTAGCCAATTAGCCCGTCATAAGACAGGATTTTCAGGTCTCTCTTCCACGTTGGTCTTCTCTCCTGAGCCCCCCGTCTCTCGCGCCGTCTCTCTCTCTCTCAGCCCTCCTCTGCCTCCTGTCTTTCTCTCTCTCTCTCTCTCTCTCTCTTCTCCTCCCCCTCCTGCCTCTCACTCAGGGGAGCGCGGAGCCCAAATGGTCGCTTGTGCCACTTGCTCCCATGTGGCGGCTTGGCTGAGCGGCGCAGAAGTCAGCCAAGCGCCACGGCGGGAGGCGAAAGGGGGCAGGGCAGTGACGTTCACAGCCAGGGGGTGGGGCCTGGAGCCACTGTCATGATGCACGTCACTGCCCCTCCCCCCTTCACTTCCCGCCGTGGCGCTCGGCTGACTTCTGCGCCGCTCAACTGGGCCACTGCGGGAAAGCAAGCGGAGCAAGCCGCCGTTTGGGCAACACACTCCCCATGCAGCACGGACCGCCCAGAGGGAACAGCCAGCATTTCAGCAACAGCGCTGCCCAGAGGGAACAGCCAGCATTTCAGGCAACAGCACCGCCCAGAGGGAACAGCCAGCATTTCAGCGTTACAGACTCTCAGTCACTGGGCTACTATATATATGATTCCTCTTTTGCATCTCTCATTCATTCTCAAGCAAATTGATCACTCTATTCATGTAAGCTTTCACCAACACCCCTCATGCATATTGAGCATTTTCCCTATTCTCAGGAGCCGACTGACCCTTCTTCTCTCTTTCTCTGAGTGCGACCAACCCCCGCCTTCCATGACCATTGTTATCCTCAATCCACCTCTATCTCGGGGAATATATAAAGTTTTAAAACAGATCAAATATATTAAAATGGCTAAATAATTTAACAGGACAAGTTCCCACACTACACATACACCTCCATGAGCTACAGCCAAAAAAATCTCAACTGTTATTAAAATGCTCAGTTGAACAGCTGCATCTTACATCATGTACTAAAGGTCATCAAAGTCCAGCTGTGGCTAACCATCAGGGGGAATGAATTCCAACTCTTTCTTCTGAAAATGATGACAGGCCATCTCCAGGAACTCTTTTCTGGGGACAGTCTGCAACAAGCCATACAACAAGCTGCTGTCACAAAGCCTGCATCTCCACTGCCCTACTCTTTGTGCAATCTACACAGCAAGTGTGTACAAAATTCTGCCACTGCCTGATAGTAGCATCTTACATTCATTTTTGAACCATACAGAGTGAGCAGCAGTGTAGAGTTAAGCCCACAGTCTGTGTCTGGCATATTCCAGTACTGTAAAGAGAGACCACTTTCTGACATATCATCAACATACACTTCTTTACTCATAGACCAACACACACAGAGATTTGTTTTTTAGATTAATTTCCCCCTTCGCTAAAGAGTCTTACAACTATAACAACATTTAATACCATGCTAATGACCTTAAATTTACCTTCATTTTACTGATTTGACTTCACTTTTTTCAGGATAAATTTCAAAAGGCATCTCCTGTCAAGGCTGGCCTTGATATATGTTGGGTAGGGCGATTTTTTTTTCCCCGTGGTCAAAATCTTCCATTACATTTTTTGATGCTTGGAAAGAAAAAATTCTCTTTTGTTTCTGACCATTTTTTTCATTTTGTTTTTTGTGTTCAATTGAAAGTCTTTTATTTTCTGAAGAAAATTTAATTTTCCATGGAAAACAAATACTTTTCATGATAAAAAGTTTCAGCGGGGTGGCCGAGTTGTTAGTCTGTAATTTTCAAAATGAGCAGTCCTGTGGCATCTTAGTGACTAACCAATACTATATATATACACCATATAGAATCATGCACTTTCAGGGTCAAAACTCACTTCGTCAGATGAGCTGGAAAGGAATAAGAGGAACCCAGAAATTTACAACTAAAAAGAAGGGAAAGAAGGGAAAAATGTACCTTTGTTTAATCTAAATCCCAGTTTTCTGTTAAAAACTTGTTTTGACAGAATTTTCAACCAGCCCTAATCTTGGGGAGCTGGAATAGCAATGCTTTGCTCCCTTTCTTCCTCCCCCACTACAAAAATAATTATTTCTGCTCACTAAAAATCACAACACTCTGCACAAGGGCAGCCCAAAGGATTGGAGTGACCCAGTGATTCCTTAAGGCACTCCAACATCAAACTGACTATGAAAAGACAGATGGTGAGGGATCTTCATTTTATGTCTAGGTGTCTGCTGCTGATGTGGAGGCTAACTGCAAGTGCTGGACACCATGCACAGTCACCAATGTTTAGAAAACTTTAACAAGAAGTTCCCAAATAAACTGGAATGTGGGAAGCAAGAGGCACCAGAACCCTGTATGCACACGCTGCTGACTATTAACACTCCTGTTTTATAGTAGGATTTCTAAGTACTAAATAAGTCTCCCAACTCCTGTTTTGGAGTCAGTATTATTTCAGTGTTTGACAGATGTAGATGCTGAGATTAAGAGATTAAAGAGCTTGACTAAGGCCACAGAGAGTCAGTGTCAGAGCTTGGATTAGAATGAGTTCCATGTGCTCATTCCTGTATTTAGCCCACAAAGCTAGGCTGCCACGGGGGCTGAAGGAACATCTGTGTACATTGTGCAGTATTTGCTTGTGATTTACTATTGGAGCAGGGAAAAATTTGAGAAAATGCACCAGCTGGACAGAGAGAGAAACAAAGAAACGAGAGGTGAGTAAACATGGCTGAACAAAAGTAAACATCAGTGAGAAAGCTTTACATTATAAGGACTCCTTAGAATTCACTGCCCACAAATCTGAAGTAATGGTTTTAACTTTCAATGCACCGAGAGAATGAAAATTGTGGCTCCCTGAACCAATCCAGGGTGTGAAGTCATGAAGTCCCCTTGTATATGGTATATGTGATGTTAGATTTCACACTCTTTCCACACACCTTGCCTTAAACGTGCAGTCTGTATGAATTACGATTGCTACATATTCTCCTCAATTTCCCACCAATTGCCCACCAATATTCTCAGCTAAACCAGAAAATGAAGCTATCAGTGAATGTTCATACATTTTTAAAAAAAAGCATACCAGACCAAATGCATCACTAACAAAATCAATAAAGCTACATCAGGGATTGTGCATATAACGTGGCCTATTTTGTGCAGGTCTTTGTATTCCAATCTATGTTCTCCTGAAACATTTGCACTATAAAGTTAACCCTGAAAGGCTGGCACAGCACTGGAAGGACATAGCTGACAATTAGGAGAAGACAGCTCCCCTCTCTGTGTCTTTCTGCCCCTTCTTTCCTTCCTTTCTCCTTACCTGAAGTCCCTCCAGGTCTGTGCTCTGGATTTCTTTCCTGCATTAGCTTTTGGTACTCACTGTGCCTCTGGAGTATTTGATTTCTTAATCTTAACATGGCATTCCATTTCCATGGAGAAATTTAAGCAGAGCAGCATGGGATCTGGAGGTAATCAGCTTGCACAGCTGATACTCGGTATGCATTTCTAGCAAGCAGAGCATCATGTCTGGGAAACTTCTTCAGTAGTATAGGATGCACATCAGTGAAATATGAATAAACACTTTATACGTAGGAAAGAAAGGCAGGTCCCTTGCATGTTCACAAAACCATCCAAGGAGACAATCTAAGAGATAAGGGAGGGAGAGACATAAAACTATTGGCCTGCAGAGTAGCATTCCTACATACAGAATAGCTCCATGGCAATATAAGGTGAATTGTGAGACAGGTGTCAAAGCCTGAAGGCCACTCACATCCTCCAGCAACCCAAATTAGTAACAAATTCAAATCTGCTCTTGCTTACTTAAAAAAAAGCATCCCTTGGACTTGGTTAATCCTACCTCTAATTCCTGCCTCCTCATGTCAAAATAGCCACCGCGCCATCCCTCCACACAATTCTGTCTAATTTGAGAGCCTTTACTTCTGCAGCTCCTGTGATCTTGCATCTCTCCACATCACTACCACTCCATCCCCTTTCACATCTCAGCTGAGAATGTACCTTTTCTCCTTCAACACTACCTAATTGTCACCCCCTTCTGCTATAAGTTTAGCTGTATAATTGTTGTGATATAGTTCGTATGAAGCAGCACACACACACAAAAGTTACATCTTCTCCTGGTCTCAAAAAAGGGTTGGGCTCATGCTGTATATTAAACCTGAGACATTTGCTCTCAATATGCAAGTAACACTGAAACGAGACACAAGTGTAATATAGTTGCATTTCAGCTCTTGACAATGCCCATGTTAGATGGAGATGCATCAATTTGGAACAGGATGACACTAGCAAATCAGTTCAAATGAAGGCGCAAGTTAATACAAACAGATAAGTTCAGCAGGAAACTACTCAATCATGATTAGTCATCAGTTTTTCCTAGTGAAGCTTCCCCTGCCCCAGATTTATACCTGGGACCTCAACAGCTCCCCTCGATAGTACCATGAAAGTGCACCCCTCGCTGTCTGTCCCAAATGGCACGTCACCAGTTTATGCTCTGGTTCTCTCCCTCCTTGCTGCACTCTCCTCCCTGACCTCATCAGCTCCCACTGCTTTCTTTCTTCCCCCTAAGCCTAACCAAATGTAAAATATGCCTTAGCCACAATGCCCAACATCTCTCATATACCCATATCCATATGTATCCTTAAATCCCATCAGTCTCTCTCTCACTTTCCACATAACATTCAAGCTCCTTGCTCTTGTCTTCAAAGCTGTGCACAGCTCTGCTCCAACCTACATCTCAGTCTTTGTTTCTTATACTCACCCTTCTCAGGCTCCGAGTTCTGTCAAGTCCCTTTTTTCCTGAGATTCTGTCTCACCTACCTCTTCACTTTTATTCCTGCTGCTGGTTACATTTGTAACAGCTTCCACCTGCCTTAGTGCCAGCCTTCTTCCCCAGCCTCCAAATTGGTCCTGAAAACCACCTCTCTTGTTTCACCCTCCATCCCTCATTTACTGTGTTCATATCTCTTTCCATGCTTGTGTCCCATTCTTCACACTGAATGTATTGCATCTACTCAATTTGGACAAAGATTGTTAGGGCACAACGATCTCTCTCTCTCTCTCTGGGTTGGTTGTAATTCAGGGGTTGCATAATTTATTTTGAAAGATGATTTCATGCTTACAAAATATTTCACCATGACATAACATACATGTGCTTAAAATTATTAATACCAGACAGGCCCAAGCACAGTATCACCAAATATAGCAGCCAAGCACAGAATAATAGGTAAGCTTTAATGATGTTATAGTCAAGAGAGATGGATCATCACCCTGACAAAGACACCACATGTCCAGGAAGGTGCTTTGGCAATGTACACAAGATTCATTAAGGAACAGAATTACAGATAGGATGGTGTGTTTTCAAAATTGTCTGCCTATATATCTGGGCAACGAACTATATCCAGAATTATCTTCAGTTTGAACAATACGCCAGGATCAAGGTTTTTCAAAAATGAGCCCAACTTTAGGCTTCTGTCCATTCCTCCAACTTCTTGACAGAAGAAAGGAGACATGACAAAGCCAGTCCATCAGCGGTACTTAGCAATGGTATGGACAAAGAGTCCGTTGCATGAGCAGCAAGCTCTCCCACAGCGACTACAAGTCCACTCGCCAGATGGCAGTTGAATCATACTCTGCTTCCTGGCTCACTTGCAAACCTCAGCCAGGATCTCTACCATGATTGCACCAGTCTTAACATTGCTTCTCTAAACTGAATGACTGGGAGCAGGAATATGGGAATGAAGTGGGAATGAAGAATTTCTTGAAACTTCGCCTGATCTTTTCATTGTCTTGGAGATTTGGCCTTCCTCTGCATCATAGGCAATTCTTAAGTTGGCCATAGAGCACAGCCTTTGGCAGATGATCTTATGGCCTGCACGCTGTACATCACAACCAGCGAAACTTATCAATCCACATACACTATAGGCCAGTTCTCTGATGGATCTTGTTACTGAGGATCTGCTGGCCCCAAGTAACTCCGAGCATTTTTGTAAGGCAGTGGAGGTGAAAACTGGGTTACAGTCTCTACTCCTGCTTTGAGAACATAACCCAGCTTCCACAAGCATAAAAGAGGATACTAAGGACATAAGCCTGATAACCAGTGACATTTGTGTTCAAGGTTAGCCACTTGTTCCACGCACATGAGGTAAATTTGCCAAAAGTGACAGCTTTGCCAAGTCTAGCATCAAATTCCCTATCAAGGATAAGAGATCTGGTAAGAACTGAGCTGAGATAACAGAAGCAATCCACATAGTCCAGCATGTCATTATTGACACAGATTGTAGGTAAAATGTTGGTACCTTGGGATACTGATTAGCATGCCAAACTTAGTGCATGTATCAGATAACTTGTTTATCATGACCTGCAATTCATCAGGTGAATTAGAAGCAGACCCTGAATGGCAAGCTGGGTGACATGCCTTCTGCTCTGAAATCACGTGATGTTAAACAAGCTGCCGTCCATTCTTCATTCAATTAGTACAGGCAGTCCCCGGGTTACATACAAGATAGGGACTGTAGGTTTGTTCTTAAGTTGAATCTGTATGTAAGTCGGAACTGGCATCCAGATTCAGCCGCTGCTGAAACTGACCACCAGTTCTGATTTACATACAGAATCAACTTAAGAACCCCAAGCGTCCCCAAGTCAGCTGCTGCTGAAACTGATCAGCGGCTGATTCCAGGAAGCCTGGGGCAGAGCAACTCTGCCTCGGGTTTCCTGTAGTCAGCGATGGTCAGTTTCAGCAGCGGCTGACTTGGGGACGCCTGGGGCAGAGCAGCTGGGGTGCTGCTGGGTTGCTCCAGTAGCACCGCTCCTCGGCGCTACTGGACCAACCTAGCAGCACCCCAGCTGCTCTGCCCCAGGCGTCCTGATTCAGCCACTGCTGAAACTGACCAGCAGCGGCTGAATCAGGACCTGGGGCAGAGCAGCTGGGGTGCTGCCGGGTTGGTCCAGTAGTGCCCAGAGCGGGCGCTGCAGGACCAATCCGCAGCGCCCCAGCTGCTCTGCTCCAGGGTCCAAAACAAAAGCCTGGTCTGCTGGGGGCCCCCCCCCCCCCCCCAGCAGACCAGGGACACGGGAAGCAGAGCCGCAGCAGCAGCGGGGTGCTGCGCCTCTGAGGCTTTGCTCTGGCAAAGCCTCAGAAGCGCGGGAACCCGCCCGCTGCTGCCACTTGAGTCCCGGTGCCTGTGGTCTGCTGGGGACGGTCCCCAGCAGACCACAGGCACCGGGACTCAAGCGGCAGCAGCGGCGGGTTCCCGCGCTTCTGAGGCTTTGCTCTGGCAAAGCCTCAGAAGCGCGGGAACCCGCCCGGTGCCCCTGGTCTGCTGGAGACGGTCTCCAGCAGACCAGGGGCACCGGAGCAGCTTACGAACGGGGCTTTCTCGCCCCGGAGCTCACAGGTAGCAATCCGCTACCTCGACTTCCGGGGCGAGAAAGCCCCGTTCGTAAGTGCGGATCCGACATAAGTCGGATCCGCGTAAGTCGGGGACTGCCTGTACACCAAACTAACCATTTCCAAAGGTGAATTTAAGAAGAATAAAGGAGAAGATACCGAAGCTGGTAGGCAATAAGATGCAGCCTTGCTTTATACCAGTATCAATTCTAAGCTACTATGCCGTTTCATTTTCATACTGATTGGTTACCTTCATTCACTTTTGTAACTCCTAGTATAGGCAGAACACCTGTGGACAGCAATTTTCAACAAAATCTTAGAGCAAACTCCTTTCAGAAAGTATTTAGAATTGTTTCAGCAGGACCCTTGCAAGCACTTTGCTGACCATACTGAGCAAAGATATCCCTCAACAGTTGTTGCAACCTGCTCACTATCCTTTTATATAGAGTAATTTTGCATCTTTTAGATCTTGGGGTATATGGCTTTCTTCCCAAACACAAAGGCATAGAAAAGTGTGTAGAGGTCACTCGCAAGCTTTCTTCCCTAGTCTTTATGAGCTCCAGAGGCATCTAATCATTGCTTGGTGCTTTCCCAGACACGACCTCTTTAGTAGCCTTCTCTACATCTTCTAGAGTTCATGTTTGGCTCAGCTCCTGCATTAGCGGAAGCAAGAGAATGGCAACCAAGGAAGTGTCATGGATAATGGCACACTCATAGAGTTCTTTATAATGTTCAGTCCATTGGTTAAGAGATACTATCTTTTGCTTTCAGGTTTGCAATCTTTTTACAAGGTGGACCAAGAGCCGCTTTAATTCTGTTATTGGTACCACAGAGTTTCCCCTCTTTCAAAGTAGAGCTGAATCTTTTTTGCACAAGTCTTGCCAATACTTCTGGATACATTCTCTGGCAGCTTTTTGAACTGCAGCCATAACTTTAAACCTGAGAGTTCTGAGCTTGCTTGGGGATTGAAGTAGACTTAGAGGAGCTTACTTTTTCTTTTCTATATGTGGGAGCAGCAGATCTGTGTCTGGCCGGTCCCTCTCCTAGGGTTCATCATCAGATTCATAGACAATGCAGGCTGTGATGCAATGGCAAGCAATAGGCATTGGTAAATAAACCTGTCTCCCTTTGAGATGCTCCAGAGGCTTTGGTCTGAGTGCATCTAAGGATGGGGTAGCAGAACTCCCTGGATGAAGGAAATATCCCCAGAAAAGTGGATGATCCAGAATTTTATTGGCCAATAGTACCCTCTTTATTGGGACCATCTCCCTCCAGAAAAGGTGCAGCTGAAGACACAATGTCCATTCCTAGTCACTAAAATAACTGCCCTAATTTTCAAAAGTGCTGAGCACTTAAAAGTTCCAAAGAACTTTAAATGTGGATCTGAGAAGCCTAATTTTAGGTTGCTATTTTTGAAAACTTTTAGACATGTTGCAAGTGGCTAGTGTCTCTATGGCATGCATACTGTTTGATTTTTTGACACAAATAGGCAGATAGCTGTGCGAGTTAATGACAAATAATTACAGAGATCCCATGTATGAATTAAACAACAGGATGCACAAATAGCTAGCTAGGCTCACTTGTATAACATGTGTATATAGTCATGGTAATTATGCACCTCACATTTCCCCCCATGTCATAACAAAACAAGAAATGCTTTCTGAAAGACATCTGAATGAAGAGGTGTTTATTAGATATATGATAGAAGGCAAATTTTGCATTCGGTTGTACCGGTGTAGGTCTGGAGTAACTCCATTTATTTCAGTGGTGTAACTCCAGACTTGCATGTACTTTAGATCAGAGTTTAGCCTTATATTTATTTTTTTTAATCTAATTATTTTCTGCTGGAGCACTATGGCTATCGTTCCAGCATTTAAATAAAACTGTCAAAACACATTTTTTCACATTTCCAAATATAGCACAGCACAGCTATGGTTGGGTCAGTGTTTCCATTATTCAAACCAGTTTTTAACTATGTTAGATTAGAATCTTGTCTACAAAAATGTCTCAGATCTGAAACTTGACATCAGAGGATATAAGAAGCAATGTACTTTTAACAAATTCAAAAAAAATTCTATATATTCCTCAATTGTAAAAATTACAGGAGTGCAATGAAAAGTTGTTATTTTCACAGGTGGCTTTAATTATCAGATAGACATACTGTGGGCTGCTAGGCCACAATATGAAGGAGACATGAGGCTTGGTAAAGACTAAGAGCAACTACAGCAAAATTCAGACTTTTTAAAAAGAATTTCTGAAAAGCTCAGCAGACCCAAGGTTTGACCAACATTTTCTCTATATTCCTGCTTGTGAAGTCCAGGGCGCTTTAACTATTAATTACATTGCAGCAGTGCTTGCACAAAGGCTAAGCTCAAAACCTTCATAAGAAGAATTATTCCTGGGCTGGGGGTGTAGAGACATAGCAAGAGGCAGATTTATCAATCCTACACTGGTATTTGCCTTTGGAGTGGTAGATAGACCATGAATCCTGCACATTACCTACATGAAACCTCTCGGTGCACTCTCTCTGGATCTACAAACTGTGCATGTAGCAGAACAGCACTGGGTTTGCTTTTAGCAGCTCTTGTAGTCATGCTGAACATGTTAGAAATGGAACAAATGCTTCAATGCACTGCTCTATAAAGACAAAAGAAAAATAAGTGTCATCAGGCACTTGGGAACTGAGATACTTAGAACAATCAGCCTAGGTAGACACTGGAACAAGAGAGATTGGACTGAGCCCCATACAAGCACCAAAGTAGAAACAGGACTGGCCAGCACTCACAGGCAGTTCTATATTAATGGTTGTTCAGGCAATATGTGTAAAAATGCAACTTGATATATTTCAGATTCAAAAGGGTGACCAGAAATAAAAAATACTTTAAATTATTTATTAATTATTATTATTATAAAAGCTCCCAACATACAAGGTGTCTGGTTAATTTCACACTACTTGACAGAGCCAGCTTCCCTACCTGACTCTCCCCACCTACTAAATACAATACACACACCAGCCTGTAGAAACTTTTCAAAATCAGCAGCTAAAGAACAAACATTTCCCTCCTTAAAATTCCCTGCAAAGCACAAGAGCTCCCATTATCTATTGATGATTGTTTTCTTTTGAGAAAGCACTCAGCATCTCAGGGATAGCACATGTGCCATGCAATATGGCAGCTTTTGCTGTGCAACTCCCATTTTTATTAACCGGACAGTAAGTAGTTATGTGAGGCCTACTTAACTACTTAGTGTAGTCTCAAGATCCCTGTCATATCTAATCCGTCTCTTCTCCTCCACCAATCAACATCTACTGTTCTCCTTTGGGTATACATTCACCCTTAGAAAAACTATTATTCAGCAATATTGGGGCCAAAATGGAGATAGCTTTTTCAAGGTTTTCAAAACCCAGACCACCATATATAGCAGTGGCAGAGCAGACTGATCTATTCAAAACACAAGCGCTCTCACTGAAAAAGAGAAGCCTCCTTGCTTCCCAGCCACTAGATGTGGCTCTTATCAGACCACGCCTCCCCCTTCCCCCCCCCCACACACACAGGTCTAAAAAAAAGACCAACGCTTAACTCCAGCCAAAGCAATTGAGAAAGGGACACGGGTGAAGGAAGTTTCTAAAAAAGAATGCTGTGCATAAGAGACTGCTTATTAGCCAGTCTGAAATCCTGCTCCTGTTGTGACAGGTTTAACACACCAAAATTATTGAATGGGATGTTGCTGGTTAGTCACTTTTTAGATAGCAACAAAAAACAGTGTAGCAAACAATAATCATTAATAAATTGTTGCTATAGTGTCATAGGTGTCTTGATGCATACAAGCAAGTTACTGTAAATGTGATTAATCGTAATGCCAAAATCATCATTTGAACAATCTCTATGACACTGCTAACAGCTATACATGGGAGGTGGATGATGGCATGGCCAAGAATTTCTAAGCAGGGGCGGCGGGGAGAGAGGGGGCAAAGGGAGGAAATTACTAATATAGTAAGCACATACAAATTCATAGTATTAAACAACATATCTGTCAAACTAAGTTGTAACATTGTATTGTAATGTCACTCCAGGCACTTCACAACACTCACAGATGTGATCAAATTAATGCATGTCTCACTGTAACAGTGTATGTCAACCCCTACATTACAGCATTGTAAGCCTAATGCAACATATTTTACAATGTTTTACTTGAGAACAGAATCTAACCCAGATTTCTGATTTTAAAAATCAGACCAATTATCTCACTCCTGAGTAGATACACAGGGGTGATGGGAAGGGACTCCGCAAAAAAGCCTGCTTCTCACCCTGGCCATTTAAAATGGCCAGGTATAGGTAGAAAGTACAGGGTAGGCCCTGCTCCTTTCTAATGCCCCATAGCTGCTAGTTGCTTGCAAAAAGCAGTGGCTACACTCCAACTATATTAACTGCTGATAGCTATGCCAATATAGTCCCCTAGTGCAGATGCAGTCTACACAGACAGGAATGTTTTCCTCCGGGTAGGATCACATCCATCCTGCACCCTCAGAACAGCACTAGCTAAACTGACAGAAGCCCTCTTCCATCAACATAGCTGCTGCTGATCAGGGACGTGGTTTTTTCATATCCCTGGACACTATAGTTATGCTGATAACACTTTTCAGAATAGACCAAGCTAAAGAATTGGATGGGGTTTGTTCCTGGCCCACCCTTTCGCCTTTGGGCTAGTTTACACTTAAGTTTTACTGGTGTGACTATTTCAATTAAGGGTGGGATTTTAACCCAAATATAGCAAGCTTTGGAAGTTCCATTTGGAAGCAGTAATACCACTGTGAACTGACTTACCAATATAGCTAGCCCAGGTCTACACTACAAACTTTGGCCAGGCTAGGAATGTCGGTCAGCGGTGTGACGAGATGTAGCTGTGATTGATATAGCTGAATTGGTAAAAGCCCCATAGCACAGATGAAGTTATTTAGTCAATATAGCTTATTGCACAGAGGCTGGAGGTGGATGTGGATGCTAGAAAAAACTGTATTGGCAAAAGTAAAATTTTTCAGTATAAGGTGCATCCCCACCAGGACTGCTTTGGTGGTATAGTACTTTGGCATAACTACACTATCAACGCCTTCCAAGCGTACACTGGAATTCACGAGAAAAAGCTATATTGGTGGCATAAGTGCTTCCATATTAGGAGAGTTGTACCACGTTTCGTATAACTATATAAAACCAAGAAGCTTTGGGGGTAGCCGAGTTGGTCTGTTACAGAAAAAAAAATTGGTCTGGTAGCACTTTATAGACTAACAAAACATGTAGATGGTTTCAGGAGCTTTAGTGGGCACAGCCCACTTCTTCAGATGACCAGTACAACTTCCTAATGCAGGCAAAATCACAGTTGGTCAGATCTGAGAGGTGGCAGCCACACACACATTTTCTTTCCTATTCTAAGTGTTGGCACAAAAGAGCATTTTTAGCACATTAATGTTAGATAGCTGTTAGCAAGCCAGCACAAATACCTGTTAACTAATTAAGCACCTCCCTGAATTCCTTTCATAACCACTACATCATCCGGATCTAACATACAAAGTAGAAAAAAAAACTTCAAATGCAACAGGCATGGGAAAAAATGTAAAGCATTTCATAGGACCTGATGAGGCAGGACGAGAACATTTTTATCAAGGTTTGCAAATGAGATATGTGTATGGCAGATATATGCTGCATGCCAGTCACTTTCTGAGTATTGATTCTGAACTCTCGGAATGCACCCTGGCTCTCGTATTTTGCACAACTTATTAATGCCAGCCTGAAAAAAAGCTATTGACATTCCAGAATAGAGTCTACAGCCAAAGCTCCTTGGGAAACCATGTTTATCAAGTAAACTCAGTGAGCTTGCATATCATCTGAGTTCAAGGAGAACATTAATGTAATTAAAAGAAAATTAGAGCACCAAGAATTGATTCAACAATTAATTTTATGTCTTCAATTTCACCCAGGAGATATCAAAAAGGGACTGCTGCCACCTTTCACTAATGTAAGGGTATGGCTATGTGTATTTGAAGGATTATCAAATAGGAGGTACAATGGGAAAAGACCAGAGGCACATGATATCCTTTGTACATTTGTGGTTTATGAAAAAATCAGTCGATAAATGACAAGATCACAAATAGGAGTGACTAAAGTCCAATCAATGTAAGCAAGGGCCTGATCTTGCAAGGTGCCACATGCTCTGTGCTATTAGCAGTGTGTTTGGATAAAGCAGGGGACTGAGGAGAGAGAGCTGGAGAAGTCATTAGTCAAGAAAAAGCTGGAGGCGTATGGCCACACAGAACTGAAAAGCAGGGCAAAAATCAGGTAAAAATCAAAGGATTGTAGCATGGCCTGTTTGGAAAGGAGCTCCAGGAGCTCACCAAAGGCATCATGCTGGGATTTAGAGGTTGACATCTCATCTGAATGACAGCACTTCCAAGAGGACAGCATTTCATTACCCGTGCACTGCTATTTTAATATTCAGTCTGAACCCAGTCCTGCTGTGGGAATCTACATCACCACGTCTATCCCTAAGGCAAGAGGGCTGCCAAGTGACTCATACCTCCATGATTAGATTTTAGCATAAGCACTTACAATTCAGCATGTAGGGCTGCATACTGCCAGTCAATAATATTACATGACTTCATTCTCTTGCAATAAGTATGAGAAATAAGCATAAAATTGCCTTACATATCTGACATTTACACAGACAAACCCTGGTGATTTGTGTATTACTTGAAAAAACTAACTGCATTGTTCATTAGGGCACAACAAATGTTCCCACAGCTTTCTGCCCCGTAGCAAAATATTTAACCAAGGGGAAAATATTTGAAATATCTGTAAGTAAAATTAGAAACTTAAAAATTCTCAAATTCTTTCCTGAAATAAAAGAAACAAGTAGGTAGTAACACTTTAAACAACAAACTTACCCCCAACAAAACTCCCCAACCCCCAAATTATGTACTATGGGCCACAGTCATCCTTCATTTATCCACACAAAAATCACTAGGTTGCAAGAAATTTAGCTGAGAACAGAATCTGATCTGGTATTAAAACCACAAACAGGGTCTTTACAGGCTTAGTATTATGTTTTCCCATTGACCAAAGTGCAAGGATCATTAGTATTATTAATAATTGTATGTTTTACTGTAGAGGCTAGGAGCATTAGTCATGGCTCAGGACCTCGTTGTGCTAAGTGCTGTACAAATACTGATTAAAAGAAAGGTCATTGTTCCAGACAGTTTATAATCTAAGTATGAAATAAAAGACAACAGATAGACATGCACAGACTGCAGGAGGAATAAAAGGAAATGATCGGGCTACACTGCTCTGTATGATAGGCAGTGGCCTTAGCCCAATAACCTTAAAGTTCATAAGGCAAGAAACCTCTGGGGCCACAAAGAGTTTTTCCTCTATGAGCAAACTACATACTTCACGTCCCCGCAGCAAGGGTATGAAGAGCAGGGTAAACAGCAAGCATGGCTAGACTAGTCAAGAAACTCCTGAACCCTGTGGGATGTATTTTTCCACAAGGCTCTCCGCTCTGCAAGCTGCTGTCTCCACACCGCCAGAGTTTTTTTCTGCCGCAGAGAAGACATTTACAACAAGGAGCTGCTGCGGCCCAAAAGCTCCCACAGCTCCCTATTGCAGGAGCCTCTCCCCATGTCAAGGAAGGGCTCCAGCAGTAGGGTTGCCAGGTGTTCAGTTTTGAAGCAGACAGGCCAGTATTTTAGCTTTCTGTACAGGAAACAAATTGAGAAAATACCGGACATATAAATATCCAGTATTTGCTAATTATTATTATCATGAGTATCAGTACGTAGTTGCATACTGCCTGGCTGGTAGATACACTCACACTGCATGAGTGTGTCTACCAGCCAGGCAGTACGCAACTACACAGTAGAGAGGAGGATGGCGGGGGTGGGATGGAATCCCTGGGGCTGGACTCGCCTGTGCGCCCCGCCAAGACCGTGCGTGGGAAGGGCAGCACCCAGGGATCTGCGTGCACCTGGGCCAGCCCTGCTCCTTACCAGCCGGTTCCTTCCCTTCCCCCCGGCCAGCCCCACTCCCCCCTCTCCTGCCCCCCGCTCCACTCCCAGCCAGCCCCACTCCCTGCCAGATGGTTCCCCCCGGCTAGCCCCATTTCCCCAACCCCCTCCCAGCCAGCCCTGCTTCCCCCGGACCAGTTCCCCTCCACCCCCCATCTTCCCTGGCCAGCCCTGCTCCCCCCGACCAGCCCCGCTCCTCTCCCAGCCGGTTCCCACTCCCCCCCATCTGAGATCGAGTGTGTCTGGTATTTTTTTGAAATCATCCGATAACCCTATCCAGCAGCAAAGACTTCAGCAGTTTGGAAAGGCTCTGGCAGAGGCAGGTAGCAGGGCAAGACTCTGGCAGGTCCCTCTGTAGCATTGGAATTGGAATTTTGTAACTAAGAAGTCAGTTATAATAAATCTGTGTTCTAAAAAAGGTTTGGATTAAACTTAAATACAAGTTGTAGGCCTCAGACAGGCAGCTTTGTTAATTTAGCTCCAGCTCTGTTTGCTATTAGCATGTTAAAGTGAAGGGATGGAATATTGTAATACATAGTGATGTTAGTGTTAGATAGAAAGAAGTTTAATGTTGAAAGACTTTGCAACTTTGTTAAAATAACTAGAAGTATCCCGTTGTCCCACACTGCAATTCTGAAAATGTATTGTTTGTGTGAATGAGAGAGAGAATGTTTTAGGAGAGATAAGTGTGAAGGCCACTGCATGTTCAAATGGTCGGGGGGCGGAGACTCAGAAGTATCAAATAATAATCAAAGCACACTGAAGATGCAGACTACCTGGGCAGACTCACGAACCCTGAAGCTAGTGGCAAGCATTCCTTGATAGGAAACCAATAACAGCTTTCACAGGAAGGACAACACCCAGGAGGGGTCATCAGCATACTGATATCAGATGACTATGAGAACAACTTCTACCCAATAAGCATATGTCATAGTAAGATTAATTGAGATGCTAAATGACTAATTAAGGCCTGACAAGGCAAAATGCATGAAAGGAAAATCCTATAAAAGAAGGGGTGTCTTGTATGGTTCTTCAGATTCTGTCCTGCTAAGATCAAGACCAAGAGGAGCATTAATCTGGACTGACACGAACCCGGCTCCTTCCTCGCACCCGACCTATCTGACCAATAGGTTGGGCCGAGCAACAGACTGGTAACTATTCCATCGGGGGTATGTGTGTGTGTGACTTTGTTATATTGTCAATAAATGTGGCGTGTTGTCTTATCCCTCTGAAAAAGATCCCGTGTGCTTCTTTTAAGCATAACACCTCCCGCCCTCTGCCTTTCCCTCCTAAAGGCTTTCACTGGCACATGGAACAACACACTGCAGTATGTAACTACAGGCACTCCATATGCCACCACAAGAGGTGTGCAATATAGATTAGCCTTAGCAACACTTGCACATTTGGGAGCTCAGTAAATAAGGCAACTTTGGCAATAAGGCAACTGTTTTATCTGTACACACTAGATATATAAATGCCCCGTGGAACAGACTCAGCCAAAGATAGAAGCATCATGCATGCAATATGCATCCTTAATGATGATCCTGGCACAGCATCTTGAATAGCTGATCTATTAATGCACTGCATTAGCCATGCATGATTCTCTCACTTTTGCCAATACATCACAACTTTTAGACAACTCATTATACATCTGCTTGAATCCATAATATTCATTATGCATATTTATTCTGATCATCTCTCCCTGCATAGGAACAGAATTTAAAAAAAAAACCTCTTAGAGATGGAAAATATTTGAGATACACACCCCCATTTAATCATCATTGCCAGAATGGATATGCTACCCCCAACTCTTCAATTCACCCACTACATGAGGCTGGACCAATCACTTCTCTGTCTTGTCTACTAAGACTGTATGCTTTTTGGGGGTGAGAACCGTCTCTTACTGTGGATGAAATACTGAGTCCATTGGAGCCAACAGAGTCTCTTTCTCATCTAGAGAACTAGAGATGCTACCATCACACAAATAATAGTTTGAGTTAAAGACAGCAAAGGAAAATGGTCCTATCCCATTATGGGCCATGACACAGGGTATGTCTACACTAGCCCCCTAGTTCGTGGAATGAGGTGTAACAGTTAACTCGAACTAAGGACTTAGTTCCCCCCACACCTCTTTCTTCTTTGATATTTTGAAGATACTAACCATGGTGTTATCTGAACTACAATTCTCCTAACCTGAGGCTTGATCTTGATCCACTTACCTTGACACTACAATCAAATCTCTAAGCATTGGAACCCATTATTAATTGCCAACCTAGGTTTCCTTTACTCACTACCTCTGGCAGCACCCTGGGATCTGCATGTGCCCAGGTCAGTACTGCTCCCTGCCAGCCGATTTGCTGCCCTCTTCCCCCCCGGCCAGCCCTGCTCCCCCAGACCCACTCCCAGCCAGCCCTGCTTCCTGCCGGCTGGTTCTCCTCCTCCCAATCTCCCACGGCCAGCCCTGCTTCCAATCCCCCCCTCCTCCTGGCCAGCCCCGCTCCCCTCCCAGCCAGTCCCTTCCCCCCTCCCCATCAAGTGTGTCCAGTATTTTTTTTGAAGCTACCTGGTAACCCTCAGTTTGGGTACATGTGGGCACTCATGTTTGGAGCAGGCGGTTGGGTGTAGGAGGTTCAGGCTTGGGACAGGGTTCAGGAAGCAGGCTCTGGCTTGGCACCGTTTAACTGAGACAGCTTCCAGGTGGTGGAGCAGTGGGGGGGTAAGGCAGGCTTACTCCTGTCCTGGGTCTGCACCAGTCTTGAAAGCTGCTGGCATGTACAGTGATGGCTCCATGGTGCCATATGCTGCCCTCATCTACAGGCACTGAGCCCACAGCTTCTACTGGCCACAGTTCCCCATTACTGATCAATGGGAGCTGCAGAAGCAGTGTCTGCAGTCAAGGACAGTATGTAGAGACCTCCTGCTCTGCCTTTCTAAGGGGCTGCAGGGACATGCCAGCCACTTCCAGGAGCAGCAATTACCACAGGGATAATTACTCCAGCTATGACAGGTTAGGCATTTTAGAACTCATTGCTCAAAGAATTAAATTTAAGAGTAAGAGAGACATGAAAATTATGAAATGCATAGACCAGTCAAAAACCAAAAACCACACACTTTGCAAGCAGTAAAATAAATAAAAACAACCACCCATGTATATGTTGGGTTGGGAGATGAGAGTGAAGAACAGTGTGTGTTTGTGAGCATGACAGATATTTGCTTTGCCAGCTCCCTCCATTCCTTTCTCTCTGTGTGGAGATAGGGTATAGAAATGGGGGGAGGAGAGACACCCTGATATCAGCATCTGACCCTTCTCCCTTCCACAACCTATACTGCAAGCAGGAGATTCCCAGAGGATTAACTCCAAGGCAAAGGGCAGGAGAAGCATGACAGTGGGTGGAGGGGCAACTGAAGTGCTAGCGCTTGATAGCTTCCTGGCCAAACCATTCAGGATCACCTGTCAGAGGCTCCAAGATCTACCAATAGATCCCGACCTATGGGTTGGTGATAACTACAATAGACTCTATCCTTCTGAACTTCAGAACTTGAACATTCTTAATAGAGCTCTATAATTTAGACAAGAAGCAGCCCTTCCCCTTCCCCTTCCCAGAGTCATCCACACTAAATGGAGAAAATTAGCTGAAAGACACCCCCCCACACACATCCACCCAGTCTAAGCTCTTGAGAGAAGTCATATGGGACCCATATTCATTGATGATGGAGCAGAGCAACATAGAACAAAATCAGAAAAGGATGAGTAACCCTGATGGGGTTAAGATATCAGAGTTTAAAGATGTGACCATAAAAATCAGCTTTCTGAACCACTGCGGTTCAGACTGAATAAGTAGACGTTAGAGCACTTCAAGACTAAAGCACTGGCAAGAAAATGTTAAAATAGCTGTGATTTTGCCAAGGCTCCTTTCGGACAAACCAGTCAATAAAAAAAAAAAAATTACAATCTTCAAAGTGACAAGCATACACAAGAGAACATGAGCCACTGTAGAATTCAGATGTAAACGTCAGGACATCAATAGCAAATATTATATAAACTGACAAAGAAAATGCCCAGTGACTGAGCAAATAGGAGAGTTAATGCTTAGTCCTTATGTCAACAGTGCCCTAAACTTTGTGACAGCTGCATTCAGCTAGTCTGACAGCACAAAAATGGAAGGATTAATATTTTACTGTCCTATATGATGTCAAACTCTAGCCTGTCTTGTAAATATTTCATTGAAAAAAAAGTTACAATCCTAAGTTAGCAACAAGGGGAGCAGCATAGGGACTGGGAACAGTGGTTCCTCAAAAAAACTTCACAGGACTATATGCGGAAATCTGGGCGACTTTAAAGAGAACATCCAAGCACTACTAAGATTGGCTCCTAGTTGCCAATGCTCCACCCTAACAACTGTGAAGACCCATGAGAAAAGCTGCCATTTTGGGTCAAAGTGGAGGAGTTGTTGCTATCTTTGATTACTTATGCTGTGGTGAGGAGAAGTTGCCTAATTTTGTTTAATGATGTTTGTAGGATCTAAAGGAATGCTTCCATTACAGCTAGCTGGAATGGGAAAAAAACCCTGGATATGTAAATACAGTAAGCAGAAATAAACTTGCAAATGCAGGAGGAGCTTGACTTTCAGAGCTCTATGAAGGAAGGAGTGAGGGAAGGTTGTTCCAGACTGAAGACTATATGGCTTCCTCTGCGTGGACTAGTTTTATATAAATCAATATCAGAGTTCAATTAAAAGAACTCAATAGGTATCATTAGGTGCCTGTCTTCTGTTAATTGTGTTGGTGTTGTGATTTTTTTCTACCCTGCTTGCTACAAGTTGAAGTCACTGGGAGCTGAAATCATTTGAGACCAATGGGCAGAAGTTACAGCCAAAAAGTGCTTGGCAGCAGATGGTGACTGAGCGCCAATAGATCAGTGATGGAGAGATAAGACGAGTGGCCAGCAGAGTGACGGGGGCATGATGAGCGGCCAGCAGAGAGGCAGCAGCATAATGAGTGACCAGCAGGGTGGCGGCTGAGAGGTGAGGTGAATGGCCAGCAGGACGGCGGCAGAAAGCAGCGAGCAGGTGGATGGCGAGTGACCAGCAGAGTGAATAAGATGCTTCTTTACCTCCTCTCCCCCCACTCAGGAAGGGAGGTGAACTCTGTGGAGGCACCTCTGAACTCTGGGTCTGGCCTGACGAAGGGCAGCAACTGTGAGTGAGATACACAGAAGGGTTGGCCACATGAAGGGCACATTTAATTGCTGGACTTAAGAACCTGAGAGGAATAGGACATTGCCCAACCTACTTGGGGCGGGTCTGTTACTCATGGTTTTGGTTATGAACTCTGTTTGTGGTGTTTTCCTCTCATGCCAACTTAATTTTAATAAAAAGGAAGGGAAGTTTCTTTTCTATACTCAGACTCTGTGCATTGCCTCTCAGAGGGGTCCAGGGGTGGTGTGTGAATTCCCCAGGTTACTAGATATGGACTTGGTCAGGTCTGGTTTGGATGAATGGAGAGGAACCCCTAGATTTGAACCTAACCCTGTTGCTGATGGCTCCACCTGGCAGAAGGGTTAGTGAGGAGACTGTATTTTTAATCCATGGCAAAAGTTACTACAGCTAAGGATAGGAACCTTTTTAAAAGATATAAGCGATGAGGGGAGGAGAGGAATCTAAAACTCATTAAGTCAGATAAAGCCCAGGCTGTCACATCAAGTGCAAAATGAAGAAAATATTCTTATGTATTTCATATATTCAGTTTACATAGAAGTTAAATGAAAGGTGTGTAAAGCATCCAAGAGCAGCAGAATTTTAGCCAGTGATTAGGATGTTTACCTGACAATGGTATCACGTTGCATTCTGATATGGGCTGTTAAGAGAAAACACAGAGCAGTTGATGAAGGCAAGTCAGTTTTACAAGCACTAGGCAGTGAAACTCTCGTGGATGACACTAATTAAGTTAACCTAAGGCTTCTATAACCCAACTATATTCCTTATGATATTATTCCTAATTTTAGTCAGCTGATGATGAGATGCAAGCTAAGGTAAGCACAAAGGGAGGCTGTAATCAGGAGGATGCTAATTCAAAACAACATGCTATTTCTAGCCTGACACATATGATTTGCAATTACAAAAGAGGAGGAAAAGGGCAGCTAAAAAGTATGCAGCCCCTGAAAGAAAAATATCAATGTGAGTTCTGACAAGCGAACAGCAGAGACAGCATATCATCAACAAACACCAAAAGGTCATTTCAACCAAGAGACATTTGGTTTAGTCTAAGAGCTGGACAAAACACACAAAGATTTGTTTTATGTTGGTGGCTGGAAAGGTTAAAAAAAATCAGTAGATTAATGGTCAGTACAAGTGAACATCAGTTTGTATCAAAGCCATCTTCCTCGCTGGTTCTCCTGACTGTCACATCAGTTTCTTCAAAGTCTTCCACTACAGATAGCACTTTTCCCATTGCAACTAGTTCTAACTTCTTGCCTTCACGGAGCATCTCCCAGTTCTTAATACCACGCTGTGATGTTAATTACCTTCCTACTCATCACTACCAGTATAGTTCTTAGACCAACAACCTTCATTTTGATAGAAGGCTGCAGTAGTACAAGTCAAGCAACACTGTCACATGGGCTCCAACATTAGATCCTTAATTAAGCTGCCTATAGCCAGCTTTAATCATACACAGAGCAATTTTCTATTGGTACTGAATCCAAAACAGCTTCCCCTGCTGCATCAGTCATCCACATACAGCTAGTGCAGGAATCATCACCAGGGAAAGGGGGCGGAGCCAGGACATCCTTTTGCCATGCAACCCCTAGCTGTTATCCTAATCTCTTGGGGCCTTCAAACTGTTCTGCTTTGTACGTAAGGTCCAACCCTCAGTACAGCCATCTGAGTTGTACTGGATCTGGATCAGGAAGCACAAAGAAGCTTAAAATAATTTTTGCTATCACCTCAGTTGCAGCAATTGATTCACAGTCTGGAGTTGGCCTTATATGAAGATCATTACTTATTCGTCTATTTTCCAGATAAAATCATTTCTGGCATGAGGTTTTAAAAAACTCTGAGAAAACTGGGAAATAGTCTACTATCTATCCCTTAGAAAATTATACTGCTCCCATTTTGCTAACTATAGAAAGAGTTGATCATTTTAATGCTGATAAACTTTAGACTCCCATTACATTTTGTGGATAAAATGTTGCCTGCTTAAGTCAGTAATAAGCAATCACACAGAGTGAGCGAGAGAGAGAAAGAAAGCCCATAACAAAAATAACCAAAACTACAATCTTCAAAACCTTATTTTAAAGAAGCATGGTTCTAATTGAGGTATGTTTTCATAGGCCCCACTAATCTATAACACTGACATTCCTGGAATAAAGGGAACTGATCAAAAATAAATCTTGACCAAGTACTTATTTTGGTTTGCATTTCCAAAGAAGGCAGTGCCAATGGGACAGGGGCTATGTTATTAAACAAACTGAACTGCTGAAGTGATTCCAAGTATTATTGACATTTGCTGAACCATGAGGGTGTGGCTTCCTTACATGTATATTCAAACTCTGGATTTTCTGAAGGTTTTGTGGAAGTGTTTTTTAATTATACAAAGCAAGGGTGCTGCCTTTCATTGTCTAGTTTCCATGGATTAGAGCCAATGCCATTCATTCTCTTAAAAAAACACACTTCACTCTAGTTTTCCTCGTAATCCCGCTCCTCTGTTTCCTTCATCTATCATTGCTGACAGCTCCACCATCCTTCCTGTCATTTCCTGAATATGCAACCTTAGTGTCAACTTCAACTCTTCACTCCCTGCTACCCAGCACTCACAGGCTCGTGAGCTGAGGAAGTACGTTGTTTATTTGCTGCTTGCGTGATCAGTCAACCGACACAGGATACAACATAGGGTTAAATGCAAGCACACTCCCAAATTTAGGTGTTTGCGTTAAATACATTGTCACAAAGGTATTTATGATATATTGTATACACACTTTTCTGCCTAACTCTAATATTAGTTTGCTAACTCAATGATTTACCTGACTGCACTGCTGACCAAATTGTTCTCTGATTTAGTGGTGCCCAACCTTATTACACAAGTGGGCCACATAAACCGAAGCATAGCCATGTGTGGGCAAGACAGCTTCTACATATTTTAGTATGATTTAATATCACCTGTATTTGTTTTTATCTTAAGTTCAGCTTGTTTTGTATGTACAAGCAGTCCCCGAGTTACGCAGATCCGACTGACGTCATATCCGCAGTTACGAACGGGACTTTTCTCGCCCCAGAGCACGGCAGCGGCGGGACGCCCAGATGCGCTGCCGTCCCGCCGCCCATGTCCTCCGGGGCGAGAAAAGCTGCTCCGAGTCTCCCTGGTCTGCTGCGGGGGAGCTCCCCCCAGCAGACCAGGGAGACGCGGAGCAAAGCTGCGGAGCACGCGGGCAGCGGGACAGCCCAGACGCGCCGCGGCTGTCCCGCTGCTGGCGTGCTCCACGGCTTTGCTCCACGTCTCCCTGGTCTACTGGGGGGAGTCCCCCCCAACAGACCAGGGAGACAGGGAGCAAAGCCTCGGAGGACGCCGGCAGCGGGACAGCCGCGGCGTGTCTGGGCTGTCCCGCTGCCCGCGTGCTCCGCGGCTTTGCTCCACGTCTTCCTGGTCTTCTGGGGGGGGCTCCTCCCCCAGCAGACCAGGGAGACGCGGAGCAAAGCCGCAGAGGATGCGGGCGGGACCGCGGCGCGTCTCGGCGGTCCCGCCACCCGCATCTCCCTGGTCTGCTGGGGGGGGGGGCCGGGAGGCACGCAGCTAGTGCGCCTTCTCCCAGCAGACCAGGCTTTTCTCGCCGATGACACCTGGGGTAGAGCAGCTGGGGCACTGCTGGGTTGATCCCACAGCGCCGCTCCTCGGCGCTACTGGACCAACCCGGCAGCACCCTAGCTGCTCTGCCCCAGGCGTCCCCAAGTCAGCCGCTGCTGAAACTGACCAGCGGCTGACAACAGGAAGCCCAGGGCCTCAGGCTTCCTGTAGTCAGCCGCTGGTCAGTTTCAGCAGCCGCTGAATCTGGACGCCAGTTCCGACTTACATACAAATTCAACTTAAGAACAAACCTACAGTCCCTATCTTGTATGTAACCCGGGGACTGCCTGTATTTAGATAGAAACAACCTATGTACAGTATTGTCTTTGTGTAAACTAAAAGGATGCAAACACAACAACAAAACACTAATGAATCAAACATTAGTCTATTGTGTTGAAGCAAGCTGTGGGCCTTATGAAATGCACTGGTAGGCTGTGTATAGTCCACAGGTCAAAGGTTGGGCACCCCAATTGAACTGCTAATTCTTTTGCTTACTTATTCAGGAGTCTGGCTCAGCTTTTCTTCTGTCTCTTCACAGACAAGAGGGGATCTTTTCACATGTTCCAACATTTAATATGCACATTCTGCATATCACATCATACACTCCTCTTCAGCCTCCCTATAATCAGCCCTTTCCAACTGTAAGTGCACACTCTTGTCCTGGTCTATCATTTGCTTTGAACACTTGAAACCCGCTCTCCTTCTCACTGCTCCTGCCTTTCCAATGTACTCACTGCTTTAAAGTCATTTTGCTTCTCTCACAGCTTGACCCTGATTCCTCTTCTCCAGTGGGTTCCAGTCACTTGTTGAATATTTCTTGTCATCGCTTCCAAGGTATCCTTACCTGTGTCTGCCTTGATTTCCTCCTGCTCTGTCTTCCTGAGAGTGGGGACAGAGGCAGAGGGGCCAGGAAGAAGAGAGAAATAGGAAGGGAATCGACAGCTTTCCCTTTCATTCATACTGCAAACCTCCACTTGGAAGTCTCCTGTTTCTCTCTCCTTCAAATCCCACCTTAAAACCCACTTCCTTCTAGGAAACCTTCCTTCCTTGTACCGCTCACACCAATATCTCCACTACCTACATGGCCTTTTATAGGTTTGCCAGATTCTTTGCCTAGGGCCCTGTGCTGCAAGATAAAAAAAAGAAGTTGATGTTGCTCAGCATCTGGCAGGACCAGACCCTCAGTAAACTGTACCTATATCTTTATTACGTTTATGAAAAATATTTTATTCCTTACACTTTATAATGCCTAAAATGTGTGAGGTGTTTCACAGAAGATATGGAAACTTCACAGGTAGTATAATGAGTGAGGGAAGTTAAAGTTACATCCTGGTCATTCACTGAAAAGGTGTACTGGTTCTGGATTTATTTATTTATTTTTGGTTAAGCATATCTAAAACAAGTCAGATAGACAAAGAGGTGAGTTTTCAGGTAGAATAAAGTCCTAGTTCAGCAAGGTGCTTACAATGCATGCATAGTTCCACTGAAGTATTTGAATCTATGGGACTGCACATACTCTTAAATATCGTGCTGAATTGAGGCCTAATTGAAGAAAGAGGGCACTGTTGTTACAAGCAAGACTAGAGAGGACCACCCACATATGGAAGTGAGAGGTTGCATGAAAAACGGTAGAGAGATGATTGTGGAAGGAACAGACAAATGGGACATCACTGCTGGCATTGCTGATGAAAATTGAGGATGTTAACTAGCGGTTAATTTACTAGTCAAGTAGTCAATGGAATTTCCATCAACTACTTGACTAGTCGAAAGGCACTTCCACATTCCTCCTCTGGGGTCTTGTACATTTCAAAGGAGGAATGCGGAACTCTGCGTGCAGCCAAGGGCCAGCGGGAAGTCGCCAGGAAGTGCAGGACCCACAGTGCTTAGCCCAGACTTTGCCACAACTGGTGTCAGAAGTGGGATTGGTTCATAGCACAGCAGGGTAGTCTGCAACCTCCTCTGCCCCCAAAAAACAAAACAAAAAAACCCCCCAACCAACCAAAAAAACCCACAAGCTGGAAGGAGAAAGGGGAACACACTGGTGGGGTTATGGCTCTCTCACACACACACGCGCCTTACACAGTGTCCAGATTGGTGAAGGGTTCACATCAGAGCACCATGGAAGACTTAGTGAAGGCCACAGTGGCCCAGCAGGAGGCCATCCGGGTGCCAGGGCAGGCCATGAAAGAAGCCACCAGGCTACAATGGGAGACAAACCAGCAGCTCCTGAACCAGGCAGCAGCAGATCGAGCTCTCCTCCAGTAAGTGGTGGACCGGCTGGGTGTACTCACTGACTGGCCCCAAGAGGTAGGGGGTTTGGCAACAGTGAGAATTGCTAATTGCCTGCCCAAGATGACACAGGGAGACGACATAGAGGCATATCTCCTGGCTTTTGAACGGGCTGCCCACCATGAGGCATTGTCAGAGGGGCAATGGGCCAGCATATTCACACCATTCCTCTGTGGGAAAGCCCAGAGAGCCTACTATGATCTGCCAGATGAGGTGGCAGCTGACTACCCCTGGCTGAAGGAGGAGATCCTGGCCCTTGCAAGGTGATTACTGCAGCTGGATCCCAGAGATACCAGGATTGGAAATAACAGGAGGGAAAATCCCCAAAGGGCCAGCTGTTTGAGTTGGTACATCTCACCCGGAAGTGGCTGCGCCCTGATATACGTAGCCCAGATGAGATCCTGGAGACCCGTGTGATTAACCAGTTCACCCGGAAGGTAGATGTGTGCACTATAAAAACACTTCCCCAGGCAAGGTTAGGGGAAGGAGAAAAATGATGGAATAGAGGAGAACTCAAGGAGAAGGGAGTAGCCCAGAGCAAGAAAACACACCTGAGTGAGCTGATGTGGAGGTTTGCTCCGCGATATCAGGAACAAGGTACTGCATGAGGGTTTGGGGAAGTGGCCCAAGGAGGGGCTGCTACTGCTCAGGGGGCAAGGGCCAAGCTACATGGCCTGCTTGGGGCTGCCCCCTCCTACAGGGCCCTGAGCTGGAACCCAGAGCAAGTGGGTGGGACCGGTTCCCCCCAACCCTCCCCTCTGGCTGGAAGGGCCAGCAGGGACTGGAGAAAGAAGGACACTGGACCAGCCAATGATGAAAGAGGCTCTGGTAGCAGGGTACTCTTGCCTTCATGGCAGTAATTAGTGACACTGCAAGCCTCTGAGACCCACAAGAACCCACCAGAAAGCGCAGGACCCACAAGGCTTAGCCCAAACTTTGCCACACCTTCTACATATTCATTTGGTTGAAAGTATTTAAATAAAGCACAGCTAGAGATTTTAAGTGGTAACATTAGCTCCCTGTTGATAGAGATATTTACAGTATATGGAGCAGATGGCAAAAAAAGCAACAGCAGTCTGTTTTCCCACTTGGCTCCATTAAGGTAGACTATTGTGGATTTTTCTACAGATTGAGTCTTCTATAGTTAACTTATATGGAAAATCCACCTGCTGTGTAACTGAGCCACAAAAGTTTCCTTAAAATATCTGAGCAAAGCAGCAAGCTGAATAGTGAACTGGGCGGTGGTGGGTTAAGAAGGAGGAGGAGAAGAACAAGAAGAGAGTGCTTTGACTTCTACTGGCAGTTTTATTTTGACTTGTGTCTAGAACTGGAAGAAGCAGGAAATTATTAAGCAATTACATTATTATTATTATTATTATTATTAAAACAGCCCTTTTCTGTTTACAAATTAGCCAAAGACCTGAGGACTGGGGACATTCCCAGCAAATAAGTTGGTTGCTCTTTTTTATTTTATTTTTTTATCTTTGCACTTCTACTAATATTTAATTCAAGTAAATTTCAGTCTTTGGAGAACTCAAGAACTGTTCATTAAAACTATCCTTTTGAATTTTTTAGATTCATGGTTCAATACGTTAGCAAGAGTGACAAACCACCTAAATCACAGGGTACTATTTACATTCCACATAGAAATGATCCAACTTTGATCATAGGAAGAAGGTCACTGATGCTTCAATTTTAGTGCAGGGTGACTACTGATCCTATATTCTAGGGATTCAAAGTCCTTCAACCGCAACCCACAAGATACTACTAAAGAGCATTTGAATGGATTGTAAGTATGTTTTCAAGTAATTATCAAGAGGCTCTTATATGCAATAACACAAATATATAGGTTCATAATTTTGTGTGTGTAGGTACATTAAAACAAATTGTCCTATATTTCTCACAATATTGCCAGAAGTGTCAAATTGTGGAAACGCATGCAAATTCAGTGGCAGATAGAGACAAAGAAACAATAGCTTACGGATGGCCTTTATGAGATTAAGGATTTTAAATTACAGTACTTCTTTCTGAAGCTGAACAGATCTTTTAGAAACTGCAGTAGAAAAATGGATCAAATGTCACCCACAGATTGAGACTATGGCTGTAACCTCAACTATGAAGAGGCTATCCCCATTCCATAATAAACCACCACCACTGTGGAACTGAAATTGGAACCTTGGTCCCCAAGTTACAGAACTACAAGTCTCTGCCACGGGAACTGTAGTAAGATCTCTCTAAAGTATGAGCTATAGAAATTTTTCTATGTTCTCATGTCAAAATTTCAGATCATAGAGTTTTGTTCTGTTTATTGTTAAATAAGCTGCATCTCAAGGGCTTGGTTAGATTTTTCTCTTCACAGCATTGCAAAGTTCATGCAAGGTATTGCTATAAAAGGACTGAGCCAAAAAACACAAGCATGTGCCAATGTCTCACTTCAACAGGACATAACCCTATGCTTTCCTGCAGAGGAACAGGCTTAAAACAAGTGTTTAAAGTGTGTAAGCACTTGGCTGAATCAGGGCCTAAAAAGAATTTTTACAGTGGATCCTTAGCTATGGAAGAATATAGCCTGTCTATAATACATATGCACTGTAAACAGGGAATGTAGTGAACATAATGGGACTCTCGTTTACTCATGTACTTTGTAAATTAATCCAAGTCCACATTATATTTCTGACAATTATACACTGATACATGGGAAGGTGGTGGATTCCAGAGCCATTTCCCCAACTAACACATACAGGGAGGAGGCATAATTTAGCTCTAGACAAACAAGTGATGCTCATCCTTTTAAAAACATTCCGTTCATTTTTTTTTAAATCTATTTGTCCATAGACTGTATCTATCAAAGCTAACACGGAGTAAGTTTTTTGATACAGGACACAAAGAATATGCTTCTCTCTGATGTAGAAAATTCTGTGCCTCACACTCTGTTTATAATGGGAAAACAACATTCCATAATTCATCCTGTTTAGAACCACTAGTAGAGTGGCACTTGTTTTATTCTTATTGGAGAATCTCAAGTAATTTCTCTTAAAACTAAATTCATGTTCTTTGTCCTATATTTTTACTGAACACATTAAGAGTAATTAAATTGACCTTCAGTAGGATAATTACAGCCACTCAGATTTTATTTTAACTTAGCAAAATAACTAATTTAAAAATAAGTTGTTTTTATTCAAACAAAACATGAATTCAAGTAGCATAAGCTACTTATGAAAAGTATTTATCTAAACACGCAGAGTAAAATCCTGACCCCACTACAGTTATTGGCAAAATTCCCAAGAACTTTCTATAGGTGAAATCATGGCCTCTTATCTTACATTTTCAAAAGTGACCCATGATTTTGGGTGCTGCTCAGTTTCACACACCTTAAAGGGGCATGATTTTCAGAGGTAGATGTTCAGCACTTTCTAAAACAGGTCTCTGTGAGGTGTTTCAAATTGGGCATTCAAAGATGGAGGCATCCAAAATCACTAGTCACTACTGAAAACTTTGGCAATATGGCCAGAAATAGGGCCAGAAATAATCTGCAATTTTAAAATGGCACCTACCCGTATCAATAGGTAGGGGAACTTGATGGGACTATGGTAAAAGGGGCACAATCCCAGTACCAAGGGAGGGAGACACTTGCCAAAGGACAGTAGGTAGTTCTTCTCACTCGGAGTCTCTGGAACTCATTGGTCAGCTAGAGGTAATGGGTGCTTGTAGGGATAACATATTAATGTATTAAAAGACTGG
The DNA here is from genome assembly GCF_049634645.1 of Pelodiscus sinensis. Classification (NCBI taxonomy): domain Eukaryota; kingdom Metazoa; phylum Chordata; order Testudines; family Trionychidae; genus Pelodiscus; species Pelodiscus sinensis. The sequence continues at coordinate 95,533,427 of NC_134716.1, forward strand.
CCAACATTCCCCAATGCAGTGACCATGTGGAGTCTCTTTCGGCTCCATGGCAGCAGTTCACTCTAGACACCCAAATTAGGAATGGGAATGCAGCCTGATAGAAGCTACAGGTCTAGCCAATCACCCACCTGCAGGCAAGAAGAAATGTTTTCTTCCATGGGCCAGTTACAGAGGAACAAGGAGTTTGATTGTCTTCCTTACAGCACTTGCAAGCCACAGGGGTTTGAGTAGGTGGCACTTACTACCTTACTGAGATTTAATGGGGTTTATGTATTGCAAATTTCAGACCACTTCCATGCACTTAAGAAAATGAACAGTTCCCAGAAGTGAAAGACCTGAGATTTTGCAGTATGGCCTTTGGACTCATGTGATAGGTAACATCATGGTATTCACAGGCAGAAGTTCCTTCCCTGGGGCATCCTGTGTCCCCCTCACCACAGGAAAGGTGCCAGAATAGACAGGCTAAATCTACACTGCCAAGTTGTTTCAGAATAAGCTATTCTGGAATAGTTATTCTATAAGAACATAAGAATGGCCGTACTGGGTCAGACCAAAAGTCCATCTAGCCCAGTAGCCTGTCTGCCAACAGTGGCCAGCGCCAGGTGCCCCAGAGGGGGTGGACCAACGACAACGATCAAGTGATTTGTCTCATGCCATCCATCTCCAGCCTCTGACAAGCAGAGGCCAGGGACTACATTTCTATCCCCTGGCTAATAGCCTTTTATGGAGCTAACCTCTATGAAATTATCTAGTTTCTCTTTAAATTCTGTTATAGGCCTAACCTTTACAGCCTCCTCTGGCAAGGAGTTCCACAGGTTGACTATGAGCTGTGTGAAGAAGAATTTTCTTTTATTAGTTTTAAACCTGCTACCCATTAATTTCATTTGGTGTCCTCTAGTTCTTCTATTATGGGAACTAATAGCTTATTTCAAAATAGCATGTCTACACTGCAAGGAAGCTTCAAAATTAGTCCGAGGCAGGCTTCCCTAATGCAGACATGCTATATAGATCTAGAGCACCATGAGACACTGGGGAGGAATAACTTAGAATGGTCCTGGTGAGGGGATATTTCAAAATAGCAGAAGTGGAGCGTCTACACATGCTTTATTTCAAAATAGCTATTTCAGAAGAGGCATTATTCTTCATAGAATGAGGTTTACAGAAATTGGAATATGTCACCAATTATTTCAAAATTATTTCTGAAATACCTGTGCTGTGTAGACACACCTATAGAGACCTGAATCCTGGTGACATAGGCTGAGAAGAGACTACCTCATGTTACTAGTTATATATGGAGCCATATATATATATATATATATATATATGGAGCCCTGTATCTCTGGCACCAGTTATGGGTTATATAGTAAGGAGCCCTGTCGAACCAATTACATTCCTAAAACAGGAGAGTCTGGGTGATAGGCAGTTAGGATCCTTCCCCTGTGTTAAAGTTTAATAAAAGTTGTGACCTGCTGCTTAATTCCATGATGTGTCTTTTCCTCATTTTGCTGCTGTGCCTTCATCAAAAGGCAGTTTCACAATAATAGTAGTTAGTGAGTAACTGGAAATGCAGTTTTGAAATAAAAGGTGATTATATTACTTTTGTGGTCAAACACAAATCAATTACTATTGCTAAATAGTATATGCTAAACTAAAAAGCCCCCTATACTTTTTATTGCTGTCCATTTTACTAATCAAAAATAAATGAAAATATTGATTAGATAATTTAAAGGAAAAACATCCTGTGTCTCAGGGAGTACTGAAAGAAAAAAGGAAAAAAATAAAAATCTCTTGCTAAAACTTCATAGTTCATCAAACTCTCCATTTTTCAAGTGCAATCTATAAGCTAAAAAGTCCAGACAAGTTTTAGCTCATGTCTCAACCATCTTGTTTGATTTATTAATCCAAGCATTTCTCAGCATATTTTTCAACTTTCCAGTCAGATGCTTTGCACTGCTATAGGAATGGTCATTCCAAGTGATTTATCTTTGTCCTGAGAACATTTCTCATCTATTCTGTTTATCTACTTTGGAGCACCCTCAAAACTAATCAGATGTTCATTTCAGTGTCTCAAAGGCACAGTTTTCCTTTTTGTCAGCTTGGTCTAATAAGGGTATACAAACCACAGAAGCCTGCAAAACAGATAAGACTGGAAGTTTGCAAAAACATTTTTTAGAATGTTTAAGCCTGCAAATCACATTACTGACCATAAAAATGGAGGAAATTATTTTGATACCTAGCTAGTAATTGTCCCAGGAAATCGAAGCATTTGAAAAAATTGATAATATCCTTTAATAGGAGTACTTAATAATTAGGGCTTATAGCACTTCCTCATGAATCTTTAATGAGACTGATTACAGGGCTGACAGATTAGGATGTAAATTATAAAATTCCAGCCCATACACACTGCTCAAATATTAACACCAAATTGCAGGGGAAAGTAAGCGTGGCTGAACAGAAACTGAAATCACAGAAAGGTTTAGTCAACGTCACATAAGACAATATCAGATAGAGGCCCATAGCTCAGGAGTAGTATTTCTTTTTCATGGGCTTAGCTCACACCACATATTGCACACATCTTGGAAAATCAAGACAAGGGCAGCAAGGTCTTGGGCAGCTACATATGTGTTGTTTACTAAGCTATCAGAGATCCAGTTGCCTCTTTTGTGGCAATGGCCTAACCTGAGAGCTCTATAATAATTTAGTGGAGAAGTGATGGTGTCATCCAACAAAAGAGTTGATCATCATTATACTTACTGTGTTGGTGAGGACTCTATTCACTAACTGCATAGTGAAAAAAAAATCTCACTTTGAATTTACATGTCTAAGAATGTGACCTCCCAATGATCTGAATTTCCTTCTGTGCACAAACAACACAGATGCTGGGCAGTTTACTTTGGCCAGAGAAAGAATGGGGATGAAATTAGATTGACAGGCATCCCATTTTTGACTGGAACACCGAGTTGAAAAGGGATACTGGTGGCAATGATCAACACCGCTGACTGGGCCGTAAAGTGTCTGAGTGGTTGTGTAATGGGGCTCAGAGAAGCTCCCTGTGTGTCCTAACTCCATGTAGCTCCCAGAAGACTGTCCCTGTGGTTCCTAGGCAGAAGGGTGAACAGAGAAGCACCATGTGCTGCCTGTGCCCCCAGCTTTGAGGGCAGCACCTACAGGGGCAGGCAGCATGAAGAACTCCCTAGACCACTCCGCTTAGGAGCTAGACATGCCAGCTACTTCTGGGAGTCACATGGAGCCAGGATAGGCAGAAGCCACCTGAAGTTTAAGTGCTGCTCGGCTGGAGACCATGCCCCAAATTCCCACCCTCCCAACCCTCTGCCCAAGATTGGAACCCCCTCCCCGATTCTAACTCCATTCCAGAGCCTGCACCTCTGCTCCAGTCCTGAGCCCCTTCCTGGACCATGGACTCCCACCCCGAAACCCCCTACCCCAGCCCCCTCCTATATCCAAACTCCCTCTTAGAGCCAGTACCCCACTCCTCCTGCTACACCTCCAGCCTCCTGTCTCAGCACTGAGCCCTCTCCAGCATTTGAACCTCTCTGCCACAGCCTAGAGTGGGGCGGGGGCAGGGCTGTGGGGAAGGGTTGTTCAGTTCTGTGTGATTAGAAAGTTGGAACAGTAGAATTAGCACAGTACTGTACGAATTGTCATTGAGCTGGTATTACTTCAGTGTGCTAGCACTGACCTGTCTTTACATTGAGGTAGTCAAGCTGGAGTTTATGCTAAAAGCCTTATGCACATGATGCTTCCATTGATTTCTGAGAATTTTGTGCTCAGAGGATTCTAGGATTGGGCCCCAGAATGCTGGGACCCTGCCATTTTGGAAACTGCACAGAAGTCTAATAGATATCCCAGAAAAAAATTGGTCTATCTATTAGAGGGCTAGATCCTCAGCGTACCCCATTTATTTCAAAGGGAACTGTATCATTTTACACCTTAAGGCCAGAATCCAGAAGACTTAAGTCTTCCAATTTTTTCCTTCAAAACAGTGTAGTATTAGTATATTTAGAATGGGGCCAGGCCTTTAAGCTCTACTATCATACAAATAGTAAGACAACAAATGACCTTTTCTTGTTTTCCATTTCCTCTATAATATCCTTCAGCTTTAATTAAACTAGGAAACTTATGTTTGATAGGCCTGAGCTTACATAGAAAGAACTACACATTTTAAAACACTTGAATTATTTATTTGTACCTAAGACATGGGAATCAGATGAGCCATGTATTTAATATTATTATTGCTATTACAAAATATGAAGATTCACACTTTGAATATAGCTCAGTTCGGGTGTGTCTACACAGCAAAGTTATTTTGGAATAATAACCATTATTCCAAAATAACTATGCAAGGGTCTAGACAGCAATTCTGTTATTTCAAAATAATTCTGAAATACAGATAGCTTATTCCAAATTCTGTAAACCTCATTCTACGAAGAATAAGGCATATTCCGAAATAGCTATTTCGAAATAAGATGTGTATAGATGCTCTACTCCTGCTATTTTAAAATAGCCCCTCACCAGGGCCATTCAAAGTTATAAGAACATAAGAACAGCCATACTGGGTCAGACCAAAGGTCCATCCAGCCCAGTACCCTGTTTGCTGACAGTGGCCAATGGCAGATGTCCCAGAGGGAGTGAATCGACCAGGTAATGACCAAGCAATCTCTCTCCTGCCATCCATCTCCACCCTCTGACAAACAGAGGCTAGGGACACCATTCCTTACCCATACTGGCTAATAGCTATTAATGGACTTAACCTCCATGAATTTATCTATTTATCTTTTAAACCCTGTTATAGTCCTAGCCTACACAGCCTCCTCTGGCAAGGAGTTCCACAGATTGACTGTGCGCTGTGTGAAGAACTTCCTTTTATTTGTCTTAAAACTGCTGCCCATTAGTTTAATTTGGTGGCCCCTAGTTCTTATATTATGGGAACAAGTAAATAGCTTTTCCTTATTCACTTTCTCCACACCACTCATGATTTTATATACCTCTATCATATCCCCCCTTAGTCTCCTCTTTTCCAAGCTGAAAAGTCCCAGTCGTTTTAATCTCTCCTCATATGGGACTCATTCCAAAACCCTAATTATTTTAGTTGCCCTTCTCTGAACCTGTTCTAATGCCAATTTATCTTTTTTTGAGATGAGGAGACCACATCTGTACAGAGTATTCAAGGTGTGGGCATACCATGGATTTATATAAGGGCAATAAGATATTCTCCTTCTTATTCTCTATCCCTTTTCAATGATTCCTAACATCCTGTTTGCTTTTTTTTTTTTTTTTTTTTTTGGATTGCTGCTGCACACTGCGTGGACTTCTTCAGAGAACTATCCACGATGACTCCAAGATCTCTTTCCTGATTAGTTGTAGCTAAATTAGGTCCCATCATATTTTATATATACAGTTGGGGTTATTTTTTCCCAATGTGCATTACTTTACATTTATCCACATTAAATTTCATTTGCCATTTTGTTGCCCAATCACTTAGTTTTGTGAGATTTTTTTGTGAGGTTTTTTTTTTGAAGTTATTCCTTCTGGGGCTTTAAATAGAGACAGCATGTCTACATTAGGGAAACCTGCCTTGGACTAATTTTGAGGCTTCTCTGCAGTGTAGATATGCTATTTTGAAATAAACTATTTTGGAATAACTATTCTGAAATAGCTTATTCTGAAAAAACTGTGCAGTGTAGATGTAGCCTTCATGAGTGACTGCAGAAGAGAGAGCTAAATTAATTATTAGGGAAAATGAGTAATGCAATGGGGTAATTGTGATAAATATGTACTTCCTATACTAGAAGTGGGAATTTTACCATTGGTTTCAGTTTAGGTCCTGTGCATATTGTTTTACACATTGTACTTTGCTATTAACTCTGTTTTAAAACTATGGGTGACTTTTTTCAAAAATTCCTACAGTGTTTAGGAGCACAAATCCCGAAGTGAGTTGAGTGGGGCAGGAGGGAACTACTAGGACACTTGCTTCTAAGTCCTTTAAGAATTTGGGAAGATAAGGGGGGGGGGGGAACCACATTGGCTCAAATTCTGTATGATTGTTTTTTAAACTAGCTTTTCCTTTTTAAGTTCCTTTTCACTTGAAACAAATTCATGACAAGAGAATATACATAAAACTCCATTTTAACTTATTGAAGGGTCTTTTGTATTTTTGATTGCTGCGAACTTGTGAACTCAGATTTGCTTTCAAAGGCTCCTGTCAGAGCAGGTTTTAAATCTGAAGAGTCATGATTGTATTCCCGTCCTGACGCTTAGACTTCTGGTATAAAAAAAAAGGCAGAAGAGTAATTGTTTGCCTTACCACTGTGCATTGCTGTGTTGGGCTTTTTTTTTTTTTTTTTTTTTTTAACTTAAACTAACTGGGTGGGCCTCTGTTCATACCTAAGTCTGTGTCTGTATTAAATCACAAAGAGGATCATTAACAGCCAAGAAGACTTAGTGCTATTACATAAAAGGCATGTTTTAAGGGGGTTTCTCTAATGTTCTTCTCCTTTTTATACCACCTTAAATACATCAGTCGTGGACAACATAACTTTCAACCTCTGCAATCTTCTAGCAATGCTCTATTGCCAACTGAATCACATTGATGTAAAGAGAACAGAGTACAGCTTGATGTTAAAGACATGTCTAAGAGATGATCTGGTGTTTAGGGTTAGGATAACTACTAAGAATTTACTATTTGAGAAATATGGATGAAAAGTGCTATGTAACAGCTGTATGTTATTACTGATCCAGCCTGCAAACCTGACCTGGCACCTCAGGACACAAAGAAAATAAAGGTGCTTCTATCTAGCTGGGTTGATTTGTCTCTTTCAGGATACAGCCCTCAGAGACCTTTAGCAGATGGAGAGCGGCAATCATCAGAAAGCAGCCTCATATGGTGCGTGCGTGTGTGAAAATGACTGAATCACTTCATTGTATTTAAAAACAAAAGGTCACATTTCTTATTTCTGCAAAGTTGTTTCCAAACAGGCAATGCTTCTTATAGGAGAAAAGCTGAGTCCACCACAACAAGTGCTCGAAAGAGTTTACTAACATGACAAGGCCCCAGAGTCCCTGCAAATGAAAGTAATTCCTCTGAAGAAAAATAAAGAGCTAGAGGTTCATTTTTTTCCTGTAGGCGAAAGAGAGTTCTGGGTGACAAACAAAAGTGCTCTGCCAGACATTTGCAGTTCTAATCTTGAGAAGCAGGTACTGCAAGCGATAGTGCTCACTTACACCACTGATCTCCCACCCAAAGAGATTACCAAAATAATTCCAGTGCCACCTGCATTCCTGGAGTAATATGATGAAGGGAGAAGCCCAATTTCAATCACAGCATTTTCCAGGGCACGACATGTTTCAACTGCAAAAGAGCAGCTGAGACCTGAAGCTCTGAAGACAGCTCTCTTGTTACCATCCAAAATAGGGTGAATTAAGAACAGACAGAGAGCACCACTGATTCTGTCATGGATATGCATGATAGATTATCCAGTGTGACTTATCCCAAGAGACGTTACAACCAAGTAAGGCTACAAAAAAGGCAGGGACAGAACTCTGAGATAAATACACCTCCAGAGTGATTAAAACATGACTTAACATAATTACAAATAGATTTTAAACCAACAGATCTGACATTGTTTTATTGCTTAAAAACAAATGGAGCCTTGCAAAGCATGTTTAGTAGAAGATAATGTAATTCTTTTCAAAGACATGTCTTGGCTATCATTTTCATATTGCATTTGTCAAAATTGTTTGCATTGAGAGTTGTAATGCCTGCCTTTTAAATCTCTTTAAAATGTTGAGCATGCATAGCACTGTAACGTTTATTGCTTTCCAATGGCAGGACACCTACCTAACTGCTGTCAGAGAAACAATATTTCACATCTAAGTTTTGAATGTCAAGACAGTAGTTTACCAACACTGGTCACGTGCAGATACATAATCCATAACAAACTGAATCAAATCAACTAGTGTCTTTATGATTTAGTGGCCAAGAAAAAACTATAGATGCTAAGAACTTCAATGTAATTTTAACACATGGTGAGCAGAAATCTCACTGGGGAAAAAAAACAATCAAAACTATTGTATTACTGCTGTGAGGGCTATCAGCATCAAATAGCTTTATTTAAACACTCTATTGGAATTTTGGCATAGGGCTTAACTGGTGTTTTATATTGTTATATTCAGCAAACTTTCATCCATATCTAAACCTGATCACCACCTCTCTGAATCTACATACATAAGGTCTCCATTTTTTAATCCTATGTGCAGAATTAATAATGTTTAGGATATAGATAGTTTTAAGAACCTTTTTCATGGCTTCTCATGTAGGGAAATAAGGGTTCAATCTCAGTGTAAACATCCTGTATATACATAGAGCAACTCAGAACCATACATTTTTTCTAAAAATGATTAATGACCTAAAATATACAGAAAAAATTACATAGCTGGAGTCGAAGTATCTTAAACCACATTTTGGCACCATCCACACAGCGGGAGGTTGACTTCCCTTACTCCTCATGACTCCTACTGGCGCCAACAGGAGCAACTTCTCAGTTTGAATCAGTGCATCTTCATTATGCCTGCTAATATGAATCCCGGAAGAGCGACTAAAGCAACATTCAATTCCACAGTTATTTGGAGTTTGTTCAGTTTGCAATATTCTCTGATGTAATGCAAATGCTTGCAAAAGCAGTGGAAGGGGCACCAAAAGTTACAGTTGCAACAACTGTTTCTTTAAACTGTCTCTTTCTTCTTTCACTCCAAAACACTGAGCAACACAAATATGCCATTGTACAAATGCCAGTCATTCCAACAGATCATCATAGTAAGGAATATTAATCCTAATTTCAGTCCAAGCACTTTCACAAAGTTTCATTTCCACCATTGTATCAATGACAGAGAAGGTGAAATAAATGCCTTCTGTCTTTGGAATCTTTTGTTTCCTAAACACTCTTAAAAGCTGGCAAAAATGGAAGTTCCTTATTAATAAACACAAAGAGGTCAGGGGTATTCTGGTAGGAATATGAAATATGCAGTACTTCACATCTCCAAATATCTTGCAAGCATCAGGAGACATTTTACCTCTCAATGAACAGTACATCAAAGGACTCAAGATATCTGTGTGAAATATTCTACCTACACACATACGTGAAAGCCTGCTTCGGTAATCCTTAACTCCGGAAAGGCTCCCAAGGACTCCACTATGAAGTATAGCTTTCTTTCCCTCTTTTTTTATTCTCTTTCCTCCTACTTTTTGTCTTTGCCACTTTCTCCCCATGTCTCTCCATGGTTCTTCTCTTCCATCTCCTTTCATTGTGGAAAGCAAGAACAATTGTGCTATTGTTTTTTAGGATCCTTCTTGTTCTTTTCTTCCCCATATTCCACACTTCAGAATGATTTTTCTCACCCTTCCCTTCCCATTCACACCGTCTCTCATTTTTTAGAACATTCTTCATGTTTTCTCCAGGTGTAATCTTAGAGGTAATAATTGGCTGCAGCAGGAGAGGGGGAAGACACTTATTTTCCTCCTCTCCATTTTCTAATCCATTTCATCGTACACTGTCATAGGCATGGAGCTATTCAATAGATGACCTCCACTGAACAAATACCAGGTACCTCCCACAAAGATCACACAATATACAGGTACAAGGGGATAAAACACAGAATATGGAGTAATTCATGATTACCATAGCCTGAACCCTGAAGTCAATGGGATTCTTCAGGGACACACAGTTCTGCAGTACTGGATCCCACCGCATGATCAGTGATATACATGCCACAAAGCCGCCAGAGCTTTTTTTACAGTAGGGTTCTTACCAGTGCTATCAAAACAACTGAACTGATGGTAGCACACATAAGAATTTAATTCCCTAGTGCAAATATGACCACACCATTTTTTGTTTTATTGTTATTGAAAATTTAGCACTCATGAAAAGTAGCCATTGGGGGAAGGCTCCAGAGCTGTCAGACAACCACATAGAAACCAGCAGTGAAATTAATGGCAAAACCCACCTTGACTTCAATCGGACCAGGACTTCAGCCCATGTCTTCACTCCAGAAGGGGAAGTGCAATAATATCCCCAAATGACTATTTGATTACAATTTTCATAGCACAAAAATACGCCATTATAACTAAGGTTGTACCTCTCTAACCCAGCACTCTCTGGTCTGGCAAAATTCATGGTCCAGTCTGATTTTAGCTAGCTGGATGTCTACTTACCATGGGTGTGGCCGAGTTTCCACAGTCCCATAACATTTGTTTATAGCCCCCAGTCCTAGATCTCTGTTCTGTGCTGTTATTTAGCACTAATTTACCCCTAAATTTCTTCTAAGAGCCCAGTAAGCAGTGGAAGTGTTGGTAATGCTGCCAGACAATATCGATTTTCGTGGTTTGGCACATTCTCTGGTTTGGCACCCATCAGGTCCTGAGCATGCCGGACTAGAGAGGTTCAAAATGTAGCAGCTTTGTTGACACTCTTTGCAGACAAAGCAAGGACTAAATCAGCATGAAAACAGAACTATCTTCTCATGCCTAAAGTTGGTCTCTCCCAATCATGATGGAGGCAGCTTAGCAGGAAAGACAGTGCTGTTACTAGCCATATTGTACCTAATGCAGACCGATGCTTCCATGTCTCAGAAGTTAGCAATTTTCACAAGCCCTGTATGTGATTGTTTATTTTTAAGTCCTTATGAACACGGAGGAGTCCTGACAATATAAATTGGAAAGTTACTAAAAGGATTCCATAGGTGCTCAGAGTCAAAGGAGAGAAAGCTCCTGTGATTAAAACAAAGATCAAAGTGAACAGCTTGGACTTTACTCCCTGATTCTGTAAGGGAAACAATAGACAAGCAAATATTTCCTTGACAATATTTCATTATTCCAGCATTATTAAATCATAAGTCATCATGCTGACTGCCCATCACCACCACCTAAGATCTTTCAGATATTAATCATACCTTTAAATACATTAAACTCAAGAAGACTAATCAGACACTCTGGTGTACAAGTGCGTGCCTTATTACAACATTTTATTGTGTGTCTCAGTTCCCAAAGTGCAATATTCACTTATTACAGCACATTCCTGGCCATATCTATTCATCATATGAATCTCTAGAGTATAATATTGTTTCCCATGCAACAATGAAATTCTTGTCAGGGGCATCTCCTTTAACCACGGACAACTGTAAAAAATTACCTTTGTATAAAAGCACATTATATTTTTCTTGTCAAGATTAAAAAGCTGAGTTCTGATAACAGCTGAAGTGACCTAGAAGCAACCTAACTTCTGCAAAAAAATTAGACTTTGGCTGCATTAGTCTTGTCTGTGCATTGTACAGAGAAGACTAGTTGATTGCACCACAGACATTTGATATGCTAATACAAGATGCTCGGTACATTAAATGTAAGTCTTGCTTATGTATTTAGGAAACATTAGCCACTCTACACATGAGATTCCGCACAGATTTATCAAGATTGTAGTATTCCTACTGAAAATTAATAGATGCAGACAACTTGCTATTTCATCTATAACCCCACATTGCTGTCCTAGAATAATGGCATCATACTGAAAATTACAAAGCTGAACAAAGGTGGTTATTTGTATACCGCTTGTCTGGTAGTAAATTAGGAATAATACTTTTAGTCTCCATTTTATGGTGGCTGCATAGAGATACCATTACATCCACATTTTTTCTTGTTTTATAAATTGCCAGAAGTTTAATGGAATACATTTCCATTTCTGGAATCTGTAATATCCATAACATGCATCCAAAAATGTATTTATTTCCAACTTTTAAATACTTTGCAAAATCCAATCAGATAAGCACTGATTTACAATAGGGAAAAAATAAATTATATATCTTGTATTAGCTTTAGCTTGGAATTCCACATTTATTGTATACTGTACAAACTTCCACATTTACTGGAGAATAAGGAAATGCTAAAAAATATTTGTCTCTAGAAGATTGAATCTCAACTGCAGCTGTAGATGATTATTATTTTATCAGAAAGTGTACCCCTAATTAGAAATCAGCAATCCTGGTAGAGTGTGAGGGATTTTTGATAGCATCACAAACTTTTAAAATAATTTTGCAAACTAAAAGTGTGTGTGTGTTAAATATTTTCTCTCCTTGTTCTGTCCAATTTCCTAACCTCTACCCCACGTTAATGATACCCCTGTTGATTTTGAAAGAGAATAAATTTCAAATGTTTTTTTCTCTACCAAGGAGCCTGGTGCTACAGAATCAATGGAAATAACTCTGCATTGTTTGTTTTGACTATGCAGGTTAACAAAAACCTCAATAAACCAAATCACATTACTTAGAGATGGAATAGTGTAGGAGTTAGATTTTACAAGTCAATGTGGCACACAGAATTATTGAAAAGCATACAAAAATTAAGGTGAAGAAGGAAGCCAGCCACCAGAATTCTGGTAATGGGACATTATTTTGTTGCAACTACCAAACAGGACCATTCTGACTTCTTGTGAAAGAGGCCATAGAGTTTCCCCAATAATTCGTCTATTACAGCCCATAAACTCGTTGTTTGAGCTATAGCTTCTCTTTAGAAGGATATGTAGGCTTTATTTACAGTTTCATAGGATGGAGAATCTGCCACATTTCTAAGTTGTTTCAATGGTTAATTGCACTTATTGTTAAAATGTGTACTTTATTCCTAGTTGGAATTTATTTCCTTATGTTGGCTTCCAGCCTTTGGATCATGTTCTGTCTTTGTTTGCTTATAAAGAGTCCTCTGTTATGAGAAATCACCCGTGTAGGTACTTATAAACCATTATCAAGTCACCTTTTAACCTTCTCTTGGATCTGTTAAGTGGAGTGAGATGCTTAAGTCTGCCACTATAATGCAGACCTTGACAGTATTATTATAGTACTTTCTGAATCCTTTCCAAATAATCAATATCCTTTGCGAAGTCTCAACACCAGAACTAGCCATGTTACTCCAAATCATTCTGACACATGATGTTAGAATAATGGCAAGAAATTTTCTGCTTTAAATCCATAAGCCCATCTGGGTCTGCATGGGAAAATATGGCACTCAATACAGAAAAATGACTGATTTATTCATCTGTCGTTGATATCTTTCATGTTTTATCATTTAGCAAATTAATGTGCTTTAAGACAAATCACAGCAACCTGCTGTGCACAAGTGTCTGAGATGCTCTGGTGTAAAATGGAAACAATGCCCAAGTGGATAGGAACCATGTGTTACCCACCAAAGTACAGTAATAAAATCCATGGCAGAGGGGAAGTTAGGAGGAACACTCTCCCAAGAGGGGGACACTCCACAGACCCAACTTGCATTCAAGAGTCACGAACAGTAGTGGCTCTACAGCAATTGTACCAATTTGTCTATTAACTGAGGCCGCACAGAAGCAGCTAGAAGGCAGTATTGAGGCACAGGGCTTGTTTCTAAAAGCAATAAGTGAGCTCCAGATACAGATGTAAAGCCCACGCCAAGAAGCTTTTTGTCAGTGAAAAGGGGGGATGGAAGAAATGTTAATGTTCAATATTTATTCATTTATTTATACAACAGGTTTTTACCACCTCCTACAGTTACGCTCAGTATGGTGCTTTAACAGGTGGTAGGCAGAGTAATAATAACGTAGGTCTTACAAAAAGTTAAAAAACAAATGGGCCTGCAGCATCAAAGGGTATGTCTACATATCAAAGTTAATTCGAAATAACAGCCGTTATTTCAAATTAACTTTCTTAGTGTCTACACAGCCAAACCGCTATTTCAAAATAAATTTGAAATAGTGGAGCACTTATTTCTAATTTGGTAAACATCATTCTATGAGGAATAACGCCAAATTAAAAATAGCTAAAATTGTAAATAAGTGCTGTGTAGACACGTATTTCGAAATAGGGGGCCTCCAGCCTTCCCAGGGTGCCCTGGTGGCCACTCCAGCCTCAAACAAGAACACTCTTCTCCCTCCCCCTCCCTGGAGCCCTTAAAGGGGTTGACTCTGGACACAGTACCTGTGTCAGCTCCAAGCCTGCTGGCCCAGAGCCAGCAGTCACTGCCCCTGACCTAGTGGCCCCAAAACATGAGCCAGCAAGCCACTGGCAGCCAGCCCTCCGCCGCTCCCCAAGAGCAGTCTGCCAGCTCCCTGGAGCCTGCCAGGGCCTGGAGAAGGCGAGCGCCTTCCTGGTCCAAGGTGGAGATCAGGGTGGACCTTAGTTAGGTTTGGGGGGATGCCCCAAATGTCCATGATCTCCGCACTAGACAGAGGAGCGTGGCCATCTATGGCAAGATAGCTGCCAGCCTGGCCACCAAAGGCCACATGGGAACCCAGGGGCAGGTTCGCATGAAAATCAAGTTGGTCCAGCAAGAACCCCAACCCTGAGCTTCCCCTCCCCCTTCTTCCCCTTGCTTCCCCCTCCCCTCTCCCACCTCCTTTCTCCAGTCTCACCAGTTTCATCTCCCACCCCCCACCAGTTTTGTTAAATAAGAAGAGTTTGTGTTCATGAAAATATGTGTATTTTATTTGACATCAGGAAAGGGGGCTGGGAGGATAAGTAGAACGATGTGGTGGAGGAATGAAACACAAGCCCCCAGTGGGGCAGACCAAGGAGGCTCTTAGTGCTCCTCAGGGTGGAAGCTCTCCCGTAGGGCCTTCTGGATACTGACAGCCCCCGATGGACCTCCTGGATGGCAGCCTGCAGAAAGTGCAGCCAGGCTCGCAGCAACACATTCACGAGAAGCACCAGAGTGCCCAGGGGCAGCTCCGGCTCCATGTTGCAGAGTGCTCTGGTGTCCCAAGTGAGGGCAACCAGAGCACGCAGAGACACAAATGCTTTGCTGTGCCTCATTGAGTTAGGCAAGCAAACAGAGAAAGCTGAGAACTGGCTGCCCGGGATGGGGGTCCCTTTAAGCACAAGCCTCAGATAGACTCAGGCAGCAGCCACACAAATAAACTCCTGACCTGATGCCCTGCTGGACCTGGTTCCGGCCAGCCTTCAATGCAATTCAGTGTCCACTCAGTGTGGACGCACTATTTCAAAGTAGCAAAACACTATTTCGAAATGCATTTTGTGTTTATATGTGTTATTTCGAAATAAGCTATTTCGAAATAACACTGTAGTGTAGACATGCCCTTAGAGACTAACAACAAATTTAGATGGTATCATGAGATTTTGGGGGCACAACCCACTTCTTCAGATGACAAGTATGGAGCAAGAGACACAGAGGGTCACATATAAAGCAAAAAAAAAAAAAAAAAAGGGAAGAGGGGAGGAGAAAAATACTTGCCAGTTAAAGTGTCCATGCTAAATGAGGCTAATAGAGTGAGCTGTAAGTGCCTGATACTTAGCTTTTGATGTCATTTGGGTGTTGAATATAACGGCCCATACAAGAAATGTCTTTGTTCTGTTTCTGGCTAAATGTGTCAAATTTGCATATGAAGGCCATTTCTGCAGCCATTCCCTCTAGTTGGTTCCTGAAATCGCTTTGTAAGAAGATAGCCACTTTTAAATCCATCAATGAAAGCCCAGGCACATTAAAATGTTCCCCAACAGGTTTCTGTCTGTTATGATTTTGAATATCTGATTTGTGTCTATTAATCCTTTGTCATAGAGACTGTCCAGTCTGGCCAATATATATGGCAGAGGGGCATTGCTGGCACTTGATGGCACAATTCACATTAACAGATGTGCAAGTTGTATGAGCCTCTGAAATTGTGGCTTATGTGGTTAGGTCCTGTGATGATGTCACTTGTGTAGATGTATGTAGGACTTAAAGTTAGCTGTACTACACAGTATTACTACAACTGCTATGGAGTAATCCTAGGCTTGGTTATCTCGTACTCCCTGTTTGTTGTAGCCACCCCTTGCGTCTTGTCTTATTTTTATATTGTAAGCTGCTCAGGACAGGGACCATCATTTTATGTACTTGTCTAACCCCTAACACAGTGAACCCCTATTCCATGACCAGAATAACCCAAAGGGGTTGTCATAACACAAGTAGTAATTATGGCAATGAAGCAGAAGTGTCCGCACATATGCTGTTTGTCTAGAGGGACATATCAACCACCAGCTATAGTGCATCAGCAGAGGAAGTCAGAAGAGCATGAAGATACCACCAGTTATGCAAATGAAGCATTTGGCACAGACACCTGCAGAACACCATTGCAGGAACAGTTTTTCTCCACTGTTGCTCATAGGCATATGCTAAAACCAGATGTGTAGTACACTCTTAGTTAGATCAAGGCTGGGGGTAAGAAAGAGATAACATTCACTCTCATACACTTAGCTTCTAGGAAGAGAGTACTGCTCCCAGCACCATCCCTACTTGCCTTCCCCACTTGCCTGTTTCCCCTCCATTCTCCTATTCCCCCAGCACAGAATTTAGACCAGATATGCTACATCGATGCTGTTTATATAGGCTAGAAACCTTATGACTTAAAAGTTCTCAGTAAAGTTTTCAGTCTGTGAGAAAATGGACATGCCTTTTGGTAAGTTGATAACACACATTCTCAACCTGGTACTAAAGAAACACGTGACTTTAAATTACCACAAAAACTCATGACTTCACAGATAGGTAAAATGCACCCCCTCCACTCTCTCTCCCCCTTTCCCCCCCACACACATCTCTCCACTCCTGAACTCACAATGAATGACTTGGACAATTTTGTCCCCCCACTCTGAATAATGTCATGGTGTTAACATTAGTGATAATACCAATTATCAGCACTTCTAAAAAAAATTACTCCCAGAAGAGATCTTCCAATCAGGATCCAAAGTGCCGATCTTCCCTAAGCTTGACAGTTCAGCAAAGCTCATCTTTTCACTAGAGAGCATGACAGCCATAGTTAGGAAATAGCAAGTCTTTTTGGTGCTGCAGCCTGTTCTACCAACTCCAGCACAACTGTCCATAAATCACCTTCTGACTTAGCAGAGTAGGGAAGAACATGATTTATGTGAAGAGAGCGAATGCAAGAAGAAAATGAAGTGTTTGGGCAAATCCTGCTGAGGACCTGCCCTTTGTCTAGAAGGCTGATGCATTTCAGAGTTTGACATTTCCCTCTATCTCCCCATTAACGTCAGGGAAGGAGGAGAAGGCAGCTTCTCCTTTTCTCTCTCTAATCATTTCTGACAGGAAGCTGGCAATGCTCACTGTAAGAGTACATCCTCAATGTGAGGAGTGGACCTCACCCTATGGATAGGGGGGAGGGGAAAGACACTTTGCCTTTTAATCTGTAATCTAAAAATGAGTCAAGGATGCCAGAGTCTTCTCTATAAATAGCTAACCAGTTAAACACCAAATGCAACTTCACAACACTTATTTCAAAGGGCTTTTCCATGCACCACACTGTCTTGCTTTTGCATAGGATTGAAAGAGATGCAGACTATGTAATTAGCATAATCACAATTAGTAACAAATGCCATCATTTCATGAGCTATCATGATGCTGCACTCACTTGTAAACTAACATATATATCAATTAAATGCTCTAGTCCCACCAGAAGTTATGGTCTGGATTAGGGATGTTAAGGACTAGTCGACTAGTCTTCCCCCCACCCTTGCTGCCTCCACCAAATAAAAGCATCAAGAGGGAGGAAAGAGAGAGCTTCAAAGCTGCTTCAAAGCAGCAGCACCGCACAGGGTCCCGGGCTCTGTGCAGCACTGCCACGGCGTTTCAAACTGGCAGCACTGTGTGGAGCCTGAGGTCAGCTGGGGAGTCTCCAGCTAATCCCGGGCTCCAAGCTGCTTTGAAATGCCATGTGGAACCCAGGGTCAGCTGGGGAGTTCCCAGCTGATCCTGGGCTCCTCCCTGATCCCCCCAGCATTTCAAAGCAGCAGCGCAAGGCTCAGTGGGGACTCCTCAGATGACCCCGGGCTCCACAGGCATTTCAAAACAGCTGGGAGCCCGGGTCCAGCTGGGGATTCCCCAGCCTGCCCTGGACTCTGTGTGGCATACCAGCTTTGAAATATACAAGAGTTCCCAGCGGTGGCTATTGTGCATTTCAAAGCGGAAGTGCCCGCGTGGAGCCTGGAGTCAGCAAGACTTCCCACTGGACCTGGACTCCACACAGCGTTCCAACTTCGAAATGCACCCCAGCAGGGACTCTTGTACATTTTAAAGGCGGAACGCATAAGTGCCTTTCGACTAGTCAAGTAGTTGATGGAAATTCCATCGACTACTCTACTAGTAAATTATTCGCTAATTATCCCTAGTCTGGATGCAAGAATGGGTCAGTAAGATTCTAGGTCCATGAATTGCAGGGGATAACACTCAAGGATCACAATGCTCTTTTTTTTGCCTCAAAAATCAATGAGGCTAGACTATCAGAATATGTCCATGCTGTCAGGAAACTATTCGTGTTTTCACACATCCAGTGCTACTGAAGGAAATTTCTATCTGGTTCTCAGGAGCACCTCTGGGAGCTGGTGCCAGTTTGCATCTACACTTCTTGCAAGGGCTAGTGAGAATCACAATGGCTATTAGCAATTTTGCTATTTCATTTTACATCTAGACTCATGGACTCAAAGATGATTTCCTTTATATTGTGCCATTTTCCTAAAAGTGTTGCTTTAAGAACATTTCTATGTTTGGATTGTCCAACTGCCAACGGAACACCATAGTTCAGAGCTTATAATCTAAACAGAGTTCATTTTAGCCCCCTTCAAATCAATGTTGTAGCAGACTGCTAAATGGATACTTGACAATAAGAGCAGGGGGTTCTAAAGATCTTGACCATTTAGCTATCCCATCATGGTGCTATTTGCAAGAGGAAAAGGAGTAATTCCATTCCAGCAAAATTCCAATTCACACATTCATGCACTGGTTTACATGCTGTGCTACCCCTGTAATCTCAGCTTCATAAATTTTCCTCCACCCCTCTCTCAATACATTGGATGTTTACATTTTAGTCTTAACTCCATATTAAAAGTGCTCTTTCAAGTCTCTGGGCACTCTCAACACACATTTCCAAATAAAATACACAAAGGGTGCGTCTACACTGTACTGTAAAGCAAAATAAGATACGCAATTTGAGCTATGCAAATTGCATATCTCATTTTGATGCTATTTCAAAATAGCTTATTTCATCATTTGATGTGGTCTACATAGCATCAAATTTCTAAATAAAGAGCTATTCTGAAATGTCCCTTACTCCTCATAGAATGAGGTTTACAGGGACGTCGGAATAGCAAGCCTGAAATAATGGGCTTGCTGTGAAGACATGGGATAGCTATTTCGGTATACTTCCAGTATCCCAAAATAGTGTTGCAGTGTAGACATAGCCAAAGAGTTTACAAGCATAAGTCAGCTAAAGCAGCATCACTTCTTTCTACGCACTCCAGCTAACAAGTTTTGCAGTTGTAGTGGAAGCTGCATTTCCACAGTGACATGAGTCCCATGCAGACGGAGCAAAACTCTCAAAACCTGGGTGCTTAAAATTAGATTGTCTAATTAAGGAGGCTGGTTTTCAGAGGTGCTTAACAATTGCAGCTCTTGGTTGAACTCAGTGGCATAGGCAGCAAGTTATATGGTGCTCCAACACCAGGAATATTCTTAGCCTAGGGCGGGGCTCCAGCAAAACTCACCACCTGGCCCTGCGTCCCCTGGCTCCCTGCTGTCCCATGCACTTTCCCCACACCCCGCCTGTGCGTGCCAGAAGCACAGTATGGTTAGAGCAACTTCTGCTACTATAAGCCCACTGTGCTGCTGGTGATTTCAACAGGCCTTTCCCTTCCCCCTTGAGTGCTTTAACTTGCCCGGGGATGGCAGGTGGGGCTGAGGGACACATGGGGGAGTGCATGGAAGGAGCTTGTGGGGACAGTAGCACCCCAAGACTCTCCCCCAGGGAAGTGTGGCACCTCCATCTATTCCTCCCAGACCCTTTTGTGCATACCATTCCCTCCAGAGCCTGCACCCTCTCACCCCACCCTTGCCCCAAAATGTCCTCCCAGAGCCTGCACCCAGGACCTCCACCCTATGCCACAGGCCAGAATCAGCCCCAGACCCCGAACCAGAGACTACACACTCTGCACCCACATTCCCTCCCAGAGCCTTCACCCCAGACCTCCACCTGCACCCAAGCCCTCCTACAGCTCCACCTCTCATGCCTCCTGCACACACACTCCCTCCTGTAGCCTGCTCCTCCTCCTGCCCCCCGGTACCCTGTTTCAGTCCAGAGTCTGCTCTCAGCACTCAAACTCACTCCCAGTGCCCCTCCACCTCCCAAACGCCTCAGAACCTTAGGCCGGTGGTAGTGGAAGCAGGGTTTAAGAAGAGCATAAGTATGGCTCTGGGCACTACCAAAATTTTTGCAACTCTGCCATACCTGTTTAGTGGGAGTTGTGGATGAATGGTTCCAATTGTGGGGGGGGGGAAAGGCTGTTTATTTGTATCCTCACTTGGAATTTCTAAATTTGCTGATATTTGGCCTGGAAGCCTCCTGGAGCCTTGGAAAGCTCTCAGTAGCCAATAATGGATTCAGTCCTCTCTCTCTCTCCTGGTCACTGCAATGTTTGAGCCACCTGACCTTTGCAACCAGAGACTGGAGGACTTGTCCACATGAACACTTAGTTTGCAGCAAACTGGAGTGTGAATCTATCCTGCACTTGTGCTCTAAGGGTGCATCTACACAGCACCATTGCCTCAAAATAGTGTATTTTGAAACATAGTGCTATCTACACAGTGCCAAATTTAGAAATAAAGCGCTATTCTGAAACGTCCTTTATCCCTCGTGCAATGACAAGGGATAGCATCTTTTGTGAATACTAAACTCAGATAGAATTTCAAACGGGTGAACACGTCTGATCACTTAACCAAGAGATGGGCCTGCTTTATTTAATCACACAACAGGTACTGCAAACAGGGCTGGATTAAGAGAGGGGAGGGCTAGCCAGGCAGCTGCCTGGGGCGCCAACCTATGGGGGGCACCTGATGGCAGCTGTAAGGAGCACCACACACCCGGACAAGTGTTGCCCCTTAGAGCTTCAATCAGGTACCACACGCCCGATTGCAGCTGTAAGGTGCACAGAGCACTGGGGGGCGAGGCCACGCATGCGCCGTTTTCCCAGGGGCAGAGCTGCACATGCAGCGCATGCTCGCTGCCTGGGGCGCAAGAATGTCTCCAGCCGGCCTTGACTGCAGAGCATAAGTTTCTGTCATGCTGTTTTCCCAATATGTCTCAACCCATTCTGGAGGTTCAGAACACCTTCACGACCCTGATAGTTCATGCTGTCGGCTCATGCTGTCAAGGTGCAGGGACATTGGAATAGTGAACTTCGATATAACAGGCTTGCTCTTAAGACATGGAATACTATTTCAGGATACCACAGTGTAGATGTAATCTAACTGTCATGTGGAACATGCTGATGTGCACTAACAATTTTTTAATGTGCTTTGATCTAGACCACTCATTACAGCAAGCAAACAAAAGAACCAGTCTGAGAAAGGTACCAGCTCCCCAGCAGTGGGGAATTAGTCAGCTGGGAGAAATTGAATGTTGTCCTCTAGCACGTGGTATAGGTATGACTGAGAAAGCCATAATAGGGGCAATTATCCCTAATCAATTCCCTTGTAAGTCCTCACTTTCCATCTCACCTATGGAGAATTGTCTAAATAGATGTGGTAGCATTCAGCCAGTGATTCTATTGCACTTGATTTAATTTTAGATGGCATGTAACGTTAGGTGAATGCAGTGATCAAGGGACCTGGAGTTTAGTAATTGGGTCTTAAGATCACAGCCTCTAAGTCCGCATTGTGAACCTAGACAAGGTGGATGAGAATAATTCCAGAGGATTTACTGTCTGATAGCTGTTCAGTGCCTTTGGTGAACATTGTGTCCCTTGATAGTAAATCACCAGCACAGACTGCAATGGGCAGACAGCATGAACTATGAGGGTTGTGGAGGTGCTCTGAGCATCCAGAATGGGTTGAGACATATTGGAAAAACAGCATGTCAAAAACTTATGCTCTGCAGTACCTGTTGTGTGGTTAAATAAAGCAGGCCCATCTCTTGGTTAAGTGATCAGACATGTTCATCTGTTTGAAATTCTATCTGAGTTTCGTATTCACAAAAGATACTAGACGGACAGTGAAGAGAAACGAAATCCCCTATCCATAGTGTAGATACAGAATAGGTACTAGTTGTGCATGTTTCCCTGCCCTTTCCCACACTGCCTTGTGAGGTACTTACCCCTATTTTTGCTAGACCATCTGTAGGGGGAGATAATTCCGTGCTCCACTGAAAGAACCCTAGAGACCTGATGTTCAGAGGCGGTTAGGTGCCTAAAGATGCCAGTAAGCACCTACTGGAATTTTCCAAAGTGCTTAAACAGAATAAGAACCAAATGTCCATGAAAATAGCTGGGTATTTGGTGTCTAAAAAAGGTAGGCACTTTTGACAATTCCACTAAACACCTTGCTGCACATTTAAGCATCTAAATACCTTTGAAATCTGGCCCTTGCTCCCCCAAATCAGTAGAATAACTCATTTTACATAGGCCAGCAGTCATCACACACAATGGCACCCTCCTTCACTGGGTTTAAACAAGTGCATTGAGAATGAGGCATGGAGTCGCTCATATCAATCCCATTCCATACATTTTCCCCTGTATGACGGGGCATGCCAGCCCCACACTGAACAAGCGGAAGTAGAGCACACCTATGTGGTGGAATACGACCCTCTCCCACGACCCTGCTGAGTATGCTTCCAGTGCAGCCTAGGTATAAAAGCCTGCAGAAAAGCTCAGTTGGGGCTGACCTCGGGAGGGGAAAGAGCTCCTGCCAGAGCACCCAAGCTGCAGCTACTGCCGCCAGAGCCGCCAACACAGCCCCCGAGACAATCTCTACTGCCTCACTGGCCACGACTTGCAGCTAATCTGGCCGCCGTCACCACACGCGCAATCGCCATAGGACCAACCAACCCAGCCACCGACGTGGGACCTGGATATGACGGTAAGGTCTGCATTAGCCAGGGGGACGGGGCGGGAAGCAGCTCAGGGTGGGGCACAGGAAGTGACCCGGTGGGCTCAGCGCGTTTCAGGGAGAGCTCCCCACCAAGCCAGTGGTGGGAACCACCCACCATTGATAGGGTCCTGGGCTGGTGCCCAGAGGAGAGGGAGGGCCCAGGCCCCCTTACCCAACCCCTCACTGCATAGCTCCCAGACTCGGAGCGGAGCAACAGTGACTAGGCCTCTGGACCTGCAGTACAGAGATTTTGCCTCAGGGCCTACGGGGACAGTGATTTGGCCTTAGGGCCTGCAGAGCAGGGCCCGGAGCCCAGGGGTGCCGGGCCAGGGAGAGACCCGGGGTAAAGGCAACCTGGTACACTCTGACCCAAAAGAAGTGGCTCATAAGGACCCATTTTCACAAGTATGTGCCTTCCCTTCTTTTTGTGCATTCCCCTCAGATTTTCCCCCCTTGATTAAAAGGAGGGATAAGCTTATAAGGAATGCTATGCTTATCATTCATACAGGTGCTCTTCTCAGGCTGCTTGGCAGTCATCCAACAGGCTGTGCATCTCCCACATCTACCTCATCACCTGTAGCAAATATTTCTCTACAGCTGATTTCTGCCTTGTATTGCAATGTGTTTTTATTTTCCCATTTAATACATTACTAGTCGATGCTCAAACTCCTTAGTGCCCTTACCTCCCTTCTCAGGCTGAAAATTCTTAGGGGAATACATCAGACCAATGTCACTACCATGACATTGGGGCGTTCGCGCATGTGGCTCACAGTAATTAGGGCAGCCGTTGAAGCAGAGCTCTCAGACACTAACAGACCAGACAATTTAAAAGGGATCAGTCATTCCAAACTGCTGATGAAGGAAAGTGGTTTGTAATAAGGGGTCCATGTATCAGATGTGTTTCCTTAAATGTCAGTGTAAGTTAACTTTAAATGTGAGCTTTTCTAAATCCATGGAATGGGAAGGGAACCCCAAAGGCCAGCAACATTCAGCCTTGCATAGCGGAGGGTGACATCTATCAGAATCGCAAGGTTACGGAAGACCGAAGATTGAGATGGCATCGTCCAGAAGCTGGGGCACTAGATGAAGATTTCGGTACCAGGGTCCAACTTCCAGCTCTGCCACTGACTTCCTATGTGATCTTGGACAAGTCTCTTTAGCAACCTGGGCCCATTTCCCCTCCCTCACTTTGCCTGCCCTGTCTCTTTAGATTGCACACTCATCAGAGCAGGGAGTCTTTCTTATTATGCATTGTACCTAGTCAGTCTTGGATGGTGCCTCTAGGCTATACCTTAACTGCATATCACTCTATATTACAAACGCTAGAGATGAAAGGTTTGGTGGGTGTGTTGTTGTGATGTATTGTGACGATGTGTCACTGTCACTCACAGAAGTGATGCAAATGTTACTTGACATAAGTGTACCCTGCAAGTTGAGTGTTTGGGCGGCCATCCAGGAAAGATTCAAATACTGCTTAGATGATTAGCAAAGTGCCCACAGCACCCACTGCTGGCAGCACGTGTTTTGACTGGTGGTATACATCCACACATACCTTGATGCATATAAAATGTATTCCACACATGGACAGAGAAAGAGGAAACATTGCATGCCGTTAAGCAGTACTTATTGCAAGTCTCTCTTCCAGTCCATTTGACAATGGGCCTGACTTCCCACCATGTTACAACAGTTTGCTGTGATGACTTGTGCCTATGATTTCCTCTCCTGCCCCCATATGGCTGCTGAGATGGAGACAACAAATTAGCTAAGTTTGCAATGCAATACTAGCACATGGAACCTCCCACTTTTGGACCACATAAGCAGAATCACGGTCTTTCTCTGGACAGCCACACAGAGAGCAATATGTTCAAGTGACCACAACAGTAAAAAGATATTGACAAACAGGAAGAAGTTAAAGAGCAACAAAAATAAGGAAAGGAACAGAGGGATGAACATATGACAAAAAATTAAAGAGCTACACAACAATGGCCTGCAAATATTTTAAATTTGCAAATGCCTTGCCACTACCAAAATTACCATGTGCCACAACCTCAACCCCACTTTGCTGCAGGTGCAGATTATCTTCCATAATCCCCATTACCAGACTATCTTCTGCCACGTACTGAACTACCACACTAAATATGTCCAATGAAAAACCGTGGGAGGAGCTAGGGGACAGAGTTACAGGTAGGGTCCGAGATCTGCACCGTGCAGTAAGAGAAGAGTGCCTGCCTGTGCATAGAGGAGATGAGGGTACATATTGTTAGGGGACTTTTCTTTGCCTTGCTTTTGCAGCTTTGTGCCAGGGATGCTACATGCAACATGCCTAACTGCTGCAGAAACTATCCATTCTGTTAGAGGTGTACCTAAGTGCAGTGCTTGTCTAAGTTGGGGGAGGAGGGAGAGTCATCTGGGATCTGACTGGGCCCCATTGCAGCAAGCAACAGAGAGCTGGATCCACCTACCAGATGCATTCAGACCCATCTATAATACACATCTGAGTGAGAGAAAGTGTCTCTTGTTTCTCTCTAGCTGACAAGGATCTCTATTGACAGGCATTTGATGAAAGCTAACCCAGCTACAGGAGGGCAGGGAGTCACTCAAGAATGGAATTGGTTTGTGCAGAGAAGCCTGGGGTAGGGGGGGAAGAAATCTATAAAGCAAACACCTGGTAGGATCATTCAGAGCCCTTCACCCAATTATGCTGAAGTGCTGCTAAAAAAATCAGACACCTGCACTGTTTCTATTGAACTCCTCTAGCAAGAGGAGAATACATTTTTGGAGTCAGCCCTTAGAAGTGAAGAGGGCCAGCTGTTCACAGATGATTAATATGGGGTTTCTCATTTCCAATGTGCCATTTTAGAAAGAGACATGGGTTTGAATCCTACCCAAAAGCTGAAGATCAAGGGCTTTCATCCCTCCCTTTCCAACCCACTCCAACATTAATTCAGACCATATGCTCACTTATAATCTCCACAGGAGTAGACATGGATCCTTTCAAAATGTTGTGGCTAGCACAGGAGGAAAGAGTTTAGAAATTTCCATATGGTTCCTATTTTTCCCCTTGCTCTCAATATAACAGAGGCAAAATGATTTCAAAAGAAGGAAGGGTAAACCTGATAGCGGAAATAATGGAAAGTACCTCTGAGCTGTTGCAGCTTGTAATCTAGGGACTGTCTGGTGGGAAAGAAATATGACTGACATGGACTGATGACTGCCCAAGGTTAGATAGGGAGCTTTTGCTTCAGTTGTTAAATAAATAAATAAATAAAAGGGAAAAGAGAGAGAGAGAGAGAGATTGCTTTGTATTGATATTTAAGAGTTTTTCACTGTTTTATAAGGCTTCATATGGGTCAAAACCAGTAGGATTAGTTAAGCATGAGTGAACTCACACAGCAAAGCTAGAAAACAATAGGCTTTGACCCATATGCGATGCTGATCAACATACAACTCAATATGCATGATCAACATAGAACTCAGTATATTGTTCATTGACCTTGCCAGTAACAGCAGTAATTAGTTTCATTACACACAAAGCAGAGTTTTGCTATCAGAGGGCAAAATAAAGTGCACTCTGCAGAGCCCTGGGAGCCAGCAGGTGCTGAGCTCCAATGAGACACATCCGGAACAGGGAAAGCTCTCCATAAAGCAAGAAATCTAGCAGTCAGTCCCCTCCAAGGCAAGGCAACAATGCAAATAGCAGCTTAAAATGGAGGCAGAAAGAAAGGGTGGAAAATACAGATCTCCATTCCTGTCTCTCATTCCTTGTAGATACTCATTTGGGGACTAAAAGACATTAATGTACTGTATCGGAAAACCTGTCTTTCTACTGTTTCCTGTGGGTTTTTATTTTACCATCATTTGCTATCATTAATGAATGACAAACAGAAAAAGGAAATCTGCCTTTTCTCTCTCTCTGAACTACATTATACTTAATACTAATTTAATCCTTTCACTAGAAAAAAAACCATTTGCCTCCCACATCTGTAGAGGAATTTCATGGAATTTGGGTCTGAAAAGAAAAGGTCTCTATTTGCAGTTACTGTGTATTTGCAAGACATGCATTTAGCAATATGGATTTTTTCCCAGCCTACTTTATACTTTTTTTAATAGGTAAGAAGGCAGCTATGTGGGTGCACGTTTTATTACAGTAGAATCTGATTGCTGCTTGACTAGATTCTACTTTAATAAAACCTATTTATTACATTTAGATCAGTATAGAAACTTATGTGAGGCAAACGAGAAAATACACAGTTGCAGAATCTCTTTACATTTATGGGTACTTTATTGTAAAGCACCACTAATGAAAGGTTAATAAATTATAACAGTTTTAATAAACTGTTAATTGTATAGTCCAGAATAATTACCGTTTAGAACCATCTAATACCTTTTTTCAGGTTAATAAGTAAGGCTCTGCTCTATATAGCCAGCAGATTATCTATACATTCAGAAATGTCATGGAAAATACAGATGTGCTTACTATTATTATCCATGATAGAACTGATAAAGCTTTGAGAACATTTTCTTGCTATTTACCTTGATTCTATTTCCTACTTCTTATGGGGGCAGCGGGTTAATGGGGGAAATAGAGGGAACGTCAAAATTTTAGACATGCCTGTATATGGTCAGTCTCTTTCAAAGCTTTGACAAATTGGACAAAGGGATATGCAGTGCATCACTAGGAGAAGGTTACCTTTAAAACACTGCTTTAGCACACACACAAACCTGAATCTATATGAGTAAAATAATTATATGAAAATGTGGATTCTTGATCATGTCCCAGTCAGGAAGGATGACTTATAGCTTCTTCCCTTCCTCCCCCCCAATTCCCCAGAGTGAGTGAAAAGTCAGAAACACCAACTATATTGTGGTATTGATTTTGGTGCCTGTGTATCTGTTTTCTACCCACTTACATGATTTGTCAGATTAAGCTTCCACAGAATTGATAGATTACCCATATAAAAAAGACTATACCGAGGGTGTAAAGTAAGCATCATATATGTAGTAGCCCAATGTCTGAGACTCTGTAACACTGCAGTGTTTGGTGTTGCCTCTGGGGGGCACTGTTGCCTCCTGCCGTGGTTCTCGGCTGACTTCTGCGCCACTCAGCTGGGCCGCCACGCGGGAGCAAGCAGCGCAAGCGGCCATTTGAGGTCCACGCTCCCCATGCAGCACCCCCGGATCAGTGCTGGGGTGAAGGGAAATGGTGCAGGGGGGCAGCTGGAGCTCATAGGCAGCCACTCAGCCGGGCTGCTGTGTGGGAGCAAGCAGCGCAAACACCCGTTTGGGCTCTGTGCTCCCCATGCAGGAGGGGGAGGAGAAGAGAAAGAGAGAGTGAGAGGAAAGAGGAGAAGGAGAAGAGACAATGAGAGAAGGAGGCAGGAGGAGGAGGGGAGAGAGAGAGAGAGACGGAGCGAGAGACCAGAGGCTCAGGAGAGAAGACCGACGTGGAGGAGAGACCTGAAAATCCCTTCTTATGACGGGCTAATTGGCTAGTTCATGAAGAGTCAAGAAATACTAGTGTTTTTATGGTCTTGATTCTGGCCCCTTATGCAGATGCATGTTATTTTGAGCCAGATTCTACAGGAAGCCAAGGCCTCTTTGTGCATGTATACACAGCAATTAAATAATGCTCCCCCCCCCTTCTCCCCAAGATACACAAGGCTTTGGATCAGAAATGGAATGATAATCAAAGCTCTGATAATCAATGATAGCAAATAAGATACACTCCATATATAGTCTCCTCTCCTGATGACCTTTAACTTCACTAATGTCTCCCAGGAGTTACAAAGAACAATACAAGTTTTATATACAAACCTATTTGTATTTTTAAACCACAAAATATGAAACAAAAGCCAAGAAATTCAGAGCTAAGGCAAAAAGAACTGATCCAAAACATGCAAATAGAATTTTCCAAATCCTGCAGTCCTTAATCAAAATTCCCACTGAGATCACTGGTAATTTTCTCAGAGTAAAAACTTGATACATCTGACCCTTTGTAATAGGGGTTGGTTGTCTGAGGAAAAAAAAGTATTTAGTACTTTCAAAGATAGTGGCCAATATCCCTGGAAACTGAAGCCTTTGCTTTTTCATAAAGCAGGCAGAATTACAGCATGCTACTCCCACTGCAGCACATTCCCAATCTGGAAGTATAACCTCTAGTCATGTGCAGGTAGTTCACCCTCCCTTGTATTTTCAATCCTTAACCACTCTGCAGAGACCTCCAATAGGGGTATCAATCATACTGATTTTGGTGATTGTTTTTCCTTTTGTTTTAGCAAGATCAGACTAACATGGCTACCTCTCTATTACTATTCCTCTATCAGTAACATCATTTAAAAAAAAACCAATGTAGCACTTTAAAGACTAACAAGATGGTTTAATAGGTGATGAGCTTTCGTGGGCCAGACCCACTTCTTCAGATCATATTCTGGAAGAGAATTGGCATGACCATATATACCAAAGGAATACAGTGAAAAAAGTGAACACATTATTAAACTGACAAATCAGATTTAGTACAGAAGGTGGGGGGAGGGAGAGGAAGGGAGAGAGGGAGGGAAACGCTATTTATGAGTCAATGAATGGCTAATCAGGGGTGTTAGACGCAATGAGAGATGAAAAACTGATTGCACATAGTTTATTGAACTATTAGTTTTGGCTAGATTTCAACCAGAAACCTAGAGGTGAAAGGCTTCATATCCCATTACCACTCCCTTTCCTCTTCAGGATTCAGTTTTGATCCTCTCTCTCTATCAGGGGAGCAATCCTAGAGTGATCGATCTTCCAAGAGCACTAAATTCCAGTAAAATCCCTGAGTTGAGATGAAAAATAGGATTGCAAATGCAATTTTGGTCTGTGTCCACTTGCTGCTTGGAAGAATTAGCCCACTCATCCCAGAGAGGTTCAGGGACCAAACATAGCATACAGTAATGTTTTCTTTTCTTTTTCTCTTCATAATATAATGGCTTTTCATTTCATAACAGTCTCTTATTCTTATATTCTGACAAAGGGTCAAAGGGAGAGGCTCGGTAGCTCTGACCGTGCCTTTCAGAATTCACAACATCAATTAAGTCCCTTCCTCCTCTCCCTTTCTAGACTCTCACTTGTACAATCTCTCATGAGGCCAGACTTCCAAATATCTTTACAGCCATTTTGTGGACCTTTTTTCAATCTAGAAGTTAGGTTTTTAAAAGATAGAGTAGGAGATTTTCTCAGGCACAAGAGGTGCCTTAGGTGCCCAACTTCCACTGAGAGCCAATGGATCTTAGGCACCCAACTCATTTGGGACTAAGGTTATGTCTGCACAGCAATTAGACACCTGCAGCTGTCCCATGCCAGCTGATTTGGGCTAAGACGCTCAGGCTGTTTAACTGGAATGTAAATGTTCGGGCTCAGCTTCCAGGGTCCTAGAGGCAAGGCTTCAGCCCAAGCCCAAATTCCTCCACCACAGTTAAACAGCTCCTTAGCCCAAGCCTCAAACTCAAATCTGCTAGTACAGGCCAGATGCAGGTAACTCACTGCAGTGTACACATACCCTTAGACAATTTCCCCATGAGGTGCAAAGTTCCATTCCTTTGATGTGCAGCTGAGTAGCCTGCTGCTACATATGGTATACAGAGAAATGCCTGCTATTCAGAGGAGCTTCCTTAACCAGGTAGGTACCTTCTTTCCCCTCCTCATGTTCCTCTTACTAGGAAGGAAGAGACAGGGAAGGGGTCAGAACAATGGGGTTCTAAAGTTCTCACTCATCCTGAGAGCAACATTAAGAATAATGTAAACAGAGGACATCTCTCTCACACAGAAAGAGAACTGAAGAGGAGCATGGGGCAAGTCTAAGAAGTGAAGGACACAGGGTGAAGAGGTCCCAGGGAGTGACAGTGATGTAGAGGTAGAGGGTGAAGAGCAGGGAGAATGAGACAATGAAGAATTAGATAAAATGAGGAAGAAGAATGAGAAACACTCCTGCATATAGGCTTTAAACTTAAGCTCTAGCGGTCGTTTGTTCAGCACAGAGCGAAAAGCATTAGAGGAAACAATGGGAGATGGCCAAAACTCAGCATGTTAGTCCAGATAAGTGCACAGGTCAGTCAATATAATACTATAAAAATAGACTGCATGTGCAGTACATTAAAATACATACTGTGTTCTTTTCAACTGAGAGGCAGTTTAGCCTAGGCTATGGAGTAGAGGTCTGGAAGTTGAAATTCATACCATACCTTACCTAGTTGTTGCAGGATTAATTCTGGTTTTGTAGAGAGCAGCAAGTTACTCAGAATGTGTAGTATCTTTCATATACTGTAACTGACATTTTTATTAATACTGATGCGCCCTTGAAAGCAATCTCCAATATCACCCAAGTCTTGTATTCAGAGGATTTTGCAGGTGTCTCACTTTTCATTATTAAACCAAATGGCCAATTTCTTTTATACACCATGCTTCTAATAAAAATACCCCATAATTTTAGCTAAAATGCAAAAGATAAAACTAAAGCATCTGAAAAAGAGAACTCTTCCTCCAACTTCCCTTACTCCTTGTAAAATAGAGTTACAGAAATCAGAGTAAGAAGTCCTCTAGCTCGACATTATTGCAACATTATATTGAAATAACTGCTTGTAGTGTAGACACAGACTATGTTATTTTGGAATATAGATGGAGAGAGTATCATGAGGTTTTGTGGGCAAAACCTACTTGTCCAGATGAGTGGAGAAAAAATAATGTGGATGGACAATATCTGTGATGAAAGACTTATCCTAGAAATGAAAATGACATTCATTCCAATTCCTTCAAAGTATGGAAGACACCCATGGTGTTTTGCTATTTAGAAGCATATGACAGAGAGCTTTCTTTTCAGGGAAAACTGTCAATGTATTTCTTTTTACAAACCCGTCTCTATATAGCAGGTCTTCAACATATTTTCTCTTTACTATCTCTAGATCAGACTTGCCTACATATGCTAAACACCTTGCTGCCTGGGTATAAGAAGAGTAAAAAAGGTCAAACCAACACATTTTAGTAATGAACTGGGACTTAAGAGGGGCCTAAAGCTTCCTGAAAGCAGTTCAAAGGAAAATCCCTCCTCCATTAAGATTAATAGCAGAAGTGCCAGAGGTTACGCGTTATAGAAAAAAAAATAATAAAAGCCCTTCTTCAGGTGCTCTGCAGAGGGGGATCATTTACACGTTGTCTCAAAATAAGCTTTGCCAGCTGGTAAAACTCATCATTTGTTGTCAAACAGTCCATAGACAGTCCCAGCATTAGCCTGCTTCCAACTCGGGCAATTATAATAACCTAGTCCTAATAAAGCCAGCCAGGAAGATATCCACAAAGGTCTGAAAATATAAACAATTCACAAGACAGTCTACAAAGGAAGAGGACTGGATCTAAGCAATATTTTCTCATTGTGTTTTATGAAATGTTGCTATTAAAATGTCTGGGATTCTCCCCAAAGGAAAAAGCTGTATCAGGGGAAAGTATAATATTAAATCTCTCTCGCGCGCGCTCAATCTAAAGAATTCAAGTGCTAATAAAGAACAAAATTGGAAGTAAAAATCTACTCATGTTTGTTGGAAACACTTCTTGTTCCAAGGTGAGCTAGGATAGGCATTTCCTTTGAGTGTCGGGATTTCAATTAAGGTTCAGATATCTGATGTGTTTTCCCCACAGAAGGCAAAGTTTTAAGATTTCTTAGTGGATCCTAGAAGATCCATTAAACAAAGAAAATGTGTTACACACAGTATACCTTTAGAACATCATCAGAAAGCCTTCCCTTCACCACTACCAGACACTTACATTTGTTTTGGCCTTTGTTATCTTTATCACTCTTTCAAAAATCAGTGGACCAGCGAGCTAAACTGATTGACACTAGACATCCCACTTTTCCTTATTTTTGCAATGGTGTATATATCATTGCCTTATAGACAACAGGAAACCTTGCAAAATGCAGTCACACGCAGTTCCCTTATCCTTATCATTCAGAGGTGCTGAGCACCCACAATTCCAATTTACTTCCAAATGACACTTCAGGTGGCAGCAGGGGTGAAGCACCCCTCCACTGTGCTTGCAATGAGGAAATGAAGCAAGTGCACTCACCAAGTTTGTTCCCCATGGCTCCTGCCATCGCAGGGAATGCGAAGGGGCCCGACTGCTGCTGCTACCCCATGCCAGGCTCTTCCCCCCCCAGTAATCCTCCAGGCTCAGTCCTCAGGGGATGGGGTGCCACTGAGGGGGAAGGGTGGGGCAGTAGGGAAGGAGGCAAGGCAGTAGGGGAGGAGGCCCCTCCTTAGCCTGCTGGGATTTCTGGGTTGGATTGTGCAACTGCTACAGCCAGGGAGGGCGCACGGGCTGGAAATTTGATACCCCTACCTGGAAAAGCAAGTAACAGCTGGAGAAAAAGCACTCTCAGTGGAATTATTAGAGGTGATCAGACAAATAACACTGCAAAACCTCCCTCCTCCAAATTAAAAAATACAAACCACAAACAAGTTTTCCATATTACAAGAATTGACACATATAGTACCTCCCTTGAAAGATAAATAAAAATCTGTAACAAAGAAGTCAATCAACCAATGAAAACCAAACAACATCTCCAAACAGAGTTTTTCACCCCAAAAAGGAGGAAGAACCAGAGAATCCATGAAGTCCATGAGGGCCTTCGCTATTCATTTTATTTAAAAGGCACTTAAACACTACAATGATGGGCAGCAGTATGGACAGACAAACCTTCCCTTTATTTTTGCCCTTAATAAATATATTTTTTTGGGGGGGGTTAATTTTATCAGAGATGGTGACTCAGCCTCTATCTTCTAAACAGAATTTTCCTAGTTCAAAAAGGACATTTTATGTGCAGCTCCCTAATTTACCCACTTACTTCCCTTCTCTCATCTCCTTTCCCCACCCCCAACCTTGTAGGTAATTCCTCTGCATTCAATGCCTCTGTTTTGTCATCAAGCTTATGGAAAGTGAAATTCAATGACTGGAAACATGTTGCAGTTTACAAATAAAGAACACCCTTAACTGTACTGCTATGGATGTGACAAACCACAAGCAAGGTGTTGGGAGTTGTGAATCAGCAACAGACTGAGCCCGTCCTGAGGTTTTCTGACAGAACAAATCACCTCTGGCAGGCATGGGCTAATCCAGGGGCAGTTTGGGTCTAAGTGAACATCCTGGTATCATGTAAACAGATGGATAGAATCAGAGTCTGAAAGATACACAAGACAATTCATATAAATGGTAAGCTGGTCACAACCAAAGCCAAAAAACACCTACAGTAGATGTATGTGCTGAAAGGCAAATCCAACCCCCACCCTTCCTCCATCTCGCTATTGGTAGACAATAGAAATTGTGTGTTCCTGTTATACAGGAAAGAGCCCGATGCATAAAGCTCACATTGGACAAAGAACTGGAGTGTAGGAGGGGTCCTGTATGTATCCTTATGCAGTGGCATGCAGGGTTACTTTGGGGATATGGGAATGTGACATCACCAGCAGAACTGAAGCTATGTGGGACTTTCAAACTGCCATACTCATGGAGGGAGGGACATGTACACTGGCTGCAGAGTCTACTGTTACTCTGTGGCTAGAAACAGCCACAATCTATTCCCTCTGCAGTTCCAGGAGCTGGAGGCAGGATTCTGTTCCTTCCTGTTCCCACCCTGAGCTCCCTAGCACACCGCCTGTTATTGAAGCTGCATGCAGGAACCAGAACTTTTGAGCAAACCCCTAAGAACCTAACAGCTTGATGTTTATTTTTAGAGCAATTATTCTAGACAAAGAGAAACTATGAAATGTGCCTTCCCAATCTCTACACAGTTCGTCAGAACACTTGAGAAAACACAGCCTGAGGACTGCACCTTATTTACAAGTACCAGTCATAGAATGAATAATATCTTACTGAAGTGGACCTTAGCTATACTAACCTTCTCATTTCTAAAGCACCTGCCAGTCTTGGCTCAATTTCAGGACCACCACCAGTTTGGGCTAAACTCAAATCTGAACCTAGAGGTGTCACCTGGCAATATCACATCTGAAGATTTGAACAAAAGAAGAAAGTCCAGACAGTATCAATAACCCTAAAGTACCCTGGAAGAAGGGACAAATTTCCTTATCAGTTGTAGAATGCCTAGCAGGAGAACCTTTTCTTTTGGGTCTCTAAAAATGAAGTTCAGGGGTGGATGAAGACATGATGAGGTCCTACGCTTTGTCAAGTTTAAGAGTAAGTCTACACTATGGTATATGGTCGAGTTAACATACGCAACTTCAGCTATGTTAATTCTATAACTGAAGTCGAAGTTACTTAACTCGACTTTTGGCGCTGTCCACACTGCAGGACGTGAAAGGGAAAACACTCTCCCTTCAACTTCCCTTACCCCTCGTGAAAGCAGGACTACTGGCATCTACCAGAGTGCCCCTCTCAGTTCAAATTAATGTGTCTTCACTAGACCTGCTAATTCGAATCTTAGAAGATTGATAGCAGCAGCTTCAGTCTTCACTGTAGTGTGGACATACCATGAGACACCTCATAGACTAATATACTTTTTTTGGTAATGCTAACAGTAATGACAATGAAAATAGCAATAATACAATTTTATATTTACATAAATACCAGTACACAGGCAAGGATGCAACTAAAAACTAGTAATTTTTTTTTTTTTTTATTTAGAGGCTCTTCATAATCTGAGACCCTAAACTGTAGTTTATTTAGTTTGTGCATAAATCCAGCATTGTTACTTTGGGCTTAAAGACATTCATATCTCCAGCCCTGATCTTGAAACAAATGTGTACAGTAGCAAGGCCATAAGTAGTGCTCTTGAGGGACTCTCATACATACAGACCTGTAATGTTACTCATAAGTTAAAAAGTTTACAGTCTTAAGTTCTACATGCTAGGGTACCGAAACATCATAAAAATAATAATAAATTGAGCACACCTGTATGCATCTGTATTATATGATTAAGGAATCAAGAAAGATTTTACCAACATGTAGTGTGTGTGCAATCTGTGTTTTTAAGAATTCCCTTCCAGAGGAATTTGTGCTCATGATTAAATACTGAGACTATTTGCAATAAAATAAATAAAACACATACATTTCAGTAGTGGCTTCTACTGAAATGATGAAAAGTTGGGTTGTATTTAATATATAAAATTCATAACTCCCTAAGGGGTCATTAGGAAACATTAGAAAGGCAACAAACCTAGGCCTTTTTCAATCGGATCCACAGAAAATGAAGACTCACTGTTTATTAAGTGCACACAGTCACAGGCTGTCTACTTCAATGAGGTACTGATGCTTGTAATGAACAGTAATTGTTCAAGAGGCAGGACTCAGAAAATTGCAGTAATTAGTCACATATTTTAAAGGGCTAGAAATGACATGAAGAGAGGGAGTGTAACAATTGAGACCTAGAATGAAGAAAATACAAGACTTTACTCAGATCTTTTTAGAGGGGCAATATGCAAACTGATAAAACTTATGCCATATATAAACCTGAGTATTAGCCAAATAAGTGCTAACAACCCTTTTAGATCACGGCTAATGTTCACAGTGAGATCTCCAAAAGGGAATGTTAAGGAGTCAGTTAAATGATTAAAAGTGACAACCTTCATTTGTTTTCAGAGAAACTCAATATTGCTTCATTTTCCTTCTGTCTAGTATGGCTACAACCTTCATTCATTGAATGATCCAAAATGACACCATGACATTACAACCCAGAACTATTTAATGTTCTCTGACAATATGAAGGAATGCAATGGCAATAGGAGAGATTTCAGAGTAGGCTTTGCTTATCTTGGTTTGAGTCAGATACAGAAGGATCCTTCTAGATCCATTAGGGAAAGATGACTCTGGACATATATTGACATGCTGGTTTTACCCTATCACTTACCTTTGTCACCAAAGGGGGGGAGGGAGGCGAGGAGAGAGTTACCAAGTTAGCATATCAAGAATGCACAACATCATCATATATTATGCACATGCACACACTAGGGATGTGAACGACTAGTCAACTATCCAATAAGCACACTAGTTGACTAGTCGCTTCCTCTTGCTGCCTCTGTCAGAAAGAGGCAGGGGGAAGTGAAGAGGGTGCTTCAAAGCAGCAGTGCCGTGTGGAGCCGGGATCAGTTGGAGACTCTCAATCAGTCCCCAGCTGACCTTGGGCTCCATGCAGCACTGCCACTTTGAAATGCCTTGGGGAGCACAGAGCCAGTGGGGGACTGCTTGAGTCCCTCGCTGGCCCCATGCTTCCCGCAGTGCTTTCACCTTTGAAGTATAGCAACTGCTGTGGGATAACAGGGCTGAACTAGCCCTTATCGACTGAATAGTCAATGCAAACCAAATCAACTATTCTATGAGCCGATTAATCTAAATTTAACATCCCTAGCACACATATAAAGGGGCTTTTTAAAAGATACTAACAGGGCCTCTCTCTTGCCCCCTTATTAACTACCATGGAAGGAGCAGACCTGACTGTGCAAATATATCAAAATAGCGGGTAGTGTTACTATTGCATGGTTCAACAACAAGGGGTAGCAATATTACTTTTCTGGATTACATTGGAACTATATCTGCAAAATTGCCTAAAGTGGTTAGAACTGACCTTTCACATACAACCAGGGACCAGATCACATCAGACTGTGATAGCAAACAAAAGCACATTATAAAAATAGCAGATTAGAGTTAGTACACAAAAAAGCAATTTTAAAATGCCCATAATTTTATTAGCTGTATAATTACTGGTGTCATATGTTCTCCATTATGAGAACAACCTTAGGCTCTTACAGAACTTCCATTTCTTGGGCTGAATTCTACCTTTCAACTTATTTACTGATCCTGGGCTAATGAAGCAAAGCCCTGCTACCAATGATGCTGTAATACTTTGCAGATTGTGCAATCTGCTTCAATCATTAGATCTAATTTCCATATTCACTGTTCCAAATGTAAATCTGGATTCCATTCTCAGCTAACTAACTTCCGGCTTTCTATACCCACTGCTCCATTCCTGGCGCCACCTCTCCGGTGCTCCCCATCTCCTGTGGCAGGAGCAGTGTGCTGCGAAGTTGATCTCTCAAGAACTTCTGTAGCACACACATCCAAGGAAAACACAAGCTTTCGGGGGTATTTTTAACACAGAGGAAATTGATCTAACCACATTTTTGCAGGCTAGACAATCTTATCTGGGGAATGATATAGCCATTTTGTTAATCTATCTGGCTCCCAAATGTAGGAGTGAAGGATATACCTTTTTGGCCCAGAAATGCAATAGCCCGGTTCTTTGACACATGCAACAATCTCACGTTTTACATTTAATTCTCCTCCTTTCCACATGAAACACACTTGGCATGGATCAGTTGCAGTTTCAAAACAGTTTTAACAAAATAGATGGGGGAGGAGGGGCTTCTTAGCGAACATGGACTGTTAGTGTTTATTCTTTTGTTCATTGTGCTTCATTTCCAAGGGATGAAAGTGAAGGAGTAATATAAACAGCAGGACTCCCTAGCTCCCATCTTTGAACAATGTAATATTATGTAGTGCATAATCTAGGCACTAACACAGGAGTCCACCACAGCAAGCATCTCAGCTCTGTTTGCAAGGATGATGTGTATGCAGTAGAAATGAAGATATTGCTCTGTAAATTGGATGTTTGTTAGAACTGAGAACGCGGATTCTATACACAAAGAAAGGAAGTGATTTTTCCCCAGTGCCGTACAGAGTATAATTTACCTAGTGATCAGAACACCTTCCACATTTAATACCAAACCTTACATGATAGCGGGATGAATGTTTTGCTATGATTTGCTCATCTAGCAGATCTTGGATGAGCAACTGCTGGTTGAAGCTGAACCTGAGTGAGACAAGCAATGTTGATGGGCAGAGGGAAGTATCTTGAAGAGTTTACAGTTTCCTCTTGTTAAAGGGACACGCATGCACACTCATATTTCCCAAAGTCAAAATGGCACACAGTCCCATTAGTCCAAGCGCCCCACCATGCACGGCTGGACTGAGTTCTACCCCCCTTTCCCAGGCAGGGCTGGCATTGCTGCTTACCCAAGATATGTCTGTCCTCCACACAAGGCTAGGGATGCCAGGTGTCCAGTTTTGAATCGGACAGTCCAGTATTTGAGCTTTCTGTTCGGGAAACAAATTGAGAAAATCTAAATGAGAAAATATAAATTGCCAGTATTTTCTAAATAAGATGTAATGTAGTTTGTGATGTAATGTCCAGTATTTTTGTTGAAACCCAACTGGCAACCCTGCACAAGGCTGGCATCCCGGCTTCTCTGATCAAGTTGACAAGAGCAAATAGGACAAATGCCCACTTTTGCCAGAAAGTCAGGATGGCCAGGACAGGGCTTAAAAAAGGGACTGTCCCAGCCAAAATGGGACATATGGTATCCTTATTCATGGCCAGCAATAGTCTGGCTCACCTAAAAGTCACTGGAGAATAGAAGACACTGACTCAACCTGTGCAAGTCTGTGCTGTGGAAATCTACTGGTTTGGGAAACATTTATTAGTATTCAGACTTGTTCAGGTGACTGAGCTAAATCTCTTAACTACTCTGTGCCT
Source organism: Pelodiscus sinensis (assembly GCF_049634645.1). Taxonomy (NCBI): domain Eukaryota; kingdom Metazoa; phylum Chordata; order Testudines; family Trionychidae; genus Pelodiscus; species Pelodiscus sinensis. Next base: position 95,572,939 of record NC_134716.1, read on the forward strand.
TTATTTCCCCATCAGTACAATGGAGATGTACAATTAATCTTCACAGGGACGTATTGAGGATTCATTGGTTAATGTCCTGACAGTACTTGGATGATTAATATCTCTAGGTAGGGGCTTATTGACTCAAATACCATGAATAAGAATACTTTGCAGTGTATTATCTTATATGCATCCCCTCTGCCAAATTACCTGCATTTTGTGCTTTTTTTTTTTAAGTGCTTTTCTTTTCTTTCTAAAGCCAGAGGCCAGCCATGCAGAGACATTCCTGCTAGTATATGTTTTATTTATTTATTTTTGCTCCTTGCACAGAGATATCTAAAAGGGGATGAGGCGGAGCATGGATGTATTTGAAATAATCAGGAACAAAAAGCTGCTCTATGCTGCCCCTGGGAGAACAGCTAGGGGAAAACACACTGTGGCATAAAGCCATCTGCATTCCCTCCACGAGAATGGTACTGGGCAGTTTGTCAAGGCTATAGGATAGATGTGCTTATGTCTTGTAATAATTTTACATTCATTTTTATTAATCGCATAGTGCCACGTAATGTAGTGTTTAGGGAAGGGGAGTTCTGAGCTGTATTCCCTACTTGGCCATGGAGCTTCTGTGGCCTTTCTGCCTCAGTTCACTCACCCATAAACCAAGTGACTTAGCTACTTCCTTCTATGGCTGTTATGAAAAATAATTAATGTGTCTTTGCAAAGGCCTGCAGATGCAAGGTACCATCAGTGTAGGAATTATCAGGTACACAGAAGAAAATAAAGGTAGTAAACCAGACACATAAACAACATTAAAAACCAGACACCAAAAGTCTGTGCACAAGTACTAGCAGTAACTTTTGATCATGAACTCCTATTGTACTGGCTTTTTTCCTGTCTGCTACTACTCAGGTACTAGGAAAGGGGGAGTGTTTGTGCCATCTAGTGGATACTAACAATCACATGGACTGAAACAGCAGCTTAGGTTACAGCTTATTCTTTAAAATGTCATGTCTTACACATACACTCGTTCTCTCAACATTTGTGTTTACACTAGCAGTACTCAGCCTTTTGGAGCTGGAGAGCTATAAAGGCAGTTCAAGGAGCTGTATACAAACACAGAGGCAGAGTTCTGACATCACAGTGCAAAATTAAGTCAACATGAATTTGCCTAGATGCAACACAACTAGGGTGCTAGGATGGAATCATAGAATTGCAGCGTCAAGACATCATGCCCTGAATGTGGTGGTGTTTCTCTGCAAACCCATTCAGCCTCTCTCCTCTTTCTCGCCTCCTCTTCTGGCTGCTGGGAAGGGGTGTGTAGTTCCCCTTGTCTGCCTCTCACCCTCATGCACACTTTCTGGGTGCTTGCAGGGATAGGAGGGAATCACAATAGAACTGTGTGTTTGCAGAGCCCCATCTGCACTTCACTGAATCATCAGACACTGCTCTGCAGATCTGCACACTGCCTAAAAACAAGCAGCGTGAGTGAAAATGTGAAATGCTGATCAAATTCCTAAAGTGCAAGAGAGCGGCATGTGGATGAAATGCCATTGGTGCAGACATTGCAAATGTTGTCCATATATATTGTACACTAAATGTGTGAGAGAGCTGTGACTCCACATTACACCCCTTTTCCTAATGTGCTATAAAATGCACAACCCCCACTTTTTTCTTGTGCTCTCTGTACAATGGCATCAAACAGAAGTAATGCTAGGATTCAGAGCCAGGGGAACAAAATGTTTTAGAAGTGTGTAAAAGACACAGAGTGAGCGCAATGGTCAGAACTATTTATTTTAGACAGGTGACAAATTATAAAATTCCAAATAGAGCAGAGCTGGTAAATCCTATTCATCCTCCAATGATGCTGTGAGTTAAAGTTGCCAACCCTCCAGCATCAGCCTGGGGTCTTCAGGAATTAGATTAATCTTTAATTTAAGATCATGTCATGTGATTAAATCTCCAGGAATATATCCAACCAAAATTGGCAACCCTGCTATAATTTCAACAGGGCTTCAGCTGGGCACAGGATTCCTGCCCACAGAGCAGCCTGCAATTTCAGGGCAACGGAGGGCTTACAGGACTTATATGGTGCTTAAGGTTTGTTCCAGCCCTCTCTGCTCAGAATAAATTCCACTGCTAGTGAAGGAGTAGAGGATTGTGACTCTCATCCAGCAAGTTGCTGCCAAACTGACTTGCGCCCAAAACTTCTCCCCATCTTACAAATTGCCTTGACACAAATATGCTGGAGAAAGAGAGGCTTGAGCATGAACATTATTGGCTAGGCTCAGGGTCGGAAAAGTTCCCAGATGATCAAAGAGCCAAAGAACCCCCTCCACATGTAGACCAGCCCACTGCTCTCAGCAGCCATCTAGCTCCGAGGTTCCCAAAACTTCATTACACCACAACCGTCTTCTGAAAACACAAACTACATCACAACCCCAGGAGAGGGGCCGAAGCCAGAGCCTGCCCAAGCTCCAATGCCCTGGGTGGGGGTGCCAAAGCCCACGGCCTTCAGTTCCAGGCAGAGGACCTGTACCCTGAGCCCCACTGCCCAGGGCTGCAGCCTTCAGGCTGTGGGTCCTGGGCAGTGGGGATTGAGCTTTGGCTTCAACTCCAGGTAGCCGGACTCAGGCTTTGGCTCTGGCCCCAGACCCTGGCAAGTCTAAGCCAGCCATGGCAATACCATTAAAATGGGGCTGTGGCCCATTTGTGGTCCCAACCCATAGTTTGACAACCACTGATCTAGTGCTTAGCCTATCCAGCCCCAGCTGTGCTTAAAGGGATCCGAATCAAAGTTATAGGATGTAAAGTATTGGTCCCTATGCTCAGGGCTGGCTTGTTGTATGGACCCGGGTGCCTATGCTCCACCAATGTCAGGGCAGGGCTCTCCCCCTGGCCCCACCTGCTGGCCCCCTCACCTAACCTGGGTCCTGGGCAATGAGCCGCTGCCCTGAGCCCTCTGCACTCCCTGAACAACTGTTGCACTACAACTTGGCGACAAGGGAGTAGTGAGGACAGCAGACTGATTGCTGCATCTGCAGAGGGAGGAGACATCTGGCAGCCCCTGTCCCCTGGTAGATGACTGAGTGGATTCCTTCTAGGGTTTGGGTGAATGCCTGCCTGCTGCATCCCAGTGTTTGAGTTCCTAATCCCCAGCCCAGAGCCCTCACCCCGAACCCTCTGCCCAAGCCCTGAGTCCTTTCCACACTCCAAACCCCTCATCCCCACCCCAGAACCCACAGAGGCTTCACCTTCTCCTCAGTCCTTACAAGGCAGTTATGTGGGGTGGGGGGTGCAGGACTTGCACCCAATCTGGGCACCACCAAAAATTATACAAACCTGCCACCCCTGCCTATAACTCTAACGTTATTCATGGATGCACTGTGAGCGCTTGTTAACACTGAAAACCATCTACATAAATGCTAAGGATTATTACTCCTCCTATTGACATTTTTCTTCTTTTACATTAGTCCCAGAATAGGTATACAGGAGAGATGGCAAAAGAATACAGAACCAAGAAAATAGACATCTGTGCAGGAGATGGCTAGATGACTCTAGTCCAAGTAATACTGTAATTTAATTATATTGTGGTATAAACACCCACCAAGACTGGGATTAATCAACTCATTCTCCTTTGGTGCCTTAAGGCGCATTTTAAATCTATCCTCTCTTTACTGGAAATCAGTGCAGCAAGTAACACACTATGTAGCCCTAACCCGCTACCTAGCCAGAACCATGACTTTGAAAAGCAAGAATTCTACCCTGCATTACATGTTTCTGCTAACTAAAAAGCTGTCTGGAGTTTTTAGTCCTATTTCTCCTGATTAGGAACTTTATTTCTGGTTTACGCTATCAAGAGTATGAATTGTCTCCCATAACATTACTATTTTGAATGGTCATTAACAGTTCTGATGCAGTCCAAATTTCATGTATACCCGCAAATACAGGAGTGGGGAACCTAAGGCCCGGGGGAAGGATGTGATTCCCAGCTTGCCTGGATCCAACTTCTGAGGCTCAGGGCTCCTTCCAGCATTGTGGATCCTGCACTAGTATTCCTTCTCTCCACCCACCCACCCACCCCCACACCCACCCGCACACACACAGCTGGAGCACACAAAATCTACTAGGCTGAGCCCCCGGACTCTGGTGTGCAAGGGAATGCAAGGACTGTCTTTCTCCTCCTCAGTCAGGAGCCAGGTTTTTTTTGGTGAGGGGGGTTCCTTTTTGCTTCTCACTTGTATGCAACCCTCAACTGATTTTTCTGTGGGTCAATGGCTCCCAACCCTAAAAACATTCCCTACCCCAGCACTAATAAAATAAAAACAGCTCAGAACTAACATAAAATAATCAATAACCCACATAACTTCATGACAGGATTCATGCCAATGCATTGGACTGCACTATAATACAAAGGGAAGAGATTGCTCAGCAAGGTATCATCTGTTGGGAATCACTGGTAAGTAGGGGGAGGGATTATGCAAATGAAACTGGGTTGCTTTCAGGTATCTGCTGCTGTGGAGGACAGCAAGTTAAACTATATCACCTTGATTGGCCTGTGGTTAGCAATGCCTTAAGGGGAGGGAAAGGAATGATTCAAGTTTTTTGGCCAAGCTGTTGTTTTTCCAATAAAATCAGCACAGTTTACAAATACGGGATAGCATCAGTCTTTGGGGGGGAAGGGAGGAGGAAAGTTTCTTCTGGCTAGTATAATGAGCAGCATTTGAATGTCTCCATAGGTGTGCCCACGGGGTGTGCCGGGTGAGCCCAGGTACACCCTAACATCTCGGGCCGGCTAGCAGCTGCTGGAGGAAGAGGGGGATTCGTGATGGGGTGCTGCAGCCCATCACTTTAAATTCCCCGCAGCCATTTACGGGGCACTGTGGAGCAGAGAGAGTGTATGCGCAGCGTCCTCAAACACCACGCAACAGGTGAGAGGGGAGACGCCCGAGCATGGCATGACGTCATGGCCCGGGACTTTAAAACCGTGCGGCCCAGCTCCAGAAGCAGCTGGGGCCCGATTACAGACGCCAGCCTGAGCCATTTTTGCGGCCCAGGCCCTGCTCAGCCCGGCAGCACTGCATGGTGCTCCTGAGGCTCCCCTGCCCCGGGCCAGCCTGTAGCTTGGGCCAGCTCTGACTCCAGCCCCACAAACTGGAAGGCAAAAGCCGAAGGCAAAGGAGGGGATGGGAAAGGGGGGGAAAAGGAAGGGGTGGGAGAGGAAGGGGCTTGTCTGAGGGGAGGGGGGCAGGTCAGGAGAAGAAAGGGGAAGGCACCAAGGGACAGGGTAGAGGAGACACAAATGCCAGGGGGCCAAGCGGAAACAATGAGGAAAAGGGTAGGAGGGGAGGTGTCAGTGGGAGGGAGGACAGGTTGATGCTGGGAGAGAAGAAGGTAAGGGCATTGAGGGTTGGAGGGGGAGGTGCTGAGAGAAGGCTTGAAAGAAGGGGTGGGCATGAAGAAAGTGGGGATGCAGCAAGTCATATGTGAGGGCACAGAGGCATGAGGGGAATGGGGGCAGAGGGTGGTGAGGGAGTGGGCATCAAGGGAAAAGAGGGCAAAGGGGGAGGCACCAGGAGGGTGCAGGAGTAAGAGAAGGTTCAGGTGCCAGGGGATTCTGGGGGTGAAGCAGAAGGGCAGACACCTGCAGAGGAGGGACCAGCACCAGAGGAGAGAGGCAGGGCAGGTGTGTAGAGGGAGGTGTTAGGAGAGGGGATGAGGAGGGGTAGCTCACATGATCAGAGTGGGGCTACTGGAGGAGTGGGCACAGTGGGGAGAGAAGGGCTGGTGGAGAGTGGCAGGACTCAGCAAGGCTGAGGGCAGTGAGAAGGGCAGGAGTCAGGACAGCAGAGGAGGGTGAGGGGTTGGGGGGAAGCAGGCACCAGGGGAGCTGATGGAGCAAGGGGAGGAGACATGGCAGCAGAGGGAAAAGGCAGAGATTTATGAGCTATTTATTAATAACTTGGGTGCCGCAGTGGCACATCTAAACAAGCCACATGAACTAAGTACTGGTGCACAACACAAAATTCATTCTGCTCATGGGAGGAAACTCTTAGAGGGAACACTTCCCCCAGCCTCTCTGCCCCCGAGTTAATGTCACACACATTGGGTTAATGCAATTGCAGGATAGTTGCATGAGGGGGTTTGTTGAGGGCCAAACTAATCCCTATTGGTAGGAGGATGGTGGGAAAAAGTCCTTATGGGGGGGGGGGTCACATGACACCTTTTACTTCTGGTCATGTGTCCATCTTGCTCCGAGAGTCTTACCACCAGAGGTGTGGCCAATGGGGGTCAGGGGCGTGGTTAACAGGGGTGTGGCTAATGGGAGTCAAAGTACATTTTAAAAAAATTCTTTGGGTGCAAACCCTAATGAAATGTGCTGTGCGCACCTATGATTGGGACCGTGTGTCTAAAGATACACAGCATACATTTTTATGTTTCACACAATATATTTTTAAAAGGTGTGGTCCTGTTCTGGCATGCCCTAGGTGAGGCCCAACTTAATTTCTCCCAAGTACCATATCAATAAAGCATCTTTAAAGTCAAGGAAATGCCAAAACAATCTAACAAAATAGCATATCCCCTGAGACTTATCAGGCCTGTACTCCGGGGAGGGGATGCTCAAAGGGTGTGAACGCATCCCCCCATGTTCCCCAAAGTCAGCCAGAAGGGGCTCCGCAGCCCCCTTCCTACTGGTCTGTGGCTCGAGCTCAGCTCTCTTCCTTCCCCCCACAGCGGGGAGCCCACGTTAGTGCTGCAGCCTTGCCCTCCCCGCCACTCCACAATAGTGGAGGAGTGGGGGAAGAGAAAGCCGCAAGCTTCACTACAGGATCTGACTCAAGGGGAAGAAATATTCCTCCTCCACTCCCCCAGCTGGTGGAACAGCAGCGTGTCAGTGCACTGCCTGGAGACTTTCCCCGCTGTTCCCATTGCCAGAATCCAGCTCTCTTTTGCAGCTTCCTCTTCAGCAGCAGTTTCTCCCTGAATGGCCTTGGAGCACCCTTTTCTGTTCCATGCCCAATCATTTGTAAGGCTTCTAAGACATTTTAAATATTATACAATTAGTCAATCTTCTTAATGTTTACTGAATATAGTACCATGCAATATAGTATAGTTTAGGGGAGCATGGGCCAATAAACAGAGCACAGAATGCTCACTTACCTACAGTATAACCTAAAGCAAGTCACTTCATCTCTCTGTCCTTTTGCATCCTCCCCTACCCTCTTTTTCTTTCTTTCTAGATGTAAGGTTCTTTGGGGAAAGAAGTCTCTCTTACAAACACTAGAGCCATAAACTGAACTGTGGCTTCTAGGTACTCCTGCAATGACAACAGTAATTACTTTTACTTACACACACACACACACACACACACACTGTTAAGAGAACGTGATTATGGTTGCCAAGTTAAGGACACGGACACACACACACACACACACACACACACACACACACACACACACACACACACACACAGTTAAGAGAACGTGATTATGGTTGCCAAGTTAAGGACACACACACACACACACACACACACACACACACACACACACACACACACACACAGTTAAGAGAACGTGATTATGGTTGCCAAGTTAAGGACACAAGAATTAAGAAATGCACAAACTTAGATTATTTGGATAACCTTAATTCTGACCCCTTGGGCATACTCATTATGATACAATCTTAAATTACATGATCACACACTATTTTTTTCCTCAGAATTCCATGGAGTGTTGAGTGAGCTCAATGAGAACAGAGTCTTCAGAGACTTTGTCTGCTACAATCAAAGAAGTCTTTACTGGGCATGTTCAAACTGTGATTTTTCATTTATTTATAATTTTGCCAAATCGGCAGATTTTCAGAGAGATGGCAAAAAGCACATCTTGACACAAAGGCCACCCCCTTATCAAATTCTGAGTCCTTGGTCCAAAGCTTGGGGGAATTAAACCTGATCAAAGAAGGTTTTTAGAATGTTTTAATCTGAGTAAAACAAAATTTTCTCTATCCTTGTTCTTGAAAACAACTGCTCCATTTTGGCTAAAATCCTAAATTTCAGACCAAATAATAAAAGTCTGGCAACGCTGTAAATTGAAAGCAGTCTTATAATGGGAAGTATAAGGCAACCTTAATAAAAGGGACTTTCTCTACCCTGTGTTTAGTAAATACAAGACACTACAGCAGTATGTTCTACACAAGAGTTGCAAACATTTTCCCCCAGGTATAAAATTGATGAATTAGAGTTCAGACAAATCAACGTGTCCAGAAAATAACAGTAAAATTCAGGGGTCCTGAGTCTTCATTGTCTTACACCGTGCATAGCTATTGAAATCTGTTCTAGTGGGTCTCGTCAGAGTCAGCCATTCATACAAGTGGCAATATTCTACACTTCCTTGGTTCAGGGGTAACTGACTACAGAAGGTGAATTATATTGGAGAATCAGAACTGTTCAACATACATACACACAGACATGCGCCTTTTACCCCTAAGAAGGGCTAGAGAGGGGTTCACGATGAAAAATACTCTCACTCTAGCACAGAGCCAGCCCAAGCTACGGGCTGACCAGGCTACTGCCCGGGGCGCCCCATTGTAGGGGGCGCCGCACGGGGGGTGCCAGACCGGGCAGGGTCGGGGCCGCGCATGCACCAGGCACCCGAGGGTGGGGCCACGCATGCGCCGCACTCCCAGGGCCCGGGGTGCATGAATGGCTCTGGCCGGCCCTGCTCTAGCAGCAATCAGATGGCAAGCACTCCCAATACATCTAGCCAAAGTGAATTTTCTTCCTTTTTCTATGAACTGGTACTTCTCTTGCACCTGTCAAAGTTCTAGTGGTCTGATCAGTATTGCTTTTTAAATGCTTCCTCTTCCAGCAGAATTCACTTGCCCACTGACATTCAAAGATCTTTGCTTTTACTGGGCCAGCAATAAAGCAAATATTAACCACTTAATTTCCAGCCCACAGACTGCTGTTGAATTTCAGGATCTTAATCAATGGCGCATTGAAGGGATTAAAGTAAGAAAACTACACCTTATACTCTCCTTGGTTTTCTTGGCACATTCGGTACGTAAAATCCCGAAGACCAATACTTCAAACTTCTTCCTTAAAGTGGCAAATAATAGTATGAATTGCACCTCAGTCTTGTGTGGAATTTTCTATAGCGTGGGGTCCCTAATTAAAGGGACTTGTGTTTTGTGGTGTTCTAAATTTACAGAGGAACACACCATTCTTTTCATGTCAAGATATATTCTGTCTACATTAGCTCTCTGCCAGTCTGAATAGTCTGGCAAATACATATTTAAAAGGTAAATTAATTGTAGATTAAACTTTCCCCTACACTTATAAATAAATACATAAACACGCAAGCAAGCCTCATGAGCTACCAGTCAAGGCCTGCACAAAGCCCTTTCTTAAGCCAAAAAGAAGCCAGCCTCAAAAGATGCCCTAAGAAATTAGCATCTTGAACAGCTGTTTCACATTTTAAAAACAGCTTTTTGGAAGATATAAATTGTCCCTATTCAAAAGCTGAAAGTATGTGACATCGCTAAAGGCTTCAGTTATTAATAAGACAGTTTTCTTTAGGTCAGCAATAAATAATAACCTGAAACCTCTACTTTCTCTCTTGCAGGCTTTTATTTGCCCAAGTCTATAACACAGAAAAGTTCTTCCTTCTATACACATACATTTTAACACACTGTCAGTGTTTGGGGAGCAGGACTAAACAATTTCAAGGTCAAAAGTGCCTCCCAGCCATTAGCTTCCTAGAGAGCACAAAACTGCCTATCTTCCTGCAAAGCTTTAGGCTGTAAAGTAAGAGAAAGATTTCACTAGTGTTAAGAATTCAGTCTCTTCTCCTGACCCGATTGACTTTAATGGGAATGGAATCTAGCTCTCATTAAGTTCCTTAAGGTCAACCTTATGGATGTAATTATCAAGCACTATGCTAACATCAATTATATCATCTGAAGAAGTGGGTTGTGCCCATGAAAGCTCATGATACCATTTTCCTTTTTTTTTTAATCTTTAAGGTGCTACTAGATTTTTTTTTAAGTATTTACTGTTACAGACTAACTCGGTTACCCCTCTGAAGCTTATGCAGTTAGTGTCCGTCTATACCAGCGGTTCCCAATCTTTTCCAGATGGGGACCCATTTTGACAATTCAGGAAGACTTGGTGACCCAAGGCAATTCAAAAACAGGAGGGGTGGGGGCAGGGAGGGCAGAGCCACCTGGGGAGACACTTGGTGACCCCTTTGAAATGTAATAGCAACTCATATTTGGGTCCTGACCCATAGGTTGGGAAACCCTGGTCTATACCTTTTCTCCCTTACTACTATGAATTCACATCACTTCCTTCCTCTACTCATTCCAGGAAGATGGTGTACTTACTTCTTAAGCCAGTAGTCTCCAACCTTTTTACACCCAAGATCACGTTTTAAATGTCAGGACAAGCCAAGATCTACCCCATTTTTTTAAGACCCTTTCCCTTCCTTGAGGCCCCACCCTCTCTGTTCCCCTCCTCTCCATCACTTGCTATCCCCAGCCCTTATACACCCTCACTGAGTTGAGACAGGAGGTGCGGGCTCGGGGGTGGGAGTGAGGGATTTGGGTATGGGAAGGGGTGAGTGGTACAAGATCTGGGAGGGAATTTGGGTGCAGGAGGAGGTGATGGGGCTGCAGACTGGGGAGTGTTGGGGCCAGGTGGAAGGTTGGGGTGCTGAGCAAGACACAGGCTTGTGGATGTGAGGGTGCAGGAGTTTGGGTGAGGGGCTCAGGGCAGGGAGGTTGGGAGTGTGATGGGCTCAGGACACAGATTTGCAGTGTGTGGATGGTGCAGGAGTGTTGTGGCAGAAGACTGTGAACGTGGGGGTGCAAGAGTTTGGGGATGTGAAAGGCTCAGGACAGGGGGTTCCAGTGTATGATAGGCTTAGATTTGGGGTTGGGGTGGTGCAGGAGTGTTATGATGCTGCGGCCAGATGGGGGCTTGGCCCCAATTGGGGGCTTGTTGGCCAGGCTTCATTTTTAAATAAAATATTATGTCAAACACAAAAGGTTTCAGCATTGTCTTTCTTCATGAGAGGAGCAGAAAAGTCAGTCAGAGCCACACAAGTGAGATGCAAAAAACAACCCCACCAAAAAAAACCCAAGCCTCACTAATGTGGCCCTAGCTGTGCTGGTGGAGGCAGGGTGCTGGGTCAGGGTGCTGAGGCACACTGCTCAGGAAGTTTGCTGGGGCGGGGCACACGGTGCTACGGCAGGGAACAGGGTGCTCTTTGCGGGGGGGGGGGAGGATTGGCCAGGGGGAGGGAACAGGGACACCTCAGTACCTCAGGGTCCCGCAGCTGTGCGCCACGTCTGGGATTCAGGAAGCACGTGAGCCGCCCCCCCCCCCAAAAAGCCAGAGGATTTCCTAAAATTCCAGGTCTGTCATCTGCCAGCGACTTCCTTCCCCCTGCTGCCTTCCTACATGTGTGGGGGGCGGGGGGCGGGTAAGAGTCCTGGGACTGCGCCAGCTCCAACTGCTCAGGAAGCGCGCAACAGCAGTCCTGGGAATCTCACTCCCCACATGCAGGCAGGCAGCAGGGGGAAGTCGCTGGCTGGTGACGGACTTGGTGTTTCAGGAAATGCACTGGCTGTTTGGGGGGGAGGGGAGCAGCGCATGTGCTTCCTGAAACCCCGGACATGGCGTGCAGCTGTGAGACTTCTACTCTCTACCCCGCAGGAAGCTGGCACTACCTCCATTGTCACTAGAGGTAGCATCCGTGGGGGCTTCTTCTTGGGGGGAAAAATGGGAGGGCCCAAATGCCTCACAATCGACTGGTTGAGTCCCCAACACACATCGACCAGTCGACCATGATCAATGGGTTGGTGACCATGGTCTTAAGCCCTTTTGTGCAGAGAGAATTGCAAGTGGCTACAGTTCAGAAGAAGAGGTTCAGTTATCCTATTGAGGCCAATAATATTTGAATTGCTACCGCTGATAGTGAAGAAGCTGTTCAAATAGGAGCACAAGCTGCAGCCTACAGAACAATGAACCAGTGGGACAATGATTTCTCAAAAAGATGCCTCCTATAAGGAGAAGTGGGGGAGATTGGTGGGCAGGTTCTTGCTCAAAACCAGCTGCCTTTAAATAGGGGTCATACTCATCCTATTACTTCTTCAGCAGCACTGAATGTGAAAACTCCGTCCTGCACATCACTGACCTGCTTCCTCTGTCCTATTAATAGCAATGGGTGATGATGAGATTGCTGCTCTAGTTGTAGACAATAGCTCTAGTATGTGCAAGGCTGGGTTTCTGGGGATGATGCCCCTCGTGCTGTGTTCCCCTCCATTGTGGGGCATCGTGGGCACCAGAACGTGATGGAGGCAGATGAGCCACAAGGACAGCTATGTTGGGACGAAGCCCAGAATAAGCAGGGCATCCTACACTGAAGTACCTTACTGAGCATAGCATTGTTACTAACTGGGATGACATGGAGAAGAGCTGGTATCACACCTTTTACAATGAATTGTGGGTGGCTCCTAAGGAGCACTCTGTATTGCTTAGTGAGGCTTGCCTCTACCCTCAGCCTAAGAGGGAGAAGATCGCTAAGATCATGTTTAAGACTTTCAGTGCACCAGCTATACGTGGCTATCCTGATTGTGCTGTCCAGCTATGCCTCTGGCTGCACCACATGCATTGTAATGGACTCTGATGCTGGGAGTTACCCTCAAAGCCCCCATCTATGAGGGCTATGCCCTGCCCCATGCTATCCTCCAGCTGGACTTGGTTGGCCAGAATCTAACTACTTCATGAAAATCCTGACAGAGCGGGGCTCCAGCTTCACTGCCACAGCTGGGAGGGAGATTTTGAGTGACATCAAGGAGAAGCTGTGCTATGTTGCCTTAGATTTTGAGCAGGAAATGGCCACATCTGCCTCTTCCTCCTCACTAGAGAAGAGCTATGAGCTCCCTGATGAGCAGGTGATCACCTTGGGTAATAAGAGGTTCTACTGCCCTGAGGCCTTTTCCAGCAGCCTTCCTGGACATGGAGCCCTGCAGCATCCTTGAGACCAACTTCAACTCTATCATGAAACGTGATGTGGATATCTGCAGGGATCTGCATGCTAATATGGTGCAGCACCATGTAGGCAGCCATTACTGATTGTATGCAGAAAGGGCTTGCTTACCTATCACCAAATACCATGAAAATCAGAATCATTGCCTCTCCTGTGTGTAAATTTTCTGTCTGGATTGGTGGCTCTATCCTGCCTTCTTTCTCCACCTTCTAACAGATGTGGATCAGCAAACTGGAGTACGATGAGTCCAGGCCATCCATTATTCACAGCAAATGTTGCTAGTCAATAAGTGCATGAGAGAAAGGTATCGTCCTTTTTAAGGGCTTTCCTCAAGACTCGGTATCCTCTACTACTTTACCAAAGAAAACAGCTTATTTAGTATTAATTCTAGAACAGTGACTAACTCTGATTTGGGGGAGAGGAATTATATCAGGTAGGAGCTCTTCTTTTGTGAGGCTTGGGTGAATTATGCCACTATCTTTGCAGTTCAAAATTCTCCAGCCAGGGATCAAAGCGAATATGCAAGAAGTCAGTTATCCTGACCCAAAGCTGCATGGCCTAATACCATCTGTAAACTGGCACTTGTCTGGGTCTTAGAACATCTGGGTTTTATAGACAAATTCCCAAGTGCCAAGATAGTGAGTTAATGTTGCATATTTGGAGCTGCTAAATGTGCTGTAAGAGTTATGAACTATAATCTTGAGATAACTGGAACAAACCAACACCCTTAGCAGTGGGACTGTGTACTGTAGCAAAATCTTCTAGCTCCTAAACACCATTACATGAAAAAATTGCAAATGGATTCTCAAATGTGAACAATAAAAGGACTAATCTCTAATGTTGTCAAGACCACTTATTTTAGACTCTAAAAACCCACATTTCCTTTGGATGCCATTTCTTACAATACGCAAGAAGTTATATTATGGTAGACGGACTCATCAATCTTTAAGTAGGGTTTTGCAATTCCTCCTACAAAGCAAATGCAGCTGGAGTCTATTAAAACCTTTAACAATCATGTAATTAACTACTTACTGTGTACCTCTATGCTTTTAAAAATCAGAACTTAAAGTGGCTCTTATAATTGTCTGCCTTTTAAAAAGATACTTAGAGTTTGACCTCGAGAATTAGCCCATTCTTCTGCATAGAAACTGTTCAAAGAACAAGCAGAATAATGGAGCTGAAGTTTCCATTCTTCTGTTCCTGGAATGGAGGCTAACGTCCCTAGCATACTGCTCTTCTTTAGGATACAAAATAGTGAGACTCTCTTCCTCTCTAGGAAAAAAGATCACCAATACCTGCTCATTTCTAAAATGAAACCTTCCAGATATTAAATACTTCTGCCCTGCCTAGCTGACTTAGCAAAGATGAGGTGCCCACTGGGACTTGCCATTTCACTTAAACCAAAAAGCAGTTAGCATTCTGGAGAAAGATATGTGGCAATGAGGTGCTGACAGCTGCGAAAGGATGGTTTCTGCCATGACTTACAGATGTCATGGTTTTAAACTTGGTACACCAACTAAAACTAGTTGCTTGCATGACTCCTACACCATGCTGGGTTGATGGGAGACTCTCTCCCATCAACTTGCCTTACTCTTCTTCTCCAGGGTAAAGTGTTGGGGTCAACAGTCAATTTGGCAGGTCTTCACTAGACCCACTAAATCAACCACTAGTACATCTCTCTCAGTTCCATCAATTCCAGATGTAGCTTAGTTTAAATGCCTTCTTTCAGCTGTCCAGCCTGTGAGTTATTGGTAACTACTTGGGTGAGTCATTCAATCAAAATATTTGACAAAAACGGCCTCTTTTCAAAACAAACCTGTTGCAAAAAAAGCTTTCTGGAGAAACCAAAAATGGAATCTGCCCTTTTCTTCTTTTCTTTCTGCAATAGAACTGTGGAGGTTATTTTCACTTTGCTTCTATGTATCTCTTTAAAACTTCCTTGCTTCTTGCAAAGAATAACAGAACTCTGACACTCCTTGAAAGTTGAAGGGCTTCAGAAATTCTGAGTAGTATAAAGTAGACATGCTATTCACTTTGCTGTCATCATGTTGCAAATATGAGAAAATAGGAAGCCACATTCATGACATTTGGGGGAGTACCTCAACTCCCCCTTCCCCCACAAAAATGTTCCATTTCAAATCCTCTGCCATGGAAATCTTCTAGCACTTAAGATTTTCTTTACATTGCCTTTTGCTTTTGAGTTGTTCCAGTAATAATGTCTCCTGCCTGAACATCCAGTCTTCATCCCAGTATTGCAGATGCCTATCGCCACCAAGAATAGAGGACGTAAATGCAGAAGGCTTTAAAATCTCAGAAAAAGCAATATTATGGATTGATATGAGAATCATAATATTGATCGGCTTGAAGTGAGAATGTTTTCCTTTATTAGATATATACCCAGCCTTGCTCTCTGATAAATGCAGCTTAACCATAGCTAAACATTACATGCTACCTTGCTTGAGTCGAAAGGTCTAGACCACTTTTTTTTTATCATTGGAAAGGTTTTTTTTCTTTGTTTGTTTTAAAAACCCTGAAAATTATTGAAAAACTTAGGGGTTTTAAAATTTCCTTTTTCTCCCCTTTTTGTCAGTTTTTCTTCCCTCCTTCCCCTCAAAAAAGGGGCAGGGAAGAGGGACTAGAGTGGAAGAGGGGAAGCTACGTTTTGGTCTTTTAAACCCTACAAAAAATGTAAAACTCTTGTCTGAAACCTACAGAATAAAAATGACACTCCTTTCACAGACTTCCCTTCTTTTTTTCTTTTTGAGCAGTTGTAGGCCTACTCTACAGACTTTTTATAACAATTTAAATTTTTGTTGAGGTTTTTAATTTCTGTCCAAAATAGCTAAACAAGGGGGGAAAAAAACCTTCCTTGAATGGATATAGTTATATTGGTATAACCTTTGCATGTGCCTTATAGTCGTATAACTTATTCCTCTTCCCTTTCTGTACAAGAGACCTTGCATCCTCACAAGGAAGAAGAGAAGGTTGAATTTCTATAACTACAGCACCATAGTTACAGCATGAAAATGTGTGTAGAAAAGCTCCTAATCTTGTTTAATATCCTTAAAGTTCTGAGGAAAATGTGATTCTCGTGCTTGCAAACAGAAGTACTTAGCTGACCAACATTATTTTTAATGTATATTTTCCAATGTTGAGTTCAAAGAAGCACTTTTTTGTGCCTCTAAAATGACAATACATACCTAACAAGAGTGTGAGTATTTATAGCTGATCCCTTGATGATTGTGTTGGTCTGCTCTGATGGGAAGCCCTATATGACTTGCAGTTCTACCACCACAAGCTAAACTTCATGCGCGGTTAGACAGAAGACCTCAAAGGAACAAGATGTTGCTGAAGCCAATAGGAATAGAAGTGAGCACTGCAGCTACCTTTCCTCCCTTCTATGGGAAGTACCATCTTACAAAGAAGATATAAAACAAAAGACCTGCTCACCTATGGCTAATAAATAATCAATGTCACTTTTTGGTAAGACTAACTTTGCCACCACTAATAGGTTTGCGAGGTGTCTGGCATTGAACTGGACAGCCTGGTATTTGCACCTTCCGTCTGGTTAAAAAAAAATCAGAAAATACCAGAGACCTAAAATGTCCAGTATTTTCTGTTTTTCTCAAGGCCCAGATCAGGTGCCCGACGGAAGGCCGCTTGGGACATGCTGGAGTGGAGGGAGGGAGGAGCGACCTGGGAATTAAAGGGGCCACGATTGCATTTGGGCCTTTTTTTTTTTTTTCTTTTGCTCAACAACTTATCCTGCGGCCTTTTTTTCGCTATTTTTTGTGAAACTAGCTGGCAGCCCTATACGCTGAAAACATGTAAACCGAGTAACTGCTTCCCTAAAATTTCCCCTTTTATTTTTGACTGCATCCATTATTTATATTTGCTTTCAAAGACTTATGTACCTCTTGGCTGCATCTAGACTGGCATGATTTTCTGCAAATGCTTTTAACGGAAAAGTTTTTCCGTTAAAAGCATTTGCGGAAAAGAGCATCTAGATTGGCACGGATGCTTCTGTGCAAAAGCACTTTTTGCAGAAAAGCGTCCGTGCCAATCTAGACACAGTTTTGCACAAGAAAGCCCCAATCGCCATTTTCGCCATCGGGGCTTTTTTGCGCAAAACAGTTTTTACCTGTCTACACTGGCCCTCTTGCGCAAAAGCATTTGCGCAAGAGGGCTTTTTCCCCGAGTGGGAGCATCATAGTATTTGCGCAAGAACACTGACAATCTTACATTAGATCGTCAGTGTTCTTGCGCAAATTCAAGCAGCCAGTGTAGACAGCTAGTAAGTTTTTCCGCAAAAGCAGTCGCTTTTGCAGAAAAACTTGCCAGTCTAGACTCATCCAAAATGAGTCCCCAGAAATGTGTACATGTTTGAATACTGGCCCATGAAGTATATATCACATAGCCAAAATTACATGTTTTGATGGAGAGTCCAGAACGCCAGTTGTTTTTGTACCGCTACATTTATGAGGGTATCTGTCTGTGTTTTTTACAAAACTAACGGAATCATCTTGCTAATCACAGATGCTGACAAGCCAGACTGATCTGTTCTGATGCAATATGTCTATCTGCCAGGAGATGTGATTTCCATTTCTTCAGCTGGAATACTGAAGAGGGAAATTATGCATTTCTTGTGGTTTCATGACTTCAGATACCCACACTGCTTTATAGCAAGCTTTGTCCGTTCTTGGTATGCTGACATTTCATAGCCATAGGAAATCTTTAAAAAAAAAAAAAAGATTCCAACTTACTTTAAAAACATGGAACACTCATTTCTCATACTTTAGTGTGATCGTAAACAAACAAGTTAGCAGCAGGATGCATTCCAAGGTGGGAGGCAGGGCTCAAGTGTGACGGAAGGGTAGAAGCACATCAAGGTGGGATGGGTGCGGGCAGTGTGAGAGCAAGGCGGCGGGGAGTACAAAGGGAGGAGAGGAACGTGTTAGGGGGAGGCTGGGAGGTTGAGCGCGTACTGGAGCGTAGGAACTAGTGAAGGGAGCCTGAGCAAGGTTGGTGGGGATAGGAAGCAGCCCAGGGCAGAGCTCACTGCTTACAGCCAGTGGGCTGGTGCATTTTGGCAAGAGCCCCACCAGCCAGACCAAACCGTGACGGTACTGGTCCTTAGAGCCCTGGGCTGGGACCCGTGAGAGAGCGCGGTTCCAGGTCCCCCTATCCCCCACCTGGGAAATCCTCCTGAAGGGAGGGAACAACCATGTCGGCCCTTTATATAACTGAATATGTGGCAGTTTTCTCCATCATTAACTTAGATTTAAGGTAAAGGAAAAATGTTACAACCTGCTGAAACAAGCAAAGAAAACAAAAACTACAAAGAAAACAACTAGAGACCAATTCAGTTATATAAATATGAGTGGACCCAGCAAGAGTTGAAGAGATTAAAACAAAATAATGGAACACCAAAAGGCAAAGCCACATCACTTTTGTAACCAGCTGCAAGAGAAGAAGACAGATCCTGGTAAGGACAATTTGTGCCACTAACTTCATTTCAAAAGATACCACACTGTAGCCTCATTTTCAATCAGACCTACATGATTTCTTCAGTCCTGCAACCACCATATCACTGCCCCAGATTGAATAATTAGTGAGACACAACAGCATGTGGAAGATGGGTGTAGGAAAGGGAAGGCAAATAGTAAATGCTCTTTTAAACAAAAAGTTTACACCCTTTATAACAGCTAGTGAATAACCTTCAGCGCCACCTCATTCCAACTCAGTACTTCTTGCATTGATCCCTGGGAATTAATTATACGCATCTTTTCCATCTCAGGAGTCTACGTGCTATCAAAGGATTTAAATTACATCATTTTATAAATTGCAGTTTGAGCCTTTCAAAAACACAATTCCCCATGCACAGCCAAGAAATTTCAATAAAGGCAATTGATTTTTTCAGTTCAGTCTTAATAACAGAGGGCATTGAGTTGGCTCTGTAGAAGAAAAAAGGCTATTAGGTAGCTAATCACAGTGCTAATATTCTTTAATAGTTTTTTGCTAGTGCTTAGAACCCCAGGTCATAGACCAGGACCCCACTCTCGTAGGTGCAGCACAAACAAACCAAAATGATGACCTTGCTCCCAAAGAGCTAAGAATCTAATCAAGACACTTAGTATTATTTATTATCCTAATAATCCAAGTAAGATATTTGTCAACATTCTCCTCTTTGCACATTAAAAGTCATGGATGGGAAATGGCTGGTCTGTGACTCCTGAAGCACTGCCCTTTTTCACATCATCCTTGCTGAGAAGTGGGGTTGGTGGCAGGCCAGATTTTCAAGAGAGATTTTGCCTCTTGTCCGCAATGTGATGCTGTGATCCTGCCCATCCCCCTCCTGGGAGTAGACAAGCTATAGGGAGAGTTCTTGCTGTTCAGAAGAGCAATGAGTTTGAAGGATTTAGGGGAGCGCACAGAGCAGCAATTCCCCAGTTCTTCCAACCTGGGCTTGGGGATACACCCAATCAGCCAACGGAGTTCATAGCCTATACCAGTGGTGCGCAACCTTTCTTCCACCATGACCCCCATATATTTTTGTCGCGACCCCCCAAGATAATTTGAGCAGCGCGGCGTTTAGATCTGGCCGGCCAGCGGGTGGGCCCGGCCATTGGTGGCCCCCGAGGAAGACATCCGTGACCCCCTTGGGGGTTACGACCCACAGGTTGTGCACCACTGGCCTACACTGTAGAAAGAAGGAAGGCAGTTATGCTGGAGTGGTAGGCCAGCATCTTTCATTAGGAATAGCCTTCCCTTCTTCATTTGGTCACAGTGCGTCATCTCCACCCCATTGTTCCTTCTCTTTATGAGAAGCAGCAATTCCTTTCCTATATGCATTTGAATTCACTCAATACTCACTGTGCATTTGCACTCTTGAGTTGTTGTGGCTCTGCATGCTTGTCTTGGCTAAAGCCAATTGTAGAAAAATCAAAATAGTAGGAGAAAAGGTATGTACATTGCATTTCAAACATTGCTGACACCTAGAACTACCAAAAAGCTTGCTAGAAAGCCTGTTCACATGAGATAGCCTGTCCAGAGTCTAGACCTAGAAAATTCAGATGAGTATTGGATAAAATTGTGAATGTTTATCTGAACAAATCTGAGGTTCTTTCTGCATTAATTACAATGTGGGGCCTGATTCACTACTGTAGTGCCTACTCCTTTACTACACTTACTTGTGCAAAATACCCATCTTTGTAAAGGTGGGTGAAAGGTGCTACTGAAGTGTAAAGTGCTATTGCTTTTTATCCGATAGCTCCATTACTATGTGCTCTGGAAATTCCCATTAATAGAAAACTTTCAGTAACTGGGCCCTTCAGTTTATTAGAGCGGTTTACCCTCATTATGCTGCCCAAACTGAAGCATGTTGGTTTGGATCACTTTCATGAAAGGTCTGGAGCTTCTGATTAGGCCGCAATTAGATATTTCAAGTCCCTACAAATACCAGCGTTTTAACATTTGTAATATCTTCAAGTCACAAATGGAAATGCTGAATACGAAGGGATTTCCTAGCCACAAAAATGAGCAAGCAGTTACTCTAATCTGTTCTGAAGTCAGAAACAGTTCATGGACTGTAAAAAAAGCCACTTGGAGCAAATAAATCATTATTTAGTTTTCTTTAATATAAAATTATCAGCATGACTCAACACTAGCGTGGTTGTGGTACAAATGCAAGAATACCACTGGAAACCTTTAAAAGTAGACAAAATTCATTAGTTCTCAGTTTTCTAGTGGGTCTCAGCTTCCAGGAGAAAAGGGTAACAAAGCTCAGAGGGCCAGGGTGGGTATGTGTGAATACAGGGATTGTTAGACCCACAGTATTCTCTTCCAGACTCACCTGAGCTCCACCATAAATGCTCTGCACCAAACAAAGTCCATGAGAGGGTAGTTAGGAGACATTAGCAGTGGAGGCAGGAGTTAGAGTGGCCTGCCATGGCCCTTCCCTTCCACTAAACCCAGAGGCCAAACCCCTGAAAGTGTAGTACAATTTATTCTCAGTTGTGTCTACAGTGTGCTAGGCATTTTTGAAGCAGAAATGGATTGTCTTATTGTTTGAATAACACCTAACACATTGTATGACAGCTAACACCTAACCCTTCCCTCAAAAATGCTTCACCAACATGTCATTTGCAATGTTTGCCTATTACAATGTAAGTTCTTCAGGGTAGGAACTATCTGTTACTTCAGGTTTGTGCAGTGCCTACTACAATGGAGCTCCATTTTCAGTTGGTCTTAATTTTATCTCATCTACCATCTTTAACTGGAAGAGTTTATGTTCCATCTGTCACAGATCTGGTTCAGCTCCCTTTGCTGGACAGTCACCAGCCTGCTCTGAGGGGATCCAAACACTAAATCCCACTTTCCCTTAGCTCACTGAGGCTGGATAGAGTTCAGACACTATCCCTGGTTTTGGATCTGTAGAAACACACTCCAGGTGTAGCCCTTAAGTTTCCTCTGAATGGATAATAACACAACACTACTGCCAACTCAATGCCCAGGACAAGTTGGTTTAGGTCCAATGTGTATATGCTAAACTTGAACGCTCTCTTTCAGAATAAAGTATCAATGAACAAAGTCCAGTTTTAAAATATAATTAAGTGCATATACATTGCCCCAAGCTTGTCCTGAATCCTGTAGCAAGCTACTTAGATTCTATAGCTCTCTAGTGCAGCAGATTTGAAACCCATAGATAAAAATATTGGTATTTATTTAATATTAAAATGATGATACAAGTGCAATATTCTTTGCATTATTTCATTTGCTATTATATTTAGTTTTACAATGCTCAAAACTTCACTTTCCATATGCTGCAGGATTTTGTAATGCAAATACAGATTTACATTGTAGTAGCTGTCAGGGGGAAATTGGAAATATTTTGGCAAATGGGATGTGGACATTTTGGGCTTTACACAAACTTGGAATCCCGGACGACCCATCATCTCAAGCATTGGCACACTTACAACAGGATTATCTCGCTATACAGACTCTCTCCTCAGACCCTATGCAACCTGTACCCCCAGCTACCTTCGTAACACCACCGACTTCCTAAGGAAACTACAAATCATCAGTAATCTTCCTGAAAATACCATTCTGGCTACCATAGACGTAAAAGTTCTTTACACCAACGTTCCACATGAAGACAGATTACAGGCCATCAGGAACACAATCCCCGATGACACCACTGAATACCTGGTTACAGAGCTCTTCAACTTTGTCCTCACCCACAACCACTTCCAATTTGGAAACTATTTGTATCTTCAAGTCAGCGGCACAGCCATGGGCACCCACATGGCACCACAATATGCCAACATCTTTATGGCGGACCTTGAACAATGTTTCCTCAGCTCTTGCCACCTAACACCTTTACTCTACTTACACTACATCGATGACTTCTTCATCATATGGACCCACAGGAAAGACCCTTGAAGAATTTCACAAGGATTTCACCAACTTCTACCCTACCATCATCCTCAGCCTGGATCAGTCCACATGAGCAATCCTTGATATTATAGTACAATTAAATGATGGACAAATTTCCAACACCCTATACCGGAAACCCACCAACCGCTCCACTTACCTTCATGCCTCTAGCTTCCATCCCAGACACAGTTCTCAATCTATTGTATACA
The DNA here is from genome assembly GCF_049634645.1 of Pelodiscus sinensis. Lineage (NCBI taxonomy): Eukaryota > Metazoa > Chordata > Testudines > Trionychidae > Pelodiscus > Pelodiscus sinensis. The sequence goes on from NC_134716.1 coordinate 95,595,611, forward strand.
GCCAAGCCCTAAGATACAACCGGATTTGCTTCAATCCCACAGACAGAGACAAAAACCTACAGGATCTATATAGAGCATTCTTAAAATTGAAATACCCACCTGGAGATAGCCAAGAAAGTACACAGACATGAACTCCTTCAAGAAAGGCCCAAAAGAGAAAACAACAGAATTCCACTTGTCATCACCTACAGTACACAACTTAAACCCCTCCAATGCATTATCAAAAATCAATAACCTATCCTGGAAAATGACCCCTCACTCTCAGAGGCCTTGGGGGAAAGGCCAATTCTTGCTTACAGACAACCCCCTAAACTGAAACAAATTCTTTCCAGTAACCACGCAACACAGCTACATGATAATCATCCAGGAACCCACCCCTGCAATCAGCCCCAGTGCCAAATCTGCACACACATCTACACAAGCGCTTTCATCACTGGACCCAACCACATCATCCACCAAATCAGAGGCTCATTTTACTACACATCTATGCCATCAAATGCCAGCAATATCCCCTCTGCAATTTATATTGGCCAAATTGGAAAGTCTCTAGGGGAAGAATTAATGGACACAAATCAGATATCCGAAAAGGCAACAGACAAAAATCTGTTGGAGAACATTTTAATCTTCCTGGACACTCATGAATGGATCTCCAAATTGCTGTTTTGTTTCAAACCAATTCTACAAACAAAGTACACAGAGAAGGATTGGAGCTTAACTTCATTCAAAAGTTTAATTCTCATGCCTATGGTTTGAACTTTCCAAGTGCTAACTAATGGTTCGTATCAGCCTCTTGTAACTACAGTAGACTTCCGATAATCCGGAACCTATGGGACCTAGGTGGTGCCGGATTATCAAATATGCCAGACTATCAGGAGGTACTATAAAATGGTTATATATATACTGTATACATTATATACTGCATATAAAGTGTTCTTAACCCTTTTTATTGTACATACTGTATACAGTATACTGTAATGTTTTAGTTTTTTAAAGCCTTTTTTACCCTTTTTGCTCAGTTCAGCTGCTGCCGCTGTTACCTTGTGACTCATTTTTTGCCGAAGCTCACTCACTAGGCTCTTGTCATTTTGATGCCAGACTATCAGGAGTGCCAGACTATTGGATGCCGGACTATTGGAGTTTTACTGTATTTAGTCTTTAAGATACTACTAGACTGTTTATTGTTTTTTAAGTTTTTCCTGTTACAGACTCACTCAGCTATCCCTCTGAAGCTTATCTACTCAGTCTTTTTTTTCTTCCTCCCCTTCAATTTTTTTTCATTCTTCCCTCCCATCCCCCATTCCCTTATTTATTCTTGGATCTGGACTTCCAACACGCCAGTCATCTGAAGAAGTGGGTTGTGCCCATGAAAGCTCATAATACCATCTATATGTTTTGTTAGTCTTTAAGTGTTACTAAACTACCTATTTTTTAAAAGTTTTTCCTGTTACAGACTAACTCTGCTACCCCTCTGAAGCTTTTGAATTATACAGACACATTCTACAGAAAATTACAGATATGGCAAATTCAAAAATGCATTGCTTCAAAATGGAATGCAGTTTTGTGAAACAACTATTTTTAAAGCAGTTCTGAATATTTAAAAGAATGATTTTGTGTTAGTTCCAGAGACTTTCCAATTTTATATATCAAGTCCCAGTGGTAAAAATAATCTGATGGCAAGCATCCTGGGCAAAATATTGTTTATCTGACCAGCAAGAATAGTTTTTGCTATATATAGATAAAGAACGAGTCTTTAAAAATTGATCCAAGATAGAATAAAAATAAGTTAGGTTGAAATACGTCCAAGAAGGATTTGGGCCAGAACTAACTTATGAAACATGCACAGGGGAAGAGCTCTATTTTGTACATGTAAGGGGACTGTTACCCCTTACTAAAACTCTGTGGTCGAGCTTTTGGGGACTGCTTGACAGTGGAAATAACCATAGCAGGGGTGAGGACCCGCTGTTTGATAGACACTGGCTCAGAAGTCACCACTATTCCTGAATCATATTTCCAAAACTGCTTAAAAGAGAGAGATCTGACCATGCATAATACCCGGTTTGTACAGCTAACAGCAGCTAATGGACTAGCTATCCCTATTGTGGGGTGCCTTGAAGCTGATGTAGGGTATATGGGTCGGATAATCCCGGGAAAATGCATCTTTATCCTAAAGGATCCAGCTTCGGAAAAGACTTTGATGGGGAACAGAGTACCAGGAATTCTCGGGATGAATATAAGAAGAGAGCTGAAAGAATTACTATTAGTGGGGGAAGGAACCCAAGAAATGAACCGGCATGGGGAGCCTAGGATGGAGCCTGCATTGAAGTGGGTACTGGCCCAAGTGGAGAGACAAGGATGTTTTCCGGGTCCCACAGGTTGGCTATGTTAAGGTGGCAGGGAGACAGAAGGTAGTTATACCTCCCTGGAGTGAGAAGATTGTTGATGGACGCTGCCAGGTACTAAGCGGATTCGATGGATACCGGGTGCTTGTTGAGCCAACATGAGGGGCCAGTCTACCTCATGGACTACTGGTCGCGAACGTACTTGCTAATGCTAGCAAGGGAAAAGTGCCAGTCAGGCTGCTAAACTCAAGTAAGAAGGCCATAAAGCTGTACCCCCGCACTAGAGTGGCAGAGGTACACAGACCCGAAGAAGTAGTACCCCCAGGAGGAGTAGTCCTGGAAGAAAAGGGAGATGAGCTGCGAGTGACAAGGTTGGAGAAGGGAGCACAGGTTACCACACCTCAAGAAGCACCTGATGGAGAGTTACTCATTCCAGTTCAAGTGGCTCTCCAACAGTTAACTCCTATGCAGGTCGGCCATTTACGGGCACTGCTGGAGAAACATCAAGAGGTCTTTTCCAGGGATGACCGAGACTTTGGTTACACCACCACAGTGACACACCGAATATCCACTGGAGACGCTGTCCCAATAAAACAGAGACACCGGCGGATTTTACCACAAGTGTTCCAGGAGGTAAAAAGGCATATCCTGGACCTAGTGGCTCAAGGTGTTCTTAAAGAAAGCCACAGCCCCTGGGCATCACCTGCAGTGATTGTAATAAAAAAGGATGGTGGGGTGCGATTCTGCTGTGATTACAGGACACTGAATGAAGTAACACACAAGGATGCTTACCCGCAACCCCGGATGGAAGAGTCCCTGGATGCATTAGGAAGTGCCAGAGTGTTTTCAACTCTTGATTTGACTTCTGGCTATTTCCAGGTTGCAATGGAAGAACAGGACCAGGAAAAGACAACAGTGACAACTCCGTTTGGGCTGTTTGAATAGAGGCATATGCCATTCGGCTTGTGCAATGCTCCTGCTACGTTCCAGAGACTAATGGAAGGGGTGTTGGGAGACTACATCCTAGACACTTTACTAATATACTTGGATGATGTTATTGTGTTTTCCAAAGATTTCGAGAGTCATATAGAAAAACTGGATGTAGTCTTCACACGACTGAAGGAACATGGGTTGAAGCTGAAGCCAAGCAAGTGCTGCCTCTTACGTGAGAGTCAAATTTTGGGGCCATGTGATTTCGAAGGATGGAATCCAGGTAGATGAGGAGAAGACCAGGGCTCTGGAAAACTGGGCAGTCCCGAAGAATGCCAAGCAAGTGCGGCAAGCTCTGGGTTTCATGAGCTATTATAGACTATTTGTTCCAAAGTTCGCACACATTGCTGCACCACTATATGGATTGGTGGGCCAACCAACTGAAAGGAAGAAAAAGGACCAATGCTTTGTAAGGGATGATGCCTGTCAGGCAGCTTTTGATGAACTAAGACACCGGCTGATGACACCACCTGTGCTTGCATATCCTGACTTTAGCCTGCCATTTATGGTGATGACAGATGGAAGCCTACATGGCCTGGGTGCAGTGCTCAGCCAGAAGCAGGAGGGGGTTGAACGTGTGATCGCATATGCGAGCCGAGGGCTGAGGAGGTCAAAAAGAAATGACAAAAACTACAGTGCTTTTAAGCTAGAATTGCTGGCCTTGAAGTGGGCTATTACTGAAAAATTTAAGGATTATCTAATGTACTCTAAATTCACTATAATCTCAGACCACAATCCTCTCCGATACCTGTCCACTGCTAATTTAGGTGCGATTGAACACCGGTGGATGGCCCAACTTGCTGAATTCACTTTTGAAGTACAGTATAAACCTGGAAGACAGAATATCAGTGCTGACATCCTGTCTAGATTGCCTTTGGAAGAGGAATTAGAAGAGGGTGAAGACCCTGAAAAGGACTAACTGGTCATTCCTGCAGACGTTGTGTGGGCCTGTTTGTGGCTAGAGATTCTGAAGCCAGAGGGTGAAGTGATGGTAAAAGAGGTATCACAAAACCTGGTAGAAGGGGAGGATGCAATAATCTCAGGGTATTCATGGGAAGAGATTCGCACCCTGCAAAAAGAAGGGGACCTTGGGCCGGTCTTAGACGCAGTCATGAACAGGATGAGGCCAGACCGGAGCTTTGGGGCCAAATACCCTCAGTCTAAGAAGCTGACCAGACAGTGGGAGCGACTTAGGTTGCACCGTGGAGTGCTGTTCCATGTAATCTGTCATCCTCGTGATGGCAAAGAAGTGTGGCAGTTAGTGGTGCCAGTGTCACTTCGCCAACAAGTTTATGAAGCCAGGCATGACCATGGAGGGCATTTTGGAGACAGAAGCACTCTTGAGGCGATGAGGAAGAACTATTACTGGCCTACAATGGCTAGTGATGTAACAGCATGGATCTGTCAGTGCAATCGGTGTGCCCTAGCCAAGGATGTGTTTCCGCCCACTCGGGCCCCTTTGACCTGCACTAACGTGACTGCCCCAATGGAGGTCTTAGCAATGGACTACACTCGGCTAGAGAAATCTTCCGAGGGGTTTGAGAACGTACTGGTTCTCACAGATATGTTTACCCGATTCACTGTTGCAGTTCCAACTAGAAACCAGACAGCGCAGACAACGGCTGAAGCCCTCCTAAAACACTGGTTTATGTATTATGGTTGTCCAGCACGGTTACACTCAGACCAGGGGAGGAATTTTGAGTCAGGGGTGATATCAGCATTGTGTAAACTGTATGGCATAGCCAAAAGCCGAACAACACCCTATCACCTGCAAGGAAATGCTCAGTGCGAGAGGTTTAACCGGACAATGCATGACATGCTCAGAACACTCCCGCCTGAAAAGAAACAAGCCTGGCAGGAACATCTCCCTGAGCTGGTGATGGCCTATAATAGTCACATCCATTCGTCGACAGGTTATTCTCCTTTTTATCTCATGTTTGCTAGAGATCCCAGGTTGCCATTGGATATTCTGGACAGAGAGGGCCCTGAGGAAGATTATGTGACCAATCTGGATGATTGGGTCAAAAGTCACCATGACAGGCTGAAGAGAGCCTGTGAAGTTGCTCTCAGTACGTCTAAACAGGCAGCCCTAAGCAGGAAGAGGACTTATGATCGCAAGTCCAGGGGGGCTCTCATCAGGCCTCGTGATCGTGTACTAGTTCGTAATCATAGACACCGGGGGCGTAATAAAATACAGGACAAATGGGAGTCGAGTCCTCACATTGTAGTTGCTCATAACAATCCTGACCTACCAGTTTACACCATTCGACCTGAACGGGGAGGTCATGAGAGAACAGTTCATAGAGATCAGCTAAAACATTGCACCTTTAATTCAGTCAGGAATCCTAGGAGGTGTAGATCAGGACGGCCTGAAGAGACTGAAAGGAGTTGGGGAATGGTTCTAGTCCCACAAACTGAATACCAACGGGAACAGAGGGTAGCAACCCCAGACCATAACGAGGATGACCAGATCCCTCAGGCTGACCCAGTATTACCCAAAGACGGGGAAATAGAAAATATGGGTAATGAACCACCTGTTGTAAGAAGGTCCCAGAGAACTAATAAGGGTGTATTGCCTGTTAAACTTAGAGATGATTATGTTATTGGTTCTATGTAATAGCTTAATGAGTGTTCGCATGTCCAGTAGAAATAAGATGTTAAGTATGTGAAATTTTTTTTGTTAATTGTTAATGTTTTTTTATATGGTGTGAACTTTGTGGCTGTGGTAGAATTCTAGCAAGGGGGAATGTAAGGGGACTGTTACCCCTTACTAAAACTCTGGGAGTTTTTTGGTTTGCCAGCTCCCCGTTTCAGAAGGGGAAGGGTTCATGAGACTGACAGACCCCAGAGACAATGGAAAGCAGCCAACACTCCAGCTCAGCCTGATTGACAGGTTGGACAGGCCAGTGAGGAACAGGAGAGGCCAGGCCCCATCCTCCCTGTGAGCTGGGATTGTTCTGGCTCTCTCTGAGCAAACAGAGAGCTGAGACACAGCCCAAGGAGTGCAAGCTGTGTGCAGAAGAAATCCTGCAAAAGGAACAGAGAGCTGAGAGACAGCCCAAGGAGTGCAAGCTGTGTGCTGAGGGGCAGTTTTTGCAGCAGCTGAGCCTGACACACACAGCTCAAGGAGCACAGACCCTGTGTTGAGCAGCAGACTGGCAGTGCTCAGAGAGCCAAAAGGAACAGAGAAGCAATGCAAGAAGCTAGAGACCGGCCAAGCAGCACCCTGCAGCTGGATGTGGTGAGCAGCTGGAAACTGCAAAGTGTGGGGAGAGGCTCTGGACTGGGAGAGGGGTCTGGCCACTTAGAGCTTGAGGCTGTGTGGTCACTGCCAGATCAAGCGTGTCCAGCCTGCAGCCCCCCCCCCTCTCCCCCGCAGCACATCCAAGGCCTCTAAGGGGCCTCTAAGGAAGAGACTGTGGACCGTCCTTACACTCTGCAGGCTGCTGTTTTGATGTCCCTGTGCTACAGAGCAGGGCTGTGTGTTCTCATTTAACCATTCTCATTTTTTCTTATTCTATTCTTTTTAATGAGTTGATGTTTAATAAATTGTATTTGCTTTGAACCTTATGAAGTGATCACTGGGCCAAGAAGGCCTGCAGTGTAAAGAGAGCACCTCGGAGTGGAGACACCCTAACTCCTGCCCCTAGTGACTACAAGGTCGGGGATTAAGCCCCAGGAAACCTGGGCCCAGCCTTGTTGGGGTTTCAAGGGCTCTGCTACTCAGGAGAGTGGAGGGGGAGCCCTCAGGAACAGGGGAGCCGTGGGGTAAAGGAAGTGGGAGCGGGGACTCAGATCCTTTCGCTGGTTCATTTCACCGGGGTGGTATAGAAGCCAGGAAAGTTCCCCACAATAGCGGGATCATTCCCCCGCTTACATACAGAAGGCCTCTGCAAGGAAAGCAGTCTGGTGGTGATGAAGCCAGTAAATAACAAGGCCTCATATGCATTCCCCATGTCTGTTTCAAAATGGAGATCATCTTTCTTTTCTAAATGACATTATCCTGGATAGCACTTCATAAGTATATGTAAATGTAAGTGTATTGCCAATTGCTAACCAGTCTGATTTAAAATAAACAATATGATCCCTTAATAATCCAAGCAGTTAACTATTGATAGATTTGGTGAACAGTTAACAGAAAGAGACACATTGCTGCTGGTCCAGTAACATAACATACATCTGATTCTGCAGTATGCTATTTATGCTCCTGACCTACCTCCTTCTCCAGATTGAGTTTATTTATATTACAAAGATGCACATCAGAGTTTCTTTTTGTTAGATTATTCCATCGTGTATTTATTATTTGAGACAAAGGAGAATTGCAGCATCTAAGTCTGGGGTTTTATATTCCTGGCCAAGCCAATTCAAAAAATAACAGTGTTCAAAAGACAGAGTGAGTGTAAAATGAAATATTTAAAGAGCATCATACTGAGCCTTTGTAAAGGACCTTAATATCTTCCATCTGCAGCTTCCACAACTAGAGAAAGATAGTGGAATATAACTCTGGGTTGGCTTTACATTTGAAAGGAAGAGACACTGCACATTGAGGACAAAGATGGAATTCTCAATAGTACTTAAAGAATTCACATGCACTTGTCTGATTGAAAGTCAGTGGGGTTAGTGCTTCTAATTCACTGAGGTATTTCTGAAAACCTCACCACTGAACCAACCCTATCTGGCCACTGGAATAATCCACCTTGGTGAAAATCCCTTTCAGCCTGAAGTATGGCCATGGGAAGGAATGTGACCTGGACTTCCTCATTTCCCACCAATCACAAGCTGCCAGAAATGGAACAAAGAAACTTACCCAAAATTCCAACAAAGCTCTATGAATTCAATCTTGAGAAGGCCTGAGACTGGGAAATGGGGCAGAGGCAACAAGGAAAATCCAATATAGGAGATCTCTGGAATGTAAGACACTGAGGGGTATTTTTAAAGACACATGAAGAAAAATAGTTTAAATGTCACCTTGCCAGGAAGAAGTGTATATTAGATGGCAATGTATTTATTAAAGCCAGCTTTCTGAGCAATATTGAATTGGCTACGTTATAGTAGAGTATGTCTGGAAAAACAATCAAAAAGAGCCTTGAAGAATGCAGGTAATAGTGGGCCAAACCTCAGGTGAGATTAACATGTGCATGCTATGTACATAAAGCAAGCAAGAGCCCACTCACAGTAACATGTGCTAAATCAGGAGTAACTTGGGGTCAATTGTTGTGCCAGTGTAGAACAACTGAGGCTGAATTACGCTTTGTGTGTAGCCTTCCATGGGGTTATATAAATTGTTCAGCTGCAGCAGGGCTACTCACTTTGGAAGCCCTGGGGGCCACAGTGATACTCACAGCACATGCTGAGGGCTGCAACTTAAGTGGTTGCATGTACATGCAAATACATATGCAGATAGCTTCTTTCACACTGACGGGCATGAATACAAAGATTAAGCCTTAAGTCGCGGTGCCAGACCCAAATGTGGCCAGTGTGAGCCACTCAGCATCTCTAAGGCTCTGCCCACAAGGCTAAGCAGCCAGCACTTCCCACAATGCCCCGACATTCCCAGCACCTCCTTCCTGGGGTCTAGAAATGACACCTTGCACCCGTCTGTTCCAGCCAGCCAGTCTGCTTGCGTCTTTTAATGCTCACCCCCACCTGGGAAATGCCTTGCTGTTGTGGAGCATGTTCCCAGTGGAGACCATGTTCAGAGAATCCTACTAGCGGGCCGCGTGTTGAGTCTCATGTAAACCCAAACTGTACAGTGGGCCACAAACAAATGGGCCATGGGCCGCAGCTACAGTATAATGTATGTATCTAAATTTGCCATCCATAATAAAGCAGAATAGTGGTGGGTGGGATACAGGGACAGAAATAGTGTGACAACAAAGGAGTCAACCCTCTTCTACACTGATCAGTAGATTAATAACCTCTGTGTTGCCCTCAGCAGCTTCATTAGCAGGAGACCTAGAAGACTAGAGACTTGCACACTTCAGATGGAGTATTCAATGGTTAGATTACAGACAGAAAGCCAGACAAATACCAGCAAGATAAGTGTAGGGCAGTGGTCCCCAATGCAGTGCCCGCGGGCGTCATGGCACCTGCCGGGCCATTTCTGTGCACTCATCGAGTGATCAGGGCCAGCCCTGGGCGCACAGCACATGGGCAGCCCTACCCCCGGGCATGCAGAGTATGGGCGTCTGCACCCCTGGGCACTCGGCACAGGAGCGGCGCGCTGGCCCCAGGCATGTGGCGTATGGGCAGTCCTGCCCCTGGACGCCCAGAAGCCCCAAAAGTTTGGGGACCACTGGTGTAGGGCCTGACGTCACTCAGTCAACAAGGCACAGCCAGCCACTGGCAACTCATGCAGAGCTGCTTTGGACAAGTTTATAGGACACTGTAATTAGGAGATTGGTGGCCAGTCTCCACTACTGTTCCCGATACTGGAGCCATCCATTTTTTCTGACAACTCTGGCTTCTTTCTAACAGAATGATCAATGTAGACACTCCTGCAGGGGGTTCATACCCTGGCATATGGCTATATTTTCTTTTGCAGCTGTTGGATCATAAAAGAGTCCTTTATGCTCCTACTAAAACCCTCAAATTCATTTGCAGTTCCAAAAATACATCTTCATTACAGTCAGTGTGGTAGGCACAGTTGCTCTTTGCAGAGTGCTGCACTTCCACGAGGGCTAGGAATCCACAGTACATCTGTCTAGCTTGGGTGCAAAGAAGTCACATTACATAGTTACACAGAGGAAAGAAGGGAGTCAGTTATAGGCAGAACCATCAGAAATTGGCTTGGAGGTCGAGGATAACTTTGCAGTTGAAACAAGAATGATAAATGAGGCAGCACTTACGCCAGCTGGTTCTGGATGCAACAGATTCTATGTTGTTTTGATTATCCGTGATGTTTGACAGTTAGGGAGGGTTGTGTGGGTGTGATGGTAAACACAGCTGAATGAGGGGCCTGATCCTGCTCCCACTCAAGTCAGTGAGGAGATTTCAAGAGGAGCTGGATCCAGCCCCCAAGAAAAATTAGTAACCATATTTAGCAGGCACATAGCTGGGTGTAGTAGACCAACTCTCAAGTTGGCCTTCACCACAGATCTCTGAGTCTCTCCCCTCCTCCCCCATAAAACCCTCCCACTGCTGGGCAATATCTGCTCCCAGAGGTAATTCCTCTCACTCCCAGATTCTAATTATGTCTAGTCCCTGGTGATGCTTCCCAAGTCCCACCACAGCTCATTGGCTGAGAGCAGCCTTCTAAGGTTTGAGTCAGGCTTGTGGTATCAGTCTATCCCCAAACACGGGGGAGCAGGGAGGGAAGGAAAGGCTAACCATACCTCAGGCTCATCTACTCTTGCTACTGGAGCCCACTAGCAGCACAGCTCTTCTCCTGGGAAAATTTACCCCTACTCCAGGGCAAGTCTCACCTTTTTAAGCTCCCCTTCTCCAAGTGGAACATGTTCTGCACATGCACCTAAGGGGAGTAGCATGAATGCTTGTCAGCCTTTCCATCAGTGGGATGGGCTTATGACCCATCACACACAGGTGCAGCTGTGGTAATACTACTGGAGTATAAATATTTCTTATGCTGTGTCAAATTCAGGCCTGAGCCAAAATAAGTTGCTTATGAGAAGGGAGATGAAGAGTTAGTTACTTACTTGGAAGCAGGAAAGAGATGAAGGCCTGAGAAAGAAAAGGGGACAGTTTAAATTGCCTCCTCCCCTAAAGATAAGCTGCTCTTGCAGCAGCCGTGTACATGCAGCCATTTTCAACCTGCTTTCTAGTATAAAAACTGAACTGGGAGCTGCTACATAGGCCAAACTATTTTTATAAAAGACAGTCAGTGGAAAATGGCTGTTAGGCCATAAACTGCTTCTGAAAGGAAATCTGAGTTTGTGGAAAACAAGGAGGAGTGTCAGAGGATCTCTTCAGGCCAACAAAGAAAACAAAAGGTGAAAAAGCAACAACAAATATATATGAGTTGAGAAAAGATCTTTGTGCAAGGATTCTGGAATATATGGTATGGGATGAAATGGCTTTATATCGTATAACTGCATTTACAGATACATTTGATTATTATTTGAATATTCATTATATTGCTGGATTTTTGTTAACCACCGAAATGGGAACTGTCTCTTTAAGAACAAGCTGACACATTTGGTTATAGCCTGTGTTTGCAGAAACCCAGAGAGCAGTGCATATATTTCCAGAATATAGAAGACCAGTCTGTTTATTCTTTTCTAGTTGCCTGTTAAGAGGAGCTATTTTTAAGAGTGGAGCAATACACGGCATAAATCCTCACAAAATTGTCTTTCAGAAGTATTTTTAAAAATGACCTATAAAATTACAAAGCTACTTTCTAGCAGCAATAAGCCTCTCCCTGGGTTAATAACTAGTGATGAACCCTCTGCTGATTGAAAAAACAAGCCCAAAACTTATTCCTCCTTATAAACCCTAGGCATAAACTAATAGCCAGAGAAAGTCGGGGTGGATGAAGAAGTGTGGACATGGGAGCAGACAAACAACATGGAAGTTAGGAAGAAGAGGGGGAAAAGACTATGAACCTGATTCTGACCTTGTGCACATTGCAAATCAGAAGTAACCTTAAAGTAAAATAGGTGCAATAGAGAGGAGTGTGGGACCCATTGACTTAAATTTTGTTGAAGGATAAAGTGTATTCAAGATGTTTTATCTTGTCCCTTTGGTTCTTCTCAAATGTGGAACCGATTTACTACCTAGAATAAAAGACAATGGACAACAGGCAATTTATTCAAAAATTAACTATTTTGACATTGGCAAAAAGAATTGATTGAATAATTTATTCACTGAGTGGTTGAATAATGACCCAAGTATGTGAATAATTTCATAAGCATACCAAAATTAACTGGATAAAATATTAGCAATTAATAATTTGATCAGCTCCAATAATGCCTGATCCATCTGCTACATGGGGACTAGGTCTTATCTTTGCAGAAGATCAACAGGATGCAACTGCAATCTTAAAATCATTGTAGGGCCTATCGATTAACTTATAAAACAATTAAGCCATCAATTTATATGGATATCAAAAATATCCATAGTTACCACTTAATAATAGAAATCAAGATAAGGAAGCAGATTATCCTCTACCTACTCCAGGGTTCTCACTTCCTCTGAAGCATCTGATGCTGGCCACTGTCAGAGACAGGACACTGGATTACATGGCCAATGGGTCTTTTCCTATTTTTTTAAACTTCAGAAATACAGGCAGGTTCCGACTTACGCGGATCCGACTTATGTCGGATCCGCAGTTACGAACGGGGCTTTTCTCACCCCGGAGGACACTGACTGCGGGACCTCACGGTCCCGCCGCCCGTGTACTCCAGGGCGAGAAAAGCTGCTCCGTGTCTCCCTGGTCTGCAGACCAGGAAGACGCGGAGCAAAGCCGCAGAGGGGCTCGGGCAGCCGGGCAGCCCAGGCGCGCCTAGGCTGTCCCACCGCCGGCTTCCCCCGAGGCAGACCAGGGAGATGGGGAGCAAAGCCTCGGAGCACGCCAGCAGTGGGACAGCGTGGCGCGCCTGGACTGTCCCGCTGCCCGCTTGCTCTGCGGCTTTGCTCCGCGTCTCCCAGGTCAGCAGACCAGAGAGACGGAGCAAAGCCGTGGAGGACTTGGGCGTCCCGCCACCCCCGTCTCCCTGGTCTGCTGGGTGGTGGTGCAGCTAGTGCCCCCCCCCCAGCAGACCAGGCTTTTCTTGCCTACCCCTGGGATAGAGCAGCTGGGGGCTGCCGGGTTGGTCCTGCAGCGCCGCTCCGAACCAAACCGGCAGCATCCCAGCTGCTCTGCCCCAGGAGTCCTGATTCAGCCGCTGCTGGTCAGTTTCAGCAGCGGCTGAATCAGGACGCCTGAGGCAGAGCAGCTGGGGTGCTGCTGGGTTGCTCCAGTAGCGCCGAGGAGCCGCTACTGGAGCAACCCAGCAGCACCCTAGCTGCTCTGCCCCAGGCGTCCCCAAGTCAGCCGCTGCTGAAACTGACCAGCGGCTGACTACAGGAAGCCCGAGGCAGAGTTGCTCTGCCCCAGGCTTCCTGGAATCAGCCGCTGATCAGTTTCAGCAGCAGCTGACTTGGGGACACCTGGGTTTCTTAAGTTGAATCTGTATGTAAGTCAGAACTGGCGTCCAGATTCAGCCGCGGTTGAAACTGATCAGTTTCAGCAGCGGCTGATGCCAGTTCCGACTTACATACAAATTCAACTTAAGAACAAACCTACAGTCCCTATCTTGTACGTAACCCGGGGACTGCCTGTAATATGGATTCCAGAATGTATTTGAGTCCCTCTAACCCTCATTCTAAATCATTTTTTAATTAAAGCCAGGCTGACTGCAGAAGCAAATCCAACTGAGGGTTTAGAATTCCTGCCTTCCATCTGCTAGGTTTGCTTATAAATGGCCACAATGGCTTGGCTTCCATGCCACAATTCACAGAGACATAGATAGCTGTCCTTGGTTTGGAGTAGATAGGTATTTTCAGATAAAAGATTAATTCAATCACAAGCCAATGCATTAATGTTGGATCCAAATTATTTTACCCATGTCAGTCAGTGTGTTTCTAAAACCAAAGCCTCTCTCCTCTCATTGTAACACAGAAATGAAGGGAAAGGAAGGTTTTGTTACAGGAATATTATACTGACAATGAATTCAACCTTTTTAATAGAAACTGTATGTCTGCAGCATTGGCTAATTTAATGTTACAACAACCATTGCTGAATAAAATGTTACATTTACTTGGTAGCCTGCTATCCCATAGGTTTTAGATAGGTAGAGAACAGTGTAGAACAAATAAATTGGATCTGTGTGTGTAAAATAAAGTTAAGATGAAATTGTTAACTAAATACAATTGTTCCTTGGCAAAAAATGGAATAATTTCATTGTCAGGATTAGCTGAGATAGTGTACAAAATATAGGGGTGCTACAGTAAATACTTAATCTCACTGTAAGGCATAATGCAAAAAGGCTAACTGCTGAAATTTATTGTTCTTAGATTTCAGTCTACAGACTGTACCTCTATAAACTAGAACCCGCTGGTCTGCAACATCTGTGGTCTGGACCACGGCTGTTCCAGGATCAGACAGTACCGGGGTGCTAGGAGCCCGCTGCTATGCAGGATGGGGTGACACACGGGAGCCAGGAAGCCCATGGGGAGGGCAGGGCAGGGATGACCAGCAGCATGGAGGCCAGAAATGACCTTCCCTAGCCCAGAAAAATCGCTCATCTGGGAGAAGTCAGGTCCAAGGGTGTCGGATCAGGGAGGTCCAAGCTGTATCATGGGGCGCTATGCATCCTGAAAAATCTATTTGGGGACACACAAGCCAGGGATAGCAGTGGATTTTCTGAGGCATTGGGATGGGTCCCAACTAAGTATCAAAGGGTCATGAGAAGGATAAAACCATTTATAAACTGCCACTGAAGTAAATTATGCCAGACTATAGTATTAAAACATGGACAATGTTGGAGGGATGGTGGGAAGGATCTTTGCAACAGTGAGAGTCCCTGGAGCATCAAGTGGAGCTGGTAGGGTTGCCAGGTGTCCGGTATCAACCCGGACAGTCTGGTATTTTCGCCTCCTGTCCAGTAAAAAAATTCAGAAAATACCAGAAACTAAAATGTCCAATATTTTCTGATTTTTTTCCCAGCCAGGAGGGGAAAATACTGGACACCTGGCAACCCTAGCACCCAGGCCCAGCCCCCAGCTTCTCCCCGCCCCCGGACCCGATGCTTACCTGGTTCCGCAGGGAAGCTAAGTTCTGGCTTGAACAAGAACACAAAATGGCCGCCAGCAGAAAGCCTAAAGACCAAGGGGAAGCAATGCCTTCCCTGGGTTTTAGTGCTCAACCACTCCCCTGTTCCTATCCCTATTCTAACTCTGCACTCACTCTGAAAGGGGCCAAGCCGGTTTATTTTTTTTCCTCAACAACTTTGGTCTCCCCTCCCCTTTTTTCCCCACCCCTCAACAGAATTTTTTCCCTGCTGGGTTTTTTTTTGGGGGGGGGGGGGGTGGAGGGGGAAGTGTTCGGTATTTTTGGTTCAACCATCTGGCAACCCTAGGAGCTGGTATCCAGCTGCCCTTCTGAGTGTATAGCAAGTGTTACTCCTATGCTAGGCCTGCCGGGGCCTTGCCCCATCCTATCCCCCACTGTCTTTGGAGAATCTAGTGCCAGCAGTATCACTAGACTAGTTTAAACTCTGTTCTCCCATGCCAACTATGGAGTGCTCCAAAAGGAGTGCCAAGGAGTGGAAGGCTCTTATGTCTTTATTATCTCCACATTTGCACCATGAAGAATAAGCCACCATTATCATTCTTATAGATTGCTTCTTGCAAGCAGTGCCATATAAATCAATGTCCTTTGCAAAGCTGAAAGTGAACAAGAAATCACAACAGCCAGCATCAAAATGTAGCCACCTCTGTATGTAGGATTTGCCAGCAGTTGTATAATAATAGCATCAGCAATGACAATAGTTGCAAGAGACAGCAAGCACATTATTTAATGAGCTGGCAAGCATGAATGCATGCCCTTAACATCTGTCAGCTGGAATCAACACTGCTTAGCTATTTACTAACCTCCTATACTACTAAGACCAAATGGGGATTCTTCTTCTTTTCAAGCAGTGGAGGCCTGTGTTTTGGAACACAGCCCAGCTATCGGCGCAAAGTTACAAATGGCTACTATGTACAATAGGCTGAAGTGTTTGGTTACAACACATTAGCCAACTGAAGCGACAGGGAAATGATGAGCAGAACACAATTATCCAGTAATTATCCAATGATGTTTAATGATTACACATGGTCAGAGGCTTAATCTTATGTCCCATATCAATAATGTATCAAACCAGTCAGTTTTTGATATAATTTTTCTAGTCAGAATAATTGTTCGTATCCTGCCATTATAAAGCTTTCAATGTTTTTGATGCACTGTTTTTGATTTTCCCTGTAACATTTCATTTTCAGATGTCCTGCCAAAACCACTACCCTAAACCCAAACAAACAGAAATAAGGAAACTCTGTATTGTGCTTTCTGCATTTAAATTGTGTTATTTTTTAGCTATATTTGAAAATAGGTTTTTGCAAGATCATGCTTATTCCCTTCATTACACTTACTTTAAAAAACTTGGCTTAAACCCTCTTGGTCTTGAGTCATGGACTTTAAATTTAAAAAGTCATCTGCCTCTATTTAAAAAATGAAAATCATTTTGTTACATTTGATACAACAAAACCTGGCACTGGACTGAACAACAAAAGGCAAACAATGACAACAGCTTGATTGAATTAACCATCAGAGACCCTCTTGACTGAATCACAATCTTTCAATTCCATTCTCTCAGTTCATTTATTTCATGTCGTATATTTCTAGAAAGAAATATGTATCTCCTTATAAATAAAATCTGTCTATTTATCTGGAGAATCCCCCAAAATATTCTTTAAACAACATGAGAATCTAGAACTAGCTAACTAGCATTAAAAACTCAGAGAGAAAATTAAATTGTTATCTTTATGATTAGCTGCTCGTCCATCTTTAATTCACTTCTTTGTGCCTAGAGAAACAGGCGGGGCCTGAGAGCAATGCATGATATTACCTACCATATACTGTAGTAGGAACTGCAAAGTTAAGAGAGGGACTGAGGCCAAAATGTTTCCTTCATTTGGAAAAACTTGCAACAGGAGAAAACTTCCTTGGAAATACCCATTATTTCCAAAGGGGGAAAGGGTACATCTGCAAATGGTAATTGGTATGTGGTTGACAATTCTAATAATGGCCAAAATCTGGTCTCATTTGCAACAATGGGCATCTTGGGTAACACATATTGACCCCCGTTGACAGTCGTGGCGAGCAATGTCCTATGTATGCAGCACAGACGGCTTCTTCACAAGCATTATGCCTCAATGCTGTACAGAAGAGACTCCATGAAGTGAGAGAAAGCAATTTGTCATACTGTTTTCAGGCTCTCTGCTCAGCTGACAACAAGGAGAGCAATTAGTGCAAAGAAGGATGGTGGGTTTTGACATGGACACATCTACAAAGTAGTCAACTCAGTGGAATTACTCCAGATTTTGCACTCATGCAACTGAGATCAGAATCTGGTGCATTATGTGATTGCCAGTGTAATTTTACAAACTATTATTGCACATCATTTTTGTTACATGAGGTCCCACTAAAAGACAGTAATATAGGAACCCACAAGATTTCCTTAGCTTCATGAAATATAATGAAATATTTGTCAGTATTTCTAATATGGGGAAACTGGCTCAGATAACCTTCACCCAAAAGTGGCAGGTTTGAACATACTCAAATCTCATCTCTCTTATTATTATTACATGACCACTCAGCCTCCTTGTGGGTGGAGTAACTCTACTATGCAGTGTCCCCTGAATGATGATGCTCTGTTTAACAAAAGAATGTTGATTCATTATTGGAAGAGAGTACAGAGGCAGCTCCCTGCCTCCAGCTAGTGCTGCTGGTATAACTTACACATTCTCCCTATGCCAGGCAACACTTCACTTCAGCTACCTCTCCAAGTTACTTCCAGACAGGGCATGGGTGCTTTCCATCCGAGAAGCAGCCACGTGCCATACACAGACACAACCAACACAGTAACTTTTAAATTATTATTAATTTTCACATGCCTTTGTCCTGCTGCATTCTGGACAGCGTTTGATGTACCAGTGTCCCCTGAGAAAGGCTGTTGCTGGAATAATTCAAGCAGAACCAACAGCAGAAATTACAGACAATCTTGTGATGCAGCCGACTCTTGCAAGACAATCCAGGCCAATTTTGCAGACCCAACAAGTTCAGATACAATTTGGATAATCAGCTGAAATGCTGAATGCCTGCAGTCTGCCAAGCTATCTGAGGTTCAGCTTTCACGAAGTATCACATAATACTACATAGAAAAAACCGTACATAGAATGCATTGCTCATGCCATGTTAAAAAAAAAAGTTATTGCCAAATACCACTTTCTAAAAACAGATCTCCTTGGAACTTGAGCAAAAAAACCCAAATCTGAAACTCAGACATTAAAAATTTTGTCTCCACCTCCAGACAGTACATCAAACATGGCTTTATGAATCAACACATTATTTTTAATGTTGATCCAAGTTTGTAATTTGTATGCCAAATTTCAACATGATACTATTTAAAACTGCTGAGATCATACCCAGAATCTTGCAAAGCAGTTTGCCCGCTTGTTTACTGTTAATATACAAGCAAAAAAGGAGAGTCTGCATCTTGGATTCAGAGCATTGTTAGCACGGTGGGGGGCCCTACCTGTGGATGGGACTGTCGCTGGCACATCGGAATCAGCAGCCATCGAAGAACACAACAGCGTATACTCTATGCTCTGTAAAGAGCAATGGTGACACTGTCACAAGCAAAATTTCATTGCAGGTTAAACAGATGAGCTTGGTCCAGAAAGGAGGTCTCTAAATAGGAAGTAAATAGGAAGATATTAATTAAAAATCCTTACCTTGGTACATGAAACATCATTTTTACTCCATCACTCAAATATGATCTTGTATTAATAGCAAAGTTACTGAAAGAGGGATAAACAAGGAGATTAGCCTGTCTATAGCACATGATGACATCTCTGCTGATAATAATTACCCAAGCTCGGATCACCCGGTTTGCTTTGTGCTTAGCAAAATGATTAGGCAGAACAGGCCAAGATGCTCAGTTGCTGTGGAGTAGCCTGTGGAGTGAGACAGAAGAGCTGCTGCTAATTTGGAATCTGTGATCTCTCAAGTGTCTCATAACATTTACATTCCAGATCAGCTATCAGCAAAAAAGCCTGGATGATACGGGACATAACCAGGGAATCAAAGAGTGTAAATCAGTGGTCTCCAACCTTTCTAACCACAAGATCGCTTTTTCAGTTAAAGTGCAAATCTACTTCAAACCCAAATACCCTTGGCCTGCTTCCTTCCCGCCCTTTCTTTGAGGCCCTGCCTCTGTCTATCCCTTCTCCAAGGCCTCACCCTGCTCACTCCATCCCGTTTTCTCCTCCATCCTCACTCACTTTCACCAGGTTGGGGAACTGAGTTGGAGTGCAGGCTCTGGTCTTGGGCCAAGGGGTTTCGAGTGTGGGAGGGGCTCCAGGCTTAGCCCAAGGCAGGAGATTGGGGTCCAGGAGTGTGTTCAGGATACAAGCTCTGCAAAGGCGTTTGGGTGCAGGGAACTCACAGGGGCAGGAGGTTGGGTGGAGGAGGAAGTTCAGGGCAGGGACAGTCAAAAACCAAAACTAACCCACTTTGCAATCAGTAAAAGAAGTAACAACCCCTCCCCCCAAGTACGTGTTGAGTTGGGAGATGCAAGTGAAGGGCAGTGTGTGTGTATGTGTGTGTTTGTGAGAATGACAGACACACACACAGTGTATGTGAGTGACAGAGATTTGCATTGCCAAGCTCCCTCCATCCCCTTCTCTCTGGAGTACAGAAATACAGGGAGGAACATCCTGACATCAGCATCTCCCACTCTTCTCCCTCCCATACTCTGCACAGCAAGCAGGAGGCTCACAGGGGGGCAAGCTCCAAGGCAGAGGGCAGGAGCAGCATGACAATAGGGGGCAGGGCAACTGACTTGCCAGTGCTTGAGAACTTCCTGGCCAAACCAGTCAGGATCCCGTCAGAGGCTCCAAGATCTACTGGTAGATCCCAAGTTACTGGTTGGTGACCACTAGTGTAAATCCTTGTGTTAGCCTTTGATGGCATCTCTAATTGCTAAGGTCCAGCACTGCCTGCTCACCAGATCAGCCTGCTCAACACTGTGCTGCGCTTGTCTTCCTGCTTGGAGCCTTTGGTCACCCCCTCCCCATTTCAAACACGAGGGAGGTAGAACTCAAAGGATGCAAGGTCCCATTGACATTTTGCTGCCTAATGAAGAGGGCTCCTCTCTCCCTTGCCCTAGCACTGATACCAGCACCCAGCAAGGTAACTTGAACTGCAATTCTAGGGACGAGATTTCAGGCTTACTTTCCCCAGGACAAGGACCATGTCTCCCTTCATGTAGCACCTGGCCCAGGAAGGCTGTGCTCCTGACAGGGCCTTTGGCAGTACCTCAGTATAAATAATACTAATAAGGGTGGTGCCAGCTTCCATGATTTTATCACAAGTCTCAGATTATTTGAAGTGTTTCTTAAAGTCCCAGTTCGTGGAGTCATGTTTTTACAGAAGAGTCTTAGCTTTCATTTAAAAATTAATTTTTGTAACTTGCATGCCTGTGGAGAAAATCTGAATCATACTGGCTCATAAACCACAACAATTATTAAAAGTGCTTAAGTAGTTTTTTTAAAAAAATCTCGTTATTTTTTCAACCAACTGTGTGACATTCAGGAGCCTGACTTAAAATTGAGTGCTTGGGGAAGACAACTCTGTAATATACATCCATAGGAATGCCATGTTCAGTTAATTAGAATTATAAATAAGAAGATGTCCAGGACACTATGGTTTGACCATTTTAGCTGCTTTAATAAATATGGACTGAAGATACTTTCAAAATACAATGTGTATTAGCAGTAGAGTTCATTGCAAGTTTTCTGTTGAAAGGAAAATGGCTATTTCATCAAAATGGAAATTTTCACAGGAAATCTGCACTGACAGAATTTTTCTGATTTTCCTCAAAAAACAAGCCAAACATTTTTTGTTTCCAGCAAGAAAAGTGAACGGTGAAAAGAATTCATTTGGTCAGGCTAAATGTTTCAGTAAAACCAAAAACTCATCCAAAGTCTGGAAAACACTGTAGAAAAACTTCCATGTATTAATTTTTCACAGGGGACAAAAAATATTTAATCTCTTTTAACTGGCACAATGTGGAAAGAGTTCTAGTTTGTGTTCTACAACTTACATAATATTGTGGTACAAATTTCTGTAATTGAACATCTCTGATCCGACATTCTCTGGTGCCGCAACATCCGTGGTCCATCATGATTTTAGTTAGCTGGATGTCTACCTATCATAGGTGTGGCTAAGTTTCCCCACAGTCCCATAAAGTTTGGTTGCAATCCATAGTCTTGGCTCTCAGTGTTCTATGCTGTTATTTAGCTCTAATTTACCCTACAATGTCTTCTAAGAGCCCAATAAGCAGCAAAAATGTTGGTAATGATCCTAGACAATATTGACATTCCAGGGCTCAGCCCTTTGTTTACATTTTAGAAAATATGAAAAATGGTCATTCAGTACTTCACCCAAAGGAATACCCAGATAACAACTGCATGACCTTCATTATAATCACTAGTCATTCCCAACATAATGCTTGCAATATCGACTCCTGAAGCTTTTCTTCCCAGGACTGTTTCAAGCAAACAAGGCCAGATAATCAGCTGATGTAAATAGACATGGCTTCATTGAGTTCAATCAGTGACACTGATTTTTTTAGCTGAGGATGTGGTCCCACAGTGTGTGATTGCAGGACCAGAAGCATATGGGTAATTCTGATAAAAAAAAAATAGTATCATGCTATTTCCCCTCTTCCCCCCAATAACAAAGGTTCTCTGGATAGTACAAAGTAACTACGTAAATTTTTATATCAATTAAGATGTCCACATGAGGAATGGCATTATCCTACAGAATCACTCATAGCCCAGTAATATGTGGAAGCACCGTAATTTTCTTATTTGCTTACAGCAGCTTACACTTATTACCATTTAGTACAGCCATTAGCATAGAAGGATTATACACATTCACGTCACAACTAGACTTAACAAGATTCAGCAGCAAATTTTATTATGTAGCACTGTCTGCAGGTGAGACTGAGCACTTTCAAATGTCAAATACAATTGAAACCACTAGTTCCAGGAGCTTGCAGAGTTCTTGAAGCTCTGCTGATTTTTAATTTTCAGAGCCAGATCTTCAGCTGGTGTAAATAAAGGTAGCTCCATTGACATCAATGGACTCAGGCTAATTTGCTCCTGCAGAGAATCTCACCCTCTTTCTGCAGAAAGGAAGTGGAATCAGAGATCCTCTAACCTTTCAATTTAGCTGTTCTTTTCAGTAGACAGTGAGGCAAAGTCCTTACCCAGGAATCCCTTCTTCCGCCACAAATCAACCAGAAACCCTCTCTTGCACAAGCACCTCTTCCTTTTAATATTGCCACTCCATACCAATGTCCCACCACCTTCTGTTTGCAGAGCTGTGTTCCAGCAAACTAAGCTAGCCTCTCCAGCTGGCTGGGAGCACACACAACCACTCTCCGGCTCCTCCACTGCCTCTCTGGCTACCTTATCTAGTCTAATGAGGCCCACAGCTGTTTCCCATTGTCATGGGCTTGCTCAGCTGGTTTCAATTGCCTTTTCAGCCAGGTTGTAGTGGCAGAGCTCTGGCTTAGCCAGCAGCCTGTCACAACAATTAAAGATTAAAGAATTTGTGTCAATGCGGTATCATTCCACCCTTGTTTCTGTGCTGCAGCTGCAACTTTCTGCCTTCAGAGCTGGGATCCTGGCCAGCAGCTGCCACTCTCCAGCTGCCCCCCGCTGAAGGCATCACCACTACCATCAACAGCACAAAAGTAAGGGTAGTAGTACTGCAGCCCCCCGCCCACTACAATTAGGCTATGTCTACACTGGCATGATCTTGCTCAAGAACTCTTTTGTGGAAAAGTTCTTGTGCAAAAACTCTTCCAGAGGAGAGCATCTACACTGGCATGTGTGTTTGCGCAAGAGATGTGCTTTTGCGCAAGAACATCCATGCCAGTGTAGATGCTCTCTTGTGCAATAAAGCTCTGATGGCCATTTTAACCATAGGCCTTTCTTGCGCAAGAAATTCATGTTGCCTGTCTACACTGGCCTCTTGTGCAAGAACAGTTGCACAAGAGGGCTTATTCCTGAGCGGGAGCATCATAGTTCTTGTGCAAGAAGCACTGATTTCATACATTAGAACGTCAGCGTTCTTGCGCAAGAACTCACGGCCAGTGTAGACAGGCAGCAAGTTTTTATACAAAAGCGGCCTTTTTTGCACAAGATCGCACCAATGTAGACACAGCTTTGCAATTGTCCTGTAATCCACACAACTCCTTTTTGGGTCAGGATCCCCACAATTACAATACTGTAAAATTTCAGATCGAAATAGCTTAAATCATTTTTATTTGTAATCATATGGCTGTGAAATTGACCATTTGGTAGGGCCCCCAGCACAGATACTAGAATTAAGGGTGCTGGGGGTACTGCTGCATCCTTTGGCTTCAAGCTATATCCCTTATATGCAGGGTTTTACAGTTTGCTTCAATGAACTTTAGTACCTCCATTGTACAAATTGTCCGATACAATTAATGTTAAATATGTATTCATGCATAAGTGGGGGTGTGAGGCAATGTTTGCCAGGCACCAGTACCCCAATGGTGACTTATACCTAAACATGGGTGAATGGTATGATGCTGTATTGTGGTCTGCTATGTAATAAAGGACCATAGAAGATTTATGTATGAATAAGAGAAAAAAAATCTGCCCTGACACTTTGTGGGAGTAATGGGTTGTGCTTGCAACAAGGTTTCAACAACATCCTGACAGTCAAACACAATCTATCAACGATGAAAGCTCACTGTGTCACACAACAAATTGAAAGATGCAACAAGAGTGAATCAGGCCCCCTGAACACATCTTCACAGCAACTGCAAACCTATTTAAAAAGGAGATTTGAGCTGTTCTTGCTAAAATCTCGGGGCACAGTGGAGTCTTCAGTGTATAGCTGAATGAAACTACAAAATGTGCATCTTTCTTAGAGAAACAACAAAAATACATCGAATGCTTCAATTAGATACACTTATGGACATGCTTGTAGACAAATATACATGCATACAAACAGCACAAAAATAGTAAACGTGGTTCTGAAAAGCAACTGTATGTAAGTGGCATCTTTCAGACAACAAATCCTCTTTCACATCTGCTGTCCTAAGCACCAAAAATCATTTTTTGTTGTTTTTAATCATGTTAGCAGTGCAAAGATCAGAGCATGGGTAAGTTAGCTTCAAATTCTATTCCTGCCTGTGACACAGGCTGGGACTTCAGTTCTACAGTCCTGACCAACATGGGCAGCCTTACTGAGTGGATGAGAACTGAAGGTGTAAGCTCTTTGTATTTTCCCCTCCGTGTTACAGAGGAGGAAAACATGGTTGGGAGATGAAGAGAGTTGCCCAAGGCCACACTGAGCAACAGTGGCATATCCAAGGTAAAAACTCAGGCATTCTTGGTCACTGCCTCCCCTACTCCTATGCATTCCTTTAGACCATTCTTTTTCTCTCCTAGCCAGTCAATATATCGTACATTAGGCTAGGGATGTAAGTGACTAAATGACTAGCCAAGCTTTGAAATGTAGCAACAGCCAGGCAAGCTCTTACTACAGTTCAAAGTGGAAGTGTCCTTATCAACTAATTGGATAGTAGATGGAAATTCCATCAACTATTCAATTAGTTAATTAATCTAATTTTAACATCCCTACATTAGGCCCTTAACTGCTAGGCCATTCTTCCTGTCAACAAGTTGAGCTTACTAGTAAGAGCTAAGAACATTGATATGGTCGCAGTTATCTGCTCTTACAAAACAATGCTGATGTAAAGTTAATGTGTGTTAGCAGGTGAGTCTAAGGCTGTGGGGGGAGTGGAGGGAGAAGAAACAGGACAAGTGTGTCTCAGAGTATAAGAGAAAGAGAGAAGTAAAACACTTGAAATTATTGTCAAAACATTTCATTAGCACTCACTTCCCCTTGCAGTGTCATAGCAGCAACAGATAGCACCAGCCCAGGACAACACAGACAGTATAAGCTGCAGAAAGAAAACCAGGACATGACTCTTGATGAGGTTCTGTTCCTGCCGACAGTGAGCCAGACAAATGCACATCAGGTTAAAATATGGACAGTGCCTGAAAATGCTGAGAAGACAGCCCCATTTAGAGAGGGCATCAGTTCAAAACCATACTCCTGCTCAGCATAGCAAAAAGGAAAGAAGGAAAAAGAGGAGGAGGAGTGTGGCAAGGGTGATAAATTTGATAAGAGATTAATTAGCAGAGAAAGGCAAAATGGCTTGGAGAAAAGAACTGAAGTAAATTTTCACCCTAACCCTGTTCTATTGGTCTTACAGGGATCTTGTCAGAGTTCTCACCATTCTTTAAAGCTGTGTAGGTTTAATTCTTCCCTTTCTAATTTAGGGTATCTCCTCATATCCTTGGCTGAGATAAAGTTCCTGTTCTCACCAAAGCCACTGTGTTTCACCTTTTGAAGCCCAGCCTGTTTTTGCAGGGATTGGATATAGATGTCTAATAAACAGCCATTTTGTTCTTTGTTAAGTAGGCTCCTGCTACTTACTTCACTGTAGGCTGGACTGATCCTTAGATTCAAGAACATTCCTGATAAAAATAAATAAATCCTTGGCTTACTGTTTATTCTGAATTCAGAGGCTAATTCTTAAGATTGTTACACCTTGGTTCGGTGATGTGGTGGAAGCCTCAAGGGTTAAAGCCGATTACCCAGTGAAAACTACTGGATGATGGTGTAAAACAAATGATTTTTATTAAGTGGAATTATTCTTTTATCAAAACTAACAATTAGAAAATGGTCTTTTTAACTAACAATTGCCTAATGCTTTTACAGGGTAGAAAACTTGAACACCACTATACCTAACTGATTACAATTCTTAGATTACAATTTACTTATATTAAATCACTATCTCTAATTCGCTTAACAAAAATACAGAAACAAAGACAATATAATGATAATGAAAACTCCGTCTAAAGCCAGCCTCTCTATGGTTATTTTAGGGCAGCTGGTGGAGTTAGTCATAAATCTACTTTTACAACTTAACAACTCTTGGACTTCTATTTCTAACACTTACACTTAACCTAAATACAACACTATTACACAACACAAAATTATACGATTTACACAGTGTGGTTAACAGAACTTAGATACATGTTACAGAATTACACAGTGAAATTAACACAGTTTAACTATTAATTAAACCAATAACTAATACATTTAAGCAATACTTACATATCCAGCATCGATAATAACACAAAGACACACTAGAACTCGGAGCATGCTCAGGACTCGTGCACCCCTATATTTGACTCGAAGGATGGGGAGGCAGCCTCAGGGTGATCAATCCTTTAGCCGGGCAAAAAAAGATACGTGCCCTCAATACACGGAACCTCCATCGAACAAAGGGGTTGAGGGTCTTTTATAACATAACCTGACATCCGGTACCTTATTAGGGTTAGTTCCTTGGCCGGGCCTGATAGTCTGGTAATGAGGTAACGTGAAATACTGCCCTATAGGATTTTTCATGATGCGTGCCTGATGGCCCCGTGGACAGTGCTGGGTGTAGCCATGGTCTGTGTGCATGGCAGTTGCGTCTTATCTCCCTATTCCTACCTCCCTGCTTTCAAGGACTGGTCAAGAGAGTCTTATTTGTCTCTTGCAGCTTGTGTTCTATTTTTTCATGCTCACCTCCCTGTTCTATGATGCCTACAAGGCCAAATCCCGTTTTACAGAAAGCTGCATTGTGCTTCCTATGCTTCTCTGAATATCTCACAGTCTGGGTTTTCTGTGAGGGGCCTTGTGTAGCAGGATGGGCGATACGCGAAGGCCATGGACAGAAAAAGCCTGCTTTCCAACAAAGATGATGTCAGTGCAATATAGAGCTCTGATTCCAAAAGAGGAGCAAAGGACATAAATTAGATTGACTTCAATGGCGTTGCACCTACTTTCATAAGAGCTGAATTCAGCTCATGTCATTGTCTCTCACTATCCATGCCTGTTGTGTTTAAATTGCTAAGGGGTTAGGCGTTCTCTGCTTTTGAGTTTCATTCTCTGTGAAACACTCTACAATCCTCCAGAAGAAAGCTGTTTCTATTACACTGGGTGAGTCTGTGTCTTACAGGCCTAGGGCTACTGCTTTTCATGCACTTAGCTTATGGAATTTGCTGTCTATTAATATAAGAAATGTGGAAGCTTTCCATATTTTAAGACACACTGGAGATTTATTTATTTCCCTAGATTGTTTTTGGTTGTTTTGCTTCTCACTTGCTTTGAAGTTGAGCATTACAAGGGCTGAGAGACTTTTGGGTGCAACACTATATTGAACTGTACTCTGCTGAGGGCAAATCTGCTTTCTTGCTCCCTGAACATATGCCTACAGCAGAATCTGTGCTGTGGAGAAGAATAGCAGGATTTAGGGAACCCTAGCAGGGCATGTGCTCCCTCTGAATCAGTGAGGGGCAACCTAGGCTAGTGAATGGGCTGCGTGAGTGGCACTCCTTCACCACAGTGGGCCGCACAATTGTCGTAACCAAGGCGGTGTGTTGGGATAGGATAGTTTTGCTAATTGCGTTTGCATACCTAGAATTTGCGGATATGCTGATTGAATCATAGCAGTGCTTTGATTGGCTTCAAAGGGAGCTCATGGCTTTTACAATGTAGGGTGCAATCAGCATGCACCTCACTTCACAGAGAATCCCGATGAGCCACTTGCAGCCCTGGGGTGGCAGGTTGCCCACCATTGTGCTGGCTGCTATGCAGCCTAGCTCTCTAGGGGTTTCATGCTGCAGGGACCTGAAGCCAAGAGAAGGAGTCTTGTAGATCTGCATATGTGAAGCCACTAGTCATTCTTTCCCAATGTAGGAGGTGCAAATATAATATAGAGCCAGTGGGTTCTAGCTCGGACTAGAGCAGCCAACAAGGAGCACTATATTGAACTGACCTAATCTTAAGAATGAGCCTCTGAATTCAGAATAAACTGTAAGCCAAGGAGTAGAGCTGTGATTCCACAGCCCAGGAGAGGAGGATTCTTTCCCTCCTTATCTTCCCAGAACCCCTTCACTTGTAAAAATGTTGGATTATACAGAATGTTCATTTGGGCATTGGAGACAAGTGTTTGGGTGTACTACATTACTGACTACAGTAGGAGAAATGGCTGCATTTGACACTCCATCTACCCTATGACATATATGTTGCCTGTGTGTGGCACAAAAAGACTAAGCATGTCCTAAAGAGCAATCAGACATGATTTTCTTTTGCAGTTAACTGCAAGGTAGTGTTTACAACATTTTATTTACTGCAGCAATAAATTTCAGTAGGAATCAGAAAATACCATAATGGTTAATGGAAAGTAATGGCACATGCAGACGGAATGGAATTACCCGAGGTGCCACCACTGAACTGCACTGATGTACCAAAAAAAACTACAGCTGTATTTGTGTTTATATTTGGTTATTAATGTATTTTCAGTAAGTATCAAAGTCTTGTTTTTCATCCCTTGTAAGGGACTTTTAATATGCAGGGATTAGAGAACAATTTATCTTTTGGCACAGTTTTCAGACTGTCTTTCATTCTTTCAGTCTTGCCAAATTAAAAGAAGAATGATAAGATTCTTGGGCCTGTTTTACTCTTTATTAGTAGCCTTGTTTGGCCCTGATCTTGTAAAACTTTACCTTTTTCAGTAGCCCCTATCATATGAGTCAAATCCCATTGCAAGA
Source organism: Pelodiscus sinensis (assembly GCF_049634645.1). Classification (NCBI taxonomy): domain Eukaryota; kingdom Metazoa; phylum Chordata; order Testudines; family Trionychidae; genus Pelodiscus; species Pelodiscus sinensis. Next base: position 95,624,416 of record NC_134716.1, read on the forward strand.
GAAAGTTCTACTCAGATGGCTAAGCATGTTAAGATCATGGTTTTACAGGCTGTGTGAGAAGACAAACAGCAAGACTAACAAAAGAGCATTAACTCTGTATCTGTGTGTGTGAAAACCTCATATTACAGTAAATGTAAATTTTGGTGGAATCAAGACCTTTATCCTTTTCAAGTATTATATTGACAAATTAAAAAAAAAAGGTTCAATGAATATATTGTTAACATTTGTGGTTTTTTACATTTTAAAAACCAGTGTGCATAATATTTTCTAGACTTGGAAATGTAATAATGCCTCAAGTAAAACCAGCTGGCTATTGGAAATCTGATCATTAATAGTAAATTAACAACATATGATAATTTGACATTTCCAGAGTTCATTACTTTGAAGACAGAGATGAAGTCAGTGTTCCCTGTTCAATAAGTAAATGCAAGACTACTTGTAAAAATGTTAAAGATTTTTTTGAAATCTATCAGAATTATTAAAATGGAGAAACTGCTCCCATGTTATTTTTTGGTTGAATCCAAACGTCACATATAAAAACATCTTCCCCGATCCTTCTAGTATAAACAGCATTGGTTGAAAAATTATGAATATGGCACAGATTTCTGAGGCAAGAACTTTGCTTAGTTGTGGGGGTTTACCATTGAAATGTTGTTTTCAATTAATAATGTTGTAGGCACATGCAGTAATAAATTCTAAATGAGAAAGTCACTTGCTATCAGACCCTGAACTCAGAAATCTGAAACACAGGCTTATGCATAATGAGATCTTTGAAAATATAAAACAATATTCCTCAGAGGTAGATCTGAGTTAAGAAGTTCAGATCTAAATTCAAATTTTCCAGGGCGTTTGAATCTGGGATTTTGGTCAGAACTTACCTTCTAAGACATAGGTTGCTGAGAAATATTAAGGTTTGTATAACTTTACAGTTTCTTCTCACCTTTGTTTTCCATATGAAGAGGCTGATTCTTCCACAGAAGACAATGGGAATGTCAATTGCAGAGGGACCAAAAGCAGACACTGTACTCGGTGTGGGTACTGACACCACAAAATTGATTTATTTTCTTATTAATTATACAGATTTCCCTAACTTCAGAGGGGTAACCGAGTTAATCCGAAAGTGGAAAAAATTAAAAAAACAACGAATGGTCTAGCAGCACCTTAAAGACTAATAAAACATGAAGAAGTGGGTTGTACCCACAAAAACTCATGATAAAAACTACATGTTTTGTTACAGATTTCTCTCTCAGTTTTGCAGCATATAAATAATACAAAACAAAAAATCTGAGTAAATAAATGTAGTCCTTAGAGAACTAGATGCATCTATTCACAGCACATGTAGTACACTGGCTCAGTGTTTCTCAACCTTTTTATATATTTTTATAAAGTACCCCTTTTTCAAATTATATTTGTAGTCCCCTTACTAAAGAGACCTCTCTTTTATTCTAAAAAGACCCTGTCTGCTGCAATCCAGACTACAATTCCCATGAGCCCTTGGAACAAAAGAGGTAGGAGGGACTCTTGTGAGAGAGAGGAGGTCTCTCCATGTGCTTGAAGAAGAGGCCTAGCAGTCTGGGACTCTGCCTTGCAGTTTGGAACCAAAGGGGGAGCCAGGCTGCTGCCAAGGACATTGACCCAGTGCAGGGGCTGTTGGAGTGCAGCTACTACATGCCTGTTGGAACTGGGAGTTAGCAGGCTGCTTCCTATAGGCACAGCATGAGGCAGTAAGTTTGGGCCTTGCTGGAAGAGTGCTGCCTGGGACAGAGCTGCTGTTTAGCCTGGACCAAATCCTCACTACAGCTGCAACATCAGCACCCAATGCAAGCACGTGTCTGGGACTGAGTCTAAGGGTGTGCACACTCTGGGGTGGAGTAACTGTTGTCTAGCTATATAAGCTTCAGTTATTGTTATGTGTTAATGCTATTCCTTGCTAATCTGTTAATCCCTGTGTAGTTAAGTAAAGATGGTTTATTTTAAAGTATTCTATTAGATGTGTATGATTTGTAGTTGTTCTGGAATTAGATCCAGCTTTATGTTGGAATGAGTATATTCCTGGAGGCTCTCAAGGCACCAGTGTGTGTACAAGGCCAGCCAGGTGGAGGCACCGCCACTTTAAATTCATTGCCAGCAAGGGACTGCAGCAAGGGGGTGGATAGGGCTTTCCCCAGCTAAACACCATCACCCCTGGGGTACTCAGGATCTCTTTTTGGGTTAAAACACCAGGCACCCAGGCACACCTGTGAGTGTGACCTGCTCCCCAGTAACCCGGGGAGGAAAAAGGGGGGTTACATATTTTATACACCCCCACCATGCATCCACCCCTCCCCCAGAGCCAGGCACCCCCACCCGCCCGCTCTAACCCAATACCCCTTCTCCTCCCCCAAAACCAGGCACTAGATGTATGGTAATCCTATCTTTGAAGTGCCTATTCCTGCTGCCCGGCCCTGCCTCAGTGGCTTGAAAGCAGGAAGCAAGTGGGCCGCCAGCGCTGGGCTCATCACATGGGCTGTGCGCTCCCACCCTAGCCCAGCACCCCCCAATCGTGGCACCCAGGGGTAACTGCCCCCCCACCTCTCTCACTACATCACTGATGGGGGGGTTTCCTTTGGAGCAAAGCTTATTGTGCCACTTCACTGTCTTTTAGCTCCTCTCCGCAGCGTCACAGGGAAGGGGTGATGGGGATGTGTTGTACTGAGCTGCTGGCGGAGGTGGGGGTAATGCACATCTCCAGATTCAGCCACCTCCCTGCTGGAGCACCCCGGGGAGGCTGCTGGAGAGGAAACAAACTAGGAGAGGTGGCCGTGGAAGTGATTTTTTTTTCTCCCTTGCCCCCCCAACTTGGAACTACCTTGGGTCTCACTGGAGCCGCCGCTGTCATGCGCTTTTCCCACCAGCACTGGGGTGCGTGCGCAGAGCGGCTGTTAACATCCGAGTGCGCAGCTCCTAACGTTCAATTTGACAGGCACGTGCTGCCACCCCCTCCCTGATCCCTTTTGCAGGGCAAAATCCCTGACATTTTTTGCCAAATTTCACTTGTGTTGATTTAACACCCCCCCCCCCCCCCCCGACTTCTCTCACGTTCCCCTGAGGGTACGCGTACCACTGGTTGAGAAATACTGCTGTAGCTGCCATCTTTCTAAGATCACAAACATTGTAACAGGTTGCAGGGGCACAACCTAGTCTCTGGTGAACAAAGTGTTAACTCCAGCAAAAACTCCCCTTGCACAGGTGCTCTGAGGAGGGCTTGGAGAATAGCTTGGAGAAAGTAAGACCAAACCCTCCAGGCACAGATGACTCGGTTCTGTCCCAGGCTGCGCAGGCTTTACATTCTGATTATGTAACGTTACTCTATTTTCTTCCTATAAATTCTAACCACCGAGGAAGAGGAAAACTTGTTTCTACTGAGTGTACCACAAGCTTTTAGTACCAGCTCAAAGATGGCAAAATATAAGGACACGGCTATTTCTATTTCCTGTATCACACTTTATGTCCTTCCTTCATGCCTGACGGGACAGATCCTCAGTTGATATAAATCTGCATAGCTCCACACGAATCAAGGAAGCTATACTGAGCTATGCTACCAGAGGCCTATATTATCTACCAAGCTACAAAGGCCTGGACTACTGATATATAGTTAATCGTGTACAAACCCTATTTCGGCCACAGTTAAACTGATATAGTCCTTCTTCCCATACAGGAGTAAAACACCTTGGCTACATCTAGACTGGCCCCTTCTTCGGAAGAGGCATGCTAATTTCTAACTTTGGAATAGGGAAATCCGCGGGGGATTTAAATATCCCCCGCGGATTTCCCTATTCCAAAGTTAGAAGTTAGCATGTCTCTTCCGAAGAAGGGGCCAGTCTAGACATAGCCCTTTATATCCATCTACCTGCTTCTACACTAGGGAATGTGGAGGTTATTGCTTTCACTATGCTGGCACAACTCTGTAATGTTAAGACCTTCATCACAAATCTAATCACAGGATTAAAAAAAAAAAAAATCTATCCTTTGTTGCACATCATGGCTCCCAAAAATATCAATGGGAGCCATGAATACACTGCCAAAGAACAGAGTTTTTATATTTAAATCCCCACTTCATTAGCAATTTCGGTATGTCTAATTTACATCCCTCTGGTGACAGACGGATATAGTCTAGACATACCCTTAATCCAGCCGACTGAGTCCAAAGGCACATGAGGGTGCAGCATGACATTGCTTTTAAACCCAGCCTGCTGAGTCCAGGGACATATGAGAGGTCAGCTTGTGAGTGCTGATTACCCAGTCCTCTCAGACGTGCTCTGTTAGTGGGTATTAGTGTTTGTGTGCGTTGCTAAGGTGGGAAGAACCCCATCCTGAGGAATCTAATTCCTGCAGGAGAGCTCCAGTGGGAGGGGGAATTGGCAGCAGGGATAATTCAGCTCCATATGAGAGCACAAATAAGCACAAGCAGCACACTGATAGAATTGTTAACCTCACCCCAGTTCCACAAGAGTAACCCTAATAAATGAGCATACCCCAGAGTATTGGGTAAATCTGGTAACAAAAGGGAATGAACCAGCTAGTTTTACCAACATGTATAGACAGTTCCCAACTGTTTCTTACTCTGGGGCCAAAGATATGAGGAAGCTAAGGAAAGTTATTGCTTGTGAAAGTCTAATCATTATGTTTTAATGAAGGAACTCAATTCTCCATGTATTCTTGGAGTCATTCCTTTAAGGGGATTGATTTTTTCATCTATTTATTTTGGCTTAGGCTTTCAAATAAACAAAGATACAAAAACATTCTAAGAATTTCTGACAAACCACCCCAAAAAATATGCTTTTAGAATTATGCATTGTTTTCTATATAGGAGACTAATATATCAGTTCAGATATTTTAAGACTAAACTACATATCGTGCAAAATGGTTAAACCTGTGTGCCTCTTGTTAGGCTACATTAGGTTTCTAACTAGAAGAGGTCCGATTTTCATATATGTAATTTATCAGCAGCTCCCACTAACGTCAGTTGTGCTGCCAGATGGCCAGCAGTTCTGGTAATTGGACCACTTTAATTTAGTTACCTACACAGGCATTTCAGAGAGTGATTTTAGTTCTCAAGTTTGAAAACATTGGCCATAGGTGCTTAGTATAAGGTGCTCAATACTTCATATGAGGTGCTAGGTGAAGTCATGGATGCTGAAAGCTTCACTGGACTTACTCCTAAATACCTGTTATAGAATCACAAAAATGTAGAAGTGAATTGGGATCCGTACTGTTCAATATCTTCATCAATGATGTAGATATTGGGATAGAGAGTACGCTTATTAAGTTTGCAGATGATACTGGGTGGGATTGCAACTTCTTTGGAGGATAGGGACATAATTCAAAATGACCTTAGCAAGTTAGAGAAATGGTCAGAGGTAAACAGGATGAGGTTTAATATAGAGAAATGCAAAGTGCTCCACTTAGGAAGGAACAATCAGTTCCATACATACAAGATGGGAAGCGACTGTCTAGGAAGGAGCATGGCGGAAAGGGATCTAGGAGTCATAGTGGACCACAAGTTGAATATGAGTCAACAGTGTGATGCTGTTGCAAAAAAAGCAAATATGATTTTAGGTTGTATCAACAGGTGTGTTGTAAGCAAAACTCGTGAAGTAATTCTGCCGCTCTACTCTGCACTAGTTAGGCCTCAGCTGGAGTACTGTGTCCAGTTCTGGGCACCACATTTCAAGAAAGATGTGGAGAAATTGGAAAGGGTACAGAGAAGAGCGACAAGAATGATTAAAGGTTTAGAGAACATGACCTATGAAGCCAGGCTTCATGAACTGGGCTTGTTTAGTTTGGAAAAAAGAAGATTAAGGGGGGACATGATAGCAGTTTTCAAATATCTAAAAGGGTGTCACAAGGAGGAAGGAGAAAATTTGTTCCTCTTGGTTTCTGAGGACAGGACAAGGAGTAATGGGCTTAAAGTGCAGCAGGGGAGGTTTAGATTGGACATTAGGAAAAAATTCCTAACTGTCAGGGTGGTCAAATATTGGAATAAATTGCCAAGGGAGGTGGTGGAATCTCCCTCTCTGGAGATATTTAAGAACAGGTTAGATAGACATCTGTCAGGGATGGTGTAGACGGAGCTTGGTCCTGCCTTGAGGGCGGGGGGCTGGACTCGATGACCTCTTGAGGTCCCTTCCAGTCCTATGATTCTATGAAAGGGACCTTGAAAGATTACCCAGAGCAGCCCTCTGTGCTGAAGCAGGGCCTTGTAACCCAAGACCCTCCCAGACATGTTTGTCCAACCAATTCTTACAAACCTCCAATGATGGGGATTCGACAATACGCCATGGAAGCCTATTCCAGAGTAGAACTACTAAGAAGGGTTTCCTAATATCTAACAAATTTTCTTTGCTGCAGAATAAGCTCTTTACTTGTTATTCTACCTTAAGTGGACAATGAGAACAACTGATCACTGTCCTCTTTAAAACAACTCTTAATGTATTTGGCATATTTGAAGACCACCGCATCTTTGAAGACCACCGCTGAAGCAGGTCCCTCCGCATCACCACCACCACCAGTCTTCTTTATTCAAGACTAAACATGGCCAGTTTTAGGATTGGGGTTTTTTAAACTCCTCAGAAGTTAGGTTTTCTAAGCCTTTTATCAACTTTATTGTTCTTTTCTGGATGCTCTCCCATTTGTCCATATCTTTCCTAAAACATATCAGCCCCAAAACTGGATACAGAATTTCAGCTGAGATATCACCACTGCTGAATCACCTCCTGTATGTCTTACATAAAACATTCCTGACAATACACACACCACATATTAGCCCCTACCTCTCAACTACACAGCAGCCATTTTCTTCCCCTTTACCAATTTTTGGAGATTATAATCATGTAGAGTCCAAATGACATCAGCAGGCACAGGGACCAGGGCCGTCCTTACCCATACAGAGAATGTGGAGCTGTGTAGAGCACCCAAAAATTTGGGGCACCACTGGATCTTAATGTCCACCCATCTGCCTCTTCTCTATCCCTGTTCTGTGGCTCTGCTTCCTCTGGAGATGATCTAGTTTCACTTAAAAGTTAAAAATCCTGCCAGGCCTATTAGCAGAATAATGGAACCTGTGAAAGAGCCATTTGAGTGATAATAAAGCCATTTAACAGGCATTTGCAAACCCCAGGTATATACTGTGAGTCTCTGAATGTCTTGTGTTCGTCTACAACAGGACCTTAGTTTAAAATCTGCTTTAAAAATGTTTAATTAGTGCATTGCTGAAGATTATAAAAATCATCCCTTTCCCCAGATGCCATCAGGGATAAGGACACTAATTTAATAATACTACATAGGGCCCCATAAATCCTAAGGACTGCACTGACAGGGGCCCTTCTACATATTTCTCTTTGCAGGAGAAAGGTCTTATTCTGTAACACATTTATTTAGAAGACAAGACAGAAATAAGATTTAGGTGGTTACTGTCGAGTATTTTACACAAATGTGGAAGTTTGAAACAGTCATATTCAAACCTCTTCCTTGTTCCTCATCCTGGAACAACAGAGTTATATTAATCAAATAGGCAAATATTGAGTTCTTCAGTCAGGTACTCTCATAGAAACTATAGGTTAAATTAATTTTCGTATCTAGACTCTTCCATGGCCAATGTCACTATAATACATGTTGAACTTCTCTTCACCGGGACTCTGGAATGGCAACATCCCTGGTCCAGCAGGACCATGGATATCCCAGTACCAGAGAGTCCCATGGAGGATGGTGTCTGGGAGCCCCGCAGCAAGGCTGGAGCCCAGTAGCGGGGCTGCCCTGTGGCAGGGAAAAGGGAGCCCAGCAATAAGGCTGCTGCCTGGTGGCTACATTGCGGGGGTGGGGAGAGGCAGTGGGGCTGAAGCCAATCAGCAAAACTGCCTGGCAAGACCCAAAGGCAGTGAGGCCACCCAGCAGCACAGCCAGGAGCCTGGCATCTCTGCTATCGCCAAGCGATGCAGCTGCCCAGCAGGACTAGAAGGCAGTGTGGCTGCCCTTTGGAGCCAGGACCCTGACCATGGGGCTGCCTGGTGATGGGGCCAAGTATCTGGAAGTGGGACTGTTGTCCAGCGACGCAGCAAAGAGCTTGGCAGCCCCACTGCCACCTACGGAGCTGCGGGGTGAAGCTAGGAGGCAGCGGGACTGCCGATTGACGCTGAAGCCCAAGCAGGGCTGTCACTCAATAGTGCAGCTGGACTCCAGCAGGGGGGCTGCCTTGCGAGGCTGGGAACCCAGCGGTGGGGCTGGGCGTGCCAGCAGCGGGGCTGTGTGTGCCAGCAGCGGGGCTGCAACGATGGGGCCAGGAGCCCTGTGTGCGGAGGGGCCAGCAGCAGGAGAAGCCGACTGGGAGGCTGGCAGTGAGGCCATGGCTGGAGGGGGCGGGGGGAAGCAGTGACAGGAGAGGCCAGAAATGACCTTCCCTGGTCCGGCAAAATCCCTCATTCAGAACTGATCAGGTCCCAAGGGTGCCACACCAAAGAGGTCCAACCTGCACCTGGATGCCACTAGCACTCACATCAGAAGGTTGGCTATAGGAATTACTTCATCCATTGAGAAAATTAAATTAAAAAAAAAATCATGTGTCTACCATAACTACTCACAATTAAACAACACAGATCAAATGGTAATCTGGAATAACCAGCCTTCACAAAACAGGACCTTGATTTTGAATAATTGACTCAAAATATCACTCAAAAAAAAGTGAAATTCATCAGACAAATTATGATTCACTCAACTTTGGTAAATAAGGCAACTGTAAGCCATATAAAACAACAGTACCTATAGAGCACTTTACACATTCTGGCACACTATATCAAAGATGTAATTCTTCATATGATTGAAGTTAAACGTGCTTCAATTCTGTTTTGAATCAGAATATGATTTAGTCTGGTTTCATTAAAAGCAACTCCATTGACTGCAACAGAGTTTCCTAGATTTACAGTAGAGTTCTTCTGGACTGAATAGAGCTGGGTGAAGTGTTTAGACAAACCTGTTATTTTCTTTAAAAAAAAACAACGCGGGGGTGGGGAGGAGACCCCCATCAAAACTCTTATTGTATGTGGGTCAAATTCAGCACATTGTTTTGACCAAAAAAATATTCTTTGATAAAGTTGAAACTATTTCAATTTTTCATTTTGAAACAATATTTCATTTATAAAATGTAGCTGTATTTATTTTTAAAGGGAAAAAGACACTTTAAAGTAAACATAACAAAAAAAGTTGGTTTGTTTGCTTTCCTTCATTTCAGTGCAGATGTTTTTTGATCCAAAACAAAAACAAAAAATGGCAGTTGTTGTTTTTGGCAAGAATAACCAGGGAAAAAAAGTTTTTGGTTCAAACTAAAAACACTTACTTGTTTTAATTTTGAAAAACAAAGCTATCATTCACTTGGCTCTACCTTGTTGATTTCTTCTTTTTCACAAAGTAGCAGCTTTAAATGACAAATCTCAACATGTAGTATATCATTTGGTGAAAACTCAAATATATTTTCTCCTCTTACTTTGGAATAGAGGTGACCACTTCTCCTGTGGACAGCACAAGGAAGTAGAGAAGTCATAAGCCCTCTTGCCCATTACTTTCTTCTGTGGGAAAGTATGGAGCCACCACCAGAGGTATGAGAAGTAAGGTTTCAGGGGGCTGCTGCATCCCTAGGTTTTGCACCTGGCTTCCCCTTGTCCATGGTCCTGCCCGCTCCCAACGTGTCACCAGCCCTGACAGCCCCAGATCCTGCTGGTCCCACAACCCTCCAGGGTCCTGCCGCTTGCTGTCCCTGGCCAGGGCACCATTTCAGGAGGACTGCGGAGGCTGCAGCCATGTGTAACAGAACACTGCTTGCTCTTCTTTCCATCCCCCTCACAATCAGAGGAAAGTACACAGCTTGTGTGCATTCCTCTCACTCCCAGTTGGTGAGGGGAGGGAACAGAGGAATAATTCATGCAAGTTGTGCACTTTCCTCTCACTCCTTGATTGTGAGGGGCACAGGAAGAAGAGCAAGCAGCATTCCAGTACGTGTGGCTGCAGCCCCTCCCGAAATGGTGCTCTTCTCCCCTGGAGACTCTGCTGCCACTTGGGATCTTGCCACCAACCCAGAGCTCCACATCTGCCTCCAGCTATCACTAGGGCTGCCAACTCTTTAACTGGATGCCATTTGTGTCATTTGGCAATGACAACTAGGCCAAGAGAGTTGGCAACCCTATGTGTGACCCTATCCTGGGGCAGTGAGGCAAACAGGGATAAGGGGCCACTCAGTACCCCCACTCTAGAAATAGTTCCAAAGACACTGGCCACCAGCACCGGAGGAGAAAGTAACTCTGTGTAGACCAACAGTGAGCAACCTGTGGACATGGGCTGCATGCAGCCCATTGGAGTTCTTCGTGCAACCTGCATACCTCCCTCTGCCATGTCCCACTCCCTACTGCACTGGGGACCCTGCACTTACCTCTCCCTCCCAGTACTTCTGGAGTACCGTGAATCAGCTGATTCATGGTGCTCTGGCAAAGCTGAGAGAGAGGGGAAGAAGAAGGGATGGGGCATACTTGGGGATGGAGGCAAGGAAGAAGCTTGGTGGAAGACTGAGGGAAGGGGCAGAGTGGAGAAGGGGCCTGCAGTGGAGGGGAGGGTCGAGCAGCCCCAGACAAAATGAGAAGTGACACACATTTAAAGCAGGGGCACATTAAGGCACGTGCTGAGTGCACACAACATTATGAGAGCCATACGCTCCCTCCACTTCTTTATGTTGCTTTTGCCGGCAACTTAATACGCTCCTAATAATAGACCATTTTGTGTTGAAAAGGCGCAATAAAAGAAGGAGATTCAAGTGCAATCTATTTAATCTTATTCATGGAGGTCATGGTTGGGGAAAAGGCCAATGTCAACCTTGCGGCCCACTCATGTTGGTCCACTCATTAGCCACATTGCTGGTGTAAGCCACTATGGCCATTTCTTTGCACCCAGAGGTTGGGGAGCGGGCAGAGCTTTGTAGTTATGCAGGCATATTGGGGTGCCTGTCCTGAAACAAGTTACAGATTAGTATTACTCTCTCTCTGGAACAGCACAGAGAAAAATTGTGACTTATTGACTTACAATGCCTCTCTGTACTGTTGAAAGTGCAGTATGGCCCCACGCTACCTTTACTATGGACTATGCAGTTTGGGATGTACCCTATAGGAGATAGCTTGGCCAAACAATCTGTTGGACAATGTCCAGAAAGCAATCGGGTATCTCCAGGTATCTCCAAAGCAATCAGGTATCATACTTGTACAATGATATTTTAAATGTATAATGCCTAAAAGCATTAATCCAGGTTGCCAATTTTTACTTTTAAAAATTAAATTAAGACTTTTTAAAATGCTCTTGCTGTTCACCAAACACATCTGGTGCCACCTTGGATATTGTTTGAGATTCTTTCTTTGTGCCAGAAAGCAAAGTTAATGTGATTCCAGTGAAGCCACAGGTGTTACCATAGGAATGAACATTGTCTATGGTTTAGAAATAAGAATAACTGATATATACTCTTTGAAAAATGAGGTGGGGGGTGAAATCTGCTCTGTGGCTGAAAATCTAAATAGTAATTTAGATTCAGCCACAATGTAACAAAGTAATTGAGTGAGGAACCTCTTTGAAAACGGATTATAATGGGAAGAGCTCCAGACCTTCAAATTCAATGTGCTAGTGAGTACTGCTATGACGACATTGAATCCTAATAATAATTTTTTGTGAAGTGGTTGCCAGTTTCATAGCCATACAGTATGGTATCATTCTCCAAATTACTGAACAAAGCACGGTTTGGAGGAGGGCACAATCTATAACTACACTTCAGCAAATATTTTCCTTAATCACTATGGGCATGTCTACATAGCAGGGCTAAAGCCAAAATCAGCTACACAACTTGAGCAACATCAATTGCATAGCTGAAGTCAAAGCAGCTGAAGTCAAAATAGCTTATTTCCACTTTTGGTGCTGTCTACACAGCAGAAAGTCCAAGAAAGAGTACTCTTCCTCCGACTTCCCTTACTCCTCGTAAAATGGTTACAGGAGTCGAAGTAAGAAGTCCTTCAGCTCAACATTATTTTGACATTATGTCAAAATAACTGCTGGTAGTGTAGACGCAGACTAAGTTATTTCAGAATAAAACTGATGTTATTCTGAAATAACACTGCTATGTAGACAGTCTGTGGCCTATTGGAGCGTGCTTCCATAAAACACGTAGCTCAGACCGCACGTTGGACAGACAGGGCTTGAATCTCTCATTTGCTGATTCACAGCTTCTGACCTCAGCACAAGTGCTGCACAGACCCAGGCCTAATTTACACCACTGGTGTAACATCCCTCAGGACTGATGCTCTACCATCTGGCTTACCCCATCCCACATCCTAAAATACTCCTGATGTGTCACACTCCTCTGGGACTACTGCCTCTACCTATGCATGAAGTGGGCAGCTGGTACAGAAGTGGCAGAGATGCCTCTGTCAGATTGAGGAAATTCTTCTGCACAGAGGGAATTCTCCACTACCCATCTCTAGCCATTTTTCTCCCTTTAATTTGTATCACAACGCTATGCTGAAACACCAGAATACAGAAGCTTAAAACTAAGGGTCATGTATTCTCGGATAGTTTTTTGTCTCCTGCTAGGAACACGTCATCTGGTCTGGTGAAGACTTCATGCTCTTCTGTCATACTCTTTCTCAGTAGGGAGGAAACAATGGAGAACAAGAGTTGATGCTGGAACATTACCTCATATTGCAGTGAACCCTGGAGACAAAGAAAATGACCTAAGATTTCTGACTCTCTCTAACATTGCCTGACAGAGGACAAACTAATCAATTAGCTGGAAGTTTCTGCTAAAATAAAACAGCAGTAAAATAGATGACAAATGTTGATATTTAAATAGTCATTTGTAGTAGGAAGGAATAAAGAGAGGAAAAAGATTAGCTTTTGGCCAAATAATGGCACATTTCAGGATATATTCACGTTGTCTATGTTTTCAGAGTCAGTCAATAAGGAAAAAGAAATACCACCAGCTGACTTATATTACAAATCAACACAGCCCAAATTGTGAGTATGTATATTGAACCACTGGCAATAGAACAAGTCAATAATCTTTTATTTAGGATATTCACAACAATTTCAAACAACAAATGCATCCAGAATTTTGCACTCAGTAGAAAACTGGTTACACTAATTTCTGTGTTTATCTCAAGCAAATAATTCACTGTGAAATAACTCAGCTACAAGCCTTAGAGCTGACATCCCACTGAGATGAATAAGAGTACCTTTCAAAAGCCTTCTTTACTGCATAAGTACAACTTCTGCTTTCAGAATGTAAAGCCATGTGCACAATATATTCCATTGTTTCTGTGAGGCATCTTAGAGGAAGATTTATGCCTAAAATTAAGAGTAAAAAGCTTGATGCCATTCTAGGGTCACAATCCAGCTTTGCAGCAGCTACATTCAGTTTTTTAGTACTGACACAATTTGGTATCTAAGACGACAATTGACTTGGATTTGTTTACACTTAAACTCTATAGCAGCTGCACACTGTAGTACTTCAGTGTAGACACTCTTACAGCAAGGGGACAGGTTATTTCATCAGCGTAGTTAACCCACCACCCAAAAACGGTGGTAGCTAGATCAATGGAAGCTTGTCTACATTACCACTTAAGTTAATGTACATTACAATGCTCAAGGATGTGAAAAAGCCACACATACTCCAAGCAATGTAAATTAGACTTAGTGCAGTGCCTAGATTGCTCTACGTTGGAGAGAGATGCCCTCCGTTAGTATAACTTCCACCTCTCATTGAGGTGGAGCAATTATGCAGATGGGTTTGAGCTCTTCACCAGACACATGACAGTGGCACTGCTGCATCAGTGACAAGGCAGGACAAAGCCAATCATTCACATAGATGAATAAACCTGAGAGAAGAGGCTTATGGGGAAGTCAAGTCCTGTTACCAGATACTGACTGGTTGCTTTAGTGATGACTGCCTGCAAGAAACATTCTATGCGGGTACTGAAAATTATTGGTTTACTAACGTCTTTTAGCTCTGTTTCACCACAAGCTGCGTCTGAGGTAGAGTGGGGGATATGACAGCACGACTCAACCATGTGATGCATCATTCTAAACAATAAGTTGCTCTTGATGAATCAGTTATTTTGTAAACATCATCATGGACTCATCAATAAAAGATAAACGCTGTGGATGACTCAACACCTCTGAATCATCCATGTGAGCTTTGGTTTGTTTATTAAGAAGCTTTCCACTCCTCCCTTGTTTTCAAATCCCTCCACGCTATGCATGTGTCACCCTGCCTGGCCTCCATTACAGCCAGCTTGTGCTATTTGATCACGGAGGAGCCACTCAAACCTCCTTCCATTCCCTGACGCTGGAATTCTCTAAATCAGATTTGCTCCCTCACTTGCAACTAATTCTTTTCAGCTGCAAGATTCACGCCTACCTGGAAAGACTGCAGGACCCAACATCTCCCTCATCCTGCTCTATTAACTGATAGTTTGTTGGGACACAGCTCAGGAGGGGTGGTGACTGACCACTGATGGATAAACCCATGTGGGACTACTGATGAAGTTCAAGAAAAAAAAAAATCAAAGTCTCTTGGGACTCACTGGAACTGTTAATTGCCTCTCCCCTAGTTAGTTCCTGCACACAGTACAAGTTACAGGAAAGGAGGCATTTGGGACCCTGAGGTAAAGTATTTTAAATAAAACTGGGGTGCTGCGCCCCCTGCTTGCTGAGCTTGCCAACCCCCCGTCGTGGGAAGTAGGCAACCCAGGCTGGCCACCACCCTCACGCCAGACTACCGGTGAGTGCCAGCCAGGGTCCATTCCCCCCAGTACTTTCTCTTCCTTCCTCCTCCCCCACTGCGCGGGTCCAGCTGCCGGTGCATCAGAGCAGCTGTTTGTAAAACACACACAGCAGTCGCCAGCCACGTGGAGAGTGCCAGAGCTCCAGCCAGCCACTGTGTGCCGGGGCACACCCCAGTCCAGACCCACCCCCCCTGCACCGGCAGCACCGCTGCCCACTCGACACGCGGTCCTGCCCACCTCCTCCCCTGCAAGCCCAGCCGCAGCATACCGGCAAGGTGCAAGGAAGGCGAGTGCTGCTGCTGAGGACTCAAAGAGCCACGTTTAGGCTCACGAGCCATTGGTTGCCGACCCCCTTATGGGGTCAGCAGCAGGGAAGAGAGAGAGAGGAGGCTGGGTGGCTGAGGTGGGGGAGGAGCCGGGGATGACATCGCCTTGTCCCACAGGGAAAACTTTTGTATGGGTAAAAGATGTATATAGGCTCTGAAGAGAAACCACAGAATAAAAAACTCCAAGACCCATTTAATCTAAACCACTTCCATAATAGAACACGTGTCTAGTATTGGAAAACCAAAAGCTAATGTCAGGCTTTAGGAACCAAACCCCTCGACCTGAAACAGAGTTGACTGAAAACTGGTGGAGTGGAAAGAGAAGCATGTGGTCACATTTTCAACCTTTTGCCCAAAAAAAGGGGGTGGGGGAATGTGTACATAAATAAACGGACGTCATTTTCTGGAAACAAATTTTATTTGGGTGAACCCCAGTTTTATTAGAAAAAATACTTTTAACTAGTCCTATCCTCCACCATAATTTTTCTGGATATCAGAGAAGGCTACTTCAAACCTAGTTTTGATTGGATTTAATAAAGGACTTCTATCTTTACAACAGGTTAAAAAAACCCTACTTGCCCAACCACCAAAACATTGCTGAGCTTGACGTTCAAATCTAGATTTGAATGTTGTAGCTCAGATCCTCTCTAGTATTTAAGAGAAGATGCAGGATATGGTGCTTGCTACACATAGCCTGGAGATGATCTCTTGGCTATTTCACTATTGTAAACAAGACAGCTTTCAAAACAAGTAGAAGCAGCCTCCAATTCAATTTCAAAACCACAGTCTCACTGCAGTACTTGAAATACAAAATATTTCAGTATTGAATAGAAACTGCCATTTAAAACCCTTGAAATACAAAGTATTAAACAGAGCACCTCAGAGGACCTTTCAGATTCTACTATGCATAATATGTCAAACTATAATTTAGGGACCCCATGAGTTCATGGACGCTACCATTATTCCAAAAAAGAGAGTGATTCATCCGGACAGAATCACAAAGTTTTATGTGCAGTCAACAGCTTGCCTGTATTCCTCCAAGTTTGGAAACTGCACCTGCAAATAGAATTTCTTTACTACTGTCACTGTGACAACATTAAGCCCTAATAAGTGTCAGTAGCTTGAAGTGAAAGAAATGATAGTAGTGTTTTTCTCTGAAAAGATACAAGCCTATCTAACGGGTAATTAGCAATAGCCCATTAGTAGCCTGATTTCCTCAGCTGCAGCTTTGAGCTTAAACGTACTAAGCCATTGGGGGGGGAAATGTGGACTATTCATACATTAGGAACTATATTTTGCTAGACTCATTCACTGAATAAATCTACTGAACACAATGAATGAACACACTGATAATAATGGGATTTTACATCAGTACATTTTGGTTCTCAGTAGTGTGTAAAGAAATCTCAACAAGCCAAAGTGTGGCTTTTAAAGTCCATGTCATTCTAATATGTGGATGGTGACTCCCCTAATCTTTAAAATGGTGCAGCAGTCCACTCTGATCAAGATGTAACATTGAATGCTGGATCATTCAACCATCAAGGATTGCATTTCCATTTTAAGACAAGGGTAGGTCACTTAGATCATACATAAATTAAGTATGCCCTCAAGATGAAAACAGATTGTCAACATGTCCTTCTGAGTAATGAAAAGTTTGAGCCCTTGGGCTGGCCAGAAAACAAGAGCTCCATTTCATGAACAATTTTAAGGTTTCAAATTTGTTTACATTAGAATGAAAACCACATTCAAGTTCCTGCTTTCATTCAGGTAGTGTAGGAATTTGAATCTGGATCTCTCCATTCCAGGTGAAAGGCCTAACTACTGGACTAGTGATATTCTGGGAGGAGAAGACTCTCACAAATAATTCCATCATAGGTTGACAAAATGACTTTTTTTTTCAGAAAAATAGTTGTTAAAAAAGTTCTGACCAGCTCTCATGAGCACCCCTGAGTCAAATCACTGAACAGTAAAGCATTATTTATAAATACTTCATTCTAGTTCTTAAAATACAACATTGTACTATATTTCTAAGGAGACAGCTGAATATTTACTGGCAGCAAACGTTTCTGTTTCCTTCCCAGCTTTCCCTCCCAACCTGAAATCCACGAGCTATCCAGTCATTGACCCTGTCTGCTGAGGAGAAAATGGAAATTCTGCTGAACAGTGATAAACTGAGATATAGCTTAGCAAGACATAAAGTTGGTTTGTGTGTACAGATAGAAATGCAGATCTATGCATATTACAGATGGACTGAGACCTTGGTGTCTCATATGATAAATAGTGAGCTAAAGCTATCTGATCAATAACAAATAGGCCAGTGGAGGAGATTCGGTCAAAATGGCACAAGAAAGGTTCAAGAGGCTTGTTCAGGAATGTTGGAGGGAGAGGTTACAGGAAGAGGGAGAGTGAGCAGCACTAGTGGTAGAAGGGGATGGGAGAGGTTTCCTTGCACTAAGAAGTTTGGTGGTAGAGGGCAGGAGCAGGTGAGGCATCCTTCTTGCATTGGGGAAAAAGTGGTGGGAGGGAGATGCAGTACATTTAAAATGGCCACTACCCCAGAATGGCAGCCATTTTTATTATTTGCCATTCATAGTCAGCTTTGGACTTGTATTTCCTTGAATGCCATTAAAAGGTCTGGATTTTGTGTACATCACATACTTGATTGAAACGTTAGTCACATCCATACTACACAGAATAAGCAGACAGAGTATTTGATTTGAGATTGCATGAATGTCACAATATTTGGTAGAAGAACTGAGATGTTAACAGTCAGGAAGGTTCTTAGAGGAAGACAAACAACACCTCTAAGTCAGTCCAGCCTTAACTGGCTCCAGATAAAGGGCTGGCTCAGTGCTGCAGCACTCTCTGTACACATTAAGATTATGGATCATGATAATTGTATCCAGCTGCATCCATTTTTTTTTTAAATCCAGCAACTGACTGTGGCCAGAAAGAAAGAGAAATGTTATCTCTTGTGCTTTTACTTCTGACTACACCACACTGAGTCAGGCAGAACAAGACATGCAAAAAAAATTACCTTGCTTCTATTCACCAGGATCAGCAGCACAGGAAAGAACAACCATCCCCTTGTACACTTGCTACACATCCCAGATAGCAGCAGAAATGAAAGAGCAGCTGCTGCCAATTGACCACTTCCTCTCCCACCCAGGTGGGGGAAGCAGGGACAGACAGTGGGTGTAGCCATTGGTTCCATTCTCCATCAGTAAATTTGCTGGCACAGCTGAGCTGGCACAAAGAAGATACAAGCTACATCAGAAAAGCTGGCACTGCTTACTCTTTCAGGGAAGGGAGCAAGAACCAAACTGTGACACTGATTTGCAATTTGGCCCAAGCTCAGGGACAGGACCGCAATCTGCTGGGCCTTACCCAGGGCAGATTGCAATCTAGCCTCTGTTTAGCCTGCTGCACATCCTATTGCTGGCCAGAAACACAACCCAGCTGTTAGAGAGGGGATTGGGAATGCTGGATTCTAGCTCAAAGTCTCCTACTGCCTTGCTATGTGACTTGGGTGAATTCCTTAGGGTCACACTTTCAAAAGAGCTCAACTCCCATGTAAGCACTGTCAGTGACTAGCAGCTCCCATTTGTCTTTCAATCTTTCTAAATCAGGAGCAACTTCTGGATAGTTGTGGTAGAGGGATCACCCCTACACAAGTCCCAAAGGTACCGTGTTTGTCAGAGAGGTGCATTGAACCAGCACATCCAGGGATTCATAAAGCCTAATTGCAGATGAAGCCCAGGTACAAGAGGACTATAAAAAGAGGAAATTGGTAGGTAGAGAGAAGGCTGCAGGGAGAAGCTTTGCGGTCGCACCCTAGAGAGGAGAAAGAGGCAGCTGCAGCAACATTGGCTAGGGAGGAGAAGTTCTTGGAAGTGAATAAGCCCTATGAGTCTGCTGTGAATTACATATGGGCCTGAGGAGCAAGTGAAGCTCCAGTGGCAGTGGATCAGTTTTTAGATTGGGAGTGCTGAGCTGTGTCCCATCCTACCCCTGTCTGTGCCGTTCACTGGACAGGAGGAGGGCCATGGCTCCAGAAGGGGGATGCAGACAGGGTAAGGTGGCCAAGGCTGGGGCCAGTAGCTGAGACTCTGGGAAAAACCTGAGGGAACTGCAGCACCTACTGCACCCTTAGGTTACATCTACACTGGCACATTCTCACACAAAAACTCTTTTGTGGAAGAGTTCTTTTGCAAAAACTCTTCCAGAAGAGAGCGTCTACACGGGCATGTGCTTTTGCACAAGAGCATACATGCCAGTGTAGACCCTCTCTTGCGCAAGAAAGCTCTGATGGCCATTTTAACCATGGGGCTTTCTTGCACAAGAAATTCATGTTGCCTGTCTACGCTGGCTTCTTCTGGAAGAGCTCTTGTGCAAGAGGGCTTCTGCCTGAGCGGGAGCGTCAGAGTTCTTGCACAAGAAGCACTGATTGTATACATTAGAATGTCAGTTTACTTGCGCAAGAACACACAGCCAGTGTAGACAGGCAGCACATTTTTGTGCAAGAGCGGCCGTTTTTGTGCGAGATCACACCAGTGTAGACACAGCCTTAGTTCCAGAGCCTATGCCCAGTAGTAATGCCAGAGGTGGGTCAGAGGATAGACAAGTAGGAAAGAGCTGAGGGAAACAGCAAGAGGGTCACAGGTAAACCAGATTGTGGTGCCTCCTGGGAATTCAGGGCCTGGGCTGGGATCCGTGGTTGATGAGCCCAGGTTCCCCAGCCAGTCACTGAAGAAGTGGCACAGATGTGGAAGTGGATCAGAAGGCAGCAGATAGACAATTTGTCCAGAGGGACTTTGGCACTTTAGAAGGAGAGAATTAAATAGTGACCTGGCCAGAGGGAGCACTTTGATTCCTAGGCGCTACACATACAAACCGCTAGTTCGAACTTAATTTGAACTAGCGGAGCGCTTAATTCGAACTAGGTAAACCTCATTCTACGAGGACTAACGCCTAGTTCGAATTAAGTAGTTCGAATTAAGGGCTGTGTAGCCACTTAATTCGAACTAGTGGGAGGCTAGCCCTCCCCAGCTTTCCCTGGTGGCCACTCTGGGCACCACCAGGGAAACTTGTCTGCCCCCCTCCCGGCCCCGGAGCCCTTAAAGGGGCACGGGGTGGCTACGGTGCCCGTGCCAGGTGCAAGCCTGCCAGCACCCAGCCAGCAGACCCTGCACCTGGCACGGCACAAGCCAGCTACCCGCTGCCACCCAGCCCTCTGCCTCTTGAAGTTTATATACCCATATTCTGTTCCCACCTTCTGGCAGTCAGAAGTTCAGGATCACCCTAGGCATCTGTGACCATCTTGGCTAAATAACCAGTGATGGACCTATCCGGAATAGACTTCTTTAGTTTTTTTTTGAACCCAGCTACACTTTTGGCTATCATAACATCCCTTCTTACAAGACTATGATATGTTTTGTACAAGGGATAAACATCAGGATATAGACTGTCACAACAGATTACATAACCGTTAGTAGTTCTGAAATTTCTTTGAGTGACTTGAGAACTTTTCGGTGAATACTAGCTGATTCTGGTGACCTATTACTGTTTAATCAAATGTGTTTTAAAAAGTCTTCTACTAACATATCAATATGGGACAGTGTTTCAGATTCAGAGACCAAAAAGGATAGCTCTGATGTGGTGCAAAGAACTAATTTAGCTTCTCTGCAATTGGCCTTGTCTTCCTTGAGGATTCCTTTAACAACTTGGTCATCTAGTGACCCCATTGCCTCTCTGGCCAGCTTCCTGATTCGGATTCTGGTGTGCTTTAAAATAATTTTTATTATTTGCTTTAGCCTCTTTAGCACGTTGCCTCTCAAATTCTTTCTTGGCCTTCCTTATTGGGCTAAGTCTGTGCACCTTACTGTTATCCCCACTAGGACAATCTCTACATTTTAAAAGGATTCCTTTGTGGCTAAATGGACTTATTCTGCTGATTTGCCAGTGTGGCCTCTATGGTGATGTTTTTCAAATAGTCCACATGCTGAATTTAAACCTTGGGATGCTTTTAAATTGCTATCTAAGCAGCTTTATTTTTTGTTAAACGCCCCTTTTTGAGGTTAAATGTTGAGGCAAAGGGGTTAGTATTATTTCCCTCTACAAGAACGTAAATTTAACTATGTAATAGTTGCTGTTCCTGAGCACTTCAGCTGCAGTTACTATTTGGAAAAGATCCCATGCTCAATTTAGGACTAAATCAAGAATTACCTCTCCCTTTGTGGGTTCCAGAACTAGTTGCTGTTCTTGCCCCAAAATCCGCAGAGCATCCACACTGCCCACTCTCTCTTGCGGAATAAGATTTACAGTACGGCGTGGTAAGAGAGGGCTTATTGCGCAAGAGCTACGCTCTTTTTTAACAGGTGTAAGCCCTCTTGCACAGGGGCTCTTGCGCAAGAGGGCAGTGTGGACGCTCGGCAGGGGTTTCTTGTGCAAGAAAGCCCTATGGCTAAAATGGCCACCAGAGCTTTCTTGCACAAGAGAGCATCCACACTGCCATGGGCGCTCTTGCGCAAAAGCACAGCTCGCACATGGCAGTGTGGACGTTTTCTTGTGCACGATTTCTTGCACAAGAACCCTTGTGCAAGATGTTCTTGCACAAGAAGCCGCCAGTGTAGACATAAACATAGTGTCTAGACCTGGGGTCTCAGGCTCCTGGCCCATGGGCCATCTCTTGTCAGAGCAGTTGCACAATCTGGAAGGAGGGGGCTATCTGTCCATAAGTACTGCCCCTTCCTTCCCATGATGCTCTGTCCCCTGAGGATGTGGCTTCAGGGATTACTGGATGGGAAAGGTTGGCGCAGGGTTTTAGCAATGGTCGGGCCCCACTCTGTGGCTCCCTCCCCTCCTTCCTGCCCCTGTGAACCTCAAAGTCACATCCTTGGGGGATGGAGTGCCACAGGGGGAGGAGAGGAGGAGAAAGGGATAGGACTTGGGTAATGGAAATGGACAGGCCCCTCCCTGCCCATCGGGATTCTGAGGCTGGACTGCGCAACTGCTCCAGCTGGTGATAGCCTGCGGGTCGGGCATTTGAGACCATTGGTCATAAGTATTTGCCAACCAAGTATCGTTCTATCAAAAAACTCCTTGTCCCTTTTTTACTCATAAGTGGTGATATATTTTAAAGGTTAGACTAAGTTTAAGAAGATTCTTTGGTGGAGAGGAGGGGGAATGTTGCCATTTGAGAGAGAAGGAAGGGTATCTTAGCCTTTGAACGGCTTCAGGTCCTTTGACTAATGGCCAGGGTGGACTTGAACTATATCACCTAGTAGCCACTGGAGACTCCTGCAATCTTCAGGGTTTTGTTTTTTAAATGGGAAAAGGGAAGAATTTCCAGACTCATCAGGTCAAATTCTCAAAAGCCACAGATTTTGCTGTGTAAAGCAGAAAGTATAGAGGAAAATCTGATAGGGTTCTAATTGCCATGGACCCAGTGTCCTACTATTGGAGAATAGCTTCAGCTCTGGTTCATGTGTAAGTGCAACCAGAACAACCATAATTAAAGAGCAATATCTCATCATATTTGAATTAATTGGGGGCAGTGGGCGATCGGTCATTTCAATTATTCATCATGTATTACACTGGATTTGTAACTCCTCCCCCCCCATGGCACAGTAAATCCAGTGTTTCATTAATACAAAGAAAAAAAAGTATGAAATATGGACGTGAACTATGTAATAAGTGCCATGAACTCATTTCCTTTAGAAAGAGGGTAGAGAATGGACAGCTTGTCTGCTCAAAAGAAAAGACCTCAGTGACATGGAGCATGTTCTTCAATCCCTTGCCCTGCAAAGCCAAATGCTCCATAAGATCTCCAAGATGCCCCTGTCTCAAGTAGTCTCTTACCGTTTCGGTATCTCCAGAAACATGGATTCCCTATTGATGGATGACTACATATTACTCCCCTCTCTCCAGCAGGCAGATCCAATAGAAGGCTCTTAACAATGCTTGAGGACTTGTGCTGGGAAGGTTTATAAGAGGAGCCCATAACCAAATGCACAGCTTCCAGTTACATGCGTGCGGCTACATCTAGACTGCCCCCGCTTGTGCAAGAGAATATGCAAATGAGGCAAAGCCGTGAATAGCGCTACACCTCATTTGCACACTTAATGAGCGGACAGTTTTGCTCAAGGGGCTTTTGCACAAAAAGAAGCTGTCTACACAGCTCCTTTTTGCGCAAACCCCCTCTCTTGCACAAGAGCTGTTCTGCCGCTTTTTTCCAGGAAGAATGGCTCTTAAGCAAGAGGGGGTTTTGCGCAAAAAGGAGCAGTGTAGATGGCTCCTTTTTGCACAAAAGCCCCTTGTGCAAGGGTGGTGGCTCATTAAGTATGCAAATGAGGCACGGCACTATTCACCCCTTTGCCTCATTTGCATATTCTCTTGCGCAAGAGGGGGCAGTCTAGATGTAGCCTCTAGAGTGTTTTGCTTACATACCTGTAGAGGGAGCATGCTGGTCAAGCCTTATCTGTGCAAGCACAAAGAGCAGAGGGATAGAACTGCATGCTCGCAACAGTACATGATTCTAACATCGTTAAAGCAAGAGATTAATCAGATGTTTAATGGACACTAGCACAGAGCAGCTGCTACAAGGTCCACATCCCATTTTGGCTTGATGTACTCTACACCTGCTGAACTTTGATTTTGCATCAGTCCCCTGGTTTTGCTTCCAGAGGCCCCTATACCACACCTAATGTCCATTAAAGTTTACAAACAGACTGCCATTAACTTCAGTGGGTATCTGAGCCCCACATGAGGAGTGGTATAGGAAAAATCATCATAAATGCCACTCTTACTCTGCTATATTTGAGGCTTCTTGATGCTTTTACTCCTCCTCACATCATGCAGGGTAGTGCATAACACATGTGTTTTCATAAAAAAAGCACTTTGTAACATTTTTAAAAATTAGTTACTTGTCCATCAAAGATTTTCTAGGTGTATTACATCAAATTCAATAAAGTCAATCACACATAAAAGACATGAGGGGGGAACTTTCTAAAAACAAATCACAAGGAATCTTTTTTTCCTTAAGATGTGTTATTGATCCAGTAAGCAAAATCATTAATATGAGCCATCCGCAATTTGGAAACTAGTTTGGCTTTTAAAGCTCTTTCAAATTTGTTTTTCAGAAATCTTTAAATGAGGACTTAATGCATCCTGAAGCAGATGGTTCACTGTTAACGCTTCCTGTATCTAAAGTAATTTATTCACCATTGCAAAACAGCAACTTTTAAAAGCTGTAGAAAAGAAATACTAATTATAGCATGAAGACATTACCATTTGTGTACCAAACCATTAATAAGTCAACATGAACATTGAGGATGCTAGCAACAGACAATAAATAGTACCTTTTTGTGCAGGTGTGACTTTACAGTAGGCAGTTTTGCCATCTGTGGTTAATTATTCCAGGTTTGTTGCCATTGCTTTTTCAAGTTTTATCATCTGGTTTTAGTAAATTAATGAGGTGTAGAAATCCTTATATGAACGGAAAGTCTGTGTACTATTTGTTTACACAGCTGCACAGTAATCAAGAGTTTTTCCATCCTATTTCTCCATAGACTGTTTTAGCATCCTATCTGCTAACTATTATGTAGGATTACATGCACTCACACACACACACACACACAAAGTTAAAAGAACACTAAGGTTGCAAAGTCAAGCACTTTAGCCCAAGTGTTCAAAGGTATTTAGGCGCCGAAAAAGACAGACTAGATGCTTCTGAAAATCTCACACGGTGCGTAAATACCTTTGAGCCTCTGGACCTTAGATATTTTTACCATAAGATTTCCCACCAATGTTCTCTGTTCCAACTGTAGGTGGGAACATTAGTGAAGATCGACTTGAACCACCTGCCTATATTTTCTTCACAATAATAATTAATTTTACTAAAGTTCTTTCTGATACTTTGCAAACTAACCTTATGGCACATCTAAATCATGAGCCTTCAAAAATGCATTAATTGTTCACCATCTTGAAAAGGAGATCATGGTCTCAGAAAAATTTGTTTGTTTCTAGTTAGCATTAACTTTTTTTCTTACAAAACAACAGGAATACTGCCAATTCCTTGATTCCGTGATTCCACTCTGGCCTTTCCATTCCATTGACAAAGAATTGTGACATTTATGTGTCCCAAGATCTTTCTTATATAGAAATGAAATAGAATGAAAATAGGGTAAAATAATTCAATAGGATCCTTTTGTATTTTTCCTTTTAATTTAGAGTGAGAGATAGACAGAGAACATTTGAATGTTTTTCACCAATTTCTATTTCTATTAATACAACTTCAGGACCAAATCTTGCTCCCCTAGGTATTGAAATTAGTCAGTTGAAATCAGTTGGACCAAGAAAGGTGATTAGGATATGACCTTAATTAGAAAGTTAATGTAATTTTTGGTCTTTGCCCAACATCTTTCTAATCCAGCATCACCATTTATTTCATTCCCATTGAAAAAAAAAATCTTATCAGTCATTCCTTACAAGCCAATTAACTTGAGTATGATATATAAACACAATTATACATTATCAGTGAGTCTGGTAGCCTCATCTGTTATGAAGGCTGGCAAATTCTTCTCATTATAGGACCTTGTTTTGCAACATTATAAGCAACTGTTTGGTCTGAAATGTCATAGTAGGTGTTGGACTTAGGCTGTTTTATTTGTGAGGGGTGGGAAATTTGAGTTACAATGGTTCAGCCATTTCTGACAATGAGGTTAGGGGAAATGTTTTGCCCCATGTTAACAAAAAGATTGATTCTCTTTGAACAGCTCTAGCACCTCCATGCCAAGCAAGGGCTTAGTATTTGGCTCGGAGCTGCCTTATGTATTAGAGATGTGCTTTCTTGCCATCCCTCTGAAAAGCCACCCAAATTAGGTCAAATTATATGCCTATGAAAAACAATTTTGTACATTCTCAGTTGCACATTGCTATTAAAAAATCCACGGGGAATTCTTGCTTTGTTGACCATGCTTGAAACTCTCTCAGACTATGCATATACCCATTCCCAGAGCATCTAGTATTCATCGGTTTGTATGTGTGCCATCCCCAGAGTGGCTGAGCGCACTTCTTTCCAGACTAACATTCAGGGATGAAGCCTGACTGTCCTTGTAATGGCAGTTCAGAGCCAGGAACAGAATATAGAGCAGGAAGCCTGTCTCCCGTATGTGCAGTGACATTCCGTGCAGGCACCCAGGAAGTGTGGAAGATGGATCTGACTGCTTCCAAGACAGCCTGGGCAAAAGCCAGACAGAGGAGGGAAAGAGGGAAAGCAGAAGATTAGAACAAGGAGTCTGGCCTGGCCCGGTACGAGCCTATTCCTGTCCCATTCATGATAACCCTCCAACTTCAGCAACAAATGAATCTGGGGCCCTGTAGATGACAGCCTCCTTCATTCCATAATCTAAATTAATCTCCAGAGAAGATTGATTTTGTGTACTAAATGAGATAGAGAGGGTAGGGGGGAATGTGATCATGAATTACCAACTGTATTATAATGTGTACTCACAAGGGGAACAAATTGAGGTTGTACAGAACATACTATTCCTACTTTTTATGTGCTTTACTTTGCAACCATAATGTTGTAAGCAATGTGTTTGTCTGGTACTATATCTAAATAATAGTCAACCAACCCTTGAATATTTAAACAGCAATGCCAATGGCATTTCCTAGAGATTAATGGCTGACTAGGTGTGTTGATAGCCCTTGGCTTTGCCTAGAGCTAATTAGTGAGGCATTAATTATCCAAGAAATTATCCATTGGGATGAAGGTGCCATTGCTGTAATAGGGAAATGGGAAAACCATTTGGCTACTTTTGGAAACGAACTACGTTGCCCAGAAGTAAAATGGTTCTAGTCTATATTTCAGCTTGGTGTTACAGAAATAATTTGTCTTTTGTTCATTTTAGGATTTCATGAAGAAGATGTAAATAAAATTAGTGCAAAAAACAAAACAAAAAGATAGTGGAAGAGATTAGACTTGTTTGTTTGGAAGTAATTAGTTAGGCATTCAGTCACAGGAGAGGTCACCACTAAGCAAAACTGAGCATCTACTTTGAAGCAGCAGTTCAAAAACATTGTCTCAGTCTGTCTTAATTTGGTTTAATCCCCTGAATCTACTAAACCAAGACCAGCTGTCTGACATTTTTCACTATTTTCTCTTATCCGCTTGTTCTTTTCATGTCGATGTTGGCGTGTCTAAACAGTGTGGCAGTTGGGTTTTTAAATTTTTTTCTTCCCTCATATCTTAAATATGAAGTAGAAATGCAAAACCAATCCAAATGTTTTGTTTGAAATCATGAACCTCTCCATCCCCAGGTGGGCTATGCAGTCATTTCCCCCAAAATACAGCATTTTCTAAAGAGCCAGTAATCCTGCTTCTTGTTTCAAGTCTTCAGAATTATAGCAGCTCATACAGTGCCCTGAAAGGAAGAGATACCATCTATGTATGTGGCTTAGAATGCGAAAAAAATTGAGCAAAGACAGGTCTTTTTGGGAGTGCCTCTGGAGTGAATTGGTGAGGAGACGAAAGGTTCACTGAAACCCTTTAACCAAGGGGTAAAATTCCAACCTTACTGAATTCAACAGCAAAACTTGCTAGCGTTAATGGGGCCAGGATTTCATTCAAGATGCAGGGAAGTCACACAGAAAGTGTTATAACTCCTCCTTATCCCCCTGCATGGGCAGAGAGTCCACCTCAGAATCTCATCCTGAGACTTGGACCCTTCTCACTGCAGAGCTGCTAGCTTCATTTGCTCCTTGAAGTTTCACACATAACAATAGTGCTACCGCATACATTAAGAATAATAATTCAAAGCTTCAAATGAGAGTGTACTTGACAATCGCATTCCAGTCTCTGTTCCTCCTTTTCACAAAGAAAAACACACAATGCTGTGACGCCTACATAACATTTGATAGGAACATTTCTCTTAGAACATTTACAGCAGTTCCTTGGTTCTGTACAATAGCAGTTGAAGGTTATCTCCCCTTGAATAATGTAGGTCAGTTCTCTTCCTCTGCAAGGCCCTTTTCCCTCCCATTTTAATTCTGTCATAATCCTGCAATTAAAAAAAATCATTTTTCAGTCATTTAATTTGAAAATAGTTATAGTAAAAAGAAAACCATAATCTACTTTGCTGTGAAATTATCAATAAAGACTGAAAACCTTAGATAGTAGGTTCAGTGGCCACAGAAAATACAGCATTCAAAGTGAAAACTTCATATGAAGTCTTGTTCTCACAGGACCTTTAGTTATAGAAATGTAGCTGTGTTAGTCTGGTGTAGCTGAAATAAAAAACAGGACATTGTCTCAACGACTTGATTACCTGCATCCTGCTTCAAAGACCTTTTAAGACTACACTTGAAAGAGAATCTTCTGAACTGTCATTCATGCTTAAATTTGACACTTTACACCTAAGCTTAAACAAAGACATTAATTATTTTACCCATTACAAAGATAGCTTCCCCAATTATCACCTCTAATATCATTAACTCACAGACATTTACCTTCCCCCCCCCATCCCGCTTCTGTTCTGAAATTTTATTTGTCCTTTTCATATGTGTTCATTTTTTTTAATTGTATCCTTTGGTATATATGGTTGTGACAATTTTCTTCCACTATCTGATCTGAGTAAGTGGGTCTGGCCCACGAAAGCTCATCACCAAATAAACCATCTTGTTAGTCTTTAAAGTGCTACATAGTCCTGTTTTTTTACCTTTAGTTAGTGCATTGAATTCAAGGCCTTCATATGTTCTACTGTGGCATGAGAAAGATCATTCTCATAACCCCTTTATGTTAGAGAACACTAGAATTGCAAGAAAACTTAGGAGACAATTTGTTGCTGCTGCAATGATAGTTGGTTTGGGGTTTTTTTTAACTGAAAATAAAAACAAATACACTCCAAACTTCTTATAAATTCACTCACATACCAAATGAGGAAGGAGGTAAGAATAAATTCTAGTTTAACTCCTTATTTCCTTTAATCACAGCTCATATGGACACTAATTCCATTCAGCAGTTAGCTACACACCAGTCTCACTCATGCAATTACACTAGAGGGAAACTATTTGCATTTCTCAGTGCTAGCGAAGATAATTTTTCTCCTGCAGTGACAGGGCTGAATTTCCTGAATTTCAAATTGGTGCCTGAGTTGTGATTGCAAATTACGAGCTAATGCTATGTGATTACTCTTAGGTTTAAAAATATAAAGGCATGCCTAAGTGCATTGCTGGATCAGGGTCTGTATGCATACAGGCTAAAACATGCATTTGAAAGTGAGGGTTTTTTTTTTATAAGCAGGTACAACTTTAGACTGTAAGCTCTGTGGCGGTAGGGGCCATCCTTTTGTTCCCTGTTCAGTGCTTAGCACAAAGGGGTCCTGATGCCTTGGTACTACTGCCAGGGTTACATCTACACTGGCAGCTTCTTGCGCAAGAACTCTTTTGTGGAAGAGCTCTTGTGCAAAAACTCTTCCACAAGAGCACGTCTACACTGGCATGTGCTTTTGCGCAAGAGCATCCATGGCAGTGTAGACACTCTCTTCCGCAAGAAAGCTCTGATGGCCATTTTAACCATAGGGGCTTCTTGTGCAAGAAATTAATGTTGCCTGTCTACACTGCCCTTTTCTGGAAGAGCTCTTGCGGAAGAGGGCTTATTCCTCGTGGGGAGAGGAATAACTCTTCCGGAAGAAGCCCTGTTTTACAACACTATACTGTAAATTTACTTCTAGAAGAACGCTCATGCAGTGTAGACAGCTGGCAAGTTTTTGAGGAAGAACGGCTGTTCTTCCACAAGAAGCTGCTAGTGTAGTCGTAGCCCACTGCGGTAAAACCAAACAATACCTGCACCTTGTAAGGCAGTAAACTCAGCCTTCTGTCAAGGTCTGATGCTGCAAAGCAGCGGCGGATTTGGAGCAGGGCGAGTGAGGTGGCTGCCCCGGGCCCCGCGTTTGCAGAAGCCCCGCGCATGCGCCATGGCGCCACAGCGCATGTGCCATGTCAAAGGGGGGGGACCTCACAAAATTTTGCTGCCTGGGGCCCCACAGCACTGCCCGAGGCCCCGTGGCACTCTCATCCGCCCCAAAAAACTTCACCTGCGTCTAGACTACAGCCATGTTCTTTCGAAATTAAATCGAAAGAACGCGGCTTTTCTTTCGACGGCGGTACTCCTCATTTCACGAGGAATGACGCCTTTTTTCAAAAGTGCTCTTTCAAAAAAAGGCACTATGTAATGCAAACTGTGCTTTTTCGAAAGACAGCATCCAGACTGCCTGAGTACTCTCTTTAGAAAAAGCAGCTTGCTTTTTCGAAAGTACTGATTGTAGTCTAGATGCTCTTTTTCGAAAGAAGCTTTTTTGAAAGTATCTTTCAAAAAAGCCTCTTTTGAAAGAGGCTTGCAGTCTAGACGTAGCCCCAGAGACTAGGAAAGGGATGGCCTAGAAGGTGTCACACTAACCTTGTGCCACCTTGGGATTACCCCAACCCAAGAAATTCCTCAGGTAGACAGCTGAGCTGCTTTATCTTCCCAGTACAAGGGCAAAACAAAGCAACCAAAGTGGGGGCCAAGTTATGGCCCAGTGATTCTTTCTTAGTTTTGTCCTCTGTGTGGTGCTGATCCTTCTATGTTATTTATGTTTAGTGTTAGAAAAAACCTCCATCTGTAAATAGCATGATAATGCCCCATTAAAGCACCCCAAATATTAAAGACAAATATTATTTAAAAAAAACCCGAATTTCAGTTATTCCATTCCCAGTGGAATCTTAATTATCAGACCAATACTCTGGTAGTGTCAATTACACCACAGTTGTTAGAGCTATGTAGAAAAGTCAGTGAACACTAGTGCTCTAATAGTAACATTTTATCATTAATTAGAATGCAAAACAATTGAAATCTACCAAACAAGAGAAGTCTCTTGCAAAAACTACACAGACATGTTTTAATCCTTTTAATTGTCCCTAATTTTCTGTCTTTGTTCACAGGGCATAACACATGCAAATTGCACTCACTTTCTCACAAAAATCTATGCATTGGCTGAAACCCAAAGGACTTAATTAAAATAGATGGAGTGCTAAGAATGGGAATGTTTCGATGGGCCCATCTGCCTGCCTAGTATTGTTTCTTCATATCTGCTTCCTATAATATCCCATCAGCTGTCTCCAACCTTTGTTAGTCATAATACATAGAATCTGTCAATTAAAGACAAGAGCTACAATTACAGTCTCCAAGCTGCTTAACTTGCAGCTTTGCCTTCCCTGTTTCTGAGCCCACTTGGAACTCTATAAGGCAGTGAAACATCTACGGGCGAGATAACGTACTGCAAGCAAACATGCAATTTTGCTTCGAAAATATAATGCCTGGTATTGTTTATTTCAATAGTGACATTTGCTCCAGTCTGTTACCACAAGATACATGACCCTTTAGACCATTATTTTGTAACTACGCAGTAAGTACAAGGAGGAAGCAGGGTCAAGCTTGGGACTTGGCAGACCCTTGTTCAATTTCCTGCTCTGTCACAGAGTGCCTCACTTGCACTGGACACGTCACATAGGTGGGCTTCACAAGCAGGACTTAGGGACCTAAGTCCAACATATTTAACAAAATATTTCAGTCAAACCAAATCCCCATTCCCTTGCCACCTACCCCTGTAGGCACTGGCATTTCGTAATCACCTATATTTCTGCAGGGGGCATATGCACAGCCACCTCAGTCCTAACTCAAGCCGAAGCAACAGTGGGAGTCACAAAATAAGTATTCCCCTGCCTAGCTGTCCTGCAGGGCTCGCAGCAGTACATGTGCTCAGCTTAGAAAATGTCTACTGGATCAAGCCCTGGACAAAATCCAAACAGAGGAGAAGGCGATGGTCTTACACACATGATAACTAAGGCACTCACTCAGGATGTGTAAAGCCCAAGTTCAATTCCCCTCTCAGCCTGAGGCAAAGCAGGGACTTGAAACCAAGTATCCTACCTCCCAGCTAAGTGCTGTAACTACTAGTTTATAGCATCTGTCTCACTCTGTGCCCAGTGAATAAGTAAATACTTTATACACAGTGGAGCAGCTTCAACAGAAGAGAGACCCAACCCAGAATACCCATTAGCCAAAAGGCAGATGTAGGACATGCAAGTTCTTGTTCCTATAAATATATACATTTGCAGGAAGGGAAAGGGTGTTTCAGAGCAGCCAGGGGGGAGGAGAGTTGTTTTTTAATCAAAGTAATTGGACATACTAGTAAAATATTTCAAACCAAATCTGCATTTTTTTCTGTGGAAAAAAGTTCAGTCTGGGAAAAATTCTTCCAGTTCTGGTTGTGAGACTAAATATATCAATGGTAGAATGATGGCCAATTTTCTAATTGCACAAAACCAAACAACCCTTACTCCTCCCCTTACCCAAGGCTTCATCCTTGCCCCACCCTTTCTCCAAGGCCCCACTTCCCCACTCTCTGTAACCCTCCTCCTTCCATTGTTCACTCCCTCCTATCCTCACTCACTTTCACTAGGCTGGAAGGGGGTGTTGGATATGGGAGGGGGTGCAGGCTCTGGGGTGGGGCTGAGGATGATGGGTTTGGGTTGCAGGAAGGGGCTTTGGGGCTGGGGCAGAGGGTGAGGGTATGGGAGAAGGTGAGAGTTCTGGCTCTAGGACGGGGCCAGGGATGAGGAGTTTGAAGCATAGGAGGGGGCTCTGGGCTGGGGCAGTGCTGGGGTTGGGAAGGGGCTCAGAGTGTAGGGTCCTGCTGGCACTTACTGCAGCTCCCAGGAAGTGGCTGCCAGGTCCCTGTGACTCCTAAATGCATAAACTGTCAGGGAGGCTCCGTGCACTGCCCTCACACCTGAAAGCGCTGTCCTGGCAGCTCCCACTGGTCATGGTTCCCAGACAACGGGAGCTGCCGAGCCAGCACTAGTGGCAGGGACAGTACGCAGAGCCTCCCTGGCCTTCCATGCACTGCAGGGACTTGGCAGCTGCTTCCAGGAGCCAGGCGGTGCCAGAGACTGTAGGGAGCCTGCCTTAGCCCTAGCCCCCTGCTGGGCCACCAGCCAGACTTTTAACAGCTCGGTTGGCAGGGCTGAATGGAGCCTCTAGGATCCCTTTTCCACCAGGTGTTCTGATGAAAAACCAGATGCCTGGCAACTCTTGATTCAGAGGTTCTGATCTGCTCAGGGGATAGTACCTGAGCTAGAGTTGTATCTGGGTGTTATTCATAGAGAAGAGCTGAACAGCAATATCTGCCTACCCATTTGTCCTGTATTATAGGAGTAGAATGAAGCCAACAACCTGGTCCATTTCTGCATAAATGTGCTCTAGCTAAGCTTTTATCTGTGCTTTATGCCATGCTATTACCGTCTCTAAGTTAGGATGCTGTGCATTCTATTATTATACAGTCTATCAATAACCTGTCTTCTCTCCCCTGTAGCAACCCATTAGATTGAGAGTCATAAGTCTGGGGGGTGGGGTGCGGGTTTAACACCACCACATAAATATCTTTCTGCTCAGAAGTTTCCCATTTAACAGATATTCACTCATTTGGTTATTTGTTCCTATGCTTATTATTTTATTATCTGAACTGAAATGCATTTGCTATCTGTTATCCTAATGACCTAATGCCTGTCTCATAGTTCCTCTCAATTTGGCAACACCTGTGACTATGAACATATGAACTGAACAGCAATTCTCTTTCAGTAACAAATGAACTGACAGAATTAGTGAAGTTACCAAGGCTCACACTGGAGACACAATCATTAAAATGCTTTAGTCTGGGAATTGTCCAGGATATAAATGTCTTATTGCAGATTACCTTTTCTAATCACGGTTTCCTAATGGAAGATGAGAATCTGTACACAGGCACTTTTATATTAATGGCTAGAGCCAAACACAAACATTCAAACAGCAGAGAACAAAGTACAGTGAAATAACCTTACATTCTTTATTATGAGCCCGATGCTGCAAACACACGTGTTTAAACTTATCTAACTATTCTCTCCTTAGATCCACTAAAAATAGGCCCCTTTTCATTTTAGAGCTCTAGAGGGTGGAATCCGTTTAATTTTCTTTTTTAAATTGTATTTAAAAATAAAGTAAAGAACAAGAGAAAGGAAATAATCTTAACTAGAAGAGTATGGCAGCTACCACAACGGATACCACACTTCCAGATGAACTGGGCAAATTTGCATTGCAACATTTTGCATTAAAACTTTGTGTGCTTCTAGTCTGAAAATAACTCCATAAAAATGGTATGTTCCTAGATTTGTTGTCTCTCAGAAGCTCCATTTCAGGTTTGCTGGGTTTACAAGCTAAAAGTTGTGTTTTTTAAACCCTGAAGTCAATGGAATTACACCAGGGATGAATTTGTCACATCCTGCCTTTCTATAACTTGTCTGGAACATCAGCTGAATATCACATCCTTCATTTCCCATCCTAAACTGAACTTTTTAATGCTATGGTGCAATGTTACACTGCTGCTGTGTACTACACCAGAGGTGGCTGTATTTCTAAACATGCTGCATAGAAGATCCAATTCAGCAAAGCACTAGGACACATGTAACTTTATGTACATGAGCAATCCCTGATTCTAATCACATGTTTAAAATTGCATATGTTTAGGTATGTTGGGAGGTGGTGCCATAGACTATAAAGTACTTTGGGATAATTTTAGAGTGAAAGTAATATAAGGTAAGAGATCATCATAAATATTACTAAATATTTTAGAAATGTGCATGTGTGTGTCTGTGAGTCCGTTTGTTCAAAAACTCTCCCTAAACAGTGAAAGCTAGGGCCACCAAATCTGGTTTGCAGCTTCCTCTTGTCATAACCTAAAGCAAGGTCAGGGTTTGGTTGTTTCAGGACAATGGGATGTTGGTGGAATGTGATTGTTTGGCATCAAATGGAAAGGGAAGGGTGAGAGAGCAGGGACAGTTATGCTCCTAAATGACGGGGAGGGGGGGTAACAAGTGACACAGGGGGGTAGCAAGCACTGGGGAAAGTTATACTCACTAATGACCACAGGAGGGCAGCAAGCACCCCATCACCAGGGAGCAGCTGCCAGCCACCGCATGGCCCCCACCACCCCAGGCTGCCCTAGGGAGCAGCCACGGATGCCATGTGGCCTCTGCTGCTCTGAGTCAGCCCCAGGGAGAAGCCAGTGAGCAGACTACACAGCCTCTGCTACTATGAGCTGGCCCCCGGGAGCTCTGGCAAGTGGTCTGCTCAGTCCCAGCCTTCCTGGGCCAGACCCAGGGAGTGTCAGCAGGTGGACTGGACAGTCCCAAATACCCTGGGCTACCTCCAACCCTTTCCCCAAGCTCCCACCCCTCCCCTAAGCTCCCATGCCCTTAGCCCTCCACCCTGCCCTGAACCCTCTCTCACCACCCTAACCCTAACTCCTGGACCCCTACAACACCAGCCTCCCACCCTAAGCCGCCCCACATACCAAAGACCCTGCCCTGACTCCTGCACCCCCCACATCCCCAGCCCTCAAGGACCAGAACAATGCTGGGTAAGTCTTCTAGAACCTTAAATAATAAACTATTACTAACTACAGTAAGTAGGCTTGGTGATATTTTTAGAAGCTAATTATTTACCCATTAGTCCTAAAGACTTCAAACAAGCGTAGACATGTTAAGTGTTTATGTTGAATGCTTGCTGATAATTAAGATTGTTCAAAATTGGGTCATTTTCAAACCTGCTACACTTCTATTTGTTCTCCTGGAGAGAAACATTAGTCTGACTTTGTAAACTATTGCAGAGACATAATTAATGAAGGGTATGCGCTGGTTAAATAGAAATGGTGCTTCCAAGATTTTTGACTCAGGTACCACATGAGATTTGGATGTTGGAGTAAAGAGGGTTATTGCTGGCCTCTGTTCAATGTAAACTACTTTTTTATTCATTATCTAATAAAGCAAATCTAACAACAAAGTCTCGTCGGATTTTCTTAGTCCTTATGTCTCTATTAAGCCAAAGCTCTGGGTAGGGTGCAGAGACTGCATCTATTCCACAAGCAGATCATCAGCCAAGACCCAAGGGGTTTGACTATCACATCAGTGAAAAATAAGCCACGTGGAAAATCTTGAATCAAGATAATACATGTAGGTGGGATAACTGGTAACTCCCCCCCCCCCCCCCCCCCAAAATTATATAATGTCACTGATCACATTCTGGGCAGATGAATTTTTATTTTTCAGGGTTTCATGTCAAGTTTAACTTACATAAAAAGATGACAATACTAGAGATGGGTTATGCATGCAAATCAAAAAAGAAGCATAAAAACATACCATGCTCTACTTCCTGCTAAAATCCAGCAACTCTTACTGTTGGTTTGAGACACACTGTAATGCTGAGAGTCATGCAGGAACATAAGGTATAATCTAAAAAATGTTTTGAAAGACAGGAAAAGATCGGTTTGTGAATAAATCTGCACTGAAAAAAGAACAGGATCACTGTTAGTAATAGTGCTTATTTCTACACTGTGAATCAATTCACAAATGTGTAAATAAAAATGTTACCTCTATAATAGTGAGCATCGATATTTGGGGACTTTTTATATGATCCATGACTCATTATTCTCTAATGATATATGGTGTCTTTGATCCTGAAAGTACTCATGCAATGTATAGCATGTACACCTGTATCACTCTGTGATCTTGCACCAGTTCTCACTCATGTACTAGGTCGGCTGGTGGCCCTGTGGTCTGCTCAGCACATCTGAGGATGGGCAAGGGCCAAACTAGCTTTCTGCCACCTCTCTCCCTTCTGGGACAGTCGAGGGCCAGTTCAGCACCTGGTGTGAGCCACAGCAGCAGCAGAGCTGCTCTAATTTGTGCTGGCAGCAGCAGTCACCAGCCCAGGATCACAGGCCACGGGGTCAGGCAGTGGTGTGTGTAATTCAGCTCTCTGGCATCTGAGGACTTCCCCAAGGCCCCACTCTTGAGGAATCCCTAGCTACCCACTGTTCCCTGAATGGCAACAGAGGCACAAAAAGGACCAGGATGGATCCAAGAACCCAGTTCTAGATAAGGGAGCAGGTAAGAGTAAGTACTAAGCATTATGCTTTGCCCAGAGCGGTGAAATTATCTAGTGTCCTCTGGGCATCCTCACTTGAATACAAAAAGAGCAGAGCCTGGTCAGAGAAGGTAAGGAAATATAGGCCCAAGGAGATGAAATTCTTAGTTCAATGTTCCCACCTTATGTTAATCTTGCTGCCCAATAGGAGGAATTTGGTAACCATACCACTGCATGCTCATTAGCACAGGATCAGATTCTTTGAGATTGGGGCTTGGGACTTTTGCATAATGCAGAGGATTATGCTCAGTACTGAACCTTGCTTACTCCCAAGGAAGTGTACCTCCTTGCCAGGCACTACATAGGAGCAAGAATTAGATACAGAAGTGCAGTGACATAACAAGGCGAGGTTGGGAGGCAGTTGCCCCCGGGCTCCACACTATGGGGGCACCAATTTAGTCCCCCTCCACTCGTCCTGTCATTCTTCAGCTCAACTGCTCCTCCCTGCCTCTCCGCCCCCAGCCCAACCCTCTTCCATCTCTGCTGGCAAGTTAGTGCGTACAGGGACCTGGCACTTGGGGGGGGGGGGGGGGGGGGAGACACGGTACAAACTCCCGCCCCTTCTCCCAGGGTCAGGCTCAGCTGTGCACCAGGTTCAGGGCCCCACTGCACAATGGTGGGGGGGAGGGGACACAAATTTTGCCTTTGCCCTAAGGCATATAACACCCTCGCTACACCTCTGCAGAAGTATTACTATCCATTCTAATAGCTAGCAGGTCTAATATGGTGATGTCCATGTGCCAGAGCAACGAACAAAATTGGGAAACTATTACACATGTTGAAAGAAAAAAAGAAAGTCTGAACAAACAAGAAAATCTGGAAAGAATCCAAATGCATTTCCTGTGCTAGAATGAACTCCCATATGGGGTTTTCCCCCTCGTCCATGTAATACATCTTTAAATGCTCAAGTTTGTCCCAGTTTGTTCTGTGATATCATACTCCACAGGGTGTTTTCTTTAAGCATCCTATTTGCATAAATTACAAAGAAATCTGACCTATCTGGTCGAAAGGGGGGGAAACATCCAATAAAATTGGATAGGCAGTGCTTTGACAGCTTAATACTGAAAAAATCTCTGCTTTGAATCTATTGGTTCATAAGAAGAACTGTTTGATCCTGGAGTTCCTCCCTTTGCCAGGGTATGACACACTGAAGAAAAATTTCATTTCAGTCATTTATACAATGTCCAAATAATGTACTATTTGCATATATGGTATTATTTTAGGTAACAAGACAGAATTCCAGGTCATGCTGGTGATTTATTGGATGCTACAGTTGCAGGATATGCTAACTGGAAGGCTCTTGGAAAATGTCAGATAAAGAGCTCAGATTGGTGATTTGTTAAAAACACATTAAAATTGAAGCAAAGTGAGCTAGTCTGGCAAGGCTGTGAGTTTGTCTCCAGCTTACACTTCAGCTAGTAGTGATGGGAAGAGGTGCCCTCAGCCCACAAGGGACGGGAGCACCTTTGCACTGCTCTTAAACAACTCCCACTGACTGACGCAGGAGCATGAATGATGCTCTCCGGATGGTGTTGCATCCAAATCTCTTCCAGCAGGAAAGGGAGTCAGCCCATCATTCAGCCTGTCTAGTCAGCAGATAAAAAAGGGAACCTCAGAGGCAAATTGTATTTTAAATGAAAAATCTCACATTTCTTCTCATGACTGCATATACCAGTAGTCACATTCTACAAAGGGACTGAACAAATCTTAACCTAGTAGACATGCCTATGCTGTATGTGGCTAACAATGCCTGATTTAGAATCAGAAGGTACGTCTACGCTGTATTTTAAAATCCATAGCAGAATATGCTTAAATCACATCCGGTGGGATTCATGCATCCAGAACATTCAAATTGCCATCATTGGAAGGTTATCAAACAAGACCGAGCTATGAAAAATTATATTTTATTGACAGATTGACTTAACCTTTAACTCTTCCTAGTCTAGGTAGACTTTTCAGTGGAGCATGAAAGCTCAGATAAAAAGCCTTGTTGGGAAATTACCTCTCCTCTGACACATGGCTAGAACACCGTCTGCTAACAGCCTAGGAGGCATTTACATCATAGATTGTTTCATACAAACATTCAAAGTTAGAAAATTAAAAAGTAAGAGGAAGGCTTAAGATGAGTGGGAGCTACACTAATGTTGACATTGTTGTTTTCCTGAGGGTAATAAACAAACCTCACTGTATGATGCATGCCATAAAGAAGCCAAAATGGTTCTTCTACGATGTATATCAGAAAGAGTAACATCAATAGATTTACTCCCTGCCTAACTTGGCTTTATTTAGAGAAAGAGGAGTAGAGAAAGAGAACTACAGAAAGAGAACTTCTTATTGCATATTTTAAAAGGCCAGATGAGGTTAAAAAGTCTATTTCTATGTTCTCTCTCTTTACCAAAGAAGTTAAAATTCTGAAGCTGTTTCTTTCTGGTTTTTTTGATAGTTTTGGAGCTACTTGCAGCATGCATAGTATAACAAGGTTGCTAGCAAAACAAATACAGATCTAAACAGACAGATTTAGATTGGCTGAGCCTTGGTAGGGAGGGACTTTCAGGCACTCCAGGGCTTTATAAGGCAGTGGGCAAGCGACCAAGGAGCTTGCAAACAGGTGAGTGCTAACAGGGAGTGTAGAGTGGGAGCTGGGAAGGGCGTGAGGTTCTCTTGCCTTTCTTTTTAAATCCCTTCTCCAGGACAGCAGCGATGGATGGTGATAGGTCTGCTGTTGTTACCTGCACAGCGTGTGCCATGTTTGTCTTCCTCCCGGAAGAAAGAATGGATTTCATCTGCACGAAGTGCAAGCTGGTCGAATTTTGGAAGAAAAAATTAGAGGACTGGAGGCCCAAGTGTCGACCCTACGCTCGATCAGAGAGAATGAAGACTTCCTCAACAGAAGGCAGCGTTTAATCCTTCAAGCATGGCAGGCGGAGGAGCCAGATAGGGCAGTATGTGACCAGGAAGAGAACTGGCAGCATGTAACTTCTAGAAGGGGGAAAATGCCCACACGGGAATCCCCAAATGCTATAGAGGTAAGTAATCGCTTTCAGGCTCTCTCCACAAGCTCTACAGTGCTGAATGCTTTGGAAGGGACCTCACAAGCAAGAAACTGGAAGGGAACACCATCTACTGGAAGGCATGGGATACATAGTCCTAGGGATGGGGGTTCCATGGCCAACCACCCCCAAAAGAAAACGACGGGAGGTGGTGGTCGGGGACTCCCTCCTAAGAGGGACTGACCCATCCATCTGCCGTCCGGACTTGGAATCTCGAGAGGTGTGCTGCTTACCAGGAGCTTGAATTCAGGATGTGACAGAGGCTTAACAAACTGATCAAACCTTCGGATCGCTACCCCTTCCTGCTTCTCCATGTGGGAACTAACGATACAGCCAAGAACGACCTTGAGCGGGTTACTGCGGATTATGTAGCACTAGGAAGAAGGATCCAAGAATTCGGAGCACAAGTGGTGTTCTCGTCCATCCTCCCGGTTGAAGGGAAAGGACTGGGCAGGGATCGTGGAATTGAGGACGTAAATGCGTGGTTGTGCAGGTGGTGTCACAGAGAGGGCTTTGGTTTCGTCGACCATGGGACTCTGTTCCAGGCACAAGGATTGTTAGGAAGAGATGGGATCCACCCAACGAAGAGAGGAAGGAGCATCTTCACGGGCAGGCTTGCAAACCTAGTGAGGAGGGCTTTAAACTAGGTTCATTGGGGGATGGTGACCAAAACCCTGAGGGGAGTGGGAAAGTCGGATACCGGGAAGAAATGCACAGAGGAACGAGCAAGAAAGGAGGACCCCTGATTTGAATGGAGAAGATAGGGCGATCAACTGGTTACCTGAGGAGTTTGTACACTAATGCGAGAAGCCTGGGCAACAAACAGGAAGAACTGGAGGCCCTGGCCCAGTCCAAGAAATATGATTTAATTGGGATAACAGAGACTTGATGGGATGACTCGCATGACTGGAGCGCTGTCATGGAAGGGTAAAGACTGTTCAGGAAGAACAGGCAGGGGAGAAAAGGAGGAGGAGTTGCACTATATGTAAGAGAGCACTATGATTGCTCTGAACTCCAGTATATAGAGGGAGAAAAACCTGTTGAGAGTCTATGGGTTAAGTTTAAAGGAGCAAACAACAGCAGTGATGTTGTGGTTGGTGTCTGCTACAGGCCACCGAATCAGATGGATGAGGTAGATGAGGCTTTCTTCGGACAACTGAGAGAAGCTTCCAGATCGCAGGCCCTGGTTCTTGTGGAGGACTTTAATCACCCCAACATCTGTTGGGAAACCAATATGGCAGTACACAGGCAACCCAGGAAGTTTTTGGAGAATGTTGGGGATAACTTCTTGGTACAAGTGCTGAAGGATCCAACCAGGTGCCATGCACAGCTTGACCTTCTGCTCACAAACAGGGAGGAACTAATAGGGGAGGTAGAGGTGGGTGACCACCTGGGAAGCAGTGATCATGAGATGGTAGATTTCAGGATCCTTACCAAAGGAAGAAAAGAGAGTAATAAAATGCACACCTTGGACTTCAAAAAAACAGATTTTGATGCCCTTAGAGACCTGATGGGCAGAATCCCCTGGGATGTTAACATGAAGGGGAAAGGAGTCCAGGACAGCTTGCAGTATTTTAAAGAAGCCTTTTTGAAGGCACAGAAAGAAACCATCCCGATGCCTAGCAAGAGAGGCAAACATAGTAGGAGACCGGATTGGCTTACAGGGGAAATCCTTGGTGAACTTAAGCACAAAAGGGAAGCTTACAAAAGGTGAAAATTTGGACAAATGTCCAGGGAGGAGTTTAAAGGTATAGCTCGAGAATGCCAGGGGTTATCAGGAAGGCGAAAGCGCAAATGTAATTGCGAATGGCTAAGGATGTGAAGGATAACAAGAGAGGTTTCTACAGGCATGTTAACAAGAAGAAGGTGATCAGAGAGGGTGTGCGGCCCCTACTGGATGAAGGAAGTAACCTAGTGACAGGTGATGTGGTGAAAGCTGAAGTACTCAATGCTTTCTTTGCCTCTGTATTCACGGACAAGCTGGGCTCACGGACTAATGCGCTAAGTGACGCAAGATGGGATGAAGATGGACAGTCCTTGGTGGGTAAAGAACAGGTTAGGAACTATTTAGAAAAGCTAAACGTACACAAATCCATGGGTCTGGACTTAATGCATCATAGGATACTGAGGGAGTTGGCAAATGTCATTGAGGAGCCTTTGGCCATTATCTTTGAAAAGTTGTGGAGATCGGGAGAAATCCCGGATGATTGGAAAAAGGCAAATGTAGTGCCCATCTTCAAAAAAGGGAAGAAGGACGATCCAGGGAACTATAGGCCATTCAGTCTTACCTCGGTTCCTGGAAAAATCATGGAAGGGATCCTTAAGGAATCCATTTTGAGGCACTTGGAAGAGAGGAAAGTGATTAGGAATAGTCAGCATGGATTCACAAAGGGAAAGTCGTGCCTTACCAATCTGATTAGCTTCTATGATGAGGTAACTGGCTCTGTGGACCTGAGAAAGTCAGTGGATGTGATATACCTTGACTTTAGCAAGGCTTTTGATACAGTCTCCCACAATATTCTTGCCAGCAAGTTAAGGGAATGTGGATTGGATAAATGGACGGTAAGATGGATAGAAAGATGGCTAGAAGGTTGGGCCCAGCAGGTAGTGATCAACGGTTCCATGTCAGGATGGCAGTCAGTTTCTAGCGGAGTGCCCCAAGGTTCGGTTCTAGGACCAGTTTTGTTCAATATCTTTCTTAATGACCTGGATGAGGGGATGGATTGCACCCTCAGCAAGTTTGCAGATGACACTAAGCTATGGGGAGAGGTAGATACGCTTGAGGGCAGAGATAGGGTCCAGAGTGACTTAGACAAATTGGAGGATTGGGCCACAAGAAATCTGATGAGGTTCAACAAGGACAAGTGCAAAGTCCTGCACTTGGGACGGAAGAATCCCAAGCATTGTTACAGGCTGAGGACCAACCAGCTAAGTAGTAGTTCTGCAGAAAAGGACCCGGGGGTTACAGTGGATGAGAAGCTGGATATGAGTCAACAGTGTGCCCTTGTAGCCAAGAAGGCTAATGGCATATTAGGTTGAATATTAGGAACTATTGCACTAGGAGGGTAGTGAAGCACTGGAATGGGTTACCTAGGGAAGTAGTGGAGTCTCCATCCCTAGAGGTATTTAAGTCTCGGCTTGGGTTGATTTAGTTGTGATTGGTCCTGCCTAGAGCAGGAGGCTGGACTTGATGACCTTCTGAGGTCTCTTCCAGCTCTATGATTTCTTCTCTTAATCTTTCTATAATAGTCATTTAAAGGTAACTAAATTCTGTACCTGAGACAAGATTAATTCCAGGTTGCCATGTCCAACTGTTTCTATCCTTCTCATACCTGCGTTCTGGTTCAGTGTTTCCCCAAATGATCTGCTGACCCACTCTGAGAAAGCTGCTACCAGGCCACTCCGGGTTGTTTACTTACTGGCTCCCATTGGCCGTGGTTCTC
The DNA here is from genome assembly GCF_049634645.1 of Pelodiscus sinensis. Classification (NCBI taxonomy): domain Eukaryota; kingdom Metazoa; phylum Chordata; order Testudines; family Trionychidae; genus Pelodiscus; species Pelodiscus sinensis. The sequence continues at coordinate 95,668,129 of NC_134716.1, forward strand.
TGTTTGCAGCCAAGGGGAACCGCGGGAACCCAGGCCACTGCCTCCCACAGCTCCTCTTGACTACAAATAGCAAACCACAGCTACTGGGAGTTGTGAGGCTCCGTGGCTGCAGAGCCAGTAGGTAAACAAATCAGAGTGGCCTGGTAGCAGCTCTCTCAGAGTGTGTGTGCACACCGCTTTGAGAAACACTGCTCTAGACGCAAATGACAGTAATATTCACAAGAACAAAATGGTATTAAGAAATAAATGCACCATGGCTAAAGCATAACATATTACGACAGGAGATTTCCACATGTTGCTTCTTGGAGTGTTGTCTTGGCTAGGATAGCAGGAATATGAGCAGTAGGCATGAAGGAAGAGAGGCCCCTCCACTAACCCCTTTTAGACAAGTGACAGAGCAGCACAGATGGTGTCCAGATGATTTGACAAGCCCTTCTCTCCTCAGAGAAAGAAAAAGATGTGATATGAAAGTCTCATAGCCTCACCCAAAAACTTCTAAAGGTGGCATCCTCGTCCAGCTCCAGGCCATGTGTGCCACATAAGGGGGCTAGAGGGGTATAAAAGGTCCCTAAAGGGGTATGATTGGGGAAACATTGCCTCAACATATCAGAGGAGTAGCCGTGTTAGTCTGGATCTGCAAAAGCGACGAGGAGTCCTGTAGCACCTTACAGACTAACAGATGTATTGGAGCATACGCTTTCGTGGGCAAAGACCCACTTCGTCAGATGCATCAATGAAGTGGGTCTTTGCCCACGAAAGCTTATGCTCCAATACATCGGTTAGTCTGTAAGGTGCTACAGGAATCCTTGTTGCTATTGCCTCAACATAGGCACTGCAGAAACAGCCATACTGCTCTCTTCCCATGTAAGTCTTAGCACAGTGCCTGGGCTGGCAGCACAGAGACTCCAGCCATACATGCCTGAAGACAGGCTGCTGTAATTTGGACAGGAACACTGGGCTGTCTAAGTTATGCCAAGAGCTGCAGAGAAGCCCACAACTGGTGAAAACGTGTCTTAAAACTACCACAGCCTCTTCTCTCTGGTCAGTGAGTTCTGCGCAACATCCCTTGCAGGTGCTGCATTAAATCTCACCTGTTTTCTCAAGTGTGTATCTGTCACGTAAAGAGTGAAATCCTGGCCCTGTTGAAGTCACTGATAAAATGCTCATTGACTTTAACGGGGCTCAGATTTCACCCAAAATGTTTATCAAAGTGAAGGCAGGGGGCTGCCATGTCTGCTAAAGACCAAATCTGGTGGTAGCTTCTGCATTTCTCAGAGTGCACTTTTTGGTTGTTCTAGCTCGGATAAGGCTATGAAAATCCATCAGCAGTAATTGTGCTGATGAATGAGTCTTCAAAGCTCTCTCTTTGAAAGGGGAGATGGAAAATACCCCCCTACACCAGCTTTCCCTGCAGCCATTGAGGTATAAAGCCAACCCTGCCCTTCCCTTAATTACACACCAAGACCAATTTATTAAATTCAAGATCAATCCAATCCTAGGAGATAGCACAATAGGATAGCTGTGATAGAGGAGTTATTTCTATTAAGGAAACTTCCCCCAACAGCAAAATTTACATAGGTAGACCCTGCAGCCAGGAAATTAGTCAGTACCTGTTAATGAACATACAGGTTGAACCTCTCTAGTCCAGTATCCTCAGGACCTGACCGGTGCCAAACCAGAGAATTTTCTGGACAACAGGAGGTCAATATTGTTTAGCAGCATTACCAACACTTCCACTGCTTACTGGGTTCATAGAGGGTAAATTACTGTTTAGGGGGTAAATTAGAGCTATATAACAGCACAGAGAGCTAGGACTGGAAAATAAACTTTATGGGACTGCTGGAAATTTGGTCACACCCCTGAGAAGTGGACATCTGGATACCTAAAATTATGTTAGACCACAGATGTTGCTGGTACAGAGAGTGCTGGACTAGAGAGGTTCAGCCTGTGCATTGTACCATGCATTCTCTATCACAGTTACCTAAATGCCATGTGTATTATGTTGCCACCTTTAAAATCTATCAAATAAAGTTCAAGGACAAAGAAAATCTAGGTATATAGATAGCGTATTTGTAGACTTGCTAAATAGACACTCAGTAATTCAGCAATAGGGTGCATGTTGTTTTATGAGTTCTGGGCACAGGATGTTAGTTACAGTCAAAGCCAAATAATAACATTAATTCATTGGTAATGATTTGCTGTTGAAACCATCTAATCAAGTGGAAGACAATGGGCCAAAAATTCAGAACCAGTCTAAGCAGAAGCAATTCTAAGAAAAACTGGGTCAAATCCCGCAATGAGAAATACTGATTAAGTTGATGAGGAAAACAGATGAGTAACTGGAGAAATACTTTATTTTACATCCAGAAATGAAAGAAACTTAAATTTCTTACAGGTACTGTTCTTTTGCAACACAGGTCCCTTCCAGCTCTTTAAATGGCTCCTTGCTGGCTTTTGCTGGAGCTCAGCCTGTTATTGCCAGAGCTGCACACCTGGATGCACCCGCTTACTTTCCCCTCAGCTTACACCTTTATTTGCTTTTCCAGCACAACCGTCATTGCACATCTTTGGCATATTAAACTACTTTACACATCCACTGAATACCAAATAAGAGAAACTTACTCACCAAATGGCATCCACTGTGTAATTTATACTGTTGTTTAGATCTGTGCTTAACTAGGGCTGCACAACGGCTGGCAGAAAAATTTCTATTAAAACTGTTTTCAACAGAAAACTGGGGTTTTGATTCAACGACACTTTTCTTGAAAAAGTGCCTGCTTACTGCGAAAAGTTTTTATTTTTCATTGGAAAAACTATTCACCTGAAAACTGAAATAATTGCATTTGAATATGATTTCAAGGTACTTCATGTCTCCCCTAAGCTCACAGGCCAGGCTCCCTAGTCAGACTTCATCTCCCATGATGCACTGCAGCCAGAGAACTCCTCTAATTCCCTCTCATCAAGAGGAAAGACTGTAGTGCATTATGGGAGGTGTAGTCCAACCAGGGAGGCTGGCCTATAGAGTAGAATAAGACCATAAGACACCCAAACTATCACTCCCACGAGGCACCATTGGAGCAGAAATTTTATTTTCAACATTTGGAACAGAAATATTATTTTCAATTTTCACCAAAACATCACAATTGTCAGAAAAAAAAACATTTTCCTCCAAGTTCTATTATACATACTACATTGTTCTCTCTCCATCATACATTGCACCATGCTGTACTACCCTTTTGCTATTTTAAAAACAATTTGATAAAATTTCAATTCCAGAAAACTACTAAAATAAAAAAAAACTATTTTGCACTTTAAAATAATTGTAAGGTATCCAAAAGCCTAATATGCGTGCATTCTTCTGTATTTTAAACATCTATGCTACCAAGAATTATTATTAAACATCAATATCAAAAACTAAATTATGTGCCAAAACCCCAAGAATTCAAAAACCCTGAGTGAGATCCCCAAAAATGAAATTGGCTTAAAAATCACAACGTGTTCCAAATAATGTTAGGTTCTCTTTTTGCCTGTTGTGTTTTGACCTTTGAAGTTTACATTTTCCAGGGATGTGGACTAAAAATGCTTTTTTTCTTTTTAAGAAAAAGAAAGCTGAGGAAATCATATATTTACAAGACTCCGGGAACTAGGTTTTTAAGTAAAACATCAAATATCTTGAGACATCAAACCCATGAGAGCTGGCAACACTTCTAGTCAAAAAAGAAGGGAATGGTAAAAGGTTCTGCTCTTGTTCACTTAGTGACCTTAAAAGGTTTCATTGGGCTGCTCATAAGTCCCTTGCCTCAGACATTGGAAAATCTGCCTTGTGCGTTCACTGGGTGGAATGTAGGTACATCAAAAGGAGAAAAACAATTGATCTTTTACAGTTCCTATGAGAAGAAGAAGTTCCTGGCTGGTAGAGGCTAGCCCCAGACCCCACCCTTACCTGGGGAACTGGTCTCCTCCCCGCCCCCACACACCCCCCTTGCCCAGGACCCAGCAAAGGACCCAGCTGCCCTGCTTCTGGGTCAAGAGGAACAACTCTTAAATGGGACTTGGGCACTTGATTTATGAGATTAACAGATTTATTGGAGCATAAGCTTTCGTGGGCAAAGACCCACTTCATCAGATGCCACAAAAGCTTATGCTCCAATAAATCTGTTAGTCTATAAGGTGCCACGGGATTTCTCGTTGATGTTGCAGATTCAGACTTACATGGCTACCCCTCTGATACTTGATTCATGAGAGAGGCTGTGGTGCATGCTGGCTAGGGCTCCAGGAGTGATTTAAAGGGCTCAGGGCTCTGGCTTCTGCACTGGTGGCAGACGGGAGTCCCAGGCCCTTTTATGACATTGGGCTCCAGGGCAGTTGCCTCATTTCCTCCTCCCTCTCATCAGCAGGCCTGCCCAGAAGACTTGGTTGCCTGCTGCAGAGGAAGCCAAGAGACTCTCTGCTTTCATCAATAGCCCTCTCCAACCAGCTGGCTCCTTCTTGTGTTCCTGTTCTTCAAATATCACAATTTTGCCAACTCTCAAATTGTCTCCTGCAATACTTAGTGCACTTCTTACAATCCCAGCTGCTGGAGTTAAGAACATCTCAGCTTTCACAGCAAAAGGAATGTATTTCCAGCCCTCGCCATTACAGAGAAAAGCTTGAACAGATGACATGAGCTCACCCTAAAAGCTAAGAAAGCAAGAAAAAGAACCTGATTTCTTTCTCAAAACAGCACAATTCTGTGGGCCTGACTTTTTGAACACGTGGTGTTTGAACACGTGGCTTTGGCAGTGCTGAAGGCCCCACTGAATCCCATGGCATGTTGTGGGATTTCGTTTGTATTTAATAGGGAAAGAGGACAGTGAGTCTCTGCTTTTGTTGTGAAACTTGACAAGAGATTTTTTTGTGTCTGTGTTTTCAGTGACACCTAAACTGATGGGGACCTTACAAAATCATCGACTTGTGGAAGACAAAGCCTCCAGAAGAGGCTACCACGTCAAGGAGTTTTGCACATATTTGTGCAAAACTCAGTCTGGTGAATGGGGAATATTCAAACCTGGTAAAAGTGGATTGATTTCACCAGGGTGGAATATACTTGCAATGTGCTGAATGTGAACCAGCATATTGCTAGCATTGCTGCTGTTGTCTAATTCAACAGCTACAACATTTAAATGTGAACGTTTTGGTAAGCAATGCTGCAGCTGAAAGGGAAGCATCCTGTTTATATTTTATTGCAATATTATTTGTTTACAATTCTGCAAAGTGGGGGCAATAATCACATAAAATGTCAACAGCTTCTACTGGGGCTCTTTAGTTAGATCGTGTTTAGGTTAGACAATTCATTGTTGATATAATCTTGCTGAGCAATCTTGAACTTTCCTGGAAAATGAGAGTTTGACGTAGATGGGGCATTCAAGGTAGAAAAAGCTCTATGCATCATGAAGAGGTCAGTTATTACCCTGGAACTGCTGCAAATTATACCGGAGATTTCATATTCTGGCAAGCAAATCCTGCCAGTCAGCTAGAGCCATTGATATGCTCGATGGTATGGCCAAAAGGTGCATAACTTGTCATGTGGTCTATACAAGACACACTAGTCCCAGGCTTGCACGGTGACCCAGCTTTGAGCATGAACGGCAGCACTTGAAAGTGAAACTAAAACAGGGCTCCTCACAGCCAACTTAAATCCCTCATCCCATTCCCTTCTATTTAAGCAGGGATCTCTTTTTCAGTGCATGTGGGATACCATCCAAGTTCTGTAATCTCCAGATACAGAATAAAAATCAGAGGTTTTTTTAAAGTGCTATTCACTGTCATCAGATTATTCCCTCTGCTAGGGTATGTCTAGACTACATTGCTCTGTCGACGGAGCCATGTAAATGAGTTTACTAGACATAGCAAAATGAAGCGGCAATTTAAATAATCGCCGCTTCATTTACATCAAAATGGCTGCCACACTGTGCCAACGATCAGGTGATCGGCACAGCGGGGCAGTCTAAACGCACCACGGTCAACAAGGGAAGCCCTGCCTCTCCCTGCCCCTCCACTCCTGCTCCACCCTTGTCCTGCCTCTTCCCCTTCCCACAAGCAATGTGGCCTGGGGGACTAGCAGGGAGAGCAGTATGGTGCCGGGAGCTATAGTCTGGCCCATTGGGTGGGGAAGGAGAGCAATGCGGCCCCAGCTCACTCTGCTCCTCCAGTCACATCACTCACTTCCCACCAGTGAGTGCAGAGCTAGTCCTATCCCTCCCCTGAGCGAAACAGCTGGAGTGCAGGGGGTCATATGCCTGCTGCAGTTGCCAGACCCTGCCACTAGCCCCACCGGAGGCTCTGGCCCCACCAGCTGCTGGCTTGCTCCTTTCCTCTCCTGCCCTTGGTGTTTTGGGACACATGACCCTTTGTGCTGCTCCGCATGTCACCTATGCCCACACCTAAACTGCCTCCCAGAAACTTAGGCAGCTGTGGGGAGGTTGGGACTTGGACCAATTCTGGGCACTACCAAAAATTATACCAACCTGCTGCCACCGATTTGTTTTGAGTTATTCATTCAGCTCCACTGCCAAATGAAATATCCAGATGTTACAGCAATATAAGTAGTAGCATTGTATAGTTATTGTATTAGTGACTGTTTTTTACAGGAAATATGATGGTAACTCCATTTTTCAAATGTACTCTTTAGTAAGCAGGAGTGATTCTGACATTTTCAGTTTCCACTATAAAATAGAATTTTCCAACACAGCACCAGGACTCTAAATAGCCTGTCTGCAGTGATTTTTAGCAGCATCACAGGTATGAGCTTTGTAAGTAAGTTATAATGGGGAAAATGGCAAAGATGATATTTGAAACCAAAGGGAAGTTAACCAAAATGAGCACACTGCTTAAGCTAAAGAGAACTGTAAGACAGAGTCAATGCAGAGTAGAGAGTAGTTTACCTATCAATCAAGTATCATTTAACATGGCCACAGACATGTGGAAAATATGGGCTTTTGGTGAAAGGAAACCACGGGGTGTGAAGAGAGGAAAGGTTCTGTCCCTAGATCTGGCAAACCTGAACGAGTCACTTTCGGTCCAAATATTTAGAAGTGCCTGAACATTTCAGTATCCTGCATGAGACACTTAGGGTCTGTTTGTCAGAGGGCTCCAACCGATTTCAATGAAATTTCAGCATTTTATTGAATTAGGGCTGCAAAAGTGGACTCTAGTGGCTCTGGTTAGCATCACTGACCTGGCCATTGACAGTCCGGTTGGCAGGGCTGGAAGACTGCCTACCTGACTCCGAGTGGCTCCCAGAAACAGTGACATGTCCCTCTGATTCCTAGGTGAAGGGGAAGCAATGGGGCTCCATGCACTGCCCCCCAAGCCATGCACTGGCTTCACAGCACCCATTGGCCAAGAACTGCAGCCAATGGGACCTGCAGGGGTAGCATTTGAGGGTGGAGGCAATATGCACCATGCAAAGCTGCCTGGCCAGGTCTTCGCCTAGAAATTGAGAGTCATGTCACCACTTCTGGGGAGTCTGCTGAGGTAAGTGCCCTGCCCTCCTCCCCCTGAGCTTCCTTCCACTCCCAAACTCCCTTCCACAGCCACACCCCCTCCCAGAGTCTGCATCTGCCACTCCAGCCCTGAGCACTCTACCACATCTAAATTCCCTCACAGACTCCACCCCACCCCACAGTCCTAACTCCCTGCCTCAGCCAAGAGTCCCTTCCCATTCACCAAACCACTTGGGTCCATCCCCCAACCCCAGAGCCTCCCCCCCCCCCACTTGCATTTTTGGCTCCACCACAGAGTCTATACCCCAGTGAGCACCCTCATCCCCTCCTGCAACTCACCCCCCTGTCTCTGCCTAGTGAAATGAGTGAGTGATGAAGATGGGGGCCAGCAAGCAACAGGGGACTGAGGGAACAGAATTAATGGATATGGGGCTTCAGAATAAGAATGGGGGAGGGACAGGGCAAGGCTGTTCCATTTGTGTGATTAGAAAAATTGGTAACTTTATATGAAATTGGGAATGACTCACCAACCTCAGAGTAGTGTTGGAGGGTTCAGTTCATCATATGCACTAAATAAATTTAAGATAATACATTATCAGTGTCTCCCTTCAACTCTTTCCTTCATTCTCCCCAGATTGCATCTTGTCTGAATTTAGGCCTGACCCTAAATTGACCCATTAGCTCAAATGGACCTGCTCACATGAGTTAAGTTATGCATGGGAATATTTGCAGGGATGGGCATTGGATTCCAGGCCCTTTGGGATAAAGACTGTCTTTTACTAAGTGTCTGAAAAGTGTGGAGGCCAAGGAGACTTTTAGACATTACCGTCATCACCCAAATAATAAGAACAGCCTTTGTCCTGCTGCTGACCTAAGCTATTCATAACCTTTTCACAATCCTCAATACTGTTTTTTAAAACTCTTATTCATTATATTTATCTGGACAAAGATCTTCCTAGCCTCTCAAACTTTCAAGAACCAGAAGTCCTCTGGGCATTTAAGTTTATTTCCATGGCCTCTAAGCTGCCCTTACAGCTTGTACCTCCTCTCTAGACAGTTTATAATGTTTTTTCCAAAAATCATTTCTTTTCCTCATTGGTTAATTTCCTCTCTCCTACCAGTGGGGCTTTGCTAGGCTTTTAGGCCCTGGATGTCATTTTATCTGTAGGGAGACCACCAGCAGCATGGACAAATGCCAAGTATTTTGTACTGAATGTGGTTTTTATAATTCTTCCTACATATTTTCAAAAAATTAAAGAGAGGCCTTTTCTCTGTCCTTTTCTACCCAATTAATCTTTTGTTTTATTTCACTTCCTTTGCTTGTTTTATATAGTAATTAAATTAAAACAAGAGTGATTGATAGCAGTGAGCAAACACAGCTTTTTATGGCCAACAATTATTCAGCAACTAGTGAGTGCCAGCTTTTCAGGATGCGGGCGAAGGTACACCTTCAAGAGATAATTTTATAACCAAATATTTGGGTAGAAGCCATCCTTCACCACCACCCCATACACAGCTCCCCCTCTTCCTCCCTCCTCCCCGCCATAATTCTGACATGACCACAATTTAACCAGCATTAATTTACAAAAGAGGTGGGGAACCTTTTTGGGTCAGGGGCCACTGACCCATGTTAAAAATCAGTCAGAAGCTGCTCACAAATGAGAAGCAACCCTCCCCCCCCCCCCCCCACACACACACACAACCAAACAAACCCTCACAGAGACGGCCCCAACTGAGAAGGCCCCTTGAACACCAGAGCCTAGGGGGCCCAGCCTAGTAGACTGTGTGCGCTCCACCCCTGCAGAGGACGGGGGGAGGCTGGCATGCCAGAGCGGGCTCCCCAATGTGTGGGGGAGGCCCAAGCCTCAAGGGCTGGCTCCAGGCAAGCCAAGACCCACATCCAGCCCCTGGGCCTTAGGTTCCCCACCCTGATTTACAATGTAGGTATGTGTGCTTCTACTTCATGGTAATTGGGGTAGTTAGGGGATCAATCCATTGAAGACAGTGAGAGCTTTACCAGTTTGGGGAGCAGATCCTTGGTCCCCACTCCATCCCTTTGTGCTGTTTCCACAATGCAAAGGAAGTAGTAACTTGCTGTAATCGTAAAACTATTTGGCAGTTAGGAATTCCTCTCACCTAGGATAATCTCTGGCTGGTGCAGTCAACATATGTGACTCTGTACCCCTTCCACTAGTACCTATTCAGCATAAATAGCATATAGGGTCAGGAGACAGTGTGGGTGCAACCTTGCTTCAGAGGAGTGCAAAAGAGGCTTTAAACATCATTCCCACAATTTCCCTATTCCCCACCTCAGGATCCCACACCAAGAGGAGGTATCTGAGCCTTTAGCTATTATCTTTGGAAAATCATGGAAGACAGGAGAGATTCCAGAGGACTGGAAAAGGGCAAATATAGTGCCAGTCTATAAAAAGGGAAATAAGAACAATCCAGGAAACTATAGACCAGTCTGTTTAACTTCTGTGCCAGGGAAGATAATGGAACAAGTAATTAAGGAATTCATCTGCAAACACCTGCAAGATAATAAGGTGATAGAGAACAGCCAGCATGGATTAGCAAAGAACAAATCATGTCAAATCAATCTGATAGCTTTCTTTGATAGGATAACAAGTCTTGTGGATAAGGGAGAAGCGGTGGACATGGCATACCTAGACTTTAGCAAGGTATTTGATACAGTCTTGCATGATATTCTTATAAATAAACTAGACAACTATAACTTAGATGGGGCTACTCTAAGATGGGTGCATAACTGGCTGGATAACTGTACTCAGAGAGTAGTTAACAGTTCACAATCCTGCTGGAAAGATATAACAAGAGGGATCCTGCAGGTGTCTGTTTTGGGACCGGCTTTGTGCAATATCTTCATCAATGATTTAGATATTAGAGAGTACACTTATTAAGTTTGCAGATGATACCAAGCTGGGAGGGTTTGCAACTGCTTTGGAGGATAGGGTCATAATTCAAAATGATCTGGACAAACGGTCTCGGATAAACTGGATGAAGTTTAATAAGGGCAAATGCAAAGTACTCCACTTAGGAAGGAACAATCAGTTTCACACATACAGAATGGGAATCGACTGTCTAGGAAGGAGTACAGCAGAAAAGAATCTAGGGGTTATAGTGGACCACAAGCTAAATATGTGTCAACAGTGTGATGCAGTTGCAAAAGAAGCAAACATGATTCTGAGATGCATTAACAGGTGTGTTGTGAGCAAGACATGAGAAGTCATTCTTCCACTCTACTATGCACTGATTAGGCCTCAGTTGGAGTATTGTGTCCAGTTCTGGGTTCCACACTTCAAGAAAGATGTGGAGAAATTGGAGAAGGTCCAGAGAAGAGCAACAAGAATAATTAAAGGTCTAGAGAACTAGAGGTCTATGAAGGAAGTCTGAAAGAACTGGGATTGTTTAGTTTAGAAAAGAAAAGACTGAGAGGGGACATGATAGCAATTTTCAGGTATCTAAAAGGGTGTCACAAGGAGGAGGGAGAAAAATTGTTCTCCTTGGCCTCTGAGGATAGGACAAGAAGCAAAGGGCTTAAACTGCAGCAAGGGAGGTTTAGGTTGGACATTAGGAAGAACTTCCTAACTGTCAGGTTAAACACTGGAATAAGTTGCCTAGGAAAGTTGTGGAATCTCCATCTCTGGAGATATTTAAGAGTAGGTTAGATAAATGTCTATCAGGGATGGTCTAGATAGTACTGGGTCCTGCCATAAGGGCAGGGGACTGGACTCGATGACCTCCTGAGGTCCCTTCCAGTTCTAGTATTCTATGGGTCTATGATTTGGCCTCTGGTAATTCTCATAACCCGGGACTACTCAACTTTGGAAGTTCCGTGGGCCACAATGATACTCACAGCACATACTGAGGGCCGCAACTTAAGTGTGGTTGCATATATATGCAAGTATATATGCAAATAGCTTCTTTCACACTGACAAGCATGAATACAAAGATTAAGCAAGACTACACAAGACATAGACCCCACTTCAGTCAGTTCTGCTGATGTTAATAAAATGCAATATTTACCCGATTTCCATCCATATGGCAGCACTTTTAATGAGCAATGATAGTCCAGGAACTTAACTACTAAACCACATAGCAACAGAAGACCATTATATTAACTACTTTTTTGTTTTGGCTCCTACCCAGGGGCCATGCATTGAACCCTGCATAAACCCAAACCGCACTGTCTGCCACAAATGGGCCATGGGCCACGTGTGTCCCGCAGGCCACGTTTTGAGTAGCCCTGTCATAACCAATATTTGGTTTTAATTTGGTTTTGAAGAGTTGGTTTGGAAATTACTCAAGTGATCAGCTCATCCCAGATGCTATGGTGACGGGTATGGCATAAAACCAGAATACAACAGAGAACTCAAACAAATGAAATTCAGACCTTTACAAAACTGAAAATAAAATAGCACCATCATGCTACTTAAATGAACATGGTCAACTCGCATTAGACATAGAATCTTAATTCTCTTTATAACATGGATTTGCACATCCTAGTACTAAAAGAGCTTTTATGAGGCTGTAAAATAAAAGCAATTTTAAATCAAACCGGTCTCTGTGCAGTTGTAACCCAAACAACGCTATCGTAGTGTGTGAGGCTAGATACCACAGCAAATAAAAAATGAGAAATGAACTAGTCTATTTTAGTTGCTCAATTAATCAAATAGCATTAATAATGAAAGCAAATTAGCATTAGCAGATTTAATAAATTTTACTATTTTTTAAATGAGGTTTTGCCATTCTAATCTTGAATAACAGTTTGTCCCAAAAAGCAAACAAACCCCTTTTGCTCTATTTTTAATGCTTTCAGAAATCAGAGAGCTCTCCCAGACTATTAATTTGTGTACCTTGGAGGAACAGGATAAGCAATGTAAATGTACATACATCTAAAAAGTGTATGCAGTTAACTCCAAAACTTTTTAAGCTTCATGGACAAGCATCATTGCATGTGACAAGAGTTATTGTGTTTTAGAACGTATTTTCCCCATGGTGCTAACATCTGTGTGAAAGGTCTTCAGTAAAAAGTGTCTCAGTTTTTCTTTCCAAAAAAGCTGATTCATTGCTGAAACTGATATTTCAGATACACTGCAAATTCAAACTTATTGTGCAATTTTACTTATCTAGAGTCCCTCCTACATCCAAAAATCCTAGTTGTCCGAAATCACAATGTGTCTTCCAGATAGCCCTCTGTTAGTCAGTCACTTTCATTTATCCAAATGCTTGATCTGAAATTCTTGGATGGCCCCCAGGCCATTCAGAGAAGTGTACTCTACAGATTGAAAAGATTTTATAAAAGTGAATGTTTCTAATAAAGTTTACAAGGTACAAGTTAAAAATGAAGGCATTGTATATCCAGGGTCAAGCTTGGGTTATGGAGAAAGACAAGTACAGGTTGAACCTCTCTAATCCAGAACTCTGGTCCAGAAACATCCGTCATCCAGAATGATTTGAGTTAGCCAGATTGTGACAGGGTGCTTGCCCTGCACTAGCCCTTTAAAGGCAAACCCCAGCCCGGAGCAAGGGTTGGGAGTACTGCCCCAGCTGAGGCAGGCCTCATTAATTAGGGCCCATCTGGGGCCTATAAAGGGAAGGACTCCTACAAGGAAGGAGGTAGAGGATGGGCTGCTGCTCTGGGAGAAGAGCGGGGAAGGCCTAGCTGCTAGGGGAGCAGAAGGCTCCCTGGAGTGAAAGCAGCACTGGGGAAGCAAGGAGGGGCTCAGAAGGCTCGGGCAGAGTAAGCTCCCCGGCTGCTGGGCCTGAAACACGGCCCATGGAGTAACAACTACCCCTGGAAGGGGGCCCAGAGACTGGTGTGGGCTCTCCCGTGACCGGGAGAAAGAGGGGAGATACCACCTGGAGGAAGGCACCCAGCAAAGGTGTGAAAGAGCTAATTCTCAGGCTGGTGGCACTGCAGGGGTGAGTCAGCCCCCTCACACAGATGTACACTTTTTTCCCTGTGGTTCCATAAAGTTTGTTTACAGCTTCCACTCTTAGAAGGCATTTAGGGTAAATTAGAACTAAACAGCATGGAACACTGAGAACTAAGAGCCCAGCAAGCAGTGGAAGTGTTGGCAATGCTGCTAGACAATACTGACCTCCTGTGGGCAGGCAAATTCTCTCCTTTAGAACTAGTCAGGTCCTGAGGGTGCTGGACTAGAGAGGTTCAACCTGTATTGGTTTGTACATGCATAATGAGCTACATAGTGTGCACAACCAAAACTGTCCCAAATTAAGGTGGATGGGTTTTTGAAGCATCAGTGAATAAACGTCCTTCAGGGTGCCACCCATAGAGGATATAAAGTCACAGTTTGTGGCAGTGAAGTGCATAGGCACGTGGGCAGAGTACATCCCTCAGGGGAGTGTCCCTTGGTCTATTGATGTCTTAGATTCTATGCTTTAGAACAACCCAATTATACTTTGCAATAACCTGAAACTATTTGTGGTGTGTTCAGCACTATATTTGTGCTGCTTCTACAGTGTACTATATTGCTCCTATTCCTGTAGTCAGAACAGTGGGATATAATATTCCCCATAAAATAGGGAAGGATATTACTACTAAATGGAGCTGTGCCATGCCACCAAGGCATGAAAAAAGAATGCACAAGCCAGCAGTGCACATAGCTAGAAATGCCCTCTGAAGAGCTTTAAAGGACATGTGGCTTTTGTACTTGAGCAGATGTGGAGCCCTGCATTGCCAAATGGCCAAATAAATGAGCAAGGGCTACACACAGGAGAGAAACACATACGGAATTTTTCCCAGTACCTGAGCTCTGAGATGAAGTCCACATGTACGATCTGAAGAGGGCCCATGTATGCTTAGACTTCACTGAAATGTTTCTCTTTAACCAACAGCAAATATACACTGCTCTGAACAACTGTAATTTACTTTTCTGGAATAATTAAAGCCAAAATGCAGCATTATCGCTGCCTTTTGTGTATCCACTTTAGTGCTGCTTTGACTCCTCCCACATTTCTTCAAACCAGTTTGGTGGAGCTTGCAGAGCTACACAGGGCCTTGGTATCACAGCAAAGCAAGTAAACTGGCTTCCACATTTTATTTTATAACTCCTAGATTACATGGAGCTCGAGCCATGGAAACACATGACCTACTGTTTTCCTGCTAAGATGATGCTCATGTCACTGGGTTTAGTGCCTATAGATTACAAATATAATCAGTGTTACTCTTAGAGTATATAGGGAGAGCTCAGTGCTGCAACAGGAAGGAGGGGGCCAATGTTAGTATTCCAAAGGAAGCTATAAATGTGGGCCAACTTTTGGAGTCCTTGTGCAATTAAAAGATCCACTGGCAAGGGAGTCTTGCCTCAGTCAGATTAAGATTTTATCTGAAGTGCTTATTGCACCTCCCAGAAGTAAGCACTTCTATCATGTATACAGGCAGTCCCCGGGTTACGTACAAGATAGGGATTGTAGGTTTGTTCTTAAGTTGAATCTGTATGTAAGTCGGAACTGGCGTCAGCCGCTGCTGAAACTGATCAGTTTCAACCGCGGCTGAATCTGGATGCCAGTTCTGACTTACATACAGATTCAACTTAAGAAAGCCAGGCGTCCCCAAGTCAGCTGCTGCTGAAACTGATCAGCGGCTGATTCCAGGAAGCCTGGGGCAGAGCAACTCTGCCTCGGGCTTCCTGTAGTCAGCCGCTGGTCAGTTTCAGCAGCGGCTGAATCAGGACGCCTGGGGCAGAGCAGCTGGGGTGCTGCCGGGTTGGTCCGGAGCGGCGCTGCGGGACCAACCCAGCAGCCCCCAGCTGCTCTACCCCAGGGGTAGGCAAGAAAAGCCTGGTTTGCTGGGGGGGCACTAGCTGCACCCCCTCCCCCAGCAAACCAGGGAGATGGAGAGCAAAGCCTTGGAGCACGCCCGCAGCAGGACAGCTCAAGCGCGCCCGGGCTGTCCCGCTGTGGGCGTGCTCCAAGGCTTTGCTCCTGTCCCCCTGGTCTGCTGGGGAGGTCCAGCAAAGCCGCTGGACCCCCCCAGCAGACCAGGGACACCCGAGCAAAGCCGTCGCCTGGGCGGCTTTGCTCATTTGCCCGGGAGCAAAGCCGCCCAGGCGACGGCTTTGCTCGGGTGTCCCTGGTCTGCTGGGGGGGTCCAGCAGCTTTGCTGGACCCCCCCCAGAAGACATGGGGGACAGGAGCAAAGCCGCCCAGGTGGCGGGACTCCCGCCACCTGGGCGGTTTTGCTCGGGTGTCCCTGGTCTGCTGGGGGGGTCCAGCGGCTTTGCTGCACCCTCCTCCCCCAGCAGACCAGGGAGACCGGGAGAAGCTTTTCTCGCCCCAGAGGACATGGGTGGCGACCTGCCGCCCGTGAGCTCCGGGGCGAGAAAAGCCCCGTTCGTAAGTGCGGATCCGACGTAAGTCAGATCCGCGTAAGTCGGGGACTGCCTGTATTAATGAACATTTGCCCCCAACAGGAATTTGTCCAAGTTAAACAAAAGAAATCAAGAATTACAGTCCCTCATTTGCTTAAAGTTTCCTTTGTGAAGTTCTAAATGTTTGGCATGTACTGTGCCATCAACAATGACACTTACGATTCTGTAGTACACTGCTGCTGTATTTCACCTTGCCATACTGTCCAATTACTCTAGGGCTGTGTCTACACTGGCGCAATCTTGAGCCAAAGCAGCCGCTCTTATGCAAAAACTTGCTGCCTGTCTACACTGGCTGTGTGTTCTTGCGCAAGTAAACTGACATTCTACTGTATGAAATCAGGGCTTCTTGTGCAAGAACTATGACGCGCCCGCTCAGGAATAAGCGCTCTTGAGCAACTGACCAGTGTAGACAGGCAACATGAATTTCTTGTGCAAGAAAGCCTTATGGTTAAAATGGCCATCAGAGCTTTCTTGTGCAAGAGAGCATCTACACTGGCATGGCTGCTCTTACACAAAAGCACATGTCAGTGTAGACACTCTTGCACAACTACTTTAACGCAAGAGTTCTTGTGCTAAAGATTTTTTGCGCAAGATCATGCCAATGTAGACTTAGCCTAGATGAAGAATAGTGAGCCATGTCAGAATAGCTGCTTTAATCTTCCTAAATCACTTCAGTTGCTGCAAAATTATTTTGATATGGCAGCACTAATTTGTATGAAGTCAGGTATCCTCCTCTTTACCCTAGTATGTACATCTAACAGACGGAGTCCTCCAGTCAGCTACACTGTAACTTATTGTCCTGGCATCCACTTTTTCATCTTAGCCTACTTCATGCAACATTCCTTTATCTGCAGTGAGAGATTACAAAATGTTCTCTTTTTGGCAAGATAAAGGATTTTGACTTATTTTATAATCTAAATAGATATGCCATGAGTCTTTTGAAGTCCACATTGCCTCTGACTGTTGGAACATCTGTAATGAAGGGAAACTTAAGGTGATCAATAAATGACAACACTGTTGGCCAGTCACCTTTCAGAATGCAAATGAGAGACCTGCTTTCCTCCTACCCCTGCCTGCCTGCAACACACACACACACACACACACACACACACACACACACACTCTCCTCATGTCCTCTTCTACAGAGAATTGCAAACATACAGCAGATGGAGGAGTGTAAAATAATAGGCCTCTGGAGTGCAAAGTACAGCTGTCTGCAGGCTAAGCTAAATTACACTGGTTGCCAATGGCCCCAAGTGGTCAAAGTGGGAGCTAAAGTTCAGCAAGAGATGTTTTAGCCATGCTCTGTTTTGCTCTGACTACACCCCTACACCAGAAAAAGGAAGGCAGTGGGCTATAGGAGTTCCTATGCCATTTATATATCACTGGAGAATCCCTATTTGACTGACCATCCCAGGCCTAGAAACAGACTGATTCTGCCAGCAGTCTGGTCCAATTTTACCTCCTTTCCTCATGTCTTTCCCTCTACTCTCCATTTGTGGATCTCCAGAATCTTTATATCTTCTGCATACCTTCAAGTGGCAGCAGTTGCTATGTATTCTTGTAATCTCTGCACTGTACAAGGTCAGGTTCTTTTCTTTCAGGTGCAGACCTCACCACAGATATCCATGGCTTTTGTCACCTTCAGGATGGGCTATGCCAGTGTAAAATACATGGAACTACTCTCACAAGCCAGCCACAAGGTGCAGCTAGCACAGAAGACAAGGGTCCTCCATTAAGTTTGACAGTCTGCACACAGCTGTCAGCATTTATTGCGGTTACCAAGTTTTCCAGATGAAGCTGAAGGTAATAGTTGTGACCTAAGAGGTTGTAAATAGTTTATGACCCAGCTATTTGGCAGATTACCTCGCTCCATTATACCGCAGCAGTTGTGAGCATCAGAGCAGCATGAGCTAACATTTCCACACAAAGTCTGGGGGCTGTTATCTCTCCCTCCCCAAAATGGGCTGATCTGGTTGCCTAAACTCAGGAGCAGACAGCACGACTTCATTTGGAACAGACCCAACATAAGTCAGCCTCTCCCACTTCAACAGCAGGTTTCCTGGGTCCCAAACATGTATTCCAGCTGAAGCATGTAAAGGTCAGGCATTCGTCTTGTGTAAGTGCACAGCAGCCATTAAGTCATAGCCTTTCCTTTATTTGATTTTTATCAAATTTAATAATTTTGTTTTTTAAAAAGTGGCCTTCTGGCACAACAGCAGCATTTTTCCACTGTACTGGGATTGACCCAGGTTTATAAATGAACATAGGTCTATGGTTTTCTGGCCAGTCTCACTCACAATATATCACACATTGAAACTTTTAAACAGGGGTGGGTTTTTTTCCTGCAGCTTATGTCTAGAGACCTGAAGCATCTCCTGCCTGACTAAAGTAAATGTGTAAACATCCACTGCAGGAACAGCTGTTCACTTTCTCTTCGATAGAATCTTAGGCCCCATCCACACTTCAGCCAAAGGTCTGCTTAAGATATGCAGTTCCAGCTACATAAACACACAGCTGAGTTGACATACCTTAAATTGAGCTTTGACACCACCCACACAGCAGGAGGTCAAGAGGAGAAACACCCCAGTAGGCTTTGCTTACTCCTCATGAGGAGGAGTTCCGTGTTGATGAACCACAGTCAGCGATTGAAGTAGTGGGTCTTTACTAGACCCGCTAAATCAAACTCCAGAAGATTGACCACTGCAGGTCGACTTGGGGGGGGTGCATATTTTCATAAATTATTCCACACATGGATGGAAAATGTTAGAGGGAACATTGGCTGTAAGCCAATATTTTCAAATCCAGCTAACCAAAGTTTGGCTCCTAAACTCATAGTTAGACACCTAAGGCCTTGTCTGCATTAAAAGGAAAATCCCTGCTGCCACAATTAATCTTCCAAACTTTGATATGAGTCTAGTTAAGACTTGCTAAATCAAACTCAGAGGGCACCCTTGCTGACATCCAAATATTCCTGCTGTTGTGAGGAATAAGACGCCAATGGAAGTGTTTGCTCCCATTGGCTTCCCACTGAGGAAACCACCAAGTTTGGCTTAAGGTAAGCTGACTCCAACTAAGGATTCTACGTAGCTGGAGTTGTGTACCTTAAGCCAAACTGCTGTGTCTAGTGTAGACCTGGCTTAAGTGTCTGTGGCCTGGTTTTTAGAGGTGTTGAGGACTTGCAGCTCCCAGAGACTAAAAGACAGGAGTTAGGATTGCTCAGCATTTTTAAAAAATGAAGCAACTCCTAATTCAGAGCCCAACAAGCTGCAGGTTTGAACATTTGGACCATAAGCTAAGTTCCCTCTGGGGCACACACCTGCACAGGCACGCAGAAAGAATTTTAATCCCACCCACCACCTCAGCAGAGCTGTGGAGCAGAACTCACCTTCCTAGAAGGTCAGCTGGTGGGCTTCGTGGAGGAGTTGCAGGGCAGGACTGCATGGCGGGCAGCTGTCTGTGTGCTGGGGCTGGAGCCGCCATCCTGGCACATGGGGCAGCTGCCTGCTACATGGCTCCACCCTGGGGACAGCTGGGCAGCCACAACGGCCCCACCTTCAGCCCTCCCCGGGGGAGGAGACGGGGGGAGCTGTGGCCAAAGCAGGCTGCATAGCAGCTGCTGAAGCTGGAGTTGGGCCCCAGCTGCAGCCTCGACAGCCATAAGGCTGCCCACCCAGGGAACAGTCAGGCAGCCATCCCACACAGCCCTGGCCCGCCAGACCTGGAGCTGGACTGTGGTGTAGCTTCCTATCCACTCTGAGCACAGCAGCAGTCCCATCTCTTCCTCTCCTGCCCATCTACCCCTCTCCCTCCACCCCCAATCACTGAAAAGTTATGGTAAACTTTGAGTGCAAACAAACTTTACAATGAGAAATCCCCAAGGTAGCTGTCCCTTGTTCTGTCTTGCCCTTGTGGAGATGTCACTCCCTGGTCATGGAGTTTTACTGCATTTCATGTCACTTCTAAACTATGATAAGTGTTTAAATGTTCAAAACATTAATCACCAAAAGATTTTAATCAACTTGATCACTAATTCAACAGTGCAATATCTAACCCCCGATGGCATTTGTGGAAAACGGAGCAGATGAAATCTCAATCCACATTTGCAATCAGATTTTTGGCTGGCCACTAACATTATAATGGGCCAAACAATCGCTGCTCCGCCCTTCCCTCAAAAAACCCCCCCAAATTTTTGAATAGTGGATGACTGAAAATTTAAATCAGGATGGAACGCCAGTGTCTTAGGTCCATCAGCATTGTACTACTCTCTTCACAGAAGAAGTACAACTCTGGTTTTTCCAGCCTAATAACTTTGAAAATATTTTCTTGCCACAAGATTTGTATCAAAGAACAGCAAGTATTTTAAGCAGTAGTGCTTAAGTATTACCAGGTTAAGGATTTGCTCTTGATGGTGTACACATTTTTATGCTCCGGCTCCAGGAGCAGCCACACTGCAGTCTGGGCTCGAGTTCTGGGGGCCACCACATAGCCTGCCCCTGGAGCAGCCACCACACAGCCCTGGCTCCAGCTCTCACCCTTCCCCAGTGCTGAAACTGGGGCCAGGGCCATGTGGTGGCTGCCTGGCTGCTCCCGGGGTGGAGCGGCATGGTGGGCTGCTGCCCCGTGTACCCAAGCTGGAACAGAGGTTCAAACGGAATCATTGACGTGAAGCTACTGCAGAACAATATCTGTCCCCACACAGACACGAAGCTAATAACAAAAGGTGTACAGTAAAGCTGCCTAACTCATAACAGAAAACTCATTGACACTTGCTTGGATTGGAGCCATTGGAATCTGCAAGAGCTGCCAGTTCTTACAGATGATTTTCAAGAAATGGAAGTCATGGGCATACAGGAAACACAGATGGAAAACAGAGTGTAATGTAACCAAAGAAAAACCAAAACTAAACTAAAAATCCTCAAGGAATAACCAAGCACTATATCACAGGATGAAACAGAGAACTGAGTAGAAACGCGGTGGCTTAAGAAGCATATTTGACCAATTATGAATTTGAAAA
The DNA here is from genome assembly GCF_049634645.1 of Pelodiscus sinensis. Classification (NCBI taxonomy): domain Eukaryota; kingdom Metazoa; phylum Chordata; order Testudines; family Trionychidae; genus Pelodiscus; species Pelodiscus sinensis. The sequence continues at coordinate 95,689,044 of NC_134716.1, forward strand.
ATAGATCCAACTGTTACAAAATTTTACAGAGTTCAACATTAATCTATCCTATCCAATTAAATTCAGTCTTGCTCTGATATACACGGAATGGGCTTGAGCTATTCTACAGATACGTGGAAGGTGACAAACAAACCGATGGACAAAATATATACTTCTTAGAGCTGCAGCCAGGGCTGCATGGTGGCTGTCCAGCTCTACCCGGGGTACCAAATCATGGCTGAATTTTGAAGTATTCTTTTTTGTATTTTATATTAAACATTTAAATTCATGCACCTTGTTAATTATCCCTTGTATTAGTATTCTTTCTTCCATAACATTAAAAAATATATATATATTTGTTAATAACAGATGGATGCCACATGGGCACACATCCGAACAAGTGCACATGACCTCAGTATTGGTGCACAAGACAAAACTCAATCCGCTCACGGATGGAAAACCTTAGAGGGAACACTGGTCATAAGCCCCAGGAACAACTTATAACTGCTAGCTTCCAGTACATATGCTTTAGCAGTAGAACAACAGAGTAAAACCCAGGTTAAAATTTGGGATTATAGAACAGAAAATCAACCACATACAAGGCATAACAGGCTAAAAAGAATGAAACTGTCCTATAAAATCAAGAAGAAAATGGTCACTTCTTTAAGCTGTAGGTTGCAGATATTTACTGTCAAATAAACTCTCTCAGCCAAGGAGAACTTTATCATGGAAAAAAAGTGTGTGTTTGCAGTGCTGAAAACTCTGGAAGGGACCTCACAAGGAAGAAACCAGAAGGGAACACCACCTACTGGAAGGCATGGGATGCGTAGTACTACGGATGGGGGTTCCACGGCCACCACCCCCAAAAGGAAACGACGGGTGGTGGTGGTCAGGGACTCCCTCCTAAGAGGGACTGAGCCATCCCTCTGCCGTCCGGACCTGGAATCTCGAGAGGTGTGCTGCTTACCGGGAGCTCGCATTCAGGATGTCACTGAGAGGCTTACCAAGCTGATCAAACCTTTGGATCGCTACCCCTTCCTGCTTCTCCATGTGGGAACTAATGATACGGCCAAGAATGATCTTGAGCGTGTTACTGCAGATTATGTAGCGCTAGGAAGAAGGATCCAAGTGGTATTCTCCTCCCTCCTCCCTGTTGAAGGGAAAGGACTGGACAGGGATCATTGAATTGAGGACGTAAGTGCGTGGTTGCGCAGATGGTGTAGCAGAGAGGGCTTTGGTTTCTTCGACCATGGGACTCTGATCCGGGCGCAAGGATTGTTAGGAAGAGATGGGATCCACCTAACGAAGAAAGGAAGGAGCATCTTCACGGGCAGGCTTGCACACCTAGTGAGGAGGGCTTTAAACTAGGTTCGTCGGGGGATGGTGGCCAAAACCCTGTAGGGAGTGGGAAAGTCGGATACCGGGAAGAAATGCAGAGAGGAAGGGACAAGAAAGGAGGGCACATGTTTCAAATGGAGAAGATAGGACAATCAACTGGTTACCTGAAGTGTTTGTACACTAATGAGAGAAGCCTGGGCAACAAACAGGAAGAACTGGAGGCCCTGGCCCAGACCAAGAAATATGATTTAATTGGGATAACAGAGACTTGGTGGGATGACTCGCATGACTGGAGCGCTGTCATGGAAGGGTAAAGACTGTTCAGAAACAACAGGCAGGGGAGAAAAGGAGGAGGAGTTGCACTATATGTAAGAGAGCATTATGATTGCTCTGAACTCCAGTATATAGAGGGAGAAAAACCTGTTGAGAGTCTATTGGTTAAGTTTAAAGGAGCAAACAACAGCATTGATGTTGTGGTTGGTGTTTGCTACAGGCCACCGAATCAGGTGGATGAGGTAGATGAGGCTTTCTTCAGACAACTGAGAGAAGCTTCCAGATTGCAGGCCCTGGTTCTCGTGGGGGACTTTAATCACCCTGACATCTGCTGGGAAACCTATACGGCAGCACACAGACAATCCAGGAAGTTTTTGGAGAATGTTGGGGATAACTTCTTGACACAGGTGCTGAAGGATCTGACCAGGGGCCATGCGCAGCTTGACCTTCTGCTCACAAACAGGGAGGAACTAATAGGGGAAGTGGAGGTGGGTGACAACCTGGGAAGCAGTGATTATGAGATGGCAGATTTCAGGATCCTGACCAAAGGAAGAAAAGAGAGTCGTAAAATACACACCTTGGACTTCAAAAAAGCAAATTTTGACTCCCTCTGAGATCTGATGGGCAGAATCCCCTGAGATGTTAACATGAAGGGGAAAGGTGTCCAGGACAGCTGGCAGTATTTTAAAGAAGCCTTATTGAAGGCACAGAAAGAAACCATCCCAACACGTAGCAAGAGAGGCAAACATGGCAGGAGACAGGACTGGCTTACAGGGGAAATCCTTGGTGAAATTAAGCACAAAAAGGAAGCTTACAAAGAGTGGAAACTTGAACAAATGACCAGGGAGGAGTTTAAAGGTATAGCTCGAGAATGTCAGGGGGCTATCAGGAAGGCAAAAGCGCAAATGGAATTGCGACTGGCTAAGGATGTGAAGGATAACAAGAAAGGTTTCTACAGGCATGTTAACAAGAAGAAGGTGATCAGAGAGGGTGTGCGGCCCCTACTGGATGAAGGAGGTAACCTAATGACAGATGATGTGGGGAAAGCTAAAGTACTCAATGCTTTCTTTGCCTCTGTATTCACGGACAAAGTCGGAACCTAGACTTCTGCGCCAAGTGACGCAAGATGGGATGAAGATGGACAGCCCGTGGTGGGTAAAGAACAGGTTAGGAACTATTTAGAAAAGCTAAACGTACATAAATCCATGGGTCTGGACTTAGTGCATCCGAGGGTACTGAGGGAATTGGCAAATGTCATTGTGCAGCCTTTGGCTATTATCTTTGAAAAGTCGTGGCGATTGGGAGAAATCCCGGATGATTGGGAAAAGGCAAATGTAGTGCCCATCTTAAAAAAAGGGAAGAAGGATGATCCAGGGAACTATAGGCCAGTCAGTCTTACCTCGGTTCCTGGAAAAATCATGGAAGGGAACATTAAGGAATCCATATTGAGGCACTTGGAAGAGAGGAAAGTGATTAGGAATAGTCAGCATGGATTCACGAAGGGCAAGTCGTGCCTGACCAATCTGATTAGCTTCTATGATGAGGTAACTGGCTCGGTGGACATGGGGAAATCAGTGGATGTTATATACCTTGACTTTAGCAAGGCTTTTGATACGGTCTCCCACAATATTCTTGCCAGCAAGTTAAGGGATTGTGGATTGGATAAATGGACGGTAAGATGGATAGAAAGATGGCTAGAAGGCCGGGCCCAGCGGGTAGTGATCAGTGGCTTGATGTCAGGATGGCGGTCGGTTTCTAGTGGAGTACCCCAAGGTTCGGTTCTAGGACCAGTTTTGTTCAATATCTTTATTAATGATCTGGATGAGGGGATGGATTGCACCCTCAGCAAGTTTGCGGATGACACTAAGCTGGGGGGAGAGGTAGATACGCTTAAGGGCAGAGATAGAGTACAGAATTACATAGACAAATTGGAGGATTGGGCCACAAGAAATCTGATGAGGTTCAACAAGGACAAGTGTAGAGTCCTGCACTTGGGATGGAAGAATCCCAAGCATAGATACAAGCTGGGGACCAACCGGTTAAATAGTAGTTCTGCAGAAAAGGACCTGGGGGTTACAGTGGATGAGAAGCTAGATATGAGTCAACAGTGTGCCCTTCTAGCCAAGAAGGCTAATGGCATATTAGGTTGCATTAAGAGGTGCATTGCCAGCAGATCCAGAGATGTCATCATTCCCCTTTATTCTGCTTTGGTGAGGCCGCATCTGGAGTATTGTGTCCAGTTCTGGGCCCCCCACTACAAAAAGGATGTGGACGCATTGGAGAGGGTCCAGCGGAGGGCAACCAAAATGATTAGGGGGCTGGAGCATATGACTTATGAGGAGAGGCTGAGGGACTTGGGTCTGTTTAGGCTGCAGAAGCGAAGAGTGAGGGGGGATTTGATAGCAGCCTTCAACTTCCTGAAGGGAGGTTCCAAAGAGGATGGAGAGAGGCTGTTCTCAGTAGTGACAGATGGCAGAACAAGGAGCAATGGTCTCAAGTTGTGGTGGGAGAGGTCCAGGTTGGATATTAGGAGAAAACTATTTCACTAGGAGGGTGGTGAAGTACTGGAATGGGTTACCTAGGGAAGTAGTGGAGTCTCCATCCCTAGAGGTGTTTAAGTCTCAGCTTGACAAAGCCCTGGCCGGGTTGATTTAGTTGGAATTGGTCCTGCCTAGAGCAGGAGGCTGGACTTGATGACCTTCTGAGGTCTCTTCCAGTTCTATGATATATATTCCCTGAGGGATGACAGAGTGATGTCATCACATCATCTGTGTCCACAGGAGCTAAGCCCCACCCATTCCCAACATGGCCCTCCCCAGGGCCCATGTGGAGAGCAACCAGGAAAGGGGGAGAGGGTGAAGAGGAGAGAGTCTTGGCTGTCACGCCACCGCCTGGCCTTCTCTGGTGGCCATGGGGGATAGGGAAGGGAGAGCCAGGGTGGCCTACCCCCAAAGAAAGGGGGGTTGGCAAGTGTAGTGAGCAGGGGGCGCAGCCCCCTAGGTGGTTAATCTTCAAAATTTGATGTAACATGAATCAGTAGCACATTTTGTTGTTTTTTTAATAAAAAAAGGAATGTTGTGAATTGTAGATTTACTGCCCCTTCTCTGCAAGAGGCCAATTTTCTATCAAACCAAATACATTACGAAAATATAGACCACCATTTCCAAAGCCCATTTGCTAGGTTGCCAAAACAGTAACACCACAATAGAATCATGCAGTTGGAAGCGTTAACGCAGTAGCCTTTATGCCAAGCTGAGAGCTTGGCGTATCAGATTCTGTATCAGATTGGAGCATACAACTGACCTTGCAACATTATTTTTCCTTTAACATAAATTGTGGTCAGTTATACAAGCAGTTCACCCTGGCTGACTGCAGTACTTCCCTCAAATTATTGTACAGCTGTCTATCTCCAACAGTGATGTCAGAGCACCCTGTGTACTCTGATCTGAGAGAAACAAGGTCCCAAACAGTTATCACAGACTCCCTAATGATGCATGAATGTGTGTGCATGAGGCTTTTTTACATGAGAACATCATTACTCTCTTTGCTGCTGAAGCCAAAGACTAATGCCATGAAAAGCCAAAGTGACTGGAAATGTCATTAGTCACTACGTCTGGCCACTAGCCTCTTATGTGCCTTGCCAAGCCTTACATATTCTACAATACACTCTTGCAGTGCCTTTCTACCTGTTGTACCAAGAGGTCTGTTCTACCTAGTATACCAATGCAAACTCAGAAGATGGGCTAAACCAAGTAGCCTAGGGGTGGCCGAGCCACATGTGGCTCTTTGGTTAAAGAAATGCGGCTCTTGTTCTGAGCCATGTGCCCAGACTGCTCTTGGCCAGCTGCTCTGCACACACACCCCAGCGCCTGGAGGGCGAAGCACATGGTGGCGACTCCAGAACCCAGTCATTGGGTTGGGGGGGCAAAGGGAGGATGGGGGTGCCTGGCTCTGGAAGAGGGGAAGAGGATTGGGTTAGAGCAGGGTGATAAAGCACCTTAAACTCAGTCTTCATGGATGCAGAATAAGGCAGCCAACAGATGTCATTTAAATTCCTTGGGGGGGGGGGGAGGGGGAAATCAGCATGTACCTGCTTTACACTTTTTTTTTTTAAACAAAAATTCAAAGTCTATTGTTTGCGAGGCAGAAGCAATTATTCTGAGATGAGTCTTTCCATTCTTGTTTTTAAACCTCTCATATTTGCAGTCTGGGTCAGACCTGAATTTTTAGAACTATAAAAAAGCCATAATCTTCGTAAGTTTAAAAAAAAAAGAGAAAAACCATACCACAGATCAACAAGCTGGAGTGAAACAGGCACTTCAAATTGTGCTAATTTACTTCTCAGTTCAGTTTAATTAAAAAAAACTCACAGGAAATAATAGGGCAGTAGTGTTAAATGTAAAATACATGGCGAGGATGCTTTTTTTTAGTGAGAATATTACTGTATTTTTAAAGGTTTTTTTTTTTTTAAGTTGATGTTTGTTCCTTGTCAAGTTCTCTGAAGATCTACGGACTAGCTGTGAATTTTTTAAAGTGACTAGAGACTTTATTGGTTTTTGTCCGAAATGTCCTGTAATGTTATTTTTTATCACTACATTTTGTGCACTATATCTATCTATAGATATATAAAAATATATAGTATGTGGCTCTTCACACTCTTTCCACAGCTATTTTGGCTCTTGGTCTCTAACTGGTTGGCCACCCCGGGGTTAGCCCATCAGTCAAACTGGTGTCCCAGAATATGGCTGCTGCCACATGTTCACAGCTACTTGGAACCAGAGATGAGTGGGGTGTGGCCTGAGGACCAATGAAACAGAACCACTCAGAGTCCACTGGCTCTGACTTTCAGAAGTGCAATGGTTATATTACTTTGGCTAACATAAGCATGCCTGGATTGTGATCTTACCTCATTCTAACTCAAATATGTGCAATGTAAGGACTTCTCCACACATCCAGGTTGCACTGCTTTAACTATACCTGTTACTTTAAAGCTGTACAGTTCCCCTTCCCATCCTTCACCCCAAAGTATAGATACAATTACACTAGTATAGCTTTAAATACAATGAGTAGTCCTGTGTCACCTTACATACTAACAAACTATATATAATATCATGAGCTTTCATGAACAAAACCATAGCTGTTGAACAGGAAGAAGCTCTGTTTATATAAGGCACCAATATAACTGCAGCAACAGTAGTGTTTATATTGGTATAACAATGTCTGTGTTTGTTTTTAAAACTAACACCGCTAACCCAATAATTGTTCTGGTACAAAATCCGTGTGTAGATCAGACCTAAGTAGGATCAGCCCCCACAGCCTTAAAGAGAACCATTTTCTAGAGAAAGATCTTTAGCACCACCTGCTGGCTACTGGCACATATTATTGAACAAAAGTCCCACAGGATGGTTTGAGAGTTGTACAATATCCCAACTATCAGGGCCAACTTGAAAGGCTAACAGTCAATACAGGAGATATAGGGCAAAGACATTCAATTGAGCAGATTTGTACACTCTGCTATTAAAGTTTTCAGAAGTGTCAGACTTGAAGTCCATAGTGTTATTTGTATTACTATAGCACCTGTCAGCTCATGCAGCAGACCTCAGTGTACTAGGAAACATATAAACACAGAACAAAAAGATGGCCCCTGCCACAAACATTACAATCTAAGTAGAAGACAAACAATGGATGAGTAAAAGTGGGGATCTGATTGGTGAAGGCATCAAGGCAAAGGAGAGTTTTAAAAGGGGATTTTAAGGTAGTTTTGGAGGCAATTCCTCCCAAGTGAGAGAGTAGCATGGGAGAAAGCTTGAAGGTACCCATATGAAAATTTAACAAATGGGTGATGGAGGCTGATTGCAGGTGGGAGCTGACATTTCCATACTGAATAAGAGATAAGTAGGGTATGGATACACCATAAATAGCCTTGAAAGCAAAAGGAAGAAGCTTACATTTGATGTGATAAGAGACTGGGGGTGGGAGGGACCACACAGCAATGAAGGAATTTAAAGAAAGTCTGATGTCAAAGCCAAGGGCTAAGAGAATGATCTATACAGTAGCATTTTAAACAGATATGAGAAGACCAAGATAGTATTTGACAAGGCCAGAGAGAAAGCGGTAGTAATCGAGATGATAGCCTGACCAAGTTGTGTGGGCAGATATTTTCTTATTTTAGGCAACACCAATAAAACTGTCATATATGTTTTGCCAAAAGAATCTGTAATGTTTAGACATAGCTGGAAGGTGAAGATCTAGAGAAAGGATGCGGAGAACAGAGATATCTGTATCACTTTTATTAATGTGTGTACGTCAGTTTAACTGCTTGATGTTATTCCATCTCATTAAATGGAGTTGAATCAAAAGACGCTGTTAGGAAAAAAACAGGAAATGAAAAAAAACAGGAAATGAAACAAGTGACAAAAGCCAGAATTAAAACATCTTGTGAAGAATTACTTGGCCATTAACTGAGAAAATATTTCCAGAAAAAGAGGTTTATTTGAAGGGCTGTTCACAGACAGGCTGAGATACAGGTTCTGTGGCAGGGGCCTGGGCAGCAAGACTATCCCAATGCCCAGGTATGTAGCCCTTCTGTTTTAAGCTTCTCTCTGATTGTTGAGCACCTGGGTGCACACAAACAATATGCAGGTTTTTGAAGATGCTGTTTTGAATCACTTTAAATTAGCTTTGGTCACAAATCACAGGATTGTGGTCGAGTTTCTTTCAAGTGCAAAATATATTTGTGCCAATCATTTTAACATTGTTGGAAAACAGGGAGCTGCAACTCACAGTTCCAACCTAACAACAATTGCATCATTGAATAACTCCCTTGAGAGGTGAAGAAAACAAAATCTGTAACCTAAGGTCAGGGTCATCTCTTGGAGGGTGCAGGGTGTAGAACCTGGGGCAACCCCTCCCCCCATCCCCATAGCACCACCCTGCTTTGCCCTGACACACTCCTTCCCATTCCTGCTCCATCACCTACCCCCACACAACATAAGCCAGGGGATTGCCAGGGGCCAGGTGGCAATAGGATTTGCTTCCCTCCTCCCAAACTCACCACAGCAGTGGAAGCCAGCTTGGCCCAGATACCTACTCTGCCCCGCCCTGCCATCCTCTCTCAGCCTGCTGTGCCTGCTTTTCCATAGTGGCAGGAAGCAGAACATCTTAGGGCTGGGGTGTTCTGCGTCCTGTTGACACAGAGAAGCCAAGCACAGCACACCGTAGCAGGCTGCTGGGGCCACTCCAGCTCCTGCTGCCACAGTGAGAGGAAAGGAGGCGACCCTTGAACCAGGTTCCCATAATATTCTGGTCCCCTCCCATACGAAGAATGGTTGAGGTGACCACCACAGCCTTCCCCCCGCCCGCCCCAAAGCACAGGGCCTGGGGCACCCCAAACCATCCTAAGCATGAGACAAGTTCTACTAAAAGTGTATACTCAAAAGAGACTGCACAGGGGGATAAGGCAGAGATCATCCTGTGACCATGATAGAGGTCTGAGATGAAGATGAAGCCCAGGTTATGGGCCTGAGCAACAAGGGTCATCCATATTGATCAAAAACATTGACCAAAAACAGAGATAGGAGTTGCAGGTGGGGGAAAAGATAAGAGCTCTGACAAGCTTCTTTTGATACATGTATTTGCAAATATATTAACTAAATGCAAAGCTATTGAAATTTAATAGCGCCCTAGTATCTTTGCTACATAAATGGTAAGATGTGTTATGCAGTAATATGGAGTTCATTAGGCTTTCTGGAACCGCCTACTTTTAAAGCAAGAAACCATATGAATATATAACATATCCACTGGAAATTAATATATCTGGAAATGCTTAAGCAATGTTCATACCAACTTAGACCAAAAATCCCATCTTCAAAGATTTAAAAAAACGAATGGTCCTGTAACACCTTAGAGTCTAACAAAAAATGTGGTAGCATGAGCAGAATCCACATCTTCAAATAAGTGGAGCAAAAGGCACAGAAACCCCAACATTTAAAGCAGAAAAGGGACAGCAGAAGGGTGGAAAACACCTATTATCTTGTCTGTACTAAATGAGGCTAAAAGAACGGGCTGTGTCCAATATTCAGCTTTTGATGTCATTTGGATGTTGAATACAATGGGCCATCCAATTCATGTTTTTGTTCAGTCCTTGAGTGATGGTCAAATTTGAATATGAAAGCCAGTTTCGTAGTGTGTCTCTACACTTGGTTCCTGAAATTACCTTGTAGAAGAATGGCTACTTTTAAATCCATCACTGACTTCCCAGGCAGGTTAAAATGTTGCCCCATAGGTTTGTGTGTTATTTTAAATATCTGATGTACGTCCATTAATCTGTGTCATAGAGACTGTCTAGTTTGGCCAAAATACATGACAGAGGGACATTGCTGGCACAGATCACATTAGAAAATGTGCCATTGTATGAGCCTCTGATGTGGTGGCTTATGTGGTTAGGTCCTGTGATGGTATCACTTGCACAGAGTTTATTCAAGGGGTAGGTTCCTGGGTAAGTATGCTTGAGGTATGATGCATGGTTGCAGGAAAGAATTTGCTTCAGGTTGGGGGGCTGTCTATAGCGAGGACTGGCCTGCCTCCCAAGGCCTGAAAGAAAAAGCGGGATCATTTTCCAAGATAAGGTGTAGATTGTTAATGATGCACTGGAGGGGTTTAAGTCGGGGGCTGTACGTGATGACTAGTAGTGTTGTTTTGTTTGTTGGGCCCATCTTGAAAAAGCTGATCTTAGGTACTCATCTGGCTCTGTCAATGTTTTTTTACTTCCTCAGGTAGATATTTAAGTTAAGAATGTCTGATAGAAACCCTGTGTTTGTCTGTGGGATTGGAGCACAGGGCCTGGTTGTAAACAATTGATCATGTGATATGTCCTGGATAGAATCTAGAGGCATGTAAGTATGTATAATGGTTGGTACGTTTCCAGTATAAGATCGTGGAAATGTGGCCATTGTTTAAGCGTACTATAGAGTCAAGGAAGTGGAACCAGGCTAAGGCTGATGATGGGATGGAAGTTGTTGAAATCCCTATGGAATTCTTCAAGGTCTCTTTCTCATGGGTCCATATAATGAACATGTCATGTCATTAGTGTGGACTAACGAGAGTAAAGATGCTAGGAAACCAGAGCTGAGGAAGCGCTTTTCAAGGTCAGCCACAAAGATGTTGGTATATTGTGAGGCTATGCAGGTGCCCACAGTTGTGCTGCTGACTTGAACATATAACTGTCCCCAAATTGGAAATAGTTGTGGGTGAGGACAAAGGCACATAGCTCAGTCACCAGGTGTTCAGTGGCATCATCGGGGATTGTGTTTGATAGTTTTCTGATAACAGAGGTAGGTTGTGCCTATGAAAGCTCATGATACTATACATTTATATTGTTAGTCTAAGGTACTACAGGACCACTTGTTTACATTTTCTTAAGTTACAGACTAACATGGTTACCTCTCTTAAATGCTTCAAAGATTATTAATAAAGGACTATGACTGATGACTAAACACTAAGAATAAATAAAGTTTTAAAATACTATTTTGAGAATCAAAAAGCATTAAGAATTTATGGAATTATTTGAAACCACTAATACATTATTCATGAGCTGAAAGTTACTAAGATCTACCTAAGAAAACACTGAACCAGTGATTGGATGAGAACTAATTTGAACTTAAGCAAATGTGAAGTGTTTTCCTCCTTGCATAAAACTCTGAATTGAGCAAGAAGTTCACTCTCGTCCCCTCAGCTTTACAATACTCAGCACAAGTCATTGTGCTCATCTGTGCAAGATAACTGTAAGAGACCAAAAAAATTAGAGCAGCATCACAAAGAAAACCAAATAGCTCCAATGACATCTTCAGGCCTTTTGCTATCATTTTACCCATCTATGCTGAAAGCACTGCCAAAATTAAATTAAATTTTTATTCTAAAAGGATATTGAAATGCTATTGCATTTTCAGACACTAAAACAGATTGCCATTAAACATGTATTCCTTGAAAAGAAACTTAGGCTTGATGTTGGTAAACAGAGACAAATCGTGAGATTTAATTTTCACTTAAAATTCTTGTTTTTCATTAATTTGCCTGTCTTAAGACAACTCCTTATATGGCTACTTTTGTGTGAGAATATTAGCCTTAGTTTCATAGGACTTAAAGGTACTCACCTTTGCCCATTTATAAATATTCATGTTACCCATGACATACTAATCAGGACTCAACTGCCCTTAATGAAATTATTTTTTCCGTGTATAAACTGTTTTAATTATTTTGGATTCACTGCTACTTCTGGGGAATACCATATACTCTCCTCCTTAAGAATCACAAGAGACCAGTACCCCCACCCAGAGGTAGGACTAGTCTCCAAAGGTATAATCTCCATTAAAAGTTCTCCACATGCAGAAAATACTGTTTACCATTTTTGTTCTGGTTCAGTATTCTCTTTTCCTTTAAATTAATCACTGTGGTTTTTACATGCTTTTAGGCACAGATTACCATGCACCTAAAATAGTGAGTAACCACCTTGAAGTGATATTTAAAGATGCAATTATTAAAATTTGGCCTATAATTTTCTTATTTCTCTAGACTACATATATTTTTGTACTTTCTGGGATAACTTACTTGGCATGCAAACACACACCTCTGAGGTTCAACATCAAACTGCCAAAACTCTAACCCCGCTGCACAACTGTAATATGCAAAAGCATTGTCAAACCCTCCCGAACAAATAAATCCTGACTAGCCATCGGGTAAAATTTGTCTTTTAAAAATGGTGAGCATAAAACATTGCTTGGCAAATATATGCTGTATATATAGCTAATAAAGACTTAAAGCATAGCTGTGTAAAAAAAAATCCCTCAAATCCTAAGCCCTGTTGAGAGCAGGTGGTTTATATCCCAAGTCCTACATAAAAAAAAGGACAGGGATATCTAAATTAATCGGGTCATGCCATTAGCCCTTGGTAGAGTACAGGCAAGGTGCATAATGCGAACAAGTGGAAAATACAAACCAGATTAAACTGTCAAAACTGAGTGATGACAGAGGAGCATTTCTTAAACATGGAAATTCTTGTTAGGAAAAGAACCAGGAAATTAAAACATTCAGATAACTTTCAGATATCCTGTGCCCAAATAAACACATGCTTAAATATGTTCAGTTTATAGTACAAACCCGATTTCATGCATGTATTTGTTTAAACACCTCCTTTTACAATTTTGCCAAAACGAGTCTAATGTTCACTTGTAAAAAGTTTTCCCAACCCCAAACATTTAGTATTTTAATCAAAAAATTCTGCCCTTTAGGAAAATGACTTTCATAGTGAAAATTAATCTTGGATAAAACATAACACTATGCAGGATCTAGCAAAATAGGAAATATTTCAAGGGGAAAATCTGCATACATCTATATAGGTCTATATTATAGAACTAGAAAATTGTATCATGCATTTATGCTTTAAATTATGCTATATGGCAGGGCTACTCAACACGTGGCCCGTAGGCTGCATGCAGTCCGCGGCCTATTTGCGGCCCGCGGTGCAGTTTGGATTTATACAGGGCTCAACATGGCCTGCAGGTGGGAACCAAAACAAAAAATTAGTCAATATAATGGTCTTCTGTTGATATGCATTTTAGTAGTTAAATTCCTGGACTGTCATTGCTCTTTAAGAGCGCTGTCATATGGGTGGAAATTGGGTATATATTGAATTTTATTAATATCAGCAGAACTGACTTAAATGGGGCTTGCGTGTGTGTAGTCTTGCCTTAATCTTTGAATTCATGCCCATCAGTGTGAAAAGCTATTTGCATATACAGTGAACCCTCGTTTATCGCGGTAGATAGGTTCCAAACCCGACCGCGATAGCTGAAAATCCGCGAAGTAGGGACACCATATTTAACATGCATATTCAGACTTTTAAAACCCTCCCTTTACGCTTGGGAGCCATTGCAGGGGTTAAACAGAAAGTTCAACAAAAAGTTCAACTTCAAACAGTCACGCACAGCACAGGTTAAAGTTACACAGTAACGTAGCAGCATCTACCCGGCGAGAGAGCGGCAAACAAAGTGGCCGCGAGAAGATGCTACTGGTCGGAGACAAGTAATGAAAAAAGTCCGCGAAGTCGTGAATCCGCGATGGTCGAACCGCAAAGTAGCGAGGGCTCACTGTATATTTGCCTGTATATGCAACCACATTTAAGTTGCGGCCCTCGGCATGTGCTGTGAGTATCATTGTGGCCCCCCAGGGCTTCCAAAGTTGAGTAGCCCTGCTATATAAAATTGGAACAACCTCAGAAGGAAAAATGTAAAGAAATAAAAACAATATAAACCCATAATGTAAATTTGGACATGCCTAATACTATCTCCAATAATAAACAAACATATCAATACCACAGTGGTTTAAGAATTATAGTGCAACTATAAAAATCATGTTTAACAAGGCCGCTGAAATCAACTGCTTATTGTACCAATGAAACTGATAGCAGTAAATGCAAGGATTAACATCATGGCTTTTTTTCCTAAGAGTGTAAAAGGCAACCATTGCTGCTATAATATACTTGCAACCTAATAAAGATCAAGCAAATTGCAAGTGGATTTTATAAACAATACTTGTGATGCTATGCACTGAGACAATATTCTGTAAATCCAGTTTATTTTCCATGTAGATCCAGACAGCAGAGTCAATGTTTATGCATGTGAATAATTTATCAAAATGTTTATTTTTCCCACAAAAAATCCTTGTTAACATCCACTCTAAGATTCCTGGACCTGAAGCAACCAAATAAAGCTCTTGATCTGAGGTCAGTTCTATAAATCTGTAATTGTAGCAATAGTCTTTTTGCTGTTACAATAATTAAACTATTAATTGCTAAAGAGCAATTATGTTTGGAAAAAGTGGAACAGAACAACAGCTCAATTCAAGAAAACAAAGTTTTAGTGCACTTTGCTTATTTAAGCCAACATGATACATTGCCCCTTTTTTGCTTATTAAATGGACTTGAGCGTTTCCATTGTAAAAGAAATGTCTCAGCAAGCAAAACACTGTCAAGTTGCCCCTTTTTGTTAAAGACCTGGACATTTAAGACAGAAGCTTTGCAAAACATTATACAATTTTTGTTTTTATTATTAAATGAGAAAATCTCATTTGTTACATTGTCACATTGCTAGTCAGAGAAATGCTGCAGTGATGAAGAAAGTCGACGCTGGATCAACCAAAGTCCTCATTCTACAACATTCATTTACAAAGTAATTATAGTAATGTTCACAGCCCAACACAACATTCCTTGTTTTCTTCAGAGAGAAGTCCCAAAATTCTTCCTCCAATGGGGGATTTTTCTACATAAATTATAGCTTGAGAATGGGGGTTGAACAATTCACCCCCAAATCTGCATGAGATCACAAAAATTTCTAAAGCTGTTAGAGAATTCTTCACACATCATCATCATCTGATGTGTCACTGCTGCTTGTTTCAGTATCCTCATTCTCAATCGTGGGTTTGAAAGTGCTGTTTTTCCAGGGGCTAAATTTAAAGTCACAGATGAGGCCATTTTTTAGAATGCCATTTTTTCTAAGGCCATTTTTTTGTAACTGAAATGTAAAAGAAAATAGTTAGTGGGAAGAAAATTGACAGCAGTAATTAATTACACTAAACAATGTTTCTTTTTTGATCAACTGTGGATCTTGTAGGACATTTCAAATATATTACATGGTAAGATTCATTTTTTTCATATCAATCAGGATAATATTCTAATGATGCGGGAAAAACTGTCACAATGGCTTCTTCGCCTCTTTTCCTGGAAACCTTTTTCCGGTGATTCCAAGCCAAAGAAACCCCAGATTTCAGAAAATTATGCAACTGTAAAAGAGTCCGCAGAAAGAAAACCCCCTCTAGTCTGATATGAAGGAATTGGAGAGTCTATGGACTCCATGGAGCAACATCACTGGTAGCAAAGAAAGCAAATTAAATAGTTTTACACCATAAGTACTAGATATAAGCTTACCTTTAAGTGACAAGAAATGTGATGCAAAATGAACTTGCAAGGCTCACTCAACTATGGATTTTTAGAGCCCTGAAAAATTATTTCTGACGATCATACGGGGGGGGGAGGTGTTAAATACAAAAAACTCTTAAGAGACAAGGTGGATGAAGTAATATCTTTTATTAGACTAATTTCTGTTGGTGCAATAAACAGAAGTTGGTTCAACATCTCACCCACCTTACCTCTCTAATATCCTGGGGCCAACATTGGAATACCACTACTGAATAAAATCCTGTAAAATCATCCAGATTTCTGAATTTCCCTTCAGATTGCAGAACATATAATATGTATGTGCTCCGAAGCCATCTCGCACTACCTAGTTCGCTTAATGTCACAACCTAATATTGGCATATCCCTCCATTGTGTTTTGAAAGAATGTGTAAACAAATAAAATGCAAATACTTGGTAGTTTTTAATAAGTATCACCTGTTCACTAATGACTTGGAATTCCCTCATCTCATCCTCTGTTAGTGGAGCACAGGTTTCATCATTTTCACTATCTTCCTGCCAACCCATCTCCTTCAACAACCTTTGGGGGAAAAAAGACAATATTGTGACATTTACATTAAACATTCAAAATTCTGGTTTTTGAACACTATTTAAATAGGTCTTCAAAAATTGTGATCAATACCCAGTTGCAAAATACACATACTTCATAGGGTTTGTTTGGTTTTAACAACAGTGTTTGTTGCTTTTATTTAACATATGCATAGAGTCTGAAATGGCAGGAGCTAACCCTTCAGAATTATTCTGGCTCTTCAGTAAACACGTATATTTATAACCAGGGCTTCACAAACGGCGGCGAAAGCCGCTTGCCAGCCTCGCACTGCGCATGCTCAAGAGCCGCATTGTGCATATGTGCGCCGCTGGTAGACGGGGCGCGCAGCTGAAATCTACTCGCCATGGGCGAGTAGATTCTATAGCTTGTCGAGCCCTGTTTATAACTTTAGAACTCAATTATGAAAGATGCCTTAATGCTAAAGGTAAGCCTTTGAACGGACTTTCATAAATGTGTCCACAATACTTGGCACTTGCACATGCCAACTATGCCACTACCAGCAGAGAGAGACTGCTAACTATGGAGGCATACTGAAGAGATACTCATAAAAGTCTACTTTAAAACAAAGAGACCCCGCCATCACATTTCATGCTATCCTAAGTGAGGAGGCAGAAATGTTATGATCACTCAAACCATGTGATCTATTTTCTAAAGTGAATGGAGGATTTATTTTACTCCCAAGCTTCTCTCCAGAAGCATGGCAACAGGGAAAACAGACTAGAAGCAAAAGACCAAGCGAGCTGGAAACTGGACCACTCACGAAGAAGAGACATGCACGTGAACTATCTAGGGATGTAGAGGGGACAGCAGCCAGCTTAAAAGTCGGTTTCCCCAGCACCGTTTCTGCGATGCTGCCTGCCCCCCTGCGCTGCTGCCTCTATCAGAGGCAGAGGAGAGTAGGGGAGGCTGCTCCAGCAGCAACTCTCTCCATGGGGGTTCCAACTCTCTGCTAGGACCCCCCACGGACAGGATCTGCTGGACCCTGCACGAGCCGGGACTGAGCAAGCCCAGCTCAGTCCTGGCTTGCATCGTTCCAGTACTGCTGCAGCTCAGCATTTTAAAATGTAGTAAGACCCACCCAGGAGGCTCTTACTACATTTAAAACGTGGAGCCGCAGTGGTCTTGGCTCAGACCCAGCTCACACTGGATAGGGGCCCACTCCCGCTGCAGTTCTGGGCTGCCTGCCTGGCAGAAGCTGGGCTGCCTGCCTGGCCTCTCCTCATCTACTAATCATGAGGTCGATTAGTCAATTCTCTGCCTTTTAACATCCTTACTCCTATCATGAACTCTGGCGGAAGGGAATACAAATCTGTGACAAGAAGAAACTGCATCTTTCTGGCTGTTTGAAAGGCCAGAGATTCCCCAAGAATCTCCTGGATCTGCCCTGAAAGATGCTTTGAACTCTGTCACTACTGGGATTCAAATGGTAACTTACTTGTGAGAGTATGTTGGCTTGCCTTATAACCTGTATATTACTCATTTTCTTAATAAACCTTTAGATAATTTATTGAAGGATTAGCTATAGGCATTATTTTTTATGTCAGAGCTAGGATGCCAATTGATTAGGAGTACCGTAAAATCTCAAGTATAATGCACACTTTTCCCCCCAGGTTATTTAGCACCAAAGTCGAAGTGCGCATTATATATAGGAGCTATAATTTAAAGTTTTATTTTGGCAGAAGCCGACGAACCTGTACGGGCCAGGGAACTCCCCCTCCCCTCTGCACAGAAACTTCCCTGCTGCAGCACAGCGTGGGGGGCCGCCGCCCGGCCAGGCTCCCAGACAAGGCGAGGGGCCAGTGGCACCACCAGGCTGCAGCACCCTGACTTGCTGCCTGCCCAGTGCTCTTTCAGGCTGCACCCAGGGGTCCCTGCAGAGGTGTGAGCTCAGCACGGTACGCGGGCAGCTGTCCAGAGGGCAAGTTTCCAACTCTGCTGCCGGCTCCCCAGGCTGCGTGCGTGTTTTACAGGCGAGCCTGCAGGTGGGAGCAGCATGTCCCTCCCTCCCGCACCCCAGGGCCTCCTCCAGGAAGTGGGCGAGGCTGGGCTTGGTGCTGGCGGGTCAACTCCTGGCCTTTTTAAAGAAAAATGTCTGAGGTAAGCTCAATGTACAATGGCGTGCGCATTATATTTAGGCGTTCGGTTTTTTCTCCATTATGCTAAGATTCAAAAGTCAGGGTGCACATTATACATCAGTGCACATTATACTCGAGATTTTATGGTAAGTGAGTGGGCTGCTCATGAGACTAGAAGTGATCTGAATGTAGAGTGATTTTTTTGGTATAAGTGACCAAGACTAGTTCGTTTAGGTGCTAAGGAGAGACTAAAGCAGCAGTTCTCAACCTTTTCCAGATGAGGACCCATTTCGACAATTCAGGAAGACTTGGTGACCCGGGCAATTCAAACAATGTATGAATGGCTCCTTAAGAGCCACCTGGCAACCCTTTTGAAATGTAATGGCAACCCATATTTGGGTCCCGACCCATAGGTTGGGAAACCCTCGGCTAAAGAAACTCTGTTTCCTGGCAAGATTATAATAATCAAGGAGTTGACATTTGTTACTGACTTGGTGAAATTTAATTAGAGAATACAACACTAATTTGGGCTATCTGCCTTAAGGCAGGTGCACTCAATTGCAAGCCATTCTAAATCACACAAGAGAACCAAATGGCACAAGCAAGAGGGAAAAAGCTATGTTCAAGAGTGTACAAGGCCACGAAACCCTAACACCAGAAGGTATAAAAGGATAGGTTAACAGGAGTGCAGCAGAAATATGGATTATGTGTGGTTCTTGAACTTGTTATTCACAGACGACCATCCTAATACCATAAGCACTAAAGTGGGGTAAATGTCAGATGAATTTTTTCTCCTTGATTAGGCCAACCACAGCAAATGGGCTACATCTAGACTGGCATGATTTTCCGGACATGCTTTTAACGGAAAAGTTTTCCGTGAAAAGCATTTTCGGAAAAGAGCATCTAGATTGGCACGGACGCTTTTCCGCAAAAGCACTTTTTGCGGAAAAGCATCCGTGGCCAATCTAGAAGCGCTTTTGCACCAAAAAGCCCCGATCACCATTTTCGCGATCGGGGCTTTTTTGCAGAAAACAAATCTCAGCTGTCTACACTGGCCGTTTTGCGCAAAAGGGACTTTTGCCCGAATGGGAGCAGCATAGTATTTCCACAAAAAGCACTGATTTCTTACAGTAGGAAGTCAGTGCTTTTGCGGAAATTCAAGCGGCCAGTGTAGACAGCTGGCAAGCTTTTCCGGAAAAGTGGCTGATTTTCCGGAAAAACTGGCCAGTCTAGACACGGCCATGGAGTTAAGACAGCAGTGTCTGAAGAGAGTCACACCAACAGCATCAAAAGAGCCCAACACTAGAACTGACTCAATTTTCTGCCACTTGTCCTGATTTGGAAGCCTCTAAAGATGGAGATTTGATAGCATCAAGACACATAATAAATGATCAGAGGACTGCAAAGAAAACAAACAGCAGCACACACTACTAGCAATGATTTTGCACTACAAAGAATCATAGCCACTTCTGATGAAGAAAACATGTGGCAGAAGTCAAGAATCACAATGTGATAGAAAGCATTTTTTTTTTTTTTTTTGGTCTAAAAGGTCAAAGCCAACTAAGAAGCAAAGAAAAAACAATGGCACTGACAGCAATCCTATGGGAAATTAATTCAATTGTGAAGTAAAACAAGTTATTTACCCTTTTGAATGTGTGTGTGGAATCAGTGAAAAGCAAATACAGGCAGTCCCCGGGTTACGTACAAGATAGGGACTGTAGGTTTGTTCTTAAGTTGAATTTGTATGTAAGTCGGAACTGGTACATATTGTAGGGGAAACTCTAGCCAAACATTTCTCCAGAGCTCAGTTTTATTCTCCCACACCTCACTTCCCTCAGTCCTTTATTCTCAAGCTGAGGTGTCTGCTGAGAAAAGCCGCTCCGCGTCTCCCTGGTCTGCTGGGGGGGGCACTAGCTTCGCGTCTCCCTGGTCTGCTGGGGGGAAGCAGCTAGTGTGGGGTTGCCTCACCCCGTTTGTAAGTCGGGATCCGATGTAAGTCGGATCCATGTAACCCGGGGACTGCCTGTAAAATCCTGATAAAATTGAGGAATGGTTTTTAGGTCCAAAGAGCAAGAAAAAGGGCAATTGTCTTCAAAGTACTTTGTGGCAGGATCAGTCCACTGAGGGAAACCAAAGACAAACTGGAAGGCACAGACTTGATGTAAATCTTATCTTGAAGTCTTTAGAAGACTGGATAACCTTCTAAGAGAAATGCAATAACTGAAACAGAAACTAAGGGCATAATGCAGGAATTACTGGCAGTAGTTCTATGACCTTCTGTTACGCAAAAGTCAGACTTGCTAAATGGTCATAAAAATCAATCTAAGCTAGGGAGATCAAATAGTGACAAATCGAACCAATGAACAAAGAAGCTCCAGCAAGGGAGCAACAAACTTTATTTCAGAGATCAGATAGAAAGAATCAAAACTGGCACAACACTGCCTTTGTTAGACTTTTGCAAAAGCCTTAAATAAAGTGATGATACACCAGTCCCCAATCCCTATTAAGCCTAGCTTTGAGAAAGCCCCCAACACAGGCATCAGCCCCTCCTCTCCACGAAGACAAGAGGAAGGGGCAAGTCCCCGATCCAGACACCAGCACCTCCAGAGCCTTTACTACTCCCAACTTCACTGTCCCACTGGAGGACATGGTGCAGTGTAGTCCTGCCCTTCTCCCTTTGCCAGATCTGGCTGGGTCTCCCGGCCCACTCCACTCCTGGGAGAACAAGATCCAGGAGCATGTACCCTCCAAGCACCATCAGGCTGGCCACTCCACTCACTGCAAACTGGGCTGTGCAGGGTCCCATGGCCCCTATATCAGCCAGAAACTATGGGGGAAGAGGAGGGAAGAAGAATTCTGCAGTAGCATAACATGCTCTAACCAGGATGGGGAGCAGCAGCAAAGGGTCATTTGGGAGAGATTGCCCAAAATCAAGAATAGGCATGTACTTGAGGAAAATAGTATATTCTAATATGACAACACTTAAGTGCATAAAATATGTTCATTAATCGCTATATGCTGGTTCACCCCTTATTATTTACACTTCACTTTGATAAATGGTTACCATATTTTATCATTTAAGAGCAGCTTCTTTAAATGCCTTAACATGCTATTGTAAAACAATTGCTAAATTCTTACCAAAACAGCTATCCTTGTCCTTCAGCATTCTATTCTAGTGATTAAAGTGCATTACTATCTCAAAACTCTGCAACATGAGCCATTAACCCTTTCTACACTGAACTCGATCAATCGTAAAAGAATCAAGCTGTAATGATTATATTAGCTTGCTTTTCAAAATGCGTGGATAAAAATTGCAAGCCAGTTTTTCAATAACTACTTTGTTACCACTTTCATCAGAATTGTCCATTGTTGCCCTACAGAAAACCTAGTTAACTACCGCAGGATGCCACCTCGCTAAGGTGAAGCGGCACTTCAGTAAGTTGTGCTGCCAAGATTCCAGTAATTTTACTGTGATGTGGTGACAGTGAATGAAAAATGTTATTTTAGTAACCAGAAAGAACTGCTGAAATATAGCATTGAACATCTACACTTATTGCAAAATTGCTTACAGGAGATGTGATCTCCCAGCAGTATTATTCACCTCCTTATGTGGCTGCTGCTATAGATTATTTATAGACATCCTGGAACAGCAGGTTTCAGTACTTTTCAGAACCCATTTTCTCCCCTTTTGCTTTTGAGTTAATCCACACTACAAAACAAAAGCAACTATAAAAAGGATTATCTTGCTATATTTCAACAATAAATGTGGAAAAACTGAAAGTTAGACAAATTTAAGTAGGAAACCAATGTGTGTGCACAGCAACCCATGAGAAGTTATATTTTAAAATTAATTATCAACTCATGATCATAGCATTAGGTTTATCCCTATATTTAAATTAAAGTTTGTATCAGTCATGAATTCACAAAAAAGATGTTCAACAGCTATTGCAGACACTGATACAAAGTACATACCTATGTTCTGCCTCAAGTGAACTTGAAAGGACATCTGTCTGAGGAAAAGTTGAAGACCGAATGATCTGTTGAGAAATCATTGAAGCATTTCCATTCTCTTGAGGAATTTCATTTTCAAAGTTTCGGTTTATGTCCCTCTCATGATGAGCATTGTTGGTGTTATGCATATTAAAGGAGTCATCCTGTTAAAAAAAGCACATTAAATATACATTATACACAAACGAGACATTTACAAAGTAATGCTCTGGCAAATGCTTTCATTTTTCGGGGATTGTGTACCATTTAATTTGTATTTAAATGTAGAAACTCACCATCAATTCACAAAATACCTATTTGTACTTCTAAATACATTAAGTTAGAGGTACTAGATTTCCAGGAGCAGCAACTACAGTTCTTTGAGACATGCGGTGCCTGTCTGGATTTCATTAGGGATAGACAAACAATCCATGCACCTGAGACTGAAGATTTGTTGCAATCAGAGTCTGTTGGTCCAGACCTGTGCTCACCTCTTGCACTATTTGTTCTGCTACAGAAATTAACAGCCTATGTAAATTTCTGATCTTGCCTTATGTGCAGATAAAATACCAGTGCTTGTCTCATGCTGAGGGAACAAGGCCTCCTTCGTGCACCAGAGGTAAGAGGCTTCAGGAGAAAAAGAAAACTCACGTAAATGGGCTCACGGACTTATAAGAAATTCTGAAAGAAATACAAGAATAAATCTCAGGGTACGTCTAGACTACATGCCTCTGTCATCAGAGGCATGTAGATTAGGCTACCAGACATAGTAAAATGAAGCGGCAATTTAAATAATCGCCGCTTCATTTAAATTTACATGTCTGTCGTGCTGAGCCGACAAACA
This sequence comes from Pelodiscus sinensis, assembly GCF_049634645.1. Taxonomy (NCBI): domain Eukaryota; kingdom Metazoa; phylum Chordata; order Testudines; family Trionychidae; genus Pelodiscus; species Pelodiscus sinensis. The sequence continues at coordinate 95,712,116 of NC_134716.1, forward strand.
GCTGATCAGCTGTTTGTCGGCTCAGCGCGATAGTCTGGACGTATGGGTGTCGACATCAAAGGTATTTGTCGACCACCCAGGTAAACCTCATCCCAGGAGGTTTACTTGGGTGGTCGACAAATACCTTTGATGTCAACACCCGCGCGTCCAGACTATCGCGCTGAGCTGACAAACAGCTGATCAGCTGTTTGTTGGCTCAGCGCGGCAGCCATGTAAATTTAAATGAAGCGGCGATTATTTAAATCGCCGCTTCATTTTACTATGTCTGGTAGCCTAATCTACATGCCTCTGGCGACAGAGGCATGTAGTCTAGACATACCCTCAGGTGCAGCTGTAGAAAGACTTTGTCCTTAAGGAATATTGAATAGGGCGGATCAGCCATTAGGGTTCCAAGTTCACCTATCACTGTGGCCAAGGAGACATGGAACACATGGCTAGCAGTTTAGTCTAGCTTAATTTAGTGCTTTTATCACTCATTAAGAGCCAAGTAAAAAGTTAAACTATGTTGATAGTGGTACGTCAGACTTGTGATCCCCAAACTGGATGTGATGTTTCCTTATAATTATCTCAACTAGAAATAATGCTCATGTGGCTTGACCAAGAATAGAGGATTGACTGGAATCTCTGCTGACTAACTGGACAACTAAGTGTCAGAACACAGTTCAGAAAGACTTCTGTAGCAGCGTGGAACTTTCAAAATTAAGCCCCAAAAAGATTAATTAGTAAGCCTGACAACTCAATAGAAATCTGAACAATGCTGCAGATTTGGCCAAACCATAAGTTTTCAAAAAAGGATGTTTCTTTTCTCAAGTATAATCTTATTTCTTCAGTACCTACAATTTGCCAAGTAGCAAGCCACCACTGTTACCCAGCACACTATTAATAAATTAACACAATTTAGATTAGAGTCTGTTTAGACCAGTAGATTAGGGAAATACTAGCATACCTGCAATTTCTCACCAGTGGCAGAATATTTACTTCCAAAATGAGGACGTATACCACAATGCTCCTATATGGTAGATTACATATACAGGAATTCCTCATTTAACACGAGCCTGCTTAACACATTTTTGCAAAGCACGATTTTTTTTTTAAGAGAACGTTTTTTGAATTACACGACTGTCCCCTGAATAACAAGATTTCTGCAGCCAGCCTGTTGCTGGCAGCTGCACAGGGCTTCCCCCGTCTCCCTGCAAAGCGGCGGAGGGTTCGCTGCTTGCCGCGCCATTCCCCGACGATCCCCCCCCCCTTCACCAGACGCAGTGCAGGTGCCAGCAGACCCATTACAGGGGCATACTTCCAACCCAATCCACCTCCTCTCTCCTCCCCTTCCATTCCCCAGAGCCAAACACCTCCCCTCCCTGCTGTAAACCGTCGCCTTTCTCCCCCAACCTTATGTCCTGGTTCCAATAAATACCACTGCTTGAAATGCAACCCCCACCTTTTTCATTATTTTCAATGGGAAAACTGACCCCACATAACACGTTTTCACTTAACACGATCATTTTCTGAAACGTATCTATAGTATTAAATGAGGAATTACTGTATAGTCTTCCACAAATTACAATTGTTAGATTTAAGTTTGCTGCTTAAAATCCATAGTGAGAGTCTAAGAAAGACATTCCAAAATACCTTCTTTCATTTTCAAAAGGATGGCAATCATTAACTAACAGTTTAGAAAGTAACAAATTTAAAGTTATTAATATACTGTAAAAGCTGTATTATTGGCACTTTACTAAGCAGAAAGCTCTATTAAACAGCATTTCTGGTATCTCTCAATACAAATCTTCAATCTAGTAACCAGGACTAATATACTGCCCAGAAGGTTATGAAACTTCATATTCTGCACTCTACTTTTATGCAAAAGAGGAAGACAAGAAAGCGGATACCAGGGATTTGTTAAAAAAATCTGCTTCAAGGATGTGTCACAGGGTCATTACAGATTCAGCAAAAATTCCTATACCTTCTACATCTACAAGGATAATTTATGTTGACTATACTAAGGAACTGCAAGATCCTGAAGTGTCTTCTGAATCAAAGATTAAATTATGTTCAATATCCGTTTAGTGTTAAATGTATTTTTAGTGATTTGGGTGTACATCATGTGCTGCCATGGTGATACGTAGTGTCATAAGATAGGCAACTTTACCTGTATATAACTTAGTGCTTCAAGAACTCACTCTGTAATGCAGTACTAGTACTGGATTGGTGAGTACTTGTGTATTTTATACTTCATTAATTTTATTGTATCCTAATTCTTTGAAAATTGATATGCCATTGATAAGCCTCTTAGTTAACCAGAATTTTTTTTTTACTAACATGCCAGATAAAGCTTTTATTGTAATGAATATTGCAAGGCATTAACAGTAAGTTCATCTAATGGTCTTTAACAATTAAAACCCTCACTGTCCTCAACTTTTATTTCCAGAAACTTTGCTGTGTTGTGCATAGTTCTGATTACAAGCTACCTGGAGTAAAGACTTGCCAATTTTATCTACCTGCAAAGAGCCCTGCACATAATGAAAATAAACTCTAGAGACAAACTTGTTTGAAAAGATGATATACTGGCCACTTAGTTTCTGAAATGCTCTAGGGAAAGTGTCACTAGAAAATAGCTAACTGATGCCCAGAAGGCTACTGAGAAGAGCAAACCTAAGGCTGGTTCCACAGTGCATAGTTGGGTTGATAAAGCAGCTTAAGCCAACCTAATTAAGTCAGTATACACACTACAACTTTGTCCCACAAATGTAAGTACCCTATTACACCAATATAACTCCACAACCATGAGGTGGCAGGCTTATCTAGTTAGAGCAACTATTTACATTGGGGGTTTGCTGTCTTGTCAATTTCTTGACTCCAGCATGGAGCCCTGAAATTGACAAGAAAGCTGTTTAGCTAGAGCCCTAATGAGGGTGAAGCCCAAAGCCTAGGGAACAATCAGTCTCAGAGGAGAGCTGTGCATAGATGCAAGCCCTGGCTCTCAGCCTCACACAATGCCCCTTTCCAGTCAGTGGAAACTCAGTGATAATGCACACCAGACAGAAAGAGATTCCGTGGGACATCAACCACTTCAGTAATTACTGCAGGGGCTGTAAGTTGACCTAACATTTTGACTGAAGTCTTGTAAGTGTGGACATGCCCTAAGACTGCAGAACAATACGTGAGAGGTTTTAATGAGACTATTCATGGGGACAGTCGAGAATTTGTGCATAGGTGAATAGCTACACGTTTCATAAGTGTAACAATATATAATTTCACACACTGCCAACCAAGGTATCACTAAAAGAAGAAAAAAAACATAAGGAACCTAATATTTAAATGTTCATTATAAAGAGGGATTAAATGATAGCAGGAAACAGAGTGTTTCAATACCTCAGCAAGTAGGAACATTAAAAGATAATTAAACTTTCCCTAATATTAAATAGGTTTAGGAACCTGACATTGTTTTACACTTTATATTTCTGTAAGTTCTGTCATGACAAGTTTTTTTCCCCCAGTTATAAGTGTTCAGAAAAAGTGAAAGTCTCATTACAACCAAATAAACCAATATATGTTTGGTTTGAGATTTAACATGACTATCTCTCAAAAGTTGGCGACACAAACTACCTTCTCTTCCCCAACATGATTCTCATCTTCATGCTCCTCTTCAACTCTATCCTGTTTCAATGTCTTTAAGAATTCACTCTTCTTATCAGTGCGCATTCTTGTCAACTTCGTTAATCGAGGCTGATTAAGTTTGTCAACGGGAGATGAAGAATTTGACCTATTACACTAATGTGTAGAGGAGAAAAAGTAAAAAGTTTGCAAGTTAAAAACAAGATAGAACACAAGACAGAAGTTCCTTTTATTAAGCAAGAAGTAAAAATTTACACCTACTGCAGTTTCACTTGCATCTAGAAACCAGCAGACTTACTTACTATGCTTACATAATGTAGTGTAAAATACGGTAGGGAGAACATTAAAATTCCCCACTACCAATGGGTAGTGGAGGCATTCTGTGTGTGTACCCACTCATGTCAGATTTTGAAGGAGTTCGAGTATTGCCTCTGAAAGGTGGTAAACACCATCAGCAATTTTTATGTTCAACATTCTTAGACAATGTCTTCTGAACCATCCACCTCTTCCCTTTCCAAATCAGCAAGATAGTTGGCAGATACTGCAGTGGCTGCAAGTCAACCTAAGGCATGTAACATTGGTGAAGTTTAATTACCTCACCCAACTTGCATCTAATATCATGGGCCCAAAACTGCTATAACATTGTCTACACGTTTTTACTTACTGTATAGCAGGTTATTCAGATTAATAACTTGATTTTAAAGATATTTGATGCAAGAAAAAAAATACTATACCTCTTTCACTGAATTCTGCGATACACTAAAAGCCTTGGCAGATGATTTGAAAGCATTAAAGTTGCCAATACCATATGAAGATTCATGAGGAAATGGAGTCCCAAGTTTATTTTCTTTTGTCTGGCTTTTCCATTGTGTAGGCTAAATGAAAAATAAAACCATTAGCTAGCATGTGCTTATTCAGGAAAAGCTACAAGATTAAAACAGAACACTGTTATTCTATAGGCCAGTTCAGGCTATTAGCCTTACTCCCTGCCGGTAGGCTTCTAGGGCTCTCTAGTCCAGCAACATCCATGGTCCTGCTATATCACAGATGTCGCCAGACCAGAATCCCGTACCAAAGAAGTTCAACCAGCACCATGCTCTTTTAGTTATCTAAACAGACCAAATCAGATTCAAAAGCTGTGTGAAATATTTTGTAGTATATTTAGTGCTGCAATATTTTTTTTAAAATGTCAATAGTATTACTCACTCTCAAATAACTTGATATTCCATTACATAAAAAGCATGTAAATATCTGAAGAAAGAATGAATCCATGGCTTTATTTTTTGGAAAGGGACTAAAATGGCTATTACATTCTGTATTTAAGAAACTGAAAATACTCAGTTTTTAAAATATTTTATTCAATTGTCAGCCCCACAAATTGACATAGTGCAGCTTGACTCTGAGCTCAATGTCAATCAAACTTCTACTGTGAGTACTACAAGCCAAATTACATCCTATGGAATGCCTGTGAAGATCCTTCACTCTTCACCCATTCAAGGAAATGCAAATGAGAAGGAATAATTTAACCTATTCATACACTCTGGTGGATTCTAAATTTAACTAGAATCACCCGGGAGAAAAAAAATGACAAGGATGTCATTATGGACAACTTGATGAAATCCTCTATTGCATACATGGGGGAGAAAGGAAAATATTAATGGGGTTAAAGGACTGGATACAAAAATACTGATAATATATTCACACTATAGTATTTACCTGGTGTTGCTCGTGTCCTTAACTCAATTTTTGTTTTTCATTTAAATAATTGCACTGGGGTGGGACTGGTAATGAGGGGTTCAGTATGTAGGATGCCGTGGGAGAGGACTACCCCAAGCCCCCCTCGCACTGCAACAGCTTGGGGCCAAATGAGAAGCGCCTCTCCATGGCCGCTATAGTTCAAGCAGGCATCACCAGGGAGAAGTGTATGTCTCCCAGCTGGGACACGTCCAGGTCCATCTGCCCTCTGAGCTCCCCAGCCAGACTGATAAATGGATCAAATTGTGCACTTCCCCCTCAGTCCCTGAACCACCAGCAACGTTCCCATTCGAATGAGGGAGGGGCATCCTCCCTAAAGGGCATCTGGAGGGTGGGAGTCTCAGGGCTAGGGTATTCCCGGACTGGGGGAGGTGGAAGAAAAGGAGAGTGGGACGCCTCCAGCCAGTCCCTTTCACCTGGTTGGTGACTATCTTTTCTGTGTGATTTTATGCATTCCCATGCACATGGGAAGGGTGTGTGCTTCAGCTTCTTTCTTCCCCACCCCCTTTCCACACAACCAAAACCTTACCTTGCTTTAAGTTATGGTAAGAAGCAGCTGAATATCACATTTGGTGTTCCTAACTCTTACTGTTTAAGAGGAGCTCTTGAACGGACAGAGACTCGCTTGCTCACAAACTCTCTCAAGTACAGAGTAGATTACACAAATCAATTGTGTCCCTTCTAATCTCACCTGGAATACACTGTTTAATTCATATCATCCTATCTCAAAAAGATGTAGCAAAAACAGGAATGGTGTAAATACAATCCAGAAGAAGATTCAGTTACTTTTTAAATATAAAACTACTTAAACATGGTAATACTACATGAACATCTAGCACTCCCAGATATGAGACATAAAAGTCAGCACACATTTTACAGATGAAATATTCATATTTCCAACACAGTTCAAGTTTACCTTTGCAGGTGGAGTAGCAGGTTTAGGGACCAATCCTTTATAAACACTTGTACCAGTTCCATTCTTGACTTGCTGTGAATGAAGACCTCCTACTATAGGGAATCCAGATATTTGCAAATCTTTTGTACTACCCTTTTTAATTACCAGCATTCTTGGAGATCTAGATTTTGGATTCAGAGGATATTCTATACAGAAACAAAAGCAAAATAAAGCAGAGAATGAGCCTTCTCTCCCTAATGTTGCAGGATACACAATGTTGGGCGGCAATGTAGTCCAGGGCAAAGAAAAAAGGCCTGGAAATCAGGAACTGAGTTCACTCAGTTCACTCTCTGATCTGCTAGTAACTCGGGGGGGAGGGGGGGAATTAAAACTTGTGAATTGTTACTTAACAAACAACAAGAAGTCCTGTGGCACCTTATTGACTAACAGATTGGAGCATAAATTTTAGTGGGCAAAGACACACTTCATCACAATTACCAATGGCCTTGAGAAACCACACTAAATGTTGACAACCATTTTTTTCTCTCATGTATATTACTGTGTTAATCCAAAACTAGAAATAGTGTTTGATTTCAGTAATTTTACATCTCCGTATTCATATAAAAAGCTATTTGGCTGCTGAGATTCCCTCTACTCTATCAACAATTGGCCAGGGCTAAGCAACCTTGCATTTGCTCCAAAATTATGGCTCAGTCTAGACTAGAGGAACAACTCTCCTACATGAATAGAAGAAAAAACGGTTACTTACCTCGTAACTGTTGCTCTTTGAGATGTGTCACTCGCGTCCATTCAAGTTAGGTGTGCGCGTGCCGCGTGCATGGATCCCAGAGCTTTTTTCCCTTAACAGTATCCATTGGATCAGCCAGGGAGCCCGCTGGAGTGATGCTGCTATACTGGTACATATATACCACTGCTGGCCCTCCACCCCTCAGTCTCTTCTTGCCAGAGTCCTCCAACGAAGGGGAGGCAGGTGGGATTTGGAATAGACATGAGCAGGGCTCGACAAATTATACAATCTCCTCACCTGTGGCGAATAGATTGTAACCCGGAAGAGCCGGGTTCCGGAGATCTGCGCAGTGGGGGAAACCAATGCTGGCGGAGCCACGCTGGTGCTATCGTGATGACTGAAGCTCTGAACCTCCTGATCCTGAGGAGGGCTTTGTGCAGTAGTGGGAAAGAGGGGAAGTGTATAGGAGCTGGTGGAACCACTGCACTTGTAGGGAGTCCCTTTGAGATGCTATCCCCTGGCCCAGGTACAAACAATAGCTTAGGCATTTGTTGTTCTCCTGGGAGGCCAACAGATCCAGACGGGGATCAGCCCCACCTCTGGAAAACGCCCTCCAGGCCGTCCATCTTGATGGACCACTTGTGGGCCCTGAATGATCTGCCCACACTGCAATTCTCTGGAAGGTATGCCGCCTCCAGGTGAATCCTGTGCGAAATGCACAGGTCTCAGAAGTAGGGCTTCCTTGAACAGGGGAGAGGAATGAGCTCCACTCTGTTTGTTGATATAATTCGTAGCTGCCACGTTATCTGTCAGCACGGAGATCACTTTGAGCCTCAAGTTGGGAAGAAACACCTGAAAGGCCAGCCTGACCACCCTGACATTTATGAAGGGAGCTCTTCCTGGGGGACCACATACCTGGAGTCCTGAAATTTGAGAGATGGGTGCCCCAACCCGCATCCAATGCATCTGGGCCATCCTCAGGCATATTTTCAAAATGAAGTCTTGTGCTGCTGGTTGGGAGGCAGGGCGGAGCCCCTTTCAGAGTCCGAACTTGACCCCCTACGCCTGTTCCTGCTGTTGGTGGTTGTGTTATTCCTACCCCTCCTCCTGCCCCGATCGGGTCTGAAGAACTGCTGGAAGAGTTGTAGGGTTGTCCTGGGGTGAAGGGATTTCCTTTGAGGTGCCAGGGTATGGATCCCCAGAGACTTCAGGGTAGCCCTGGAGTCCTTGAGACTGTGAAGCCTCAAGTTAGTCTGCTCCGAGAAAAGAACAGCCCCCTCAAAAGAGAGATCTTGCAGAGTATTTTGGACCTCAGGCAGAACCCAAGACACCTGGAGCCGCCTGCAGCACTGTACGAGAAACTACCTTGCTTTCATCAGGCAAGGTACCAAACCCCTGTTGGACTCCTGCAGGAGGAGTTAGTTGAACTTATCTACAGCAGACCATGTATTACAAGCATATCTGCTCAGCATTGCTTGCTGATTTGTGATATGCAGTTGTAGGCCCCGTGAAGGTCTTTCTGCCCCAGAGGTCTAGTTTTTTCAGGTTCCTTCTTCTTGGCATAGGCCCAGGTGGACCTTGCCTCTCCTTTTGACCCACCGCCTGGACTACCTGGGAGCTCAGGGCTGAGTGCACATAAAGGTGTGCATGTACCAACTAAGGGACAAAGTAAAGCCTCTCCACCCCTTTTTGGGTGGGTGGTATAGAGATAGGTGTCTGCCACAAGGTTTGAGATTTTTGCTACCATCTTGTTTAACGGTAGTGCAACCCTAGCGGGGATATCAGCTGTCAATATGTCCACTATGAGGTCTGAGTCCTCTGTGACCTTCTCCACTTGAACACCTAAATTAGTTGCCAGCTGACAAATCTTGGTGTGCCCTGGCATCCACTGCAGGCATGGAAGGGTGCAGGGTCGGCCAATGCCTCATCAGGAGAGGAAGAGGACTTCATCACCGGGAGCTGCTGGTACTATGGCTCCAATGCCTGCAGTAGTGGGGCGACCAGCAGTGGGGGCTGAGCCAGATTCCCCTTAACCTCAGCTGGTGGCCTCTTTGTAGGATGACTGGGCGGTGTCAGAGGCTGGGGCTCTAGTGAGGGGGGTGGCAAAAGGAGTATCCTGTGAGTGGCTACCAATGAGGGTCTCGGGGGGAGGTGGCCCCTAGGCCTGATATGCTCACAGCATCCAAAATGGCCACTGAGCCGGTCATTGCCTTTGGAGCAGCCATGTATTCTGTACTGTCAGGCTTGGGTGCTGGGAACGGTACCAGTATTAGGAGCTATGGCACAACCTAGATCTATATGAAAAGGCCTTTGAGCAAAGCAACACAGCCTCTGTTTCAGACAAGCAGTCCAAAGCTGACCACAGCAATGACTATGATGGTGCCGGAGACAGGTGCAATGATCTGTGGTGAGCCATTATCACCTGCTTTCTCCTGTAGGTGAGTGCTGGAGGGGGTATTGAGAGCGCAGACGGTGGCAAAGGCTGTAAATAACGCAACCTGCGCTGCCAGTACTGGAAGAGCTCCTTGCACCGACCCCCCCAGTGCAGAGGGCTATAACAACCCCACAGAGATTGGGGGTCCAACGGGAGCCTTTGTGCAGATGCCATCACCAAAGTAGACACCATTGCTGGAATGGGTAACACAGACGGGGATGGGGCCAGGGCCAGTAAAGGCGGGTGCAGATGCTGGTACTGGTGTGGGAGGCAATGTTGGTGCTGGTGTCTGTTATCTGTGCCGATGTCAGCACACGCACTGGTGCCAAAGAGCAAGGCTGCACCGTATGGTGCGGTAATAGCAGCTGGGCTGGTGCCTACACCATGGAAGGTCCAGGGTGTGCTGTGCCAGTTGCTGGGTCTGGGCCCAGAGGAGATGTGAACGGTATGAGATCACAACCCACATGGAAAGTCTTGGGGATCAATGATTTCCAGACGTCTTCAATCACTATGACCAGAACTGGACTCTCCTCATGTGTCGAGCTCAACTTGTGCCAACACAGCACGGGAGCCACCTGACACATTGTCATATCTGTGCGCCCATCACCATGGTGCACTTTGTGGCTATGTTTGGTAGGGGACAGCCCCGAGTGGCCTCTTCCTACTTGGCATTGGAGACTAGGACTGATGCTGAGGGTTTGGACTGTCTCAGTATGACCCGGAGTAAACAAAGGTTCCCACACCAAAGCCGGTGTGCTGCGCACCCGCAGTGCTGCATCCTATGCTGCTGATTGTAGAGTGGACTCCATGAGGATGAGTTTAAGACAGGAATCATGTTCCTGCTCTGTTCTTGGCTTACAGCCTTTGCAGATCTTGCTGCTGTCCGTATGATGGCCCCCTCCAAAGCACTTCAGGCAGGAGTCTCGTGGGTCACCGCTGGGCACAGGTTTTAAACACTTCACACATGGCTTGAAACCGTGCAGTCCAGGAATCCCCTCCGCAGGAGGAGAGAGATAAGAAGGGGAACTCCTCTATGTATAACAATGAACTGGTAAAACGATTTACGCTAAGGAACTACAACTAACATTAACACTATTTACAGAAGATTAAGGGATAGAATAACTGCATAGTCAAGCACCTCAGTTACCGTCACGTGCCATAAGAAGGAATGAGGGGGGTGGAGGACCAACAGCAGTATATATGCAGCGATATAGGGGTGCCACTCCAGGGAGCTCCCTAGCTGGCCCAACAGATACTGCTGACCCAACGGAATAAAGCTGTGGGATCCATGCATGCAGTGTGCACACACCTAACTGGAATGGACACGAGCAAGCACTCGAAGAAGAATATGGCAGTCTGATACAAAGCAATATGTGTCTCATTCATTTCCGGTTTCAAGTGTTTTTGTTATTTTGCTTCAACATGCCTCAGATGTGGAAAATATAATAGCATACACTAGCATACACTATTTGTATTTACTATCAACTTCAGGGGTGAGACACTTCATTAGAAAGACAGCACTTAAGATCATTAATCATGTTTGCTTAGGGACATGGTGTTTCTTTATAAAATGCAAGAAATATTTATACAGAGGAATTATCACACAGTCTTTTGCACAGAATTAGTCTACTGGAACTCGTGTTAAAAGATTAGACTATTTTCAACTCTAAACATTACTGTACCATTTCTATTAGAGAAACTAAATTAGGACTCATCTACATGGACAAGCTAGTGAAGAATAAAGCAAAAGTATGAATTTAAAAGCCAAAAAAGCTATTCCACACTGACTCCCTGAAGATGCTAAACTGCAAACAGGCCCTCCTTAGTGCATATTAAGGTGTGGTCTACAATATGATTTTAGGTCAAACTTAGCCATATTAGGTTGATTTTCTAAACAACAGGTCCACACCACCAAGCACATTTCACCAGCTGTAAGGGCTGTTAAAGTGTATTTGCTTTTCACAAAGAATAATGGTAAATTCAATCTTGCATAGACAACTTTAGGGTACTGCAGATGTAGCGCTATGAAAATAAACATTCTTGGACCACAGAAGTCGTCCCACAGTGCTCCAATGTGATCACTCTGCTAGCACTTTCAACTCTAGTGCTATCCAGGTGCACAGGAAAAGGCCTGGGGAAGTCTCAATTTCACTTCGTTTTGCCAGCATGACGAGCAGACCTCAGAGCAGGCAGCACACCTGACCAGGAATGACCAGGCCATAAATGAGTTCCATCATGGAGTGTGCAGGAGATCCTCTGTGTGAAAGGAATCTGTTCAGGCAGAACTATGAAGCAGCAAAAGAAACATTTATCTATGCCAAGACTGCACAGGGCAGATGGAAAAACGATGCACCAGAGTGCACAACAATGCTGCATGAAAATAAAGGAACTCATACAGGCATACCAGAAGTCAAAGCACGCAAACAGATGGTCTGTGTCACTGAGGCAAACATGCTGATGCTATGAGCAGCTGCATGGGATTCTAGGGGGGGACCCAACCAGTCTCCCAAAACTGCCTGTCGATTCCTCCCAAGAGATTCTTCAGGCAGCCTCTGGCAACAAAAAGGAGGACAGTGTGGAGGAGGAAGAGGAGGAGAATGGTCAACAGGTAAGCAGAGCATCCAATCTCATCAACAGCTGGGACCTTTTCATAATTTTGGAGCCAATCCCCTCCTCCCAAGACATAGGCCCTGATGGCAAGGAGGACACTTCTTGTGAGTTTGCATTTTTAATCATGCTACAAGTGGGTTAAGGCAATTGGGTGAGACCAATAGTGGCCACTCTGCCTACCCAGAGGGGGCTTCCCAAACAATTTATTAATGTGTCTGGAGATTTATTAATGCGTCTCCCTGCACATCTTCATTAAGTTCTCATAGAAGTATTTTCACCCTTCTCACAAATTTTCTGGCGAGGCCTACCTTATTCAGTCCTCCACAGCAAGACACCTTTCCATGCCAAGCCAGCAGTAAATGATCTGGCATCACTGCATAATAATATAATATATGGGGATATACCATCTCATGGAACTGGAAAGGACCTTGAGAGGTCATCAAATCCAGTCCCTTGCCCTCACAGCAGGACCAAGTACCATTCCTGACAGATTTGCCCCACATCCCTAAATGGCACCCTCAAGAATTGAACTCACAACCCTGGGTTTAGCAGGCCAATGCTTAAACCACTGAGCTATATCTCCCCCCACTATGCACACAAGCATTGCAGCATAAGGTCACATTATGTCCAGCATCCACTGCAAATCACACAATAGGGAAAAGACTGATATTGCCCAAGGGAAGCTATGTAACAGATGCCACTGTGGCAGTACACATCCATTTGCTGATCCCCAACAAAATATGGTTTGAGCCCCTGGCTCTGTGGTCACACCCAGTCCCCTTTGTCCCCGACAAGCTCCTGTGAGAAAGGAAAGTTGCACTCTTCAAGCAAGTAGGCGGGAAAACACATGGTGACTGCAGGACCCTCACTCCCCAACTGCAGATTCTGCCACCATAGTCTCCCTTTACAAACGCAGACACTTGACTAGTTACAGGGGCTGCTATTTGCAGGCACTGTGTCGAGCATGCTTTCAAAGTTGAAGCAAAAGACCCATTCCTTACCATGTCTGCCACCAAACTGAGTCTAGCTGCTCCCGCTACGTAAAGGGTGCTTAAAAGCATAACTTTGGCCTTGTACATAACACATGCCTATTGCATATGTAAAATCATTTTTTATGCCAAGAGATTAGAGGAGATTAGCCACTGTAAAACGCAGAGGCTAAAGTCTGCCTTTCACTTTTTTCATTACAGCAAGTGCAACAATGAGCTTGTTGCCCACTTCCCCGGCTCCTCCAGCTATTCAGCTAGCACAGATCCAAACATAATCAAGATGACATGTTCAGTGAGCAAACGCAATCCACTTGCCTAGACAGGGCACAATTACATGCGTGGAAGAGAATGATGCTGTAGGAGATGCAAATGAAGTGTGAGGAAAGGAGCATGTGCAGAGAACACAAACTCAGAAGATTTTGAGGCTTGTGGAGCAGCAGAGTTGCCAACACATGTGGTTGAGTCACAAGAGAGGCAGAGAAAACACAGAGCCCCCTACAGGCCATACTGAAGCTCATGCCCTCCTCACCAAATCCCATAGCCTCCTCTCCCAGGCACCGTAGAATGTGGAAGGGGGTTACGGGTAGCTTTCCACTCAATCCATAGGGATGTTTTCCAGAACAGAAGGCCATCATTCCCACATCAGTGATTGCTAACAGAGGGATTGTAATATGCTGCTTGCCCTTGCTTACACTCCTCTTGAAACTCCTGCACTGAACTCCTTTTCTGTGGCTACGTCTACACTGCAGGCTTCTTGCGCAAGAATGCTTACGCAAAAACTTGCAGAGCATCTACACTGCATACGCATTCTTGCTCAAGTAAATTTACAGTAAAGCATCGGAACAGAGGACTTCTTGCACAAAAGTTATTCCTCTCCCCACGAAGAATAAGCCCTCTTGCACAAGAGCTCTTGTGTAAGAAGGCAGTGTGGACGGGCAACAGGGGTTTCTTGCGCAAGAAACCCCTATGGCTAAAATGGCCATCAGAGCTTTCTTGCACAAGACAGTGTCCACACTGCCATGGATGCTCTTGCGCAAAAGCACATGGCAGTGTGGATGCGCTCTTGCACAAGAACTCTTGCGCAAAACAGTTCTTGCGCAAGAAGCCTGCAGTGTAGACGTAGCCTGTCTGTTTTGTGTTCCCTAAATAAAAATGCATGCTTTTTCAACAGTATCTTTATGAGTTGTGTTGCATGGAGGGGGGTCGGGGAAAAGGGAAGGAAGAGAAGTGTTACAGGGTTTACAGGCAAGCAACATGAATGACTATCCTGTTGCTGTCTGGCCATTCACAAAGCTGTTTTTCAAAGAATCTCTGACTTGCAGTGCCCCTCAATGTGCTCTCATTATTGCCCTGGTGTTTGGCTGCTCATAATTAGTGGATAGGCGATCTACTGACCCTCCCCCGGGATGTATTAGTATAACCATTTAAAAGGTTAACCAACAAGCATGACCTTAAGATTACACACTGGCTTCCAGCCCTGTTCCTAGGGAGCTGGGCTGGGAGCCAGCTGTCACCCCACACTGCTGCCTCTATGATAAACAGCAACAAGGGGTGGCAGTCAACTCCTTAGGAGTGGGACTGCAAGTGGGAGCCAGTGCATACAGGGAGCTAGCTTAAAAGCTCCAGGGGAGCCAGTTGCCACTTGAGGAGCCAGAGCCTGAAGCATGTAGCCAATAAGAATTTCAGCAGTTCCATGGTCACTTAGCCGCTTTTTAACATCCCTAACCACCCATTCTAGAATAAACTTTTCCCCCCTTACTTTCAGATATTGTGGTGCACCCGACATGCTGACACAAGGGCAATGTTGCTTTTGCTGAGATCTAACCTAGTCAATCAACTTCAAAACCTTCCTTTTAAACATGCAAAAGCACATTCTGCCACCATCCTGCACTTGCTCAGCTGATAGTTGAACTACTCCTTATTGCAGCGGTTCTCAAACTTTTTGGGCTCCGGAGCCCTTTACATGCGTAAAAATTTATGCAGAGCCCCAGCGGTCCACTGATTGTATGTACTGTACCGATCAATGTTTCCAGTTTGTCAACCTCACGGAGCCCCTGGAGAGGTCTCAAAGAGCCTGGGGCTCTGCGGAGCACAGTTTGAGAAACACTGCCTTACTGCAATCCAGGCTGCCTGTATACAGCTTCATGAACCATAGGAGCCAGGGGAAGGGCTGGGTCTCCCAAGGATCACGGTTGACATTTCAATGCCACTGACGGTAATTTTCCGGTCTGGGAAGAAAATTCCATCTTGCCACTTTCTAAAGAGACAGGAGTTCCTAAAGATGGTGCATCATGCACCTTTGCTGACCATCCCACATTATGTCAGTGAAATGGTCCTTATGATCCACCAGCACCTGCAACACCATCAGAAGTACCACTAGCAATTTATGTACTGTTTGGCCAAAATGGAGATGTACGTTCCATCTATCACCACACCAGTTAGGGAAACTGCATTCTGCATGTTTTCTATAGTCACTAGCCTTTGTAGCAGAAGATATTAATTGACTTGGCTACCTTGATCACAACAGCCCTCTGTTAATTTCCCTACTCCCAATTGATTTCCAACTGACAGCTACCTGTCTGGCATTGCAAGCTTCCAAAAAGCTATAGCCATTTGCTTCTCAACTGTCAGAGAGGGTCTCATTCTAATATTTTTGCACTTCAGGGAAAGGGCAAGCAATTTGCGAAGTTCCATGAAAGTGCCCTTACATGTGCAAAAGTTTTACAGACACTGCTGATTGTCCCACAGCTACATAACTATGCAGTCCCACCAGCGTCTCAGCACCAGAACCAACATTCCACTGTGTCAAAAGGATTTGTTGTTAAGATCAACTTGCTTCCAGCATCTGCCAATTGCTCCATTCAAGTGTTTCATACAGGTGTCTGTTCATGGCCTCCCTCACATTATTCCTCACTCCAGAAGCTCCTGGCTAGGCTCTGGACATTCCACAGCATAGACGCAATGTGTTTGCAATGATCACCATAGCACTTCACAGCTGAACAAGGTCTAGGCTTACTCTGCTATGGCATCTGCATGAGTGACCAGTGAAAAATGGACCTGAAAAAAGATTGTCTGCCATTGCTTTCAAGCTGAGGGGAGAGAAATGAGTGTATTATGGGATGCTATCTATACCCAGAACCACCTGCTGCATCATCTTTATCCCATCACGCAATGGGCGCCTACTCCAGAGTGCAAAGAGGTGGCAGGAACTGTGGGATAAGCTACTCACACAGTGCATCTCTGTCAAAGTTTCACTACTCTAACTTGTGCACAGTGGGACATGCATCTTCGACTTTACAAAATTGGGTGCTTAAGAAAAAACAATGTTAATAAACATGACAATCTCTCAGTGTAGACATGGCCTAAGTGTTCACATGGAAAGTAAGAGTAGCATCAGCAAAACCTGTTTAAATGGAATACACTAGTAAAAGCTACCTAAAAGTAAAATCATTATGCTGTTATTTTTATTGTTGGTGAGTGTTAGTAAATTAATTGAACTCTGTCATATGACAGCTAAATATTTTGTTCTTGTAGAATTTAGTATGATGTGAAATCATTCAGAGCATGGAATAATCTCTTGTGCCATATTTACAAACTAAATAAAAATAATGGAACAAAAATTATATTCCATGTTGATCTAGATTTTAATACATAGTATTAAACAGAGCTATCCTTCCAATTGTCTTGCAGGTTAATTTTCTGTTAATTTGAAGCTTTCTCCTATTCCAATTTAAGATTTCCAAAAGTTTGCAAGTGCAAGAATGTAATGAGGTATGAAAGCTCCCGTTTCCCTTTAAAATCAAGTAATGCACTGCAACAGCAAGTTATCATATTGTAATTTATGCTCATGTGTTTGGCAAATTATTTCTTGCCTTTCTTAAGATCAATCTGACTGTAGCCTACACCTTGGAAATCCTATTCTTCATATCGAACTGAACTGTCTCCTGTCCTATTGATGCTACTAAGTTTGCCAAGTTCTAGTATTAGCTTTACTAGAGGGGTAGCCAAACTGTGGCTTGCTAGCAGCATACAGCTCTTTTACCATTGAAGAGAGTCTTGCATAGCCTTCCCCCCATTTTCCACCTACCAGACTGGAGGAGGGAGCCCGGGTCATCTGCATTGTAGTGGGGTAGTGGAATAGGGACTTCTGTTCAGGGAAGGTAGGGATCTTGGAGCTTCAGCAGGAGCAGGGCTGAAGCCCCAAACCACGAGGCATCTCCCTAGGAGTTGACAGACATCCTGAGCCCCAACTCTCAAACTTCTGAATACCATCAGATTGCCTCAGGGGGCCAACAAGTTTGGTCACCTCTGCTATAACCTCTTCTGCTTTAGCTACACAATTAAACACTTGCTGACTTTTTGGACAGATATATAAGTGGGCTGATTTTCAAAAGTGGAAGCTGATCCAAAGAATTTACTAGCCTAACTGTAGGAACTTATTTTAAAATCTTGGCCTGTGTCGCATTCTAAAAGATGTGAAACTGAACAGCTAAAGTAACGAAGAATTAGCAAACAAGCACACTACTGAAAAACAGCGCTCATTTCTCAGGTTTCAGCTTTGCCAACAATAAATCTGTTTCTAAATAGTAGCTTTTATGTATGTTTAACAGAACGTGCTGTTCCTAAAAAAGGCAGACCTTTAAATTACACAAACTTTTATTCTTCAAACAGCAGGCATTTCCTGTATTTGTCAACCTGTTACTGTGAACAATTTTCTGTAGCTCAAACTGTAAGCTGGCAGGCAGTTGGAAATAGTAAAATACAGCTGCTCCCCGAGTTACGACCACCTCCACTTACGACCAGTTGCACTTATGACCAAAGCGGTCGTAAATGCAGATCCAAGTTACGAACGGCGATCCGCACTTACGAACAGCGCGGTTGCCATGTAACTCTATGGGATCTGAGTTACGAACACTTAAGAGTTACGGACGAAATGTTGGTTCGTAACTTGGAGAGCGGCTGTAAAGCACAAATTACAATTCAGTTCTCCTCAGATCAGGCTTCAAAGCCATAAAAATACCCTAAACAGATTACAAGCCCAGTGACTCAAAGTTCTTGTTCCCAGGTACCAGAAGCCTTTCCAACTTTCAGCAAGATACAGAGACATGCAATCTTCCCATAGGCAGCTATCCCTTAGGCCTCTTGCCAGACCTCCATAAAGGAACTTCCCTCTAAAGCTTACTTCAAACATCTCTTCAAAGACCGATCCAGAAGTATTCTTATATAAGATCTCTCACTGGCAGTCACGACACTTAATCAACTGTCCCCTCCTCATCATGTGTCCTGCCTGGAGACCAAATTCTAGCAACCCCCTTGACCAAAAGATGCCTTCTCACCATAAGTGTACAGATAATGCCAGTGCTTACAAATGAGTGTTCTGTTACATAACTGTAGGCAAAAGGCACTTTTTCATAAAGGAAAAGACTACATTTTAATATAGAATCATAGAATTCTAGAACTGGAAGGGACCTCAAAATATCAACAAGTCCAGTCTCCTGCCTTCATGGCAGGACCAAGCAACATCTAGATTAGGGCTGGGCAAAATATGGCCCCAGGAGCCAGAGCCAGCCTGCAGACCACCTTGCCAGGACCCTCAGGCACACAGCCCCCACAGGTTTAAAGTGCAGTCCTGTGGATCTCTGCTCTGGAGGAAGGGGGAGGCTGTGTGTGGTCGTCTGACCCCTAGCCCAATCCTCAGCTCCTATTGGCTGGAAACCAGCCAACAGGAGCTGAGAGATAGGCCTGGGGGATGGTGGCAGCACAAGCCTCTTCTCCCTCCTGGAGCTGAGAGTCACATGGACGGAACAGCCTGAAGCTCTAAGTGATCTGGGGCTGCAGCAGGCAGGGAGCTCAGCCTGCCTTGAGGATGCTGGCAAGGAGATGCTTAGGTAAGCACCTCCCAGCCAGAGCCTGCCTCCTCCTACACCCCAACACCCTCCTTCCGGTCACCATCTAAACCCTCTACATCCCCCAGCCCCTCCCAGGTTCCCTTCCACAGGCTCTGTACCCCCTCCTATACCCCTACCCCAGGCCAGAATCCTCTCCCACACCCAAACATCCGCCCAGACCCTGCACCCAAATCCCCTGACCCAGGTCACAACCCTTTCCTTCACCCAAACTCCCTCTCAAACCTCACACCATCTTCTGCACCTAAGTCCCTTACCCCATGCATCCTTCTGTACGCAACCTCCATCCTAGACCCCAAATCTTCACAGAAAAGCATGGCCCTTGACCACTTTCCAAAATCTTGGAGTGACCCCTCACCAAAAATCCCTGACAGATGTCTCTTCAACCTGCTCTTAAATATTTCCAGTGATGGAGATTCTACAACCCCGATCCCCCAGGCAATTTAGCCACCCCTGACAGTTAGGAAGTTTTTCCTAATGTCCAACCTAAACTTCCCTTGCTGCAATTGAAGCCCACTGCTTCTTGTGCTATTATCAGAGGCCAAGGAGAACAATTTTTCCTACCCTCTTCCTTGTAACATTCTTTTAGATATTTGAAAATTGCGATCATGTCCCCTCTGTCCTCTCTTTTCTAAACTAAACAAGCCCAGTTCTTTCAGTCTTCCCTCTTAGGTCATGTTTCCTAGACCTGTAATAATTTTTGTTGCTGGTTTAGAGTCCTTTTGACTTCAAAGTAGGTATGTGTTTTGCACAAAATAGTATTGTTATACCCTTAAACACATTCATGCATCTCCAAACCTTTACTACATTTTCTATCAAACAGGCAAAAGTACTTACCCCACACACCTGCTGCTAAAGATTTATTCTGGTTTGGTTCTCTCACATATTCAGGATTCAAAGAGGGCTGAAAGGAAAGGGATTTTTTTTAATATTGCTTAGTTGGTTCATATTTCAAGACTGATTTGCAGTAAATTTAATATTGGAGAATCACACTAAAATTACTTCAAATGCAAGATCTTTTGTCAAAGGAGATCAGTCCTTAGACAGCACTGAGGATAGGCCCAATTTTGTTTCTAAAACAGAGAAATACTTTTGCTAAATGAAAAGTACTGTTTGCTTCTGGTGCCTAAGACCTCTTCATCATTTCTTCATAATGAGCTTTGCTCACTGCAATCAATCCCATCTTGTGGGGCCATCCAGCAAAGGAGGAGAAAAATGTTGGTCATCCAGAGCAAGAAGGCTCAAATACTCTTACATCCTGCAATTCCCAGGTTTCAAAACTCAAGAGGTGGTTTCCAGCCTGAATTTCTATATGTCAGAAAGACTACTTAGTTATTCTACTCCCAAATTCTGAAAAAGTTGCGTAGACTGTATTGTGTAGTACTCGCCAGGGTAAATTACTGTAAAATATTGTAGAGGAAGATTTGGAACAGACCTAAATCCCAAAACTATCATCTATAAACAAATTAAATGAGTACTAAGCACAATAATAAAAGGAGGCAAGAATAGAAACATGTTCATGGCTAAACCACTAGTACCCTCTTACCTATGGAAAAGGTGATCTCTGTACAAGATGAACTCTGATGAAACCTCAAAGTAGCTTGCATAATGGAGAAAAAGGCACTTGCAAAAACAATGCAACCTTGTTTATTACAATTACAAGTAACTTACAAAATCCTCAGCCTCAAATTGCTTGGGCTCTTCCTTGTCTTCCCTTTTCCCAGTTTCATTGTCAGGTATGTTATTTTCATGCAGAAGTCCTTGGCTTTTTCCAGAGTGGAAAGTGCTGTTTCGAGCGCGGGAAGCTCCACCATGGTATCCTCCCCCTCGATGGTGTACATTTTCTGCCCCATTCCTGCCTTGCGAACGCCAACCATTTTTCTCTTTTCTCCCAAAATGTCCTTAGATTTTTAAATTTAAAAAAGTATAATTACAAGAAGTTTGTAAATAATTATCTTGTAAAATAGATACAGAAAATTAAAAATCATGCACGAGCCAAATAATGTTCTGAGTTCATTCTAGAAATGATAAAAAAAAAAAACACACTAAGTTAACTCATATAGGCAAGCAGAGCAGGATCTCTACCCTGTACTAAGACGAGCTCAGTTTCAGAGCAAGATGGCTCAAAGGAGTTTGGTCTGACTATTAAATGTTTGCAGGCCCCTAATCTGCTGTAGACTGCAACAGACATGAGCACACACTAGCTTAGTATTAACATTGCTCCTTTTCAAAAGAACAATACAATACATTCAGTGGCTCACCCTTCTAACCAACCAGTTCTCAACTGAAAATTCACAAGCCCTCTCAAGGGGGCCATAGGGCCTCACAGCTGAAACCCAGGATCTGATCCCCAGCACCCTCCACAGGGCTGAAACCAGGAGGCATGTGGATGAATACTGTAGCCCCAAGCCCTAGTTCTCCCCTTGAAGCAAAAGCCCTAAGCCGATTGGCAGAGTTGGGAACGTGGAAAGGCACTGCCTCCTACCTCCAAAAAGGGCAATAAAACAGCAGTCCCAGGGGCAGCTCCATGCCTCCTTACTGGCCAGATCAGAAGCAGGAAACCAGAGCCAGGCAGTGCAGGGAAACTGCTGCTCTGATTGGTGCTCGCAGGAGGCAAAAGCTGTGTTCTCTCGTCTACTGCTGTCCTGAGGTTGAAGCTGCTCCTCAGCTCACAGCCATCTTTATTTCTACAGAGGCAGTTGGTAAGAACCATCCAGGTGTGGAGACCTGACTCCATGGCTAGCAGACCCCACAGGAGAGCCCTTCTCAGTACAGCACCCTTAATAGGCTTCCTCCCTACATTCGGAGTCTTTCCTGCATGCTGAACTACCCCTCCCCATCCACACACCGCCCCTAGCCACTCCCCTGCCTGCACACAGCCCCTAACTGCCCCCTAAGCTGTTTTCAAGTTTTGAGTTAAGCCTCCACCTTTGAGTTATTTTTAGAGAAGCTGGGTGGCCTGGTGAGATGAGTCAGGGGCATGGTTGTCACTCTCTCCCTGAACCCCCGCCAATGTACTGAATCTGTTTGAATCTGCTGGCCCTTCCCCCGCATTGATGTCAAACTATGCCTATGCCCAAGGTTTCCTCCGCCCTCACTGGGCCCTGGAGTTTTTAATAGCCTGTCAAGGGGGACCTCAGAGAAAAAGGTTGAGAACCCTGTCCTAACCAACCCTAGGCTATCTTTCATGCCCTGAAAGAATTGTTCTTGTATCACATACCCCTTGTATGGCCGTCCATTCTCCTGGGGACTAAGCCAGGGGTGAGGAACCTTTTTTGGTTGGGGAATCCCTGTTCCACATCAATGACACAGCCTTTCCCCCCACCCCCAAAAGTGAAAAGGAAAAAAACCTCTCAGACGCGGCCCCAACTGAGAAGCAGGGGGGAGAAGATGCTAAAGCCCTACTCAAGGGGGACTGGAGAGGGCCAGCCAAGGCTCAGGATTTACCCCCAAGGCCAGAATAACTCTTCTGGGGACCAGGCACTAGTAGATTTTTGTGGGGGGGGGTCACCTAGGCTCTGGGACGGAGGTAAATGATTGATTTAGTGTGGAGGAAGGGGCTATCTGGGAGCAGGGTGAAGACAGAGGGTCTGGGCAGGAGGTAGGAACAGGCTGGCATTCGGGGTCTGGGTGGGAGGGGGCACCTACCTGGTACTAGGGATGTAACCTGTTAACTGTTTAACCGACAGCCTGGCCAGGCTAGAGCAGCTTCCTGCCTGCACCACAGCAGGCCCGGCCCAAGTAGCCCCCATCCATGGTAGACTTGGCCCAGCTTGGCCAGAATAGTCCATGGCACAGCGTGCCTGGCTGGGCTGGAGCAGCCCCCTGCACCATGTGCAGGGGTGCCTTTGAGTCCAGCCAAGCCCACCATTCCATGGGACCCTGGTTAAGTGGTTAACACTGGTTAAATGTTACATTTAGTTGGTTAAACAGGAATTTACATCACCATCTGACAGCTCCTAGGGAGACAGGAGAGATGGACAGATGACTCTGTGCACCCCTGTGCTTGCAAATACAAACTCCTTCCCTCCCACTGGTCACCATTTCTGGCCAATGGAAACAACAGGGATGGAGCCTGCAAGTGAGCACAAGGACAGAGCTTCCCCTCCACTGCCATTCCCCCAGCCGAGGGAGAGAAACAACACAGAGGCACTTCTTCCCCCCAACAGGCAGAGCCTGTGGGTCTGATGTGGCCCACAGATTGCTTTGATCCAGCCCACAAGGCTTGAGGCTCCCCCACCCAGTAGCAGGAGACGGCGGTTATGCTCCAGCCACACAGGAAGGTACCAAAGCTCAGCTGTGGACCCTAAGTTCCCCATTCCTGGATTAAGCCTTGTAACAATATGCAAACACTAAATGCTTTACTAAGAAAGGAGAGAATGTGCACAGGTAAAAACAGTATAAGCTTGTTTCATAGAGCTTTAAACAAAAAGCACTGAATAAGTGGTTCTTGAGAAACAAAATTGTACCTCCATTAGGACGCCCAATACTAGGATCAAACCCATCTGAAGAGTTGTGTCGTCTGCGGTTTGCTTCATAACGATTCTCTGTCCATGATAAATTTTCAGAATGCTTTTCAAAATTCAGTGATGACTGGAAATGAGCACAAATAATAGATTAGTGCTTGCAGCACTCATTTAAATTAACATAAGAAGGTCCATCTAGCCTAGTATATTGTCTTCTGACAGTGGTCAATGACAGGTGCTTCAGAGGGAATGAACATAAGTAATCGTCAAGTGATCCATCCCCTGTTGTCCATTCCCAACTTCTGGCAAACAAAGGCTGGGGACACCATCCCTGCCCAGCCCAGCTAATCATCATTGACCCTGCATAAACTTATCCTGCTCTTTTTTGAACCCTGTTATAATCTTGACCATCAGAATATCCTCTGGGAAGGAGTTCCATAGGTTGACTGAGAGTTATGCAAAGATATACTTTGTTTTAAACCTGCTGCCTATGAATTTCAGTTGGTGACCCCTTGTGATCTTGGAATTATCATAGATAGTTCTCTGAAAACGTCCATGCAGTGTGCAGCAGCAGTCAAAAAAGCAAACAGGATGCTAGGAATTATTAAAAAAGGGATATAAATTAAGACGAAGAAGATCCTACTGCCCCTATATAAAACTATAGTACACCCACATCCTGAATACTGCGTACAGATGTGGTCTCCTCACCTCAAAAAAGATTTTTTGGCATTAGAAAAGGTTCAGAAAAGAGCCACTAAAATGACTAGGGATTTGGAAGGGGTCCCATATGAGGAAAGGCTAAAGAGACTGGGACTTTTCAGTTTAGAAAAGAGAAGACTGAAGGGGGATATGATAGAGGTCTATAAAATCATGAGTGGTGTGGAAAGGGTGAATAAAGAAAAGTTATTTACTTGTTCCCATAATACAAGAACTAGGGGACACCAAATGAAATTAATGGGTAGCAGGTTTAAAACTAATTAAAAAAGTTCTTCACACCTGTGGAACTCCTTGCCAGAAGAGTCTGTGAAGGCTAGGACTATAACAGAGTTTAAAAAAGAGCTACATAAATTCATGGAGGTTAGGTTCATAAAAGGCTATTAGCCAGGAGGTAAGGAATTGTGTCCCTGGCCTCTGTTTGTCAAAGGCTGGAGAAGGATGGCAGGAGACAAATTGCTTGATCATTTTCTTCGGTCCACCCCCTCTGGGGCACCTGGCACTGTCCACTGTCGGCAGACAGGATACTGGACTAGATGGACCTTTGGTCTGATCCGGTATGGTCATTCTTATGTGTTATGTGAAGAAGTAAATACTCACTTCCTTCTTGCACACTAGTCATGATTTTATAGACCTCTATCATATCCTCCCCATTAGTTACCTCTTTTCCAAGATGAAAAGCCCAAGTCTTAATCTTTCCTCAAACGTAAACAGCTCCATACCCCTAATCATTTTTGCTGCACCTTTCTGTATCTTTTCCAATTCCAATATATGTTTCTAAGATGGGGAGACCACATTTGCATACATATCTATCAATTTACTAAGGATTCCTAGCATTAATTTTTTAGCCGCTACACAGTGACTGGATGTTTTCAGAGAACGATCCACAATGACTCCAAGACTTTTCACTAGAGTTGTAACACCTAATTTAAATCTCATAATTTTATATATATAATTTGGGATGTTTTCCAATGTACATTAATTTTGCATTTATTTACATTGAATTTAAGCTGCCATTTTGTTTCTTAGTCACCCAATTTTATGAGAAAGAAAACAGAATAGTTTACTGAAAACTGAATAGTTTACTGGGATCCAATAAAACAAGCACTTTCGGTTATGAGAAACAATAAAACTTATGGGTAAGTTGACAACTGGAAGTTTCTTTAACACTGTTCATGATAGCCCATGTATTGTGGCAAATCCCAGAATTTTTTTTTTGTTCTCACTTTTAATTTTTTTTTTTTCATTCCAGTGAGGGGCACTGCTTTAAACTAAGAAAACTATTGAAGTAACTCAAACAGATGCTTTTATTAACACATTTCAGAAAATTGTCATATCTGTCATATGAGTAAGTAGGAAATCTTACTAAGTTTAAGCATCTGTGGGGTACATTGTATTAAGTGAATGATTTATGTATTATTGTGGGCCAGGATTAGGAATGTTAAATATTGTTTAATTGAATAGTCAATTAACCTCATGAATTCTTATCAACTATCCTATAATACCCAGGCAGCTGTTGTCGGGGAGGGGAGGGGGGGAGTCTATAGCATTAGCCTATAAGCTTTTGCTCATCAGTTAATCAGCTAGTTGACTATTCTATTACCTCCTTAACCAGGATTGTATCTAAAAGGGTGGGAGGGAGGAAAAATTGTTCTCCTCTGCTGAAACTGACGAGCGGCGGACTTGGGGAAGCTGCAGAGCAGCTGGGATGCTGCCAGGTTGGTCCCACAGCGCCGACCCTCACCCCCCCTGCTCAGCGATAACTATAGTACTGCAGTCTGAGAGTCAGTGGGGAGCCCACTCTCCTCCCGGAAACTCTCGGCGGTGGCGCGGGGCTTCCCCCGCCTTCCTGCAACACAGCAGAGGGTCACCTCTCACCCCGTTGTTCCCCACCACCTGGCCGGTCGCAGTGCAGGTCGCGGCCAGGGGGTCCAGTGTGGGTATAATCCCCTTCCCCTTTGCTCCTCTTCCCTTTCCCAGCCGGGAGCACCCATGGGCCTCACAGCAGCTTCAATTATCCAGCTGGGCGGAGCACTTCTGGGTTCCAGTTGCTGCCGGACTATCGGGAGTGCCAGCCCACTGGATGCCAGACAACTGGAGTTTTACTGTACATTGCAGCCTTTTGAGAAAAGCAAAACACAGACATTTGCCTGTTTATGCATTCTGGCTTGCTAGGGATGTTAAAAGTTTGCTCAAGGATTGTGCAGCCTGGAAAAATCTGGGTCAAGACAAGTGGGTCTGTGCCCAAAAGTGCTAACATCTGAGACAGAAGCCTACAAGAGGGAATCCTTGTAGGCTTGGATTGACCCTTAAGGGAGAATATGGCTCAAGGCAACCGAACTTGTGACAACTCATGTCTCAGCAGAAGGAGTAGAAGCCCTGCAAATCTGAAGATATATCTCATTTTTGCTGATATGATGTTGATACAAATTTTTTTCTATCTAGAATCCTGAAAATTTACAGATAGCCACTTTACATCCAAAGGTATCCACATCTGTGGATGTCAATGCATATGTCCATGACTCATTTTTGCAGATATAGATGTGAATATAGATTTTGTATACTTAGAGCCCTGTGCAGATACATTACACTATTTATCTTTGCTACTACTTCTATCTAGCTATATTGCGGCTTTGACTGGCTGACTTAACGTGATAGCACTTTGCTAACATGGCCTCCTAAAGGTAAAGGCCTTTTTTTTAAAAAAAATTAAAATGTTGAACTATTCAGAAACAGCAAAAAAGGAGCCATAAATATTGATTTATATTCCCTCTTCACCAGGGCTCGACAAATCAGTGCATCTACTCGCCCGGGGCGAGTAGATTTCAGCCAATTGCTCCATTCACCGGTGGTGCGCACATGCGCAGTGCAGGGCTGGCGAGTAGATTTCGCTGTAGTTTGTCAAGCCCTGCTCTTCACATTTCAATGGTTTAATCCATCATCTGTGTGGACATAAAACTTTTCTTTGACCCTAACAGACTATAGCTGCAGCATTGAGGCTGGGCAGGTATACACTTTTCACAATAAAAATGAGGCGAGAGAGAAGTTACTTAGAAAGTCAGGTTAAGCAACATTTGTGTGCATTTTTAAACATGTTATGGAAACAACCCAAAACCCACTTAATGACGACTGGTTTTCCATACATTGTTAATGCCATGTTTTAAAAGTTTAGTGCCTACGCAGAGTGCACGGTCAAATGATAGGTTTTTAATTTTACTCACACATTCACCACAAGACATTATTTCTGATAAAATTATAGAAAGTGGTAGAGTGACATCTCAGGGGCGTATAGAAATGTCAGTGAGGAAATTCAGAAGTTAATTCTATTCAGTGTTAGACACTGGAAGAGCGAGACCCAGAAAGTAGCAGCAGTGTTTTTAAAATAAATGTTAATGACAGTCTACTGAGTTACAATGAAAGAGACAAAACATCCAACTCTGAATACAAGGGAAGCAGTTAAATTACTCTTTATAACTTCCTACACATGGCAATCTTGGATTGAATTTAGTCTAACATCACAGCCACTTACTCCTTCATGGAAAGATATTATCAAGAGAACTGGCAGAATTTTTAATTTCTCTACAAGCTTCAGATCGTTTAGGAAAAGTGGAACTAATCTTCCTATATCTCCTGGGAGGAAAAAAAGAGTGGGGAAAGAAAGAAGGGTGAAGCCATGATTTGTGATTTTAAGGTAGGGAAGCTCTACTAAAACTTCCCTGCCTCATTTGAGAGGAGACAATCTGATTAGTATGATTCTAAGAGCTCAGTGCAACCAAAGTTGATGTTCTTGCCTAAAAAGTGATCCAACTCCCAGAGGAGGAGGCCTGAGAGCCTGTGGAGTGCAGAGTAAACTGTCTAAGGAGACGGAGCATTCACAATCCGGAGTATTCATGTGACTTAGCTTTGTGTGTGTACAACCAAAGGGATTCTAGAGCTACATGAGGATATCTGGAAAACTTCAAGGGTAAAATCCTGACCTTAGAATTCCATTTAACATAACGGACTCCACTACTAGAACTCCCCCTCTGGCTGAACACTGCCCAGTAATTATGAAAAAATTCCCCCAAAAAGGCAATATTTCCTACACACCAAAGATTATTATTGGTTTTAATCAGTGTCTGGAGTCTGAATAATATATCATTTGAGAGCTTATTTAAATGTACATTTAGGTAAGACCTGATGTGGAACTTTCACCTGATACCATAAGCCTGAAAAAAGTAGTGCAACAATGGTACCCAAAATGATTCCACAGTTCCAGAAACAGTACAATGACTTTGGCTAGAGAGCTTACTCTAAGTTAATTTTAACACCCGAATGTGGTAAGTACTCGTCAAAGATACCAAATGACCAAAGATTATTATTAGTTTTATACAGGCAGGCTCCCCACCCCCACCCCCACCCCAGACGTGATGAAATTATTTAACATGTGGCAAAAATCTAGCCACAAAAAAGGACAAGTCACTGGCCAAACTCTCTCCATGAAGAGCATGTTAAAACAGCATTTTGGCAAACAAAGACGTGACTGTCTCTGCAGATAGGTAAAACAGATACTGGATCACTGTTGTAACGTGGATGGAAAAATGAGGATTAACTACTTCCTATAGTCAAGGAACTAATGGCATCTGAGCTTCTACAAGATCTTTTTTGTGCCTGTACCAATAGGGGTCATTGCACATTGTCTGTAGTCTGAATAATCTTCCCTACACATGGTTGTGTACATGCAATGGGAGTGAAAAAAAACAGTAAATCACATACATTTTAGGGATGTGAACGTAGAATCAGGTAAACCGTTTACCGGCTTATCGGTTAATGTTCAGTTACAGGCAGGTTCCCGCCCCGCTTCTGGGGAGCTGGCTGCCGTCCCATGCTCTGAGTTTTTCAGCAGTTACACA
The DNA here is from genome assembly GCF_049634645.1 of Pelodiscus sinensis. Lineage (NCBI taxonomy): Eukaryota > Metazoa > Chordata > Testudines > Trionychidae > Pelodiscus > Pelodiscus sinensis. The sequence goes on from NC_134716.1 coordinate 95,741,140, forward strand.
TTGACACACTTACCCACATTTTAACTTCCCTAATACACACACTCAACAATCATGGTAATAAACAAGACAACAATGTTGTCTAGAGAGCTCATTAGCACTACTACATTTCAACAACACAATTTGATTTTTTTTTTTTTTTTTGGCCTTTTAGATTGTTGTTGTAATGCTTTGAGATCAAGAAATCCAATTTTATGGCATGAAATGATGGCCATTAAACAGAAAATCATGCTAATATTTCAGTCTGGTCATTTTAGTGTGTGTGTGTCTTTATGCTAACAGCACCAATTGACAACTCCATTCACCTAAAGGATATTCTGTTTGGGGCTTTAAGCCTTTAGAATCAGAGGTCTCTAAACATACTTTTGCATGCTATTATGTTCTGAGATTATTTAATTCATGCAATTTGGGTAGTTCCACACAAAAACTAGCAATTTGTTAGTAAGCAAAAAAGTTGCTTGACCAGCAATCAGAAGCAAAATTGTCCACATTCCTGCATGCCTAGCTCTCTCAAATTCAGATCCTAAATTGCTAAGATTTAAAGAGTCTTAAAATAACTAATCAAGAGTCATGACCAAGTTTTGAAGTTCGGAGTTTTTCTAAGAGAATTTCAAATTCAAACCTGGAACTCCCCATCACCACCTATAATGCTTCCTCTTTTTTTTCCTTAAAATGCTCCCTCAAAACAAACTTCAAGCTTGCATGGAAAAAGTTAATTTCAATCAAACCAATGTTAATTAAATAAAAACTCTTTTTGAAACCAGCTAGATGCGTTCATTCACCTTCCACATAACTATACACTTACACTGTATACTGTATTAATCAAGCTATTCCCCAGAATCAGCTCTCAATTAAATGTAGTATCTGATAGCACTGTGGCAAAAAAAAAAAAAAAAAAAAAAAAAAAAAAAACACACCCCCACACACCCCACCACCACCTCCCCACACACACAACCACCTTGAAAATCCAAATTGAGTGTAATCTATGCAAAGATGTCACAAGCCTGCAGAAAGATTGAAAAAAAAAATAGCTCTGAAATGTAATACCCATTGAGATGGATGTTGGCTTATCGGTTAATCATGTAGTCGTCTACACGCCAACATCCCTATAATGTACATGAGATTCACAAATCTCTAACCAATTTATTCAATGGACAGTAACTCTCATATCAACCAAATTCTATTGACAATCTGATCTGAAGACAGAGTAAATATAAACTCAGTAGGTTTCTCCAAATAGCTCAAAAGTTCCTTTAATTAATTCTTCAGTAAGTTTTAACAATAAACGCTCTCAACTTGTTAAATATTAATGTTCCATTTATTTAAAACAGACTGTCAGCTCCATATAATGAAGTTAAGCTATAAATGAGTTTAGAATTTATATACAAGTTCAAATTATATAAAGTATCACATTTGCTGAAGTTAATTTGTGCACATAAAAAGTCAGACAGTTCACATTTTCACCACATGATGGAGCTAATACTCTGTCAAGCCTGTGTTGGAAAGGAAAGTAACAGTTTTGCAATCAGGATTGCTTGTTAATATTTGAAAACTGAGGAATTACCTGACATTCCATTCTTCTAGCAAAGAGAAACAAAACTGATATTCAAGAACATGGGAGATGAAAGCTTGCTGCTCTATACAAAGTAATAGGATAGTCTCGCAAAAGCCATTAAAAGTTTATCAGAATAGGTACAAAAAATTCTCTACTGTGCTTGTCTCATCCTTCCAACCTCCTCCCAAAATACAAACAGCCTATCAAAAAGGAACTTCCAGGAATAGGTCAAGTCACATTTAGCTTGGCTAGAACATGGAATTCAGACAATGTTCACAAAACCCTTATTTCTTGGTGTTGGGTTCTCAGTGCTAAATGCATTTTGTATTAGTGCCTAGGTTAGTTATTAAGTGAAGAGGTTTAATGACAATGATGTATTAGCTAGAAAAAGTACTGTCAAAAGATATATGTAAGAAGCTGACAGGAGCTGCAGACAGGGGAGTTTGAGACGGACCGCTAGAGATCCCGTCGCTGAACAGGCTACTTGGTGAGAGTATTCGCTTAGGGTGTGAGTTTGCTCAAGTGTTTGAATTTTGTTTGTTGAATTCTGAATCTGATTTCAGGTGACTGAAGTTTCAGTTTCAGCTGCTGTGGCAGTTGGGACTGAGTGCCTGACCCTTTGTTCCCTCAATTGCTCTCTTGATTGCATCTGGTCAGCCTTCCCCGTGTGACTCATGAGGGGGCAGGCTTGGCCTAGGCAAGCAGGCTTTAAAAGCCAGAGCGACCAGGGAGCAAAGCGGACAGGAGCTGCAGACAGGGGAGTTTGAGACGGGGTTTGACAGAGAGAAGCCTACGATGGACAGGAAGACCCGCAACACCTGTGCCAGCACTGCTTCTGTCTCTTCCACTGGCACCTGTAGCCAGACAGAGCACCTGAGCATGGATGCCTCTACTCAGATCCTGGTGTGGTTTTGCAGGGACTGTGGATTGCAATTCCCACTTATTGATATCCAGACTGGGGAGATCATCCAACGCGAAAGGTGCCTGCTGGTGGAATCTTTCAGGCAGCAAATGGCAGAGTTACAGGAGGAGGTGGCTAGGTTGAGGAGCACCCGCATCCATGAGAAATTCCTGGACCGTGCTCATGAGGAGACAGCTGAGGTAGCTGTTCTAGTACACAAGACTGGGGACACACCACTGGTGGAGGAAACAGCTCAGGGTGGACAGTGGCAGCTGGTTACTTCTGGCAGCAGTCACTGCTCCACCCCTGCTCCGAACCTCCCGCCGTGGTACTAGGAAACTGTTATGCTTATCTCCTGTATAAAGAAGAGCAATCACCCCCTACACTGGAGGAAGAGAAGCCCCGTACTCCCAAGGCTGGGAGGTCTGCTGCCACCACTGCAAATAGGAAACATAGGGTAGTGGTGGTTGGAGACTCTCTTCTCAGGGAGACGGAGTAACCCATCTGTCGCCATGACATTTCATCTCAGGAGGTATGCTGTCTGCCGGGGGCCCGTATCTGAGATGTTACAGAGGCACTGTCGAGGATTATCCGGCCCTCTGACTACTACCCCATGCTACGCATCCATGTGGGAACTACTGTGAGTTGTGACACTGAGTGGATCAAGAATGACTACAGGGCTCTGGGGGTACAGGTGAAGGAATTTGGATCGCAGATGGTATTCTCTTCAATCCTTCCTGTCGAAGGTAGGGGCTCAGGCAGAGACAGGTGCATTCTGGAGGTGAATGCCTGGCTGCGAAGATGGCATCACCAGGAGGGCTTTGGCTTCCTCGACCATGGGATGCTATTCCAGAAAGGAGGGTCAGGGCAAAACTGGGAGGCAAGGTCAAAACAGGATCTTAGATGCCTATATACAAATGCAAGAAGTATGGGAAATAAGCAGGAAGAACTGGAAGTGCTAATAAATACAATTATGATATTGTTGGTATCACAGAAACTTGGTGGGATAATACACGATTGGAATGTTTGTATGGAAGGGTATAGCTTGCTCAGGAAGGACAGACAGGGAAAAAAGGGAAGAGGTGTTGCCTTATACATTAAAAATAAACACACTTGGAGTGAGGTGGAGATGGACATAGGAGATGGAAGTGTTGAAAGTCTCTGGGTTAGGCTAAAAGGGATTAAAAACAAAGGTGATGTCATGCTAGGAGTCTACTACAGGCCACCTACCCAGGTGGAAGAAGTGGATGAGGCTTTTTTTAAACAACTAACAATCATCCGAAGCCCAAGATTTGGTGGTGATGGGGAACTTCAACTACCCAGATATATGTTGGGAAAATAACACTGCAGAGCACAGACTATCCAATAAGTTCTTGGACTGCATTGGAGACAACTTTTTATTTCACAAGGTTGAAAAAACTACCGGGGGGGAGCTGTTCTAGATTTGATCCTAACAAATAGGGAGGAACTAGTTGAGAATTTGAAAATGGAAGGCAACTTGGGTGAAAGTGATCATGAAATCATAGAGTTCACAATTCTAAGGAAGAGTAGAAGGGAGAACACCGAAATAGAGACAATGGATTTCAAGAAGGCGGATTTTGGTAAGCTCAGAGAGCTGATAGGTAAGGTTCCATGGGAATCGAGACTGAGGGGGAAAAACAACTGAAGAGAGTTGGCAGTTTTTCAAAGGGACATTGTTAAGGGCCCAAAAGCAAACTATTCCAATGTGTCAGAAAGATAGAAAATACGGCATAAGACCACCTTGACTTAACCACAAGATCTTGCATGATCTAAAAATAAAAAAGGAGTCTCATAAAAAAATGGAAAGTAGGACAAATTACAAAGGATGAATATAGGCAAACAGCACAGGAATGCAGGGGCAAGATTAGAAAGGCAAAGGCACAGAATGACCTCAAACTAGCTACGGGAATAAAGGGAAACAAGACGACTTTATAAATACATTAGAAGCAAAAGGAAGACCAAGGAGAGGGTAGGCCCACTGGTCAGTGGAGGAGGGAGAAACAGTAACAGGAAACTTGGAAATGGCAGAGATGCTCAATGACTTCTTTGTTTCGGTCTTCACCGAGAAGTCTATAAGAACGCCTAACAGTGAATGCTAGTGGGAAGGGGGTAGGTTTAGAAGGTAAAAAAAAAAAAGAACAAGTCAAAAATCACTTAGAAAAGTTAGATGCCTGCAAGTCACCAGGGCCTGATAGAATGCAACCTAGAATACACTCAAGGAGCTGATAGAGGAGGTATCTGAGCCTCTACCTATCATCTTTGGAAAATCATGGGAGACAGGAGAGATTCTAGAGGACTGGAAAAGGGCAAATATAGTGTTCATTTATAAAAAGGGAAATAAGAACAACCCAGGAAACTACAGACCAGTTAGTTTAACTTCTGTGCCAGGGAAGATAATGGAGAAAGTAATTAAAGAAATGATCTGTAAACACTTGGAAAGTGGCAAGATGATAGGGAACAGCTAGCATGGATTTGTAAAGAACAAATCATGTCAAACCAATCTGATAGCTTTCTTTAATAGGATAACGAGTCTTGTGGATAAGGGAGAAGCAGTGGACGTGGTATACTTAGACTTTAGTAAGGCGTTTGATATGGTCTTGCATGGCATTCTTATCAATAAACTAGGTAAATACAACTTAGATGGGGCTACTATAAGATGGGTGCATAACTGGCTGGATAACCGTACTCAAGAGAGTAGTTACTAATGGTTCACAATCCTGCTGGAAAGGCATAACAAGTGGGGTTCCGCAGGGGTCTGTTTTGGGACCGGCTCTTTCAGTATCTTAATCAACGATTTAGATATTGGTATAGAAAGTACGATTATTAAGTTTGCAGATAAACCCAAGCTGGGAGGGGTTGCGACTAATCTGGAGGATAGGGTCATACTTCAAAATGACCTGGACAAATTGGAGAAATGGTCTGAGGTAAACAGGATGAAGTTTAGTAAAGACAAATGCAAAGTGCTCCACTTAGGAAGGAACAATCAGTTTCATACATACAGAATGGGAAGCGACTGTCTGGGAAGGAGTACGGAACAAAAGGATGTAGGGGATATAGTGAAACACAAACTGAATATGAGTCAGCAGCGTGATGCTGTTGCAAAGAAAGCAAACATGATTCTGGGATGCATTGACAGGTGTGTTGTGAGCAAGACACAAGAAGTCATTCTTCCGCTCTACTCTGTGCTGGTCAGGCCTCAGTTGGAGTATTGTGTCCGGTTCTGGGCACCGCATTTCAAGAAAGATGTGGAGAAATTGGAGAGGGTCCAGAGAAGAGCAACAAGAATGATTAAAGGTCTAGAGAACATGACCTATGAGGGAAGACTGAAGAAATTGGGTTTGTTTAGTTTAGAAAAGAGAAGACTGAGGGGGGACATGACAGCAGTTTTCAGATATCTAAAAGGGTGTCACAAGGAGGAGGGAGAAAACTTGTTCATCTTGGCCTCTGAGGATAGAACAAGAAGCAAAGGGCTTAAACTGCAGCAAGGGAGGTTTAGGTTGGACATTAGGAAAAAATTCCTAACTGTCAGGGTAGTCAGACACTGGAATAAATTGCCCAGGGAGGTTGTGGAATCTCCATCTCTGGAGATATTTAAGAGGAGGTTAGATAAATGTCTATCAGGGATGGTCTAGACCAGTGGTCCCCAACCATTTGGGGTTGCCGGGCGCCGGGGGGCGTGGCCGTTCGCCTGCCGGGCGGGGCCCCCCCCATAGCCGCATTCCGGGGGCCGGCACTAGCGCTCTCTCCTCCCCCCCCCCCCAAGCGCCACGCGCCCGGGGCCGGCACTAGCGCTCTCCCCCCCCCCCCCCCCCCCAAGCGCCGCGCGCCCGGGGCCAGGCCAGCCCTGAGCACTTGGCAGGCGCTGCCATGGCGCCCGCGGGCACCGTGTTGGGGACCACGGGTCTAGACAGTATTTGGTCCTGCCATAAGGGGAGGGGACTGGACTCGACCTCTCGAGGTCCCTTCCAGTCCTAGTATTCTATGATTCTTCAACAAGTTTGAACAGAACACATGCTAAACCAGAGGTGGACAAACATTTTGGCCTGAGAACTATATATTGGTATGCAAATTGTATGGAGGACCATGAACGCTTGCGAAATTGGGGGGTGGTCAGAATGCAAGATGGGTCAGGGCTATAGCTTGGGGCGACAGCTCTAGTGTGGAACCAGAGATGAGGGCTTTGGGGTGCAGGAGGGATGCTCTGAACTGTGGCCAAAAGGTGCGAAGGAGATTAGGGTTGGGGCTATGGGGAGGTCCTGGGGTACAGGGTCCCAGTGACACTTCAAGCAGTTCCCAGAAACAACCACATTCCCTCCCCACCCCACAGACAATGCTCCTATGCAGAGGTGCAGACAGGCAGATCTGCACACTGTCCTTTCCGCAGGTACTGCCCCCCTACAGCTCCCACTGGCCACAGTTCCCAGTCAAAGGGAGCAGCACAGCCAGCGCTAGGGCCAGGGGCAGCTGGGCAGAGTGCTCTGGATGCCTCCTATCCCACTCAATGGGAGCTCAAGAACAGGAATAAAAAATATCCGTCGGGCCTCACCCCTGCTCTAAACATATCTTGTTTAAGTGATCACATTTATAGCACTAGATAGGGATTTTGAAGCTTGCAAGTATCTATCAGGATTTTTTTTGAAGCCCAGGGCATTTGAATTCCAGAGGATCTTTTTTCTCTTATAGTTTTTATAATCCTAATTAAAAATAAACTGATAATAGGATCTTGAAGATGCTGAAATTTAAAGGACCTTGACACTGTAGCTCACCAAAAAGTATCAGAGAGGAGTTCGTCTGCCATATAAAAAACCTAAATAAAGATCTTGTTTATAAAAGCAATAAGATGATGAGAGCTGTTAATATCGAGAATCACCAGAAAAAAACAAAACACTGTACCTCTTTCTAATCTGTACTTTTGGTTTCAAACGAAGATCTACCCTAGTGACTGCTCTTCCTAGGTGGCTGCTTATAAGGAAACCAGGAAGTTGGGATCAGACGTGGATGTGGTTATGTTTAGACAAATAACCCTTCCTCTTCCTAAATTATGTTCTCATCTTAAACCAGGGCTGAACAATACTTAAAAACAAAGATGCTTAAATAAAAGCTGCAAGGTCCACTGAATACATTCCACCTTCCTACTTTTTTAAAAAATTTAACGACTTTACAATGGGGGAACCTGAAATCACAATATCACTGGGCAGCTGTCAATGTTATCAACAAAAGCTCAGATATAAAAGGCTGAACACTGGGAAATGAAATCAGTGATGCCAGAAACCTGGCTTTCACTGGAAGTTGCTACTTCATAATGACAAAATAAGTACACCAATGGAGGGGGCTAAAAATCTCTTTTCAAGTATCACAGAGGCTATTTTTTTTAATTTCTCTAGGACATCCTTGCATATTCAGAATGACTCCAGAAAAGGTACCTTGGTTGATGATGGCGGAGTAGGAAAATTAAGCCAGGCTGGAGCAAAGTCATGCTGCGCCATTTAGGTCCAGTCTCTCCAAATCAGTGAAACAAGGCTTCAGCACCTCATGGCAAGTCCCTGGCATTTGGAAAAGAAAGTGGATACATTTTACACTTGTATCTTAATAGCAGGACACATAATTGTGTCTTATTTCCAACCATGCCTAGATTTTCTGATATTACTTCCAGGAACAAATCTGCTCCCACCCTGTAATATCAGAGTTCCTCATACATTACTGACTACCCTCAGCATCTGTGAAGTAGGTTGGTATTATTTACAACTACGGAACAAGACACAGACTAAGTGACTTTTGCAAGATTTCACAAGAAATCTGTAGCAGAGTCAGCTCCTACATCCCAGGTCAAGACCATACTTAGTCTTAAAGAATTTTTAAAATCCGAATACCTACAGTTAGGCCTCTAAACCAATATTTAGGCATCTAATGAAGTGGTTTGATATTCAGAGTGGAGAAACACTCAGAATACTCATTAGAAATAACACACTGTGGAATATCAGTTTCTCTAAAAGGCAGGCCCCTTTGATCAAGTATTCTAGAATTAAGGGTCTGTGATTTTGTAAGGATTACAATTTTATCACAATAAAGTACCCTTTCCAATAACTGTTCAGTAGAATTTTCTCAGCTGAAGTTAAATATAAAGTTTGGGGAGATGAAGCTTTGTTTATCAAAAGGAATAGTGTTAAATATAATTAATACCAAAATTAAATGATTGATGACTCAGCTATATGCCCCATGTATTTTTTACTTAGAGATTACCTAATTAGAAACTGCTAAAAGACACTTCAACATACATTAACAAAGCACAGAATTGTATTTTTGTACTGTTTTGTGAGTCAAACATTTACCATTTCAAAGGACTCAATTTCTGAGTACTTGAAATGTGGGAAGTACAACAGTTTGAATACAATGCTGGAGGAAAAAGTCACAAAATAGTTACTAAAATGAACGAAAGTATTACAAAGAGATATATAATCTATACAGGTTGGACCACTATGGTTCGGCATGCTCAGGACCAGGCTGGTCCCAAATGAGGGGCTTTGCCAGACCACGGGAGATTTCTCCCTTCATAGCTCATGCTGCCCCATGTTAGATATCTGCTGCCCCAGCTCCTCCCTCCCCCCCAGAGCTCCCCATCATGCCACCTGCTCTCTCCCTCCCCCCCAAACACAGGATTCCCATCTGAGCCCCTCCCCTCACACCCGCCCTTCACTCCTGCCTTGCAGCCAGACCTCCCTGTTCCTGGGCTCTGTGGTCTAGGAACATGATGTTGTTGGACCAAAAAGTCATGGTTTAGCTATGCTGCTTTAGTGAGGGTATTATGATAACAGGAGGGGTTCTCTCATTGTATAAGTATTCCACCTCTCCAAGAGGTGATAGGACAATTTCCCTATTAACCTAATGCGGTCTATAAGCAGGGGTTAGGTTGATTTAACTGCATCAATGTGAAAAAAAAATCTACATCCTTCTGCAATGTACTTGTCCAATTTCCTTGTGTAGATCATAGTCTTAGTTGCTATGTCCCAATGCTTATGCAAGAAAATTGACAAGTTTGGGGCTTAGACAAGACTGCTGATCCTTAGAAATCAACCTGTACAGATTGAACCTCAACCAGGATTCTCTGGTCCAGCAACGGTCGTGGTTCGGCTAGGAACCATAGAATACTAGAACTGGAAGGGACCTTGCCCTCACAGCAGAATCATGCACCACCTACACCAGTGTTTCTCAATCTTTTTTTATAAAGTATCCCTTTAAACAAATGTGCTGCAATGGTAGGAAAAAAACCTGCCTGAAAACTATAGGTACTGGGGGTACTTATAATTTTTTTTTAAACAACTTAATTGTAGCCAAATCGGAGATGAAATTTTTGGGTATAAAAAGTACAAAAATAATAAAGCACTGTAAAACTCAAAAATTCAGTTCTCTCAAATTTCAGTTGTGTTGATGTACCCTCCAGACGTCTCTCAAGTACCCCTAGGGTACATGTACACTGGTTGAGAAACACTTATCTAGACCATCCCTGATAGCATAACCTGCTCTTAACTCCAGAGATGGAGATTCCACAGTCTCCCTATGCAATTTATTCCAGCATTTAACCTCCGTAACAGTTAGGACATTTTTCCTCATGTCCAACCTAACCTCCCTTGCTGCAGTTTAAGCCCATTGCTTCTTGTCCTATCATCAGAGGCCAAGGAAAACAATTTTTCTCCCCCCTCCTTGTGACACCCTTTTAGATATCTGAAAACTGCTATCATATCCCCTCCTAGTCTTCTCCTTCATAAACTAAACAAGCCCAATGATTTCAGTCTTCCCTTATAGCTCATATTCTCTAGACCTTTAACCACTCTTATTACTCTTCTCTGGACCTTATCCAATTTCTCCACACCTTTCTTGAAATGTGGTGCTCAGAACTGGACACAACACTCCAATTAAGGCCTAATCAGCACAGAAGAGAGAGGAAGAATGACTTTTCGTGTCTTGCTCACAACACTCCTATTAATGCATCCCAGAATCATTCCCCCCCCCCTTTTTTTTTTTAAACACAAGTGTCGCACTGTTGGCTCATATTTAGCTTGTGGTCCACTATGACACCTAGATCCCTTTCTGCAGTACTCCTTCCTAGACAGTGGCTTCCCATTCTGTATGTGTGAAACTGATTGTTCTTCTTAAGTGCAGTACTTTGCATTTTTCCTTATTAAACTTCAGCCTATTTACCTCAGACCATTTCTCCAGTTTGTCCAGATCATTTTGAATTATGACTCTATCCTAAAGCAGTTGCAACTCCTCCCAGCTTGGTAACATCGACAAACTTAATAAGTGTACTCTCTATGCCAATATCTAAATCACTGATGAAGATATTGAACAGAACTGGTCCCAAAACAGACCCCTGCAGAATCCCACTAGACCAGTGTTTCTCAAATAGTGCTCCACAGAGCCCCAGGGCTCCACGAGACATCTCCAGGGGCTCTGCAAGGTTGACAAACTGGAAACATCGATAGGTACAACACATACAATCAGTGGACCGCTGCATAAATTTTCATGCATGTAAAAGGCTCCAAAGCCCAAAGAGTTTGAGAACTGTTGCACTACACTATTACAGAATAACCTTCCCATATGGGAAGTTTTTCTCTAATCCCAGACTATTAGTAGTTGGCTTATGCTCTGAAACAAGAGGTTTTTCATCCCTTCTTGAAAAATCATGCCATTTTATGTGATCGCAGATGCTCATACCTATAAGTGTATAATGCTTTTTTTAATCCCGCTAAACCAGTGTTGCTTAAACTTTGAGGCCACGAAACACCAGTCCCCCCACTGGCCCCAGGCTCCACAAGGCATTTCAGTCTTTGAAAGGTACAAGAACCTCTACTGGGGAGCCGGGCAGGTTCTTGCTATATTTCAAAGCAGACGCTCCCCTATCAACTAATTGAATAGGGGATGGACATTCCATCGACTATTTTAATAATCTAATTTTAACATCCCTAGGCTCAGCAGGACCACAGATGTTGCTGGACCAGAGTGTCCTGATCAAGGGCCAGAGACAGGAGGCATGCAGGGGCTAGGAACCAGCCCTGCTGAGGGAGTCCACCTGCGCCAGCAGTAGAGCACCCACGACAGTGGGGCCAGGAGCCCTGTCAGTAGGCCAATGGGCTGCTGCTGCAAGGCTAAGAACCCCAACAGCAGGGCCAGTGCTATCACAGTAGAACTGGCGGGGCCAGAACCCCCGAAACTGAACCGTAGTCTGCCACAACAGGGCCAGGAGCCCTGGTGGCAGGACCACGGCTGGTGTGGCTGGTACTGCTACAGCAGCGTTGAGAGCTCTAGAGGTAGGACTGAGCTGCCAGGGCAGAGGGCTGATGGTAGATGGAGAGCCAGTGGGAAGCCAGGCCTGAAGCGGAGCCAGGTTGAGTGGGAGGGGACAGTGGTAGCAGGGCCAGAAGTGACCTGCCCTAGTCTGGCAAAATCCTTCATTCAGGACCACTCAGGTCCTGAGGGTGCTCGATCAGGGAAGGCCAAAACTATTAGAAAAAAAGTATGTACTGCCCAGTGTAGCAGGCTGACAGCACCTTCAGTGGCAGGGCAGAGGACATTTAAAGAGAAACCACAGGAGAATTAGGACAAGGGTAATTAAAGATGGGAAAAAAATTCCACCCTCAAACACGAGGAGGAGTCCTATGACACCTCAAAAACTAACAAAGGTATTTGGGCATAAGATTTACATCACATTATACTTTGCAAACAACTAAACATCAAGAAAACACCAGACAAGGTAGCATACTATCTAGAATATGGTGAGTAACTGAACTTCAACAACAAATGGGATAGAATGACAATATGCTAACATCTTGGTTTAACCAAGTTAACAAGCACACATCATGGGAAAGGAACTAAGGGTACTTTACAGCACTATTTCAGGATTCTTTCTGCATCCCGAAATAGTGCTCCCTGTATCTTGACAATGTGCCCGTTATTTCAAAATGTAATCAAATTAACAGGTGAGCTATTCCGACATCAGTAAACTTTGTTCCACAAGGATTAAGGGACCTGTTGGAATAGTGGTCTATTTCAAAACTTGGCATTGTGCAGACAGCGCCAAATTTTGAAACAGACCATCTTGAAGTAAGCTCGAAATAAGGTATGCAATTTGCATAGCTCAAATTGCATAGCTTATTTTGAGCTAGCGCCGCAGTGTAGACGCTTTAGTTAATTGAGATTTTATGTCATTGTATGTATGTTATGTTGGAAATTTACACAGAAAAAGTTAATGAATCGTGCTTGAATATTCAAGTGAATGAACAAATGCATATTTGAGTTCTCACTGTTCGATACAGTAACAGCATATTAATTTTCATGTTAAAAACAGAATTTAGAGCATATTATTCTTTGAATTTTAAAACTAGCATCCACAAACTATTGAATTCTATACCATTATGGGTATAGAACAATTATTCTGGGAGAATATAATCAAGGTATGTTATGGGGAAATAGGCAAATGGTGGTAGAGGAGAGGCATTTGGGAGGTGGAGAAGTTTGCAATGGGGAAGAATAGGGGTGAGAAGTTTGGGGTGTCACAAGGGGAGAAAGAATTGGACAGGTGAGGAGTTGGGATCTGAGGTGGCTGGTAGACAATGAGTGTGAGAGAGAGAAAGGTAAGGATCTCTGTCAACTCTACTTTCTACTCGTGTGCACCCCAAGATCTAGGGAGTCTTAAACCACTCTCCCAATCTCCAATTTGAGATGCAATATGAAGGAACTTTTCCTCTCCAGGAATGGCTGAGTCCACCGGGGACTCCTGCACATCTACTGGGGTTTAATCCCCCTCATGCCCTTCATTTGAGCCAGGCTGGTGGAGGGGTGGGAAAGGAGCTTGCTCCAGCCACTACATTTGAACTGTAATCTATTGCTCAGGGGAGTTTAAGCCCTGCTTCACCACAGGTGTCAAGATCTGCAGTGGGACTGGCCCCCCTCCATCTGTGGAGCCTGACCCCACCTCCTGCTCCCGCATGAGCCAGGTTTGGGGTGAGCTTGTTCACCACACTGGGGGCTCTGAGTCCAATGCTCTACACTCATGTGAGGATGTAGGGTCTAGGAAACCTACCCTGCCCCGCTGTATGGTGAGCTTAAGCCATGTCTACACTACAAAATTAAGTCAACCTAACTTCCACCAGCGCTGCAGTAATTCCATCACTTGTGCAGGTCTACACCTTGGCTTCTTGTGTTGGGGATGTGCCTCTTCACAAGAAATGCTTACATCAATTATACTGTCACCATGAGGCATGATGAGACAGCTCCTGAAAGCCAGCAACAGTAGATATAAGCAACAATGTCTACACTGACAGCATGTCTATCTCACTATATCAAGCTTGACCATACAACATAAAAGTCAGCATAGTGTGGCAGTTACATAGATGGAAGCGAATTTACGTGTAGACATTTCCAGGGCTCGACAAATCTGTTTATCTACTGGCCCATGGCGAGTAGATTTCAGCCGGACGCCCTGTTCACCAGCAGCGTGCACATGCGTAGTGCAGGTCTGGCACACGCGTGGTGCGGGGCTGGCAAGTGGATTTCGATGCAGTTTGTCGAGCCCTGGACATTTCCATAGTAAGGATGGCACAAACTACCTTGTGTCACCCTTACTCTGTAGTGTAGGTCAGCCCTCAGAACACGCATCAAGAACATATGGCTGATACTAAATTGAAGCCTTGTCTACACTAGCATGTTTTGCCAAAAACTGCTTTTTCTTGACAAAACAGAGTGTGTACACACCACTACATAATTTTCTTGGGGGTGGGGAGAGGAGAGGTGGTTTCACCCAATTTTGGTGACAACAAAAATTCCACCCCTGCGAGAGATGTGTCTTTTTTGAGGTGTTACTCATATTGAGAACCTACTTCACACCTTTCCAAGCCTCCTATGTTGCTGAAGGATATGAAAAGCTATGCACCACACCTAGCAACAAGCAGAACACAAAATACAGCTCTCAGAAAACGGTGATCCCTTTTAAAAGAGCCAGCCTGATGCCAAGACCTGGTCCAGCACTACCCTACAGACTTGGGGAGAGGAGAATTAGATAAAATAGCATGGTGGAGGTGGCCAACTGGGAGAACTGCCAGCCTGTATGGGACAGGACTAATTAGTGGGATTAAGCAGAAGGGAAGGACTAGACTTAGTAATCAATTCAGCTTCAGTTACCTATAATTGCGACTTTTTTTTTAAAACGAAAACTGAACTGTTAATTTAGGATTTCCTGGTGAAAACTTGTTCTTTCAAAACATTGAGTTCAGTAAAACTCTAATGTCAGAAAACCAGGAAATACAAACTGCATTAGGAAAATATTTTGTTATTTAACTTTTTTTGTAAATCAACACAAATATTAAAATTTGTTAATACAACAATTGTTAATACATGAATTAATGAACTCAATGCATATCATTTCTGACAGACAAGGAAATCATTTGCTGCTCTCATGTTAAATGGACAGACACTACTAAGAAGATCATCTCCTCTCCTTAACCCTTTCTGAAGTTTTAATGACCAACCTACCTAAAGTGGGTTTCATAGCATAAAGTTAAAGCCAAATAAAGATCTCTGGGAACTTTTACTCTAACACACACACACAAATATGGTGAGAAGACAGAGTTGACCACCTATATTTTTTAAAAAGTGTTTAGTGTGTGTCAAGTGACAAAGAAAAGAAATAATATGCAGATGCAATTGTGTTTTACGTACCAAAGCATTTTTTCTTTGTCTAATCATATGGTGCTAGAACTCCCTAATTTTAACTGAAAGGAGGATAGAAGAATGGTTTCCAATGAAGTATTTCGTGGTCACATGAACATGCTGACAAAACAGCCCAACACAGAAGTGCACTGAAATCAGGAAAAAGTGTGAATTCATATCTACAAGTGTCACAGTAAGTTACTTTAGAAATGCTTGTGGTCTGTTAGCATTCCCTCAATGTTGCATTCCTAACATTTCTATATTTCTTCTACAGATACAAATACCCCAGTTAACCATGGAGGGCTCGAGTCCCACAGGGTGGAGAGGACCCGCACCACTGGCCAGCCCTCTGGTTAACTGGGGTATTTGTATCTGTAGAAGAAATATAGAAATGTTAGGAATTTTACTGGCTAACCTTCTATATCCCTAGTCTTCTACATATGCAATATTGTGTAGGTCATCTGATGATCAGATATGTAAACGTCAGACTAGATAACTACTTTGAGGTAAAAAGTGTGAGTTACGGACATATTAACATGATGCTTGCTGTCTGAGGCCCCCAAATTTCATTCTTTTAATTACATAAAAAAGAATTAGGCCTTTGATTTATAACCTAGCTGAATTTGCTAAAAATGCAACCTCAAATTATACCAACAACAAAACCACACAATCCACTAATACTTAGATTTAGGAACTTGGATATACAGCTTGACCTAAGTATAAATACCCAGATAATACAAGTATTTTTATTCAAGTCTAACAGCTGAGTTTATTTAAACCTCCAGGCAGAGTGACACAAGCCCACAATCCCAGTTACTTGAGAGACTGAGGCAGTGGTCCTCAACGTGGTACCTGCGGGCGCCATGGCTGTGCCGGCCCTGGGCGAGCGGCGTATGGGCGTCCCCGCTCCTGGGCATGCGGCACAGGAACGGCGCCGGCCCTGGGTATGCAGCGCATGGCCTGTTCCGGCCCCAGGCGCACGGGTGGCCCCGCCCCGGGCACATAGCACAGGAGCGGTGCCGGCCCCGGGAGTGAAGCGCATGAGTGGTGCTGGCACCAGGCATGCAGCATACGGACGGCCCCGCCCCCAGGTGCCCAGCAGTCCCAAAAGGTTGGGGACCACTGGACTGAGGGATTGCTTGAACTCAGTGGTTCAGAGCTGTGGCAAGCTGTGCCAATTGGATGTCAAGTGCTAATGATGGGCAGCTGAAGGCCCTGCTAGAAACATAAGGAATGTTGTGTTGTGATCAGTGTGCTATCTCACTAAGGCAGGGGTGGGGAATCTAAGGTCAAGGGGCCAGATGTAGCCCCTGGCTTGCTTGGTTCAGACCCCCAAGGCTTGGGGCTTCCTGCCAGCACTAGAGAACCTGCACTGGTGCTCCAGTCCCCCCATCATACCCCTGAACTGAACCCTTAAGTTGCTGATGTGAGGGGAGAATGTGGGGAATGTCTTCCTCCTCAGTCAGGGCCACAACAAAGAGGTTTTTAGGTTTTATTTTTGTTTTGTTTTTTGGCTTCTCACTTGTATGTGGCCCCCGACTGATTTTTCTATGGGTCAGCAACCCCGACCCATAAAAAAGATCCCCACCCCTACTAAAAGGGCTGATGGGACCGATCGAGAGGATTTAAACCAAAGATTTAAAAAGCTAAGTACATTTGATCATGTAATTGGTGACAAAGTGGGGGGAAGTTTTATAAGATTGATATTTTGCTTGAACTTTTTTTTTTTTTTTTTTTTTTTAATAAAGAAAACCACCAGGTCCAAGAACAAATAAAATATATTTAAATAGTCCCCAGATGTGTTAAATCATTATTTGGAGAATGTTTAGCAGATGATTTTATGTATGTATTACTTCCACCTCTGTATTAAGCAAGTGAGTAAAACAGGTCAATTAAATTAAGAACAGAACTATAATAAAAGTATTCTACATGCATGAGCTATAAATTATGTAAACTTCTTTATTAAGTACAGGTTGGACCTTGCTGGTCCGGCACCCTCGGGACCTGACTGATCCTGAACCAGGGGATTTGCTGGACCAGGGCACCACCCTGCCCCTGCCCCATCCTTCCAGGGCTCTCTAGATGCCATCGGGCTTTCTGCACCAGGGGCCAGAGCTCCCCATCTGGAGCACCACCCCCTGGGGCCAGATCTCCCTGCTGTGCTGCCCATTCCCCCCCACACACACATACATAAGGGATGTAAGTGACTAGTTGACTATCCAATAAGCTTACGCTTATCAGATAGACAGTCGACTAGTGATGCAACTAGTCACTCTCCCCTGCCCCCTTTGCTGCCTCTATCGAAGAGGCAGCAAGGGAGGGGGAGCAGGAGCCAGTGTTGGGCAGAGCTGGCTTAAAAGCTGGTTCCCCTCAGCACTGACTCCGTGGAGGGCAGGGGAGATAGAGGCACAGCAGGAAACAGCATGAGCGGGAACAGAAGCAGTTACCGCTCATGCCGGTTCTGTTGAGATTCGTTTTTTGAAATGTACAAAAGCTGGGGCTCTTGTACATTTCAAAGGCTCAGGCACCGCAGGGAGCGCTGGGCTAATCCGCTGCTGGCTCTGCACTCCCTGCGAGGCTTCCACTGTAGCAAGAGACAAGCAGGGATCTTGCTACAGTTCAAAGGTGGAGACGTCCTTATCCACTAATCGAATATTAATGGAAATTTCATCAACTATTCAATTAGTTAATCTAAATTTAACATCTCTATCTATCTCTCTCACACACACACACACACACACACACACACACACACACACACACACACACACACACACACACACACTCTCCCAGCTGAGTCGCTGGCACTCCATATGGCGCTGCTGCCATGCCAGCAGGCCTCCCTGTTCCTGGGTTCTGTAGTCCAGGAACATCCGTGGTCAGTGATGGACCAGAGTCTCCCAGTTAAGGGAGGTACAACCTGTAGAAACTCTCAACAATAAGACATTTTACAGCAGCAGCAGTTGGTCCACAGTTTTAATAAATTGGCTTTTTTTATGGTGCACAAGAAAAATCAGCCACAATGCTCATCTGTGCAAAGGATACTGTCACATCCTAGACTAACAAACAAGATTCAATCATCTAATTTAGGCAGCAAACATTTTCAGTGATATAGTAAGAATAATCAGAGATAATAAAAACTAGTTTCCATATGATATAACTAGATTTTATATAAAGACTAATCCAGTGCAAGAACCCCAAAAATGAACAATCCTGTCAGCATTTTGAATAAGAAAGTGTGTTTTGCCCTTTAGAAAGCTCAACTAATTGTGGTCAGTCAAAATCTGGTGAGTTTAACAGCAGGAGGCATTTTTCACTAGTTATGAAGCACCTGAAAACAGTAAGTTTAACAACTATTTGCACTTCCACAGCACCTTCCCCTTTCAAAGATATCAAAAGACCTGCAGAAAACATTAAGCCTTACAATATTTGCGTAAAGTAGGCAAGTACGGTTTGTTATTAAACAGACAAGAGAAATGAGGCACACAGGTACATAAATTGGAGGTCAGATGAGAGTTTTATGGAGATGCTCAGAACAGAATTTAAACTAACTCTCCTTACTCTCAGAAATATGCATAAGCAATAAAAGTTCATCATTCTTCTGAAGTGGTATCTCAGCTACCTTCTCATATATACTATCTATTGAAAAAAATATTCATTTAAAACAAGCTGGACAAAGGAGGAAGAACTACTGAATGGGAGTGTTACTAGTGAGAGTCCACAGAGAGTAGACTACGGAAGTAAGTGACTAGTCGACTATCCGATAAGCTTATCGGATAGTCGACTAGTCCCTCAACTAGCCGCTCTCCCCCCTACCCTCATTTGCTGCCTCTGATGGGGAGCAGGAGCCAGCTTAAAAGCGAGTTTCCCCGCAGCACCATCCCCACAGAAAGCAGGGGAGTAGTGGGGACTGGGTGTGAGTTAGGAATCAGCTGATTCCTGGCTCGCACCCAGTCCCAAGAAGATGCGCCGCTGCTTTTTAAATGTATTAAGAGGCTCTTAATAAATTTTAAAAGCTGAGGCACAGCAGTGGGGACCTGGTATGAGCTGTGACAGCTAATTCGTGACTCACACCAAGTCCCCCACACTGTGCAGCAGCCTTGTAAATGTACTGGCTGTTAATACATTTTAAAAGGCAGAGATGCAGCAGGGTAAGCTCCTAGGGTCAGGAGGTAACCCTGCTGTGCTTATTGACTAATCAATTGAAATTCCACTGACTAGTTGATTAAATTTAACATCCCTACATTGAACCTGGTCCTATTCAACATTTTCATCTTCCAATAATCTGGAATTAAACAAAAGTCACTGCTGATTTGCAAAATAAACATTGGTGAAATGGTAAATAATCACAAAAGACCAGTCAAAGCACTCTGAATTACTTGGTAAACTTGGCATATTCAGACAAAATGTGTTTGAATTCAGCCACATACAAAATTACACATTCAGGAGAAGGAATGCAGATAATACCAAAAGTAGGGTGATTGTACCCAGGGAAACCTCTGAAATATAAAGTTAACTGTAAGAGTTTTAGTGGTTACAGTGTCACCATATTAAATGATTTTTAGCATCCCTAGTGTAAACCTAGCTTTAGCGAAGCCACCCTCCTAAATGACACTAGCTATGCCAAAAGAAGTACTTGGTCAGCATAACTAAGTCTTCATCATGCATTTTGCTGGCATAGTTATACCTGCTGGGGAATAGCTATGTTAGCAAAACTCTGTAGCACAGATCTGATAGATTTAAAGAACTCCGTACGTTTATCAAAATGATGAGAGAGAACCTGATTACAGGTACCTTCAGTGGAATAAAACAACGGTGCTATAGAAGAAGCATAACTGAAGCCAGACATTCAAATTGGAAATAAACTATGAGTTTTTAAACAGTTAAGTCATTTAGCCATTGGAACAAATTCCCAAGGGAAAAGGTAGATGAAGATATCAAGAAGTTTCTAGAAGATTCACTGTAATCCCTGAACTAAGACTATAGTGTAATTTAATTAGTTTGATTTACAGAACATCAGACTAGATGGTCTAAATGGTCCCTTCATGAATTTTTTAGAAATTAAGATGAAGTTTCCTACTACTTTCACACCAGGTTATATAAATATCTTTATTTTTAACATTTAAAGGAATTACATTTTTAAAGATGTCAATTAAAACTGGTATTAATTCAGACAACATTTTTAAATATAGCCCAAACTTTTTTTAAAATCAAGTTAAAGTATTAAGAGTTTTGCTGTGTCCCTGTTTATAAGGGATTTGTCAGCAAAGAATAAAGATGAGTAGCAGCTAAACTAACTATACACAAGGTGCTTATACATGCAAAGACAAATGAATTGAGACCAGTGGCCAATGAAGTTAATCCCAGGCGTGATTATTGCTAGTTGAAAACTTTTCCCAATAACCCTCTTCAGTTATTATATTACAGGTACTTGTAAGCTCAGTAGGCAGAAATAGTCAACGGAATTTAATTTTCAAGGACTACATCCCTTTAAACTTAGTTATGTTTAAACAGCAATGTTCTTTTCAAGTTAAGATCACATTCATTAAAGCAAGATACAAACTGGTTTAATCTTTACTTTTATGGGATAATTCTAAACTTGTTTGTACTGCCCCACTTTTACAACAGCATCTCCAGAACAATAAAATTCAACAACCTAAGTCATAAAAACATTTTTCATTTCCTTTGGTTGTAGAATATATAATGTTTTATACAATGGATTCTGTCAACTTCATTATAGGAAAGTTATTTTTACTTTATTTTTGTTCAAAGAGTATGGAAGAAGGCATGAAATTCATAGCAAGGTGTGCTTCTCACCTAACTTTCCTCATTATCCTTTCACCATTAGTCAATTGAATACTAAACATGTCTCCTGAGCTGATGGGGCAGAAAACAAGTTGTCTCAGAGCTGTTTAATTCCAGTACAAATCAATGTCAACATTTACAATGAGCTATTTAATTTTTTTCAGCTTTTATTATAAAATTTCTCACCAATTTCCAGAGAAATTCTTATTTTTGAGCTAACAGTGTGTATTCATATTCAAGCTGTATTTACAAAATTAAGTTGGCAATCACGGCTTGTCTACGCTGCCATTTTACTTCACTGTAACTTACTGCGCTCAAGGGGTAGGAAGAAAGGAAGGAGGGCTCCTGCACCCAGAGCTAGAAAGTTACAGCACTGTAAAGCACCAGTGTAAAGAGGCTCCCAGCACAGATAGTTTCTCCCTATGGTGGAGGGGGCTTAACTGAAGCGCTCGCCCAGCATTGGTGCTGTGACCCGATGGCTGCATTAAAATGCTGCTGCAGCTGCACTTTAAAAACCTACAAATGTAGACAAAGTCACAGGCCACCCTAAAAGAAAGAACATATAGCTGGGGCAATAAATACACAAAGGAAAAAAGGATTAATCTGTGAAAACTGTTCTGAAGCCAAATGAAAGGTTTATATCAATTCACTGAAAATGCATTAGTCTCTTAACTAACTCAAATAATCTTCAGAGGGGTATCAGAGTTAGTCTATACCAGGATAAACTTAAAACACAACAAATAGTCTGGTAGTATTTTAAAGTGCTACCAGACTATGTTATTTTTTAAGTTTTTCAAATAAAAATGTATTGTTTCTCGCTACAAATAAGGAATACTATAAATAAATTTGAGAATATGTATCCAAGATGTTTGTCCATACAAGAGTATCTGCATTATATTTGCTTAGGCACATTTATACCAACTTATGCTTTAGCTGTTGAGAGCTGGACAACTATGGACAATTTTCCTTCACTTAATCTTGTTTGCATGAAGAGTAGCGTACATAAACGTGCACATTACATAGCAGAATAATCTGATTTTTATTGGGGGGAATTTTTATTTTATGCTTCGTGGTATGGATAGCTGTAAGACAGTCGGGGGAACCTACACCCCACCCCCAGACCACTCCTGCACCCTACCTAACCCTTCTCACCCCAACCCACTTCTGCACCTTCCCTCCATACCTTATGTCCCAAGTCTGCTTTTCTGCAGCCCCCTCCCATATACTGAGCCCCTCATTTTTGTCCCCACCCAAGAGCCATGGGGAGCCCACAAAATCCCACATTTGTGCAGCCCCTAACTGATTTTCTGTGGGTCAGCGGCCCATGACCGAAAAAAGTTCCCCATTCCTGCTGTGAGATACGATTTTAGTTTATTAATTTGTGTCAGTTTTCTTGTCAAGATCCCCTCCAAATTTTCTAGAATACACACACAGAAAAGCAGCACATTTTGGGGAGGAAGGGAGCTGGGGAGTTGACAGGGAATTGTCTTGCTTCTCTCACATACCAGGAGACACATCCGCAGCTTGTGCATCTTAGAGTACATCTACACGCAGCAGGACTAAACTCAAAATAAGCTACGCAACTTGAGCGACACTAATTGGGTAGCTTAAGTCGAAATAGCTTATTTCAAAATTGGGCATTTCTACACAGCACTTATTTTTTATATAGAGCACTCTTTCTCCGATCTCCCTTACTCCTCATACAATGAGGTTTACAGAAGTCAGAGTAAGAAGCCTGTTATTTCAAATTTATTTCAAAGTAATGGGCTTGCTGTGTAGACACGCAATACGTTATTTCGTAATAACATCTGTTATGCAAAATAATGCTGCTGGGTAGACATACCCCCAGAGAGCAGACAGACACATGGTCTTATCAGTATCTTGTTTCGTACTCATATTACATTTTCAGTAGCTTAAAAGTTTGTCAAAGTTTAATCACTGGACCAGAATTTCCCACAATTGCTCTGTGCCCTGGTAACTGTTAATTATTTTTAAATTTAACTGAAAACTCCTGTCAATTCTGAAAGTGATATTAGGTAGCTTTGCCAATTTTATCATGCACCTCTCATGCTCTTCTCTATTTAAAAAAATGCTTTGAACAGCTTCAGTTCTTCAGCTTTAGGGCTGGAACTTGAAATTTAGCAGGGGGCTAATCCTGATGTCAGAGGGGCACTTTCTGCTAGCCCCATGAAAACCGCTACATGCAATAAAGCTTAAGCTACTTACTATTAAAATCCCCAAATACGACATCTGCACCAAGCATGCTTCAACCTACAGTATAACCTATCTACCATCTACACTGAGCATGCTCCAAATAGCCACTGAGCCTGTGGCTAGAAATGCAGAGCTATATTTCTGGAGAGTTTGGAGAAGGAGGAAGAAATGCAGCCACCATCTCCCATTTTGGTAACAGAGGAAGATTCACATGAAAAGCCATGCTACAACATTTCTGTTGAGAATGCTGGGATTCTAGCACAGATGTTCTACATTCTTTATTCATTCTGGGACAGTCAAATCTTGGGATTCATTGCCTATGGCACTAAAGGAGCCACTTAAAGCTGCTGGGATGGCAGACCCCACAAGAGCAGTCACTCAAGTCAGTCCCCAAGACTGTCCACAATAAGGTCACAGGATATGGCAAAAAATCTGAGCAGCTATACTCAGAACTATGCAAATCTCATGATCTGACAGGGTGAGTCAAAGCTATGAAGCTGATCAAGTAATAGCTTACTTCAAACTGTTGACAAGAAAACAAACCAGATCAATGTTCCCTGGAAGCTGAGCGCTTGTGCAGTCACTCAGGAGAGATTCAAACTAGGGATGTTAGGGATGGTAGCCAGTGATCGACTGGAGTATCAACTACTCACTTCCCTCCCTCCCTCCCACTCTGACTGCCTCAGAGGCAGCAACGGGGGGGCGCGGAGAACAGGAGCCGTCTCTGGGGTGCTGCCGTCTCTCTTCTCCTCTATCAGAGGCACCGGCAGGGTAGGGCAATTGGGACCACAGCAGGCCAAGGCTTGCTGTGAGCAGAGACTGCTCCAGCAGCAGCCACTGTCTGCAGGGGCTCTCAGTGGGGAACCCTGGCTGCTGCAAACAGAGGCTAGTGCCAGAGCAGCCTCTATTCATGGCAGACAGAGGCTACTGGATTCTGTGCAAGTCAGGACTGAGCAGTCCCAACTTGCGCTGATCCAGGACACTGAGCCTCTGCATTTTAAATGTAGTAAGAGCCCAGCAGCTCTTACCACATTTAACATGCAAAGCTGCAGTACAGGTGCCTCCTGGGGCTGGCACGAGCCAGGACTGCTCAGTCCTGGCTCAAGCCAGCTCCTGAAGCTACCCCCACTGCAGCTCTGCAGAGCTGTCCTTATCAAATAATTATGTAGTCAATGCAAAATGTATCGACTAGATGATTGGCCAAATAATCACAATTTAACACTCTTCATTCAATGGCACCCAGCTAATTATGAGAACACCCACAAATAGTTTTTTGTTTCTACTGGTGTTGCACATTCTTGGGTGCACATAAAAAAATTGTGTCACATGGGTGGAAAAGATTAGAATGAACATTACCACAAACATAAGACACTTGAGAGTCCTGCCAAAACAGGTGGTGAGTGCATAGAGGCACTAGCAGAATTCTGATGTGAAGACTGAACCAATAGTCACCAACCGAGAATCACTGGCAGACTCGAAAGGAATCCATTTCAAGTGCCATTTACTTCAAGAGGGACTTATGATACAAACCACTACAGGAGGCTACGAGAAAAGCCTTTAACTCAAAAGGGATTAGTTCTGAAAGCTTTTGAAGTAGTAACACCTTACCTACTCTTGTCTCTTAGGCTTTATCACCACCTACTTTAAAGAAAAATCTCTCTTCATCAAAATGAATGTTTCCGGTAAAGTTATTCATTCAATTTACATACAATACCTACCCAATTATAGTAAAAGGTGATAGCAATACGGTAGAATGATGGTCTCAAGCTGTAGACTAAGGAGTTCCTCCCGCAATTCCACAGAAATTAAAAACTGCATTAGGAGTGTTTAAAAAGGAGGTGACTAAGGATGTTAAATATCAAGTAATTTAATGGTCGAGTAGTGGATGGAATTTCATTGTCTACTTGACTAGTCAATAGGCACTTCTGCATTCCTCCTTTGAAATTTCAAAGGAGAGATGCAGAAATCCACATTCAGCGTGGGGCCAGCAGGAAGTCCTGCTGACTCCGGGCTGCAGGTGGAATGCCAGCTTTGAAATGTTCAAGAGCAGGGACTCTTGTGCTTTTCAAAGCCGAAGTGCCTATATGTAGCCTGGCATCAGTGGGGGACTCTCATGCTGCACTGAAATGCCATGCAGAGCCTGGGGTCAATTGGGGAGTCCCCAGTTGACCATGGGCTCTGCGCAGTTTAAAATGGGGCAGCGCTACACAGAGCCCAAGCTTAGCTGTGAGGCACTGCCCCTTTGAAACGCCGCCTCTGCATTTCAAAGCAGTGCCACAAGGAGCTGACCCTGGGCTCCATGTGGTGCTGCCCCTTTGAAATGCCACCTCAGTGTTTCAAAGCAGTAAAGCCACACAAAACTTGATACGGGCTCCATGTGGCGCTGCTGCTTTGAAGTACCCCCTATCGGATACAGGCAGCGGGGAAGAGAGGGAAATCGACTAGTTGACTCCTTAACATCCTTAGAGACGACCCAGGAAAAATATCTAAAGCTCCTTTCACATAGGACAGCGATGGGCAAAGAATTGGGAGTAGTGCATATAGTGTCTCTCCACCTCAGAGGGCTGCAGCAGCTGATTCTTGGCATTCCAGCTCGGGGGGGTTGGGGGGAGGAGTGGGGATAGAATGCACATCAGTGGATTCACATGCTCTGGAAGTGGAAGGAATAGGAAGTGCGGGACTTGTATCTCAATGTGCAAGAGGTTAGCTGGGAAAGGGGGGTGCACAAGGGGTTCAGGGCCTCAGGTGAAGGCCCAGTAGGCCACTGGTTGCCCATCACTGACAAAGGAGGCGGGTGTGTTTGGGACAGCTTTCATATAGCTGTTTAGGAAGGTTCAAAAATCCTGGGAAATTCTGATGGCACTCCAAGTTTCCCTGGCTCATGGCAAGAGTCAGAATTCAATGAACCCTCTTGGCTTCTCTATTACCATCTCCAATGCTGAGGGGGAAAACATTGAGTATCTATGCTGGTGGAGAGAGGAACCAGGAATTGAAGGAGTCTCTACTCTGTCTACCCAGCTAACTGAAGGAAGCACACCTAGGAGTTACAGATTTTTATAGGCAGCTGACACCAGTTTGTACTCTGAACTACCTATATGCATTGAAGGCATTTGAAATTCAGTTTAGTTAATAAACTGCATGGAGCTGGGAAAAAAAATTATCCACAGCAATACAATTCTAGCCACATTAGCCAGAATTTAACTCTGCCCTGATACACACCACCTCTTATCCAGTCTATTCAAGCACTGAATAAGCCTATCTACCAATATATAAACAAGTACAGAGAGCCCATATTACTTTGGACATCTTTCCTGCATCAGCAATAAGAATAGCTTTAGAAATGAAGACTGGCACTAAATGTCATCTGGGGACTGAGTAAATCAATCTTCTGTCCGTTAAAAACTCCTCAGCACAATAAAACATAAGCAACTTGATCCAACAGAAAAGGACATGGAGATACTCAGCTTCTTCTTTCTTCAGGAATGTACTAACAAAATGAAAAAAAAAAATTGAGTCCTGATTTCTAAAGTAGTTCAAACAAAAAACAAATACTCCAACCTCAAATATGATTTATTCTTTTTTGGTCAGAAATTGAACTTTAGTCATTGAACGTGATTTTTTTTAAACTTTTATATGCCGGAAAAGAGACTTTCCTCTTGCTGATTCTGAACAAAGCTTATTTTGAGGATATTCACTGATGAAGACTAATAATAAATGCTTTGACAATCTTAATGAACATGTCAGATTGCACCAACAATGAATACTAGGGATGTAAGAGACCAATTGGACAGTGTACACACTAGTCGCTTCCCCGCACTTCCTGCCACTATTACAAAGAAGCAGCAAGGAGGGAGAGAAGGGATGCTGGAGGGAGCCAGCTTAAAAGACAGTTCATCCCAGCTCCAGCTCTGTGGGAGTCCCCGCTGGGGCTATTGTACATTTCAAAGTTGAAATCCACATGGAGCCTGGGGCCAGCAGGGAGTCCCGATGACCCTGAGCTCCAGCCAGGAGCTTCTTCTTTGAAATGTACAGGAGCCCCAGTGGGGGCTCTTGTGCGTTTCGAAGAGGAAACACAGCATGGAGCCTGGGGCCACCTCCATGCAGCATTCCAACTTTGAAATGCACAAGAGCCACCACTGCAATTCTTGTATTTTTCCAAGGCAGAACACAAGTTCTTAATGACTAATTGAATAGTCGATGGAAATCCCATCAACTATTCGATGAGTTAAACAAAATTTAACATCCTAATGAATACCTGTAAATATCTTTATAATTCTGAATATTAAGACGTAAGCCACCCCAGTTTAGCCATTTAGCAATTCTCAAGCTGTTAAAACATCAAGATACAAGACAGAAAGCAAATGTAATTAAATTCAACTTACTTGGAAAAAAGATTAAATGTGCATTCATCGCACACTTGGTTGAAATGCTTTTAAATTTGTGAAGTAGTTTGCATGGCTCTAAGTATGTCAATACATGTTTAAATAACCTGAAAGACTGACCTATAGAGCCCTGCATGAATACAAATGACCACTTGCAGATGAGGATATCCCCGGACAGAAATCGATATGTGCTGATTCGCAGGGCTCTATTTCTAGGACATGCTGTGGCCAAAGGAGAGGAACATAATGCCACCACTCCTCAGGAATGGGCACCCTGCGCTAACAGATCATCCCGGTCTCCTGTCTGGGATTATACAGCCTCACTAGTGGGTGGTGACAGCACACAGAGGAGCTGCCGGCACAGGCTCCAGGGAAGCAGTACCACATTCCTCTCTTTCTGCCACAGCACAGAAATAGAGCTCTGTGGATCAACAGATACCAATTTCTGTCCCCGGATATCCTCATACACAGGCAGAAATTTATACCTGCACAGGACTCTACCGACTTAACCATCTACTCCAAGGCCATACCTACGAAACAGGGCAAGCACAACCCTTGCCACGTCTCTGGAAAAAGCTGTATGTATTCAATTTCCATCAACACATGTTCATTCACCAATTTCATACCTAAAAATCAATTCTGTCCATCACCATCTCTTTGCAAGTCTCTCCTACTGCTAACACTACTCTTATTGCTTTCCTGGGCATACCACAGGCCCTTCTGCCTCCTATACTACTCTTCCTCTGCCTCCTTCCTCTCAGAGATGCAGCATGCCATATATAGTGCTCTTTGCCACTCCCTAATCCACCAGTCCCATTCTGGGAAGAGAGAAATTACCCGGGCTGCTACTACTACTACCTGCCTTCCCCCTCCACTGGGTGACAAATACAGCAATGTTAGCACTGTTCTGTTCCATCCAGGATCTTCCCAGCCTCAAAAAAAAAACCAAAAAACCTAGCTCCAGAGACTGATCTGCTCACTCCCTCCCTCCATTACAGAAGATGGGCACTCTGTACTTCTCACACTTTTCCTCCAGAAAAAGGGATAACTATTCACTAGCCCAACTCAATACAAGCTTCATAAGAAAGGCTGCTATCTTCTCTGGGTGACCAAGATTTTTCAAGGTCTGACTCCAATAGTGTTTATGTAAAATTTTTAAAAAAATCCAAATCAAACACCTCATAACCTTAGAATGGGGCAACAAAGTAACAAAAAGCAAAACTCAGATTTTAAAACCGGAAGGAATCGTCATATGACTTGATCTCTTATACAACACACAGGTCATAGAATTTCATGCAGTGACTCCAGCCACAAGTTGTTGTGCTTATTGCAGAACTAGAGTAAGAACTTTCAGAAAGGAATTCTATCTGGAATTAATATATATCAAGAGATGACTAAACTACATCTTTTGGTGAACTAATCTGTTTAGTCAGATTAGGGATGGGAAGGCTGCTTTGCCCCTGTCTACCAGGGTCCCAGCAGGGAGCTAGGTCCTCCCACAGAGAGGGGCTACTGCTGCCAAGCAGCCCCTGTTCACAGCAGCCAGGGCTGGCCAACCGAAACAGGGGCTGCTGCTGGAACAACCTCTGTGACGGGAAGCCCTGGCTGCCATGAATAGAAGCTGCTACAGCACCAGTCCCTGTTCATGGCAGACAGGGCTGTTTGTTCACGCTGATCACCATGCCTCTACATTTTAAATGTAGTAAGAGCAAGGACTGCTAGTCCCAGCTCAAGCCAGCTCTTGGGGCTACCCCCACTGCAGCTCTCCAGAGGAGTCCTATCGACTAATCGCAGAGTCAATACAAATTGTACAGCCCACTGGGGCTCTTGTACATTTCAAAGTGGAAGTGCTGCATGGAGCTGGGCTCCACACAGCATTTCAATCTTTGAATTGAATGTAGCAACAGCCAGACAGGCTCTTGCTATATTTCAAAGCGGAAGTGTCCTTGTCAACAATCAAATAGTTGATAGCAATTCCATCGACTACTTGATTAGTTGATTAATCTAATTAACATCCCTAATTTGTATGCACCAATTTTTAGCAAGATGCTGTAGATACCATCCAGCTACGGTTCAGTACCCCAAAGTGGGTCATAACCAGGGCTTGACAAGCGGCGGGGAGCCCTGCTCACCAGCCACGCTGCACATATGCTGATTGGGCTGCGGCGCCATGCCAACCTAAAATCTACTTGCCACAGGCAAGTAGATTGCCCTAATTGTCGAGCCCTGGTCATAACCCAGTTTTAATATGATTGCCAGAATTTAAACTTGCTAAATCCTTGTGCCAAAGCACAAACACCACCACCTGGGACAGAAGCTGAAGTCCTTGGGCTTCAGTCCTGGGCTGCATGGGGGCAGATTACAGGCCCCTTTGTCCGGTGCTGAAGCCCTCAGCTTCAGCTTTGGTCCCCTGTCCTGCCCAGAAAGGTGTGGTTCAGGGTTTGACTTTGATCTCCCTCCAAACTGGATAGCAAGGCTCAGGCTTCACTGCCCTCGCCTGCTACCGTGTACTAACTTTTCTTGTAAGCAGGGCTCAACAAATACACTTGCTTGCGGCGAGTAGATTTTACCAGCTGGCGAGTGCAGGGGAGGACTGGCCGAAGCCCGCACTATGGGCAGCGCAGCACCATCCAATCCGTCAGCCTGCAGAGGAGCAGAGCACCGCTGGGAAGGGGGAAGTGCAGTGATTCTTGCCAGGGGCTGCCTGCATGCAGCTCCGGCGCGAGGAGGCGGGGCGGGATGCCAGCACGCTGGCACGACTTGGCCCCACGGATTTTAAAGGGAGCTAGCTGCGGTGCACAGCGCAGCCAGGCCCTGCCCTGGCTCCAACCCCCCCTTGTCTCTGCGCTGCTCGTTCCCTGCACTGCCCTTAGACACTGATCCCTCTGCCCTTCCTGTTCCCCACGTCCCATTCCCCATGCCTCCACCGCACCCTGCTCCCCCCGATCCCTGCATCCCTCTGCTCTGTGCCTCCCGTTCCCAGCGCCGCCCCCCCTATCTCCCCACTGTTCCCTGCACCCCTCTGGCTCTGCGCTGTCCCTGCACCCTGCTCCCCCTGTGGGTTGGGAGTGAAGGGTGCTTGTGGAGGGGCTGGACAGGACAGGGGAAAGGCTGCTGTGACCCGGCAAAGAGTAAAAGGGGGAGTTCACTTGAAGCACCTTTGCCTTTATGGAAAAAAAGAATGAAAATGCTATTTGCTATTTATAGGGCTAAAATGCTGGGACAAAAACGAAAACAAAAAAAACCCTACTGAAAAATGCAAACCTGTGTAAAAGACAACAACAAAAAAGGAGGGGGGCAAAAAAATGTTTTGCTTGGGGCAGCAAAAAACCTAGAGCAGGCCCTGGGGGAGCGGAGGGGAAGGGAGAAGAAAAATATGGGGAAGGGGCTTGTGCTGAGGCGAAGGGAGGAGGTCAGGAGAAGAAGAAAGGGGAAGGCATCAAGGGACAGGGGTGCAGGAGAGACAAATGCCAGGGGGCCAAGTGCAGACAATGAGAAAAAGGACAGGAGGGGAGGTGTCAGTGGGAGGGGGGACAGGGTAATGCTGGGAGAGCATCTGGAGGGCTAAAGAGGGGAGGGGGAGGTGCTGGGAGAAGGCTTAAAAAAGGGGTGGACGAGAGTAAGGTGGGAATGGAGCAAGGCATCTGTGAGGGCACAGGGGTATGAGGGTGGTGAGGGGGTGGGTATCAGGGAAAAAGAGGGCAATGGGCAGGGGCAGTGAGGGAAGGGGGAGGCACCAGGAGGGTGCAGGTGCCTAGGGATTCTGGAGGTGAAGCAGAAGGGCAGAAACCTGTAGAGGAGGGACCAGCAGAGGAGAGAGGCAGGGCAGGTGTGTAGAGGGAGGTTTTAGGAGAGGGGATGAGGAGGGGTAGTTCACATGATCAGAGTGGGGCTACTGAGGAGTGGGCACAGGGGGGAGAGAAGGGCTGGTGGAGGGGGGCAGGTCTCAGGAAGGCTGAGGGCAGTGAGAAGGGCAGAAGTCAGGACATCAGAGGAGGGTGAAGGGATAGGGGGCAGCAGGGGAGCTGATGGAGCAAGGGGAGGAGACACAGCAGCAAAGAGAAAGGTAGAGGTTTATAAGAGATTTATTAATAACTTGGGTGATATTAATAACTTATTAGTAATTACTGCTCTTATTCTTATTAGGAATTTATGCCATTAAAAAACACTTTGTGGGGGAGGGTGGCGAGTCCCCTTTTGTGTCTGGCGAGTAGGGTTTTCCATAATTTGTCGACCCCTGGTTGTAAGGATGTGGTTGCAGTGCAGTGAAGCTTGAGAAACCCTGCTGTGTATGATCCTACACTGGAAGAAGGAGATCACTGGAAAAGTTAACATGAAGAGAAACAGAGACATTCTAGTACTCTTCCTGTTCCACAACTTAAATTTCAGTTATATTTCTCTACGTAGCCCACTAAAACAATGTCCTTCTTAAAACTTTATAGTAAAAGCCAGAGGGAAAGTGAGGCCTGAACTGCACTAAGAACCTCATAGAAGCTGTACTCTAATTAAAAAGTCAGTACACATTCCATTCCTTAGCCACAAAAAACACCATCTTAAAAAACTGAGTCATACTAGTATGCCATTTACAAGTAGATAAACTGAACTCTTCCTCCAAAACAAAAAAAACATGAGGCATTCACATCAGGCCCAATTTAAATCAAAGAAAGGACATTAGATTATAGAGGCCATCCCCATAAAAATGTATAATGTCAAGTTTAACTCGCCTAACCAGTTTCTAATTGGAAACTGGTCCTTTATTGAGTTAAGGCTTTGGGTGGGGATTCAGGAGACCTTGCCAGACAGACTTTCCAGCATGCAAATTCATGCAAGTCAACCTCTGTTTCATTAGCCACAAAACAGAAACACTTCTGTAGCTCAAAAGGGTAGAAGTTAAATTCATTAATTATGACGTGCTCAAAATACCAGTGACACATGCTATTTAAAAAACTAATAAATACCATTCCAAATTGCTAACAAGATTATACAAAAATAAAATCTGCTTTTAAGTTTACTGTAACATTTACAATGTTAAGTGAAAGGGAGGTTGACATGATAGCATCAGGACAACCAAAATAGATGGTTTCTAAAAGCTTAGCAACAAAACATTTCTTCCTATTTGGAGAACACATCCTTTATATATTTGGGCAGTTCTATTTTAAAATGGAAACAAACTCTTAAAAACAACTGGTTTTGTCTTTTTCTATGCATTACAACTGAAACTCTGGCTCACTATAAGCCAAGACTAGAAATATAGTTAAATACTTCACATAAGGAAATGTAGGGTTTGTCTACACTTCAAATGCAACAGCAGCTACAGCTATAGCACTTCAGTAGAGAGGCTACCTAGACAGACAAAAAGTTAAATTGCTGAACAGTAACCTCTTTTTGTTTTGTTGCCTTTGTTGGTTGAGTCAGACATATGGCACAGGGCAGCCTTATCTGGATCAAAAACTTTTGTATATTAATTAAAATTCCTTGGATTTTTTTTAATATTCAAGTGAAGATTTAGTAATCTATGAAGATGGGGTAAATGGTGGATGTAAGCAAAACTCCTAATGAAGACACTGCACCAACAGCTGTTCTACATTACTCATTATTGACATGTCTACATTACCAGCATTACAGTGCCATAGTAATTCCTACAACAACAGAAGGGGTTATCACATAGCTGTAAGAATTCCCATTTCTAGTATATTATTTTGGTGGTAGCAAGGTTGACAGAAGCATTCTTTTTTCAACCTAGCTATGTCTACACCTGGAGTTAACATCAGCATAGCTACACTACTCAGTGGTGTGAATTTCACATTTGAGCACTATAGCCATGTCAACCTAACATTTCACTATAGACTCAGCCTATATCAGCAATTGCACTTAAAACCTTCCATTATACAACCATATAGGCATCCGTGAAATTTTTGCATAAGTTACTCATTGTTTGTACATAAATATTTGCTCATTACAAATAGCTGCCCAAAGTAACAAAACATCCATTTAAAAAAAATCTACGTTATACCCAATCCATTTTCTAGAGAACAAAGATGAGCAATAATTTTTTGATGGGAAAGCCACTCCAAAATTTCAGACACACATTTCAAACAATGGATGGTAAAAGGCGGGTAACTGACTAATAGTGTAGTTGATACAAATTGTATCGACTACACGATTTAGTTGATAAGGGAAGGTATTCAGTACCAACTCTCACCTGTCATGGGGCTACCCCTGCTGAGGTTCTGCAGTTTAAATGTAGTAGGATCCGGGTGTGCAGGCAGCCCAACTCCTACTACATTTAAACTGCAGAGGCACAGTGGGAAAGGATTAAGCTTAGACTTATTGGATAGTTGACTACTCGCTTACATCCTATTTCAAAGGCTTCCTATTAAGTTAGGAAGTAAACCAAACTGCATAAAAGGGTCAAAGATTTTAAAAATGTAA
Source organism: Pelodiscus sinensis (assembly GCF_049634645.1). Taxonomy (NCBI): domain Eukaryota; kingdom Metazoa; phylum Chordata; order Testudines; family Trionychidae; genus Pelodiscus; species Pelodiscus sinensis. The sequence goes on from NC_134716.1 coordinate 95,775,149, forward strand.
TGTTTCACATCAAAATATCACCTACTATTAGAGAACAGGGATTTATTTCAAATTAGGCCCACTTTAGAAAACAAACATAACTATGGAAAAAAGTTACTAGAGCTGGCTGAAACATTTTCACTGAAATTTATCAAAATATGCTGTTTCCTTGAAATGATTCAGCTTTAACTAGGTACAATAAGGTTGAAAAAGATACTTTCCTCACTCTCTTTAGCAGTGGTTTTCAAACATTTTTTGTCATGATCCAGTTGAGAAAATTGTTGATGCCCATAACCCAACAATTAGACTCGAGTGTGGACTCCAGGAGGGGGCTCAGTACGAGAACTTTGAGGTATTGGAGGGGACTCCTGCTTTGTGGGAGAGGTCAGAGCTGGGACAGGAGGGGCTTACCTTCAGCAGTTGCCAGTCAGCAGTGCAGCAGAGATGCTAAAGCAGGTTTCTTGCCTCTCCTGGAACTGCAGACCATGCTGAGCCCCAGAACCAGGTTTCCAGCCAATGGGAGTGTGGAGGAAGTGTTCAGGACAGGGCCAGTGTGCAGAGTTCTGTGCATTCTCTTTCCCCTACCCACCCAGCAGCTGGGTCTGCTGCACAATCTGCGGTGTCAGGACAGGTAGGTGACCTGCCTTGGCACTACCACTAGTCACCTGAACCCCCTGCAGCAATGAGGCCCACTGCCTGACATTCCACAACCCAGTATCGGGTCACGACCCATAGTTTGAAAACCACTGCGCTATAGTAGTGATGTTAGATATTGACTAATTGAATAATTGTGTAACCATATCAAAACTTAGCAGCTACATAATTATTTGTTGGTCACCAAGGGCCAGGCTGGCAGCAAGTGCACACCCAACCCCACTCCTGGGGAGCCCCGTTACCCCACACTGCTATCTCTGTATCAGAGGCAGCAGCACAAAGCAGCAGCAGTTCCTGTCTGCGGAGGGCCCAAGCTCTCTGCAGACAGAGGCTGCGTGGCATCCCACAGATAGACAGGCGGCAGCAGCATGAGGGCGCAAGCAACTCTGCAATACAGCAAAGCCGGCTTCCTGTGGGTACTGGCTCCCACCTGCCCCCCTCACTCTCTGCGCTGTGGCCTCTCTATCAGACACAGCAGCGCGTGGTGGGAGGAGGCAGCTCCGCCAGATCCAGTGCTCGTGGGGAGCTAGCTTTAAAGCCGACTTGCCACAGACACCAGCTCCCTCTTTCCCTCCCACCCCCACTGCATCCGATACTGAGGCAGCAAGGAGGGAGGGGGAGCCATCTGTATAGTCAACAGGGTTAAATGATAAACCCAGGCTTATCAGTTTAATCATGTAGTTGACTAAATGTTGATATCCCTACTCTATAGAATTGCAACATTGGCTCAGAATGTGGGAGACCCATGTTCAGGTCCTGGCTTTAACTTGAGATAAAAGACTGCTCTGAACAAGTAGAGCGGGTAACTGAAGGGGGGGGGGGTTGTGCTCACATCTGTAGCCAGTGTTTACTGAAGCATTTCACTCCTTAATTGAAGAAAAGTTGAGAATCAACTAATGAATTCTAGCAAAACTGAGGAATATCAAATTCCAATGCATACTATTATGTGGCAAAACCCCTCTCATTTTCTCCAACCTCCTTTTAACATGAAAAGAAAGCAAAAAAAGACACTAATCCAACTTAATCATCTGCAGTCACCTTTAAATTGGTGGAAGATGTATCATTATGAAATAGGAACTGGTATAATAACTATAGGGTGTAGCCATCTTTAAAAATAAACTACTAGGGAGATCCGGTTGATTTGAACCAGAATCTTAGTTTTGGTAAATCAATGCTTTTACTAAATTTTAAGATCAATAGAAATAAGTATGAATTTAAAATTTGTAGCAAGAACAGTATTTTGGACATGTAAATTGTTTTATTTTTACAAAGTGGCACTATGCAGTTTTTATTTGTTGAAACTAAATAATGGCAAAGGGTAAACATAACTTAAAATGACTTTAGTTTAAACAACAGAAAAGAGGGAGGCATTTTTTTCTTAGAAATGTTTAACTGTAAACACAGAATTTGCCTTCTTGTGGAGGTACTCTGGTAAGAACTAAAGCTGACTGACTGGCAGTTAACAGCATATATGGGACCAACTTCAGCATCAATTAGCAAAAATACTTCTGTAATTCTACACAAAGCTTAAGAACCTGACATCAGGATGACTCAACAGAAGAGTCCTGCATCCCTATTCAATGGTTTAAAAATCTGTCAGTATTAGAAATTGTGGGACACTAGTGTTGAGATTACCACCACGTTTCACCATCTTTCCTGCATCCTATAGAATTCCATCTGTGCATCTTTCCTCATTCCTCCCTTGTTGTATCCAAACACACAGACCCTTCTGCCCCTCCCCCCCCACACACACACTTTGTGCTATTTAGTCCTCTTATATTACTGGATCATTTTATACACACAAAAGAACTCAAAAAAGGGAAAGTGAGAAAAACAGGTCTGTTTTATTCTGTCTCAGTTTATACCTGAAGCACCTTACAGAGAGAAGATAATTAAATCCTGATCTACTTCCCTATGCAGGAGGATCAAAGTGCTTATTATTGCACTAAATGCTTCAGCTGTTGACTATGTAGTTTTCAAAGTTCATCTAGGCTGTGTTAAACAGGACCTATATTTATGTACAGTGACAATATAAAGTGAGAGACTAAGGAGTTAAGTATACATTGGATACTCAAGGCAATAGAGAACTGCCATGAATGCAGCAGCCCGTCTGCATAGAACCTCCTCTGTATGGGTAGGCAGCCAACTGTGGAGCTGTCCTGTGTATTACGAAGGAGAAATGAATGGCCTGTAACACCATACCAATTCAGGAATCTCACTATGATAGTTAATGACAGATATCACAAACTGTAAGAAAGACTAATGGCAAAGCACTGCCAAAAACAATCACTGGTGTATTACATTATAATATTGTTGCACAATTTTACAACACTACTGTTCACTATAGATGTGCACATCACAAATAATCCTCCCCCACAAAAAATACTAACTCAGATTACTGAAAAGTAAACAATACAAGATTTAAGAATAGAAAACTCCAGAAATCCACGAGGGATTTGCCTATGGCCAATCTGTTCCATTCATATTATCCAGGAATAAACTTATTATAATGATAGACAGCAATGCAAAATCTAAACAAACTGTAAAACAGGAATCAGCTCAACCCCACTCCCAATATCATTTCATTCACTGCATCTTAGATGTCTCCTTAAGGCCTTATACATCTGATATAGCTTATTTGCTTACTGCAAAGGAAATAAGCTATACCAGCATAAGACTCCTTTAAAGCAATATGACTGCATGCCCTGGGGGCTGCATCAGGATAGCTATATTGATAATAAACCTTGTAGCCCTGACAAATTACACCTGTACAATCAATGTGTATAAACCAAGCCTTACAACATCAATTCTTCAGAGCAGGGGTCTCATATTAATGCATGCCTGCAAAATGCAGCAGCCTGCTAAGCACTATCAATTTTTTTAAAATGTTTATATTGAGGATGCACTATAGTGGAGCAGCATGGTGGTACTTTTCCTTAGTAGGCCCTACCTACCTGTAGGGATTTTGGTCAAGGTGCAAGGTTCCATCAAGAGATACAGTAGTGAAAAGAAAAACTCTCCTGCTGCCAGCAACTAGAAAGTGTAAAGAATGGAGTCAATTTTCCAAGAGTGAAGGACACCTTGCTATATACCAAACAAAGAACCAAGGGAAATCACTCCACAGAATGAATGTCCCTTGATGAGAAAGGGCTCGAGATCAGTTAGAAAAACTGATGAACAAATTGTAGAACCACTGAAAGTCAGTAGCCTGAATAGTATTAGCAGGGCTCGCCGAACCGTGACAAGCCCTGCTCACCAGCAGCGCTGTCCGGCGATCTGCGCATGCGCAGATCGCCCTGCACATGCACAGATCGTCCAAACCTGGCTCTTCCGGGTTGTAATCTACTCGCCACAGGCAAGTAGATTACATAGTTTGTCGAGCCCTGAGTATTAGAGATTTTCCTATTGTTATGACTTTTAAATGGAAGACTCTTAGCTACTTCACTAATGGGTACTCATCCATTTAGATAATTTAAGGAAACACCATCAACTTAAAACTTTAGCCGTAAATGATGTTTTTTAACCTACTTGAAACAATAAATCATTCTTTAAATTTCAGCTGCAAAGGAATTTCTCCATTTTTCAGTATGTTTACTTTATACATTTGCAGTACTTTGTATATAGCCTGTTTCACAATTTATCCTGTATAATCAATTAGCCCTCAAACACTTAATGAAACGTGCTGTAAAAGTGCCATGAGTCAGTATACAGCCAAACTAACTTCAATGGAGTTCCTCACAAACACAGGGATCCGCCCATGCAGAACTTATTATAGAATAAGGCCTTTATTTTCTTCTCATTGCACAGATTAAGAAAAGGAGGAAAAAAAACACTTGAGGAGGAGGAGGGGAGGGGGGAGACAGAACTTGGCCAGGGGATTTGGGAGAAGAAATTGTCTCAGAATGAAGACTAGATCAAAGACCTTTTAATGATGGTTTACATAATAGATTTTGATGCAGCGGGTGCCAAATTGGAGGACACTTCAGCAATACAACTCCTTACTATATTTAATATAAAGTTCCTCCAGCACTCAGGTCATTCTGATCACACAGGAACCTGGACAGAGGCCTTATGAAGTAGGCCTATTTAAAGCAAGTCCTTTCATTCCTGGTCAAAATATCAACATATAGAAAAGCTATTTCAATATAGTCCTCTAGGCACAGACAGCTTCACATTCATTGAAAATTGCTTGTAAACTAGGCTTCCACTTCAAGGCACTACCCCCAGATGCTATTTTAGAACCTTTCATGAGACTTAAAATTGGTAATGCTCTTCATAATTTGTTATCTATTAAGAGAAAATTATTAAATATGGTCACTTCAGTTAAGTGCCAGACTACATATAATGCTGCAAGTATTTAAAATATAACCTGTATGTATAATACATAAGATTAAACCTGAATAAAGTTACCACTGACTTTTGAACTAGGTTGTTTTGTCCATCTTAATTTTTCCTTGAAGCAGTAGTGGATCTGTTGAAAGCAAACCTGCAGAGAAATTAATTCAAAATATTGTAGTAAGTATCTATACACAATTAATAGGCCAATTGTTTCTTGTAAGAAAGTTACTGTTTCCAGTGAAAAAGAGGAACACGCACAAAATTTAACAGTAAAGATGTGGAATTTAACAATAAAAAGGCAAAAATGTGAATTAAGCAGCTTATTGGTATCTAACAAGTCAGAAATTAAGGGAGCTTTCAAAAATAGGATAGAAGGTTAAAACCCACAACATTACACTACTCTGAAAACAACTTAAGTCAAGACAGCGTAAGACAAATGTTATCAAAAGCTGAGCATGAACAGAACTACTATCTCTACCCTTAAAACTAAATATGCTGCAGGAAATCAAGGTACCTACATTACACAAACCATAAAGCTCACTTCAAGAACCTTATGGAGAGTTTCTATGCTATAATGCGTACCAAGAATTTAATTCTTTTCATTTGTATGCTACTCAATCAACTTAGTCAAAAGCATTAACTTCTTTCTTGATGTTTACATTGTATTCTGAACAAACACAAAGACTAGATAAAATTTAATACAACAGCATACAGAAGTTCTTAATATCACAAGGTTTTTTCTAGTTAATCTTTCTGCAATAAACTTATGATATTTAGAGACTCTGATAGTTACCAAACATGGTAAATAAAAGTTGGACTGGGAGCTCATTGGAAGGCTTTCAAAAATAACATTTATTTTGTGTGAACATTACTTATGCCTCTATTGATGGTATAGTTTATTCAAGTGAATATTAATGCACAGTAAGATACTTACAAAATCCAAGAGGACAGCACAAGGTGTTAGTTCTTTGTAATTTGTATTTTCCAGTTTGTTTTCCTTGAAACTCGAAGATTCTACATCAGTAGCTATTTGACAGAGTTCACCTCTTAAAAAAATCAGCTACCCATCCTTCGTTTAGTCTTCACAAATCTATTTCCAAAGTTTGCCAACTCTGATTTAAGAAGCTTGTTCTATCTTTTTGCAGCCTCTTCACTATTCCATGTACATCTCACTATAATGAGCATCAGCTCCTGATGAAATAAATATAACTTTTATGACACCAAGAGTAAGACTGAATTGCTAAATTTCACATCTGAACTGAAGAACATTTCTAAGCTTCAGCTTATAGAGGCATCTGCAAACAATGGCTATCTGGATACCACCATATTGACTGTTGGCAACATTTTAGAAAAAAACCCTCAAATAAAATATAAAAGGAAAAAGAAAAAAAGGTCTATTAGTCTCTTCATTTATAAAATAGGTTTCATTGCAAAGTAAAAAAAAGGCTGTCAGAATATTTAAAAAATAAAATAAAAGTAAAAATATCTTCCATGAAACTCTTCAGTTGTGTTTAAACAGCAAACAAGGATTACATTTAATGTTATCTAAAACCAGCTGACAAAACTAGCTATGCATATGACTCAAATGTATCTTAACTGGTGCCTGGAAATTTTTAATCTTGACAGAAAAAATACACTGTCTTATATATGAGATTAAGAAATTTAACCAATTATCCATTCCATGTGGACAAAAGTGTCCAGGGATGAAGTGCCTCCTACTTTTGAGTAGAAAAATTCAAGACTTCACAATCTTTCAATTTACTTCTTAGATGTCCTCTGAGGGTTTCAGAAGCCTTTTGAGTAGAAAGTGACTAAACAAGACATAATTCCAGGTCGATGTCCAGTTATGATTTTCCCTCTTCAACTGAAGCAAAGGTCAGACATTGACCTGCAGCCTCTCTCCCCCTCCACAACAAACTGAGGCCAGGACAGCCTTTATAATCCAAACTCCCTACAGGAGGAAGAAAAAAAAAACAATCACCAATTACATATTTTCCTGTAAAACTGTCACATCTTTTAACAATGCAATATTCATACTTTTCAATTCAACCTTCATTCATGTGATTGAGAAAGAAGAGGAAGGAGGCATTTCCTAGTGAATAAAACACAGCATCAATAAATATGCTGCACATGCTGAAGTTTCTCCGTGCATAATACAAACAGACATTTGCTCCAGCACCAACCAGTCTCCTCATGTTCATAAAAAACGTGTTACAGCAAGAGAGGAAGAGGATCCGCAGTTTAAGATGCCAAAGGGGAGGGGGGAATCTCCAGGCATTAAAGAGCTACCTGGGAAATCCCTCCAGCACCCCCGCTGGGGAAGAGAAATAAACAGGAGTAAGAGATGCATAGGCTGCAGTCGGGATTAGCTCACACATCAACGTGATACTTCCGAATGCGTTTGTTTTTAAGGCACCGGAGGAAGCGTATCTACTGCCACCCCCCGCGCGCGCACACACACACACACACACACACCGGGGCAAGGAGACACTTTCCTGAGGGATTCGCCTTGAGACTTACCTAGGAAAAATTTAAATCCTCACTCTGGGTCTATCGCTGCCCCTCCTCCAAGCCCTTGCCGGCTCCGCCAGGCCCCCCGGCCAGGCAAAGCGCTGTACTCAAACCAGAGGCCACATGCACCGCGGCTGACCAGCCCTGGGGAGATGGACCCCCCAGCAATGGCAGCAGAGGCGCTCCTCGTGCTAGGAAGCCCCACACAAGGTGGCAAAGGGACCCTTCCTGCGCCAGCTGCCTCTCTCCTCTCCCCCAAGCCAGCTCCCCGCCCCGCACCCCCTACCCACCACCGCATGGAGGCCACCAGCCCCCTCCACAACAGGGATTCCCCTCCACGGAGCGCCCTGCCCCCGCCGTCAACGGAGCAGCCGAGCCCGCCTCCGTTTCCCCCCGCCGCCCACGCAGCCCCTCGGGCCAGCCCCGGGCCGTACCCGGCTGGCTGGTCCCGGCGGCGGCAGGCAGAGAACAGGGGGGTCCCGGATTTGAAAGCTCCTTTTGCCGCTTCTCCACACGCAGTCACACAACTCGCCTCGCTCCCAAAATGGCGCCGCTCCGAGCCGCAATGCTCTGCGCCCAAACCTCGCGAGAGTCAGCGCGCCCGGCCAACGCCGCGGCACGGGCCCCCACAGGCCAAGCCGCCCGCCAGGCGAAAAGGGAGGAGTTTCAAGGGGCGTCGACCCACGCCACGGAGGAGTTTCAAGGAACCCCCGCCTGCCGTCTACTCCGCCTCTCCGTCCCTCCCCCACCTCGCCACCTGAGCCAGCGGGGAGCCCTCCGTGCCGTGACGTCACCCGGAACAATCCCGAACGTTCTGAAAACAGCTGAGAGGGAATCCCCAGTGCGCACCATCTGTCTCTGATCTGGGAGTGGGGAGTCCCCGACCGCTACTCACCCCAGTGGGGCGCAACAGGAAGTTTATTAATCCTAATTAATGCTATCTCGCATGCCCTACTGTCCCTGGTGTGATAGCATCTGGGGACTCCCGAGCAGGAACAGCCTGGGTACGAGGCAGTGCTGGCTTTGGATGTGCCCAAGCGGAGAATGCAGATCGTTGTTACTCTATGACTGAGGCAGTGTGTGAAATTTGAGAGTAATCTTTAGTAATCCGCACGGCTGGAATTGGGTTACAATACAGCTAGATATTGTGATAAACCTGTGAGCAAGGAGTGAGCTAAAGAGAAAACAAGACTGCAGCTAGAAGTACTGCTTTTATACCACAGGGCAAACATAAAGAGACCTCAATGTGTTATTTTGTGAAAATCTCATTTTTAAAGCAATCTCATGGTGCAAGGGAAGAGTTGAAGGTTGCAGTTGACTCATGAATTGTGAACATTTGGAGCTGGCAATAGTGCTCTTGAGCCCTACCATCTCAGATCAGTAGAGCCTAGTTATTGGAACTGGGGCACTCCAGCCAGAATTTAAAGCAACCTTTTTTGTCAAACAGTAATGCGATTAAAGATTGTCTTTTCTCCTGGTGAGGGGGGAGTGAAGGAGGGAGGAGGGAATCCTCACAGCTGTCCTTATGATAGTAATTAAGAGTACAATCCTGAATTGCTTGCACACCCAGAATTCCCAGGGAGGTTTGCAAAGCAGTAAGCAGCATTGCTGATCCCTGTCTCCATTCCTCCCTGCTTTGTGTCCAAGTACCCATGAAGAACAAGCCTCACATTGCTGCACCAAAGGAACTTCCATGTGGCTCCAGAGACACAAACAGTAGGATATAGAGCTGACATTTCTCCCCTCTCAGTCTGCTCCCAGTGGATTTTGATTATTATATTCTTCTCTGCTTGCATTAGTGAAGAGAAGAATGTGGCCCTTAAGCTCACTGTAGTTTTGTAATGTGAGCAAATGGGAACAAATTTATTTTCTTTTTGTCCATCTGCATATGTTGAGTTGAAAAACAATGCACTACAGTAGAACCTCAGAGTTATGAATACCAGAGTTATAAACTGAGGTTACGTCTGGACTGGAAGCTTCTTTCGAAAGAGCATGATTGCAGTGTGGATGCAGGTTAAGTTTTTTTCTAAAAAAGGGCAGGGTTTTTTTTGAAAAAACAATGTAGTCTAGACATAGCCTGAGTCAACCACATACCTCATTTGGAACTGAAAGTTCATAATCACAAGCAGAGACAAAAAAAGTACAGTGTGGTATTAAATATAAAATACTAAAAAGGAAAGCAGCATTTTTTTCTGCATAGTAAAGTTTCAAAGCTACATTAAGTAAATGTTCAGTTGTAGACTTTTGAAAAAGCAACCATATTTTGTTCAAAGTTACAAACATTTCAGAATTACTGTCATGGCTCCTTCCCCACTCTGGCACCTTTCCCAATCTGGCACGATAAATGCAGAAGTGGGGGCCCAGTACCCCAAAAGTACCCCAAAACCTTATCTACTGGGCTTTGGTATAAAACTTCCCCCCAATATCTTAAGAACCTAGATTTTGGGAATAAAACGCCGCTGCCACCACTCAAATATTAATAAAGCAACCAGGGAGAGACTACTTGGGAAATCTCACCCCTAACATACAAACCAAGACACAAAAATTAACCAATACCAGGTTAATAAAAAGAAAAGAGAAAGAACTTTTATTATCACCACAATATTCCTGTTGCAAGCATAATGACTAGATGGAACAGTAACAAAATAATATACTCATGGACAGGGCTCGACAAATAATGTAATCTATTCGCCTGTGGTGAGTAGATTACACCTCGGAAGAGCCTGTGCAGAGCAATATGCGCATGCGCAGAACGATCCGCGCATGCACAGAGCTCAGAACCAAGCGGCTGGTGAGCAGGGCTTGCCACTACTTGGCGAGCCCTGCTTATGGAGGAGAAATTTACCAAGGGCCAGGAATTTAGTTACAAAGGAGAGCAAAACCCATTTTTAAATGCACAGACCAGAGTCCGTTTCCCAACCCATAAAACAATAAAACCTTACAGATTTATCTAAACTTTATCCTACTTACAGACTGTGAAGAGTATTTTCTTAGAGGGAGACATCCTGTCCCCTTCAATAGCTGGAGAGAAACTACGCAGGACCAAGGAAGGAAAAACCCAAAAATTCCTTTGTCCCAGTTTGAAATTCCTACCTACCGTTTCTATTGACTGCCTGCCACCTGGTTTAGATAAGGGACGTAGTTAACCCCTTAGTCCCCAGGATGCTGGCTAACCCTCATGATCATGACAATTACAGATAAGCTACATTCCTGAGGTGTTCATAACTCTGAGGTTCTACTGTAATTCATTCTGTCTGCTGCCATATAAATCCCTTTTAATTTTTGTTTCCATCTATTTTTCTTCTTGTTGCTTTTCTTCACGAAGGATCTTGCTCTAAAAAGAATATGCTAGAAACAGAAGGAAGCAATCATTGTCTTCTCCTATCTTGTTTAGCTATTTCTCATTAAGGCACATATTTTCTGTCACTTCACAGGATTCCTCTCAAACTAGATTACAATCACAGCTTTGTGTACCATGCAAACTTCATGGATTCATTTATAACATATCCTAATATCTCTAATGCCCCTAAAGCAAAACCATACTCCTGTTATAGAACTCAGCCACAGTCAAAAAAATTGCCATACAGGATCAGACCAATGCCTGTCCTCAGATCGGCCTGAGCCAAATGCTTCAGAACAAATGAACAACACATGATCTATCTGCTGTCATACCAGTTTCTGGCAGAGCATAGGGCTGCACCTCTGACCATCTTGGCTTATAACCATTGATGGATCTATCTTCCATAAATGTATCTAATTCTTTTTTGAACTCAGTTATAATTTTAGCCTTCACAACTTCCCCTGTCAATGAGCTCCATAGATTGAGTGCAGGTTGTGTAAAAAAGTAATACGTCCAGTCAAATAAAAAGTATGTCCTGCATGCCAACAATGTAAGTCATTGTGTAGTCAAAAATGGGATGTTCCCAGTGCTTAAGCTCAATGGTACCAAAACTGGTCATCGCTTGTATAAACATGGATTAAGAAGGTAGCTACACAAATAAATGCATGGCATCCTGAAGCAGAGATTTACAGATGAATCCGTTCTAAAAGGCTTTTCTTAAATGTTATGATGAAACCTGTACCTTTCCCAGCTAGGGACCATAACCATAAGAGAGAAGTAAAGTCAATTGAGGCACTGAACCTGCAAATGCTCAGGCATGTGCTTAACTGTAGGCACATGAATTAGTTGCATTTTTTTATTAAAGTTAAGCATGTAAGTATTTGCAGGATTGAGGCCTACATCTTGGAATCCTATGGAAGCAGATAAGCTGCTGTGGGAACAAAATAATTCTAACAAAAGGTAGTAGGAGTTGTCAGGAAACTTAAGCAGAGCTATTACAGGCAATATGGTGAGAAATTTGCACGAATTGGACTTTGAATGTAGTGTGGGAAAACAGTGTTTTAATTCTAGTGATTTAAATGAAAAAAAAAACATTGTGTGGTTTCATTTTTATGAATAAGATTAGTAAAAATAGTTCTAATTTTGTAAGTATAGAAAAATGTGTTAAATTAATTTGAAATAATTTTAGAGCTATTAGTAACTTTGGCAACTACATTTCTTGTTAAACTTCTTGACACTTTGAAATTATGTTTTTGGTAAAACAATTTCCATGTAAATCTGTGGTGATTAAAGTGTGATGTAAGGAACAATAAAATGATTCCGCAATTAATAAAATGAAAAATTAAACACAGAAAATTATGTTTGTCATTAAAATACACATTGGTAAGTATTTTTATAGTTTGCATTTGATTCTGTGTTCTCCATTATGTTCATTTCCTTTTATGAGCCTGAAATTGTTATACCTTCTAATATTACAGGCTAATTTTAAAACGTTTTCTAAAGCCTGCCAAATTATACGTTTTAAACTCATTATGAAAAAGTATGTGCTGCCAAGATAGATCAATTTTTCTATTATTTGATAAAGTTATTAGGTAAAAGAATAAAAAACAGAAAATTAGAAAGTAAAAAAAATGTAAAGTTTCTTTCTTCTCTTTAAATATTAGAAAAGCACGAGGCAGGCTCAGATGTCTATGGAGCTTAATATTATTTCAAATCAATGCTGAAGTAGTTAACCTCAATTTTATTAAAAGTCTTTAGTTATTTTGTAGAAACATTTTCAATTTCATGTACATTAGCTCTGCATTGATATCTTTGGGTCTAATACTGCGATTTTTTATTTAACCAAAATTCCTTATGTCATTAATAGAAGTATTGTCTGAGCAAATCTGTAGGATTGGGTCATTGACATAATGGGACTACTCATAGTGCATATAGATTTGTGTAAAGGATCTAAAATACTGGAAACACAAATAGTTGCAGGTACAAAAAGTTGATGGCCAGCTAGAGTCAAGCTGAAGAAGTATGCCATAATGTGCATTCATTTCAAAATTTATTCACAAATAGTGGTGAAATTGGCTAGCTGCTTATGCTGGAAAATGAAGAAAAAAATACCACTGATGTGAAATGACTGGAAATAACAATGACCCCTAGATGTTCCAATTCTCATGGGACAAAATTAATCCCTGGCATAACTCTTTTGCTTTCAGAGGGACTACATTAGTCAAAGGATAAATCTGGCCTACTATGTCAGAATATTATGATGGGAGTTATGACTCCTCCGGTGTCTGATAAGTCCAATCCTTTAACCACTAGTTCTATTACAGTGAGGACAGATGTTTGCAGGTACAACAGGAGATTGTTGACCATGTCTAGAAGCCAGTCTCTCCTTCCTCCTGCACCTCTTCTCCTCTTCAGCATGTCGGCAGGCAAATTCAAAATGCAGGGAGCCATTGTGTAGGACTTGTCTCCATTTTAAGCGATCCTGGGCGAGTGTCTCCATCAGTGACGTCAATGTTGCATTTCTTTAAGTTATCCTTTAGCAAGTCCTTAGAATGCTTCCGTTGTTCTCCTATGTTATGGTATCCTTTCAGCAGAGAAAACAGGGCCTGTTTTGGAAAGTGATGGTTTGGCATCCGAAAAACGTGACCAGTCCATCAAAGTTGCTGACGGATGATCATTATCTCAATTCTGGAGGTCTCTGCCTCTTCCAGAACACTGATGTGAGTGTGCCCATCTTCTCATTTGCTCTTCAAGATCTTGCAGAGGCAGCATTGGTGATACCTCTCAAGGACTTTCAAGTGATGTCTGTAGGTTTCAGGTTTCAGACACACACAATAGTGCTTCTCCAGTGCTCCAGTGCTTCTCCATTGATATTAATAGATGGGACGCATGTTACCTCATTTGGTGAAGGTCAATGGAGCACTTTGGTTTTCTTGATGTTGAGGGTAAGACCAGGACATGCATAAGCATCAGCAAACACATTCAAGATACTCTGAACATCTTTCTCAGAGTGGGCAATAACTGCATTATTATCAGCATACTGAAGTTCCACAATAGATATGGTGGAAAACTTACTCTTAGCTTTCAGCCTCCTAAGCTTCAACAGCTTTCCATCCATTCTGTAGATTATTTCAACACCAGCTGGTAGCTTCTTAGCAATTAGGTCGAAAATGACTACAATAAAGACTGCAAACATGATTGGGGCAATGATATAGCCCTGTTTGACTCCTCTTTGTATTTTGAAAGGTTCACTCTGGGAACCAATGTTGCTCAGAACAGAAGCATTTTAGGACACTAATGTATTTATCAGGACATTCAGTCTTCGAATGTACAGTCCAAAGGGCATGGCGATTCACTGAGTCAAAGGCTTTAGTTAGAATACATCAATCACAGCCATATACAGTAGTTGGTTTTGCTCCCAACACTTCTGTTGTAGCTGCCATACAAAGAAGATCATATCTGCAGTTCTGTGACATGGTCGGAAGCCACTCTATGACTCTGGTAAAATTTATTCTGACAGGGTCAGAAGACAGACTTGCAAGGACTCATGCCAGAACTTTGCCTGCAACAGCAAAGCAAAAGATACCACAATAGTTTCCACAATCTGCTTTATCCCCTTTTTTAAAGAGGGTAACAATTAAGATCTCCCTCATATCACTGGGTATTTCCTCTTTATCCAGATTTTAAGGATAAGCAGGATAAGATGCTGAATTACCTCTGATCCACCGTCTTTAAAGATTTCAGTGGGGATCCCATTTGGACCTGCTGCCTTGTTGTTCTTCATCTGCTTGATGGCATTATATACCTCTTACAAATTGGGAGGGTCTTCAAGCTCTATAAGGTTGTTGAGGGATTTGCTCAATAACTTCATCTACAATCATGGAATTATGATTAAGAAGATCTTCAAAATGTTCTTTCTGGTGAAAATTAATGGCTTCATTGTCCTCCAAAGGTGTGGTTCCATCCTTTGAGTGAAAGGGGTTCACGCCATCATAAGCTAGCCCATAAACAGCCTTAATAGCACTAAAGAAACCATGTGTATTATGGGTATCCACAAAATGTTGGAGTTCTTGCACTTTCTCAGGGTATGTCTAGACTACAGGCTTACGTCGACATAAGTTTTGTCGACAGAATCTGTTGACAAAACTTATGTTGACATAGAGCGTCTAGACTACATCCAGTTCTGTCGACAAAGCAAGCCGCTTTGTCAACATAACAGTGTGGACGCAAAGGACAGTGTAGATGCAATAATGCCTTCTATTGACAGAACTCTGTCGACAAAAGGCGTTATTCCTCGTAGAATGAGGTTTACATATGTCGACAAAACTGCTGAGTTTTGTCGACGTTATGTCGACATAACTCAAAGGCAGTGTGGACGCAAGTATAGTTTTGTCAACAAAAGTCCACCTTTGTCGACAAAACCCTGTAGTCTAGACACACCCTCAGTCTACCATTTGTTCTTGTAGTCTCTGGTTTTATGTTGGACTTCTGCCCTCACCTTAGCATGGGCTTCTCTCGTTGTATTGCAGTTTATATCATTCTGCTGAGCACGAAATGCCATCTCTTCTAATTGATGAGCTGCTCGATTTCAACATCATTCTCATCAAACCAGTCCTGATGCTCTCTGGTGTGATAGCCAAGGATTTCCTCACAGGTACTGATGATTGCTGCTTTCATCTGGCTCCAATGATCCTCAATTTCTTCCGGAAACTCTGATGGAAACTTTTATTCTAAGACTGCTTGGAAGTGGTCACACTTAATGGGATACTTCAGATCTTGAACCTTCAGCTTTTACCTGATCTGTTTCTTTTGCAGCCTCCATTTTGGGACAATATTAATTTTCACTGTGGATCAAATGAGATAATGATCAGTCCAGCAATCACCAGCACTTGTCATTGTTCTTGTGAGAAGTACATCACTACGATCTCAAGCAAGAACTAAGATATAGTTGAAAAGATGCCAATGCTTTGAACGTGAGTGTCTCCAAGATGTTTTGAACTTGTCCTTCTGTCAAAAAAGGGTCTTTTAGTGATGATAAATTCACACACACTTGGTCAAGAGCAGGATTCCATTTGAGTTGTGTTTTCCAACTCCTTCTTTCCAGATTGTTCCTTTCCACAGGTCTGAGTCTTGTCTAACATGTGCACTGAAATCCCCCAGAAGAATGATCTTATTTTCTTTTGAGGTCTCCAATAAAATGGTTTCCAGCTGAGAGTAGACATCTTCCTTTACATCCTCATCAGTGTCCATTGTTGGCACATAGGCACTCATAATAGTTACCTGTTGGCTTTTAGTAAGCCACAATCCAAGTGTTATAAGCCGCTCATTGATGCCTGCTAGTAGTTCAGAGAGGCACCGTACAAGCTTGTTCTTAACAGCAAAGCCTTCTCCATACAATCGAGGTTCATCTAAAGATTTTCTCTTCCAGAAGTAGTTGTATCCTCCTTTCTTCTCCCACACCTGTTCTTCATCAGCTCAGACAAGGCAGCAATATCGATGTTAAACCAATTCAGTTCATGAGCAATGATTGTTGTATGTCACTCTGAGTGGTCATTGTCTTGATTGTCCATCTGGGTACATATGTTGCAAGTTCCAAAGCTGAAAAGGTTCTTACATTTTTGACCGGAAGGGTGGTGATCTTGCTGGATGCAGCTATCTAACCAGGAGGAAAAGAGGCAAGACTATTTAGGTGGATCCTAAAGTGACTATTCTGAGCCGAGTGGGTCCTCAAGAGGACTGGTCAATCAAGCAGCAGCCGAGATGCTTGACCTGCCTCAATCCTTGAGCAAGACAACTGAAACACTCACCCACCGCCTGTGTGTTAGTCTGTTACTAGAACCTCTGGATCTCACTGTCCTGTTCCAGTGGTCACTCGCCGATCGCCACTGGACTTTTGAATTGTGCAAGTGTTGTTGTCCCAAAAACTGGAAGTCCCTGTGTGGGACTTCTTTTAAAGTGGGGAGACTGGTTCACAACAGTCACCACTCTGTCCTTGACAGATAGAGGGCTTGAAACTAATGTCATGGACACTACGATGATTGGCGATCCTCTATGTGCTGCAGCCTTCACCCACTTTCATAGTCGCTGTAATATTACAACAGTTTCAACTCCATTGAGCAGTTATCCTCTGGCTGCTCTGCCATTGAGGACTTCTTGGATCACACTGGCTACATCTACACTGGCATGATTTTCCGAAAATGCTTTTAACGGAAAAGTTTTCCGTTAAAAGCATTTTCGGAAAAGCACATCTAGATTGGCAGGATGCTTTTCCGCAAAAGCACTTTTTGCAGAAAAGCGTCCGTGGCCAATCTAGACGCGGTTTTTTGCGATCGGGGCTTTTTTGCAGAAAACAGTACTGTGCTGTTTACACTGGCCCTCTTGCGCAAATGATTTGCGCAAGACAACTTTTGCCCAAACGGGAGCAGCACAGTATTTCCGCAAGAACACTGACGATCTTACATGAGATCGTCAGTGTTCTTGCAGAAATTCAAACGGCTAGTGTAAACAGCTGGCAAGTTTTTCTGCAAAAGCAGATGATTTTGCGGAAAAACTTGCCAGTCTAGACACAGCCACTTTGTATGGAACCTCGCCCTTGACCGTTCTGCTCCAGGTGACCCTGGAGTACATGACTCCAGGCAGTGTCAGCATATTATAAAGCTAATTTGTATAGTGAAAGGCATTGAGGCAGAGTACTGACATGGGAAAAGAAATGAAAAACAATGGTTTTATTATGTTACATTATTTAGACCTTTCATAGAATCATAGAACACTAGAACTGGAAGCGACTTTGAGAGGTCATCGAGTCCAGTCCCCTGCCCTCATGGCAGGACCAGTACCATCTCAACCATCCCTGATAGATGTCTATCTAACCTGCTTTTAAATATTTCCAGAGATGGAGATTCTACAACCTCCCTTGGCAACGTATTCCAGTGTTTAACCACCCTAATAGTTAGGAAGTTTTTCCTAATGTCTAACCTAAACCTCCCTTGCTGCAGTTTAAGCCCATTGCTTCTTGTCCTATCATCAGAGGCCAAGGAGAACAATTTTTCCTGCCTCCTTGTGAAACCCTTTTAAACACCTGAAAACCACTATCATGTCCCCTCTCAGTCTTCTCCTTTCCAAACTAAGCAAGCCCAGTTCTTTCAGTCTTCCTTCATAGGTCATGATCTCTAGACCTTTAGTCATTCTTGTTTAATCATTCTTGTTGCTCTTCTTTGGACCTTCTTCAGTGTCTCCACATCTTTCTTGAAATGTAGTGCCCAGAACTGGACACAATACTCCAACTGAGGCCTAATCAGCGCAGAGTAGAGAAGAAGAATGACTTCTCATGTCTTGCTCACAACATTCTTGTTAATGCATCCCAGAATCATGTTTGCTTCTTTTGCAACAGCATCATACTGTCGACTCCTATTTAGCTTGTGGCCCACTATGACCCCTAGATCTCTTTCTGCCATACTCCTTCCTAGACAGTTGCTTCCTGTTCTGTATGTGTGAAATTGATTGTTCCTTCCTAAGTGGAACCCTTTGCATTTGTCCGTATTAAACTTCATCCTATTTACCTCAGACCATTTCTCCAGTTTGTCCATAGACTCATAGACTTTAAGGTCAGAAGGGACCATTATGATCATCTAGTCTGACCCCCTGCACAATGCTGACCCCCTGCACAATCTCATCGTCCAGGTCATTTTGAATTCTGACTGTATCCTCAAAAGCAGTGGCAACCCCTCCCAGCTTAGTATCATCTGCAAACTTAATAAGTATATTCTCTATGCCAATATCTAAATCATTGATGAAGATATTGAACAGAACTGGTCCCAAAACAGACCCCTGTGGAGCCCCATTTGTTATGCCCTTCCAGCTTCTGAGAGCGGTTATCCAGCCAATTATGCACTCACCTAATAGTAGCCCCATCTAAGTTGTATTTGCCTAGTTTATTGATAAGAATATCATGCAAGACTGTATCAAATGCCTTACTAAATTCTAGGTATACCATGTCCACCACTTCTCTCTTATCCACAAGACTCGTTATACTATCAAAGAAAGCTATCAGATTGGTTTGACATGATTTGTTCTTTACAAATCAATGCTGGCTGTTACCCATCACCTTATTTTCTTCCAGATATTTGCAGATGAATTCCTTAATTACTTGCTCCATTATCTTTCCTGGCACAGAAGTTAAACTGACTTGTCTGGTAGTTTCCTAGGCTGTTCTTATTTTCCTTTTTATAGATGGGCACTATATTTGCCCTTTTTCCAGTCTTCTGGAATCTCTCTCATCTTCCATGATTTTCCAAAGATGATAGTAAAAGGCTCAGATACTCCTCTATCAGCTGCTTGAGTATTCTAGGATTTCATCAGGCCCTGGTGATTGCAGACATCTAACTTTTCGAAGTGAGTTTTAACTTGTTCTTTTTTTATTTTATCTTCTAAACTTACCCCCTTCCCACTAGCATTCACTATGTTAGGCATTCCTTCATCATCAGACTTCTTGGTGAAGACCGAAACAAAGAAGTCATTAAGCATCTCTGCCATTCCCAAGTTTCCTGTTACTGTTTCTCCCTCCTCACTGAGCAGTGGGCCTACCCTGTCCTTGGTTTTCCTCTTGCTTCTAATATGTTTATAGAACGTTTTCTTGTTTCCATTTATGTCTGTAGCTAGTTTGAGCTCATTTTGTGCCTGTGCCTTTCTAATCTTGCCCCTACTTACCAGTATTGTTTGCTTATATTCATCCTTTGTAATTTGTCCTAGTTTCCACTTTTTATATAACTCGTTTTTTATTTTTAGATCATGCAAGATCTCCTGGGTAAGCCGCAGCGGTCTTTTGCCATACATTCTATCTTTCCTACACAGCAGAATAGCTTGCTTTTGGGCCCTTAATAATGTCCCTTTGAAAAACTGCCAACACTCTTCAGTTGTTTTTCCCCTTAGTCTTGCTTCCCAGTGGACCTTACCTACCAGCCCTCTGAGCTTACCAAAATCTGCCTTCCTGGAATCCATGGTTTCTATTTTGCTGTTCTCCCTTCTTCCATTCCTTAGAATCATGAACTCTATGATTTCATGATCACTTTCACTCAAGCTGCCTTCCACTTTCAAATTCACAAACAGTTCTTCTGTACTTGTTAAAATCAAATCTAGGACAGCTTCCCCCCAGTAGCTTTTTCAACCTTCTGAAATAAATCATGAAATCAACATAATAAATTATAAATCATGAACAACATATTTTGTTCTATCCCAACATTGTATAGTATATTCAGGAGCACGTAGAGCATACAGAAGGGAGAGAGATCTGAAAAAGTCTTGGACAAATAACATTTTCATGGATGGACACACATGCAGAAAATGAAGCAAATATTGCACTTTCCCACTGTGGACAAGGGAGAGGGTAGGAACTGGGAACCTTGTGGTGGATGGATATGTGCAGGCCAGGGTACAGCCAATGAGAGAATACATCATCCCTTTCCAGTCCTAGGAAGGTTATCTAGAAGAGATCATAGAACAGTTGGCTGTTGTCTTTTCCCAGGGTCTCTGAAAGGAGCTGTGCCAATTTCTTGATAGCATGGCTCTAAGGGTATGTCTACACTACAGCACTAATTCGAACTAACGTAGTTCGAATTAGTTAATTCGAACTAAGCTAATTCGAATTAGCACATCTAGACTTAAAAACTAGTTCAAATTAGCTAATTCAAACTAGCATGTCCACATTGAGTGGACCCTGAACCGGGGTTAAGAATGGCCGGAAGCAGTGCCGGCAGGGCATCAGATTAGGACTTAGAGAATGGAGCTGCTGTCTCAGGCTAGCCAAGGGCTGTGCTTAAAGGGACCCGACCCCCACCTCGGACAGACAGTTCTCAGGGGTTCCCTGCTCATTTGTCTAACTCGATGAGGGACAGCAAAGGAGTCCTGGCTTGGAGTGCCCTGAATGCCCACACTCGGCACATCACAGCACTTGGCCATCAGCCTGGCTGCACTCGCCGCAGGCTGCCATCTGGGGAGGGGGGTCAATCGGGGGGCTGCAGGAGAGCTTCCACCCCAAGGAGCCCACAGAGCCACCCCAGTCCTCCCCATCGGGGGCTCGTACCCCATTCCTCCCTCACCTCCTTCCACTTACCCCTCCCTAGCCCCCCTTCCTGATGTACAAAATAAAGGACACGTGTGTTCAAAAATAGAAACTCTCTTTATTGAACAAAACTTGGGGAGACTGGGAAAAGAAGGTGGGAGAGGGGAAGAGAGCGGGTGGGAGAGGGGAGGGCAACTAAAATGATCAGGGGTTTGGAACAGGTCCCATATGAAGAGAGGCTAAAGAGACTGGGACTTCTCAGCTTAGAAAAGAGGAGACCTGGGGGGAAGGGGGGTATGATAGAGGTCTATAAAAGCATGAGTGGTGTGGAGAGGGTGCATAAAGAAAAGTTCTTCATTAGTTCCCATAATAGAAGGACTAGAGGACACCAAATGAAATGAATGGGTAGCAGGCTTCAAACTAATAACAGAAAGTTCTTCTTCACAAAGCAAATAGTCAACCTGTGGAACTCCTTGCTGCAGGAGGCTGTGAAGGCTACAACTAGAACAGAGTTTAAAGAGAAGTGAGATCAAGTCATGGAGGTTGGGTCCATGGAGTGCTATTAGCCAGGGGGTAGAATGGTGTCCCTGGCCTCTGTTTGTGGAAGGCTGGAGATGGATGGCACGAGACAAATGGCTTGGTCATTGTCTTTGGTCCATTCCCTCCAGGGTACCTAGTGTTGGCCGCTGTCGGCAGACAGGCTACTGGGCTAGATGGACCTTTGGTCTGACCCAGTATGGCCATTCTAAGCTCAGGGCTCAGGATCGGGGGTCTCACTGGACCACCTTGATTTTCATGCACACCTGCTCCTTGGTGGCCAGGCTGGCAGCTCTCCTGCCCTAGCCGGCCACTTTCCTGTGCCTAGTGCTGAGGTCGTGGATGAGGTCCACGATGTCTGCACTAGACAAGGCGGGCGCCCGCCTCTTGCAGACCTGGGCAGGCTCCCGGGAGCCACCAGCCTGGTCCCGGGAAGAGGCGGAGGGCTGGGTGGCAGCGGGTGGCTGGCTCGAGCCGTGCCAGGTGCAGGGTCTGCTGGCTGGGTGCTGGCAGGCTTGCACCTGGCACGGGCACCGTAGCCAGCCCATGCCCCTTTAAGGGCTCCGGGGCCAGGAGCTGGGCAGAAGAGTTTCCCTGGTGGTGCCCAGAGTGGCCACCAGGGAAAGCTGGGGAGGGCTAGCCTCCCACTAGTTCGAATTAAGTGGCTACCAGCCCTTAATTCGAACTACTTAATTCGAACTAGGCGTTAGTCCTCGTGGAATGAGGTTTACCTAGTTCAAATTAAGCACTCCGCTAGTTCGAATTAAGTTCAAACTAGCGGTTTGCTAGTGTAGCGCCTATCAAAGTTAATTCGAACTAACGTCTGTTAGTTTGAATTAACTTTGTAGTGTAGACATACCCTAAGAGAATAGCACTGTCAGAAAGCATGAGATGGAGGGGGCAATAGGAACCAGAGCTGGTGCAGAGGCATGGGAACTTGTTTCAATGAACCTTACCCAGGCCTGAGCAAAATACGACCCACCAAGCCACCAGATCCAGCCTGTTGAGGCAGCAGGGAGCTCCAGGCAGGTTCCCCTGCTTGCCCCACAGCCCTGCACACCACTCAGAAATGTGGCTGCCAGGCCCTGTTTCTGTTTCAGAACTGGAGTGGAGAAGGAAAGCTTCAGGAGCTGCCCCTGCCCCTGTCCCCAGCACAATCCCATTGGCCAGTTTCTGACCAGAAACTGGCCAATGGGAGTTGCTTGTTGGAATAACAGGAAATCAAGAAGAACCATACCCCCTCTCCTCTGCTCAGTTATTCACACAAACCCATGGCCAGGCAGGCAGGCAGGCTGGCTGGCTGGCTGGCTGGGAAACATTTTAAGCTCTGCCACCTTTAGCTATGCAGGCAGGCTGGCTAGTTTGGCTGCTGGCTGATAAGTCTCCTGGCCACAGCCTGCCTCTGGCACCCCCATCCCTCCCTTCCCCAACCCTCTGCCCCTCCCAATCAATATACCCAAAACCTCTGCCCCTTCTTACACCCATACTCCCTCTCAGATCTGGCACCTCAATCTCCTGCCCCAGATCACAATCCCCATCTATCCTATGTCACATCCCAAACCCCTGCCTCAGGTCACAACCGCCTCCTTCACCCAAACTCCTTCCCAGATTCCGTTCTCCCTCCTGCACTCCGATCCCTTATCCTAAGCTCTCTTCTGCACCCAACCTCCATCCCAGACACCACATCTCCTCCGTTAATATCATGGAAGAGTGTGGCCCTCGACCACTTTCCAAAAACTTGGAGTGGCCCTTCATCAAAAATTATTGCTCACCCCTGCCCTAACCCATGTTGGATTCCAGGGATCTGCATAGATTTCTGGAGATCTGCCAAAATCAGTGGCAGACCCCTTAGCTTTTTCTACACACCTATGAGAAAACGCGAGGAATTCTTGCAAGGGGAACTCTGCAGAGTTTATTGTGGAAGATAATAAAAAAGGTCAAAGATTTATTTCCTTACCTTTGACCTTAAAGTTTCTTTTAAAAAACACACACACCAAAACTCCCTTTCTAAAATAAGATTTTTTTTAAACTTCCAGGTATCATATAAGGCATGAATTTTAAAAGAGACAATCTGATGTCTGGTATTTATTGAGAATAAGAATATCCTTTAATGTAGGTCATTGTATTTCTCTGATATGGAGAATGATATTCTCTACACAGAATTTGCCTTATTTGCTTTCTATTCTTGCCTCCAGCCCAGGCTTCATGCTTCCTTATAATAAATTGGACAAGACAGACAGGCCGATTACCCAGCAACAACAACAAACAAAACCAATTTAAATGTTTTTTTAAAATATAAACACCCAACTCCCAAATGGGCCTATATATGGAAATCAGCTCATTTGTGAACAATATTAAGAGCTATTTGATAAAGCACATAAATTCCATTAAATTAAAAAGTTATTAACTGTATTATCAGAAAAAGGAAGTATAATCAAAAATAAAAATATCCTCTTCCTCATGTGATAGGTAACAGCCAGCCCAAGGCCCCCACTCCTGCGCACAATATCCCAGTGTAGCTGGCAACTTCCCATGCTTGCTTGTCCCCGAAACATAATGGGTGGGTGGGAGCATGCTCCCTTGGGGATGTCCAGGACACTGTAAAAAAGGACCTGCTGAGCAGGCCACACATGGCCTTGCTCCGAGGACATCTGACCTGAGAACTGGCAGTCTCAGCTCACCGATGAGGGCAAGGCTGCAGGGACAGTGTCTCCAGGGATGACTTACTGTCTCTTTTTATTCTCCCCAGTGGACCAGCTACAAGAGGGGAGTGGGCGACACCACCTGAGACAGCTGCCTCACACTGGGGAGCTGCAGGTGCCGGAAAACCCATGAAGACCTGATCAGTGCCGGACCGAGTCATACTTGCGCCCCGGGCAGCGGACGCGGGGCGCATGCGCGGTCCCGCCCCTGAGTGCGCGGTGCCTGATTGACATGGTAAGGGGCACAGTGCCCCTGGGTGTGTGGCGCATGTGTGGCCCCGCCCCTGGGCGCCCACCTATGAGGGACGCTGATTGAAGTGGTATGGGGAGCTGCGCACCTGGGCGCATGGCATATGTGCGGCACCACCCCTGGGCGCGGCGCCCCTTACCACTTCAATCAGGCGCCCCCCCATAGGTTGGTGCACTGGGCAGCTGCCTGGCTAGCCCCTCCCCCCCCCTTAATCCGGCCCTGGACCTGATGCAGGAGCACATTGCCATATTCTGGGCTCTGCACAAAATGCTGATCTAGAAGGTCCAGGAGGACACACAGTGGCAGAGAGAGACTTGGATGATGCATTCCGCCTGTATGCAGGCCTTGCCAAGGTGAGCATTAAAGCGATCCTTGCTGGGGTCATGGTTGCCGGTATAGGGCTTCATAAGACATGACATAAGAGGGAAGGCCGCGTCCCTCACGATGCACAGTGGCATGCCCATGTCTCCAACCCTGATGATGCACTCAGGGAAGACAGTGCCAGCCTCCAGCTTCTGACAGAGACTGGAGTCTCTGAAGATGCAGGAGTCATGCACCTTTACCGTCCAGCTGACAAAGATGTCTATAAACTGGCCATGAGGGTCAACCAGGGCCTGCAGGACCATAGAAAAGTATCCCTTGCAGTTAATGTACTGCACTGCCTGGTTGTCAGGGGCCTGGATGGGGATTTGTGTTCCGTCAATACCCCCCTGGAAGCTGGGGAAGCCCAGGGTGGCAAATCTGTGACAAAAGGGTCCATGTAGCCCAGGCGGATGACTCTGTGCAGCAGGACAGTGTTGATGGCCCTCACCACCTGCAGAAGGAAACAAACAAACAAACAAAAACAGAGAATCAAAGGGATGCCAGAGCTCTTGGAAGAGCAGGGCTGTGTGAGGATGGGACTGGAGTACTGCCTGGGGACGGGGGCTTCCACACCACCCATAACTCCCACTCCCCTTTCCCTAGGGTCTCCCTTTCCAGCACTTCACACGCCTCTGGGACTGCAGCCTGAGAGCACCATACCTGCATGATGAGGTCCCTGACGGTTGACTTCCCCACTCTGAACTGGTTCCTGATGAATCGGTAACTGTTGGGCATGGTGAGCTTCCACATCATGATAGCGACCCGCTTCTCCAGGAGAATGGCAGTTTACATCTGGGTGTCCTGTCATGTGAGGGCAAGGGCAAGCCAGGCACACAGCTCCAGAAATGTCTCCTTCCTCATGCAGAAATTCTGGAGCCACTGCTGGTTGTCCTACCACTCCATGAAGAGCTGATTCCACCAGTCGGAACTGGTGTCCAGCCATCAGAAGTGGCGCTCCACAGTGGGTTGTGGCTTTGGTCCCACACACATGTTGAGGGTCTCTTCAAACAGGGTTGGGGTCATGCTCCTGAAGGGCCTGGAGCAGGGGTTCCCAAACTTTTTGACACAGGGACCAGTAAATCCATTCATGAACTTTTGGAGGACCAGTAATGTTCATTTGCATATTTGCATATTCATTAATCAAATGATGAATATTCAAATAAGTTGTTTCTGGTCCTCCCAAAACCCTCAGTGCCAGCTTTAGCAAAGCTTTTGATATGGTCGCCCACAATATTCTTGCCAGCAAGTTAAGGAATATGGATTGGATAAATGGGCTGTAAGAGACAGAAAGCTGGTTAGACCAGGGTTTCCCAAACTTTTTACTTTAGTTGGAACCCTTTTTTTTTCCAATACTGCTTTTTGCAGCCCAAAAATATAAACACATAAAAAACAAACTGAGAAAATACCAGACATATAACATGTCTTGTATTTTCTCATTAGGTAAGTTGTACTATTACTAGATGTATCAGTTTGTAGTTTCGAACTGCCTGGCTAGTAAATGTGCTCAGGCTGCATGAGTGTGTCTCCCAGCCAGACAGTTCGCAGCTACTCGAGGGGGTGTGTGTGGGGGGACAATAGAATCCCCAGGCTGGACTAACTCATGCGGGGGGCAAGGGGGGAACAGGGGCAGTGTCCCAAGATCTACATATGGCCAGGTCAGTGCCACTCCCCGCAGGGCGATTCATTCCTCTCCCCTGCTCCCCCCGCTGTGCCACTGGCCAGCCCCACTTCTTTCAACCCCCTCCCGGGCAGCCAGGTCCACTTCTCCTCCCAATCTCCCTTGGCCAGTCCTACTGCCTGTATCCAGCCCTCCTTCCAGAGGCCACTTCTTCTCCCCGCCCCCATCTTCCCCGGCCAGCTCTCTTCCCCCAACCTCGCACGCCCCGGCAGCCCTGCTTCCATCGGCCCTCCAATCTCCCCAGCCTGCCCCGATTCCCTCGTCCAGTGCTGCTTCTGGTGGCCAGCTCTCCCCTCCTCCTCACCCCAGAATCCCCTGGCACCTGCACCTTCCCTTAGCCCTGCACTCTCCTGGTGCCTCCTCCTTCCCGCACTGCCCCTGCCCCCTTTGTCCTCTCTTTCCCTGATACCCACCCCCTCAGCACTCTCTGCCCCATCCCCTCCTGCCCCTCTGTGCCCTCACATATCACTTGCTCCATCCCCACCTCTCTCATGCCCACCTCTTCTTTCAAGCCTTCTCCCAGCACCTCCCCCTCCAGCCCCCAATGCCCTTCCCCTCTCCTCTCCTCTCCCAGCATAACCCTGTCCCCCCTCCCACTGACACCTCCCCTCCTGCCCTTTTCCTCCTTGTCTGCACTTGCCCCCCTGGCATTTGTCTCTCTCTCTCCTGCACCCTGTCCCTTGGTGCCTTCCCCTCCCAAGCCCCTTCTCCTTCCACTCCTCCCCCTCCGCGCAAGCCCACCGCCGCCGCCTCCTCACCTCCGCCCAAGCCCGTTCCCTACCTTCTGCCTTCCACATTGCGGGGCCGGAGGCCGCCAGAGCCAGCGTGGCCCCGCCACGTGCCTCCGAAGACTTTTAAAATCTCGGGCCATGACGTCACGTCAAGCCCGGGCGTCCTCCCCGCCCACGTGCAACGCTGCACATGGACAGCAGCAGGCGGTGAGGAGGAGCCGCACACGGCGGGGACGCTCTGGGGGTGGGATGGGAGGACACGCGTGGAGGGCCCACGCCAGGCAGAACCAGGGGAGAGACCCAGCTGGCACTTCCGGGTGCGGGGCCCGAATCGGCCTGAGGCCGACCCTGCCGGCAGTCACCAGGCACACTGAGGCCCGATATTTTTTTACTATGGCCCGGTAGCGGGCCGCAGCCCATAGTTTGGGAAACGCTGGCCTGGAGGACAGCCTGTAGAAACCACTACAGAAACTGCTGCAGAAACTGCAGCATGAGAGATAGGGGTTGTCACGTGCCCAGAGGCAGCTCTGGCTCCATAGCAGGGAATGCTGTGGTGTCCGAAAACAGAGCAAACAAAACACACAGTTGGAATGCTTTGCTCTTCCTCAGAGAGGTAGGTAAGCAAAAGAAGAACCCGAGAAATGGCTGTACCGGGGGGTCCCTTTAAGCGCGAGTCTCAGAAAGCTTCAGGCAGCAACTCCAGGAAGTCACTGTTGACGTGATACTCTGCCTGATATGGTTCTGGGTGGTCTTAAATGCGAGTTAGCATCCAATCAGTGTGGATGTTCTATTGCGAAATAGCAAAGTGCTATTTTGATGCTCTTTTTGTGTGTAGATGGCTATTTCAAAATAAATTATTCTGGAAAATATCTTCCAGATTAGCTTATTCCAAAATAAGTGTGCAGTGTAGATGTACAGAGAATCATTTAGGTAGTGAATACATTATAGGAATAATCCAGTTCCTGCTGAAGTCAATGGAAGTTTTCCCATTCATTTCAAAGTAATCAGGCTTTAATGCTTCTTGGATGTAAGCAGGGATAAGGCTGAAATATTTATTTTGATTCCCAAGTAATGTTTCTATACATGCAGAGCACACTTCAAATTTCTAATCTGTTATGCAACAAGTGTGTTTAGTTCAGGCTCATTTTCAGTTGCACTCTCCTGCTTTTGTGACTAAGCTACTGTCATATTGATTTGCTTGCAGCTAAACTGCATTACCTGGGGTAACTGAAAAGATTTCGCTCTTCATTTATTTTCATGGCTCTGGTGAAATCCTCATCCCTGCTCTGGTCCCTTTCTGTGGGGGAAAAGACAGAAGTGGCTCAAAGGAGAACTAAATGCCTCATATGAGGCTATAAGGCTGTGGAAGTGCTATGAAAAATAGCCATAAGGCTGCCTTTGGTAAATTCTCCCAAGCTCTGATCAAGGGGACATGCCTCTTACAGGCACAGCACAGAATCTTAGCCCTGGTGTCTAAGGACCTGATCCTGTAAAGTCTATGCCTCTGGAGAGATGCTGAACACTCCCAAGTCCCATTCAATTCAGTGGTAGTTGACAGTGTTCAACCTCTTGCAGAAGGCATTCAGCATTTTGCAGGATCAAGTCCATGACAATAGCTTGATAAGCGGATGGGGCTGTCTATTCATTCTGAATGAGTACTTTTGATATTTGATAGTTTCTTGACAATATGTTAACATTTGTTTTTAACACACCGAATGCCTGACAGTTTGCAGATAACAGATTGTGAAAGTCCGGAAGGTTACATGAAGACAGCAGATGAGAAATGTTTGCTCTTGAGTGTTGGATCATTTACAAACATTTAAAACACATAAGGCAATGTCAGTGTAAACAATTAAAGCAATATCTTTGGGATTTCAAACCAGTTCTGTGCTCAGATCGCACTGAAAATCTCCCATTTGCCATCTTTTAAGAAAATAAGTATTAATAAGTATAACATTGTGTTATTAAAACATGACCATATAGATCATTATTGCTACCACTGTTGTATAATTGCAACAAAGATTATATAAAATGTGTCAAGTAAGGTGTCAATAGAAAAGTTATGATTTGCTGAATTTGATTATGCTGTTTCTATGCATGGATCATTTTTTTGTATCTGAAGTTTGAATATTAACTAAGTACCTGTATTTCAAATGTTTGTTCCAATGGGAACACCAACAAGGTATTTAGAGAGTAAATTGTTAAGGAACTATTCAAATTGAATGATCCATCAAAACACACTTAATTCATAGTATCAGAGGGGTAGCCGTGTTAGTCTGAATCTGCAAAAGCGACGAGGAGTCCTGTGGCACCTTATAGACTAACTGAAGTGTAGGAGCATAAGCTTTCGTGGGCAAAGACCCACTTCGTCAGATGCATGTGAATTCATAATGAACCATGGAAGACGCCTATCTACACTTAATGGACTTTCCTGTGACCTTTCTAACTGGAGTTGGGTAATGGCCTCTGCTGTGACTTAAACCAGGCATGAACCTGTGACTCGACCATATGACTCTAAACTACATCTTGTTACTTCTGTTCTTCCCCAAACTAAGCTGAGGACTTTGTTTTAAATAGATAGTTTCCCTCCACATGACAGAAGCTAGAAAAGACCCTAGAAACATCTCTATTTTGTCTCTTTCCTGCTCAAACCTCTGGACTATGAACTTGTACTAATGGCAGCATTCTAACCAAGGGACTGAAGACCAGAGTACTCCTATCCATAGGATGGCTTGGGACAGCCACCCCAGGCCTGACACTTTGGGGAGCCCCTTCAACTGTACTGTGAGTGGGATGGTTCCCCATATTGATGGAAGCCCTCTTGGGAAAGTGGAGCAGACTGGGGTATTACCTGGGAGGCTGCTGGCATGTGCTGGCAGCAGGGGTCAGCTGTCTCCACACTCACTGCTGCTGCCACCCCATGGTAAGCCCTCCCGGTAACCTCCCCAGGTTACATAGTTCTGGAAGGAGACTTTGGGGAAGGAGCACAAGGAGAGTGAGAGGGGGCAAAGCAGGAACAGGAAGAGGCAGGGTGGAGGGTTCTAGGGTGAGGTGGTGCCCCGAGATCTCCTACAGATGGCCCTACTGAGGACCTTTTAATGATCTGGGAGTTACCTGAGACTTAACAAGCCAGCAGTTTATTCCATCACTGCTACAAGCCTGATCCAAAAAGCTTGCAATTATTGTGCGTATTTGATTCCTTTAACTTTCTTTCTTTCTTTCTTTCTTTCTTTCTTTCTTTCTTTCTTTCTTTCTTTCTTTCTTTCTTTCTTTCTTTCTTTCTTTCTTTCTTTCGATTGGAAACAGCATGATTATTGGGCAAAATCTCTGAGTAATATATTGACCTGGCTATGCGGCTGATTCTTTGGATCAGAATAACCTTTGGCTGATGAAATTGGTGGTTTTGGTGGCAATACAAGAACTTAAGGCTACATCTACACTACATGCTTCTTGTACAAGAAACTTTTTACACAAAAACTTCTTGCGCAAGAGCACATCCCCACCTCAAAGCACATTGCAAAGAGAGCGTCCACACTGCATGGATGCTCCTGTGCAAGAAAGCTCTGATGGCCATTCAGGCCATTTTGTCCTGTATTTGGTATTCTCAGATATGACTCATTGAGGCACAGTGACAGTGGTTTAGTCTGGCTAGAATCCACAGAACTGGGTCAATTAAGCTTTGGATCAGAACTCCACACTATTCAAAAAAATTTAATTTTGATAATGAGAGTTTTAAAGATCAGTGACCATGAGCCAGAAGGCATTATATCAGAAGCAATCAAACTGCAGGCTCTGAGAGACAGCCTATGTCTTGAGCATGAACAAAGACTGGCAGATCTTTGAATGCAAAAGAAGCAAGTCTTGGCCCTGTTGGAAAAGAGGCTGAAGAAAGAGCCAAAGAAGCTTTACTGGAGGAACTGCAGCAAGCTAAGACAGAAGTTGCCAGATACAGATCCAAATAAAATAACAATGGAACAACAGCAGAAACCGCATCAGCATAGAAGTCCTGTTTATAACAGTGTTGGCATGTTGTTTGATTATGACATGGCAGATATGTTTAATCAGGTTGATGTCATAATCCAGTCCCAACGTGAGTATGAATGTGGCTCTTCCGTGTTATCTGTAACAACGAGGGATATTTGTGAAAGGAGAGAGTGTGTAAGATACTAAGAAGTTGTCTGTATTTAACCATCTATGATATGACCAGGAAGAGGTTGTTTCTAACTTTGGGAAGGGAGAAAATAGCTGTTTGTGCAGAAAAGCACTTTATATGTGAATGAAGTTTCTTAATGTCTTTTTGAGATCTCTGCTTGATGTCTCCAGTCTCCTGGATCACTCTGTACTTTGTGCTATAATATGTGGACTAGCTCTGAAAGAATTCTTTGCTACTACAAAGCTCACCATCTTTACTAGGGAACTGATCTCAGAACTGTATGCATATCTGTGTGAATACTGATATTTTAGCCAATACTCTCTTTTCTTTTTAAAATAGATTTTAGTTAATAAGAAGTGGCTGTATTTGGAGAAGATCCCGAAATATTCATTAACTTGGGAAGCAATGTTATCCTTTGGGACTGATAGAACTTATATGATAAATAAGATCTGCAGTAACCCCCATCATACTAGGGTGTTTGGTGGAAGCCTAAGGCTGGGTTGTTATAAGGGAACTGTTTTTCCCTTCTGTGCAACCAGGAAGACATTGTAGAAGCTGTTTTATGCTGACTAGATCAATTTCAGTATTGAAATATCCACCAGATTTGGGATTGTCTGTCCCATTTGTGGAATAAAGTAAAAGGTTCGGGGATGGGGCTAGTCCCAGGGAGGTGCAGAAACAGGCAAACTATTACTAAATATCTTTTAAACTTTTATTAAAGGACTTCTACGTATACATTATTATTTTATCAGTTTTGTACATACGTAGGTACCAAATAATTATTAGAATGACTAATAAGCAAAATGCAATACAGTAAAGAAAATTCTCTGAGGTTTTTCTAAATCCCAATTGTTGTTAACAAGGGACCAGGGATTATTAACAGTTAGATTAACAGCAGTCTTACTTATAAGACTAATCATTTATCTAAAACTCTTAACGCTACTACTTAACAATACCTCTAACCATTTCAGATAATGATACTTACATTTACAGACACACAAACTACAACAATAACAACAACATATTTGGTATACGTTATGTTTGGTATACGTTACGCTCTAAAGGAACTCATTTGGTTCAGTGAGCGGGAGGTGGCCCTTGGGTGATTAGTCCTCAGACCTGGCTCATATTCTGCCTTCCAGTGTTTATTTGGGATTCCTCAATTTGATACAGGAGGGGAAGTTGTTTTATAGAGAAAGCTTTTGCGTGCTTTTTGTGATAGGCTAGCAGACCCTGTCTGTTAAGTGACAGGAATAAGGGGGTGAGATAGTTTTCTGTTTTTCCCTTTCTGCCATATCAGGCATGGCACAGCCAGCACAACCAGCACGAATTTTCCATGAACTTCTTATGTCTGGTTTTTGTTCCTGCTTCCTAAATATTACAGCACGGGGCTTTTTCTTCGGGGGGAGGGTGACCTTTAGCTAGGAGGCTATACGCGCAAGGCCTGGCCAGCAAAGAGCCTGCTTTCACACCATTCTTTTCAGTTTGCCCTAATTGAGTAATCTCAGTGTGGCCCCTGTGGGACCCTGATCACAGTTTCCCAGAGCCTTTCTATTGGAGGGAGTAACGGTCAAACTACCTGGCTACGTCTAGACTACATCCCTTTTTCATAAAAGGGATGTAAATTAGGCATATCGCAATTGCTAATGAAGCGGGGATTTAAATCTCCCCCGCTTCATTAGAATAAAAATAGCTGCCGCTTTTTTCCGGCTCAGAGCTTTGCCGGAAAAAAGCGCCAATCTAGATGCTGACCTTGCGGAAAATAAAGCCTTTTCTGAAAAATCCCTTATCCCTTATTTCAATAGGGATAAGGGATCTTTTGGAGAAGGCTTTATTTTCCGCAAGATCAGCATCTAGACTGGCGCTTTTTTCTGGCAAAGCTCCGTGCCAAAAAAAAGCGGCAGCCATTTTTATGCTAATGAAGCGGGGGAGATTTAAATCCCCGCTTCATTAGCAATTGCGATACGTCTACTTTACATCCGTTTTACGAAAAAGGGATGTAGTCTAGACGTAGCCCCTGTGTTCTGAGTTATATACTTCAATATACATGGTAATCAAATGTTCTTGTTTGGAATAGAGTTAGCTCAGGGGTGAGCAAAAGGGCCTTCGTGGGGTGGATCTGGCCCACCAAGTGGGTGAATCCAACCTGTGGAGGCCCTGCTGCTCCCCCACCTCCAGGCAAATTAGGGCCTGCGGGCAGGGGAGCGCCCAAAACCTTCTACACTCTGCCAGGAGCATGTGGTGCTTTGAAGTGCCGCACGCTGCTCGCAGGGTGGGCGGTAGAGCGGAGGAGGCTTCATGTGCTCCCCTGCCCCCAGGCCAATGAGGGCCTGGGGACAGGGGAACTGCGTGAAGCTTCCTTCACCCTGCTCCAGCCCTGCGAGGAGCCCGCGGCACCATGTGTTCCTCGCAGGGCGGGAGACTTCCCGCACTCCCCAACCCCAGGCCCTGATTGGCCTGGAGGTGGGGGAGCATGCCATGGCTCTTCCAGGGCCTGGGTGCCTAGTGGGAAGGGGGGGGACAAAGGGGCTCCTCCACCCCCAGACCAATCATTGCCTGGGGGTGGGGTAGCCAGTTTAGACCCCACCCCATCCAGGGTGGCCTGGGGCTACTGCAAAAAAAATTTAGTGGCCCCCAGGCAAAAATTATTGACCATCCCTGGCTTAGCTCCTAGCTACATAGATTGGTGATGTGACAGCAAAATATATATGATAAAATGTCTGGTAAACAGAAAAAGCACTTTAGTATCTTATTTGAGTTTTGCAAGATAAAAGTAGTAAGAGATCAGGCTCAATGTCATCTAAATCACAGTAACACTGAGGAAACAGAACATACTGGGCTATAAAATAAGTCTTAGTGCCATCACCACACAGATGTTATAATACACTGTGCTGACAAACAACTTGCCTTGAGCAATATACATTTAATAGCAGAGGCTCAAAACAAAGCACTAAAGTAATCTAAATAGAACAGAAACAACTTCTGAAATTAGATAGGCTGGGCTGAGCATGATGTCTGTTGCGGAAAACTACGATTTTAGGTTATAACAGCACCTGAGATTACATTTAAGTAATAAACAGCTTAGGAGATGTATTAATATCTTCTATATTGAGTTTACTCCTGCTTTGTTAGTTTTGAAAAATAAACGAAGATGTTTGCCAACAATGCTCAAATGCCTTTAAACACCCTTCCAGCAAGGAATAAGCTAGGAGTAAGCCAGATATGGAGAGTTAAAAGTAAAGTATCACATTTTCCAGAATGATTGGAAGAACTCTGTATAGTATTTTGGCTTTTTAAAACAAATTAAGAACATTGCAAGTATATAAGAATGTATTTAAATGTATTATTTTAGAAACATCATATAATATGAGGCTCAGTTTAGTTTTAGATATGACTAGAGGCTTTGAATGGAAATGTGAGATATAAAAATAAACCTATTCCAGGCTGAGGGATTGTCTCAGTAAATTTATAAATTAAAAATAAGATAAAATATTGAAATACTGAAGTATAATTGATTAACCAGGAACACTTTAAAAACCCAGTAAAGATAACAAAAATCCTAGAATCAAACATTACTTAATAAGAAAATTATAGAATGAATTGGAAATTAAATGATTAAGAGTTCCAAGTTGGACTATGTACTGTAGAATGAGAACAAAGATTAAGAATGGGTTTTGGCAGGCAATTCAGACTTCTTAGTCTTTCATTCATCTTGTGTGTACAATGCCAGACATTTATGCAGGAAAACTAGAAAGCAAAATAGCTGGGCTATTAAACAAATAGTAAAAAAAAGTCAATATACTTTATACACTTATAAAGGTACTGTCATTAAGCATATAAGTGCTACATAATAAAACTGGTGTAAAATATGAAACTCTGACTAAAGGTTTCAAGTAGCCTAAACACACAGTCAAGCTGAAGCAAAGAATCTGGCACAAAGCCCTCAAGCAAGCCAGCCCAAGAGATGAAAAGAGTTAATTCTCAGTTAATAGAGGGCCTACTCCAGAAAGCTGCTAAGTCAAAGCTCCCAATGCTGAAATTATTGCTTTGGCTGGTCATTTCAAAGCAATGGTTTCAAGGTACAGGCAGTCCCCGGGTTACACGGATCCGACTTATGTCGGCTCCGTACTTACAAACGGGGCTTTTCTTGTCCCGGAGGACGCGGGCGGCGGGACCGCCCAGACACGCGGCAGTCCCGCTGCCCGCGTCCTCTGGGGCGAGAAAAGCTGCTCCGCGTCTCCCTGGTCTGCTGGGGGGGGGGGGGGGGAGGGCCCAGTAGACCAGGGAGACACGGAGCAAAGCCGCGGAGGACGCGGGCGGCGGGATCGCGGCACGTCGCAGTCCCGCCGCCCATGTCTCCCTGGTCTGCTGGGGGGGGGGGGGCGCAGCTAGTGCGCCCCCCCCCCCCCCCAGCAGACCAGGCTTTTCTCGCAGACACCTGTGGTAGAGCAGCTGGGGCGCTGCCAGTTGGTCCGCAGCACCGCTCCTCGGCACTACTGGACCAACCCAGCAGCACCCCAGCTGCTCTGCCCCAGGCGTCCAGATTCAGCTGCTGTTGAAACTGATCAGCGGCTGATTCCAGGAAGCCCGGGGCAGAGAAACTCTGCCTCAGGCTTCCTGTAGTCAGCCGCTGGTCAGTTTCAGCAGCAGCAGCTGAATCTGGACGCCAGTTCCGACTTATGTACAAATTCAACTTAAGAACAAACCTACAGTCCCTATCTTGTACGTAACCTGGGGACTGCCTGAATATTCTACATTTGATTAATGGTATGAATGGTAAAACAAACTGAAGAGTATTTATACAATGGGGACTTATAATTAGGGTCTTTGGGCACTCCAATAATACAAATAAATAGTGCTCACTTTAGGATTTTTATTAAATTACCATCTAGCTCTATGTTCAAAATGTTACACTGTTCATGATAGAAAAGTGAAAATATTTAATTCCTTTACAAATCAGTCACAATCCCAAGAGACAGTAAGGCTAGGTCTACACTAGGGGATAAATTCAAATTAAGATATGCAACTTCAGCTACATTAATTGCGTAGCTGGAGTCAAAGTAACGTAAATCAAAATTTAGTGCCATCCACACTGTGGGAGGTTGACAGGAGCACACACTCCTTTCAACTTCCCTTACTCCACATAGGAGCAGGACTACTGGCATCGACAAGAACACTCTCTCAGTTTGAATTAGTATGTCTTCACGAGAAACACTAATTCATGGGTTCACAAACTGGGGGGCATGCCCCCTTGGGGGGGGCGTGAAGAAATTCCAGGGTGGGGTGCAAGGCGACCCAGCCCCTCCTTCCCCCATCAAGTTTTGCTGCCCCGGTCAGTTCCTTTTTTTTTCTCTCAACAAGTTTTGCTGCTATTTTTGGGAAAGGGGGGTGAAACGTGAGGATTTTTCAAATATCAAAAAGGGGGGGTGATGCCAAAAAGTTTGGGAACCTCTGTGCTAATTCAAACCCTGAAAGATTGACTTCAGCAGCTTTGATCTTCTCTGTAGTGTAGACATGGTCTAAGATACTATAATAGGGTAATACATATATGTTATTTCTTGGGGCAGTAAGAAAACACTATGGGCCAAATCCTGCAGCTCTTACATGACTAATTCCATTGATGTTAATGGATCTACTTATACAACTAGACAGGAATTGGCCCCGTTACATTTTAAAAAAAGACCATGTCATTTAAACCAAAGTGAATTTAACTATTATTGGCTTAACTTCAAAGGTGCTGAGCACCTTGAATTCTCATTATCTTCAGTAAAGATGTGAGGCTACGTCTACATTGGCAAGATTTTGCGCAAATACTTTTAACGCAAGAGTTTTTGCGTTAAAGTATTTGCGCAAGAGAGCGTCTACACTGGCATGTGCCTTTGCGCAAGAGATGTGCTTTTGCGCAAAAGCATCCATGCCAGTGTAGACGCTCTCTTGCGCTAGAAAGCTCTGATGGCCATTTTAGCCATCGGGCTTTCTTGCGAAAAAAATTAACGTTGCCTGTCTACACTGGTCTCTTGCGCAAGAACAATTGCGCAAGAGGGCTTATCCCTGAGTGGGAGCATCATAGTTCTTGCGCAAGAAGCACTGATTTCCTACATTAGAACGTAAGTGTTCTTGCGCAAGAACTCCCCGCCAGTGTAAACAGGCAGCATGTTTTTGCGCAAAAGCAGCTGCTTTTGTGCAAAATCATGCCAATGTAGACATAGCCTGAGTGTTTAGAACAGAGGTAGGCATCGTAAGGCCTGAAGGCAGGATGCAGGCCCCAGCTTACCTGGATCCACCCCCGAGGCTCAGGGCTCCTCCTTAGCACTGGGGAGCCTGCACTGGCCCTTCAGCCTCTCCACCACTTCCCACGAGGCTAAAGCATACAAAATCTCCTAGCCAAGGCCCCCCCTTAGGCTCTGGTGTGCGTGAGGAGTATAGCGAGTGTCTTTCTCCTTCTTAGTAGGGGACCATATCAATGAAGATTTGTTTTGTTTTCCTTCTCAACCAATTTTTCTGTGAGTCAGTGGCCCATGACCCAAAAAAAGTTCCCCACCCCAGTTTAGAAGAAAAACAAAACAAAAAAACCCACCAGACCATAAATGTTGTACAAGTCGAACCTCCTTAGGCTGGCACCCTCATTTTAAGAGGGATAAGGGATCTTTCGGAAAAGGCTTTATTTTCCGAAAGATCCGTGTCTAGACTGGCGCTTTTTTTCGGCAAAGCTCTGAGCTGGAAAAAAGCGGAAGCCATTTTTATGCTAATGAAGTGGGGGAGATTTAAATCTCCGCTTCATTTGCAATTGCGATATGTCTAATTTGCATCCCTTTTACAAAAAAGGGATGCAGTCTAGACACAGCCTTCCTGTATTGTTGTTCCAATTAGAGAACTTTGGTGACTATAATGAATAGGAGACAAGGTAGGTGAAGGAATCTCTTTTATTGGACCAACTTCCTTTGTTGAGAGAGACAAGCTTTTGAGTCTACACAGAGCTCTTCTTCAGGTCTGGGACAAATATAGCTGCAACAACCGTGTATACATAAATGCATAAGCTATTTGACAAGAGAACCATGTAGGGTTGCCAGATGGTTTCAACAAAAATATTGGAAAACACTTGACATTACATCACAATCTACATTACATCTTATTTAGAAAATACCAGACATTTATATTTACTCATTTATGTTTTTTCAATTTGTTTCCGGAACAGAAAGCTCAAATACTGGACTGTCGGGTTCAAAACCAGACTCCTGGCAACCCTAGAGCCATACATTTGAGGGAAGAAGGGTTTAAATATTCCCAATAACTAACAGTAATTTACTAGTTCATAATCTATTTGTGCCTATTCTACACTCAATAAGCTAAACTTCCTATCTCAATGGAATTCTTGTGTTTTCCACACAATGTAGAGAGAAACTGATGAGGCACATGAAGTTCATAGTAAACTAGAATATTTACCTGGCTTTGCTCAGGTCTTTCATGGCAGGAGGTTAGGGTGTGGGGGAGGTGCTGGAGTCATGGTAAGTAAGGGGTGGAGGTATAGGAGTCAGGACAGGGGACTGAGAGGTGTGGGGAAGCACAGGAGAGTGGGTGGGGTACAGGAGTTAAGGCAGGGGTAGAGAGTGGCCAGCAGCTGTTTTCAGAGGCCAGATTAGGGCAATGTGGGCTATGCTGCCCAGCTGGCGACTGCTCCCTGAAATGGTGGGGGCTGTACTTTCTGGCCAGCGGTTGCTCCACAGCTCTCCAGGGTTGGCGGGGTGGCAGGGTACACTTGCTTGCTGCCTCCTGTGGTCATTCTGGAGTATAACTGCCCTTGTTATTACAGTCCTTCTTTCCTATTAGATGAGAAACAATCACATTCTATGCACAACCCATTGTCCGGGCACAGCCAAACGGTTTCTGATACATAAGTACTAATGTAGCAAGAACTACTCACAAACTAACAAAGGATAATTTCATAATCTGTTACATTTATTCTTTAGATTAGAATTCATTTTAAACTTTATCTTCTTTTTTGTAACTAGGTATTAAGTTTTAGGCTATTCAGTATATAATCAGTTTAGAAACTACCAAGATGTTCTTTAATTTTGCTTATCTGAATATGTAGTTATTGTGGGGGCTCCCTTTGGGAAACCAGCTTAAGTGTTATTATAAAACCAGTGACACTCATTTTTATGTAGGTGTTGAAACCCCTAGTGCCTTGGTGGTGCTGCACATCTAGTAAACTCCAGGAAACACTCACAGACCTGGGCTGTTGATGCAATAGCCTCAACTCAGCATTTTCTTAATTTTATTGCCCTATATCTCAGAGTTAGAGAGTCACTGTTTCATCACTCAGGGTCAAAGTATAACTCTCATAAAAATGTTTGCAACAGGGTCCAAGAGTACCAGCTTATTTCGCAACTAGTAGGAAGTTAGTTCCCTACTTAAACTCCAAACAAAGGATGAAATCCACTCTCCCCACACAAAGCTCAAATGTTCAAGGGCATTGTGGGTGTAAGGAAAAGATACTGGAATGAGTGAAATCATCCCAGTCTTCCTGCTTTCAATGGCTGCTATTTCAATCAATGGACTGAAAAGGGCACCTCCAGCCTCTCCATATCTGTGGCTTGGGAAACAGCAATCATTCTAAATTCCACAATAAAAACAGGGAGTGAAACAAAACAAAATAAACAACAATGGATACCAAAAGTCAGAGGACAAAACCAGGAATGAAAGAAGTGTTGTTTTCTCTTTTTTCCCCCCCCACTGATGTCTAGTCAACCCCTATGCCTGTGGTTAACCTAGCTACTTCACTCAGGGATGTGAAAAATTCATAGCCCTGAGAAACATAGTTAAGCCTACCTAATCCCCATTGTGACACTGGAAGGTCAATGGAAGATTTCTTCCATCAAGCTAGATACTGCTTCTTAAGGGCATGGATTTACTACAGCAACGGAAAAACTCTTTCTATCATTGCAACTGTAGTGTAGACATCCCTTAACAGTCTTCTGTCAGAGCCTAATAAAGCCCTGTGGGCTGGTGCAGCAGCACGCCATTGGTTAGACAAGACCTTCCACAGAGCTTGCTCAAATCAGCCGTGGGATCAGCCTGTCTTTCTCATCTGAGTCCTCTTCAGGAGACAAGGATCTTAATTTCTGTAAAGGGAAATCATGTCTTACTAATCAATTCGAGTTCTTTGAAGGGGTTAACAAACATGCAGACAAGGGGGATCCAGTAGATATAGTACTTAGATTTTAAATACTTAGATTTCCAGAAAGCCTTTGACAAGGTCCCTCACCAAAGGCTCTTGTGTAAATTACATTGCCATGGGATAAGAGGGAAGGTCCTTTCTTGGATTGAGAACTGGTTAAAAGACAGAAAACAAAGGGTAAGAATAAATGGTAAATTTTCAGAATGGAGAGGGGTAACTAGTGCTGTCCCCGAAGGGTCTGTCCTGGGACCAATCCTGTTCAACTTATTCATAAATGATCTGGAGAAAGGAGTAAGCAGTGAGGTGGTAAAGTTTGCAGATGATACCAAACTGTTTAGGATAGTGAAGACAGAAGCAGATTGTGAGGGACTCCAAAAAGATCTCACCAAACTGAGTGATTGGGCAACAAAATGGCTAATGAAATTTAATGTGGATAAGTGTAAAGTAATGCACATCAGGAAAAATAACCCCAACTATATGTACAGTATGATGGGGGCTAATTTGGCTATGACAAATCAGGAAAGAGATCTTAGAGTTATCGTGGATAGTTCCCTGAAAACTTCCACAGTGTGCAGTGGCAGTCAAAAAGGCAAATAGGATGCTAGGAATTATTAAGAAAGGGATAGAAAATAAGACTCAGAATATCTTACTGCCTCTGTTTAAAACTATGGTATACCCACATCTTGAATACTATGTACAGATGTGGTCTCCTCACCTCAAAAAAGATATTTTGGCCTTGGAAAGGGTTCAGAAAAGGGCAACTAAAATGATTAGGGGTTTGGAACGGGTCCCCTATGAAGAGAGGTTAAAACGACTGGGACTTTTCAGTTTAGAAAAGAGGAGACTGAGGGGGGATATGATAGAGGTATATAAAATCATGAGGGGTGTGGAGAAGGCGAATAAGGAAAAGTTATTTATTAGTTCCCATAATAGAAGAACTAGAGGACACCAAATGAAATTAATGGGTATAGAATCATAGAATCATAGAATAATAGGACTGGAAGGGACCTCGAGAGGTCATCGAGTCCAGCCCCCCGCCCTCAAGGCAGGATCAAGCTCCGTCTACACCATCCCTGACAGATGTCTATCTAACCTGTTCTTAAATATCTCCAGAGAGGGAGATTCCACCACCTCCCTTGGCAATTTATTCCAATATTTGACCACCCTGACAGTTAGGAATTTTTTCCTAATGTCCAATCTAAACCTCCCCTGCTGCACTTTAAGCCCATTACTCCTTGTCCTGTCCTCAGAAACCAAGAGGAACAAATTTTCGCCTTCCTCCTTGTGACACCCTTTTAGATATTTGAAAACCGCTATCATGTCCCCCCTTAATCTTCTTTTTTCCAAACTAAACAAGCCCAGTTCATGAAGCCTGGCTTCATAGGTCATGTTCTCTAGACCTTTAATCATTCTTGTCGCTCTTCTCTGTACCCTTTCCAATTTCTCCACATCTTTCTTGAAATGTGGCGCCCAGAACTGGACACAGTACTCCAGCTGAGGCCTAACTAGTGCAGAATAGAGCGGCAGAATGACTTCACGAGTTTTGCTTACAACACACCTGTTGATACAACCTAGAATCATATTTGCTTTTTTTGCAACAGCATCACACTGTTGATTCATATTCAACTTGTGGTCCACTATGACCCCTAGATCCCTTTCCGCCATGCTCCTTCCTAGACAGTCGCTTCCCATCTTGTATGTATGGAACTGATT
This sequence comes from Pelodiscus sinensis, assembly GCF_049634645.1. Classification (NCBI taxonomy): domain Eukaryota; kingdom Metazoa; phylum Chordata; order Testudines; family Trionychidae; genus Pelodiscus; species Pelodiscus sinensis. The sequence goes on from NC_134716.1 coordinate 95,817,333, forward strand.
GTTCCTTCCTAAGTGGAGCACTTTGCATTTCTCTTTATTAAACCTCATCCTGTTTACCTCTGACCATTTCTCTAACTTGCTAAGGTCATTTTGAATTATGTCCCTATCCTCCAAAGAAGTCGCAACCCCACCCAGTTTGGTATCATCTGCAAACTTAATAAGAGTACTCTCTATCCCAATATCTACATCATTGATGAAGATATTGAACAGTACGGGTCCCAAAACAGACCCTTGAGGAACTCCACTTGTTATCCCTTTCCAGCAGGATTTAGAACCGTTAACAACAACTCTCTGACTACGGTTATCCAGCCAATTATGCACCCACCTTATCGTGGCCCTATCTAAGTTATATTTGCCTAGTTTATCAATAAGAATATCATGCGAGACCGTATCAAATGCCTTACTAAAGTCTAGGTATATGACATCCACCGCTTCTCCCTTATCCACAAGGCTCGTTATCTTATCAAAGAAAGCTATCAGATTAGTTTGGCATGACTTGTTCTTCACAAACCCATGCTGGCTATTCCCTATCACTTTATTACTTTCCAAGTGTTTGCATACGATTTCCTTAATTACCTGCTCCATTATCTTCCCTGGGACAGACGTTAAACTGACCGGTCTATAATTTCCTGGGTTGTTCTTATTCCCCTTTTTATAGATGGGCACAATATTTGCCCTTTTCCAGTCTTCTGGAATCTCCCTGTCTGCCATGATTTTTCAAAGATCATAGCTAAAGGCTCAGATACCTCCTCTATCAGCTCCTTGAGTATCCTGGGATGCATTTCATCAGGACCTGGTGACTTGCTGACATCTAACTTTCCTAAGTGATTTTTAACTTGTTCTTTGTGTATCCTATCTTCTAAACTTACCCTCTCTCTGCTTGTATTCACTACGTTAGGCACACCTCCAGACTTCTCGGTGAAGACCGAAACAAAGAAGTCATTGAGCATCTCCGCCATTTCCAAGTTCCCTGTTACTGCTTCTCCCTCCTCGCTAAGCAGTGGGCCTACCCTGTCCTTGGTCTTCCTCTTGCTTTTAATGTATTTATAAAAGGTCTTCTTGTTTCCCTTTATGCCTGTAGCTAGTTTGATCTCATTTTGTGCCTTTGCCTTTCTAATCTTGCCCCTGCATTCCCGTGTTGCTTGCCTATATTCATCCTTTGTTAGTTGTCCTAGTTTCCATTTTTTATATGACTCCTTTTTTATTTTGAGATCATGCAAGATCTCCTTGTTAAGCCAAGCTGGTCTTTTGCCATATTTTCTATCTTTCCTACACAGCGGAATTGTTTGCTTTTGGGCCCTTAACAACGTCCCTTTGAAATACTTCCAACTCTCCTCAGTTGTTTTTCCCTTCAGTCTTGCTTCCCATGGGACCTTACCTACAAGTTCTCTGAGCTTATCAAAATCTGCCTTCCTGAAATCCATAACCTCAATTGTGCTGGTCTCCCTTCTACCTTTCCTTAAGATCATGAACTCTATTATTTCGTGATCACTGTCCCCTATACTGTCTTCCACTTTCAAGTTCTCAACTAGTTCCTCCCTATTTGTTAAAACCAAATCCAGAACAGCTTCTCCTCTGGTAGCTTTTTCAACCTTCTGAAACAGAAAGTTGTCTCCAATGCAGTCCAGAAACTTATTGGATAGCCTGTGCCTCGCTGTGTTAGTTTCCCAACATATGTCTGGATAGTTGAAGTCCCCCATCACCACCAAATCTTGGGCTTTGGATAGTTTTGTTAATTGTTTAAAAAAGGCCTCATCCATCTCTTCCACCTGGCTAGGTGGCCTGTAGTAGACTCCTAGCATGATATCACCCTCGTTTTTTACCCCTTTTAGCTTAACCCAGAGACTCTCTACACAGCTATCTCCTACGTTCATCTCCACTTCAGTCCAAGTGTGTACATTTTTAATATACAAGGCAACCCCTCCTCCCTTTTTTCCCTGTCTGTCCTTCCTGAGCAAGCCGTACCCTTCCATACCAACATTCCAATCATGCGTCCCATCCCACCAGGTTTCTGTAATACCAATGATATCATAGTTGTATTTATTGGTTAGCAATTCCAGTTCTTCCTGCTTATTACCCATACTTCTCGCATTTGTATATAGGCATCTAAGATACTGATTTGATCTTGCCTCCCTGTTGTGCCCTGACCCTCCTTTCTCCTTGCCATTATAGGCCGTAGTCCCCCCCATTTCCAACCCATCTCCCAGTCCCGCACATTCAGCACTTACCTGTGGGCTTTGCTCACCTGCCCCCGACAAACCTAGTTTAAAGCCCTCCTCACAAGGTTAGCCAGTCTGTGTCCAAACAAGGCCTTCCCGCTCCTGGAAAGGTGAACTCCATCTCCGCCAAGCAGTCCTTCCTGGAAGAGCACCCCGTGATCAAGGAAGCCGAATCCCTCCTGGCGACACCATCGTCGCAGCCAGGCATTCACCTCCAGGATGCACCTCTCTCTGCCCGGGCCCCTACCTTTGACAGGAAGGATAGAAGAGAATACCACCTGCGCTCCAAACTCCTTCACCCGTACTCCCAAAGCCCTGTAGTCACACTTGATCCGCTCAGTGTCACACCTGGCAGTATCATTTGTGCCCACGTGGATGAGTAGCATGGGGTAGTAGTCAGAGGGCCGGATAATCCTCGACAATGCCTCCGTAACATCTCGGATACGGGCCCCTGGCAGACAGCATACCTCTCGAGATGAGCTGTCAGGGCGACAGATGGGTGCCTCCGTTCCCCTCAGAAGAGGGTAGCAGGTTTAAAACTAATAAAAGAAAGTTCTTCTTCACACAGCATGTAGTCAACCTGTGGAACTTCTTGCCAGAGGAGGCTGTGAAGGCTAGGACTATAACAGAGTTTAAAGAGAAGCTAGATAATTTCATGGAGGTTAGGTCCATAAAAGGCTATTAGCCAGGGGATAGAAGTGGTGTCCCTGGCCTCTGTTTGTCAGAGGCTGGAGAGGGATGGCAGGAGACAAATCGCTGATCATTGTCTTCGGTCCACCCTCTCTGGGGAACCTGGTGCTGGCCACTGTCGGCAGACAGGCTACTGGGCTAGATGGACCTTTGGTCTTACCCAATACGGCCGTTCTTATGTTCTTAATTCCCATCCCACTAGAGCATATGGTCTTCTCCTTATGATTGCTAGGGCATATCTAGTCCCTTTCCTCATAGGATCTAGAACCCCCTTTGTCTGTTGAGAGATATGTAGGTAAATCCAGGCCCATCTTTTCCTCTGGGTTCCATCAAGGGACCCTTGAGCCAGGAAGGTAGAATCTATTTTTAACCATTCTCCTGATCTAGATGAAAGGTCCCAAACATATGTATGCTAACTTTGCCTTAGCTTAACATACAGGATGTGGCCTTCAGGTCCTTTGTGTTATAGCTGAAAATTAGTCTAATATAACCCTATAAACCTGTTAATAAAATAAATCAAATCCATCAATTAGGAAATGTATAAGAAAAGATATATAGGCAAGCAAGCAGGCAATGTCCAAGGTGAATGTGCTGGGGCAAATTCAGAGGTGAAAGTAAAGTGGTGTGCCCCAGTGCACCTCTCTGGTAAGAAGGAGCCCAACGGACTTCTGCACTCCCGCACACATGCCCAAGCTCTGTGCTGACTCCTTCCCCCCTCTACACAATCTAGTCCTCTACCGTGAAGTCCCGCCAGGGGGTTGCAATACAACAGTACTTGTAAGAAATTTAAGTTATTTTCATCCCTGCAAACGTATCCTTGTTATATATCCATTGACGGCTATGGCACATCATCAAGAATGAGCTTGTTGCATCCATTATGTTTAGAGTGACAAAATATTATCAGTTTGTGGAATTCTAAAGTTGAGTTTAATAAAGCTCCTACTTTTGTAATGTTTAGGAGAAATAAGTAGGATACAGTTTTTGGACAAACACTAGAATTATAGTGGGCATGAGGTTATGGAAGCCTCTTTCTGAAAGATTTTCTACAGAGGCTGATGGAGCATAACATACACCCCCACAATATTTTTGCCAGCAAGTTAAGAAAATATGGATTGGATAAATGGACTGCCAAGTGGATAGAAGGCTGGCTAGATTGTCTGGCCCAACAGGTAGTGATCAATGGCTCAATGTCTGGTTGGCAGTCGGTTTCAAGCAGAGTGCCCCAAGGATTGTTCAAGGGCTGGTTTTGTTCAACATCTTCATTAATGACCTGGATGAGGGGATGGATTGCACCCTCAGCAAGTTTGCAGATAACACTAAGCTAGGGGTAGAGGTAGATACGTTGGAGGGCAGGGACAGGGTGCAGAGTGACCTAGACAGATTAGAGGATTGGGCCAAAAGAAATCTGATGAGGTTCAACATGAACAAGTACAGAGTCCTGCACTTTGGATGAAAGAATCCCAAGCATTGTTATAGGCTGGGGACCGACTGGCTAGGTAACAGTTCAGCAGAAAAAGACCTGGGCATTACAGTGGATGAGAAGCTGGATATGAGTCAACAGTGTGCCCTTGTAGCCAAGAAGGCTAATGGCATATTAGGGTGCATTAGGAGGAGTACTGCCAGCAGATCTAGAGAAGTGGTTATTCCCCTTTATTTGGCACTGGCGAGGCCACTTCTGGAATTCGGGGACCCCCACTATAGAAAGGATGTGGACACATTGGAGAGGGTCCAGTGGAGGGCAACCAGAATGATTAGGGGACTGGAGCACATGACCTATGAGGAGAGGCTGACGGATTTTGGCTTATTTAGTCTGCAGAAGAGAAGAGTGGGGGGAGGGGATTTGATAGCAGCCTTCAATTTCCTGAAGGGAAGTTCCAAAGAGGATGGAGAAAGGCTGTTCTCAGTAGTGACAGACGGCAGAATAAGGAGCAATGGTCTCAAGTTACAGCGGGAGAGGTCTAGGATGAATATTAGGAAAAACTATTTCACTAGGAGGGTGGTGAAGCACTGGAATGGGTTACCTAGGAAGATGGTGGAATCTCCATCCCCAGAGGTTTTTAAGTCTCAGCTTGACAAAGCCCTGGCTGGGATGATTGATTTGGGGTTGGTCCTGCTTTGGGCAGGGGACTGGACTCGATTACCTCCTGAGGTCTCTTCCAACCCTACTATTCTATGAAAATTATATCCCCTAAGTCCCCAGGCTGCTGGCTAACCCTCATGGTCATGACACACACCGCAAATTGCAGACGGTGCTGGACAGCTTCTGGCCACACTGGCTGTGCTTTGTTCTTGGAGGTCTGGATAAAATATAGCAAATAAGTACATACACACTTTACGTTCCTAGCGAATACATGAGAATCAAACCAATCCTTTCCACCTCGGTGGAGTACCATGACTGATATACTGAGAGCGACCTAAGTAATTGAGCCCAGAAATGCCTCTCGGGAGAGGGCGTCAGCCCCCTTGTTAAAGGCTCCTGAAATGTGCTGTACATCAAAGTCAAAGTCTTGGAGCGCCAAACTCCATCGAAGAAGTTTCTTGTTGGTCGTTTTGACTGAATGAAGCCATTGAAGAGCAGAGTGGTCAGTCTGCAGATGAAAGCATTGCCCCCACACATACGGTCTTAGCTTCTCTAGAGCAGTGTATCCCAATTTTATTTGGCTGAGGAACCCTTTTCAGCTTTTCAGAATTTCAAGGAACCCCTAGATTTGTCAAGCAAAAAAAAAGGGGGGGCGGGAGGAGAGAGGGACCCACCAATTCATGAAAATCACATTCCTTCCCCGAGACCCCCCCCCCCACCTCCCTTCTGTGAGGCCTCATCTGCTCTGTTCCCCTCCTCTCCATCACTTGCTATCCCCAACCCTTATACCTGTTTCAACCTAGTGAGAGTGAGGTGTGGGGTGGGAATGAGGGATTTAGGTGTGGGAAGGGGTGAGAAGTACAAGGTCTGGGAGGGAATTTGGCTGCAGGAGAAGGGGCTGTTGGTTCAGGGAGGGGGCTCCAGGCTGGGGAGTGTTGGGTTCAGGTGGAAGGTTGGGGTGCTGAACAAGCCAGGGCTTGTGGATGTGAGGGTGCAGGAGTTGGGGTTGGATATGTGAGGGACTCAGGGCAAGAAGGTTGTGAGTATGATGGGCTCAGGACACACATTTGTGATGTGTGGATGGTGGAGGAATGTTGTGGCAGAAGACTGAGGATGTGGGGATGCAGGAGTTTGAGGATGTAAGAGGCTCAGGACAAGGGGTTCCAGTGTATGATAGGCTCAGATTTGGGGTCAGGTGGTGCAGGAGTGTTATGATGCTGCAGTGAAATGGGGGTTTGGTCCCAATTAGGGTCTTGTTGGCCAGGCTTCATTTTTAAATAAAATATGTCAAACTCAAAAGGTTTTAGCATTGTCTTTATATATGAGAGGGGTAAGGAACCTGTTTTGAGTCAAAGGTCACTGACCCACAGAAAAGTCAGTTGGGGACACACAAGTGAGATGCAAAAAACAAAACAAAAACCCTCCAAAAAAGCCCCAAGCCTCACTAATGTGGTCCCAGATGTGCTGGTGGGGGTAGGGGACAGAGTGCTAGTGGGTGCTGGGGCTGGGGAGAGGGTGCTGCTGGGCACTAGGGTGACTGGCAGGGTGCTGGGACAAGGAACAGGGTGCTGCTGGGTGCAAGCGTGGATGGCAGGGTGCTGGGGCCAGGGCCAGGGTGGTGCTGATTCTTGGGGTGTGAGGCAAGGTGCTGGGGCTAGGGTGGGTGGCAGGGCTGCCAAGGAGCAGGATAGGGATGGGGTGCAGGATCTGGGAAGGAGGTGGGGGGGCAGAAGGGGACAAGGTCTGGGTGGTAGGTAGAGTGAAGAAGCAGGCTGGATATAGGGTGTCTAGCCAGGGGGAGGGAGCAGGAGCAGATTGGGGATAGGGTGTCTGACTATGAGGAAGAGTGCAAGGAGCGGACTTGGGTAGGAGTTGGACCTCCCTGATCTGGCACCCTCTGGACCTGACTGGTGCCAGATGAGGAATTTTTGGTCCAGGGGAGGTCATTTCAGGGCTCCTGGTTTCTGCCCCCGTCCCCTGTCCCCCGTCCCCACTAGGCTTCTTTGCACCTCTATCCCCTGCCACCCAACTGAGCTGCCCACCCCTGCTGGTTCCCTGCACCTCCCCCAAAACCATCCACCACAATCTAAGGGAGCGCAGCACCAGTTCCCTGCAGCCCCTCACAGCCCAGCTGAGCTGCCCATCTGTTCCGTATGCCCTCCCCCCTCCACTTCAGCCCAGCTGAGCCCTGCACTGGTTCCCTGCATGCCTCCTGCACAGGACTGCTGAACCCCATTTCCCTGCACTTCCTCCAAGCCCCGCAAAACTGCTGAGCTAAGTGCCAATTCCTCGCCCCTTACTCCCCTGAGTCTAGCCCCGGTTTCCAGCACCTCCCTCCTCCTGCAGCCAAATTGAGCTGAGTTCCACACACACAAATCCCCCACCCCACAGCCCAGCCCAGCTCCCCAGACCTCCCCACTCTGCAACCCAGCTGAGCTCAATTTCCCTGCACCTTCCCCCAAACCATGCAGACATGCTGAACCAGTGCTGATTCCCTGCCTCTGCCTCCCTCCCTCCCTCCGGCTGTGTCTACACTGGCACGATCTTGCACCAAAGCGGCTGCTCTTGCGCAAATATTTGCTGCCTGTCTACACTGGCCGTGTGTTCTTGCACAAGTACACTGTCGGTCTCATGTATGAAATCAGGGCTTCTTGCGCAAGAACTACGATGCTCCTGCTCAGGAATAAGCCCTTTTGTGCAACTATTCTTGCAGAAGAGGCCAGTGTAGACAGGCAACAAATTTCTTGCGCAAGAAAGCCCTATGGCTAAAATGGCCATTGGCACTTTCTTGGGCAAGAGAGTGTCCACACTGCCATAGATGCTCTTGTGCAAAAGCACAGCTCGCACATAGCAGTGTGGCTGTGTTCTTGCACAAGAACTCTTGCACAGGATGTTCTTGCGCAAGAAACAACCAGTGTAGACATAGCCTAAGAGTTTCCTCACATGAGCAAAATGAATTTTGTGTGTGCACCAGTATTGCGTTCATGTGGCTTGTTTGGATGTGCCACCCAAGTTATTAATAAATATTTTTATACCTCTACCTTTTCCCTCTGCTGTTTGCTTGTGTAGACTCTATGAAAGTTAATTCAGAATAACAACTGTTATTCCGAATTAACTTTGCAGTGTAGTCATACCCAGGATCTGAGGGGTTACTTTCAGAAATGCATAAGCAAGTAAATGTCAGATTTGTATTGAAACCGAGAAAAAGAAAATGGACTCTGAATCAGATCAGAGAGCATCAACATTCATGCATAACTTCTAGTCCTGGTCCCGTTGCATTTTTTCTTGTGAAAAAATACACAACAAAATAGAAACACTTAAAGTGCTACCTTCATTAGATTGGTTCCTCTTTCAGGTTATGTCTATACTATGGTTTTCTGCTGGAAGAGGCAATGCAAATGAAGCCTTGATTAGCATTTTGTCATGCTTAATTTGCATAATCTCCAATGCCTTTTCCGCAAGAGGTTTTTGCACAAAAACAGGCAATGTGGATGTGTCCACAGGGGCAGATGAGAGTTTTGCGGGGCCCAGGGCAGCACAATTTCGCAGGGCCCCCCTTTGGAGAAAAAATAGAAAAAAGGCATTCCCCCTGTGCCCCACTCTGATCATGTGAGCTACCTCTCCTCATCCCCTCTCCTAACACCTCCCTCTACACACCTGCCCTGCCTCTCTCCTCTGGTGCTGGTCCTTCCCCTGCAGGTGTCTGCCCTTCTGCTTCACCCCCAGAATCCACTGGCACCTGTACCTTCCCTTACTCCTGCACCCTCCTGGTGCTTCCCCCTTCCCTCACTGCCCCTGTCCCCTTTGCCCTATTTTTCCCTGATGCCCACCTCTCACCACTCTCTGCCCCCATTCCCCTCATGCCCCTGTGCCCTCACACATGCCTTGCTCCATCCCCACCTTCCTCATGCCCACCTCTCCTTTCAAGCCTTCTCCCAGCACCTCCCTCTCCCCCCTTTTAGTCCCAAATGTCCTTACCCTCTCCTCTCCTAGCATCAAATTGTCCCCCCTCCCACTGACACCTCCCCTCCTGCCCTTTTCCTCATTGTCTGCACTTGGCCCCCTGGCAATTGTCTCTCCTCCACCCTGCCCCTTGGTGCCTTCCCCTTTCTTCTCTTGACCTGCCTCCCTCAGCACAAGCCCCTTCCTCTGCCATCCACCTTCTGCCTTCCAGTTTGCAGGGTGGCCGTGACCCCGGCCCAGGCTCCAGACCACGTGCCAAACTGAGTGGTGCAACTCTGGGCCACATGGTTTTAAAGTCCCGGGCCGTGATATCATGCCACGCCCGGGTGTCTCCCCTCTCAGCTGTTGCGCAACGTTTCAGCACGCCGCGCATGCACTCCCTCGGCCCCACATGTCCTGTACTGTCTGGCCTTGGGGAATTTAAAGTGTGGGGCTGCGGCACCCTATCACAATCCCTCTTCTCCTCTAGCAGCCGCCAGCTGGCCCTTCGGCAGACGGCCAACTGGGAAATTCCCAGTATCTCGCCAGGCCAGTCCGCCCCTGGCGCTGGTGCAGGGCCTATTGAAGCATGGGGCTCGGGGCAGCGACCCCGCTTGCCCTGCTCTATATCCGCCGCTGTATGTCCATTTCATGCAAAAACCCCTTTTTGCAAAAGATCCTTATCCCTCAGATGGATTTCAGATAGGCACTTTGTAAACAGGGAATAGGGGCTATTTCAAAATAGAGAGGCCTCCAGCCTTTCCCAGGGTCCCCTGCTGGCTACTCTGGCCACACACAGGAAAACTCTATCCCACCCCCCTCCCCTGGAGCCCTTAAAGCTGCAGACAGGTGTTGTGGCTCCCAGCAGGCCTCACAGCCCTGAGCCACCCTGCAGCTGCCCCTGACAGTATTTAGGCTCAAAGATGAGCCAGATATATGGTGCCAGCCAGCTCTCCACTGCTCCCCAGGAGCATTCCTAGGAGCCTGCTAGAGTCTGCAAGCAACATGCACCTTCCTGGTCTGGTGTGGAGGTCCTGGACCTTACTGAGGTTTGGGAGGACAAGACAAACCTCCAGGATCTGTGCTCCAGATGCAGGAACGCGGATGTCTATAGCTGCATGGCAGACAGGGAACAAAGACCACATCTGCACTCAAGAACAGGTGTGGATGAAGGTCAAGGAGCTCCACCAAGCTTATGCCAGGGCCAAGGAGGGCAGCTCCCGATTTGGATGAGAACCCCACACCTGCCCAAGTCCTGAGCCTCTCCTCCCCCTTCCAGCTCCCTTCTGCAAAATTCCCACTACTCCCCTTCTTCCACCCTCTCTCCTCCCTTCTCCCAGATTCTCCTCCCCCCACCCAGTTATGGAAAATACAGACTGTTTAATTCTTCAAAACAAAAGTGCCTTTATTTTAGTGTCAGGAAAATGAGGGGTAAGTAGAGGGATGGCAGTGAGGGGTGAACGCAGGGGCGGATGAGAGTGCCGCGGATGAGAGTGCCCTCCACACAAGCCCCTTCCTCTCCTATCCCCTCCCCCTCCACACAAGCCCCTTCCTCTCCTACTCCTCCCCCTCTCCGCACAAGCCCCTTCCCCTCCTCCCTCTGCACAAGCCCCTTCCTCCTAGGTTACCTCCTCCCCTACTTTCTGCCTTCCACTTTGCGGGGCCAGAGTTTGCACTCGGGCCCCGGGCTCTGAACCTGGAGCTAGGCCACGTCCTGCCAAGCAATTTTAAAGTTCCGGGCCATGAAGTCATGTCACGCCTGGGCCTATCACCGCTCACCTGCAGCTGGCAAGGGGGAGCAGCACTGAAAGCCGTGCATGGCAGGGACGGTCTGGGGCCAAGGGGGACGCTCTGGGGGCAGGGTGGGAGAACGCGCAGGGGGAGCCAGCAGGTGGGGGCCGGGGCCCGCTCCAGGCAGAGCCGGGGGAGAAACCCAGCTCCACATATTGCTGGAGCAGGGCCCCAGCTCTGAATATTAACTCGCCACCCATAGCGCCCGGCACAGGACGCAGGGCACCTTTAGATGCGGGGGTTCATTTGGGGGGATTGGGTGAATAGGTCTAAAGCCGGCCCTGGCGGGGCATGGTGCCTGGACCACGGCGGGCAGCTTCCAGCTCCTGTAGCCACTCCCCCACATACCCAAGGAGAGTCTCCAAGAAGCCCTGCGAGTTGGGTTCCTGCAAAGCCTGGGAGGCAGCCTGCAGAAAGTGCTGCATAACTTGCAGCCAAAGTTCCAAGAACTGAAGACTGCCCAGAGGCAGCTCCGGCTCCATAGCAGAGAGTACTGTGGTGTCCTGAAGTAGGGCAACCAAAGCAGAAGAGAAAATACTTTGCTGTCCCTCAGAGAGATAGACAAGAAAGCAGGGAAACCTCAGAAACGGCTATCTGCGGGTGGGTGGGGGGGGGGGCCTTTAATCACGAGCCTCAGATAGCCTCAAGCAGCAGCCACACGAGGTAACTACTGACCTGATGCCCTGCCTGAACTTGTTCTGGGTGGCCTTAAATGCGATTCAGCATCTAATCAGCTAAGCGGTATTTTGAAACGCATTTTGTGTGTAGGCGCGCTATTTCAAAATAAGCTAGTCCAGAATATCTCTTTCGGAATAGCTTATTCTGAAATAATGTTGCTGTGTAGATATAGCCTTAAAGAGTATATGATGACATGTTGTGTAGAATATCTGTGGAAGATTTGATTGGTGAGAATTCAGTTTATCACTCAACTTACCTTTCCACTTGAGGAAAACAAATCTTAAACAAAAACCATATAATTACACTGCAACAATACAGTCACCTTAGGATACTACATTTTATCAGCTGATGGAAGAGACAGACAATCTTATGTATAACAAGAAGGCTCTTCTCCTGTCCATACTGTGACAAATATATAAAACCCTACTTCCTTCAGATGTAGAAACTGCAAGCTATTCCATTAGTAAGTAACAGGCAAAATCAGAAAAATACTATTGTTCTATAATTTCATTCTGTGCACAGTATGGACAAAGCAAGTCTACCTTTGCTCTATGCAGCGTAGGAGCAATAGCTGAGCCAATTTAAGAGGCTAGTTTCTTTAGCAGGAATTTAAGTTATCCACGTGTTTTCTGTTCCTCTGGTGAATAACTGAATAGTGTCACTTCAATCCTTCAGTGTGAAATAGCCAAAATGAAAACCTCAAAATATTATCCCAAGTCAAGTAACAGTAGTTTAGAGGTCAGTTATTTTTGTGCCCCACTAGTGCAGGAGTTTATCCTTTCATTGATAAAGAGACATGTAATTCAGCCAGCTATGAGTATCATCCTTCAGGAGACATTCAGTGAAGGCGCTTCTGAGTTGCACAGTCCATGGTATTTAACAGTTCCAAAATTATCACAGTACTGCACATAAGCCTTACTGCACACTTATGCTACAAGTTTGGGGCTTGCAATTTAACTTACATGCCCCATCTTCATCTGTTCTGCTTCAATTATAATGAGGGATCCTCTGAGGGATCGTCACGTGAGTGGTCTTAGTTTTTCACACACATAGGGTGGTGATGGCGGGTGCTGAGGGGCTGTGGTGCGATTGTTGCTTGGCCTTCTCTGCCTGGCTATCATGCTGCACTCCATGCACCTGAATGCACATGTAGCACCAGTCTGCTCCATGCACCTGAGGCACCTGCGGGATCCTGCTCAGAGGCTCTGGGGAGGCTGCCCATACTTCTGACCCCCGGGGGGATGCCCTCCCACGACCCCCAGGGATGGATGCCCTCCCACCATGAGCCACTGCTGGAAGGAGGCTGGGGATAAGGACACACACATGCATGTGCACAGACTCTGGAGTGCTGCACATGGATATGCCTGCATGCTTGAGGCAGTACCTGCTCCCGGGGACAGTATTGCCAGGTGCAGGTGTGTGTGTGGCACCGATGGAAGCCCAGGCATCTCGTGGCCCCCATCCCAGTCATTAGATCCCAATGTGGCCAACCATTTCCCTTGCCTGCTTGTCCGTGGAACGTTGGGGGGTGTTTTCAGGAAGCATGTTCCCCTGGGGACCTCTGAGCCTCTGTAAGACAAAAGGTCCGGGGCGATGCGCAGTGGCAGGCCCAGAGGTGGACGGAGCTGCTGCAGCAGGGATGCAACATGCGTGCAACCATCCAGGAGCTCCTGACCTTCCTGGCACCAGTCCCAGTCCCCGCTCCCCTTCCCATGCCTGATCCTGCTCCAGACCCCGCTCCTGCCTATACCCCTCTCCTCCCTGTACTCTCCACCCCTGAGGTCGCAGAGGTCCCTGCACACGAGGGAGAGGAAACACCCGAGCCACAAGCTGCTCTCAGCCCCAGCCCTGAGCCTCTCCTTCCCCCCTCCAAGATTATCAGCCCCCTCCAAGATTATCAGCCCCCACCCCATTTCCAGGTTCAGTCTCTCCCCACACACACACTCTCCAGTTACTTCTACCCTAAATACATTTCCACAAAGTTCTGTTTCTCACAACCAAACAGTGTTTTTTATGTGTCTGGAGGGATGTTCTGCTACCCCACATCCAGGCAGGTCAGGAGGCACCTGAACCTCGCCTTCAAGCTGCCAAAGGTGCACTTTGCCTGCATGCAGGCCCTGCCCACGCAGCCATTGAAGCAGTCTTTACTGAGTTTCCAGTATCCAATATATGGCTTCATCAGCCATAGCATGAGGGGGTAGGCTGTGCCCCTCAGGATGCACAGTGGCATTTCAATATACCTGACCCCGATGCTGTGCTCAGAGAAGGAAGTGCCGGCCTCCAGCTTTAGGTAGAGGCTGGAGTTATGAAAGATGCGGCGTCGTGCACCTTCCCCAACCAGCCTATAAAGAAGTCTGTAAACTAGCCACTGTGGTTGACCAGGGCCTACAGGACCATAGAAAAGTATCCCTTGCAGTTAATGTACTGCGATGCCCAGTGGTCAGCGGCCCGGAAGAGGATATGTGTTCCATCAATAGCTCCCCTGCAGTTAGGGAAGCCCAGGATGGCAAATCCGATGACGATGGGGTGCATGTCGCCCAGGCAGATGACCCTGTGCAGCAGGACAGTGTTGATGGCCCTCACCACCTGCAGAAGGAGACAAACAAATAAACAAAACAGAGGATGAAAGGGGGTGTGTGACGGTTTTACTGCATGCAAGCGCCCCCTCCCAATGGGGAAGGGGGTTCAGCGGACCCACCGTCTGTGTCTGACGTACATTTGTCCTGGGGCCTGCTCCCCAGGACAGGATACATGAGTGAATCACCTGGTACTGTGTCGGTGCCAGGGTTCAGCGGACTCACTGCCCCACCCCCGTCAGGGGTCCATGGGTCCCGTAGGGAAGGAGGAATTCCGGGGGCCTGTTCCTAGGGAAGGTCCTCCCCGGAAGGGGGTAAGAGATGCCAAGCATCTGGTTCGCGTTCGTGGTCACCTGGTTCCTCAGGAATTGCGAGGGGACATATTTACGGGGTAGGTTGAAGCGGCGGGGACAAAGGAGGGGCATGGGGGAACCGGGCCTGCTCTCTCCACTGGGTCCCAGCCCGGGGCCCTAAGTGGGGGATAACCAATGTGTTCCCTCCACGACAGGTGGGGATGATCCCCAAAACTCACCTGCCCACGGGCGCCAAAAACGCTCTGCCCTGGGCTTCTTCCACTCCCTTCTCCCTGCCGAGGGGTCCGCCCAGGCCACTTACCACGCCTGAGTCATTGGCCCCATCCGGCCGGTGTCCTGGGGGCTCCGACATCACTCCTCTTGCCCTCCAGCGGGGCGGGATGCTCGTCCTTCTGGGGGGCATTCGGTGGCTACTCCCTGAGCCTCCCCCAGCTGTCTTACCCGGCTGCTTTTCAAATGGCCCGGGCAAGGACACTGGGGGCGCCAGCCCCGCCCCTCCAGCATCTGCACGCTCCATTGCACAATGGCCGGGGCTCGGAGCTCCGCCCCTGCGTGGCCCTGTGCGGCCCTGCACAGCCAGCACGCTTGTCAGGCTCCCGGCCCGCCAGCCGCGTCCGCATCTGGCCCCGCCCTCTTTGCCACGGGGCTGTGCGCATTCCCCCATGCCGGGTCTCAGCCTGACCGGGGCTATTCCGGCCATTCGGGCTGTCTGCCTGCCCTCTCTGTGCTGGGGGCGGGGTTGATCCCCCGACCCAGGTTAGCGTGGACCCCACTGGGTCCGTCGCAGGGTGCCTGAGCCCTTGGGAGGTCCCCAAGCCCTCCTCCTTTTTCCCCCCACAAACATCCCAAGAGCTGCCCCCTATGATGCCCGCCTCTCCAGCAGGGCTGTGTGAGGGTGGGACTGCAGAATCCTCTGGGGATGGCCTTCCCTCCACCCCATCCCCTGGACCCTCAATGTTCTCCCTCATTAGGTCCTCCTGGACCCTCCAGCCCTGCCCTGAATTCCCAAACTCCCCTTTCTCTAGGGTCCGCCTTTCCAGTAGTCCCCCTCCCCCTCTCCAGGGACTGCAGCCCGAGAGCACCATACCTGCATGACAAGCGCCCCGACAGTCGACTTCCCCATGCAAAACTGGGTGCCCACAGATGGGTAACTGTCGGGCGTAGCAAGCTTCCAGACAGCAACCCACTTCTCCAAGGGGATGGCAAGTCGCATCTGGGTGTCCCATCGTCTGAGGGTAGGGGTGAGTCAGGCACAGAGCTTCAGGAATGTCACCTTCCTCATGCAGAAGTTTTGGAGCCATTGCTGATTGTCCCACTGGTGGGACCGGCTAGTGTTGGAGCAGTCAGAACTGGTATCCAGCTGCCAGAAGTGTCGCTCCACTGTGGGGTGCGGTTGCAAGAGCAGTGCTCCTGCACATATGCGGAGGTTCTCAACGATGAGCTTGTGGTCGAGCTCATTCAGGGTCATGAGGGCAGACTGCAGAAACTGTTGCAGAAACTGCAGCACAGCAGTGTGGGACCATCGCATGCCCAGAGGCTGCTCCAGCTCCATAGTAGGGAGTGCTGTGGTTTCCTGAAGCAAGGCAACCAAAAGCATGCAGAAGAAGTGCTTTGCTGTCCCTCAGGGTATGTCTACACTGCCACCCTAGTTTGAACTAGGGTGGCTAATGTAGGCATTCGAACTTGCAAATTAAGCCGGGGATTTAAATATCCCGGGCTTTATTTGAATGTTCCAGGGCGCCGCCATTTTTAAATGTCCCGTAGTTCGAACTACCTGCCCGCGGCTACACGCAGCACGGACTAGGTACTTCGAATTAAAGCTCCTAATTCGAACTATCATTAAACCTCCTTGTAGGGTGATCTCCCACCCCCATGTAGCCAATGGCCTCTGCTTTCCTCTACCATGCTGGAGCGTCCACATTTATTTATGAGGGAAAAATCTTGCAGTTTTGCAGAAGTTTAAAATATTGTGTGCAGAATACTCTCCAGAATAGAGCAGAGAGGAGGTACTTTGGTAATTCCAGCATTTGACTGACAAACATTGGCTGGCACTCAAAAGGTTATTAAGTTTGAAAACACCACTAAAGAGCTTGATGATGCTGTAACTCAGCATGTGCTACTAATACGGGAGAAATTTCAAATATGGGATCATTTTCTCCAGGTTATGTAAATACTACTTCTAAATGTCTGTGCAGGGCAAAGTGATTGGAAACTTCAACTACAGATACAGACAACTAAACCATGTAGATACTAATCTACATTATTGACATGTTAAATCTTCCAGAAAAAATACACAGTGCCTTTGAATTTGCTGATGATAATGATGTTGACCAAAAATGTCACCAGCGCTATTATATTTTAATAATACCTATATACATTTATTATTAGATTTTGTTGTAACCTTTAGATTGTTTTTGTGATCTTTGAGGTCACAAAAAAATCCAATTTTATGTCTTGAAATGTTATGTGAAGTCATTACATTAATAGGAAGGAATACAAATAGGTCAAAATGGTGATTTTATTGTGTTGATGTGTCATCTTTTCCTATGATAATGGCATCACTTTAAAGCTCCAATTCATATCTCATCTTATAGAAGACATAATACACTTTCAAATGAGATATGATGTGTGTGTATATAGAGGGTTGAATTAAGTTGACCAAATTGGTTGTGGTTGCCTCTCACCTACATGCATCTTAGCAACTCCTTCCCCCAAGTACATGTCCCTGGGCAGCACTCCTTGTTTGTGCTTTACCCAGGAGGAGTAAGAAAGAGACCTCTTTCCATGGGGCACACAATGGAAGAGAGGAGGGTCCTTCTCTTCTCTGGATGGGTGAGGAGTGCCTGGGCAGCTTGCCTGCATTTTGCAGATAGAAAGTACCTTTTCTGGAGGGGGTTAAGGTGATCTGGACACTCTTCTTTACTGTGGGGTGAAAAGTGTTCTAGGCAGCCTCCCTTGTGAGATGCATAGAGCTTAGCACCCTCTCAAGATGAGATACAGGTTGTTTGGGCAGGACTCCAGTACTGTGGAATGGGGAGTACACTCTTGGGATGAAGCTAGAGGTCTGGACAGTCCCTTGTGTTGTGAGATAGGGAGCAGCCAGTCGCCTTTGGAGATAAGGCAGACAGTCCCTGTGGACAGCCCCCATACTGTGGGATGAGCATCACCCACTGCCCTCTGGGGAGAGGGATCCCCGGGCAGCCTCCTAAGTTGTGGGAAGCGCCCTGTGCCCTCTGAGGATGGGGCGCAGGTCCTGGGGGCAGCCCCTTGTGTTGTGGGGAGCACCCAGATCTTCCGGGGATGGGGGCCTGGGACAGCCCCCTGAGTTGTGGGGTGGGCAGCCCAGCGCCCTCTCGGGCCGGGGTGAGGGGAGACCCAGGAGAGGAGGAGGGTCCCTGGGGGCTGCCCGCGGCTCTACGCCGCCTCCTCGCCGGCCTCCTGTCTCCCTCCCTGGCCGTCTGCTGCTCCAGCTCCGGCTCCGGCTGCCATTGGCTTAGCGGCCCCATCCGGGCACTTGGCGCAGCGCTGCTGCTAAGCCCGAGCGGTCCCAATATGGCGGAGGTGAGCGGGGAAAGCGGGCAGGGGCATTGGGGTCCGGCCGGCTCACTGCGGGGCCCCGTGGCCGGGAAGCCGCTCGCGCTGCTCTCGCCGGCCCGGTAACCTCCCTCCGGAGATGGGAGGCCGGCGGCGGGGCTCCGGGCGCGGCACGGGGGCCGGCGGAACCGTCCGCACCGGGGCAGCGGGAGCCTGCGCGACTAGGCCGCGGCCGCTCGCTCTGCGGAGCGAAGCGGGGTGCCGGGTCCCAGCCCCGGGGCGGCGGACAGGCCCCGGGCACTGCCCGGGCGGGTTGGTTCCGCGGCCGGGCCCCTGGTGACGCGCAGAGGCGCCCCGGCGGCGGGGACCGGGGGAATTGGCAGTCAGGAGGGAGACCCGGGCTGGGATGCGGGGAGGCGGTTGCCGGTCCGGCTCCCTCCGTCACTCCCTGCCCCTGTCACCTCCTGGCCGGGCCGGGGGAGCTGGGGTGACTGGACTGGCTACTTCTCCGGGACCTCTCAAGAAGCGGGCTGGGGGCGAGCGAAGGGAGGAGATGGGGCGGAGGACAGACAGCAAGCGGGCGGACTGGGGGCAGAGGGGGATTGGGCGGCAGGGCAGGGCAGGGGACTGAAGGAAAGCGCTGAGAAGGAGAAATGAGGCGTCTACCCTAGGCGGAGGGGGAGAGGCAGGAGATGGAGGAAGAAGAGACCCGGGGAAAGGACAGAGAGCGATGCTGGGACCGGGAACTTGAAATGAGAGAAACCTACCTGTTCTTCTAGCTGTAGAGAAGAATTTCCATTTGCAGCGCATCCACCTAACATCTCTGTCTCTTTCTCTTTTATTTTCCAGGCTTCCTTTGGAAGTTCGAGCCCAGGTTTGTCCTGTTTTCTTCCTTCCGTGGTCCCAGCAGCTGGGAAGCGTTTGGTACGGGCTGGGTTACAGGTGCTTCTGTCAAAGATTTACCAAAAAGTTTTTCTACTTCTTTATAAAGTCCTCTGCACCCCCAGTTAGTTTACTTTAAATGGTTTATTTCCATGTTTCTGGTTTGCTGCCTGATAACAGGTGGTATGTGCTATATAGTTGTTCTCACTATAGTCTCAACTAATTGCCCAATAATTTAGTCTTGTGTAACTTGGTGGTGGCTGGTTGGTGGGGTTTTTTTTGTTTTTGTTTTTGTTTTTCTTTAATTCTGGAAGTCCTAGAATTATAGAACTAGAAGGGTGGTCAAGATGCCATCAAATCCAGTCCCCTATACTCATGTTAGGTTCGGGCAACTTCAACTTCTAAGCCAATTTCTTAGTACAAAAATTTAGAGTTAAGAGAGTGACCAGTTCACTGATATCCTTTAACTACAAGCTCCTAAAATTAGTCACCTGCAAGTTTCAAACCCTTTTTTGTTATTATTTAGTCTTCCTTCCTAATCTTAGTATTCCGCATTATTATTTATCTCCCATTTAAGCCTTTAATTCTGCAAAAAATTATACACATTTAACTTTACACATGCAGCTGTTCGCATTGACTTCAAGAGGACGGTTCATGTGTAAGTTTAAGTTAATGCTTAAGTATTTTTAGGATTGGGACCTTACTTTGTACCTGAAAAATCATCATTCTCTAGATGAGCTCAAATAGTAATTTATCTTTGATAACAAAAAGTCTTTATAATTTGACTGCATTTTAAGTATATTTGTTAAACTTTAATTTAAAATAAAATGTTCACATATCTAAATAAAAATACTTTGTTAGCTCCATGATTGCATATTCCAAGATAGGTAAATAAACAGTATTTTTGTTTAGAGACTGTAAATGGAATATGCTTTCTACATACAGTTATACAAACGAATATAAAATAGAGTGCAGCAGTGGCTAAACACTGGAATAAGTTGCCTGGGGAAGTTGTGGAATCTCCGTCTCTTGGAGATATTTAAGAGCAAGTTAGACATACCTCTATCAGGGATGCTCCAGATCAGTGTTTCTCAACCAGTGGTATGAGTACTCTTAGGGGTACTTGAGAGAAATCAAAATTCACAACTGAATTTTGGAGAAAACTGAATTTTTGTTGTAAGATTTATAGTACTTTATTATTTTTGTACTTTATAGCAAAAAATGTCATCGCCTGTCCGGCTACGATTAAGTTCTTTAAGCAAATGTGTTGCAATGGTAGAAAAAAATTGTGTGTGTCTGAAAACTGTGGGTACTAGGGGTACTTCTAATTTTATTTTTTTTGAAAAGGGGTACTTTATTTAAAAAAAAAAAGGTTGAGAAACACTGCTGTAGATGGTATTCAGTCCTACCGTGAGCGCAAGGGTCTGGACTCGATGACCTCTTGAGGTCCCTTTCCGTTCTAGAGTTGTACAGGCTGGGGACCAACTGGCTAGGTAGCAGTTCATTAGAAAAGGACCTGGGCATTACAGTGGATGAGAAGCTGGACATAAGTCAACAGTGTGCCCTTGTAGCCAAGAAGGCTAATGGCATATTAGGGTGCATTAAGAGGAGCATTGCCAGCAGATCTAGAGAAGTGACTATTCACTTTTATTCGGCACTACTGAGGCCACATCTGGAATATTGCATCCAATTCTGGGCCCTCCACTACTGAAAGGATGTGGACGCATTGGAGAGGGTCCAGTGGAGGGCAACCAAAATGATTAGGGGGCTGGAGCACTTGACCTACGAGTAGAGGCTGGGGGGGGGGGGGGGGCGAAGATTTGATAGCAGCCTTCAACTCACTGAAGGAAGGTTCCAAAGAGGATGGAGAGAGGCTGTTCTCAGTAGTGATGGATGGTAGAACAAGGATCAGTGGTCTCAAGTTACAGTGGAGTAGGACTAGGTTGGATATTAGAAAAAGCTATTTCGCTAGGAGGGTGATGAAGTACTGGAATGGGTTACCTAGGGAAGTGGTGGAATCTCTAGAGGTTTTTAAGTCTCAGCTTGACAAAGCCCTGACTGGAATGATTGATTTGGGGTTGGTCCTGCTTTGGGCAGTGGGCTGGATTCAGTGACCTCCTGAGGTCTCTTCCAGCCCTAGGATTCTATGAATCTATGAATTGGCAATGGTTTTCCATAATGTACAGCATCTTATATTTTACATTATTTTTTCATAACTTATATACTAGTAATTCTTTAGAAGCTGGAGAAGCAGCCTCTAAATATGCAACTAAAATTCAACATGTAAATATAGTTAAATATTTATATTTAAATAAATATAATAAAAAAGGATATCACCTAGTTTTAGGCTCTGTAGATTTCGAGAATTCTACAAGTCCTAATATGAATTGTCAAGTTTTAATGGATACTGTTAAAAACAAATAAAAGAAACAACTTTTGATTTGAAATGTTTCTTTGAAGTGTTGCAGACTCAAACAATATTATTCTAATGAGTACTGGAAAATGAAATTGAAAGTTTATTTTCATTATCCACAAAACAAAACAGTGTTGAAAAAGATAATAGATATTTAAAAGCAGAAAATGAATAAATTAAATGCTTAAATGAATAAGAAATTAAACAAATAATGAATTGCATATTTCTGAGCACTTTTTGTAATAAAAAAATTGCAATGTAGTGCAAAAGAACCTGAAAGTGAAACAGAATGGAAAAGCATATATAGCTAGTTTGCCTTCCCTGCTTGAAATAATATAATAAATGAATAAGCAGAATAGTGAATGGTTAGATTTTTAAAATTATTTGTTTCAGTTATCTGTGGTGTTGAATGTAGTCTTGTGGTGTAGCATACTTTATTTTTTTTAAAAATGTTTTGAATCTAATGGCATCCTTTCTAAAATTTGTGATTGAAGTGTTTTTAAACCAGAAAATGTAAAGCAACAGAATTGTTAAAAATGATTATAGGAAGCCATTTAAATAATGTAGCAATTTCTGTTGGGCCACACAGTTGACATTTATATTATATTTCAAAGAAATTAATAATGAATGTAGTCATTTTCTTTTTGTCTGTGCTGTATCTTTCATGCATCTTATTTGAGAATTAGAATGCCAGTGGACTTCGTTCCTCCATTCGGAATAAACTACATAGAATGCATTGAATTTGAATGAAGTGTTTCATTCGTGTGACTAAATTCTTCTGAAATAGGTGTTCAGTATTTATTTTGCTATTAGAAAAAAGTTGATTCTTCAGGATAGCGTTGAAGCTGTGCTGGCTATTCTAACAAAGAAAAGATATGCTTGTCTCTGGTCCAATAGGGCTCCACAAGTGATATTCTGCTTCTAGTTACACCATCAAATCTAAAGTCTGGCATCAGAACTATCTTTTACATTGCAATACTCATTTTTACATGTTTTTAAAGAATCTTGTGGTTCATTTCACTGTGTGTAAGTGTAGATAGGATTAGACTTTCTGAAATTGACCTAATTTGCTTCAGTTCCAGCACAATCTCTTTAGATCTATCTCCCAAGTGGCTCAAATTCAGAGTACAAAATTGCATCCTCCGTACACATACATATAAATGGAGGCTCAGTTAAAGCTACCTGAAAACATGCTCTTTACATCTAGAGAGAATTGACCTTTCATTCAATAGATTGTACACAATCTATTTTGCTAACAAAACATATAGATAGTATCATGAGCTTTCGTGGGCTAGTCATCTGAAGAAGTGGGCTGTGCCCACGAAAGCTCATGATACCATCTATATGTTTTGTTAGTCTATAAAGTGCTACCAGACCATTTGTTGTGTTTTTTTTTTTTATCCTGTACAGACTAACTCGGCTGTCCCCTGAAGAATCTTTTTGATTATGGTAAAGTGATTCAAATTACTTTTCTTGTAGTTGGTTCTTTATCTTCGGAGGATCATGATTTTGACCCTACTGCTGAAATGTTGGTACATGACTATGATGATGAGAGAACTCTTGAAGAGGAGGAAATGATGGAGGAGGGCAAAAACTTCAGCTCTGAAATTGAAGATTTAGAAAAGGTAGGAGACTGGCTTTTACCGTTTTTTCCTAAACATACAGCTACTGTGTATTTAGTTCAGTAAATACAAAGGACATTCTGCCTTCCCTTTCATTTATCTTGTTTAAGGAAATTCCATTGCAACAATTGTAAATGGCTTTGAAGCCAATTTAAAATAGTCAGATTTAGCTATTGCATGTATGTGGGTGCACCTTCAGTTGAAAGTTGCCACAGGACTTAGTTGATCAGTTCCAAATATGTCAGTATTGTATTAATTAAAAGAACTTCAAAAGCTTATTGGTTAGTGCTATACACTAAACGCATTCTTTCTCTTCCTCCACTCCCTCCTTCCCCCCTCCCTCCCTGCCAGTAATTTTTTTAGCAGGCTGGCCAACAGCCTGGCTCAGTCCTGGCTTGTGCTGGGTCTGGGACCTACCCCTACTGCAGCTCTGCATTTAAAGTGTATTAGTAGTCCCAAGTTATTTTGCACACTGGCTGCTGGCCCCATCCCCGGGGACTATAGAATAGTTGAGTAAATGATAACAATTCATAAGGTTAATCAACTATTCAATTAACCAATATTTAACATCCTAGTCTGAAATTGGCTGCATACGCATATGTTTAATAGTGTACATTTGAAGGGCTCGCCAAGGGCAGCGCAGACCACGCTGAGCCTGTGCAGACTACACTGCACGGCCCCACTGGGCTAAAATCTACTCGCCATGGGCAAGTAGATTGCCTAATTTGTCAAGCCCTGTACATTTGAATTTTCTATATGTGGGACAATGTTGTATATTCGTAAGCTTTCATACCACCTACTCTGACCCTTTAGAAGTTACTAATTTTTATTGTACATTTAAACATGCAATTGTAAATCAGAAATAACAGGGTTTTAAAAACTAAACTTGGTAAACTATTACTCTACAAAATGACCTGTTTCCTGGTATTTTGGAAGAGAATTAATGCCAGTAAATTAAAGGATATATTGTTTTGGACTACAATCCTGCAAAGATTAACAATATGTGCTTAACTTTACTCTCTGTGAGAAGTCTTTGCTGTGGTCTTAAACGACTACAGGAAAAAATCAATCAGAATGTGAGCTCAACACAAATTTTAAAACAGCATTTGTAAATATTTGAAAATATTTTTATATCTGCATTGATATGAATAAGGCAACTGAATAATGTCTGGAAATTGCCACATTATTAATTGCAATGTGAAATACAGCCTGATGACATGTAAAAAGACAGAATTAGCAAAAGCTGCTGGAATGCAGTTGTCCTGCCCAGTCATTTCTCATTTTACCCCCTTTATCAGTCTCCCTATTTTCTCCTCCTCCTTCCCCCCAAAAAATGACCTTGGGAAGTTAATATAAAAAGTATTTTGGGGATGGATTGAAGCAAAAAGTAATAATTGTTGTGAAAGTCTGTTCCTGACTGCTTTTTGTATCTTTGGCTGCATCAGTGACTCTAGCATCTTGCCACAGTGTTTGTCTATAAGGTGATAATATGGTTGCTTCCTTCTTCACTATTTCATATTTTTAGTATATCTGGTATTATAAAAAAAATAGTTAATCATTCTTTACACTAGATCAGATAATTAAAAACTGTTTTTATATTCAATTACACTTTACTTGTAAGTCATCTCTTGCATATATCCAGTAAATAATTTTCAGAAAAATTTAAAAATGGTTTTGAATGTGTCTCAATACATGATTATGAGCCAAATTCAGCCATGTATTTAAAAAAATCTAATACCCATTTTTTTTCTAAAAAGGAATTTTTCTTCTTTTTTAAATTGGAGAGTTAGTCCATTTCACTTCACTATTAAACTTATTTTTTGAGAATTTCTCTTGTCCTTTTACGCCTGTACAACAATATGAAGTGTTTGATAATGTTAAATGGTAAAATATTTATATCTTTTCGTATATTAGGAAGGAAGCATGCCTTTAGAAGACTTACTAGCTTTCTATGGCTATGAACCTACAATTCCAGTTATAGCAGGTTCCAGTGCAGATAGTTCCCCAAGTGAACTTGCAGATGAACTGCCGGATATGACTCTGGACAAAGTAAGTGAAAACATTTTTGCCTCTATTTTAGATTATAGCTAGGAACTTGTGTGATCTTTGTCTTCCTCTTGATAATATGAAGCCAAGCATCCACACTTTTTTTTAAACTGTCACTCTTCTTCATGGACATTGAGAATCTGACCCTGATTTTACTTCCTTACAGTGTGCTTATTGAAGTTATTGATTTTATACAAGGATAAAAAAATTGAATCAGATTTTGAATCATTTGTGGTATTAGACTTGTAGTTTACATTGTTTAATATCACTTTAAAAAAAATAAATTTAGAACTTTTAGTAGTGTGTGTGAAATTAGGGACTAATATTTATTGCTTTAAATATACATACAATGTATCAAATTTCCGTGGATACACAATTAACTTGAAAATTTGCTCCTGAATACTTTGGAGCATTCCCTTTAACTGATATGAAAAGTGTTAGATTTATGGCAGGTGAGTGATACGTTCATATGTGCACAGATTGGGTATATTATCAACTAGAATAAAACCTGAAACTTCAGTGTTTTAAATTGAAGATGGGTTTTCCAAGTTCTCCTGAACTTTAAAATGGAGCGATGTGCACTCTGAAGTCCCATTAGGATGCACATTTCAGTGTTACCATGTTACAAAACACTTGGTCTGGATTGTTACCTGATGAATATTCATGTTCTCTTCTTCTCCAACTTCTCCAAGTGGGAAGGAGAGGATTGGATCATCTACAAACCCTGTAGAAGTTGCAGTTCACTGTTAGGGGAAGACTGAATTGGGCAGGACCACAGGATTTACATCATACTTTGTGCAGTCTTGCAAAGAACCTTCAGAAAAAGAAATGTGTGTCAGGACTATATTAACTCCTCCACAGAGTTCTGGGGGGCAGCTGCAGTGGAGCTATGATGCTAGGGAGTAGGGGAAACTCCAAGGGGGCCAAGTTGATGTACAGCTACAAAGCCTCCAGAGATCCCTGGGCTTCTTCAGATATGAGGGAATCCCCCAGTGGCTTTTTCCACTGGGGGCAATTCACTCCAACAAGCGTGCGTGTGTGTGTTTAAATAATCACAGCTTGGAGATTCCTTGTACAAGCTTCAAGTGGTTTTAATCAGAGGAGGCTGAAGAATCTCAGTTTCATCTAGGGCTTGTCTACACTGGCCCCTTTTCCGGAAGGGGCATGCTAATTTTTCAGATTGTAATAGGGAAATCCGCGGGGGATTTAAATATCCCCCGCGGCATTTAAATAAAAATGTCCGCCGCTTTTTTCCGGCTTTTAGAAAAGCCGGAAAAGAGCGTCTACACTGGCCCCGATCCTCCGGAAAAAAGCCCTTTTCCGGAGGATCTCTTATTCCTACTTCAAAGTTATCTCTTATTCCTACTTCTTCAAAGTAGGAATAAGAGATCCTCCGGAAAAGG
Source organism: Pelodiscus sinensis (assembly GCF_049634645.1). Taxonomy (NCBI): domain Eukaryota; kingdom Metazoa; phylum Chordata; order Testudines; family Trionychidae; genus Pelodiscus; species Pelodiscus sinensis. Next base: position 95,843,523 of record NC_134716.1, read on the forward strand.
GCTTTTTTCCGGAGGATCGGGGCCAGTGTAGACGCTCTTTTCCGGCTTTTCTAAAAGCCGGAAAAAAGCGGTGGACATTTTTATTTAAATGCCGCGGGGGATATTTAAATCCCCCGCGGATTTCCCTATTACGATCTGAAAAATTAGCATGCCCCTTCCGGAAAAGGGGCCAGTGTAGACGTAGCCCTAGAGTGAGTGGCAATGTATGTTTTGATATTTCAGAAGCTACATCACCATTGTTATGTATTTAGTAGTGCAGACAAAACCACTCACTCGCACTGTTTTCTATACTTCAAAAATCTCAGGGATTTGATTCCGATTTTTGTGTTTAAGTTTTAGGGGAGTGTAGAAGAATAGAATAACTTTTGGTAAAAAAGTTAGAGGTTCTATTAGCAAATACATTCTCTAATTTGCTAGTTCTAAAGGCTCAGAATCCTGTTTTTTAGTTCTAATTCTTTCATTTTCTTTCTCTAATGATACAGGAGGAAATAGCTAAAGACCTTTTGTCAGGTGATGATGAAGAAACACAGTCTTCTGCTGATGACTTGACACCATCAGTTACTTCACATGAAACTACAGACTTCTTTCCTCGACCCTTAAGATGTAGGAAAACTAGAAGTATTGCCAACACATTCTAAGCACTTTATAGATATATAGAAAAATAGTCGTTGCTGACACTATTTATTTCATTGTTGAGGAGTATTGGCATCTTGCAGGATGTTCTAAGTGGGTTTTGTTTTTGTTCACATTACTGATGATTCAGCTGTAGAATCTGATAGCTTTCTAATGAATTATGATCACAGAAAAATGGATTAATTTTTTGACAAATACCCAATTATTAATTTGGTTTTTAGTTTTAGTGCCCTCTCGTCCTTGTTTACAGGAAAGGGTAAAGAGCACACAATTAACTTTCTTTTCACCTAGTATTCATTATATCTCTTTCATAACTCCTTCTGCACACCTTTCCAAATTGATAAATGCTTTTTTAGCTCAATATTCTAAATCTAAAGCAGTTGGAAAACAGAATTTCAGATGGACAGTGTAGATAACAATTGTTTTCCAGATTATTTTGCTGTAGTTGTGTTGGGGCGGGGGTTAAATTGTAGTACTAGGCTCTTTCACTTGCTGGTCCCCAGGCCTCTTTTATACTTGCAGTGCCTTCTGAGACAAATTAACATAAGAAAACTCTTAATTCCTTTGACTCTCAGCTATCCATTTCTAAAACTGTCAGTGGTAGTGATAGTACCTTCTACTGTTTGATTCTTATGCTGCAGTTCCACAGAAAAACAAGAACAGCTATTGACCATTCTCTAAATGAAAACAGATGGTATTGTTTAGTTATAAAATAAAGCAAAATGGATGCAATCATGTAGTTCTATGTGCAAACTATAAAATACAAAGTAACTTTTTTTTTGTGCTTATAAAGCAAACACTACGTATGATGGTGATAAGGAATCTGATGGTGAATATGTTGAGACAGACAATGGTAATTCATCTGAAGATTTGAGGAAGGTAAATCGTGAAGTATTAATTACTTACATGTTATAAATCTCAGTGGACTTTTCTTACGATATATTTTTATCTCAATTTTTTTAATGTGTTTTAAGATGGTGCTTTAATCCTGGTATCACATGCATCTTGTATTGACATCTTTAATACTCATATGTCTTGGAATGTAATATTAAAGTGTGGGTTGTTTTGTTTTTGTTTTTTATCTTCAGGAAATAATGGTTGGGTCACAGTATCAGGCTGAAATTCCACCTTACCTGGGCAAGTACAGTGATGACGAAAAGGGTAAGTTCCTCTTTTTACTTCTACTTGGTTAAATAAATATTAAACATGACTTAAACCAAAAGTAAAAAATTGACCTCAGAATAATAACAATAATAGCTAAGACAAAATAGACAAATCAGCACAACCAAATTAGCTCATTATAATATGTAATCCCAGTGAATAACTTTGGGTATAAAATACTCATAGAAAAGGAGAAATCATAAAAATCAAATATTAAACCAGAAGGATAATACTAGACCCAACCATAAAATGGCCCAAGGAAGTGTTTGTTACCCACAGAAAATTAAAACTGCAGTTGACCATCAGGTGTATTATTCAGTTTCCCATATGACTTTCAGAAAATAACATCTTTGCTGCTCTTTCAGAGAGGTCAAGCACTTCAGTCATAATCAAAGAATATTATTGTATTGCCTTTAGGCTGGCAGAGGTTTGTGGGTATAAAATTGCTGCAGAAAACCATCAATCAACAATCTCTCTGTTCAAAATAATTTCCTTTTACTGGCTTGAAAAAAAAATCCCGTGATCATTCTATAAATGTGCATTTCTTTATTCCATTTGTTGTATGATTCTGTCCCTATAAAAATGAGGCAAAATAAATTTCAAAGAGGGAAAAATGAATACCATCTATTTATTGTTGCACTCTAATCAGTTGCAAGATTTCATGATGTATTAAGTTTCAGTTTTAATATTTACCTTTTCAGAATCTTATAGTGTTTCTGCACCAACATTTACCATACAGAAAGTTGATGCAGAAACACTATAAGAGTCTGAAAAGGTAAATATTAAAACTGAAACTTAATACATCATGAAATCTTGCAACTGATTAGAGTGCAATAATAAATAGATGGTATTCATTTTTTTTCTGTGAATTTTCAAAATTGTTTTGAATTAACTGTTCTACCTGTAAACTTAAACAATGAATGGTCCTGAAGCACCTTTGAGACTAACAAAAAATGTAGATGGTGGTATTGAGATTTCATGGGCACAACCCACTTCTTCAGATATTCTACCTGTAAAATTCTATCAGAAAACAAATCTAATTAAGCACATCAAGACTGTGGATGCTTTTGGAGATGTTTCCGATTCCATTATGCCATTTGTTTATAACTCCATTTTTATTCCTCTTTCCTTTCTGGGGTCACTGTTAGCTATTTAAAGTTAAATACAATGATAGGGAAATGTCAACTTCTTAAAACAGTTGAATATTATAGTGTTAAGTAGTTAGGCTTTCCAGGTATAATTTTTTCTTTAATAACGAACGGATAAGATGTAGGGAGGAGCAGTTGAAGGTTTGCACAGCTGTAATGTTTCAGTAGTCTTATGGGTTTTTTTTAAATAAAACTCCTGATGTTTCCTAAGATTTCATTTTTAGAGATTAGAAGTCCATAAAACATATTAAATGTATATCCTTGATAACAGTGACAAAAGCAGAGATGATTCTGGTGGTATGGGCTTTGTGTTCCCTGAAAGAGCTCTAAATTCAGTCTTGTAATGTTACTGTTTGTGAAAGTATTTTCTATTTTATTGGGCAGCAAAAATCTTTTGAGGTGACATGGTTTTTTATCCCTCCTCACTGTAGGAACTGCAAATCCTCACTATCTTGAGCTGTATCAGCCTTTGAGTTATTTGACTACCTTGATTAGATACTTTATCTAATTTTGCATTGTGTGCAGGCTGGATGTAATGTAAAAAATTTCAGTTTGTAACATTACATATTGTAATAGGCAAATTAGGATTTAAATTTTAATGAATGTTTGCTGTCAATGACAATTAATGTTCAAGTCATGTCTTGCATTTTGATATATGTAGAAGATATTTATAAAAGCCACTTAATTGCATATTATATTTTTTTTTCTACTGTGATTTGACATAATAGCTATAAGTACCCAACCCAGACTCATTGCAGAACATATATGCAAGTAGCTGTTTACTACTTGAGGCAGAAATCTAAATGTTAGCATCCAGACCAGCCTCTTTAATAATATAGCAAGAAGTTTTTTGAAGACAATGGATGCTTATGCATTTTTTTTTCCAGCATGGAAAGTATTTGAACTGACCAAAGAATAAATGCTAGTGCTATAATTAATATTTTTATCGCTCATTTATTGATTAATGTTTTTACTGTTTTCTAGGATTGTGTGCAAGTCTAAGCAAACAAAGGTGTGACTATATCAGTTAGTTGTAAAACACTCAACTTTATGTAATGTGTAAATATGCATCTATTTCTTGATTATTATTTTTTTTTGGTATTCTCTAGGGCCAATATATTGTTTTTTGTGATAAATCCTTGCCCTTAGAATTCAGTCCTTTCCTTCCTTGTTCCAATGTAGCCTGAATCTGTTCATATTTGTGGTACAGTGCAAGGCATATCTCTTCAGTGAGGCATATGGAAAGAAAGGATGTGAAGAGGGCTGGTATTTGTGCATGTGACAAGATACTGTCAGTATGTTTGATTTTATTATCTCTAGCTACTTTCTTGTTTTCTGTCTTTGGGGAAGCTGGTGATTTCTTACTCCATAGATCTAAAACATTTGTGCTAGAAGCTAACGTATATAAATTCATATATTTACATCAGATGATATTTTTTTAATCTATAATATCAAAAACACCAAGATAGGTGCTTTCTCTCACTCTCTCTCAGCACATACACACACCCCCTCAAGCTTCCTACATACCGCTTATTTGTATCTCAGTGGATTTTTCCTCTTCACAGTGTATGAAAATGAAGATCAGTTACTTTGGAGACCTGAGGTGGTTTCAGAGATTAAGATTAAAGAATACCTTTTTGAGACTTCGTTAAGAACTGGAAATGAAAAAGCTATTGGGAGAATTCCTGAAGGAATACACACTCGCGACAATGAACAGGTATGTGTTCTATCCTATCCATTTGTGGCACATTGCTTCCAAACTAGTGGGTGTTCTCATTGTGCATATGTGCAAAAGGAGTAGTACAATAGTCAAACATTTCTTTTTTACAGGAAGTGCAAAGTATGACCCCTGTGAGTACTTGGGCATATGGGTCTTTAATGTCAGTGTTTGTGATACAGCATGTGTATATGGTTGTTATGTTCTTAACAAAACAGATCTCATATACCTCACATCAAGTTTAGATATCCAAGTATATCTTCTTTGTGAAATCTTATTTTAAATTAGGGATGTAAAATCCTGATTAATCAGTTAACTGGTTAAATGTTAGTTTAACCTAACATTTAACCGACAAAGCAGTATCCCAGGCGGGGCGCACTCCAGCTTGACTAGAGCAGCCCCCAGCTCTGCGGGACTGGCTTTTGGCCGCAGTCGTCAGCCCTTGTTAACCATCAACTTCTCCCCAGAGCTGGAGGGAAACCGGTTAACTGTTACCCGGTAAACATGCTGAGGATAGCTTCTGGCCCCAGCCGCCAGCCATGGTTAACCATAGGTATGTCAACGTGTAGTCGACTATATGATTAACTGATAAGCCTAGGCTACACGCATTTTCCCCCCCATTTCCCTGTACAGGCTGTCCTTGCTATAAGTTCAAGATGTGTTCCAAAACACTTGGACTTAGAGCAAAACTACTTAAAGTGGGGAATTTTTTTCCCATGGCTGACTTCCATTTGCACAAATTGGGGTTTTTTTTGTGTTCAACTTTAGAGCAGAGAATGGGAGGACTTATAACACATCAGTTCTTACAAGTGCGGAATGGATGTATACCGGCGCAACTTATAGCAGGGACGCCCTGTATCAGAGACAGAAAGTGGTGGGGGGGATGGAGCCAGTTAAAAGCCGATTTTCCCCCCAACACTGGCTCCATGGTGCCGCCATCCCCTCCCTGCGTTGCTGCCTCTACCACAGGCAGCAGTGGGGAGGGAGGAGCAGGGCAGGCTGCAGTGAAGCGCAGCTTCTGTCCACAGTAGGCCCAAGCTCCCCCCCTGGACAGAGCATCCTATGGAGCAGCATCTGTCTGCAGTGAGCCTGGGAGGTGGCAGGAGCCTCTGTCTGCAGGGAGCTTGGATTCCCTGTGGACAAGGACTGTGCTGGATCAGCCTCTGTCTTCGGGGAGCAGGTGGCTGGTCTGCATGGAGAGCTGGTTTTTAAACCGGTTTTCCTTGCAGACCGGCTCCTGCTTGGCACCCCACATTGCTGTCTCTGATGTGGGATGTGGGGGACCCATTTAACCATTACCCAGTAAGGATGATGCTTATCTGGTAACCAGTTACCTATTCACATTACTATTTTAAGTAGTGTCTTTTTTATTTTGTGAAATTTTCATTTTGTATAGTTAAGAATTGACCGAGATGAAGTTTGCTCACTGAAGCTAGACATTGTAGCTAAGGAGTAAGATACTAACTTATTTTTAAACAAAAATATGTCCTTGATTTCATAGGCACTCTATGAACTTCTCAAATGTAATCATAATATAAAAGAAGCAATTGAGAGGTATTGCTCAAATGGAAAGGCATCTCAAGGTAAGAGATTTACGAAATGTTATGAATACTTTAAGACTCTCTTCAAAGTTATAATGTATAGAAATACTAGGATCAGGTTCTCAGCCCTAGCAAGTGACCCTTTTCACCACTTAAATGGAACAAAGTAGATGTAACATGACCCTACCTGGCCAGTTGAGAATTTCTTCTAGCGGAATTCACACCTGGTGTAAAGATGGTAGAACTAGCTCCTACACCAACCGTTTCACTCTTCCCTACTTTGATGGGGGTGGAGAGGAAGTGGAGCAAAGCTGCTTTGCTCCTCTGTGGCATTTCTGAGCCAGTTTATAGAACTACTGAAATCAGAGGAAATTATGTTAAGTTAGAGCAGTGTGCAGGGTACTCTGACTCATGCCAAGGCTGCTCGATAATCAAGTAACTCTGTGACATGGCCCCACCCTTTTCTGTACTGAACCCTGACAGTGTTTTATCAACACAGGATAGCTCCACTGTGTAGTAGTAGTGTAGGTCAGTTTGTGTTTTCCACTTCTTGTCCCCAGCCTTTATGCTTTTCTTAAAAGTTAGTAGAGCTGATCCGTGTAGATAATGGAGGGGTGTTTTTTTTCTCCACACGTTCTCCTTCACCCCTATGCACAGATGAAAGCAAAGGAAAACTAAGGGCTTGGTACTATGTACATCTTCTGAATGGTGCTAATCTCCTTCAACTGTCACAGACTTAGAAAGAAGCTGAAAGAACTCAATACCATGCAGGGTTAAGCCCTAAAGCAGGCTGTGGAAATGTGGGAAAATGAAGTAAAAATTATTTATTTTTTTAAAAGACGCATTATAAGCAGTCCTGTTTTTATAAAGTTCTAGGTGAGGATGCTTTTGTTATTCCACAGACCAAACTTCAGGAAATATAGGTTGAACTTCTGTAGTCCAGCGTTCTCTGGTCTGGTAACATCCATGATCCTGAATGATTTTATTTAGCCAGATGGCCACTTATCATGATTGTGGTCAGATTTTCTGCAGTCCCATAAAGTTTGTTTAAAGCAACTACTAATGTGAATGGGTAACCAGTTACTCGGTGATGCTTACCAGGTAACTGGTTAAGGGTGATGCTTACTGGATTACGGTTATCTGGTGCCCAGGAGCAGCCCCGCACCCATGGCCTAGCTTCGGTGGAGGGCTGCTCCAGCCCTGCTGGGCCCTTGCACAGGGCTGGGAGCCAGAAGCTCTAGTGTGGGAGCTGGCAGCAGTGGCCCCAGCCCCAGCATGAGCGTTGGAAGCTGGCAGTAGTGGCCCCTGTCTCAGTGTGGGGTCTGGGAACTTGGGGCCTAGGAGCCAGATGAATCAGTTCATTGGTTAAACTAATTAATCAGGATTTTATATCCCTAACAGCCACCAGACCTGGCTCTTGCTGTTCTGTGCTGTTATTTAGCTCTAATTTACCCCTAAATGTCTTCTAAGAGCCTGGTAAGCAGTGGAAGTGTTGGTAATAGTGCTAAACAACATTGACCTTCCATGGTCTGGTGAAATCTCTGGTTCAATACCAGTCAGTTCCCAGAGTGCCAGAAGAGAGAGGTTCAACCTGTAGTCCATGAAGTCAACTAAGGCTTTTGGACAGTTTCAAAATACCGTTCTGATGACAAGTTGGTAAATATGATATTCTTACCTTGTTACATGTTACAGCTTTAATCTCCAGTGTTGTAATGTGCAACATTTGTAGTCCTACTAATTTTATTTGCCATACTATGTATTGCGTGCTGTATCATTTGAAGTGAACAATTATTCCTTCATTTATTTAGTGAGACTTTTTAGCTAGTAAGTATAATGTGATAAATATGTGAAGATGTGGTAAGGATAAAATGGTTGCTGTTACATCACGTAATAAAAATATTCTGTGTATAATGAATATTTGCACTGTAGAGCAGTAGTTCTCAAACTGCGGTCTGCGGACTACTGATGATCCGTGGCTACCTTCCAGCTCAACTCCCTTCACCTGCCCTCCCTTTCCTTGCAGCAGGGAGCCCACACTGGCACTCCAGCCTCGTGTCCCTTCCCCCGCGAGGTTGGAGTGCCAGCGCTGCCTTTGGGGGTGGGGGGAGAGCCCTGAGCCTCCCCGCCGGATCTGCCTCATGGGGGAGAAGTGGAGCAAAGTGGAGCCAGAAGTGGCTTCTCCTGCTGCCTCTCCCCCTCCTCCAGCTGGGGAAACAGAAGCACATTGATGTGCTGCCTGAAGGCTTTCCCCACTGCTTCCATGGGCCAGAATCTGTCCAATGGAAGCAGCAGGAGGCCGTGCCTGAGATACTTTCTTTCGTGCCCCATGCCACTCACAGGTATTGTAAGTGCCCCTCGTGCCCAGACCCCACACCCCCACCCTGCTTCGACACCACCTCCCGCTGAGACCCCGCACCCCCAGCCTGCTCCTGCTCACTCACTTGCTCTTGCACCTGCTCCCCCAGTCAGACACCCTTCCCCCAGCCCACTCCTGCACCCTCCCTCCTGGCCAGACACCCTACTCCCACCTTTGCTCCTGCACTGTCTCTCCTGGCTACACACTGCACCTTCCCTTGCTCTTGTCCCCTTACCCCCCCGGCCAGATACTCTGATTCTGTACCCCACCTCCCACCCAGATCTCACCCCCTCATGCTGCCCACTTCCCACCCAGATTCCTGCACTCTCACTCTATCTCACTCATTGCCAGCCCTGTCCCGCACACTGAATCCCTTCTTTTTGTCCCCTCCTCAGCCTAGGGTGTCCACTAAACCCGAAACCCCAGAAGAGTAAACCTGGCCCATGGGAAGCCCTGAACTTCAGTCATCCCTGTCCCTCCCCCTCTTCCCATGGGACTGGAGCACCAGAGAATTGAGGTGTCTCAGTTGGGGGTCATATTCAGTGAGGGTTGAGGGTTCTGGAGGTGTTTTTTGCTCCTCACTTATGTGGTCCCCAACTGATTTTTTTTTTCATATGGGTCAGTGGCCCCTGATCGAAAAAAGGTTCCCCACCCCTACCATGAATAAAACATTGAAACCTTTGTGTTAGACATAAATTAATATTTTACTTTATTTTAAACGAAGTTTGATAAACTAACATGAGAAAGTTAAAACAAGTAATCTGTTTAATATTTCCTTTCTTACAAGGAAAGATTTGCAAAGTAAGATTAAAGCCCAGCAATGTAAAAGGATGCTGCACAGTAAGAAAGTTATCCTTGTAGAAGCAGTTTGAGATCAGAGGAAAGTGTTCAGTCCATGGAACTCTCCCAGGGTCCTATCATGGGGTATGTCTACACTAGTCCCCCTAGTTCGAACTAGGGTGGCTAATGTAGGCATTCGAACTTGCAAATGAAGCCCGGGCTTCCTTTGTATGTTCCCGGGCGGGTGCCATTTTTAAATCCCCTTAGTTCGAACTGACTGCCTGCGGCTACACGCGGCAGTCAGAAGTGAATCCGAACTAAGTCCTTACTTCGGATTAACTGTTACACCTCATTGCAGGAGGAGTAACAGTTAATCCGAACTAAGGATTTAGTTCGGATTCACTTCTGACTGCCGCGAGTAGGTGCGGGCAGTCAGTTTGAACTAAGGGGATTTAAAAATGGCGCCTGCCCGGGAACATGCAAATGAAGCCTCGGATATTTAAATCCCAGGCTTCATTTGCAAGTTCGAATGCCTACATTCGCCACCCTAGTTCGAACTAGGGGGCTAATGAAGACATACCAATAGGAATTTCAATTTGCTGTATTGGGCTTGCTGGCAGGTTAAATTTCAGTGACAGGTGGCTGTCTGGTCATTCTCAGTGGAATACTTGTACTCCTTGAATCTACTCTCCACAAAGTTTTACCAGAATCCTGTTTTGGAAACTGGTAGGGGCTGGTATTAGAGTTCATTGATTAGCCAACTTTTAAATAACTTACGATTTCACTTAGCAGGAAATTCTTTTTTTGGCAAAGAGTTTATGTGTATTGCCCGTAAGGTGAAATTATTTTGTTTTACTGAGTAACAATAATACAAAAAGGACATTTAAAGCAATAAGCAGTAATTACTACAGATTGGACCTCCCTGGTCCAGCATCCTTGGGACTTAATCGGTCCCAGATGAGGGGTATTGCCGAACCAGGGGGGATCATTTCTGGCCCGGCCTGCTGGCCTCGCAGACCTCCTGTTGCCCTGCTGGGCAGCTATTGCTGCCATGACTCCAGGACCCTCCAGGTAGCCACATGCAACGTGCTGGGGCTCTGGGACCTGCCAGGCAGCTGCAGCTCCCTGCTCCAGTGAGCTACCGCGGCTCCTAGCCCTGCCAGGCGGCTATGCTGTCATGAACTGGGCAGAAACACTCTCAGTTCACTGAAGGCAGCCCACTGCCCTGATGGCCCTGCAGGGATCTTTGCCACTGGCCTTCCACCAGGGACTCTCTGGTTCTGCAACATCCGTGCTGGACCATCGATGTTGCCGAATCAGAGAATCCCAGTTAAGAGAGTTTCAACCTATACTTAGAACCCAAACTGCCTCATAATAAATGTACAGAAATTTGTTTTGCCTCTTTAGTGTCTTGTTCCTTGATAAGATAAATACATGTCCCCTTTCAGTATACTTTAATGTCAAACAAAATTAAAACAAATTATGCCTCAACAGAGATTGTCTGCTATTATACACTTTGGTGGGAGAATGGAGATGAGGAAAATGGTGATGGACATTGATGAAGATTACTTAACTTAGTGTTTAATACACGGTTCACTACAGTATTTAAAAAACTGAGTAGCAATAATATCAAACTTCGAAAAAGCAAGTGTAGTGTAGGTTAAAATGATCCATATATAGAATACGAACCACATGCCATTAAACCATGTGTTATAATGCTTAGATACTAAGTTGAGGTGCCTAATAGGAGAAAGCTCTGCAACCCCATGAAAACAAGTTTTTTTCTTTGATCTGTGTGCATGTGTTGAAATCAGTTTTTTCTTTGCCTATTCTGCTTCACATGCTGGTGGTGTTTTTTTTTTTTTCTTCTTCTTCAAAGCTTGGCAGATTTGGGCCCAGATTCACAAAGGAATTCAGACATTGCAAATATAATATTTAAGCATCTAGCCACCTACTGGAAGCCACAGCCCCATGTTAGATGTCCACACTTCCTGTACAATGCATAGGGTAAATTAGGTGGCTAAGAATGGGATCTACTAAAGCCAGCCTGCTGAATGAGAAGCCACCTAACTTAGCCAATAGGAAATGCTTAGGAAAGAATGAGGCCTAACCCTCTACTTGTCTCAGGTAGTTAGGCATCTATCTCTGTTTGAGTTCTCAGCTTCGAGCGCCTTTTTTGGTCAAGAAATGCAGGAGGTGGCAGAGAGCTCTCTCTCTCAACTTTTGGCATAGTAGTTCAGGTTCCAGATGCAGTATGGGAGACCCAAGTTCAATCCTCTACCACGCTCCACATCTGATGTAGACAAAGTATTTGAACTCAGCTAAGTGACTGCTCAGGTGTATGCACTAATCACTGAACTATAGATTCTTTCTCTGGGCTGAAGTATATTTATTTATACACAATGGAATACCTTTAATAGGACAGATTGAGAGACAGCCATACCAGAATATTCCATAGTCCAGCTGCTAGGGCAATCACCTGAGGAGTGGAAAATCCAAGTGGGGTAAATGACATTAAGCAGAGTGGGAACTGAATCTGGGTCTCCCACATCTGAGATGAGTTCCTTAACAACTGGCTCAAAGGTTATAAGGTCAGCCAACATTTTCCCCCCAGCAGCTTTGTCTGGATTTAGGCATACTCTGAAAATGCCTGCTGGATTGGGCCTTTCTGGTGAGCGGATCCTCTTTGGGTTTAGGTATGAGATAGGTCCCTGAGGTGACTTGAGACAGCTGTGTGCATGCTGTTTGGCAGAAACTTAGTCCAGGCCTACACTAGGGAAGACAGTCGACCTAAGATACTCATCTCCAGCTGTCAATCGATCTCCACAGCATTCATCTCCTGGTAAGAGGACTAGGGATGTGAATGGTTAACTGGTAAGCATCACCCTTACTGGATGTGCTTACCAGTTCTGGTTAACTGATATTAGGGTGGAGCAATCCCTCCACCTGTCATGGGTTCCAGCCCTACAGGGTTTGCTGCAGGCGGGGGGAAACTCCAGCCCGGTCAGAGCAGCCCTGTCTGCCCCCATTATATCAGTTAACTAATTAGTCAGGATTCTACATCCCTAATGGAGTCAAGCCCCTAGGTGGAAACTCTGGCACCTAAGGATTTTAGATGCCTCCAGGGTCAGGCAGCAGTTAAACAAGAGTTTTGAGGATCTTGGTGGTGTCTAAATGTGGATTTAAATACTTAAAGGAGCAGGTAGGTGCCCAAGCCATTTTGTGCACCTTGCCCTAGATGACTATAAATAGAAAAAAATAAATAAATGAAACTCTGCAACCATCCTTCATCCAAGAAATTACTGCATTCAGAGTTGATGATTAGCAGATTGTCATTTTTCTAAACAAGCGTATTACTTTAATTAGAGCCCTTGGTGTATTAAGAATAAGATGTATTCTAAATAATTTAGTAGTTGCTCTTCAAAGAGCATTAGGATTTTCATGCATTTTATCAATAAAAATGTTTGTAACTCAGTATCTGATGGAAATTATCTGAAAATAAGTGCTGTTCTTTTTTTGGGAATCATCTAGAAGAGATGACAGCTTGGACAGAAGAAGAATGTAGAAACTTTGAGCATGCACTTCTGATTTATGGGAAAGATTTTCATCTCATACAGAAAAATAAGGTAAATGAGGTGGAGAGAATGGTATAGGTTAGTCACTTAACATTTTGTAAAAGCAACTCATTTACTAGAAGCAATGCCTGCAGTAAATTATAGTTGACTTCATTTGCATGCCAACTTTACCACAAACGTCATTGAACAGTCAACATTTTCATGATCAGTCAATCTATTAATCTCTGAAATAGTGTTGTATTTGCATTTCTTTCATTTATGAATTTATAATTAGGGCCCTACCAAATTCATGGCATGGAAAAACAAGTCATGGATTGTGAACATGAGAAATAAGAATGGCCATACTGGGTCAGACCAAAGGTCCGTCTAGCCCAGTATCCTGTCTGCCGACAGTGGCCAATGCCAGGTGCCCCAGAGGGCGTGGACTGAAGACAATGATCAAGCAATGTGTCTCCTACTATCCTTCTCCAGCCTTTAACAAACAGAGGCCAGGGGCACCATTCCTTACCCCCTGGCTAATAGCCTTTTATGGACGTAACCTCCATTAATTTATCTAGCTCTTTTTTAAACTCTGTTATAGTCCTAGCCTTCACAGCCTCTTCTGGCAAGGAGTTCCACAGGTTGACTGTACAGTGTGTGAAGAACTTTCTTTTATTAATTTTAAACCTGCTACCCATTAATTTAATTTGGTGTCCTCTAGTTCTTATATTATGGGAACAAGTAAATCACTTTTCTTTATTCACCCTCTCCACACCACTCATGATTTTATATACCTCTATCATATCCCCCCCCCAGTCTCCTCTTTTCTAAACTGAAAAGTCCCAGTCTCTTTACCTATCCTCATATGGGACCCATCCCAAATCCCTAATCATTTTAGTTGCTCTTTTCTGAACCTTTACTAATGCGAAAATATCTTTTTTGAGGTGAGGAGACCACATCTGTACGCAGTATTCACGATGTGGGCGTACTATAGTTTTATATAGGGGCAGTAAGATCTTCGTCTTATTTTCTATCCCTTTTTAAATAATTCCTAGCATCCTATTTGCTTTTTTGACTGTTGCTGCACATTGCATGGATGTTTTCAGGGAACTATCCATGATAACTCCAAGATCTCTTTCCTGATTAGTTGTAGCTTAATTAGCCCCCATCATACTGTACGTATAGTTGGGGTTATTTTATCCAGCGTGCATTACTTTACACTTATCCACATTAAATTTCATTTGCCATTTTGTTGCCCAATCACTCAGTTTGGTGAGATCTTTTTAAAGTTCTTCACAGTCTGCTTTAGTCTTGACTATCTTGAACAGTTTAGTATCGTCCATAAACTTTGCCACCTCACTGCTTACCCCTTTCTCTAGATCGTTTATGAATAAGTTGAATAGGATTGGTCCTAGGACTGACCCTTGCGAAACACCAATAGTTACATCTTTCCATTCTGAAATTTACCATTTATTTTTACCCTTTGTTTCCTGTCTTTTAACCAGTTCTCAATCCATGAAAGGATCTTTCCTCTTATCCCATGACAACCAAATTTACACAAGAGCCTTTGGTGAGGGACCTCGTCAAAGGCTTTCTGGAAATCTAAGTACACTATATCTACTAGATTCCCCCTTGTCCACGTTTGTTAACCCCTTCAAAGAACTCTAATAGATTAGTAAGACAGGATTTCCCTTTACAGAAACCATGTTGACTTTTGCCCAACAAATTACATTCTTCTATGTGTCTGACAATTTTATTCTTTTCTATGGTTTCAACTAATTTGCCCGGTACTGTCGTTAGACTTACTGGTCTGTAATTGCCAGAGTTGCCTCTAGAGCCCTTTTTAAACATTGGCGTTATGTTAGCTGTCTTCCAGTCCTTGGGTACAGAAGCTGATTTAAAGGATAGGTTACAAACCACAGTTAATACTTTTGCAATTTCACATTTGAGTTCTTTCAGAACCCTTGAGTGAATGCTATCCGGTCCCGGTGATTTGTTACTGTTAAGTTTTTCAATTTGTTCCAACACCTCCTCTAATGACACTTCAAGCCGGGACAGTTCCTCAGATTCATCACCCACAAAGGACGGTGCAGGTTGGGAATCTCCCTAACATCCTCAACCATGAAAACTGAAGCAAAGAAATCATTTAGTTTCTCCGCAAATGCTTTATCGTACTTGATTGCTCCTTTTGGGTCTCGATCGTCCAGGAGCCCCACTGGTTTTTTAGCAGGCTTCCTGCTTCTAATGTACTTAAATGTTTCGCTATTACTTTTTGAGTTTTTGGCTAGCTGTTCCTCAAAATCTTTTTTGGCTTTCCTTATTACATTTTTACACTTAATTTGTCAGTGTTTATGTTCCTTTCTATTTACCTCACTAGGATTGGACTTCCACTTTTTAAAAGATGCCTTTTTATCTCTCACTGCTTCTTTTACATGGTTAAGCCATGGTGGCTCTTTTTTAGTTCTTCTACTATGTTTTTTAATTTGGGGTATACACTTAAGTTGGGCCTCTATTATGGTGTCTTTGAAAAGTTTCCATGCAGCTTGCAGGGATTTTATTCTAGTCACTGTACCTTTTAATTTCTGTTTAACAAACCTCCTCATTTTTGCATAATTCCCCTTTTTAAAATTAAATGCCACAGTGTTGGACTGCTGAGGGGTTCTTCCCACCACAGGAATGTTAAATATTATTATATTATGGTCACTATTCCCACGCGGTCCTGTAATAGTTACCTCCTGGACTAGATCCTGCGCTCCACTCAGTACTAAATCAAGAATTGCCTTTCCCCTTGTGGGTTCCTGTACCAGCTGCTCCAAAAAGCAGTCATTTTAAGGCATCGAGAAATTTTATCTCTGCCTCTCGTCCTGAGGTGACACGTACCCAGTCAATTTGGGGATAATTGAAATTCCCCATTATTATTGAGTTTTTTATTTTGATAGCCTCTCTAATCTCCCTTAGCATTTCAATCACACTATCACTGTCCAGGTCAGGTGTTTGATAATATATCCCTACTGCTATGTTCTTATTAGAGCATGGAATTACTATCCATAGTTATTCTATGAACATGTTGATTCATTTAAGATTTTTATTTCATTTGATTCTACATTATCTTTCGCATATAGTGCCACTCCACCACCCACACGACCTATTCTGTCCTTCCAATATATTTTATATCCCGGTATGATTGTGTCCCACTGATTGTCCTCATTCCACAAGGTTTCTGTGATGCCTATTATGTCAATCTCCTCCCTTAATACAAGGTGCTCTAGTTCACCCATCTTGTTATTTAGACTTCTAGCATTTGTGTAGAAGCACTTTAAAAAAATTGCCACTGTTTATTCGTCTGACCTTCCCTGGTGTATTAGATTTTTGTATATGTGATTGTTTGTCTGATCTGGCCCATACTTTATCATCTCCCCTCCTCTATTTCTGACTAAAACCTAGAGAATCTCCATCAATGGACTCTCCTCTAAAAGAAGTCTCCGTCTGATCCACATGCTCCTCTGCACCAATTGGCTTTCCCCCATCTCTTAGTTTAAAAACTGCTCTACAACCTTTTTAATGTTTAGTGCCAGCAGTCTGGATTCACCTTGTTTTAAGTGGAACCCATCCTTCCTGTATAGGCTCCCCCTATCCCAAAAGCGTCCCCAGTTTCTAATATATCTAAACCCCTCCTCCCTACACCATCGTCTCATCCACGCATTGAGACTCTGAACTTCTGCCTGCCTACCTGGCCCTGTTCCTGGAACAGGAAGCATTTCTGAGAATGCCACCATAGAGGTCCTGGATTTCAGTCTCTTTCCTAGCAGCCTACATTTGGCCTCCAGGACATCTCTCCTCCCATTCCCTACGTCATTGGTACCTATATGTACCATGACCACCATCTCCTCCCCAGCATTACACATAAGTCTATCTAGATGCTTCGAGAGATCCGCAACCTTCGCACCAGGCAGGCAAGTCACCATATGTCTCCCAGTCATCACAAACCCAACTATCTATGTTTCTAACGATCGAATCACCCACTACTAACACCTGCCTCTTCCTAACAACTGATGTTCCCATTCCTGGAGAGGTATCCTCAGTGCGAGAGGTATCTACAGTGCAAGAGGATACCATAACATCCTTTGGAAGGAGGGTCCCAACTATGGGATGGTTTCCCTCTGCTCCCATTGACTGCTCTCTTCCTCTGAGCCGTTCATCCTCCTTAACAGCACTGGGGCTGTCAGACTGGAGGTGGGACGGTACTACAGTGTCCCAGAAAGCCTCATCAACATACCTCTCTGCCCCCTTTAGCTCCTCCAGTTCAGCCACCCTGGCCTCCAAAGCCCAAACTCGGTCTCTGAGGGTCAGGAGCTCCTTGTATCGGGTGCCCACATACGCCACCCACTCACCCACAGGGCAGGTAATCATACATGTTACACTTGATGCAATAAACAGGATAGCCCCCCACTCTGCTGCTGGGCTTCTGTCTGTATTTTCTCCTATGAATAAATTTGATTATATATGGTGTTTTTATTTAAATGTTTGGGATATAGATTATAAAAGTTTTACGTTTAAAGAAGGTCAGAAGTAACTAGCACCTTCTAAGCGCCCCCTCTAAACTCCCCTCTCAAAACTCCCTCCTGTTAGGAATCACCCTGGTCACTTCCTAGCAGGGTTTATAAAGCTCTGGCCTTCCTGATAGCTCCTCCCTCTGGCACGGCTCAACCAATGAGCAGAGAGTTTAAGATTTCAAATCCTAATTAAGGCTCACAGCTTCCAACAGCCAGCCTGAGCACATGGCCTTTCAAAACAAACACAGACAAACACAAGCCCAGAATCCCCAAACACAAACACCCACACACTCCAGACAGCCACTTACCCTAAGGTGCTGTAAATTGCCCCCTCCTTCACCAGAAGAGCCCCTCTCAAAACTCCCTCCTGTTCGCAAACTCCCTAATCGCTTCCTAGACTGTGAAATCTGGTCTCCCCCTATGAAATCTGGTTTGTGAGCTTTTATACCGTACATATTTTGTGGAGGAGACTAATGTTTCTTGTTATCCAAAAGGAAGTTGCAGGGAGGTCACAAGATTATTTTAAAGGAAGATCACAATATAATCACTCTTACTTCTGCACTGCTTTGAGAGTTGGATGGTTGGAGAGTCATGGCTGTTGGCCAACCACCCAGCTCTGAAGGTAGCACCCAACCAGCATCAGTGCAGAAGTAAGGGTAGCAGTACCATGCCTTGTAGCCCCTACTTCTGCAGGGCTGCCTTCAGAGCAGGGTGACTGGACAGTGCTGGTTGCTGATTGAGGGACCAGCCCTGCAGGCATCCGTGCAGAAATAAGGGTGGCAATAACCACACCAAGCCATCACTTTTGCAGTGCTGCTGACAGCTCTTCCTTCAGAGCTGGGATCTCAGCCAGCAGCTGCCACTTTCTAGTTGCCCAGCTCCTATGGCCATGCCACTACCAAAAGCAAGGGTAGCAGTACTGCAGTCACACACACACACCTCCTTTTTGGGCCAGGACCCTTACAATTACACTACCATGCAATTTTAAAATTAAATATTTGAAATAATGAAGCTTACTATTTTAAAAATCCTGTTGTTGTGAAATTCACCAGAATGGACCATGAGTTTGGTAGAGCCCTATTTATCATTTTGTTTTGCTCTATTTTATGCTGCATATGGTTTAATGGGGGCTTTACCTCCTTTAATTCATTCTCTGAGTCTAGACCAGGAAAAGATATCTTAATTAGCTTATCCATCTCATAACCATCAAGGGCTTGGAGTTCTGCAGCTACAAAGGACACAGCCATTAAAGTTCTAGCAGGAAAGTGGAATACTGTGAAATTACCATTCAACAGTAATTCTTCTGGCTAAGGAGTGGTGATGTGGACTGACTCAGCAAAGAGACAACTATCTACTCTTTAAATGGATGGATGAAAGCTTCAGGGGTAGGAAGAAGAAATAGGTGGAATAAGAGCCTAGATAGACTTCTAGATTTGTGTACTCAAAAACTGACGCCTCTTTGTATAAGGAAAACAAGTGTATTTGAAGCCTCAAATTGCATAATGCATGTTGATTCATGAATAAGAGGGATAAAATGGATGTTCTGGATCATCTAGACCAGGGGTGTCAAATTCCCAGACCCTGGGCCATCCCCAACTAGAACCAAATCTGGTCCATAACCATAAAAAAGTAGTGTTTCCAAAATATCCTATTTATTTTTCCCTTTTAGACTATTACTCTTCACATTGCTGTTAGTTTTTCTCCCTTTTTTAACTTAAGAATTTATGAAGATTCAAAATACGAAGTTATGGACTGAGACTGAAACTTTAATTTCTATCATGGACACAGTCTCAGTGTAAAACTTATTTTAAAAATGGAAGCCTGAATTTTCTGTTGCTGAGCAGATAAACTGCCTTATTGAATGGATATAAAATAAGTACATTTTCCAAATTTGGATTATTTGAAGAATCTCAATAAAGAATTTCTTGCTCTTGCTATAGGAATGAGGTAACTAAAGAGATTGCAGAGCTATGGGGAAGATGGAGATTATTACAAAGCCCCTCCCTCCTTTAACAATAAAAAAAACAAGTTAGGCTTTCCTGTCTCATTTTAGGTGAGAAGTAGAACAGTTGCTGAATGTGTAGCATTCTACTACATGTGGAAGAAATCCGAACGTTATGATTACTTTGCTCAGCAAACAAGGTTTGGAAAGAAGAGGTACAATCATCACCCAGGGGTCACGTGAGTGTTTGGAATATATCTTTCCATTGACAGTTCTGCATCTAGAATTTTTCCCAGATTTTATTGGGTGGTGAAATCTTGCAGTGATGATGGATTAAAGAAATAAAATCCCATTTCTTATCCATACACCATTTCTAATATAGGATCTCTTTCTAGGGACTATATGGATCGGTTGGTAGATGAAGCAGAAGCCCTTGGTGGAGCAGTACATTCTTCAGCCTTAACTTCTAATAGCAGAACGGAACCCATTCCTGATCAACAGCTAAGCATTCTAAACTCTATATCTGCCAATGATTTGACAGGTAAATCAAGAAAAATCAATATTGAAGTTTAAAAGAGCATTCTCTGTAACTGTACCTCAAAGTCACTTTTTATTGTGTGTGTATTTTTTTCAGCATTGACCAATAGCGTAGCTACAGTCTGCCACTCTACCGATGGGAACTGCTTGGAAGATGCCTTTTCTCCTCTGGACAGCTTACCACGAGCACCAGTAAATCATGTGCCTGTTGTAACAGAAGAGTTGCTTACCTTGCCTAGTAATGGTGAAAGTGATTGTTTTAATTTATTTGAGACTGGATTTTATCACTCGGAGTTAAACCCAATGAACATGTGCAGTGAAGAGTCAGAGAGACCTGCCAAGCGATTAAAAATGGGGATTGCAGTCCCTGAACCCTTTATGAATGATGTTTCTGTAAATAACTTGGGTGTGGACTTTGAGAACCACACACATCATATTACCAGTGCCAAAATGGCAGTCTCAGTGGCTGACTTCAGCAGTTTATCTGCAAATGAGACAAATGGTTTCATCAGTGCCCACACTTTACACCAACATACTGCCCTTCACTCAGAATGACTCCAGTGGTGAATTACAGAAACAATGGGTACTTTATGCGCAGCAGTAAACTTGATGGGAACTGTCAGGTTTGCTTAGTCTTTCACTGGAAGTTTGAACTGTATGACATCAGTGATGTCTTTGTATGTATAGAACTATATCTTGATTTATCAAGAATAATTTCATTTTTCAATCCATACGTGTGGAGAATTCATATGATGTTCGGCAGAGTTTGGGACTAAGAGAACTCTGGTGCAGCTTTAAGCTCTGCTTCAATTTTTTTTAAAGCCTGTAGACAGGGGCCACCATCTCAAAACCAGCACAGAAGTTGTGAACTGATTGGAGTGGCTTTTTAGTCTAAGTTACTTTTGCCGTAACCGATGCAGTGGAATAACAATGTTTACAGGTACAGATCCTGATTCCTGCTCAATGTAGCATTTTTTTATAAAGGCAGGAATGGGTTTCTTTAATTTAAACTGCACAAACAAGGATGTTTTTTAATGGAACCTTCTCTCATGTGATACTAAACTTGGGCACTTCAGTTTACAAAACAGCAAGTTCATCTTGGTGGAAGCTAGCACAAGGGACTATATGAGCAAAGTGTGAAGACACAAACTTAGATGCTGTTGCAAAATTATAGGCCATGGCTACCTTACACAGAAGTGATTATACTGCCAGAAGATTTCTGTGTACTTAAAATTTATTGGATAAACAAATGCATTTTAGAATATTCTGATGGGGTTTTGTCCACAACTTTGAAGTGTAATGTAATATCACCAGTTATTGTGTATCAACTTTTTTTTCTAAGGCAGCTGATGTATAAAGCCACAGTCTGCATTGTTTAGGATTCACCACTAAATGGTTTACATTTGGGACATACCTTAAATTGTTTGGAGCACTGCAGTTCATTTGAGGGACTATCTAGATTTTTATATTGTGCAGTACAACCTTGAAGTATACATTTGAAACTTGCTTTAGCATGGATTATGTTTATTTGTTTTGACAAGTCATTTTCTCAAAACGACATTTGAATGCTTTTCTCAAATGGGGATTGACAAAAAATTGTTTATTCCAATCAATTTTGGTGAATACTAAGATGAAATTTTTGATGACCGTAAATGATTCTACTTAATAGTTTTTTATTTAAGTTGTGTTACAGATTCTTACAGAACATAGTATTTGTATGTGATATGCTTCCAGAGCATACAACTTTCAGGTTTGTGCTTTTTTCATTTTTGTTTACAAGATTCTGAAGTATAGCTTAATACAATTGAATTGCCGTAGAATTTCCCGCACGCACCCACACTTTTCTTTGCACTGTCTGGAATGCAGATTTAATTGCCACTAACTTGCTTGCATTTTTTAAAATGCTTAAGTTTGACTACATTGGTAATATTTGTAGTAATTGCTTCAAGGTTATGCTGAGTAATTTAGTAGTAGAGACTTTGGGTAGTATTTGAAAGGGACGAGGGTATTTATTATATATACTGTGAACTGCATTGAGATCCTGAATTTTGGATTCAACATACTCCCAAGTTTTCTTTACAGCCTTGTAATGAAGATCGCTTTGAACTGTTTACGCAATAGCACATTTACTATAAAAAATAGTTTAGCACAGTGGACAAAATTAGTTAGTGATAATTTATCAATTCTTTAACTTAAACATCTGAAATATGTAATTCTAGTAAGTACACAGTAAATAACGGGTAGCCTTGGCCCTGTGTTGTACTCTGATATTTTTAGCCAAGTTGTCAACTTCTTGTTGCTGTGTTTTGTGCTGAACTTTGTACCTTGTTTCTTTTATTTCTGAATCAACACATTTTATGTAATTTTGTAAAATACTGGCCATATTCTTTCATTGTTATACATTCAAGTTTAACTATGGGTTTACAGTGGCTGGTCTGTATAAAAATCATAACACAAAGATGACTGAATGCTTATACCAGTTGCACTTAAATGAACATGCCCATTCTCATTAGCTGATGCAGTAATATATTCAGTTTATCTATGCATTGCTGGGATCTTAATATAGACAGAGGCTTGTCTAAAGTTTGGATTGTCAGCAAGTTGAATGGACACTTTAGTTATTTAATAAAGACTTTTTGACCAAAATTCAGAAAATGGTATGAGAGAAAAATGATTTCCAGCTAGTCTAATAGATTTTTAAATTCTAATCTTATGTAGCCTGTTGGCAAGCTAGCTGGTAAAGTTTACTTTTAATTCCTTGTTAAAATGAGGCAATAATTTGCAAGATTTGTAAATATGTACATTCTGCATATCTTTTTAGATATCTATTTCAATATTTTCTGACTACTTGTGTATAGTAACATTTTTGTGCATGCTTGATGTGACATTCATAAATTTGTACCACTATGACTTTATCCTTGTAAAATAGCTATTTATTGAATTTTTCTTTTAAAAGCTGGACTTACCTATTTTTCTCTCAGTTTAAACATTTTAGTGGAGAACTTGTTACTGTTTATTAAAAGAATTGCGTTTTAAGGGTCAGCGTGAAGATAAGTGTGATTGCAAACATATGAAGAAAATATATTGCCTTGTTTCTTGGATGGTAAAGCACAATTCTTGTAACAAACTGTGATGAATTCTTTGTCTTTTGCCACATTTTTTTTTTCTTCTTCATATGAACAAACCAAAAATCCATAATGGGCAATTGCAGTGTTGGTAGATGTATCTTTTATGTACAGGGAAGAGGATAGCTTATTCATTTAGAAGTGTAACTGGTGCTGTGATTATAGCAATACTTTACTTTTTTTAGTCATGTCATCTTCTCATGCTAGATTTTTAAATGTTTAGTTTTCCTCTTGTCATGGTCAAACTGCTGAATTTACTTGAAGGATGTACAATACTGTTTGCAGAATACTAAATTGTGTACAATTAGGTCAATGAATTGTGCAATTGTTTCCTGCTTTTAATTTTTAAAACTGAGGGTCAAAAAATGTGTAAAAACTTTAGATCCAGTAGAACATAGTGATACTACATTACTTAACCAAAGTCTCTAGTGAATATTTTAACTTTGAATGTAAACTAATGGATATACTGACCACCAGGGACACTATTTGCCCAGAGTTACAAGCACATTATCTACAAAGGGGAAACTAAATACAGTAATTTATAAAATAATGACAACGTTGCTATTTTTTTAATGTTTTTCACTTAACAGAGGAAATTATCAATTACTGTTTAATATTATAGGTATGATTATGGCCCTCTTACGCTACCAGTGATTCCAGCCTTTCCCAGTTTGAATTAAGCACCCTGTGTATAATGACCTAAATCAGTGACAATCGGAACAAGTTTTAGTATCAGATGTTCAAGAGGAAGTTGCTATTGTTGCATTGGTTTTAATATTTGTACATAAACACTGATTTTTTTGAGCATTATTTTGTATTTGTTGTACTTTAATACCTGGTGTACAGTTCCAGAAATAAATGTCTGGAAACCTTTTTTTCTTTTGTAAAATTGTTTTCATGATCTGCAACACATTAACCACTTAAAATATCTCCCGATGTATGACTGTATTAAGATATGTAGGACAGTCTCTTCGCTAGTAAGGCAATGTCTGATCTTGTTATTACACAGGCAAGAGAGATTCTTTGGACATATAACAGGAAGACAGATAATTACAGGTTTCACTTTATCTATTCATCTTGCAAACATCATGGCTTCAGAACAGCATTTTTGGAGTATTCCATAGTAGTATTAAGAACTTCTCAACTTCAGACCATTTTAAGAACCTTTTCCTTCTCCTTGTGGAGAATATATCTTATCCCTATTGTATATAGAAACTGAGTCAGAGCTAAAGTGACTTGCCCAAAAGCCACAGGAGGGTTAAACCAGATTAGAATGCTTAATTCTTGGCTTCCAGTGCAGTGCTCGTACAACGCCTTCTCCTGAGCAAGTGTGTTTGAGCCATTAATTTTCAACTGATCAAGGAGTGATGACATGCTGCTGAACCTCATGTTGCTCTGCTCAGCATTACAGCATCGTATTTCTGGGTAGCCTGCTGCCTGGTGGAATCCTCAACTCCAAGGTAGGTACCCACACTGCATGGGGAGAGCTAAGTGCCTAAGAAAAGGATACTCAAGAGGCAGGAAGTAGCCAGAAGTGAAAAGGGGTGGACAGAGGAGAGTGACTTAGGCCCCTGACCTGGTGTGCCTCACTGATGGCCAGAGAGGTGCTCCCTCCAGGACACCCATGCATGCATCCTCATCTGGAGTAAAGCATATAATCTAGGTCACCTTCCTTAGGTAGTCCATGCCCTAGCTGTTGAACACTGCCTTCCCCTTGCTGACAGTAACTCAGTGTATCTCTATTTTTCCCTATGCTCCTGGCTATCTTTTGTGGGTGCTGTGTTTTGCTCCATCCCCCTCCCCGAACCTATTGGTGGACTGCAGCAGGGTCAGACGGGTATGGGGTCCTAGTAAATCTACATGATCATGCCTGACGGGAAAGATTCTCCTGCTTGGAGTGAGTGCCACTTTGAGACCTCTGCATGTGCTAGGGGTCTGAGCAGCTCATTAGCTGTGGGTTGGCATCAGGGTTTAGACTGCTCTGTGAATGCCTGCTGGCAGATGGCACCTATGGTCTTTGGTGGCAATCAGTTTTGAGAATGTCAATGAGGCTAAATGGTAGATATAGGTGCCTTAAGAGTTAGGTGATGAATGTATCTGTCATCTCTGCTTGCTCTCAGGACATGCTCATTTCTCTGATTGGCTGGCTGTTTTATACTCAGCTTGCCAAATCAGCCCATGCTTTTGTCTGCACTTGCAGTCAGTGAAGCCATTAGCCCACACAGTTTAGCTTCTGACCAGGTCTTGTCATGCAGCTCATTAAAACATGGCTTCTATTGTTTCCAGGTATCAAACTCTGCTCAGTAACTTAATTGATCCCTCCATAGATCCTCTTTCAAGCTAAATCAGAGGAAATGTAAATGCAGGTGCTGCCTAATCTTACTGTTGCATGGATGAAAAGAGGAACTTTTTCTTGTTCACCCACTTGGTTTGACTCATATACTGGTCTGAAAGATTAGAGGACTTCCTCTTTCGTTGCTTCCATTCTTTTATGTAAGTTGAGTAAATGAATAGACACTATGAACTCTTTTGTATGTTGTTTAATTTCTGACACTAATTACAAAATTAAAGAACTAGACTACATAACTCCCTGAAAAGAGTTCTACAGAAAAGGTTAAATTACAGGAACCACAAGGCTATGTCTACACTGGCGCGATCTTGTGCCAGAAATATGCAAATGAGGCTAAGCGTGGAATATTGCTGAGCCTCATTTGCATATCTAATGAGCTGCCATTTTTACAGAAGAGGCTCTTGCGCCAGAAGGAGCTGTCTACACAATGCCATTATTCCCAAAACTTATCAGTGTAGCAGCATTGCGCAAGAGGGTTTTTCTTGCACAAGAAGGGGCAGTGGAGACAGCTCCTTCTGGTGCAAGAGTCTCTTTTGCAAAAAATGGTGGCTCATTAGATATGCAAATGAGGTTCGGCAATATTCCACGCTTAGCCTCATTTGCATATCTCTGGTGCAAGATCGTGCCAGTGTAGACATAACCCATGAGAATGCATAACAGACCAGTTGTTGCTATGTAAGAATCAATCTAATTCCTATTTTAACCACAAATAGATACTAATCAAGGTGCATATAATTAATTGTGCTTACAGCGATCAGAAACCAAATGGGCTACACCTAGAAATGGAAAGGCAGTAACATAGGAATTAAGAAAAAATGTTAAACAGTGGGTAAAACTTAAATTATAGTTACATTTTGAACATCAAATAGGAAACCTATAAGAATCAAAATTGAAGCCTTGTTAATAAACTTGGTTGTACAGTTTGCCAAGCCAGTACAACACATGCAGCAGAAGCAGGTCTAGGAATATTACAAAGACTGCTTATTGCAGAGAGGTAACATATGGAAGTATTCAGAACAAGTACATAATTCACCTGTTTCAAAAAACCGAGCCAGGGCATACCCCTAACAAGATGTCTCATTTTGTCATTGTTTGGTGAAAAGGAGATGCATAGAGCAAGGACTGTATTATGTTTGTTCTGCAGTCATTGCGGATTTCCACCAGACCACCCATTGCAACCAGAAAGAAACGGCATACTCTGTCCTAGCGTGCTTGCTTGCTTGCTTTACTGCTAAAGGAGCATGGAATGGAAAAGATGAAGTCTTAGGCCAGCCCTATGAAGAGTCTTAATATAAACACGCCAAGCTATCTCTCTTGGGCATCCATATCAGATTCTCCTCTTCCAGTATAGGAGCATTGCTCACTAGCAAGACCAGAACACAGAGTATGGTTTGCACCATTAGCTCTCTTGTATTTAGCAGTACCAACTGCAGCTGTAATGTATGACTTTTGTAACAAATTGAATATCAACAATTGGCCAAAGAAATACTCAAGTAAAACAGATTAAAAACTGAGTGATAACCTAAGAAAAAGATACATATCTCAAATCTTACCACTTTTTTTAATAGGAAGTGCACCTGTAGGACTGACAATTATTATAGAGTTGGGTATAGTAAACGTCCGATAATCCGGCACCTTTAGGACCTAGGTGGTGCCGGATTATCAGATTTGCCGGAGAATCAGGAGGTCTGGTACAGCTGCATGGCTTAACAGCTGGCCAGGACACAATCTCCCTCCCTCTCCCCTGCCCTTTCCATCTCCTCTGTGCTGTAACCTGATCCTCCTCCCCTTTCCCCTTCACTGAAGCAAAATGCTCTTCTCCATACTGTAACACGATCCCACTCCCCCCCCACCTTATGCTGGCTGTAACCAGATGGAGCATGTGTGCTGAGCGGAAGGCTTTTTAATCAGCTGGTCAGAAGTGCTTGGCATTTTGATGCCGGAGTATTGGGAGTGCGGAACAGTTGAATGCTGGACTATCGGAGTTTTACTGTACATTGTTCTTTTTTGTATAGCAAATTCTGCTCAAGATATGGAAAAGATCTGAACTAGTCAAATTAATTTTCCTAATGAAGGTTTTGGTATGTCCTTGTAAGGGAAATTATTCACACTGCCTTGGAAGCATTTAATCTTTATATGGATAATTTGAAACTAAGGCGATGTCTACACTCGTGGCTTCTTGTGCAAGTATGGCCATTCTTGTGCAAGAATCTGCAGAGCGTCTACATTGCCCACCCACTCTTGCACAAGGAAATTTACAGTACGGTGTGGTAAGAGAGGGCTTCTTGCGCAAGAGCTATGCTATTTTTTTTAACAGGTGTAAGCCCTCTTGCGCAGGAGGGCAGAGTGGACGCTCGGCAGGGATTTCTTGCACAAGAAAGCCCTATGGCTAAAATGGCCGTCGGAGCTTTCTTATGCAAGAGAACATCCATACTGCCATGGGAGCTCTTGCACAAAGGCACAGTGTGCGCATAGTAGTGTGGACATTTTCTTGCGCAAGACTTCTTGCACAAGAACCCTTGCGCAAGAAGCCACGAGTGTAGACATAGCCTAAGTGCTTAGAGTTTCTAAAGAATTATTTACTCAATGTAATTCTTCATGTTTGTTAGGCATTGGCCCTAAATATGTTAATTATATACCAGCACTAATACATCATTTTATGTATGTTATGAGTTGATTAAAAGCAGATTGCTATTTGGGAAGAGGACCTTGTTGAACTAGGAAGTGTAATTTAAAATAGTCTTATTTTTTGTCTTTGTACTATTTGTCCTTTATCTACACTACTCATGTACAAGGATTTAGAATTAATTAGCATAAAAATGCTGATTTGAGGGAGTTCCAACTAAAAGTTAATCAGTCATTTTCCTAGATTACAAACCAACAGAGAATGTTCATTGTATTGTTCACAGATTTCAAAGCCAGAAGAACCTCTTGTGATCATCTAGTCTGACCTCCTGTATAATATGGGCCTAAGAACTTCCCCAAAATAATTCTTAAAGAAGATCTTTTTAAAAAACATCCCTTCTTGTTTTAGAAAGTCAGTGATGTAGAATCCTCCAGTGATCCTTGGTAAATTGTTCAAATGGTTAATTAGTCAATTAACCATATCCATTCTGAATTTGTGTAGTTTCAACTTCCAGCCATTACATTTTGTTTAGATGTCTGATTTGTTGTCATGCTGGTAATTAAGTTCCTAACAATTCTATATTATCTTCTCCTCTACTACTTATTCTTAAAACAGCAGGATTTACTGAAACAACTGAGATTTTATAAAATAAGAGCCTGTGTTCCTGTGTGTAGCTAAATAATCTAAAAAAACTAACTTGTGTATTCATATTTGAATGTAAAACCATTTCACATATCCCACTTTAGTGCATTCTTATCTCGCTCACACTTCCCCCAAGGTCTGCTTAGCCCAAATACAACCAGTTGCCTAGTTTCCCACCACTTTGATTTACCTACTGGGTATGTCTGGTAGCTCATGCCTGGTATCTCCTATTGCTGGTCTGCTCCCCTCAAAGGATAGTTTTTGGTTCTCTTCCGCTAACCAGCAGGGTGATATTGGCTACCACTGCCTGATCTAATCCAGATCCGAGTGAGGCCTCTTGCTTTCCTCTTATGAAGGAGCAGACTATAACGAAGGTTGGTTAGCTGATTCCTCATTTTCAGCAGCATTATCAAGGAGGAGCTAGTCCCCATGTATTGTGTTCACACTCTGCAGAATACAGCTGGGGACTTGTAGTCCTAAATTACCTTAACATTCGGAGCTAGTAGTGGTGGAATGAGGAGACTGTTCTGAGTAAAACAGTAGTGGATGCAGCTTCCAGTTTTAAGATGTTACTTTATATGATTTTAAAAGCTATTAACATGCAAGTAACACTATTACAATTAATGGCTTTGGCTTGCATTGCTACTCGGCGATTAAAGATAGCACCTAGTTCTTCTAAAATACCCAGATGAGTAATTTTCATATGACTGTAAACTTTACTTTGTGCTGAACACAAAGAAAGTTACACTAGCCAGAGAGTCTGAGTGCTGCACTGTCTTCTTGAGGATATGAGAGAGAGAAAAAAGCATTGATTACTGTCCTGAGCACCCAGGCTCCTCTTCAGAGGTCAACCAGCTCTGCTGCTTACTCTGGTTTCTTTATGGGGTGGCCTTGTACTCAGTAGACTTCTGCTAAGGCAAGGGCCCTTGAAAACAATTTCTGATTCAGTCTCAGACTCACCACCACAGTGTCTCCTGCTGGACACTCTAGGAATCAGCTCTTCAGCTCTGGAGCACCCCCTTTCAGCTGCTGCCATGCCTGCTGTTACCTGTTTGTTAATGTCTCCACCACTTTGTTAGAACCCACATCCCTCTCAGACCGTGATGCCCTCTTCTCTGGGTACCACCTTGCTGCAATGCTCCCACCCTCTGGGCCCTCCCCCTCAGGGGAGCCCCAAACCCCTATGCCCACTTTGCTTCAGTGACCCTACTGCCAGGCTTCATCTAGCCACTACCTCAGGGGCAAACTGCAGTCTGTAATGGCCACTCATCATAGGAAAGGGGTGTGAACCTGCTGCCTCCTACTGCCCTGGTCTCCTCCCTGCAGCCCTAGTAGCCTCAGGCCTTGGAGCCTGCCTTGCTCTGGGTCAGGAAGCCTCTAACTTCCCTCACAGCTAGGTCCATCCTGCTCCACAGCTGGAGCAAGAACGAGTCTTGTTTCTGCCCCTCCAAGAGCCCTTATTTATAGAGCCTCAGCTGGACCCTAACTGGTGCTCTCTGCCTCAGTTGCTGGCTCCACCACTTCAGCCCTCTCACAGGGCTGGGTTTTGACCCTTAAAAGAACAGTGCAGGGCAGATGTGCCCTGTCACAGAAGGGAAGAGAAAATCAAATGGCAAAGAAAGGAAGCAAGTTCCTAGTTTGGCCTCTTAAGAGGAGACTCAACATTGATGGGCACAGCAGACAACCCTGCCTTCTGTTTAGCATTGGTACTGTGGAGGGAAATGGCATGTAAAGGGCTATTTTTACTAATGTGATAATTTCCCAACACATTTTTTTTGAAACACTATTTGAGAATTTTATTTTCATAAACTCTGTATCAGTGATGAACAAACGGTGGCCCACAGAAAGTTCATGGGTAATCTGATTGCAGGCCATGAGACATTTTGTTAACTGTGACACTTACTTGGCCCCGCCTTCCACAGCTCCCAGTGGCCAGGGTTCTCTGCTCCAGGCCAATGGGTGCTGTGGGAGCAGTCACTGCAACTAAAGGGGCCACAGGGGCATGATGGCCACTGCTTCCCGCAATTCCCATTGGTCAGGAACAGACAACAGAGGCCACTGGGAATTGTAGGTGGCCATGCCTGCAGATGGTCACGGTCAGCAAAATGTCTCATGATACCCTGAAGAGCAACATGGGGGGCTACAAGTTGTCCACTGCTCTCTAGAGTTTAGGCAACTAAAAATTTCAAACACTGCTTCAAAGAAATTTGTGTTGGGAAATGATCCCATTAGCAAAAATATTAGACACTTGCTTTTTAAAAGAAAACACATCACTGATATTAGTTCAATTAAGCTGTAGGTCAAAATAGTCTCTCAAAATACATAGCATGTGAATGACTTGCCTCAGAAATGCATGCCAAAAGATACTAATTTTTTTTAAAAGGCAGTAAGAGTAGAATTTATTTTCCAAAACATAACATTCTATTAATATAACTGCACGAGCAATTATGAGAAATTGTGTTGTGCAGCGGATCACATTAGAAACACAGTGTAACAGGGACATTTTACTGGAAGGACATGTTTTGTACAAGTTATGTCCATTATAGATATAGTGTTATGCGGATACAAAATCTGTATCTGAATTTGTATCTACAAAGATGAACCATGGATACCCACACTGACATCAATGGATACGGATACCAACAGATATAATGTGGATATTCACAAATTTGCAAGGATTTGTATCTGCATCCATATCTGCAAAAATGAGCCATGGATATCTGCAGATTTGCAGGGCTCTAATTATAGCAAGAACAGCAGAATGGGTTAGAGGTTTAAAATGGATCATAGTGATATGCAAATAGACAAAACAGAAGATGAAATAGCATATTCATAAATTAGATTTTAATTTCATGAGCTATTGTGCAGTTAGCTAAAAACCAATTAAATTTGATGAAGCATTAGCATTTGAAAACTAAATGATGTAAACAGCTTCAAACCTACACAACTGTATCAAAATATAAAGTAATATTTACATGAAAATACAGCTTTGTAGCCCATTTTTAATTGACAAACACAGCTCTCCCTTCCACAGAAGGCTGCCAAGTGTACACAATAAATATCTTAATGGCAAATAATTCTTTAATCCATGGTTCCATTGATTCAGTTGACAATGGTGTAGTAATTAGAAAAAAGCTCTTCTCCTTGCTCAATATCTCTGAGTGTGACAAGAACCACACACCTTAAGGGGCTGCAAAACAAGAAAAGCAAGAAGGTTTGCTCATTTATTAAACTGATCATGATAAGATACTAAGAATGGTGATGGTTACATTAATTCTGCGGCTTCTGTTCATACAAAAGAACTGGAAATCCTTTGATAGCGTTAACAACATAGCTGAAATATACATGCCAAATTACAGGCAACACACATGCCCAATTTCAATTTTTATCAATAGAAAAGGCACAGGGAAACACTTACATGGAAGTATAGTCCCTAGCACACAAAGTAGTCAGGCTATAAAACCAAACAAAAGGGATTAGTTGTGATGTGTAAAACGATACTGAAGGAGACAGGGCAGCGGCTATGGCAAGGATGATCAAGGATAGGACATTGCTCTACATATGTCTACCACCAATTGCAGATAAACCTACACTCAGGCAAGTCACAACATCTTGAGAGAATAGTCAGCTAAAGTCCTAGTAGGAATATGAGTAGAATGGTAGCTTTCCCACAAGCCTTAGTTTAGCAATCAATAGTTGCTGTTGTGTTTAACATATCAGCTGGACATAAGTAAACCACAGGCTGAATCCCTGTCCTGTCTACGATAAGAGCCAAGGGCTACGTCTAGACTGGCATTGTTTTCCGCAAATGCTTTTAACGGAAAAGTTTTCCGTTTAAAGCATTTGCGGAAAAGCGCGTCTAGATTGGCACGGACGCTTTTCTGCAAAAGGACTTTTTGCGGAAAAGCATCCGTGCCAATCTAGACGCGCTTTTGCGCAAAAAAGCCCTGATCACCATTTTCACGATTGGGGCTTTTTTGCGCAAAACAAATCTGAGCTGTCTACACTGGCCCTTTTGTGCAAAAGCTTTTGTGCAAAAGGCCTTTTGCCCGAACGGGAGCAGCATAGCATTTCCGCAAGAAGCACTGATTTCAGACAGTAGGAAGTCAGTGTTCTTGCGGAAATTCAAGCAGCCAGTGTAGACAGCTGGCAAGTTTTTCCGCAAAAGCAGTTGCTTCTGGGGAAAAACTTGCCAGTCTAGACATAGCCGAATAGCATTACTGTCATATACAATTTTTCCCTCAACTTTTCAAGAATATGTTCCAATATGATGTGGGATGAGATTTTAAAAGTTACAGAAAGAATCTGGATTTAGGTACTGTAAAAATTAATAGGAATTGGGTAGCCAAATCTCTGCTATAATTTCCAAGTGTAGACAAGTCCTAAGTAGATAAAGTTAAGATAGGTTGGGTCCATTCATTGTGAATTTCCACACTTGTCAAGTATTTGGGTTTCTTCTATGTGCATCTTAAATTTGGGGACAAAAAGCCAAGAAATTCAATAAAGTTACTGTTTACCCTTCTCTGCTTTAAAGTCTTTTGCCTGAGATTAATGATAACAGTTTCCTCTGGGATGCAAACCCCTTACTCCATCCAAAAACAGCATTCTGAAAACAGCTCCACTACCACGTGAAAAGTTTTAGTTGATCCACCTACAACTTCCAAATTCTAGAATCTATTTCAGTCTCAAGATGATGGTGGGTTTTCCAATCAAGAAGCACTCAAGCCATCTGGCCAAGTTAGCAGCAGCTCATTGCATTCACAAAGAGATACTGGAATCTGTTGGAAGTTTTTCATGCTGCTGTGAATTCTCTCAGATTTCCAAAGAACATTTACAGATTCTTAGCAAAGAATAAATTTACAAAATGATGGAATTTCAGTTCATAGCCAGGATTTTGTAACTATCTAGCTACCGGTCAACTGAGGAAGTGGGTCTGGCCCACGAAAGCTCATCATCTAATAAACCATCTTGTTAGTCTTTAAAGTGCTACATTGTCCTGCATTTTTATTCTTTTGTAACTCTAGGGCTGTGTCATAGCTGCTTTTGCGGAAAAACTTGCCAGCTGTCTACACTGGCCACTTGAATTTCCACAAGAACACTGACTTCATACTGTCATACTTCATACTGACTTCATCCCAGCAGGGATGAACTTTGCTCACCTACTTTGGCTTTTTAAATGCTATAAAAATGCACAAATATACTTACGTAGGTATGTCATGGCTATAGGTGATGTTTGGAAGATACTGTTTCAGTTCTATTGGAAAGTATTCAGGCACATCAAACTCTTGATAACAGATGTTGGCGGCCTTATCTGGAAGGGGGTGAATGGAAGGAGACAAAAAAATGTCTTATACAGGACTGAGATATTCATACATATTATATGTGTAAATACAAAATATCCTTCTGAAAAGTACATGCTGTGTTCATTATGGGTGAAATCCATCCCTGTTCTAAGAGCCAGCACAAGACTTACACACTGCATAAGCCCCATTTAAGCCATATTTTGAGCGTTTCAGTGTTGGACAGGCCTTGTGCTGGTTCCTTGTGTTGAAATTTTCAAAGCTGCCCTCACAGATTTGGATACCCGTTTCCCATTGATGACTGGAAATTTCAGCCTGAGAACTTCTATTGCACCAACCATTGTATTTGAAACATCTCTTTGAAATGGCCACTGTTAGATGCAGTGCCATTCTCTAACATCAATTGCCGTTCCCCACCCCCAACAAAAGTCATTTCCACCCTTAAAGACAGCTTGGAGACTAGGAAATCTACCTTCCAACTTACTGTGTGAACAGTTGTTAACATACTGCCCCACTGCCAGAGGATTTTGCACAGTAGGTGTAAGCCAACTGATATCACTCATTTGAAAAGGACCAAGTTGATCCCTCTTGCTGCATGATCTGAAAGGAGTCACAATATTAAAACATAGGTTTATTTTCTTGATGCTTGTTTTGACTGTTATTTCAACTTCTGGAAATGCACAAAAGTTAGCTTACATTACATTTCCCCAACACCATTTGATTGATTCATTAAATTATAAAATTGGTATTCAGTCTAAGGATGTTAAGGACTAGTTGACCCCCTCCACCCTGCTTCTTCTATCAGACAGAGGCAGCAGGGGAAGAGAGGGAAAGAGGGGGTACTTCAAACCGGCAGCACCGCACAGATCCTGTGCCCGGCTCTATGCAGTGCTGCCGCTTTGAAACACCATGGCGGCATTTCAAAGGGGCAGTGCCCTGGGCTCCATGTGGCGCTGCCCCTTTGAAACACCACTGTGGTGTTTGCGTGGAGCCCTGGGTCAGCTGGGGACTTGCCAGCTGATCCCAGATTCCAGTGCAGTGCACAGAGCCTGGGGTCAGCTGGGGAGTCCCCGTGCTCTGCGTGGCTTTTCAAATTGGCAGCACAGCATGGAGCCCAGGGTCAGCAGGGGACATGAGGGTGCTTCCACAAAGAAATGCACAAGATCCCCTACTGGGGACTCTCATACATTTCAAAGCTGGCATGCGAGCCCTGAGCTGCAGCAGAGTTGTGCATTCCTCCTTTGAAATGTACAAGAGCACCTGTTGGGGCTCTTGTACATTTCAAAGGAGCAATGTGGAAGTGCCTATCGACTAGTCAAATAGTAAATTACTTGAAATGTAACATCCTTAATTCAGACAATAGACTTTAAAAAACAGAATATTAAACAATATGCCTGTATTATGAAGGAAGTCAGACCACTTTATCACAGTGGTCCATTCTGGCTTTGGAATCTACAGTTTCTATCAAACCCCAACGAACTAAATCAATTGAATCTACCAGAAAAACTGAAATGTGAGCATTCTTACAACAAGAAAAAATACCTCCAAACTCACCATCCTTAAAAAAAACACGATTACATTTAATTTTCCTTTCAGGCTGTGTGGAGAAAGGCCATACAAGGTCAACCTCAGTCTTGTTCCCAGAATCCAAACTCAATACAAGCAGACTGCCTTTTCAGGTTGTTTCCTGGTTGTTATTGTTAATTCTATTTTGGTTGTGTGACATTTACATTCTGCACAGATGTTGCTGTAAATTGAGTTTCTCTGGAAACTAAAATTTGGCAAAGTGCATGTTAGCCCTTGGGCTATTCAAAGAAAAGACTTACTTTTCTGCAGTCTTGCTTTTATGTGATGTTTTTAAGGGCAAGTTGAAAGAGCTAGGGCTAGATAATATGCCTATTAGGTGCCACAGAGTTCATGCTCCATGACACGCAATGGTTTTCTTTTCTAATCCATCAACCAGATTTAATTAGAAACCTCAAAATATACTTTTAAAACTTTATACTGAATCAGATCTAGATTTAAATGTATTTGCCTCATAAAAATCACAGCTATTAAAGCATCACTTTTCAGCAAAGTGCATCTTCTCAAATTTACAGACTGGCACACGACAATTTGATATGAATATATCACATCCAATAGCTTTCAGCCTCATTACAGAGAAAGACTGACAGCACTGCATTTTATATTATAGTATGTGATACTGTATGGTGAAAAATAAATGAAAGTCTGACAAATCCAATCACTTTTTGATTAGACTTCTTTTGATTAAATAACCATAATACCTTTCAATACACGAACTTAGTTCCCGTTTCTTTTAATTGCTTACCTGTACACTGCTTTTGATATTCCTTTATCATTCCCATCAATAAATACACCATCTATGCATCTAAAAATAAATGGATTGCCAATGGACTGGAAAAAGATGGGCTCATACTTTTGATATACTGTGCCTGTTGTAAGACAGACATGGATATTTTAGAAGGCAATAAATAAAAGTGTCAGAATGGGGTTAGTAGTCAGGAACCAACCTCCCAGACAGAGGCCAAAGGGGTGAGAAGATTAGTTTTTCTTCAGTTCGTGAATTGCCATTAATAATTTCGAAAGAGCACACAGAACTGTACTGATCTGATATTTCCACAGTCCAGCAGTTGCCCAGTCTAGGTATATCTGTGCCACCATCTTAGAGCTTGCTCCTATTTGCCTAGGGAGGTTGTGGAATCTCCATCCTTAGAGATATAAGAGCATGGTTACATAAACATGTGTCAGGGATGATCTAGATGGTGCTTAGTCCTGCTGTGAGCGCAGGGGACTGGACATGATGACCTCTTGAGGTCCCTTCCAGTTCTAGTATTCTATGATTCTAACTAAAGGCAAACAGCTATGGTCCCTTTAGGCCAGGGCCATAAACTGAGACACAGAACAGATGTAGCCCATGCATGTCGTCATCCTGCCCTGCTCCCCTTCACTGTATCTCCACTGGGGGGAGCAGTTAGCTATGGAATTGACCAGGTGAAAATTCTCCTACAGCAGGGTAATTCTCAAGTTAGCCAGCTAGGTCCAGATTCCATGACCAGAGAAGCACAAATGGCCATCAGAGATGAAAATTTAGGATGATGTTTCTAAATGACAACTCAAGCTCATCCTGGGATTTGATTATTGCTTTCTGCTTCTTACATCACCAACTGCAATAAATTTTTAACTGGTAATTTTGTTGAAACTGAATTCTGTTCTGCTGTGAGCATCATCTCCTACATCTGTACTGGGTAAAAGAACTAATGAAACTCCCAGATACAAAGAGTTGAAGTAAAGTAAGAAGTGCCATTTTTTCATAATCACTTTTTGGAGTATAGTGTCAGTAGGCAGGAATTTTTTTCCCCTCTATTCTGGTCTTTTTCTTTCTTTTCCTGTACTTTCTACTTTCATGGGATGTTAATGGTTAACTGGTTAACCAGTAAGCCTCATTCTTCATGGGTGGGGCTTACTAGTTACAGTTTACCAGTGGGAGCTGGAGCAGCCCCCGAACCTCCAGGAGAGTTCCCCCAAACCCATTTAAACACTTAACTGGTTAAACTTAACATTTAATGAATTACTTAAATGGGATTTTATATTCCTAATATATAATTTTGTTCTGTGAAAGTGTTCTGTACGCTACCCACTGATATCTATAGAGATTAATAGACTCATTCCTGCAAACACTTATGCACATGAACAAAATATGAACATTAAATGGTCATTGAATTGCATGGGATTTCTTCTTATGCATAAAATAACTCATTGTACATTAGTGTTTACAGAATCAGTGACAAATTTTCTACCATTTCAAACCAGATCTTGGGTACTCAGAGAACATTAAATATATATATATTTCTTATCACAAAAGATCTCCTGATCAGTTTACACATGGAAATACCTTTACAAATTTTAACCTGTGATTTTAGAAGGGTATCAAAGTTAAAATGCTAAAAGTTAAGATTGGGATACCAATTCAGTCATGCAATCAGTAACCACTTAGGTAGAAACCATGTTTAACTTATTTGGAAAAATGACAAAGCAGTTCATTACCAGGATACATAGATACTACTGTCCCTTTTGGCACAAACCCATTGGTAACAAAAACTCCTGTTCCAGCAGAAATCAGTGAACTCCGATCTCGAGTAATACTGAACCCTAATGTATTAAACAGAACTTCTTCAGGATTAAAGGTATTTTGACTTTGATGATTGTAACCAATTGTTTTTGATTTCTTCAACTGAACAGTTAGTAATTCCAGATACTTGGATTTAACTTCTGGAAGTAAGGAAAAGAAGTCCATTTGTCTATTAAAATCATTTATGAACAGAGCTTTAAAGAGTTTCAGTAGTGTTTCAAGGACATCTTCATCGGAGATAGTTTTGTCTTTGGACTCTTCTGGTACATACCGGATGGTCCTGTGGCGGAAGAGAAAATATATTCCAACATCAAGTTTTCCTAGAAGAACTGGTAGCTAGAAGTTTTATGGAAAAAATAAGCACTTAATTGCTTTTTTATGGTATATGGCTGAAACATGAAATACAAAAGGATATTCTTTAATACATATGCACTAGGGATGTAATATTGTCGATTAACTGATACACAAAAGTGTATTAGTTAATGCTATAGACTACATGCATCCCCGCACTTGCCAGTAGTTTTTTTAGTAGGGTGGCCTGCTAAAGGTTGCTCATTGGCTCATTCCTGACTTGCACCAGGTCCAGGACCTACCCCTTCTGTGGCTCTGCATTTAAAGTGTATTAGGAGCCAGGTGGGCAGGCACCACGGCTCAGTTCCGGCTTGTGCTGGGTCCAGGAGCTCAGACCTGCCCCTGGACAGGGGCTGCTGCCACCTCGCATCACTGTATGCTCACACTTTGAATACTATATGCAGATTTGGTCAACCCCTCTAAAAAAAGATATATTGTATTTGGAAAAGGTACAGAAAGGGCAAGACAAA
Source organism: Pelodiscus sinensis (assembly GCF_049634645.1). NCBI lineage: Eukaryota > Metazoa > Chordata > Testudines > Trionychidae > Pelodiscus > Pelodiscus sinensis. The sequence continues at coordinate 95,882,459 of NC_134716.1, forward strand.
TTATTAAGGGGTAAAGAATACCTTCCCTATGAGGAGAGATTAACAAGACTGGGATTTTTCAGATTGGAAAATAAATGACTAAAAGGGTGAGGGGATATGTTAGAGGTCTAGAAAATAATGGTGTGGAAAAATAAAATAAGGAAATGTTATTTATTCCTTCACTAACATAACACAAGAAGCTGACCCAATTAAATTTATAGGCAGCAGATGTAAACAAAACAAATTATTTTTTCACAATCAACTTGTGGAACTCTTTGCCAGGCGATGGTGAAAAAACCCAAATTATAACAGAATTCCAATAAGAACAAGGGGGCTATGTCTACATTGGCAAGATTTTGCGCAAATACTTTTAACGCAGGAGTTTTTGCATTAAAGTATTTGCGCAAAAGCATCCATGCCAGTCTCTTGCACAAGAAAGCTTTAATGGCCATTTTAGCCATCGGGCTTTCTTGCACAATAAATTAATGTTGCCTGTCTACACTGACCTCTTGCGCAAGAACACTTGTGCAAGAGGGCTTATTCCTGAGTGGGAGCGTCATAGTTCTTGCACAAGCAGCACTGATTTCATACATTAGAATGTCAGTGTTCTTGCGCAAGAACTCGCAGCCAGTGTAGACAGGTGGCAAGTTTTTGCGCAAAAGCAGCCACTTTTGTGCAAAATCTTGCCAATATAGAAACAGCCAGTAAGTTCAAGGAGGACAGATCCATTAATGGCTACTACCCAGAATGTGCAGGGATGGGCCCAGAAGCTAGGAATGGGCAACAGGGGATAGGTATGTCTACATGTAGTCGACTATACAATTAACCGTTATCAGTTAATCTTCTTGACTACAAGCATTTCTCTCCCCCTTTTGCTGCCTCTATCAGTAGCCTCTATCCCAACAAGGGGGGAGGGGGAGCCAGCTTAAAAGCCAGTTTGCCCCAGCATAGACTCTGCAGTATCGCGTGCTCCTTCTGTGCTGCTGCCTATATCAGAGACAGCGGGAGGAGGCGGGGGGGAGGGGGGAGGCGGCGCCAGAGGAGGCTGTCACAAAGCAGTCTTCGTCTGCGGCAGCCTGAGCATCCAATAGCCAATAGGGTTGCCAGGTGTCTGGTATTGGCTTGGACAGTCCGGTATTTTCGCCTCCTGTCGGGTAAAAAAATTCAGAAAATACCAGACACGTAAAATGTCTGGTATTTACTGATTTTTTTTCCCTGCCAGGAGGTGAAAATACCAGACACCTGGCGACCCTACACACACTCAGCAACCGGGCCCAGCCCCTGGATCCTCTGCTTACCTGGTTCCACAGGGGCACTATCTTCTGGCTCAGATCAGGTAACAAGATGGCCACCAGCAAAAAGCCTCAAAGGTTTTTCTTAAAGTGGCCATGCTGTTTTATTTTTTAGCTTAATAACTCTCGGGGTCCCTTTGGTCTCCCCCCACCCCCCACCCACTTTTTATTCCTCAACAGAATTTTCCCCTGGTGTTTGTTTGGGTTTTTTTGGGGGGGTTGGTATTTTTGATTAAACCATCTGGCAACCCTAGTAGCCAGAGGCTGCTTTGTGAGATCAACTCCCTGCAGACAGGGGCTGCTACCACCCTGCGCTGCTGCCTCTATATCAGAGGCAGCAGCGGCGGCAGGCAGCTGGTCTATGAGTAAGAGCTGGCTTTGAAACTGGCTCCCCTGGTGGACTAGCTCCCAGAGACAGCAGCACAGAGTGGAAGGGGGCTTCCTGGGAGTGGTATGAAATGGTTTTCTTTTCTAATCCATCATGCGGTTACACAACTATTCAATAACCCCATATCTAACATCCCTAACAGGGGATGGATCATGATGATTACCTCTTCTGTTTATTCCTTCTGAAGCACCTGACATTGGCCACTTTTGGAAGACAGAATACTGGACTCTAAGGACCTTTGGTCTAACCCAGTATTCTGATGTTCCTATATAGAGCTGAAATTTATCTGCCACCCTGCTGTAACCCACTAGACCCCACTCTTGTTCCAGAGCTGAGCTAGAGTCCAGGAATTCTGACGGAGTCTGCCTCTCTCCACAGAGTTAGTAACAAAGTATGAATATAAATTAAATTTTTAAGGCTAAATAGTGTTTCTTACGTGACTTGCCACAAGATGTCAGAATATGTTAGTCTTAGAGCTGACTGGATTTAATGTTTATTTAATTTTCTTTCTTTTATATGGGAATTAGATACAGTGCTCCTATCAGCTAACTGCTAAGTTGTCTGCCAAAAAAGTAGAATCTTCCAGTACCTTGACAGCCTCTGGATAAAGATGATGTGTATGTGTGTGGGAGGGTTGGCGGGGGAAGGAGTGTCCCCATTTGGTGTTTGGCTTGTACGGAACATGCTCAGTAACACTGCTGAAGCCTGTGTTCTCAGTCTGGCCCCAAGCTCTCCCTCTCTCTCCATCATGGCGTGCACAGGTCAGCCGCCCCGCCATCTGAAATGGCGCCCGTCTGCTACTCTTTCATATCACCCCAGCAGGATGCAATCCGCTTCCAGAACTGTGCAAAAAAGAAGACCCTCATGGGAGTACTCAGCTCTTCAACGGTCTGGCTAGCAGACTCCTTCCTTCCCCCATTGCTGCTTGCTGAGCTGGCACTCTGGGAAAGCCCAAGACCCTCTGGCACAGAGACCTGGCCAGGAAGAGCTGAACGCCGCATATGCCAAAGCTCCACACAGAATTAGAATGAGGCAGACTCTGCTCCTCAGCTAAGCTCTCAGGTCGTGGAGGGCAGGAGAGCGATATCAAGCCTGCTTGTGCTCCAAACCTTCAAGTGCCACAGCAGTCTTCCCCCCTCCCCCAGGCAGGGGCTTGGCACTCTCCTCACCTGTCTACCCCCAGGTCCTGCTCCCCAGGGAGCACAGAGCTGCTCCATCCCTAGTCAGCCTCCCTGCTGAGCCATCTCTCTGGCCTGGTTTGCTAAAGCTCCTGCAGTCAGATTTCCTGGGCCCTGATTCACAAGGATGCCTTAGGGCTTAACTGCTTCCTGTCTGTGCTGTACCAGGGGGACAGGAAGAGGCTGTGTTATGTTGGTGGCCAGCAGCAGCTTGAAAGTATTAGCTGCCTTTCAATGCTGTTCAGGTAGGCAGGGACAAGCTACTTTCAGCTACCCATGTGGGGTGGGGAGGAGAGATTAATTCTGCAAAGATATGGGCTAGGTCTTATTGCCTCTACTCCTTCTCCGCTGGTCAGGAGGTCCCCGCTTTATGACGGCCCAATTTACGATCCCCTGCACTTGCAACATTTTCCGTAAGTGCGGAAGGGGCTGAAATCCCCCGACTTATGTCCTCACCTCCGCATTTATGATGGCGTACGACACCTTTTGAAAATGCGGGCTCGAGTTACGACGCCCCCGACTTGTGACGCTATTCCCGGAACCGATCGCGTCGCCAGTCGGGGACAGCCTGTAGCTGGAAGCAGTGATGAAAGGCTGTTGCCGCATTCCACTGTGAACCCTGACAGATATCTGGGGAGAGGGCATATGGATCTGTGTACCTCAACACACTACATTAGGAAGATATGGCACCAGGTAGCAGGAGAGATGAGTCTGTTTCAGGGACCCAGTCGGGCATGAAAAGCAGAGAGCACGAGGCAGGGAGACAGGTTAGTGGTTCCCCCTGTGTGAGAAGAGGTTTTCAAGGTTGCTCCCCACTGTGGCACTCTGAGTGAAGAAGGTGGGGGCCTGCAAGAGACCTTAAATACTATAGGCTTTTGCCACATTTCCTGGCCTTGGGAGGTAGCTGTCACCATCAAATATAAAAACAAACACACACACACTCATCCCTTTTTAAACTCAGGAGGCAGCATTTGAACTTCTTCCAGTGAGGCACCTCCCAAAGCTCTTTTACCACAAGAGAACTTGAATTAAAACAAACAAACAAACAAACAAAAAACAACTCCCCTCCCCCTGCAATCTCTGATAGCTGACCTTTCAGTCTAGGCATGCATACATAGATTTCCTGCTATATTTCAGGACACAAGAATCAAATCATCACCTTAAAAAGATGATTTTATTAACAAAAACCAAAAAAGATATCCTTAATAAAGCATACTTGGTTGCTAGGTGTTACAGAGAGGTGTTAATAAAAAAAATTAAAACAGAGAAAAATGATATCTTGGGTGTGGCTTATTTTAGGCTGAGAGAACACTTATAATTGATTACAGGAAAATTCTAAATTTCATACTTGCTATTCTCATACCTTTGCAAAAGAAGGCAGAAAGTAAGATAAGAATGTAGATTTTTAAGCTTCTAGTTGCCCACTTTATTCAGAATTGGATTCTGTAATACGTAAGGTCAATGACACCGCTTTAAAGTTACAATTTTGGCTAAATTAAGACATCCTGCATAAGTACACAAGCCTAGGAGTGACTAATGCCATGATTCATTAGAAGACCTCCTCTGAGATCACTAAATGGCAAAAATTTGGATTGAGACACTTATTAGTTCCACCACAGAATCAATTTAATGTTCTATTCACTGCAGGGTTTCCATTGTTTATTACAGAAATTAGAGACAGAAAAGGCCTGTTTGCCCATCTAATCCAAACTCCCACCAATGCAGAATTGTTCCCTACAGCATATGTTAAAATGTCTTCTTCATTTTAGATTTAATGGTGCAAACAACAAAGCTACCACCTCCCTTGGAAGACTATTACACAGTCCAATATTGTACCTCTTGGAAGTATATTCCTTAATTTATAAAATGTGTAGGGGACACAGGGAGACTAGGGTAAGATGTAGATCTTAGAGCAGCAGACTGACTAAATAGTATGTAGCAATATTGTCAGTCAACAGCGTGTTTAAGCAAACAGAAAAATACACAGAAGAAAGGAAAATAACATAACTTAGTGCATTGAACTTGTGGCTCAGGGGACAGATAATTTAGCCATCAGTAAAATCATGTCATTCTCATATAAAAAGACAAATAACTTTTCAAAAGCACCTACACAGCATTGCCAACTGGGAGATGGGTGAGATGGACAGCTGTCCTGAAACCCAGCAATTCAAAAAGGGCCCAGAGCCCCAGGTCACCCCCCAGTAGCAGCAGCAGCAGCCAGATCCCCAGGCCCTTTAAATAGCTACAGAAGCCCTGTGTGGCAGAGTCTAGGCAGCCCTAAGGGAGGCTAGCCCCCTACCCTGCCCCTTCCACTAGAGGCCCATCTGGGAGGGCTCAGAGCTGAGCCCTGCCCTCCCCACCCAGGGCACGACTAAGGCTGTTGCCAGTCCTGAACCAAAGTGACTTTGGAGGCCAAATCTCATTTTAAAAAGTGGTTGTGAGCACTTAAGAACCTAAGCCCCCTAAGTCACTTTACAAGAGACTTGAGCTTCTAAATCACTTAAATACTTGTTACTCCAAGCTTCTGGTTGGATCAATGGGCAAGCATCAAGAACTTGTCTTGTATAGTCCTGAAAACGCAGGGCTGCTGTACTCTGAAACGCTAATACAGGAAGAGAACCGTGTGAAACCTTGCTCCTATTACAGTCAAAGGAAATGTTGCCCCTGATTTCAATGGGGCAGGATTTCAGCCTCCGATTACTTAGCTTCGTATTTGTGACAGCGTAAAACCCCCTCTCCTTGCAGTTCACCCCGGTCACCCCTGCAGCACGGTAGGCGGGGGCGCCCGCAGTGCCATGTCCCCCTGCTGCTCACCCCTGCCTACGAGAACGAAGCCAGCCCTTGCACAGGCAACACCCCACGTTTGCTGCTGCCTGGGGTGACTTGTTTCTGCAACTTTGTGCGAGAGAATAGTTGAACCGCGCTTAACGCATGGCCGCCGGGGGGGGGGGGGGAATGTGATGCATTAACATACAAACACCCCCCCCCCCCGCCACGGCCCCTCACTCCCGGGGCGCTGGGCCTGGTTGCGTAGGCGGGTCCCCCGGCAAGACTGCAGGGCCCAGGCCCCTCACCTGCGCTTGTGACGGAGGTGGAGCGCGATCCAGGGCACGAAGCGGTATCTGTAGGACGCCCAGCGCCGCAGCAGGGCCCGCAGCATGGCGACCCCCCCAGCGCAGGACCGCCCCTTCCCTCCCGAGCTGGGCCGGGCCCGGGCGTCCCATAGGACTCTCATGCTTGGCGGGGGCTCGCGGCAGGCCCGCCCCACATGGCGCCCAAGCACTGCCCCCCTTCCAGCGCGGGGGGAGGGGGAGAGGTGTCCCCTAGGAGCCGCTGAGCCACCCCTCTAGCAGAGTCCGGACTTGGCGCTGATTTACAGCGGGTGTCCGGCAGCACGGAAGGCGATGCTGCGGCCAGACTCCCCCATGGCGCGTCCCATGGCTGGTGGCCGTTAAACTGCCGCTTGAGCTCAACGACCCACCAACGCGGATTCCACCTGGGCCCAGCCGGGCAGCGTGTTTGTAGCGAGCTGCTCCCTTGCATCGTAGGGGACTGCTCCTGGAAGACAGCGCTGCCGGCGGGACTGTAGGCTCTTCAGCCCTGCCTCAGAGGGACCTCACAATACAACGTGGCAGCTTCAGCATTTTGGATCCCAGACAAGACTTCTTCCTAGAATCGTCCTGATAATTAGTTGTGGTGGTGGGTTGGTGAGGGGTCATTACCGTCTGGAGCGGGGATTTACCATTGGGCAGTGCTTCCCGGCCTTCTGTGTCCCAGCGTTCAGGGCAGTTCTTGTGTCGGACTTTCTGTTCTACATTCTGTATCTTAATGGAGTGACACTGGGGAGGGTAGGGTTTTGATTTCTACTCACATCAGAGAGCTTAGTGAATAGTGTTATAAGACTGTTCAAACGACTCCAAGAAATACTTTAAAAATAATCTTAAATTGCTATTCAGATATGGCAAAATAATTTTATTTAGTTCACATGTACCTAATCATCTAGCCAAGTGATGGCATCTTTTCGATCTAGACCACTGCTGAACCTCATCAAGCATTCATTGATAATGTCCATCATCATCTCTGTTGTGCTGTCACAGACTGTCATCAAGGCCCCAGTGATACTGGTTGACTGCAGAGAGTCATTGCCTGGTCTGGAACCTGTTCAATAGGTACCATTGGTGACAGGGTAGATCCAAACCGGGTGGGCAGATTGTGGGGTCAACAATACCTTGGTTGAGGAGAACATATCCATTCCTCTTGCCAGAATGTTTCCTACCTAACATCCTGGTATGGCAAATGAGACCATAATGGGCAATATGACAGCAAATGTGCAGTTGTCAATTTAAAAAGGTCACTAAGCAGTTGCAGGCTTATGTTGGTGCATATTTTCTCCAGACATGACGAGGAGCAATTTTGTTTAGAAATGGAAGCCACAGGAGTGGAGTCAGATGCAGGATGCCAGAGATGATGCGCAAAGCAGCATGTAACTGTTTGTCCATCAGTTTGGTGTGTGACAATTGATTCCCTGCTGGTGTGCAGTATTCCCCCACCAAATACACGGTGGCAAGAGCTGACATCTGCAGGGTTAGAGCAGATGCACCCCAGGACAATCACCAATCGTCCTGAAATCGAGTCATACTCCCGTTCGGTACATCATTTCTGGAAAAGCGAATAACGGAAGAGTGAGTCATCCACGTTTGGCGCAGTGGACCCTCACTCTAATGAACCACGACATCGTGGTGGAACCAACGAAAACGCAATCACTGGTTCCTGCCATTTTGTGTCAACCACTTAGGCCGGAAGATTTACGTGTGTCCAATACCGGAAGAAGCCACGTCCACTATTAAGTCACCCTTCGTACTGATGTCAAAATACGAAGAAGTCCGGAAGACGACTCCTCAAAATATCTGGGTCGTGGATGGAAGTTGCTATCGAAATAATGGACAAGTCATCACAGGTGCCGCTGCACTGCATGTGGCATCTGGAAGGACGAGTGAGCCTTCCTTCCGCGCAGGCTGCTGAAGTAATTGCTATTATTTTGGCTTTAGAAAATGCTAATGATCAGGACCTCACCATATGTACAGACTCTGATTGGGTATTAAGATCCTTCATCGATTGGATGACTGTGTGGAAACAGCGTAATATGTGTACCACCGACAATCGTCCTGTCATCTATGCCCAATTACTAAATTATGCATGGAGTCTTGCAGAAAATCGGAAAGGAAAAACTTTCCTTTTTAAGGTGAGAGCCCACCAAAAAGATCATAAAGAAATCTCGGTGTTAAATAATGCAGTAGATCAATTGGCAAAACAAGCAGCCACACTATCATCAAATATGACTTGGCAACTCCCAGCGGCGTATGAAGAAAAGATCGATGCCGTAACAAACCAGACGACATTAAAGGATTCAGTGGACATAGTTAAACTGCAAGAGAAAGACCGAGAAGTGATGCAGTTGTTAGAACAGAGCCAGTATAAGGACTATGTAATAACGAAGCATGTAAATGGGCCGATCATGGCACAAGAGATGGTGTCCGACCAACAAGCAGGGAATCCATTACTGATAATGCCTGCCATCCTGCGCCAAGAACTAATTGAACTAGCACATGCGCAAGGTCACTTTGGAGTAGAAAAGACCGTTAGTAGGATCAAGAGTGTCGCTTGGTGGCCTCGACTACGGGCAGATGTGGAACATTGTATTAATAATTGTTTGCAGTGTGCCCAAAATAACCCGAAGGCACATAACAGAATTCCACTAAAACACTAAGTAATTACTGGACCATGGCAAAGATTACAGATTGATTTTATTGGCCCTTTGCCAAGGACAAGCGGTGGTAATGAACACTGCCTAGTCATTGTAGACTCTTTTACCAAGTGGATAGAGGCTATTCCAACACGAAATTGCACCGCAAAGACCACTGCTCGCGTGCTCTTAAATGAGGTCTTTTCGAGATATGGGTTGCCCTCTATCATTGATAGTGACCAAGGATCTCATTTCACTGCAGAGATCACTAAACAACTCTGTGTTGCTTTAGGAATTAAACAGCTGTTCCATATTGCAGGCCACCCACAGTCATCTGGGCTGGTTGAACGAACAAATCGGACGTTGAAAACTGCATTAAGAAAAGTTGTCGAAAAATCCGGCAAACAGTGGGATACGCATCTCCCACTTATACTCATGGCTACTCGATCCACTATGGGATCCGCTGGGTACTCTCCTCATGAAGTACTCTTCGGACGACCTATGAAGACGCCCGAGCTCTGGTGGATCGAAGGAGGGGTGCCTCCTGACGACTTTCAACCAAAAATCAAAGTAGCTGAGTATTTGCAGCAATTGTTGAATAATTTGTCCGACATACAGCACACAGTAGCGCAAACACTAAAGGGCAATATCCAGAAAATGGATAAAAGACTCGCAGGAAATTTTAAGATTCAAGACTGGGAAGTCGGAAGTAAGATCATGTACCGACATTTCAGTGAAAAGAGCCATCCTTTGAGCCCGCGATGGTTGGGTCCGTGTTATATCGTCAACAAAGCTGGACCCACCGTATATCAGGTGGAAATAGTCAGTAGGAAAAGGAAGATCCTTAAATGGTTTCATGTGAGCCAATTAAAAGAATGGAAAGGAAATTAGGAGACGACCTAGACCAGAAGATAGATAGTTAGGAGGGTGCAACATCTGCAAGAAAACAAGATCATTAATATATATGTATTATTTTGTCTTATTTAGGAGTGGCACGTCACAATGAGGACATTATTTTATTTGTTAAGTTTAATCCTTACCAGTGTAGTAATAGATAGTAATTCTAGTCCTGTAACAACTAAGTTAAGATCTGGCACTATACGAAAGTTAGAAGAAGGTGACCATGGTCTAGAATGGGTAGACCTAGGCGGACATGTATTTAAACAAAAAGATGGATCGACCATAGGGGCATATCTCCAAGGGTTAACGTTCATGCAAGATGAACTATGGAGATGTCGTGCTGGTGATCGCCCTTTAGGGGAATGGAGTATTCCACGACCGGTGCTAAACACATACGACACAATGGTGCCACAACGATTTGTCTGGACACACTTCCAATCTAAAGATCTGGTGTATAACAGGGAGATAATATCCGCAAAGACGTATAAACCACTGCTTTCAAATAGCCAGCGGTGGGAGATTAAGTTACCAGTATTCCGCAGTCAGTTGGTTACCATCCATGTAGAACAGAATCAGGGGTATTGTCACCTTACTATAAGAAATGAGCTAGAAGGAAATATTTTATTATATTTCGTAATGAGTAAGGATGACACACGGAAAAATTCTTTTAATATCCCTGGGTGGTTAAACATGACTGTGTATACTAGCCCTCTTCGTAAAGAGTGCAGGTGGACATTTAATAATCCCCACCTATGCCTCAATGAATCCATGGCACAACCAGTTTACGAAGGAGAGAGACGGTGCCTCACAAATTGTAAGGTGCTAGTCCCTGAGTGGAAGGGATCTACCTATGTGTACCTGGATGTATTATACCGCCCAATCATAAAAACTGGACGAATAATGTGGGTGATCAAATTCTATCACGATCATTTTGCCACAGAAACGGCACCTGCTACGGTCGTGTCCCCTGAAAAGGTAGTACAATCTGTGCCCATGACATGTGTGGAAAATAAATCACCACAGCGGGTGAGTTCCTTTAAAGCCTCGCCAAGTTGTAAAGGAGATCCGCAACCCGCTAGATATGTCTGCACGGGCATATTCGTCGATAATATAACTGAATCTGGCACTTGGAATGTGCTAGGAATTTTCGGTGCAAAATTCCCGGTTAAAATCTTAGTAGCCGAAGAGCCCGAAAAACACGAAATTGGTCCGTATGTAGTTAAAACCAATATGGCTCGTCAGGTATTAATTGAACCTGAATACCATGTAAAATGGGTACACGTACCGCTTTCATCAAACACGGCTGATATAAATAACCGATGTGATCCTTTTGTAGAGCCGTTGGTACAAGGCTGGTATAAGTGGTTGCAGTCGATCACTATCTCGAACTCACCACCACGTACCAAGAGGGATATTGTCGCCAAGGTTTTAGGTGGAGTTGGTGCTGGCATGGGCGTTGCTTCAGCCATTGATAATGCACGCCTATCCAAAAGTTTAGCCAGACTGACAGCAGGTACCGAAGATCTGGTACACCCCTTAGAAGAATCCCTACTAGGGTTAGACAAGGTGCAGTTAAAATTGACTGATCTACTGCCAAAATGGGCTAATTCACAGGAAGAAGATCACTTGAAAATGTTAACCGGTATGCAAGTGATAATAAACGATACAGCGTTAGCTTTGGCTTGCATTCAGGTGCAAAATATGTTGTTCGATTTATCACGAAGTATCATCCGTGATGCATTAGCAGGCCATCTTCCTGTGGAAATTGCCACCTTGCTAAAGAAAGTGTCAACACCTTTTGAAAGGGAGAACCTAGACCTTTGGAACGTGTTACACTCCGAATATGATCCAAGATATGATGTGCTACACATTGTATTGTTAACAGCTGTGAGTGCACAAAAAGATCTAGTGTACCCAATAGCCACGCTTGGACTGAACGTAAAGGGTTCAGTGATGATGCCAATTATAAATCGAGCTTGGGTACATCAAAGCTCAGACGGCGATTTTGAAATAGTTAACATGCAAGCATGCATGTCTCAAGATCATTTAGGCTATGTATGCACATCTAGTCTATGGACTCAAGGTCATCTCTGCTTAAATGAAGCAGAAGGTGAGTGTAATTATGAGTTACATTTAACCCCTCTCGGTAACAACCGGTCTGTAGTCGTGCAGATTAACCAACATTGTATCTGCATGCGAAGTTTATGTCCCTCGTTCATAGTAAATAAATTTTACAAAGTAGCCATGCCCAAATTAAGTAATTTATGTTTGTGTAAAGTTTTTGAAATACAGGGGTGTGACATTAATGTTAAATTAATAAATGCTGACTACGAGGACATAACAGTACGGTACGCTGTTATTGATACCATGACACCGGTGTCATTAGGGCCAAAGATAGCTGCAATTAAAGCTATGACGAAACATCCCGATCTACAACAGATCATTGCAGACATTAAAAATATCAGTGAAAAGGTACATGTGGTTGTCCAACACTCAGCTGCACAGATTGTACAAGTTGGTAAAAAGATCCACATAAAAGAAACCTTGTGGACTAAGATTTTTGGAGATGTGCTCGGAGACATATCCTCCATTAGTTTAAGATCTATTTTTACCAACCCATTAAGCCTGATCGTTATGTATGTCACCATCCTGACCGTATACACCATATTGTTAACTTGTTACATCTGTTGTCCGCGCCCAAGAGTACGTGAAGAAGTATTTGCATTTACTGCTGCTTAAGATAATGTGATGAACATCTTCGTTTCCCGTCAGACATTCATCAAGGAGGGGAAATGTAAGGCAGGAATGCAAATGTATAATATCTGGATAATGTGAATTGGACCATGGGAACCTCTATGTAGTGTTTGGGGCTGATAATCTTTTAAATGTCAAGGTTAATTTGTTTTGTTTGAACCTGTAAACTTAAAGATGAGGAAATTCTGCAAGTCTACAAAATGGAGCCTAAAACTCCATTTTGTATCTGAACATTCTCTCTAATGTCATCCATTTAAGATCTACATTCTGACACGTCCACAGGTGACTGTTAGATTTTAAACACTCACTTACCTGTTGGGTATGATTTGCATAGGTTATGAATATGCATGAGCATTCCAAAACCAACCTATCAGTTTGTACCACGCGCCAGGTGCATCATTTGACAACCAATCATTTTAAACCATTGCGGCCTATGCATATTCATGAGGCCAGGTTATAAAAGGTCTGACCGAACGATGGTTCGTTCTGGTCCTCGGGCTTATCCTGAGATCAGGGCGTCGTTCACGTCGGGTTTAGGCTTAGGCAATAGGCTAGGAGTGAATGTCAGCATGAAAAAGGTCCTGTGAAGATCTTGTCTTTTGAGAATTGGACGCAAGGTCCTCTTCTCTCTCTTTTAGGTTAAGGCTAGTTAGTTTAGTAATTAGGTAGGTTAGTTCACGTCGTCGTGTTTGTTCGTCAGGCTGCGTCGGGTCAAAGCATTTCGGCCCTCCTCGAGTCTGTACGTCGGGCCCGTCGCGTTTTAGCTTAGGGTTTTATTTTAGGTTAAGGTTAGAATAGGTAGAGACGGAGTCTAGCTTCCATCGCCGGTTCCAGAGGCACCGAAGAGCCTGAAGAATCGCTCTTCACGGAAGGTGAAGCCCGCAGTTCTGCCCAGCTCTTCGTGGGACTCCTGGCTGTTCCTCTCTTGAGGTCCGGAAGGACCGACGGATTGAGGTCGCCAGTTTTGACCCAGAGACAGCCGGCAAGGGACGCCTGGTCGTTCCTCTCCTGAGGCTTTCAAATAGCCAAGGGATTGAAGGCCGCCAGCACCATCTCAATCGTCCTCCCATCGCCGTAGACTCTGTAAGTAGGAATAGGGACCTGGAGGGACTTCCCCTTCTTGTCCATGTAATCTAACAGGGGACTGCCCCCTTATGCGTTAATTAGAGGTATACCATCTTTTACAAATTTTTACTGTTTGTTAAATTTAACTCACTTAATATAGTCTTGTGGTTATCACTGAAAACCCAAGTCTTAAGTTTTTATTTCACGCGCCATCTCAATCTAAGCGCTGACACTCTGCCGGTGATCAGATACGGAATAGGGGTCCCAACCTGAAAAACCATCCCTAAGCAGATGAGTCGGGTTATCTAATAACTCTCTGGGAAGTGTCTTTAGACATCTTTGACCTTCCTGATTCTGTTCGACAGACAGGTAACAAGCCACAGGAGTGGAGTCAGATGCAGGATGCCAGAGATGATGCACAAAGCAGCATGTAACTGTTTGTCCATCAGTTTGGTGTGTGACAATTGATTCCCTGCTGGTGTGCAGTATTCCCCCACCAAATACACGGTGGCAAGAGCTGACATCTGCAGGGTTAGAGCAGATGCACCCCATGACAAGCCTGCTATGAAGATTTTTGCCTGCTTTACTTTAGCTGCTGTATTCTTGAGGTGGGCATGGTAACTCAGTGAGCAATCTAAGGTCACACCTAGGTTATTTATACTTACTGTTTCACCTTTTAACCATTCAGTTAAACATTCAATTCTTGAATTGCGCTGGTGTGATGAAGATAGAATGAACTGGAGCCTGTTTTTATGATGCTTGACTGGAGGAGCCAAGCTCTAGGGTAGTCAGCTAATTTTATTATGTCTCAGTTTAAGGTGATATCAAGCTTGTGAAATGTCTGCAACAGATGTAGTCTGTGAAAATGAACTTTTGTGACTTTGTTGGTGTAAAGGCAGAACAGAATTGGAAAAAGCACAGAACTCTGGAGTAACCCATTGCTCTGTCATCTCCAAGCCATCATCTTCTCCCCCCCTCTGAACTTTCAATTGTTTGTTGTGGAAGAACAGTTCAACAAGCCTGTGACTGAAGGTAGCAAAGCCTGTGATACCTTCCTGAGGAGGCCAGTATACCATACTGTATTGTGGGCTGCTGTTAGATTGATGAAAACAATGCCTGTGTGCACGTTTCTTTAGAACCCATTTAAAATAATAACAGGATGATAGTAATGCAGAATTAACAACCTGAAAAATGTGAACACCAAACAGTGCCTCAAACAAAACAAAGTGTGTTTGAAATTTTAGTTGTCTCAACAGAGATTGGTGGTATCAATGTCATGAAATACTTTTTCAGGTTTCAAAACACAAACAAAACCAACTATGCTCCAACTCTGGCTGCACCAGATAAGGCAAGAATGATCCATCTGGAATGGGTGAAATACATTGACAGTTCAAGCCTCCCTGCAGGGAGTTAGAATGTTACTGTTGGGTATTTACACTGAGTGATTTCTCAAAGTTTTAAAATAAACGTATTAAACTGTAGAAAAATGACAGTTATGAAAGATACTCCAAGTATGAAAACATCCCTGATCTTCCTTTTTAACATTCTCTCATTATTCTAGCTACTAAATGTAATATATTTTTCCCAAGAACAGGCTGATATCCATGTCTGAAAGTCGGGTTTGATACCCAAAGTTCACTCTTCTGATTCTATCCAGACACATTTGACATCTGTTATATACTGATCACATTTTCCTCTTCAAAATGGAGTAGCGTGTGGTTTTACTTGTATGGAAAATTCAGGGAAATTCTCCCCTCTCTGTTCAGGTCTCTCTCAACTGTTTGCTGGCACTAATGGCCTAGCACGCACTTCAGGGGAACTAGTTACAAAGCATCTGTCATGTGGCTGGGACCAATGTCAATGGTTTGGGAACTGGGTTGTCTCTTGTCAGAGAACAACTGAATTGTAATTGAGTACTCCCCAAAACCCAACAAAATTATATTTGTGGTGTAAACAGAGCATAGATGCTAAATAACTTTCCTGTTTTGTGGAATAGCTTTTTCTATATTCCTATCTCTTTCATAGTTTTTTCTCCCAATAGGTTTGCAAAATATGGCCTTGATCCTGCACTATTAAGGTTACTGGGAGTTTTCCCATTGATTTAAGTGGGAAAAGGAGCACACCTTGTATTGTGACTATGACCTTACATTTGGTCCACAACTTCAAAATAGTCTCAGGAAATTTTCAAATAAACTATTAGTTTTAATTGACTATGCTCCTCATATTTTCACTTGACACAGATAGTATTTTATTTCAGTATGATTTTACTTATATTACAGATCTGCGGGAGCTTTTATCCATGTACTGATCTATTCTAATGTAGCTTAATTGACTAAGTATGGGGAGAGAACAGTACGAGATAGTATAGCTGTAAACCAGTGTCCTAAAACTATAATAGCACCTTGGTAGCTCGTCATATTTAACTGCAGCTTGAGTATCACAATGACACATTTTAAAGGTCAGTGCTCCACATTTGGGCCTTCAAAAGTAAACTTAATGACTGTAGATTCAATTCTACATTTATTATGGGAAAGTTTGATCCTTCTAAAAAAGGGGTATGTGGAGTTCAATGATGGAGGAAGTTGGTGTGTATATCTGTGCTTTCCAAAGATCCCTCTTTGAATTAAATGCCAGACAAACACAACCTGGAAAATGTCAAATACTTTGACTGGACACATTCTGTAATTTCAGGAATTACCCCTTCAACAAAAGAGAGCACCTTCGAGTAAGAATTGAAATTACATTAGGGATAAGCTGGGGAAAGTTCTCATAAATGAAAAGTAACTGATTTGCCAATGATCTCAGAACTTTGTTCAGAGTAAACTCAGACTGGTGCTGTTGATGGTAAAAAGAATGATAATGAACCTTAATGTGTGCACATTGTGTGGTATTTTCACACTGTTTTTAACTGACTTCTAATCTTGCCTTGAAAGCATTAGAGAGATTTGAGTGGTTTCCCTATGCTAAGATTTAACATTTTGCTTCATGTTTCCCCTTTTAGTGATGAGCTGTGCAGAGGCGGGCCACAGTTCTTTAAGCCAGTGACCATAAAGCACAATTAACTGGTTTTGTGCCTTTTGATAACACCTTCATCCAGTTTGTCCATCGTTAGTGTCTCTTCCACAGCAAATGCCTACTCTTCCATTGTAATCATGATACTGATTATTAGTATAGCTGAAGTATCATGCATCCTGCATTCAGGACCCCTTCTCCTGAAATGGTGAGGGTCACATCCATGCATTGCTTCTTACCCTAGCTGACAGTTGGATTGTTCCCGGTCGATGGTCTTTAGCAGAATATTGAGTCTTTTCAAGTGAAAATGTTGAAAAATGGATCCAAAGAGCTGGTGCTCTGGGGTGTGTAAGAACACTGGGTTTTAGAATGAATAGAGGGCTAATGTAATAAAGTTGCCATAGTGCGCAAGTGAAGGTTACAGTACTAGATGGGCCTGAGTCACAAAGTTTGGATCTGAATCAGAATTTCCCTGAGGTCTGGAACGTTTTAATCCAGACCAACTAAATCAATGGGACCAGGAAAAAAGTTTGTCTCCAGATTCAGTTCTGAATGTCCTCAAAGAGTTTATCTCCCCACCCCACTCTCACTTACACTGATGCTGTCTTCAGTCCTGAGAAAGGTGAAATAATTGGGCTGGTACAGGAAAATACTGTATTATTTTACTGCCATCGTTTGGATGTTCTGTATCATGACACCCAATCTTTAAGTTTTCACAATTCTCAAACTTAAAAGCTGAAATCCTAAACTTTAATATATAAATAAAGGTGCCTTTAAGATCAGTTACAAAACACTGGCCTGGACTTACATGACAGGACCCCATCACTGTCTGCTGTCTCTGCAGAGGAATCTTATGTCAGATTCCTGACTGAACTGCAACAGAAACACAGCAATAACAGAACATAGCTGGCTTAATTAGGGAAATACTTCTACTTGGGAGGAAACTGAGCTAAGGGAAATTAATTATGTCATAAGCAATCAGGCATGTAAGTTGAAAAAGATTTGAAAGCTGTGGTCTTCCATGGAGCTGCGCTACTAAGAACCGATATCCAAAAGATGCAATTATAAATACTAGTTTATTAAATTATATCCGAGGAGCTTGAGTGTAGGTCTGGCTTGACACAAATAATTGAACATTCACTTCTAAGGACACAGCATTGGGGAGGTAAATGGAACAGCAGGCTAGAAACACATCTGGAATGAAGGCTAATTTACGTTGTGCTGCTATAGGACATGTGGTGAAGATGCTTTGTGCTGACAGGAGACAGCTTTCCCATTGGCATAATAAAACCACCTTTGTATTGGTGCGAGAAACTTTATCACCATGGGCACATCTACACAGCATCAAAATAAAGTGCTATTCCAAAATGTCCCTTAACTCTCATGCAGCGAGGTTTACAAGGACGTTGGAATCGTGAGCCATTCATTTCAATATAACGGGCTTGCTCTTAAGATGTGGAACAGCTATTTCGGGATACCTCCGGTATCCTGAAATAGCTCCACAGTGTAGAGATAGCCCAACATAGCACTGTGCATACCAGTGGTTAGGTCAGTGTTGTGACAGGGCAGTCCATATATTCTATGCAACATGCCTCATTCCATTGAAAGAGTTACAATTATTGAATATGATTTTCCCATTTGTATGCATGTAAAAAAAAATTAATGGAGATTGCCTATCTCCTAGAACTGGAAGGGACCTTGAAAGCCTTCCTGAAGATGTGGAGATCATCCCCTGAAGTATGGAGACAGGGGTCTTGCTGAGACAAGTGACTGTCACCTGATACAGAAATCCTTCTTAAGCCATGTACTTTTCCATGAGGAACTTGGGGGAGGGGGCACTCAAACATATTCCTGCCTTATGCACATCCTGTGTAAGGATGAGGAGTGAGGTAATTTAGATACTCAGTTCCTCCAGCCTATCCCACCCAAGATGATTGCTTGAAACATGTAAGACTGAATAAGGGAAGGATTGAGGCCAGAGTGAGAGGCTTTCCAGTATATGAAGGAAGCTTATAGGCATGACTCTAAGGGTGAGATATTACATGTAACCAGTGTCTTAGTGTTTTAAGCTTAGGTTGCATGTTATTTTATTTAGTAACCTACATTTTTCAGTGTGCTCTTATGACCACTTAACTCCTACATTTAATAATAAAGTCACTTTTGTTTAAAATATACTAAATGAGGAAGTTACTCACCTTGGTGCAATAATGACAGTTCTTCGAGATGAGTGTCTCTATGGATGCTCCACCATAGGTGTTGGGCTCGTCCCGGCACCGCAGCTTGGAGTTTTTGTGAGCAGTTGTTCGTCAGACCGCGCATGCACGGCATGTGCTTCAGGCTGTTTGCGCCCTTTTGATCTCTCTCACGGTCCGGCTCCTGCCAGTTCCTTGAATTCGCCCCAGTATCTGAAAGATATAAGTTGAGAATCTGAAATGGGGAGGACGACGGGTAGTGGAGCACCCGGGGGGGGGGGGGGGGGGGGGGGGGGGGGGGAGAGACGACAGGGGGAACATCTCAAAGAACCGTTGTTACTACACCAAGGTGAGTAACTTTCTCTTCTTCTTTGAGTGGTGTCCCCATGGGCGCTCCACTGTAGGCAAGTGTGTAGCAGTACTCAGTGAGTAGTGGAAGGCGGGCCTCGGATTCATGGTCTAACTATCGTAGATAGGACACTAGAGGCCACAACTGTGTCTTGTGCTTGGGACTGTAAAATCGCGTAATGTGTCATAAAAGAATCGTTGGTGGACCATGTTGCCACCCTGCAAATATCTCTAAGGGGGACCCCATGAAGAAATGCGGTAGATATTGCCATTGCTCTCATAGAATGAGCTCTTGGAATCTGAGGCAGTGGTTTATTTCTTAGGATATAACATTTTGTTTGATGCATGATACCACGAGGTTGGAGGGAGTGGCAAAAATATTGTTAATGGCAAGTAGGGCTATGTCAACGGTATGGGGAAGTATGTCTAGATGGAACTCTGTATCTGTAGCAAACTCGATGATACCTGGAGGAGTATGGAGAACAAGGGGAGCCCCTTCACAAAGGGGGTGAAGAGTGAGTTGCATATGTCCAGTATGGCAACGGGGACAGGTCATATCTTGATCTGTAACGGCTACTATGTTGTTTGTTGTAATGGCTACTGTGTCGATAGGCTCTCTCTCTATCCTCTCTGGTCAAATATGGCGAATGTGGAGAGTGTGGTGGTGAGGACTGAGTTGGAGAGAAGACCAAAGGCTCTGGACTAAAGTGCACCGGAGGGAGGGAGGAGAGAGG
This sequence comes from Pelodiscus sinensis, assembly GCF_049634645.1. Lineage (NCBI taxonomy): Eukaryota > Metazoa > Chordata > Testudines > Trionychidae > Pelodiscus > Pelodiscus sinensis. Next base: position 95,902,044 of record NC_134716.1, read on the forward strand.
GGGTGATTTGCGGGCTGCTTTCTTCAGCGTGGGTGACGTTGAAGGGCTAGATGGAGGCGATAGCTGTCCCGTTGACCTTGCTGGGAATGATTGCGGCACTGAATCCCCCCACGCCGCTGCAGTTGGTGCTGAATCTGACCGTGCTGATGTAGATGGCACTGGTGTGGTCACTGCTGGGTGTGCCTGTGCCATTGTGTTCGGCACTGATGTAGGTGGTGCTGGTTCTATTGGTGCCGGTGTAGTTGGTGCCGCTGTTGATGTCAGCACACGCTTTTGTACTGGTGGCGTTGGGGTTGACGGCACCAAGGTGCTTGGTACGGTCAACGACGGTGCTGAGCAATGGACCATTACAGCTGTTGGCAGCACCAAGGAAGGTTTTTGCCATGGTGTAACAGGTTCAGTCCTGTGCGCGAGTGCCCCTTGATGGCTGAAGGAGTCTCGCAGTATTTAACTTGCTTGTCTGCAGGCGAGTCAAAAGTTCAGTCCTTGGCCGAGGTTCAGACCTCTTCTTTTACCCCCTCGCTCGGGTGTGGTTTGCAGGGGCCTGGAGGGAAACCAGGCCCACCCACTTCTCTGGGTCCCGGTCCAGGGACCCTATATGTAGCAGTTACCTGCCAAGCTTCACAGTCAGTAATTGAGATCACGTCCTTGGGCCACTTCCCCGGGATGCCGTTTTCATCCAGCCCTTCTCTAGGATCTTGTTGCTGAATTGTCCTTGTCCAGGGCTCCACAGAGTTGCCGCTAGCTAGCCTTTAGCTGCAGGGTCTAGCTCCGCTCAGTTCTGAGGGCCCAGCTCCCACTCGGAGCTGTCCATGGTTCTGGTGTTCCCCAGTCAGCTCAGAGGTCTACCTAGGTTGAGATCCAGGAAGGAACTGACTGGCCTTAGCTAGCAGCTCCTTATATAGCAGCCTGCTGTACCCTGATTGGCTGCCATGAAGGCTGCCCCTCTACCCTGTGTGGAGGACCTCTCCACTGCTCCTGCTGCTGGCCAGGTTGCTGAAGGGCCTCCAGTGGGGAGGTTGGGCCTTGTCCGTCCCATCACACACGGATTTGGCTCTGAAGCAGATTTTTGCCTCGATATAACGGTACCAGAGGTTCCTGGCCTGTCTCCTATGCTCACTCCAGCCGAAGGCAGGGATTGAGCTGGTGATGGCATTTTTCAGACTGGGGCCAGCAGAGGTGACGCGGCGCTCTGTTTCTGTGATCTAGGAGACTGTAGGGCTGAGGTTGGCCTCAATAACACTGCTGGTTGTAAGGCCTTGTCAAAGAGTATCATTTTAAGGCTCATTTCCCTGTCTCTTCGTGCCCTCATGGTGAGTTTGGCACAATGGACGCACTTCTGTGGGCCGTGTGTCTCGCCCAGGCACTTGATGCATTCAGCATAGCCATCTGAAGCCAGCATAGTGTCTCTGCATGTGATGCACTTTTTAAAACCAGGGGAACCTGGCATACTTACTAACTAATCACTAATATCTATAACTAGAAAAACAAAACTATTTAAATTTTTTTTGTTAAACAAGAACGAACTATTACTTAACTAACAGAGTAATTATAATGCTAAATTGAACTTTTCTAACTCCTGACAGAATCCTGTGAGGAGAGAGTGCTTGCTCCATCTGCAACTGTGGGCAGCAATGAAGGAACTGGTGGGAGTCGGACCACGAGAGAGATCAAAGGGGTGTGAGCAGCCTGAAGCTCGTGCTGCCAATGTGCAGTTTGGCTCGTGCCGCCCATGTGCAGTTTGGCAGACAACTCTGAGCTGCGGCACCAGTACAAGCCTGACACCTACAGTTGAGCACCCACGGGACACCACTCGAAGTTAATTGTTACCTGGACGGAGGGGTGGGGGAAGGAATCTGTGCATTTCTTTTACTCTGACAAAAAGGGCAACATGAGCTTACCTTGTATAAAAGTTTATACAGAGCAAGATGGATTTCAGGAGCTCAGGTCCCACTGAGGCTGTGCCTTTGGGTGCTGAGGTCAGTCCTTTTGACTGAGCCTTCCCAGAGCTGAGCTGATCTCAGTGTCTGTATAATACTACAGAGGGCTGTGTCCCATCTGTGTCAGTGTTGGAGGAGGCCTGAGGGACAGAGGTGAGGGGCACCCATGATGGCAGGAAGGTGAGCTCAGTGGTATTTCAGCACATCAAGTGACAGTCCCAAGGGGGTCCCAGCTAAGGATGTCAACATATATTCGACTATACAATTAACTGATAAGCCTGGTCTTATCAGTTAATCTGGTCAACTACACGCATTACCCCCCCCCATTTCTGCCTCAAGGGGGGAGCAGGAGCCAGTGCCAGTGTCGGCTCCCCTTCCCCGTGCACTGCTGCCTCTATCATGATACAGAGGCAGCAGCATAGGATGGCAGGAGGCTCCATGGGAATGGGGCCAGGAGCACACTGGCTGCTGGCCCCTCCCCAGGGACTATAAAATAGTCATGTAACTGCTAAGATTTCATGTGGTTACACGATTATTCAATTACCCAATATCTAACATTCCTAGTCCCAGCAACCAGTCCCATTACAGGTGTCTTATTCACATTCCTATGCAACAAGTTATACCAACATTTAAGTAAGTAGTGGAGAACCTACGGCCCCAGCTAACCTGGATCCAGCCCCTGAGGCTTGGGGCTACCCCCAGCATTGAGGAGCCCACCCTAGTGCTCCAGCCTCTCAGTCATTACCCCATGGGGCTGGAGCACACAAAATCTGCTAGTCTGGGCCCTCCAAAGCTCTGGTGCGCAAGGGGAACATGTTGAGTATCTTCCTCCAGGAATTAAAGATTAATCTTTAATTAGATATTGTCATGTGATTAAATATCCAAGAACACATCTGACCAAAAATTGATAATCTTACTGGAATGCAAGATGAGAAAAAAGTAAGTTGTGCATGGACACTGCCTGCGGTACAGAAATTGGTTCGTACACAGCGAGCAAGTCAATTCCAAAATGTGGTGCAATGTATAGTAGATGTAGTATAATGTTTAAATGCAAATAAAAAGGTTTTCAATGTGCAATATGCCCTATACCGGGGTGGGAGACCTTTTTTGGGACAGGTGTGATAGCAGGCTAGGGATTGGGCATGGGAAGTCTGGGCAGGACATTGGGTGCAGGAGCAGGCTGGGAGTGGGGGTGCAGGAACAAAGGGTGGTACAGGAGTGGGCTCAGGGTGGAGAAGTTGGGCGGGAGGCAGGGTGCAAGGGTGAGCTGAAGTGGATGTCTGGGTGGGAGGTGGTGCAGAAGTGGGGTGGGTGTCTGGACAGGAGTGGTGCAGGAGTAGGCTGGGAGTGGGAAGGCTGATTGGGTTTTGGGGTACAGGAGTGGACTGGTATGTGGTCTTGGGGGGTGTTAGGAGCAACGTGGGGGTAGAGGTCTGGATGATGGGGGTGGCTTACTTGGCACTACACTCTGGGGATGCACAGGCCTCCAGGCTCGGTGTCCCCTGCTGCTCCCAGGCACCGCCTCTTGCTGCTACTACCGGCTCTGATTACAGCCAATCAGAGTGATGAGGGCAAGCGCTTTGCTATGCTTCTGTTTCCCCAGGCATGGGGAGGGGGAAAGGCAGCACACAGAGCCACTTCCCTCCCCCCGCCAGGCAGAGCTCGTAGGTCAGATTCGGCTTGAGGCTTGTCTGAATTCAGCCCTTGAGGTTTGCGGCTCTCCTGGCCCCTCCCCTCGCAGCAGGGAGCTGGCACTGGTGTTTCAGCACTGTGGAAGAAAGCTGAGGGGGGGGCCACAAGGCTGGAGTGCCAGCTCCCCACTGTGGGGAAGGGGGAGCCCTGAGCCCCAGGAGCCACATCCTGGCAAGCCCCAGACCTAAGGTTCTCCCATCTCTGCCCTATCCCTATCCTTTATGCTTGACTCTGACAACTTTGTATGGCTTTTGTATGTCAAAGAAACACTAGTGTCAAATTGAATTCAAGGACCAAGGTGGAAATGGTCTTGGGGGAAACTCAACAATAACTGGGACACTCCATGGCAAGGTCTTTTGCCTACGTAATCCCATCACAAGGACCAAAAGTAAAACTACTGTTTGTTAATTCACACAGAACAGAATATCATCTTTGGGACCTGACCAGTGCTGAACCAGAGAATTTGCCAAACCATGGGAGGTCAGTGTTGTCTAGCAGCATTACCAACTATTCCACTGCTTGCTGGGCTCTTAGAAAACATTCAGGAGTAAGTTAGAGCTAAATAACCACACAGAATACAGAGAGCCAGGATTGGTAGTTGTAAACACTCTGTGGGACCACAGGAAACTGGGCCACACCCATTGTAAGTGAACATCTAGTTAACTAAAATCATGCAGGATCATGGATGTTGTCAGACCAGAGTGCCAAACTGAAGAGGGACAACCTGTATTCCTTTGGCAAATGGGGACATTTATTAATATACATATTGTACATTTATGCTTAAAACAGAGCCTGCAATACTATAAATTGTCCTACTCCCGTGAATTTTAAGAATGCTCATAAGCAGGGCTCGCCGAACTGCAGTGAGCTCCGCTCGCCAGCCGCGCTGTCCGGCGATCTGCGCATGCACAGATTGCCCGAACCCGGCTCTTCCGGATTGTAATCTACTCGCCACAGGTGAGTAGATTGTATTATCTTATGAGCAGGGCTCGACAAATATCTTTGGCTTTTATTTAGCGCTTGTCTTGTGTGTTTTTTTTTTCCTATTTAGACACTAGCTTATTTTTTCAGTTTGTTTTTCCAATTAACATTGGGGGTTTTCTGACTGAATTGAGGATGGTTGATGACAAATTCTGTCAGTGAGACAAGTTCTGTCTGCTGGTGTTCCCATGAGATCCCTATGGAGATATAAATAAATGAAATATTTGTACATTAAAAATATGGCTTTGGATATTCCCATTAAATGTATTTCACACAGGTTCAAACTTTGATTTTACTTTAATTTTCACTTTTAAAATAATGAGGTGTTTCCAAAGAAGTAACTGAGAACATTTCAAATGACTTGAATATGAAAAGTTTGACATGATTACTACTTTAATGCAGAAACAACAAATTTTGCCATAGTGAAGCAGCTCGGAATAATTTTCCTCTCAGAGACACATCATACTAGCTCAGAATGTATTTATTAATTCCTACTCACCAGATTTGACAATGAAGAGCTCTATTTTTCTAGTAATACAAGCTTGTATTTTTAAAAAAATTGCTGCCAATCTATTTATATGTACAGTGTAACACCTTAAATGCGTCAATATGTAAAACAGCAGCTCAAATTTTAGAATACTTTATATTAAAAAAACAAAAAACAAAGGAAAAAGGAAAGAAATAATGGAAGAATCTATATATTTCCCAGTATAAGAGCCATAATATACATCTTGATTCAAAGCATGTACACCTATGCTTTAGTACAAAGCATTGAAGTCACAGAAAGTAACTTTGCTGAAAAGACAAACACATGAAAGTGCTTTTTGGATCATAATGGGCATAGCAGTATTTCAATAATTTTATTTTTAGTGACAGGTCAGAACTTCCTGTGTGTTTTAAGTCTTTACATTTTCAAAAATACCCACACAGAAAGATAGTGAAAAAGATCAAAGTGATGTTGATTAGCCGGACTGTCTTTTTTTTTTTAATCAAAAAGCTGAAGAAAGTATAAGGCCTTTTTCTAAGGTGTCTGAAGCCTGTGAGCCTCACAGCTGCAGCCCATTTTGCAGCATACAAAATGCATGTGTATAAACAACGAAGATGTGCCAGAAGCGTTTGATTCATGTCACTAAATTCAAACAAACTCAAACAGCTGCATTATGATAAACACCAGCATTTGTTCAAAATCTTTTATTTACTATAAAGACAAAAACACCAAAATAGGTACAAATTATACTATAAAATTGGTTCAACGGGGTAAAAACTTTTAATTAAAATATCTCGATATATTTAAAATAACAAAGGATAAAACAAAGCCAAATTTTCTTAACCCAGAGATTTCTGTAAAATTTGCTTGCACAGTAAGGTGCTAATAGAAGTTAGCCCTTAAGCCCTGGAAGTCTTAGGAATCAGTCACATAACAAATATAATTTCATTGTGAAAGTGAACTTTGGTAGAAGAAAATCTATAGGACACCTGAGGTAGTAGAAATTGGAATAAACAGCAGTAGACGTTATTTACAACTTAAGTACCAAATAACATTAAGAACACAAAAATAATTACACAATACAATTTTCAGTCCAGCTTTGATCCAAAGAAAATAAGAATATTACATCACATCTGCATTTTAAAAACACCACAATTACCAGCAAGCTGAGGGAAATGCAAACAAACTCAAACAATATGCATTTGGACAACTAGAGGCAGTCTGAGTCTGAAATGTGGTAGGCATGGTGATCTACAAAGTAATACTGATTAGCTGAGGTTCATCAGTGTATACAGTTTACATCTGCCAGAAAAACTACTAATCTGACAATTGATATTCCAGTACATGAATTGGCAAGAGTGCATCCTTTAAAGCTTGCACATAAGACTTGGAAACAATCTTATTAGAATAATGAAGAATTCTAAGTGGTTAAAGAGAGAAAAAGTCAAGTACAATACAGTTAGCACTACCAAACTTCACATTTCGGTATTTTTTAACTCTTCAAAGTTTGCCAATCTTCCAAAACAATGGAATGTAAAATTTCAAAAAAAAATATATACATTCACATCTAATGAAACTGTTATATTAGCATGATCACTATCAGTCCTGTAAACTCTTCTTAAACTTGTTTTATTTCCAATTTATGTTTTGTGTACATTTTTAATGTACTATAGCTTATTTAGTTTGTCCTGAGTCTTTGAAAATAACCAATTCTATTTCAGTTCAGCAAGTCAACTGGCTTCTGAAGAGTTAAAACATGAACAGTTATTTTTTAAGAAATGGATTAAACACAAAATCAGTACTTGATTTAAAAGGATCCCCCCAACTAAAAAGCAAAACAGCTGCCATTTTTCTTCAGAATTACATGCATCAGAATCTAAAAGCCTGACTTTAAAACCATTAAAAGACTTTTAAAAAAACCCACCTGTTTCAAAGACTCAAGTTTTGTACTACAGGTGAAACCTTACATCAAATTTTGTCTTGCTTTTTTTGTTAAAAGTCCAAATTAGTTTCTTGTTAAAATCAAGACTTATTAAGGTAAGGTCATATTTAACAAACTTTCAAATTACATAATAATTAGTTGCTACTATAAATAGATGATGTATATCAGAAGGAAAACAGCAGGTAAAACTTAATATCAGTGATGAACATGAATAGATTTATTAAACAGCAAGCATCTTAAATCCAGAGCCTGGTCCTGCTCCCACCTAAGACAAAAGAAAAACTCTCATGGACCTTAATGGGAGCTGGGGGCACGGCTCTAGACATGAAACTTGCCTACACAGTTTACCAAAAGAAATTGTTACATGAAAATAGGCTCAAAAACTAACATTTAACATGATCTGGGGTTACAAGTTGTTTCTATGCAGAAAAATCTTCTTTAAAAATACCTGCAGTATGAGAGCCTGAAATCATCAGTATTTTATTCCAGATTTTAAATAAACCTGTATTTTCAATCAGCAAGATGTTCAGTGACATCTATTTTGCACCTAGTTCTGAAGATTGATTGTTTTAAAGATCACCTTTCCCTGATTGGTAAATAACATGAAAAGTATAGACCTCCCCCCCCCCCCAAAAAAAAGCAAGTACAGGGGCAGCAGTAAATGCACAGTAAACCACAGCTGCCTAGTCACATTTTTATGATGGCAGAATATGGTTTTTAAAGTATTCATCACATTTTTGTTACTCCTGTAAGTGAACATACTTTGTGAAATAAAAGGAACATATACAAAATTTCCTTTTTAGCCAGTGATGAAAAACTGAATGGAATAATAGAACCCTTTGCTTATGACCACAATATGAAATGGAACAGTGATCCTGAGCCCCTCAGCTGCTAATATTGCTGAAAAAGTGCTCCAAAAGAAAATAAAATCAATTTTCTGCTAAATAATCATGCAGATTTAAAGAAAAATGTTTTCTTGTTCACTTTGAGCCAGATCTTTGAAAAGGCACAGTTCACATATTTCTTCACAAGTTGTGAAAGGTTGCATACTGAGCTTAGGTAAAGATCTCGATTTGTCAATCACATACTTAGGTAAGGATCCTCCACTGGCCTTAAATCCTTGATGTATAATTAAGACCAGTAGAATAATACATGCTGCAGTGCTATACTGCACTGCAAGATGATCATTGTTCTATATTCAGTAGCATCTTCAGTAAATCATAATTTTTACATAATTAGCTACCATGTGGTACGGAAGACTGGGTGTTTCAGCAGTTCCCGTGATGGGGGTCTGTCCTGAGGCTGAAGTTCTAAACACCGAAGAGTCACATCTCGTAAACCAGGAGACAGATGTGAGGGGATTGATGGAGCAGTAGTTGCACTAGCAATCTACAGACAGAAGGAAAAATATTTTTAGAAGTAATCATCAACAGCTTTGATTTTTTTTAACATAATAATGGCCATGCTGGATCAGACCAAAGAGCCATGTAGCCCAGTATCTGGTCTTCTGATAATGGCCAGTGCTAGGTGCCTCAGGGAATGAACAGAACAGGTAATCATTAAGCAATCCTGTCACCCATAACTAGCTTCTGACAAACTGTCGAAGGGGACACCATTCCTAACCATTCTGGCTAATAGCCACTGATGGACCTATCCTCCATGAATTTATCTAGTTCTTTTCTGAACCCTGTTAAAGTCCTGGTCTTCACAACATCCTCTGGCAGGGAGTTCACAGGTTGACTGTGCACTGTGTGAAGAAATACATCACATTTTTGTTTATTTTAAATCTGCTACCTATTAATTTGGCAACTACTTGTTCATGTTTGATGCAAACAAAACTTTTTTATTCACTTTCTCTACACTAGTCGTGGTTTTATAGACATTTGTGATATTCTCCTGCGTCTCCTTTTCTAAGCTGAAAAGTCACAGTCTCATTTCTTTTTTGAGATGAGGTGACCACATCTGCATGCAGTATTCAAGATGTGGGCATATCATACATTTAGATAGAGGCAATAAAATATTCTCTGTCTTATTTTCTATCCCTTCTTTAATGAATCCTAACATTGTTTACTTTTTTGACTGCTGCTGCACACTGAGCGGATGTTTTCAGAGAACTATCCACAATGATTCCATGATCTCTCTCAAATGGTAATAACTAATTTAGTCCCCATCATTTTGTACTTATAGTTGGGATAATGTTTTCCAATATGCATTACTTTGCATTTACCAATATTAAAATTCATCTGCCATTTTATTACTCAGTCACCTATAAAATCCTTTTGAAGCTTTTCACAGTCTACTCTGAACTTAACTATCTTGAGCAGTTTAGTATCATCTGCAAGTTTTGCCACCACACTGTTTAAGCCCTTTCTCAAGATCATTTATGAATAGGTTAAATAGGACTTGTCCCAGTATGGACCCCTGTGGGACACCACTCGTTACCTCTCTCCATTCTGAAAACTGACCATTCATTCCTACCTTTGTTTCCTATCTTTTAATCAGTTATCAACTCATGAGAGGACCTTCTCTCTTATCTCTTTACTTAAGAGCCTTTGGTAAGGGATGTTGTCAAAGGCTTTCTGGAAATCTAAATACACTGTATCCACTGGATCCCCCTTGTCCACATATTTATTGACCCTCTCAATAATCCACTCCACTTACTCCACGAGGTGTTGGTTGAATGGACAGCAACTCATTTCTAAGATCAGCTTCTCTACAGATTAGCAAGTGGTTACATTATAGGAAACTAATGCTTTGGCCCTGACTCATTTAGCTCCAATGTTTGCTTTCCCAGTATCCTCTTATAATTCTTTCTAGGACAATGCTCCCTACCAGCAATCAACTCAACGAACTGGGAAATTCTTCTGCAAATCTTACACCTTTATAAGCATTATTCTGGCCCATCACTTACTTTTGTGTAACTGACATAATGAAAGGAAGCATATGGATCTGGTGAGGTTTGGGTATCTGTAGAATGCCCTCCCTCACAGTGCCTTGCCTGTGCATTTCAATCATAATTTTGAAGCAGCACCACTAAGTCTGAAGTTTAGTTCACTCTGCTGATTCAATACATAGCCTCTATCTGAATGCCAATTAGTGTTAAGTAGGATGATGGTTGTGGTGTTGTAGCTTCACTGCTACCATTAATTAGACTGAGACCACCAACAAACTCATGTATGCAGAGCCGAAACTAAGGTTTTCTGCACCTGGGGCAAGCTACTGAACTGCCCCCTCCCTCCCATGATAAAATTCTTAATTGTTTGTATTAATTTTATTCATTGCACATGTTGTTAATTGCACATATATTGAGATTGCAAATAGATGATAGTAAAGATATAAGTGAAATAAGATTTAACTTTCTAATTTTTAATTTTGCGCCCCAAAATGTACTGTGCCTTGGGTGAGTGCCCCACTTGCCCCACCCTTGTTACGGCTCTGCATGTGTGCCATTGAACACCACAGGTAATATTTGACTCACACTTACCTGGCCTTGATTAGACTCTGTGCATGAATACTGTTGTACTAACTCTTCTTTTAAAGTAGTATTTTATTCATTCATGCATGCCATTAAACTAGATTATTTCTATTAACATTTTAGATGCTTTTAATGAAAATTGAATAAGAATTCTGATTGCTGAAACAGTGGCCTAGAGAAAAGGATTAATATTCTTTATTAATTCTCTAAGATTTCCAGTTCATCAAAATGATGCCTATTTTATTTAAGTCCTCGGGGGCTGGTGACCTGCATACTAAATATTAATTTTTAGTTATGGATATCTTCAAGTTATAAAATATTAATGTACCCAATTTTATAATTTGTACTCCAGTGATGTAACGAACAGGAAAGTCAGAAATAATGTGTGGCAGGTTTCTGTTGACACCACAGATAACGCCTGTTCCTGGGAGTATATTCATGGCATAGCGCTCCTGTCAAGAGACTATTTCTGGGCATGAATCATTTTTTAAAAAACCCAAGAAGAAATCATTTGTAACTAGAATGTAGCAGATTTACATCACTGTGGCATTTGTAATAAAAAGCCTTATGTAAAAAGGAAGCATTGTAATTATTCTTCTCAGAGTGCTTGCTCATATCTACTCAAAGTAGGTATGCATATGCAAATAATTACACTATCTGCTACTTGCTGAGTTTGCTGGGGATCCCACTGGAGTAGTGCCAGTGCAATGCCCTATGTGTGACCTGGCTGACTCAACCATACCACAGTTTCATCTTACCGCCTGTGATGGCTGTTAGAACTGTGGTTCTCTTGAACTGCCAGTACCACATATCCCTAGCTTTCAGTGTTACTTTGTTTGACAATTATTAATAGTTAGCATTTGCAGTAGCAGGAGTGAAGGGGTTTCCCCTTCTCACTGGTGCTTCAAGCCCTACAGCTCTTGCCAGAAGTCTATGCCAACAAGTGACCTCACAACTCCTGTCTTCATAGCCTGTGGGAAGCTCATCAAGCAGATGAGTAAGATCTGCAAGCAGGAGTGGCCCAAGGCCGGCTGCAGCAGCTGGTGCCCCAGGCAGAAGGCGCGATCGGCGCCCCCGCCTGCACGGCCGTCAATGGCAGTGACATCATCATCGGGCACTCAGGCTGCCGGCGCCCTAGGCAACTGCCTAGTTTGCCTAGCCTCACGGACCACCCCTGTCTGCAAGACCAAGCCTCAGACCCAGGAGTGCCATTTTGTCAGGGAAGTGACGACCTGTATATGCCACAATGGGGGTGGGGGGGAGAGACAGTGAGAGCATGGGGGAGCAGACTGAGGACAGAGGCTTCAGCAGTGGTACTGAGCATGCTCAGTACAAGCCAAGCACCAAATGAGGAGAGGGGAACCGACCCCCTCACTTCCCCCGCCACATGCACCATCTCTATCTAGAAGCTACCAAGGTACTGGAAAACTCTACTTTTTTTGGCAGACAACTTAGCAGTTAGCCAACAGGAGCACTGTATCTAATTCCCATATAAAAGAAAGAAAATTAAATAAATATGAGACCCACTCAGTTGTAACACTAACATATTCTGACATTGTGTGGCATTGTGTTAGGGATGTTAGATATCAGGTAATTGAATAGTCACATAACCGCATGAAATCTTTTCGGTTACATGAGTATTCCATAGTCCCTGGCAGTGCGGCTGGCAGCCAGTGTGCTCCTGGCTCCACTCCCGGGAAGCCCCTGCAACCTCAGATACAAAAGCAGCAGCATGAGGTGGCAGCAGCAGCTCCCGTCTGTGGGAGGTTCAAGCTCTCCACAGACAGAGGCTGCTCCGTAGGGCACTCAGGCTGCCACCGACAGCGGCTGCTTCACAGCAGGCTTCGCCAGCCCCTCCGACTGTCTCTGATAAAGGCAGAAGCTTGGAGGGCTGGGGGTGGGGGACACAGGCAGCACTGAGGAGCCAGTATTGGCTGGAGCCAGCTTTTAAGCCAGATCCCCCTGCCCTTGCTGCCTCTGAAACAGAGGCAGCAAAGGGGAGGGGGAATGTGTGTAGTCAAGAAGATTCTGGGGTAAGGCTTGTGAATCATCTAATTGGAATAGATACGAGCAAGCACTCAAAGAAAAAATGGTTACTCACCTTTGTTATTCCTTGAGATGTGTTGCTTATATCTATTTTATGCCTACCTTTCTTCCCCACTGTCAGAGTAGCCATTAAGAAGGAACTGAGGGATGGTTGGATTGTCAGAGTCATATATAAGATGTCACACCAGCACCATTCCAGGAGGCTCCACTGCTGACCTAATCGCAGCAACTGTGCACGCATCATGCACACACCTAATCTGAATACATATGAGCAATACATCTCGAAAAACAATAGCTACAAAGATGAGAATCCATTTTTTCACTGTAACTTTCTTCCTAAAATCTGCACTGTTATACATGAAATCATGCACTGATTCACTGATCAACCATTCACTTAATTTATTTATAATATATGGTATCTCACCTTAAAAATTAAAGCAAGATGATTGGAGTGTTTCTCAGCGTTCCAAGGTGGTTTAGCACAAGCCATTTCTATAATAGCACACCCAACGCTCCATACATCACAGCTCCTACCATACTGCTGGCCTCGCAGTACCTACAAAAGGAAGATACATCAGGGCTTAAAATAATTAATTCCGTGCCATTAATACTATACAAACATAAGCCTATACAAGCAGAAGCCAAATCAAGTGCTTTTTAATTAAAATTTTTGGGTTAAGTGAGTTAAGGTATAAATACTGGTTTTATCCACATGTGAAGTACAACAATAGCAATTAAAGTGCCTGGTTAAACAAAAAAATTAATGTCCTGTAATTAAGAATGCTCAATGGCCATTTGCAAGAAGGAACAACATGTGGTCCATCTTACAACCACCTGGGAAGCAAAAACATAAAAGACAGCAACAAAACATGATTCTTTTACAGAATACCAATTTTTTTATGCAGATATTACATTAAGGATTGCTTCACTTATGGATACTGTTTCAAAGAGTTTTATGTTATCATTTGGCTGAATGATTTGCACAAAGCTCTAACAAACATCTGTCCACCCACCAGTCCCCAAATTCCAAAGTAACTTCTTACCTCTGGTGCCATAAATGCAATAGTTCCTAGCAACTGTCCCTGAAACTCTCCAGCACCAGTTCCCTTTGACGCCAACCTGGCTGCAGCTCCAAAATCAGCAATTCTTAATCTATGACCTGTGCTGTCAATTAGCAAATTGGCACCTGTCAACAGCATAACAAAAACACTGCTAGTTGGCTTTTTGTCAAAAACAAAAATATGATGAAATACTTATTGGTATTAAAAAAGTACAACGGATCTGACAAATCTGTGAAATCAAGGAGATAAGAAGCAGAATACTTCATAAAACGGTCTCATAATGGTGATCTGTCTTCATTATGCTTAGATAACCTTATACACAGTGGCCTGAGAATATCTAAAACAATTTAGAAAAGCAGTATTAGGCCTCAGAATAAATGCAGTAACTAAGAGTAGGAAATGGAATAGAGCCCTGGAAGATGGTGCTGTCTAGAATTTAGTGAAGGCATAATACAGCTATCCATATGAGACCTATAAATTTCACATCCTTCTATCTGAATGTAAGTTTCTCATGTCCACTTGAAAATAACTCCAGGTTAAGGGGAGGAGGCAAAGAAAGCATTCTCTTGAAATTTGTTGTCATTCTCAAAGGGCTCATCTAGACTACGCTAAAGTGTCGACAGAGGATATGCAAATTATGTTATCTTCTTTCAATCTGCATATCATCTTCCAATCTCACTTTTGAAGCCAAACGAGGCTTCTCACAAGCCAAATGAGGTTTATGCAGCTTTTTGAAAAAGGGGCGGGGAAGTTCGCCGACAAAGCCGCATCCAAACTACTTTCACTTTTGAAAGCTCCACTTTCGAAAGTGACAGTAGAAGAAGATATGCAAATTCCCACGGAATTTGCATATCCTCTTTCTACACTTTAGTGTAGTCTAGACGAGCCCAAAGCGTGAATATAAACTGCCAGAAGTAAGCCTGTACCATTAGAACATAAGAATAGCCATACTGGGTCAGACCAATGGTCCATCCAGCCCAGTAACCTGTCTGCCAACAATGGCCAATACCCGATGCCCCACAGGGAGCGGATACAACATGTAATCCTCATGTAATCCTGCTCCGTCACCCACCTCCAGAGAAACAGAGACTAGAAACACCATCTCTACCCATCCTGGCTAATTGCCATTGATGGACCTAACCTCCATGAATATACCTATCTCTTTTTTGAACCCTGTTAAAGTCCTAACCTTCACCACATCCTCTGGCAAGGAGTTCCACAGACTGACTATGCGCTGAGTGAAGAAAAACGTCTTTGTTTGTTTTAAGCCTACTGTCTATAATTTCATTTGGTGACCCCCAGTTCTTATATTGTGGGACTATGTAAATAATTTTCCTAATTCACTTTTTCCACATCAGTCATGATTTTATAGACCTCTATCATATCTCCCCTTAGTCGCCTCTTTTCTAAGCTGAAAAATCTAAATCTTTTTAATCTTTCTTCATATGGGACCTGTTCCAAAACTCTAATAATTTTTGTTACCCTTTTCTGAACCTTTTCCGAACCTTTTCCAAGTGCAATAAATGCTAGTGAGCACTTCATTTGCATTGCCTCTGCCGACAAATTCCTACAGTGTAGACATAGCCTGAGCCGACGTTTTCAGAGAACTATCCACAATGACTCCAAGATCTCTCTCTTGAGTAGTTGTGGCTAAATTAGTCCCCCATTATATTGTACGTATAGTTGGGATTATTTTTTCCAATGTGCATTACTTTACGTTTATCAACATTAAAATTAATTTGCCATTTTGTTGCCCAATCACTTAGTTTCGTGAGATCTTTTTGAAGCTCTTCACAGTCTGCTTTGGTCTTAACTATCCTGAACAAATTTTGCCACCTCACTGTTTACCCCTTTGTCTAGATCATTTATAAATAAGTTGAATAGGATTGGTCCCAGGACAGACCCTTGGGGAACACCACTAGTTACCTCTCTCCATTCGGAAAACTTACCATGTATTCCTACCCTTTGTTTCCTGTCTTTTAACCAATTATCAATCCACGAAAAGACCTTCCCTCTTATCCCATGATAACTTACTTTGCATAAAAGCCTTTGATGAGGGACCCTGTCAAAGGCTTTCTGGAAATCTAAGTATACTATATCCACTGGATCCCCTTTGTCCACATATTTGTTGACCCCGTCAGAGAACTCTAGCAGATTAATAAGGCATGATTTCCCTTTACAGAAACCATGTTGACTTTCCCCCCAAAATTATTTTAATCTATATGTCCGACGATTTTATTCTTTACTATGGTTTCAACTAATTTGCCTGGTACTGACGTTAGACTTATCGGTCTGTAATTACCAGGATCACCTCAAGAGCCCTTTTTAAATATTGGCGTCATGTTAACTATCTTCCAGTCATTAGGTACGGAAGCTGATATAAAGGATAGGTTACAAACAACAGTTAATAGTTCCACAATTTCCCATTTGAGTTCTTTTAGAACTCTTGGGTGAATGCTATCTGATCCCAGTGACTTTTTACTGTTAAGTTTATCAATTTGTTCCACAACTTCCTCTAATGACACCTCAATTTGGGACAGTTCCTCAGATTTGTCACCTAAAAAAATGACTCAGGTTTGGGAATCTCCCCAATATCCTCAGCCGTGATGACAGAAGCAAAGAATTAATTTATCTTCTTTGCAATGACTTTATTATCTTTGAGGGCTCCTTTAGCATCTCGATCATCCAAGGGCCCCACTGGTTATTTAGCCGGCTTCCTGCTTCCGATGTACTTAAAAACTATTTTGCTATTACTTTAAGTTTTTAGCTAGCTGCTCTTCAAACTCTTTTTTGGCTTTTCTTATTATATTTGTTACACTTAATTTAGCAAAGTTTATGCTCCTTTCTATTTTCTTCACTAGGAGTGACTTCCACTTTTTAAAAGATGTCTTTTTATTGGTCACTGCTTCTTTTACTTGGTTGTTAAGCCACGGTGGCATTCTTTTGGTTCTCTTACTATGTTTTAAAATTTGGGGTATACATTTAAGTTGGGCCTATGTTATGGTGTCTTGGAGAGGTTTGTATGCAGCTTGCAGAGATTTTACTTTTGTCACTGTACCTTTTAATGTATGTTTAACTATCTTCCTCATGTTTGTGTAGTTTCCCTTTCTGAAATTAAATCTATAGTGTTGGGCTGCTGACATATTTTTCCCCACCACTGGGATGTTACGTTTTATTACATTATGGTTACTATTTCCAAGCGGTCCAGTTATATTTACCTCTTGAACCAGATCCTGTGCTCCACTTAGCACTAAATCAAGAATAGCCTCTCCCCTTGTGGGTTCCAGAACCAGCTGCTCCAAGAAGCAATGATTTAAAGTAGCAAGAAATTTTATCTCTGCATCCCATCCTGAGGTGACGTGTACCTAGTCAATATGGGGATAGTTGAAATCCCACACTATTATGGAGTTTTTTATTTTGATAGCCTCCCAGATCTCCCTTAGCATTTCATAGTCACTATCACTGTCCTGATCAGGTGGTCGGTAATATATCCCTAATGCTATATTCTGATTATTGGAGCATGGAATTACTATCCATAGAGATTCTATGGAACATTTAGGGTCATTTAACATTTTTATGTCATTTGATTCTACATTTTCTTTCATTTATAGTGCCACTCCCCCACCAGCACGACCTGTTCTATCCTTCTGATATATTTTGTACCCTGGTATGACTGTATCCCATTGATTGTCCTCATTCGACCAAGTTTCCACGATGCCTATTATATCAATATCCTCCTTTAAAACAAGGCTCTCTAGTTCACCTATTTTATTATTTGGACTTCTAGCATTTTGTGTATAACCACTGTAAAAAGTTGTCACTATTTATCTGTCTGCCATTTCCTGAGACTCTTTTTCATTAGACTCTTTTTCATTTGATTGTGTTTCATCTAATCCAACCCATACTTCCATCCTCTCCTCCTGACTAGAACATAGAGCATCTCTATTAATAGACCCTCCTCTAAGAGATGTCTCTGTCCAATCCATATGCTCCTCTGCACCCATCGGCTTTCCCCCAGCCCTTAGTTTAAAAACTGCTCTACGACCTTTTTAATGTTAAGTGCCAGCAGTCTGGTTCCATTTTGGTTTAGGTGGAGCCCATCCTTCCTGTATAGGCTCCCCCATCCCAAAAGTTGCCCCAGTTCCTAATAAAACTAAACCCCTCCTCTCTATACCATCATCTCATCCACACATTGAGACTCTGAAGCTCTGCCTGCCTATCCGGCCTTGCGCGTGGAACTGGAAGCATTTCAGAGAATGCTATCATAGAGGTCCTGGATTTCAATCTCTTTCCTAGCAGCCTAAATTTGTCCTCCAAAACCTCTCTCCTACCCTTCCCTATGGCATTGGTACCTACATGTACCATGACCACCGGCTCCTCTCCAGCAGTACACATAAGTCTAACTAGATGACATAACATTATATCAACATTAGTTGTAGGCAAAATATTCTATAGGTTTGGAGATTTTTCTTATCATAATGACCAAAAATGTGGATGTTCATCTGAATCCCTTATACCTATAAAATTAAGATGAGACCAAGAGTTCAAATATTAAGATGCTATGGGGCCAAACAAAACATCTAGAAAACAAACTGGTGCCCAATAATAAAAAAATGGAGAGAAAAATCTATCTGAATATTTTTGAACCTTCAAAGAGATTTGAGATTGGTTTGACTAGTTTATGTTAGCAGAACCAATTTGCTTACCCCTAAATCAACCTTTTGCTTCAGGACTGGTCTCCATCATGTCAGGGGGTACATGTTTCTAAGCACTATACTGGATTCAATTTAGTAACTTCAAGGTTCCTAAATGCAAGTGGGCAAATCAAGCATAAATCTCACCTCCAATAAGATGGAGACACAGATAATAACCACCCTCAAAGAATCACGTTTATTGCTTTCTGAATTCTAATAATTAGACAACACAATTCATAGTTCTTACCTTTGACATCTCTGTGGATAATCTGATTCTCATGGAGGTAAGAAAGGCCACGCAGCAATTGTTCTGTATAGTTAATAACAACTGATTCTTTGAAGGCTCCATATTTACTTAATAAATGAGCAACTGATCCTCCTAGAAGATAAATTGTTTATATTTTATCCAATAGTTATACTCATGATTAGCATTAGATAGTTTTGGCTGCCAAAAAGGGGACTAATTTACTTTCTATGATTTTATTGAACACTACTAACTCAATTTTTCAAAAATACATGCTAAATGCATAAACAAATAATTCTATCCCGATCTCAGTTGTGTTATTTCCAACTGCAACTCAGAACACATTTTAAAACTATTTGCCTTAAATATCCTTTAAAAAGAAAAACTGGACAAAGCCTTGTAGAAGTGAGTGAGGTCTGTTGCTGAGGGAAGGTAATCTAGAAAATATTCAATTTTCTAAAGAATAGCACATTTTAAAATATTGTTATTGTAAATGATGATACTAAAAGAGAAGCTTCCTTTTTACGGTTCATGTGGATCTTTTTTCTTTTTCTTATCATTTATATATATTTAATATGCAATAATTACATATTTTTTAATTTCATAGAAAAAATACAAAAAAAGCTAATTTTTCTATCATTTTTGTTTTCTAAAGACAATATCTGCATGTCTCAAACATTGTTCGCTGTGAGCTTGTGCAGCCACTCAGGAGAGATTCAAACGCCGTCCAGTTGATTAGCAAAGTGCCCACAGCTAGGTTTTTTGTTTCTAGTGGTGGTGAATATTCACACATTCCTCTGTGCACATAAAAGTTATTCTGCACATGAATGGAAAAGATTAGCGGTAATATTGGTTTCAAATGTTCCTCTATCTGGACATTGGTAAAATGCAAGGCCCATTCC
The DNA here is from genome assembly GCF_049634645.1 of Pelodiscus sinensis. Classification (NCBI taxonomy): domain Eukaryota; kingdom Metazoa; phylum Chordata; order Testudines; family Trionychidae; genus Pelodiscus; species Pelodiscus sinensis. The sequence continues at coordinate 95,921,508 of NC_134716.1, forward strand.
TGACATCACCTACACCATATTTTATTTTTTCATGAAAATCAGTCTTTTTATATTTGAGTGTGCTTCTTCTCTTAAGTTTTTTCATTCTCCTAGTATTCCGGGACAGTGTTTTCTGTACCATTACATTCAGTGATACTCACTTGAGGTTTGTACATTAGATGTCTGATAATATTGTGCACCTACTAGGATACATAACTGTTGAAGAAGATACAATTTTCTCTTTCATGGTCTCATTGTCTCTCATTATGATACCATTCTGTATCTGGATTTTGAATAACTATGTTTCTACTAACTTGTAATGATAAATCCCTATTTTAGAAAACTCACTTGAATCCAAAAGGTCTTTGAATCTTTCCAGTTTTATAAAAATGTTTGGCATCCCAAGCAGATCTAGCATAATTTTTTTTTCAAATTATTCTCTCTGAATTTGATACTATGCAGTTGAGAATGAAGTATTTTAAACTGTATCAAACTGAGGTCTGCATCCCTGATAGCACATAACTTCTCCCCAATTTGAGCACAACTGAGTAACAGGTCTTTTCTTGATACAGCCATCTCATGATTTTTTTAGATGTGACATGTAGTGTTTAAGGTTTAATGCTCCCATTTTTGCATGCAATTTCCCAGTTTCATTTTTTGGGTGGGGAGAGGGAGGAGAGAATACATGGAGATTTAAAAAATGCAAATCTGAAACTATTCAATCCACAGAATGTGTTACTCATGTCCATTCCACATTAGATAGGTCTGCTCATCACATACACTGATGGTGAAAGTTTTCCCCATCAGTAGTACTCCACATTGGAGCAGCTCTGCTGATCCCTGGAGTGGCAACTCCATGGATACCACCCTGCCCCCAGCTCCAGCTCCTTCTTGTCAGAAACTCTGACAGTAGGGGAGAAGGGCAGGTCATGGAATGCACATGGAGCTACACATCTTGAACACCACCAGTTAAGGACAGGTAACTGCTCTTTCTTAGAGTGATAGCTCATGTCCATTCCACATTAAGTGGCTCCAAGCAGGGAGCTGATGGTTGTGTTGACTGCAGCACAGCTCTGCCAAACCCAGCGTAGTTTCCAGTTGGGTGGCAGAGAAGCCAAAGGCATAAGTGATTTTCATGACATCCTCAGACAAGGGCAAAGCCAAACTGTTGGACGCATCAAACAGTGTATATGCCGATTCCTCGAGCTCCTCAACATGGAGCCCCAAATTGGAGGTGACCCATTTCAGGAGCTCCTGATGTGCCTTCACATTATTACGCAGAACCAGGGCTCAGGGACTTGTGATAGCCTTATCTGGGGAAGATGAGGAAGATGCTGGTGCCATGAGTTCTATCCCTCCCTTCCGCGGGATTGATTGCTGGGTTGCTGTGACTTCCTGCAATGGGACCATGTCTGTCTCAGGGGCTTGCACCTGCTGGGAGGTGGGAGGGGGAAGTTCCTAAGGCTGATGGCCTTTCTGAAGTCCCCAAAACTGACAGGACAGCTGAAGTTTGGAAATCAGGGCATCATTCACTGTCCCTGCAGCCACTCTGGAGGGTGCAAGATTGTGGGTGAGGGTGGCGCTTTCAGGGCTTGTCCTGACAACAGAGAACCCTGTTCAATATTGGCCTTGAAGGTCTCTCAGGCTCCATCTGGTGACTAATAACGGGAGTACCTCTATCTTTGCTCTCTGCCCGGCGATAAGAGCTACATGCTTGCAAGAATCCACCTGAGCAGAATGAGTATCGTCTCAGGGCCTCGGAGAGTGTTGTAGGCTGGCAGACTGGCAACAGGAACTCAACAACTGACACCGCTTGAGATGACAACGAGACTCAGAACTGGAACAAAATGAGAATCAGGTCCTATAGCCCACAGACCTCTGTGACCAGAAAGATCAACAGTATGGAGACCTACACAGGAGTGACCAAGATCATCAATGCCAATCATCTGAGCAGTGCCAAGACCCTGGAGAAGCAGGTTATCCGCCACACTGCCCAAGATAAAGGGCAAAAGCTTCAGCCTGTCCACATCAAGGCTCTAGCGAGTACTTCCCCCAGTCCTGCCTCCTGTGCCCATAGTCAGGGGAACAAAAGGGCGAGTGTGTGAAGTCTGTCCCCACTATTTGAAGCTTGAAGGCTTCTTGCTGGAGAGCACTGGCAGGACAGTGCTTTGGGAGGGAACCAGGACTGCAGAGATGGAGACAACTGGGAAGGGCCCAAAATGGGCTTCCCCCTTAATCATGCTACTACCTGAGTGGGTGCCACTAGCACGGGCAAGGCCAGAATGACTTGTACTGCCTGAAATACCTCTAGTGTAGATGGTGCTTCCACGTGCTACAATCTTTCATTGCTATCTGGTGTCACTAGAGTGAGAGGGGGAGGGCTGGGCTGCTCTGCCCGAGTTGGTCCCCAACTCCCCAATGGAGATGTTGACCTGCCCTCCCTGGGTCTTGGCTCTCCTCCCGACTTCCTTTTGCCCTTACGGGAAGTTAGGGAACAACTCTTCACCAGAGTCTTCATCTTTTGAACCAGAGGCGGTGAGAGGGGAACAATGTCATCCTGATGATGGCACCAGCAGAACACTCCATACCAACGTCATGATGCTCGAGGCAGAGTCTGATCTGGTCTCCGGTGCTGGGGTCAGTGCCAAGTCTGACTCAAATAAGGGTGCCCTGAGGCAAATGCCCCTTTCCTATTTCATTCCAGGCTTGAAGCATTTGCAAATACAGAACTTTTCGCTAATGCGTCCCACACCTAAACATCTCAGGCAGCTGTTGTGCAGGTCACTAACAGGCATGGGACACCTGGACTCTAGATACTGTTTGAAGCCTGAAGACTAGGGCATGCCTTACTCCTAGGCTACATCCCATCTGGTACAGTGCCAACTTGCTAACAATTAACTAAGGAAGCTACTGAGAGAACAATACACATTAAGCATAGACTGTCACAGGAATAGCAAAAACAGGCTGAAGAACGGCAATTCAATTGCATCATCACTGGCTGCAAGAAGGAACTGGGGGTGGGAGAAGCACACAGCATCCCTTATACTGTGCCATGGAGCGTCACTCTAGGGATCACCAGAGCCACTCCCTTATGGGTACTGCTGAGTGAAAAGCTTCCAGCACTGGTACATGTGGCGAGCACACACATCTGAAGTGGAATAGACATGAATAATCACTTGAAGAACTGTAAGCTTCGTTAGCTAACCGTGCTCTTAAATTGTGCACACGGGGTTTGTACACTTGATGAAGTGCTCACCAGTGAGCATCAAGACCTTTCCTACTGCACATTCTTAATACAGAATTTTCAGATACATGTCTATTAAATCATCAGCTTGCAAGCTGTGTGCTGGAATTCCCACGTGGGTCACAATCCTGTTTTAATGGGGTTGCCAGGGCTGGCATTGAATTGCTGGGGACCAGGGCTGAAATTGGACCTGCGTCCCACTACCCTGGATGGGGGGCCAGGGGGAAGAGAACAAAGCTGAAGCCCAAGGGCTTCAATCTTTGGCAGCAAGGCACAGGTTTCAGGACCCCAGGGCTGAAGCCCTTGGACTTCAGCCCCCCATACTGAGAGCAGTGGGGCTCAAGCTTTGGTGTTCCCCTCCATCTCGCCTGGGGTGTCAGGGCTCAGGCTTCAGTCTCCTCTCCTGGGATCATATAGTAGTTTTTATTCTCAGAAGGGAGTCATGGTGTAATGAGGTCCGAGAACCATGGTGTTAAATCAAACCCACTTTCCCTGAGCAAAACAAAGTAAGGACTCTCTCACTACTAACTTATAAATGTCATCTGCTTTAGCCACATTCATTAAATATGGGTAGAATTTTTACATGAGAAATCCCTCATCCATATACATGCTCTCCTGTAATTCAGGAGCAGGTGAAAGGACTTTTGCTCAAACTTTCCTAACAAAATTCACCTTGAGCATGGAAAAGTTCAAGTAAAAAGTGTGTACTATGAAAAGATACCAGTACAATCACTTGCAGACAGAGTTGTTTTGCAACCTAAAATAGTGCTGGCTACTAATGCCTACAAGGATATTACTAAATGTGCAAATTGCAGTCACTCATTAAAATATATTAGTGTGGAAACACAAATTGTAATGATCATTTAACACAGTGAAAACCTCGGAAAATGGAGAATTACTTTCTTTTTAGAAGAGAGACAAGTAGGCATTTGCTTTTTATTCCAGAAGTTTCATTACCTCTGTGCTACGTATAGAATACTATTTACCTGCCATCCATTCAATAAAGAGATTATAGTTGCTCTTCTCACAGGTAGCACCCATCATTCGAATGATATTAGGATGGTTCAGATGACTCATCATCCTTATCTCTTCTCTCAGTGCTTCGACTACCTCTTCCTGCTCAGATGATGTGTTCCTGACATACGTCACCTATTTCATAAAAACATTTACATTTTATTTTAGATAATAGTTTTGAATTTAATGTCAGCTGCATTTACTTAATTGTTAACTTGATTTTGGCATGTTAGATTCAGATTAATGTAGAGATTAATTCAGATTAATGAAGATTCCAACGGCATGAGAGGGCGCTGCGGCGTCTGCGTGGCATGGCAGAAACTGCTAGAAAAAGTCTCCTGTCGCCGGCGCAAGGACATGCCAGCACCCAGAGTGGAGCACCCATGGGGACCACTGGAAGAAGAAGCTGGCTTTTAAGTTGGCTCCTGCCTGCTGCCCCCACTTCTGGGGAACTGGCTGCTGCCCCTTGCTGCTGACTCTGATACAGAGCCAGCTGCGCAGGGTGGCAGCCCGCTCCCTGGGAGTGGAGCGGGAGTTTGCATGTATAGTTCACAGTAACCGATAAGCCAGGGTAACCATTTAAATTATTATTCTATTTCATCTTATTCTAATTTTCAAGATTCTAGAATAAAATAATCAGCGGAACAAGCAATGGCTCACAATGCAGGGCATTGTGAATCTGCAGATAATGTCATAAAGGGCAAATATTATTACAATCTGCTCCAAGTAAATATACCTTTGTTCAATTTCTTTCCTCATGTTCTTTCAGTCATTAAACATCTAGAAAATACTGAAGTAGAACATATACCTGTTTCACTGCCATTAATGTCCCTGTCCCTACATCTTGAGCTTGATAACAGGATGAAAATGCTCCAAGTCCTATTTGCTGACCTTTGAGCCATTCCACATCTTCTCTATAATGGTGCTTTGCTTTGGTATGTCCAGGCAGTGTTTCTGGAGTCTGCAAATTCAATTAAGATTAACTAGTTAAAAACTTAAAGTGCCTATATGAAAATTATGACTTTTAAAGTAAATTAGGGACAACAGTCTGAAATTTTATCAGTTGATGCATTTCCCTTAATCACCCTTAAACTTGAGATTACTACTCCGGACAACATGTGATAGCTAATGCCAAACATGGTCATTGTATATAGAGATTGTAGTTGACTATAAACGGCAAGAACCCAGTTCTTGTATACTCCAGTAAGAGGCTTTTTGAAATACAACCTAAATTATCTATTTTTAAATAATTGTTTTCAAACCAATTCTGTGTTTAATAAAATGCATCTTAAATTTAAACACAAGCTGAAAAAAGGGCTCAAATTCATACATTACTGTTACCTTATTATTAAACAGCACTTAGAAAGTCCCATTTGAGATTGGATGCCAATATACCAACATATAAAAGAGTCCCTGTCCCAAAGACCTTGTTATCTAAACCTACAAGACAGAGTCAGAAGGAAAACAGGGGCACTGAGTGGAAGTGACCTTTCCCTCTATATTTTATCTATACTGACCTCATCTGTTCTCATAGTTTCAATTAACATGTAGCTGGTAAGAGCTAAATCAATCTTTCCACCCTAACCTCTACTCATCTTGTATGTCTGACATATTATACTGAATGTGTCACCAACTCTTGAGTGACCAATTCTTGCCTGGATCCAGCCCCCGAGAATCAGGCCCTCACCCCTAGCGTTGGGGTGCCAATGGTGGTGCTCCAGCCTCCCTGCTGCCCCTCTGGGGGCTGGTGCTCACAAAATCTACTAGGCTGGGCCCTATTATGCTCTGGTGTACAAGGATAATGGAGGGAGTGTCTTGCTCCTTTTCAGTTGGGGCCACAGTGAGGTTTTATCCCCACTTCTCACTTGTGTGCGGCCCCTGACTGATTTTTCTGTGGGTCAGTGGCCCCTGACCCAAAAAAAGTTCCCCACCCCTGTTCGAGGGGAAGGAAATGTGTCCTCCTTATCAAAGCTGTCCTTACCATTTGTGTTACCCTTTGCAGCCTGAGCACCTGAACCTCCACCCCTTGTTGGGGACGGGGAGCTGCTCTGCCACATTGTGTACTTAAGGCTCAATGGGAGGGAGAAGTTAGGAGCTGTGGAGAGGCAGGAGAAGGCAGGGAGGCTGGTGGGGGAGGGCAGAGCAGGGGCAGGCTCTGGGGCAGAACTGCAGCCTGCTGAAAGGGGAAACAACTGGTAAAATGTGCCGGCAGCTGGACATAGCCTACAGAGAGCTCAGAGATGGGGCTGCTGGAACCAGTGCTGGCTGTGGCTGCGTAACATCCCGTGACTAGGCATACGCAGCACCTGGTGCCCCACATTTAGTGGTGCTTTCCCTGTATGCCTAAGGATGGCCCTGCTCTCTGTATCTGTACACCGTTGAGAACACACTACATGTTCATTAAAATAATGGCAATTAACTGAAACATGGGCTTATTGGAGAACTACAAAACAAAAACAAACCCCCAAACCACAATATACTCACATCCTGCTGAATAATTATGATATCTTCACCATTTTCAACCTGTAGTTGGGGAACTACTGGTAGGGCATCTTGAGATGCTGACATTGCCATGGCAATAGCTAAAGCCTCCTCTTCTTCAGCTTCCATCTTTTCCTTGCATTTTTGATTATGATTTACATCATCTTTGTAAGTATCATCATTTTCCACCCGTTCAGGAGAAAGAACTGCAACTTCAGACTTGAATGTAACCGTGCCATCGCTTGTAGGCATAGAGGCTTCAAGTAAGTCCTCAATACTGGAATTGAGCTCTGCATTGACATCCAATTGACTACTCTTCTCCTCTACTGGTGTGAACACTGTCTCTCCACTTGGTATGACTGCATTACTACAACTGCTACTGACGTCACACTGTACAATACCATTCAGCTCAAGTGTCATATTAGTTTTTGAGGCTTCTCCTGGCCTGTTTGCATCGCCTGGAGCAGGTCGAGATGGCTTTGGCCTGTGTATGTGACTGGATGGCACAGCCCTCGCATGGGTAAAAACTTGGGAAAGTTTCTCTGATTCTTTATTTTCAGAACAGTTTCTTTCAATGTGTAGAGAATGTTTCCGTTGTGTTTGAGGAGAAACTGAGGGTATTTTGCAGGGAATGAATCCCTGTCTGACTTTAGACACATCTGTTACAAGGCCAACTGGTACAGTTGGGGTTGAGGGAGAGGGTGACATTGGGAATAATGACTGGGGGTGACTGGATGAGGGAGAAAAGTTCAAACACTGACTATGGGGTCTGGCTTTTGTTTGAATGGCCGGCTTTGGTTGCTCAGTGGTTACTGCTGAAACAGGAAGTCCTAAAGAAATGTCAGCCAGTGTCTCAGAAATGTCCTCTGGACTGGCACTCAATTTTTTATTACCCAATCCTCTTTCAACTTTCCCTGATAACTGAACAGTATTGTTAGGAGTATTACTTTGTGTTGTTTCTGGCGAGTTATCTGGGGCGCAAGGCTGCATAAAGTCATTACACCTGCATTCCACAGAATGCACCTCTTCCATGCCTAGTTGGATGGCTTCTGCAATCTCCATTTCATCTGCTATTGCCAACAATCGTCGTCGCATTCTTGTGTAATGAGTTGAGTTGGTCACACTCAACATTTCTAACAGTTTTACAAACACATGGGGTACTCTTGCAACCATTCTTGCAGCACTCAGAAATACTCTCCGGGACAATTTACCCACCATTGAGTGGGAATTATCAATAGACTGCAAAGCAAAATTTAAGAGGGACAGCAGCTTCTTATACCTAAAAATAAACAAATATTATATATAAATATATAGTATATGCATGTGTGTGTATACATATAGAAATACTGTTAGTTAATGCTCATATGTGCGGATATAGAAGCAATCTGCATGATATATAATAGATAAATACATTGACAGCCAATGTATTTATTACTGCATGAGTGTTTCAGAATATGGTTTTAGTATGAAAGGCAAATTTTTCCAGGCTGGCAACTAGCTGTCTAAATTCTATCTATAGTCATTTATGCATGCAAAAGCCAACCCTTTGCATTAGATAACTTTGGCAGCCATTTTTCAAGACCTGTCCAACAAGTCAGTTACAGAAAAGAAAAGAAATACCTGTCTACTACAGAATCAGCTTGTAAAACATCTCCACTGACAATGTGAGGGTAAAATTCTCCAGGGAATTCCAATAAAAGCCTGTCTATAAGACAAAGACGTCCAAGTAGCGCTTGCCAGTTGTTCGGTTCAGTCTCAGTTCCCAGAATACAATTTAAGATGTAATCAACACCACCAATACCAATGGACCCTATGAAAAACAGTTTAAGATCAGAATTAAATCTGTTATCCCCAGCCAAGACTCTATAAAGCTAGGTTTTGATCTACCAGAATTTATTGAAAGGTAAAGACAGCATGGTTGTAAAGTACATAGATACAGAACAATTTTGTCAGAATTGATTCCCCCACAACAAGGAGAACGTTCTCAAAGCAACACAGTTCCCTTTACAATACCGAATTCCAATACATTCTTCAATATAGCTAAAATGATTCTTAATGTTTGCTTACAGTCAAAAACATATGTTTATAATTGTTTAGGTATAACAGAGCTGTTATTACCAGATTTAAGTATTTCTCTACCAACTGCTAGCTCTCCTGCTTGGCCTTTACACATCTCCAACAGCGTTGAAACTGAAAGCTGACTTGTGCGGCTATAAGGAAAGGAAAATCAAAAGTAAATCCTGCAGTTTATATTTTTAATTAACAGTTTCATCATTAACATATCTGGAATAGACCTATCAATAGACTGGAGATTATTTGATATTCTTCATTAATAAATTATGACAGAATAATTTCAGTGTGATTTCACATAATTTGTAACCCTCTACCTTAAATAGACTTTGGTATTGCTCACCTAGAATAATATATTGTCTTAAAATCTCCTGTAAAATTTACCACCACCCATTCTCTGTTGCACATCATTCAAATCTAACAATTTCTGAATTTTTATATTTACTGGGGAGAATCCTTTTAGTATAAAAAAAAAAATCTGTTGATACAACCTTACCTACCTATATGAATGGCCAAATCTAGGAATCCAACAATACTCCTTTTTTTTTCCTTTAAACAAATAAAAGCTTATTTCTTCTAACGTCATTCCATTACAAAGTAACCATTGATCTCAAAAATGTAAGTGGAATGGATCACCATTCCATCTCTATTAATGAGGCTCTTACTACATTTAAAAGGCAGAACCGCAGCAGTGGGGGACCCAGAGCAAGCAGGGACTGTTTCAGTCCCTGCTTGAGCTGGGTCTTGTGCTACATCTCCGCCTTTTAAATGCAGTAAGAGCCAGGTGGCCCTTATTACATTTATAAGGTAGAGCTGCAGCACTGCTGCACCTCTGCCTCCCATGTCCCTCCAGCGCACCATGGAGACTGTGCTGGGAGGAACAGCCTTTTAAGCTGGCTCCCCACATCACCAGCTCCTGTTCTTCCCCCTTTCCACCCCCACCTCTGTGACTCTGATACAGAGGCAGCAAATGAGGGGAGGATGTGAGTAGTTAACTTGACTACCTGATAAGCCTAGGCTTATCAAGTAGTCAACTATTCAACTACTCTTTTACATCCCTATAATGAACCAAATATTTATGGTGTTCTCACAATGGCTAGTTTTATTGATTTACTAGCAAATTAGTTTCAGCAGCGGCTGACTTGGGGACCCTGGGGGCAGAACAGCTGGGGTGCTGTCGGGTTGGTCTGGTAGTATCGCTCCTCGGCTCTGCCCCAGGCGTCCCCAAGTCAGCCGCCACTGAAACTGACCAGCTGCTGACTCCGGGAAGTCCAGGGCAGAGCAGCTCTGCCTTGGGCTTCCCAGAGTCAGCCGCTGGTCAGTTTCAGCGGCGGCTGAATTGGGGACAGCTGGGGTGCTGCCAGGTTGGTCCCGCAACGCCGAGGAGCAGCGCTACGGGACCTACCGGCAGCACTCCAGCTGCTCTGCCCCTGGCTTCCCCAATTCAGCTGCTGGTCAGTTTCAGCAGCGGCTGACTCGGGGAAGCCGGGGGGCAGAGCAGCTCCAATGGTCCAGCTGCCCGGAGCACTTCCGGGTTCCTGATGGTGCCGGACCATCAGGAGTGCCGGACCAATGGAGTTTCACTGTATTAATTATTTTGCATTACGGCAATGTCTGGAGGTCCCTAACAAGAATCAGGGTGCAACTTTACTATTCACTGCACAAACAGCTAAAATAGTTCATACTCCAGAAGCCATAATCTAGAATTATAATATGGAGTCCTACATGAATAAGTACTACAGAGGAGGAAATAGCACTACGTCAGGGCAATTCAGATAACCAAGATGATAAAGGATGGTGGTAATATGCACCCAAAATTTCAAATCAGTATTTGCTCAGAAAGAAAAGATAGGCTCCGTAGAGTCAATAAAAAAGTATGCTGCATTTGCTAAGTACTGCACATACTGAAAAATTATTGAGTTGCCTCCAAAACACAATGAGCAGTCCTGTGGCACCTTAGAGACGAACAAATGTATTATATCATGAACTTTCAGACTCTACAGCACAGCTAGAGTTCTATCAGGGTAATTTGGTTACTACAAAACAATTTCTCCGAAGACTTCCATAACACATTTATAAACCTACTTCTGATATACCCGTTTTAAGCTATAGCCACCAAAAGTTTACACACTCACTGCTTCTACATGGAATTGAAGTCCTGAATGCAGTTTTAAAAGATTATTGAATACAGCTTGGACCTCCCTGGTCTAGCATCGTAGGGACCTGACTGGTTCCGAACAAGAGAATCTGCCGGACCAGCAGAGGTCTCCTGCCACCAGCCCCCAAGCCTATCACCCGCTGCTGGCAGGCTGCCCCAGCAGGCAACCCTGCCTCTCCTTCCCCCTGAATCTGGCTAGGCTGCTGGCTCCCTGGGTGGCATAGGTTCCTGCCACGGGGCTCTCACCCGGCCCTACGCTCATGAGGGTTGCCACAGGGACTCTGACCCCACCCTGCCCTGGGGCTCCAGCCTCATCCCTGAACTCCTGGAGGCTGTTGTGGGGTTCCAGACCCAGTCCCATGCTACACCCAGCCGAGCTGCTAACCCTGATGTCCAGCCCAGCTGGCCCTCCTGCCCTTAGGCTCCGAGGTTCTTTGGTCCAGGAGCATCCATACTCCCGCCGGACCAGAGAGTGCTGGACTTTGGAAGTACAATCTGTACTTGAAGACATAGGGAAGCAACCACCGTACCTGTTGGCATCTGCACATTTAACTAATATAGTCTCTACAACTGGCTTGAGAAGTTGCTGCAGTTTTGTCCTTTCTGCCAAACTATGACAAGGCGTGTAAACCAGCATGGCTCTTAATGTTTTCTAAGAGGGGAGAAAAAGAAATATGAAGTCAAATTAGCCACACTTCAGCTCATTATAAAATGTTTATAAATAGGGATGTAAAATCCTGTTTAATTAGTTAACCAGTTAAACATTAAATGATGGCGGTCAGGTAGACTCTGCTCCACTGCTCCAGCGCCATGGGATGGGAATCGGCAGGCTCATGCTGGGTGGAAGCGAAAGCAGAGGGGTAGGGTTAGCCAGCAGCCCGTCCCACCCTCTACTGCCACTTCCACTCCCTATTCCTCTGCTGCTGCATAAGGGTGATGCTTACCAGGTAACTGGTTAACCTCTCACCCCCGCCCGTTCTCACCCCTAATAGGTTTAAATAATGCACATGAAACAGTGCTTTTCAGTCTGACGTTCAAAGGATTAATTCCCAACTACTATACATGCTTAATTAATGTAAGAATTACAACCAGCTTCTCAGACTGAGTATTAACATTATAGTACCCTAAATTACTGTATCGGACATCCTGAAAATATCTGACCAGATCCTCAGCTTGTCAAGTCAGTGATGCTGTGCCAAATTCACATCTACTGAAGATCTTCTCAGACAATGTTAAGAGCTGAATTGGGTCTGACTTTTAGCTGTGATGAGTACCCATAATTCCCATCAACTTTGCTTGGAGTTGTGAGCACAAAGAAGTTCTACAAATCAGCTTCCAAGTTACTTTGCAAAAATGTCAAAATATGGCAAGTGAACAACTACTTACTAAAGCAGCAACATACACTTTGTAGACAGGGTCAGCACAGACCATTGACAGCACACTGCAGCAGGATTCCACTACAACATCTCCTGAGATACTGGTCTGAGATGATCCACTAGCTGCTCCCAGAGCTCCAGCACTTGTGTTGTTTCCACTGTTGCTTCCAGAATTTCCAGTGCTTTCACCATTAGCCAGTAATAGAGCACCACTAACATCATGGGAAAGACGTCTAAGAGCCATCTCCCGTATATTCCAGTTTCTAGAAAACAAGCAGCCAACTAACTCCATTCCAAATACCTAAAAAAGTAAACATATTCCATTTGACCTGGTTGCAAACATAGCATTACAAGCTTAAGTACTGCATTTTAAGAAAAATCAAAAAAGGTTTTAAAGTGAAAAAGTCATCTTAATCTTTTATGACAGCAGATCCACTAACAATATCTGTTGTCATACAAAATGAAATACTTTGAAAGGTAATAAATCCTTAGCTATATTTTTGAAAATAGTTATCTTTCCCCATTACATTTAAAAAATATATAATTCTAAAGCCAATTACAAACGGTTAGTGAGCTTTACAGGGAGTAGTTTCCTTTGCTTCTTTCCTATACTAAGTAGGAAAATACTTTCTGCTTTAATATTCAGATTGGCAGTTCTGCTGATAAAGACTCTCTATCCACAGAATAGGTACTGAGACACTGGAAGTTCCCACACACAACTTTCCTGAAAGTGTCTGATTGATGGACACTTCAGCTGGTCCTCTCTTTAGAGGTTAGGGAGTATTTCGTCTTTCATGGCATTTCTTGGCACCACAGTTAATGCTGCCAACAAGAATGTCTATTAGTGAAAATTATGTTTGTGAAGTGACACCTGTTCACTAACAATTAGGACCAAAATCATCAGCTCTTTCATTTATCAGGGTTGTGATATTTTCCAATCTGAAAAATCCCAAAGAAAAGACAAGATTGGGGGTTGAAAAAGTTTCTTGGGAAATATTTATTCATTTTTACAAGCAACCAACTATGAAGCCAATGTGGTTCAGAATAATTTTTGGAGTCCAGGTTGAACCTCTCTGATCTGGCACCCTCAGGACCTCATCGGTCCTGAACAAAGGAGTTTGCTTGACCAGTGGAGATCATTTCCTCATACTATATTTAAAAAATGAGGAACCAGGAGATGCTTCACAAAATGGGCTTTGAAAAAATTTGTAAAAGGAAGAACAAAGCTCTGTGTTGTGCTTGCATTAAAATCAAACGAGGGGTAATACCTTTCCAAAGCATCTGCTGGCCAATATGCACAACAACAGTGGCATCTTTGGAGGAAGAAACAAGACCTGGCACAAGTAGTTTTGTACAAACAACTACGGGGATGGCCTTATAAAAAAGCAGGGAAATCCCACCTCAAAATGATAAACTGTTTTAATTTGAAATTTTCTTTGTAAAGTTACCTGAATCCATGGCTCAGCTAAATCTTTGTAGGTGGAAGGGATCTGCTGAACCCCATAATGAGTAAGATTAAAATTACTATCTTGTGTTCTCCTTTGTGATGTAGCTGTAGGCTGCTGCTGAGTTTGCTGTTGAACCACTCGGAGAACTGAAGGAGAATCCACAGGGCTTGGCAATTCATGACTACAAACAAAGAAATATTTAATGTGGATGAACATATTAAACATTTTAAAGCTCTGTACTTTAACTACATGTCTAGAAATGTGAGATTCAGTTGGTTCAGAAAACTGAATGCTTACCTATAGAAATCATGAGACCTCCACTTAGATCTGCAAAGAGGGCATATAAGTGGCTCTCTGTTTCTTCTACATTCTTCTGCCCCTGCAATGTAGAAACCATAAAACAACATGATGACTAAAGTATATTATAGACTTATGGGAATATAAAAACAAATGTATTATTATAAAAATAAAATTAAATAGTAAAATTTACTTTAAATCAGAATATATCCTTTTCTTGCTAAGGATAATAAATGGAGTGCTAAGTTCAGCTGTCTGCAGCATACCATATAGCTTCAAAGACATAATCAAGGAATATTCAACCAACTTCTGTCAGTGAAAGAGAAGCTTTCAAGCTTACACAGAGCTCTTCCTCAGGTTTGGGAATGGTACTCAAAGAGTCATAGCTAAGTACAGGGTTGAACAGATGGTTAACGAGAAAGCATTAATTGAAAAAGACTATTTAAGGTGAAGTGAGCAGTTAAAACTCCTTTGTTGTGTGGGCAGCAGTTAAGTGGCTTGCAGATATTATAATAAAAGTCATAAATCTAATACCATGTATCATTAGACAATTGCAATTCTACTCCATAAAAATCATATCCCGAAGGAAATATTTCCAGAGCACCCTCTTCTGCCTGCAAACTCCACAACCTTGCCAAAGTAATCATCAGGAGCAAGCTCCCCACCACATATACTTGGAGACACCAATTCAAAGCAATACCTGATCCAGTCATAACTGATGCAAAACCTGCAGCCATGTTTCCCCTTCTTCAATGAGCCATTGCCTCTCCCACACATCTTTCAAGCTCCATGGGCCCTACATACGTATATCCCAACAAATGGTTACCTCAGCCTGTCCACTAAATGCCCCAACCATCACTATGTGGGTGAAACCAATCACTATGCTCCTAAATAACACACAAAAGTGATAAAAGACAAAAGCAACCTATTGGCTATGGGCAAATAACTTTCCACAAAACACTCACTCTGACTTCTTGGTGCTCAAAGGAAACCTGCAGAACTCCTTCAAAAGACAAGCCGGGGAGCTAAAATTCATGGCTTTTACTAGACACTAAAAGTCATGGACTCAAAAGATATTAGATTTATGGCTCATTATACCAATCTAACTCCTTGAAGGACAAGTTTTCAAAACTCTGATAGCCTTCACACCACAATGTGACAAAAATCATGAAAAACACCGTTTCAGTGACAAAATATTTTCACTTCCAAGAGGGACATTTTTCTTTACACTTCCCTTTACTGTCATCCATCATACAGTGTGTACCACGGGAGGCTTTTATTCACTTTTGAACTCCAAGATGTTACTGTAGAGTTAAAAGTGTTAATGGCTCACATCACCTTAAGGTGCAAGAGACCATTTAACTCTTTAAGATCAACAAATGTGTTCCACCTTTAATTTAGCAGTGACAATGTGGATACTATTCCCAGACCTGAGGAAGTGTTCAGGTACAGAAGTTAGTGTAATAAAAAAAGATCTCATTCATCTTGTCTTTCTAATATCTTGGGACCAAGATGGCTAAAATTACATTTTACATTTCAACCACACTGTAACAATGTGGCTTCTCTAAGGCAACTTTCTTCATTTAGGTTAACCTCAGTATTATTCCATCTTAATATCCAATAGTTGATGGGGTTTCACTGTGCTCTCCACAAGCAACACAATGAAACATATAGCTTCATTCATCTTTCTGCTCTACATTTTTATTATAAAGCTGTTAAGCTTTGATGCATTCTTGTTTCAATACCACTTTCTGAAATTCAAGTTAGGCCATATTGCAGATTGTTTGCATATTTAAGGTCACCAGCAATAAATGTAAATAAAACAATGACATACAAATTGACATGCAGTGATGATGTAACTTATTCCTGCAGCCATCTTCACATACAGTCAGACTCTCTTCATCCAGCATGCCTAACAAACAAATTGGGCACATCTGTTCTTCTTCATCCTTCATACTGTAAAAACAAACATTAGCAATATGAAGAATTGTACAGATCAGAATCTAATAAAGGTATTAAAATAAATATTGATCAATAATGATCAATGCTGGTTGTTATAATACTCTATTAGCCTCATATTACATTTAAAAGGTTAAGACCAAGAGTTAGGAGCGTCAGTGAGTGGCATGATTTTTAGAAGTAGCTTCTATTACAATCAATGTGCATAGCACTCGGCACTCAGAAATAGGAGGTCAAACAGTTAAACGTTTACTTAGAAACAACTTTAGGAAAACACAATTCTGAAAATCTTGACTTAAAGAAATATGATTGGAACAATTAAGAAATCATTAATGACTTATACATTGAAACAAAGCATTTTTTCATCAGATTGCATCCACAACTCAAGACATTTGTTCAAAAGTTGCTCTTTAGACTATCACAGCAGGTCTCAAATACTATTTCACAAACATGTAAAACTCAAAAAACAAATTATATATATCAAGCAAGTGTAAATAGTTATAGCATTCTCATATATAACAATATACTTATCAGAACTATTTTCATCATATCAGAACACCAAATTTTTATCAACTAAATTTTAGATGTGGTTTCATTTTGTTTTCTACCACTAAACAATTACTTTAATGTCCAATACTCTGACACTAAAGAGTTTATGACCGTACTTAAATTACACCAACAATGCATAAAAAAAGCTGAAATTTACTCATCCATAAAACAGTTTTCAAATATGCACAAACATATATTTTAATTATAATCATTAAAAGACAGCTTATTAGTTATAACATTGTATGCATTAGTTGAAAAAAAAATCTACATTTGTCTGGTAGCAGTAAATTAAGTTATTACTGTAAAACTGTATACATTTATTTTATTTATACATTCATTGTACCTTACATAATTACCTATTTTCTAAAAAATTTTAAATTGGAGAATTTTTTTGGCAGATCTGAAAAATCCACACAAGTAAATTTACAGCAAAAATGTTCAATTCTACAATATCATAAAAAACATAAATTTCATCATGATCATAACCATATTATACTTTTTACTTTAAAAAATTAATAGTAAATCATAAATTGAAATTAAGTACTGTAAACGTTAAGACTATGTAAGCTTTTTATGATGAAATTGAAATGAAGTAATACAGTGACTATTTATATATATGATGTCAGAATGGCTTTACTATAAAACAGTCACAATACATTTTGCTATATCAACAGCTGTGTGGATTCTCTTAACCTGTAGCTTAATAATCACTATTATAAAATAATGCAACAACATAATGAAATTAATCAAAAAGCTATCAAATTTAGTTATTCCTACAGTAAGTCTTCACAAACATATATTTAACTAAAGGAATTAATCTGTCAGAAGAATATTTCAGGGAAACAACCCTATGCATTTAACAGGTTTGTGTGTATTTATACATAAAAATATGTTTACAATGAAATAGTCTGACAATTAGAAAAAATGCATAAACACAAGACAACAGGAAACCATGCTGATGTCTAAATACCTAAACTAAAACCATGCCTAAATATATTAATGTTGCCAGATGAACACTATAGTTTAAAGTAATGTACCAAGACTATTTGTTAACAAGATTCTATTTTATACTAAGGTACGAAAGCGTCATTTTTGCTTTCTTCTAAGCATCCTCTGGGGAGCATTCACCCTAATTTATTTAATCCATGTACCGAAATTCACAGAAAACATTTTTAAAAAATTAAGCATGTAAGACTAATAAAATAAATGTTAATCATTTTAGCCCCCTAACAACTTTACAAGATCTATTAAACAATAAAAATAAAAATGTGTAACGGTTTTTCAAAGAATCATTAGCTTTACTAAGCTTAAGCACTGCAAATATAATAAATATGCTTCTTGTATATGGCATATGACAAAATGAGCCACACTGAAAAAGGAAATAACTAAACTATTTTAAAATGATTTTTTTTTAAATAATTGTACATATGGCTCAAAAATGAATTTATGCAGATGCATTACAAGCTGTGTTATGTGGTCCTGTGCCAACCAGAAAACTTTAAAAAACCAGCATTTTTAATCTTCATTGAAAGTCTGGTTTATAGTCCAGTTCGTGTGGGGACAGGAGACTTTGTGTGGCTCCCTGGATGTGGCAACATACTCCTTCTGCTCCTAGGCAGAGGAATGGCTATATGGGCTCTGCATGCTGTCCCTGTCCTGTCCCGAGTTCTGGCTCTGCAGCTCCCATTGGCCAGGAATCAGGCGGAGGGCTGCTCCAGCCAGGCTGAAGTGCACCTCCCCTTTCCCCCTCCGTTAATCAGCTAACCAGTTAACACTACAGTTAACCAATTAAACAGGATTTTACATTCCTTGCACAAAATTGCCTAGCCATGCCACCACTTAGAAGGAGCAGGGACACGTCACCACTTGCTGGGAGCTGCTGGAGAGGAGCGCTGCCCAGATCTGGCACCCTGAAGCTTTCCTGTGTCTCAACCACTACCCCAAGGTCCCTCCTGTGCCCAAAACTGCCTCCCAGAGCCTGATACCCTGAATTGTCTTCTGCGTCCCAATCCCCCCAGCCCTGAGTTCTCCCCATGCCCAAGCTCTATATCTGAGCCTGAATCCTACAACCTTCTCCCCTGCATTTTGAATCCCTCAACCCCAGTCTGGAGCCCCTCATGTACTCCAAACCCCTCAGCTCCACCCCAACTAAAGCCCTCATCCCCTCCCACACTCAATTCCTTGCTCCATCACACATCTCCTCTGAATCCCTCTTTTCTGGCCTCACCTAAGTCTGCACCCTTAGCCCAGACCTTGTATCCCCACACTCCCCCTCCCCCTTGTTGCCTTTATCACAAAGAGACAGCAAGGGAGGTGAAAAGGAGGCGGTGCTTGAGGAAGGCGGCTTATAAACCGGTCCCCACCCCCTTCCCCAGCCCCAGCCCCAGCCAATTTTGAAATGTATAAGAGTCCTTGCTGGGGCTCTTATAAGTTTCAAAGCTGGCATGCCGCGTGGAGCCCGGGGCCAGCAGAGAGTGCTTCCCCTTTGAAATGTACAAGAGCCCCCAGCTGACCCTGGGCTCCACCTGGTGTTCCAACTTTGAAAAGTACAAGAGCCCCAGCGGGTACTCTTGTACATCTCAAAGTTAGCCACCACTGGGCATCTGCCCCATCCCACAAAGCAGGAGCTGGGGAAAACCGGCTTTTAAGCCGACTCCCTTCAGCACCCCTCTTTTTCCTCTCCTTTGCTGCCTCTTTGTGATTGAGGTAGCAGGGGGGAAGTGACTAGTGAACTAGTAGGTCGACTATCCAATAAGCTTTTGCTTATCAGATAGTTGACTAGTCAATTAGTCGCTTACATCCCTACCTGGAACTTTCAAGCATATATTCATAGGAACACGACTGTTGCTCCTAAGTGATGTAGCTTGCTTTCAAAATTATTTGCACAGGAAAAAAAAATAAGGTATTTCTACTTTTGTGAACATATGCATGCATGCTGAATATGAATTCATGTACACACACAAATACATCACTTTTGAGTGTTAATGTGTACTCCCGTCTTTAACATGATTGGATTTTCATTTTGAAAAAGGAACAAATTCTCTACAAAAGATCAACATCTAACACATTTTCTAACAGGTCTTGTAAATTCAGTATGGCCTTGTTGCTAACAGGATGACCGATGTAAACTTGATTTTTTTTTTTTTTTGCATCCAGAAAATGGTTTTACGTGTTTTAAAGTGGAAGCTGTTTTAAACCATGCAAAATAAAATTCAATTGTATATAAATCTCCAAAAATGGGAGCAGGGACTAGGGGTAACGGCTAAAGAACAAAGCTTTTTAATTCTTTTAGAAAAGCACTAACCTGTTTTCTGAACTAGATGTAGAAGTACTAGATGATGACAATGTATGAGAATTTGACATGCGTGAGACAAACTTCTGGATGGTGTTACGAGATGGAGCTTTGATCCTTGAGCTACGCCTACTGTGATATTTCTGGAACAAACTCTCAACCTAACATTGGGAAAAGAGATTAACTTATTTATGCGATAAATATCTCACATATAAAAAGATTCAATATTTTGAATCTTGAGATTCAATATTTAATAATAAAATATATTTGTCTATATATCTATAACACATTATTTTTAAATTGTAACTGCAGTAGCAACATCAGGAATTTCAGTATTGTTACTTGCAAGTCATCTTAAGAAACTAGTTTACATAAAATCATCAGCTCCATTTTTCCCTCTCTATAAAAGATAATCTGGTAGAAACACTGTCAGCTTCATAATTAACTACTGAAACAACAGATAAATGATATTTCAGATGCTGATGAAAATATAAATGTAAACCAAATGGAAAAGAAGGTTTTTAGCATATTCACCGAACCAGAGATTTCTACTTTTCAATTTTTAATTGCAAAAAAATATTTTAATGTTTACATAGTTCTTGAAACTATCACTGAGAAATACTGTAACTATTCTTTTAAACCTTGGTATAGATCTTCAGTGGTTTTAAAAGCTTCCCCTAACAATCTGTAATTGCGTATATTCATACCTGCTACTAAATACATCAAAAATGCATTACCTCAAAATTCTTTAAGGTCTTCCTCCAAAGCATTGGGTCTGAGGATTCTAACTGGAACACTCGAAGCATGACAAACAGCAAATGAATACAAAATGTTCCACGCCCACAACTGCATGTCTATAAAGAAGTATATAGCAGGTTTAGGGCTCTATTGTGGCTTGATACCTACATATAAGCACATTTTTTATTTAATCATGTACACTGCCTAGTATTTTCATTGTCTAGGCACAATACAAGAACATGAATGGATGTAGAGTGAAATTAAACTTCTGAAGTCTGATTTATGTTTATATTCTTTGTCAAGAAAGATATAAATTGGATACAGCAAAATATGCTACTTCTGATATTCTTCTTAGAGGCTATAGTTATCATTCATATCAAATGACTTTATGCACTTGATCTTCATACCACTAGAATGAAGGCTATCAAAAAACATTTTTTATGCCATTTATAGGACTTTTCACCCTTTCCAAGAAATGCAAGCCTACTTATTCCCTATGGAAAAGTCATACTACCATTAGGATGGTCTATTTGGAGAAGATCCCATAGCGTATATTAATGCTATATGAGACTATTCAGAGAGATTTCCTATGCATTTGTTCTACATATACCACTAGACAGCATGTATATCTATTCCTGAAGTGTAGACCATAAGACAGACATAAGAAATTAAAAGTGCCTCCTTCTAATGGAATGTAAGGCAAGACAAAGTGACAAAATTTCAGCCAAGATACTGATTATAAATTAATATCACATCCACTGAGGGAGTGTAGAATGGGTGAAAAATATGTATGAAGCACTAACATTTACATATTACCAATGACTCTTCAGCTAAACTAAATTTATGTAACAGAAAAGTGTTTGCTAAAAACACACCTAGGCTGAGTCTAGACTGGCAAGTTTTTCTGCAAAAGCAACTGCTTTTGCGCAAAAACTTGCCAGCTGTCTACACTGGCCACTTGATTTTGCGCAAAAGCACTGACATTCTACTGTCTGAAATCAGTGCTTCTTGCGCAAATGCTTTACGTTCCCGTTCGGGCAAAAGCCCTTTTCCGGAAATGTTTTTGCGCAAGAGGGCCAGTGTAGACAGCTAAAAACTGTTTTGCGCAAAAAAGCCCCGATGGCGAAAATGGCGATTGGGGCTTTCTTGCGCAAAACTGTGTCTAGATTGGCCCGGACGCTTTTCCGCAAAAAGTGCTTTTGCGGAAAAGCGTCCGTGCCAATCTCGATGTTCTTTTCCGCAAATGCTTTTAACAGAAAAACGTTTCCGTTAAAAGCATTTACGGAAAATCATGCCAGTCTAGACATAGCCCTAACGTTTGAAGAATATTTGGCATATTATATGTACACAATATACTTTTAAAAGCTATTTTATAGAACAATAAATATCTAACTTTGGTGTATGAAATTATAACAATCTAATTTGATTCTATACAATTTCCAAACTGAGTAAAAAATATTATAGGCATGTTGGTTGATTCCTACCTGAGGTCCAATGAATACCCTATACTTGTTATCAGGGCTGTCTCCTCCAATTAAGAAAGAATTAGGTCCTATCTGCTGTAACAGATATAACCTGGCTCGCATAACTTTGTTGACGCGACGATTTGTTTCCTCAGGGCTATAGGGTGAGAAGCCATCTGGAGACGGAGCTCTTCGAGGGGGTGTTATTCTCCCACTTTGAAACTGTAACAAAATTGTTTCTAATATCAACTATTTCTCTCTTCACTAAAAATCTCTTACATATGACTTATTTAAGTGACAACAACAAGCTCAACAATGCTCCAGCACTGTCTAGAACACAGTGTGCATCTAGACTATGTTTTTCTTTTGAAAGAAAATATGCAAATTCGGCGCAAATTTGGGGAAAAAACCCTTTTTCAAAAGAACCCCTCTTCCTCAAAAAACGAGGTTTACATCATTTTTTTGAAAAAGGGTTTTTTTTCCCCCAAAAGAACAATGTCTAGAGTGCTTGCTTTTTTGAAAAAACCTCTTTCGAAAAAGCAATCAGAAGAAGATATGCACCCACACAGGAGGAAAAAAGTCCCTACCCCAAAGGGACAACAAAATTATCAAGGTACATTTGTCTTTTTCCATGCTCAAATCGAGCAGACAGCAGAGGCAGCAATATATAAGTTTTAAACATGTTTATAAAAATATTAACAGAGGAAGTAAAAATCCAGTAGCTGGTTTTTATTTTTCTTGAAATTTCTGTTAATTGATTTTATTATTCTATTTTATTTGAGTTATTTGAATTGAGAAAATATTATAGACTTTTGAAGGGCAACACTGAATACTGGTTCTATGAGATGAGAAATCTGTTCATTTATGAAGTGTATTAGAACTTTTAAAATTATAACCAGTGAGGAATAAGTTTGCTTTGAATTTTTTTAATAATCTATAGGATAAAAGGTGAAATGCCTTCCTCTTAACTATGAAAACAGATTTCCCACTTATTTTAAAGGAAATTACCCAAATCTAGTAAAGTGCATCTGTTTTCACTTGAATTTCTCTAACATATTTTTGATCTTTTTCTGATTTTCAACTTAACATTGCAACTGAATGGTTAGAACAGTGTTTCTAAACTATGGGCTGTGGCCCGGTACCGGGCGATGGGAAAAAAAATACCAGGCCTCAGCGTGGCTGCCGGGAAGGGAGCAGAGGGGGACGGGCT
Organism: Pelodiscus sinensis; assembly: GCF_049634645.1. NCBI lineage: Eukaryota > Metazoa > Chordata > Testudines > Trionychidae > Pelodiscus > Pelodiscus sinensis. The sequence continues at coordinate 95,944,786 of NC_134716.1, forward strand.
GGGAGGAGGTGGGGGGGGGGGAGAGAGAGGGGAACTGGCCACCAGGAAGCAGGGATGGAGGCAGCGGGGCTGTCCCACGGAGATCAGGACAGGCAGCCAGGCAGCCGGCGAAAGCAGGGCTGGGGGCAGCGGGGCTGTCCCGTGGGGATCTGGGCAGGCGGACAGTGAAAACAGGGCTGGGGCCAGCGGAGCTGTCCCGCAGAGATCCGGGCAGGCGGATGGGTGGGTGGCGGAAGCAGGGTTGGAGGCAGCAGGGCTGTCCCGTGGAGATGGGGGGGAGGGAGAGGGGCGGGCGGCAGAACCAGGACTGGACAGGAGCAGGGGTGGAGGGGTGGGGAGAGACTGGCCGGGGGAGATCAGGAGGACGACGATGGGAGAACCAGCTGCCAGAAGCAGGGCTGGACGGGGGCAGCAGGGCTGGTCAGTGGGGTCATCGGGGCAGCAGGGCTGACCGGGGGAGGTTGGTGGGGGGCAGGGGGAACTGGTCACCGGAAGCAGGGCTGGACAGGGGAGATAGGGAGGAAAAAGGGGGGGGTGGGGACTGACCTGAGCACATGCAGACCCTGCAGACCCTGGCAGATGAGTGACTCTGGCCAAGGATTACATTTTGCCCTCCACCCTCCCTACCATCCCTCGAGTAGTTGCGAACTGCCTGGCAGGCAGACACATTCAGACAGCACGAGCACATCTACCAGCCAGGCAGTTCACAGCTAAGGACTGATACATCTAATTATAATAAAACGTATCTAATTAGAAAATACCAGGCATTTTCTATGTCTGGTAATTTCTCAATTTCTTTCCCGGACAAAAACTTCAAATACGAGACTATCCGGTACAAAACCAGACACCTGGCAACCCTACCCTTCCTTGCACCCTCCCTCCTAGCCAGAGAGCCTACCCCCAATCTGGTCCTGCTCCCGCCTCTTGGCGTGCTCATTTGGTGCTGGGTCCCTCAAGCTCTGGCCCAGGTTGGGCGGAAGATGCAGCCGGGTGAAACACTGAAAACGTATTCACTTTTCATTCTTTTTTTTTAATATGTGTTCATATTTTTGGGCTGCAAAAAACAGTACTGAAAAAAATTCAGGTTCCAACTAAAGTAAAAAGTTTGGGAAACCCTGATCTAGCCAGCTTTCTATCCATCTTACAGTCCATTTATCCAATCCATATTCCCTTAACTTGCTAGCAAGAATATTGTGTGTGACTATCAAAAACTTTGCTAACGCTGGCACTGGGTGCTTTGGGAGGACCAGAAACAACTTATTTGAATATTCATAATTTGCTTAATGAATATGCAAATGAATGTTACCAGTCCTCCAAAAGCTCGTGAATGGATTTACTGGTCCCCGTGTCAAAAAGTTTGGGAACCCCTGGGTTAGAATCCAATTGGAATTTCAAATACAGGCAGTCCCCGACTTACGCAGATCCGACTTACGAACGGGGCTTTTCTCGCCCTGGAGCTCACGGGCAGCGGGTCGCCGCCAGTGTCCTCCGGGGCAAGAAAAGCTTCTCCCGGTCTCCTTGGTCTGCTGGGGGGGGAGGGGGGTCCAGAAAACTGGCGGCTTTGCTTGGGTGTCCCTGGTCTGCTGGGGGGGGTCCAGTGGCTTTGTTGTACCCCCCCCAGCAGACCAGGGGGACAGGCGGTGGCTTTGCTCGGGTGTCCCTGGTCTGCTGGGGGGTCCAGCGGCTTTGCTGGACCCCCCCAGCAGACCAGGGAGACAGGAGCAAAGCCACACGGGCGGCAGGGTCCCTCCGCATGTGCGGCTTTGCTCGGGTCTCCCTGGTCTGCTGGGGGGGGGGGCGCAGCTAGTGCGCCCTTCCCCCCCCCAGCAGACCAGGCTTTTGTTGCGGGACACCTCGGGTAGAGCAGCTGGGGTGCTGCCGGGTTGGTCCTGTGGGAACCTACCGGGCAGCGCCCGAGCTGTTCTGTCCCAGGCTCCAGATTCAGCAGCTGTTGAAACTGATCAGGCTGATTCCAGGAAGCTGGGGGCAAAGCAACTCTGCCTCCGGCTTCCTGTAGTCAGCCCCTGGTCAGTTTCAGTGGCAGCAGCTGAATCTGGAGCCAGTTCTGACTTACATACAAATTCAACTTAAGAACAAACCTATAGTCCCTATCTTGTACGTAACCCGGGAACTGCCTGTAGTGATGTACAAGACTAAACGACCTACTCTTGTGAAGTCATTTCTAACATGGACTAAAGTTTCCTTTTCAAATAACTTTATTTCCAGTGACAGAACATTATGAAAACTCATTCAATGGGCAAAGTTCATTATCTACAAATAAATGAAATGCAAAATTGATTTTCTGAATTGCTCTCTCCTAGACACAGATATCCAGTAACCTGTGCAGGTTGGTTTCCCAGTGGAGGACAAGTCAGTTAAATGGAATCTACGTATCCTACACTTATTCTAAGTAAGGCTTGTTTTATTTGTCCACGTACCCCAGTTCTGGAACAGAAGTGTTTACAAACAGCATGTAGGCAACAGGGATGTTAGATGGCAATTAGCTGAACAGTCATGTAACTATACAAATATTATCAGTTACACGACTATTCAATTGTCCGCAGGAGCGGGGCCAGCAGCCATTTAAAATCCAGCTCTCCGAGCAGACCAACTCTTGCCTGCCACCCCACACTGATCGATGCCTCTGATACACAGGGAGCAGTGTAGGGAGACAACAGCCCCTGTCCACAGGGAGGGTCTGAGCTCCCTGCAGACAGGATCTGTGCCAGCATCCCACAGAGCAGCCTCTGTTTCCGGCGAGCCTGGGGCCACCACAGACAGAGGCTGCTCTGCAGCATCCATCCCTGCCCACCCCCCAAACTGCCTCTGATAGAGAGGCAACAGCAGTGGGGAGGAAATGGCTCGTGTGAGCCAATACACATGGGGAGCTGGCTTGAAAGCTGGCGTCCCGTATGTGCTAGCTCCCACCTGCCCCTCTCACCCTTCAAGCTGCTTCCTCTTTGTCAGAGATAGCAGTGCTGGGTTGGGAGGGGAAGGCAGGAGGGAGTAGGTGGCTCTGTGGAGGGCTGGGGGGCCATGTGAACTACCAGGGAGGGCTGGGCTCAGGTGCACCAGCCCCACCTCTCCACATGGCCACTGGAGAGGGCTGGGCTGGCAGTGGGTAGGGCTTGGCTCCAAGGACGGGGCCTCGGGTGGAAGGGGCAGGGCTGGAGGCTGGACTTTACCCACCGATTCCTATCTCCCCCCAGCCTGTGGACACGGTGATGTAATGTCATCACTTTATCATCCTGCAGGCAACATTTTTTTATATACAGAAAGAGACAGGTACCAAATTGACATATACATAGCAATATTCTCTCTTCCATAGACACTGACATCTCAAAATAAAGTCAAAACCACAATTACTTTACATTTTTCAACTTACAGGCACAGGAGATACTCTTTTTCTTCTGACACCTGGTGATTCCGATTTAACAGTTCTAGAAGATGAGGAGCTACTACTAGGCGAAGGGCTACGTCTTCCTTTTTGAGTTGAAAAACCATTGCTTTGTCCTTCAACTTGAGGTTCTATTGATAGTTTATTACTTTCAGAGGCATCACCTTTCACTGGGATTGGTTTTACCACCTTGTAGAAAGTAAATCACATAGTTTGTGGTTAGTAAAATGAACATCTTCTAAAAGCAACAAAAGAACACACTAACTTAAATATTTTTCCAAAACAGAGTTTGAGTTTATATTTCTTAAGTTCACATCTGATATATTCCTGTTGATACTAAGACTACAGGCAGTCCCCGACTTACGCGGATCCGACTTATGTCGGATCCGCACTTACGAACGGGGCTTTCTCGCCCCGGAGGTCGAGGTGGCGGATTGCTGCCTGCGAGCTCCGGGGCGAGAAAGCCCCGTTCGTAAGCTGCTCCCGGTGCCCCTGGTCTGCTGGAGACGGTCCCCAGCAGACCACAGGCACCGGGAGCGAAGCCGCGCTTCTGAGGCTTTGCCAGAGCAAAGCCTCAGAAGCGCGGGAACCCGCCGCTGCTGCGGCTTCAGTCCCGGTGCCCCTGGTCTGCTGGAGACGGTCCTCAGCAGACCAGGGACACCGGGACTGAAGCCGCAGCCGTGGCAGGGTCCCGCGCCTCTGAGACTTTGCCGGAGCAAAGCCTCAGAGGCACGGCACCCCGCTGCCGCTGCGGCTCTGCTCCCCGTGTCCCTGGTCTGCTGGGGGGGGGGGGCGCAGCTAGTGTGGCCCCCCCCCAGCAGACCAGGCTTTTGTTGTGGACCCTGGGGCAGAGCAGCTGGGGCGCTGCCGATTGGTCCTGCAGCGCCCGCTCTGGGCACTACTGGACCAACCTGGCAGCACCCCAGCTGCTCTGCCCCAGGTCCTGATTCAGCCGCTGCTGGTCAGTTTCAGCAGTGGCTGAATCAGGACGCCTGGGCCAGAGCAGCTGGGGTGCTGCTGGGTTGGTCCAGTAGCGCCAAGGAGCGGTGCTACTGGAGCAACCCAGCAGCACCCCAGCTGCTCTACCCCAGGTGCCCCCAAGTCAGCCGCTGCTGAAACTGACCAGCGCTGACTACAGGAAGCCCGAGGCAGAGTTGCTCTGCCCCAGGCTTCCTGGAATCAGCCGCTGATCAGTTTCAGCAGCAGCTGACTTGGGGACGCTTGGGGTTCTTAAATTGAATCTGTATGTAAGTCAGAACTGGCGGTCAGTTTCAGCAGCGGCTGAATCTGGACGCCAGTTCCGACTTACATACAGATTCAACTTAAGAACAAACCTACAGTCCCTATCTTGTACGTAACCTGGGGACTGCCTGTATCAGCTATTGCCCAATTACATTAGCAGTCAGTGTCTGAAAGCCACATTGGCATTTCCAATCTATGAAATTAAAAAATAATCTCTATGCTGTTTTTCTTAGCAATCATATGTCGAAAATTTATTCTTGTCGATAACAGATTCTGCATGATTTATTTGCCACTTCTGGGTCTTCCCAGAATAGCTGAAACTATTTATTTAGCAATCTAAAGCCAAGAAGAAGTGGTCAAATTCCTTGCTGTAAATAATTATGCTTTTGACCTTGCTCTTTTGCATGCATCTTTCAATGTTATTAGGCCAAAACCAATCACAAGCCATCTTGCAGGACAAGAGCAAAATGAATTCCTTGCATTTTTATTTACGTCAAGAATTTATCATGGGGAAAAAAAATTGGGGGAGGGGGCCAAACACTTATGTAACAAACGGGGGATAAATACTTAAGAGTTTTAAGAAGGTGAATTGGGGGATTTGACTGAGCAAAGGAAGAGAAAATGATTTAAAGTTTTATTCTATAAACACAGCTACTTTGGATGGCGACAGAGGGCAGTGTTGTCACAGTAATATTTTGAAGCAAAACTATCAGTTGAACCATTTGACTTTCTAAGCACCAAACACATTACAGATCTCTAAGATATACAGAATTAGCAACAATTTTTCAAACAGCTATAAAAGTGAACAAAAAGAGCACAACTGTCAGCAATCATAACAAGGTAGTGGGACTCCAAGAACAAAGATTTAAGCCCTCTGCATTTTTCACAACTGTAAATACTTACTATAATTTTAAAATTATTATAACCCTTTCTTGAACACTTCTTACCACAGGGCCTCTTCTGCTTCTCCTTTCCAGCCATTCATGCTTCCAGGCTGGCATACATGTTGCCTTGAGTTTCTCCCTGATCATGCGCTCTTCTGGGCGGTCATCCATTTTCTGAAACCCCCTGAGGGTTTCTTTATTCTCCATGTCACGACTAAAGTAAAGAAAAAAAATCATAAACGTGATTGTCTTTAAAATTAAACACAACTCTGTGTCATTCTTAAATGTCATCATAGTATGTATCATCACAAATATTTCTCTCACCCCTTACAATACATTTACCAAAACATTAATTCCAACTGGCTTTGAGCAAGCCACTTAAGCATTACTGTGAACAAACTGCTATTTTGCTATCTGAAGCATAACTGCGTTGAGGCGTATTTACTTTAAGTATTAGTTTGAGTGTTAGACATCCAATAAGAACAGCTTCTCTATGAAATACTAATTTGAAACAAAACAAAAATCCCATATCAGTCAGTCCCCTGCCTTTGCAACTTCCCATAAAAAGCTCCGAAGTTTTAGTAGTAGAAATGTAGCCATGTTTGTTTCAGCTGCACCAGACTAAAAACAGGACTGTATAGCACTTTAAAGACTAACAAGATGGTTTAATAGGTGATGAGCTTTCGTGGGCCAGACCCACTTCCTCAGATCAAATAGCGGAAGAAAATTGTCACATCCATATATACCAAAGGATACAATTTAAAAAAATGAACACATATGAAAAGGACAAATCCCCAGCAGACCAGGGACACCCGGAGCAAAGCCGGGGAGGCGGAGGGATCCCGCACCTCTGAGACTTTGCTGTGGCAAAGCCTCAGAGGCGCGGGACTCCGCCGCCGCTGCGGCTTTGCTCCCGGTGCCTCTGGTCTGCTGGGGACCGTCTCCAGCAGACCAGGGACACCGGGAGCAAAGCCGCAGCGGCGGCGGCGTCCCGCGCCTCCCCGGCTTTGCCAGAGCAAAGCCTCAGAGGCGCGGGACCCCTCCGCCTCCCCGGCTTTGCTCCAGGTGTCCCTGGTCTGCTGGAGACGGTCCCAGGCAGACCAAGGGCACCCGGAGCAGCTTTTCTCGCCCCGGAGGTTGAGGTGGCAGGACCGCTGCGCTCTGGGCGGTCCCGCTGCCTGCGAGCTCCGGGGCGAGAAAGCCCCGTTCGTAAGTGTGGATCCGACATAAGTCGGATCCGCGTAACTCGGGGACTGCCTGTACCTGCTAAATTACCAAGAAAACCACATTCCTAACCACAACACGTGATCCTCTGCCATGTTTGAAAAGTTAGTTCATTTAAAAGAAAAGAAAATGTATTTTTTCAAAAAAAGCAAATCACCTAAACACAGTTAGGCTATCATTCTGCATGGATGCTTAGAAAAAAAAAATCATATGGCAGAAATAGTTTTAAATAATTTGTCTACACAAAGCAAATAATTTGCGTATTTGCCTAATAATATTACTACTCACATTGTCTTACATAAGTTTTTTTGTATACTACTGAAATTCTATATACATACATTTCAGAAGGTTAAGATAGTATTGTGTGTGTGGACAGTGTGTGCAGTGGCAATCTGAAGTATACAATCATCTTTCCTGTAATAAAAATAAATTTAAAATGTCTCTTTTGTGCAACAATCCATACCTAAGGCTGATGAAATGTTGTAAAGAAGGAGAAAAAAAATACTATGACCAAACATTACATTGGCCCAAAACAGCACTGATCAATGTTACAAGATAATTTTTCTCTCATCGTAGAGACAAAGGAAAAACTTATCTAAAGACAGGAAATCTCTTTTTCCTGTTCTGTGCAGAAGTGTCATACGCAGATAAACATCAACAAAAAATATTTTATTTTAAGCAACATCCTCTAAACATACTCCTAATACTAGTTTCATTTTAGGTGTCTTATTGAAAGTGGCCAATTAATCTTAAATTTCAAACTACAATAAAAATTCTACCCAAATAAACAACTATAACCTCTGAAAAAGTCCATTCCATTCTGAATCAAGGACGTCAAATATATATTTAAAGAAACAGAAAACTGGCATAGTCATATCTATGCTGCATGAAAAAGGTATCTAAATCCTAGTACAAACAACAAATTCTTCATTATAGAGAAAGACAAAAATATTTGTGTTTCTGTAGTTCTCAGATTTCCCATCAAGAATGGGACCCACTGGGCTGAAGGCTACACATGAACATACAAAAATCACTCCCTAGCTTATTATAGGGCCTTGTTTATATTCCTTACTTATTCAGCCAAAGCACCACATATGACAACGGGAGTTTTATCCGAGTAAGAACTGGGCCCATATAATGGTACAGCCACAAAAATCTAGACGAGAATTTGCCTTAGATATTTTAAGCAAATGAAATATACCGTATCTATAATTCCATGGTACAAGCCATTTCAAATACATGATTACTTTGTATACAAGTCAGAACTAACAGAATGAAGCACACTTTTTCATTTGTTCATAACCAATTGATATAAAAAGTCTTATTGGGCCTTGGATTTCAATTCATGTAAACAATGTAATATAACAGTGAAGGCTTCACAATCTGTACTTGTTCTCTAAAAGCAGATGCCACTATCTTGTTCTCTCATGTGACAGTAAAACTAAAATACTCATACTTACAAAGCACTGTTTTTCAAAAGTAGGTGGGACAGACCAGCTCAGACTCTAATAATCTAAGATAACTTCTGCAATAGGATGCTCTGCAGTAAGTATCATGTATTAGCACAGAATGCTGTTTTTTGGGGGGAGGGGATTTCAAAGATTTTATTTCATTGAACTCAGAAGTATAGTTTTAAGTGAAGTACATTATTAAGAATTCCTGAACTGCGCATTTAAGACAATTACCGTCACCCCCATATGTGCATGAAATATCCTTGTGTATTGCAAGGTACTTTATAAACAGATTTTGGGCCTAGTCTTCATAACTAAGTCAAGCTTGTAACTAAGGCAAGATTCCTACTGACTAAAATTGGCCATTAGCAATTATGAATCCCGTTAGCAGGATTAGTTCCTATATTATTCCATTTTAAAATAGTCAGAACAATAAAAATAGCATTTGATGGATTTTGTGGACTGCACAACTTCAGACCACCAAGCGCCAGATCTTACAAGGTGCTGAAGACTCTAACCCTAAGCGAGGAAAGTTTTTAGACACAAACTTAACTTTTAAGCATGGCAGTACTCCTAACTGAAGATTAACACTAAACATGTGCTTAAGTACTTTCCTAAAGCAAATGGAGAGTACTCTTCAAAATTTTAACATTAGCTCTCTGCAAATAAAACTATTGCAATATTGCTATCGGCATATAATAATAGCAATATTTCTGATTATATAAATACCATGACACATAGTCAGTTCACTTTTAACCAGTTATACTTCTAAAAGCCACACTTTTGTCACAGGTCATTTTTAGGACTTCTAACTTGAGTGTTAAAATAACAAAAGATATACATAAAAACTTAGGCAGTTCCTTAGTATGTGGAAATTCAAAGATAATTAGAAATGTCGAGTAGCTCTTTGGCACCTTAGAGACTAACCAATTGCACCTTAGAGACTAACCAATTACTTACACACACACACACACACACACACACACACACACACACACTTTTGTGGGAAAAGCCCACTTCTTCAGATGAGCAGGAAACTGGACTGGAAATAACAGAGACCCAGAATTTATTACAGAAAAGACGGGGAGGGGAGAAATTACCTGTCATTAGTAGTACCAGTGTTAATGATGCTAATTGAGTGGACTAGAAATGTCCCGTACTTAGCTTTTGATATAAATGAGGTGTTAAATGCACATAAAGCCAGCTTTATAATGCAACAACCAGTTAGTGTCTTTGTTCAAGCCCAGGGAAAGTGTATCAAATTTGCATATTATTTCTGATATACGTTTTATGACCAACTGATACAATGATGTGAACTACCACTGGACCTACTTCTCATATTAAGAGATCCAAATACCAGGATATATAAATCTTTTATATCCAAAATTAGATACCAAATGTGCAAAAACAAAATGGAAATTAGTTTTCAATTCCTATTCCTTCATAACTTCACTGCCACCGCCTAAAGAATGTCAAATTATTAAACTATGCATCTACTCATTACACCCAAACTATTTGATAATCTGTCATTATAGCTCATTCTTTCCACTGCATCAGGTAGTCATGTATTCAAATCACAAACCAGATTTGGGTTTATATTTAATGTAGATGACAGGACCTCAGAGAAAAAAAAAATTCCTGCATCTGAGGGGATAACCAGACATTCACTATCTGCCCATGAGTTAGAAATTAGGTGAAATCTCAGAACTATGAAAGTATGTAAGTAAATTACAACAAAGTCTATATTAAAATAATATTAATATTAAGTCAAAAACTGGAAAACCACGAAATATCACAATTAAGGTTGACAGTGCATCCGCATCAGCTGTGAATCTCTCAAACACACCGACTGCATTTCAAATCAGAGAGTATTATCTCCATTTTACAGATAGGCTAATGGAGATTAAACAGGGCTCGACAAATAATACAATCTACTCACCCGTGGCGAGTAGATTGTAACCTGGAAGAGCCAGGTTCGGGCAATCTGCGCATGCACAGAATGATCTGTGCATGCACAGATCGCCGGACAGCGCAGCTGGCGAGCGGGGCTCACCACCGTTCCACGAGCCCTGCTTACAAGCATGAATGGATACAGTATGTTTCCAGCAGATTTAACCTGAATTGTTACTAGGAGAAATTATTGTCAAAATGGCTCATCAACAATTTGTGGAGGCAGAGCTATGGAAAGTCAGTCCACTACCGAAATTGGCCATGGGATCTTTCTGGTTACCCCGTATTATTGGTCACTGGGTTGGGAAAGAAAAAGAATTATTGGACGCACAATAGTGTACAGAGTGGGACCCTCGCAAATGGGTATGCCTCTCCCTGCCTGCCACCACAGAACCATGCAGTAGAAATACTTTGCTAGGCACATGTGTCTGGGATGAACTAGAAAATATAACCCATGTGATGTCTAATGGGCAATGTGTATGTGTTGTATCCTGGAAAATAATATTTTGGGAGGATGACAGCATCAGCCACCAGCAGATGAGTGTAGACGCAATGCAAGCATCTTGTACACTAAAAATCACACATTATCTTCCTGAGCTAGAGAAAACCCAGAGCACCCTGACTGCCCCCTTTGTTAACTTCTCTATCTCCCTTGGGGGTTTGGATTGGGAGAAACTAGTTGATCATTTGCTGTTAGAAGCAAAAGTCACGCAGTTTTTACAAGGGACTTAGAAGAATGTAGGAAGACAAGTTCTCCAAATAATATATGCAAATGGAGATACAATTAAAATTGCTACTGCAGCGGTTCTCAAAATTTTTGGGATCCGGAGCCCTTTACACGCGTAAAAATGTATGCGGCAACCCAGCGGTCCACTGATTGTATGTGTTGTACCTATCAATGTTTCCAGTTTGTCAACCTCGCAGAACCCCTGGAGATGTCTGGCTCCATGGAGCACAGTTTGAGAAACACCGTGCTAGTGAAACAAACTGGGCACATGGATGCAAAAATTCAGGAAAAACCCCTCATGAAAAGGAGAAAAGGTACACTATATTTTTGGAACAAATACTGCAAGAGTTTAAGCACAGCCCATGGTCTGACATTATCTTAGCTTACCATGCAGACCTTTTAAGCAAATTGGTGAAATATTTATTGGTTCACAAACTCTTAATCTTAATAAAATGTTTTATATATACTGCTGTTGTTTGGCTGTTATAAAAAACCTGTACTGAGGAGTTTAAAATTTTTATTAGCTGATTGTAGAAATAAACATTTGAACTTACCCAATGAAAGGAACCAGAAGGTGTGGGGGCTAGCTGAAAAGCCCACCCTTCTTACTAAATTAGTAATGGACAAATCTGTGCCCCTGGGAAGGAGCCATTTAGCAGGAAAAGCAGAATCAGGTACAGACAGATAAAAAAGAAATAAGCATGCGAAAGGGGGTAAGAGGTTTTGAAGCTCTGTGTGGGCATAGTAAAAGGAATAAAGGAAAGCAGTAGTGCAGGCATTGGAAAGTAAATTACTGGGAATGAGGAAAGTTTTCATTTAAGGAACAAAGCAAGTAATTAAGGGTATGAGAAGGTGAAAAGTTAACTCTGTGGAGTGTGTAAGGAATTAAGCAATCGTAATGGGTCAGAATAAAACTGCTTTAAAAAAAGACTCCTTGTCTCTTTGCGGCCTCTTTCCTAAGCAACGTGTAAAGAAACAATCTAATTTAAATAGTTGGCTATGGACACTTTTCTTAAAATTAGTTAAATGGGAAAATAAGGAATTCTACTGAAACTTAAATGGTTAAATGCATAAAAGGGAATAAAATCTATGCATTGTAAATGTGTAATTCTGCTGTATAAGAAGGAAACTGAGGTATGTTACCCCATTAATTTAATAAATGAGCAATGGGATGATTTACCTGGAACCCACAAAGAGTGGACGTTACTGAGGCTTGGCTGGTTTACAAAACAAAAGCACATGTAACTGTTGTATTCTCAATAAATGCAGCATACTGCCTTTTCCCCTATAAAAGATCTCATGTGCTTCGTTTAAGCAGATAATACCCCCAGCGGCCTGAGGCTGTTGCCACCAAGCACCCTGTTTGCGGCAGCTGGGGCTGGCCGCTATGAACATGGGCTGCTGAACTTGGTGCAAGCTGGGACCAAGCAGTCCTGGCTTGTGCTTGTCCAGGATGCTGTTGTCTCTAAATTTTAAATGGAGTAAGAGCTACATTTAAAGAGCCACCTGGCTCTTACTCCATTTAAAATGTGAAGTTGCAGCGCAGGTGACTCCTGGAACTGGCATAAGCCTGGGACTGCTCAGTCCTAGCTTGAGCCAGCTCCGGGAGTTAACCCTGCTGCAGCTCTGCAGAGCAGTCCTTCTTGACTAATTGTGTATTCCAGGGGTGGGGAACCCTTTTTGGGTCAGGGGTCAATGACCCACAGAAAAAAAAAAATCAATCGGAGGGCAGACAAGTGAGAAGCAAAAAACAACAAAACAAAAAACCCTCACTGATGTGGTCCCTGACTGAGAAAGAAAACGACACTTCCCACATTCCCCTTGCACACCACAGCCTGGGAGGGGCGGGGGATGGCAGGCTAGTAGGTTCTGTGTACTCCAAGCCTGCTCTGGGTAGCGGGGGGCACAGGCTCCCCAATGATGGAGAGAGCCCTGAGCCTTGGGGGGCCGCATCTAGGCAAACCAGGGGCCGCATCCGGGCCCCAGGCCTGAGTTTCCCCACCCCCTGGTGTAGTCGATACAAATTGTATCAACCATATGAGTAGCCAGATAACCGCAATTTAACATCTTTAGAGGACGTCCTGAGCCATGGCTCCCAGCAGACATGTCCTGGCTCTCAAACTTCTGATGATTGTTCAGATGTGACTCAGAGGGCCAGAAAGTTTGGCCACTCCTGTTATATGCAATTGTAACAGCCCCCACGTAATGCATCCAGACATTGAGAGACTAAAGATAGGCCTAAACGGCAATTCAACTCCTGTTGCTGGCCCATGTCAGCTGATCTTGATCATGGGATGCATGCTGCAGGGCTGTAAAATTTCAGCATAGACATTCAGGCTTGGGCTCGGGCTCGAGCTCTAGAACCCTATGAGCAGAGAAGGTCACAGGGTCTGGGCTCCTGCCCAATCCCAAACACCTACACTACAATTGTAGAGCCTCACAGATCCTGGGGAGCCCAAATCAGTTAGGTGTTGAACTGCAGTGTAGAAACAACTTGCATGGCTTGTTCTGGGTGTGGGGGCTGGACAGAACTAGCCTGACATTTCCCCCATGCAACTACAGCTACTTTGGCAGGAGATGGGCTGCCTCTGCACTTTGAAAACCTCAGGCAGCAGCACGCTGCTGCTACACAGACAGAGAAGTGGCTATTTAGAATATTGGCTTGCTGCCAAATTATTACAAGAAATGCAAAACAAATATGAGAAGTGTTGATTTTCAACTTTCTATAGCTCAGTCAAAGTGGAATTTCATAGAGCAAGCAAAAGACATGTGCCTAACTCGAAGGCTTTCCCCCTAATAAATTTCATAAGCCTTCTGCAAACAATGCAGGTAGCAGAGCTTTTCAAAAAGAGTACAAGAACCTTTTATTATACAGTACAATGTTTTAGGCAACTTACATAGAGGGTGCAGGCCAGCTTCTCATTTAATAATTAAATGTAAGATTCCATAGAAGTTTCCTAAAATGTAGGGCTTTGAATCTGTATTTATAGCAGTGATACAGAGGTACTGCACAGAGATTTGTGAAAACTATTGCTTTTAACATGACTCTTCTAGTACAGGTTGGACCTCCCTGGTTCAGCACCCACAGGACCTGACCAGTACCGAATGAGGAAATTTGCAGGATCGGGGAGGTCCCCTGCCACTGGCTTCCCAGGACACTGCCCCTCCCTCCTGCTGACTCTGCTCCAACCCTGCTGCTACAGGGCTTGGCTCTGGCCCAGCCACTGCAGGCCTGCTTCTGTCCTGCCCGGCCAGGGCTTCCCATGGAAGAGGTTCCATAGCTGCCCTGCTAGGTTAGAGCTCCACAGCTGCTGCCACACCCAGCCAGGGCTCCTTGGCTGCCCCTCTGTGCCGTGCCCAGCTGGGACACTCCAAGACAGGACTCTCTCACCTCTGAACTCCCCACTGGTTCGCACTCCTGGGCACTGAGGCTCTCTGATCCAGCAACATCTGGGATCTTGCTGGACCACAGATGTTTCCAGACCAGAGAGGTCTGGATTCAGGAGGAACCTGTTGGCATTGCACTACCAATTTCGATCTGTTTTGTGAATAACTTTTTTACCTTCAATATGTAAAGTTCAATATGCATATTAAGAATCTATGTTCAAGATAATTTTTATATAACCTTGTTGAATGCAGATAATTTTTATAAAAATTCTTTTAAGTTTGAAGGTTTGTTATTATGTATCTATTTTGTATACTGTGTAAGGCCTGGTTTTTCTAAGGCACAACATTAACCTTCAAGGACAGTTTTAATAAAAGCACAAGGTAGTAATTTTGTCTATTTTAAATGGCATGTAAGCCCTCTAAAGCAATTTTTTTTGCAACGTCAATGTACTTAATATTATTTTCTATTAGTAAAGAACTATTTTTCATTAGACCAAGGGCAGCTCTAATCCATTTGTCTGCAATTCGCAACATCTATAAACATTAAGGGAAAAAAGGCATTTAACTTCTTCAGATTTAACTACAGGTTGGATCTCCCTGATCCAGCACCCTTGGGACCTGACTGGTCCTTGATAGGGTTGCCAGATGGTCTCCCAAAAAAATACCGGGCACGTGGTATTTTTTGTCCAGCCCCCCCCCCCAAAAAAAGGAATGCGGGATAATAAGCCCCCACCTGTGATTGCGCAGAAGCCTTGAGGGGGCGGGCTAGGCTAGGCTTCTGAAGCACCCAGAGCAGCAAGCGCAGCCCCGCCTCCCAGCTAGGACACCCAGGCTGGAAGGCGGGGCCACAATCGGCGCTGGGAGCCTGTGATTGCGCAGAAGCCTGGCGGGGTCGGGGGAAGTGGCTGGGATTCCGAGCCACTCCCCTGCCCCTGTCAGGCTTCTGCACAATCACAGGCTCCTAGCACTGATTGTGGCCCCACCTTCCAACCACGCCCCCCCGCCCACGCCAGGCTTCCGTCTGGTGCACAGCCGGAAAAATCAGAGAATACCAGATATTGCACATGTCCGGTATTCTGATTTTTTTTTTTTACCCAACAAAGAGCACAAATACCGGACTGTCTAGTAGAATAGCGGACACCTGTCAACCCTAGTCCTAGATGAGGGATTTTGCCTGTCCAGGGGAGGTCATATCTGGCCCCCCTGATACTGCCTCCCACCCCAGCCCTAGACCAGCTGCTGGCCTCCTGTCTGACTCCCCCTTTGCTGCCGGCCTCACAACCATGCCAGTCCCCTGGCCTTGCTGCAGGGAGCCCAGCTGGCAGCCCTGCCATGGGGAGCCCAGCTGCCATCCCTCCACCGGGACTCCTTGGTCTGTCAACATCTGTGGGCCTGCTGGACTACAGATGTTGCCAAACCAAGGAGTCCTGGTTAACAGAAGTTCGACCTGTACTTATCTAGTGTACAGGTAAACTGACTCCCCCCCCACACACACACTAGTATTTAGGGTTGCCAGATGGTTTAACCAAAAATACCAAACACCCCTCCTCCCACCCAAAAAATACCGGACTGTCCTGGTCAATACCAAACACCTGGCAACCCTATTAGTAGTAGAAAAAAATAAGAAGAAAATAAAAAGTAATTTCTGAAAATAGGTGACCATAAATTCACTAGTAAAAGAAAAGCTCATCTGACATATCCTTAAATAACTAGCTGTAAAACAAAAACAAATTAGTAACTGTCCCAGTAATTTCTGTTTACATTTATCTGCCCAAGTGAGCATGCTTGACATGGGATCCTTAAAAGCAAATAAGTTTAGAGATGGTCTTCTGGTTGCCAACATTCCAGTAATTCTTTCAAAGATTTTTCTCTTTTGTGCCTAAAATAATATTCTTTATTACTACCAGGATTTTTGTAAAAAAGGAAACTAGATTGCTCAGAGTGCAAAATTATGGAAGAAGGGTTATCCATTAATTGGCCCTAAAACTAGAAGTCATTAAACTAGATCTAGTGTCTTCTCTATCTCTAGAATGTTTATGCTGTATCTGGGAAGCACTCCATCCTGTTAGAGACAACCATAAGAGGTTCTTTGCCTTCTTTCCAAGAACAGTCATCAACTCTTCAAGAACTACAATAAAATGGAAGTTTGATATGCCAAGGATGTACTAGTAGGAGTGGACATCTGTCTATATATAACAAAGCATGAAATATTCAGAAGCTCTGACTGCATAAGTGGAATCAAAATTTAATAAAACTCTGTAAGGAGGGTACGAATGAGAATGTTTCGACTTCTGGAAGAACAAGAATATTTAAGACCAAAATCTTCACAGTTGGATACCTAATATTAAGCACTTAAATATGTGATCTGAATTGCATAGGTGCTGAGCAAGGAGCTACTCATCCTCAGCATCTCTGCAATTCATTTTGTTTATTTAACTAAATATGGGTTACACTATTCATTTTGAATTACTTTGTAGTTTATGCACCCAAATTAAAATATTTAGGCCTAATTCACGTAGATATTTAGGAAGAGTGCTCCTGAATAAGCAGGATAATAAATACTGACTTAAGCTGAAACTTAAAATCAAAATAGTTCTAAACAGAGCATAGTGAGTAGTCCATATGTTCAACTGTCTATAGTTCATTCCTAGTTCAGGCTATGTTTTCTGCAGTGTTTCCTATAGGTGTCCCTGGCCATGAAATAGATATATTTTGTTATACTCCTATTATGACTATGCTTCTAAGTACTTTACAATTTCCTGTATATCATGTGTACGGTCCCTGCAATACACTCCTCAGATGTAACATACTTCGGCATATAACCATTTGATACAGCATCTAATTCATTCTTTTGATTGATAAAACGTGATACATTGTCCTGCATTTTAATTCATTCTTTTGATAGATAAAACGTTAGGGAGGTTTCACTCTTGTGAAAGGAGGTTCTAGTTGGGGACAGAATCAGTATTTTCAAAAACATTAACCTAAAATAAATTGCAAAACCACAAATTAATACAAGAGAAGTATGTGAGCAGACCACCAAAGAAATCCCACTCTACTAAAGCTCTAACTTTACAAATCCAGTGATCTTAAGATTTGCAGACAGCAAATTCCATGTAAATAGAATTTGGTAACAAAAAGCCTTACAGTCAGTTTCAGTATTCATTCTCTCCAGGAGTCCTGACACCTTAGACCCTGTCTATTCTTCTTTATCTTTAACAAGTACATAAGAAATATGGCAGTTTACCAAAAACAGTCATCTATTCCATAAAAGGTCCAAATAAAACTAAATTCATCTGGTAAACTATGCCAGTTCAGAACATACAACACACACAACACACACACAATCTACATAACACAATAGCTCAATTATATTTAGTTACCATCAAAGCATACTGCTCATAAGCAGCAGGAATGCAATGTGTATTAAACAGATTAATTTCTACAGTATTTGAGGATACATTGTGGACAATTAAAGCCAACTGTCAGGTTGGATGGCAGCTTTTCCTTTTAAAATAGCCTAGAGAAATAAAGTATGGAGAATCAATTCCCTTATCTATTGAGACACTGTACGCTCTACCAAATTCAGGTTCCTGGAAAAGTCCCAGTAAACCCAAAAACTCAAACTCAGAAGTACGACATGCAACGCTATGTCTACATTATAGCTTACATTGGCAAAACTTATGCAAATATACACCCCAACCACAGAGCAATATAAGTTACATCTATACAAGTGTTTGTGTGCACAACACTATGTTGGTGGGAGAGTGTCTCCAGCAGACATAGCTTATAAAGTGTTTTTTTCATGTCTATGGGAAAGGCCTCTCACCATCATCATTGAAGCCATATGTGCTTCTGGGAACACTGTGAGCCTGGAGTGAAGGGGAAAGATGTTTCTCATGTTGCTCCTGCCCCCAGCTCCCAATGGGAGCTATTTGCTGGAAAGGCAAAGTAACCTTCCCCCTGGTTTACTGCGTTCAGAGCAGCACGCATGGCCCTTTTTTTGAGCAGCGTGCAGGGTCACGGAAAGCAGGGAGCCTGGCTGAGAAACCTGTTGGGCTGTTGGCCAGGAGCTGCCCAGGTAAGCGCCTCCTGGCCAGAGCCTACCTCTACCACCCCAAGCTGCTCCCTTCCCCCAACCTTCTGTCCCCTACCTCCTGTAGCCTACCACCCTACCCCATGTAACTTAAACCCTCTGCACCCATACCCCCTCCTAGACCCTGCACCCCAATACCTTGCCCCAGGTCACAATCCAAATCCCTTCACCTCCACATCAGTTCACAAGCCACTCCTTCACTCAAACTCCCTCTGCGATCCCACATCCCCTCCTTTACCCCAACACCTTACTTCAAGCTCCCTTCTGCATCCAACCTCCATCCCAGACCACATATCGCCTCCATAAATATCATGGAAGAGTGCAGTCCTTGATACCTTACGGAATTATTGGAGTAGCCCCCCCATCAAAAATTATTGCTCATCACTGATTTAAACCCTCTGGCATAGAAATCAGTTATTTGTATTAGGGATGTTAAAAATAGTGTCATTTGGTAAGTATGTAACAGATAAATATCCTGTCAGTTACATGGTTAACTGTTACTTTTACAAAGGGAATTTACTACAGCCCCCTGCACCTCTACAGTAGGAACTGGAAGGCTCATTCTGGCACATGTTGGGTCCCAGCAGCTACCCCTGCTCCCAAGTTGCCCTTGCTGTGGCTCTGCATTAGGAACTGGAGGATTCCCTACTGCCAGCCAAGTTTTTTAAAATGCAGAACCACAGTGGAGGCAGTTTGGGAGAGGGGGTAGCTGCCAGGACCTGGCGTGTGCTGGGACTGAACCAGTCTGCCTGCCGACTAGCTCCAAACTTACTTGTAGAGTTGCACTGGGGGAGGGGTCTGCAGTTAACCAGTAACATTAATGGATAATCATCCACTTACCGATTAACTGCTTGCATTCTGACATTGCTGATTTGTGTAACACCTAGCGCAGTCCAACCCCAAATCAGATTGGGCCTCTACACTCTATTATAACACAAATAAATAATAGTAATTGGTTTCAGTAATGTACCTTAGACCCTACTAATTCTGTTCCTTTGCAGAAGTTTCAACAGGTTCACAGGGGCTCTCAAAGAATTCTTCCAAGATTAGTGTAGAGGAATTTTCCAGTTTTATGTGAATCAATACAATTAATTCAAATGAATTATTCTAATAAAATTATACGTAAATGCTATAAAGGCATTATACAATATTGACAGTATATTAGCCCGTCTAGAAGTGCCAGGCAGAAAAGCATTATTATCTGTGTGTGCACTAGTGTGTGCTCCATCAAAATCATGACTCCACAAAGTCCTCTAGGCCTGGAACACCCTCTTCTCATCCGGATCTTGCTCTCCTCCAAATCATTCTTTTAAAAAACTATAATACATAGCCAGTGTTCCCTCTAATCTTTTCCATTCATGAACAAATTTTTTCCATCAATGTGCAAAATATTTTTTTGTGGACTGAAGCATGTGCAAATGTGCACCATCAATAGGAGCACAAAACCTAGCTGAGGGCTCTCTGCTAATCAGCTGGGCAACATTTGAATTTTTCTTGAGCAACTGCACAAGTGCCCAGTTTACAGGAAACAATACATAGGCTATAAAATTTTAGTCCACCCCTTAAAGAGAAATATAAATTGGAGGCACTTCAGCATTCTAAAAGATGCTTCAAAAATAAAATTAAAAAACACACATAACACACATTTACTCTACTGGAGTATTCTGTACGTCCAAGAAGAAGATGAGCTAAGCTAATCTTTGGGCTCCTTAATACACATTCATATACAAAACATCAAGTGGCTCTCTAATTTCTAATGTTTCTTAAACAAAAAGGAGAAACAAGCAAAAACCTTTAGGTTTACATGAAAGGCCCCTGCCCCCTGTCTCTGCTGCCTCTGAAGCAGAGGCAGCAGCAAGCAGGGGAGAAAGGGAAATGGAGAAGTTGGGAGCTGGTACTCACAGGGCGCTGATTTTCAAGTAGGCTTCCCAGAAGTCCTCTCCTCCCAACCTTGCTGCCTCTCATATGGAGGGAGCAGTAGGCAGGAGGAGGGGCAGGTGGGAGCCAGTACATGCCCTCCCCGCATGTAAACTTGTAACAGCTGAAAATTTCAGCAGTTACACACTTACCAAAAAGCACACATTTAGCATTATTTACTCCTAAGTGTGCATCCAACAGCCACTTGTTGTTAAACACAATTATTTTTCATCTAGACTCTTACTGTAACAGTATATTAAATATTGCCCACTAGGGGCACATCTTGACTCGCTGCGCTGGAGATCAACATTCTGGCATTCGATTTAGTGAGTCTAGTATAAATCAAATGCTGAAGGAATCTCCGGACACTGCCTGTACTCTACATAGCTGGAGTTGTGTACCTTATGCCAGCCTTCCAAGATCTAGTGTAGACCTGGCCTATGAGTACTTCAGTTTAAGTAAACTTATTTTGCATTAACATTTCTGAAGGCAATGTTCAAATTAAACTTAGCCAAATAAATCCGCATGAATATTAACTAAAATACCCACATATGCTTTTGAAAAACATCTTAATGTAAAACCACTGCTGGTTTGATTTATGCCCAAAATACAGAATTTATCTTTTTAGTTTATTTAAAAAAAATTACATTCAACTGAATTATTTCCGTTTGTCTTTTTAATTCCAGAAAAAAATTAAACTGAAAATCTGTTTTCAATGCTCAAGCTAAAGGCAAAGGAAATAGCATAAAAAAGATAATGTAAATTAGATATTTAACTTATTGTTTTAATAAGGTTTGGTGTTAAAAAGCCTTCCCTATATTTTAAGTATGATTTTTTTTAAAAACAGTCAAACTGTCTTCTGTGTATCACAATTATGTTCATTCATCCAACAAATTCTAATTTGAATTTTATCAAGATAGTTAATAGGAAATAATAGTGTAAACTTTTGTAATAGTTAGAATAAGGAAAACTAAAAAGCAAAACTTTCTTTAAAAGCAATGTTCAGATCAAATACATTTGATGAAGTTAAATATCTATGCAGATAAGAAAAATGTCAGTACAGACAGCTTCCATAATGGGTGCTGAATTCACCCTTGGCCACCTTCAGCCCTAGTGTGAAAAGGTACAACTCTTATTTACCAATAGTAGCACACCTGTTTACACCTAATCTGATCCTAAAGCAACGAATCAGAAAGAACATCTTCCCTTGAACAGAAGTTCGCTTGCAGATTACTGTAAACTACAAGAAGGTTTTAAAATTTTCCAAACTACTTGCAGTATGTGACATGAGTGTCTGATTACTGTAACACTATAATATGATCTTTAAAATAAGCTGAATTGAATCCCAGGATGAAATTCCTTGCAGAGTTTGAAGTTTCTCTTACTAAAATAGGTTTTTACAAGATGCTGTCAAATTGAAGGTCATATACCGAGCACGGGAAAACATGAATGTCCAATTCAAAGATCAACTCTAAAAAACAGTATGATACACAAATTAAACTTGAAAATTGATTGCAAGTTATTTTAGCCTGAAAGACTGATTTTTGTAGTTTGTGTGATAAAGTGAAATTAAGGACTAACCATAAGGCTAAGAAGATCAAAGGATACAGAAACGCCAAAGCCATCTCTTTCAAGGTTGAATCGAAATGTAAGTAACTAAATTACATTTTATGGTACAGATTTAACATGCAAGACAGCCATTCAAGGTCATAAGTCTCCCAACTGTTATCTGGTCCATGACATATTTAAATTTTGAAATATTTCATGTGCTGTGAAGACATTAAAGTTAACACCATATTTAGCAATACAAACAGTGCCAAATTGTGGTTGCTGTGGGAAATTTAAATTTCCTGACTTATTCACACATGGACAATCTCTATTATAAACACAACATTAACTTTAAGCTTTTTTTGTGTCTAAAGAAAAATGTGACAAGTATAATAAGTACTGCATATTTATATGACTTCTCAAATATAAATGGAATGACACTAGGTGCTTTTAATTCAGTGAATACACATTAATGAATGCAAACTGATATTTATATACACATTAAGTGTGTGAATGTCCATATATAAACTTGATCACCTGAGTTAGCCACAATGTGGCAATGGATGTACAAAGACTCATGGTCTGACAAATTACTCTCCTAGCAGCTGAATAAAGAACTTCTGTTTCTGAAGAACAGTAACCTCTTCACGTTCCCAGCCCCAGAGCAACTTCAGCAATCACAGCTGCTGCTATCAGAGGTAGAAAAATTATGAAAGCATTTACTTTTGGTCATGTGGAGGAACAGGAGTATTTACGAAGCATACAGACAATGTACCCCTGACCTAGCCACTCCAGGTTGGCTAATTTCTTGTAGGTATGCCAGAAGTGAGCCACAAGAAGCGATACAAATAAGCAGAGGGCAGAAGCTTTACAAATCAGTAATTTTAACTTTTTTTATTTTCACCCAGGATACAATAAGATCAAAACGTTACTCAGTAAGGCATATACATGTCTTGACGGTTCTATTACAATTTTAAAAAAATGTTTCAGGTTTTTTCCATTAACAACTCTGTTCATTACAAGACTTTGCAGAAATGAGTTTTTAGTAGAAAGCCTGGGGAACCAGTATATTTTTGGACTGTTTATCCCCTTTAGCTGCTACTCCTCAAGTGTACTTGAGTACATAAAGATTTCTGAACTCTACATTTTATGTGTTTTACTAGTACTATAGAGAAATTTGAGGCAACCAGTAGAGAACTTCAGTGGCTCTGGTTTCCTAATCACAAGCTATAAATGTTGGTGAAAAGATCACTGTCAAAATCACATCAAAAAGAAATCATGTTCTCCTTGATTACATGCTAACATGGACATGCAGTGAGACTGCTATTAAATAGAGTAATGGTTTTAAAAAAAACAAGTATCCATTTTGTACACTCATATAATCTTAGACTAGAGATTCCAAAAAATACAATTGTACTGAAACTATTTAAGGGGACCATTCTCCCATCATCACATATTGCAAACTCCAGTTAATGTTACTAGGAATTCTGCATAGCTAATTATCCCTTAAATTGTAGAAGAAGAGAGCCATCCAGCCACTAACGTCCCATGCCCCACATAATTCTTCCTTGTTACATAACATTTTATTTTTTATTCTTATTTTCATATTATAGTGCAACTTCAGCAATGTTATGGTTTGGGTGGAGATGATCTTTTGAGGAGTCACATTTAGAGACAACACTTTGAAAAATGTGCACACTAAATTGAAGATTTTCTGCATTATTTTAGCCCAGAGATTACCGTGTCAGGGAGAATAGGTATTTTAAAGTTGTATTTAATCATCTTTTAATATGAGAATGAGAAATTCATATTTTTCTACACTGGAAACTCAGTCATTCATGTCAACAGGTGCCTTTGTCATACTTGAAGAAGCTTGAGTTTAGAAATGGTTACGCATATTGAAAATAATTACTGTGCATGAGTATTACTTTATTTACCTTAAAACATTTTCACATGCCAAGAATGCAAAGAAAATAGCAGTCGCATTCAAATGAATATACACTGATAACACAATCAAATGCACTGTGCAAATGATAGGGTAAATGTGGTCTCTTGCTACTTTGGCATCTTCAGTACCAATCTTGTGTTACACTTTTCCATAAGAAGAAAATAAGATCAACTCAATCAGGAAACTAGTTTTAAATTCTCAACTGTAACACTGCATTCATGGGGGGGGGGGGGTGAATTTTATATTTTTGGCTTGCCTTCCCTATTCTCACCTAACATTCATTCAAATTGGATAGTCAATTGTGAAAGTATCACCATTTACACAACACTAATTCAATGTCACAAGTGGTAAAGACTTTTCTAAACCAAAGTTTTCACTGGCATAGCTACCTACATAAGTTTAGCTGCACTTATGCAAAGTTCTGATGTGAGTAAACAGCCTGAGTGAAACACATTTGTGAAGCTTATAAATGGTGCAACTCTAGAGTAAATGGAATTAAGAATTCACACAAGTGTTTGCGTCAAATTCACTAAATTGTTTTAAAATCACAACTTGAATTAAACTCATGCAATTTTGAATACAAGCAAGGCCTGATACA
Organism: Pelodiscus sinensis; assembly: GCF_049634645.1. NCBI lineage: Eukaryota > Metazoa > Chordata > Testudines > Trionychidae > Pelodiscus > Pelodiscus sinensis. The sequence continues at coordinate 95,969,155 of NC_134716.1, forward strand.
ACTGCTCCTGTGTAAAATGTGTTCCCACCATAAGTTTGTAGATATCTTTCACTATGCCAGAGGCTATGTCTAGACTGACACTTTTTTCAGCAAAAAGTACACAAATTGCACTCTGCAATTTGTGTACCTTTTTTCGATAGTTTTGTCAGAAGAGACTTTTCTGACATTTGGCCCATCTACACTGGGCCAAATTTCAGGAAAACCTCCCTTTCGAAAGAGCCCTTCTTCCTCGTGGAACGAGAAAGACAGGCCTTCCGAAAGAGTGCGTCTGCTCTTCTTCAAAAAAATGTCTGAAGAGCATATGCATTCTGTGGACTAGACATAGCCAGAGTCACACCAATTTCTGTCTACTGTTGCTCTGGAAGCATACATACACGCTGAGGTTTGAAATTCTGCCATTAGGACAAATACTTCTCCCTTGTCCCCATCATAGGCTATGTCTAGAAGGAGGGCTGTAAATTAGACATATTGAAATTGCAAATGAAGCCAGGATTTGAATCTCCCATGCTTCATTTGCATAATTGCATCACAGCATCTTTTTGAAAAACGCTATTTCGAAAGTGAAACCGCGGTCTAGACACGGTTCTTTCAAAAAGAAAAATCTTTTTCGAAAAATCCTGTAAACCTCATGTAGTTTAGGTGTACCCATAGTTCTGTCAGTATTCTGTTAGGGTTTGTCTACACTTACATCCTCTTTCAAGAGAGGGATGTAAATGAACAGGACTTGACAAATCCATGTATCTACTCGCCCATGGTGAGTAGATTTCAGCTGGTTGCCCCGTTACCGGCGGCGCGTGCAAGTGCAGTGCGGGGCTGGCGAGTGGATTTTGCTGTGGTTTGTCGAGCCCTGTAAATGAAGACATTGGAAATTGCAAATGAAGCTGGGATTTAAATATCCCGCGCTTCATTTGCATATTCGCGTTATGGCGCTATTTTGAAATAGCAATATTTCAAAATAACAGACGCTGTTAAGATGTGCTTATTTCAAGAGAAAACCCTTCTCTTGAAATAACCCTTATTCCTCATACAATGAGGTTTACCAGTTATTTCGAGAAGGGGTTTTCTCTTGAAAAAAAACCCGCATCTTAACAGCGTCTTATTTCAAAATAGCGCCATAATGCGAATATGCAAATGAAGCATGGGATATTTAAATCCCAGCTTCATTTGCCATTTGAATGTCTTCATTTGCATCCCTCTTTCGAAAAAAGGTGCAAGTGTAGACATACCTTTACATTGCTACAGTAAATTTTCTTGCTCAGTTTAGAATATACTGGTAATAGCACAATCACAAGGAGTTAAAGAAAAGTTAAGAGCATACTAAGAGAATTGAACAGGTCAAAAAGCAACAAGCTTGCATATCCCTGTACTAAAATAATTGGATAGTGGAGTTAATCACATCAAAAATTCTCTAAAGGCCTGGCTTACTAGAGAAACAAAAGGAAAATCTTCTCACTGACCTAAACACAAGGAAGAACGGAAAGAGTGAACGGCTTGAAATAGATAAAGGCCTCGCCAGGAGAGATTATGGAGCTGTCATGTTATAATACTCTACATGGGTTATAAACTGCGAAAGATCAATAGAACAGAATTCTGCACAAAGCAATAAAGTTAAAACGGAAGCTAAAAGCTATAAAAACGAGACACTGTTTTGGAATACATTATTAGGAATTCTAGCAATTCTTCTAAGAATCACAGTTTCTGACTCATCCCAAGCAAGAGAGCCTGCAATTTACTGACATGCAAGGTCACCAATAAGTCTGAAATTAGTAAACATTTGGACTGAAATGGATAGCCTGCTCTATACAAATGATGAAAATGTCAGTATGTTTGAGTACCAAAATGAAAAAAGTGTTTTGTCCACCTCTGAAGGGAAACTGAAGTCTATCAAAATATCCTAAACTTATTACCAATAAAAGACGCTTTCCCTTTGGCCTGAACAGAACACAGGAAGCAATTTATTAAGAAGCCTCACATTTCTTTCCCAAGAATCATAAGACAGGAATAGCAGAGAATGAGAGTTCAACCAATTTATTTTATGGATAGGCGTGCACAGCACATTTCATTAGGGTGTGCACCCAGCGAATTTTTTTTTTTTTAAGGCAAACATTTATTGAATACTCAATCATAAAGAACATTATTTTTATTCATCAAACAAACTAAAGAAACTAAAACTTAACTAAACTTATTTTTTTTAAATTAACAACTAAATTTTACTTAAAAAATACAAACTGAAGTATGGGACACTGTACTTCTTAGTTTGTTTTTTACATGTGCAATTCGGCGCTTATTGCATAACACAGCAATCCATACTTTAAAACTAAAAGAGCGTATCATGTGATTAAATTAAAATGCAAAGCCACTTTTTTTTGAGACATTATAGGGTTACCAGGTAGTCTTAAAAAAATACTGGACATACTTCATGGGGGGGAGGAGGGACTGGCCAGGAGGGGCATGGGGCTGGCTGGGAGGAAGGGGGGGGCACAGGAAGCAGAACTGGTGGGGAAGGTGGGGGGCTGGCTGGGGAAGATTGGGGGGGATGGCCGATGGGAAGCAGAGCTGATAGCGGGGGGAGGGGGAAGGGCGGAGTGGGGCCGGCTGGGGGAGATTGAGGGGGGGGGGGCGACCAGCAGTAGCGGGGCTGGCCGAGGGATCTCAGGAAGAGGAGGGGAGAACTGGCTGCCGGAAGCAGCGCTGGCGGGGGGTGCAGCGGGGCTGGCTGGTGAAGATCGGGAGGAGAAGTGGGGGAGAACCAACCGGCCTGCCAGGAAGGGGGGATGGAGGGAGCGTATCAGCAGGCACGGAGTAGGACTGACCCGGGCAGTGCATATCCCAGGGCGCTCCTGTTCCCTGCACGGTCCAGACAAAGAGTGAGTCAGTCTGGCTGCGACTCCACCACGTGCTTGACCAGCGCGCAAGAGCACATACCGGGCTGACCCTCTTCCTCACACGAAACCAGGGCTCCCAGCGCCGATCGTGCCCCGCCTTCCAGCCACTCCCCCCACCAGGCTTCTGGGCGCCCAGTTAGAAAACCAGAAAATACCGGACATTGCACATGTCTGGTATTTTCTGGATTTTTTTACCGGAGAGAGCCCCCCCAAAAACTGGTTGTCCGGTAGATAACCGGACACCTGGCAACCCTAAGACTCGTATGCACACCAGTGATTTTATGAGCAATACAATCACAACGAAGCTACAAACATTAACCACTAGAGGTTAGGACTAGAGATGTAAACTGCCATTTAATAAGTTAACTGGTTAAATGCTATTTTTAATGCTATTATGGTTAAACAGAGCAGCCCACTACCTATGGCACAATGTGGGCAGGGGACTGCCCCAGCCCAGCCAGGCCCACTGAACCATGGGAGAGAGCCTGCACACTGGTGGGGGAAGTGCACTGCAGGGCAGGGGGAAGCTGGAGACCTGGTCTGAGCCACAGATCCTCAAACCCTCTCCCCCCCGCAACCCCGGACCTGCTGCAGGGATGGAGGAAGGGGTGCTGCAGTCCAGGGCCAGCCCACAGAGCCTCGACACACATACCCCACTGGACCAACTGCAGCATCAAGCCCCTGCCCTGACTTCTGAACCCTCTACACCCGCAGCCTCCTGCACAGAGCCCCTCAATGACCGAGCAACACCAGATAAATTTGCTAATACTACACCACACTACACTACTAGAAAATTTCACTGGTGTTGCTCAGGTCCTTAACTCGTGTAAGTTTTGATTTTCTTCATTTAATTCATTGCTCTGGAGTGAGGCTATGGGTGAGGGGTTCAGTATGCTGGCTGCCCCAGCCCTCTCTCACTGCTTGGGGCCAGGTGAGAAGCACCTGATAATGGCCGCCACAGTAGGCACAGCCAAGGGAGCGGTGCATGTCCCCTGGCTGGGGGACAGACAGATACACAAACTCTCTGAAATATACTGTAGAAAGCTGTCCCTTTCTCCACTGAATTATAGCTATCCCGGTCCTCATCTCTGGCCCCTTGCTGCTCCCCTGTGGTCATTCTACAGTATAACTCTTTTCTACCAGACCCCTTTCATTTCCATTTTACAGTAAAACTCCAATGGTCCGGAACCATCAGGAACCCAGAAGTGCTCCGGGCAGCCGGACCATTGGAGCTGCTCTGCCCCCAGCTTCCCCGATTCAGCCGCTGCTAAAACTGACCAGCGGCTGACTCCAAACCCCTCATAGCCCCCCCTTTCGATAGTCTGGCTCTGCCCCAGGAGTCCCTGATTCAGCCATTGCTGATCAGTTTCAGCAGCGGCTGACTTGGGGACACCTGGGGCAGAGCAGCTGGGGTGCTGCCGGGTTGGTCCAGTAGCGCCAAGGAGCGGCGCTGCGGGACCAACCCGGCAGCACCCCAGCTGCTCTGCCCCAGGCATCCCCAAGAGCAGCTGGGGTACTGACAGATTGGTCTCACTGCGCCACGGGTCAGTGCTACCGGACCAAGCAGGCAGCACTCCAGCTGCTCTGCTGCAGGCGTCCCCGATTCAGCCGCTGCTGAAACTGACCAGCAATGGCTGAATCAGGGACTCCTGGGGCAGAGCCAGACTATCGAAAGGGGGGGCTATGAGGGGTTTGGGGTGGCATCCCCCCACCCCAGACCTTTCTTAGCCCCCCCTTCCGATAGTCCGGCATATCTGATAATCCGGCACCCCCTGGGTCCTAAAGGTGCCGGATTATCGGAAGTTTACTGTATAAGAAAAAAAAAATCAAATTCCAGGCACATTCCATTGTGTTAGCACAACCAAACCCTAACCTTGCTTTAAGTTACAATGCAAGAAAGCTGCATACCATATTAGTCATCCTAGCTCTTACTGTTTAGGTCTAGGAGGAGTTATTGAACAAACGGATTCATGAACAGATGCACATATCTAAAATATACAGCCAGAAGCTGATAAAATATTGCTCTTTCCACCATACATGTGCGTGCGCACACACACACACACACACACACATACTATGCTTAATGTAATTCATGCATTTGTGCACTATAATGATGAACACAGCTATGCAACAATCTAATATGCCTGTACTTAATGCTCTCACCATTACATGCAGAACTCCAGTTTAGTTTGAGACAGGTCTGAAGATTACAGTTTAGAGTAGCATTTTACAGTTTACAATGAAGATCAATGCCTTTTCTCTCTGTACCACATGCATTCATAGAATTTCATACCAAACACTAAAAATGGGATCATGAAAGAGATCCCATGAAAGAGTGAACACAATGTCAGTAGAAAATCAATGATTCCTTATTACTACCAGAAGTTACTTCTCAAGTTTGAGAATATCTGATTGGGTGTTAAGAGTGTGGCAGCACAGTTAATTTTTAAGAAATCAGTATTCCATTTTTGCAAGCAGTATAATATTTCTCTCTGGAAAGTCAATCCAGTGGAAAAGAATTTGGGTGTCATTCTGCTGTGATATGCAACATCTAACTGGCGTGGAAAATGATATGTACAGAACAGAAAAGAGCATTTCATAGATAGTAAAAAACTACTAATTTATGTAGCAACAGGCTGAAGTTGCTCAACAGAAATCCTATTACAACTATACATACAGTAAATCATTAAACATACACAAATATAACCATATATATTCCGCCAACATGCAATAACCTGGTACCTCAGAAAAGAAGTTCTCTCGTGAATTTACTATAAACTTAAAAACATTCTGACTAAAGAAAGCACAGCATGCACCCTAGTTCATGCATGAAGGAGCTGCCAACAAAAATTAAAATCACAGTGCTAAACTAGCTAGTTATCTAGAAGTCTGATCACAGTTTAACAAAAATATTTGTAATACATTTCTTCCTTTTAAAGGATAACAGAGTATAACTTTATATGGTGATTATTGGGGTACCCAAGGTATATAGTGTATATGTATACTGAACAATAAGGTGTATCATACAGAGTTATTTTTGCTTAATAAGAATATGCATTCAACAGCAGAGGTCATCCTTCATTATACATGTTTGTCCAAATTAAAAAATGGAGGTCAAGTCACAGCACTTCAAGTTTCTAGCATAAAATCAGCATGGTTAATTTTATGCCCAAAATTTGCAATAATATCCTAAAAGAATCCAATGCTACATTTGGTAGTAGCAGTAATCTCTCAAGTGACACAGAGAAATTAATTCTGCTTGAACTCAAAACTGTTTAGGCCAGTAGTAGTGTTTTATTTAGCAGACACCACTATTGAAAATGCATAAAAGCAACAAAAATGTTAAAAAAGGTTTGGAAAATTTATACATACAGAGGAAACATTAAAGAGAAACTGGCCATTTACAAATCAGAATTTTCCCAAAATCAAAAGGTCGCATGTTCCTCCATGAAATCATGTTCTGTCATGAAATCACTATCTTAACCTAAAGTTACATAAAACAATTTAAACTGCTTGTTAAAGTACTGAAATCTCATAAATGTCACTTGTACTATATACGTACACGTCTGAATTTGACTGCAGACTCCCTCACTACAGCAGACAATGGAACAAGCTGCCAATAGAAACTACAGCACTGCCTTCACATAAATTATGCAAGGTTAGACATGACACTGATCTGTTGGGACTGTTTAGGATTATGCACAAATAGAAGTATCAATGCAAGTATGCTGTAAAATTTCTGATGCATAATTAGTTTTACATTTCCCTTTACTCCTGTTAGTAATTATGCAAATCAGACATTTACTACTGCTAGTTTGTTCTGACCTATACTGAGTATGCAAAGTTTCCTTACTTTGGTGATAAGATTCTCTTTGCTGTGAATGTCTCTTTGCTGTGAATGTCTCATATACTGTCAAGCTGTTTATAAGCAAAAAATGACTGCCTCAGCTTTTTTTCCTCTGTTCAGCTGAAGCAGAAAATTTCAAAAATACATTAAAAAAACTAAAGAAAAAATGAGGCCACCAAACTGTTGTAAAATATGTAATAGATTACATTCCTTTATTCTTTCTTCTCCTTCAGAGTCCAGAAAAATTCGGATCCCCAGAACAATGTGTGTGTATTTGCATAGATACTTTCAGGACATCCTCCCAATTCAATTTGGGAAGATAATGTAAACAATCAAAGCTCTTCTACAGAAAACTAATTTAGGCTGTAACTCTTTATCATCCCAAGATTCAGCTGTTTGAAATTCAGTGTAAGTCTGTGTTTAGCTTAAACAAAAACCCACACCAACTTTAGAGTTAAATCTGAAATCTTGTCCTTGGGATAGACTGATTTAAATTAAAGGTGATTTAAATCATTGATTTAAATCAGTTTAAATCACCAAACATTTTTTGATTTAAACCAAGATTTCCACTGATACTTTTTCACATATTTCTTCAAACAATGGTGCAAATCTGATCACTAAAACATGTTAATTTACAGTGCAGTATAGCATTGTACACATCTAAGGAGGATAGCCTTTGTGTAATTTAGATTACTATTTCATAAATTAATAAAAATCAAGTTAATACTACTCATTTAGGTCAAGCTGCAGACATAGCAGCAGTACATTAGGAATCATAGAATACTAGAACTGGACGGGACCTCGAGAGGTCAGAGAGTCCAGTCCCCTGCCCTCACGGCAGGACCCAGTACCATAGACCATCCCTGAGAGAGGTCTATCTAACCTGTTCTTAAATATCTCCAGAGATGGAGATTCCACAACCTCCCTAGGCAACTTATTCCAGTGTTTAACCACCCTGACAGCTTGGAAGTTTTTCTTAATGTCCAGCCTAAACCTCCCTTGCTGCAGTTTAAGCCCACTGCTTCTTGTCCTATCCTCAGAGGCCAAGGAGAACATTGTCCACCACCCCCCCTCTAGTGACACTCTTTTAGATACCTGAAAACCACTATCATGTCCCCTCTCAGAGTACATGTCCCCTCTCAGACTACCCGACATAGTCTACCCGACTATGTAAAATAGGCTACCCGACATAGTCAATGAAGCAGGGATTTAAATATCCCTGGCTTTCATTAAAATAAAAATGGCCACCACGCTGTGCCAGCTCAGCTGATCGTCAGCACAGCGCGCGAGTCAGACGCGGATCGATTGACAAGGGAAGCTTTTGTCGACCGCTTCTGTAAACCTTGTTTCCCGAGGTTTATATTTTATTAAACTACATCTTACATTGTACATAAATGTCTCACATTTGCAACTGCAGAAGTCTCCTGCGTTGTTGGCTGACTGCTGTCCTTAAAGTAAATAAACTCTCTTTTAAATTTTCAGATTTTAACAGAAGTCCTCAGAATCTTGTGGTCCTTGCAGATTAGATTTTCCACTTTCCCCTTCTGACTTACTTTGAATAGCAGTAAGTCTTACAAGAGTCTATGTTTATTATTGCATTAAGCAAGGATGACATGATTTTGAATAGAAGTACAATTTAACCATTAAACTGGTGAAGTGAAATGAATTTACTTTCCGAAATTGAACCAAATATTTTTGAAAGCACAGGACCATTTAATTTCCTTGTTTCTTTAAAGCAAGCAGAGTGGGTTCTTGTAATCAAGGTTTAATAGACTGTTAAGTTGAATCTGAGTTTGTGAGATCTAGTGGACAACAAAACAAATGGGTCTAGATCCCGTTCAGCTTCTGAACTGAATCAAGCTTATCATTTATAAAATCTGCTTCTCTGATTTGTAACTGACAAACCATAAACTAGAGCCGTTGTCCTACCTGGTATTGCTGTTAAAAATGAAGTGCCACAAACATTATTTAACATTTAGATTACTGGAGCACACAAAGGCCTCCAGTCAGGATCACCTCAAGACACTAAGACACAGTCCATGCCCCTAAGAGCTTCTAGACTAAGAACCATCCTATAAACGAAAGTAATATAATCAACTCTTGCAAGGAAAATGTACCATAAATTTAAAATATTTAAAAAGCAGGCTTATGCATTTTGTTTTAAAGTGCTTTATAATCTTTGAAAGATTGGCTACAATAATCTATATTTATTTTTTACTGATCTGATTTCCAAGGATGGCAGTTTTCTTTTAAACTCTAATATTCTAAATATTGTACAAGACAGATAATTAAAGGATTGAGTTAAAAACATGAACAGTAAAATGTGAAAAACCAAGAACACAGTGACCGTTAATTAAAATGAAAATTAAATATTATATGCAGGAGCCACATAGTTTATTTAAAAATGCAGCAAAGCAAGCTATTAAGAAGGAGAGTGCCTGTATCATACAAAAATGTTTGTTTTTTATTGGTTGCTACCTGCATGAGGTGAAGAGGAAACACTACTCCCCATCTCGGTTAGGTTAACCAGTAGGGCTGAACAGCTCCCCATCTATCTGCGGCAGACCTGAGTGACCTGCAGACAGGGACTGCTCTGATGTCTCGACCAGATTATTCATAAAGGCCACGTGTAACCCACACCCCTAGTGTGTTTCACTGTCCCATGCAGTGGCATTTAGACCACTTACAGCAACAGATAAGAACAAGAGACCTCCACAGCCTAAACAGAGTCAGCTGGCATTTAGCTCAAGCAGTAGAAGCTCCAATACTAAACTCCAGAAGTGCCAGGTTTGCATCCGCCTGGTGGCAGTTACAAATGGGGGCTTGTCTGGGATCTCAACTGGGTCCCTGAATTAATTATGCAAATGAAGTGCAACAATATGCTAATCTACTCTTCATTTGCATAGGCTTTTGTACAAGAGAGGTGCAGTGTAGACATAGCCCTTATGTGGTTCACTGTCCTATGCAGTGGCAAATAGACCCCTTACAGCAACAGATAAGAACAAGAGACCTCTATAGCCTAGGCTGAAAGCCAACTAACTTTATAAGCTCAAGCTGTAGAGGCTCCTATACGAAGCTCCAGAGGTCCCAGGTGCAAATCTTCCCAGAGGTGGTTACATAAGCACTAAAATCATTTAAAATGAAATACACAATAACGTAATAGGTCCTTATGTTCACTCACCAGAAGTTATAGTGTTGCTTTGCTGAAGGGAGAAACAGCTATGCCGGATGCTTCCCCCATGCATAACCATCTTTTTCCTATCTTATAATTGAAAATGGGAAGGGAGTAACAAGCTTATGACCCATATTGTGTTGTTTCCTTTTCCTGTAGGTAAAAAATATAAACCAGCCTGTACGAGGCTCAGGAAAGTAGTGAAGCAGACATAGGGTCTTCAAAGGAAAATCTCCAAGCTACTGGATCCCCAGAAAATGCTTGGGAATGCAGAAAAGACCAGCATGAATGAGCCTGTGGAGCATCTTGGGGGAAAATTGCTGGCTGCAGACCTGTAGTGTCTGGTCAGAGTCACAGAGCAAGTTAAGATGACTCCTGTAGGCAAAGCAGCTACTGGACTGAGGAGCTGACTCCTACAGGCACCAGCAGCAACCTGGGTTGATATCACAGCTGAACTCAAAATACTTATTCTGTGCCATTCTTTACTACATTATTAAATTGTTTGTAGTTGTAAAAAGATCTTGCCTTCAAGATCCATGAGCTTCCCTGTCACACACACAAATATTATTGTGTGGACGGATGTCTCCACATACGATTAAAAGAAAAAGAAGAAATAGATGGATATAAATTAGCTATCAAAAAGTTTAGACTTGAAATCAGACAACAGTGTCTAAACAATAGAAGAGGGACGTTCTGAGATAGCCACCTAAGAGGAACAGTGGAGGTAAAACAAGTTTTCAATACTGAGCTTGTTAAGTCCATGGAGGGGATGGTATGAAGTACAGATGTAATAGTACAATTGATTAACCAATTAGCAAAAGCCTAAAGGTTAAGGTTATAGACTACATGCATTTCACCTCCACCCCTGCCAGTAAATTTATTAGCAGGCAGCAGCCCAGCTCAGTCCCAGCTTGCGTGGGGTCCAAGACCTACCTTTGTTGAAGTTCTGCATTTAAAGTGTATTAGGAACAGGGTGGGCAGGCAGACTGGCTCAGTTCTGGTTTGGGTCACTTTCTGGTCCTGAACTAGAGTGAATAGTGGATTCTGTTACTTGACATCTTTAAATCACAATTTGAGGACTTCAGTAGCTCAGCCAGAGGTTATCAGTCATTTACAGAAGTGAGTAGGTTAGGTTCTGCACATCATAGGCTACAGAAAGTTAGACAAGATGCTCATAAGAGTTCCTTCTGACCTTAAAGTCTATGAAACCCAGGGGACAGCTGTTTGCTCTCTCCAAAAGATAATCCTCACTAAAAACCATGCAAAGTTAATACTTTAAGCAGCAGTAACTCACTACTCATGCTGTGATATGCCATACAGGGGGGTCAAAATACAGCAGACTAGGGATGTTAAGGGATAGTTAATTAGTCACTTCCCCCCTCTTGCTACCAAGCCCACTATAATGTCTTTTAACAGTTGACAGAGCCAGATACTTCAATGGGAATGAACAGACCAGGGTAATATTTAATAATAATCTATCCCTCTTAGTCAGTCTGCCTAGCCCAAGTTTCTGGTAGTCAGAATTTTAGGCACCGGGGGAGGAAGGGGAAGGAGGTGGTACTTCAAAGCAGCAGCATCACCTGTGAGGCCAGACTCCAGGCTCCTGGGGACATTGCCGCTTTGAAACGCCATGTGCAGCCCGGGGCCAGCTGGGGTGTCCTCAGGCTTCACGTGGCATTTCAAAGCACCGTGTGGAGCCCACGGTCAGCAGGTGAGTCCCCAAGCCCCGTGTGACGGCACGTTGGGGGTTCCCCGTCTCCTGCACCCCGAAATGGCACAAACAGACTGTACCAGCCAGTGGGATTGAGGGTGGTTTATTGCTCCTCCAGCACAGCGCAGCACAGATGTAATCTGGTTACAGGAACTGGGCTAGGATGCCTCAGGCCCCCTTGAGATGGGGGAGACTGGGCCCCTAAAACTCCAGCTCCTCTCCCTAGGCTGTCTCATCCATCCTCCCAGACAGCCACCAACCAACTAACTAAATTCCCTTGCAGCCCTGCCCCCCCAGTCAGGGCAGCATTCCACCTTCCTTTGTTCCTCTCCATGGGGGGTGTCTGGCCCCTGGCTCAACAAGTTTGGCCTTACCTCTGCCTAGCGAGGTTTTCCCTGCTGGGTCTTGCTCCAGACAGCAGGGGTCACCACAGCCCAGCAAGTACCCCCACTACGTCACACCCCGGCTCCTTGCGGCGCTGCTGCTTTGAAGTGTAGCAACAGTCCTAGGGCTGTAACACTTCAAAAGTGGAGGCTCCCTATCGATTAATCAAATAGTCAATGCAAAATGCATCGACTATTTGATTAGTCAATATTTAACGTCCTTACAGTAGACTCCTTCCACCACTGTGGCTCATGAGAGATTGGACAAAATTCCTATACATAGCTGGAAAGCATCTACAGGTTTGAAGGCCTAAATATCTTGGAAACCGAACCTCCTCTTCATTATTTTTGGCCCCACTCTAGACCAGTCTTGCAAATCAAGGGAGAGCACAAGAAAGGCCATATGGGATTAGATCAATGGTTCACCAAGCCCACTATAATGTCTTTTAACAGTTGACAGAGCCAGATACTTCAGTGGGAATGAACAGACCAGGGCAATATTTAATAATAATCTATCCCTCTTAGTCAGTCTGCCTAGCCCAAGTTTCTGGTAGTCAGAATTTTAGACACCCCCAACATATGGAGTTGTATCCCTGACCGTCTTGGCTAATAGCTACTGATTCAGTCTATCTTCCATGAATTCATCCAGTTCCTTCTGAACTGAGTTACACTTTGGCCTTCACAACTTCCCCTAGTGACAAGTTCCATAGGTTGACTGTAATGCATACAGTTTATGTTTTCCTTATATTTGTTTTAATGTTTTGCCTATTAATTTAATTGGGAGACCTCTTATTCTTGTGTTGAGATAGGGTAAATATTTCACTTTCTCCATACCATTCATGTGTTTATACACCTCTCCTAAATCACTCTTTAGATGTCTCTCTAAGATGAACAGTAATTTTTTTAAAATTTCTCCTTATATGGAAGCTGTTCCATACCTCAAAAATAATTTGTGTTGCTGTTCTCTGTACCTTTTACAATTCTAATATAAAACTTTTTGAGAGGGGTGATCAGTATTCAAGGTATAGGTTTAACATGGATTTATATAGTGGTATTATGATATTTTCTGTCTTATTACCTATCCCTTTCCTGGTGGTATCTAACATTGTTAACTTTTTTGACTGCCACAGCATATTGGGCAGATGTTTTCAAAGAACTATCACAATGACTCCTTCTTGACTGATAACAGCTAATTTAGCCCCAATAATTTTGTAAGTGCAGTTGGGATTTTTTCCAGTGTACATTACTTTGCATTCATCAACTTGACAATCATCTGCCATTCTGTTACCTTGCCAATCACATTTGAGAGAGATCTTTGTAACTTCACAGTCAGGTCTGGACTTAACTATCTTGAATATTTTGTCTCGTTTGCAAACCAACATTCACACCCTTTTCCAGAACATTTATGAACATGCTGAAGGTCCCACAACAGATCCATTGAGAACCCCATTATATACCTCTTTCCACAGTGAAAACAGACCATTTTACCTTTCCTTGGTTTCCTGTATTTTAATCAGTTACTGATCCATGACTGAACTTTCCTTCTTATCCCATAACAGATTAGTTTACTTATGAGCTTTTCATGTATGACCTTATCAAAGGCTTTCAGAAAGTCCAAATACACAATATCAACTGCTGGATTGCCTTTATCCACATGTTGGTGACATCCTCAAAGACGACTAATAGATTGATGCAGGATATCCCTTTACAAAAGTTGTGTTGATTCTTCCCCAACATCTTTCTTTCAGATAACTCTGTTCTCTTCTATGGTTTTAACCAATTTGCCTGACACTGAAGTTCAGTTTCCTAGCCTGTAACTGCTATGATCAGCTCAGAAGACTCTTAATCATCACTACATTAGCTATCTTCCAGGCATCTGGAACAAAGGCTGACTTAAACGACAGATTACACAGCACTGTTAGTAATTCTGCAATTTCTTGTCTATGTCCTTCAGAACTCTTGGGTGAATACTTTCAGGTCTGGATGATCTATTACTGTTCATCAGTTTGTTCCAAAATCTCCTCTAGGACAGTTTCTCAGATGTGTCACCTAAAAAGAACGGTTCAGGTATGGGAATCTCCCTCACATGCTCTGCAGTGAATTCTTTGCATTAGCATTCATTTAGCTTCTCCGCAAACACTTTATCCTTGAGTGCTCCTTTCACCCCTTGTTCATCCAGAGGCCCCACTGATTGTTTGGCAGGCTTTCTGGTTTTGATGTATTTTAAAAATATTTGCTGTTTGTCTTTTGCTAGTTGCTCTTCAAATTCCTTTTTAGTCTTCCTAATTATACTTTTACATTTGACTTGTCATTTGTTTTCCTCAGAAGGATCTGACTTACAATTTTTAGCAGATGCCTTTTTGCCTCTAACCATTTCTTCTACCCTGCTATTTAGTCAGAGTGGCTTTTTATGGTTCTCTCTTTTTAATTCAAGGTATGCATTTAGTTTGAGCTTCTACTATGGTGTTTTAAAATCATTCCAAGGAAGCTTTCATGCATTATACCTTTCCTTTAAATTTCCATTGAACTACCATCCTCATTTGGATATTCCCCTTTTTGAGGTTAAATGCTACTATGGTGTGCTTCCTTTGTAGTCCCTCCACAAGGATATTAAATTTAAATACATTATTGTTACTATTACCACAAGGTTCAGCTAAATTCACCTCTTGGACCAAATCTTGTGCTCTACTGAGGAAAAATAATCAAGAATGATGTCTTTCCTGGGGGGTTCCAGAATTAGTTGCTCCAAGAAACAATCATTAATGAGATCTAGAAATTTTATATCTGCATACTGTCTTGAGAAGGCATGTACCCACTCAATATGAGAATAACTGAATTTCCCCATTTTTACTAGGTTTTCTGTTTTTGTGGCCTCTCTAATTTCCCTGATCGTTTCACAATCACGTCCATTGGACAGTTCAGGACAATTGCCCAGGTACTCATTGTTTGGAGGATTCTGGGCTACAGCCGTGGAAGAAGGGCAGCAGAGTGACCCAACTCCAACACGCTCCACTCCCCCAGTTCCCAGGCACATCTGTGGGGGGATGGAAGTGAGAAGAGGAAGCTTGGGGGAAAGGACAAAACTGCCACCCAAACTCACCAGTGGTGAGAAGTGGAGTGACACAGCTGAGAGTTGGGAGGACAGAGCGGGTCACTGCTTCTTGCAGCCACTGTTGAGTGCAAAGGCAGTCCTACTTCTGCTGCCAGTGCCACGCCCACCCCATTAATCCCACAGGCTGTGTTGCTCGGAGGAAGGGATGGGACTGAGCCAGCACGCCGCTATGAGCTTTAAATGTAGAGCACATGCAAAGGGGCGGTTAACTGGACTGTTAACTGATAAACAATTGCTTATTGGTTAAAACGGTTAGCTGGTAACATCCCCATTATCATCATCCCATTAAGTTTATGATATGCCTATTGCATCAATAGCCTCATTTAATACCAGGCAAGCAAGTTCACCTGGTTAATATATAAAGACTAGAAATCTAAATACAAGCACTACAGGTTGTACCTCTAAAATCAGGGACTCTCTGGTCTGGCAATATCCGTGGTCTGTAAGAACCACAGATATTGCTGGACCAAAGAGCCCCGGCTGGCCAGGTTCAAGGGCTGACTGGTGGTGGGGAGCACAGCCCCGACGTAGCAGGACCCACATGGTAGGGAGAACAGCCCCCACTGGGGCTGGCAGCAGGGAGCACAGCCCCATAGACAGCAGAGCCAAGGTTTCGTCCAGGAAAGAAACTGAGAAATTACCAGCCATATAAAATGCCTGGTATTTTCTAATTAGGTAAGTTTTATTATAATTCGGTGTATCAGTCCTTAGCTGCGAACTGCCTGGCTGTTAGATGTGCTCCCTCTGTCTGAGTAGGTCTACCTGCCAGGCAGTTCACAACTACTTGAGGGAGGGTATGTAGGGGTAAGGGGGGAATGGAATCCCCGGCCAGACTCACTCGTCTGCCAGGGTCTGCATGTGTCCAGGTCAGTCCCCCGTCCCCCCGTCCCCCCAAACACACACACTTCTCTCGATCTCCCCAGTCCAGCCCTGCTGCCCCCGTCCAGCCCTGCTTCCGGTGGCCAGTTCCCCCTGCCCCCCACCAATCCCCCTGGTCGCTCCCCCTCCCCCCGACCAGCTCCGCTGCCCCCGTCCAGCCCGGCTTCCAGCAGCTGGTTCTCCTGTCCTCCTCCTTCTGACCTTCCCCCGGCTCCTGTCCAGCCCTGGTTCCGCCACCCGCCTCCCCCCCCCATCTCTGCGGGACAGCCCCACTGCCCCCAACCCTGCTTCCACCGCCCACACACCTGGCTCTCTGCAGGACAGCGCCGCTGCCCCCAGCCCTGCTTCCCAGCAACCAATTCCTTCCCTTCCCCCACCTCCTCCCAGCAGCCACACTGAGGCCTGGTATTTTTTTCCCCGCAGCCCGGTACCAGACCTCAGCCCATAATTTGGGAAACACTGGTCCAGGGGATGAGGCTGGGTGCCTGCCTGCACAGGAATGAGTAAGAAGCTTAGTGTCCCTCTCATCACTGTTGCTGAACCTTTGGCTTGCAGGTATAGGAGGTGTGTAGAACTGGCTATGTTCCTGAGGTAAAACAGAAACGTAACAACTAAAAAGGCAAGCTGCTAATGTTTGTTAATTATTCCCATTCTCAGTCAATGAAAATTTACCTTGCCAGACTGCTGTAAAGGAGCCTTATTATAAATGACCAGGGCTCGACAAATAATTCAATCTACTTGCCATGGGTGAGTAAATTGTAACCGGAAGAGCCGGGTTCAGGCGATCTGCGCATGTGCAGATCGCCAGGTAGCGTGGCTGGCGAGCAGGGCTCGCTGTGATTCGGCGAGCCCTGTAAATGACAGTAACAGAATTCTCAGCTCGGAAGATCTATGTGCACAATAGGGTTAGATTACAGATCAGGATCTATTTTACTTAACCTTTTTTAAAAAAAAAAACGCAAGACCATTATGAGCAAAACTGTGTAACTTTCTTGTGTAAATGTCTGAAAAATTTGAAGTGATATTCTACTTTATAGAACACCAAAATAATATAGTTGAAATTAAAATCCATTACCCTGCATTCCAGGATAACTGGAATGCAGGGTAATGGATATTAAGTGTTTGTAACTTAACTCTGATCTGTTATAGGAAATGCTGACCAGTTATTTTTTTCTATATGATAGTTTAAATAAATTATCAAAATAAGTGAAACTGGTGTGACTATACAGGAAACCCCCGAGATGCGACCACCTGAGTTGCAACCCCCTGCACTGACAACCATTTTTGTAAGTGTAGAAGGGGCCACCAACTCCCAACATACGTCCTTGGCCCACATTTACAATAGCGTACAACTATCGTAAATGAGGGTTCGAGTTACAACACCCCCGACTTGCGATGCTTCCTCAGGAACCCATTGCGTTGCAAGTCGGGGGCTGCCTATATTGCATTATTTTATAAAAATATGCAGAATATTGCAGACTTTGGATTACTGGTGCAGAATTCCCTGAGGAATAACGTGTAGGCAACAGCAGAGTTCCTCTATTTGACACACTGAACAGTCTTTGGGTCCTGATTTTCCTGTGAATTGGGTTTTTCTGGTATGGTGATCTGCACTAAAAATCAATAGATGAGACAAATACCGTCAAGATGAGGGTGAAGTACGGCCCTCGTCCTGCATCCAAATCCACACTTGCGCTTGAAATCAACAGGGCTCCACATTCACACAAGGGTTTCTCCACATAAATCCGATAGCAAAATAGGAAGTTGTGTCTTTATGCATAAATATTTGCAGGAGTGGGGCCTAACTAAACTATAACACTACTCATGTGCTTATTTAAAACAATATGCTTGATGATAAGTGAATAAATTTTCCTCATTGAAATCTAGCTGAAACAAGCTAAAACATCCTCTTATGCTAAACTTTATTTGTTTATGGGTGCATCTACACAGCACCCTAAACTCAAAATAAGATATGCAAATTGTGCATCTTATTTAGAAACTATTTCAAAATAGTTATCCCTCGTGCAGGGTTGGCGAAATAGCACACCCATTATTTCAAAAAATATTTTGAAATAACGGGTGGCTTGTGTATACACAGGGTAGCTATTTTGGGATACCTTCAATATCCCAAAATAGCTGTGCAGTGTAGACATATCCTTAGTGTTAAGTCAACCTCCCACAAACTTCCTGTTTGCCTCTTCCATTTTGTCAACTGAATCCATCATATTTCTAGACTGTAATCTCTCTGATACAGAGTGTCTTCATGAGTAGCACTAAAAGGTCCTTCAACTGTGACTGAGGTTCTGCAAGTGTCAAATTAATCAAGAAATTAAAACTAGAGCTAACAGATCAGAGCTAATTAGAAAAACGGACAAAATATTTTATCAGACTTTACTAATATACCAAAAATTAAAAATCTACCCAAAGACAGTCTGATTTTGACAAAGATCCCTCATTACCTTGCTTAGCTCCTCAACAACCCACATAACTTTTCTCCTACTAGCTCTATTGAAGATCTTTGCTAAAAGCAGAACTGGAAAACACTGCCACTTAACTCTGATTCAACATAGCAAGATAGAACATGTCAACATCAACTATTTTTCTGGTGATGTATTAAGGGAAATCATATGCTTCAGAATATTTACTGGGATATAAGAAGTTATACTATTGTATCTGAACATGCTGAAGCTGAATTGTACTTTAGAAAGAAAGCCTGAAGATATCACAATAGTGTGTTTTACCACAAACTAGGGATATAAAAGACTAGTCAGCTATCTAATAAGCAAATGCTTATTGGATAGTCAACAGGATAGTCAACTAGTCACTCCACCGCCTCCCCCCGCCCTGCTGCCTCTATTATATAGGTAGAGGCAGCAAGGGGGGGGGGGGGGGGCGGAGAGAACAGCGCTGCCACTTTGCATGGCACAGGGAGACAGGCATCAGGCTCCTTGCAGCATTTCAAAGCGGCAGCACCACGTGGAGCCCAGGATCAGCTGGGGACTCCTCAGCTGACCCCGGGCTCTGTGCAGCATTCAAAGTGGCATTCAAAGCTGCATCCCTAGTCACAATTTAGAATGCCATCCTTTCCAAATAAAATCACTCAATTAAGATGCACAATTAGGAATAAACTGTTTTGGGAAAAGACATTCATGGCTATTTCAATGAGCTTATTTACTAATTTAAACAGTAACAATACTTTGCATACATTAAGCAAATAGATATAGTCTATAATTAGAGTGCTCATTGCTGTTATGCATAGGGATTTGTTTTATTACTGAATGAACAAAAGGAATCAAGGAATGTGGGATATTTTAAATGTGGTTTATTGGAATATTCAGTTAATTGATTAAATAAATGACAATCTAGTAGTTAATTAAAAAAAACAAGTTAGAAATAATACCTATTATTACACCTGACCCATCATCCTATTTCAATTTTTGTGGTTTTCCAGACACGTTTTTCTGATTCTTTTAAAGTGAATTTCTCTCCCTTTGCTGCTGTGTGAAATACTGACAAAGTGACTACCCATAAAAGTGTCATCCTTCCAAGTCTATTTATCAGTAAATGTCAGTAAACATTAATTTCATAATACACACACAAACTGACAAATATTTCTATCAATAACTGATGTTTATAAATAGACAATAGAGGACTCCAGGTGTTCTGGGGCAGCCTGGGTATTGTTGGCTGGGTGATGTGCTGGATCCAGCAACAGGGTTTGGCCCCGTCCCCGCACTCACCAGAGGCAATAGGAAGCAAAGCAATGCAGCTGGAAACCGGGCTTGAGAAAGAAAAGCGCAACAGGCTGGGCCCAGGTTATTCTGCTTCTTACTGCCATGGTGGGGAGAGAGGGCTGACCCCTTCTGCTGGCGTCTGCCTGTTTCTCTCCCCTCCCTCTGCATGGTAATCTCCTGGGTTGAGCCGCTCAGGGAGGGGGTTTGAAGGGGTGCAACTGAGGTAGGAGGGGGTGGAGCAGGGGCAGAGTTTGGAAGAAAGGGGAAGTGGGAGTAAGGCTTGGGGTTGACCCGGGCCTTATACCTCCCTAGTGATGACCCAGCTCAGCGAAGTACAAAAAAATGTTGCTTGAGCACCGGAGTTCAAGGATATTTACTTTGTATGTTTTGACATGTGATGTGAAATATTTGTGTTAAAGCTGTTTTAAAGCTTAAGCTTTTTGAATCTCAACATTTGTGGTTAAAATAAATTATCTGACATACTCTCCACTGTTTGCCCTTTCAAGTTTCCCAGAACTTCGAAAATTTAAGTAAATAATAGAAAAATATGTCAAGAATTGTAAAATAATAATAACAATAATTATTATTAAACAAGCTCCCCACACAGACCGGCTCCTGCCGCCCTGCACTGCTGCCTCTGTATCAAAGGCAGCAGTGCAGGGCGGCACCAGCCCCTGTCCACGGGAGGTACGAGCTCCCAGTAGACAGAGGCTGCTGCAGAGAGGAGGGGAAAGGAGCCTTGATCTGCGGCCAGCCTTGGCTACCGTGGCCAGAGGCTGCTTCGCAGCAGTAGCCTTCCCCTCCACAGCAGCCTCTGTCCAGCTCCTGCCTCTTCTCTCCCTCTCCCCCCTTCCGCTCCCCCCTGCCTCTGTAGGAGACAGCAAGGGTGGAGGCAGGCGGCTCCGCAGAGCCAGCATGTGCACAAAGCTAAAAGCCATCTCCCTGCACATATCAGCTCCAGCCTTCCCCACACACCCTCTGCACTGCTGCCTCTCTATCAGAGACAACAGCACGGGGTGGAGGGGCAATCCAGTGCTTATGGGGAGCCTGCTTAAAGCCAGATTCTCCAGGGCACTGGCTCCTGCTCCCCCCGCCCACCACACACACACACTGATGTCTCTTGTTAGGGGGAGTGCCTGTAGTCGCTAAGATTAACTGATAAACCAAAGTTTATCAGTTAACTGTATAGTGGACTACACGTTGACATCCCTAGTCTCTCTGAATCACAGATTTTTCAGCATGATAGGGAAAAAGTAGATACACACTAAGCAATGGTCCCTCTAACATTTTCTATTCTTGGGCGGGTTAAATTGTCCTTTGGGTGGATTGAATTTTCTTATGTGTATCACCAATATTGAGGTAGTGTGTGTGGATATGCACCCCCAATGCAAACAAAACACATGCATAATTTTAAGCAATCCATGTGTGTGGAAGAAAATATATTAAAATAAGAGATATTTTAACAAGGAGCAATGCTTATGATATTTAATATGAAGTAAACTAAAAAAGAAAATTAACACTACCCTTGGAGAGTACATATATCAACTTTTCTAACAGCTCAAGTTAGTACTTGCTTCTTCTGACTCATAAGAGCCAGAACTCTACCAAATAGCAGAGATCTAGTCTTAATGCAATACAATACACCGTTTATTAATTGGTAACACAGATTTTTTTTAAATCATTAAGTTCAGAGTTTTAGATATCTGCAACACTCCAAAAACATTCTGTTAAAAGAATCATCTTCTTTCTATCTTAAGCCGTTACCACCTATGCAAACTTTGTTTGAAATGCAATCATGCAATTTCACACACACATTTCCCTTACAGCCTTCTCTCTCCCCCCCTCTCCCCAGGCCTGCATGAGTCAGACACTCCAAACAAACTGCCCTCTGCTTCTACCCAACTCCACAGATGCCAGCACCCACTCACCCTCTCTTTCCTACACCTATCCCATCCAGTCAGCTCCTTATCTCCTCCTTTCCAAGAGGCTTCAGAGTGCTGAGTTTCTGCCTCTCTCTCCTCCTGAAAAGGGATGCTCTAAACTCCCCTCCCCTCTGACTCCTTATTAGGGATGTTGCATTTAGATTTCCATCAACTGCACGATCAATCAATAAGGGTGCCTCCGTCTTTGAACTGTAGCAAGAGCCCTACTGGACCAACTTGATTGTCATGCAAACCTGCTCCTGAATTCGCATGTGGCCTTTGGTGGCCAGGCCACTTTCCTCCATCTAGTGTGGAGATCATGGATGTTGGGGGCTTCCCCCCCCCCCCCGAAACCTGAATAAGGTCCTTGATCTCCATCCTGGACCAGGAAGATGCCCGCCTTCTCTGGGCCCTGGCAGGCTCCTGGGAGCTGGCAGACTGCTCCTGGGGAGCGGTGGAGGGCTGGCTGCCAGTGGCTTGCTGGCTTATGTTTTGGGGCCACTGGGTCAGGGGCAGTGACTTCTGGCTCTGGGCCGGCAGGCTTGGAGCTGGCACAAGCACAGTGGCCAGAGTCTACCCCTTTAAGGGTTCCTGGGGGGGGGGGGGGGGGGGAGAGAAGTGTTCTTTGTTGAGGCTGGAGTGGCCACCAGGGCACCCTGGGAAGGCAGGAGGCCCCCTATTTCGAAATAAGTGTCTACACAGCACTTATTTTGAAATCGCAACTTCGAATTTGGCATTATTCCTTGTAGAATGAGGTTTACCATATTCAAAATAAGCACTCCACTATTTCAAATTTATTTCAAAATAGTGGTTTGGCTGTGTAGATGCTAGGGAAGTTATTTTAAAATAATTTTGCTGTGTAGACATACCCTAATATCCATATCTGGCAGCACATTCAGAATTCTTCACCCATCAACCTTCCCACTACGCTGACACTAAAGCCTCCCTGGAAGCACATGCAAAATACTGTATCCAGCAATCTCCCTCTATGCCCACACATTCCTTCTCACTGTCCGGAAATGGTTTTTTACCAGCGCACTCCACTCCACTCTGTCACAACAGCTGTGACTTTGACAACTGGACGTTAACACTATCATCAGTCTTTTCCAATAACCCTAACCCTTATCCTCCCTGACCAGCAAGTATTCATGGCATGTGCGTGACCATGATTAAAAGGAGACAAAAACTGATGAAGAGTTCAATGAGTTTATTTTGTGTGACAGAACCCATGCTTTAGCCCCCGTGGAAACTTGTAACATCCCTGGGCTCATGGGAATGCCTAGCTCAGGATGAGTAGTGGGCTGAGGCAGGTGCCTACTGCTGTTCGGGTGTCCCATGTAATTAACTGCTCATACTCCTCATAAGGTTCTGTATTAACTCTCAGCTCAAGGGACTTGTGCCTTATTTTGTAAAGCTGAAAAATCCTCTACTTACTAACCACCTCAGGATACATTAGACTCGCATGAAAAATAGTAAAGAAAATAGAATGCCATTATGAAAATCAATGATATGCCATCATTAGAACACTGTGCAGTAATGGTCATCTCACTACAAATAGGACACTGCCGAATTAAAGGGTTAGGACAAAGATAATAAAGTTCAAGGGCTCAGAAAAAGCCTCATAAAAGTGAAATTGAGGGGACTGGGATTATTTATTTTAGACAGAGGCAAATATGGCCACAGGGTCACAGCAACAATATATGAAATAATGAATATTATAGAAGTGGTTCCCAACTTTTTTGAGCATACAGACCCTTTTTCAATCTATTAATTTCACAGACTCCCTCCCTCTGGGAGAAAAGAAAAGTAAAAGAAAAAGTAAGGGAAGAAAAAGAAAAGTAAGGATTGGGCACATTGCAGTGGACCCGATCCTTATTTTTAAACTGTCTATGGACCTCATGCAGTACCGCTGTGAACCACAGGTTGGGAACCATTGCAGTATCAAAGAACTCACTCATAGCTTCTGTTCTCATGTCAGAGCACAAGAACAAGGGAACTTCAATGAAAAGTAGCAGATGCAAAACACAAAAAGGAAATGCTTTTTCATACGATGTATGAGACATTAACAATATTCTGTGGGAATAAATTTTAAGGGCAAGAGGTTAGCAAGATTCTGAGAAAGATAGGATGATAAGAATTTCAAAAGTTACAAGAGTTAATATTAAAAAAAAGAGTTTTAGAAGAGACATAAAACCTTGTGTTTCAGAGTTAAGGTAATCTTTGACTATTAAGGATGAGATTCTCACAGCAGGCAGATTATCCCAAATGTACCTACTGTGTGGTTTCTCCACCTTCCAATGAATCATCTGATGCTGGCAAAAGAACCAAGCTAGAGAACTAGGTGAACATGGTTCTGATATAGTATGACAAATCTTGCATTTCTATGCTCTTATGAAATATTGTCATATAGCTGATAACACAATACTGCCACCTCGTGCAATTTTATCTCAACAATTTCTCTTAACCTATTTCATGAAAACGTAAAAGGTTGTCAACTCACATTTTCTGATGTTTAAAATGGCCACCATTTCCTACTATTGTCAATGAGACCGAAACCATCTTGATGGCCACCATTTTCCTGTGGTCTATCCCTAAGTGGAAGTGAGACTGCCTTTGATAAAATTGGCTGCCACCTCCCATCCTTAAAAAGTAATATAACTTCTATGTATGGGGGTGTGTCATGATGTATTCAGTCTCTGGTTCTCAATTTACTATCGAGTCCTTTTGTAAAAGGAAGGAAAGGAAGAGGAGAAATTGTTATTATCTTAACTCCCTTATTTTATACAAGAGGAGAGAGAAAGCGGAGACTCCATCTGAGTAGCCAGAAAGAATTGTGCATTTGTATGTGCACTAAAGATTGACCTTTGAACCTGAAATTATCTTTAAATATGGGCAGAGGAGTAGGGGGAGGGATTTTTTGTTTTTTTATTTTTTTAGGTTGAGACTAAAACATATGATTTGATCATATTTTAAAGCTCCAATTTGGGAGGGACTAATTCTTTTTAATGTTAAGGTTGACAATACAGATAACTTTTGTACCGGGAAATATTGCCTACTGGAAAAGAATTTTGTTCAGTGTAGGGATATGGCTATACTAGAGAAGCACAGTAATATCACTGCAGCACTATACTGTAGACCAGTGTTCTTCACTATTTTTGAAGTCAAGGCCACTTTGGCCAAAAAAGCCTTCAATGTCAGCCCTGCCCTCTCCTGGAAGCCCTGCTCACTCCATTCTCCTCCCCTCACTGACTCTCTCCCACTCCCACCAACTTTCCCTAGGCCGGGGCAGGGGAGCTGGGATTTAGGAGGGGACTCTGGACTGGGTTCACAAAGTGGGAGGGGGCTCTGGTCTGACCCTGGGTCAAGGGGAAGTGCAAGCTCTGGGAGTGAGTCTGGGTATAGGAGGGACCTTCAGGGTGGAACAAAGTGTTGGGAGGGGTTATGGGTGCTGGCTCTAGGAAGGGGGTCAGGGTTGGCAGAGAGGGTACAGGCAGTATGGAGGTGATGTATCACATAAAAGTCATTCTGTATACAGACAGTGGGGGGGGCCTGAGGAGTTCGGGTGAGAACACAAAAAGAGGGTTCAGCTTTAAATGGGGACTGTGGGTTACCGCAGATAGCCTCACCCCCTCTTGAACTCCAACTATCTGGAGGTGTAGGTTATAGAGATTCAGAATACCAAAGGAGACTGTGGGTTAAGGCAGGGGACTGTGATGCAGAAGTAGGTGTAGAATGTGGGGTGGATTCAGAGCGGAGAGATTTGAGATATAAGGAGGGGCTCCTGGTTTGAGGAAGGATAGGCCTGGCAACTGGGGGTACCGAAAGGGTACAGGCTCTGACTCAGATTGTGGGCTTTGGGGTGGAATTAGAGATGAGGAGCTTGGGGTATGGGAGGTGGCTCTGGGTTTGAGTGGGCTCAGGGAGGGGCAGGAGATTTGGACTTGAGTTTACCTGGGCAGCAACAAAGGTAACAAAGGTGCCCTTTGCTGGGGCACTATGCTGCCCCCTGGAAGTGGCCAGCAAATCCAGCTCTGAGTGGGAAGGGATGGGGAGAACAAGGCAAGGGGAGTCTGGAAATGGATGACAGGAGAGGGATCACGTGAGGATTACCTGTTGTGTTCCCTCCCTCTGGGGCATCTGGCACTGGTCACTGTCGACAGACAGGATACTGGGTAAGATGAACCTTTGGTCTGACCCATTACGGCCATTCTTATGGAGAGAAGAGATGGTGCTGTGGGCAGGCGCAGCACCCCAAGCCCCATTCTCCCACCTTCTCCATTCCATCCCAGGAACCAGATCTGCTTCCCCACTGGCCCTAGCACAGAGCTGTGCCAGGCTATGTCTAGGCGACACTGATCTATTGGAAAAAGGTACGCAAACTGATAGTTTTTCGGCTTTTCCGATATTTGGCATGTCTATACTGGGCCAAATTTCAGAAAAGCCTCCTCTTCCTGAAGAGATCATCTTCTTCCTGGAAGGAGGAAGACAGGGCTTCCAAAAGAGTGAGTCTGCTCTTCCACTTTTTTTTTTTTTGGGCGGAAAAGCAGATTCGTTCCCTGGACGCGGTGGAGTTTTTCTGGGATACCTCTGGCGTCATGAAAAAAAATCCATAGTCTAGACGTAGCCCCGCCACTGCAGCTTTGGGGCCAGCAACGAAGTGCCCCTCTCCTCTAAATACTCTGTGCAGTAGAGGGCATCTCTCCCCTGACTGTAGCAGCTTCAGAGCTTGGGAAGAGGTATCTTGCCCTGCTGCAGCCCTGAGCCCCTGTGCAGGGCTTAACAGAAAGATGTGTGGCCACAAGGCCGTGCAGATTAGAGGAAACTTAAGGTACGGGGCACAGCAAGGAGTACAGGATTCTAGCTCAGTGGGGCTCAGAGCTGGGGCAAGGATTTGGGATGAAGGAGGCTGGCTCTTGGAGAGGGGTCATACTTACTTTGGGCAGCCCCAATCCCATGCCACATCCTGAAGGGGCCAGTGCACCCCTACAGACCATGGGGAGGGCACACTGTTCTGCATGCTGCTCCTCTCTGCAGGCACCCCCCCCAACTCCCATTAGTTCCCCTCCCCAACCAATGGGACATGTGGGGGTGGTGCTTGAAAACAGGAGCAGTGAGCAGGAACCTCTACTCCCTCCCACCTTGGCTAAGGGATGTGCTGAATATTTCCACGTGGAGCAGGGGCAGGCTCCAGGGAGCCTGCCTTCACAGCAGCCTTTCTGTACTGCCAGAGATTACAATTGATAGGAAGCCACCACTGACTTGTGGACCTTGCATTGAATAACAATGTGCTCTGATAAAAACAGAGCCTACAATCATAGAACCTGAAGTGTAAGTTGTAAGCGGGGGGAGGGAAGAAGGGAGACTGGGGGACAAGAGTAATGTGAACCTCAGGCTCTGACAGAAGACTGAGAACTCTGAAAAACAGACCCAAAAAAAGTGTTTTAAACTCCAAAAAATTCAAACCATTCCTAACCACTACTGCTTGTGCAATCTGCACACAAAACAGCATTTAAACTTAATCAAAACCCAACTTTGCTATGTAACAAATGCACCAGACACTAAAGAGCTACAGGGAAGCTATTTTTCACTCCTCTTTCAAGTCTTAAAGGTGATTTGAATTTACCTTCAAAACATTACACACTCACACTGTTGGGATGTGCACAATCTACACAATTTATTTGACTCTAACATCTCTGTGGGTAACACCCTCCATCAATAGGAGTGAAAGTTTAACCTTCAATTGCATTAATTCCACCGAGAGGGCTTCAGATAAGTTAAAGGCACTATCTGTACACTTCACAGAGGATCAAAGGAACTGCCATACTAGATCAAACCGTCTAATACAACATCCTGACGTGAGCAATACTGTACTTGAATACCTGATACTTCAGAAAGAAACGAACACAACCAATCCTATCACAAAAGTACCTGTAGGTCACATAAAAGATAGGAGAAAACCAGTAAAAAAGGTAAAATAAATTCCTTCTTCAGTCCCATGCAGTTTAAATCTTGAAGCAAGAGATTTAATTTTTACTGTACATAGGCACCTGAAATTCAGAGTTGCAAATCCTAATATGGTAATGAAGTTATCACATCCTATTTAAAATTCAGACACAGATGCTTAAATTTTGCTTGGCATTACATGTATCCCTTTCTCCTTACATCACCTTAACTCTATTAAACCAGTGTCTGAGTGGATCCATCATGAGATTCTGGCATCTGTTGTGCTGAACTTGCACAGTGCTTCCTCAGCAGTTACAGCAGGATGAAATTTACCAGAATGGCATTCATCACTTTCATGGTGCTTCCGCTCACTCTTCCACCCGAAAAAAAGCTAGTGTTAAGATAGTGGGTGGAGAAGTGTTTTTCTATTTCTGAGCTCTTAGGCATGTAATTAAACTTTCCACTATCATTGAAAGATAGTCTACATTACTGACCTGATCAG
Source organism: Pelodiscus sinensis (assembly GCF_049634645.1). NCBI lineage: Eukaryota > Metazoa > Chordata > Testudines > Trionychidae > Pelodiscus > Pelodiscus sinensis. The sequence goes on from NC_134716.1 coordinate 95,997,245, forward strand.
AATACACAAAATGTTATCTTAATTATATTTTCTTACATTCATCCACCCAGAAAGCACCTTATATGCCAAACACATTTTAACTTCAATTGAAAGGACCAACTCAGGTTAGCAGGTGCCGTACGTATGAAAGTATATGGAAAGGATGCAATATATACCATTCATTATCACTTATTCAGTGTGCTACAGGTGTCTGACATGCCACAATACAAATTCCAACACAAGAAGATCAACAAACTACATTAGTTACTTATCTGCATACTAATGTAGGATCTGCAGCAAGCCATGCCTTCTTTACATGTGAGATATCTGATAACAAATCTACCATTTTTAGTGCATATAATTGAAAATGAACTAATTAGAACAATTATGTGTGACAGACAGCAAAACTTCTATGCAAAAAAGTTATTACTCAAACACCGGATAAAGAAGAGACCTGTAAAGAAAGCCAAATTGCAGCACTTCCTGCTTTTTGTTTTTATAAAAAAAAATGTGGTTGACAGTGTTAGTTTTGTATTGAACGCTAGTTAACTAGTCATCCATGCCAATATAAGAAAATAATTGGCCATTATTTGATGTGAACACTGTAAAGAAGTTATATTAAATCTAGAGAGAAAGCATTAACTTTCTTTGCTCAATATTTATTCTAACTGCCTTGGAATGAACACTATAAGAATTTTATCAATTAACTGGAAAAACTGTCTCATTTCACTACTTCTGCAAGTTACAGCATCTCTCTAAAATGCTTTAAGTTCCTACAGCAATACTCTTCAGTTAATCATAATAAAGATTCCCTACAGGTCTTAAATCAACAGTATACTTTCCCTGCCTTCTCTGGCAACAGAACTATGTCAGTGGCACAAAAGGTTGCCTTACCTCAGGAATGTAGTACTCTGATAAAGACAATAGAATGCTAGATTTTTGAAAAGTAGTGTGTGAAGCATTTAATTTTGATAAAAAATTGAAATGTTAAGAAGTTCTATCTTGGTTTTTCATGGATTCCTGCCCAAAACTAACTGTATCTCTCTCCAAATTCCAATAAAGCCTAGCATTTATCTATTAAGTTCATAATTTGCTCAGTGTACAAGTATAAACAGTATAGATAAGTCCATATCAGCAACATGGAAAATAACTTTTATGTTCAGGTTACACTTCACATTAATATTAGCAAATGAACCAAAAACCATCAAAATCATTTTTTCCTGACAGTTTTACGTACTATTATGACAAAGATAATATAACAGAAAGATTAATGAAACAACATTTCTGTATATTTGACAGCACCCTGCAAAGTCAATTTCATTATTTCCCCAGATCATCCTGCTGCTTTGTACAGTTCTTTCACACAGAAATAGAAAAGGAACATCTATTTATAAAAAAGAAAATGTGATTGTAATACCAAAAATACTGGTAGGGGGATTGGAGAGCAAGAATAGTATTTGCTATCTAATAATGAAGAGTTTTAGGGGAAGAAGAGAATAACTAGTGTTTAAACACTAGTGTACTATAAATGCAAAATATTATATTGTGATGGACTTTACTTCAGCTATCATATGTCTGCTTTCTTAGATTTTCAGGTCTTCTGGGCAATGATTGTGTGCACACTTACATATTTATATAATGCACAGAATGTTGTGGATGCTACTAGTGCACAAAATAATTAGTTTGTATTTGATTAGATTTCAGGTTGAGTATATGCCTGTATTACTTGGTGTAAAAATTGTTTTAAATTATTGAAATACTCTGACAAAAGAGGGTGCCCACACCCACTGCACCAAATATACCCAAGTATTTAACATGAGGTTTTATATAATACTGCTGAATTTACTGCATAATTAATCCTGAAGTTACTCTCTTATGATTACCAGAGACAAACTAAAATTTCAGAAGTATGGTGTTATCTCAATGCACTATTAAACAGAATAATACCCTTGACATTTAATAGTTTGTCCTATGAAATAACTGTTACATCTCTATTATTAGAACCACGGAAGAGTACTATATGCCATTAAAGTTCTTGAAACCTTTCTTCCTTCAAATTACATTTACATTCATACTTTAACAATGTGCAAATTTGGGTGCTTTAAATACAAACAAAAAAACGGTTTAAAAGAGTTTGAAACAGAAAACAGGAACTAACTTAAGGAATTTTTTTTAAATCCATGGAATTGGCAAGCAAGAATGGAGTCAATATTTTAGCTGTGATTGCCTGATGTGACAAATGTTGACCTTCCTGAACCCATAACAACTAGCAATAAGTCCCACTGAAAACTGTAAGCAACTTTTACTGTTTTAAAGGCATGTTTTGATGTTGTTTATGCTAGTTATTTTTCTCTTATGTGGTACAGAATTATTTAATTGCTACAATGGTAACACCTATATATGAGGTAACAATGAAGTAAAGTATATTTTAGTTTCATACCTTGTCAAAACTCTAGAGATAATCATACAAAATCAAATAAAAACAAGTCAACTGCCAACTTTTGTACATCATCTTTTCCTTGAAGTAACTTCATGAACATAGATTTCCTATTAATCTTTCTATAACTACACTGGTGCTTCATCTGCTGGTATCATACTACTGTCAAGTAACTGGTTTATATTTACAGCAATGTGAAAGTCCACAAATATTGCACAGAATACATCTAGATACCCAAACAATTGCTGATTTTAGATTGCCATATTAGTAAAGCATTCTCTAGAATGGAAATCTTTTTTTGAATGTCCTTCTACCACAAATGGGAAAGACAGATTTCTTTGTTGTGAGTTGAGTAGCCAACTAAAAGCTCTTTTTCTCTGTAAAATAACTTTAGAAGTAAACCTATCAACACTCAGTCTTCACCGCCAAGCGCTGCAATTCACTATTTACACATGAAGTCTCATATAAAAATCCTTATGAAACTACAGTAATTGTTAAATCTATATAAAGATTACAAGCTCTATCTCCACCATTACTCTCACCTATGCACATACTAAATGCTAGCAAGTGTACGTTAAAAGTATTAAGTACAACGTATTCAGAAGTACATGAGAAAGCATTTTAAAATATGCTCATGGTAGCTTCAATTCTGAATGCCTTTGCGTGTGTAAGATACATATTGAATGTATCCTAGTTATTGAACTTGTGCCCCGGATTGCATCACAATAACTATAAAATTGGAAAGCTCTATAAAATCTCAAGTATTATCAAATAAAATACAGAATAGGACTAACACTATAAAGATACCACGTCTCATCTTACACAATATGCAGTCTCCAGTATAATTACTGCAAACACATTATACTTTCTACACTTTTGCAGAGTAGATATTTCATGTTTGTAAACTGTCTTTTATTCAGCAAAACCAAAACAGTTCCACAACTTCAAGTGAAACAAGCCACAGAAGAAAGGATTCATTTTTATTAATGTTTAACTATACCGATGGGAAAGCAAAGGCAAATGTAAAATCTAAGTAGTTTAGAATAAGTACTATATAGATTATGAAAAGCAGACACACTTTTTTTGTGGGGAGGTGAGGTGAATCCGGGGGGAAGGATGCTTTAGCAGGAAAAAAAAAATCAAATGCACTCTGCTGCACTGCTTGGAAGAGTTAACGGGTTTAACTGCACTGAAACTGAATGGCTGACACATCCGGTCCTGGGTCCTCAACCACCAGGGCAAATTCAAACTTCAAAGCCTCTCGGAGCTCAGGCAGAAATAAATCACTCCCCTCACCCCCCAACAGCTGCGATTCCCATTTAACTAAGAGTCACGACTTCCAGAAAGCAGCACACACAAACGGGTTGGCAGGGCAAAGGTAACACAAATGAGAAGTTGATGCACAGGCTACACAGTCCTGGGAAATACAATCCTAGCTCTTTTATCCTGCAGCGCCTGCCGCATAAGTCAACGAGGCACTGAACACAACAAGCTACTGGCCAGTCCCCTACTCCCCCCCCTTCTCTTACAGATGACAGCTCCCCACAAACACGGGGGGCCTGTCGGGGGCGATCTCACACCAGCCACCCCCTCTGCCCCATAACACCGTCCCCCACGCATATCCCAGCGCCCCTGCAAGCAAATCCGGGCCCGAAAAGCACGTCCCCGCTACCTGCCCATGGGCGCAGCGCCAGGCTCCCGGGGCTGGGTCTCCACCGAGAGGGGGACCCGAAAGCTCGAGGAGGGGCAGGGGCCAGGCTCCGGGCGCGCACTATCCCACGCCGCCAGCAGCGCCGGGCCCCCCACCTCCAACACCTGCGCGGGCTGCCCCGTGTGAGGCGCCGGGGTCCTCACCGCCGCCCGCTCCAGCCCCGCGCCGCTCACCCGGCAGGGGGAGACGGCTCCATCCTTCTCTCGGCGGCGGGGTCGGCTCCCACGGGGCTCCCGTCCGGCAGCGGCTCGTGGGGCGCGGCGCAGCGGCCGGGGGAAGACGCGGGGCTGGAGGGGCCGGAGCCCCCGGCGAGGCAGCGCGGCGGCGGTTCGGGGGACTCCGGCGAGCCGGCGAGGAAGAGGGGCGCCTCGGGCAGCCGGTCCAGCTCCACGCTCCGCACTTTGCGCAGCTGCTTCCGTCTCCAGTCTGAGCGCTGCTCCCGGCAGCCGCCGCCGCCCGCCTCCCGCAGGAGCCCCCCGCCGCTGCCGGGCAAGCTGCCCGCGCCGCTGCCGCTCTGCAGGCTCCCGGAGGCGGCGGCGGCGGCGTCCGCGCTGGTGCCCGAGGATAATCCCGACGACGAGGTGCGAGTCCCCGCCGCCGCCGCCATTTTCTCTGGCGGGTCACATCGGGCTCCGGAGCAGGGAGGCGGGGGATGAGCCGCGCTCCGGCCGCTGCGGCAGCGGCGTGGGCTGCGCCAAAGGCGTACGAGGGGTGGGAACTGAGCGCAGGCGGGACGGGCGTTGAGAAGGTGAGGCTGGGAGCGGTCGCTCGACGCCGCCCGCGGGCAGGTGGTGGCAGGACCTGGCCGTACCTACGCTGGGCGGGCTGGCTCCTGCCTGGGGAAAGGGGCTGGGCCGGAGGAGCCAGCACCTGGCGGGGGGGCTGGATGGTGCAGGACCCGGCAGGCGACCCCGCCTCCTTCACTCCTCGGAGATCAAGGGGCCGGTTCCTGCCCGCCGGACTGGGGGGCTTATCCCGAGACTCTGACCGGTGTGTCCTTGCCCGGCTCCCCCAGAGCGCGGAAAGCTCCGTGCAGTTGGGGAGCTTCTCTCTCCGCGGCGGTAGCGAGGCCAGTGAGAGCCTCACCTACCTTGCCTGGCGCAGATGCCGGGGGCGATGGGACTCCAGCTGAGAAGCAAACATTTTCACCCCCGCGCCTGCACTGTACTGAGAAGATCTCCCTCCACTCGGCAAAACGTATCCCATAGCCGGAGAAAAGGGGAGAGGGTTGTATTAAGAATGTGGGGAATACAAGCTCCTCGTTTGGAGGTAACTCCCCTCCACCAGAGTTGTACTCGCATTACAATAGATAGTTTCCCATTCAAGTACACGCACCTCCTCACCACACTTGGAGATTAGCCCTATCCATTCTGATTTAATTAGCACTCCCAGCTCTGTACCTTCTTCCCTCCCCTTGTGTTGTTATTTTTTCTTTTCAGCATCTGAGGAAGTGAGTTCAAGCTCATGACAGCTTATGTTCTAATACCCTAAAAACATGGTAGCATGGTAGTCTTTGAAGTGCCCCTAGACTCCTTGTTGTTTTAGAATCATAGAATGAAAATAGCAAGCAAATGTTTTGAGAGAACACATTACTGTGTAGTAGTATAGCAAGTGAATGGTAGTGCACCAGTCCTGGAGGTACTGTAATACCAGATTGATGCATAGGGCTGGGCAAATCCAGCTCCCTACTCCAAAAATAATTCAGTCATAGCGCACCAGGGTAGTGTGTCCAAAAGGACAGGTTGAGGATACTACACTTGATTTTAGCCAAACTAGAACTGGAAGGGACCTCAAGAGATCATCAAGTCCAGTCCCCTGCCCTTCTGGCAGGACCATGTACCATCTAGATCACCCCTGAGAGATGTCTGTCTCACCTGCTCTTAAAAATCTTCAGGGATGGGAGATTCCACAACTTCCCTATGCAATTTATTCCAGTATTTAACCACCCTAACAGGAAATTTTTCCTAATGTCCAACCTAAACCTCACTTGCTGCTGTTTAAGACCATTGCTTCTAGTTCTATCCTCAGAAGCAAAACAGAATGATTCCCCCTCTCCCATGACGCCCTTTTAGATACATGAAAATATCATGTCCCCTGTCCGGCTTCTCTTTTCCAAACTAAAGAAGCCCAATTCTTTCAACTTTCCGTCATAGCTCATGTTCTCTAGACTGTTAATCATTTTTGTTGCTCTTCTCTGGACCTCCAATTTCTCCACATCTTTCTTGAAATGTGGTGACCAGAACTGGACACAATACTCCAACTGAGGCCTAATCAATGCAGAGTAGAGCAGAAGAATGACTTCTCGTGTCTTGTTCACAACACTCCTGTTAATGCATCCTAGAATCATGTTTGCTTTTTTTGCAACAGTATCACATTGTGGACTCATATTTAGCTTGTGGTCCACTATGACCCCTAGATGCCTTTCTGCCGTACTCCTTCAGACAGTCACTTCCCATTCTGTATGTGTGAAACTGATTGTTCGTTCCTGAGTAGAGTACTTTGCATTTGTCCTTATTAAACTTCATCCTATTTACCTCCAACCATTTCTCCAATTTATCCAGATCATTTTGAATTATGACCCTATCCTCCAAAGCAACCCCTCTCAACTTGGTATCATCTGCAAACTTAATAAGCATACTCTCTATGCCACCATCTAAATTGTTGATGAAGATATTGAGCAGAACTGGTCTCAGAACAGATCCCTGTGGAACCCCACTTGTGCCCTTCCTGCATGACTTAAAATCATTAATAACTAAACTCTGACAATGGGGTTCCAGACAGTTATGCAACCACCTTATAGTAATCCCGCTACCAAGACCATACTTGATAGTTAAAACAGGGACAGAGAGAAGATTTAGACACATGGAACAGACAAAATAGTCACAGAACATACAAACTTAGAGAAGAATTTTAAACCATCAATTTAAACTTATTAAGCAACAAGAGATAGTTAAAAGCAAGTCGTTCTAATAGCTAAGCATATATAGGAAATCAATTAAAAGAAACTGAAAATGAAGTAAGTATTGAAGGTATTAGATTAGATGAATGAGTTTTTGTACTTTGAAAGGAAACACTGAAACTAATGGACTTCTCAAAATTAGAAATATATTCTGTACCAGGGGAACATCAATATTTGTCTACTTGTTTAGGTTTAAATTATTTTGCATTTAATGAGTATCATTAAGCATGAATGTACAAAGCATGAAATATATTGAAGAAATAAGATTGCCATTGCGTCATATCCTGCAGGTATTCATTCTGCAGAAAACCTGTTTGTGTTGAAGAAAAGCACTGCAATCAAGGAACTCTCAAACTATTGCGCTCCAATGAGTTAATTTAATTTAAAATCTGCGGTACTATAGACTAATATGAAGTTAATCGTTTTCTATGTGCACATTTCCCCTAAATTGTAAGTGGTAACATCCAAGACTGATTATGAAACTGAAGTCTTTGGCCTAGATCCTCAAGTTGTTGTCTTGCAACAATTGAAAGAGTGTGGCTGTTATACACAGATAAAGTTCTATATGGGAATATGGTAAATTTTGGCAAGCTGAAGGCTCATCTTTTTCTCAATACCTAAAATAATATGAATTCAGCATAGTTTTCAACACAGTTAATCTCAAACACAGTTACACATAGAAACAACATGCAGTTAAGAATCTTCTATGCTTCTGAATACATAAAGTAGGCAATACTGTCTGCACAAAGTAAAGATGAGAGAGAAAATGAATTATATAACATAACAGCTTTTGGTCATGCCTATACAAGCAAAGTGTAACACCTCATGATAACTGGATCCTCTGACATGGTAGGTTTGGTTGTGAAAATATGCTCATAGACAGCTCATTCACATTCAGTCTACAAGTGCTTAGATGGGCTATAGCTGAAGGGAAAGTGAACATGTTCCATAGCCATCTCTCTTTTGTGTTTGCACCGCCACATGATAGAAAACTCAGACAATTGAGTGGTAACTCACCTGGAGACTGATAGTGCCCTCTTGACTCTGCTTTACCATTGCTCTTCTAACACTTCTCCTTTCTTTTAAAAACTCCCCCTCCTCCCTTTCTTACTTAAAGCTCTTAGGCTATGTCTACACAGCAGCATTATTTTGGAATAACAGACTATGGTGACATATGCACATCCCATCATAGGAGTGAAGATATTCAGGGGTGTGGACACCTCCTGATTGCCCACAGGGTCATTAGCTGTCTCTGTAGTCCATAAATACCCCCTTGTGGTCTATGAAAGTTGAGCTTAGTGTCCAAGGTCAATAGTGCTGTCCTTCTCTCAGGGCAGTACAGTCTACCAGTCAGAGTCTGTCGTCAGCCTTCTCTCTGGAGTAGTGTGGCCTAGTGGCCAGAGTCAGTAAGTAGCCTTTGTCGCAGGGTAGTATGGTCCAATGGCCAGAGTCAGTAAATAGCCCTTGTCTCAGGGCAGCACAGAGTCAGTAAGTAGTACTTGCTACAGAGCAGTAGGACTTAATGGCCATAGTCAGTAGGGTTGAAGCAAGCATCCCGGTAGGGGGTCCCAGGCCTACACTGCTCCATGGGGTCCCAACCCAGGCTCCTGTGAGCAGCAGAATGGTCTACCACTCCCTCAGTGGGGAATCCAGCCGAAACACGCCAAGTATACCTGGTTGTGAAAGGCTGCTCCTTTATCCTTTCTGGGTCACTTCTTACTGATTCTGGCAGGTCAACCTCCCATGTAGCGGCTGAGTCTCCCAGTTCCCCGGTAGCAGTTTCTCCCTGGGATTCCGAGGGGGGTGCGTAGCAGCCATCTCCCGGGACTCTGGTTCTCGCTGGCTTCTGCAACTTGGGAGCTCTGACCGGAGGTTCTTCTCCTTTGCTGTCCAGCCCAGACTGAGATGCTCTCTTGCTTTTTATGCTGCCCCAGCACTTGGAGTATGCCCAGTCTGGTTGAAGGGGTGAGGCTTCTTCCGCCCACAGGGTTTTCACTCCCTCTGCTCCAGTGTGAGGCATGCACACCCCATGACACTGACATTATTCTGAAATAACAGAGTCCGTGTCTACGGAGCAAGCAGTTATTTCGACATAATGTCAAAATAACTTTGAGCTGGAGGACTTCTTATTCCGACTCCTGTAACCCTCATTTTATGAGGAGTAAGGGAAGTTGGAGGAAGAGTGCTCTGTCTTAGACTTCTTTCTGTGTAGACAGCACCAAAAGCCAAAATAAGCTATTTTGATTTAAGCTACGCAATTGACGTAGCTCACGTTGCATAGCTTATTTCAGCTTCAGTCCTGCTGTGTAGACGTGCCATCACTGGCTGACAGACAAATAATTTCTCAGTTCAAAAAGATGGTAAGAACTGTATCTGTTGGAAATAATCCTATATTGGGGTTATTTTAGGTGTTAGAATGAAGGAATCCTTATCTAAGAAGGCTTTGCTCCTTTTGAACATGACTAATAAAGCCCACTAACAATTTCCAAGAGAGACTGCATTCTAACATGAACAGAAATCCTGTTAAAAATGAGTACATCTGTTTCAAATATTCAGATCTTGAGTATACATAGCTTTAAAAATTACAAATATATTTTATAACCTGAGGCTATGTCTACACTGCCCCCTCTTGCATAAACAATATGCAAATGAGGCAAAGCATGGAATATCGCCATGCCTCATTTGCATAATTAATGAGGCTCCATTTTTTGTGCAAAAAACCTCTCTTGCGCAAGAGCTGTTCTTCCTAAAGAAAAGAGGCTCTGCATGCCTAAATGCGGTAAAGGAATCTCTTGATATGATTATTGTGATCTTGAATGATGCAGATCAGAGGCTCCTTTGCATCCAATTCCTCTGAAAACATACTCAAGTTTTTCTGAAAGGACTTTTGCAAATAGAGTTATACTAATTATTCTTTTGAATATCTGAGGTGACAGCAGCAGTAGCATCTCAGCCTCAGAAGACTAGTAGTAGACTGGTTCTCCTGCCATTCTTTACCCCAGCACTTCCATCCCTCATTGCATCTTCTGCCACTGGCACAGATATTATAGGGCTCTACAGGTATATCTGCACTGTAATTAAAAACCCATCTGTCTCCTGCTTGCTGGGCTTGGGTTGTAAGACTATTTAATTGCTATGCACATGTTCAGGCTCAGGCTGGAGCCCGGACTGTAAGACCCTTCATTGTGGGAGGGTCCCAGGATTCTGGGTATAGCCCAAGCCTGAAAATCTACACCACAATTACAGAGCGCAAGCCACGCAAGCCTGAGTCAGCAGCCATAGGCCAACAGCAGGTGTCTAACTGTAGTGTAGGCATGTGCCAAGAGTATCTACACAGCCAGTGGCAGCAAGTCTTAGAGACCAACTCAACAGACTCTTATTTGTAGGACTTGGACTACCACACTAAAATATCAGTGGAGACATTGCTGTTTAGGCTGGAACTCAGGCTCTGAAGCCTATACAGGATCACATATGATATAGTTATTTTTAGTGCTGTAGTCTGAACCCTGTGAATCTGAATTGTCAGCCCAAGCTTGGAGACTCTCTGTCACAGGCTACTACTCACTGTATAGAAACATGAAGGGGAAAATATAGGGAAGAAATCCAACTATTAGCACATCCTTTCTCCATTTTGTCTGGAAATGGGTGACAGGAGAGGGATCATGTGAGGATTACCTGTTGTGTTCCCTCCCTCTGGGGCATCAGGCATTGGCCACTGTCGGCAGAAAGGATATTGAGCTAGATGGACCTTTGGTCTGACCCAGTATGGCCAGTCTTATGTTCTTATGTAGATGTAGACAAAAAAAGAAGCATTGCGCTTATGATATTGAGGAGCCAACCTACAGGAAGGGCAGTGAGGAACATGAAAAATAAAAGGGGGAGAAAAAAGGAAGAAGGACCAATCTTCCTCCCCAAAACACCCACCTAAAAATAACTACTGTTCCTCCTTTTCTCTGTTTTTTCATCTTGCTGCTAGCATCGACAAGAGCAGGACCATGTGGGACAAACACAGTTTTATCAGTTGCAGCTTCTACGAGGCAAAGGCAAAGAAGGCATAAATACCAAAGTATTAGTAAACACAAAAACTAGGCCAAATCTCAGTGGTGTGCCACAGTATGGTTGTGGGTTGCGAATCAGCAGGACAATGTCGCAGGCTTGGAGATATATCTGGTTTATGCCACAAAAGCTGTCTGAGCAGTCTGCAGATGTTTTTAGCCAGACTAGAAGGAGACACAACTTGACAATCATATCACTTCCAAAAAAATTACCTGTATTTATAGCCCAAATAGCTTTACCCACAGTAGGAAAAGAAACAACTGGTTCATCCTGCTTGTAATACTCCATTCACAATGATGACTGCCAGTTTATACTCTGAATCTGCATCCCTGGGATAGGAATGCAGTTGCAGTGGCATGCTGCCTAACACTGTCTCCCTCCTTTACTTCTATGTGTCATCCTACTCTACCCCGTTAGTAGTTCTGCCCTTATGCTTTCATTCATAAGAGCTAACAGTTGCAGTAGCACTATTTCTCCTCTGCCAGAGCCCTCACAGCTGTCAGAAAGAATAAGCAAACCCAGCAGCCACATTAGTGCCTGGTTCATCATGTAATCCTTTCATGCCAAGACTGTCCGTTTCCTCTTGCACTACTGCACAAACAAATGAACAAGCTACTGGGGGAGATGGTGCTGCTGCATATGTAACCTTTTTAAGTAGCCAAAAGTCACTGGTTTCAGGCAATTGATGGGTATTTTACATCCAAGCTGTGAGAACCCCTCTACAACCACCTTTTCTGGAACAAAGCTGCTTGGATCCCGGGGGTATTACTGCAATGATATTTGGTCCAACATAAATTCAGTGCATGCCTCTTTTTGTCAGCCCATTGGCATAGTTATCCTTAAAGTAATTCTCAAACACATTGTTTCCAAGTATCACCTGAATTGTAGGTCCTCCAAACCTGAATATTATCTAGACACAAATATTGTTACCTCTTCTTAGCTAATCTGTCTTTGACAATATTGTAATCTAATAGTTGTCTCTTCTCAGTACATGTGTGTAATTCCATGAAGAAATAGAGTATAGAGTATTTAGGAATCTCAAACAAGCTCCTTCCAAAATAATATTTCTGGAACAGAAAGTTCTGCACTGAGGAATTCTGGTAATTTCAGTTTTGTAGGTTTTTTTTAAAAAAACAACCACTTACCTTCAAGCTAGAGGAATCCCTATCTAGTTCCAAATTAAAGTAGCCTGGCAACACCACTATAGTTAAGATTGCATCACAACTTCTATTTAAACGTCAACCTTTCTGAGTTCTCTATAATGCTCTACATGCATAGTTAGAGTCCTTCAATCTTTGGTGGACATCAGGAGGGTGTAGAGTAGAGCTAGTGACCTAAAGCTGGGGTAATTTAAGCTAGGACTTCTTGAAATTTAAGCCCCCTCATCCTACAGCCATTTTTCAAAAAAAATTCTAGGTGTTATTGGTTGGGGCTTTTTGCCAAAGCTACAGGTCAAATTGATGTGATATAGGTCGAAATGGTCTCAGTCTAGCAAGTTTTATTCAATGTAGTTCATGGTACCTACAACATTTTGTGGGACCGAGAAACCAAATTGAGAATTTGTATTGCAATCTTTGCAATGTGCATGCATGGATATAGCAAAATAGCTAGAGGACTTTCCAGTCCCATGTTCTCATGTGCTTTAGTTTAAGTCTTAACTTTTCTAAGTGCTCTATAATCCTAATGGTTATTAAGATTGCTTTGACATTTGGGGTGCCTCTTGGGGGAAAAGAGGTGCATTAGGAATCAGGCCCTCCTAAAAATTTCTTCTGTTACCTTGTTCAGACTGGATGAATCACAGTACTCGTTGAGATTGATGTGTGTGAATTATTCTTCAGTGAACATAACTAAGGATAGTCCCTAGCTGAGACAAAAGGAGTTTTGAGCCAAGAGTCTGGAGGTTGCTACAGTTTGTGAGTCATGGGTAGTAATTTTACTTTGAGGTGAATATAATCAAAGTCTTTGTGGGGAGGAAATTAGACATGTACAGGATTTCTGAAAAGGGGAGCTGTTTCAGGGGTCAGAGGAATTGATGGAAGGGGTTTGGGGCTGCAGTGAGAGGAGAAGGGCTATGAAGATGGGGACAAAAAGGGAGGAGAGAAAGGTTGGTGGTTCACATGAGGGAAGTATGTGGGTTAGTGGGCGTGGAGAGGTGGGACATAGGGAAGGGGGTCAAAAGGAAGGATAGCAGGAAAAATGGGGAAGAAGACCTGTTAGTCCACATTCTCACCTCTTGGCTATGTCTAGATTGCATCCCTTTTTCGGAAAAGGGATGCAAATTAGACGTATCGCAATTGCTAATGAAGCAGGGATTTAAATCTCCCCCGCTTCATTAGCATAAAAATGGCTGCCGCTTTTTTTCGGCATGGAGCTTTGCGGGAAAAAAGCGCCAATCTCCGTGCCGAAAAAAAGCGGCAGCCATTTTTATGCTAATGAAGCGGGGGAGATTTAAATCCCCGCTTCATTAGCAATTGCGATACATCTAATTTGCATTCCTTTTCTGAAAAAGGGATGCAATCTAGACGTAGCCCTTGTGTATACCCAGATTTGGGAGCCTTTTATCCCTCTAGTAGGATCTGAGCTCCTCTCCCCCTTACATGCATTGGAATATGACAAATTTCTTTCTGGGTGTCTCTGAGCCCCTCTTGCTGCCCCGGGTGTGCCATTGTCTGGCAGTCCTGTGCCCATCTACAGGGATTGGACCCCTCACTGTTCTCCCTTAGAAAATGCACAATTAAGATTACCAATACAACCTTATTTCAGTCCCCTTTCAGCAATGCCCCAATATACAGTTAACATACATACACAGGACACAGAGACTAAAGGACCGGACAACAGCGAAATGTTCTCCATGCCATCTGCCCACTACCCTTTTCAAGCAACGTCTCAATATGTACATAGCACACTGGCATTTGACGCTGTAAGATGCAGGAAGTTCCAGCTCTTAGCCAACTCCCCAGAAAGAATACTGCATGTGTACAATTTAAGAACCATTTCTCAGCTTTTCACGCATATCCTTACCTTTACACACACTCATACGATACCATCTCCACCAACACTTGTATTTAACCATTATTAAAGCATGAGAATCTTCTTATATTCCACTTCTCTGCTGACAAATTTTTTTTAAATGAAAAGCTCAAAGTCTTGCTCCTGACATAATTACAGAATACTGCATAGAAATTATGCATCCTGAAAAGATGCATAACATAGATCTCCTCATATATAGTCACATTTCAGTCATACATCTCAAAGTAATCCCCACATCTTGCAAACACACACCTACCAAGCAGAGATAACTACTGCCTCCATCATTCAGTACAGCAACACCTGACATCAATCATTTACACTTTACCTGGAATGCATACAGATGATAAACGCATGCTTTTTGTAATAAAAGATATGCCATGATCCAGAGGCTGGAGGTTGAAGCTAGACAAACTCAGATGGGAAATAAGTTGGACAATGAGGGTGATTAACCATTGGAACAGTTTATCAAGAATCACAGTTGATTATCCATCACTGGTAATCTTTAAAGCAAGATAGGACATTTGTCTAAAGATATGCTCTACAACAAGGTTCTCAAACTCCCAGCCTACTGGCCATCTACAGGCTAGAGCATATTCACAATCCAGCCCAGGCAATCCAGTGACTAAGGGGGCACATCCAAACCCATCCCAAGCTCCACCCCTTCCTGCACCACACTGTGCTCTCCCCCTCCCGCACCCCATCCCCTGAGGGACCCCTCTGTCATGTACATTGGACAAACTGTGCCCTGACTGTACACAACAGAATAAATGGACACAATTCAGACATCAAAATAGTAACATACAATACCATTGGGAGAACACAAACCTCCCTGGACACACTTTCAGAATTGAAAGTTGCCATTCTCAGAGCAAAAAAATCTTCAAAAACAGACTGCAATGTGAAACTGCTGAGCTGGGATTCATATGCAAATTTTACACCATCAAAATAGGTCTGAATAGGGACTGGGAATGGCTCTCCCATTACAATAAGTAATTTTCCACTTTAGGTATTCTTCTTGTCAATATCCATTATGATTGAATTAGCTCTGATGTAACACTCTGTTTCCCTATTATCTGTTTCCTTTTCTTTCATGTCATGCATCTGATTAAATGAGTTGTGACTCATGAAAGTTTGTGTCATAATAAGATTGTTAGACTTTAAGGTGCCACCAGACTCCTTGTTGTTTTTGCTGAAACAGACTATCACGGCTACCTCTCTGAAACTCGTTTTCATATGTTTGAGTTTGGCTCAGTTTAACATTCTGCAGGGAACAACATACCACCAACTATTCTTAACTCTGTGTTAATTGAATTTTTTTGGTCACGAAATAAAGACTACATCTTTGTACAGCAAAAGTTGCCTCTCTTGGAATTTGATTTATTAACAAAAATGTAATTCCAAAATAATACAACATACATTCCCAAGCCCAATCCAACTGCTTAGATATGGCTGTTGTTCCTATGTTGTGTCATCCTGTAACTAGCTAACTCAATATATTTTCCTTCTCCCACTTTGAGAGAGAGCTGTGATTTGCTGTCTGGTTCTAGGTGAGTGAGAGTGTTCATATGTAAGTGCTACCATATCATGCATCCATGAAGTACCATGAAAGCAGAGATGTCAGTGTCAATGTAAATTATAGGTAGATTTTAAAGTGCCCAAAATTCCAAATGTAGATATTTCTACTCTATGTTACCCAAGAAGACCTTCAGCAGATTCTTCTATTCTCTTACCTCATTGATTTAGTTTTAATATTTCTTTTCCATGTATCTTCAGGCAAGATGTAGCCCTGACTTGTATCTGTCTGATGGCATCCTTGTTCCTTTCCATAATCCCAAGAATACTTCAAATTCTAGTCTGTCAGCTTTCTTTCTGGGAATTTTCAGTCTTTCAAAGATCATCAGATCCTACTACTTTCATCCCTACTGCACCACGCACATTCACTAAAAGCTAATATTTTTCTCACAGGTTTACAAAACATTCTTACTTCGGATATATACAGTACTGTACACTGAAGGAGAATCTACTTAGCAATAGACACCACAATTTATCTTTTCACCACCCTAAGGATATGTCTACACAGCAGCATTATTTCAGAATTACTAACATTATTTTGAAACAAATATAGTGTGCATCCACACAGCAAGCCATATTTTGAAATAATGACAACCTGGAGTACTTCTTACTCCGACTCCTGTAAGCCTCATTTGACAAGGAGTAAAGGAAATTAAAGGAAGAGTGTTCTCCCTTCAACTTCCTGCTGTGAAGACAGCACCAAAAGCCGAATTTTGCTATTTTGACTTCAGCTACGCAGTTGATGTAGATGAAGTTGCGTAGCTTAATTTGAGTTTTGCCCTGCTGTGTAGATGTGCCTGAAGTTATAACACCTTTAAAAGAAGCAGTGAAGCTTAGAAAAAGACCAAAAAAGAATGCACTCAGGCCTGGGTGTCTAGAATTCCTGTTTGTGATCCCAGTGCTATCTTTTACTTGATTGGCTTGAGGCAAATCATATAATTTCTGTCTCAAATTCCCCATCGCTAAAATGAACAGTACTTACCTATCTCAAATGTTTAAGGTTATTAATCCATTAATGATTGTACCTTGAACACTTAAGATCTATGTAAATTGTTATTTTAGGTTTAACAATTAAAGCAGATATTAAAAATTACTAATGAAGGTATTTTAGTAAGGTATGTGATGTCAACCCTTCTTTTTTTTTAAAAAAGTACTGAAAGCAGAAAAGCTAAATTCCAATGCTTTGTGAGGATGTTACAAAGGTAGAAAGTGTAACAATGAAAATAGAAGTCATTCTTTCTCTAAAACATGAGATGAAATGTTTCTATTTGCGAGGATCACATTTAACCCCTGAATGGCCTAATTGGCCTTGTGAGTTAATTTGTTTATAAGAACAAGAATGAGTCAAAGTAGATGTCATATAGAGGATAGGTGATTAAATGAGCCAGTTTCTAGGTCTACATGTGCTTCAAGATCAGAGTGGTGGATAAGAAGGCATTCCAACAATCTTATTTTAGTAATTGCACCATACCAAACATAACAAAAGCAGTCCTAAGGCTGAAGTGTATGCCTCTTTCAAAGTGGGTTCATCGTGCATATTCAGAAAGGGCATAGGTCTGAATTCCACTGATGTCTTACATTCTAATCTTGTTGCAGAGGATGGGAAAGTGTGAATGAAAATGTTGCTTGTAGGCTGAAGCTTGCAGTATGATTTAGTGAGTATTTGGTCACTAATTGATCCAGAACAGAATGTGAGATACACCGAAACTACAAAAAAGAAATATTTTTTTCATTCCTAAGGTACACATCTTTCCCAGTTCTCTCCAGCCATGGGCCAGCTTGTTTGATCTAGGCTGATCAGGGTTTAGTATAATGCCTATCACAGCCGAATTGGTGCAGTTACATTGTATAGGGACAGAATGCTGTTATTGCTTTTTCTGAGTAAGGTTACTGGGGGCTAGGGAGCAATGTTTTCCACCAACCAGTCCAGAGATCATGTTGGACACTATGCAGAAACCCTCCTGCAGGATCTAGGGGATCCTGCTTCTGAATAGTAGTGCTTCTACACCCAGAGAGTCCTCTAAGTACATGGAAGATGTTCTGCCCAAATGTAATTAATATAAATAGCAAGATGCCATATATATATTCAAGACTGTTGAAAATATTATGTACTGTATTAAGAAATACTAATACAATCGTGTAGTTAACAATTATTGTATGTATATACACATGGGGCAGAGCTAAGGTTGCACATACAACCTTAAGACTGGAATTTCCTGACTTTTGATAATTTAATTTTACAATATTAACATCCCCTATGTTTATTTTTTAACAGCTTTTTATGTCTGTTTAAAAAATGGCAAATATGTCCCACTTTCCTAATAAGATTAAAAATCAAATGGATTTGTTAACTAATATGCCAAAATATACACATTAGGCAGTTTCAGTTTGAGTTTTTCTGCTATACTGATTCCCAGAAAATGTGATTGATCTTGCTCATGTGGGACCAGAACAGGGGAGATTAATGGACAGGACAAGTGGATTTGAGGTAGAAAAAACATTACACTTTGCTCATTCTACCAGAGAACCTGAAACATCTATATGTGCATTGATGCATTAAGGATTTGATCCTGTACAACTGAAGTGAAATTGGAGCTTTGCAGTTGACTTCAGTGGGAGCAGTATCAAGCTCTAAGCTTCACAGCACTTACGGACAAGTCCTACTGAATGAAATCACGATGAAACCAAGTGGTTCATAAGACATCACCCTACAAACCTGCAGACTGTAATACAGTATTCAATCCTTTTTTTAGTTTTTTTTATCACCCCATAGAATTTTATACCTGGGATATACTTTTCTATTAATTCTGTAGGACTTTTGCAAAATGGTGAATCAAAGGAGCTAAAAGACTTGACCAAGATTGTGCAGAAAACCTACAGCAGAACCTGGAAGTGAAATCAGACGATCCGACTCCTTATCCTATGTTCCAGTCACAGATCTTTCCTTCCCATCACCTATGAGGGTATGTTCCACAAGGCATAAAGGAGCGGTCAACAAAGGCTTCCCCTGTCGACCAATCCGCGTCTTGACTGCTGCGCTGTGCTGACAATCAGCTGAGCTGGCACAGCGTGGCAGCCATTTTTATTTTAATGAAGCTGGAGATATTTAAATCTCTGCTTCACTGACTATGTCGGGTACCTATTTTACATGTCTCTGTTGGCAGAGGCATGTAGTCTAGACATACCCTGAGTGTTTTTTGTGATGGACAACAAGCATTTTATTCAGCACTCTTTAGTCAGGCTAAACTCCTACCAATTTCAGTTAGGGCTCTAGGTTGGGCCTAGGGTGCTCCAGTTGACTTTAAACATTATATATCCTCACAGTAGAAGCCTTATACATTCACCACAAGCAGAATTCATCCAGCTCTCCTGGCTGCAAATATATGCACTTTTTTCAAATTCTATACAAAGGCATTTGACTTAAGAATGCCTAAAGAGTAGCTTAGCTCATTGCATTCTAGTTCAACTAGTCCTTGCACTTGATGCAGATAGAAAAAATAGAACTTTTTAAAACATCTGATCAGTTGTTCATGTAAGTTAGAGAAGGGCAGTCCTGACAGGAAAGGTCATGGTGGAGCATACAGCTCTCTTTTTTGAGCATTCAAGCTTGGGACAGGCATTGTGACTGGGATTTCAGTCTCAGTATGTAGGGATAGATTCAACCTAGGTTTAAATGGGCTTCTGGTGGTGTCAGGGGACAAAAATCTGCCATAGCTTCCTCTGCTGGGAGAGGGATATACAGGGAGTGAACAGTACTGCCAGGCATATGTTCTAATTTGATTTAAAATAGTGCAACTTTTATGGTTAGTAATAATACCTAGCACTTAGATCTCAGAGCACTTTACAAAGGTCACTAGCATTAGCCTCATTTTAAAGATGGGGAAAACTGAGGCACAGCAAGATGATATAACTTGCCCAAGGTCACACAGCAGGCCAGCAGCAGAACTTGGACTAGATCACAGGTCTTCTGTGTGCCACCACTGCAGGCTATTTGCTAGGTCACAGTTACTGTTTTTTCATTGAAAGGAAATAAACTTTGAATATTATATCTCCGTGAAGTAATTTTGCAGTGATATTTCAAAATATTCCTATGATTTCATAGTAATAACAACTGACTATTAAAACATAGCAGTGCAAATAATCTTTCTCACATTATAATAGCTTCTGTTAGGACCTTTATCTAGTAAAAGTCACTTCCAAAGTCAAACGATACAGGAAGCAACTGTAAAGCTTCTAGAAGATCATTGCACGAAAAAGCATTTATTTTTAAATTACAAAACATTCTCACACCGAAAATATGATCACTTGACAAAAAAATTAATATGGCAATTAAAATTATTATTGCAGTATCCACGTTCACTTTTCCATTCTATCTTTCAGGGCACCATATCTTAGCATGGCTTGGATTTTCAGTCAATCCTATCACTGAACTGTCAGTCAAAATGGCTGATTCAGCTGTAATATGACATGAATTAATCAGTTTTTAAATAAAACAAGACAAACTAGAATAAGAAGAGGAGTTGCTGCTCCCAAGCTTTGCTATGTCCTTAGGCTTATTTTTTTTTTGTATTCTTCCCGTTGTTAGAGAAAAAGGATTAAGAATTTAAAACAGCAAAGACAGTTCAATTAAAAGATCAATTTTTTTCCTTTACCTGGATCCTGTTGTGTGGTGTGGTTTGGTTTTTTCCCTATTATCCCTGGAGGCTATTAACTGTGGGGAGAGTGATGTGTTAGAGAAGGTGCTCTAATCTTCTTAATACCTTGCTAGACCTAACAGTACACTTATACGAAGAATTGGTGTCCAAGAAAACAGACATTGTGAAAAGGACAGACATTCACACTGTATATGTGGAGCATAGCTAATATCAATGTAGCACTTCTCAAAAGGTATCACATATACCATGCATTATACCTACTTAGAGCTGGCTGGAAAAACTTTAACAGAACCATTTTCCATCAGAAAATGCAGTGCAGTTGAAACTGAAACAAAATGTCCACACTGGCAATTGAACAACGAAAGTTTTGTCATTCCAAGGTCCTAACTGCTCTCCTCCAAAAGACAAAAGTTTTGCCACAAAAAATGCAGGTGTGAACAGTGCTTCGTCAGCAGGAGCACTTTTCTGCTGACGTAGTAAATGTCCTTTGTTGGGATGGAAGTATTTAAAAAGCTGACAAACAGCCATTACACTGCCTGATTTTTTCTGACATGGTTGTATCGATATAGCCATGTTGCTAAAAGCTGCATAGATAGACAAAGCCTTAGTGAAATCATATCAATTGAACCAAAAGGGAGCTTTAAAAAACTGGGGAAAAGGTCCTGACAATGATTAAATGTCCTGACATTTCCTAAATGAGATTTCTTTTTTGTATTTTGAAGTTACTTTTTCAGTTTGATTTTTAAAAATTTTGTGTTAGAATTGTTATTTGGATTACTATCGTCCCTAGATATCTTAGAACCAGGACTTCATTGTGATATGTGCTGTATAAACAATATAATATAAAACAGGTCAAAATAAAAATGAAACATTTCAATTTTGGATTGATCAAAAGATTTTGTTTTGACAAAGTTTACCTGATTTAGAATTTCAAATGTTTGGGTTTCATTCCAATCAGAAACTAAGCCAAATTTTGAAATTTGAGAAACAGAATTTTCCTCACAGCCTAGTGTCATGTTTTACAAGGTCCAGGAGGGTTCTTTATATAAGGAATGAAATTCTAGACTTACTGAAGTCCACAACAAAAACCTATTGCCTTCAGTGGGCACAGCAACCCATGCCCTAGAAATTAACTGAGAGTTGTGGGTCAGAGCCCAAGTTCCATTGAGATTCAGTCCAAGCTCTATCATTTTGCAGTGTGATGAAAGCTCAAGCTATAGTTCCAAGCCAAAAAGTCTGTGCAACGTGGACATGTTAGTATAGTTTAGGCTATGTCTACAAAGCAGTGTTATTTCGGAATAACTGATATTATTCCAAAATAACATAGTCCGTGTCTATACAGCAAGCAGTTTGACATAATGTCGAAATAATGTCAAGCTGGAGGACTTCTTACTTCAACTCCTGTAACCCTCATTTTATGAGGAGTAAGGGAAGTCAGAGGAAGAGTGTTCTTTCTTGGACTTTCTGCTGTGTAGACAGTGCCAAAAGCCGGAATAAGCAATTTCGATTTAGGCTACGTAATTGACATACCTCAAGTTGTGTAGCTTATTTCGGCTTTAGCCCTGCTGTGTAGACATGCCCTTAGAGCAGGGGTGGGCAAAAGGGCCTCTGCAGCCCAGATCCAGCCTGCTAAGCAGGTGGATCTGGCCTGTGGAGGCCCTGCCACGCCTCTGCCTCAAGGCCAATTAGGGCCTGTGAGCGGGGGGGGGGGGCACACAAAGTTTCCTCCGCCCTGCAAGGAGCGCGCAGCTTAGAAGGACCATGCACTCCTTGCAGGGCAGGAGGAGGCTTCACACGTTCCCCTGCCCCGGGCCAATCAGGGTTTGGGGCCAGGGGAGTGTACGAAGTTTCCTCCACCGTGCCCCACACACTCCCCACCTCCAGGCCAATCAGGACTTTGGGGCGGGGCAGCATGCGAAGCCTCCTCCCACCACATACTCCTCTCAGGGCGGGGGCAAGATGGAGCAAACTTCGCACACTCCCTCTGCCCCCAAGCCCTGATTTGGCCTGGAGGCAGGGGGAACATGCAAAGCCTCCTCCCACCCTGTGAGGAGCGTGTGGTGCATCTAAGCACTGCACACTCCTCACAGGGCGGAGGCAGGGTGGAGCAAACTTTTCATACTCCCCCCACTCCCAGGCTAATCAGGTTCTGGGGGCAAGGGCAGTGTGCGAAGCCTCCTCCTGCCCTGTGAGGAGCGCATGACACTTCTAAGCACCAGGCACTCCTCGCAGGGTGAGGGCAGGGTGGAGGAAACTTCTCGTGCGCTTCCCCCACCCCTCAGGCCCTGATTGGTGCCTAGGTGGAACCTGTGGGGGGGCAACGTCTCTCCCCCACCTTTAGACCAATCATGGTCTGTGGGTGGGAAAGCAGGGAAGTATCCTGGCCCTGCCCCTTCCAAACATTTCTGAAGTGGTCTCCAGCAAAAAATTATTGCCTGCCTCTGCCTTAGAGACTTGGATACAGCAATTGTACACCCAGGTTGACAATACATTGGGTGTATTTCATACAGGTTCAAAACAGAGTCCTTAAGTGCAGGTCTCAAAGATACAGGTTCACAATGCAAAAAAGACCTACCCAATTGGGTCAGGATTTCACTCAAGAGTTTATTAGATGTTTTATTGGGAGAATCCTAGTTTTTCATGTGTTGTGCCAGTGTCCCAGGCCTTTTCTTCCAGGAGACCTGAAATGTATCAACATTAATGAGTGGAAAGCATAGGTGTAGTTTGACCGCTATATTTGGGGAGGCAGCTTCAGTCAGGCTAAAGGGCTGTGGTGGGGGAGAGAAGAGGTGCACAAATTCCACATCTGCCCAAGGTTTGCAATCTGGGGGTCCTCTGCCCCCTCAAGTATATCCACGGTCAAAATGTATATATCTGCAAAATATGAATTTATATTGCTCTGTTTTCCAGAAGCAAACTGTTCAGTATCTTGCTAGTTTTCTCTAGGACTAGAGAGACATTCTGCTAAGTTTGGCAACTAGTTTTCTTCTCTTGATGATATTTCATGTTGCTACATAAAATGAATTGTTGTTTACATAGCAACAAAAATGGGCTAGATTTTTTCAAGACAGAAGTACTAGGCTCTGCTGATTTTTTGGCTATATAAATAATAATTATTAATCCTTTTATGTAAGAACATCTAGTGCCATCAAGTGAAGAGCAAAATTTATCAGCTAGCTTGTTCTGATTTTTGTTCAGAAATTCTGGAAAACAATATTTTCTTGTATCTGTTTTTAAGACGTTCTTTGTAGTATAGACTTATTGAAAGAAGCATGTTTTAAGACAGAACATAGAGGAGATCAAGATATGCATGAATAAGAACCACTCATGAATAAAGATTTGCAGGATCAGGCCTTGAATTTCCAAATGAAGATGTTCCTACTAGAAATGGAGACTATTCATGCCATTATACAAGGCACTGGTGAGATCTCATCTGGAATACTGTGTACAGTTCTGGCCAGCACACTCCTAAAGGATGAAATTAAACTAAACGGGTGCAGAGAAGAGCTACTTGAATGATCAGGGGAACGAAGGGCCTGTCTTATGAGAGGAGATGGAAGAGCTTGGCTTGTTTAGTCTAGCAAGGATGATGTGTGAGGGCAGACCTCAGTCACACTTGGGCGCACTTTTAGTTTATGTTTTGTGTTCATAAAAGCTCATGCTGCAGGGTTTCATTTGGCCACCTGCAGGAGTCAGGGATTTTTTTTCTTCACAGTATTTTTTTAAATCTCCTTCCTCTGAAACATTAGGGATAGCAACAACTGAAAATAGGAAGTAAGACAGGTAAGGTCAGGGCTCTGAGGGGGACCAAGCATTCTCTGTTTCAAATACCTCCCACGGTGTAGATGCTGTGGCAGCTTGGCTTAAAGTAAGCCAAATCTAGCTAAGCATTTTGAATAGCTGGATGGAAGGCATGTATGCAGGGGAAGCTTGAAGGGTGCGAACACCTCCCCACCCATGGTCTTCCAAGTGAGCGTGAGGCTGGGGCAGTGCATTGCCCCAAGCTCCCTCCCCTGTGCTCCAGTTGCCCAGAGGAAGGCAAAAGTGGCATGTTGCCCTTGTTTCCCGCCCCCGTGCTCTGGCCACCTGGCGGAAGGCTGGGGCTTATTCCCCCATACCCTAGAAGTGAGGGTTGGGGCAGGGCTGCCACCAGCCCCTCTCACGGCTCACACCCTGCCTCCACAGAAATTCCTGCGTATGGGCCTGGATGGCATACCTTAAGCCAACCTGCCTGGTCTAATATAGCCGTAGGCCAAGTGACTCCACAGAGGCAGCCTCCTATTCCCAGACAGAGTTCCATTAAAGACCACGGGGCTCCACATGGCATAGGGTTGGCTTGCATGGAATCAATGGAAAACTCACGTCAATGTGGCCCCAAAGACAGGTCACTGGCCTGAGACTCTGGAGTCCTGGGTTTTATGCTAGCTCTGCCACTTTCTTTGTGACCTTGGGTAAGTGTCTTCACATACCCACATTAGTCTCCATATTCCTCTGTACCCCTATTTAGATTGTAAACTCTTTAAGAGAGGGGCTTGTCTTATACTGTACGTCTGCACTGTGCCTACCACAATGGGTCACTGATCTTGGATGTATGAGCAATCATTAAAATGAATACAAATAAACAGGCGGAAAACCTAATTCAGAAAATGTTTGGGAACTTTAACTCTCATGTAATTTCCTATTACCACTATGTAAGCCAATTATAGAATAGACATATATAAAGTACTTCAATACACATCCCAGTGGAAAGGTTTTTAAAAACAAATGGTTTTTTCTTACCTGCCATCTGCACTACCAAATGTTACATTGATATACATTTAAATTTGGTTTAAGATCTTAGGGTATGTCTACACATCAAAGTTAATTCGAAATAACAGCCGTTATCTTGAATTAACTTTAATAGCATCTACACAGGCAAACCTCTATTTCAAAATAAATCTGAAATAGTGGAGCGCTTATTTTGAATTTGGTAAACCTCATTCTACGAGGAATAGTGCCAAATTCGAAATAGCTAAATCAAAATAAGCGTTGTGTAGATGCTTATTTAGAAATAGGGGGCCTCCAGCCTTCCCAGGGTGCCCGGGTGGTCACTCTGAGTCAAACCTGAAAAACTTTTCTGCTCCCCCCCCAGCCCTGAAGCCCTTAAAGGGGTAGAATCTGTTTGGCCACAGGGCCTGTGCCAGCTCCAGATCTGCCAGCCCAGAGCACGCAGGCACTGCCCCGACCCAGTTGCCGGCATGAGCCAGCCAGTCAGTGCCAGCCAGCCCTCCACCACTCTCCAGGAGTAGTCTGGCAGCTCTCAGGAGCCTGTCAGGGGCCCGAAAAGTTGGGCGCCTTCCTGGTCCAGTGCGGAGATCATGGACCTCATTGAGGTTTGGGGGGAATCCTCCAACGTCCATGAACTCCACACTAGATGCAGGAACGTGGCCATCTACAGACGGATGGCTGACAGCCTGGCCACCAAAGACCACATGCGCACCCAGGAGCAGGTACGCATGAAGATATAAGATCTGAGGCAGGCCTATGTCAGGGCCACAGGGGGCAGCTCCCAACCAGGGGCAGACCCAAACCCCTTCCCCTACCTTGAGGCCCTGGACCGCATCTTGGGGGGCTGGACGGGTCCATGCCCCCAGGTGGTCATCGACCCTGGAGCAGAGGGCCATGGAGGAGAAGGAGAAGGAGAAGGACGATGGCCAGGAGTCGCAGGAGCCTGGAGGGAGCGTGGCACTCACCCTGGACCCCCGAGGCATACCAGCAGCAATATCACCACTGTCTTCCCAGGCTGGGGAGGTCTCAATATGTGAGTGCCATCACTGTCCCCTTATGCGGGGCCAGGGACCGGGGGGAGAGGGAGCCCAGGGGCCGCACATGTGGGCCTTGCTGAGCACAGATCATGCAGCAACCTGTGCATGTGCCGTGCCAGCCGAGACATGTAGCCCTGGCTGGCTGCCACACAGGAGGCCTGGCCCGTTACCCACACACACATGTATGTATGAAGGCACATGACATGCTCCGTACCCCGGGGAGGGACACTGCACAATGCCCTCCCTCCACAAGGCCCCTCTATGCAGAGGCAGGGCACATCCTCCCCGCCCCCCACACCCACACCCACAATATATACAGCACAGGGGCATGGGTACAGTCCTGGGACAGCTCACACTCCTGGGGATAGCAGGACATGATGGTGCAGAGACCTGCTATCCTCACCTTGCAGAGGGGAGCTGGGCTTCACCCACTGTGTCCCCAGGGAGAACTGACCACCTCTCTGGTTTCTCCACAGCTGCACCAACTGCTAGTGCAGGGCGCACCACCCCTCCCAGGACATCCTCTCACACCCGGGCCAGCAGGTGCACCTGGAACCAGGAGGGATATCAGAGACAGCACCTGGGGTTACTGCAAAGGCAGGTCCACAGCCAGGAGCACTGGGTGCAGGAAGACCTCCAGCTGCGGTGAGAGAGCTTGTGGGAGCTGCATGACCAGGGCTGTGCCATCCGTGACCACCTGCAGACCATGCTGCAGAGATTGCTGCCTGCTGCAGCTCCAGCCCCTGCTGCCGCTCCACCTATTGCTCCTCCTCCCACTCTTGCTCCCCCTCCTGCTTCTTCCTCTCCCTCTTCCCCTGTTCCATACCCGCTCCCCCCCGGGGATGCCGAGGCAGTGCTGGGAGACAGGAGGGACGGCAAGACCCCTGACCCTCAGCTTCTCCTCCCCCTTCCTCTCCTTGCCTCTCCCTTTCAGCTCCCTGCTCCCAGGTTTCCCCCTCCCCTCTCCTACCCTCAGCCCCCTTCCCACCCCAGTTATGGTCAATAAAGAGAGGGTTTTTTGGCAACACGTGTTTTTATTTGACATCAGGAAGGGGGGTTAGGGAGGGGAAAGTGAAAGAATATGAGGGTGGAACAAGGCACAAGACCCCAGTGGGGCCAGCCAGGGAGACTTCACTCCTCCTTCGTCTGGAAGCTGTCCCGCAGGGCCTCCTGGATACCGGTAGCCCCCCGATGGGCCTCCTGGCTGGCAGCCATGCGTGGCTGCATGTAGAGGCCAGCCAACTGGTCGGCCTCTGCCATCCAGCCTGGCAGGAAAGCCTCCCCATTCTGCTTACACAAATTGTGCAGCATACCGCCAGCATGTGCGAAATATTCCTCTTGGAGAGGTCGAGGTGGGTGAGGACACATCAAAATAGGGCCTTCAGCCAGCCGAAGGCCCCTCCACCAGAATGCAGGCCCTGCTGAGCCTGGCATTAAAGTCCTGCCGGGAGGGGTTGAGGTGTCCCGTGTATGGCTTCATGAGCCAGGGTTGTAGCAGGTAGGCTGCATCCCCCACCAGGCATGTCCACACCTCTGACCCCTATGTGGCGGTTGGGGAAGAAAGTCCCAGGGTATGTCTACACTACCACCCTAGTTCGAACTAGGGTGGTAATGTAGGCAACCGGAGTTGCAAATGAAGCCTGGGATTCGAATTTCCCGGGCTTCATTTGTATAAAGCCGGGCGCCGCCATTTTTAAATGTCCACTAGTGCAGACTCCGTGCCGTGCGGCTACACGCGGCTCGGACTAGGAATATATTACCCAGAGAGAAACAACTATATATGCTAGAAAGAAAAAGAAACTCTTAACTATGGAAGCAGCAGAATGATAGTGAGTTTTATTGTGTAGTCCTAAGGATGAAGGGCAGAGGCCACAGAAATCCCTTTTATAATGGTGCCATTTCACTATATTGTAGAGTTAATATATAACTTGATTCTGATAGGATTTGCATGAAAGCGGAAAACATACCACCCCAACATTCCTCAACTCATTTAGTAGTAAAAGAACAAGTCTGAAAATAATATTTGAATGTAACTACATCTGGATGAAAATTGACTGTGATCATGCTTCTTGCAAGATGGACTGGTTTGTATTTTGCTTCAGTGTTATAAGTGAACTGTGAATGAACAAGTAAAAAAATCATAAATCCATAAAAAAAGGATTCGTGTTATTGGCTGAGGAAACAAAATTGTTCCGGTATTTACAAAACAAACAAACAAACAAGCCCAACAAACTGGGATCTTTTAACTTATATCTGTAGTTACTACTAATTGCATACTGATTTAAAATCTAAATATTGTACAAATCTTCCGGATGTGAAACTTTGAACCTGGCAGCTGTTGAAGAGTGTGAAGATTAGTCACAATATAAATACAATGCTTCACATACACTGCATATATATTTCTAGTGGATGTACATTTTGCAGAAAGGAGCAAAAATACAGGGTATTAATACTCTGCTTTGAATTCCTTAAAATTCACTTACTTGTAATCTAAATAACAGACTTGTACAATACAATGATAATTAATGGTCTGAGCTTCTGGGAGACCAAAAGTCTAAAAGGTCACCTATAAGGTGATATAAATTAGTTTCCTTAGACTAACTTATATCCACTGATATGTGAATGAGTGAACATATGTAAATTAGGGTAACATACCATGGCAAGTTAAACTGATTTAAAGAAGGAGTTAACTGGTTTAAATGTATCTACTATTAAGAGTAATGAGCTGGTTAACTAGGTCAATTTTAAATCTATTGAGGCTCATAACAGGTAGGGTTGCTAGATGGTTTCAACAAAAATACTGGACATACTTGACATTACATCACAATCTACATTTCATCTTATTTAGAAAATACTGGACATTTATATTTTCTCAATTTGCTTCCCGAACAGAAAGCTTAAATATTGGACTGTCCAGTTCAAAACTGGACACCTGGCAACCCTAACAATAGGACCGTATGTGAACTTGCACAAACCCGTCAGCACTGTGCCTGCCCTTAGTGTCTCAGTTTCATGAGCACTAGATTCACACACACAATAATTTTGAGACATTTATATGAGACTGAAGACGTTCTAAATACAGTAATTCCTCATTTAACATATGCCCGCTTAACATGTTTTCACGATAACACGATTTTTTTTAGGGAACATTTTTTGAATTACACGACTGTTCCCAGAATAACACTATTTCCCCAGCTGGCCCATTGCCAGCGGCTGTGCGGGTCTTCCCCTGCCTCCCTGCAAAGCGGCAGAGGGTTCACCACTCGCTGTGTCGTTCTCCAGCAACCTCCCATCGCTGGACGCAGTGCGGGTCCCAGCAGACCCATCACAGGGGCATACTCCCAACCCAATCCCCCTCCCCTCTCCTTCCCTTCCCTTCCCCAAAGCCAAACACCTCACCTCCCTGCTGTAACCCAGTCCCCTTTCTTCCCCAACTTTATGTCCCAGTCCCAACAGACACCACCACTTGAAATGCAACCCCCACCTTTTCCATTATTTTCAATGGGAAAATTGACCCCGCATAACATGTTTTCACTTAACACAATCATTTTCTGAAACATATCTATAGTGTTAAATGAGGAATTACTGTATGTAAAGGATCAAGGAGACCAATGTCATATCTTTCATTTAGGTGATCATCTAGCAATGATTTGCTTAGATAAAGTAGAAGGATCAGGTCCAGGATTTGACTATTATTCCTTTCCTGCCAAATTATTTAAATTAAGAATGAAGATTATTGAAACTAAGAGATAAATCAAGACATATTTGCTTCTCCTTCTCAATACAGTAGATATAAAAAAGTGACAGATTAAAAATGAGAATTGTAAGACTAATCTAATGGAATATTCAAATTTAAATATTACAAAATATAGATGTCCCCTTATAACTAAAGAAGTAGTTATAATTTAAAAGGGCATTTTCCCCTAGAAGATAAATAATTTAGGTAACTGATCTTCCTTTGTACTATTATCCTGTTCTTATAATCCATATGAAGTGGAGCATTTGTGAGTGATCAGAGACTTCAACGTTGGGTTCTGGTTAGCAAGAATAATCAGATGCAGAGCAGAGTAAATTGCAATTTTTTTTGTTCAAAGTTGATGTATTTTATTTCCAGCTCTTTAGGGAGTACAAGGAGAAATGCCATCTAAATTTCAGCTTGCTTTAGCTAGCAGAAGGGAAAAAAATATTGATTCAAACAGCTTTCTATATTTATGCATTTACCTTATAAATAACAACCACATTTTCCTTTCTTTTGTTTCTTTATAACTAATCATTTTAGTAAAACTTGTTATGTAGACAAAAACAACAGGGGTGTAATTGGCCACAGCTGAAACTTACAAGTAAAAGCTTTTGAACCTTGTGCACTAGCCTCAATTGGAATCAGGTCAATAGTTTTGATAAATTCTGAGTCCGTGGTTCTACTTCCGGCTAGATCACAATGATAGGAAATCATCATCTGATTTCTGGTTTGTGGCCCACCACAATGAGATGATACCAGTGATAATCAGCCCCACCCAGTCAGAGGCTCAGGGCTCCCTGCATGGAGCTGACTGACTGGTTGGGAATGATTAATCACTTGTGAAACTGTGCTGCCTGCAGTTTAGAGGAAACACTGGATGGTACATTTGCTCATTTCCTCAGGTGTTCTGAAACAGCACTGCAGTTTAGATGTAGCCCACGGGTGTAATATGGGGAGATCTTCTCCAGTTGTTTCCCAGGGGCATTGACATAATATAAAATACCAGCTTATCATACTGATGTGCATTTAAGGAGTCCCTGTTGCAGTGATGGGCAGTCATTTTCATGGGGGGGCACTCCAAGAATTTGGTAAGTGATCACAGGCCACTTTTCTACTATATTAAGGGAGGGGATTTGGGGTCTTGGAAGAAGTGTGGGTGCAGAAGGGGGTTCTGACCATAGGTAGGTGTTCAGGAGGGAGTGCAGGGTCTGGAAGGGAATTTGGGTGCAGAAGGGGATTCTGACCTGGAGCAGGAGTGTAGGAGGGTATGCCAGGTGCAAGTTCTGGCTAGGAGACACTTATAGGTGGTTCCTAGCTGGCAGCCTAGTGGGGCTCTCAGGAAAGCCTGTTGTGGCCTTATATGCCATTCAAAATGGCCAGCTGCTGGGGAAAGCATGTCTTGCATGTCCCTTGAGAGAGGGGGAGCAGTGGGTCTCCACTCTGCAGTGCCCCTGCAACTTCTATTGATTGGTTTCTGGTCAATGAGAGTTGTGAAGATGGTGGTGGGGGTGGGAGGCAGCATATGGAGATGTACTCTTCCCTCCTACCAAGAGGCGCATGTGCAAAGACAGCTTGCCCCTGCAACTGGCTGCTTTGAGTGGTGTGTGGGCTTGCGGCAGATCGGACAGCCCGGCCTGAGCACCCTGAATCCAAACTGAGCAGTCTGAAGCCAAATATTTGGCAGACTGTACGTTGCCTTCTCCTCCTCTATTGGCTTCACAGATGCATGGTTTAATGCTGTACTATGAACCTTTAGGAAATGTTGATAAAACATTTAGTATACATGAATGGCTAATTATCATATACTGAAGAATTACAAAATATATGCCTGTATTTCCTTAACTTTAAATTAAACACAAAGATTTCCAGTTCACAAGAGATCAAGACAGCAGTCTAGCAACTTTGCAGAAAGCTCAGATGCCCTGCAGAAAGTACTGCTTGGAGCTCTAGCTATCACAATGCATCACATCTGACAGTGTTCCAGAAAACATCTAGCTAATAGGACTAGAACAGTTCCCATGGACTCTAGCTTAATTTATAAGTATGTATTTTTAGAACTTATCAACCCTTTATTTGGCTTAAATACAACACTATGCAAAGCATATACCCAATGTTAGTTTTCAGTTATATGTGTACAATGAATATTTATTTAATACCCAGGATAATGGTAAAGGTCGGATTAAATGCTAGTTTTTTTAAATGCCTGTTCTGAAGTTGCACAGGAAAATAAAATTGCACATTCTGCTTCTATCTAATATTCTAGGGAGCTGGGGAGATGTAGCCACTAATAAATTGGATTAAAATGTGAACATATATTTATGTTGCATTAGTAGACTACATTCAAGATCAGGGCCCACTGTAGTAAGCAAGGAACACAGTTAGGCTATGTCTACACTCGCTGCTTCTTGCTCAAGAACATCTTGCACAAGTGTTCTTGTGCAAGAACTCTTGCGCAAGAAAATGTCCACACTGCCATGTGCGAGCTGTGCTTTTACGCAAGAGCGCCCATGGCAGTGTGGACGCTTTCTTGCACAAGAAAGCTCTGGTGGCCATTTTAGCCATAGGGCTTTCTTGCACAAGAAATCCCTGCTGAGCGTCCACTCTGCCCACTTGCGCAAGAGCTCTTGTGCAAGAGGGCTTACACCTGTCAAAAAAGAGCGTAGCTCTTGCGCAAGGAGCCCCCTCTTACCACGCCGTACTGTAAATTTACTTGCGCAAGAGCAGGCAGGCAGTGTGGACGCTCTGCAGATTCTTGTGCAAGAATGGCTGTACTTGCGCAAGAAGCTGCGAGTGTAGACATAGCCTTACTGTTTCACTGTTGTTTATGGGAAGATGGGACACAGCTGTAAGATCATGTGACTATGCTGTGGCCTGTGTTACATCTCCCCCAATCTGATCTTCAGATAATAACTCGTCTCAGGAGCTCCAGCTGTTAGGAAGCTAGCCAGTATATTGCAGGGGGAGAAACAGAAAAACAGAGATAAAGGAGACTGGGAGGAGATAAAAATACCGAGAGAGGAAATCAAGGAGAGATAAGAGTTTGAAGATAGATAGCAGGTAAACCAAAGGCCCAGTTCTGATCTCTGATAAGACAGTTCATATTATTTTTGCATTTCTTATCTGCTATAGTTACAAGTAAAGTACTTTACAAGATTCACAGTGGTGTGTGCTTGTATTTTGGCAATTTGACTCAAACACCAATAAAAGAAAAGAGGAATGTGATTGAGAAACCTGCCAACCTTATTCTGTTAAAATTGTTTGTTGTTCGTGACCTTCCTTTGTTTTACTTACTAGTCAAATACACATAAAATTGTCAAACTAATTTTTCCTTCTAGAATTTGACACTGAGATCATCATGATCATTATTTTACAGCTGTGGTATAAGCCCACTATAGTACAGTTTCAAAACGGAAATACTGGGAGAAACTTTCTCTATAAAGCAGTCATAAAAAGTTATAAAACACACTTAATGATTAATTTTAAATTGCTTCAGAGGCATAACTTTTAACAGGAAAAACTTAAACAACAAATTGTCTAGTAGCACCTTAAAGACTAACAAAACATCTAGATGGCATAATGAGATTTTGTGGGCACAATCCACTTCTTCAGTTTTTAATTTTAAATTGTTTATCATATAGGAAAATAATCTGAAGAAGCCAAAACATAGGAGTTACTATACTATATGTGCTTTCCACTAACTTTAGTTTGAATGGAAGTAATAACCTATACAACCTTTAAATGCATAATGCGTGCAGAATCATTTAATGCAAGCAGTTTAAACACATTGATTCCCCTGCTACAATCATCTGTTCAGGGGTGGCATGCCAATTCTTGCTTCCTCAGAATCATGCTGGAAAAGCTGCTTAGACTTTATAATAACCTGTAGATAACGGATTGATTTCAGTGTCATAATAGCAATTTTATATTGAGGAGACAATTGGAACTGTCAGTCTTCTATAAAGATATCTAAACTACAGCCAGCAAAAATATGGATTTCCTATTGTATTTCTGTTAATTAGGACTTCTGTTTATTATATGAAACCAAATTCAGTCCCATCTTTAACAGTCAGTACTTAAATCAACGACCTAAACTGCAAATAGGATAAAATAATTGTGTGACCATTAATAAATGTTACATACTTTTTAAATATCACCATATGTGCTATTTCATACACTTCAAAAAGCAACATTCTCTTCCTTAGTGCACATGCATGAATAATAGACATTCATTTACCTTTTAAAAGGCCACTTTCAATTCCCCTCCTATTTAAAAAACCCTGGAGGTTTCAAATCAGTTTGAAAGAAAATAATGTGCATGTTTAAGTAAAACAATACTTTTGTTGGACTATGGCAAAGAACTGGAGATAGGAAACATCATGAATTTAAAGAAAGATTAATCAAATGGCCTGGTAGAGATGGAAAAAAGGGCTAACTTTTATGATTCTAGGAAGCCCTCAGTTGCACTCCTCTGCATTTTAAAAGCATTATTGACTCATGAACATTAGTGTGCTCAACTCCAGCTAAAATATGAGTTGAACCAAAAAAAAAAAATCAAAACTGGTCTTAATGCCATTCACCCAATCAGAACAGTTCAGAATAATATACTGAAATGTAAAAGGAAAGCAGTAGTGAAAAGGAGAGGCCAGGATTCAAACGTACATAACAAGATAATTCAGCTATGCACAGACCAGGCTAAAAAGACTTTGCAATGTGGTAAGATGTGGATTTTTAAAGGACATTACATAAGTGAGGGCCTGCCACTGAAAAGAGGTTGTGCCTGTCCTTGAAAGTGTCTTCCTGAGCTATAATAGCCACAATATGCCTTTAGATAGCAAAGCATCATAGTGGATCACAGACAGAGATTATATCTGAGACATTGATGCCCTGTTCCATTGACAGTTTTTCAGATTAGCATAATCGGGACTTTGAACCAGACCCAGAGCTAGATGGTGAGGGACCAAGGTCATGTGCAGAGCGATCATGTAATATTATCCTTACTTCATCTTGCCATGCTGTGCTCTGTCTGAGTTTTGCCATCAGTCCCAGGTATAGCACACTGCAGTAGCCATCCCTGGAGGTTATCACCAGGACCACAATTTGGTCTGTATCCAAAAGGAAAGGATACAGGCTAAGATTTTCATATGGCAGCTTGCATTTAGGCAACTAAATCTGTATAAGGCACCCAAATTAAATAATTTGACATTTACAGTACTTATGGTCAGTATTCCTTAAACAGAATATTTTATTGGAGAAAAAAACGCTTGTCCCTTTATTAATTGTATTACAAATGACTGAATAGTTTAAAAAGAGCAAAACATTTACAAATTAAAGAACTACCCAGGATTATGTATAATATGAAGTTTAGCAAGAACCTCACATTAGATTTAAGCCTATAATTCCACTCTGTGGCAAATACCTTAAAACATTAATAAGAACTAGTCTTCTCAGTTTCGGTCCTCATTCAGGCAGGCACAATAAGATCATCATTCATATTTGATTGCACCAGAAACACAAAGTGCAAGGTTGTGCTATTTATAAGCTTCTTTCTTCTTTTGGCCATGTACATTTAAAACAGTTAAAGCTGCTGGTAGAAGTAGCCAATTCATTCCTAATAAAGCTCCAGTGGCCAGTCTATACATTTACCGGCACAAACAAAAATAAACTCAAGCTTTCGATGCATTGGCTGAAATACAGTTTGCTCTTCAATTGGCTGGAAATGATCCCTCAAAAGAAGGCAAAAAACAACAAATGTAAGAGCTTGTTTTCTAAACCAATGTAAACCATATAGTCACTAAGGAATAAGGCACAAATCCAGTGCTCAGTGAAGCTAATGGCAATATTATCTTTATTTTCATTAACTACAATTCCAGCAGATTTACATAGGAATCTTTAAGGCTTGTTATTATTTGTACTATAGCACTTAGAGGCTCCATCTGAGATCAGAGAAGCATTGTGCTAGGTGCTGTACAGAAACATAATAAGAGACAGTCCCTTCTACAAAAAGTTCACAGTCTAAATTATAACCTGAAGAAAAGATGGGGAAGCTGTATTGGGAGGGGGAAGGTGCAGAGACACAGAAAAGTACTTTGTACAAGATCACAGAGCAAGTGTATGTCCATCTGTATGCTAGAACTCACTCCCTCTGTACCCTACTTCAGTGTCTATCCAGTAGATGAGACTGACTTACTAGCAGGTGAGGCCCATTGTTGACCAGGCAAAGTCATTTTGTGTAGATTACACTTACAGGAAAGTTCAAGAAATTAAATATTTGTAATAGCATTTTTTATTAATGTGCTTGCAAAAGGGAAGTCAAACAGTTTTAAATTTGTAGGATTTTTAAATTCAAACATTTTTTATTTTATTGAATAATTACCATACATAGTACATTTGAATCAGAAACTCATAAAGCTTCCATTATTCTTTCCGTAACTAATTTGAATTATTTTGTGATTTGTAACAGTAAAATTTTTCTTTGCATTAAAATGACAGTTGAATAGATTACTTGATTTTCATTTTGTTAGCAAATATTTTTATGATGTCTAATCATAATAGTCAAGACTTTTTTTCTGATGGAAAAACAAAAATAACTATTTTAACCTTTCAACCCAGCATATTCCGGTGTAAAAAGTAGTGCATTCTGCTAATTTAAGTGAAAGGATTGTTTATGCAAAATTTGGTATCTGTAAGTAATTGTGAAGTATGACTTTATTTTGCACAAACAAATCCACAAACTCACTCTTCAAAATATATAATACATATCTATGCTACTATCAATCATTTGTATTTTTACCATGCAAGATAGTGTCCTGGAATTATATTCCTGCCTTTATGGAACAAAGGCTTTGATTGTGAACCTATGGTATCGGACTTGAATGAGTATCGGGACATTAATCTTTTGTAACAGCTTATTGAGAAAACAAATAAGCAAAAACACTGTGCCTACAGTGGGTAAAAATGGGCAGAACAAAACAAAGGAGAGTCACAGTGACCAAAAAATCACCCAAAGACAATACATTAGTAGGTTTTGAGAACTAATGTTTAAAAACTCAGGAATATTGAAAAAAAGACCCATTTAGAGCTTTGTTGTTGCTTTTTATTATGGCTGTACATGAGTAGGGGCCTTTCTCAGTCTACTAGAACACCATCTACATCGAGTGTGGTTTGGTTTTTATTAACAAAACAATTAACAAGGTAAATTCAGATCAAGCCTTCTCACCAGGCTTGACTTGCTAGTATCCCTACCTCAGGACTGCTCTGGATAGCAGTCCCAACCTTTCTAGACTACGGTGTCCCTTTCAGGAGTCTGATTTGTCTCGCATAACTCCAAGTGGTACCTTACTTAAAAACTACTTGTATACACAATCAGACATAAAAATACACAGGTGTCACAGCACACTTTCTCATTTTTACCATCTAATTATAACAAATCAATTGGAATATAAATATTGTGCTTCCATTTCAGTGTCTCGTACAGTATAAATAAGTCATTCGTTTATACTGACTTTGCTAGTGCTTGTGCTATAGCCTGTTGTAAAGCTAGGCAAAAACCTAGATGAACGGATGTACCCCGGAAGACCTCTGCACATCCCTGGTTAAGGAACTGTGGCTTAGAGCAGCATGGGCTAGCGACCCAGAGTACACCTGTCCAGCCCTGATGATTTGTACTGAGGCAGGTTGCCCATAGCACAGTCAGCAGTGAGCAGTGATATCACTACACTACTAATTTTAGTGCATGAGCTAGTGTAAGTATGTTTACGTGAGCTGGGACTCACATCCTTAGCTCCAAGTCTAGATGAAGTCTAAGGGTACGTCCACCCTGCAGGTAGGGGTGTGATCTGCAGTTCATAAAGATATACCCATGCTAGCTGTAATCTTTCTTGCTCACTAAAAATAGCAGTGAGGACTTCAGCATGGGCTCCACCCACATGTCTGGTTCCGTTCAGGGAGCATATGCACATGTGCAGTCAGCACTGAAGCCTGGACCATTTTTAACTATTTTTAGTGAGATGCTATCTTAAAACTAGCATGGGTGCATTTACACTCCAGCTCCATTGTAGATATACCCTAACAAATACAATCAGTTCCCCACTGCTGTGTAGCTCTTCATCATACATTACCACTCTACTCAACTTACTCCAATACCCAAATTTAGCAGGAAAAGTCATTACAATTTCCAGTCCCTGGACTGTGAAGCTGGACAAATTCAGACTGGAAGCAAGGTGTAAGTTTAATGGTGGGAGTAATCAACCACTGAAGCAAATTAACAAGGCTTACGGGGGATTCTCAAAATGGGATTTTTTTTCTAAAAGATCTTCACTAGGAATTATTCTGGGGAAGTTCTACAGCCTGTGTTCTACAGGAGGTTGGACTAGATGATCATAATAGTCCCTTGTGGCCTTTGAATCTACTAATTTTAAAAGTCAACATTTTCTGCAAATACATTATGGTATGACACAGTTTATCTGTAGACATATGTTGGTGGAAAAATCTGAAAAATGATTTGTGAACATTTTCTATAGCCCTTTAGGGAAATATTCTATGTCGTTTTAGAAAGCTTTCTTTTCACTAACATCTTTTTTCCATTAGAAAGCCAAGTATTTCAAAATATAATCCTAGGGATTTGTTATTAAACCACAAATCTTTGTATTTTGCAACATTTTTTAAAAACATAGTTGTCTAATTTGTGATGCTATTTTATTTTCCCTTCACATGTCTTCATAGTGGTCAGTGTTTTAAATAAGTTAACATTCTCCTATGGAAAAGCAGGGGGATGGGGGGAGAGGGAGATCATTTTATGATATATTTCTTTTAAAACTTGCAGTGTAAAACCCAATTCAATGAGTAGATAGACTTCAGTGACATCACTCAGCTTCTGCATAATGGAAGCAGATATTGGGTGCTCAGAAATTATTCAAAGCTTACCAAGTTACACTTGATTAAAGTGACATTTCAGTGAAACATGAACATCCTTTTAATGCAACAAAAATTGTAAATAGAATCTTTTAAAAATTCTCTCATTATTATAAAAATAATGCTGGGAATACAAAGAAGAAAGAAAGTACACAAGTCATATAAATGACAAAGTTTGGTTCTACAGTATTTCAGTACCTCAAGCTAAAAATAAAAGAATAACAAAATGATTCCGAAACCAAGATAATTTCTTAAAGCTAAAAGATAGAGACTTGAGTATTTAAATTTATGCTAGTGTCACAACTGAACTCTTAGGATTATACCTTGCAGCTAGTGGGATTTTGTGACTTTCTTTGACCTCCATGACTTCTACAGCAGCCTGTGGGCCTTACCCGGGAGCCTTTTACATCTTGGGATAGTGCCAGTGTAACTCACACTCCTGCTGGGTGTGGTGTACTGTCCCAGCTAGTGGCATTGAGATGTCTTACAGAGAGAATAAGTCTTCTCTACAGCCTTAGCTACCAGCCAGTTGGCTTTTGGCTCATACAGTAAAGCAGGGGTGGGCAATAATTTTCACCAAAGGGCCACTAAATGGATTTTGTAGGTGGTCATGGGCTGGCTCCACCCCTGGAAGAGCTGGGGCTGGGAACTAGCCTCCCTCCAGAGTTGTCTGGAGCCAGAGGCTTTGAAGTAAAAATACAGCAAAGGGCTTGCAGCTCCTGGCCTCACCACTCCTTGCCTAGCAGCTGTCTGGGGATGCTGCTGCTATTTAAAAGGTTTACAGCTCTAGCCCCTGCTGGGGTAGCACTGCAACCATGAGCCATAAGCCATTTTAATAGGAGCCTGCTGCCTGAGCCACTGTCTGGAAATTCAGTGGCACTGACAGCAGGATACAAATAGAAAAGTCAGATGCAGTCCGTGGGCCAGATCAGTGTTAGATGCTCCGGATCCAGTCCTTGGGCGGTATCATGCCCAGCTCTGTAGTACAGGCTCATGTGCTAAATTCCAAAGGTCCCAGGATGAATTCTGCCTGTCAGCATTACACTAGGTTTAGGATTGCCACCTTGCCAGACATGAATGTGTTCCCCTGGTTCCAGGCAAAGATGCATGGCATTTTGAGGCTCGGCAGTAATTATGCATGAGCTGAAGGAAGCTCCTTGCCCTGATGCATTCCTTTGGAATTCTGACTGTATTAACTCTGACAGTGATTGGGGACTATTTTGGAAGTGTTATTTTAAGAAATCTGGGAATCCTTTTCATTTCTAGTCAAGTACAGTAATTGCTTTTATTAGTGAAATAAGAAATGGTTCTGTTTTATTTTAACTGGCTTGTATAGGAAAAGCTAAATAGCAGAGCTATTCAAAAAACTGGCCAGGTGACAACAACCCTAGTTAGCTGGTTAGATTTCAATGGGCTAACAAGCATTCATCCTGTCTCCATGTAATTAAGGCCTTCAAAATCTGCCAGGCCCTTCTCAGTTCTTCCCTTCTCCTTGTGACCTCAACTTCAAAGACTTGAAACAATAATATATTTGGCCCTAGTAGTTCTGTGCAGGATGTGCTGTTTATAAACAAAATGCAGGGAAGTAGAATAAGGGTCCTGAG
Organism: Pelodiscus sinensis; assembly: GCF_049634645.1. NCBI lineage: Eukaryota > Metazoa > Chordata > Testudines > Trionychidae > Pelodiscus > Pelodiscus sinensis. Next base: position 96,037,701 of record NC_134716.1, read on the forward strand.
GCATCTGTTTTCTTCCGATTTTAATTTCAGGGTAGAATAGGCTGGTTTCTGTCTTCCACAGTTGAAAACTAGACTTTGCTGTTAGCAAAGACAGAGCAACTTCTAGCATTTAAAGATGTTTACCATACAAGTTGGTGCTATTGTGTCAGGTGTATGCAAGACTCTAGTCTATGGTGTAACTTTTACTGATTTAGGCCATGGACTAATTGTCTGGGGATTGGGTTCTGTTCCCAGCCAAATTAATTAGGGTAATATTTGATCATAATATGTGATTTTTTTGGGCACGTATCTTAACTCTGAGATTCAGTTTCCTATTTGTCAAATGGTGCTTGAACTAGAGAGTCAATCTGGTCTACTTGTATTCCTTGAAACTGTGGGAAACAGCATCTTGTAATTTATACTATGCTGTGTTTAGTTTTGCCTAAGGGTTTATTTACCCTGAGAGTGTTAGAATAGTTTGTTTGAGGGTGTGCTTGCTTTAAGGAGACTTACTACTAAATCTTTAATTGGGATTAAGAGCAGGCAAGAGAGTTTTCTCATGCTTTAGTACATCCATTTTACACTTTCTTTACCTGATGCTATCTACACATGGCTATGAAACTTTTTAAAAAGTGTGTCTAAATAACTTGTTCAAACATGTCCACTAACCTTGTACTGTCCCTGGAGAAGATTAAAGGTTTATAGAAGGTATAGATAAAAAAGGTTATTGCTTAGTAAATAGTCTTAGCTAGCTACAAAGCATTATTACAGTTGAGTTCACCAAATGTAAATAGTTAGCCCTAGTATTAAGTTTAGTTTGCTAGTATTAAGTTCAGTTTAACAGTGTTAAGGTTAGTTTGTTTTAATCCACCTTAAATAATTAGTAGCTATGTTAATTTTAATGGGGATATTGTAAAATGGTAAACTTGATCTTCATTTCCTCATAAATGTCTAAGAGATAGCAGTCTACATTAAGTTATTTTTTTCTTTATTCCCTGCAAATTCCTATAAAAAGCCTATCCTCCACCAAAAATCATTTGTAGGACTTGAGATTTGGGTATGTTTTGTATTATTCCTTTACATACTATAGGTGTTTTTTATTTCCTAGGATTTTTTCTTTGTTTGTTTACTGTAACATTAAATGTTTTTACTTGCGGTAGTGCTACTATTATGTGAAACTTCCCATTTTCTCTGAAAGAGTAGCTGCTTAAACATTTTTAAATAAATTAAGAGACTTTATGTAAATATAATTTTCCCAGTGCTATACAGAAGATCTGACTTTATCACCCTTTTTCCTGAGAGTAGACCTATTCATTATATACACGGATAATAGACCCTCATATGTGTAAGACTTTAGGATTAGGCCCACAATCTGAAAACAGTATTAAGTAAGTTTGTTTTGATCCACCTTAAATAATTAGTAGCTATGTTAATATTAATGGGGTTATTGTAAAATGGTAAACTAGATTTTTCATTTCCTCATGAATGTCTTAGAGGGAGCAGTCTACATGAGGTTATTTTTTTCTTTATTCCCTGTTACAGCTGAGTTAAAAACTTACACCTTGAACTATTCAGATTTGGAAGCAAAGTGAGCTTGTTATTGGTGCTATATGGGACTAATTCAGACAAAACTTATAAATTATTTGTTTCTAGTAAACTGAGGACTTGAAATGAAACATACTTAGTCTGTGTAATCATGCTTCAGGCACAAACCAATCTCTAACTAATGGGCATCAGGAAGTAAATTTTCCTGGGGCAGGTTAGCCAGTGACTACTGCAGGGTTCTCATCCGTTTCTTGAAGCACTAGGCGCTGGCTGCAGTTGGAGACAGGACACGGGGGTATATCTACATAGCAGAGCTAAACTTGGAATAAGCTGCGCAACTTCAACTACATCAATTGCATAGATTAAGTCAAAATAGATTAATTTGGCTTTTGGCTCCGTTGTGAAATGAGGACTACAGGAGTTGGAATAAGAAGTCCTCCAGCTTGACATCATTTCAAATTTAAGGCTTGTAATGTAGACAAGCACTGTGTTATTTAATGTTGCTGTGTAGACGTACCATTAGTTGGGCTGGCTTAACCCAGTAAGGCATTTTCTATTGTAACCCACTAGCTAATATATATTTTGGGGATACTGCAATCTTGTTCCCTATTGTTGTTACTTACTTTTTGTCTTTCCACTTTTATTTCTTCTAAATGACTATATCTTTATCTCCCTGCTCCTGTAATAGAAAATAGAATCCTAGAACCAGTAGGGACGTTGAGAGGTCATCGAGTTTAGGCCCCTGCCTTCGTGGCAGGACCAAGCATCATCTAGTACTCCTTCCTAGACAGTTGCTTCCCATTCTATATGTGTAAGACTGATTGTTCCTTCCTAAGTGGAGTACTTTGCATTTGTCCTTCTTAAACTTCATCCTATTTACCTTAGAACATTCTTCAGTTTGTCCAGATCATTTTGAATTATGACCCTATCCACCAAAGCACTTGCAACCCCTTCCAGCATAGTATCATCTGCAAATTTAATAAGCATACTCTCTATGCCATCATCTAAATCATTGATGAAGATATTGAACAGAACCGGTCCCAAAACAGATCCCTGCAGAACCCTACTTGTTATGCCCTTCCAGCAGGATTGTGAACCATTAATAACTACTCTCTGAGAATGGTTATCCAACCAGTTATACACACACCTTTTAGTAGCCCCATCTAAGTTGTATTTCCTTAGTTTATTGATAAGATCATACAAGACCGTAACACATGCCTTATAAAGTTTAGGTATACCACGTCCAGCACTTCTCCCTTATCCACAAGAATTGTTATTCTGTCAAAGAAAGCTATTAGATTGGTTTGACATTATTTGTTCTTTACCAATCCATGCTGGCTGTTACCTATCACCTTATTTTCTTCCAGATATTTGCAGATGGATTCCTTAATTGCTCCATTTTCTTTCCTAGCAGAGAAGTTAAACTGATTGGTCTGTAGTTTCCTGGGTTGTTCTTATTTCCCTTTTTATAGATGGGCACAATATTTGCCATTTTCCAGTCTTCTGGAATCTCTCGTGTCTTCCATGATTTTTCAAAGATAATAGCTAAAGGCTCAGATACCTCCTCTATCAGCTGCTTGAGTTTTCTAGGATGTATTTCATCAGGCCCTGGTGACTTGCAGACATCTAACTTTTCTGAGTAATTTTTAACTTGTTCGTTTGGTTTTTTTATTTTATGTTCTAAACCTATCCCATTTCCACTAGCATTAACTCTGTTAGGCATTCCTTCATCATCTGATTTCTTGGCGAAGACTGAAACAAAGTTGTTATTAAGCACCTCTGCCATTTCCAAGTTTCCTGTTACCGTTTCTCCCTCTTCACTGAGCAATGGGCCTACCCTGACCTTGGTCGTAGTCTTGCTTCTAATATATTTATAAAATGTCTTCTTGTTATCAAGTACTGCCAAAAGAGATGTAGGCAGGATCATAGGGGAGCACAAGATAAAAATGAGACAACAGTGTGACATTGTTGCCGCCAAAAAAAAAAAAAGCAAAAATGATGAATTAACAGGAGTGTTGTGAGCAAGATATGAGAAGTCATTCTTCCTCTCTACTCTGCGGAGGGAGAAAAATTGTTCTCCTTGTCCTCTGAGGATAGGACAAGAAGCAATGGACTTAAATTGCAGCAAGGGAGGTTTAGGTTGGACATTAGGAAAAACTTCGTAACTCTCAGGGTGGTTAAAAGCTGGAATAAGTTGCCTAAGGAGGTTGTGGAATCCCCATCTCTGGAGATATTTAAGAGCCGGTTAGATAGACATCTATCAGGGATGGTATAGACCAGCATTTCCCAAAGTGCGGTAAATACTGGTCCTTAGAAAAATTTGTGTGATGGGGTAGCAGCACCTCGCACTGCCAAGCGTGGTGGTGCGGCACTTTTGAAAGATCCTGCTGCTGCGGCATCTCTGCTGGACATGCTCCGGGGTGGCAGGGCTAGAGCTAGCGGGCGCTAGGACCCAGGGAGAAGGTCAACACAGAACGCGCAGTGCCGGCCGCAGCCAGGGAAGCCAGCGCCAGCTGATAAAGAGGCCGGGATTGGGGCCGGGGGGCGCGGAACAACCCACCAGACAGGTAGGGCTAGTGACACAATTATTTGCATCTTCATCATTTGATTAATGAATATGTAAATAAATGTTACCGGACCTCCAAAAGCTTGTGAATGGGTTTACTGGTTCCCAGTATCAAAAAGATTGGGAACCACTGGTCTAGATGGTACTGGGTCCTGCCATGAGGGCAGAGGACTGGACTCAATGTTGTCTCGAGGTCTCTTCCAGTTCTAGTGTTTTATGATTCTACTGTTTGTCTTTAGCTAGTTTGAGCTTGTTTTGTGCCTTTGCCTTTCTAATCTTGCCACTGCATACCTGTATTGTTTGTTTGCTTATATTCATCCTATATAATTTACACTATGAGAGTGGATTAAAGTAAGTAGAAACCCTGAAATCTATAAGTGGTGATAATGACGATATTTATTTTTGTGTATAAAACTGCTTTGGATAAAATGAAATTAGTGTCAGTTGCACACTGATCCCACATCCTGCTCTGTACATGTTATATTGTGTTAATCTTGTGAGTCTTGTGCTTATTTTACCAAATCCTGACCCAAATCCACCAATGAGTGCAGTAATCCATAAACAACTGGCCACTTATTATTAATATTGAACAACTTCTAGTGGTTAGTAAAAGCACTACATGTTGACACCGATCATCATGCCATCCTATGAAATCAGCAATGATAAACTGATGCTTTTAAAATACTGGTGAGAAAATCCTATGTTTATGTAAGTGGGAGAATGGTCCCGCTATTGTGAAGAACTTTCCTGGCTTCTATACTACCCTGGTGAAATGAACCAGCGAAAGGATCTGAGTCCCCGCTCCCATTTCTCTTACCCAAAGGCCTCCTTGACCCTGAGGGCTCCCCTTCCACTCTCCTGAGTAGCAGAGTCCTCAGAATCCCAACAAGGCTGGGCCCAGGTTGTGTAGGGCTCAATCTCCAACCTTGTAGTCACTTAGGGCAGGGGCTAGGGTGTCCCCACTCCAGGGTGCTCTCTTCACACTGCAGGCTTTCTTGACCCACTGATCATTACATACAGTTCAAAGCAAGTACAATTTATTAAACAGCAACTGATTAAAAAGAAAAGAATAAGGAAAAATGAGGGATTAAATAACACACAGTCCTGCTCTGTAGCATGGGGACATCACAAACAGCAGCTTGCAGAGTGCAAGGACAGTTCACAGTCTGTTCCTTATAGGTCCCAGGGTGCGCTCTCAGGCCCTGGAGGTTGGACACGCCTGCTCTGGCAGTGATCCCAGGACTTAAGACTCTAGGTGGCAGGATCCCTCTCCCAGTTGGAGTTACAATCCCTCTCCAAGTCTGGCCTGCAGGGCCTCTTGGCTGGTGGTGACTCCCGGCCTGGAGCCTCTTCCCCCTCCCCTCCCACTTTGCTGGTCCCAGCTGCTCACCACACCCAGCTGCAGACTGTGCTGCTTTGCCAGCCTCCAGCTCATGTGTTGCTTCTCTGACCCCTTTGTCTCTCTGGTCACTGCAAGTCTGCTTCTCACCACAGGGTCTGCTTTCCTTGTGCAGTGTGTCTGGCTCTGACACTGCAGGACTGCCCCTCAGCGCAGCTTGCACTCCTTGGGCTGTATGTGTCTGGCTGTGTCACTGCAGGTCTGTTTCTCAATACAGCCTGCTCTTCTTGCTGCTCTCCTTTTCTCAGAGACCCAGAAAATCCCAGCTCACATGGAGGATGGGACCTGGCCTCCCAATTCCCTCATTGATCTGTCCAACTTGTCAATAAGTCTGACCTGGAGTGTTAGCCTCTTCCCATTGTCCCTGGGGTCTGTCAGTCTCATGGACCCTTCCCCTTTTGGTTCTGGGAGCTGGCCAACCAAAAACTCCCACGGAGTTTTAGGAAGAAGCTAACAGTCCCCTTACATTTAGTATTATTGAAAACTTTTTCTATATAATGTGGACTCAGTGGCCTGAGATGTTGGCCAATACTGTAGGCAAAAGGTATATGTCAAAATGCATACACTATCACCTGGAACCAAAGTGTGCAGCCTCCCTCAAGGACTACATGTCTGTACAAGCTGCCTGGCATAAGTATAGACATCTGCTATGTCAACAAACTGCAATAAGTACCTCCCCAGTTTCTACCCATACAATGAAAGATTAACTCTGGAAACCAGTGTCCTGAAACCTACTGACATTTTTTGTTGTCTGGATCCCAATGTGATTTATTGCATCTATTTGTAGGACTAATGGCATCCTCAACACCTAATGAATATTTATTCATGTGGTGATCTACTTCTGGATGCTGAGTTGCTGACACACACCCTTTGACCATCATAATAATATCTTCTGTTCCCACTAGGCTGTAAGCTAAACTTTTGACCAATGCGAGATCAGATTTTCAAGGGCTCAAGACTCATAGTTGTGGCAAGATTTTAAAAATAACTTACTTGGGACCTAGCTGTTCCCATTCTGGTACTTCGCCAGATTTTCAGAAAAGCTTAGCAATCCAAATGTTGGCCCTGGTTGTGAATCTTGAACTCTTTTGATGTATCATCCAACTTTGCAATGGAAAATTTCTGACTCGCTCCACTGATGACTAAGATTTAATAACATTATAATACTAAGTCTACTATTAAGTCAGTTGCTCATAAGAAAAACAGATTTTAAAATAAGAGCATTAAAACCAGACAATGGAAGCAGGTCCTCTGAAATGCTTTTCACATCAATAAGCATTTGCTTCAAATAGGATAATAAATTTACACTTTGCTAATGAGTTAAAGTGTGTTACAGGGCTTTTTTAGTCTGCTTGACTGTGAAGAGTGTGTGTGAGAGAGCCTGAAGTTGCAACTTGAGCACTACTTCCTGTCCATGTGACTCCCCTTCATCACTAATCATTATTCTTCGCTGTTCTTTGGCTTCAAAAGCTTCCATTTTCCTACATTTGGTATAATAATATGAATGTACATCTACATAAGCTATTTTCATTACTAATCCACATTGAGAAGCAGTAATGGATTTTTTTTAGAGATTAAGCCTGCTTTTAAGTGCTTAGAAATTATATTTTTTTGTTTGAAAGGCAGATTTAGTGTTGAAGATTGGTATGTCAAATTCGCTGATTATACTGTCCTGTCTGAAACTAGCAGGATGAGCAAGCAACATTAAAACTAGAGCCAATGAATAATTTCTAACTACTAAGGGTTAGCTGGATGGAAATTAGACAAGAGACAATTTAGAATAGCAAAGATCTAAAGTGTTACCTTTTTGTGCTCTCATTTATTTATAGATTTGTCCTCCATAGTAAATAAAAGGAAATAATAGTATATTCAAACTAAATTGTCAAACTAATGTCTTTTAAAAAAAAATCTTTTTAAAAGATTTAACTATTTAAAGTTATTGCCAGGAAAACTGACTAATGAAACTAAATTCCTTCTCACACTTCCCCTTTTCTTACATATGTATATCAGATGTTTTTGGGGGTTGCTAATGAAATATGTACATTACATCCTTACAGATTTCAAAGCATTTTACAAATATTAATGAAGACTCATGATGCCTCTATGAAGTAGGTAGGCATTTCTACCATATAGACAATGTAGTTTAAGGTACTGAAATTCCAATCCTAGTTCTGTTAGTTTCCTAAGGCCTGATTCATGGTTGCTCTGCATTCCCTTTGCACTGGCTGTGCTACTGCAAATGGGCTAGAAAACAACTACAGGGCTTCTCATGGGATGACACCTGTTAGAGTCTCTGGTTGTGTCAGTGTGCTGCATAGTCATTGGTATAGATTTCATTCAGCTGAGGCTTATTCATCCAAATTTTAGGGGTAAATTGCACTTATTGCTGTTTCCCAATACAACTAATTGTAATGTATGCATGGACATAAAGCTTTTTTCAATAAACTCAGAGGGAAACTTCACAAAGTTCTCCAGATTAGCTAAAATCTAAAGTCTATTCCTGCAAAACTTTATTAATGGGAGTCTTCCTGTATTCAGGCATGAAATCACATGAAGTCAGTGGGGCTACTCCTGAGAGAAAGGAGTACAGGCAGTCCCCGGGTTACGTACAAGATAGGGACTATAGGTTTGTTCTTAAGTTGAATCTGTATGTAAGTCGGAACTGGCTCCAGATTCAGCCGCTGCTGAAACTGATCAGCGGCTGACTACAGGAAGCCCTAGGCAGAGTTGCTCTGCCCCCGGCTTCCTGGAATCAGCCACTGATCAGTTTCAACAGCGGCTGAATCTGGACTCCTGGGACAGAACAGCTGGGGCACAGCCGGGTAGGTCCCTGCAGGACCAACCCGGCAGCACCCCAGCTGCTCTACCCCAGGCGTCCCGCAACAAAAGCCTGGTCTGCTGGGGGGAGGGGCGCACTAGCTGCATCCCCTCCCCCCCCAGCAGACCAGGGAGACCCGAGCAAAGCCGCGGAGGCGCAGAGGTCCCGCGGCCTCTGCGGCTTTGCTCCTGTCTCCCTGCTGTGCTGGGGGAGTCCCCCCCCCCCCAGCACAGCAGGGAGACCCGAGCAAAGCCGCACAGGCGGCGGGACCCCGCTGCCCGTGCGGCTTTGCTCCTTTGCCCCGGAGCAAAGCTGCACAGGCGGCGGGATCCCCCGCCTCTGCGGCTTTGCTCCTGTCTCCCTGCTGTGCTTTTCTTGCCCCGGAGCTCGCAGGCAGCGGGACCACCGCGTCCTGCCACCGCGTCCTCCAGGGCGAGAAAAGCTGCTCCGGGTCTCCCTGGTGTGCTGGGGGGGACTCCCCAGCACAGCAGGGAGACCCGAGCAAAGCTGCACAAGCAGCGGACCCCGCTGCCCATGCGGCTTTGCTCCTTTGCCCCGGAGCAAAGCCGCACAGGCAGCGGGGTCCACTGCCTCTGCGGCTTTGCTCCGGTCTCCCTGCTGTGCTGGGGAGTCCCCCCCAGCACACCAGGGAGACCCGGAGCAGCTTTTCTCGCCCCGGAGGACACGGTGGCGGGACCGCTGCGCTCTGGGTGGTCCTGCCACCCGCGAGCTCCGGGGCGAGAAAAGCCCCATTCGTAAGTGCGGATCCGACACAAGTCGGATCCGCGTAAGTCGGGGACTGCCTGTAATGGTTTGCACAATTAGATTCAACAGAACCAGCAAAGGTTAGAACTCAATCCTTAATTTCACCAGGTGTGAATGCTGCCCCCACTTCAGTTAAAAATAAATACAGGAATACATAGGAATTTAAATAGTGAATCCACTGAGTGGTCTGTCTAGCTTAGCATTCTTTCCTTTCCCAATGTTTCAAAAGAAGATCTGATAAAAATAATATGCCCACAGTTTATTACTGTCCTTAACTGCAGGCCTGGCTGTGTTATGAGAGATGGATTTGTACAGTATCCTTTGTAGATGTTTGTGTGCTTTCAGATATGACTGGAAGTTCTCCCAAGCCACAGAAGTGACTGGTCCTTTTAAAAAAAATTCTCTTAAGCTCTTGATCCCACTGATATCTCAGAGCAATGACTTGTGGACTAATTAAATATTTAAAGAGTCTATGTATCAGTTTTAAGTTTGTGGTCTTTCAGTTTCATTGGAAGGTCCCTTATTATTGCATTACAAGAGAGAACCATCCCCTTCATCACAGGTAAAGTGTTACTTCCTCTGGTCCCTTTTGGAGGGAGAGACAATATACTGCTTTGAGCCAGTGGGTGAGATTCTCTGCTGCAATTTGTACCTGTGCAAGTGGTTGTAAAATGCTACCAGTGTTGAGAGTGGAGAATACCCAGCTGGTAGCAGTTACTCTGATTTCGGGGGTGTATGGTAGTACAAATCAGGTCCTTCCTACTTTCAGAAACAGAATTTAATTAATGTTTATATGATTTATTCTGGCTTGCCTGCATTAAGAATGCTGTTCTAGGAGCACTGGCGTACCAAACCCACATCCACATGAAAGCATAACAAATGCAGGAGCAAATCTCTAATCCAAATGAAAAGCAGCCAGCCACAAAAGAAGTTACCTAAAAGTCCAGCCTTCTTCCATACCTATTAGATTTCCCCAGAATCCCAAAGAAATAGATGGGCTCATTACAGTGAGCTCTAAAGGTCAACATCTTTGGACTATTTTTGCCCGGAAGGGGTGAGGAAGTGAATTCCAAAGGTGACCCTCCTTCCCATAAAACAACCAGTAGCCCTCTTTTAGGCTGCTGCCTGAGGTCCTTTGCTGATTGTAATTGGTTCTGAGGTGCTACATGCCTTTGGTAAGATGTCAATGGTGCATTCCTCAGAGCAGCTTTGCTTTTGTGCAGCAGGGACAGGCTCATGCTCTCTATCCACACAGAGATGATGGCCCCCTCTTTCGGCTGACAGCGTAGCCAGCTGGGCACTGCACCAATTTATACTCCTCAAGATCCTGTAGCCAAATTATTACTGTCGGTACTCCTCAGAGTAGGGGGTGGGGTAAGGGAAGAGTGTCATTAAAGACACCTTGCAGTCTCTCTTCCTTTGTGAGTCTGCACAAAGCCACTCACTCAGTATTTACACCAGAGTCTCTGACCTTGAGATGTTCATATGGAAAATACAAATTAGTCACAATAAAAATAACAGGTTATGTGGATTTTCTTCAACACTTTTCTTGATTGATTTTCAGGTGGTATTTAAATGGCACTTGATGTCTAACTTAGTGAAAAAGAAAAGGATGGGTTGTTCTATCAAAGAATTACCTATCAGGCGAATTACATTCTTGTTGACTTGGTCTTGCATCAGCACATTTTTCTGATTAATGTGAAAAGCACTGTCCTTCAAAAGGGGAAGGACACTTTAAGGAGCCAACAGAATTTTCTGTTCTTTTATGTCAAAAAAGGAAGCCAGCTTTCAAAGGACTCCCTGGCTTTTTCTATGTAGAATGAATTTACTCCCCAGAAATCCTAGAGAAATGTTTTAATCCAAGAGCTGGTAAAAGATTAACCATAACTGAAAATATGCGTACTAATTCTCTTTGAGAAACAGTCAAGCCTTTGGCAGGATGAGGTGTTCAAAGCAGGTGCTGGATTTGCTATAAATAGACAATTTATAAAGGGAGCTGACAACTGGGAAAACAGAGCAGTGGGGAGTGCTGTCATTTCAGAGGCTAGTAGTTGGTTTCCTATCAGATGGTCCCCAGCATGGAATTATTGATAGCTACTGTTCTGAAAGCGAGCCAGTTGGCTTATGCATAGAAGTGGGTTGTGCCCACGAAAGCTCATGACACTATCTATATTTTTGTTAGCCTCTAAAGTGCTGCAGGACCATTCATTGTTTTTTAAGTTACCTCAATTCATGTGAGAGCTACTGCTCAATATTTTCAGTAGGTCAGTACAAAGTTTGTGCTTCCTTAATTATTTACATTGCTTTTCCTACTTAATTTTTCTACTGATTTCACTGTATGTATTTTCTATGGAATGAAATCCAAAAGCAATTGTATTTAAAAAAGGAAGTTTAAGCGTAGTAAATGTTTTGACTTTCAGTTGATTGTCTGTAAGAATTGCTAATAGGTATTTGCACCTCACAAATTTTTGGCACTGACCTTAAATTGGACTTAATTCTACATGATTTAGTCATTTAAAGCATTCAGAATAAGGTATATCTATACTATGCAACTTTTAACTAAAAATCAGGCAGTGTAAACACTATAAATCTTCCATCCCCTATGGGCAGCATTTGCTTTGTGGTAATCACTGTTTACACTAGTACTTGCCAAGGCAAGGTTTTTGTGGTTTGGCGGAGGGGGTTTAAGCACTTGTGAACAACAAAAACTTTGAAGCAAAATGCAGGACAATGTAGCACTTTAAAGACTAACAAGATGGTTTATTAGATGATGAGCTTTCGTGGGCCAGACCCACTTCCTCAGATCAAATAGTGGAAGAAAGTAGTCACAACCATATATACCAAAGGATACCATTAAAAAAAATGAACAAATATGAAAAGGACAAATCACATTGCAGAACAGGAGGGGGATGCGGGGGGGGGGGGGGGGGAGGAAGGAAGGTAAGTGTCTGTGAATTGATGATATTAGAGGTAGGGAGAGTGGGATGTTTGTGAGTTAATGGTATTAGAGGTGATAATTGGGGAAACTATCTTGGTAATGGGTGAGAGAGTTCAAATGTGTAAGTCAAGTCCTTGTTGGCAAGTGTCGAATTTTAACATGAATGACAGTTCAGAGGATTCCCTTTCAAGTGCAGATGTAAAAGGTCTTTGTAGCAGAATGCAGATGGTTAAGTCATTGAGAGAGTGTCCTTTCTGGTTAAAATGGCAAGAAACTGTTTTCTCTTTGTGATCTTGTCTGATATCTGTTTTGTGGGCATTAATCCTTTGGCGAAGTGTCTGAGATGTTTGTCCAATGTACATAGCAGACGGACACTTTCGGCACACGATAGCATAGATTATATTTCTGGATGCACAGGAATATGTGTTCTTGATCTTATAACTCACTTGGTTAGGTCCAATAATGGTATCAGCAGAATGAATATGTGGACAAAGCTGGCAACGGGGTTTGTTGCAAGGGAAGGTACCAGGGTTGGTATTAGTGTGGTATGTCCTGTGGTGGTTGGTAAGAATCATCTTGAGGTTAGGTGGTTGTCTATAGGAGACTATGGGTCTGTCTCCCAGAGCCTCTTTGAGTATGGTATCCTGTTCCAATATAGGATGTAGTTTATTGATAATGTGTTGGACAGGTTTAAGTTGGGGGTTGTAGGTGATGACAAGTGGTGTTCTATTGTTGGTTTTCTTGGGTCTGTCTTGAAGTAGATGGTTTCTAGGTATTCGTCTGGCTCTTTCAATTTGCTTTTTTATTTCTCTGGGTGGGTAGTTGAGATTTATAAATGCTTGGTAGAGATCCTGAAACAGGTATGTGTCTGATACAGAGACAGACATTGAAGTAAAGACTCTGAAGGAGCCTGTTCTACTTTCATATGCTATAGAAAGTTGTGTCATTCGTGAGAAAAGGCTCCGACTTCATGGATTGCTCTTATTACAAGGAACAGAAATTATCTTTCTTTGTTGCTGTGATGGATGAAAGGGATACTCTTCCAGACATTTCAGCATTCAATAACTAAATTGTCTGTAAAGGGTTAAACCTGGAACAGTGGGTATCCAGGTAGTGTTGGCAGGGAGCCAGGAGAGCCAATAGGAAAATATTGGGAGAAGTTTGAAATGAAATAAGTTTCTGCTTGCTTCAGTTTTCTTTGTGTGAGTCAGAGCAGGAACTCTGGGAGAGAAATAGATTAAGCAGTAATAAGACATGGATTTCCCAGAAATATCCTAAACTTTGGAACAACAGAGATATAAGTAGAACAAGGAATGTTTATAGTTACATGTGATCAGGTTATTTTCTTTGTTTTTAGTTTGGTCAAACTGCTCCATACTAACCCCCCCCCCCCATACGGTAACTGAAACTGAATCCCAGGGAAGCAATTCTCTGTGCTTTAATCTTTTTTTTTAGTTGCTCCGAATAATCTAGTAACAGGGTATGCTTTACCAAATATATCTTCTTTGTTTTGTTAATAAAATCACCTTTTTAAGATTATGATCTAATATCTGTGTCCAAGTGCCTAAACTGAAGGTCAGTTATTAAGAGATTACAGTTTATTTTCAAGCTATCTCCTAAGGAAGGGTTAAAAGCTTCGGGTTACCCCACAGAAAGAAGTTCCCAAGTGCTTCTTCCAGGCTTCAAGAGGTTTTTGCATTTGGGTGATGGCAGCATACCACCCAAGGCCAGGAAGTCTGTGACCTTGGGTAGTTTTTAAATAGAAGCCTTTAGGAGCAAGGCATTTTAAGGTCTCTTGCAGGCCTCCACTTTTTGCACTTGAAGTGTGAGAGTGGGAAACAGCTTTGACACTAGCAAATAAGTGGAATGGCTTTTGAAAAAACCTAGGAAATTCCACACAAGTTGTACAAACAGCATGTTGCATATGTGAAGCAATCAAAAGACAGGAAATGGCATAATTAATTTTGTCTCCTTTCATTCCATGATGAACACATACTATTTTTTCCAGAGTGCCACTGCCTGTAAACTGGACAATGCTAAGGGGCTTTCATGTTGACAGTTGTTTCTCAAGCAACTCTACTCTCTGACATGGTCAGTGTGCTTTTTCAGTTTCTTTGGCTCTTTTCTGTGGGTGTCTCTCCTCTGTTTCCACCTCAGACCTCCACCATTTTGTTCTAACCCTCTGAGATTCCTCTCCACTTCTCCTGTATTCCTCAGCCCTCTTGCCCACCCTCCATTCAAAATCTGTGCTCCTCCTCCTGCAGTGTTTTCTAGCTTCCTAAAAAACTGTCTCTGTCCTGAGGATGTTCTCTGGCGGCTTGCATACTATTTTAGCTTGCAGTTTTTTTCGTTTAGGACGAGTTTGTTATACACAAAACAAGCCTCTCCGTAATCTGGACAGTGATTCCCACTTAGAAATGAAGCAGTGGCATACGACAGTGATGGTAAGTGATTCTGACACCCTGTAGATAGTACAGGAATCTTCAAATTCATATGACTGGGTCATAAATAATTACAATGAAAGAAATCTGCTGCTTCTTCTTGAAGTGGAGTTAGTGCCAAGCAGCAGTGGGAACTGAAGGCAGAACGTGAGTTGAGCAGAGATAACTATAGTTCTTGCACAGTGTTAGATGGTTCTCCAGCCAAATCACTTCAGTGGCAGAAAAATATCAGGGTTCTTCAACTTGAAATAATACATACATTTTGCAAGTCAAAAACAGTATCCTGAATTTGAGTCTGAGATGAATGATTACCCTACAAGAATAACAAATGGATTTATTGAAGCCATGCTACAGATTTAAGATGTCACAAATACATTTATCTTCATCTCTGTGGCAAGACAAAGCTACTGACTGCACACCCATAGTTCAACTAATAGTATTTCTCTGTGGCTAACAAGAGAAACTGCAGTTCATGAAGAGCATGAGGATTCAATTCAAGCTCAGAGAGGGCTCAAGGTTCTGCAGGATCGTGAAGAGTCTTCATGTTTGGATTACTTACAAACTCGATGGCATTGCAACAAATGATGTTTCTACCAATACTAAAGAATGCTCTGGTATCACTTTAATAAAAGCCATCTAAGACCCACTTCATCATTCCCCAGCAAAATGCATGTGGAAATTATTTAGATCTCAGTGACATCACGATTCTTTTCATTACAATAGTGAAATTCATTAGATCACCCAGCCTAAGTCAGCAATAAAATAATTCATTGATTTGTCCCGTCAATCAAATTGAATTGCTCAGCAAAGTGAAGATTTTTGGGGAGCTTTGTTCTTTTTCTCCAAGAGATCTTGACATTTTTAATTGAGAAGGGTTGATCAGTTGATATCCTTAAAGATCATAGCTTGTGACTCTTTTCTTGTATCATATCTAAGTGAGTTGAATCTCTAGCTTCTTATCTTGCTTGCCAAGATAACAACATTCCAAATAGTCACATTCTTCACAGGCCCATCTTCAGATGAGCCAGAAGAAGCTAAGATCACAGGTCTGTTAGATTGAATGTATTATGATGTGCCAAACCAATTTTGGTCAAGGAAACATGCTGAATTTCTTAAATGTATGTCAAGTGATGGATATCCAGAGTGATACAAGAGGGTTACAACTTGAGCAAGCCTCTTTGGAAATACTTCTACAGTCGATGTGTGAAGACATGTTTCTTAGCACAAATATGAACAAATCACCTTTGTGGCAATGCTTTCAAAACACTTGACAATGTGTAGGTTGACGGTGTGCTGAGACCACTACCTTTTACACTGACCAAAATTATTTCACTATTTCTTTGTCATCCCCTATCATTCTATATCCATTTGTTATTTTTGTCGTATACTTGGATTGTAAGCTCTTTGAGGCAGGGACTGTCTTTTTGTTCTGTCTTTGTACAGCACCTACCACAATAGGATCTTGATTTATGCCTGGGATGCCTCAGCTCACAATTAAACAAAGAATAAAAAAAATTGTAATTGACAAATCAAAATAATACTATTGTATAACAGCCTGGATCCAAAATGTGTTACCTCAAATATAAAGTCAGACATCAAAAAGCTAGTTTCAGAGAAGCAGTGGTAGACTTTCCTTTTCATACACCTTGCCCTGCCACCTTCAAAACATATTTTGTCTTTCTACATATTTTGTAAAGTGTTTTGTTTGCCTGAAGTGCATAACTGTGCATTTAACTCTGATAAAAACTCTACTTTGTGCATGTGAATTAGGTGCAGCCATCAGGCTCCTGACAAATCCCCAGTGGCCCTCGTACTGCAAGGTTTGTGTACCTCTGTCTTAGCCATTTTAAGGATACGTATTAGGTTAGATTTGAGTCATGTGTAGTAATTTGTTCTGTAGTTATTTCAGTCACTTTGCAATGAAGAGACAACTAAAAGCCGGGGTAATGTCTCCAATCAGTCCGACAGATCTCTGGTGGTGCAGACCCCTTCCTCACTAGCCAAGAAGGAGTTTATGAACTTCTGTGTTTACAGTCAGACCCAACTTGCTGCAGCTGTGTAACTTGTCAGGCATAGAAGATGGTCCTTAAAAAGGAGGAACTCTGCCCATTTTGGGTTGCTGAATCATGCAGAGCAGATCTGAGCATAGGGCTCCTTGCTGAGGACACTCCTGAGAGTACTGCTAGCCTGAGTCCTTGGAGAAAGGAAAATGAACTGATTTGTTTATTTTGTTAAATTCTCCAGGACTAACTCTTGTGCATTGGGCACGTATGAGGGAGTTGGAACTGCTAAGAGTTACAGTTTGCCATACTCAAGCACTGGTCCACAAAGACCGCTATTGACTGGGGAATGATGTACAAAGTAAATGAGGGGCCTGCCTTCACCCCAAACGGGTTGATTTTGAGACATTCTTTAACACAGTCAGAATCTCAGACCATTATGAGAGAGAGAGGCTAATAACTTCCTCTTGCATATCTTTTGAATACCGTTCATTGTTTCTATAATTTGAACGTCTGTCTTTTCTAAATTGAATTATCTTAAGCTATCAATCACTCCTTTTGTGGAAATACTTTCTTGTCTCCCATAATTTTCCTGCCTCGAAGGTTCTCTTTGGTTCCTTTTTTGGACCATCAGCAGTCCTTTTCTCCATACATAAAAATCAAGTTAATCAGGGATCATATCTGTCAGTGCACTTCTACCATGTATACAACAAAGGGTGACATCAGCCCATCCAAAAAGATTCCATCTTTTATCATTGATTATGTGGAGTTCTTTTCTCTTGCTTATTGGTCTCCATTTTCCTTTACCAGCACACTTGAAAACATTAAATTTGATTTTGTGCTAAAACTAAAACTTTCACAGAACATGTCTATGTGACAACTGGCATCTGTATTTATACGGAAAATGAACTTTGAAAAAAGCCCCGTTTATTTCTTTGTTTTATGTGCATCTCTAGAGGTGCCTCAGGTGAAGGAGATTTTCCCAGTGAGGTTTGACTGAAAGCCTTTCATCATCAGCATGTTGAGCAAGAAATAAATATGCAATGCCCATTGTATTTAGTAGGAATTGCATATTTAATTCCTGAAAATGTACAGCTGAAACAGACTCTAACCAATGCCCCAGTTTACTGAAGACGGAATAGAATGCTTCTGTGCAGATTGACAAGGAAGTTTCTGTGAAGGCAGAAACCACCCTTCCTTCAAGGGATACTATTAAAACTCATTAAACTTTCAGCAGACAATGTGCACAATGGAGCTTATTATGAAGAAACTTTTGGGAGCTCCTCCTCCATAGTTCAAGTAGGGAGCTGTGACTGCTGGTATGATTCTCTGTCAAATCACACAGTACTATTCCCCCGCTGTCACTTCATTGACTGTTGTTACTCCTGATTTATTACTAGTGTAACAGAGTGAAGAATAAAGCTGTAATTGCATTGATAATCTCATGTGGGAAAGGTTTTAAACATTTCATAAATTTGCAAAACCTTAAAAAATAAGGTTGCATTTGAAATATTACTTGCCCAAAAGAAATGATAAACCTCTTTCATCTAACCCTTAGTTTCAATAGAAAGCCTTCCTATATCTTCTCAAGAGCTTCAGGGGGTAGCCGAGTTAGTCTGTTACAGAAAAAAACAACAAATGGCCTGATAGCACTTTATAAACTACCATCTTCATGTTTTGTTAGTCTAGAAAGTGCTACCAGACCATTTGTTTTTTTTCTATATCTTCTCAGCCTCTCATCTGTGTATCAGTGAGTTTGTTACTGAGTCATTCAACAGAATTTGCCTTCACTCTGTTTCCAGATATTTTATTGTCACAGTAATGTATGCAAGTTTGCTGGGTGCACATTGTTCTTTTCAGCCTTTTGTAATTTGAACATTCCAATTCACTATTTTTGTTCCTCCCTCCTCCCTTCCTCCTCTCCCTCACCCCTGCCTTCCCTTATTTATTCTTGGATCTGGACTTCTAATACTCCAGTCATCTGAAGAAGTGGGTTCATAGAATCATAGAATAATAGGACTGGAAGGAACCTCGAGAGGTCATCGAGTCCAGCCCCCCGCCCTCAAGGCAGGACCAAGCTCCGTCTACACCATCCCTGACAGATGTCTATCTAACCTGTTCTTAAATATCTCCAGAGAGGGAGATTCCACCACCTCCCTTGGCAATTTATTCCAATATTTGACCACCCTGACAGTTAGGAATTTTTTTTTAATGTCCAATCTAAACCTCCCCTGCTGCACTTTAAGCCCATTACTCCTTGTCCAGTCCTCAGAAACCAAGAGGAACAAGGGTTGTACCCACAAAAGCTCGTGATACCATTTACATGTTTTGTTGGCCTTTAAGGTGCTGCTAGACTTTTCATTGTTTTTTATGTTTTTTCAAGTTTGCTAGGGTACATTGAATACTTTGGACTGGGCAGGCTTCACAACAGTAATGGGGTTTCATATTGTTTATCCATTTTTCATTACAGTTCAGTCCTGAGACGCAGCCAGGTTCTCTTACACGTTGTAAGACTGTTTTGTGGCATCTTGTTTTTCACTCAGATTTCTTATTTGACTCCCCTTCCCTTCCAACTGCTGGGGTTCTTCTCTTCTACCATTTAGGCTGCAAAATTGGTTTCCTTGTGAGAAATCTGTAGCCTTGATCATGCCTGATTGTGCAATAAAGCATGCAAGGAAAGGGCTATGCAGAAATAAGAGTGCAAAAAAGAGGATCAGTTTACAATCCCTGGGAAAGGTATTTGGGTCACACTGTCTGAAGGGCTCCGGAAGTGTGATGAATGTGCTCCTTTCTGAGTACTCTTTCTCTTCAAGTAAAGAATGTAACAGCTTGTAGTAGTGTGTTATTTAGAGCCATTCATACCTCAGCTGACCTGATGTAACAATCAAATTGGTGTGACCAAATTAGAATGCCTAGCAGATTTTCCTATGGCCTGGAATGGAGATTTGGTTGATAAGCATGAGTGGGTGACCTGGGAGAGTAACTGACTGGCATGTAGTGTTAAACTGATTGTCACAATGTTGTGGCACAGGAAGTGGATGAAAGGGGATTGTTTACATTACCCCTCAGAAGTAAGTGTCGTTATAATCTATGCTGTGATGCGTCAGTAAAAGAAAGAAGATCATAAACCAGTCTCAGTGCTGTTCTAAATTACACACCCACTGACTATGCCTGCCAAAGCACTGGCTGTCACTGGAGAATACATGTAAAACTACAGATATGCAGGGATAGAGATACTCATGCTTCAAGAAATAAGCCTCCACTAACACAAGGTGACAGGGAGTCTGGGAAGGTTATTTAGTATTTGCCCAATTCAGGATTTCTCTACAGCATTTTTTATTAATCACTATTAGAAAAAGAATGTTGGGCTAGCTTGTCCACTGGGCAGATCTGGTACAACAGTCCCTATGTTCCTTAAATACCATCCTTTGCTCTACCTCCCTTACAATTTACATTCTGGCCACATCCTGCAAAGACATATTATGTGAGTAGTCCCAGTGATTTACATTATATACAACTCCCGTACTCCTATTTGAAGACAGCAGTAATATCTTCAAATCTTTAGTAGAACTAGTTAGTCAAATAGCTCTGTGCTACATGGACCTCATCCTGCAAGGTGCCAAGTGCCTTTACAAGGTGCCAGTCATGAGTGGAGGGTGCTCAATACTTTACAGGATCAGGTCCATGTAGCACAGATCAGTCTGACTCTCTGGAAGACAAATATAGGCGTTAATTACAATGCTGTTCACATGCTCCCAGCAGTGCAGTCCAAACAACATTGAGCTTATGAAAGATATGTGTTTGTTTTAAGGATTGCTGACTTTTCTAACAGCTCCATTTAGCGGAAACTACCTTTGCGCTGTGCCCGTAGATACTGCACCTGGGGCACAGACAACCCCACCTCTTGGGCCGATGTTGAGCAGACACATTCCATCTATGGAAGTTGGCCACATTGATCTTAAGCTACTTACTCAACTGAAATCAGAAGGTGGCACATGAAGGTGGCAGTTTGAGCTCAAATGACACTGCCTGAATCTCTCACTCTCACATACAGATTACACTGGTTTTTGGATGTTGCCATTCTTGAAGTCAGATTTAATTCTTTTGCCTAGAGACAGTCTGGTTATCCAATATACATAGCAGAGGGGCATTGTTGGAACGTGATGGCATAGAGCACATTAGTAGAAATGCATGTGAAGAAGACTTTGGTATATAGATGATGTGGTTAGGTCCTGTGATGGTGTCACTAGAGTAAATGTGGGGACAGAGTTAGTTAGCAATGGGGTTTGTTGCAGGGATTGGTTCCTCCATTAGAGTTTCTGTTCAGGGGTGAGATGTTGGAACTATAGAGTTATATAACTATATTCTATAGTTTTCATAAACAGCAGCCAGTTGGTAGAAAAAGCAGATCCTCTTGGAATACAGTGGTTGGTTGATTTCTTTCCATTTATCAGGAGGTATTTAAATGCTAGAGTAGAAGTCATTTTATCCTTCATCATTCAAACTAGTGGGAGTTTTTCCTTTGATTTGGTTGGGAGCACATTTGAGCCCCAGATGAGAGATCATAAGACCTAAAAGAAACCATCAAAGTAAGATAAAAGTTTGGCAGGATTGGGTACAAGCCCAGGAATGATATGGTGCCCAGTCCCTGATTGGTATGAAAAAGGTAGCCGAGTCAATCACTATTACAATAGCAATCTGTCTATGCTTCTTCTTCATCGCACACAAGCACTGACCTGATCCGTGTGTAAAGACCAGCAATTCCAATATACATATCACAATAAAAATATGCCATAATATATATGCCACAAATGCCTCTTTGCCTAAGTGGGGGCACAAACTGGGTCATACTGAAAAAGCAGCATGGAACTGAATTCAGTGGTCTGTAGTATGTGACCAATTCCAGTTTCAACCCTATTGCAGACAGGATCTAACATGCATGAAGAAGGGGCTTATGAAAATTTCCCTGATACAACATGACACAATGTCATAGTGCATCAGCAGTTTAAAGAAATATTTCATTTTTTTTGGAGGAGGTTTTCTGCTACAGAGAAGCGTCTATCAAGCCTTACCTCCTGACATGTTCTCTTCTCTGACACCACTAGAATAATGTCTTGTATGTGGCACAGATACAGATCTTGGGTTCCCAGGTATAAGAACCAAGCCATATTAAATTGAATTACTTGGGCCAAATAATTCTCTTATTATATCTCAGACACCCCCTGCTGAAGTAAATGAGATTACATGGAAGTAAAGGAAAGAGTATTTAGCTGACTGAACGCCATTGATGACTGCTTCTTGGAGCAGTTAGTCCTTGAACCTAGAAGGGGAGAGGCAATTCTTGGTTTAGTCCTCAGTGGAGCACAGGATCTGGTCAGAGACATTAATATAGTTGAACCACTTGGCAACAGCAATCTAATGTAATAAAATTTAACATCCTTGGGGGAAGTGGATTTACGAAAGACTCTCACCACAATAGCATTTAACTTCCAAAGGGAAACTACACAGAACAGAAGAAACTACTTCACAAGAGTGAAATGGCTGCAAGCTACATGGAAACTATTTAAAAACACCATAGTAGAGGATCAAACTAAATGTGTGCCTCAAATCAAAACAATCAGTAAGAGGACAAATACAATTGCTAGCATAGCTAGCCAGTCTAGTGAAAGAGTTTGTCCAAGAGAAAAAGGCATCAAACTGGAAATCAGATCCTACTGAGGAAAATAGATGGGAACGTAAACTCTGGTAAGTTGAGTGTAAAAGTACAATTAGGCAGGCCTAAAAAGACTTTGAAGAGCAACTAGCAAAACACACACACACAGACACACAAACGAAGCGTAAAAAAGTGTGTAAGTACACCAGTAACAGTCAGTGGGGTCACTAACACATCAATGTCCTGAAGGAGCATTCAAGGAAGACAGTGCTGTTGCAGTGAAGCAGAATGAATTATTTTCATCAGTCTTCATAGCTGAAGGTGTGAGAGAGATTCTCACACATGAACCAATCTTTTTAGGTGATGAATCTGAGGAACGTCCCAGACTGAGCGTCATTAGTGGAGGTTTTTGAACAAACTGATAAATTAAAGACTGATAAGACTTTGACCAGATGGTGTTCAACCAAGAGATCGGAAGGAACTCAACTATGAAACTGCACAACTATTAACTGTGCTATATGGTCTATTGCTTAATGACTGGAAGATAGCTAATGTAAGGCTGATTTTTAAAAAAGGCTTCAGTAACATTCCTGGCAAATACAACCTAGTAAACCTCTCTTCAGTTCCAGGCAAAGCAGTAATAGCAAAACGTAGAATTATCCCAATTGAACTTATTTGTTGGGGAAGATTCAACACTGCTTTCATAAAGGAAAATGCTTCACTAATCTGTTAAACTTCTTTGATGGAGTCAACAACTATGCAAACAAAGGTGATCTAAAGAAAGCCTTTGAAATAACCACACTGCCAACACCAAAGATACTTACGCACAGTACACACTCATGGGATAAAAAGAAAGATTCTCCCCTGAATCAGTAACTGATTAAAACATAGGAAACAAAGTGTAGGAATAAATGGTCAGTTTTCCTAATCGAGAAAGGTACCTAGTAGGGGTCCCCCACTGAACTTTACTGTTCAATATAGCCAGGTCCACTGAAAGAGAGTGGTAAAGAGGCAACTGCCCTGGAGCCCTTCAATTCAAAGCCCTGGCCACTACTACTGCTTCTGTGACCGTGGTGGTGGCTGAAGCCCCAGCCCCTTTAAATAGCTGCCAGAGCCTCAGGTGGCGCACTCTGGGCAGTGCTAAGGCATGGTGTGGTGTGGGGGTGCTGGTGAGGACACAGAGTGGTCCAGGCAGTGCTGTGGGCTGTCTGTCTCTCCTCACCCTTTCTTCCCAAGGGAGCATGGAGCTGCACCTCCTCCCCTCAAATATATTCATAAATGATTTAGAAAATAGTGAGAAGGCAAAATTTGCAGATGATCCAAAATTACCCAAGATAGTTAAGTCCAAAGGTGACTGTGAGATCCCTTTATAGCCCTTTGCAAAACTGAGTGATCTGAGCCACAACATGGCAGATGATGTTCAGTGTTTATAATTGCAAAGTAATGTTCACTGGAAAATATAACCCCAACTATATATACAAAATGATGTGGTCTAAATTAAGCTGTTGCCACTGAAAAAAGAGATGTTGAAGTCATTGTGGATAGTTCTCTGAAAACATCTGCTCAATGTGCAGCAGTAGTCAAAAATTAAAGGAATCATTAGGAAAGGGATCAATAACAAGACAAGAAAATATCGTATTGCTATTTACACATCTTTAGTACACTCACACCTTGAACACTGCATACAGTTCTGGTTACCTTATCTCAAAAAGATATATTATAATAAGCAAAGATACAGAAAAGGGCAACAAAAATTATTAATGATATGATACAGCTTCCAAAGATGGCAAGATTAAAAAGACTGGGAAGCCTCACCTTAGAAAATAGGCAACTAAAGGTGGATATGATAGAGGTCTATAAAATCATGAATGGTGTGGAGAAGGTGAATAGGGAAGTATTATTTACCCTGTCATATAGCACAAGAAGCAGGTCTCCCAATGAAATGAATAAGTAGCATATTTAAAACTAACACAAAGACATATTTCTTTACTCGTTGCATAGTCAACCCGTGAAATTCATAGCCAGTGGATGCTGTGAAGGTTAAAAGCATAACAGGGTTAAAAAAAAGAATTAAAAAGTGCACTGAGGATAGGTCCATCAGTGACTGCTAGCCAAGATGGTCAGAAATGGAATCCCATGTTCTAGAAGTCCATAAATCTCTGATTACCAAGAGATGGGGTTGGACAAAAAGGGGTGGATCACTCAATAATTTTCCTTTTCTGTTCATTCTTTCTGAAGCACCTGGCACTGGCCACTGTTGAAGACAGGATACTGCAGTAGATGAACCATCAGTCTGACTCAGCATGGCTGTTCTTGAGTTCTTAAGTAATTTGTTTTCCATGCCTCTATATGCATTATTAAGTGTTGCTACCTTTGATGTACGCAGCTATTGAGTGTAACGACTCTAATTGTTCTTGTTCAGAGTTCAGGATTTCCTCCTGTGAAGAAGACAAACACAATGGCTATGTCTAGACTGGCATGATTTTCCATTAAAAGCATTTGCGGAAAAGAGCGTCTAGATTGGCACGGACGCTTTTCCGCAAAAGCTCTTTTTGCGGAAAAGTGTCCGTGCCAATCTAGACACGTTTTTGCGCAAAAAAGCCCTGATAGCCATTTTAACCATCGGGGCTTTTTTGCGCAAAACAGTACTGTGCTGTCTACACTGGCCCTCTTGCGCAAATGATTTGCACAAGAGGGCTTTTGCCCGAACGTGAGCAGCATAGTATTTCCGCAAAAAGCACTGATTTCTCACAGTAGGAAGTCAGTGTTCTTGTGGAAATTCAAGCAGCTAGTGTAGACAGCTGGCAAGATTTTCCGAAAAGCAGCTAATTTTGCAGAAAAACTTGCCAGTCTAGACACAGCCAATGAGTTGCTCCAAAGCAATTTATCTTTTACTGCGAAGACAACAGTAAGGCACATTTGCCAACTATTTGCAAGGGTAATAAACCTTTTGTGCAGAGTTGCTGGCCAAGTCTGTCTTTTCCCTTGAATACTGGAACGTATCAGGTGCAATATAATTATTGTCCCTTTTGGAAAAAAAATGAAATAACAGTTAAAGGTGAAGATGGCTTCTTCATTTTATAGACAAGACAAAAGGTGATAATGAAAACTGGTTAAATTATACTTTTTCAGTGAAAACTATCTTCCATAGTTATTTTGAATTCAAGATTTTTTCCTTTTAATATTAAAGCATCAGAATGGAGCCTGCTTTAGAGCAAGGCAAATAACAAATCCAAAGGCTTGTTTTCCTTATCAGTACTGAATTATGCCTAAAGCACACTGAGCTGTCAGCTCTCATAGGTGGTCCTGGTCCTGTCTGTAAGAGTGAGGTCAATTACATGCTGTAGGTTTGATGAGCATGTCAGGTTCTCCTAAATACTGCAAGAATGATCAAGATATCAGTAACAGCAAGACTAGAGGAACAAGTATGCTCAGGAAAAGACTCTTAGGCCAAATTAACAAGAGGCTCATCTTGATTTTATGCAAATTTCATTTGTACAAATGTGTATGCATGTGTAATTGTCTGGTCTAAGTGGAGTAATTTGTAGTTTGCACATGAACAAATGGGAAGCCATTTGAAAACTTTATTGCAATGGTCCACTAGAGCATGACTAGTCTATGTGAGCGTCCAAGCAGAAGTGTCACTGAAGTGAAAGGTTTATTTTAAAAATATTGCTATATTCTCCTGATCGGAAAATTGGGAGGAAACCCCTGGGTTCAGAGAGGCTAATAGTATTTTTCTAACACTAAAAGGATTTTACTGGTTCCAGATCAGACCAATTAACATTGTCTTTTGGCTGTTCATCAATCTCAACCTTGCCATTATGGGGATCGGTTTATATACAGTTCTCATTTTTAAAAACATGTACATAGAAAATGCCTAATTACTCCTGTTGATTAAAAAGTTGCAAGTTACAATCTGGTTCCATGTGATGGAGTATGCTGTATAGGACTGTGTTACTGGCTTCAAAATAGTACAATCTATTTGAAAGGACATTATTGACTCAGTTGAAGTCTTTAGCGAGTCTTCACTAGAGGGTAGGGCTGGTGGCTTTTAGCAGTAATGTGTTATCCTAAAAAAGTGTGTTCCTTTTGATTTTCTCCTTGTGTGGCTTACTTCTTTAATACCTGGAATGGACTGGGAAACTAAATGTATCCCTATCTGATTAAACAGAAAATGTGAATTTCATGTATTCACCTGCAGCACTTTGCATCAAAGTCTACATTCTTTACTTTCCCCACTGACTGATATAACATCCACACTGTTTCCAAATAGGCTGTGTCTACACTGCACCCCTTTTCCGGAAAAGGGATGCAGATTAGACAAGTCGGAATTGCAAATGAAACGGGAAATTTAAATATCCCCCACTTCATTTGTATAAACATGGCTGCCGCTTTTTTCTGGCTCGGGGCTTTGCTGGAGAAAAGCGCCAGTCTAGATGGGATCTTTTGGAAAATAAATCCTTTTCCGAAAGATCCCTTATTCCTGATTTTAAGAGGAATAAGGGACTTTTTGGAAAAGGCTTTATTTTCCGAAAGATCCCTTCTAGACTGGTGCTTTTTTCCGGCAAAGCCCTGAGCCGGAAAAAAACGGCAGCCATGTTCATGCAAATGCAGCGAGGAAAATTTAAATCCCCGCTGCATTTGCAATTCCGACTTCTCATCTGTATCCCTTTTCCAGAAAAGGGGTGCAGTGTAGACACAGCCATAGTGTATTACAGAAAAAGGCCCTGATTCACCACTGCTTTGCACCTTGGATAATTACTCATCTCTATGCAAGGTCTGAGTAAAATTCTGCCACTCAGATTTTTTTATAATCCTGACTACAAAAGGCAGTGCAGAATCAATCCCATCCAAGGTATGTTGGCTGATAGCATAAATTAGATCCAATTCTCCTTTTTGTTAAATGAAAATGAATCCAATTAAATTGAACCAGACTGTTTGAGAGCTGAGCGAATAGCTGGTTTATTTTTCAGATGGCTGGTAATATATTCAGGTAAACCCACCATAGTAGTACAGTTTTAAAACTTTTTTTTTTAAAGAACAGTGTTTAAAAAATTGAAGTAAATTTCAAAATGAAGTAATCTGAAATTGAAAAAATCAAAACATTTCATTTTGAAACTATCTAAATGAAATTTTTCCAGTTTGTTTTTGTTTTTTGTTTTTTGCGTGGGTGAAAGTGGGGCATGACTGAAACAATTAATGAATTTGTTGACGTAAATTCAAATCAGCATTCTTCAGTGAAACAAAAATTTTTGTTAAAAATATTTGCCTAGTGACCATTTACAAAATATTGTGATACAAAGCTGGGAAAGACTGCAGTGACCTAAAGTTCACCTATGTCCATGCTTTTGACTCTTTTGGAAGTTCCTCTCTGTTAAGTTACATAGTTTCTATTGTGATGAGGAACGATGGTTTAGTGGTTAGAGCACAGGATGAGAGTCAGGAGTTTTGGCTTCTGTTCCTAGTCTAGCTGCTGTCACTCTGTGTGACTGAGGGTAAGTAGGTCACTTAATTCAAAGCCAATGGGAGCTGCTTTATACTTAGGTTCAGGGAAAGTGGAGGTGGAATTCAGGTGGGAAAACTGTCACAAAAACTTTGGAATAGACAAAAATCTGAGCCCAGGGGAGAGAGACAGAAACTGCAGGGATGCCTCAGTCTAGCTAGGCCATTGGTGGGCAACCTGCGGTCCATCAAGGTAATCTGATTGTGGGTCACGAGACATTTTGCTGACATTGACCCTACATGAGCATCCCTCCTCCCAGCTCCTATTGGCCCCATTTTGCTGTTCCCAATCATTGAGAGCTGCGGGGGTAGCACCTGCAGGTGAAGGGGAAGCAAGCATATATTGGCCACTGGTTTCCACAACTCCCATTGGCCAGGAATGGTGAACCACGGCCACTGGGAACTGGAGGGCCAGTGCATGTGTCCCATAATCAAATTACCCTGATGGGCTGCAGGTTGCCTATCACTGAGTTAGGTCAACCGAAGTTTAGGTGAGACATAGTCATATAGACTGCATATTGTGTTAAGGACTCCTGTCTATGCTTTGAGTCTTTTCATCAATACTCTCTTTTGAAGAAGCTGTTTTGGGGTGCATGCTGGTCACAGCTCCTGAAGGGAAGTCTTGCAGGGCAGCTGAATCCTGTTGTGCCTGTGGAGCAATCCCAGGAGGCCTTGGTCTGAGGGTGAAAAAATTAAGATTCCACCTCTGAGTGGTGAAAACAAGAAGCGTATTGCCTGTGAAGCTTGCACTCAGACTGAGGGGGGGACAACAGAGGTAGAGCTAACCATGAACCACTCCATGAACCATGACCAGTCCATTTCCAGCAGTCAAATTTACATTTTAATTTCATTGGTCTATATTCACCTTCATGTTAATGAAGTTGAAATTCAAGTGCCTGCAGTGGGACAGCAGTTGTGTGAAAGAAGCAAGAGCTACCAACATATGCTGCCGAATTAAATAAATAAGTAGTCATAGACAACTACATGTACGGGTATATTAATTCTTTCAGGTTTTCAAGTATTTTTTAAGAATAAAATAGTCCAGACACTCTCATTATTGTTCTACATTTTCCCCCTTCCATCTTAATTTAACTTTTCCCCTCATGTGATATGTTACTGAAATTGATTCCTGCAAAAGTTCTTCTGCCATGTGACCACTGTTGACTCATCTCACATGCGAGCTTCTAAGCTTTCTTTCTCTCCAGAGAACTAACTTATTGTGTATGTCATTATCTAAGGGTTGAAGTATGATGATAATCCATAGCACTGAGAGAGGCTTTTTACCCACAGATTTCAAAGCTTTTTATAAAGGTTGGGTAAATACCATTTACATTTTACACAAGGGGAAACCGAAACACAGAGCAGTTAAGAGACACATCAAAGTTCACACAGCAATTCAGTGGCAGAAATAAGATTAAAACCCAAAGGTTATGTCTTCCAATCCTTTCCCCAGCCACTGGATCACAATATTTATGGAACAAATAATATCAAAGAGGATAAAGGACCAGATTCTTCACCCTGCTACAGCCTCTTTGTTGTAGTGGTGTTGAGGGGCCATAAATCCAATCTAATGGCCTACCTGGGAATTCTCTGCCTGTCAAGGAAACCCCAGAGGATGTCACTGTGATGAAGTCACCTTTATCCTCTCCTGTCCCCACCAATCTTGCTCAGCTGAACCCAAGAACTAGGGCCAAGACATTAAAATACAATGATATTTTTCTCCAATGAAAAATATTTTATTATGAAACTTAAAAAACAACAAATATATTCTGGTAACACTTTAAAGACTAATAATACATGTACATGGTATCATGAGCTTTCGCAGTCATCTGAAGAAGTGGACTGTGCCCACGGTAGCTCATGATACCATCTACATGTTTTGTTAGTCTTTAAAGTACTACCAGACTATTTGAGGGGGGGAGGGTTTAAGTTTTTCGTGTTACAGACTAACTCGGCTATCCTTTTGAAACATTATGAAACTGTCCATTATTTGATCTGGTAAAGTAAAAATACTTCATGTCAACAGAAACTAATATTGTACAATAAATTACTCCACAGTATGATGCAATATGTAATAGAATATGTTTTCACTCAGTATTAGATTTGTGGGCTGCTGTCACTCACTCTAAAGGTTACTATCTTTCTTTTCTTTTCAGTACAAAAGACAACTGTAAAACTGGAAACCTTTCTGGGAATTTGCTTGGCTCCACAAAGAACATACAGGTCTGTCTTTTTCAGTTAATAGGGCTTTTTGAGCTTTGTATAAAGACTTTTTTGTTAGCGCTCCTGAATTGGTAGTACAGTAGAGTTACAGAACCAGGTCCTCCAGGGCTATTTGGGATTTAATTTGCAGCTCTCGCTCACAATGATTATTGCTACAGAGGTAGGGCATAATAGAGATTCAAATTTTTCATACTGGTGTGATTAATTGTAATTGGTGGATTCCTACAAAGTGAGGTGGGTTGTTTTTTACTCTTTACATGCAAGAGTAAGTCAGCTTAGTGTCGTGCAGGTGCTGCCTTTTTAATACACTCCTGTTGTTATCATCAGTTACACTTTATGGGGCTCTGTGTAAGTGATACCTGGTGCTTTACAAATCAAATTAGGACAAATGGTCATGATTTTTTTATTTTTTTTTTAATGATTTATGATCATGAGTATTTGTATTGGAGGTAGCACAGAGAATTCCTAATCAGAGATCAGGGTCCAATTGTGGTAAATGCTCTTCAAACATAACACATTTTTTGCCACAGGGAGATAATACTTTATATAAAAATTTGCTAACACAACATAATAATTGAATAACCTTATAAAACCTCAATCAGCCTCTCTACATTCAATTCCTGAACTCATCAAATGGCCTCTTTTGCAAAGGCCTCAGAAAAGAGGTAGGCTTCCCATTGTGCTCAGATGGCTGCCAACCAAGGTGAGGAGGCATGTTCCAAAGCCCAATGCCTTGTCAGAAGGCCCTTGGGGGTTCCACCTGGAACACCCTCTATCGAT
This sequence comes from Pelodiscus sinensis, assembly GCF_049634645.1. NCBI lineage: Eukaryota > Metazoa > Chordata > Testudines > Trionychidae > Pelodiscus > Pelodiscus sinensis. Next base: position 96,068,313 of record NC_134716.1, read on the forward strand.
CTAACCTACACAACTTCAGCTACACAAATAGTCGACATACTTCCCATGGTATCTTCTGAGCAGTAAGCTTGCTACTCTCTCGTTGTCTCTGGCTTCTCTTCTCATCCTGGTGGAGTACTGGAGTCGATGGAAGAGCCCTCGGAAGTCTATTTATTGCATCTAAGCAGGATCAATAAATCAACCACCAGTGGCTCGATCGTTTGCAGCCTCAATCCACCATATAGTGAAGATAAACCCTCAGAGAGAGAGATTAAGCAACGTGGTCCTAAACTATTTAGGGTTTTACAAGTTACAGCCATGAGCTCAAACTCCACCTGCAAGCTGATCCATAGCCGGTGGCAAATACAGAGCACTGGTGTGCTGTGTTCCTGTGCTGTGAGCTGCTTAATAATCCGGTGACTTACCTTCTTCAAATTCTGAGTGTAACCATTGTGTAGCTCCATGTGGTAAACTACTGTAATTTAACCTTGAGGGGGACAAGGAGCAGGATTGGCCAGGACAAGCTCAGCACATTCAAAAAAAAAGGGTGAATCCTATTTGCTAAGCATAGAAAGTAAAACGTACTTGGCTGACCTGGTCATTCAGGAGCAATCCTGGAACTCTGGTCCAGGCTCAGAAAGTAACTGCTTTCTTCAGTTAAGACTATATGGCTGTGTCTAGACTGGCCACTTGAACTTGTCAGCTGTCTACACTGGCCGCTTGAATTTCTGCAAAAGCACTGACGATCTCATGTAAGATTGTCAGTGCTTTTGCGGAAATACTATGCTGCTCCCGTTCGGGCAAAAGTCTTTTTCTGAAAAACTTTTGCGCAAAAGGGCCAGCGTAGACAGCAGAGATTTGTTTTCCGCAAAAAAGCCCCGATCGTGAAAATGGTGATCGGGGCTTTTTTGCGGAAAAGCACGTCTAGATTGGCCACGGACGCTTTTCCGCAAAAAGTGCTTTTGCGGAAAAGCGTCCTGCCAATCTAGACGCGCTTTTCTGAAAATGCTTTTAACGGAAAACTTTTCCGTTAAAAGCATTTCCGGAAAATCATGCCAGTGTAGAGGTAGCCTATCCGTCTAGCTGCTGAGCATAGTGGCCCCAAACCAGGAAAGCATTTAAGCTCATTTAATTGCGAGCACATATGTAGTATTGACATCTGTGCTCACACACTTACATGCTCTGCAGGCAGTGGTATAGAGAGCTTTTTTATGGGGTAGAGAAGGGTCATGTTAAAAATAATAACTTCCTGCTAAGTAGAGCTCTTCAAACAATATTTGTCAAATTATGTTGACACATTTTTCAGTATTTCTGAACTTAAATTATTTGGCAAAAGAATTGTTCATATTCTTTGCCCATCTCTACTGAATTTCTCAAATGACATTTGTTTCTTAATGTAGTCTATCATCTTTTTGAACTAGTTATTTAAGTTATTTGTGTAATTTTTTTTACATTCAGTCCTATTATAAATCATCTTGGTCTTGATCTGAATGAAATGGCACATGCATTAGAGCATCTTCATCTTTTTTGAGTCAGCCTACACAATATTATCTAACTTCCTATACAGCTCCTGCTTCCAACAACCTATTGCTAAATACCTTTACTATATGGATTAAAGGTCAAGCGCTTGCTTTCTAATTAAACTCTATGAGGAGAATAATTGCACTTTACACTCATTTGTGCAAATGTGCAAAAATATTAACCATGATCAAAACATTAGCAGGAGCTAAATTTGAGTCGTGTGAAATCGCCCATTGCTTATATAAATTCTGGCAATTATAGGACAATATAATCCAAGGCAATTTTAAGAACAAGAGAAATGGGATGCTGCAGCTATATCAAATGAATCTTGAACTTGCTCTCTCTCTCTTCTTGGTAAAGGAAAACTGCTGTGTATTCACAACAGATTTGTGTCCTGCATTCGTACAGAAGCTTTTGCTCTTCAAAAGCAGAAATGCTTTATAAATTGTACTGTCTAATGGTTTGTTTGGAGACAGATTGTTCTTTGCCCTCTTCTAGATATATGTGTAACCCTTCTGCCAGGTAGTGCCAGCAGCAGCCAGGGCTGGGTTCAATATCTAGGGGTCCCTTTTCATCTATTTCACATAGAACCAGCTCGAGCCCCCACCCTGTAGCCTGGGAAATTCATACACCCTTGGGAGCCTCTGAGATGCAATGCTTCCCCACTCTCAAGCACAGAGTCTGAGTGTAGAAAAGAAACTTTTAATGAAAGATGAAGAGAAGTTACATGGCATTACCACGGAAAAATACCACAAACATAGTTCCTAACCCCCTACGAGTAACCGTCCCAGCTCAAATGGATTGAGCAATGTCCTTTGCCCCTCAGGCTCACTAGTCCAGCAATGTAAGGGTTCCATTCACTTACCCAAACTTTCTCCGTGCCCCACTTCAAATGCCCCACTTACAGCTCTATTCAGTCAGTGAGGACCCTGACACATCACCCTGATGACTCCACTCATTGAGTCTGAGGCCATGCCACCTTTGTGCTGCTCTTGTGGTCTGCTTGCGCCGCCTGCCACCGCTTCTACCGGCTGGCTGCCTGCTGCCACTCCTACCGGCCACCTGCTGGTTGCTCCCGCCAGCAATCTCGCTGGCTGTAATGAGTCTGGCTCCAGGCCAAACCAGTGACTTCAGCTCTTAGGATAGGGCTACATTAGCCACCCTAGTTCAAACTAGGGTGGCTAATGTAGTCATTCGAACTTGCAAATGAAGCCCAAGATTTAAATATCCTGGGCTTCATTTGCATGTTCCTGGGTACCGCCATTTTTAAATGCCTGGTAGCTCGAACTACCTGCCCGCGGCTACACATGGCACAGGCTAGGTAGTTCGAATTAACATGAACTACCGTTACTCCTCCTGCAATGAGGAGTAACGGTAGTTCGAATTAAGAGCGTTAATTCAAACTACCTAGCTCATGCCGCGTGTAGCTGCGGGCAAGTAGTTCGAGCTACCGGGCATTTAAAAATGGCGGTGCCCAGGAACATGCAAATGAAGCCCGGGATATTTAAATCCCGGGCTCATTTGCAAGTTCGAATGACTACATTAGCCATCCTAGTAGGGTGGCTAGTGTAGCCATACTCTTAGTGATTTCAACTGTTTAGCCACCATCTAGGCTAGCAAAAGATTCCAGCTTCCACTGGACTAGCAAAAAGACTCCTGATGGAGTCTGCTTTAGGTCTGTCCTTAAAAGCAGGGGAAAGAGGCAGGCTGAACCAGTCTTACAGCTCACAACAGGCAGGCATGAAGCAGGCTGGTTCAAGCCCCTTCCTCCCATCCCCCAACTCAGTTCACTCAACTCTGGAAGGGGGAGGCTTGTTCATCTGAGACCTCTTCCAATGATGGTGTCTCTCCTGCAAGCACTGGTGTCATATTTTACAGTTCCCATATTTAGGGGTAGCATGGTTTGTGACCACACAACAGCCCAAATTAGTTACAATACATCACATTCCATTCTAACAACTGATCCTCCATCAGCCCTGGCTGAATTGGATTTACACACAACCACACCCCAGATTCCTTCTCCATCCCAGCATGAGCTGTATTTACATATAAACAGTTAATTATCTTTCAAGGCTAAACAATTTGAGTGAGCATACCCACCCCCAGGGCTGCTGGCTGATTGCAAGCAGTGGTTCAGCCCCTGCTTACATATGAAGTGGAATCAGGGTGCTGACAGCCTCCGTGGGCCTCTAGGCAAAATGGGGGAGGGGGGAATCTGTGCTCCTAGAAGGGGCAGGGCCTCAGGTGGAAGGGGTGGGGCAGGCAGCCCTCAGCACTGCTTGGAGTGCGGTTCCCACTCAACCCTTGGTGCTGCCCAGAGTGCATGGCACTCTGGTGGCAATTTTAAGGTTCTGGGGCTCTGGCTACTGTCAGCTTGTCACTTTTGTTTTTCTGGGACTGCTTCCATGTGCACATTTTTTCTCACTAGCAGTAGCAGATTTTTTGGCTTTTATCAATGAATTAAAAGACATGGTTACAATTTCAAAAACTACCTTATCTCTCATAGTCTCTGCAAGGAAGGAGTTTAAGGCCAGCGGAGGGAGTGAGGAGAAAGTACTTGCATTCTGTGCATGTCTCTCACACCTGGCTGGTGAGCTCCCTTTACAAGCCAGGTGTGAGTTGCATGTATGGATTGCAAGCACTTTCCCCTCACTTCCTTACCATCTGGGGATTGGGATGAAAAGTTAGCCACATCCAGGAGCACACAGCTGTCCCCACACATGCTCCTGAAACAGTGCCCTTGAGTATCTGTGAGCCACCAGAAAAAAAAACAAAAAAACCCAAGAACCCAGAATAGGAAGTATTTTTTTGAATGCAAGGTGCATTTTAGCACCAGCACTGAAATAACCAATGGCAACTCTGAAAAACGGATTGTTGATAAAGATAAAATAGAGTTCATTCAGGAAGCACATAAAATATCAATTCTGCATGTTAATACTTTAGTAATGGGGCCAGGTGTATTATATTCAATACACTTTCTTCTAAAACTCAGACTAAATCCAAGTTATACCTCCTTGAAGTTTCAAAGACTTGAGTTAGTTACAAAGTTGAGTTAAGCTATGTCTACACTACAGGCTTCTCGTGCAAGAGAGCATCCACACTGCAACAGCGCATAGAAAAAAGCAATGTGCTTTTGCGAATTAGAGCGTTCAGACTGCATGGACGCTTTCTCAAAAGGAAACAGATTGCTTTTTACAGAATGGTCACCAGGGCACCTGTGCTTTTTTTGATTGACTCTTTTTGCACAAAAAAACCCCTGTTCCCCATCCACATACACCATTTTGTGCAAGAACCCTTGCACAAAAAGGAATTATTCCTCATAGAATGAGGAATACCTATTGCGCAAAAACCCCTCTGCTCTTTCGAATTTTTTTGCTCAAAAACTCACTTGAGGTGTGGACACTCTGCAAGTTTTTGCCGAAAAACAGCCATTTTTCCACAAAAACTCTGTACTGTAGACATAACCTTAGTTACAAAGGCTAGGGCTGGGTTTCGGAAGTAATTGTTATGAATTTAAAGGGTTTTAGGATCTGGCAAGGGCTGGAAAATATTGTGAGGGAAAATGTTTTGATGAAAGGTTTTTTATAGATTTAGCTAATGGAACCCAGCTTAAATTTCTAAAATATTAATATGCTGTGGTGCAAGTTATGGGTCAAATCCAGTTCACCTTACTCACATGAAGTCAGCAGGACTAATTCTGTCAGAGCAACTCAGGTGAGGAAAACTTAGGCCTATGCTTTTGTTAAAATAGATGGGTATGTAAATAAAAACCTGAGTAATTTCAATGAAAATTTTCTAAAAAAAGTGAACATTTTCAACTTCTGTCATTCCATAAAACAATGAACTGGAACTCCATGTGAAGTGAGAAAGGGTAAGGCAGCTGTTCCTGCAGTATCTCAAATCATCATTAACTTAGGAGCTGGGGCTATGAAATTCAACAGTGTAAAGTATATCCCATATCTCTTCCCTAATCCTCTTATCACATAACTTGGTTGGTTACAAACTGTTCATGGATCATCTAAGACAGGGGTGGGGAACCTTTTTTGGGTCATTGACTCACAGAAAAATCAGTCAGGGGCTGCACACCAGTGACAAGCAAAAAAAACCAAAAAAACCCCAGAACCCTTACTGACATGGCTTCTGACAAAGAAGGGGAAAGATGCTCTCCACAATACCCTCGTACACCAGAACCTAGGAGTCCTAGGCTAATAGATTTTGTGTGCTCCAGCCCTGCGGTAGGGCTCCCCAACGCTGGAGGGAGCCATGAGACTCAGGGGCCAGATCCAGGTAACCTGGGGGCCCCATATGGCCTCTGGGCCTGAGGTTCCCCACACCTGATCTGGGAAGCACTGACTTGGTGTTACTTCTATTGGATAATATAGTTAAGGGTTGCATGCAAAAAATAGCAGCTGAGATTGAAGGCATGGGCAAACACTAAAATTCCAACAAGTCTGAATTCTTTAGTCACAATTTCTGGGCAGTTAGAGGCCATTTTGAATATGTTTTGTGCAAGATGATGAAACCAAGAAGATATTTAATATCTCACTTACTCTAATATGTATATTTTAAAGAAGTATTAAAGTAAATATGGTGAAACAATGATGTTTCGATCTGGTTTTAGATATTAAACAAATTCAGCATCTGTACATTGGGATTTGGTGTTAATGAGTGTTACTTGGAAATTGTAATTCATGTTCAGTTTTCAAGACATTGCACATTCTGGTTATCCAGGGTTTGGGTTCAGGCCCATCTGTCTGGAGCTGAATTTGTTTGCTCCCAAGATTGTTTCTTTGTGCTTGCTTGGTTTTGTTTTGCTAAGTTGTGCTGTTTTCAGTTCCTGTACAATAACTATTTTGCTAAGCTTGTACGCATGAAGGTCAATTTCAGGTCAAGACAGTATCTTTCTTATAATGTGGAATGCAGGGAAGCCTTTTCTCCCACTAGATAATGATTCTCCAAACGTCTGGAAAAATCTGGAAAGTATCAGAAATAAATAATTAGACCATAGTTTTAAAGTCTATTCTTTTATGTGAGAATCATTCATATGTACCTTAAACATGGGTAAAATGCCCAGCACCCTGGGGAAAAAAAGCAGTTATACCCATGCCAGAATGGAAGGGGATATATTTTTTTAAAAGTTGGTTTTAAAGTAGGCTGACAGGATTTAACCACTTGAACAGCAGGAAATAAAACCCATTTTTCCAGTTATTTTTACATTTAAGCTATATTTCTATCATACAGAACGCCACGGGCTTTTCTTTCAGTTATTAACAAGAATTGCTCAAACCATTTTATTGTGATTTCAGTTTCTAAAATAATTAGTGTCATTATGTTCTGGGACAACTCACAGCTCTGCAGTGGCTGCTGCTGTTTTATGAATGCTTCTCCGAGAAGTATAATGTAAAGCAGTGGTCCCCAACGCGGTGCCCACCAGGACATTTATGTGTGCCTGCCGAGTGACCAGGGCCAACCCAAGCCATTCTTGTGCCCCAGGCCCAGGGCACGCGGCGCATGCGCGGCCCCACCCCCAGCCATGTGGCTCATGAGCAGCCCCGCCCCTGGGCACCCAGCAGCCCCAAAAGGTTGGGGACCACATTGTAAAGCTTAGCCACGGCAGCGCTTATAGTAGTGTGTTCATAGTACTGGTGCTGGGAGAGAGCTCTCCCACTGCTCTATGTAAACCACCTCCAGGAGGGGAGTAGTTGACAGTGCTGGGAGCCTGTTTACTTGGCTCTTTACAGCACTGTAACTCTCTGTGCTTTGGGAGGAAGGGGGAGTTCCACATCCCTGAGGCTACGTCTACACTGCAGAGTTTTTGCACAAAAACAGCTGTTTTTATGCAAAAACTCATGGAGCGTCTACACTACAAGTGCATTTTTATGCAAGAAAAGTACAGTAGATCATCAGAAGACAAGGCTTTTTGTGCAAGAGTTATTCCTCTTTCTACAAGGAATAAGACTTTATGCGCAAGAGCTCGTGCGCAAAAAGGCATGTGTGGATAGGCAACAGGTGCTGTGGATGGCCAACATGTGTGGAAAAAGCACAGGTGCTCTGATGGCCATTCTTTGAATGACCATCAGAGCTTTCTTGAGCAAGAGTGTCCATGGCAGTGTGGATGCTCTCTTGCTCAAAAGCACATCTCTTGCGCAAAAGTACATGGCAGCTTGAATGCGCTCTTGCACAAGAACTTTTTGGGGAAGATCTCTTCTGCAAAAAGTTCTCATGCAAGAAGCCTGCAATGTAGACATAGACTAAGTGAGACTGGCATTAATTTGCCAGTGTAGGCAAGCCCATGTACTTCTGCCTCACTGCTGTGCATTTACTTATGCTTAAGGTGGAGATGTTTTTTCTGTTGTGCTGGCAACCCATCCATCTGACATCTGACTAAGGTATTAGATAATCCTGATTATGTTGCTGTCCTCCAACACTATTAGAAAGGCAGACACTCATTCAGGACTCAGTTCAGTCACAGCCATGTTCATTGGTAAAAGTGGTTTCTATTAGCTAATCATGAAGTTATATTACAGTTGCCTGTACACACTCTAAACACATTTGAGAACCAGATGCTGTAAAAACAAATAGTAAGAGACAGTCTGTGTCCTGAAGATCTTGCTTTCTAAAGTCTAACTCAAAGAGTGGGAGAGAATGAAGTGACTTGCTGGAAGTCGCACAGAATGTCAGTGGCATAGCTATGAATAGAAACTCTTCATTCCTGTTGCAGTGTCCTTCCTATTCACTAGACTATGGTGCCTCTCAATGCTATGTGAGTAAGGGTGATGGAATCAGACCCCCAAAACACAATAGGTTTGTCCCACAGAGTAAAGGCAACTAAGATAGGTTCTGGGGTACATTTTCAGCTGACAGTGTCCAGATAGCAGTGCCACTGATTAACAAAAGTCTGGACAGTAGTTTGTCTCTAAGGGTACATCTACGCTGTGGTACTATTTTGGGATACTTCCGGTACCCCTGAATAGCTATTCTGCATCTTGACAGCACGGCTCTTATTTTGAAAAACCTTTGAAATAGTGTGTGCGCTATTCTGACGTCTCTGTAAACCTCGTTCTGTGACTATTAAGAGACATTTTGGAATCACGGATTATTTCAAAATTTGGCTTTGTATAGACAGCACCAAAATATAAAATAAGCTATTTTGAAATACACTCAAAATAAGCTACACAATTTGCATACTGTAAATTGCTTAGCTTATTTCAAGCTAAGGGTGCTGTGTAGATACATCCGAAGAGAACTGTGCCTGAGAAAGTAAGGCCTTTACAGAAGTCTCTGCAGCTTGAAGCATTTTCCTTTAGTCTTGTAGAAGACTGTGGGGCTCTTGCAGGCCTTTGACTTTTGCATATTCCCAAAGCTGGTAATCTATTTTCATCTAGCTAGCGCTAGTGGGATTTTAGCACCAGGGGAAACAGTCAATGTTAAGTCTGAAGAACAGATGGCTGATAAAAGTAATATAGCAATAGCTCATGTTAATACTGTAATAATGGGGCCAAGTGTATTATTTTTTATACAGAAAGAGCTGTTTTCTTCCAAAACTCAAACTCAACCCAAGCTACAGCTCTTGTGAGGTTTAAAAAGTTGGGTTAGTTACAAAGGCAGCTATGTAAAGCCTTCTGATCTCCTCCATTTATCTTCTCACAGTAAAAGCCATAGAGCCACCACCTTAATGGAGCCCACTCAGATCCTGGGGAACTTGCTAGAGGTTCAGGGCCATCTGTACAGAGACCCCAAACTTCCGGCAGCAACCTCAGTTCTTTGATCTCGCTGATCCATTGGAGACACACTATCTAGGGGTCACATATCTTGGCCTACGTGACCAGAACTAATGAGGGGTGAAGTGCCAGGACCGATAAGACAGACAAGGGGAAGAAAAAGGCTTTGCTCCCAGGCTGCCCACTTTTTCTGGCACACATTGTTCCCATACACACACACCTCTATGTAGACTTCTGATTTGCAGCATCCAGGGAAGAGTGGAGAGGGGTGCCACAGAGTTGTCTGAGTTCCTGTGTCCGCATGGAGCCTTCTGAAAAATAGCTAAGAAGAGACAAAGAGTGTTAAATTGTGATTTCATCATTCTGAATACAAAACAAAACAGACACCAGATTCACAGGAAGATACAAGGGAGTGTCAGGGTGGTGTGTGCTGGAAACCACCTTCAGACCTCCTGGGCATTGTATCCAGACAGGAACCCCCTGTAACATCCAACTTTGCTTGCCTGGAAGCGTACAGGGCACACAGAGCACTAAAATCTCTGACAGAAGGCCCGGATATGCAGGCTGCTGTGACCCTGGATGGCTGTAAACAGAGATACGCCAATTGCTGACCAAGAGGCTGCCAAGGAGTGCCCTTGACTGAAACCTATATTGATACGAACACACACTGTCCAGGGGGAGAAATCTCCCATCCAGTAAAAAAATGTCCAGTACTCACAATTTAGTTATCTCTCTTGCAAGTGTAAATTAAGTTAAAACTCCCTTGTAAGAACTGGCGTCACAAAGACGGACCAACACAATTTGGCATCTTAGATAAGAAAGAGGATCCGGGCCCCTATGGGTATAAAGATGGGTCCAGCAGCACACTTACTTTGAGCGTCAATCTACCGTCTATCTTTTGGTCGGGTTAGGTGATTGGCCTCTCGAGGTTCCACAGGGATGCCCACCTCGTATTCGTCTTTCCTAGGAATTGAGGGACCGGCCCTGGCCTGATACGCTGGAGTCGAGAGGCAGAGAAGGGGGTAAAAATTGTACCTGGATATAGTCCTTTGTCTTAAGTGTACACATAGACTTAGAGCTCTTTAAAGATTAAGCTGTCACTTGGTACCATTATTTCTATTTTCTATCTTTATTTTCTTTGTAACCATTTTTAAGATCTATATTTGCTAGTAGTTAAAAAATAGAGCAATAGCCACTGTAACCATATGGTTTATAAGCTTCTTTAATAAACTTGTAACTGTTTAAGCTTTAACCTGACTCCTTCAGTTGCTGTAACAGAACCAAGCACAATTTAAAAGAACTTCAGCCGGTCATAAGGGACAGATATAGGAAGAGCTGGGGCATTTGGATCGAGTTGCTTCCAGAGGACAGATCCGTAGGGGCATCTCTCAGTCTTCCCTAGGCTGTCCGCTGTGAAGGGATCCTGTATCCTAGCAATTAAAATCTGAGATGTAATAAGCTCTTCCTATAAACTCTGGAGCGTCTGTCAGCCTGTTGGCTGCCCTCCACAAAGGGATCCCAATCCTAGCAGACAAAGACACGGACGTTAAACTCCTCGGGGTGCCCGTCAGTCTCTCCTAGACTGCCCACTGCGACGGGGCCTTGTGTCCCAGCAGTTAAAGACTCTGGTGTAACACACACACACACACTGCCCTGAACATCGGCTGACAGGCATGCATCAGTTGCAAAGACTTCTCATCTGGCATCAAGAAACTAGTGCAAGTTAATTTAGTGATATACTGGGTATCACAGTTTATTATGTGTTAGGGAAGTGTCCCGGTTTGTTGAAGTTCAATAAAGAAATCAAGAACACTTGAGCCTGCTCCCAGTTAACATAAATGTGCCATTGACTTCAGTGAGAATAAGTTCTGGACTTTTGTTCTTACAGCCAGTAAATACACATCATGGCTGTTTCCCCAATCTTGGAAAGGAGTGAGAACATCATTTAAGGTGCTGAGAGCCCTCAGCTCTTAAGGAAGCCAAAAAAAACCCTTTAAGGACCTGGAAGAAGGTGCTTAGCACCTGACTAGCTCAGGCCTTAGGCTTGCAATAACCAGTATCAACTCTAGAAAAGTGGCTCACAGACTAAACGATCTGGAAGTGAGAAGAGTTGTTTCCTATATCCGGTTAACAGCTGAAAACTGGAGCAGATAGAAGGATATGGTCAAAAATTAAACCACTAGTGACATTTGTTAACTAGCATGTGCTAGGTGCTGCACAGAAAGCACTGAAATATACAGCCCTATCCTATAAAATGTAACCACCTAAATATTAGATCTGTGATCCAAAGGAGGGTGATATATAGTTGTGTACCTTGTGAATCGAGGACCTTATAATAAATATTGGGCTATATCATGGCATATTGCCCAGCTTCCCCAGCCATGCTACCACTTGAGCTAGCAGCACCTACTTTGTGAGTGATGCTGGACTTCTGTAGTTCCTAAGTGAAAGGGAAGTTGTGTTCGCATGGCACCATAACTACCCCAGCCACTAATCTTTCAATTTCCACCTGGTTCTGTACAGGTTGTACCTCCCTTAACTGGGACTCTCTGGTCCAGCAACATCTGTGGTCTGGCAGAACCAGGTAAAGAGAGGTTAGTTCATGAGGCAGGAGTGTTGTGTGTGTGTGTGTGTGTGTGTGTGTGTGTGTGTGTGTATATGTGGGGGGGGGGGGTGTCTAGTGACTCAGGGATCAGCAGTGGCTGCGGAGCTCTGGCCCCGGCCATAGCCAGGGAGCTCCAGCCCTGGCTGCGGAGCTTGGGGTCCAGCAGTGGCAGCTCAGGACCTCCAGCCTGGGGAGCCACAGCCGGGCAGGCAGCAGTGGTGCTGCACTAGAGCCCTAGCAGGGGGCAGGAGTTCCGCACAGGCCATGTTGGGAGGAACCTCCCCTGGTGCAGGAAATCCCCTTGATTGGGACCGGTTAGGTCCCCAGAGTGCTTGACAAGGGAGGTCCAACCTGTACTGGCTTTTACCAGCTTTTTCCAGCCTATATCCTGAAGCTGGTCCCTAGTATAAGCAGCTGTAGCTCCATGGAAATTGAAAGAATAAAACTCTGTATCTGAGCATCTACTGACACAAGGTCAGAATTTGGCCTGGGGAGTGTAAAATGGTGTAGTTTATCTGTATCTCTGGCTTCATGAGAAACTGCATGGAATTTGGACATAGTGAGGTCATACTGCTAGAGATGTATGGCAGCAGACAGCTGAAGCAAATTGCACCCACCTGCACCAGGCAGTTAAGGGCAGAATAATGAATAATCATCTCTCTGTTTTCCCTTATCTAGCACTGGCATGATGCCTGAGAGGCACACAGAGAATATTTGCTTCTTCAGATGTTTTTAGGTTGCATCTGCAGACTACGGATTAGGTGGGGGGTTGAAAAATTGTTGCTATTCTGTATACTAAGAGCATGTTCTCAAGACTAACCTGTCTTGAGCCCTGTTATATCTGACGTGCCACAATGTAACTAGGGGTTCCTATAGTAACTTTACCATTTGATATACTCGTTATTGAAGAAGAAGAAGAAAACTCCATGGGTCTGATCATTTCTGGTATAAGTCAACTGAAGGAGTGAAGTCAACTGAAGGGAGTGGGTGAATTTGTCTGTGTGCTTCTTTTGAGCTTGTCACACTTAAATAATAAAAAGTACATGTGGCAGGATCATGAATGAGCCCGATTATGCTCTGGGCTATGCTGGTGTAAATTTTGATGTGAATGACAACAGATTCTAGATCTTACCATATCTATTTGGCTCTCTCCTGCTTTGCTCTGAAAATTTATTTTCTTCTGTTCTTGTCTTGCTTGCTTTTACTTTCCTATTGCCATTGCCTGTCTTGTCTCTTACCCAGAAATCTGCTTCTGCTGCCAGAATTGTTGTTTTCTTCTCCCCACTTGGTCTCATTTATTTTTCATTTTTCAGAGAAGAAGGCTGACAAAATGAGCATTTTTTTGCTTGTTCTCAAAAGGTCACTCAGTGAAGGAAACAATACTTTGTAATGCAGCTCACAGAGAGTCCTGCTGGGAATTGTACTTTTCAACTGTCTTCACTGTATGCCTTTAATTGTCTGTCTCTTTTTACAATGTAAGAAGTTGAGAACAGGGTTAGGCCATCACAGGCCACATGCCTGCCCTTGTTTTATTTACAGTAGAACAGAATGTAAAGGGTTGTCAGCTTGTTCTTCATTGACATCACTATTGTGATGTGACTCTCCTCCCTTCTTGGGGAAAAATGATTCACATAACTGGTTGTTCATTAAATTAGTGATTGGGAAATGGAGGTTGTACTGTATCTTAGTTCTCTTTCATTGTTGTCTTCCCATATCCTCTGCCCTATCTTTTATTGCAAATCTAGGTCACAGGTTTTCAAAAGTGACTCGTGGTTTCAGGGATTCAATTTGAGACCCATCAAAGAGATCTGTTTTTCAGAGTGTGGCTGCTTGGAACATTCTGAAAATCAAGCTTAAGGAATCTTGACTGAGGCATCCCAAAATGGAGGTACCTAAAATAAATACTGTAGCCTCATTTGAAAATTTTGGACTAGGGATCTCGTAAACTAAGTTATACAGAGCATAGACTCTGTCATCACCTCCTTTCCCCTTTCACATTGTAGGCACATTTCTTCTCATACCTTTTATACCCCTTAATCTCAAAGGGCCAAATAGAGGTACCTGTTGTGTTGAATACAGGCAGTCCCCGGGTTACGTACAAGATAGGGACTGTAGGTTTGTTCTTAAGTTGAATCTGTATGTAAGTCGGAACTGGCATTCAGATTCAGCCGCTGCTGAAACTGATCAGTTTCAACAGCGGCTGAATCTGGACACCAGTTCTGACTTACATACAGATTCAACTTAAGAACCCCAGGCATCCCCAAGTCAGCTGCTGCTGAAACTGATCAGCAGCTGATTCCAGGAAGCCCGGGGCAGAGCAACTCTGCCTCGGGCTTCCTGTAGTCAGCCGCTGGTCAGTTTCAGCAGCGGCTAACTTGGGGACGCCTGGGGCAGAGCAGCTCGGGTGCTGCTGGGTTGGTCCAGTAGCGCGGCTGCTCCTCGGCGCTACTGGACCAACCCAGCAGCACCCCAGCTGCTCTGCCCTAGGCGTCCTGATTCAGCCACTGCTGAAACTGATCAGCAGCGGCCCCGGGCCCTCCGCGGCTTTGCTCAGTGTCTCCCTGGTCTGCAGCTGATCTGGAAGCGGTCGCGGGTCCGGCCCCGGGTCCTCCGCCGCTTTCCTCCCCGTCTCCCTGGTCTGCTGGCTCCCTCAGCAGACCAGGGAGACGGGGAGCAGCTTTTCTCGCCCCGGAGGAGGCGGGCGGCGGGACCAGGCGTCCCGCCGCTCCAGTCCTCCGGGGCGAGAAAATCCCCGTTCGTAACTGCGGATCCGACATAAGTCGGATCCGCGTAACTCGGGGACTGCCTGTACATGCAAGCAGCAGGAACAGAGGTCATCTGGGCCTATGCTTCCTCCTCCGCTTAACTCACTATTTTGCCTTTTCATAAAGCACATAGAAGCTTGTGGGATTAGCCCCTTTATTTGTAGCATATTTTGATCAATTGTCATTGTAGTTTTAAATGTAAGAGAACTGGTTTTGTTACTGAGTAACAGTTGCTTTTCCATATGGAGGTGAAAAAAGCATCTCCATGCAGGCATTTCCTGATACTTCTGTCTGCCAAAAGTAAAGCAGTGGAGCAGGAATGGCCGTGGTATTAGGACAGGCTGATGCATGTAATGCATATCATTAAGAATAGTTTGCACAAAGAAATGGTTGTTATTTTGCCTAAAGATGGACTCAGTAGCTAATTAAGCACAGACTTTTTCCATGGTTATATGCAGTTTTTGCATTCCTATAACACAAACTGTTTTAGAGGGTAAGTTAAATACAGACTGCATTGAGTTTGGTAGAGAAAGTTTAAAGGTCTGCATTTTCCCACCATAGCTATTTGATATCAACTGCGGAGTGGGTGTGTGTGTGTGTGTGGAAGGGTTATGACCTCTTTTATTTTTACAACCATTGCCATGATTTCATAATGCTGGCAGCAGTCACTCCAAGTGAGGGGCTAGATTTTATTACTATAATGATATGCTAGAATGTGGGCATAAAACAGAAACACTTTTCTATAGATAATAAATGCCAATGGCAAAATCATTTTATTCAACAAATGGTCTTTTAGCAGTGGTTTGAATATTATATTAACCCCAGTAAAAGCTATGCCAAAAATGTTATACTGTACATGGGGCAAGTGCTGTGTTCTTACAGTATCTTTGTTCTAAGAAATGAATATACTTAGCAGTTAAAATATGTACAATCATAGAGACGTAGGGCTGGAAGGGACCTCAAAGGATTACCTGAGCGCCTTCCAGTAGTGCAGTAAGTGACATGACTAACATCAATCAAGTGTGTGGTTTGTTGCATTGGCACTGATTCCATGGGTGCTCTGGGGCTAGCGCACCTACAAGAAAAAAATGGTAGTTGCTGACTGGGTACCCAGTGAGTGGAGTGCCTGAGCAGAGCTGGGGTGGGGGATTATAAATTATCAGTAATTCAACCACAAAGTACCATTGCTTCTGTTTTATATATCAATAAGTCTTTGGTCAGACTGAATTAAAGTTCAGTCCCCAGTGCTTGTCACTAGTCCTTACTCCACTGACAGAAATGCAGATGTGACAATCCGGATCCAGCCACCCTAAGGAGAGAACAGAAGGTTTAACCCTCCTTCAATAAACTATTAAATCAGTGGACTGTTCACTATGATATTACACAAATGTATTGAGTAAGTTGTTTCCTGAAACATAGCAATGTTCTGAATGTGGCAGTCATGGGATATGTACACAAACCATCCTTATTAATATATACATTTGTGTGTATTGAAAACTGTGCTTGTGAACTTCAGCTCCACTGTACAGCAAAGTGGGGAGCAGTCAAGCAGGGAGGGGCACTTCTCAAGCCAATTATTTACATGAAACCACCTTCAAGTACCCATCCATTGTCCAGCCCAGGAAAAGACAATGGTGGACCAATAAAGTAATGGAGAGACATTGAGACAACTGGGAATTTCCCCACGAATACCTAGAAACCATCTTCAAGACAGACCCAAGAAAACCAACAATAGAACACCACTTGTCCCCCACCTACAGCCCCCAACTTAAACCTGTCCAACACATTATCAATAAACTACAACCTATACTGGAACAGGATACTAAACTCCCAGAGGCTCTGGGAGACAGACCCATAGTCTCCTATAGACAACCACCTAACCTCAGGATGATTCTTACTAACAATCACAGGTGTGGAAGAAAACATTGTCCTCACTCTGAGTTTGTAAGCAACAAGTAGCCAGAGGCAGTTTTATTATGAGCTGCAGCAAGGGAAAAACACTAATACCAACCTGGAACCTTCCCTTGCAACAAACCCCGTTACCAGCTTTGTCCACATATTCAGTCTGCTGATACTATTATTGGACCTAACCAATTGAGTTATAAGATCAAGAACACATATTCCTACTCATCCAGAAATATAATTTATGCTATCATGTGCCGAAAGTGTCCGTCTGCTATGTACATTGGACAAATGTCTCAGACACTTCGCCAAAGAATCAATGCCCACAAAACAGATGTTAGACAGGATCATAAAGAAAAAACAGTTTCTTGCCATTTCAACCAGAAAGGGCATTGTCTCAATGACTAGATTACCTGCATCCTGCTTCAAAGACCTTTTCACATCAAACTTGAAAGAGAATCCTCTGAACTGTCATTCATGCTTAAATTCGACACTTTACACCTCGATCTAAACAAAGACATTAATTATCTTACCCATTACAAAGATAGCTTCCCCAATTATAACCTCTAATATCATTAGCTCACAGACATTTACCTCCCCCCCCTTCTGTTCTGAAATGTGATTTGTCCTTTTCATATGTGTTAATTTTTTTGATTGTATCCTTTGGTATATATGGTTGTGCCAATTTTCTTCCACTATTTGATCTGAGGAAGTGGGTCTGGCCCACGAAAGCTCATCATCTAATAAACCATCTTGTTAGTCTTTAAAGTGCTACATTGTCCTGTTTTTTGTTTCAGCTACACCAGACTAACACGGCTACATTTCTATCACTTTAAAATTGAAGGCATTTAGAGCGAAACTGAGGGAGAACTTGTAGGCAGGAAGTTGTCTGTGAACACTAGATTCCTCCTGTGGGTAGGGGGGGGGATGTTGGGAACCTGTTCAAAGTCAGTCAGTAGCTGAGTTGTATGAGGAAAAGGAAGTGCAAAGCCTGCTTTGAATTGGTGATTTTCTATTTATTTTGGTTGCCAACCCTCCAGGATTGTCCTGGAGTATACTGCATACAGGAATTAAAGATTAATGTTTAATTAAAGGGTGTGTCATGTGCTGAAACCTCCAGGAGTTCCTCCAACCAGTGCTTTTTTCATGACAGTACTGCCCAGTATGTAGTACTGGCACCTCCAGTAAGAGCTTACCTGGAAAGAACGGGGCGTACCGGCACCTCTGTATGTAAATGTTCGACAGTTGGCTGGGCTGCATGTCTTAAAGGGGCCATGTCTCTTAAAAGGGCAATGTCAGCCCCACCCTGGCTTTTTTTGGTTGGTTGGTTTTTTGCTCAACAACTTTTCCCCTGGAGTAGTGACACCTTTTTTCTACAAAAAAAACAACACTGCTTCCAACCAAACTTGGCAACCCTATTAAATAAACTCTTTGTTTATTTTTAGCCCAAGCATGTCTCTCATGTGCAGACTGTATGGATGGAGGTGAGTGCCAAAATAAGCCGATAGCTGGGGGATGAACCATAGGGGAATGGCTGAGGTGTCCAGTGCTTAAGAAGTCAGGCAGGAGGGATTTAGGGGAAAACTTTGGACTGAAGGGGCTGTTGGAGTCATCCTGCAAGGAGTGACTAGCTTGGTGAGAGCCAGGGTGAGACCGTATGGTTGTGAGCAGGCTGCCCATGTCAAGGAGTCATAGCCACATGCCTCCCGGACACCTGGAAGTGACAGAGAACACAGTGACAGGATCCTTCCCTAGTCTAAGTATATCCCCAAAATATCATGTGGCATTTGTCTAATGTCTACCCCGGTGTAGGATCCTCTTGACATGGCACTGACTGCTGCTATCCCACTGCTTGTATGAGTGATTGCCCCAGGACTAGGAGAGAAGGGGAATCAGTAGCTCAGACCACTGTCTATCATGCTGACCAATAAAGTCCCATCTTTTGTCTCTTGACTTAGACCGTAAACTCTACAGCGGAGGACTGTTTATTTGTTCTATGTTTGTACAGTGCCTAGCACAGTCAGACCTGGTCCATGACTACGGCTCCTGTGAACAAGAGTAATACAAAAAATAAATAATAAGGCAATTTATGTAAGAATTTGCCACTGATAAGAATAATGTTGGCAGAATAGCACCAGCAGGGTTCAGAGTCCTGTGCTGCATGCCCCACCAGTCACTGAGAATACAGAACCCTTTTGATAGCAGAAAAAGGAATCTTTTGTAAAAGAGTATTATTTATATTGCACCAATGGTGGAGGGCAGGGGACACAAGGAAGCAGTTCTAAAGAATTTAGAATCCAAAGATATGACTCTGCCACCCATAGCTTCTGATTTCAATAGGCTTACTTGCAGAGTAGGGTGGTACCCCATGTAAGGATGGCAGAGTTGGGCCCTATGTTATGATAATGAAAGTGGCGCAAAAAGGGGGAAATCACAAAGCTTAGTGCTACTGATTAAACTAAGAGAAACCCTCAGGGCACTCACAGGACTCGCTGTTGGCACCAAATCTTTTCTGACGAGGAAGCGGTGCTTTGTGCCTGTGTTTACGCATGCCCTCTTGGAGACTGCAGATAAAATACTGAAGGGGATGATATTTTCAAAAGAGGTTGATCAGTTATCTAACCCAGTGTTCAAGGGAAGATGCCAGGGCGCCCCTTTTAAATGGCTAGCAGGGGTTGAACTTACCTTTACAACTTGACTCTTCTTCTTTCCCTTAGTCATTGTCTTTTCCATGCTTACTGTTCAGTTACACATTATCCAACAACTGCAGCAGTTCTCTATTTTCCATTCTCAGTCTCCGCTGCTTCCTGTAGCTCCCATTGGCTATCCATGGCAATGGGAGTTGCAAGCACCTGTAACGGGAGAGGCACAGGTAAATTGAACAGCAGCAGCCTGCTAGGGGCTAAACCACTGCTGGCAAACCACTGCTGTCTTATTGCCCACCTCTGGTCTAGTCCAAAGTGTTTAATGATCAGTGAATGTTCTGGTTTATCTCATGAGAAAGGTGCAGCACTGTTCATTATGCTGCATGATCACTCAACTCACACTTTGGGAAACATTGAGAGCTAAGCACAGTTAGCTGCCTGGTCATCACCTTTATGTAGTTTCTCATCTAGACTTACAGTCCTGAAAACCTTACTAAGACAGTATAGCTGTGTCTACACTGGCCCGATCTTGTGCCAAAGCGGCTGCTCTTGAGCAAAAACTTGCTGCCTGTCTACACTGGCCGTGTGTTCTTGCGCAAGTAAACTGACGTTCTACTGTATAAAATCAGGGCTTCTTTTGCAAGAACTATGATGCTTCCGCTCAGGAATAAGCCCTCTTGCGCAATTGAATTTCTTGCACAAGAAAGCCCTATGGTTAATATGGCCATCAGAGCTTTCTTGCGCAAGAGAGCATCTACACTGGCATGGATGCTCTTGCGCAAAAGCACATCTCTTGCGCCAAAATACATGTCAGTGTAGATGCTCTCTTCTGGAAGAGTTTTTGCACAAGAACTCTTCCGCAAAAGAGTTCTTGCACAAGAAGCTGCCAGTATAGACGTAGCCTATGGGTTCTCATGATACAGGTAAATACAGGCAAAAGCTTATTTTAAAGTACATAATTTATTGTAAAAATATATTAAGGAAAACAAGACAAAATTATTTTATACACAGCAGGCTTCAGCTTAAAAATCTCTGAGATACCTTAAATCACAGTAACTTGCCCTAAGAAACAGTGGGGATTTTCAATCCCTTAAAGAACTTCTTCCTCTGCTGTTGCCAATGCTGCAGTGTAGATTCAGCCTCTTTCCCAGCATGCTCAGCAGGTAGCTGGTCCTTAAGACCAGTAGCTGCAGTCCCAAAATTACCATTTTGTATCTGGCAGCTGTAGGCTCTACCCTCTCTTTTGGAAGTAGAATATTTTTAATTCCTGTTATATTTTCTTCAGTTGCCTCCTATCTGCTCTTTCTGAGGAACTGACAAATCATCATATGAAAACACTTGTGAGTACTTTTTTTTCTTTCTAAGATCTGACCTTGGTCAGCTTCCCTTTGGCTTTTAGTCAGTTTCACTTTCCAGGTCTCATGCTCTAATTTAAAGAAACAATGAGTAGTCCTGTAGCACCTTAGAGACTAAAAAAATATATAGTATCATGAGCTTTCATGGGTAAAACCACATCATCAGATGAGCAGAGAGGAAGTGGGTTTTGTTCATGAAAGCTCATGATACTGTATATTTTGGTTAGTCTCTATGGTGATACAGGACTGTTCTTTAAAGTTACAGACTAAGGGGCTACGTCTACATTGGCCCCTTTTCCGGAAGGGGCATGGTAATTTTTGAAATCGCAATAGGGAAATGCGCGGGGGATTTAAATATCCCCCGCGGCATTTAAATAAAAATGTCCGCCGCTTTTTTCCGGCTTTTAGAAAAGCCGGAAAAGAGCGTCTACACTGGCCCCGATCCTCCGGAAAAAGCGCCCTTTTCCGGAGGATCTTATTCCTACTTCAAAGCGCTTTTTCCGGAGGATCGGGGCCAGTGTAGACGCTCTTTTCCGGCTTTTCTAAAAGCCGGAAAAAAGCGGCGGACATTTTTATTTAAATGCCGCGGGGGATATTTAAATCCCCCGCGCATTTCCCTATTGCGATTTCAAAAATTACCATGCCCCTTCCGGAAAAGGGGCCAATGTAGACTAGCCCAGGGTGTGTCTACACTGCACCATTATTTTGAGATAACTAGCATTATTTCGAAATAACAATGTGAGCGTCTACACAGCCATTTTGTTATTTTGAAATAATTTTGAAATAATGGATGGCTTATTCTGAAATCTGTAAATCTCATTCTATGAGGAATATCGTCTATTCCAAAATAGCTGTTTCAAAATAAGGCATGTGTAGATGCTCCATTGCTGCTATTTCAAAATAGCCCCTCACCAGAGCCATTCTAAGTTATTCCTCCTCAGTGCCTCCTGGGGCTCCAAATCAAAAGAGTACGTCTACATTAGGAAAGCCTGCCTCAGACTGATTTTGAGGCTTCCCTGCAGTGTAGATGTGATCTTTTGGAATAACTATTCCGGAATAGCTTATTTTGATATAAATGTGCAGTGTAGGTGTACCCTAACACAACAACCCCTCTGAAGCTCTAGTTCAAGGATGCTAACTTTTGGTTTCCAAACACAACAAGGAAATATTTAAGTGCAAATGCAATGCTTCCTGAACACCAGAAATCATTTTTACTAATATGCTCTGCAAAACTTCAAACAAAACTGATCTGGAGATGTAATATTTCTGACACTGGACAATTTTTGTGCTGTGAGCATGATGCACAGAAAGAGGACTGTTCATATTTGCAGTTGCTGGTGTATATGTCAAAATAAAACAGCTAATAAAAAGAAAAGCAGTAGCAACAGCATGGGGCTCACTCACAAGCAACACAGCCAGTGTGTAGAAGAAGTGTGTTCTAGTTACACATGACACAAGGGCAGGACAAATGTACTGGGGATGTCCTTCACAGTCTTTTTTACATATTCTATAATATCTTCTTATGTAAGAACACATCTTTTAACATGCCCCCAACTCCCACGCCTTCCTTGGACAAGTACATTTTTTGTAACAATGCCAAGAAAAACCCACTTTCCCTTTGTGTCTGAGTTCTACCCACCCAGCTCACTTGTGCCAGGTCTTTGATGAAGTGCAGGATCTTTCTCCACACCCATACTGTAGGCATTTTGTTTTGGTAGGATTCCCTTTCAAAATGCCAGTATGATGGAATTTTACAACTCCCTCACTACTAGCTTCAGCACTTGTAACCCCTTGTGTTACATACAGAGAAAGAAGGGAGATACTATGGCTTTTTACAACACAACTGTTGTTGTGAGGGAATAATACAGGGGCCAGATTGTATCATGTTGCTCTGTAGTAGACTGAAATATCCCCAGTGTAGAACTTGTACAACAATTGCAATGTCTTTTCCTGGGAATTTTTGAACATTCCTTTGAAAACTATTTTACACTTAAGAGAAGGGTCTCAGTGACACTTTTCCAGGCAGCAATATTGTACAGCTTTGTGGGCTTGTGCAGCCAGGCCACTTTGGGCAGGATTCAGTATGTAGTTCTCCTTACACTAGCCCTGTGTGGAGGGCCTGGTTCTCCATTGGGTTGTGTAAATGTGCCATTTTGCTTTGGGAGCATTTTTTATACTCTCTTTGCAGAGGTGTAAATGTCTACACCAGCTAAAAGATTGCACAGGATCATGCTTTCGGGCTCAAATTCAATCCTGCACCAATACTGAGCCTAGCACAGGGATTAAATAAAGAGACACTGGCTTTTGCATGTTAGCAAAGTATCACACTTGTAGTCTGGCTACAACAGCTCTCATGAGAATGTTGACAGCTGGAGAAGAGTGAGGGCATAAATGTGCCCTAATCACACTCACATTCTGTCTCTTCCGTCCTTCATACTCCCTACTCCAGAGGTATTTTCCAGCAGAGCCTTGTGATTTTTTTGCAGACACACTGCCTGCTTCACTGGTATAATGTCTGTGGTGCGCACCTCTAAAACTTTCAGTGCAGAGATGAGTTTTGCGCCTCTCACTTTCATTGCTATCCATGTTGACTAGAATGCAATGCATGACCCTAGAAACAGCAGATGGGGCTGGTTTAAAAGCTTTTTTCCCTCTATGGACCCTGGTCCAAAGCAGCGTGGCAGCCTCAGTGTGAATAGAGTCTTTGTTAGTCAGTGATGACTAGGCCATTTTGAGAACTTGGGAAAATATGCTTGGCAATTAACTCACCTAGCTACTAATAAAAATGGTCAAAATTTGCCAGGATTCTTTGCCCAAGGCAGGCACAATTAAAGTCAACGAATTGTTTACTGTGAAGGAGATAATAAGGGAAGCAAGAAAAAAAGCATATTGTTCCTTGCAGCTGTTATGTACTTTCTCATGTGTGGACTGGTTCCTTCTCTGGATTGATGGCATGTATTCTGCATACAGATCAAGAAGTTCAATAGAAAAATGCTTATCAATTGGAGGACTAAATCCTACCCTAGCAGAGGAATAAACTTAATGATCTATGGTCTTTTGAATAACTAAGTGGGAATGATCCAAATATTTGATGTTGGGCTTGTTAACAGGCCTGACTTGTTTTGTAGGAGCACTCCTAGTTGCATAGAAAGAGTTGTTCCAAGTAATGTGGCATTAGTTACATTCCTCCTCTACAGTAGGCCCAGACCACATAGGAGTAGTATACAGCTGCTTATTGAGGGGAAGGTATAAATCCTGAGAGCAGAGCATCTTCTCTCCTAACTTGGACAGTGCACTCCTTCCCATTTAAAATATTTATAACAGTCAGGACACTATATCACCTCTTTTAAGGGAACCCAGATGAGAGTGGTGACTCAAATTCAGAAACAATTCCTCTTGTCAACTACCTGGATCAGGACCATCCATTGCTTCCTTCTCTGTTTTAATCACTATCACTTATGTTATAGGGACACTGGGCTGACAGCCCTGAATTTTTTTTAAGAGACTAAAATCATAGTCTCAGTCAAGAGCTAGTTGTGTTAAATAGGTATACCTTCCATAAGCTCCCATTAATGCTTATAAGAGTTATGCATGTTAAAGAAACCCTGCACATAAGAGATGAAGCACTTTGTACCCTTCTCCTCAGGAGGAGTCCAAAATAGCGTGAGTTTGAATTAAATGAATACCTCTCAGGGTGAGCATATCTACAGACAGTCCCCGGGTTACATGGATCCGACTTACATCGGATCCCTACTTACAAACGGGGTGAGGCAACCCCGCACTAGCTTCTTCCCCCCCAGCAGACCAGGGAGACGCGAAGCTAGTGCCCCCCTCCCCCAGCAGACCAGGGAGATGCGGAGTGGCTTTTCTCAGCAGACACCTCAGCTTGAGAATAAAGGACTGAGGGAAGTGAGGTGTGGGAGAATAAAACTGAGCTCTGGAGAAATGTTTGGTTAGAATTTCCCCTACAATATGTACCAGTTCCGACTTACATACAAATTCAACTTAAGATCAAACCTACAGTCCCTATCTTGTACATAACCCGGGGACCGCCTGTACACTGCAGCTCGGAGCGAGCCTCGCACTATGGGTAGACAGACTGGCTCCAGGTTGGTTTAAGCTATCGCAGTAAAAATACCAGCGTGGATGTTGTGGCTCTAGCAGAGACTTGGACTCTCAGGGAATTGAGCTTGGATGGGTAGCTTAAATGTATGCCGCAGATGCAGTAATCCTACTGCTATTTTACCCATACTGGCTTGAACTTGTCTTCATAGGCTGAGAGATTTGCTCCTAGCTGCAGTGTTGACATACCCTAGTGTTAGTGCCTTCTGATCTAAATCCTGCTGTTCTTAGTCATCCTGAAACAGATTTTCTAATGTCACAGAACATGTTAGAGGAGGAGAAAAGGTTATTCAGCTGTGTATAGTGTGCATTTTTGCCTGCTAGGAGGAGCATCATAAAGATAAATTATCTTCATGGTTTTGTTCCAGGAAAGTCAGAAGAAAAATTCTGTTCTACATGGTAGAGGAGTGCAGAGTGGTCTAGGATCATTATGAATTTGGGGATGAAAGACATTGCTTTCCTCTGCCAACAATCCAAGTGAAGACCAGACTGCTTGTATGGCCCTGATGGATTATTGTCGGTTTTGTTGTTTGGAGGTTTCTGTGTTGAAGTGCATTTGACTGTTGTTATTTTGACCAGGGATATCAGCAACCTATTGCTGTGGATGGTGCCTACCTAGAGGAGTGCCAAGATGGATTCTGAACTCACCATTCTACAATGTAGAAAAGGCAGCTTGACTGGCTGGCTGGATGAAAGCAGAAAAAGTCTCATACATCAGCTTTTTTATGACTCTGGGTGAGTTTGGAGCTCATGCTTCCAGTTGCTGGTGAATTTCTTTTTCAGCATTTTAATTCTGCTGAGTCCTTTTCAGAGCCCAGTATCATATTCCCAGTCCAGCAATCCTTCCTGATATATGCAGAGAATCCCTGGTGAGAACACTATGCCGTCATGGGAATCTTGCAGCTGGTGCCTCCATACATGAGACATGCTGCAAGTTCCTTAGCTCTTGTTATCTCTATAAATAATTCATTCACTGGAGAGGAAGGAAGAGCCAGGCATCTAAAGCCACCACTGGGGCTGCTCAATGGCATAACTGTTTTTTCTTTGGTTGGTAGCCAGCATTGACACCATGCTGTTTTTAATGAGCTTTTCTTTTGGTGGTTAATACACAGAGGGTTGCATTAACTAAAGCAGTAAAGAAGTAGCAGGCCTTCTGTAACTCAGGTGTGCCTGGCTACCCTGAAGAACCAACCAATTTTTCCCCTCTCTATTGTGTTTGTGCTCTAGGTGGTTATGGAACTGAAATAAATTGTCATCTTGTTATCTATGTGATGCAAGCTGTAAACATAGACTAGTCCTCTAAGCCTATTGCATGAGCAGCAGCCATTTTGGGCTTCACTTCAGGTGCAGAATATTAGAGTGAGTGGGTTTCTGTGTTCTCTCTCTATTTATGATGTCATATTTGTCCTTTCTTTATCCCCTCTTTTTCCCATGATCTGAAATAAGTTAACCAAGACTGAAAAATGCTTCTTTGGATTGTTACTAGAATATAATATCTGGCATCTGGAGATGGGCTTCCTTTGGCGATAGGAGGGCTGAGGAGATTTTCTGTGTGCAATATTTTTTTGGCTGGTTAATGGTTGTAGGGGGGGGGGGGGTTGTAGGTTGTGTCGATAAGTTGTGGTTTTACTGTTTGTGAGTTGTATCTTTCTTTGAAGGCAGGGGCAGCTTGGTGTGTCAGTTGATGGGTTAAAGTGAAATAAATATCCATTTTCCCTCATATTTGAATGGGGTCTATTATGCTTTAAGGCACAGCCCTGTGTGGGAGATAAAGTTGACATGACATCTTTGGAACTGCAAGAGAGCACCTACTACAGGGAGAGGCATGCACTCCCACAGGCCGTGCTGTCAGTGCCACTCCTTCTCTACCCTTTTCAGGTAGGATACAGCAGCTGGGGGCTCTGGCCTGTGCAACACCTCTGCTGCCAGAGATCAGAGACTGCGTATGTTCAAAGAGAGGATCATGGAGCCCCGTATCTTGCCATTGTGTTCTTGGGCACCCATTCAAGATTATGTGGCCCTCAGTTTTGAGTCTCCAATCAATCACTGAATATTGGTGAAACTCTTTTTTACACGAATATGCCTTACTCACAGAGAAAGGCCAATTAACGTCAGTGGGAATAGTCACTGCAGTAAGGGTTTCTTTGATATCCTCTCCTTCCCTTCTTTGTTTCTGTTACACACATTTATTAAAATTAATCCCTACCCAAAGAACATTTTAGAGCTAGTCCCTACATTTTCTTTTGTCTCAGTCTCTTGAAAGAGCTTGGAAAGAAAACACTGGGAAGTTTTATTTTAGGGTTCATTGTGTACACACATGCCCTCCTCCCAATACACTCCACTCAGTGCTCATACACAGGTACCAATTTCTCCCTTTCTTCCCTTCCCACCGTGATAGCTTATGAGAGCCTATGGGTGTGTCTAGACTACATGCCTCCTTCGACGGAGGCATGTAGATTAGCCAGATCGGAAGAGGGAAATGAAGCCGCGATTAAAATAATCGCGGCTTCATTTAAATTTAAATGGCTGCCCCGATCTGCCGATCAGCTGTTTGTCGGCAGATCGGGGGAGTCTGGACGCGATGCCCCGACAAAGAAGCCTTTCTTCATCGACACAGGTAAACCTGGTTTCACGAGGCTTACCTGTGTCGATGAAGAAAGGCTTCTTTGTCGGGGCATCGCGTCCAGACTCCCCCGATCTGCCGACAAACAGCTGATCGGCAGATCGGGGCAGCCATTTAAATTTAAATGAAGCCGCGATTATTTTAATCGCGGCTTCATTTCCCTCTTCCGATCTCGCTAATCTACATGCCTCCGTCGAAGGAGGCATGTAGTCTAGACACACCCTAAGGCTGTGTCCAGACTCCATGCCTCCGTCGACGGAGGCATGTAGATTAGCCAGCTCGGAAGAGGGAAATGAAGCCGCGATTAAAATAATTGCGGCTTCATTTAAATTTAAATGGCTGCCCCGATCTGCCGATCAGCTGTTTGTCGGCAGATCGGGAGAGTCTGGACGCGATGCCCCGACAAAGAAGCCTTTCTTCATCGACACAGGTAAACCTGGTTTCACGAGGCTTACCTGTGTCGATGAAGAAAGGCTTCTTTGTCGGGGCATCGCGTCCAGACTCTCCCGATCTGCCGACAAACAGCTGATCGGCAGATCGGGGCAGCCATTTAAATTTAAATGAAGCCGCGATTATTTTAATCGCGGCTTCATTTCCCTCTTCCGAGCTGGCTAATCTACATGCCTCCGTCGACGGAGGCATGGAGTCTGGACACAGCCTAAGAGAGGAAGATAGGGGTTTGCAGAGCAACAACTAGATTAAAAGATGTTTGAGTCTGTGACTAAAGAGTTGGTGTTTGGAATGAACAGTGTGCATACAAAACAGAGTAGCCTTAGTCTTGGTGGATGTAGAAGAAAGGAAGGACAGAAAGACTTTGGAAAGGAGAGGTTAGTCAGCAACAGCTTTGCACTCTGTATGTAGACTATGGGGTGCAATATAATACCCGTCTCTTTGGAAAACAGGCAGCAAGAAAGCCAAGTTCCCTGTATTCTCTGGGGTTAGACTGCCTTTGCTAACAGCTGAGTGGAAAAAGGGCACAGGCAAATGCTGGGTTAATCTACAGTGAAAGCAATGGTGTGGGTCCCAGTCAAAAGCCCCACCAGCCTGGAGTATTTCCATGCCAAGCCTTCACCAGAGTACTGTTCCTAGTAAATAATTAACAATTTTCACAGGAAAATAACACGTGGAGCAAGAGATATAATTCTCCTGTTGCCTACACCCGTGTCAATCTAGGGCAACAACAGAAGTACTTCATCCACATCCTTTCTATGCTAGGGAAGTCCCCAAACAGCTCATTTACTGGCTTTCCAGCATCATGCCAAGCAGGCCCAATGGTGGCCAGGAGCTTGCCCAGCACTTCAACCGAAGGAGGTAGTGTAGTGCATTAAAGCTGTTGTCCTGAATTCAGCACTTGCCTTCCAGGAGCCATTTCATTCAACAGAGGAAAAGCTTTCTCTCTAAGCACAGCCAACAGTGTCACTGTTCGGTGTTAGTAACAGGCCCGTGGGAATTATGCACACAAAGGAAGTGAAGCCTATAGCCGTCAGTGTCCTTGGGGCAGCCAACAGCCTGGCTGCCAACTTGCTTCCCACGTTCGTTCAATGTCCATGTTGTAACCCTTTTACTTGGAATGTTTCTTTAATTCCAGATAACTCAGTGAGCTGGTTTCTGCACTTGTAACAGTCTATCTGATATTCCTTGACTCCTCACTTGTTTGGTGTCCCATAGTTTGGCAGGTGCTATTGTTCTGCTGCAGTACAAACAGCAGGAAGCTTGCAAATTCTTCAGGACTACTTGCTTGAACCCATAAAAATCAACATGCTTAAAGCTCTCTTGGGCTGTAAAACATAGCAGTTACATGGAGACTAAAGAAGGGCAGAGGTTATGGGATTGTTCCTTTGATTCTAAATATGACAATGCATAGAGTGGAACAAGGAAACTCCCTAATGCAAGCAATCTCTTACTGCATGCTCAGACTCTCCCATGTGCTAGAGTTCCCATTACTGATCTAAGCATGGATGATCTGATAATACTATGAATTATAAAACTAGACAGTACAACAATCCTATTTGACTCTAAATTTTCATCAAAAATTCCACCGGGGACTATCATAGCATATTGAACTCTACATGTAACTGTGAGCTTGGCAGCCCTGTATTAAGATAGGCCAGGAATCATCACATTAACAAATAATGATGCAGCCACGTTTTGTAAACACACCAGTGATGGCTAAGCTCCCATGAAAAGCTGCAAGTCTTTGAAAACAGAAATGTTTATCCTTTGGCTATATTCAAGAGTTGTGTATAAAAATCAAATGCAAATTAAATAAATAGATGTTCAAACTGGAGGATTCCCCAGGGGAGCAAGTCTCTGATTAGAGAGAGAGGAGAAGAAATGAGGCTTGATCACTGGAGCTGTGCTTTCACTTTTGGTTATCTGGTTTCACTTATTATGTATGACATCAAGATTTCAGATTTAAAGAGAGACCAAAATCCTAGTGCCTGTGGCAGCTTATGTTTTACTTACTCATTTTCCATTTACTGCTGACTACATATATGTTCTGCATGCCCCTGCTCTGTTACATACTTTACTAATTGATCCATGTAATGCACAAAGCAAATACGATTACAGTACTAAAGGATTCACACACACACACCAGCAAAGCCTGGAAGAAACTCCTAGTCCTTCATCTTAAACACATACGGTTCTATTACTTGAGATATTTCGTTAACAGCCTCTTTGGGTGAGCACACACACACACAATCTCTCTCTTTCACACACACACATGCACACAGTGTGTTACACTGTGATAACCAATAGATGATTATTATAACATTCCAATTTCATTCTCTATTTAATCCTGTTATAATTCACATAAGAAGCATGACCAAGTGCGGTGAGCATGTTACCTCCTTCCTTGACTCTAAAACTCTACAATATGAATTCTGGAGGTGGTGAAGGGGAAATAGTTTCAGGTCATCTTAAAACCAATGTTGGGGAATTATTGGTGAACAAAAAAGTTGGAAAATCATTTGGGTTTGGTCAAAAAAATGTTTAATTTCAATTTAGGACATTTTTTTAATCTTTAAAAAATGAAAGCAAATGGCTAGATTCACAGAGGAACTTAGGCCCATATATCCCAGGGTATTCACTTGGGACTCTGTGTTTTAGGAAAGAGAACTTTCCCCTTTCCAGGCAAGTGCCTCAGCTATTGACTATTCTGCAGCAGGGGCCTCTCAATCTCTTCTATTAAAGCTGTTCCACTTTGCGTAAAGTACTTAAACACTCACTGTGAGAGTTAGAGAATTGATTAATAATAGCATAAATTAAACATTTTACTGCCCCCTCCCCTTGGCCTGACACCTTACCCCCAGACGGCTCCTGCCCTCTCCCTTGCTCCTGCCCCCTTCTTCCTGGCCAGATACCCACCTTCAGATTGCTTCTGCACCCTCCCCTAGCCAGACACCCTGCCTTGCTCCTGCACCCTCCTTTCTGGCCATACACCCTACTTCCAGCCTTTTCTCCCACCCAGACCTTGCACCCTCCACTCCACCTCCTGCCCAGACCCTGCACCCCCATCCCTATCCCACTCACTGGCAGCCCTGTCCTACAAACATAACCCCTCATTTTTGGCCCCACTCCAGAACCTAGGAGGGGCCACAAAATCCATTAACTCTGGAATCCCAGAAGAGTAAATGTGCCCTGAAGCCTTGAACCTCAGTCCTCCCTGCTTTCCTTGAGGAATAATGCTAATTTCAAAATAGTTATTTTGAAATAGCAGTAGTGTGGATGCTCAGGTGCTGCTATTTCAAAATAACTACTCTGCAGAGTAATTCAAACTAATTACTCTTTAGTACTTCATGAGGCTCTAAGCTGAGGTAGTGCATCCACATTTACAGAGTTTGCCTTGGACTAATTTCGAGGCTTTCCTGTATTGAGGGCATGCTATTTTGACTTTGTTATTTTGGGAGTTATCAAATCGATGTGAGTTGTTTTGAAATAGTTTCCTAGTGTCGACATGCCCTTAGAGACATATATATATACACACAAAAGCTTGACAAATCACTGTTTCTACTTGCCTATGGCAAGTAGATTTCAGCTGGTCGTCCCGTTTACCAGTGGTGTGCGCATGCGCAATGTGGGTCTTGCGCATGCGCATGCGCAGTGCAGGGCTGGCGAGTAGATTTTGCCACTGTTTGTGAAGCCCTGAATATATATATAGGCTGAAGGATATATATAGTATCATGAGCTTTCATGACCAAAACCCACTTCTTCAGATTGTCCTTTGATTTGTCTCGTCTTTGACTTGTCTACCTTTGATTGTAAGCAGTTTAGAGAAGAGAAGGAATCTTGAACTGTTTGTACAAGTACAGTGCTCTCTATGTCACCTCAAATAACAATAAATAATGAATCTGTATTTTGTGCACCTGAAACTGTTCCAAACACCTCTCAGTCTCCATCCGACATTGAGAAATATTTGTGAAGGAATGCACCCATGTGTTTTTCCAGTCAGAGGCACTTCATCTCAGGGATCTCCTCTCAAACCTACAGAGATGTGCACATTTTCTGTGGCAAGTTTTGTGCAGTGGTCGAGGAGAGCATGCAAGGCACTGAGTTTCAGTAGGGATGGTCACTTCCTGCCCAAAACAGAAGTAACACAGAGAACAAAATAGGTGACAGTATGACTATAAATGGACAGAATCTGGTTCCCTGCCAGTGGAGATATTTTGTGATAGTTTTTTTCTTTGAATGTGGAACTTTTCTGAGCTGATTAAATGGAATTAACTTTGTGGTCTAGAATCCTTACTAATTCCTGTTGCTCTGATTCCCATGGCACTTATTTTACCTCTCTTGTCTTTTGGAATGCTGAGGAATTTATTAATGAGACCCTGTTGCAGGAAGTTTGGGTTTGTAATCATTCTATCTCATGCTGAAATTTTGTTTTTAATTCCTTGGGTCGGGGGAGACAAAAGATCAGCACACACACACATACACGCACACACACTCATCCCCACCTCTGTTCCAGAAACACAGGCAGTGAAAGATGTTCTTGTTGCGACCTGACAGTTTATGCCAGCAGGGTTACTGAAGTCATGTAACCAACTGAAGGGAAATTCATGGCAGCATATTACTGACTTTTGGCCTAACAACTGGCTCTCAATGTTAGAAGAGAAGGGAAAGTGAACCATTTAACTCTCCGATTATCAGGATTGTTTTTATGAGAGAATAATTGGTATTGTATGTATGAAGCAAAGACTGCTGGGTAATGTTTATTTTGACTTCAGAAGCAGCGTGAATTGAGAACCACAAAAAGGCCCTTGTCATAGGCACCCTGGTTTGGGAGAAGTGTCAGTGTTAATTTAAGCTTTGTAAAAGAAAACCTCTAGTCTTTGAAAATGTAAAGCAATCACTGTGGTCCTGAAGCCCACAGATGTACACTCTTTTCATAGGATAGGTGAAATTTTAAGGCTGAAGGATAAAAGGTTTGAAAGTTTTTGAAAGATGACTTTAAAAAAATCAAACTACCTCTTCCAACCATATGGGGCTGCTGTTATGGCCTGGAAATCTTCCCCATGTCCACAGGCTGTATACTTCTGCGCTCTGCTGCTTGAATACATAGGAAAAGGCTTGTTTTTAAAAGTGTGTGTTTGTCCATTCGTATTTAAGATCTTATCATGTATACAGTAACCTGTATGTGGCTCAGCCCATGGATGATATGAAGGAACTCCAGCATATAAAGGGTTACTGGGTTCCTGTCGATCACATGGCAGATCTGGACAGATGAGACTGCACACTATCTTGCCAGTGACCTTCTAGTTGTCTTGTAGAGCTCTGAAACTG
The DNA here is from genome assembly GCF_049634645.1 of Pelodiscus sinensis. Classification (NCBI taxonomy): domain Eukaryota; kingdom Metazoa; phylum Chordata; order Testudines; family Trionychidae; genus Pelodiscus; species Pelodiscus sinensis. The sequence goes on from NC_134716.1 coordinate 96,101,332, forward strand.
GATAGATTGTTGTTCAAAAGGAAAAAAATATTCCCCTCTCTAGCTGTCATGAAATGCTATGTTAGGGCTTGCCTACATTGGGAAACTCTTGCAAACAAAGTGTGTGTGTGAATTTAAAGCATAATAGCTGTTCTATGCTAACTCCCCATGTGGACACTTATTCTATGCTAAGGACACAGCAGTGTTATTTCAAAATAACTAGGTGAGCACCTACACAGAAAGCCTGTTATTTTGAAATAATTTCAAAATAACGGGCATCTTATGCCGAATTGATGGGCATCCAATATGTAAGATGGGGAAGGCTCTGCCCTCCCAAACTGCCAAGAGTAGCCCTGCCCACACTGTGCCCCCAGAACACCTGCAGTAGGCATTTAGGGGTGGAGTGTTGCTGCTCCAGTGCCTGCCCTCCTCATGCTCTGAGGCTGCAGAGACAGGGCAGGGCCAGGCCACGTGGTGAGCCCACCCCTGAGTCTGGGGAGGCTGGAGCCATGACACAAGCCCTCCAACCTCCTCCAGAGCTGGGGAGGCTGGGGCCATAACACATGCCATCTGCTTTTCTCCCTCCCCGGGAGTGGAGAGGCTGGGCTGCACCAGGTCGTGAGTCATAGTGCGCCCTCCTCCAGGGCTGGGGAGGCTGGGGCAAGCATGTGCCCACCGGCTCCCCTCTTCTCCCCATTGTTGGGAGGGGGAGCACGTGCTTGGTGTGCTGCCCCACCTCCCCATGGAGGCGAGAAAGGGGCAGAGCCTCAGAAGAAGAATAGGGCTGGAGGTGGGGCTAGGGACTTGCCTCCCCCAAGCTGTGCCTTCACCAAACACTCATGGCCAAATTCTGTAACCCTTATTTTATGAGGAATAATGCCTATTTCAAAATAGTTATTTTGAATAGGGAGTGTGTAGACAGGGTATAAGGGTATGTCTACACTACCCCGCTAGTTCGAACTAGCGGGGGTAATGTAGTCATCCGCAATTGCAAATGAAGCCCGGGATTTGAATTTCCCGGGCTTCATTTGCATGAAGCCGGCCGGCGCCATTTTTAAATGCCGGCTAGTTCGAACCCTGTGCCGCGCGGCTACACGCGGCACGGAGTAGCTAGTTCGGATTAGGCTTCTAATCTGAACTAGCTGTACTCCTCGTGGAATGAGGAGTACAGCTAGTTCGGATTAGGAAGCCTAATCCGAACTAGCTACTCCGTGCCGCGTGTAGCCGCGCGGCACAGGGTTCGAACTAGCCGGCATTTAAAAATGGCGCCGGCCGGCTTCATGCAAATGAAGCCTGGGAAATTCAAATCCCGGGCTTCATTTGCAATTGCGGATGACTACATTACCCCCGCTAGTTCGAACTAGTGGGGTAGTGTAGACATACCTTCAGAGTGTCCACACTCAGGAGAAGCAGTGCAAAATATATATGGGGAATCACATTTCCACATGCAGACAAGCCCTTACATTCCGCAGATGATCCCTCAGTACAGTGTCCAGCCCATGTTAGGGTTGCATGTGCCTGGTTTTTTACCAAAACGCACGGTAGAAAAGGAGTCCAGGTGACTCCAATCAGCACTGCTGACTGGGTCATTAAAAGTCCGGTTGACAGAGCCACAGGGAAAAGGCAGGCTCCCTGCCTGCCTTGGCTCCGTCCAGCTCCCAAAAAAAGCAATTTGTCCCCCTCTGGCTCCTACATGTAGACACCAGGGGACCTTAGGTGCTGGCTCTGCAGCTCCCATTGGCTAGGAACTGCAACCAATGAGAGCTGTGAGGGTGGCACCTGTGGATGTGCCTGACTGTGCCTCCATGTAAGAGCTGGAGCGGGGGACATGTCACTGTTTCTGGGAGGGCTGCTTGTGGTAAATGCCACCAGGAGCCTTCTCCCTGGAGTCCTCATCCCACATCTCAACCTCCTGCTCCAAGACTTATTCCCCTCCCGCAAGCCAAACACTTTTATCCCAACAGAGACCCTCCTCAAACACCTCATTCCAAGCTCCACTCCAGAGCTCACAGCTCCAGCTAGAGCCTTCATCACTGAGTGCCTCATCCCTGATACCCCTCCTGCCCTCCAAACCCTTTGGTCCCAGATTGGAACACCCTCCTGTATCCCAAACTCCTCACCTACTGTCTGCACCCCCAGCCAAATTCCACACCCCAGCTTGGAGCCCCTCCTGCTTCTTGAACCTCTCATTTCTGGCCCTGCCCCAGAACCCACACTCCCTCCAGCCCAGGGTCTGTATCACTTCCCACACACCAACCTCCTGCCTCAGCCCAGAGCCCCTTTCCATACACAAAGCTTTCAGTTGACCCCCATCTGAAGCCTCCTCCTGTATCCAAAATCCCTCATTGCTGGCCCCACCCCAGAGCCCTCACCCCCAGCCAGATCCCTCAGCCCAGCCCCTCACATCCCAACCCCCTGCATCAGTCCGGAGTCCCTTCCTGCATCCTTAACTTCTCATTTCTTGTCCCACTGCAGAGCCTGCACCCTCATCTGGAGCCCTCACCTCCCCTTCACATCCCAAACCCCTTAACCAGCCCAGTGAAAATGAGCAAGTGAGTGAGTTGGGGAGAATGAGCGACTGGGGAGGGGGATGGAGTGAACAAGGAATAGGTTCTTAGAGAAGGGGCAGGGAGGGGTGTTTGGTTCTGTGCAAGTAGAAAGTTGGCATCTCTAGCCCACGTACAGATATAGCAGACAAGCTCCTGGGTAAATTGCTGGAGTTTCGTGTTCTCCAGCACCCTAACATGCTCGTGCACATAAACTTTCCTTGGATGACAGCACTCTGTCTCAGAAGTAACTTCAGCAGAATATTCAATGGCCTATATTAATCTGCCATTCCTTGTTATCCAAAATTATCCACGGCAGTCATGAGGGATCCTTCTGCCTCAGGCAGATCAGGTTTCTAAGCTTGGCACATCATCTAGCTTCAAACTGGCCTGAGAGGCAGTCACTCTTCTGGAGCCTGTGACAGGAAGTTGACTTCACTGTAGTAGCCTTGGATGGAGTGGACTGGCCTGAGAACAGGGGGTAGTGGGGAATGCCTGGCAGGGAGCTCTACCCCTAGGTACTTCAATAACTTCCTGACATGGAGCTGAAGGGTAAGTGGCATAAAGGGAAGTGAAATGACTTTGCTCTTGTGCGCAGCTAGCATCTGTCACCTTGCACAGATTACACAGCTCAGAAAGCTGCAGAAACTCCAAGCTAGACAGGGCCCTCTGGGATTTAGGGGATTGTTAGCATTATTGAGAGTACGTTCATTGGTCCAGAGAGAATATAACCTTTAGATTACATCACTCAGTGTGTGAGTCAGCGTATTAAATATGTTTCCTGTCTACAGCACATGACTCGGCACATGGATGCAAAAATATGTTCAACATAAATGAATCTGGCTTATTATGTTCAGTATATAAGCACAGAAAAAGTATAAACCTAGGTGTGTTGCAAATTGAATGTAAATAAGCAAATTCATTTCATGTAATTGGATTTCCATTTTTTTAACACACCTAGTTCCTAGACTCTTGGTATTAAGCCAGAGCAAAGCCTCAGAAGCGCGGGACCCCGCCACGGCTGCGGGTTTGCTCGCGGTGCCCCTGGTCTGCTGGGGACCGTCTCCAGCAGACCAGGGGCACCGCGAGCAAACCCGCTGGGGCTGCTGCTTTGCTCCCGATGCCCCTGGTCTGCTGGAGACGGTCCCCAGCAGACCAGGGGCACCGGGAGCAGCTTTTCTCGCCCCGGAGGTCAAGGTGGCTGACCGCTGCCTGTGAGCTCCGGGGCGAAAAAGTCCCGTTCGTAAGTGCGGATCCGACATAAGTCGGATCCGCGTAAGTCGGGGACTGCCTGTTTATTTGACATGGGGATGGTTTCAGAGGTTGCTAGTTGTATTTGCTAGATAAAACTCTGATCTTATGAACTTAATGTCATATATGTGCTTACATTAGAAGATTTACCTGGTGCTGCTCAGATCCTTAACTCAATTTTTGTTTTTTGGGGAAATAAGCGCATTGAAAAAAATGATCTGCTTTTTCAAAAGATAGCTTCCATTCAGTGTGGATGCTATCTTGCATTTAAGCTGTGATTACTATGGATGGTGTGGCCACCAGGTCACCTGTGCTTTTTCCTCTTTCCTCTTCTTTTGAAAGAACTCCGTCTTCTCCATCCAAACATACCTTTTTCCGAAAGAGCTCTTTCGGAAAAAGGCTTCTTCCTCATAGAAAGAGGTTTACCAATGTCAGAAAAAACCCTCTGTTCTTTCGATTTTTTTTTCCCAAAAGAACGCAATTGCAGTGTGGATGTAAGTGAAGTTTTTTTTTGAAATAAAGACGTTTTTCTGAAAAAAAAACTCTGTAGCGTAGGCATGCCCTTAGAGACTAACAAATATAGACAGTATCATGAACTTTCGTGGGCAAAACCCACTTCCTCAGATTAGCAGAGTGGAGAGAAAAGGAGGAGTGTCTCACAATTTATAAGAGAAAAGAGGGAAGAGGGGAAGAAAAGTACCTGTAGTGCTGGTGATAATGTGGCTGAGTGGGCTGGAAGTGTCCTGTGATAATAGTTACATTTAATTTTATATATGAAAGTTGCTCAAAATATGATATGCCTGTGAATGCACTTGAAAGACATGACTAGACATGATCAGAAGGGGAACTGTTAAACCCAGCAGTTGCTTCCTCCCCTGCACCACCATAGTCTGTTTGTTCATCTGATAATGGGAGAGGCTAGGCTGTCAAGAGAAGAGAGAGTTTTTTTCATACAAGCCTCAGCATGAAACCTGACAGCATTTTGTAAATTCAGCACCACACAAAAGTTAGTCCTGCCTTTCATTAGATTACATATTTTAAAGTTTGCAGCAAAAAGTCACAGCTTGCCTAGTAAAAGCTTTCTGCATTTCTGCATGCAGGCTCTTTGCTTCTACAGAGAAAAAGGATCATTTAATGTTCATGCACTGGACTTAGAGTCAAGAAATCAGGGGTTAGTTTAGGGATGTTAATTGGCATTTAATCAGCTAATCGACTAGTCAATAGAATTTCCATTGGCTAGTCGATTAATTGATAAGGGGGGAAACTGCAGAGCCACATGGAGCTAACCGGTAGCTAATCCCACTGTGGTTCTGCCTTTTAAATGTATTAAGAGCTACTAGTCTGTTAATACATTTAAAAGGCTGAAGCACAGTGGTGGGGGACCGGGCGTGAACCAGGAATCAGCTGTCCAAGCTCGTGCCTAGTCCGCACCACTGCGCTTTAGCCTTTTTAATGTATTAAGAGCCTGGAGGCTATTAATATATTTAAAAAGCACAAGCGCATTGGGAGGGACTGGGCACAAGCCAGGAATCAGCACAAGCCCAGTCCCCTGCTATGTTTCTGCCTCCCCTCTCCCCCCTCCCCTCGCCTCAAGATGATGCTGGGGAGGAACTGGCTTTTAAGCCAGCTCCTCCCAGCACCAGCTCCTGCTCTCCCCACTTGCTGCCTCTTTCTGATAGAGGCAGCAAGGGGGAAGGGAAGTGACTAGTAGAGTCACTAGTCAACTATCCCATATGCTTATCAGATAGTCGAGTCACTAGTCATCATATGCTTATCAGATAGTCAACTAATTTGGTGTTTCTCAACCCGTGGTACACATATCCTTAGGGGTATGTGAGAGCAGTCGGGGGGAACCTCAACATAAGTGAAATTTGGCAAAAAATGCCCGGGATTTTGCCCTGCAAAGGGCATTGGGGAGGGGATGGCAACACGTGCCTGTTAAATCGAATGTATGGAGCCGCGCACCTGGAAGTTAACAGCCACTCTGTGCACACGCCCCAGTGCCTGGTGGGAAAAGCTCGTGGCTGTGGGGCTCTGGTGAGACCCAAGGCATTTCCAAGTTGGGGGGCGGATTTTGGCAGGGAGAAAAAAAATCACTTCCATGGCCGCCTCTCCTAGTTTGTTTCCTCTCCAGCATCAGTGGTGTAGCAAGGGCAGGATGGGGTGCCAGTTGCCCCCAGGCACCACACTAGGGGGGCACTGGCCTGGGGTGGGAGTGCATTGGTGGGCCACTTTCTCCCTGCAGACAAGCCACCAAGGTAGGGCCAGGCAGTGGGAGCAGGCACTTCAAAGGGAGGGTTATCATATGTCTGGTGACTGGCTCCAGGGGAGAGGAGGGGCATTGGGTTAGAGCGGAGGGGTTGGGTGCATTGGGTTGGAGCGGGGTGCCTGGCTCTGGGAGTACTTATAATTTTTTTTTTAATAGGGGTACTTTATATATATATAAAAGGTTGAGAAACACTGGACTAGTTGCTTACATCCCTAGTTTAGTTCCATTCTTTGCCATAGACTTCCTGTGTGGCCTTTAGCAAGTTACTTAAAGCTTGATCAAAAGCTCATTGAAGTAATTGGAAAGACTCCACTTACTTTGTGGTGTTCGGAAGCTAATCCCTCTATGTCTCAGTTTTCCATTTATAAAGTGAGAACTATAATACTCCGTTTCTCCCATACTTTGTTTTCGGTTGTAAACTTATCAGAGAAGGTCTTGCCTCTAACTCTGTGTTTGTACAGAACAAAGCACAATGGGGCCCTGACCTATATCTGGGCCATTATATACTACTGAAGTAAAACTCATAATACATAATCCAGCACTCATCCATGGTCTGGAATGATTTTAGTTAGTCAGACATCCTCTTATCATGAGTGTGGCCAAGTTTCCTGCAGTCCTATAAAGTTTTTTTATAGGCACCAGTCCTGGTTCTCAGTATTCAGTGCTGTTACTTAGCTCTAATTTACCCCTAAGGCTACATCTAGACTGCAAGCCTCTTTCGAAAAAGAGTGTCTAGACTACAACCAGTACTTTCGAAAAAACAAGCTGTTTTTTCAGAGAGCATCCAGGCAGTCTGGATGCTCGCTTTCAAAAAAGCACCGTTTGCATTACATAGCGCCTTTTTTTGAAAGAGCACTTTTTTGAAAAAACTGCCGCGTTGTTTCAATTTACTCTTGAAAGAATGCGGCAGCAGTCTAGATGCAGGGGAAGTTTTTTCGAAAAAAGGCCACATTTTTTGAAAAAAACCCTGTAGTTAGACCCACTGCTTTTAAGAGCCCAGCAAGCAGTGAAAGTATTGGTAATGCTGCTAGACAATATTGACCTCCTGTGGTTCAGCAAATTCTCTGGTTCCGCACTAGTCAGGTCCCAAGGGTTCTAGACTAAAGAGTTTCAACCTGCATTAATATGCAATAACTCTGTCTTGGTCATCTTTTAACAAACTGAAATGGTGCTGGAAGAAGCTCAATTCTGGGAACTTGTTACTTTGTACAGACTTGTCAGAAATGGACTAAACAATGCACTCAAGAAATGCAGGCAGACTTCTCTGTAAGGCTTGATTTGAATATTTATTTACTGAGGTGTTACCTGGCAAGTTGGGCATTGCCACTATGACAGCAATCTTTCAATAAAATACACCTTTACACGTTGTGCAGAGTTTGGGAAGCATCCAAAAATAGAGCAATTAGTCTTGTCAATTATATATTAGTCTGAATTCTACATAAACATCACCATGGTCTTGGCATTTCCACATAGAACAAATGTGCTAAGATTTACAGATTTCCTTGTGCTTTGCCATCAGCCTGTCTAGTTTTTCATACAGCTGCCCATGCCTAGGGGCTGGCCCCAACACCAACTCTCCCAGCCCTGGGTCCTGGCCTCCAGGCAGCCCTCCGGGATCCCTCCCGTTCCCATGTCCCCACCTCCAGCGGCCCCTCTAAGGTCCCACTGGCCCCACTGACTACAGACCCCAGCCCTAGAAGCCACTCTGCTGCTTCAGGTCCTGCCACCAGCCCTGGGCTCCACACCTGTGGCTGGGTTGCCAACTGTCTTGAACCTGACGCCATTAGCAGCAATGACATCCAATCCATCTGGTCCAGGAGAGTTGGCAGCTCTAGGTGTGACCCCAGCCTGGGGTGCTGAGGGGTGTGAAAAGGTTTTTTGGGGGGTGCGCAGCTCAGCTGCCCCACCCTAAAAATAGTTCCTGTGCCACCATTGTCATCTGATCACTCAGATTATAATAAATAGCCCTTTGCACATCTTTAGCGCCTCCCACCTGAGTAACACATTGTGCTTTTAACTCTATAGACTAACTACACTGTAGAGATAAATTAGTAGTATCCCCAATTTACAAAGTAGAAAACAAATTGTACAATAGTGCACACGGAACGCTGCAGGGCTGCCAGGCTCTACTGTAGCATTAGTTGCTATTGAATTTCAATAGATGCAGCTATGGTGTGAGCTCTTCAGAACACAGATGTCCTCTAGCATGTGTCAGTGAAGTATTCTGCTTCTCTATGGAATGATTGCGTTCATGTGAACAGTGTCATTTTTAGAAGGTAAACAGGTTTTAATGTGTATTCTCTGAGAACTCAGTTACCTGTGCTTCATCTGAAAGGAATTAACAGGTGAGAAGCTTGTGGGATGACTCTATCTTCGCCGTTCACAGTTACTCATTGCCCGTGGGGGATTTTAGAATCCAAATTTGCATCCATTTTAGGGTTATTCTTACAGGTCCAAAGTCTGTGTTCAAACCCATTTGCAGGGTTGCCTCTTGGGTGTAGCTTCTGATGGCACAATAAGGTGTTGAGTAAATGAATTAGCCACTCTGTTGCAGCAACGTTATCCATCCAGCCTCCAGCTGAGAAAGAAGGCACTCTGTAACAAGATGGTGTGCTGTTTGTTCTTGAGCTCCACATGAGCAAGACAGGAGCCAGAGCTGGCCCAAGCTACAGGCTAACCAGGCTACCGCCCAGGGCGCCCCATTGTAGGGGACGCCGCTTGGGGCTGCCGGGCAAGGGTGGCACCACACATGCTCTGCGCGCCCGGGGTGGGGCCACACATGCGCCGGGCGCCCGGGGGCAGGGGCAGGGCCACGCATACGTCACACTCCCAGGGGTGGCGCCACGCTTCCAGGGCCTGGGGCGCACAAATGGCTCGAGCTGGCCCTGACAGGAGCTACCAGGACCAGAGTTAAGCCGCCCATGATGGCAGTGCATTCTTTTGTAACAAAGAAGGATCTTTCAGTTCATATGGCTGTTGTGAGGGGCATAGAAGAGGGGGTCCAGGCATAGGCGACTCGTAGGGGGACATGAGGAATCAGATGCTCGGAATGCTGTGGGCAGGAGGGACAAGGGACTGGCCAGAAGCTGGCTGGGATGGGAGGAGGGGGTTTGGTGCCCACAGCAGAGGTCCAGCCCTACCCTGCACTCTTTAGCAGTATTGGGGCAAGCAAAGCAACAGTTCCAGCTTGCTGCATCCTTCTGGCCGTGGCAAGAAGTGGAGTGATGCAGCTGGGGGAGGAAAGCAAGATGGGGCTGTGTTGCTCTGCTTGCCCCACCGCTGCTGGTGAGTGCAGGAAGGAGTGTGTGATGGCCCGCAGCCACCTGTGCCAGACCCCTAGCTTCACTGATCCGCCAGACGGAATTGCTTGGGGGTAGAGCAGAGCAGTGGAGGGGAGAGATGGGTCTTGGGATACCAGGGGGTTGTCCTGGCCCTTCCCAAGCTGGGTGGGGGAGTCACGTGGCTGGTGGCTCCCCTTGCCACCCTTCACCAGTTGCCTCTGGATCCAGGAGAAACTAGGGGGAGACATCTGAGTTGTCTGTCTGTCTGCCAAGAAATGCACCATCTATCCAAAATAGAGCCCCTACCATCTGCTGTCACAGACCCTTAGCAAGGTTGTATCTGAAGTACAATCTGAGAGGTGAGGCTATTTCTGAAAAGGGGTCATTTGATATTAGCTGATGTTTATGATGTGGCTTTAAGCTGTCCTGAGAGTTGGGAGCACAAGTCATATGGCCAGGGCGCTGCTTTCACTCCTAATTGCTGGGGGATGCTCTGCTAGTCTGGATTAGAATGGAGTTGTCTGAAGCAGTGAAAATGGGCAGTTAGAGTAAGTGCATGTGGGGAACTCACTCTTCAGACAGGCCTAAAGTTCAGATAAACTTGTAATGCACCATGCTTTGAGTCAGCTCAATGGATGCTTAGTTCCTCCCTCTCATTTTTAAAGTTGATTATTATTGGCTGCTGGCAAGCAATCTGGAGAATTTCTCATGGCCCTGTATATGTCTGTCTGTCTGATGCAATCAGACCCGGATACTTGGTGCTTCCTTTGTGATTGTGAACTCTGACTTGACATGACATCTCCTGACAGGATGCAAAGTGGCAGAACCCAGTGCAAAGTCAGGAGCTCTGTCTACAAATTGACCTACACTCTGTCCCGCTAAGCATTACAGTTAAGATAAAAGAAGAAGCACAGCAAAAGGACGTGCAGGACCAATTCAGCAATAATTTGGACTGCATGCTTGAAATTCATAGATTAGAAACCTTTCTTTTGATTTATGGACATACTTAAGAGGCACAGGAATAATTCCCAGAACAAGTTAACATTAGTTTGGGCTGTGTGTTTTCCAAATGTATCCCTCTTATATGCATTTGCATTGGGTATTTGACATTGTATTGCCGTTAGCTTTTGGCATCAGCTGTTTTCTTGATAGCTGAGGATTTGGTCATATTTAATTGAGCCTGAAATCAGAGATAAGCAGCCTATATTCTTTCCTTTTCATTTTATTTCTTTAAAAGGCCATTTTAGTGAAACAAAGACCTTACACAGTCAGGGAAAGGTGAAACTCATCCTTTTGGTTTGTTTTTCTTCGCTCCTATGGGGTAGCACAGAAAAGGTGTTGCTATCAGTTTTAAATAGTTAGTTGATGTAGACGTCTTGATGATCAATCTCATCTGATCATAATTCAGAGAATAATCTCATTGTTCCCTTCTAAGATATTTTTCTCACAGATGTTGAATCTTCTGGTGTCTGGTGAATTACCATTAGAGGAATCAGAGAACCACAGTGAGTCAGATACTCTTTACTAGACCAACTTCTGTTGTTGAGAGAGACCATAGGAAGACCTCTGTGTGATCTTGAAAACTTGTCTTTCTCACCATTAGGAGATGATCCAATGAAAGACAGTAACTCACCCGCCCTTCCCCCCCCCCCCCCCAACCGTTTCACTAATATACTGGGACCAGCTTGGTTAGTACAATGATGCAAAGAACAATTAGCTGAATCGGGCAGCCGTCATGGTTTTGTGCATAAGAAGGAACCCTGGGATGTAAAAAGCCTAAAAAATATAAATCGAAAGAAGAAAGTGAATCCACATTTAAGGTTGACACACAAGGCCACATTCTGATGCAACTCCATTGACTGAAAAGGAATTGCACCATGAGGGACATTCTGTGCTGGGCCTCCTTGAGGCATGGCACAAAAAGTGCAGCTCCCAGGGAGTGAAAGGTAGGAGATGGCTTTATGTTATCCTTGCATCCTCCATCTTCTGGACTGCTCCAGGGCAGTGTGTAAAGGAAATGAAACAGCACATAATGTAAGTACTTTATGATATCCCTCCACACCTGCAAGGCTGCCCATGGGTTGCTCCACAACAACAAAGAATCTCCATAGCAGCACACAGTATGGGGGTGTCTCTCCTGCCTCTGTGCCCCACGCAGAGCATACTTCTGGGTATTAGGACTGGTGAGGAGGCTTTCATGGTGCCTTCTCTGGGAAAATTCTGGGCAGCAAAGAGATTTTTACATGGAGAGAACATAGCAGGAAGGAGAATCCAGGAGTCTAATTCCCAGGCTAATTTCTCCCTGATTTGCTCTGAAAGAAAATGAAAACCTTGGCTATATTCCAAATCCACCAGGCTGCATCATCAAATAGCTTCCTTCAGAGCCAATCAAGTCAAGATTCACTATTGTACTAGAGACTAGGATTGCCAGATGGTTTCAACAAAAATACTGGACACACTTGACTTTACATCACAATCTATATTACATCTGATTGAGAAAATACTGGACAGTTCTATTTACTCAATTATAGTTTCTCAGTTTTTTTCCCTGAACAGAAAGCTCAAATACTGGACTGTTCGATTAAAAACTGGACACCTGGCAACTCTACTAGAGACATGTTTCATACTTCCAGTCTAGGGAAATGTGTGTCTCAAATATATACACTCTAATTCTTTGTCCAAGCATGTCTCCTGTTCAAAAGTACATATGAATTTGAAAGCTATTAAATGTTTTAATATTGTAATTGTCTGGCTGTCTTCCATGCTTGCATGGACCCCAATTTCAGCTGTATCTAAGCCCATCACAATCTTGTATTTATCCTTATTTCCCTACCAGGGAGTGGTGTTAGGCATTTTACAAATGGGGACCCAAGGCTCAGAGTAAGGGACTTGCCCAAGGTCACACAGGAAGTCTGCAGCACAATAGGGAATGTTGTGACATTTTGTTATTCGTTAAGCATTGAAATGATGTGCTGTAAAACTCAGAAGACATGGTTTGTTTTGCCTCTACTGAAGAGCACCTGTTTTTATGACCAGGAGTTAAACATTTTTTGTCTTCGAAGTGCTTTACAAAGGTGGTAAGTGTTAACCCCATCCTACAGTCAGGGAAAGTGCATCAGAGAGGTGTTATTTGCCCAGAGTGTCAGGGCTGGGTCCTATTGAGGCTGAAGGTCAGAGATCAGTCCAGGACCAGGTCAGGTCAAAACCAGAAACCAGAGTCCGTGGGTGCCAATTCTGTGGTTTGTCCAGGGCCAGAGCACCCACAGAAAAAAAATTAGTGGGTTCTTAGTACCCACCAGTAGCCAGCTCTCCCCCCGCTTCCCCCTCACAAGCTTCCGGCTCACTGGCAGCCCTACATGTCAACTCCTCCCCCTCCCTTCCAGCATCTCCTGCCCACCACAATCAGCTGTTCCCCAGAGTGCAGACAACATGGGGGGCAGGGCCAGACGGAGGCATGGGCGAGCCAGGCAGCTGCCCAGGGCACCAACCGATGGGGGGCGCCTGATGGTAGCTGTAAGGGGCGTGCGGTGTCCCTTAGAGCTGCCATCAGATGCCGCATGCCCAGCTCCTGCAGCGCTGGCCCACCCACATCCCCACGGCACCAGCCGGCAGCGCCCTTTTCCCCATGGCCATGGGGCCCTACACAGCCTTGCGCGCGTGCCAGCAGCAACAGCTGGGCCGCACTGGGCCGTGCTTGTGCCGTGCGCCCTAAGGGCGGGCCCCAGACTGCGCGCCAGCAGCCACAGCCGGGTCGCGCATGCACCCCGGGGGTGGGCCTGCGCATCATAGGGGGGTGAGCACACTCCCCATGGGCAGGCCTGCACATGTGCCATGTGCCTGGCAGCGGAGCCTCGCGCCCATGCCTGGGGCGCCAGAATACCTTGGGCCGGCCCTGCTGGGGGTAGGTGGAGGAGCAGGGATGGTGTGTGCTTGGAGAAGGGGGCAGAGCAAGTGTAACCTACACACCTTCTCGGTGTGGTGTACTGTCCCATTTAGTAGCACTGAGACCACTAACTGCGGGTATGTCTACACTACCCCCCTAGTTCGAACTAGGGGGGTAATGTATGCATACCGAACTTGCTAATGAAGCCCGGGATTTGAATTTCCCGGGCTTCATTAGCATAAAGCCGGCGCCGCCATTTTTAAAAGCCGGCTAGTGCGAACCCCGTGCTGCGCGGCTACACGCGGCACGGACTAGATAAATTCGGATTAGGAAGCCTAATCCGAACTATCTAGTCCGTGCCGCGTGTAGCCGCGCGGCACGGGGTTCGCACTAGCCGGCTTTTAAAAATGGCGGCGCCGGCTTTATGCTAATGAAGCCCGGGAAATTCAAATCCCGGGCTTCATTAGCAAGTTCGGTATGCATACATTACCCCCCTAGTTCGAACTAGGGGGGTAGTGTAGACATATCCTCAGTTCTTCCTGATAGCAACCTACCCGAGCCTCTGGTGGTAAGAAAGAAGTGGAGCCTGTCTTCATCCCTGCTTGATTACAGGCCCGTGGGTTCTTACACAAAGACACCGGCATCAGAACCAGAATTAATACTGGAACAATTCTTCATCCAGACCTCAGAGAACTAAACTATTACACTCCACTAATACATCCTGTTTGCTGAACAAATTACATGTTACACCTGTTTACACTGGTAAATATGTTTCCCAAACAGAAATTCTATAGTATAGGTAGTTAACAAATGTGCTATGCTATCAACTACTTATTTTAACTGAATTTCTGCTCATCAAAGGTCTATTGAGTTTAATGAAATCTAGATCTCTCCTCACATTACAGCGTATTGCATTATGTCATAAGAATCAATACATATAACAAGAAAACAGTACCAGAACACACTTGCATTTTTATTTATAAGTTCAATTTGCAAATACTGAGTTTAAATTACAGTTTGTGTTTATGATCAGCCCCTGGGATTCTCAGTTAACATTCTTTTTATTAAGTCTATTCCTGGTAAAGGTCACACCCATTGTCTAATTACATGGATGTTGTGAAATAGCTAGAGCTGTAATTATAATTTTGTTTTCTATCCCCAAAAGAAAATAAACCTACAGTACCACACCATCCAGCTTTCCAAACAACCAGGGGTGGCCAGAGACATCAGGGAGTAGCTATGCAAAACTGACATGCTGAGCATGCTCAGAGCCAATTTACAGAAGCAGGTAAAGATCATATTGTACCTGACTCAAAATATGAAAGGCAATGTTTGTGCTGCCTATACTGAAGGGCTTCCTATGCAAACAATTAGGCATTATTGTATGGCTTGATCACATGTAAATCTCACACACATACTAAAATAGTACAACTGTGCAAAGGCTTTGGTTCACCTTTCCAAATAACCCTGGCAGAATACAATAGTGCTATTCTAATTTGGGCTGAGATTAAATCTGAGTACTTCATATCAGACTTTTCCTTTCATTGAATGTCAACAATAAAATCTCCCTACGAAACACTTTCCTGTTTCACTTAGTTACGGGCTCTAACATTTCACTTGCTCAATTTTTTATGAACACACCCGAATCAAAAGATACATTTAATATAGTGTAGTTTGAACAGCTAATACGTGTGTGAAAACTCACCTTCCCCAACCAGTACAGAGTTGGGAAAAATGCCTGTATTGTACATTTTAGAGTAAGTTTTCTAAGTTTGGGCCAGATTCTGATCTCCTTTATATCTGTTTCTGGCCAGAGTAATTCCACTGATTTCTGTAGTCCAGATTTACAGAACTGCACACAAGTTCAAAATGTGGCCCTGAGGCTTTTGCTTTTTGAAGACATCTTGCAGCAATAGGATAGAATTCTGTTCCAACAGTTTTGCTGTTTCTTTCTCTCTCACCATCTCCAGCCAACTGCTACCTTGGAAAGCTTTTGCCTACTTAGAAAATTAGATACTTGAAAGAGTAACAAAAACATTCCCCTTGAAAGGGTCTCCTGACCTACTGCTTTTCACAAGGCATTAACTGGGAGAGTCTCAGACTTTTGCTTCTTCAGGAAACAGCTTGCCTAGTTCAAAGGGTGGGGTCCTCTTTAATTTCTATATAAACACGTGGGTGGGGTGTGGGGAATGGACACAAATGATAAAAGACAACTTTAACCCTCTAAGTCTAAACCTCAAGATCAGTGAAAATCACTTATAACACAGTCATTTGGTGAGTTTTTACTTTGTACAAAACATTTTAGATGGTGTCAGTCATTGTTTTAAAATGCAGTTCACTTTGTTAATCTCTTTGATGCAAAGAGAGAAGGAACTTTCAGAGTTGTTATAATCTGTAAATTATTAGGTCCTGAGTGGTTCTGGTAGGACACAAGCTTATACATTGAAAGAGCTCTGTCGCCTTCCCCCTCCCTTGGAAGCTAGACCATATCAAAATTTTTGCAAAGGCATTCCTGCTACTATTGTGCTGCAAATCCTGTCTGATCCGACCTTCAAATATTTATGTAAACTGAAATATGTCTGGAAAGAAGTCAAAACAAAACAAATATGCCACACAATCTCATTACAGTATGTCCCTCCCTCTTCATTTACATTCATGCTAAACCCTCTCCAACTGGCTCCCAACTGTTAGGGGTGGTTAATTAGTGATAATTGCAGAGAGTATTTCTTTGAGTGCAGTGATGGCCTCATGTCTTGCCAAACAACAATTTAGTGTGCAGCTTTCAGCAGTTGTAAAATGCATTAGCAGCATTTTCTTTCTTTGTTTTTTATCATGGAAAATAAGTGCAGTAGGTTTAGGCTTCTTATTACTTGTTGGTACCACTGGTGCTTTTCTAAAAAGAGCCAGAAGTTAGAAATGTTGCGGTTTTATTTCTAAATTAAAATATAAAGTTAGTAATTCAGCCATAATGAGACCAATTTGTTCTCTCTCTCTCTTCTCTCTCAGTGCACATGAGTATGTGAACTAAGATTGATTAGAAAATGTAGCCACCTGCAGAACACATTTTGGATCACTTGCCAATCTGCTCCTGCAGAGCATGGTTGTAATATGATTCAAGTTAGCATACAAAGGAAACTAGGGTTTATTGAGCAGTGTGAAGGATTTATGAGAAATATACTGAATTCCCATCTGACTCCTATTGAGGGTTAGAACCCTGTCCTGCACGATGAATGGCTGTAGGTTCATCGTCTACAGTGCTTGAGTGCTCGCCTCATAGCAGCTTGTCTGTTCATTGCAGGATCGGTTCCTTTGATATGTAGGGGGAAGCTCTATTCCAAGTCAATGGGAGAGGAAAAGATTTTGTCCACTGTCCCAGCCCCTGCCTCATTCTGACACTGTAATTATGGGCATGGGCTAGGACTGTGCCACAAGGGGCCAAGGGAGGATTTTCCCAGTGTAAGCACCTCACAAGCCTTGGGACAGCGGGAGAGGCCACTCCATAGCGCACACACAAGTTCTGGACCATTTCATGCTGAGGTGCATCTCATAGGCAGATCCATAGCCCAGAATCCCAAGACTGTGTCACCAACAGCATTGTATGTGACGAGAAAGTGGGAAGAAATGGTGGAGATTTTCTCTTATCTTGGGGTTGTTGTTGTTTTTTTTTTTTTTTGCCGTATTCAAGGATTTGAGTGTTGATTTCTACAGTGTTTCAGGTCCGGATGCAAATTTAAGTATAACTTAAACATAATTAAACATTTTAATTAATGTTCTTGTTTTCAAATCTCTTTGTGTTTTGTATGAAAAAGTGTATCTGAAACA
Organism: Pelodiscus sinensis; assembly: GCF_049634645.1. Classification (NCBI taxonomy): domain Eukaryota; kingdom Metazoa; phylum Chordata; order Testudines; family Trionychidae; genus Pelodiscus; species Pelodiscus sinensis. The sequence continues at coordinate 96,118,363 of NC_134716.1, forward strand.
ACAAACCAAAATATAATAACCATCAAAAAAATAATACACAACCTTTCAATATGTGAATTAAATCATTACACTTTGGGGAAGTTGATGTTTTTCCACTTTTTAAAAGTGCATCAGTCCTTTGTGAGAACAGTTTCTTCCAAAACAACAAGTAGTCCTGTGCACCTTAGGGCATGTGTACACTGGGGAGTTATTTTGAAATAATTCCCCTTATTTTGAAATAACTATGCAAGTATTTACATAGCTATCCTGTTATTTCAAAATAATTTTGAAATAACAGGTGGCTTATTTTGGCATTTGTAAACCTCATTTCACAAGGAATAATGCCTCTTCCGAAATAGCTATTTCGGAACAGCAGTAGTGTTGATGCTCCACTGCTGCTGTTTTGAAACAGCTCCTCTCATGCTCCTCCCTCAGTGCTTCCTCGGGCTGTAAATCGAGGTAGCACGTTCACAATAGAATAGCCTGCCTCGGACTAATTTCGGGTATGTCTACACTACCCCGCTAGTTCGAACTAGCGGGTTAATGTATGCATACCGCACTTGCTAATGAAGCCCGGGATTTGAATTTCCCGGGCTTCATTAGCATAAGCGGGGAGCCGCCATTTTTAAATCCCCGATGCTTCGAACCCCGTGCAGCGCGGCTACACGGGGCTCGAACTAGGTAGTTCGGACTAGGTTCCTATTCCGAACTACCGTTACTCCTCGTGAAACGAGGTGTACCGGTAGTTCGGAATAGGCACCCTAGTCCGAACTACCTAGTTCGAGCCCCGTGTAGCCGCGCTGCACGGGGTTCGAAGCAGCGGGGATTTAAAAATGGCGGCTCCCCGCTTATGCTAATGAAGCCCGGGAATTCAAATCCCGGGCTTCATTAGCAAGTGCGGTATGCATACATTACCCCGCTAGTTCGAACCAGCGGGGTAGTGTAGACATACCCTTCCAGGTTTCCCTGTAGTGTAAATGCGCTATTTCAAAATAAGCTATTTCAGAGTATTTCTTCCAGAATAGCTTATTCCGAAATAATCATGCCGTGTAGATGTAACTGAAGAGGAATAAGCTTATTTCAAAATAGTTATTTTCACAGTTATTATTTCAAAATCACTTATTTCAAAATGAACTGGTAGTGTAGACATAGCCTTCGAGACTAACAACATCCAAAAGCATTTTAAGTGACCTTGTATGGTTATAGCAACTATCTGAGGCCTTACCAATGTAACAGGGTCCATTATTTTTTATGTCAGGAGATTTTCAGCCATTTTCATTGAAATAACAGCATTTAAAATGTGAGCTAACATCTAGTCTTGCATATTTGTCATGATGACTCCCTAGAAGTTCTGGGTTATTTAGCTATCGATCAATTGCAAGTGTAGACAAAGCCCTGTGACTCCATTTGAACAAATACATTATTTTTCACTATTCACATTATTTTGAACCTCTCTTTACCCATAGTGCTGAGCATGAACTTATTTTTTCCATGCAGAGATTTCTATTTGTGCAGTGTAATGCCAGAGGTCAACAAGGCAGTGTTGCAGTGTCGTACCTTCTGAGGCTTCGAAATAGCCATGTACTTTCTCTTTGATTTTGTCACAGTTTGCAAGCCCTTTTTCTTGAAGCCTATTAACTCCAAGATATCTTAAAGTTATTTTAACACAGGGCTAGCAGGTCTACAATTCAGACAATGTTGCCCAGTTTGCAGTCATACTGGGTTCCATCATACCAGGTGCAGCTGTAATACTAATTTGATATTTATGGCTCATGCACTGGAATACATGGTGTTTCATGCAGCTTGAGAGCTCCATAGTGAGAACTTCAGTCTTTGAGGAATCAAGATGGTCTCCTTCCTTTGGTCTAGGTTGGACATTACAGGCTTTCCTCTAATTCTGCTTAACAGGAAGCCTCCATCCACTCTTTCCTTTTACAGATATACTCAGTGGCTGTGTCTAGACTGGCAAGTTTTTCCGCAAAATCAGCTGCTTTTTCAGAAAAACTTGCCAGCTGTCTACACTGGCCGCTTGAATTTCCGCAAGAACACTGACTTCCTACTGTCTGAAATCAGTGCTTCTTGCGGAAATACTATGCTGCTCCTGTTCGGGAACAAGTCCTTTTGCACAAAAGGACCAGTGTAGACAGCTCAGATTTGTTTCGCACAAAAAAGCCCCGATCGCGAAAATGGTGATCGGGGCTTTTTTGCGGAAAAGCGCATCTAGATTGGCACAGATGCTTTTCCGCAAAAAGTGCTTTTGCGGAAAAGCGTCCGTGCCAATCTAGACGCTCTTTTCCACAAATGCTTTTAACGGAAAACTTTTTCGTTAAAGCATTTGCGGAAAACCATGCCAGTCTAGACGTAGCCAGTAGGTCTGAACACTTTCCATATCCTTGCACCCAACATCCTTTTTCCAGTTGGCAGGATATGGGAGCTTGAGACAGCTGGGAAGGAAGAAGTAACCTACTGAACCTCATGCCTTGCATTAGGTCTCTGATTTGCTTGGAGTGGCCCGGAGTAGAGTTGGTCCAACTATTCCCTGAGAAGAAAGATGCTCCACTGCTGGGAGGGAGAAAAGATCTCTTAGCTCTTCTGGTCCATCTTGCTGCCACTGCAAGATTATTCAGTTGGCACCCGTAGTATTTTATCCAGTCTAGTTTTAGATATCCTAAGCAATGGGGATCCCACCTCAGGTCCCAGGGGATACTGAAGTAATTAAGGAATTAATCTTAAAACATTTGGAAGACAATGAGGTGATAGGTAACAGCCAACATCAATTTGTAAAGAACAAATCATGTCAAACCAATCTGATAGCTTTGTTTGGTAACAAGACTTATGGATAAGGGAGAATCAGTGGATGTAGCATACTTAGACTTCAGTATGGCATTTGACATGGTTTTGCATAACCTTCTTATCAATAAACTAGGGAAATACAACCTAGATAGGGCTACAGTATGGTGGGTGCATAACTGGCTGGATAACAGATCTCAGAGAGTAGTTATTAATGGTTCACAGTCATGCATAACAGGTGGCGTTCTGCAGGGGTCTGTTTTGGAACTGGTTCTGTTCAACAATTTAGATATTGGCATAGAGAGTATGCTTATTAAGTTTACAAATGACACAAATCTGGGAGGGTTTGCAAGTGATTTGGAGGATAGGGTCATAATTCAAAATGATCTGGAGAAACTGGAGAAATGGTCTGAGGTAAACAGGATGAAGTTTAATAAGGACAAATGAAAAGTACTCCACTTAGGAAGGAACAATCAGATTCACAGATACAGAATGGGAAGCGACTATCTAGGAAGGAGTACTTCTGAAAGAAATCTAGGGGTCATAGTGGACCACAAGCTAAATAGGTGTGATAGGTATCAAAGGTGTGACACTGCTGCAAAAAAATTAAACATGATTCTAGGATGCATTAACAGGAGTGTTGTGAACAAGACATGAGAATTCATTCTTCTGCTTTACTCTGTACTGATTAGGCCTCAGTTGGAGTATTGTGTCCAATTCTGGGCATGACATTTCAAGAAAGATGTGGAGAAATTGGAGAAGGTCCAGAGAAGAGCAACAAAAATTATTAAAGATCTAGAAAACATGAGGTATGAAGCAAGACTGCAAGAACTGGGCTGGTTTAGTTTAGAAAAGAGAAGACGGAGGGGGACATAATAACTGTTTTCAAGTATCTAAAAAGGTGTTACAAGGAGGAGGGAGAAAAATTGTTCTCCTTGGCCTCTGATGATAGGACAAGAAGCAATGAGCTAAAATTGCAGCAAGGGAGGTTTAGGTTGGACTGTAACAGAAAAGTGCAGCCGTCAGCGTTGGAAGTGTTGCTGGTCAAGTTCCCTAACTCTGGGTATTTATTGTAAACAGTCTTCACACGTATGCCCACAGTGGCAAGTTCAACTCCAAGAGCCTTATTCACAATGTGCTTTATAAACATTTCTGCCCCACACATAAGACTTTCCCCCAAAATCTTTACCTACTGACAAAGCAAGGGGAGAAATCTCACCTACCTGTGGCCAGGTCTACATTGGTGAAGGAAATCAATGCAAGATATGCAACTCCAGCTACATGAATTGCGTAGCTGGAGTAGACATACCTTGCACTGATTTTCTGAGGTGGCCCCATAGTGAGAGGTCAACAAGAGAAACACTCCTGTCAACTTTCCTTACTCCTCGCGACAGCAAGGAGTTCCAGCGCTGATGGAGGTGCCCTCAGCATTTGATTTAGTGGGTCTTTACTAGACCCACTAAATCAAACCTCTGAAGAGCAAGTGGAGAAATGGCCTGAGATTCTGTGCTTCCCTGCCTCTTTCAGTTCCCCCTTTCCTCTCCTGTCTCTCTTTTAACTATTCCCAGCTGATGAGCTGAATCCCTTGTTGATTACCTAATCACCTGCTCCTTAATCAATTATCCCATTACTTTGGCTCCTGTGTGGACTCTTACCAAGTACACATAGCGGTGAGTAAGCCTTAAGTTGCTCAAACTCTACAGCAGTGGTCTCCAGCCTTTTTAAGCATGAGATCACTTTTTCAATTTAAGTGCAATCCAAGAGCTATCTCAAACCCAAATATCCTAGCCCCGCCTCTTTTGTGTCCCTTCTCCAAGGCCCCATCCCTGTTCACTCCATCCTCCCTCTCTACCCCATCCTCCCTCACTTTCACCAAGCAGGCCAAGAGGGTTGGGGCACAGGCTCTGGTCTTGGGCTAAGGTATTTGTAGTGTGAGAGGGGCTCTAAGCTAAGCCTGGGACAGGGAGTTGGGTGCAGGAGGGGGTTCTAGGCACAGGCTCTGTAAGGGGGCTTGGGACTAGGGCAGGGGCTTGGAGTGCAGGAGGGGGATTCATGACTGGGGCAGGGGTTCAGAGCTGGCCCCAGCTGGGCACTGCTTACGGGCACACTATTTTGCCATCCCAGTAAACCTTGTTGCATGAGGGATAAGGGATGGCTTGAAATAGCACATAATTCTGAAAAATGGTGCTGTGTACACATAGCAAATTTCAAATAATTTATTTCAAAATAGATTTGAAATAAGATATGCAATTTGCGTAATGTAAATTGCATATCTTATTTCGAGTGTGGGGTGTTGTATAGATGCACCCTTAGTCTTCAAGCTTAAGTTGTAAGGCCTCTCTCAGCTTCTGTTCTGTTGTCAGAGCCTTCTTGTACAGATGCACATTCAGATCAATGCCATGCTGCTGTGGCACTTAAAGGCTTTTAAGGGGTCCATTGCTGTCTATTTCTGAGTACCTAATGTCCTTCTTCAGGTTTTCATGAAAATGTTGTAAAATTCTTATGTGTAACTACATGCTGCTTAAAATAAAACAATCGTATTTTTTTTCTCCTAGCAACAAAAATAATTGTTAAATTGCTTTCAATATTTTGTATTCTTACTTCTAATCTGGAGGTGTGCAGAAAAGTTTGATTAGTAGATCATTAACTCCTCGGGTTGTTTTTTACATACACTCCTAAAACTTGAAAAAAATCCCTAATGGATGTAAAATCAGATTAGGTTGCAGAAGCGAAGGTTTGCTGCCAGGTTTAGTAATGCCTGTAAATAGGTCCATTGAAATAAACAGCACTAGTATGCAGTGGATAATGGAGGCAAAGTGAAAAGATAGCAGAAGAGTGAAATGATCTTCCTTGCCGGGTGTGTTCAAAAGATAAAAGCAACTTTATCTGTCCTGGTTTCTGAGACATTGTGATTCTGAAAGAGGGGAGATGCCTTGTTGGAAGGGAAACGAGTCTGCACAGGCTTTGGATATTCAGTGTCTGTTCACATGGAAAAAAGATGGCAAAAGCAGGAGTCATAGCCATGTCAACTCCAGCTCAAACAGCTGTCTCTCAGCCCTTATTGTCAGCAGCTGCAGCTTCTATGTTTGCCAAGCACCCACTGTCCCCAGTTCTGGTACATGCATCTGTCTTGATTGACACCCCAAACGCACAGAAAATCTTTATGTTTGTTGGTCACTTGGGAATCTTTATACTCACATGGAATTGGCCACCTGTTTTGGGCTCTTGAAGAAGCTGCTTTGCTCACCTTTGCCCTGTAACCTTCAGTTGCCAGAGTTGAGCACTGCACATTGTTATTTATTTCTATTACAGGACTCCAGATAGGGATCAGGCCCTAAAAGTAATATAAGCAGTCCTTGCTCCAGAGAGCTCACAGTCTAGAGTTTTGAAAACACACAACAGGTGAACAAACAGATGGAGGACAGACAGTAAGTGGACAAGCTGACAGTATTTTTACAAAAGTAACAGAGAGGTAGCTGTGTTAGTCTGATCTTGGTAAAACAAAAAAGCAGTCATGTAGCACTTTAAAAACTAACAAGATGGTTTATTAGCTGTTGAGCTTTTGTGGGGCAAAAGTGGGCCTGCCCCATGAAAGCTCATCACCTAATAAACCATCTTGTTAGTCTTTAAAGTGCTACATGACTGCTTTTTTTAGTATTTTTACATTTACATGTGAGTTACAGGTAGTTGCCAGATTATCCACTGCCAAAGGGTATGAAGGTGGGCATTTCAAGGTATTAGTACAAGATGTACTTCTGTCTTTTATTTATAAAGCATGAACCGTCTCTTGACTATTATGTTATTGACAGGGATATTTAGATAGAAATATTATATGGTTATTATGTGTATTGGGACAGGTGGCCAATTGTGCTTTTTGGGGTGCAGAGAAAAGGAGGGAAAATGAATTCTGGATAAAATTTACACTAAAAATATAAGCCTTGTTCCTTGTAAATGGTCAGATTGTATGTCACGTAATTCATATTATAGCAAAACAGAATTAATATTAAATAATATGACCTGAAGCCATGTGTCTGGGCTACGGTAACGTACATTTTTCACTGTGGTTTACCTCCTCCTTCCTTTCAACTGTTTGTTAAAATCATTGTTGCAGCTGGTCTTTCACTAGACTATAAACTCTTCAGAGTAGGGATTTTCTCCTACTCTGTGACTATGGAGTACCCAGTGAAATGGGGTTCAACTGTAGGGCCTTTGGCCCTATTTCAATACAAACAAATAATAATAGCAACATCTTTATGATGTTCAGGGTGGAAATTGCCAGAGGCATCAGTCCCTTTAAGAAAAACAGTATTTAGCTTAGCTCAAGGTGAAAGGGATTCGCCCCCTACACCTACTTGGTGGAGAACTGTGCATCTTGAAGTATTATAATAAATCACAGCTCAGTCATGTCTTTTCCATTTCAAGAAGTTTAACTACCTCATCAGAGCAATACTCCCCTCAAAATGCACTGCTTGAGATCATAATTGCCATTATAAATGGGAAGTTTTTAAATAAAGCAATAGTTAGTGGCTTCACAGAAAACTAATGAGAAAACCTCAGTTAGGTCCGGAGTTTTAAAACTATTTCTTACGTATAACAATGCAGCCTTACTGAAAACATCTGCACTTTAGGTCTCTGCGTAAACAGCCTTCTGCCCTAAGGATGAATTGACTGGAACTGCTGTCTCACCCAGGACTTGATGGTCAATGTGACTATATTTCAGCCAAATAACAATTTGTGCTAAGCACTTATCAATTTTAGTGGCTCACAGACATGTTCATGAATACCCAGTGATTGCCTGACCACCTGTGACTAGCAAACAACATGCACAAATAACAAATTGTATTAATCTGAACTTGCTTTTATTTGTGAAAATAGTAGTGATTATTTTTCTTCAGCACATCCTAATTCAGCTTAGAAAAGAGATGACTAAGAGCTGATATGAGAAATGGTAGAGAAAGCGAATTAGGGAGTGTTCTTTACCCCTTCACATAACACAAGAATCAGGAGTCACCCAATAAAATTAATAGGCATAAGGAAGTATTTCTTCACAGGATGCATAGTGAACTTGTGGAATTCATTGCCAGGATATGTTGAGAAGGCCAACAGTGTTCCATAACTGGGTTAAAAGAAGAATTAGATAAGTTCATGAGGGATAGGTCTATTAATGGCTATTAGCCAAGATGGTCAGTGACACAACCTCACACTTTGGTAAGGTACCTCATACTTTGGTAAGGTATTGCTAAACTTCTGCCTACTAGAAGATGGAATTGGACAATGGGGGATGGATCATTCAATGATTTTCCTGTTGTGTTCATTCCCTGTGAAGCATCTGTCTCTGGATACTGTCAGAGGACAGGAACTGACCTAGAGGAACCACTGGCCATTCTTATCTTAATTACAATGACTCAAATTTGTGAGGGGTAGAGGGAAAATGGTTACATGCCCATCAGAAATGTTGTTCCTGCTGATGCAGGAAGATATGGAGAAATGGTGCTTGAGCAAGCCCAATCTAGCAAAGCAGTTTAACATTTGCTTAAGAGCTTGCTCATTCAGGGCTAAAGCCTCCCATGATGCAAATGCTGGGTGGGTGCAAATATCTTCAACGCTGATGCAAGTCACATTTTCATTGTGTACTGACTGTGAGCAGTACTGGGTGAAGTGGGTTCAGAAGCAACCCCAAGAGTCTCTCTCTCTTTCTGGGGTGGAAAAAAATGATTTACTATGGTAGTGATTTTATTTCACTATGTAGCTTTTAGTGACGGGACTTTGTGCAGCTCTGTTGCTAGAAGTCGGCTTGTGTGAATGCTGTTTGTCAGCACTTTTGCTGACAAAATACAAGTGGGTTTCACTTTGTTGGTAGGAGAGTGCTCCTGCCAACAAAGCAGCATCTAGATGTGCACTTGCCATGGCAAAACCTTCTTGTTCATGGAGTTGGGGTTGAAGCACTCAGAAATGACAAAAGTTTTATTGAGCAAGTGTAAGTGTAGACCAGAGCTGTCCCTTCCATAGGATGGTTCGGTGCGGCTGTCCCAGGCCCCACACTTTGGGAGGCCCCGCAGCAACCTCCTCAGCCTGGGGGATTACCCTGGGGCCTGACATGATGTAGCATCAGTGAAAGTAATTTAACATTTCTTACAGGTTCCGTTTTATTGCAACCCGGGTCCCTGCCAGCGCTTTAAATGCCTGCCTGCTGGCTTTTGCCACAGCTCAGCCAGCTCTTGCTGGAGCAGTGCACCAGGGTGTACCCGGGTGTACTTTCATCTCTTGCTGGAGCAGTGCACCAGGGTGTACTTTCATCTCTGGGTTGCCCTCTCCCACACTCACTGCACCCAGCCCGCTGTGCTCCACTTCACTGCGGCAGCAGAAAGCAGAGCACAGCAGTTGGGAATGGGCTGAGCGGATCACTCCAGCTCCTGCTGCTGCAGTGAGTGCAAGAGGGAGGTGACCACTGCTGCCACTCCACACTAGGCCCCTCCCAACCCGGGTAATCTCATGGCTTGCGTTGCTTGGGGGACAGGGCTTCGGACAAGGAGGTGTGAAGGGACAGAGGCAGAGCTTGAGGGAGGGGGTGAGGCTTGTGGGGGGGGGGGTCTGCCCCAAGCTCTGTGTCCGTCTAGGGACAGCTCTGCTGTAGACACAGCCTATGTTGTACTCTTCTTGGTGCACTGAGTGGCTGATTCAAGCAGTGGCATTGATGGAAGTCCCACAGAGGTTTTGCCCTGCCTTCGTGTTTGGAGGTGGGTTGAAGTTATGTGTGAAGGGAGAAGCATAGTCTCATGGATGCTACCTAGAGTGTATGGGGTCAGGAGATGTTTCTGATGCTAAAAAAGGCAACCCATAAATGAGGACGTGACATCAACCACTAATCAAAGCACACTGGAAAAAATAATTCTTCTTCCAAGTAATTTATAAGAACCAAAGGAAAAAGGGGATCTGATCTGATAACGCAAGCAATTGTGAGAACCCGATAAAAATAGCAAATAAAAATATATTAGCTCAGGGGGAGGGGAGGAGAAAGCTGGTTTTAGCCTCTAGAGAAATAACTAAAATCCCTTTGAATGTTACTATCGTTTTTTAAAAATGCTATGCATTTTTTTAATAAAGACTCTTCTTATGAAGTATTAATCAATCTCTCCATGAAATGTGGAAAGAAGAACCCGCCTAAATATTAAGGGAGAGATTCTGAGGAAACAAAAATTTCGTGCAGCTAACACAACAAAAAGCTTGCCAAGATCATCTTGCTCTAATTCTCTTGTCAGCAAAGAGTTCTTTACAAAGAACTCTTAACTCGCAATTTGTTTACTTGGTTTTTTTTTCCTCCTAGCAATTTCATCATTCTGCTATTTTTGGGCCTTTTTCCAGCCCTGAAACACTAAGAAATTCTGTTGAGAACACAATAAACTAAAACAAATCAATGCATGTGAATGGCCACAAATGTCACATTGCTTATCTTGCTCTGTGCAACACTAAGCAGCTGCTGGCTTTTAACAAGAGGAAAAACAAAGCTCTGTTAGTATTCCTGTGCACACTTTGTTATTTCACTTAGCAGCTGATTTTGGAAGAAGAAAGAAACAAAACTGATCTAATGTCTTTCCTCTCAAGATCAACCCACATCCTTCCTAAGGGAGGAAGAGCAGGTGAATAGGACACAGGACATTTGGCACTTCTGTGGTTTCAATGATGTGGTTTATTCCATGGATTTCATGAAAACAACAGTTATAGGGCTGTAAAAATGTAATTAGTTCAGCAGAGAAATGAAGATGAGCGAATCTGCTGTGGCAACATGGCATAATTGTACGGTATGGAAAAATACTTCTAGCAGAATAATGAAGCTATATTCCCCACCCTGTAAAAACAATTTAGGGACCAGTCATCTCCTCTTTAGGTGCATGGTTTGTCTGCACATGGAAAAAGGCAGGTTGCATGTGGCTCAGATAAAGAAATGCAAGATGCACTGAGACTACATCTAGACCGCAAGCTTCTTTCAGAAGAAGCTTTTCTGGAAGAGATCTTTGGGAAAAGCTTTTTTTGAAAGAGAGAGTCTACACAGCAAAAGCACAAAGATAGCATCCATGTTGATTGGATGCTATCTTGCATTTCAGTTCTGATTACTGTGGATCGAGTGGCCACCAGGGCTTTTTCCTGGAGGCCTCTTCTTTCGAAAAAACATTCTCTTCTGCATTCATACACGGCTTTTTCTGAAAAAGCTTTTTTGGAAAAAGGCTTTTTCCTCATAGAAAGAGGTTTACTGCTGTCGGGAAAACCCCTCTGTTCTTTCAACTTTCTGTCAAAAGAATGCAATAGCAGTGTGGACGTAAGTGTGTTTTTTTTCTAGAAAAATGGCCGTTTTTCCGGAAAACTCTGCACTGTAGACATACCCTGAGATGGGGCGCGAGGGGTGGGGGGAGAATGTTGTCAGGGCAAATTATAAAAAAGGGCAAGCTGCACAGGCCCCAGCCACAGGCCCCATTCTTCAAAGGGACTCTTGCATCAGTGAAAAAAGAGACCTGTCCATCACAGTATATTTTTCCCTTATGCCCCATTATTGAAATTTACTCAAAACTAGTGTGAAATGGGGTTTCTCAACCTTTTCTATACTACAGTTCTCTCTTCCATTCTTGGACCACTGTAGGATTCCCCTTGCATCTAGTGCGATCTAACTAAAATCCACTACCTATTTAACAATAGGGAAAAGACCCCTGGAACCTGTCCATGACCCATGTGTAGTGCACACCAAAAATTCTTCCCCCACCCATCTCTGCAGAGCCACGCAGCAGCACTTCCATGGTAGGGCCGTCTGAGATGGTGTGATGAGGGAGCAACTGGGGTGGGAAGCTGGGGCCTGCCACGGCCGCATAGTGGAGGAGAAGGCCTGCTGTGGCTGTCATGTGGCTTGGGGGAGGGGAGGCCGGGACATGTTCTGGTAGCTGGGGCCAGGAAAGGGACCTGCCACATCATGTGGCCGGGGGGGGGGGGGGAGGAAGGTGTCTGCTCTGGCAGATGGGAATGGGACATGCTGCATTGCGAAGGAGGGGTTTTTTTTTTTTGCTCCGACAGCTGGGAACATGTGTGTTTTAATAAATTGGGTGCAACAGTAGCACACATCCAAATAGGGTTACCAGATGGTTTCAAAAAAATACTGGACACACTTGATCTCAGATCGGGAGCGAGGGGGAGGGGGCGGGAAAGGGAGCGGGCTGGCCAGGAGGGGGTTGGGAGAAGCGGGGCTGGCTGGGAGGGAACCAGCCGGCAGGGAGCGGGGCTGGGCAGGACGGGATTAAGGGGGGAGCGGGGGGGAGGAACTGGCCGATGGGGAATGGGGCTGACCCAGGCACATGCAGATCCCATGGTGCTGCCCATCCTGCGCACGGTCCCGGTGGGGCGCACAGGCAAGTCCGGCCCTGGGGATTCCAGCCTGCTCCAGCCCCACCCTCCTCCTCTCTACTGTGTAGTTGCGTACTGCCAGGCTGGTAGACACACTCAGGCAGTACGCAACTACATACTGATACTCATGATAATAATAAAACTTACTTAATTAGAAAATACCTGACATTTATTTGTCCGGTATTTTCTCAAATTGTTTCCTGGACAGAAAGCTCAAATACCAGACTGTCCAGTTCAAAACCGGACACCTGGCAACCCTACATACAAACCAGCACACATGACCTCAATATTCGTGCACAAGCCAAAACTTCATCCACTTATGGTTAGAAAATCTTTGAGGGAACACTGCCCGATGTGGGTGTGAGAAAATGGCCATGATTCACACAAAGGCTACTGTTGGGGTTCATTAATAACAGTAGTAACCATGAGGGAGGATAGAGAACCTGAGACCAAGAGTCAGGACTGCTGACAGTCCCCTGGGCAAGTTGAGGGGCATGGCTCCAGGCCCCCAGAAAAGGAGGGGCCTCAGGGTGAGGGAGCAGGGCTGGTGGATAGCCTTCCCCAACCAGACTTTCAGTGCTACCCAACCTGGGGCTCTGGTGGCAATTTAAAGGGCCCAGGGCTGCTGTCCTGTTTGCCCCCTGTTACTGCAATTTAAATTGCCATAATTAAAAAGAAGCATGGAGCTTCCCTAGCTCTGGACTGCTCCTGGAAGTGGCCAGCATGTCCAGCCCCTAGTCAGAGATCAGCCAGGTAGCTCTGTATGGTGCATGTTCTCTTAGGCAGTACCCCTGCAGCTCCTATTGGTTTACGGCCAATGAGAGATGTGGAGGTGGACTGGAGTTGGGGACAGTGCACCCTCACCACCCCTCCACGTTGGAGTCAGAAGGAAATTCTGGTTGCTTCTAGGAGCCTCATGGAGCCAAGGCAGGCAAGAAGGCTGCCTTAACCCTACTGCACCACAAATCTGACTTTTAATGACCCAGTCAGTGGTGCTAATCAGAGCTGCCAGGGTCCCTTTTCAACGGGAGATTCCAGTTGAAAACCAAATGCTTAACAGCCCTAGTCAGAGATTTATGTGGAGAGAGGCAGGATGTAGGAGATGAGCATAGGCCCACGTACAAACTTTAGAGGCCATTATTATCAATAGAAAGCCCCTGCATGATGGAATTCTGTGAGCCTAGGGGCTTGCATATGGGCAGATAAATGTGATGGTTCTGAGCAGGGTTTTATACCCAATATGCTATGGGCACTGATAATAACTATTTGTATTACTATAGGACCTAGGAGCCGGAACCATAGACCAGGACTCCATCGTTTTAGGTACTATACAAACGCAGAACAAATAGGCAGCCAGTGACCCCAGTGATCATGAATGCACATTACTATGCCAGAGGGGCTGACATCCACCGTGGTTCCAGGGACAAGGTGTATGTGTGGGGGGTGTCTAGCTCTACACCTCAGAAAGGGCGAGGCCACAGATCTAAGGAGCATTGCTGTAGGCCTTAGTACCACCCAAAGCACAGTGCTGCCCCTCCCTCCAGCCCTCAAAGCTGCACAATGCAACCAGCATCACACTCCAACAATTCAGAGAGACTCAGGGCTCCAGCTGCTGCTGCAGTAGCAGTGGGGGTGGCTGGGAGCTCTGAACTTCTTTGAAACAAGAGGCCCAGGGACAATCACACCCTTTCTCCTCTGCCTACTGCTGGTGGGCCTGCACTGTGCGGTCTGTGCCCACCACCAACAGAACTATCTTGAAATTGCTACATGCTGATGTTTCAGTATGGCCTAGGAGATATATACTTCTAGCTATGGCTGTCCATCTCAGCCATCACATGGTACTTTGGGCTGCTGTGGCTCAAATAACCTTTATCACAATTTTTCTTTATTGCCTTTGCATCTGGGGCTGATCAGCTCCTGTAATCATAGAATCATAGAATAATAGGATTGGAAGGGACCTCGAGAGGTCATCGAGTCCAGCCCTCCGCCCTCAAGGCAGGACCAAGCTCCGTCTACACCATCCCTGACAGATGTCTATCTAACCTGTTCTTAAATATCTCCAGAGAGGGAGATTCCACCACCTCCCTTGGCAATTTATTCCAATATTTGACCACCCTGACAGTTAGGAATTTTTTCCTAATGTCCAATCTAAACCTCCCCTGCTGCACTTTAAGCCCATTACTCCTTGTCCTGTCCTCAGTAAGCAAGAGGAACAAATTTTCTCTTTCCTCCTTGTGACACCCTTTTAGATATTTGAAAACCGCTATCATGTCCCCCCTTAATCTTCTTTTTTCCCAACTAAACAAGCCCAGTTCATAAAGCCTGGCTTCATAGGTCATGTTCTCTAAACCTTTAATCATTCTTGTCGCTCTTCTCTGTACCCTTTCCAATTTCTCCACATCTTTCTTGAAATGTGGTGCCCAGAACTGGACACAGTACTCCAGCTGAGGCCTAACTAGTGCAGAGTAGAGCGGCAGAATGACTTCACGAGTTTTGCTTACAACACACCTGTTGATACAACCTAGAATCATATTTGCTTTTTTTGCAACAGCATCACACTGTTGACTCATATTCAACTTGTGGTCCATTATGACCCCTAGATCCCTTTCCGCCATGCTCCTTCCTAGACAGTTGCTTCCCATCTTGTATGTATAGAACTGATTGTTCCTTCCTAAGTGGAGCACTTTGCATTTCTCTTTATTAACCTCATCCTGTTTACCTCTGACCATTTCTCTAACTTGCTAAGGTCATTTTGAATTATGTCCCTATCCTCCAAAGAAGTTGCAACCCCACCCAGTTTGGTATCATCTGCAAACTTAATAAGCGTACTCTCTATCCCAATATCTACATCATTGATGAAGATATTGAACAGTACGGGTCCCAAAACAGACCCTTGCGGAACTCCACTTGTTATCCCTTTCCAGCAGGATTTAGCACCATTAACAACAACTCTCTGACTATGGTTATCCAGCCAATTATGCACCCACCTTATCGTGGCCCTATCTAAGTTATATTTGCCTAGTTTATCAATAAGAATATCATGCGAGACCGTATCAAATGCCTTACTAAAGTCTAGGTATATGACATCCATCGCTTCTCCCTTATCCACAAGGCTCGTTATCCTATCAAAGAAAGCTATCAGATTAGTTTGGCATGACTTGTTCTTCACAAACCCATGCTGGCTATTCCCTATCACTTTATTACCTTCCAAGTGTTTGCATATGATTTCCTTAATTACCTGCTCCATTATCTTCCCTGGGACAGACATTAAACTGACCGGTCTGTAGTTTCCTGGGTTGTTCTTATTCCCCTTTTTATAGATGGGCACAATATTTGCCCTTTTCCAGTCTTCTGGAATCTCCCCTGTCTGCCATGATTTTTCAAAGATCATAGCTAAAGGCTCAGATACCTCCTCTATCAGCTCCTTGAGTATCCTGGGATGCATTTCATCAGGACCTGGTGACTTGCTGACATCTAACTTTCCTAAGTGATTTTTAACTTGTTCTTTGTGTATCCTATCTTCTAAACTTACCCTCTCTATGCTTGTATTCACTAAGTTAGGCACACCTCCAGACTTCTCGGTGAAGACCGAAACAAAGAAGTCATTGAGCATCTCTGCCATTTCCAAGTTTCCTGTTACTGCTTCTCCCTTCTCACTAAGCAGTGGGCCTACCTGTCCTTGGTCTTCCTCTTGCTTTTAATGTATTTATAAAAGGTCTTCTTGTTTCCCTTTATGCCTGTAGCTAGTTTGATCTCATTTTGTGCCTTTGCCTTTCTAATCTTGCCCCTGCATTCCCGTGTTGGTTGCCTATATTCATCCTTTGTTAGTTGTCCTAGTTTCCATTTTTTATATGACTCCTTTTTTATTTTGAGATCATGCAAGATCTCCTTGTTAAGCCAAGCTGGTCTTTTGCCATATTTTCTATCTTTCCTACACAGCGGAATTGTTTGCTTTTGGGCCCTTAACAACGTCCCTTTGAAATACTTCCAACTCTCCTCAGTTGTTTTTCCCTTCAGTCTTGCTTCCCATGGGACCTTCCCTACAAGTTCTCTGAGCTTATCAAAATCTGCCTTCCTGAAATCCATTACCTCAATTGTGCTGGTCTCCCTTCTACCTTTCCTTAAGATCATGAACTCTATTATTTCGTGATCACTGTCCCCTATACTGTCTTCCACTTTCAAGTTCTCAACTAGTTCCTCCCTATTTGTTAAAACCAAATCCAGAACAGCTTCTCCTCTGGTAGCTTTTTCAACCTTCTGAAACAGAAAGTTGTCTCCAATGCAGTCCAGAAACTTATTGGATAGCCTGTGCCTCGCTGTGTTAGTTTCCCAACATATGTCTGGATAGTTGAAGTCCCCCATCACCACCAAATCTTGGGCTTTGGATAGTTTTGTTAATTGTTTAAAAAAGGCCTCATCCACCTCTTCCACCTGGCTAGGTGGCCTGTAGTAGACTCCTAGCATGATATCACCCTCGTTTTTTACCCCTTTTAGCTTAACCCAGAGACTCTCTACACAGCTATCTCCTACGTTCATCTCCACTTCAGTCCAAGTGTGTACATCTTTAATATACAAGGCAACCCCTCCTCCCTTTTTTCCCTGTCTGTCCTTCCTAAGCAATGTAAAACACCCCTTCCTGTTTTGGGTGTTTCCATAGGGCACCTTGCTATCAACTTTTGTGAGGGTTGCATCCCTGCCCCAGACAATTTTGGGGACAGGATGGGTACCATTGAGCACTAGCCCTGGTTAACTTATGTATGTGTGTTATAGAGAGAACTCTGTTGGCTACTGAAAGGTTCCTTTGCACTTCCTGCACTCAGCTGGATGTAAATTGAAGGGCTAAAGTTGAGGGGCCTATACTGATTTCTCTTCACTGAGGATCTGGCCCTTTGTCTTTTGAACACTTTTCAGTACATCTCTTTTCCTGGAATGTCTGTTGTACTCAGGGAACAATTGGGCCCCAAAGGCATGTAAGGAACTGAACATCTCCTGAGAGATGTTGAATGAGCTTTGCTCTCAGGGAAGTAACTTTTCAGGACTGCTTAGCCACCTGTAAGATGGGAGCCTTAAGTTAATGTCAGATAACAGTTCATCTGCTACACTGGATGCACTTAAGTTTCTATTAGTTTGAAGCTTCTGTGGTTCTTTCAACATTCTCCTTATACAGCTAAAATCAATAGAACTATTTTCATACATCAGTGTTTGCATCAGTGACTTACCAGTGAAAGCATGGAATGTTATTGATTTTTTGTGAAATATTCATGCTTTGTTTGCTATTCTCATCTATAGTTACAAAAAGTACTGAAACAAGCAATAATAAAATAATTAAAGGAATAATAAAATAATTAAAGGAATATGGTCTGTGTATCTAGATTTATGTGAGTACTGTACATATGTGTGGGATTTTTTTAGAAGCATTTTTGTCGTATTTGTATTTTTGAGATTACAGGAGAAATAATGGTTTTTATATCGGGTCATAGTACAGGTTGTGTTGGGATGAAAAATGCATTATGTTATTCTTGAGTATAAGATGTATGATGTTTTAACTGCTAATTTATTTGCTTTAAAATGCTGAGGTGCTGGTGTTAAACAGCCAAGAAGTAACTACTCTATTGTTATTTAGCAACCTTACCTGGTTTTTTAACTGAAGTATTCTGGGTTTGGAACATATTATAAATACATCTTGGTATGGTTGAAAGCTTCTACTGGCAGAAGTTTGGGATGGCTATGAAAAGCAGTTATATTATATGGCATTACAGTTTTGAACTGCTTTCCCCTTCCCCACTGATGTGGATTTAGAGCAAGATATTTTATAGCCTCACAGCCACAGAGGGATGGAGCCAAATTCAGACAAAAGTAGTGGGGCATTTTCTTGCAACTGGTCTCAGTAAATATGCTTCTGAACGGAAAGTCTGTTTTGCCTAATCACATTGGAAAAAATTGTTCAGTATCAGCTCACAGTGGTGAGGCTATTACCCTTTGAATGCTAGAAAGGTCAGCTGGGGTTATCTGCTGCATAAGTACTGGCTACACAGATTCCTGGGGCAAGCTTAGCTCCTGCTCTGGGCCTTTTGAAACAAAAGTTCTTAGGTCTTTGTTTATGAATCTGCCTAGTATGTTTCAACCCCTTTCTCTGTCTTCTTTTCAGACAGACTGTGAGAACTCTGTGCAGATGAAGATCTCCATGTGTTAATCAGATGGAAAAGGTGTGTTGTGCCACTTCTTTTCATGTACAATGTTTGAAAAGAAATTCAAGCTATGTATGGGGTAAATTGGTTTTGTGGATTAAAACTTTTACTGAAGATGGGCTTGTCTAAAATCTACATTATAACCTTTTAAACATTGTATTCTTCAGTATGTTTGAGAGGCACAGAATGACAATGGAAAAGAAAGGCTATTAAACAACAGTACAGGTCTGGCTTTCTGTCTGGCCTAATTGACAAAAAAAAAATTAATTTTTTCCTCTTACTCCAGCCTTACTCAGGAATACTCCTATGAAATCAGTCCTGCTCACATGAATAAGGTGGTAGTATTTGGCCCTTGCATTTATTCAGTCTGCATTAAAAAGTAATAAAATATAATGTATTATTTAATGTGCAATAATCCATTCAGTATGAACCACTCTAGGTCTGGCTTTTGTTTTTTGACTGTTCTCAGATGTATACAACATTGAAGTGAGAAATGACAGAGCATTAGCAATTGTGTATTTTTTGTTTGCTCCAGACTAAACAAAAAAAAAGAAAAGAAAAGGATATAATCATGTCCAGATGAAAAGGTTTAGTAGTTCTATTCTGAGACTCAAATGTTACTAAAAGGATGTAGTTTAAAAAGTTCAAACAAGTCTGAGATTTGGATCCCCTGATTATTTACCTTAGCAGCACATCTTGCTGGTTTCTTAATGGGTGACAATTAAACAATACTTCAGAATGTATTTGTTGGAATCCAAACAATGAGTGTTTCCTTTTGATTGCAATTGGTTCTTTCCAAATAGTTATTTTAATTATAGGTCTGAATTTTAGACAGTTATGAAAAGCCATTTTACTGTGAGAACTTTATTAGGTTTTGTTTTTCCTTTTAAGCGAATTATAAAATGTTGGCAAATGTGTGAGATGATTACAGCAAATCTCCCTAAGTATATTTGGAATTGGAATTACTTCATTAACCATCTCACTTATTACCTTATATAGAGGATGTGGTCTTTATCTGTTCAATTTTTGCTTATTACAGTTAATTTATTCTTTAATCTTTTCACTTTAAAAGTGTGTTTTTCCTGTGTCCGGTGCCATGCTGACAAGATTTCCAAACTCAGTTCTCCTTCCTCTTTAAATTTTACAAGAATAAACCAAAGTGCCTTCATCTAAAACACTCTGTGGCAGGTCCTCACACAACATCAATGTTGAAGGCAATGGAGCTATGATAATTTACGTCAGCTGGGAATCTGCCCCACTGGCTCTGTGGAGAGTTAGCATGGCATTGGGTCTGCTGAATTTTCCTACCGCATTATTCCATCTGTCACTTTGTTCTCTAACGTGAATGCTGGCTTCAGATCCTCTGAGTGGGGTGGGGTGGGGGACAAAAGGAGCCACTGCACTGTGGCCTGGTGATACAAAAAGGCCTGGAGTTCCTGGCTGCACCGCTGGAGCCCTGGGCCCTTTAAATCACTGCCAGACTGTCGTGCTGTGCACTCTGGGCAACACTGAGGGCAGCTGGCGGGGTGAGGGGGGCCATGGCACTCTCCAGGTGGCTCTGAGGGCTGTCTAGCCCGAGCCCCACCCCTTCTGCCCAAGGCTCTGCCCCTTCTTTGGGCACGGCACAGGGCCCCCTCCCCTCCTGCCAGGCCCAGAGGTTCTGTGAAGCTGTTAGCCCCGCTGGCTGGTTTTATCCATCTTGTTCATAAGAAACCAAAATGAATGCACATACCACTTCCTACCCTGACTAAATGGGAATGCGAAAGAGCACTAGTGATTCATCTCCCACGGAAAGAACACATTTTCCCCTTCCGCAGTAAACCCAATGTTTGCTAATTTTGAAGATACCACAGCCCACAAGCCTTACTTAAGATATATTATGAAGAAAAGGTTAGGGGTTATTTCTCTAATAACACAATTCTCAATTTCTACAGTTCTTTGCTACTTAGAAGATATTTACAGAAGGAAAATAGGAAACAACCCACCTCATAGGTCACTGCTCTAAACCCAGAAGTGACTAACAATTGTTAGCTACCTCATATGGCTCTTCCATGACTTGTATACAATCACTTGATGGTTTTTATCTATTTCCTGGTGCAGAAGTGTATACTTTACAAAAGCCACTCTGGCAAATATTCTTGCTGGCAGTCTCAGCAGAACTACCAAGGGTTAAATGGACACTGCATCACCGTAACTTTTCTTCCTCATGTTGGTCCTCAAGTCAAGTTAGAGTTATATTGTCAGGGCATCAACCAGATTTTGCTGCACTGCCGCTTCTATTCTATTTATGTGTGCCTAAAGGACATCAGCCTACAAAGCTTTCATTCCAGAGCTTATAATGAGCACTAAGATCTGCCAAAGCAAAATAAGTATATAAAATAAAATAAAAAGGATCAGCATGTGAGGCTGCAGTATAACAGAAAGAACATTAGCAAACTCACCACAAGTGTGATAATGTACTTAGTGTAATTTGGAATGGAGAATTGATCCTGTAACTCACATTGCTGTCATCCTGCTCAGTTATTGAAAAGTAAAACTGATTTCAGAAAAATATATTTTTCCCACTTCTTGATGAGCTGTTATTAATCAATAACAGTTATCAAAGTGGAGTTCTCACTGTCTGAGCCTCCCCTTGGTTCGGGTTTGTGGCTAGTGACCATAACTATCAGTAACACCAACCTGTAAGATAAGTCTCCCTACCCAATTGTTTGTAATCTATTCATGCAGTAGAATTCTGAACATCTTAATTGTTAGCAAGAATTTTCAGTACCAGCAGTTCTTAACTGTACAGTTTCTGATCTTTGATTTGAGGCTCTTCAGCACCACTGTCCTACAAACAATAGCTATCTGCTACATGTGCTTACACATGGTAAATTCCATTAACACATTGTTCCTTGTAGCAACTGAAATCCAAGCTATGCTGCTAATCAGACTGTTGTACCAATTGCAGCGTTATTACAACTCTGGATATAAAAACACGGAGAGCCTGTGAGAAATTTCTTTAACTGGGTTTCACAGTATGGAGAACTTTATTGCACCAAGATATGTACAGCTCTTGTCTCATTCCACTGAGAACTTAGACTTTCTGGGAGGACTTTAGCTCACACTGGAAATCTGAATATGCCTGACTCAAATGAAGACATAGTTCAGAATCATCTCACACTGGAAGCAGAACAGTAACTTCTCTCCCTTTTAACAACACTGGCATTGCCTCTCTTATGTGTTAGGTGTGGCACTAGGCAACTGCTGATCACTCAGTGGAGTTAACTATACAAAGATCAAGATTTTAAAGGCCTCTTAGACCAGACTGTAGGTTTTGGTATGTATCAGCTGAATGGCTGCCGGGCATGATCAAAAGTTATTGCAAACATTTAAACTTTTATTTATTTGCTTTTCAGTACAAGTCATTATCGTGGGTTTGAGTGTGTTTTCAAAGCTTTGCACTAAGCTTGTGGTATAACGCTGAAGGAATTCTTGTGGTGAAAGTCCCATGCAATACATTTAGCTAACAAATAAGTTGAACAGTGCATAAGCAAGGTTGAAGTAAACTGGGTTTGATTCACCTCTGTTGTTACACAAGGATAGCGCCAATGACTTCCAAGGACTTACTCCTGATGTACACACGTTGTACCAGTGCAAGTGTCAGAGGAGAATCAGGCCCAACATTTTGATATAATTAATAATGTTTATTGAAACTGCTCTTTTTAGAGAAACACTTGATTGTAGCATTTGTGAAACCCAATTAGAACCAGTAGAATACTGCAAAACATTACGTTTTATTTCTGAACTAGTTTGCCACCCCTTCTGTGTTTATTTTCCGTCAGTATTCCAGTGAATGAGTTTATTACCAGGAATGGTCACCAAAATAGTAAATTTGTATATATGAGTATTTGGGGCCAGAAACTTCATTCTGTGAATTATGGCCACCAAACCAAGGAGCTTAAATATGTCATGTGACTTTGAGCTATGCACCCAGTTGAAGTCTTGAATGAATCTCTAGTGAACAGTCCATGATTATGTTTCCTAGACACACAATAATATAATGAGTAATATGAAGAATTTATATAGAGATAGAAAGGAGCATGGGGAGTGCATGTAGTCAACAGGATTAACCAGTAAGCCCAAGCATATTGGTTAATCGTGTAGTCGTCTACATGTTGGCATCCCTAACAAGAATGCTCCTTTAAGTAGAAAACTATCATTAAAATGAGTGTTCCTGATTAGCGATCTAAATCAATTTGATTTTAACCAATCCACCCTGGCTCTGTGTCAGTCTCTGTAGCATATTCCTGTCTGTGAAGCATTCTGAATGTCCTGCAGGGTGAATGACAACTTTAAACTTCGTATTGATACATAACTTTTTATAGAACCTCTTCTGCTTCATGCCTATGTCTAGACAGGAAACAAACTGCCATGGAACTGTCTTTCCCATAATCACCTGGTTAAATCAGGGCAAGGAGGCCACAAATAAGAAGTTCTAGCAGGAGTTTTCTCACAGACTTCCATACGTATCCTAAAGGCTGCAGTTTCTGTTCATGCCTTCCCCACACAAGTTCAGAATGGAGCAGTCCGATAGGGTGTACTCCCCACACTGGCCATGCAAGGACTGAATTAGGCTAGGTGGACTCAATCAGCTAATTAGGCTACAAAGAGGGTGGTGTCCTGCAAGCAGTGGGAACTCCTGGGGAGGGACAAAAGGGGACACCAGCCATATGACTCCTCCTTCCATGTGATTCCTCCCCATGCCACCCCTAGCCCAGGAGTGGAACCCTCCTCTTCCCACCCTGCTCCCACTCCACCCCGACCCTGCCTCCTCCTGCCCCCACTCCACCCATTCCCCCAAGATCCTGCCTCTGCTCTATCCATCCCCACCCCTGCTTGGCCCTGCTCTCCTCTCCTCTCCTCTCCTCTCCTCTCCTCTCCTCTCCTCTCCTGAGCAATGTGGCCTCGGGGACCAGTGAGGCATCTGGGGCTGGCAGCAGGGCTCCCCCTCCCCCCACACACTCACTGGTGGCAGCGGAAAGCAGAACAACTCAGCCCTTGCCCACTCTGCTCCCCTGACTTCCGGCTGTGTCACTTCACTTCCAACCACTGGTAAGTATGGTGGCAGTTTCACCTCTTTCCCTGCGCAACACAGCTGGGATGCAGGGGAACAGAACAAACACAGACTGGGTTGCTCCACTTTCTGCTTGCCACCAGTGTGTGGGTCTTATAGGGCCCTCCAAAGTGCAGAGTCTGGGGTGGTTGGACAAACTGTCCTATGGATGGGACAGCTCTGTCTGCCAGCTGCTGGCCTCTGGCCCTTCCTCCCACATAGCATTTGAGAGGGCATATAACCCTTCGTCCCTTGGAATGGGTGACACAATTGAAATTGGATGATACAATTGAAATTCAAAATGATCTTGACAGATAGGAGAAATTGTCTGAAATAAATAGGATGAAATTCAATAATGACAAATGCATCTGTAACCCTTCTGCCAGGTAGCTCCAGCAGCAGCCAGGGCCAGGTACCTCTCTGTCCAGCCAAACCAGAACTGGCGTGAGCCCCCATCCAGTGACCTGGGAATTTCACAACACCCTGGGGGCGCCTTTGGGAGGTAATCGTTCCCTACTCACAATCACACAGTCTGAGTGTAGAAAAGAAATCTTTAGGAAAAGGGGAGGGAAGTAACATGGCATTAATTTGGGAAAACACCAAAGAGTTCAGAACCAAAACCATGAGTAACAGTCCCACCCCCAAATAAGTTGGAAAATGGCCTTTTCCTCTCAAGTTCTTAAGTCCAGCAATGTAAATGTCCCCTTCACATGCCCAGCCCTTCTCTGTACCCCACTCACAGTTGCTGACCTTGGTCAGCGCAGACCCAGAGTTCAGAGGTGCATCCACAGAGTTCACCTCCCATCCTGAGTGTGGGTGAGGTGAGGAAGCATCTTACTCACTCTGCTGGTCACTTGCCATCCACCTCCTCACTGCTTTCTGCCACCGCCTTGCTAGCTGCTGATTACACCTCTCTATCACCACCCTGCTGGCTACTCATTGTGCTGCCGTCACTCATTACATCTTCCGCTGGCTTGTGGTGAACTTGGTTCTGGGCCAAATCTAGTGATTTCAGTTCCTTGCCCAAAGCACAGTACAGCCTCAAGAAATCCTAGCATCCACTGGAGTAAATTTAAAAATAATAAAAAGACTCCTTTTAGAGTCTGTTCTAGTACTATCATTAGAACAGGGGTGAAAGGAAACAGGTGGAACCAGTCTTACAGCAGACGCCTGGAGAGCATGCAGCCTGCTGATTCAGAGTCTTGCCCTCTCCCCACTTGACTTCACAGAATTTTGGCAGAGGAAGCCTTGTCTATCCAAAGTTCTTTACACTGATAGTTTCTCTCCTTTGAACTAAGTTAAACAGTGTCTGACTTTTCTGCATTCCCCCAATAACTGCAAGCATTCGTGATCATATCTTACAATTCCTGCATTTAGTGTTAATACAGTTTGTGGCCCTACAACAGCCAAATTAGTTGCAGTGGGCAAAACATCATTCTAACAGCTGACTATCTAAGGGTATGTCTACACTACAGCACTAATTCGAACTAAGCTAATTCGAATTAGCACATCTAGACTTAAAAACTAGTTCGAATTAGCATTTTGCTAATTCGAACTGGCATGTCCACACTGAGTGGACCCTGAACTGAGGTTATGGATGGCCGGAAGCAGTGCCAGCAGAGCATCAGATTAGGAGCGTGGAGCTGCTGCCTCAGGCTAGCCGAGGGCTGTGCTTAAAGGGACCCGACCCCCACCCCGGACAGACAGTTCTCAGGGGTTCCCCGCTTGCAAAGCAGTCCTGGCTTGGAGTGCCCTGAGTGCCCACACTCGGCACATCACAGCACTCGGCCATCAGCCCGGCTGCACTTGCCGCAGGCTGCCATCCGGAGGGGGGGTCAATCAAGGGGCTTCAGGAGAGTTTCCACCCCGAGGAGCCCACAGAGCCAGCCCAGTCCTCCGCATCGGGGGCTCGTACCCCATTCCTCTCTCACCTCCTTCCACTTACCCCTCTCTAGCCCCCCTTCCTGATGTTCAAAATAAAGGACACGTGTGTTCAAAAATAGAAACTCTCTTTATTGAACAAAACTCGGGGAGACTGGGAAAAGAGGGTGGGAGAGGGGAAGAGAGAGGGTGGGAGAGGAGAGGGCAACTAAAATGATCAGAGGTTTGGAACAGGTCCCATATGAAGAGAGGTTAAAGAGACTGGGACTTCTCAGCTTAGAAAAGAGGAGACTTAGGGGGGATATGATAGAGGTCTATAAAAGCATGAGTGGTGTGGAGAGGGTGCATAAAGAAAAGTTCTTCATTAGTTCCCATAATAGAAGGACTAGAGGACACAAAATGAAATGAATAGGTAGCAGGCTTCAAACTAACAACAGAAAGTTCTTCACAAAGCAAATAGTCAACCTGTGGAACTCCTTGCTGCAGGAGGCTGTGAAGGTTAGAACTGGAACAGAATTTAAAGGGAAGTGAGATCAAGTCATGGAGGTTGGGTCCATGGAGTGGTATTAGCCAGGGGGTAGGAATGGTGTCCCTGGCCTCTGTTTGTGGAAGGCTGGAGATGGATGGCACGAGACAAATGGCTTGGTCATTGTCTTCGGTCCATCCCCTCCAGGGTACCTAGTGTTGGCCGCTGTTGGCAGACAGGCTACTGGGCTAGATGGACCTTTGGTCTGACCCAGTACGGCCATTCTAAGCTCAGGGCTCAGGGTCGGGGGTCTCAGTGGACCACCTTGATTTTCATGCAAACCTGCTCCTGGGTGGCCAAGCTGGCAGCTATGCTGCCCTAGACGGCCACTTTCCTGTGCCTAGGGTGGAGGTCGTGGATGAGGTCCACGATGTCCGCACTAGACCAGGCGGGCGCCCGCCTCTTGCGGACCTGGGCAGGCTCCCGGGAGCCGCCAGCCTGGTCCCGGAAAGAGGCGGAGGGCTGGGTGGCAGCGGGTGGCTGGCTTGAGCAGTGCCAGGCGCAGGGTCTGCTGGCTGGGTGCTGGCAGGCTTGCACCTGGCACGGGCACCGTAGCCAGCCCATGCCTCTTTAAGGGCTCCGGGGCCGGGAGGGGGGCAGAAGAGTTTCCCTGGTGGTGCCCAGAGTGGCCACCAGGGAAAGCTGGGGAGGGCTAGCCTCCCACTAGTTCGAATTAAGTGGCTACACAGCCCTTAATTCGAACTAGTTAATTCAAACTAGGCGTTAGTCCTCGTGGAATGAGGTTTACCTAGTTCGAATTAAGCGCTCCGCTAGTTCGAATTAAGTTCGAACTAGCGGTTTGCATGTGTAGCGCCTATCAAAGTTAATTCGAACTAACAGCTGTTAGTTCGAATTAACTTTGTAGTGTAGACATACCCTAACAGGCCTAAGCAAACTGAATGAACTGTATTTACATAAACACACTCAGGATTTCCCATTCCAGCTAGCTGTAACGGAAGCATTTATTCAGACCCTGCTTACACAACAAAAATGATTAAAGGGGTCTAGAAAACATGACTTGTGAGCAGAAGCAACTGGTCAGGGGGCCACCAGCCACATGAAACCCTCCCCCCTCAAACCAGGGAAGGTCTGGAACCTCCCTCCACTGTATGTCGAGGTCTCTCCCCTTCCTGCTTCTGCTCTGTCCCCTCCCCGCCCTTGCTCCACCCCTTACTCTGCCTTCTCTCCACCCTATCCCTGCCCTTGCACCACCCCACCTCATGCCCCAACCAAGGCAGCTTGGGGGACTAGTGGGGGCCAACATTGGGAGCAGGGGTCCACTGCCTCCGCCACACTTATTGGCAGTGGCTGAGTAAGCAGAGCAAGGCAGTGCCAGCTGCTTTGGTCCCCCAGCTGCCGTATTGCTCCATTTATGCAGAGGACAACAGGAGCAGCACACCCAGGAGAGCAAAGCAGCAGAAATGACATGCTCTGTTTCCCCTGCTACTGCTGGTGAGTGCAGGGAGGCTGGATCCTTTCTGCAGGCCCAAGCACTCCCCAACCTCCTCTGCTGGCTGGCCTCACTCCTCTTCCCCTCCCCTCCCATGGCATTTGGGCAAGGGCAGAGTTTCAGGAGGGCAGAAGGAGCAGCAGCCTTACGCACTGGGATGTGGCTTGCTTTTCATCCCGTTACTCGGACCATCAGGGAGCAAGGGGAAAGTACTTCACACCTAGCTGGTGAAGGGAGGGTGCAGAGGAGTAAATCACGGCATGCAAGTACTTCCTCCTTGCTTCCTGATAGTCCAGGGAATGGGATGAAAAGTGAATTGTGTCCTGTTACACACAGCTCCTCCCCTAACTCTTCCAAAACTTGGCTCTTGCATTTGGGGGCACATGATCCCTCATGCCCTTACATGCAGTGCCACGGCCTATGAGGAAAAAGTGAAAAAAATAAGTTTTCTTTAGTTTGGAGAAGAGATGACTGGGGGAGGAGGTATAACGGTTTTCAATGAAATATAAGATTGTTATAACAAGAAGGGTGATGCATTTTATCCACTGAGCACAGGACAAGAAATAATGGGCTTCAATTGCATCAAGTGGGATTTAGATTAAACATTAGGAAAAACTTTGTTAAGCTAGTTAAGCATGGGAGCAAATTGTTAGGGAGATTGTGGAATCTCCATCATTAGCAGTTTTTAGGACCGGACTGACATGGCTACCCCTCTGAGACTTTTAGGAACAAGTTAGACTAAAATCTGTCAGGGATGGGCTAGATCAGTGGTCTCCAATCTTCTCAACCACAAGATCACTTTTTCAATTTAAGTGCAATGTAAGATCTACCTCAAGCCCAAATATCTTCGCCCCACTTCCTTCCTTCCCCTTCTTTGAGGTCCTGCTTCTGCTCCATCCCTTCTCTGAGGCCTCACCCTGCTCACTCCATCCCCCTTCCCCCCCCATCCTCACTCACTTTCACCAGGCGGGGGCAGAAGGTTAGGGAGCAGGCTCTGGTCTTGGGCCAAGGGGTTTGGAGACTGGGAGGGGATCCGGGCTTAGCTCAGGGTGGGGAATTGGGGTCCAGGAGGAATTTCAGGGTGCAAACTCTGGGAAGGAGTTTGGGTGCAGGGGGACTCATGTCGGGGAAAGGAGATTGGGTGTAGGAGGTGGTTCAGAGCGGGGACAGTCAAAAACAAAAAACAACACGCTTTGCAAGCAGTAAAAGAAGTAATAAGAAACCCCATGTTGCGTATGTGATGAGCGAAGGACAGTGTGTGTATGTGTATGTGTGTGTGTGAGAATGACAGAGACACACACAGTTTGTCAGAGTGACAGTGATTTCCAGGGCTCGACAAATAATGCAATCTACTTGCCCGTGGTGAGTAGATTGCAACCCGGAAGAGCCAGATTCGGGCGATCTGCGCATGCACAGATCGCCGGACAGCATGGCTGGCAAGCCTTGGTGATTTGCATTGCCAAGCTCCCTCCATCCCCTTCTCCCTATGTGGAGATAGGGTATAGAAATGGGGACAGAAAGGTCACACTGACAGCGCACCTCCCTCTTCTTCCCCCCACACCCTACATTGCAAGTAGGAGGCTCTGGGGGAGGGGGGGCAGCTCCATGGCAGAGGGCAGGAGCAGCATGACAATGGGTGGAGGGGCAGCTGAAGTGCTAGTGCTTGAGAGCATCCCAGCCAAACCAGTCAAGATGACCTGTCAGAGGCGCCAAGATCTACTGGTAGGTCCCGATCTACTGGTTGGTGACCACTGGGCTAGATAATATTCAGTTTCCCACAGTGTTATTGAGTTCCCTTCTTATCCCACTTTTCTATGATTCTATGAATGGGGCTGAAATAAGGCTGTATGGGCAGCATTAATTCTGGCACTTCATAATTTTTCTGCATTTGATCTTGCAACCTTAGATTTCTTTTAACATGATCTTTCTTGGTTTGTAGTACAGAATAAAGCATAAGGAGAGGACAACAGTGAAGACATGTTCACATGAAATATTTATCTGTTTAGCACTATCTATAGATAGTAATGAGGGGCACAAACTATCAATGAAAAGGACATTTATTTACACTTTGGAATGGGTGTCCACCCTTTCTGACACTTGAGAGTCAGATCCACGGGGAAGAGGTACCACCTACCTATCAGGCACACTGGTAGGAGCACCCACTCTCATGCCCCATACTCTGGGACTCGGGGAGGGGAGAGGAGTCTGAGGAATGATGAGATGAGGCGAGGGCTTTCTTCCCTCAGCCTGGGTTCATGATCCATGACATGTCCCATGGAGTAGACATTTGGGCTATATGTCAAGGTAATATTGTCCCCCAACAATCATCTACAGTTCTCCCTCATATAGATAGAGCTCAACACCTCACCAGACATGTGGGGCTCACAAAAAGTCACCACATTAGAACTCACACTGGACCACTCCGAAACTGAAAGGCTGACTTTACAGGGAGAAGTAAGTCCTGATAGAGGATGCACATATTTGCTCTAATTATGCATCCTTATTCTTGCCATCAAATTGATTATTTTGAAGTAAACTGTCCTACAGAAAAGGACCAGAACTCTGAGCCTTCATATGTTCTTTGTGTCTAGCATTTTACTAGTTTCTGTATGTGATTTTTGTCATCTACTTTGCTTCTTGTCCCCCCCCCCCCCCACACATGCCCGTTTGCTATCTTCCGTGTCACTTTTTTAATGTCCTGAAGGCAGAGTCATAGAATCATAGAATCCCAAGGTTGGAAGAGACCTCTGGAGGTCATTGAGTCCAGCCCCCTGTCCAAAGAAGGACCAACCGGAACTAAATCATCCCAGCCAGGGCTTTGTCAAGCTCGGACTTAAACACTTCCAGGGATAGAGATTCTACCACCTCCCTAGGTAACCCATTCCAATGCTTCACCACCCTCTTAGTGAAATAGTGTTTCCTGATATCCATCCTAGACATACACACCCCCACTGCAACTTGAGACCTTGCTCCTAGTTCTGCCATCTGTCACTACTGAAAACAGCCTCTCCATCCTCTTTGGAACCTCCCTTCGGGTAGTTAAAAGCTGCTATCAAATCCCCCTCTCTCGCTTCTCTTCTTCAGACTAAACAAACCCAAATCCCTCAGCCTCTCTTCGTAGGTCATGTGCTCCAGCCCCCTAATCATCTCTGTTGTCCTCCGCTGGACCACCTCCAGTGCATCCACATCCTTTCTGTAGTTGGGGCCTCAGAATTGGACACAATACTCCAGATGTGGCTTCACCAGTGCTGAGTAAAGGGAAGTAATCATTTCTCTAGGCCTGCTGGAAATGCTTCTTCTAATGCACCTTAATATGCAGTTAGCTTTTTTGGCTACAAGGGCACACTGTTGACTCGTATCCAGCTTCTCATCCATTGTAATCCCAGGTCCTTTTCTGTCGAAGTGCTGTTTAGCCAGTCGGTCCCCAGCCTGTAACAATGCTTGGGATTCTTCTATCCCAAGTGCAAGACTCTGTTGTACTTGTTGAACCTCATTAGATTTCTTTTGGCCCAATCCTCTAATTTGTCTAGGTCACTCTGGACCCTATCCCTGCCCTCCAACATATCTACCAATCCTTCTAGCTTGGTGTCATCTGCAAACTTGCTGAGGGTGCAATCCACCCCCTCATCCAGGTCCTTAATAAATACGTTGATCAAAACCAACCCTAGAACTGACCCTTGGGGCACTCCCCTTGAAACCGACTGCCAAGCAGACATTGAGCCGTTGATTACTACTCATTGAGCCCAACAATCTAGCCAGTCTTCTATCCACCTTACCGTCCATTTATCCAATCCATACTTCCTTAACATTCTGGCAAGAATTATGTGGAAGACCATATCTAAAGCTTTGCTAAAGTAAAGGTATATCACATCCACCAACTTTCCATATCCACAGAGTCAGTTATCTCAAGGCAATCAGGTTGGTCAGGCATGACTTGTCCTTGGTGAATCTATGTTGACTATTCCTGATCACTTTTCTCTCTTCCAAGTGCTTCAAAATGGATTCCTTGAGTTGCTCCACCATGATTTTTTCGGGTATTGAGGAGAGGGTGACAGGTCTGTACTTCCCTTGAGTCTTCCTCTTTCCCTTTTTAAAAGATGGGCACTACATTTGCCTTTTTTCAATCGTCTGGGGCCTCCCCTGATCTGCACAAGTCCTGTGATGTGAAAACAGATCCAGGTTTTAACATATGAAGCCCTTTCCCCAGTTCAGAATATTTCCACATTAACCTAGTAACTTTCAACAGCTAAAGTTGTTTAGTCCAATCACTTATTTACATCTTAAACTTAACGGAATCAATCATGTCCTTTTTTGTTCCCATTTGCCTTAAGCTGAAACTCTTGATTCAACAGTAGCAAAATGCAGGAATCCAAAGAAGAATGATTAAATAATTAATGTGGCAGTTGAATACATATATATATATATAAAATCAGTCTGTTGCTCTTAATAATAACCAGGGCGCTCTGTTCAGTTTGCCAGTTTACTGCCATAATGTCAACGACTTCATGGTGAAAAGCTATTCTGAGAGTTTCTTAAACAAAGCCTTAATGATATATGACTGCCAAAGTTAGCTACTTCACAGCTGTAATAGCACATTCTAGGCTGTGTGGCAGCCAAGCTGTCTTTGTTACTGTATTAAGTGAGGTGTGAGTGCCTGGAATGCTACAGTAAGCAAGGAGCCATCGTGGGTGGCAGCTGCCTTCTCAGAGTCCTTGAAAAGCTACACTGGGATAACTTGATAAGGGGTCTGCATGTGTTAGAGGGCATGACATCCACAGACGGCTGGGTGACTATAGCACATACTTCTTTTGACGCTAAACTCTTAAACTTTACAGATATTGTGTAGAAAACCACATCAACGTTTTCCAAAGAAATCTCTGATTCTTTCAACACTGGTAATTGCTTTGCTCCTGTCTGGTCCGATTAGTATGTTTACTCTGAGATTATTATATTTTTAAAAATTATCATCAGTTTCCCAAAAACGATGCAATTTGTTTGGTCAGAAATCCTGCCATATCCTAAATTTTGGGTTCATTCCTGTCACCTGGCCTTACGCTGCTCACACTTACACTTGGCATAAATTAGGAGTAACTCCTCTGAAGTGAATGACCTAGTGTGAGATCAGAATCAGATCCCACTGCTTTTATTTTTGGCTTGAATGTGGAACTAAACAGATTCCCCTGGGAGGCAGTAGTGCAATTTGACAAATGCAAATAGAATCCCACTCCCACCCTCACCGCCACCCTTGTTGACCCATTTAAACCTTGTGTATTTTTACAATGTTCTTCTTGATGTCAGCCATGGCAAAACCTTTTCATAAAAAGGAAAGACATAAACTAAGCTCTCCTCTTAATGTCATACTTTTCTCTTCCTTTATGCTGACAGCTGATAGATCAGCCTTTCCTTAGATTTAGATACTATTCAACAGTCCCTGTTAGATTACTGCTTTCATTTCTTCAGGAACAGGAAAGAGAAATTTTTGTTTTTAACTTTGTGGATGGGATCCTGTTTCTAATGGCTTGAGTTAGTCTCCATAGAGCTGATTATCCCATTATTCACAATGATCATTCTCATGGGAATTATACTGATGAAGGGGAGATGAGAATCAGGGCCCATGGATTGTGTGATTGTTAGTATTCCCTTGTGATAAGGAAACACACTATTGGCAGTTTGCAGGTACAGTAGCTGCACTTTCCAAATACATGGGAACACTAGTTTTAATTTGGGTCTTTGATCCTAGAACTGCAAATTATTTAGTACATCTGCAATGTGTTCCAAAATGAGATTTGTATCACCTCTTACCAATATAATATTTCAAGGCTATATTCTCATCTTTATGACCAAGAATAACTTTCAACAATATTAATGGAAACTAATTGAATTTCCCCTTAGTGAGTGCTAGTTACTTACATTAATATAACTTTGTATATTTTTCTTTTGATGGACATATCTAACTCCCACAGGTATTAATGAGTTTTGGGAGCATATCAAGAGGCGAATAAGTGCCCTTATGTGTGGTTTGTTGTAAACCTTTAAGTGACTGTATTTTATAATTATACTAGGGATACATGTCAAATGTGTCTTGCAATGGGATAAACAGAGCTACTGAGTATGACATAATACCAGCAACATGCTTTCACGCTAAGAACTGGAAATGTAGACTTTGGATTGTGGTAGACTGTGGTAGACTTTGGATTGTGGTAGACTGTGGTACATTTAACTGGGGACAGAATCTGCTGTATTACAATTTGAAGAGCTTTCAGGCAAAAGCAGGTGCTGCCTTGCATATGTTTACATTTAGGTCTTCAATTTATTATTTTGAAAACTGAAAATATAAGCCCACTCTTCCTCTCCAGCAGATGAGAGAAAATTGTCAGCCCAAAGCATAGGCCTCAGCCCCCACTACTTACAATAGCACTTCAGTTCCTTATCATACATAAATTGGTATCGAAATGATCATATTCAGACTGAATATACAACAGGGAAAGATTTCAGAATGTCAGTGGAGATTCTGCTACATACAATGACTGAGATGTAACTAATTGATGTTTAGGTAATATTTACATTTTAGAATACATTTCCCAGGAGCTCCACTACTCTCATTGTTAAAGAACATGATGTACTGAGTGCAGGAGCTCTGGTTTATTTCAGGATTCTGCTGACAACCTTGAGTGACTGAAGATGTTGACATACAATGTAAGAGTGAAATGATAGTGAATAGATATACGTTCAGAACACTACAAAACAAAAGAGATACAGATAAATGTTCAAAGTTCATCAAAAGTAAATCATATATCAGAATCTTTTTATATCCCTCCATCTACAGTGATAATATATTCATGCTGCATAACTGCATACATTTCAGAGAGTGAAATTTTATGTTTGCAGAGATTCTATACAATTGATACAAATTGATCCATGTTTCCTGAAGCTGTTTCTATTTTAAATGCAGCTAATCTGATGCAAATAGTTATATGTTCCATTTGCCTTTTTCACATTATATCCACAGAAGCTGCATTCTGTAAGCATATGATTCAATTGACGCATGTGGTGACTTGCAAGTCTAGTTGAAAATAGCCTCAAGGCTTCAAACAATTGGGACACACTCAGTTCATCTGTAATGTTGCCAACTACACATTAGTATTATGCTTCCAGCAAAACCCCATGGATTTTCAAGCTGCTTCTTTCTATGCATGATTAGAAAATGCAAAGATGCAAACCTCTTTGCACACTCCTGAATCAGAAAGAGACTGGGTGTGTGGAGAAGTGAAGACTTGCTTCTCACTGACTGATGTTTATCATATGTAGGTTTTTCAATAGAAATCCATGTGATATGCAGTAGCTGAGCTGTACTTTAGGACTGGGGCCATGACAACTAGCTGGCACGCCTCCAAGGGCATTCAGCCTTTAGTTAAAAGAATACAGACATGAAATTCAATTTATGTGCACTGTAACTATTACAAATTGTTATGACATAGAAACATTTAGCTTGCTTGGTGGTAACATGACAGACATGGGTCAAGATGCTACAGTTCAACAAAAGTTCAGGTGGAATAGTTCTGAGATGTGGTGGTAGGGTGTAGAAAGGATACTCAATGAGGATGTGATGAATCTTGGATTCATGTTAGATTCATGTCATAATCCAGACATTTGGAAAGTATTCCTTAAACAATTACCAATAGCAAATAGTCATTGGGGAAGTGGTGTTTATTCAAATTGCTATTGGATGCCTGCCATGCATGTTTTTCTTGTCACAGAATCGTAGAATCATAGGATTGGAAGGGAACTCAATAGGTCGTCTAGTCCAGTCTCTTGCACTGAGAGTGTATGTCTACACAGCAACATTATTTTTAAATTACTAGCGTTATTTTGAGATAACTTAGTCCGTGTCTACATAGCAGGCAGTTATTTCAAAATAATGTTGAAATGCTGTCAAGCTGGAGGACTTCTTAATCTGCCTCTTGTAACATTCACTGTATGCGGAGTGAGGGAAGTCAGAGGAAGAGTGCTTTATTTTGAAATAAGTGCTGTGTAGACGCTCCTAATTTCAAAATAAGCTATGCAATTGACATAGCTCAATTTGCATAGCTTATTTCGAGTTAAGACCTGCTGTGTAGACACACTCAGACAGAGCTAAGTATTTAGACAGTTCCTGATATCTAATAGAGGGCATTTGTCCTTATTGAATTTCATCCTGTTTATTTCAGATAATTTCTCCTGTTTGTCAAGATCATTTTGAATTCTAATCCTATCCTCCAAACCTCTTGCAACTCCTCCCAATTTGCTATCTTCTGCAGACTTTATTAGTGTGCACTCTCTCTGCCATTGTTCAAATTGTTTATGAAGATATTGAATAGAACCAGACCCAGGACAGAGCTATGCAGGACCCCACTTGATATGCCCCTCCAACTTG
Source organism: Pelodiscus sinensis (assembly GCF_049634645.1). NCBI lineage: Eukaryota > Metazoa > Chordata > Testudines > Trionychidae > Pelodiscus > Pelodiscus sinensis. The sequence goes on from NC_134716.1 coordinate 96,154,069, forward strand.
CTTGCAAACCATTGATAAATATTCTGAATACAGTTTTTCAACCAGTTATGCTTCCATGTTATAGTAGGTTCATTGAGGGTACATGTCCCTAGTTTACATAGGAGAAGTAATGAGAGACAGTAACAAAAGCCTTAGTAAAACTGAATATGTCACATCCATTGCTTTCCCCCCACCCATGCAGAAGGCTTGTTACCCTTTATAAATATTAGGTTAATTTGTTCGAGACAAATCCATGTTGATGGTTACTTATCACCTTATTATCTGCTTAACAAACTGATTATTTGCATCACTATCTTTCCATATACCAAGATTAAGGTGAGTAGTCTACAGCTCCCTGAGTTGTCTTTATTCCCTTTTCATATATTTGTCCTTTCTCAGTCCCCTAGGATCACTGTCCTCTATGAGTGGTCCAAAATAATTGCTAATGGCACAGAAATCTCTTCAAATAGTTCCTTAAATATTCTTTGATGTGTTTCATCATGTGCTGCCACCTAGAAGACAGCTAACTTGTCTGTCATTCTTAACTTTTTCTTTTCCTATTTTAGTCTCGGATCCTACCCTGTGTACACTGATGTTGACTATGTTACTTATCCAATCATAGCAAACATTTTTGGTGAAATCTAAAACAAACAAAAGCTTCAGAGGGGTAGCCGAGTTAGTCTGTAAAAGGAAAAACTTAAAAAACAATAAATAGTCTAGTAGCATTTTAAAGACTAACAAGACATGTAGATCGTATCATGAACTTTTGTGGGCAAAACCCACTTCTTCAGATGACAGGAGTATAATGAGTCCAGATCTAAGGATAAATAAGGGTATGGCTACACTACAGCATTATTTCAAAATATCTTATTTCAAAATAGTTAATTTGAAATAAGTTATTTTGAAATAACGCATCTATACAAAAAATGCAATTGGAAATAGTTTTTGCTAAATCGAAATAGCGCGTCCACACTGATTGGACACTGAATCACATTTAAGGCCAACTGAAACCGATTCTGGCAGGGCATCAGGTCAGTAGTTGCTTTGTGTGACTGCTGTCTGAGGCTGTCTGAGGCTTGTGCTTAAAGGGATCCCCTGGACAGCCAGTTCTCAGCTTTTGCTGTTTGATTGCCTACCTCCCTGAGGGACAGCAAAGCATTTTTCTCTCTGCCTGCTTGGTTGCCCTCACTTGGGACATCACAGCACTCGGCATCATAGAGCCAGAGCCGCCCATGTGCACTCTGGTTCTTCTTTTGGATGTTTTGCTGCAAGCCTGGCAGCAAGTGTTAGAGACTGCCTGGCACCATCTGTGGCACCCCAACCCCCAGGTCCTCTTCCGGACCCCCCTGGGAGCCATGGAGGAGCAGCGGCTGGACACCAGCATGCCCCGCTACATCTGGCACCTGGACACCAGCAGCAACTGGTGGGATCACATCATCCTGGAGCACTGGTGAGACCAACAGTGGACCCAGAACTTCAGAATGAAGAATGACACCTTCCTCGAGCTCTGTGAGTGGCTCGCCCCTGCTCTGCGGCAACAGGACACACACATGAGGCCTGCCATTCTCCTCTACAAGCGTGTGGCCATTGCCCGATGGAAGCTTTCCACACCGGATAGCTACCGATCCGTTGGCAACCAGTTCGGCATGGGGAAATCCATCGTCGGAGCAGTGCTCATCCAGGTATGGCAGTCTCTGGCCATTGTGCCAGAGGAGGGGGCAGGGCAAGGAGTGGCTGGGCTCCCCCAGGGAAAAGGGAGGGATGGGGTGCAAGTCCCCTCCATGGGAGGGTTTGTTCTGTCCCAGCCGCACTTCGGACTGCCCGTGGTGGCCAGGATTGTGGTGGGGGAGGGGCATTGCTCCTGGGGAGTGGGAGTGCGGGGCAGTGGTGGGGAAGGAGCACTCTCAGCCACCCTCACACACCAGTGACTCTCGGTTTTGTGTGTCTCTCTGCAGGTGGTCAAGGTCATCAATATAGTATTGCTCTGCAGAGTCGTCCATCTCACGGATTTGGACGCGGTCATTGAGGGGTTTGGTGCCATGGGCTTCCCCAACTGCGGGGGGGGGGGCACAATCAACAGGATGCACATCCCCATCTGTGCCCCGGAACACCAGGCCTCCCTCTACATTAACCAGAAGGGGTACTTCTCGGTCATCCTGAATGCTGTGTCTGACCAGCTTCCTGGACATCAACATGGGCTGGTCCGGCAAAGCACACGATGCGCAGGTGTACCGCAATTCCTCCGTGTGCCAGAGGCTGCACGCCAGGACCTTCTTCCCTGACTGCCACATCAGGGTCGGGGACATGGACATGCCTGTGTACCTGGTGGGGGATGTGGCCTACCCACTACAACCCTGGCTCATGAAGCCCTACAGGAGACACCTCAACCCCTCCCAGCAGGCCCTTAAATGCCAGGCTCAGCAGGGCCCGCATTGTGGTGGAGGGGGACTTTGGCCAGCTGAAGGCCCTATTTCGATTCCTCTTCACCCGCCTTGACCTCTCTGAGAGGAATATTCCTCACGTGGTGGTGACAGGCTGTGTGCTGCACAATTTGTGTGAGCTGAAGTGGGAGGCTTTCCTGCCAAGCTGGATGGCAGAGGCTGACCACTTGGCTGTCCTGTACGTGCAGCCCCGCATGGCTGCAATCTGGGAGGCCCATCGGGGGGCTGTCCATATTCAGGAGGCCCTGCGGGAGAGCTTCCGCATGGAATAGGACTGAAGTCTTCCTGGCATGCCCCACTGGGGCCTTGTGCCTTATTCCACCTTCACATCCTTCCACTTACCCCTCCATAGCCCCCCTTCCTGATGTCAAATAAAATACTCATATTTTCAAAAATATAAACTCTGTTTATTTAATAAAACTGGGGGGTATGGAGGCATACCTGGGAGGTTGACAAATGCCTTTGATGTCGACCGCGAAGTGTCCAGACTACTGCGCTGAGCCGACAAACAGCTGATTGGCTCAGTGTGGCAGCCATTTAAATTTAAATGAAGCAGCAATTATTTAAATCGCCGCTTCATTTTCCTATGCCGGGTAGTCTAATCTACTTGCCTCTGTCGCCAGAGGCATGTAATCTAGACGTACCCTTATTGTGTGTATGCTTTATAACCGTGTTTGATTACATAATCACATTGCATTTTTCTCCACGTGCCCCCTGCTTCATTCAGTGCACAGGATGGACAGTGTGCTGTGAATGGATAGCTATTCAATATTTCTTTTTCTTAGCATTCAGTGTGTGGCCTGTAGCCTTATTTCCTTCATACTATTCAAATCCTGCCCTGAGTGCAGAATGCTTAATATTCTCATACCTTCCTCATAGTATCGGAGAGTTTCACAAATATGAATGTATTTATTTTCCCAGCACTCAGGAAAGGTAGTATTGTTATTTCCCAAAGAGGAAGAATGATCTGCTGACCTGGGACTTGGAAGGCTCTGGTTCAATTTTCTGCTCTGTCACAGATTTCCTATCTGACTTTGGGTAAGCCATTAGGTCTCTCTGACCTCAATTCCCTGCCTGTAGAAGAGAAATAATAGTGTTTTCTTACCTCAGGTTTGTCAAGCTAAGTGCATAGAAGATTGTGAAGTGGCCAAACTCAAAATAAAGGGAGCATATATGGAATTTAGATTCATTTTACGAAGAGGGAAATTTAGGCATTGAGAAGTTAAAGTCAGAAGTATAAAAAAAAGTTGGGGTATCGCCTTGAAATGCCTATTGCTTGTCTTTACTTCTCATCTTTTTTAAAGGGCTACACTACTGTCTATCATGGTAGTAACAATAAGTGGTTCTGTGGCACCTTAAAGACTAACCAATATATACAGAATCATGAGCTTTTGTGGGCAAAGCCCACTTCATCGAATGAATTGGAGTAGAAATAACAATTCATTTGATGAAGTGAGTTTTGCTCACGAAAGCTCATGACACTATATATTTTGGTTAGTTTCTAAGTCCTGGTCTACACTAGGACTAAGAATAACTCCCCTTATTTTAAAATAACAAGCAGAGCATCCACACTACCAACCCCATTATTTCGAAATAAGGGGCTGGTTATTTTGAAATAACAATTCCTGCTTTCTATGAGGAATAATGCCTATTTCGAAATAGCAGTAGTGTGGACGTTCCCCTGCTGCTATTTCAAAATAAGTATTCCCCAGAGTCATTCATAGTAATTACTCCCCAGTGTTTCCTGGGGCTCTTAAGTTGAGGTAGCGTGTCCACATTAAGGGAGCCTGCTTTGGAATAATTTTGAAGCTTCCCTGTAGTGTGGACACACTATTTTGAAACAGTTATTTTGGAAGTTAAGTTAATAAGTTATTTCAAAATGATTTCCTAGTGGATCCATGCCCTAAGGTGCCATAGGACCAGTCATTGTTTTTAAAGTTTCAGACTAACACAGCTGCCCATCTGAGATTCTTTATTGATGTAGTGTGTGAATACCTTCCAATAAAATTGAGGGCAATAATGAAGACTCTAGCACAGCGTTTCCCAAACTATGGGCCACGGGAAAAAAATACCGGGCCTCAGCATGCCTAGTGGCTGCTGGCAGGGCCGGCCTTAGGCCGGTTTGGTCGAATTGGGCCCTGCACCCCATAACCCAGAAGTGCTGGCAAGTTACAGAGCCAATATGTGGAGCTGGGTCTCTCCCCCAGCTCTGCCTGGAGCAGGCCCCGGCCCCCCCGCACGTCCTCCCACCCCACCCCCAGAGCATCCCCACCGTGTGCGGCTCCCCTTCACCCCCTGCTGCTGTCCATGCGCGGCGTTGCAAGTGGGCGGGGAGGACACCCGAGCATGACGTGACGTCACGTCCTGGGATTTTAAAACTCTTCGGAGGCACGTGGCAGGGCCATGCTGGCTCCGGGTTTGGCCTCCGGGGCCTGAGCGCAGCCTCCGGCTCCGCAATGTGGAAGGCAGAAGGTAGGGAACGGGCTTGGGCGGCGGCAGCGGTGGGCTTGGACGGAGGTGAGGAGGTGGCAGCGGTGGTGGCGGTGGTGGGGGGGGCTTGGGTGGAGGGGGAGGGGTGGAAGGATAAGGGGCTTGGGCAGGGGGAGGGGAAGGCATTAAGGGACAGGGTTCAGGAGAGAGAGACAAATGCCAGGGGGGCAAGTGCAGACAATGAGGGAAAGGGCAGGAGGGGAGGTGTCAGTGGGAGGGGGGGACAGGGTGATGCTGGGAGAGGAGAGGGGAAGGGCATTGGGGGCTGGAGGAGGAAGTGCTGGGAGAAGGCTTGAAAGAAGGGGTGGGCATGAGGAAGGCCAGGATGGAGCAAATCATGTCTGAGGGCACAGAGGGGCAGGAGGGGAATGGGGCAGAGAGTGGTGAGGGGGTGGGTATCAGGGAAAAAGAGGGCAAAGGGGGCAGGGGCAGTGAGGGAAGGGGGAGGCACCAGGAGGGTGCAGGGCTAAGGGAAGGTGTAGGTGTCAGAGGATTCTGGGGTGAGGAGGAGGGGAGAGCTGGTCACCAGAAGCAGCACTGGATGGGGGAATCAGGGCAGGCTGGGGAGATTAGCAGGCCAGTGGAAGCAGGGCTGCTGGGGGGTGCGAGGTTGGGGGCAGGGAGCTGGCCGGGGAAGATGGGGGGGGGAGAAGAAGCGGCCCCCGGAAGCAAGGCTGGACGCAGGCAGCGGGGTAGCCAAGGGAGATTGGGAGGAGAAGCGGGGGAGAACTGGCTGCCCGAGAGGGGGTTGGGAGAAGTGGGGCTGGCCAGAGGCGCAGCAGGGGGACCAGGGGGGAGGAATCGGCCTGCAGGGAGTGGGACTGACCCAGTCATATGTAGATCTTGGGGCGCTGCCCCTCTCCCCCCGCAAAGCACGAGTTAGTCCGGCCCGGGGATTGTATTGTTCCCCCCCACACACACACCCTCGAGTAGCTGCGAACTGTCTGGCTGGTAGACACACTCATGCAGCCTGAGCACATTTACCAGCCAGGCAGTTCAAAACTACAAACTGATACATCTAGTAATAGTACAACTTACCTAATGAGAAAATACAAGACATGTTATATGTCTGGTATTTTCTCAGTTTGTTTTTTATGTGTTTATATTTTGGGGCTGCAAAAAGCAGAACTGAAAAAAAAAGGGTTCCAACTAAAGTAAAAAGTTTGGGAAACCCTGGTCTAACCAGCTTTCTGTCTGTCTCTTACAGCCCATTTATCCAATCCATATTCCTTAATTTGCTGGCAAGAATATTGTGGGTGACCATATCAAAAGCTTTGCTAAAGCTGGCACTGGGGGTTTTGGGAGGACCAGAAACAACTTATTTGAATATTCCTCATTTGATTAATGAATATGCAAATATGCAAATGAACATTACAGGTCCTCCAAAAGTTCGTGAATGGATTTACTAGTCCCCGTGTCAAAAAGTTTGGGAACCCCTACTTTAGCAGATTTCATGGATCATTTGGCTCTTCTTCCTTTATGTGGTTAGCACTCAAGTCGGAGCAAAATGTTGGTTTCTTGGTTTTTGGGAGGGAATTATAGGGGCTAGGGAATAAAAGGAGTGTTTGTGTTGTGACTATTATGGACTGTCTAAAAGACCCTCTTATAGAGAGGTTTTAAAATATGTAGCATTTTGAGTACTTTATATGTTCACAGCATCCATTGACTTCAGTTGCATCTGACAGTGCTTAGCACTTCTGTGAATCAGGCCCCATTTGTCTCAAGTTGGGCACCCAGGAAATGAGGAACACACAGTTCATGACTACCTGTGCAGTGTTTGGTTTGTTTGTGATTTGCCCAGCATCACACAGAAACTCAGTGGCAGAGGTTAGGCTGGTTCTTATGCTGTCACTTGGAAAGTATAAAGGTCATCACATGTGTTATGCATGTCTATGATGTTCTGTCTTGAACCAATTCTGGCATGTGATGGGGTAGGACGGATAAGTATCTCATGATACCCAACCATTGTGTTTTAGCTTTGCAAAGGGGTCTTTTCCATCCTACTCACTGGGTCAAAGTCTAAGGCAAAGGCAGGGAAATATAAAGCTTTCTGGTGCAGCATTCAGCTGACTTAACCATGAGACCTTCTTTCTCTTCCTGCCATCCTCTGCCTCGTTCACTACACACATCCCAACTTCTGCAACAAATGAGACAAGGGTCCTAAAGATAATACTCTCATTCACAACACACCCCACATTCCCAGAGCACTGTCTCACCTGCATGCTGAAAGACTCCAAATATACTTCTAGGAGTTCCTCGATAGCCCCATATTATCCTTTATAAGGTAATAATCAAAATGCCAATTCTATCTCCTCATTCAATATGTTGAGCTGAGAAAAGTACATCTCATAACTCCTTGACCATTAGAAGGACAGAGCCATCAAATATATACAGCAGCTTTTTCACAGAGTTATGCACCTTTTATCTTTAAAAAAAAATATGGTGAACAGAAGTTTATAGTCCATTCATCATATGCTACAGATTTAAGCTGAAGTTTTCATACAACTGCCGGGGCCGTAACACTTGTTCATGACATTGGTAACAAATAGAAAATAGGATCCTGTAATTTAATTCTGCATAGTGCTTATTTATTTCTGATGAGTGACTTAGAATTATAGGATCATAGGGCTGGAACAGACCTCAGAAGGTCACTGAGTCCAACCCCCTGCTAAAAGCAGAGCCAAGCCCAATTTCTCACTGTCTATCTCTTACACCAATCTAACTCCATTGGGCCAGAGTTACAGCTAGTGTAAATCAGTGTAGCGCCACTAACATCAATGGAGCTATGCAGCTTGAAAGTGAAGAAGATCTGGCCCACTGACTTCCTCTTGATACCTCTTCCTTGATGCTGGTGTAACTGAGATCAGCATCAAGACAGGCATTTTCCCCTTGTTGTTCCTATTTTCATTACACTCCCGGGCTGTGTCTACACTGGCATCCCTTCCGGAAAAGGGATGCTAATGTAGCACTTTGGAATAGGCAAATCCGTGGGGATTTAAATATCCCCTGCAGCATTTGCATTAACATGGCTGCCGCTTTTTTCCGGCTTGGAGATAAGCCGGAGAAAAGCGCCAGTCTAGACGTGATTCTCCGGAAAATAAGCCCTTTGAAGTAGGAATAAGAGATCCTCCGGATTAGCATCCCTTTTCCGGAAAGGGGTGCCAATGGAGACACAGCCCCTCTGATTTCAGAAGTCATCTGTGAGCATCACCTTTTGTGCCAGAGCAAGTTCAAAACAGCAAAATGAGTAAATTAACCTTTAGGAGGACATGCCCTCTCAGAGGACACAGCTGGGCTTGGTGAGCTTCCTTTGCAACTTTCTTCTCCTGAAGGTTGGGAACTCAGAGCTTGCTCCTGAAATTCACAGTGAAAGACAGAAATAAGAGTGACTTTCCAGATAATGACATAACAATATGTACAGTAATTAGCTTTTCTGTTCCACCCTTTAGAGGAGATTGACATCAAGGTCAGATCAAGAGAGTGGAAACAGTTGGATCTCTGTACGCATTTAAACATTAGCCCACTGATTCTATTTCCCTGTATAAAATATTGTATTGTCTGACAGTTAATGCAAAGACCATATTTAGAAACCAATTAACTGTGTGTTGTAATGAGTTTATTTTTGTACAAGCATTTCAGTTTTAAAACAAGGATAGTCAAAAGCTGTTTACCAAAGTACCTGATCAGCTATAATTCTTGTCTAGCTGGAGAAAGGTCATGATGTCTCCTATTGTGCGTCAAAAACATTGATGTCCCTCCTTCTGCCAAATGTTATATTCCTGTCCCCATCTGTGCACAGATAAATAAGAGCTGACTATAGTTGGATTTATTGCTTGTACAAGTAAAAAGGCAAAGCCAGGGAACTGTTTTCTCTCTATGTATTAATAAATAGAGTAAAAAGCTTTGAAATAAGATGTAATGGGCCATATATGTATTCATGTCCTGTCTTTTCATGCTAAATCTTCTAAGCTGCATGCAATGAGTACAGCTGGAAAAACATACCTTTGTGCTCAGAAAATGATTGTGTGTGTAGTTCTTCATTTTGTGTTCAGACATGACCACGTAGTGGACCAAGATAACCAGGATTTGAGGGTGGACCAGGGATGCTGGCATTTAATATAGGAGGGAGGCAAGCTCAGCTTTGGCAATGGGACTTTTGGGGCCTAATTTTAAAATTTAGAAAATGTGCAAACCTGTAGCCTTGCCTCAAAGGAGGCAATCGCATGTGCACTTGTCAACTATGGGCCTTATTAGACTTTTTCACGTGCGTTTGTTGGATTTGTACATGTAGTCCGGGTGAATTGCAAAGCTGGTTTTTTGAAAATTTGGCCTGTTGTGCCTAATCCTGGATCATGCATATTGTGTCTCACTATGCTGTGCCTTTGTTGGCACTTCCATTATGGAAATTCTGGGATTATGTCAGGGACAGGGCTAAAAATCATCCACTTCTGCTAAAACACAAGGCATCGTGCCTAACCTAAAAAAATACACCTAACCCTAGACAAGTCACCACATCCACTGCAGCTTTCAAAGCCTTGAAGCCCAAGCAAACTCCCCATTCCTGATTCTCACTAGAGGAACATGTCATGCTCCCTACAGGGAAAACTATCATAAGAAACATTCCATTCGTTGCCAAGTTCTCTGACTCACCTTTCCCAGAGTGAGGGTGAGTCATTCAGTAATCAGCACTATCAATAAGAGAAAAAGTTCCTTCTGTCTAACCCAGAGGTCAGCAGCCTTTTCAAACCAAAGAGTCAAACTACATCAAAATTCAGAACAAGTGGTCAATAAAAAGCTGTATAAGAATGCCCAGTTGCATGACTGAAAATATACAACTTAATATTATTGATAATTGACATGATGATTAATAATGGCATGAATGAAACATTGTACTCACAGACTTTATTTAATGGGACTTTTGCTGCAGCATCTTTTTTAACATTTCTTTGAAGTTTGCATCATAACTGGTCACATTCAGTTCATGCATGCATTCAAGCTACATGAATAATTACACATTTTTAAAATTTTGAATTAATTTTTCATTTTAACTTAAAAAGTTGCATGCATTTTGGGAATGACAGAAGAGCCATATTTAGTTCAATTTCAGACCCCTAATCTAATCTTTTAAAGGCCTTAACTAACAAGCAGGAATTGTCCCTTCAGTAGGAAGACAGGAGCAGGAAGAACCTCCATATTTCCCAGGACTTGGTGTTTCACAGGTGCATATTGTTTACAGCCAGTCTCCAATCCTATTTTCTGAATCTTCAAAATCACTATCATTTTGGTAAGATGACAAACTTCTTCAAACTAGCAGTTAAGTCACAGGAGTGTGCTTCCTTATCTATATTTTTTTCTGGATGATCCTGGGACAAGGATAATGAAAATTATCAGGAGAAAGACTAGATTAGCAGTGACTTCTCCAGATATCTGATAGTTTTCTGAAGTAATCAATCTCCTCCAATTTTTTTATCAAACTTCAACTCACTTTGTTCTAGGATCAGAGGGGTAGCCGTGTTAGTCTGAATCTGCAAAAGCGGCGAGGAGTCCTGTGGCACCTTATAGACTAACTGAAGTGTAGGAGCATAAGCTTCCGTGGGCAAAGACCTACTTCGTCAGATGCATGACGAAGTGGGTCTTTGCCCATGAAAGCTTATGCTCCTACACTTCAGTTAGTCTATAAGGTGCCACAGGACTCCTCGCCGCTTTTGTTCTAGGAGTCTGCATAATGAGAGCTGTGGTTAGGATCCCATGAGTCAAAGACAAACTCATATTGACTAGATGATTGAGCTAAAATATTTAGGAATGATATTAATCAAAGAAACACTATCAAGTTAAAAAATGCAGACCAAATTCTCTGTAGGCATAACTCAACTCAGGAATTGACTACTGCATAATCTTTTTCCCACATTAAAAAAAAATCTTTGTTACAGATAAATTGGATTGTAAAGACAGAGAATGAAATGGGTGTAGTTCACTTATTTCACTTTTTTACTTGTTTCCATTTACATTTTTAAAAGACTTAGAAATATTTCAATTGCTCTTAGTTTTATAAAACCTAAATCATGGGCCAAATTTAACGTGAAATTCTCATTTCAAAACAGCTAAATTAATAACATACTGCCTGCAGTTCCTCTCCGGGAGTTCCTGCCTTTCATTTACTGATCTTCTGTGCATGCGATATTTCCAGAAATAACAGCAGGAACAGCGAGGGGACGTTGCATCACTGTCATAAGCATGCAGTGAGATGGAGGATCTCATTCATGACTGCTCCTACATTGCAAGCTACCCAGCCTTGTCCATTGTAATATTCCATCTCTGACTTCATTAAAGATGTATGCATGGATCTTCTACTTTACTACTGGGAGCTGTAGCCAGAATTGCTTCTTGACATACCGCTGACTTAAAGCTGAATTTGTATCATACCATACCATATACTGTAATAATATCTGTGTATCAAAAATAAGATGTGTGGAAGGAAGTTATGGGCTAGACTCTGGCTTTGACAATGAATGCTGCTCCACAAAGCAGCTGTGCTTTCATGGGGATCAGCAGAGAACAGAGATATGCAGAATGTCTCCAAGGTGCTGGAGGAACAAACTCAGAAGTCATAATTACTGTATGCTGCAAAAGGCCACAGTATGAATTCACTCTAACAGCAGCCTCATGACACTAGAATGTGTACAGGGAAGATGGGACAATGCTCAGACTCTGCTCAATGTCTTTGCTCACTGTAGCTCTTTTTCTGCTCAGGGTGTGTCTAGACTCCATGCCTCCTTCGACGGAGGCATGTAGATTAGCCAGATCGGAAGAGGGAAATGAAGCCGCGATTAAAATAATCGCGGCTTCATTTAAATTTAAATGGATGCCCCGATCTGCCGATCAGCTGTTTGTCGGCAGATCGGGAGAGTCTGGACGCGATGCCCCGACAAAGAAGCCTTTCTTCATCGACACAGGTAAACCTGGTTTCACGAGGCTTACCTGTGTCGATGAAGAAAGGCTTCTTTGTCGGGGCATCGCGTCCAGACTCTCCCGATCTGCCGACAAACAGCTGATCGGCAGATCGGGGCAGCCATTTAAATTTAAATGAAGCCGCGATTATTTTAATCGCGGCTTCATTTCCCTCTTCCGATCTGGCTAATCTACATGCCTCCGTCGAAGGAGGCATGGAGTCTAGACACACCCTCAGAGCACAAACACCATCATCCTGGCAGCCAGGATCACTTTGACTTTACCTGTGTGATATTTTCTGCAGTGTGCTATCATTGTGGGCTTGGCCTATAGGCAGTGATAGTATGTGTAGGTTTAGGAACCAGATAGTATGTGTAGGTTTAGGAAAAGCAGCACTATGCTAGCGACTTGTGCTGGTTTATGCCAGGAGCTGAGCAACCAGGGCTCAGTATCTCCAAGCCCAGTATATAAAGGTTTGTTTCTGAGTGGCAAAAGGAAACATGGGAACGGACAAAAGGATGTTGTAAGGAGAACCTGTGGGAGCAAGTCAAGCATAATAAGAAAGTTTGTTTAGTGTAGTTTGTATTAGAGGCTGACAGATTTGCTGGGCTCCTGGGCTAGGTTGGCGGGGCTCTGGAAGAATGTGCAGGGCTGTGGGTAGCTTCCCACCCCCAGCCCTTCAGCATCTCCTGGAACGTGCCACTCGTGGCTCTAGAGTATGCTGCACAGGTCTCCAGCGACAATTTAAAGGGCCCAGGGCTCTAGCTGCCTCTGCTGCCACAGTAGCAGCGGCAGTGGCCTGGAGCCTTGGGTCCTTTTGAATAACCGGGCCCTGCGTAGTTACCCTCTTCCCCACACTCCTCTCTCTCACCGGCAGGCCTGGTTTGGACACTAACCCTGGGAGTGCTTGTGTTGAGATTTTGAGAGTGGGGAGGAGGGAGTTCTTCTCATGCGTACGACTCTGTAAGAAATCTCTTCAATCCTAATTCATCTGAAGTTGCAAAACACAAAACAGTATTTTTTCTGCTAATCTTTAGTCATCGCTGAAGAAGCTAGGAGCCCAGACATTGCAGAAGTAATGTTAGTGTCACTTGTCTGTTGTCAGCTCTTTATTCATATCTGCATACACAGTAGATTACGAAACAAAGACTTATTTATCTTCCTTAGTCTGTTTTCTTTCCCTGAGTGCTAGACCTATGCAATCAATAACAGATTAAAAGTGGGTTTAATTTGTGAAGTAGGAGGAATGTAATCCTATCTGAGTAGTTAACAATTAACAGTTCCAGACTGAGAGCAGGATTTTGTTCATTTCAGAAATCACCTGGGGCCATTTGATTTGCACTAATATATACAGAAAGCTGGAATGTACAACCGTGTTATCCTTGTGCTTATCAGTTCATGCATGAACAGTCACATTTATAGCAAATCCAGTTATGTCTGGACTCCTTTCTCATTTGCTTTATGCAAATATATTGTTCAGTCAGAGAGCACAGGCTTTCTAATTAAGTCTCAAGGTCAGGAAAAGCTGGCAAAAAATGACCAGTCTCCTAACTAAAGACCTTGGGAGTCAGTAATTATTTAGAGCAATGTTTCTCAATACCTGTCAGTGGACGGACACCAGTCCCTGAGATCTCCCTGATTGCTAGGGAAATAGCTGACATCAAAAAAATTGATAAATATGGTTTAGAGGAACTACTTCCATGTATTTTCCAAAAAGTAATAGTGACAGAGCTGGTATGAAGAGAACAAATTTTCTGGACTCTCTCCCATTTATCTACATCTTTCCTAAACTAAATGCCCACAATTGGACACTACTCCAGCTGAAGCCTCACCATTGTTGACTGGAATAGAACAATTACCTCCCATTTCTTACTTTTGACTCTCCTGTTAATACCCCCCAAAATGATATTAGCCTGTTTTGCAGCTGCATCACACTGTTGACTCATATTCAATTTGTGATCCACTATACTCCCCAGATCCTTTCAGCAGTACTACTAGCCAGTTGTTTCCCATTTTGTCGTTATGCATTTGGTTTTTACTTCCTAAGTATGGGTATGTCTACACTACAAAGTTAATTCGAACTAACAGACGTTAGTTCCAATTAACTTTGATAGGCGCTACACTAGCAAACAGTTAGTTCGAACTTAATTCGAACTAGCGGAGCGCTTAATTCGAACTAGGTAAACCTCATTCCACGAGGACTAACGCCTAGTTCGAATTAAGTAGTTCGAATTAAGGGCAGTGTAGCCACTTAATTTGAACTAGTAGGAGGCTAGCCCGCCCCAGCTTTCCCTGGTGGCCACTCTGGGCACCACCAGGGAAACTCTTCTGCCCCCCCTCCCGGCCCCGGAGCCTTAAAGGGGCATGGGCTGGCTACGGTGCCCGTGCCAGGTGCAAGCCTGCCAGCACCCAGCCAGCAGACCCTGCGCCTGGCACAGCTCGAGCCAGCCACCCGCTGCCACCCAGCCCTCCGCCTCTTCCCGGGACCAGGCTGGTGGCTCCCGGGAACCTGCCCAGGTCTGCAAGAGGCGGGCACCCGCCTGGTCTAGTGCAGACATCGTGGACCTCATCCATGACCTCCGCACTAGGCACAGGAAAGTGGCCGTCTAGGGCAGCATAGCTGCCAGCCTGGCCACCCAGGAGCAGATGTGCATGAAAATCAAGGTGGTCCAGTGAGACCCCCGACCCTGAGCCCTGAGCTTAGAATGTCTGTACTGGGTCAGACCAAAGGTCCATCTAGCCCAGTAGCCTGTCTGCCGACAGCGGCCAACACTAGGTACCCTGAAGGGGATGGACCGAAGACAATGACCAAGCCATTTGTCTCGTGCCATCCATCTCCAGCCTTCCACAAACAGAGGCCAGGGACACCATTTATACCCCCTGGCTAATAGCACTCCATGGACCCAACCTCCATGACTTGATCTCACTTCTCTTTAAACTCTGTTCTAGTTCTAGCCTTCACAGCCTCCTGCAGCAAGGAGTTCCACAGGTTGACTATTTGCTTTGTGAAGAACAACTTTCTGTTATTAGTTTGAAGCCTGCTACCCATTCATTTCATTTGGTGTCCTCTAGTCCTTCTATTATGGGAACTAATGAAGAACTTTTCTTTATGCACCCTCTCCACAACACTCATGCTTTTATTGACCTCTATCATATCCCCCCTCAGTCTCCTCTTTCCTAAGCTGAGACATCCCAGTCTCTTTAGCCTCTCTTCATATGGGACCTGTTCCAAACCTCTGATCATTTTAGTTGCCCTCCCCTCTCCCACCTGCTCTCTTCCCCTCTCCCACCTCCTTTTCCCAGTCTCCCCAAGTTTTGTTCAATAAAGAGAGTTTCTACTTTTGAACACACGTTTCCTTTATTTTGTACATCAGGAAGGGAGGCTAGGGAGGGGTAAGTGGAAGGGGGTGAGGGAGGAATGGGGTACGAGCCCCCGATGGGGAGGACTGGGCTGGCTCTGCGGGCTCCTCGGGGTGGAAGCTCTCCTGCAGCCCCCCGATTGACCCCCCTCCCCGGATGGCAGCCTGCGGCAAGTGCAGTGCCGAGTGTGGGCACTCAGGGCACTCCAAGCCAGGACTGCTTTGCTGTCCCTCATCGAGTTAGACGAGCAAGCGGGGAACCCCTGAGAACTGTCTGTCCGGGGTGGGGGTCGGGTCCCTTTAAGCACAGCCCTCGGCTAGCTTGAGACAGCAGCTCCATGCTCTAAGTCCTAATCTGATGCCCTGCCGGCACTGCTTCCGGCCATCCTTAACCCCAGTTCAGGGTCCACTCAATGTGGACATGCTAGTTCGAATTAGCAAAACGCTAATTCAAACTAGTTTTTAAGTCTACATGCACTAGTTCGAATTAGCTTAGTTCGAATTAACTAATTCGAATTAAGTTAGTTCGAATTAGTGCTGTAGTGTAGACATACTCTATAGTACTTTGCACTTGTCTTTACTGAATTTCATCTTGTTGATTTCAGCCCAGTTTTCTAATTTGTCCAGGTTGTTTTGAATTGTAATCCTTAATTTAAGTTTTGTGACCATCATATGTCACTTTAATAACATTGGAACTTGTGCATTTAATGCTCCTTGTGTCACCTAAGCACATCCACAATTTCTTTTGCATTGACAGAGAAAGCATTATATTGTCTGTAGCTAACACGCCGTGCGACTCGCCACGCTTCATCACTCTCCGCAACTGGGAGCTTTGGGAATGGATCACAGTGCATCATGGTGACATGTTTGCTGTCCCATGATGCAGTTCTGTCTGACACATTCTCTGAGCTTCATACTTCCTACTTCATTTCATGTTGCTTTTCATCAGCCCTTGTAAACTCTGCACTTGCCATCTGTGTCTCACATCATGGAACCTGAACAATCTGGTGACAAATGTCATGAACACAGCACGGCCGGTCCTGCAGTATTTCATGGGCTTCAAAACAGAGAGTGAATCCATGATGGCTGCCCTACTGTCTTCCTTGGAAACAGATAATTCAAGGTTGCTGCTAGCATTCATGGAACAACTTGCCATGGTGGGCCATTAGTACTGGGCTTGGGAAACAAGCACTGAGATCAATTATGATGCACATATGAGATGACAAGCAGTGGCTGCATAACTTTCGGATGCACAAAGCCATCTTCCTGGAGCTGTGTGTAGAGTTTGCCCCCGCATGGCTGCATAAGGACATCAGAATGAGAGCTGCCCTCACCATGGAAAAGTGAGAGGTGATCACTATGTGGAAGCTGGCAATGCCTAACAGCTAGTGCTCAATTGTGAATCAGTATGAAACTGGGAAGTACACCATGCCATTAATCACTTCCTGCTACTAAGGACAGTGACTCTCAGTAATGTGCAGGACATAATTGAGGGCTTTGAAGCATTGTGATTCCCTAACATATATCCCTATTTTGGCCTCGGACTACCTTACAGTGGAGTACATCAACTGAAAGATCTACTTCCCTATGGTCTGGCAAGCACTGACATTGATGCAGGGTAGTCAGGGAAGATGTATGACACATGTATCTTTTGGAACACTGGACTGTATAAAAAATTGCACACTGAAACTGTCTTTCTAGACCAGAGGATTCCAGTGGGGGGGATATGCATAGTGATCCTTGGAGATCCTGCATATTCCTTTCCCCCCAGGCTTATGAAATCTTACACCAGGAACTTTGACAGCGGCATGGGGCACTTCAACAACTGGCTTAACAGGTGCCAAATGACTATTGAATGTGCCTCTGCCTGATTAAAAGGATACTAACATTGTCTTTTTGGCCCATTAGATCTCAGTGAGGAAAATATTCTGATGATCATTGTGACCTGCTGTACTCTCTATATATTTGCAAATCAAAGGGAGAAAAGTTTTGACAGGAGTGGATTCCTGAGGCTGATGCTGCTGAAAATTAGCAGCCAGATACAAAGGGAATTAAAAAGGTACGGAAGGAGGCTATGTGGATAATGCAAGCTTCGAAAGATCATTTTGACAGTGATTCCAAGTAATGTTGGAATGTAATGAATTTGGCTAGGCAATGTTTACTTGCTGCCATGAGTTTCCCCTTCTGTGTTTGCTTCTTGAGTGTTAACTGCAAGCAGCAAGTAGTCTTATATGCAGCCACAGGGTTTCAATGTTAGGACTGAGGCTATGTCTAGACTGCAGGCTTCTTTTGGAAGAAGCTTTTCCGGAAGAGATCTTCTGGAAAAACTTATTTCAAAAGAGAGTGTCCACACAGCAAAAGCTCATTGAAAAAGCTATCTGCTTTTTCGAAAGATAGGATCCACATTGATGGATGCTATTTCACATTTAAATTGTGATTATTATGGATGGAGTGGCCACCAGGGAACCTGTGCTTTTTCCTGGAGGCCTCTTCTTTCGAAAAAAAACCCTTTTCCCAGTTCACACACAACTTTTTCTGAAAGAGCTCTTTTGGAAAAAGACTTCTTCCTTGCAGAAAGAGGTTTACCACTGTCAGAAAAAAACCCTGCATTCTTTTGACTTTCTGTCGAAAGAATGCAATTGCAGTGTGGACGTAAGTGTAGTTTTTCTGGAAAAGCGTCCCTTTTTCTGGAAAAACTCTGCAGTGTAAACATACCCTGAGTGTTGTATGTATGTATTTCACAAATAAAGACTCAGTTTAATAATAGGGTCAAAACCAAAGTTTTGTTCAAACAGGGGACATGACAAAGAAGAGCAGTCTTATAGTTAGGGCTCTCACACCTGGATGTAACTCCAAATTTCATTGGGAATCCAGTGCCTAAGTGTGGAGTGCACAAGGTAGTGTGAGGGATGAGGAACACATGATACATGTGGTGGGGGTGTTTGAGGAGGGCATGAACCATAGTTCTGTAGTGTCCTGGGTGGGGAACGGGGCATAGATTTGTTGAGATTGCAAGCTAATGAGGGTCTTGAACATCTCTTATTAAAGATCTGTACTGTAGTTGCCCTTCTCCAGACTTCTGGGGCCTTCTAGTTCTTTTTAAAACACTGTCTTAGTTTTGGCTTTTATAACACCCTTTGGCAAGGAGTTCCACAAGTTGACTATGTGTTGTCTAAAATTATTAGCTCTTCTTCCCCACTAGATAGAGGACCTACACTTTCCTTTCTATTTCTCTTACTTCTAATGTATTTAAAAGAGCATCTTCCTATTGTCTTTAATATCCTTTGTTAAGTGCAATTAATTTTGTGCCTTAGCCTTTTTTATTTTTGTCCCTGCATGCTTGTAATACTCTTTTCTATTCTTTCTTAGCATTATGTCCAGGTTTCTACTTTTTATAGTATCCCTTTTGTATCTGTGGTTCGACCCCGTGCCATGGCCTCCCAGTGTGGAGCCCTCATGTCCTAAAGGAATTCTCTCCCTTTGCCTCCCAAATAGCAATCCTAGTTTTAACACCTGTTCCAGAAGTGGGTAAAGCTGAACTTGATTTAACCCCTTGTTTACTGGAGAGCAGGTAATGCCCTTGAATTCTGTCACCATTTTTTTGTGTGTGATGTGACATGACCAGCACAAATTGGACAGAAAGGTCTCATTATTGGAGTGTGGGGTGGAGGGGAAAACAATCCCATCAAATTTAATGAACTCTGAAATATTTAGGAATGTCGGCACTGACTCTCTGGGTGCTCCTGGGCTGGTGCACCCACTGAAAAATTAATAGCGGGTGTTCATCCCACCCACTGATGGGGCAGGCTCCACCAATCAGCTCCTTCCCTTCCCTCCTAGCCTCTGCTCACTGCTGATCAGCTGTGGGGGGAAGGGGTGGAGGGAGGATCAGGGGTGGGAAGGGTAGCATGAGGCACACTTGGGAGAGGGGGGTAGATTGGGGCAGAAAGAGGTGGGATGGAGTGAGATGAGGGCAGGGAGAGGTGGAGTGAGGATGGGGCCTTGGAGGAAGGGGCAGAGTAGGGATGGTGCCTCAGGGTGGACTGGGTATGGAGCACTCCCAGGGAAAGCAAATATGATTCTAGGTTGTATCAACAGGTGTGTTGTAAGCAAAACTCGTGAAGTCATTCTGCCGCTCTACTCTGCACTAGTTAGGCCTCAGCTGGAGTACTGTGTCCAGTTCTGGGCACCACATTTCAAGAAAGATGTGGAGAAATTGGAAAGGGTACAGAGAAGAGCGACAAGAATGATTAAAGGTCTAGAGAACATGACCTATGAAGCCAGGCTTCATGAACTGGGCTTGTTTAGTTTGGAAAAAAGAAGATTAAGAGGGGACATGACAGCAGTTTTCAAATATCTAAAAGGGTGTCACAAGGAGGAAGGAGAAAATTTGTTCCTCTTGGTTTCTGAGGACAGGACAAGGAGTAATGGGCTTAAAGTGCAGCAGGGGAGGTTTAGACTGGACATTAGGAAAAAATTCCTAACTGTCAGGGTGGTCAAATATTGGAATAAATTGCCAAGGGAGGTGGTGGAATCTCCCTCTCTGGAGATATTTAAGAACAGGTTAGATAGACATCTGTCAGGGATGGTGTAGACGGAGCTTGATCCTGCCTTGAGGGCGGGGGGCTGGACTCGATGACCTCTCGAGGTCCCTTCCAGTCCTATTATTCTATGATTCTATGATTCTATGAACACTGGTCATGCCTCTGGTTAGGAAGAGAGGAGGGGAGGGGGAGAGAGAAAGAGTATGTGTGACAGTGACAGTGACAGAAGCTGGAAGGCGAGAGGAAAGAGGAACATTATATTTATTGCTCCAGAATTGCCCAATAGTTCTCTGATGCAATGTGCTGCCAATCATTTGCAAAACTCCAAAGAGACTTAGATAATAATAAGATTGAAGCAAAGCTGGCCTCAGCTCTGGCCTATGTCTAGCCATAGCCATGTTATGACAAAACAAGTTGCCATTTTAGCTGTTCTCACTGACAGTGTTTCCAGAAAGCCAACCCTTTGTTCGCACTTGGTTTTGTTCATGTTCTGTCTGAGGGGCTGTCAGGGAGTCACAGGAACAGACAGAACTGAACACAATAAAGTGAAACTGGTTCTAACATGCCCATGGCTGAGGACAAGGTGCATCCGAAGGACAAGATGTGAGGCTGAATTCCCCTGTTTATCTACTAAGAAAACTCTTATCACAGCTGTCTTCACTGCTGTATCCACCTTCCACAGCAGGAATGTGGTCTTATCTTAAGTTATTCTAACTTCCCCTCTGTGGTTTCACTTACACTGTTATTCTGCAGTTCCAGCATTTCTTAATTCAGGTATCAGCCCTACACTAGTAGTTTGGGTGCAGTAGGAAGCGTAAAGTGGTCATTCTCCAACTCATGGTACTGGTGACCCCCTTCACCTGCAAGCCTCTGAGTGTGACTCTCTCTCACCTATAAAATAAAAGCACATGTTTTATATATAACACAATTTTACAAGGATATTTATGGATTTGTAAATGTCACTCTGCATAGCAGGCTTACTCTCTAGCTGGGAGGCATGTACTCGCAACCCTCATGTAATAATTGTGCCACCCTTGAGGGATTGCGACTCCCAGTTTGAGAACCCCATGTAAAGTATGTAGAGATTTCTGTGCTATTTCCTCACTGTAAACAATCCCATCCCCCGAGCGATGTAACTTCCACCCACTAAATGTTCTCCTGCCAACATAGCTTCTGCCTCTCACTGAGATGGACTGAGGGCTTCAATGGGAGACCACTCTCCCATCAACCTGTCACATCTTTGCTAGACCTGCTAAATCAATGCCACTGCCTCGATCACAACAGCACCAGTTTAGCTCAGTAGTGACGATGAGTCTGCACTCTTGAGGCCAAATTGTACTCCCATGTGGTACTTTAATAGTAGTAGCTGTGCCACTCTCCTCCTACCCTCCACACAAATTGAGATTTTAAAATCAGAGAAAAATGAATGTACTTTTGTACCCAAATCTATGTCATTCACAGATGTAAGAGTAATAGAATAACTTTTCCAGCTGATGTGAGGCACCTCCTGCACTGCCAGGCTATGTCTAGATTGCAAGCCTCTTTCGAAAGAGGCTCTTTCGAAAGAGAGCGTCTAGACTGCACGCGGAACTTTCGAAAAAGCAAGCCGCTTTTTCGAAAGAAAGCACCCAGTGAGTCTGGATGCTCTCTTTCTAAAAAGCCTGTTTGCTTTCAAGAATGCCTTTTTTCGAAAGAGCACTTTCGAAAGAAGGTGTTCTTCCTCGTGGAATTAGGTTTACCACCGTCGAAAGAAAAGCTGCATTCTTTCGATTTAATTTCGAAAGAACACTGCTGCAGTCTAGACGCAGGTGAAGTTTTTTCGAAAAAAGGCTACTTTTTTCGAAAAAACCCCTGAGTCTGGACACAGCCCCAGAGACAATAGAGCTCAAAACCACAGGGACTTCACTGAGCAGCCTGTCATCTGCAACACAGCACTGAGGAGTGCTCTCAAAAGTGCCCTCTAGCCATATATAGAGAGCCTCATCCAAAGAATAAGGCCTATGTAGAGCTAAAATGAATCACAATGCCTCACTTAAGATGCTGAATTAAACCTGCCTGCATGTGTGCACACACATCTGAAGGCAGAATGTATCCCAGTTTGTTGTTCACAGAGGAAACTGCAGATTCTGTTGTGTATTGAGGTCAGTTTTGAGGTCCCCTCCTACTTCTCTCTTGCTCCCCTCCCTCCCATCTGTCTCCTGCTGAGGAATTTTCAGACTCCTCCCTTGAGTTCCTCTCAGGTTTGGGCCCATATTTACTCTACCTGTGCGGTTGGGTATCTATTATGCATATTCCTAAAATAATCTGATGCAATATTCTTGTGCCTTTCTTCTGATATGTATCAATAAATAAACTACAAAAGACTATGCTAAAATGCTATTAGAAGATTAGTAAATTGACATAAAGCAATAAAATGTATGGTGTTCAGAGAAAAGTTTGGCTCAAAATGTCAATTGTCAATCGGTTCCCTCCCCCATACAGCTCTGTTGATTTCAGTGGGGCTTTGCTTGGTTTATTCCAGGACAAAAAGGGATATGTTATCTTTAAAACTACCATATTTTCCTTGCTTGCTACAGAAGTTTTAGAACTGTATATCTGCAGTACCTATGTGGGACAGTTTAAAGGCAAAATTTTAGCCCTAAGTCTGATATTTTTCTCCCTTGTATTTGTATGTTGACATTTCAATTACCTTTGCTTTTTAAGTACTTTTTGGTGGTTGAATTATTGCAAGAGTGACCTGATGGAAACCAGTAGAATGGAACAAGGAAAGAAGTCTGACCGGCATGGTTTATGGAAAGTAAATCTGACCTCTTCTTTACTGGGACCAAAGTTAATGTTTATAGAGATTCTTTGTTCCTATAACATGTTTTCCTTCTCTGAAGAAAGAGGGTAATTATTCTGTTAAATTAAAACTTAATGTGAAATAATGGAAGAGAATTCTCCCGTTGGAAGTATTTTCTCCTAGGTAAGAGCAGTCTACCATCTTATACAGCGCCTTTGAGAGTTGTTGGCATTGCATATTTTCCTTCCACAGCATAAAATGTGCCTGAGCAAGGGCTTCTGCTCACAGAAACTTGATGATACTTAGCTTCAGATAAAATACTTATTGGAGAAGGAAATTCATTCCACTGCAGCAGTGTCATCACCATTCTCCCTTCACCTCAACAAGTATACATGTCCAGGTGGGTGCACACACATGCATGTGCATGCGCGCA
This sequence comes from Pelodiscus sinensis, assembly GCF_049634645.1. Taxonomy (NCBI): domain Eukaryota; kingdom Metazoa; phylum Chordata; order Testudines; family Trionychidae; genus Pelodiscus; species Pelodiscus sinensis. Next base: position 96,177,045 of record NC_134716.1, read on the forward strand.
CGCGCACACACACACACAGAACTGCAGTCTACTATACATCATGGCTGTGATCACTAAGAAAATCTTTCTGGACACAAGGACTGGACTTGTCCCACAGCATTTCACCTCCTGACCCACCAGCAGTGTTGTTGGAACAGCATTACAGAGGTCTAAAATAAGCCTAACATGCATCTTAGCTGATAACAAAGAACTTGGTTCACTATTTAATCACCCCAGCATCCTCTGTGAGCACTCACTTCTCAATAATGCTCCAGTAGGAAGGGAAGGGACTGCATTTGCAGGGGAAGAGTAGCTTTATGGGAAGCATGGACCCCACCTTAGCTTAGTGATTTCAGTCGTCCTGTGCTTGGAGTAGTGAGTAGCCAGGAAGAATTTGGTCTGTATTAAGTCTTTAGTAGAGGTCTTACTCTCTCTGTAATATGGATCCTTACTCCTTGTAACCTGGATATGTAGGTAAGCTAGTGGCTGGTGGGTATAAAAAGCAGTGGAATATTAGCTCTCCATAGAAAGAACCTGGAAGAAAAGAAGGACTTTATATAGTTTGCGTGATAGTCCAGAATATCAGCCCTAATGGTGAATGGGTGTAGATCAACCTTCATTTCAAAGGCCAGGAAGAACTATTATGTTTTTCTAGTTTCTATTGCATAACACAGGCCTTAGCATTTTATCCACACTAAGCCCTTATCTTCTGATAGGACAAGTGTTAGTATTTTAGAGAGACATCTAATTTTGATCACTTGGAGCTGCAGGTGAAAGTGGGTTGGTGCACCTCCGGTCCAGCTTGCACATGGCTGACTTTTTGCTGCCCTCTGCCAGTGGCCATGCTGGTAGACTCCTGCAGCACTGCCACAGCAGCGCTTTAATGCAGCAGTGCTGTTGGACCCTACTAGGGCTGCTGGCAGGGCGGAGCAAAAGGGGAAGCTGCTGTGGAGCCTGGCAATTTAAAATGGCCCAGAGCTCCTGGCTGCCAATTGCTGCTGGAGGGATGGGGGCAAAGGGGACAACTGCCCCAGGGCCCAGCGTTTCTGAAGGGCCTGGAATTCCCAGCTGCTGCTGCAGCAACAGCAGCAGCAGTGGTACCTGGAGCCCAGGGCTCTTTAAATTGCTGCTGGATCAGCTCCAGCCCCACCCCTTCCTCTCGAAACCCCGCCCTTTCCAGTAGTGTGGAACCATCTCCCCCCGCCATACACACATGCCTTTTTCAGGGCCCAGCATGGGTGTTGCCTCCCTGGCCTGGATCTGTGTGGTGAGCCCAACCCAGCCCTTCTGAGAGCTTCACTGACTGTTGAGAAGCATGTGGTGATTGCACTGTCATATCTCATAATGCCAGATTGCTAGCAGTCAGTTGGAAATCCTTTTGAAGTCAGGGAAATCTTCCACATGGGCCATTGTGATACAAGAGTACAGGGCCATTAAGTACCTTCTGCTACAGAATACTGTGATTCTGGGCAACGTGCAGGACATATTGCGGATAGTTTTGCAGCAGTGAGGTGGTGCAATAGATTGCATGCATATCCCTACAACATAAGAATGGACATACTGGGTCAGACCAAAGGTCCATCTACTCCAGTATCCTGTCTGCTGACAGTGGCCAATGCCAGATGCCCCAGAAACAGTGAATAAAATAGGTAATCCTCACGTGATAATCCCTGGATTATCAGTGGAAATATTGATGTACCAGTAATGATCCTAGGTGACCCTGTCGGCCCCTTGCTCCCCTGGCCTCTTTAGTAGTGTCTACGCTAATACTGAATCCACCTAATTACATTGATCCTGACTCTGCATCGCTTGTGAAGCGGGTGCTATTACATAAGTGTAGCAGAGCACTTATGTTGGCAGGAGCCAAATTTATGAGAAGACCCTTCCACATCGTGGTCAACGTACACTGCCTTGCATTGACTGCACTGAACTAGAGATTGAGATAGACAGAGCAGGTCCTGCAGGAAATCCCTACACAAGTTTAGGGAGAAAACTCTGCCTGAGCTTTGTTTTATTATTGTTGCTTGAGTTACCAGTAAAGGCATGCCCCAGGAAGAAAGCAAGTTTGGACTAACAGTGTCTGAATGCTCCTTTAGGAGCAGGGTGGGTCCTCTGCCTGTTTACACATTCACGGATCTGCCCCTCTTCAGTCATGTCTAGTGGTAAGTTTAATGAAGCGATCACAATGGTAAATCAAAGAAAAACACCACCAACAGAAAGAAATGCTGGTGAGTAAATTACAGTCTTTATAAATAAAAGCATTATTTGCGGATAAATACAGGTTGTACTTAAAAGCAAAGCTAAATGAGATGCCTGGAGCTGTTATACTGGAGTGTACAAATGACATGTAAGAGCACTAATATAGCAGTGAAAGAATTAAAGGTCAAATATTGTGCATAAAATTAAAATACATTTTATAAATGCCTGGCAATGTCAATCTCCCATTGAAGTCATTTGTTCCTTATATCAGAATGACAATAGGAAACAGCCATTTGTGACCATTGGGCTACGGTGAGCAATAATATTCCTCATATCAAGGAGCAGGATTTCACAGCATTCATACAGACAGATAAAAAAGCAGAAGAAATAGGATTTTTAAAAGTGTTATTTTAATGGAAACTGATTAAAAAACCCTCGTGTCTCCCAGTTTACAAGACAATCCTTCAGGATGTCAGCAATTTAGAATCAGAGCTGCCCTGTTCAGAAGAAGCACATGTAGAATAAGGCTCATGATACTATCACGAGTGCAGAGCCTTTAATTCTGTTTCAAAGTATGAACCAGCAATGGTAAATAACCCTTGTGAAGGAAAACCAATACAGTATGAAAGAGCCATAAGAATGGGGAGTGTTTAATTTCCCAGGGCTTTGATGAGTGAATTTTCCACACAGCACACTGTAGGTCAGGAACCCATGTCCATTCCAAAGTTAACACTATTGTTTTCTGATCTTTGAACCCTAACACCTGTCAGTCCCACATTCCCAGAGAACAGGACGAATGCTGGTATTTCTGTTTAACAAAGAAAATATTTACAGAGTGCTCCTTCTCTGAAAAACAGCCATCCTTTTGAGTGACCAACGGAGTAATTGAAATGTAGCTGAAAGTTGTATGGGAAATATTATAAAAGCGGAATTTTATCTGCCACATCTTGTCCTGTTACATGGGTATAAATCTGAAGTAACTCCATTGAGATCAGGGGCATTTGCTCTGGTTTTTCTGTAGGTGTAACTGAAAAGTTTCAAGAATGAACCTCTGAAATGTTTCCTTTGAGAATTCTGTGCATCTGTACAGTAAAAGGCTAATACAAGAGCTGTTTATGTACAAGGAAATGGCCCAGATCACTCCCTCATGCAGGCAAATCCAGAAGAGGAAAATTCCAAATTTAGTTGTTCCCTGAAGCTTTCCCAACCTCCACACCCTTGGAAGAAGCAGAGTATTTAACTCCCAAATCCCACACATCTGCACAGATGGTGGAAGAGCTGTAGGAGGCATAGTGCCATTGCTGTGGAAGCTCTCTGAGGCTGGCCTGTTTTAAAGCACCTTGCTGTTTTCCCTGCATTTGTGTCAGCACAGCTTCATCAGAGCTGTGTCCTTTTAATATTTTCCATAGCACTCAATGGGCTTCATTCCAGGGTGCCCTCTGCAGGGCCTGGGAAGGATGTTATCACACTGATAGCAGACTCCCCCTTCAATGCAGGAGGAAACTCATTGAGCAGAACTTCTCTGCACTCAGCTCTAGGGAGCACAATATAAAACCTCATGCTTTGCCTCTTCACATGGGATGTAGTCACACATTGATGTTCAAGGACCTTTTGCCATCAAGTGACTCCCAATAATTTGAAGACATAAATTTATGGGCAAATAGGATACTACAGTGACTGTATGGTTATTTCCTCAATCAGTAGCTCTGTACATGTTGCTACTGTAGCTAGTGCAGTTTTAGCCCTTGAGAGACAAATGGGGGTACTGTGGCACCTTATAGACTAACTGAAGTGTAGGAGCATAAGCTTTCGTGGGCAAAGACCCACTTCGTCAGATGCATCTGACAAAGTGGGTCTTTGCCCACGAAAGCTTATGCTCCTACACTTCAGTTAGTCTATAAGGTGCCACAGGACTCCTCGTCGCTTTTGCAGATTCAGACTAACACGGCTACCCCTCTGATAAATGGGGGTAGATATCTAAACAGCTGAAATATTCTTTGACTTTTTTTTAATTACAGTAAAGGTAATCTTGTAAGGTTTGGTTTTTGATGGCAGCTTTTTGCAATTCAGACACTACCATGTGTTTTGTGTTTGTGTCTATTAAAAGGTCTAGACTTTTAAAAAATAAGACATCCCTAAGAAAAAAGCCTGAATCTGAGTGAGGAAGAATCTGTGCAAAGAGATACACACAATGTTAAAAGGCCAATGAAAAACTTTTTCAGCTAGATTAATCTGGCACGATTTCTCATGTGCAACTGAAAAAGAAACATAAACAAATAATAAGTAGTTTTAATATACATATTAATGAAGAAGTACCAAACCTGGTTTATCATGAGACTAAGGCTAAAATTGTTAGCTTAGAAAGGGCCATTTGTCTGTTCTGAAGGTAACACTCCCTTCTAATCCTGTGTGCCTCTGTTAGCTTTTACATAATGGATGCCCCTAGTTTGTATACTTCAAGGTCAGATTGCAGTTAGAGAGAAACTAGTCTGGAGGAATAGAAAACCATAAGGATTCCACAACAGAGACAAAAATTAGTCAAATAATTGTTAACAAATTTTTTATTCTGTGAATTTCACCTCTTACTGTTTGTAAGTTGTCTATGAATAGATAATTATTTTCACTGCCTCATGCAATGTTCAAATTATTGGCTGAAGATTTTTTTTGATAAAGAATCATTAGTTCATAGCTATTTTTGTGAGCAGTTCTTTGAGAGTGTTTAATATTAAAAATCCAAAGTGTTTTGATAGGATACACTGATCACATGGCCTTTTTATGTTCTCTAATTGAATACACAAATCTGAGTATCACATGTCCATAATAAATACTTGTGATTATAAATCTCAAATTTTGGGTTGTTGGGTTTTGGTTTTGTTTTGTTTTGCAAATCAGTTGAAATGTTCACTTAAAATCTGTTCTTTAGAAAGTCATTCACTAGACAAACATAAATGTGGCAAGAACACAGTTGAAGGACATTTCTGTAAAAATATGTCTGTGTTTGCTTGGGGAAATGTTATGGAGCATTTGCCTAGTTCTAATGGAGACAGATGTGAAGTCTTCCATTATATCTACAAAAAGCAGAAACAGGAAATATTCAAGCTTCTCCAAACAGTCCCTACTTCCATGCCTCTCAACTCTGCCTGTTTTCATCTTTTGAGTGATAGAGCTCACTTCCACATCTGTTCATTGTAAATTACTACAGTGGAGAATCTGGCTCACTATTTCCTAGAGCCTTAGCAGTCTCATCTGATATCTGATTTGAGGTCCCAAGTCAGCAAGCACTAAGCCTAAAGCCTGTAGAGTTCGGTGGGATTTAGGTAGGTGATTAAAATTAGGCACATAGGTACATGTTTTGCTTAATCCTGGCAGGAATGCTTCTGCAGTGAGGAAGTGTGGTGTCCCTTCTACTACTCGCCTGCCTAATGCCTGTTCATGAAACATTATTTGGAGCCAAAAGTTATATTGGCCACTGGATTTACAGGAAGGCCTTGCAGAAAAATTGCATGTTTAAACAACAACTTGAAATTTTCCTCTTTATTTGGTGGCTGCAAAAGATGCCTAAAGTGCAGTTAATGTTTCTCTGTGTCAGCGCCCCTCCAATGTTGCAGGTAGATGGTGCTTTGGCAAGGAAGATCTGGTCCTCAGGATGGATGTTTATAAATACTGTAACTTTTCCACATAAACATTATTCTTCTGAGAAATGCTTATTGTTCTGCAGTCTTTCTCTGTACATTCAAGGATTGTTTGAACTGGTTGATGCAAATGTGAATGATTTAATGCTAAAAACTCAAGAGAATGCAAAATAACATAGTGAAGCACAGGCTGTCACAGGAAGCTGATTTTTAGACTTTTTGCAGAGTCAGTGAAATTAAAAAAAAGATGATTCAGGTTCTAAGTTACCTAGCAAGCAATAAGTAGTTACTATTGGTGTGTTCTTGGGCTTCATTAAATAACAAACCAGCAAATAAGAAAGGAATAGAATTTTAAAAAAATCAGCTGGAGAGCATCTCCGGTGAACTGCTACACATAGTCATGAGTAAGTTCCCAAACCCTGACTCTAGGGATCATCTCCAAATTTGTGTGCTTGTGGTACTGTCCCTTGTCAGGGAGCATCTCTAAATTATAATCATCTAAAACCACATCTCTACAATTTTAGACCCTGGTGCATGATTTCAGAAAGAGGAAAACAGAAGTGAAGGAAACCAAAATAATAAAATAGGAGAAAGCCTGTTTGTTCTTGCAGTGATGAAAAAATAATTGCTCTTAATACCTAGGAATCCTGAGGGTATTCTCAAATTAAAGAAAAGTGTAATATATTCACTATTCAATATCTCCATCAACAATTTAGATGATGGCATAAGAGTATACTTATTGGCTGTGTCTACACTGGGCCACTTATTCCGGAAAAGCAGCCGCTTTTCTGGAATAAGCTGTGAGCTGTCTACACTGGCCGCTTGAATTTCCGGAAAAGCAATGACGCTGTACTGTACAAAATCAGCCGCTTTTCCGGAAACGCTACGCTGCTCCCGCTCGGGCAAAAGTCCTTTTTCCGGACAAGCTTTTCCGGAAAAGCAGAAGAAACGGAAAAAAGCAGTTTGGACGCCGCGAGACCCCGTAGGAGCCCTGGACTTCCTGGTAACCCAAGCTGTTAAAGAGCTCGGAGGCAGCTGGGCGCACGTGGCAGGAGCGTGCCGCAGACCCTGCTGCCTGAGCTTTGCCACGTGCCGCTGTGCTGCCCAGGATTCACTCACAGCCCAGCATGGCAGCTCAGGGTGGTGAGCCACCTGCACCCCCAGCTCAGGAGACCCCCAGGGGCCGCAAACGCCGAGCCCCATCCTGGACCCCCAGGGAGCTGGAGTCCCTCCTGGACCTCTGGCAGGAGGAGGAGGGTCTCCATGACCTGCATTCACGTCGACGCAATGTTGACATTTACACCCGGATGGCCGACAACCTTGCGCAGCAGGGACACCCCAGCCGCAATTGTGAGCAGGTCCACTCCAAGATGAAGGAGCTGCATCTGGGGTACGTGCTGGCTGGGGCCAGCGAGGGGAGGGGGGCAGGACCAGATGCCTGCCCATACTATGACAGGATGAACGTGTTTCTGGGCCAGCCAGCCCCACAAGGTCCGCCAGTTCCATTGGACACCTGCTAGCACCCCCCCATCATCCGACCCACCGAGCCGGAGGAGGGAGAGGACAGCGGCGGCACGGCGGCTAGAGAGGAGGCCAGCATTGCCACCCAGCAGGCCCCCTCCAGCAGCTCTTCCGAGGCCGAGGCCAGGGAGGAACCTACTGGTGAGTGTTTGCAGTTTGCACCCCCAAAGGGTGGGGGGGGGGGGAGAGAGCCAGGCGCCCGGAGGGGAGAGGGGAAGAGCATGTCACTCAGGCCACGTGAGCTGCACGCTGCGTAGCACGAGGCAGCAAGCAGCACGTGCAACAACATGCAGCCTGGTGACCGAGCGGCATCTGGCCACGGCAGGCAGCCGCAGGGTATGCCTGGGACCGTGCTGCTCACACACATTTGGCGGGACCAGGGGGAAGGGTGGATGCTGGCTGGAACCGGCCAGGGCCTCAGGGACTCGGCCCCAGGGACGCAGCCCAGAGCCCGCACCTCCGCCAAGGGTGCAGCATGGAGAACAGCACACTGTCCCATGCCTGGCTGCAGGACAATGTAGCACTTTAAAGACTAACAAGATGGTCTTTAAAGTGCTACATTGTCCTGCATTTTGCTTCAACTACCCCAGACTAACACAGCTACATTTCTATCACTATTCTCCATGCCTGGCTGTGAGGCACAGCCAGCTGCTCCTGGGAAAACCGCAGCGTCACAGTCCCTCGCCTGCTCCCGGTGCCTTGGCTGGTTCCCCGAGGGAAGTCCCCACTGTGGCCACACACGTCCCTGGGCTACACATATCCCGAGTGGGCCTTGCGGGAGGGATAGTGGGAGGGAGAAGGGCCCCTGAGTTTTGCTGCAAGGATGGGACACCCTCCCCCCACCCAGTCACTCCTCTGGTTCCGTTCAGGAGATATCCCACGCGAGGGGATCTGAGAGCTCAGACCGCCTCTGCCAGATGTGCTCCCAGGCACTGTGTGAGGATGCATCTCGCTCCCTGTCAAACACCACTGATTAGATCAACGGCAGGGAGTTCCACAGGTGAACGCAGCACAAGCACCCTCCCGCCCTCCACGGGGCCAGAATACAGACCGGTGCTTACAATACTGGAGGGAGGACCCTACTCCAGGGGCGGTCCTCCTTGCCAACATACAACACGGGGGCAGGAGGGGAACCGAGTGAGCCCAAGCCACACAACTGTGGGGTCACCTGGGCTCAGGGGTGGAGGGCATGAGGTGTGGGGACAGTGGCCAGCCTGCCTGACTGACCCATCCTTTCTTCTGTTCCCTGCAGCGGGACCCAGCACCAGACCCTCCACTGCGGCAGCAGCGGCACCCCCAGCTGGCCAACCCCAGAGGCGCAGGCTGCGTCAGAGGGACCAGCTTCTGTGCCGCCACGTGAATGCCGTGAAGGGCATCCAGGGCTCCATTGCCGAGCGGGTGCAGGGGGACCTGCAGTGGCAGCAGGAGGGCTGGGCTGCCTTCCTCGAAGAGTGCCGAGGGATGCGCAGCTCGCTTGACATGCTGACAGCACATTTCGTGCATGCCGTTCACTACGGCATGGCCGGACCCCAAACCCCCCCCATCCCTCCCGTAGCACAGCCCATGCCCCCTGCTATCCCTGCTCCTATCCCTGCTCCTGCCCCTGCCCCTGCTCTTGCTCCTCGCCACCTCCCCATGCAGGCTGCCCCGACGCGGTCTGCCCAGCTTGTGCAGCTCCCCCCGCAGAGGAGCGCTCACAGAGGCCGCACGTCGCCGTAACTGCCCCCCCTCCCTGTCCCAGTTGAAGGTCTTCCCCCCCCCGCCTTGTAAATAAAAAGTTGTCTATTTTTCAGTTCATTCTTGTGTTGGTTCTTGTATTACTCTAGTAACTGTAAGAAATGATTTGAGATGCCAATTAGCCACTTAAATTTAACAGGGTTACAAACTGTGGACAACAACTTCTTTACTCTATCACCGGGGGGACCCTTTGTAAGTGGTCATTGGTTTGTGGCGCATAAAGAAATACTGAGACTTTTCATTAAAATGTAAACCACAAGCTATATTTACATAGCTAACAAACAAGCAAGAACGGTGAAAAGATGCACACTACAGATTATTAAACATAGTCTAGGCGCAGGGAGGACAATTGGGTAGTGTTGCTGGCCAGCTCAATCCTTTGGTCCTTCTGGGCCTCAGGAGAGGAACAGCCAGGAGATCCCTCGACGGAAGACGAGTGGAATCAGGTACGCTGACTTGAGCCTTCCGCATGAACCCCGAATCCTCTTGGCTGTTCTTCAGGACAGGCGATGGTGGCCTAAACCCTAGCCTAAACTAAAAAGAAAAACCCTACCTAAGCCCGACGCACCCGACGAACAGTCACGATGACAGCCGATGTGCTTTGACCCGACACTTTACAATTGGGGGGGGAGGTAAGGGGAGGGGGTGGGGAAGGGTAGGGGATGGGAGGGAGTAGTCTGGGGAGACCCAGGCGACCCTACTACGGGGCTTGGGCAAACATGTCCACCAGGGCCTCTCTGATGCGCACCGCATCCTGGCGCGCCTGGCGGATGGCAGCTGTGTCGGGCTGTTCCAACGTCTGTGCCTCAGCTGCCATCCATGCAGGGAGGAAGGCCTCCCCACTGCGCTCCACAATGTTGTGGAGCACGCAGCACGCGGCCAGTACCTCCGTTGCATTCTGCTCACCCATCTCGAGACAGGTGAGCAGACAACGGAAGCGGGCCTTTAAACGTCCAAAGGCCAGCTCCACTGGGTTTTGGGCCCGGTTGAGACGGTCATTGAACCGGGCCCGGTTCTGGTCCAGCTGCCCCGTGTACGGCCGCATTAGCCAGAGCATCAGGGGGTAGGCTGCGTCCCCGACGACGCAGATGAGCATAGGCACATCCCCGACAGTCAAGTCCCGCCAGGGGAAGTAGGTGCCCACCTCCAACCTGCGAAACAGTCCAGAGTTCCGGAGGATGCGGGCGTCGTGTGCCCGGCCGGACCAGCCCCCATAAATGTCCACGAAGCGGCCCCGGTGGTCCACGAGGGCCTGCAGAACAATGGAGCAGTACCCCTTGCGGTTCATGAAATGGCCCGCTCGATGCTCTGGGGCCCGGATGGGGATGTGGGTGGCATCCAGGGCTCCCCCGCAGTTGGGGAACACGAGGGCAGCGAAGCCAGCCATGGTATCATCCATGTCGCGCAGGCAGATGATTCGCGGGAGCAAGACGTCGTTGATGGCGTGGACGACCTGCAGAAGGGAGCAGAGAAACACAAGGGAACACATCACATACGGCAGGGGTGAGTGTGCGCTCCCTTGGGCCCCCCTTGATTCCCTCTGTCCACACACACACACACACACACACACACACACACACACACACACACACACACCAGAGCCCCCCTCGCCCCATGGCCACCCCCACCACCAGCGGGCCTGTGCAAGGGAGGGACGGGCCAAACCCCTGGGCGACCCAGCCTGGAGTCTTGCTGTCTCTGGGACTTGAGTGCAGCACCCTCTCCCCACCCACTCCCCCTGGGACTTACCTCCATGACGATCACTCCGACGGTTGATCTTCCCACCCCGAACTGCTGTGCCACCGAGTGGTAGCTGTCCGGTGTGGCCAACTTCCAGAGTGCGATGGTGACCCGCTTGTTCATGGGGATGGTGCCCGCAGCCGGGTGGCGGCTCTCTGCAGCGCGGGGGTGAGCCAGGTGCACAGCTGCAGGCAGGTCCGCTTTCTCATCCGGAAATTCCGGATCCATTGCTGGTTGTCCCATAGTCCGAGGACCACCCGGTCCCACCAGTCGGTGCTGCTCTCCAAACGCCAGATGGGCCTCTCTACGATCGGGTGCTGATGCGACATGGTTGCCAGGGCCTCCCTGGTGAGGGAGTCCAAGGCGATCTCTGCCTCCTGGTACTTGAACACCAGGGCACCGGCCTCCAGCACGAGCAGCAGGCACTTGTACAGCCCCAACAGGGGCCCGAGCAGGCACATGGCCACCCACGGCTCCATAGCAGACAGAGCAGGGCAGAAAAAACAAAACGCAGGGAAAAGCAGTTGGGGGCCAAAGCGTGGTGTCTCCAAAACTCTGAGGGCAACCACCGAACCTGCAAAGGGTGCCAGTCCCTGGCAGCGGCCCCAAGGCATGGGAGCAGGAGACCAACGGCTGTCCGGCGAGACCCCTTTAAGCACGTGTCTGAACGGCGCTCTGGCTCCACCCCCGAAAAGGTCTGGTGGCCTTTGCCCTCTTCAAAATGGCTCCAGGCTTCTGCTTTTCTGGAAAAGCGCGCCGCCAATGTAGACGCGCTTTTCTGGAAAAGCACATCGTTATAACGGTAACTCCGGGGCCAATGTAGACGCTCCTTTTCCGGAAAAACTTAAAACAGAAAACTGTTCCGTTTTAAGCATTTCCGGAAAAAGGTGCCAGTGTAGACACAGCCATTAAGTTTGCAGGGATTGCAACTGCTTTGTAGGATAGGGTCAAAATTCAAAATGATCTGGACAAACTAGAAAAATGGTCTGAGGTAAACAGGATGAAGTTTAATAAGGACAAACCAAAGTACTCCCCATAGGAAAGAAAAATCAGTTTTACACATACAGAATGGGAAGGAGTACTTCCTAGACAGAAAGAGATCTAGGGGTCATAGTGGACCACAGGCTAAATATGAGACAACAGTGTGATAGAAAGGGCTGACCGTACCATGAGGAGAACTGAGGCAGCCGCCTCAGGTGCCAGACTGTGGGGGGCGCCACTAGGACCCAGAGTGTAGAAAATTGTGTCTGCTGCTGGTGCATGTGTATTCTCTCTGCTCTAGAGAGGGGGCGTCATTTGAGCTCCCCGCCTCAGGTGCCAAAATGTTGTGGGCCGGCGCTGGTGACCCATTGTTAAAAAAAAGCAAATAAGATTCTGGGCTGCATTAACAGGAGTGTTGTGATCAAGACACGAAAAGGAATTCTTCTGCTCTACTCTGCACTGATTAGGCCTCAGTTGGAGTATTGTGTCTAGTACTGGGCACCATATTTCAAGAAAGAGGTGGAGAACTTGGAGAAGGTCCAGATAAGAGCAACAAAAATGATTAAAGGTCTAGAAAACCTTTCTATGAGGGCAGACTGAAAGAATTAGGCTTGTTTAGTTTAGAAAAGAGAAGAGTGAGAGGGGACATGATAGCAGTTTTCAAGTATCTCAAAGGGTGTTAGAAAGAGGAGGGAGCAAAATTGTTCTCTTTGGCCTCTGATGATAGGACAAGAAGCAATGGGCTTAAATGGCAGCAAGGGAGGTTTAGGTTGGACATTAGGAAAAAGCTTCCTAACTGTCAGGGTGGTTAAACACTGGAATAAATTGCCTAGGGTGATTGTGGAATCTCCATCTCTGGAGATACTTAAGAACAGGTTGGATAGGGAGGACCTAGATGGTGCTTGGCCCTGCCATGACGGCAGGGGACCCTCGATGACCTCTTGAGGTCCCTTCCAATTCTAGGATTCTATGAGTATGTCTAGACTACATGGCTCTGTTGCCAGAGCCATGTAGATTAGTTTACTAGACATACCCAAATGAAGCAGTGATTTAAATAATCGCTGCTTCATTTAAATTAAAATGGCTTCCGTGCTGAGCAGATCAGCTGTTTGTCAGCTCAGCGCGCTAGTCTGGACACTCCGCAGTCGACATCAAAGGCATTTGTCGACCACCCCGGTAAACCTCATCCCATGAGGCATAATGGGGCGGTCGACAAATGCCTTTGATGTCGACCGCGGAGCATCCAGACTAGCGCGCTGAGCCGACAAACAGCTGATCGGCTCAGCACAGCAGCCATTTTAATTTAAATGAAGCGGCAATTATTTAAATTGCCGCTTCATTTGAGTATGTCTAGTAAACTAATCTACATGGCTCTGGCGACAGAGCCATGTAGTCTAGATATACCCTATGATTCTATTTTATTCTGGCCTGGGTGAGTCTCCATCAGCCAGATACGGTAACTCACTACCTACATGTCCTTGCTTAAACGAACATTTTAAAAAAATGATCCAGGGCCATAAATTCCCCCAAAAGACAAAACTGCAGATGGGCAAGAGTTAAGAATGAGTGAGGGGTAGTTTGTTTTGTTTTGTTCCCACTTGGGAGCATTGGCAGCAGATGAGTAGTGAGGGTTTGGATTTTATTTTCCTTGTGTGTGGCTGCCAATGCATTTTTCTGTGGTTCAGAAGCCACTGACCAAAAAAAGGTTGTTCCCTCCTGCCCCTGATCTAAGTGACAAGGGAAAGGAAAGTTATCTGGTTGTTTCACCATTTAATGTATCTGGTCTGAGTTAGGATGCACAGTTTATTGATTAGGGCATGGGTGTTGGGGTCCTCCTCCAGTCCATTCCCAATTCTGCCACAGTCTCACTGTGTGACTTGATCAGCTCAACTAAAACTGATCTGTCAAATTGGTATACTAATACTTACCTCACAGGAGTGCTATGAGACTTAATCAAATTTTCTGAAATGCCTTGGGAAAGGTCTTTGGGCGAAAGGCACGCACACAAGTCATTATTATTACTTTGAAATTGAAGGTATAGAAATGAACTGCATATATGCATATAGTTAATAGTTAGTTTGCCCTTCCATCAAACCAATATAACGTCAGAGGGATGGTATTTTTTAACTATTGTAGACCAGCCAAGGTCACATTCCATTGCAAACCAATTTTCTTCTAATGCATACCATTCCTTGGGATAGATAAATAATGAGTTAATGTTTACAGGCAATACTGTCCACAGAAAGTTCCCTAAAACAACTCATTTTACTATTAACTTTACTGTATTTTATCCCATATGAACACCGCAGGAAAAAATAGGTAAATGTCAATTATACTTTCATTTAGAGGTTTATCAGGCAGGATTATTAATATGGTTATTTTAATATACTCAGTATAAGGTTTTAAAGCAAATGTGATTTTCTTCTTATGGAAACTCTGCCAATACAGCATTGTTTCACATTAAGAGTACATCTACACAGCAGCATTATTTTGGAATAACTGACATTCTAAAATAATATAGTGTGTGTTTACACTACAAGCCTTTATTTCAAAATAATGTCGAACATGCGGACTTCTTAATCTGACTCATGGCAACTCTCATTTCACGTGGGCTGTGTCTACACTGGCATGAATTTCTGGAACTGCTTAAAATGGAATACTATTCCGTTTTCAGTTTTTCCAGAAAAGGAGCGTCTACATTGGCAGGCTGCTTTTCCGGAAAAGCCCTTTTTCCGGAAAAGCGTCTGTGGCCAATGTAGACGCGCTTTTCCGGAAAAGAGCCCCGATCGCCATTTTCGCGATCGGGGCTTTTTTCCGGAAAAGACTACTGGGCTGTCTACACTGGCCCTTTTCCGGAACAGTGTTCCGGAATAAGGACTTATGCCCGAGCGGGAGCAGAATAGTTTTTCCGGAATAGCGGCTGATTTTGTACAGTAGAGCGTCGTTGCTTTTCCGGAAATTCAAGGGCCAGTGTAGACAACTTGCAGCTTATTCCGGAAAAGCGGCTGATTTTCCAGAATAAGTGGCCCAGTGTAGACACAGCCGTGGAGTACGTGAGGTCGAAGGAAGAGTGTTCTTCCTTTGACTTCCTGCTGTGTAGACAACGCCAAAAGCTGAATTAAGCAATTTTAATGTCAGCTACGCAATTGACGTAGTTGAAGTTGCGTATCTTAATTCGACTTTAGCCCTGCTGTGTAGATGTACCCTAAGAAAGTGACAGACTGTCATAACAAACAGTTGATTTGACTTACACAGACCCAGGCTTAAAAACAGTTTTAGTACATGGGAGCACAAGAGCTCTTGAAATGTATGTGAGACTCTGCACCCTGCTGGAATTGATTCCACAACTAGCGCTTTCATTAATATTTACTGGTTCTTTCATCTTTGAGTTACAGTGCACCAGTATGCAGCAAAGATGATCCAAGACTACCAAATCTTCTATACCCATCACACCCAGCCCGTCTCTCCTGAGAAACTGATCTTTGGGCCTGCTGTACAGTGGGCTGAGCCTGCAAACATGGGTCCAACACTATATACATCCAGATTAGCTTATAACTGGAATGAATTTGGCTCTTTGTGTTTTTCAAAAACACTCTCAATGGAAGATGCTCATTCTGTTTGCCAGTTTAGCAAAGCACTACTAAACTATGTGCCTAAAGCCCCATTCACTGGCCTTAAACCTGTGCTTAAATTTATACATGTACTTCAGTGCTCTGCTGAACTGGGGCCACATGTTCCTATTATGTCTTCCAAGTAGCATGGTGCACCAGGAAACATGAGTTTACTTGGTCAGTCATGGTTTTGTGTTCTTTCCCATAATGGAATAGTCACTTATTTTCATGTTTAAATTAAAAAAAAAAAAAAGATTAGAAATAAAGTTCCTTTTCCCTCAGGAAAAAGATACTGCTTTTCAAGTTGGTTAATTGCTTATTCAAATAGTGTTCAGAGTGTAACTCCAGTTTTGCAATTATCAGGACGCAAATGTTCAGGCGTGTATTAAAAATACAAGTTGCAACACACGCACTAACTGTTACTGCTGGTATGTGTACAGTAGTTAACCTTTCCATGGCACTGCTCCAGGAGGAAATATTTTGTATACCAGCCACTGTTCCATTCTCTGGGAATTATCAAGTCCAGCATGGCAAGCTTTGAACCATTGATTTGTGTGCTGTACTCTAGGGAGGAATTATAGGTATATCTGGACAATGAGATACGCCTGAGGGGAAGGACTATTCTGGAATAGAGTCTGGCCTCTTCCCACTTCACTTGGAGCACAAGAGAATAAGGGGATTGGTCTCCTCCCTTTTCCCATCCTGGGTAATGATGAGGGTGGCTAAATAAATGGCAAGTTTGTAGCCCTTGGAAAAAGTCTTTAAACTGAGGGCCACTGTGAGTCTCTGAGGTGAGCAGTCTGTCCAAAAGCGTAGGACACACCAAGCAGAGAAGGAGCTTTGTCACAGTATCTTCCCCACCTTTTTTTCTCACCTACATATCTCACCTCCAGCCCTACTAACACTGTATTCGCCCACTATCTCTTCTGTTTCTTCTCCTCCCTCCATCCATGGGTCTCGCCAACTCACTTCCCTCCTTCCTTCCCCACCTGCACTCACCCAGCCTCCATTTGCAGTGCTTGCAGCATGCATCTGGGATGCAGCCTCTCCCAATATCCAAGGCTGTATGAGAATTCAGGATTCTGTGGAGGGATAATGCCAAAGGGCTACTGAAGAGCTAGTGTACCAGCATGCAGCAATGAGAAGGATTTCAGAGCACTCTCTGTCGTGGAGCCATGAAGTTTACTTTGTTACCATGCACCACTGGTCCCCAATCTTTTGGGGCTGCTGGGCGCCCAGGTCCAGGACTGCACATGCACCGCACGCCCAGGGGTGGCACCACAGATGCACTGCGCGCCCGGGGCGGGGGCCGTTCATGCGTTGCATGCCCAGGGGCAGCACCACGCATGTGCCACGCCCCCGGGGCGGGGGCCACACATGCGCGCCCAGAGGCGGCACCACGTGTGCGCTGCATGCCTGGGGCAGGAGCTGTGCATGCGCTGGGTGCCTGGGGCACAAGAGTGGCTCAGGCCGGCCCTGGTCACTAGGTGGCCACACATAAATGCCCCGGCGTGTGCCATCGTGCCAGCGGGCACCATGTTGAGGACCACTGCCCATACACATAATCCTCTTGTCATTTCATTCTAGTGTGGAGGGAAAGGAGGTGAGGTGGAGCAAGGATCCTACCCCTGCTTTTCATCTCAGACAACTTCACAGGAGGAAGAAAGTATTAATTATGGCACTAATTTTATGTTTTATTTAAATGAAAACAATCTTTGGGTCTAAGGGAAAGGTAACAGCAAACAATGAACACTCTTTCAAATGATTTATTAGGGAAGCGTATTTCAAGCCAAGATTGGCTAGGAGCGTACAGCAGCTTGGTGAGACAGGGTTAGAATGCAGTATGGAGTGAGCTGCATATTACACAAGAACCTTCAGTCACTGATTACAATGAATACATAAACTTCAGAGGGTAGCCGAGTTAGTCTGTTACAGAAAAAAACAACAAATGGTCTGGTAACACTTTATAAACTAACAAAACATGTAGATGGTATCATGAGCTTTCGTGGGCACAGCCAGCTTCTTCAGATGACCGGAGTTTTGAGTTTGGAATGTGTACACTCAAAATAAATAGGAGAGGGGAAGAAGAAGGGGGAGGGGAAAAAAGGAGGAGGGTGGGAGACAGAGCATCAGTAAGTATCTGGAGAATGGGTATTTAAATTGAAGTAGATAAAAATCAAAGTCAATAGATAGATTCCCATCACTCAGGAAGGATAGTACACAGAGAGCCGTTAGTACCTTCAATGGTTGTTAAATTGGTAGTGTCCCAACCAACTTTCATCATGATTGAGTTCACTAGCATGAGTGAATGAATACATAGTTGACATTACTGGAGACCAATTGAAAACAAAAAGTTATATGAACACAGCACAGTTGTTCATAATCTGCCTGGTCCTTGAAAACATAATAAACTCTTAGCAGAAATTTAAACAATGCAAACCTGTGTGCCTATCTAGGAAACTGTGGATCCCCTGCTTTCTTTTGTCTGAACTGGAGGAAGGTTGGGTAAAGGCTCAATGTAGGTCAGTGTTTGGAAGAGCGTTAGATGTCTACAAGATCTGCACCTGTGCAGAAGTAGAATTGCAGAACTGCTAAGGGTGCTTTTAATGAAGCTAGTACATAAATATGCTGGGCCAATATCAGCTCTGGTGCCAGGGGACATAGCTTTATTTAATTCTGTCAAGTTACACTAGGGTTGAATCTGACCTGCTGTATAAGGATGACAGGACTGTGTCTAGTTAATTAAAGTGAAAGGGGTGCTTGATTCCTTCCTTGAAACTCCTGCCCCAAGGGCAAGGCACAGTCTGTCTTTGCACTCCTCCTAGTGCAGGAACTCCTTTGCCTTACCACTTCCAGGAGACCAGTCCACTTCTGGCTCCAAGTAAGGGTGGGAGAGTCTGAAGCAGGCCCCCCCTCCCTGTTTTCAGCAGCCAATAGACCCAGCTGCAGTGTGTGGAGCAGACCATCTGTCTGATGCAGAGTGAAGAAATCTTGCTTTCTTTGTGCACCTGGGACATTATGGGACAGTGCCTTTTAGGTACAATCTAGCCATAGCATTTATATACAGCATATGGTACTAGAGGTCAAACTACCTTTAAAACCATGCACTTAGTAGGTGATATGTCACCAGTTACCAGCGTCTGTAGATCAGAGAACATAACATTAGTTGTGCATGTTTGTACAGCTGTTAAAATACTTTACTAGGGAAATTATATCACTCAAATATCTATGAAGGCAACCTTCATGTGTTACAAATATAAGATATTCAGAGCAACTTGCAAATCACCATCATTGGCTTATTCCATGTATTATTCTGTTTAACCTTTTGCTTTTGTTTAACACACCTACATTTGAGTCAAATCTTGACATCTTTCTTACTCCATGTTTACTCGGGCAAATGTTACCTTGAAGTCTGAGAGTTTTGCTTTGGTAAAGAATGAGTAAAAAGTGAGTAAGGGGTTTGCACATTTGGCTCCATAAGTACGTGGAGGTAGGCCGCAACATCCCAATTGCTAGGCTATCTCATCTCGGATACAGCATGTCAGGCAATGTCTATGCTACCAAGTTTTGTCAATAAAACTTATGTTGACACACAAAAAAGTTGACAAAATAAAAATCACCAGAGGGTGTTCACACTTGCTCTCTATCGACAGATCTGTCCATACAGGGAGCACCCTTATCGACAGTGTGAGCCCTGTATGGTGAGCATGTATCCCACAGTGCATTGTTGTGGGAAGGTGGAGCTGATCTCATTTTGGGATTTCTTCTGAGTTCTCCCATAGCCTCCCCAGCTGCTGGGAGCAGCATCATGAGTAGCTCTGTGAGCACTCTATGCTGAGGCATGTCAAAGCTGCAGCGTAGGGCAGAACAGAAGAAGTCCAATGATCTGCTTTTTGGGAACAGTACACTAAGCAATCAGATACTTCCCTGAGCTTTGAAAGGGGAGGCGAGTGCATACCTGCTGGGCAGCAGAGATCAAAACACTGACCAGAGCCATCCGCACAGGCATAGTGGAATATTGGGGGAACAATAAAAAGAAGTAAAAGAAAATAAGTCTTTCTTAGGGGTAGAAAACTTTTTGTCACTGAAGCCAGGAGTTTTTCCAGACTAAAACTGCATTGCAGTGTGTAAGCTCACTGTTTTGTCACCACAAGGCAGGTTTTGGTGACAAAACTTGCTAGTATAGACAAGGCCTATTAAGATCAGTCAGAGGAACATGTGGGAAATATTACTCTAAGTACTGACATATCACACATATAGAAACATTAAAGTACTTTCAGTCAGGAGGAGAAAGAAGATTTCATACCATGCAAATGGGAATGTAGTGTGTGTTTTGAGAATACATTGTGCATTCAGCTTATCTTTTACCCCTTGCTGAACAGCTTTCTCCAAACCTTTTGGTATGAAACACAACACCTCCTATGTCTCCTACATGGATTTTTTTTTTAAATATTTTGAGTGAGTACATTTCCAGGTGAGCACTCAGCTTTCATTTTGGTTGTTAACTTCTGTTCTTTGTATTTAAAAAAAAAAAAAAAAAAAAAAAGGGAGAGGAAAATATTATTAATACAACACGAGAAATTATCAACAAAAAAACTTCTAGAAAGTACTAATGCCCTTGTGAAAGTGCCAATAGATAAAGTGCTGCAGCAGTACATATCCTGACCATTACATGCTTAAATACATTATCCGTCTCCAAAATAAAACAACAATATCAATCTTAGCCTCAAGGCAGTAATTCATAAAGCCCCTGTGTGGGAGTACGTGATGACACACATGAGTGGAGGTTCCCTTAGAAACAAAAGCAAATGGGTTTTCTTCTTCCCCTGACTGGAAAATATCCATCCCCAACATGCCTCTGAACAACATTCACCACTAGATAAATTATGTGATCCTTGTGTGTATTTGGAGGTGACTTGCTCAGAGACAGCTGGTAAAAAGTGACTTTCACTGGAAGGTAAAAGGCACTAGAGTTACAAATAAGACCATGAAGCAAGTTGTATTTTGTAGACTGTCACTCCCCCTGATATTCCCATGGGTTGTGTGCTTGGCACTGTGAAATGGAAGATGGAAATTATGAAGTGTAAAAAAGAGCAAGTGATAGGAGGTCATTGGCTTACCTCATGTTTCTATATTGTGTGTGACTAAGATCTTTTTCCATTTGACTTACATTTCAGGAGCTTATTTCAAACTCCTATGGCTAAAATGGTCTTCAGTGGTTTCTTGCACAAGAGAGCATCCACACTGCCATGGACTTTCTTGCGGAAAAGCACATCTCTTGCACAAAAGCACATGGCAGTATCGACGCAGTCTTGCGCAAGACATTTTGTGCAAGAACTCTTGAGCAAAACAGTTCTTGAGCAAAAAGCCTGCAGTGTAGATGTAGCCTTGGTGAAACATAAACACTGTAATTTAGACTAGAGATGAGTGAACCAATTCAGTTAAAGTAAGAACATAATTTTTTTCCCATTCCTTCAACAGAAATTACTGGTTCGGCAGCTCAGTACATGCCACTGTGATGAGTGCATTGAGGACTCAAATATTGTAATGAGCCCATACAAAAAATGTGGCAGCCTTTTGCACATAGCTGGAAGAAGTGCACATGTGTCAATCCATGCTGGAAAGTCTTTTTATGGGGACTTTCTCCTGTGTGAGAGATCTTACACTCTTAGCATGTGATTAAGGAATGAAATTCTCTGCCTAGGCATAAAGCACTGCATGAAAGGCGAATCATCTGCCCATGTAGCTTGTTTTTCTTCCTATTTCCCTAGGCAATCCAATGAAGCATAAGAGGGAGAAAAAGGAATCAGTCAAGGAAGAAAAAAAAAAGCACCTGAGTCCATGTTGTGTTTTGTTTTCTGGGCACCAAAATGAGTTGAACTGATAGCGAGCCCTCTTGCAACCCAACATTCTCATCCTTCCAGACCCTCTACTAGGCTCCAGTCAGTACACCTGTAGGGAAGAAGGCACCAATGCCCATACTGGATTCCTCAAACTAAAATGTTTTCTGTGCTTTCAATCTGACCTCCTGCTCCAGTCCAATAGAGCTATGGCATATGCCAGATGGTTTAACCAAAAATACCAAATACACCCCACTCTCCCCCCCCCCAAAAAAAAACACCGGGGAAAAAATTCTGTTGAGGGGGGAAAAAGTTGTTGAGCAAAAAAAAAAAAAAGACCCCAAGAGTTATTAAGCACCAAAACATCATGGCCCCTTTAAGTGTGTGCAAAGTCAGAATAGGGATAGGAAGAGGGGAAAGGTTGAGCACTAAGACCCAGGGAAGGCATTGCTTCCCCTTGCTTCAGGTTTTTAGGCTTTCTGCCGGACGCCTTCTTGTTTTCTTGGTTGAGCCAGAAGGCAGCTTCCCTGCAGAACCAGGTAAGCAGGGGGGCCGGAGCCCAGGAGGGGGGGCCGGAGGCCTGGGTGCGGGGGGTCGAGAGCTGGGCCTAATTGCTGAGTGTGTTGTAGGGTTGCCAAGTGTCTGGTATTTTTGCCTCCTGGCAGGGGAAAAAAAACAGAAAATGCTGGACATTTTAGGTGTCCAGTATTTTCTGAATTTTTTTTTACCGGACAGGAGGTGAAAATACCAGACTGTCCCGGGTCAATACCGGACACCTGGCAACCCAAAAGTGTGGCTTGTTTGAGAATTCTGGTGCGGCTCTTCGCATTTTTTGTGCCGCTGTTTTGGCTCTCTTTGTTAAATGGGTCGGTCACCCCTCGCATATGCCAGCAGGATCTAACCTGCACAGCATAAAGGCCAGGTTTAGCATGCTCTTAGGAAATGCATCATGCACCTAATTCCTTGTTCCATTTTAGGTGCTCCTAGGTTATGCCATTTACTAGAGGTGCTAGGTAGCTCCCACAGGGTATGTCTAGGAAATTCTTTCAAAATAACTTATTTTGAAATAATAATTCTCAAAATAATTATTTCAAAATATCATGTCCACGCTATGGGAAGCCTCAAAATTAGTCTACAGCAGGCTCCCTTAATGTGGACTCTCTACCTCGACTTAGAGTCCCAGGAAGCACTGGGGAGTAATTACTTTGAATGACTCTGAGGCGTAATTATTTTGAAATAGCAGCAGTGGAGCATCCACACTACTGCTATTTTGAAATAACTATTTTGAAATAAGTGTTATTTCTCATGGAAAGCAGGAGTTGTTATTTTCAAATAACCAACCCCTTATTTTGAAATAACGGGCTTGGTAGTGTGGATGCTCTACTTGTTATTTTGAAATAAGAGGAATTATTTTGAAATAACTCCTTAGTGTAGACCAGGGCATAGTAA
This sequence comes from Pelodiscus sinensis, assembly GCF_049634645.1. Taxonomy (NCBI): domain Eukaryota; kingdom Metazoa; phylum Chordata; order Testudines; family Trionychidae; genus Pelodiscus; species Pelodiscus sinensis. Next base: position 96,199,734 of record NC_134716.1, read on the forward strand.
CTTCTGTGGGAAAAATGCAGAGTTCTAGGTGAGCATTCTGAATATTTACGCAGGAATTTTCAAAGGAGACTCAGAGAGCAAAGCACCCAAATACCACTGGAATTCAACAGAAGTCTAATTCCCTAAGGGTGTGTCTACACAGCAAAGCTATTCTGAAATAACAATGCAAGCATCTACACAGCAATTCCATTATTTTGAAATAATTTCAAAATAAAGGACAGCTTATTCTAATTCCAGTAAACCTCATTCTATGAAGAATAACGCCTTTTCTGAAATAGCTATTTCAAAATAAGGCATGTGTAGATGCTCCACTTCTGCTTTTTCAAAATAGCCCCTCACCAGGGCTATTCTAAGTTATTCCTTCTGGGGCTCTAAGTTGAGATAGTATGTCTACATTAAGGAAGCCTGCCTTGAACTAATTTTGAGGCTTCCTTGCAGTGTAGACATGCTATTTTGAAATAAGCTATTTCGGAATAACTATTCTAGAATATCTTATTCTGAAATAACTGTGCAGTGTAGAAGTAGCCTTAGACTCCTTTAACAATCCCAGCATTGTCAGACTTTCTATTAAGATTTATTTCCAAAATGCCTCAGCACCCAAAGAAACCTGCTTCTTGCTATTTAACCTACAAGGCTCTAGCACCTTGTCTCATGAGTACTGCTTATCATTGAAAGTGTGAAACTGCTTGGCACGCTCATTTAAAAGAATTAACAAAATAAATAGTGCCAAAGCAAAATTACCATATAAAATGGCTTCTTGTCTCCTTTGAATTGGTTTCAGCTGGTGCCAAGAGCATCCACAAATGAATAAATGGAGAAATGTCTTTTTTGCATAACTTTTCTTCATGTTAGGCTTGCCCTTTTATAGTAATGACAAAGTACCAGACATGACTGATCCTTTACCTGCCTTTCTAATTTGTGACTCATGCCTGACTAGTCTTAGCAGACCTGTTGTTGCTTCTGTCTATAATACAGAGTAAACCATGTTTATCATGAGCTCCATGTACCATCTCTTTCACCCTGTCCTCCCTACCTTTGGGAGAGGGCTGTAGTGTTTGTGGTTTCAGTATAGAGGCTCCAGACCCATGTACCCCTAGCTTTAGGATCATTTGGATCTACTCCAAGTTTATTTCCAGTAGCATTTAAAAATAATGAATTATTCCCCCCCCCCCCCCCACCCGCCACACACATACAAAGCTTGTGTCCTTCTCTTAAGGGTACTTCCGATTTTAACATAGCTTCTTCAATTACTAGACACAATTTTATATCTGAAAAGCTTTCACCCACTTGATAAAAAACAGCTACATTTCTATTGTTGACACTTTCTTGTCTTGATGGTGACAGATTAATCCAGTGCTGTCAATCAGATTTAAACCAAATAAATTGCAGTTGTCATTTGTGAAGCATTTCTTCACCTCCATTAATCTAAATATTGAGTTCTACAAATAATCCTGACAATCTGAGACATGCCCAATTTACCTTTGTAACTAGTGCTAAATATTTTCCATCCAATACCAAGACCCAACCCCTCTGGGCAATTTCAGTTATTTTAGCACTCTGTTTTTGGGAGTGAGTGGCTCTGGGAGGTTACTATTAGAATACAGTACTTCTAAACACAGTCAGTCAATGTCTGCCAAAAAAAAAAAAAAATTATTGGCAGATGGAACATGAGCCCAAACCCATTGAAATAGTGGAAAGCTTCCAATGAAGTTTTAGTCAGGCCCATATGTCTTAGAATTTCTCTTTTTTCCTGAAGCAAAATGCAGGACAATGTAGCACTTTAAAGACTAACAAGATGGTTTATTAGATGATGAGCTTTCGTGGGCCAGACCCACTTCCTCAGATCAAAAAATGTTTTTTGATCTGAGGAAGTGGGTCTGGCCCACGAAAACTCATCATCTAATAAACCATCTTGTTAGTCTTTAAAGTGCTACATTGTCCTGCATTTTGCTTCAGCTACCCGAGACTAACACGGCTACATTTCTATCACTATTCTTTTTTCCTGTGATTGCAGCCCTTTTGTTTTCATTTTCTGGAAGTGTATTAGTGAATTTATTTATGGGAAGGAATGTACAATGGACATTTAAGCAAGCACTGTAAAATATTTGTAGAAAGCAAATTCTGAATTTGCAGTTTTTTGGAGTTTCACCAGAAGCCTACTGCTACAAGTTGGGTTTATCCAGTTAGGGCCAGAAACACATTATATGTCCAATCAAAACAGCTCAATGTTTCATACTATACTGCTTGGAAACAACCTAAAGTCCAAAACTTTGTCATTTTGATGGACACATTCACAAACAGAAGAAGATGCAATCAATTATTAATTACAATTTATTTGTCCAGCTCTGATTCGGAGTCATTGGTTCAATCTGCCACAAGCAGATACTGAAACACACTATCGTCTGGGAGCACGTAATTGGTTTATGTACAATGAGTTCATAGCTTCATTCCATTTTCTAGTAGGCAAATGTTGTCAGGAAACTACTATCAGTATTATCTGAAGTGACAAACTTTTGTACAAACAGTTTGAAAGATCATTAAGAGGTCTACCAAGACCATCCGCAATTTTCAAATGAAACAGGAAAAAAGTTTGAGAATCACTGCTCTAGTTCTACATTAGTCCTTGGTTCAAGACGAACTGAATGATGTGTTATAGACTCTGCTGTGCAGGAGATCAGGTTTCATAATCAGTGATCCCTCCAAAAATTCTAGCACAACACTCATTGTAATTGATGTTTTGCATAAAGAGTCAGTTTCTGGGGACAAGAAGTTACATGAGCACCTCTGTTTTAATTTTTTTTAAATTTATAGTTCTGGGGAGAAGCTTGAAAATTTGACCCAAACATGATGCTGGGTAAATTTTTTCAGACAAAACATTATTCCAATAAATAATGCAAATGTGGATCTACCAAAACATTTTACAATTTTAAGTTGAATTCATTGATTTTTTTGTATTGAAACCTGTTCCCCCCTCCTCCCAAACAAATGAAACATTTTCTTTCTACATTTTCACAGTTTGCACATGATACCAAGTTGGGAGGGTTGCAAGTGCTTTGGAGGATGGGATTGTAATTCAGAATGATCTGGACAAGCTAGAGAAATGGTCTGAGTTAAAAAGGATGACATTCAGTAAAAATTAATCAAAAGTACTCCACTTAGGAAGAAACAATCAGTATCACACACACAAAAATGGGAAATGACTATCTAGGGATATGTCTACACTACAAAGTTAGTTTGAATTAACGGTAGTAAGTTCGAACTAACTTTCATAGGCGCTACACTAGCGCTCCGTTAGTTCGAACTTAATTCGAACTAACGGAGCGCTTAGTTCGAACTAGGTAAACCTCATTTTACGAGGATTAAGCCTAGTTCGAACTAGCTAGTTCGAATTAAGGGCTGTGTAGACCCTTAATTCGAACTAGTGGGAGGCTAGCCCTTCCCAGGTTTCCCTGGTGGCCTCTCTGGGCACAACCAGGAAAACTCTTCTCCTCTCCCCCAGCCCCGGGCCCTTAAAGGGGTAGACTCTGGCCAGACGGCACTGGAGTCAGACAGCCCTGCCAGCAGTCTCTGCCCCTGAGCCAGTGGCCCCATCATGAGCCAGGTAGACAGTGGCAGTGAGCTGTCCCCTGCCCAGTCCCCGAGCACCCAGGGGCCAGCCAGGGGCCGTAGACGGCGCGCGGCCTCCTGGTCTAGTGCGGAGGTCATGGACCGCATTGAGATTTGGGGGCAGGCCCCCAATCTCCAAGATCTCCACACTAGGAGGAGGAACGCAGCCGTCTACGGCCGCATAGCAGCCGCCATGGCCCGCAAGGGATACAGGCGCTCGCAAGAGCAGGTGCGGAATAAGTTGAAGCAGCTGCGGCAGGGGTACGCCAGGGCCACAAGGGGCGGCGCCGCTACAGGGGCTGCCACCTGCCCCTACTTCGCTGCCCTCCACCAAGTCTTGGGGGGCAGGGCGGTCCGTGCCAGCCCGGGGGACAGCGAGCCGGGACCAGAGGGCCCTGACCTGGGCGCACCGGTGGGGCCACTGCCAGCTGTTCCAGCAGGGTCGTCCAGGGAGACCGTACCGGGTAAGTAGTTTGAATTAAGTAGTTTGGGGGGGGGGGCGGAGGTGGGAGGGAGACCAGAGACCGCGCGCGTGGGCCATGCCTTCCACGGATCACGCAGACACCTGTGCATGTGCGAGTACGTGCCATGCCACCCTTGGGCAGGTGGCTCCAGCAGCGTCACACCCAGGGGCCATTGCCCAATAGGCACATGCTTGTGCAAAGAGACGTGACATGCTCTTGACCCCGGGGCAGGACCCAGCAGGATGCTTTCCCTTCACATGTCCCCTCTACACGGAGGCAGGGCCACACTATACATGGCACAGGGACATGGGTGCGGTCTTGGGGCAGCTCCCAGTCCCAGGGAGAGCCAGAAATCCTGACCATGGCCTCTGTACAAACACAGCGGCTGTGACGGTGCAGGACATGGTCACCCTCATGTTGCGGGTTGGGGGAGGGGGCTGGGCATCATCCTCTGCATCCCCAGGGATAACTGACCACTTCTCTTCTTTCTCTACAGCTGCACCAGCTGCTCGTCCAGGGTGCACCACCCCGCCCGGGACATGCTCCCGCACCCGCGGCCTGCTCCGGACCGCCAGCACGGAGCAGGAGTACCGGGACCAGCACCTGGGGGCCCTGCGAGCCGTGCACCACACACTACAGGCCTGGATGCGGGAAGACCTGCAGGTCCGCCACGAGCTGCTGGCTGAGCTCCGAGGACTGAGCACCAACCTGCAGCTCCTGCTGCAGAGCATGGTGCCCCATGCTGGTCCTGCGCCTGCTGCCCCCCCAACTGCTGTCCCTCCTCCCACTCCTCCCCCCCCACCTCTTCCTCCTCAACCCCCACAACCTCTTCCTCAATGACCACACCCCCCACCTCAACCTCCGCACCCTCCACCCCATCCCCCCGGGGACACCGAGGCCCCCTGCCTCGCCGTGCTGGGAGGCGGTTGGCCCGGCGAGACCCCCACCCCTGATCCTTCAGTTTCTCCACACCCTCCTTTACCTTGCTTCCCCCTTTCAGCTCCCTCCTCCCAGTTTTCCCCTCCCCTCTCCCACCCTCTCTCTTCCCCTCTCCCACCTCCTTTTCCCAGTTTCCCCGAGTTTTGTTCAATAAATAGAGTTTCTAGTTTTGTCCACACGTTATCTTTATTTTGTACATCAAGAAGAGGGGCTAGGAAAGGGTAAGTGGAAGGAGGTGAGGGAGGAATGGGGTACGAGCCCCCGATGGGGAGGACTGGGCTGGCTCTGCGGGTTTCTGGGTGTGGAAGCTCTCCTGCAGCCCCCCAATTGCCCCCTCTCCCCAGATGGCAGCCTGCGGCAAGTGCAGCCGGGCTGATGGCCAAGTGGTGTGATGTGCCCAGTGTGGGTACTCCGGGCACTCCAAGCCAGGACTGCTTTGCAAGCAGGGCACCCCTGAGAACTGTCTGTCCGGGGTGGGGGTCGGGTCCCTTTAAGCGTAGCCCTCGGCTAGCCCGAGACAGCATCTCCAGGCTCTAAGTCCTCCTCTAATGCCCTGCCGGCACTGCTTCCGGCCATCCTTAACCTCGGTTCAGGGTCCACTTAATGTGGACATGCTAGTTCGAATTAGCAAAACGCTAATTCGAACTAGTTTTTAGTTCTAGACGCGTTAGTTCGAATTAGCTTAGTTCGAATTAACTAATTCGAATTAGCGCTGTAGTGTAGACATACCCTAGGAAGGAGTAATTCAGCAAGGGACCTGGGGTCACAGTGGACCACAAGCTAAATATGAGTCAACAGTGTAACACTTGCAAAAAAAAGCAAATATCATTCTAGGATGTATTAGCAGCAGTGTAGTAAGAAATAAGAAGTAATTGTTCTACTCTACTACATGCTGATTAAGACTCAGCTGGAGTATTGTGTCCAGTTCTGGGTGCCACATTTTAGGAAAGATGTGGACAAATTAGCAAAAGTCCAAAGAAGAGCAACAAAAATTACTAAAAGTCTAGAAAACATGAACTACGAGGGAAGACTGAAAGAAATGGGCTTTTTTAGTCTGGAAAAGAGAAGACTGAGAAGAAACATGATAACAGCTTTCAGGCACCTAAAAGGTTTTTACAAGAAGGGAGAAAATATTATTCTCCTTAACCTCTGATGATAGGACAAGAACCAATGCACTTAAATTACAGCAAGGGAGGTTTAGGTTGGACAGTAGGAAAAACTTCCTGTCAGGGTAGTTAAACACTGAAATAAATTGCCTAGGGAGAATGTGGAATATCCATCACTGAAGATTTTGAATAGCAAATTAGATGAACACCTGTCATAGAATCATAGAACCATAGAGCTGGAAAAGACCTCAGAAGGTCATCAAATCCAGCCCCCTGCTCTAGGCAGGACCAATCCCAACTACATCAACCCGGCCAGGGCTTTTTTAAGCTGAGACTTAAACACCTCTAGGAATGGAGACTCCACTACTTCCCTAGGTAACCCATTCCAGTGCTTCACTACCCTCCTAGTGAAATAGTTTTTCCAAATATCCAACCTGGACCTCTCCCACCTCAACTTGAGACCATTGCTCCTTGTTCTGCCATCTGTCACTATTGAGAACAGCCTTTCTCCATCCTCTTTGGAACCTCCCTTCAGGAAGTTGAAGGCTGCTATCAAATCCCCCCTCACTCTTCGCTTCTGCAGACTAAACAGACCCAAGTCCCTCAGCCTCTCCTCATAGGTCATATGCTCCAACCCCCTAATCATTTTGGTTGCCCTCTGCTAAACCCTCTTCAATGCGTTCACATCCTTTTTGTAGTGGAGGGCCCAGAACTGGCCACAATACTCTAGATGTGGCCTCACCAGAGCCGAATAAAGGGGAATAATGACATCTCTGGATCTTCTGGCAATGCTCCTCTTAATGCAACCTAATATGCCATTAGCCTTCTTGGCTACAAGGGCACACTGTTGACTCATATCCAGCTTCTCATCCACTGTAACTCCCAGGTCCTTTTCCGCAGAACTACTACTTAGCTGGTTGGTCCCCAGCCTGTAACAATGCTTGGGATTCTTCCGTCCCAAGTGCAGGACTCTGCACTTGTCCTTGTTGAACCTCATCAGATTTCTTGTGACCCAATCCTCCAATTTGTCTAAGTCACTCTGGACTCTATCTCTGCCCTCAAGCGTATCTACCTCTCCCCATAGCTTATTGTCATACGCAAACTTGCTGAGGGTGCAATCCATCCCCTCATCCAGGTCATTAATAAAGATATTGAACAAAACCGGTCCTAGAACCGAACCTTGGGGCACTCCACTAGAAACCGACTGCCATCCTGACATCAAGCCGTTGATCACTACCCACTGGGCCCAGCCTTCTGGCCATCTTTCTAGCCATCTTACCGTCCATTTATCCAATCCACATTCCCTTAACTTGCTGGCAAGAATATTGTGGGTGACCGTATCAAAAGCCTTGCTAAAGTCAAGGTAAATCACATCCACTGACTTTCCTATGTCCACAGAGCCAGTTACCTCATCATAGAAGCTAATCAGATTGGTCAAGCATGACTTTCCCTTCGTGAATCCATGCTGACTATTCCTAATCACTTTCCTCTCTTCCAAGTGCCTCAGAATGGATTCTTTAAGGATCCCTTCTATGATTTTTCCAGGAACTGAGGTAAGACTGACTGGCCTATAGTTCCCTGGATCATCCTTCTTCCCTTTTTTGAAGATGGGCACTACATTTGCCTTTTTCCAATCATCTGGGATTTCTCCCGACCTCCACAACTTTTCATAGATAATGGCCAAAGGCTCCTCCATGACATTTGCCAACTCCCTTAGTACCCTCGGATGCATTAAGTCCAGACCCATGGATTTGTGTACGTTTAGCTTTTCTAAATAGTTCCTAACCTGTTCTTTACCCACCAAGGACTGTCCATCTTCATCCCATCTTGCGTCACTTAGCGCATTAGTCCGGGAGCCCACTTTGTCCGTGAATACGGAGACAAAGAAAGCATTGAGTACTTCAGCTTTCCCCACATCATCTGTCACTAGGTTACCTCCTTCATCCAGTAGGGGCCGCACACCCTCTCTGATTACCTTCTTCTTGTTAACAAGCCTGTAGAAACCTCTCTTGTTATCCTTCACATCCTTAGCCAGTCACAATTCCATTTGTGCTTTTGCATTCCTGATAACTCCCCAGCATTCTCGAGCTATACATTTAAACCCCTCCCTGGTCATTTGTCCAAGTTTCCCCTTTTTGTAAGCTTCCTTTTTGTGCTTAATTTCACCAAGGATTTCCCCTGTAAGCCAATCCGGTCTCCTACCATGTTTGCCTCTCTTGCTACGCATCGGGATGGTTTCTTTCTGTGCCTTCAAAAAGGCTTCTTTAAAATACTGCCAGCTGTCCTGGACTCCTTTCCCCTTCATGTTAGCATCCCAGGGGATTCTGCCCATCAAATCTCTGAGGGAGTCAAAATCTGCTTTTTTGAAGTCCAAGGTGTGTATTTTACTACTCTCTTTTCTTCCTTTGGTCGGGATCCTGAAATCTACCATCTCATGATCACTGCTTCCCAGGTTGTCACCCACCTCTACTTCCCCTATTACTTTCTCCCTGTTTGTGAGCAGAAGGTCAAGCTGAGCACGACCCCTGGTTGGATCCTTCAGCACTTGTACCAAGAAGTTATCCACAACATTCTCCAAAAACTTCCTGGATTGCCTGTGTACTGCCGTATAGGTTTCCCAACAGATGTCAGGGTGATTAAAGTCCTCCACAAGAACCAGGGCCTGCGATGTGGAAGCTTCTGTCAGTTGTCCGAAGAAAGACTCATCTACCTCATCCACCTGATTCGGTGGCCTGTAGCAGACACCAACCACAACATCACTGCTGTTGTTTGCTCCTTTAAACTTAACCCATAGACTCTCAACAGGTTTTTCTCTCTGTTTATACTGGAGTTCAGAGCAATCATAGTGCTCTCTTACATATAGTGCAACTCCTCCTCCTTTTCTCCCCTGCCTGTTCTTCCTGAACAGTCTATACCCTTCCATGACAGCGCTCCAGTCATGCGAGTCATCCCACCAAGTCTCTGTTATCCCAATTAAATCATATTTCTTGGACTGGGCCAGGGCCTCCAGTTCTTCCTGTTTGTTACCCAGGCTTCTCGCATTAGTGTACAAACACCTCAGGTAACGAGTTGATCGCCCTATCTTCTCCATTTGAATCAGTGGTCCTCCTTTGTTGCTTGTTCCTCTTTGCATTTCTTCCCAATATCCGACTTTCCCACTCCTCTCAGGGTTTTGGTCACCATCCTCTGACGAACCTAGTTTAAAGCCCTCCTCACTAGGTTTGCAAGCCTGCCCGCAAAGATGCTCCTTCCTCTCTTGGTTAGGTGGATCCCATCTCTTCCTAACAATCCTTGTGCCCAGAACAGAGTCCCATGGTCGAAGAAACCAAAGCCCTCTCTGTACTGCAACACCACCTGCGCAACCACGTATTTACTTCCTCAATTCGATGATCCCTGCCCAGTCCTTTCCCTTCAACAGGGAGGATGGACGGACGAGAACACCACTTGTGCTCTGAATTCTTGGATCCTTCTTCCCAGCGCTACATAATCTGCAGTAACCCGCTCAAGGTCATTCTTGGCCGTATCGTTAGTTCCCACATGGAGAAGCAGGAAGGGGTTGCGATCCAAAGGTTTGATCCATTTGGTAAGCCTCTCAGTCACATCCTGAATGCGAGCTCCCGGTAAGCAGCACACCTCTTGAGATTCCAGGTCCGGACGGCAGATGGATGTCTCAGTCCCTCTTAGAAGGGAGTCCCCGACCACCACCGCCCATCGTTTTCTCTTGGGGGTGGTGGCCGTGGAACCCCCATCCTTAGGACTACGCATCCCATGCCTTCCAGTAGATGGTGTTCCCTTCTGGTTTCTTCCTTGTGAGGTCCCTTCCAAAGCATTCAGCACTGCAGAGCCTGTGGAGAGAGCCTGAAAGCGATTACTTACCTCTATAGCATTGGGGGATTCCCGTGCGGGCCTTTTTCCCCTTCTAGAAGTTACATGCTGACAGTTCTCTTCCTGATCCCGTACTGCCCTCTCTGGCTCTTCCGCCTGCTGTGCTTGAAGGATCAAACGCTGCCTTCTGTCAAGGAAGTCGTCATCCTCTCTGATCGAGCGTAGGGCCGACAGTTGGGCCTCCAGTTCTCTAATTTTTTCTTCCAAAATGGCAACCAGCTTGCACTTAGTGCAGATGAAATCCATTCTTTAAGGATTCTGTTAGCACTCACCTGTTCACAAGCTCCTTGGTCACTTTCCCACTGCCTTATAAAACCCTGGAGTGCCTGAAAGTCCCTCCCCCTATCAAGGCTCAGCCAATCAGCAGAGGCTTCTGGAATTCAAACTTTAATTAGAAGCCAACAGTTTCCACCTGCCAATCACAGCACACACTACATGAAGGGGAAGGGTAGGGGGAGGGGAGGGGGAAAAGCCTCACTTACACACACAGGGGGAAAAAACAAACGAAACAAAAAAAGAACAGACACCAACCCTCACTCACAAGCACAAGCTCAACACACAGCAAGAAGCCCCAAACACAACACACACTTCCCTTAAGAGTCCTGTATCTGCTTCTCTTCTACCTGTCAGAAATGGTCTAGAGGTGCTTGGTCCTGCCACTGATTGGACTCAAGGACCTCTCCAGGTTCTTTCCAGTTCTGATTTTATGATTTTTTAAACATAACATTTTTAGTTATTTCAGCTGTATTTTAATAAAATAGTTTTAAAAACCTCAAAGCCAAAAAGGTTAGTTTCAGGTTGAATTAATCATGTTGTGAAACTAAACATATATTTATTTCAAGTTTTTTGGTTAGCTGACCAAACCTGAAGATTCAGTAACTCAATCAGTTCTAGTCACGTGATCTCTAAAGGCACAGAAACCAGAAGGCAAATAACAAGAACCAAAAACTTATTTTTAAGCCAGTCTTGTGATTTATAACCCAGTCTCATGAGTTTTGGGGCCTGACTCATGATATTTGAATATCTTGTGTTAGCAATGATGCCTTAAGGGCTTTGAAATCTGTGAGTCTCTATAGCAGAGTCTTGTTAATTTGCACTGACAAGTAGAAACCCATAGCAAACAAAGGACTAAATGAACAAATAATTTGCAACAACAATGCATCACAAAATGGACACTGCTCATTTATCTGAACAACTGAAGCTCAGTTTTTAATTATTTAAATGCGGTTGTATACTTTGTAATAGTGAATTCTTAATAATATGATGCCTCAGAACATCATTCTGCTGTTAAATCTTGGCTGAGAAACAGAGAGACTGTCTGAATTTTTCGTCTTTAAAGTGCTACATAGTCCTGTTTTTTGCTTCAGAATTTTTTGTGTGCATGCATGTTAGTGACTTGTGAATTAATGCAGTTTTACTGTAACTGTCTTTATAGGTTTTCTAGCTGCTTTTTAATCTGTGACCCTGTTAGCCATGGTTTTCAGCAAACTGTGTCTTTTTAAATTTCCCAGGCTGATGCATTATGCTCAATTACATCAGTCATCTCCTGTACTCCTATAATTGAGTTTAACTCATTCTAGCAAAGACTTGTCACCTTGGCAAATTCAGAAAGGCCTGATTTACTGCATGAAGCCTGTTAAATACAACTATGAGAGTAAACCTTCAGCTGTTTGCAGATTATTTTAAAATATTTCTCTGTATCTGATGAGTAATAAAACCCATGTAACCCATTTTCTTTCAACAATAAATGACAAGTGGAAAGCCCCTCCTCAGCTCTCTGCCCAGGTCCCTGACAGTCTGGGAAAAATTTCTCTTTAAGCCACTTGCCTATTTAAAGTGTAAAGTCTGATTGATTTTACAAGGGAGGAAGAAAGAGTGAGCGTGTTATTGTGTTTCAGAACCTTCATCAGGAGTTTGGCCAGGACTGTCATGGGTAATTTGCTTGTTAGCTTGAGAGACCTCATGGATATTATGGAGCAGCTACATGAAATGTATAGAATATTTGAAGATATACATCTGTGTGTGTGTGTGTGTGTGTGTGTGTGTGTGTGTGTGTGTGTGTGTGTGTGTGTGTGTGTGTGTGTGTGTGTGTCGGAGAAAGATGACATTAGGATATAATATAATTGTTTGAGTAATGATTTGTTAATACCCTTTCAGAGGAAAAGACATGAAAGATTTAATTCCCCTCTACACCTAACACAGTTCTCTTCTGAGATAGGAGAATTGCCGTTGTTCATATAGTACCAACTAGGGGCCCCAGCTGAGCTGGTGTTATAGACATATAAAGTTAGGGACATTTTTATCATAAAGTTCTTAAAGTCTAAATCAGAGATACAGACAAAAAAATCAGTCCATTTTACAGGTGGGGAAATGAGACAGGGAAATTATGTGCCTTGCCCAAGGTCCCACAGTCAGTGGTAGAGCTGAGAATTAACCCAGATCTTCTGAGTCCCAAGTGAGCCCTATGATGAGTTCCTATTATGGTATCAGCTAGCATCAGGACAAGAACTCATCGTGCATAAAGCTGCATAGCTTCCTTAAAGTCAGCCTATTTACTCTAGCTGAGAATCTGGTGCATGGTAAATCAATACTGTGATACTAAATATGCCTTTCTATGGGCCTGAGCCTGGACTATTATAGCATTGGACATTTCATTATTGGTTTCTGTGGGAACAGGATTGAAGCAGACTTTTTATCCACCCAATAAAATGTTTTTTATCTTAAAAACAAGTACTAAAAATCAGAGAGTTAATTACACTTAAATGTATGTATGTTATGCCCATCACTTTCATATTGGAATACTGGAAACAAGAAGCAGAATCAAAACCTTGTTGTTCAAACAAAATTTCTCTCTTTTTTAAGCTTGTTTTATTATAGTTCAGAAAAAAAGGGGAAGAGCAGTGGAGGCCAATGTGGGAGCGTCCTGGTTTTCTTACCAATGAGCAGAAAAGCAGGAAGATTCAAGCAGTTCACGAGAATAGAGCATAACCATGGAACTGGGATCTCAACTGGAGAACAGATGCCTGACAGGAAATCTCACAAGGTGTCTCCCAGGGAAGGTGTGCATAGATTGTCAGTGTTTGAGAGATTTCAGCATAATGCGTATACATGCAAGCAGAGGACAATGAGTTAATTAAAGAGGCCCAAAGTATATCTTGAAGACTATTTAAAATGTTCTTTGAAAGGCTGTGATACATGTGGTTTATACAGCATGATTACCCTTTCCCAGTAACAAAAATAAAATAAAATAAATAAAAAGATTAAATCTATCGAACACAGAGTTTTCTGGTTAGTCTGCCTTAAAATAACACAGCTGCTTCCACAGCCTTTAATATAACACATACAGGATACCAGCAAAAATTGCCTGCCTTAGGAATAGCTAGAGAGTTTGTCTCTAGACACCTCTGACACATTACATACAACACAATCACTTAAAATCCAATATAATCTATATCACATAGCCAAAAGCCCCACCAGAGATTGCTATGCTTCCCCCTCCAGAAATGATCGAAACCTTGGATGGGCTTTGCAACATTCCCAAAAGATCAACAGACTTGGGTTATTTTGGACCCAGCTGAGAGGTGAACGAATTCCAAAGTTGAAGATGGATAATGTTTTGTGGAAGTTTCTGTCACAGAAATACAGTCATTGAGTGCTCTATGTGGGAAAGGAGTTAGTGAAGATGTCCCTCTCAGGTCACTGCAAAAAGGGATAAGCATTAATGCGCTGTTCAGCCACATCAGAACAGGAAAGGGTTAAAGTTTATCACTAGACTAAATTCTTATTAAATCCTAGGGCAAGGCAAGTGGCTCAGGTAACGTTCAGAGTGTGCCTAAATGTTCCACATCCAAATGTGTCAAAATGAATCTGCACGTTCAATTCAGCAGAGAGAGGATTATCGTGTTCCCCTGTGTCAGGGCCTTGCCCAAACTTCATCATCCTGTGCTGCACAAAGAGGAGAAGGCTGGCTGCTAGGACCCAAAAGAACCCTACTCACCAGGAGTGGCTGCATTAGGATCCTTCCACCCCTTCCGCAGGGAGGTATCCTTCACTAAACTTTGTTCAGATGTTATAAAAAGTTCAATCTATGAGATGGGCAAAGTTCTGGCTTGTTTTAACTGAGGCACTCCACCACTAAGAGATGGAATGTTAACTTGGAACCTGAGTGTTGTGCATTCAAATGAGTACATTGCAAAAGCTAAAGGTGTTTGTTTATTCTACAATACATTTATTTGCTATATTGGAGTAACATTGTAGACCACAAACTGTGGACTTGCACTCGCTGATGGCCCACACAGCTAGTCACATGATGCTAGTTCATTGTTCATATTCCCAGCATATGCACAAGATAAACATGCTTTCAGAATATGACCCACTCACTGAAAAAGCTGGAGAATACCTGCGTTAGATCATACGTTGGATGCCAGTCTAATTGTGAACTGCAAATTGCATCAAGTCATGCACAATTGCTATATTGCTATAAGCAAATACAGATGAAGTAATCTGATACGCATGAGCAGAACATTGTTAACCTGTTGGCTATGATGTAAAACATGTATAAAAACTGTTCTGTTTTATCCTCGATAACATTTAGCTCAAGATTTTTCCGAAGTGATTTGTAATTTTGGCTGCTTCAATTTTCGGGTATCTTGCTTGAAAATATGATGCTTTGTAGGGAAGAGAACCAAGGCCTTCAGGATGGGTAACACCTCTGCATTACCACCCAGCAGCCATGACAGGGCTATATGCATCATCACATAGTCCATGTTTCACGACAGAGATAAACACCATAGGACATACCACCTCAGAAGCTTGGACTGATAGGTTTCCTTGTGGCTCCTGATTGGCTTGGGCATCCCAAGAGAAATTCCAGAAAGTGTTTGTGCAAGAGATGGACTCCCCAAGCCGTTATAGTGATGGACCACCCTCTCAGCATGCTCCTGGACTCTGGCTTCTGCCCTTGACTTTGGGCTCCAGGCCTGACCTTCAGTTTCGGTACTTGAATTAGCAGGCAAAATTATATGTACAAAGTGGAACAGCTCCATTAGGGGAGATTGAGAGAAAAATACGTCTTGTTGACCATTTTTCAACCAGCTCTGTAAAATGTCCAGCCCTTGTGGAAAACCTTGACCTCTCTCTTTAATCTGAATCTTCTGGTGAAAGACACTGTCAGGAATGAGGCCTTCAACGAGCCAGTGTCCTGGCAACCTGCTGAGTGCAGCATGCCTGGAGAAGGCTGCCTGATTGGCAACACCACCTGATTGGGTGGAAAAGTCAGCAAACCAGTTCTTAAACCCAGCAGCAGCAGCCACTCCTGAGTCTCCTTCCTTGTTCCAGCCTTGGACCCAGCCTTGCCACACTCGAGGTAACTGAGTCCTGACTCCCAGCTCTCATTCCTGATTTCTGACTCCAGTTGTGACCCTAGACTTCTATTCCTGGTTACTGACTTTGACTCCAAACAGTAGGCATGATTACCCACTTGTCAGTTTCTGACAGTTTGAGCAGGACTAAACATGAACAATAAGGGAACTAGGGTTGATACAGCGAGCATGTATTCTACAAAGACCAATCTCTCTCTGTGAAAGTGGGAACTCTACAGATATTGCAGGCCTAGGTTCCCACCCTCTAGATGTACAATGCAGTCCTGCAATCTTGAGCCACACCATTTCAGCTCCACTGCTGGCTCTCCACAAGCCCAAGTTCCCCTTGCCCTCCACATTTATGGTAATCACACCAAATTTTGCAGGTTCCTAGATCAGTGTCAGCTCCTATTTCTGCTATGCTTGCAGTTGTACCCCATGTGCCAAACCCAGATAGTATGGATTATCTGTCTACTTGCCAGAAATAACTTGTCTTGGGCATCTCTGTTCCTGGAAAAATCAAGCTCACTTCTGGAACAATTTGAGGTTTAATTCAAGTGATTTCTGGAAACGGAAGTCATGAGAGTATTGCCAAAGCCACATTTCAGGTGTTACAGCAGAGATGTTGGCCATTTACCAAATATGAAATATAGTTCCAATGCTTGGTAGTAGTTTCTGAATGGAAAGAGGTAGCCAGGTGAAATGTTATCACTTCTGGTTTAACCTAAATGACTATATTAAAGGTGAACTGGCATGAATGGAATCCCCATCTAGCCAGGATATCTTAGTTGACCTATGCATCGAGATCAATGACTGAATATCAGCAAGGAAAAGAGATGGTTCTTTCTAAACCATCCCCCACATCTCTCCAGCAGCTTATACTAACACCTGTCCATCTGTACCCCAAAGATGGGCAATCAACATCTAACACAACTGTAGCTCCCTCTCTGGCTCTAGCACCTTTCATTGTCCAGTAGTGATCTCAAATAATTTCATGGATCTGCATCTAGTACAAGGACTCCCCTAACGGAACTCTATAGAGAGGTTATACTTTTCATCAGGACTGGTCATCCACTCCATGGCTCCCCTAGAAGTAATGATCCTTCAAGGCCACAGAGAAATCCTCAGATCTGGGCTAATGCATGTATCACATTCTTCGGTTGTCCTGGGCATTTCCTGGCTAATTGACAATAATCTGTGCATGTGTTGGCAGCCAGGCGTGGTACACTTTGACTTCTCATTTTGCTGACAATCCCTTTTTCTGAGAGCCAACTCAGGACCAGCAACACTCGGGCTGATTTAGTCCTCCAAAGAATTCAGAGACATGAAGCGAAGATACAAAGGAAACACCAGCAACACTGTTTCCCCAACGGTTTCAGGAATTCCTGTTAAACACCAACACAATGTCAACATATTCACCAAAAGGAAGTCGACATCCATTGCAGTTGTGACCGCTCAATTGACTTGCAGCTAGGAACAGGGACTTCCTCCTGGTGTATTTATTTACTCTCCAAACCCAAACTAGAGGGCCTCTAGAGTTATCTCAAGATAAACCTGAGGAAGAGCTTCATTTGCCCTCCATGTCCCCCTCTGGGGGCCCCAATTTTCTTTGTGGTAAAAAAAAGGTTTCTTTCTGACTTTGTATGGACTACCAAGTTCTGAACAAGATTACAGTCCAAAACTGGTACCAAAACCAAAACCTTACTGCTTATTAGTGAGCTGTTCAAAAGAGTCAGTTCTAGCAAGCTCTTCACAAAGTTGGACCTCCACAGCACTTACAGCCTTGGAAGGATCTAGAAGGGAGATGAATGGAAGACCATTTTGTGTACCAAGTATGGCCACTTTTAGTATTTGGTCAGGATGTTTGGGTTGTGCAATGTCCCAATGACTTTCCAGCATATCATAAATTGCAAAGGGACACAATGGCCCAGTTTATTAAAATTTATCTAGATGTCCTTGTCGTTTTTTCTTAAATTCAGGCCCTCCACAGTCATCACATCCATACTGTCTTGGAGAGACTCCAACAAAATCACTTTGAGAAATGCAAGTTTGATAAAGACAGAGAAATTTTTGGACTATATCATCACACTAGGGATGTTGAGAAGTGAGTATTTCACTAATCATGTACAGCCAGCCCATCCTTATTGTAAGTCCACAGCCCATCCTTGCTATAAGTCCACCGGCCGTCCTCACTCTCAGTCCAAGATACATTCCAAAAAACTTGGACTAACAGTGAAACAACTTAAAGCAGGGACATTTTTTTTCCCACGCCTGACTTTCATTTGTGCAAATTGGTGGGGGGTTTTGCGCGACTTAAGAGTGAGGAATGGGAGGACCTATAATGCATAAGTTCCTACAGGCATCAACAACACTATGCAGTCCATAAAATTTTCATCGACTACACGATTAGTCAATAAGGGAAGGGACTCAGTTCCAGCTTATGCTGGGTCCAGGAGCTACCCCTGCTACAGCTCTGCAGTTTAAATGTAATAACTGCTGGATGGGCAGGGCACCTGGCTCTGATAGAGGCAGCAGTGCGGGGAGATGCTAGGCAGCACTGCAGAGACAGTGTTGGAGGGAACCAGCTTTTAAGCAATAACTCCTGTGAGGGTTTGTTGCCAGCCCTGAACCTAGCCTTGGCCCACTCAGATCTGACCCTTGGCTCCAGTTCCTGACTTTTGACTCCAGTTCTGACCCTGGGCTCTGGCATCTGACCTTTGACCCTTGCTCTGAATCTGGGGTTCTATTTCTGGCTATTGACTCTGACTCTGACCACTAGACATGACCTCCAAGATTCTGGTCTATGACAGGGACAATCATGAGGTTTTGAGCACAGGGTTGGAAGCCCACACTTCCTGAACTCTAATACTGCTACTTATTTACTATGGGTGCGTCTACACAGCAACACTAGCTCGAAATAAGCTACGCAATTTGAGCTACACAAATTGAGTTGTTTATTTCCAGTTTATTTCAAGATAGTCTATTTTGAAATTTGGCGCTATATACATAGCACTTATTTCTAAATAAATCGCTATTCTGAAATGTCCCTTACTCCTCATGGAATGAGGTTTACAAGGACGTCAGAATAGTGAGCCCGTTATATTTCAAAATAATGGGCACGCTCAAAAGAGGTGGAATAGCTATTTTGGGATACCTTTGGAATCCTGAAATAGCACTGCCATGTAGACATAGCCTATGTGGCCTTGGACAAATCACTTAAACTCTCTTCCTCAGTTTCCCCATCTAAAAATGCGGCTAATCTATTTACAAGTCTTGGTAGAGGCTAAGAACTGCTCGTATGCTATTTTCATGGTTACAATGTCTCCTATACTCCTCACCCCAATCTACTTGCTGGTCCCCTCACCAGCTGCATTACCTTTTAGACTAAATGTTTTGAGGCAGGACGTCATTTTGTACAATACCCAGCACTACAGGTCCGGCCTTTGTTTCAACAGCAGTCTAAATGTTTAAAAGAAGAAAATATTGTGAAGATTAAGTAGTGAGTGCTTTCAAAGCTTTTAGAAGACAGCAAGTGTGCACTGAAGCTAAATGGTCTTAAAACACTAGCAAACCAGAAGTGGGAGCATTTTAAGCTCAGGTTGCACAGGAGTAAATGTCTACATGAGGTGCAAGGTAATGGAGAGTCAGGCCCTCTGTGCTCAGTCTCATTATTATTGTAGGGTAGAAAGAGCTGGCTACTACCACTGCTCAGATTCTGCAGACTGAGCTATTTTCAAAGGGAGAAAGTGAACATGTACATGGTATAATTAAAAGCAGGGGGAGTGAGCTGCTGTGTTAACTCCTTTCCAAACACAGCTTCCTGGAGGGACCCTTGAGCATTACCCAAGCACAAGGCTTGAGTTCTTGCCAACACTAGTTGAGTGGGGGGTGGAGGGGAGTGTTTTCTTGAGAAAAGCTACCCTATTAAAGCTTTCTGTTGCCAGGGGAATGAAGGGAAAATTCAGGAAAACTCCTTTTTATGTTCTTTATGATGTTTACTCTGCTGCATAGTGCCAAAAGAGGGATGAGAAAGACTACAACACAGCACCGGGCTGCAAAAGCTGTGTGTACTTAATAGGGTGACACACATGGCTGTGTTTCTCTTTGCCCTCTGCTGAGAGCTATAGGGAAGATCTGGCCTAAATAAGGAAATGAGAAGCCATGAGACTGACTGCTAGTGCTCGTCAATCAGCTCCCCCCAGGGTCTAGCCCACTGCTCTGACAGGAAATACACAGCGGATGTTGAATGAAAAGGCTGCTGCAGCTTATCTTCACGTGCAGGGGACTTCTTTGTGAACTCATTTGCTCTGAAAGATATGTGGCCCAGTACACTGTATTGTTGGCTCCCATTTTAAGCATGGCCATGTGATTCACATAGAAGTTGTGTGATATATTTGCCAAGGAAAGCTTCCCCCCACCTCTCACCAGCCACCCACTCTGCTAAGAATAAAGTTAGCAGAAGGTCATGGAGGTCGTAAGCACTGGCTGTTATTGCATTTTACAGGAAGGAAGATATGTTGTTTTAAGATCAGCTTATCAGCTGACTTTCCTGTGAAGAAGACCAGGACTTCTTCCTGTGCATCACCACCCCCGTAATTCCCAAACCAGCCCTCTCAGTTTGAATCTCCTGTCAGCTCAGCTGTGTGCAGCTCTAAAACAGTTCAGTATTAAGCAAACAAATAAAAAAGCCATTGTGAAGCCATTCAGAATCAACATCTCTTATCAAGCTGACTAACAAGGAAGGATAAACCTCTTCTTCAGTGCTGCCTGTCATCTCACTCACTTGCTCTCTCTCCCTGTCAATGAACAACTAAATCTGTTGTGATGAAATGGAGTTCCGTTATAAATGTTTGAAGAGTTACTTACAATGAAATTGTAAGCAGCAGAAAGCTGAAACGTCTGGTCTATTTTGTTTTTCAGTTTATTGTTTTGAAACTCAAATGTATTCTGTTTTTTTTATTGCCAACTCTGATTTTTTCATGCAATTGAAAAATCACTAGGCATAGCAAGGATTTTTGGAGTTAGGGTCCCCCCCTACCCTAGCGGCCTTGCTTTTATAGGGTTTTCACTTGGCGAATGGTTGTCTGTTTCCTCTCTTTGTGACAAATGCATTTCTGTGATGATAAAAAATACAGATGTTACAGATTCACTAAGGTCTTATTAGCTAATTATTCTTAATCTTTGAAGGATTATACATATTGAATAACGCCATTCATTGATAAACAGTTGAAGGGGATCCTCTTGGTTTCTAAAGTATTTACAGAGGCAGCTTTAACTGATTACGTTCACTTCCTACGCACCGAGAAAAACTAAGCCCACCAGTGTTTGTAGATCTTAAAAGAGCTCACTAATCTATCAAGAAACCACACTCATCAGACAAAACTCACTGGTTTCAAATTATTCCTTTCATTGAACAGAAACAACTTAAAATCCTGCATTACACAGGATGCCTTTTTAAATCTCCAGTAAGGTCTGAAATGACATCTAGTAAGAGTTTTACCAGGCATTACTTTATTTTGCGTTCATCTATGCTGAAATACTTTAGCCGCTAATATTGCAAACCTTTGGATTCCAGTAATAGTCAAGAGGGCAGAGAGGGGGTGAAAACTGGGTCAGCACAGGCCCGATTCCATTCCCACTGGAGTCAATAGGACTCTTGTGATTGACTTCAATAAGAGCAGGATCAGGCTTCAGATCAGCTTTTCCTGAGGCAGTTTCATTAACTGTGAGTTGACCCTCTCTTCTAAAGCTTTTCAGCATCTACATCCTACTGAAAATATTTCAGGTTTCAATGCCCAAGGCAGGATCCACTCATGCAATTTATATTCAGCAGAGGAAAAGAAAGAAGCTTAAATTGTTAGTTTATGCATATTACTGTGCATCATTTTCATACTTGTACTATATCTGTTTTAAATTTCAGTTTTCATTTTCAAACATGTTATCAATATTATCTTGTGTATTAAATAAAAGCAGCTGTACTGCCTACTGTATTTAATATTTTGCCTACTAGAATGTTCCCTACATTACCTGTGAAGTTAAACACGTGCAATACTGAAGAAATGTTTTATTAAAAGTTTTAACAGGCCCTTAGTGAACACAGCAGTAAAACTCTAAAATACCAAGATATTTTAAAGTGGATAGATGATGCCAGAGAGATGGCATTACATAAAATGAACTTGTACCATTCTGTTTCTCCTAAACAAATTGCAAAAGCCTCAGTCACATTGAATTTAAATCAGAATATTTCCGACTGAGTTATAACAAAGCTAAAATGGAAGGCAAAAGAAAGGGGAAAAACTTTTGTGCTTTGTTGTTGTCTGAATGGCTTTTGGTTTCAACTCTGTAATTTGCCACATGCCAGCTTACATCTATGAAGCAACCTTGTTTGAATTTCTACAAAGAATCTCATTCTTTTCCAATAAAAAGACCTGGCAATAATTCTGTTGGCACTAGATGAAGAGCTTGTTTATTCCACTGGTGATGGCTTCTGTTGTTGTTTTCTAGTTTAATGAAAGATCCATAAAAAAGGTCCCAAATAAACAAACAAACCCTGTGAAAGTTTGTGGATAAAGATAATGTACATTTGTTTTGGATATATCCCAAATGAATGTAAAACTGACTGGATGATGGTGAGGTGATATTAATAAAATTGCTGCTTACAAGCAGTGACCTTTGTTCAAAGACTATTAGAGCACCAGCAAAATGAGTTATTCTGCCACAGACAGACCTGTGACTATACTCAGCACCTGCACTTTACAGTTGTTCACACAAACTGTTTGTCAGGCTAGGTCTACACTATAGTCTTTTTTTTGGGGGGGGGGGGGGAAAGCTACGCAAATTGTGCTCCGCAATTTGCGTAGATTTTTCCGATTGCTTTTCCAGAAGAGGCTTTTCTGTCATTTGGCCAAATGGTGGAAAAGCCTCCTCTTTTGGAGGAGCCCTTATTCCTCGTAGAATGAGGTATACAGGTCTCTTCAAAAGAGAGCGTTTGCTCTTTTGAAAAAAAAAAAAAGTAGAAGAGCAAACGTGTTCCCTGATGCGGTAGAGTTTTTCCAGGATACCTCTGATATCCTGAAAAACCCAAAAGTCTAGACATACCCTCAGGCCCTGTGGGTCCATGGGACTCCTAACACGTTAATCCTCTATCCAGCAGCTCCTACAGTACCTGGAGTGGGGTCCATGAAGGTCAAGCCTCATCCCCTACAATCTGATTGTAAGAGATCCAAAGCACCTGATTGGGCTTCAGTCCCTATTTATGCCAGAGAAGACACCAGGAAGTTATCCATGCCACCAGGCTTCACACTGCCACAGATTGCTAGGTCCAATGTTTACTTGATCCTGACCTCCTGGTATCTTGACTGAGAGAACCTGTGGCTGTTACTGACTTACTGTGAAGGATTCGTGTGGAATACATTTCTTACGTTTAGGCTCATAATATAGCCTCTGGACATACACAAATGCCCAGAAATGTGCTTGCTGAGACTTGTTGTGACCTTTAAGAGGGGGCTGATAGTAAAGCAATAAGACTATGAAACATGGCTGCTAATACTTATGGAAGACAAAAATCTGTGATCAGAGCCCTTCCATATTTTCCTTTAGAATCTGCCTCCCCAACAACACAGCTGCTCTATCTTCCATGGATTGATCTCTCCTGCCATGCATACAGGGCCTTCAGTTAACCTTCAGAGCTGAATTGGGAGCGATACTGATGCTCACATGAGCAGCAAATTAAGCTAAATTGTGGATTTGCCATTTACAACTGGGTAAGGGACAGCACATAATCAGCATTTGTTCCAAGTTTCTTGAGGAAGGAAGTCATCTATGACGCACCTTTACTTGGCACATCTTAATACTTCATCTGAGTTGCCCTGTGCATTGAAGGGTGAGGACTCTGCCTATCTATGCAGCAGTACACAGACAAGCCAGGAAGTTTTTGGAGATTGCTGGGGATAACTTCTTTGGTACAAATACTGAAGGAACCAACCAGGGGCCATGAGCAGCTTCACCTGCTGCTCGCAAACAGGGAATTAGTAGGGGAAGTAGATGTGGGTGGCAACCTGGGATCATAAAATGGTTGATTTCAGGGTCCTGACCAAAGGAAGAATGTAAAGCAGCAAAATACACACCCTGGACTTTAAAAACCAGGACTTGGGCTCCCACAGAAAATTGATGACCAGGATTCCCTGGGATGCTAACAAGAGAGGGAAAGGAGTCCAGGAGAGCTAGCAATATAGGAACAAATCATCCCAATCTGCAGTAAGAAAAGCAAATATCGTGAGTGACCAGCTTGGCTTAGTGAAATCCTTGGTGAGCTTAAACACAAAAAGGAAACTTACAAGAAATGGAAACTTGAACAGATGACCAGGGAGGAGTATAAATATATTGCTAGAGGATGCAGGGGTGTAATCAGGAAGGTCAAAGCACAGTTGGATTTGTGGCTAACAAGCAACGTGAAGAGTAACAAGAAAGGTTTCTACAGGCATGTTAGCAATAAGAGGGTGATCAGGGAGGTTATAAGGCCCTTCCTGGATGAGGGAGATAACCTAGTGACAGATGATGTGAGAAAAGCTGCAGTACTCAATACTTATTTTGCCTCTGTCTTCACAGACAAGATCAGCTCCCAGACTAGTGCACTGGGCAACACAGTATGAGAAGGAAGTGGGCAGCCCTAAGTGGAGAAAGAACAGGTTGAGAACTATTTAGAAAAGTTAGACATACACAAATCCATGGGGCTGAATTTAATGCATTCACAGGTGATGAGAGAGTTGGCAGATGTCATTGCAGAGCCTTTGGCCATTATCTTTGAAAACTTGTGGAGATTCAGAGAGATCCCAGATGATTGCAAAAAGGAAAATGTAGGGCCCATCTTTAAAAAAGGGAAGAAAAACAATCCAGAGAACTACAGACCGGTCAGTCTCACCTCAGTCCCCAGAAAAATCATGGAACGGATCCTCAAGGAATCCATTCTGAAGCATTTGGAAGAGAGGAAAATGATCAGGAATAGTCAACATGGATTCACCAAGGACAAGTCATGCCTCACCAACCTGATTGATTGTCTTCTATGATGAGGTAACTGGCTCTGTGGACATGGGGAAATCAGTGGATGTGATACATCTTAGCTACGTCTAGACTGGCGTGATTTTCCTGAAATGCTTTTAACGGAATACTTTTCTGTTAAAAGCATTTTCAGAAAAGAGCATCTAGATTGGCACAGACGCTTTTCCGCAAAAGCACTTTTTGCAGAAAACCATTCATGGCCAATCTAGATGCGTTTTTGCGCAAAAAAGCCCCGATCGCCATTTTCGCGATTGGGGCTTTTTTGCACAAAACAAATCTCAGTTGTCTACACTGGCCCTTTTGCGCAAAAGGGACTTTTGCCCGAATGGGAGCAGCATAGTATTTCCGCAAGAAGCACTGATTTCTTACAGTAGGAAGTCAGTGCTTTTGCGGAAATTCAAGTGGCCAGTGTAGACAGCTGGCAAGTTTTTCCGGAAAAGCGGATGATTTTCTGGAAAAACTGGCCAGTCTAGACACAGCCCTTGACTTTAGCAAAGCTTTTGATATGGTCTCCCACATAATTTTTGCAAGCATGTTAAGGAAGTATGGATTGGATAGATGGCCTGAAAGGTGGATAGAAGGCTAGCTAGATTGTTGGGCTCAATGGGTAGTGATGAATGACTTGATGTCTGGCTGGCGGTTGCTTTCAAGTGGAGTGTGCCAAGTGGAGGGCCGATTTTGGTCAACATCTTTATTAATGACCTGGATGAGGGGGGGAATTGCACCCTCAGCAAGTTTGCAGATAACACTAAGGGAGGGGGAGAGGTAGATATGCTGGAGGGCAGGGATAGGGTCCGGAGTGACCTAGACAATTTGGAGGATTAGGCAAAAAGAAATCTGATAAGGTTCAACAAGAACAAGTGCAGAGTCCTGCACTTGGGATAGAAAAATCCCAAGCAGTGTTACAAGCTGGGGACTGACTGACTAAGCAGCACTTCTGCAGAAAAGGACCTGGGGATTGCAGTGGATGAAAAGTGGGACAAGAATCAACAGTGTGCTATTGTAGCCAAGAAGGCTAATGGCATATTAGGTTGCATTAAGAGGAACATTTCTAGCAGATCTAGAGAAGTGATTATTCCCCTTTATTTGGCACTGGTGAGACCACATCTGGAGTATTGTGTCCGGTTCTGAGGCCCCAACTACAGAAAGGATGTGGACGCATTGGAGGCGGTCCAGCAGAAGGCAACCAAAATGATTAGGGGACTGGAGCACATGACCTACAAAGAGAGGCTGAGGTATTTGAGCTTATATAATCTGCAGAAGAGAAGAGTAAGGGAGGATTTGGTAGCAGCCTTTAACTACCTGAAGAGAGGTTCCAGAGAAGATGGAGAGAGGCTGTTCTCAGTAGTGACAGATGGCAGAACAAAGTGATCTCAAGTTGCAGTGGGGGAGGTCTAGGTTGGATATTAGGAAAAACTATTTCACTAGGAGGGTGGTGAAGTACTGGAATGGGTTACCTAGGGAGGTGGTGGAATCTCCATCCCTAGAGGTTTTTAAGTCTTGACTTGACAAAGCCCTGGCTGGAATGATTTAGTTCGAGTTGGTCCTGTTTTGGGCAGGGAGCTGGACTTGATGACCTCCTGTGGTCTCTTCTAGCCCTAGGATTCTAGAAGGGAGGAAGTAGCCCTTTAGAGGCAGCTGTCCTTCCCCCACCCTTGTTGTTGGTTATCCAATGTTCACATAGGACAGGGATGGGAAACGTATGGCCCAAGGGCCACATGTGGCCCATCAGGATTTTACGTGTGGCCCACAAGACAATTTGTTTACCATTGCTCATGCACAGGGTTCACACATTCCGCAGGTTTCCATTGATGCCAGTTTTTTCCTTCAGGTATTACTGAAGTGACAGGCACATAAAACAGAGGACATGAAGTGAGGTGCATGCTGATTGCATAGAACATTGACCATGAGAGCCATGCATTCCCTCTGCATCCAGTCAAATCACTGGATTCAATCGGCACCCCCTGCAATTGGCACGGTTCAATCTGTACCCCCTGCAAATTTTAGGTATGCAAGCACAGTTAGCAAAACTACCCTGTCCTGGGAGATTGTCTTGGTTGTATCAGTCTTGCAGCCCAATGAGATAGGAGGGTCACTCATGCAGCCCACTCACTAGCCTCAATTTCTCTAGGATAGGGCTGTGTAAAATAGAATGCAAGGACCAGATCCAGTCCACCAAGCTACGGGATCCAGCCCATGGATGCAGCAGGGAGAGCCTGAGGCAGACTCCCTGCTTAACCTAGCCTTGGCACACTGCTCAAAAAAGCATTTGTGTTTCTCAGCTGTAAGCCAGGGAGATTGGCTTCATGTGCAGCCCCTATCCGCAGTACAATCCCATTAGCCAGTTTCTGATCAATGGGAGCTGCCTGTCTGAAGAACAGGAAGCATGCAAAGCACCACCTACCCTCAGGCTCTTGCTCACACATGCACATGGCCCTGGCAGCGTGTGCAGGAAGGCTGCCTGAGAAAGATGCTGAGCTGCTGACTGGGAGTCACCCAGGTAAGTCTCCTGGCCACAGCCCACCTCCGGCACCCCAACCCCTCCCTCCCCCAACCCTCTGCCCCCCGACTCCTACCCCTCAACCCTACATAAGCCAAACCCTCTGCCCACCTCCTGAGCCCATACCTCCTCCCAGGCCTGGCAACCCAATCCCCTGTCCCAGGTCACAACCCCCTTCTGCCCTAGGTCACAACCCAAACCCCTACACTCCTATCCCATGTCACAACTGCCTCCTTCATCCAAACTCCCTTCTGCACCCCAATCCCTTACTTCAAGCTCCCTTCTGCACCCAACGTTCATCTCAGACCCCATATCTCCTCCATCCATATGATGGAAGAGTGCAGCCCTCAACCACTTTCCAAAATCTTAGGAGTGCCCCCCCTCATAAAAAATGATTGCCCATCCCTGCCCTTGGAGAATCACAATCTTGCCCTTAAATTGTACTGTGAGGGGATGATGTAGAGCACCTGTTCCTTGAGTCTGTCTCCCTTTGGCTAACCATGTTCCCGAGTCAGACATTCAGCTCACATGATGCTGGTATGAAGAGAAGAGAGGCCTTCCCTCTCTACAAGCTCCTCAAACCTCATTTCTGAGGCAATGTTTTGGATTTGCTGCTCTGTACACACACAGCAGAGAATAGCAGGCTGTAGTCAACTGCAAAAGGCTTTTTAAACAGTCAGAAGAGGCCAGATTGCATGTAGTTAATTACTGAGAAGGCTCTTACTTGAAAGGAACTCTGTTGTCAAAGCACTGGGGCATTTTTTTATTTGCCTTGTGCTAGGTGCCAACAGCTGGGAGAGGAATTTCGGTTACTTTCTCATCAATGTTAATTACCTGATTTATTGCTCCAGGCTAGAAATCTTTAATAATAAAACATTTACTATCTTTAGGCATTTTTATTTAGGGAAAATAAACAATTTACCTGTCTCCTGAAACATAATATTGGGATAAATACATTTCTGGCCTCACTCCACTGAAGCTGATGGAGGAATGCCAGGGATGATTTTGGCCTTACATTTACAAAATAAATAAATCACATGATTCCCCACTTAATGCATTTTGAACATGCTGAAAGTAACAAATTGCATCGTAGGACTATGTCCTGGGCTCCCGCCCTCCAGCAATGTATGTAGATCAGTAGAAGGAGGGAGGGTTTCAAGAGAGTTTCTTTTGCTCATCATTCCCTAAGGACTTGTCTCCACTCTCCTGGGGATCAACGCTGCATTGATCGAGCCCCTGGACGTTGATTTATGGCATCGACCTCTGAGCACTCTCCTATTGACACTGGTACTCCACCAAGATGAGAAGAGTAACTGGGGTTGATGGGAGAGCACCCCTCCCCGACCTTAGTGAGCACAATACACTGGAGAACCTACGTTGACTTCAGCTATATTATTTGCCACGTAAATTATATTGACAGTGGGGGTTAGTGCAGACAGGGCCTAAGAGAGAATAATAACAAATTATATGACAAATTGACCATGTGGTCTTCCTATTACTTGGTGATGGTTACCAGCTACTGATGGGGGGCTGCTTCAACCGAGCCAGGCCCACTGCGCCACGCTGCAGGCTGGGGAAACCCCACCCAAGCTGGGCTGGAGTAGCTCCCTGCCCACCTGTGGTGTGGTGCAGTGGGCCCTGCCTGCCCAGAGCAGCCTCCTGCCCACAACATGGTGTAGCAAGCCCAGCCTGGCCTGCAGCTCTATATCAACACCCTGCTATGGGTGTGGGGTCACTGCAGCCTGGCCAGGCCTGCCACGCCACATCACACTGCGCCCACCAGCAGGAACAGCCCCACCCACCCACAGGATCCCATTTAAATGGTTAATTAGTTAAATGTAATGTTTAACTTGTTAATTGATTAAATGGGATTTTACATCCCTACCCAGCCCCTTCTGGATTTCTTGGTCCCTTCTCTCCCCTAACCCAAATTCTACCCAGCTATCTGCCCCTACCACAAGGGAAATCTTAAAAAATGCCTCAGTGTTCTGATTCCTGATTCCTTGATTTCTCCCTACTGCCAGTCCTCCTCTAACCATGCTCTGAAAGCATTCAAAACACAGAGGGGGTTTTGGAAGCAAAGATGGTGCAGGTCAGATTCTCAAGATTTTTCTTTCAGCCAAGAATCCTGTTTGCCCCCATCTTCCAGAATCTCACCTCACTTAATAATCAAACCTCCCCTAAATGCCCACCTTCTATCTCCTTTGCTGCTTCCAAACTAACCCAGTGTGTAAGGATCAGAACACAGCTCTGCAGAACCTAGGAGGGCTGACATTCCTACATTGCCACCAATAGACCATATCATTGAATAGCCAGGGAACCCGCCCTTTGGTGAGTAGGTGCCACAGGAAGTCCTGCCCAAGAGACCCAGAGTGACAGTACCCCATGGCCCTCTGCGTGGCTAAGCACCCTATTTAACCCCAGGGGTTGCCCCAGGAATTTGTTTGCTCAGTAATACAGATCTTGGGCTGCTCCATGCCAAATTTTGCTTGATCTTCTGGTCTCTGACTGCAGCCTGACCCTGATTCCTGATGCTTGATTCTAACCTTTCATTATTGCCTCTGGCCTCTAATGCCAGCCTAACTCTGACTGTTCCTTTTTGGTACCACCTCTGATCTCCATGCTCTGACCTCAGCCCTGACTCTTGCTTATGGAACTGGATTTTGTGATTCCTCCATTTCCTGCTCCAGTGACTATAGTCCCTGGAGGGCAGACCTCATCCTAGCTGTTATCACTAGATATGACTGACTGTGCCCTGGTCCCTTACATGCAGTTTCCACTGCAGATGTCATCTAGGGGTATGGCTAGACTAGGGGATTTTCAGGATACAGGAAAACTCTGCCACGCCCAGGAAATGCATTTTCTCTTCTGCTTTTTTTTTTTTTTTTGTGGAAGAGCAAACATGCTTTCAGAAGCCTCTGTATTCCTCGTTCTACAGGAAGAAGGGGGCTTTTCTGACATTTGGCCCGGTCTAGATGGGCCAAATGTTGGAAAAGCCTCTTCGACAAAAGTATCAGAAAAAGCTATGAAAAAGTCCGACTAACAGATGCATTCTAGATGTACCCTAGTAGAATAACGATCAGATTGGTAGGAGATAATACAGAACTGGAAGACACAGTATGATGGAGACATAATATTTGCATAGTGCACCTGTTAGGCATTACTGTTTTTCAGTGTCAGTTTCGTTTAGTGTGTTAAATAGGCTGGAGAAAGGAGGCCATTTCAACCTGCCTGTCTGAAGATTCTTCCACTTCTGCTTAATTTACATTCCCTTTGTCTCTTGCCTCCCCACGCTCTACGTTCACCCGCTACCCGTGCTTGTGGAGTGCAAATAAAGAACTCTAACAGAAAGTGCTAATTTTGAAGCAAGTAGTCATTGTGCGTGATGATTGGAAATAAAAATTCTAAACACATTCCTCACTCTATGGTCACAGGAAAAGCCTCACGTGGGTAGTGACACTGCACAACAAGGCTCAGATCTAGTGGAAATGGCAGCTCTGATTTTATGTGCTTATTTAGCAATAACCAACTTTATATCAATGTTTTCTTCTTGTCTTTTTTTCAAAGGCTGTCTTAAATTTCCCTTAGAATTAATTTGCTGCCATGTTGACATTGTGTCACTAGAAATAAACATGCAGCTGAGCCTTTTCTGGTACATCTGGAAACTAATAACCCCTTTGGCTCTAATAACCCTTCACAAATGACTAATGATTCAGGCACAGCTACTATTTTCATTGTACCATTTGACTCAGTCCTGAGTCATTATTGGGTTCTTCACAATTTACAGAATCACAGAAAAAGTTAGAATTAGAAATGACCAGGGAGATCTTCTATTCTGGCCCATTTCCCTGCTGATTCAGGATGGTTGTTCCCTTACAATATAGTCTGCAATGCTCTGGTCACCCTGATTTTAAATGACTGGGTCAAATATGGCCTCCACCAGCTATTGGTTGGGATGCTATTCCAGAGTCAGCCAAACCTCTTTTTTATTATTTGTCTTCCTATTTAAATATTCGTTTAATCTGTGTCCTCCTCCTTTCTAGCATTCTAACCCTGTCTCGCCTTCCTTCCCACATGTTCACATCCTACAAACACTCCTTGTCCAAATCTCATTCAGCCCAATGGAAAGACAACAAGTGTGCTTCAAATCAGGCCCTAAGTCCTGTTTAGCCAACCTGTCAGTCTGGCTTTTGAGTTCTCCTCATCTCCACTCATGAATTCTTCCTTCTAGCCCCTGAATCTTTTTGTTCTTCTCTGACCTCTCTCTGATTTGTAGGTATCCTTCAAGTATAGAGGGGTTCAGAACTTAGTGTAGTTATTCCAGGGAAGGTCTCACCAGTGTCATAGAAAACTTGATATGGTCTGTGTCTTTGGCTTTGCCTACATAGCCTAACACCACATGCAACCAGATTTTTAACAGTATTTAGGTGTCTGAAGACACTGATAGTAGCATTTTCAAAAGCACCTGGATGCCTAACACCCACTGATTTATAGGAGCTGGGCATCCTAAGCACTATTAAAAATCCCATTAGGTGCCTATTGACATCTTTAGGAGCCTAAATACCTTTAAAAAGATGCCCTAGGAGCAACAGGTATCATCATATTACACTTCAAACTCATACCTAATTGGTTACCTTATGTTCCATGGCTACTGTGTCGTGCACCATAACTCCTACCAATATTATGTAAGGGAGGAACTATATGTAGTTCACATTATTTTTCCCCGAGATGTTTTATCATTACTCGGTTTATTGTTACTCATGATGTTTTATTGTTACTCACTCCCACTCAGTTACTACTACTCTCTCCAGGTTTCATTCTAGTATTGCTCTGTCACATCTGCTAGCCATCACAGCACCTCCCATGTTAGTATAATTTGTAAATCAATTAAACAAGATCTAACATTTGCTGTAGCACCCGCTAGTCCCTAGAGAGAAGATAATTTTCTGTATATCACAAAACAATGACAATACTCAATGAGCTGACATCACATGATCATATGCTCAGTTCTTCTATTTCATTGTTACCTGCATGCGCCACACCTCTAAGCTCTTTTAGCTGTACCTGAGCAGCACACCTTGTTGTTTTCTTTCTCTCCTCACTTTTCCATTCATAGGTGTTCAGATGTCACAGAGAGATGCCAGGATGGATAAATTAGCTTTCTGATTCTTTATTCACCCTCTTTTTTTTTTCAGTCCCTCGTGAACTCTATCAATCATTCCTTGTTCCTAATGTTTTCCTTTTTCAGAGTCATTTTCCATAAAAATAGTCATATGGGTGAAAAATGTCGAAAAGAAAGTTTTTATGAGAAAAATAAATAGCAGAACTAACTCAAATGATTTGTATTGTGGCAGGAACCAGGAGTCTCTGTCATGCACCAGTTAGGCCAGAGATGGGCAATAAGTTGCCTATCGACTGTATGCAATTCACCAGGATTCTCTGCTGGTGAGCTGCCCTCTGCTTTTGTTTACATGCACATCCACAGGTATGGCCACTTGCAGCTTTTGTGGGCCATGGTTTGCTGTTCCCTGCCAGTGAGAGCTGTGGGATGCAGTGGCCTAGCCCATGCTGCCTCCTGTAGCTCCCATTGGCCAGGAACAGTGAACTGCAATCCCTGAGAGCTGCGAGCGGCTGTACCTGCAGACATTCAGGTAAACAAAGCTTCTGGCAGCCCATCAGTGCCAATCTCTGTGTCCAGCCTACCGACCACTTATTGCCCAACCCTGAGGTAGGTGCAGTAGAATCACAGAACAAAAAGATAGCTTCTGGCCTACAGCACATACTAAATATAAGGCAAGAGACTCCAGAAACATACAAACACATGGATGAGCACAAGGAAACAATAAGAAATACTGGTCAGAATGATAGGCAGAGGTCTCAACACACCAGCAGCCTAACTATTGTCAAGGGATTTTTTCATTGTTTATTTGCACTCTCAACCCTTAGTATTAACAAATGTATTTAAGTATAACTGTCATAAGTTTGCCAGGTGCTTATGGCTATAATTACCTAAACATCTCATTAGGTGCCTATCCACATCTCATTAGGTGCTGAAAGACCTTTAAAAAAGATGCCCCAGGATCAATAGGCACCATCATATTGCACTTCCTTTTACAAGTAAGCAGTAGGGTGGGGGGGTTTTATTACAATTATATAAAGATATCATTAGGTGGGGTGTTAAGTGCCTAAATTCAAACATCTGAAATCATTTATTTTCTGACCCACTTGCCACTTTCTAAGCTGTGGAGAAAATATTTAAAAAACTCTGAAAGTTAGTGCACTGGGATTATGATAAAGAAACACAGTGACTGATAAGATTAGAATAATGATAAAGCCTGACATACTGAAATAGCAAAAACACACTAAAGTATATCCTGTTGTGATGTATAGACTTTGATCCTAAATTCCTCCCTCGGGCAGCCTGAGGATGGAAGTGTTTTTCTCAGAGGAAGTATTCTCCCTACTGATTTTGTGAAGAAGCAGCAATTTCCGTACATGGGATAGTACTGTACAGTAGTTCAAGATCCCTTTGTTAGGTATCTCATTGTACAATTAAACAGTAGCGCTCTCTATGGCTTCCCCTTGGTAGTTTGTAAAATGGAGAGAAGGGAGCTGTATAGAAGTTCATGCTTAGATACATTAAGAGGAATGTTAAGGATTGAATTCTGCTCTGAGTTACATGGGTGCAGCTTCATGTGGGCTTTCAATCAGCAGACTTTGGTCCTAATGGTGCACAGTTCAGCATAAGATATCATTCTGCCCCACCCCTTCGTTTGACCTTTAATTACATGATCAGATACCATTTCTCAAATGAAACTGCATAATGTCATACAATTTTGCTATCAACTTACCTGGCATGTATTGCATCTTGCAATGCCGGATAGCACGCTGTGTTTACCGTGCAATCCTTATATGAAAAATATACAGTAAATCCTACTTAGCATACCGCATATTAAATAAGTAATGTGGAGTAAGAGTGAAAATTGTCTGGCATATTTGGGACTCCTAAGTTCTCAGCTAAGTTAATTTCAGAGTTACCTTCCCAACCCCAGAACCTCACCTCAGAAAATGTTCACTATAAGACACATAATTAGCTCACCTTTGTGGTTGGAGCCTACCATCGCAACCGCAGTATTTCCTTCACTGGGAACACTGTGCTCTTGTCATGTTTCAGAAGCCAAAATAAATCAGATGTGAATCTGCTGTAGTATTGTTACTGAATGTGCATTTTGTTGATACCTTTTAATCTTGATAGGTGTAATGCAGTATTAATCTGCATTGTACTGTTCAGCCATTGGGGCGATACTGTGTGTAACATACCTTACCAAAGCATACAACAGGTACGTAAGAACATCACATAAGAACAGCCGTACTGGGTCAGATCAAAGGTCCATCTAGCCCAGGAGCCTGTCTGCTGACAGTGGCCAGCACCAGGTACCCCAGAGAGGGTAGAACAAAGACAATGATCAAGCGATTTGTCTCCTGCCATCCTTCTCCAGCCTCTGACAAACAGAGGCCAGGGACACCATTTCTATCCCCTGGCTAATAGCCTTTTATGGACTTAACCTCCATGGAATTATCTAGCTTCTTTTTAAAGTCTGTTATAGTCCTAGCCTTCACAGCCTCCTCTGACAAGGAGTTCCACAGGTTGACTACATGCTGTGTGAAGAAGAACTTTCTTTTATTAGTTTTAAACCTGCTACCCATTAACTTCATTTGGTGTTCTCTAGTTCTTCTAATATGGGAACTAATAAATAACTTTTCTTTATCCGCCCTCTCCACACCACTCATGATTTTATATACCTCTATCACATCCCCCCTCAGTCGCCTCCTGATAGTATATGACTGGACCTCCTAATGAACATATCTGCTGTAGTTCACTTTAAGAGCCAGTCCTTTCTGGCACAAGAGCTTGACCAACTAGTGACGGTCCTGCAACCTGTGGCACATAATAACAACGATTGTCGTGAAGAATAAACTCAATAGAAATCTCTGCATTTATCTATCTATATTGAAAAAGGATGTGCTAGTTCGTTTACATGGGACAGACACTGTAGAATCCAACCTTACCAGGCATAGGGTGGCACTCAAGTTCACTCCATCCTTGCGCTACCACCGAGGCCCCACTCCTCGCTCCACCCCTTCCCCCGAGGTCCCACCATCACTCCACCTCTTCTCACCCCACTCCACCCCTTTCGTCCAATACCCCACCCCTGCTTTGCCACTTTCCCCCAAAGCCCTCCCCCCACCACGCCTTTTCCCACCCCCACTCCTGAGACCTTCCCCTGCCCACAGCGTGGCTGCTCTCTGCCCTTCTCTAGGCACCTTCCTCAGCCTCCAAACAGGTGATTGGTGGCGCCACCAATTAGCTGTGGCTGGTGGGGGCTGAGCACCCACTATTGTTTTCCTGTGGATGCTTGAGCCCTGGAGCACTTACAGAGTTAGTGCCTATATTACATGGGGCCTTCATCTGTCTAAAATGAGAAACTAAAAATTGGTGTGAGAAAAATGTTCATTATTATTATAAGCAGGGTTACTTACTGCAGTGGTGTGCAAACTTTTTTCAACCACGACCCCCATATTTTATTGTACTCATGTTGCGACCCCCAAGGTAATTTGACCAGCTTAGATCCAGTAGCTGGGGCTTATGCCCACCGCTACGGCAACCCCGCAGGAAGACATCCGCGACCCCTTTGCCATGATTCTCTGACTAGAGAATGGAAGCAGGGACAAATTTTCTGCTGGTGTAAATGAATGCAGCACCATTACCATCAGTGTAACATCACACACTTACACCAGCACGGAATTCGGCCCTAAATGGACCACAGCAAGCATGTTTAAAGTGTGTCACTGGAGAAGGCTTGCAAATATCTGAACAGTATTTCCAAGGGGTCATTTCTTTGTAAATTAATTGGCTTGGAATTTTCTGTATCTAAATCTTTCATGCATGTTGAATATAATAGCTTTTTTCTTTCCAAAACTTGGCATTCTGTAAGTTAGGAATGTCTGCAGATTCTGGGTGTTTATGGAGCATTTCCATTAGGGTGCTTGTTTACTCTGGATTCAATCCAGCACACCAAGCCGGTCCTAGATGGCTGTTGCTGACAAGAGAACAATGTATGACTGATCATGTGAGATTATTCAGATCACAAAGCACCTACACAATTTATTTGTGTCCTGGGACTGCTTAGAAGCACATTAACATAGTCTCAAGATCCAAACATCTTGCTTTTTTTGTCTGGGAGGAATATGATAGCTACCAAGGGGCCTAGCAGAAATATTAGGCTGTGAGGCGATACATGATTTCCTCAGAGACTTCATAAGGTTATAGTCAGTGACACCCTTTCTCAATTTGTCGGTGTGGCAAAGATTTAATTTGCAGCACTTCATGCCCCTACATGGTTCAATGAGCAGCCTTTAAACTTTAAAGCTGGTCATTTCTGACCAAAAACTAAGTGGCATTGGATCCAAGCAGCAAGAAACATCTGACTAACTTAATTTACATGGCTAATTATGCACCAGATCCTGTCACCCATAGCCATAGGGTGGCCTACAACCCAGAGAAGAACTCTGAGATCCATGAGCATATTCAAGGTACTACTCCTGAGGAAGAATCTGTCGTACATTTGCAGAGCAGCCTCATATTGAACTCACATGCAGTCAGAGTGCCCTCCATGTGAGCTCTCAAAACACCTTACAAACATCCAGGAAGGGGTTTTCAAAAGCCCCTATGGGAGTTTCATTGCTGTCAGAGGGAATAGTGCATTTAACTCTTCTAAGGACTTCTGAAAGTTTCGTCTTAAAAATCTGAGTTTTACAGCATCCCAGCAAAACAGGTAATCATCTCTGTTTTGCAGATGGGGATAACTGAGGCACAGGGAAAATCTCAAGCTCATGCAGGACTGTTATGGCAGAGATGGGAACAGAACCCAGCTCTCCTTATTTATTTATTTATTTATTTATTTATTTTGGGGACAAATAATGACCAGCTCTCCTAATGCCTAACTCTGAATTCCACTGTGATGGGATTACAGACCACATGCTGAATCAGAGTTGATAATGGTGCACACCTGAACTTCCAAGGCCTCTGCTTTCAACAGGTGCAGACAGAGCTTGTGCCTGTGGAAGAACACTTTAAAAGGACACTGTAGCTGTGGGAAGGTGCTTCATGCTACACCAGGAAGCAAGGCTGATGTTGAGAGTTCACAGTCACAACTTTGTGAAGCTTTCTTTAGCAGCAGGGAGTTAGATGCCTATCCCTGCTGCCCTCTTTGATTGAATGCAAGACCCATGTGATACTTCTAAGCCAGTGACCATGCTCCAAACTGAGGAGCTCCAGAATGGTAGGAAAAGACCCTGGGAAAACATGACTTGGGAAAGGGTCTGGCCCAGTTATTGCACTTTCTTTGAACCTTTGGGTGCCTGGTGGAGTGGGTGGGCCTGTGTGCTCCTATGTTGAGGCCATTCTGCTTCTGTGTAGGGGAGCTATTGGAGCATGCAGGTGTGATTAAGGCCACACCTGGGCTCCCCTCTAGACTGGTGAGGCTGATAGAAACTGTACACCCACAATCCATCCTTCCCTAGGGAAGCTGCCTACCAGTGCCTTCTGAAACACTTCTATTAAGAGTCACATCTCAATTTATTTGTTAGTGATTGATAGGCATATTCTTCAGGCTGAAACTTAGGGGAGTGTTTTGTTCCAACTACTTTGGTCAATTTAAATTGTAAGAGAGGGGCTGAAGGTTCTGGGTTTGGAAGCTGTTTTTTGTTCCTTCTAGCCTGAACCGAGTTTGTGTATTGTCAGAGTGCATCAGAATATCTGAGTTTAAAATTAAACAAAGCTTGCTGAAATATTCAGGTTTTAAAATGTGATTCTGCAAACTACTTTTTTCTAAGACAGCTGAGTGTGCATTATAGTCACTGTAAAAGTACACAGATTATACAGGACCTTTTCATAACACTGTACTCAAGATCCCACTATCATTTTTGAAGCCATCCATCATCTGTGTTGTACTACTATTTGGAGACTCTTTGCTATTCCAATGTTATGTTTTAATATGATAGATTAGAACTGCACGAAAGGTTTCATGTTTTCTTATATTAATGTTCTGTACAATGGATTAATGACTTTCTATGTGGAATGTCTGTTCCATGGATAATGTGGCACAGACACTAAGAATTAAGGCTCAAATCCTGATGTCAATGGCAAAATTTCTAGAGATTTCAACGGTCCCATGACAGCCAACCGTATTGCAATCTTTAATAACTGAAAGACTAAAGCTCCCCAGATAAGGGAGAGTTGCACAGTTTGGCTACGTCTACACTGGCCCCTTTTCTGAAAGGGGCATGCTAATTTTCCAGGTCATAATAGGGAAATCCGTGGGGGATTTAAATATCCCCCGCGGCATTTAAATAAAAATGTCCGCCGCTTTTTTCTGGTAGAAAAGCCAGTAGAAATAAGAGATCCTCCGGAAAAGGGCTTTTTTCCGGAGGATCGGGGCCAGTGTAGACGCTCTTTTCCGGCTTTTCTACAAGCCGTAAAAAAGCGGCGGACATTTTTATTTAAATGCCACGGGGGATATTTAAATCCCCCGTGGATTTCCCTATTACGACCTGGAAAATTAGCATGCCCCTTTCGGAAAAGGGGCCAGTGTAGACGTAGCCTTAGGGTATTATTCTAAGTAGACTCTAGAGCTGTGTCTACATTGGTGCGATCTTGCGCAAAAGCAGCCACTTTTGCGCCAAAATGTGCTGCCTATCTACACTGGCCGCGAGTTCTTGCGCAAGAACACTGACGTTCTAATGTGTGAAATCAGTGCTGCTTGCACAAGAACTATGATGCTCCCCCTCAGGAATAAGCCTTCTTGGGCAACTGTTCTTGGGCAAGAGGCCAGTGTAGACAGGCAACATGAATTTCTTGCGCAAGAAAGCCCTATTATTAAAATGGCCAAGAGAGCATCTACACTGGCATGGATGCACTTGTGCAAAATCATGCCAGTGAAGACATAGCCTAAGGGTTTAATAACCAGCATTTGAAACATGCCATTCTCAAATATTCTGATTTACCATTACCAGGTAAGATTTTTTTCGTTTGGGATCCTTGTATTAATTGTTGGTATTTGTCACAGATCCTTACATTTTTTAATCTGTTATCCCTGTATTGAGCCCAATGACATGCTTTTGACTAAAGCATGTCATCTGGACAAGCATCCAGTCTTGAGCTGAAGACTTCATGAGATGGAGAATGCACTTGTTCTCAGAGTAGCTTATTCCAGAGGTTGAATACCCTCCCTGTTTGAAACTTGTACCTTATTTCTAATTTAAATTTGTCTAGCTTCTGCTTTGTTGGTTTTTGTTATCCCTTTCTTAGCTACATTAAAGAACCTTTTAATCTTTATCTTCTCACCATAAAGAAACATCAAGTCACCTCTAAAGCTTCTTTTCAATAAGCTAATCATATTTCACTCTAAAGCAAAGGTGGGGAACCTCAGGCTTGCCTGCATCTGGCCCCTCGCTATACTGGGGATTTGATACTGGCATTCTAGGCCTCCCCGCTGCCCTACAATGGAGCTGAAGCATACAGAATCCAATAGGCTGGGCCCTCTTAAGTTCTAGTGTGCAAGGGGAATGTGAGGAGTGTCGTCTTGGGGTATCACATCAGTGTGAGGGTGTCTGGTTTTTGTTTGCTTCTCACTTATGTATGGCCCACAACTGACTTTCCTTTGGGTCAGTGTCCCCCAACCCAAAAAGGTTCCCCACCTCTGCTTTAAGGGTATTTCTGATAAGGGGTCTGTCTGCCCTGCAGCTGTGCAAGTTAGTGCATTACAAATAGCAGTGTGGCCACCGCAACCCAGACAATGGCTCAAGCTTGCCACCCAAATATGATTCTGCCCAGCCCCTCTGTGTATGTTCTCAGGCTGCTAGCCCAAACCGTCTTGGCTATTTTGCTATTTTTAATGTACTAGCTTGAGCTGAGCTACTGAGTATCTACCCACACAGGAAAGCACATTCCCAGTTGCAGACACACATTTCTGTCATATAAATGTATTTTCGTTAGTTGACTCCAGAACTATTTTTGCAGCTTTTTTTTTTCTGCACTATCTAGTCAACTTCTTAAAGGATGTTGTAAAATTGGAATCCTAGTAGAGCATTCTGGTACCAGTCTCACTAGTGACATACTGTAGGGATGCAAGCAACTAGTCAACTACCTGATAAGCATAAGCTTATCAGATAGTTGAGTAGTAACTCAACTAGTTGCACTCCTACTCCCACCCCTGCCTTACTGCCTCTGAGGCAGCAAGGGGGGGAAGCAGGAGCCTGTGCTGGTGGGAGCAGGTTTAAAAGCCAGTTCCCCCAACACCTTTTCTGCGGGGCATGGGTGGCAGAAGAATCCCTACTGCTGTGCCTCTTCCTTTGAAATGTACAAGAGCTGCGAGCATCAGAATGTGCCTTGTAACCTTTAAATCAGTTTCCATACCTAATGACTGCAAAATAGCTAACATGACACCAATATTTTAAAAGGGCTCTAGAAGTGATCCTGGCAATTAGAGACGGTAAGTCTAACGTTGGTATCAGGCAAATTAGTGGAAACTATAGTAAAGAATAAAATTCAGACAGCATAGATTAACATAACTTTGGGGGAAGTCAACATGGTTTCTGGAAAAGGAAATTGTGCCTTACTAATCTACTAGAGTTCTTTGAGAAGGGTCAACAAACATGTGGACAAGGGGATCCAGTAGATATAGTATACTTAGATTTCCAGAAAAGAGCCTTTGAGGGACCTTGTTAAAGTCTAAGTGAAGTAAGTTGTCATGGGATAAAAGGGAAGGTCCTTTTGTGGACTGATAACTGGTTAAAAGACAGGAAACAAACGGTAGGAATAACTGGTCAATTTTCAGAATGGAGAAAGGTAACTAGTGGGGTCCCTCAAGGGTCTGTCCTGGGACCAATCCTATTCAATTTATTTATAAATGATCTAGAGAAAGGGGTAAACAGTGAAGTGGCAAAATTTGCAGATGATAGCTATCTTGAGCAGTTTGGTAAGACCAAAGCAGACTGTGAAGAGCTTCAAAAAGATCTCACCAAACTAAGTGACTGGGCAACAAAATGTCAAATGAAACTTAATGTTGATAAATGTAAAGTAATGCACATTCAAAAAAATAATTCCAACTATACATACAATATGATGGGGACTAATTTAGCTACAACTGCTCATGAAAGATCTTGAAGTCCTTATGGATAGTTCTCTGAAAACATCCACTCAGTGTGCAACAGCAGTATAAAAAAAATATAGAACGTTAGCCATCATTAAAGGGATACAGAATAAAACAAAATATTTTATTGCCTCTATAAAACCATGGAATACCCACATTTTGAATACTGCATACAGATGTGATCGCCTCCTCTCAAAGATATACTGGCATTGGAAAAGGTTCAGAAAAGGACAACAAAAATTATCAGGGGTTTGAAACGTGTCCCATATGAAGAGAGAGTTAAAAGACTGGAATTTTCAGCTGTGAAAAGAGGCAACTCAGGATGGATATGATAGAGGTCTACAAAATCATGACTGGTGTGAAAAAAGTGAATAAGAAAAGTTATTTACTTATTCCCACAATATAAGAATGAGGAGTCACTAAACAAAATTAATAGGCAGTAGATTTAAAACACAGAAGGAAGTTTTTCTTCACTCAGTGCACAGTCAACCTGTGGAACTCCTTGCCAGAGGATGTTGTAAAGACTAGGACTTTAACAGAGTTCAGAAAAAGAGCTAGGCTTGATCCATCAATGGCTATTGGCCAGGAAGGGAAGGAATGGTGTCCCCAGACTCTGTCTGGAAATGGATTACAAGAGGGCTACGTCTACACTGGCATGATTTTCCGCAAATTTTTTAATGGAAAAGTTTTCTGTTAAAAGCATTTTTGGATAAGAGCATCTAGATTGGCAGGATACTTTTCCGCAAAAGCACTTTTTGCGGAAAAGCGTCCATGGCCAATCTAGACGTGCTTTTCCACAAAAAAGCCCCGTTGCCGTTTTCGCGATTGGGACTTTTTTTGCGGAAAAGAAATCTCTGCTGTCTACACTGGCCCTTTTGCATAAAAGTCTTTTGGAAAAAGACTTTTGCCCGAATGGGAGCAGCATAGTATTTCCGCAAAAGCACTGATAATCTTACATGAGATCATCAGTGCTTTTGCATAAATTCAAGCAGCCAGTGTAGACAGCTGGCAAGCTTTTCCACAAAAGCAGATGATTTTGCGGAAAAACTTGCTAGTCTAGGCACAGCCGAGGGGTATCACATGAGGATTATCTCTTGTGTTCCCTCTTCCTGGAGCATCTGGTATTGGCCCCTGTTGGCAGACAGGATACTGGGCTAGATGGACCTTTGGTCTGACCCAGTATAGCCGTTCTTATGTAAGACTGGGGTGAAAAGGGGGGAAAAATCCCACTAACAGTAGCAGCTGCAGCTAGTACAGCTCAACGATACAGCATCAGAAATAAGCAACAAAAGGCCTAATCATGCTGTCTACATGACTGAAAACAAATGTGTTGTGTGACAGCATTTCAGCTTCATAGAAGTTGTGTTCACATGTTGCACTAGTGCAATTAGTCCTGATGATCAATGACTGACACTGTCAAACCATCTCAGTGTAACACTGAGATAGGGTGTAGTGACAGAAGACCCCTTGGGATTGTCCTCTGGTACAATTAGGCCACTGACACCTGTCATCAGGGCTCCCTACTTCCCTGTCCTGCTGGGCTAAATAGTGAACTTCCATAACAATGTATGGAAAGTGGTGGTAATGCTATGGAAATGGCAAAGATGGTGTGGTTGATACTAGACAGGAACTTGAGAGACTGGTGTTTCATTGCTGGTTGTGCCACAGACTTCCTATGTAAACCTGAGCAGGTCACATCTCTCTGCTTCAGCTCCCCATCTGGAAAACTGCAATAATAGTTGTCTTTTTCTCTC
This sequence comes from Pelodiscus sinensis, assembly GCF_049634645.1. NCBI lineage: Eukaryota > Metazoa > Chordata > Testudines > Trionychidae > Pelodiscus > Pelodiscus sinensis. The sequence goes on from NC_134716.1 coordinate 96,242,618, forward strand.
TCGCATATTTAGGCTGTAAGCTCTTACTCTTACTACATGTTTCTACTGCATCTAGCAAAATGGGCCCCCAATCTTAACTGTAGCCTCTAGTGGCTATCCTAATAATGTTATGCGATCTTCTTTCAGTGTGTCCAGAGTTCTCAACCTCATGGGTCATGATGGCATCTCATCCATTCTGCCTTTCCCTTACTGCTAAATAGGTGATTCATCCTGGCTAGGTCCAACTGAATGAGGATGGAGGCTCTGGGGTGAGACATAGTCTGGAAAAGGTTGGTGGTGCTATGCCATTGCCTCAGGCTATATCTAAACTACCAGGTTATTTCAAAATAAAATAAGCTTATTCCTCCTCACAAGCAGAGTTATTTTTGAAATAATAAGCCCACTATTTTGACATAACAGGCTTTGTGGATGCTTTCAAAATAAAGGGCATTATTTAAAAATAACTCCCCAATGTCAACCTACCCTGAGCTCTTAAGAGGCACTGATAGCAGCAGCACTACTTCTGCTCTTAATTTCAGCAAGAGAATCTGGTTGCTACTGGTTCCAGAGGGCAATAGCTTTTTAAACTGAGGGTCAGCTCTAGCTAGGATATAGTGGTGTCAAGGGCAAATGATCTCCCAAACAAAACCAACACAGGGTAGCCTAAACTGATGGAATGTGACTATACCACCTGCTCAAGAAAACATACCCATGCTAGCTCTCCTCGAGATGGCATGCTAAAAATAGAATGTAGTGACAGCATGAGCCTCTGGAGCAGCAAGCTGTACTGAATACATGCCTAGGATCTTGGAGGGGTATGTACTTGGGGCAGCTACTCCACCCAGATGCTCATGCCCCCGTTGCTGCACTAGCTATTTTTAGCATGCTAGCTTGAAGAGAGCTAGGAAGAAACGACATAGATTGAAGCCAAGGGCATCTGGTAACCTGCACTTGGGCCATGGCAAAAAATGTCTCGCAAGCTGCACATAGAACCCCAATGGACTGCACAGAGACCACTGGCCACAGGTGGCCTGTCACAGAGCTCGAGGGAACATATATTGTCAAGGAGACGTCTAAGGGTTAGCAAAAAATGTTCCCGCTCTCCCCAGACAGAACAAAAATATAGAAGGACATACCCATCACACTAGCTGGCAATGCTGTTTCCTATCCCACCCCATTCATCAGACACAATATTCACAATGACTTTTAAAATCCCACATGAAGACTAGCCAACTAGAAAGATTCATGTATTACAGCATGTAATTAAGGGGGAGGTGGGATTGAATGCTGAAAGCATGCAATTAATTGTGGGGGTGAGCAGAAACAAAAATCCGATAAGGTTGCTATATGACAACAGAGAATTTGCCTTTCACACCATTTACAACATTCAAGCACTGGAAAGAGAATTAATACTGACAGGTGTTGTAAATTTTATACTGACAACATGATAACCAAAGCATACTATACACACCCAGGATGTTCACAATAAAAATAAAGAAATGAATAGTTAAGCACACCTTAACACTGAGCCTTCAGTTGTTGGGCGTGGGGGAGGGGGAGGTTATAATTCTCATGCAGGGGGAGGAGGTGTAGCTAAATATTTTCTTTAGAGGCAATATAAATTGAGAACCATCCATTAGTCTATTTACTGATAGTAGTGGCTTTTTGGGGTTGTTTGGTGTTTCTTGGTTTGAGGTGTGTGTGGGGTGGGGTTTTGGGGGGGTTCTTTTTTGCTAAAGTCCTTAGAATTGCTGTGTTCTAAGAACAGTATATAATACAGCTAAAAGAATTTAGCTAGCAATTACAGGAAAACCTTTTTTAGCTACAACCATTAATCAAAGGCTGCATATGAACATAGTGACGAATCCTGGTGTCACTTAAGTCCATAGCAAGAACACCCTTTAATATCAATGGATGGAACTTGGGTATACTTTTGAAATGTCTTCAAATATTGGTTGTGCCTGGGTTTTCAAAGCTACTTTAATTGTGTAGAAAATCTAGAGTGGTGACTGTCTGTCTGTTTTTGAGGTAGAGGGAAATAAAGAAAAGTTAGACACTGCTTTTCAAATCAGTGTGATTTGCTAATGACCAGGAGTAAAATTTACAAAATCATTTAGGACCATAAGTCCCCATTAATGAAAGTGTGTCTCAAATAGTGTGAGATTTTTCTTCCAACTATGCAAAATCATTCACCTCCAGATGATATTTGATGATGTTCAGGACAAATCATTTTTCCATGACACAATTCTAGGATTTGGGGCAAAAATAGGTCTTTATAGTAGAAGCTGGTTGCAACAAGTATATGCTGTCTATATGCCCAGAAATATGGCAGAGGAGTCTTTCCTTCTTTTTGTAGTGCTGTATGTTGCCTCACCTAAAGTTCCTTGGATCTGGAAAAAGTTATTTTATTTTTGGAATTCTTCAGAAGGTCAGTAGGAGCTGCTGATAAAGTGAGCTCCACATGATCGTTTGCAACCACATACTTGGCATATGTCTAGACCTGGACCTACATGCTCCAAGGTGCAAACTCTTCAAAGTTTTTGTGACAGTGTAATAGTAGCATTGAGGAAGACAGTTATTGACAAGAGAATAGTAATCTGATGTGCATTCTTGGGCAGACCCTACTTTTTTTCTCCCCATAAAAGGGCTGATCTCCAATATCATAGTTGACCCATGGAAAGTACAATCACAAAATGTAACAAATCTGAATGGAAGAAGACTGCTGCTTGTCCTTTCACTCAGACCTTCTCTTCACAACTTTCTAATACACATTTTGTAATCTTAGATTTTTAAAAGTAAGACTAAATCTGATATTAAATATAATTTTTTTTCTTTATCAATTTTAAAGAAAGCCCAAGTCTGCCTTTGGCAGGAGACGTTAGTTAAGGCATTGAAAATTCAGACTCCTCACCCCCTCCGCCTCTTCCCCCCCCAACTTCCCCTGCCTTAAAACCTTGTACAAGTTAGACATTTAAATGATAGATGAGCATGTCCCTTTCTTAGGGAAAGTACTCTTTTGGAACTCAGAGCTAGGATAAGTTCCATGTAATGTGGCAGTTGCCAAGGTAACTACTTGTTCTTAATTGAATAGTAGAGAAAATATTTGTGTAACTTATTGGCACATAAATTAAGGTTGCCCTTGAGCAGGCGTAAACTCTCTCAACCTTCTTAACCAAATTGTTCTAGTTTCCTACATTATTTTAATGCCCAGACATCACTGGAATGCTGCTGGCTGCCAGACCTCCCTCCCCCCTCCCTGATTCTGCCCACTGATAGGGTGCTTCATGCTCACTGTCCCTATGTCCCAAGGAAATCACTGAGTTATGGTGATGGCTGGTTGTATTGCAAATACAACACAGAGTAGGACTCCTGGTGTAGTGGAAAAAAAATTGAGGCTTCAACTTAAAAAAAAAAAAAATCTCCTCTTTTGTGACTTTGGGCCAGCTACTTAGCCAGTGTAGACTGGCATAGTTCTATTGAAGTTAGTGGAGCTGTGCTGAGTCACAACAACAGAGGGGTTAGCCTTTTATGCTCCTTCTGCCCAAAAAAACTGTTCCTATCAAAATGGTATAGATTTCTGAATTGCACATATACTAAATACAGTTGCGGGGTGGGGACTGTAGCGCCCCACCATCCCCATGCTAAGGACTGGATTTAAGATTGCAGGGAATATATACCCCCACCCAAAAATATGTGTGAGTGTACTCATGGTAGTGAGCCCAGCAAAGCACTCCACTGCCACCATTAATCACATGGGGAGGGACCTTCTGTAATCCCTTCTCAGGGGGTTGAGATCTGTGGGACTCTACTGCTCCTATAACTGTCCATACCTGCAACCGTCTCCTCCCACTGTGCTGCTGCAGGCAACTGGGAACAGAGTTTGAGTGGACGGGGTATCCTTCCTACTCCTCAGTACACTGCAACAACACCTGACCCTCTAGCAAAATCTTTCAATAGATCTCTGCTCACAAAATAACAATGCCATTGGTGTGGGTGTCATTGCTTATGCTGGATCAGAAACAGATCCCCTATTTCCTTTTCTAAATCTGGGATATTCATCAAAACACAAGTTAATGTATTTGTAATATTTCAGCATTTTTAATGTGTAAGTTAATGAGCTTGTTTCACATCACTTATTTTTAAAAAATATTTTCCAATTCAGGGGGAATAAAATCTAGTTTGCTTGAACTGGAGTTTGGGGAAAAATAATTGGAAAGGCTTGGAAAGTCATACTTTTCAATAATTTCTTTAAGTATGCTGTCCAGCTGAGCCATCATCCTGTAGTTTACAAAGCATGAGACTGCTGCACCCACATAGACCATTGAAGTCCCATTCTGCACAGAGTATTCTACTTGTGTTGTAGATGGCTGGATTGTGGTCTTGGATTGTAAGGTATTCAGGGCAGGATTCCTCATGCAAGTCGATAATATGTCTCCACATATCTGCATCATAGTTAACATTCCTGGTAGCAAGGCATTACATGTTATTAGCCAATTTTCCTTGTGATATGTGATTATTTTTTATAAGGTTCAGAAACATACTTGCTACCTTTACCATTTAATTCTCCATTCACAGAGGACATGCAATTACACAGGTGTGTGGTGACTTCAGTCAAAGGATGAGAACAGAAACACTATAGTCAGATGACTGAGAACTAAACTTTGCAACTCTGGATAACTAGTTTGTTGGATGAAACTTTCTAAAGAAAAATGTTACAAGATGCTATGAGACCAAGGCAAGCAGCCCAAACAGCACCTTCTAGGAGACCCTGTCATTTAAGCTGAACTTGTATTAATAATAGTCCTTAACAAGCTGTCAGTCTTTAAGTAGAGTCTTTTGTGCCTTTTCCCTGTTGCTTTTGTGTTCGCTTACTGGATGGCTACAAATCAGCCCTAGCTGAGCTGCGGTCAGTCCTGGGGCAGCTTGGGGAAAAAATGTAGCTTATTTTTTTTCCTTGTCTGTCTTGTGCCCTTGCTTTCCTCCCTTTCTTTGCCTTTTACTTTCTCACAAATCATAAAAATTGCAGGTGGGTGTATGTGTGTCAAGCTAGATAAAACAAGCAGACACCAGTTTTCTCTTTGTTTTGGTGCAAAGCACAGATGGGACTGGGGAGGTTGTTTTTTCACGGATATAATTACCATTGCAATAGGAAATGCAAAAGCTGTCCAGGGACCCTAGGGCTATGTCCGTACTACAGAGTTTGTGGGAAAATGTCCATTTTTCTGAACTCACGGGGCATCCACACATCAAGCGCATTTTTGAGCAAGTAAATTGACAGAACAGAGGGCGTTTTGCACAATTCGTAATCCTCATTTTACGAGGAAGAACGTCTTTTTGCAAAAGAGCTCTTGTGCAAAAAGGCATGTCTGGATGGGGGAAGAGGAGTTTTTTTGTGCAAGAAGAGGAAAATGCACAGGTGCCCTGGTAGCCATTCTGTCCGTAGCAATCGGAGCTTACTTGCGAGAGAGCATCCAGGCAGTCTGAAAAAGTGATGTGCTTTTGTGAAAGAGCGTCCAATGTGCTTTTGCAGTGTGGATGCACTCTTGCGCAAGAAGTTTTTACAGAAGATCTCTTCCAACAAAAGCTTCTTGCGCAAAAAGCCTGCAGTCCAGACGTAGCCTAAGATGGCTATTAGCAGTGGATGCTTTTTCCTTTGAAATGGGGGTGAGGTGGCTCTCTTGATATTAAACAAAAAACTAGCAATGGCCATCAAGTTAGTCTAGGAGCTGAGCCATAAGTTGTGTTCTCATGGCTGTCTTTAAGACAGTTTCTTGAGGGAACATAACACCAAAGCACCAAATCCCTGACCCTTTCCCTCTAGCCTAGTCACATACATACCCCCTTTGCTTTACATTTCACTTTTTTGCTTAGAGCTGTGGTGTCCAACCAGTTCTGAAGCAGTAGCCACTATAGTGGTAACTAGTATAGCCAACTGGCCACACTCAACCAGCCAAATAGCCATATGTAGCTAGTGACTAGCATGCTGGACACCACAGGCTTAGCACCTTTGCCCACAAGGGTTGATTTGCATCAGGAGAACTATGCTAAACAGGCTGCCCCAATGCAAATTCCTAGTGGAAACTGGTTCAGCCTATCTTTGTTTGAAACAAAGGGAAAAACCAACAGAGCTAAGCACAGTTTATGTAACCCCACCAGGCAGAACCAAAGCAGAGATGTCTGGAGCTTTGTGCTTGAGCTAAAAGCCAGCTGCCTTTCAGTTAAGGCTGTAGAGGACACTCAGGCTATGGCTACAGTACAAGGTTATACTGAAATAATGCATCTACACTACAAAAGCTGGTAAGGGCCATCCGTGCCATCTTGCTGTGGACAGTCATCACGCTGGGTGAGGTTGACCCTCCCCCATCCTCTCCGGCTCTGCCACCCTGGGCTTCCCCAACTGCGGGGGGGCATTGACAGCACCCATGTCCCCATCCTGGCCCCCCAATCACTAGGTCTCGGGCTATATAAATAGGAAGGAGCACTTTTCAATGGTGCTGCCGGTCCTCATGGGCCACCAGGCCTGGTTCACAGACATTTAATGTTGGGGAAGACACATGATGCCTGCACATTATGGAACTCCAGCCTCTTCCACAGGATGCACACTAGCACTTTTTTCATGATCTCACCATCAGGGTCAGGGACATGCACATGCCCATCTGCATTGTGAGTGCTGCAGCCTATTCCTTGTTCCTCTGGCTAAAGAAGCCCTACACGGGACACCTGAATCCCATCAAAGGATGGTACACCAGGCTCAGCAGGTGCCACGTTGTTGTGGAGGGTGCCTTCAGCCATCTCAAAGGGAGAGTCTGGTGTCTCCTCACCTGCCTGGACCTCAGTGACTGGAACATCTCCCAGATGATGGTGTCCTGCACAACCTGTGCAAGAACAAGGGGGAGACTTTTCTGTCAGGGTGCAAGGCAGAGGCAGAGCGGCTCACCAGGGCTCTTGGGCATCCCTGCCATCTGACAAGCCCATCAGGGCTGTGCACATCCAGGAGGCCTTGAGGGAGAGTTTCAGTCAAGGCAATCTGTGAGACTCTTTCTACCAGGCCTCCCCACAATAGGCCTCTGCATTGCCCCTGTATGTCTGTCTTCCCCACCATCCCTCCCTTTCCCTGTCCTCCTTCTCCTGCCGATAAAATAAACCAGACTCTTTGTTTTGGAACACAAACTGTGATTTTTATTTGGGGAATATATAATGGGAAAGAGGGGGGGAAATGGTGAAAGCGCCTGGGAGGCGGGGGGCAGAGAGTCTCAGGGATGTGGCTAGGACTGGTGCATGCCTCTAGCATCTCGGGACATCTCAGCTACCAGAGAGGTCACACTGCCTCATGTGTCTCCCTTGTTGGCCCAAGGGGGCCCAGGAGGAGAAGTTGGTGCAGGGGAGGAGGAGAGCGGGTGCTGAAGAGACTTGGGCAGGGTGGGGAGCAGGTGCTGGAGAATGGCCACTAGAGCACTCAATGGCAATGAGCAGGTGATCCATGGTGCTGTGAAACACAATGCACAGTCTCGCTACCCCCATGTCCTGGGAGCAAGTAGCTATGGGAATATGATGGCCAGGAGCCTGCAAGCAGGAGGGGAAATGGGGTGGCTCAGTTTCCTTCTATGTCTTTCATGCCAAGTCCAGCAGTGCCTGCATCCCACAGACCTTCTCTCTCCCTGCTGGTGGAGAGGGTGTGGGGTGGGGGGCAGAAATGTGTGTGAGCGGCAGATGCCACTTTCCGGGAAGAGGTGGTACTGGAGTCCCCTCTTCTTCCTCTGACAGGCTCCCATACAGGAAATTGGTGTCAGCCACCTTGCCATGCTTGTCCAGGAGAAGATGCTGCCCAAGAGTGACGGCATGACTCTGTGTGGCACTGCTGTGTGTTTCCCTGACCCAACCTCCTTAGTGGTGAATTATGGTAGGAAGGTGTCAGGAGTAAGGCAGGACTGTACAGGAACCTTGTGAGAAGAAGCGAAAGGTTCCTGTGTGACAGCCTAATGGGGCTCTCTGCTCCAGGCTGGTGCTCCCCATGCACCCATATAAACAGGCTCCTGTGCGATTCCCAGGCTAAGAGGGCTGAGGGAGGAGTATGCAGCCCCTCACAACCTGCTGTCTCCCACCATATGTCTAGGGAAAGTAGTGGAACTCACCTGACATACCTTTCCCAGCTTCGTCTGAGACCTGGGAGGAGAGGTACCAGCTCCAGGAAGATGACCACCACCTGGCTGGTGGGCACAGTGTCCAGGCTGGCCTCATCTTTGTTGTCCTTCTCCTCCACAGTCCTGCCTCAAGGAGGCTGATGATGGGCATGTTCAGGCTGGAGTCCAGGGTGGGGCAGAGGCAGAGAGGCAACCTGCTTCCTCCCAGGATGGCATCCAGCTGCTGGTAATGTAGGAGTGGGATTTCAGGTTTAATAATGTAGTAATGTATGACTTAATTTCATCCTGCCAGCCACCCTTTTTTGTGACCCTCTGGGGCATTGGTGAGAAATGCATCTGACAGACTGCCAGTGTCTGAACTGATGTTAAGGCAGGGACAGACCGTTAGGCCCTTTAGTTACATATACATTTATTTGTTTTAAGCTTTAATAAGTAAGAGATAGGATCTTGTATTGTGTCTATGTTAATAAGATTAGAGGAATGTTGAAGGCCCGGGCCACAATGTGAATTGTTTTGATGACAAGATTTAGTAAGGTTTAATTTACAATGCTTTTTATGGCTCAATATAAAATGCTGCTGTTTGTATACCTTTGAAGTTCTCTGTAAAAGACTGGTTGTGTGAATAAGGAATGTATGCATCAGAAAAAGATAAGGTGTGAAGGCCATTGTTAAAACCAGATGGCCAAGAGAGGAGGGGTAAAGAAATGTAACGAGACTTATCAACACCAGAGAACTATCAATGTGCATCCATGATTAAGGAAGGGCAGATTGACCCTAAGGTGGAGGATGGCACCCATAAAGACAATTGACTAACTCAATCCAGGACGATGACTCTCTTGGAGGTGTTATGGAATGTCAACATCAAAAGATAACACCAATTAAGGAGTAACCGGTCACAAACTGACACAGCAAAATCCATAGACTTCAGCAGAGAAAAAGGACTATAAGAATAGGGTGCTTTGCCATGGGGCTTTGGGTTTGTCTTGCCACCAACTCCAGGAGCATCAGATTGCAACCAACAAAGCCCAGCTCCCCTCTGCAATCAATCTGGCTGGCCACTAGATTGATCCAGACTCTGGACTGGCAACTATAACATTGACTGGTGGGACTGTGTGTATGTGTGGGTGACTGAAAAGCATATGCTAACTGTTGTAGTCTCAATAAATACAGCATGCTGCCTTCTCCCCTATAAAGATCTTGTTTGCTTTGTATGAGCATAGCAGTGATATCAACAAGCCTGGGGTGCCACCCCAGAGTGTGAACTTTGCTTTCCTGGCCTTTGTGTAGGTCTGCCAGAGCTTCTTAACTTTCCTATGAACCTGATCCAGGACACCTGATCCAGGGTCTAGCTGTGCCCCTTCTGGGCCAGTTTGGTAGCCATCTGACATTAGCATGACTCCTCTTGGTGCAGAGATCCTGGATGTTGGTCTCCTCTCACCGCTCTCGACCACCTGGTGGCAGCTCCTGCTTTTGCTCCTGCCAGCCTCCCCACTGCCTTCTCCCACTAGACCCCTCCCCACCCCTGGGGCCACCAAGGGCCCCACAAAAGAGTTAGTGGGAGCAGGGGAGTGTGCCGCGGGGCCCTGGGCAGTGAAATTTCGCGGGGTCCCTCCTTTGACACAGGGCACGCACGGGGCCTCAGGAAGCGCGGGGCCTGGGGCAGCCGCCCCGCTCACCCTGCCCTAAATCCGCCACTGGGTGGGAGCACCTGAGGCAAGCGCCAGTCCCAGGCCCATCCCTGAGACTCTTCTCCTTCCCCCCCCCACTTCCCTGCCCCTCCCCTCTCCCAGATGCTTTCCCCAGTTACACTTAAACAAATGGGTTTTGTTTAATTTGGGTAACTTCCGCATGCAGAAATTCTGGAGTCCCTGCTGGCTGTCCCACCACTCCATGACAATCTGTTCCCACCAGTTAGGACTGGTGTCCAGTCACTAGAAGTGGCGGTGCATGGTATGCAGGGGATGGCGGGTGTGGTCAAGGTGCATGAACACTGGAGAAAAGAGAGGAGGTACCCTTCAATGAACTGGGGATCCTTCTCCTGCAGAGCCATGAGGGCAGCCTGCAGAAACTGCACCAAGAGGTTCAGCATGCGATATAAGAGCCATCGACTGCTGAGAGGCAGGTCCAGCTCCATGGGAGGAGTGAGGTGCTGTCTGCAAGGACAACTAGAGCACACATAGAAAAGGCTTTGCTGCCCCTCAAGGAGGTAGGCAAAAGCGAAGAGCCTGAGACATGACTGTACAAAGGAGTTCCTTTAAGCACGAGCCTCAGCCTCAGCCTCAGGCAGCAGCTCCAGGAAGTATTTCCTGTCCTGATGCCCTGCCTGAAGTGCTTCTGGATGACCTTAAATATGATTCAGCATCCAATGTGTGGATGCCCTATTTTGAAATAGCTCAGCACTATTTTGACAGACACTTGCTGTGTAGACACACTATTTCAAAATAAGCTATTTCAAAACTTTTTTTTTTTTCAGAATAAGCCTGCAGTGTAGACATACCCGAACAGTGGCCAGTGTTAGAGGCTGCAGAGGGAATGTATAAAGAAGGCCAGTTTTGAGTGATCCATCCTCTATGTACCTGCCTCTGACAGTTGGAGGGTTAGGGACACCCAGAGGATAGGGCTGCAACCCTGACCATCTTGACTAATAGGTAAATTCATGGAGAATAAGCCCAAAATGGTTAATTCTTTTTTGAACCCAGTTATAGTTTCATTAGCGAATAATCCTTCTCCTGTAACTTTACAAAGAAAGAATTGATTTTTTTGAAACATTAGTTTAAAATGGATGAGTTACTCATTATTCTTGAAGATATATGAGGAATGATCACAAAATGCTAATCAATCTTTCAGTAATAGGTCTGTGGAGCTTGGCAGTAGTTTAGAGAGGGGCTAAATGAAGCTAATTTGAAAGTAGGCTCTGTATTCATACTGCAACTAATATGAAGTTTAGTGAGCTGAAAGGGGAAATCAGCCAAGTCTGCAAGATTGGTTGGTGGAACTGTTTGAAGAAAGTATTATTAATGGACCTCTGCATTTATTAAAAAAAATCAAAGTATTCTTTTAACATATTACAATCAGTGCCGTGAGAGGCAGCCTTTGAGGGCACCATCAAAAGGAGATTGTTTGATAATAGACATGCACAGGTGGCCTCCAGCACACAGTCGTCATACAAATTAAAAGTAGGGGCTGGTTTTGGTCAGGCTGCATTTTTGTACATTCATTATGCAATAATACCATTTTATGTATCACAGTGCAGCGGGCTCCTAGCATGAGGCTGGCATAAGCTCTTTGCCCAAAACATCTACCTGAATCCATCACAGTTCTGAAGACAGCCTGTCCCGATCTGTTTCAGGGCACATGATAGAATGCAAATTCTTACACTACAGCCAGCATCCCACTTGCAATACTGAAGGAGTGTGTTCCACATGTGGCTTTCAAACTCTGTCTTGAAACTTTTATTAAGCACAGACGGAACAGTGGGTCAATGGAGTTATGCTGATTTACACCAGGTGAGGATATGGCCTTGTCTGGATAACCTGGAGTTTACAGAGTTATCTGATGAAGTTTCATGTGTGTAACAGCCAAGCTTCTTGGGCCTATGTGAAACTTTATGGTGTTTATAACAGATTTCGGGCTCTTTGACCACATTATTTGGCAAAATACTATAACTATTGTCAGATTTTATTCCATGTGGCCAATCCAAATTACTGCAAATCTTTTATTTTTTGTTTTTGTTTTTTTCAAACTGCTTCTTGATGATTTTTTTTTCTGAGTCATTTTAGAAGGACAATGTTTTCATGACCAGGATTTTAGCATCTTTTTAAGAGGTTACAATAAATTTTGTGCAGAAAACTCTCCATGATAAATACTATTATGCTGGAAGTTATAACAACAAGTCTTTGAGCCAAAGGCAATCACAGAAGATCTGGTTAAAGCTGATAGGATGCTTAGCATAGCTTCTTTCAGTCTTAATGGAAAATGCAATTAAGCCCCTTCACAATGGAGATTGCCTTGAAGGGTGGCTTCTGTTGTTTCCAGCTGTCACTTCATGGTGAGGCCTGAGCAAAAACTAACCCAGGTAGATTAACAGGGCCATCTGATGTGAGGAGTGCTCAACGCTTAACTACTCCAGCTCCCATGAGCACCTGTATCTATGCTGGTGGGAGGAATTCTCCCACCAACATAGCATCATCCATAGTGTTGCTTATATCAGTGTAACTCTGTCATTTGGGGGGGGGGGGATGAAATTTAATCGCACCCCTGAATGAAATAATGTATGCCAATATAAGATGTAGTATAGACATAACCAAAGAGCCTGAGTTTGTAGGCTGTGGTGAGACAGTGTTCCCTCTAAGCTGTGTGGCAGCACAGGTGGTTAATCAGCCCCTGGGCAGCTTAGAGGGAACACTGGCTGTGAGAAGCAGAAAGTGAGAAAAGCAATGGTGAGTGTGCCCCTGAATGGAAGCAGAGATAAAAATTCTTGGGCATAGAACTCACTAGAGAGATAACTGTGGGGGATTTTTATTAAACTTCCTGATGCTGCTTGTCCCTACTATCTTCAGGGAAAGAGGACTTGATATACATTCTTTGTAAATTAACAGGATTGCATTAAATGATATACCTGACTCATATCTTCAATTTCTCCTCCTAATGGAAACAGCCAGTATTTGTGGATTTTTCAGGGTTAACTCCAGTTACAATTGTGTTGCCAATGGATCAACCTACATCTGGCTTCATACCTACAACTTTCAGGAATAGAAATAGGAATCTGCGAATTGGAGCAGTCTGTGAACTTTCTTTTGTCAAAAAATGCAGTTTTCCATCAAAAACCGGGTAAACAGAAAATTTTCAAAGTTTTGGATACATGTCCCATGATTCACCATGGTTAGAGAAGCCCATGATGTGCCATTTCCTGGCTCTGAGAGGGAAGACTCTGGTGTATTCTGAAAATATAGTCTGACCAGGGAACACAGTATGTCGAGGAGAATGGGAGCATAAGGCATCTACACAACACCTCCAAGGAAATACTGTGGTGGCAATTTCTAAACCAGAATATTTTGTTTTTTGGCCAAAAATCTTTGGTATTCAAATTTGTCAAATAAAAATGTTCTGCCCCACCTATTTGTAGGTTGTTCTCTCCCCCCCTCCCCCAACCAACTCTAGAATTAATAATAACAAAATATCGGCATTAATTCCTAGAGGCCCTTCCTATTAATTAACAAGATTGAAAGATGCCCCTTTCTATTCCTGTAATCCCCTCTAGGCTTTAAAGCACAGGGAATGAAATTGCCCTTAGCAATTAGAGAGGAAATAGCTCTGTTAGGCCAACTAGCTCTTACCTTTGCCAGGGCAGGACTATTATTATTATTAATGAGCAACCAAGCTTCTGCTAGGCATTTACATTTTCCCCTACAAGATAATATGAAATTAACTCTTGGAAAAGTGAATTGTGCTTTCCTGAGTGCTAACACCACAGTGCAAAGAGAAGAAAAGACAAAAGTTAGGCTAATTGTACTTCATCAAGCATCACTTGATTTGATTAGAATATTATCAGCTGGCATAGATAGTAAATAGAACTGTCTCCCACAGTTGTATGCAATGTGTGTTGTAACCGCGTTGGTTCCTGGATATTAGACACAAAGTGGGTGAGGTAATATTGAACCATCTTTTACGAGTAAGAGAGAGAAGCTTTTGAGATTACACCAAAGTTGGACCAGTAAAAGAAACTACCTCACCCACTCTGTGTGTGTGTGTGTGTGTGTGTGTGTGTGTGTGTGTGTGTGTGTGTGTGTGTTAGGAGATCATAGTTATGAAAAGGAATTGATTTTTTTTTTTTTTTGTCGGGCTCCCATTTTGTACTCTTGGTATATTTATTGGACATCACAGCCTCTGATTATTAAATCAGCATTCATGCACAAATATGCAGTACAATATTCATAATACTCTATATTCTCTTTTCACAAATATTTGAACACTCAAGCTTCACTTTAATTCATGAGAAATATAATCTATCTTGGGTAAGTAACCAATACTGCAGATTTCAAACAATTTATATTTTCAGTCTGCTTTGTTTCATTAAATAAATCATACACAACTAATTGACAATATAAACTGGCTTTATATTTTCAAATACTCTACAAGCCAAAGCATTTTTTGCTGAAGCAGTGTCACTTTTTTGGATCTACAAATATATTTGAAAATATTGTATTTTGATGACAGTAAACATGTTCAAGGAGGGAAGAAAAGCCAAAATCTGTAGACTAGATTGTTTACTGTGATTTATTCACTCAGTTTTAGTAGTAAGTGATGGATTTTTGTACTTCAATACTTGATTAAATAGTATATCATAATTTATTTCCCTCAGTGTTTTTATTCCATTCTGTACTAATACTTTTATAGGTCTTTGAAAATATAAAGAACTTTATAAACTTTAATTAATCCTAATAATCATTATGATGTAGGTGAGTCAAAATTATCTCTATTTAACAGATGAAGAAAGTGAGACACAGGGATTATGGCCCAAATTCACCAAAGCACTCAAATGTGCTTAATTTTAAGCACATGAGTAATTGCATTCCTAGACAGCAAAGTACTTTAACATTTAGCATGTACTTTAACTCCTAAGGTTTAAGGGCTTAAGTAACTTACTGTAAAGAAAGTGTGTTTCAGGACCCAGACTGAAATGGGAAGTTTCAGTACTCAGTCTATAAGCGTATGCCTACACTACAGGGGGAGGTCAAAGCTGCCTCTGTCAATCTTCTAGGGTTCAAGTTAGTGGTCTAGTTAAGACAGCTAACTCAAAGTGAGAGGGATGCCCCAGTCAATGCAGATAACCCTACTTTCATGAGGAGTAAGGGAAGTCAAAGACAGTGTTCTTCCTTCAACTTCCTGAAGCGTAGACAGCGCCAAAAGCCAAGTTAAGCTACTTCAACTTCAGTTACACAACTTCAGCTACGTTAATTGCATATCTTAATTTGACTTAGTCCCATAGTGTGGATATACCCTTAGACTGTGCTTCTAATTTACAGAAGTAATATTAGCTATAACTGTCTCAGGGGATAGCCGTGTTAGTCTGTAACTGAAAAAGCTTTAACAATGAATGGTCCTGCAGCACCTTAGAGACTAACAAAAAATAAAGATGGTATCATGAGCTTTTGTGGAGGAAGGGGTCTAGAGATTCAAATAAATATCAGAGCAAGGGAGGAGATTGGGGAGGGGGAAAAAACCTTGTCAACTAGAGTATCTGTGCTCAATGAGGCGGAGAGTGGATTGTAAGTACTTTTGATGCCATTAGCTGCAACTGTTTATCAAGATTAGGATAAAATTTGATTCATGTAGCTGTGGCTATTCTTAGGGTGATAACCAATGGGTGGCCACAAGGTTAGCAAATAAAAATTTGAGAAATACTTTGGGTCTTAGAAAACTCCACTATATGTGGCATTCTTCTCTTTGACTTGGTAATGAATTAATGACTTAACATGGTGTTAGAGGGTGCTGTGCTGCTAGAGAAGGTGGCCCTGTCATCACAGTTCATTAGTGATCCCATGATACTTTTTTGCACCATATCCCTGGTATCCAAGTCAAATTTCAACTCACTACTAGGCAACTACATTAAATTGCCTCTGCATTTCAATTGGCTAAGGTATTCTTTGCCTTCTGTCCTAAAGAGTGAAGTGTTCCTGCACTCTTCCCTGGAGGTGACTAGATTTCAGTGGTGTGTGAAGTAATCTCTTTAGAGAGATCTTGTAATCTGTAAAGTGTGTAAAGCACTTTGGGCATGTCTACACTACAGCATTATTTCAAAATATCTAATTTCAAAATAGTTAATTTGAAATAACATGTCTACACACAATGCATTTTGAAATAGCGTTTTTCTATTTTGAAATAGTGTGTCCACACTTAGTGGACATTGAATCACATTTAAGGCTGGTTGGAACCAGTTCCAGCAGGGCATCATGTCAGAAGTTACCTTGTGGCCTGGGCAGCCAGCAGGACACCCTGGGAAGGACTGGAAGCCCCCTATTTTGAAATAAGCATCTACGCAGCGCTTATTTTGAAATAACAATTTTGAAATTAGCACTATTCCTCGTGGAATGAGGTTTACCAATTTCGAAATAAGCCTTCTGCTATTTCAAATTAATTTTGAAATAACGGAATGGCTGTGTGGACTCTAGTAAAGTTATTTCAAAATAACTGCTGTTATTTCAAAATAACTTTGCTGTGTAGATACACCCTTAGAGATTCTACTAGATGACTGGCAAACAAATGACATAAGTGACGTTATTAATTGGCTCATGCAAACTCTCAGCTCCGCTCACTATATCTGCTTGAGAGACAAAGTTTTTACTTACTAGTTGGCAGAAATTTAAAAATAATTCTGACAAGAGGAATGAGCAATGACAATAGTCTGGGCAGGCTGTTACTTCAGGAGGTGACTTCCATTTGAATTAATGGAGGGAACACCAGCTGTGGACAAGGCTTAGCAAACAAGTTTCTCCTGGCAAATTGATCCAAAAGTCAAAAGACTTGTTTGTTTTGTTTCAAACCAATTCCATAAGCCAAATACACAGAGAAGGATTGGAACTTAACTTCATTCACAAGTTTAATTCTTATACTAATGGTTTGAATCGTGATATCGGATGGCTCACACGTTATCAACCAACCAAACAATGAAGATGCTAACGGTTCTTGATGTCTGTGTAGAATCTTGTGTCGATCATCTTCCTTTCTAGTCCTAACTAGTAGTTCTTATCAGCCTCTTGTAACTATTTAGTCTTTGAGGTGCTACTAGACTAATGGTTATTTTATAAGTTTTTCCTGTTACAGACTAACTAACCTACCCCTCTGAAGCTTATTCAACACTGCATAATACAGGACAATGCAACAGAGACTAGGTCTGCCTGTTGTCCTAACTTACAGCTACAGATGCAATATTGGGCCTTGCTTGAATTTCATGATAGGCCAATAACCTAGAATATGGACTGAACAGAGTGTATAGAAAGTCAGAACTTAATGAGTTGGTGGTTGCTCCCTTCTAACTCTGCACTAGGCCTTGCCCCCATTTCACCCCTTCCTTCCCCAAAAGCCTCATCCCCACTCTGCTTCTTCCTGCTTCCACTCCATCTCTTCCAGCTCCTGCTTTCACCCCTGCCCTTCCTCACCCTGACCTGTTCTGCCCCTTCTGTGAGTACACCCTACTCTCACTTCTCTCCTCTCCTCACCAGTGGCTTCAGAACAGCTGATTGTGGTGGGTAGGAGGCACTGTGGGGAGAGGCGAGAGGTGCTGATTGAGGGGCACTGGTGAGAGGAGAAGGAGCTGTCTGCAGGGGGGAATCTACCAGTGGGTGCTAAGCACCCACCATTTTTTTCCATGAGTGCTTCAGTCCTGGACTACCCATGGAGTCAGTGCCTGTGGCAAGGAGAGTAGACAACTGGCTTGACCTCATCCTATTAGTCACAGCAGGTTATGGTACTCATGTATGAAACAAGGCTGCTATTTTTTTTTATGCTATTCCACAAGGGAATGAACAATAATCTCTTTACTAAACAGCTACACTGAAGTAGGTTATTGCAGCAATTGATTTGGTCTTGGGTAACAAACAGGAGAAACTTGCTGGGAAGCATGTTGAAAGCACATGTTTAAACATGACAAACATGTCTAGATTCAACATAGTAATAGAGATGTATCTGTGTTAATCTGGTCTTGCTGAAACAAAAGACAGGACTATGCAGCACTTTAAAGACTAACAAGATGGTTTATTAGGTAATGAGCTTTTCTGGGCCAGACCCACTTCCTCAGATCAAATTGTGGAAGAAAATTGGCATGACCATATATACCAAAGCGATACAATCAAAAGTAAACACATATAAAACAGACAAATCAGATTTTAGAACAGAATTTTATATGTGTTCACTTTTTTTTTATTATAACCCTTTGGTATATATGGTCATGCCAATTTTCTTCCACAATTTGATCTGAGGAAGTGGGTCTGGCCCAGAAAAGCTCATTACCTAATAAACCATCTTGTTAGTCTTTAAAGTGCTGCATAGTCCTGTCTTTAGATTCAACATATTGCTTCCTCCTGCTAAGCTGAGATTGGTACTTTGAAACTGTTTCCTTGCCACTGCTGTGATTCTGACAAAATATGGAAGAGAAGGAGGACTCACTAGTCTTCTTTACCCATCTATAAAGTCAATACTTCCCAAGTCTCTCACTCATGACATTCATGTTTTGAAGTCTGTTTTTATTTCCTGAAGAAAAGGGGGAGGGATACACAAAGCCCCAAATCACAGCATAGGTGTTGCAAGTGAAGACAGAGAAGAGAAACCTAAATCAAGAAAATAATAGGTAGAAACCTTGGATTTTGGCAAATTACAGTATTTTTTTCTCTTGCATTTATTTTGTCATACACCATGTCCATTGAATTTGAATAATAGCCTAGTTTGCTGTATTTGCAGGCTATAATGATTTGGTCCAATTTCAGTTGTCGGGTTTAGTGTGGAGATGCTGGGTTGTGTGGGTACCCTGCAATTTAAAGGAGGGCAAAGTAGATGATCTGATGGTCCCTTCTAGCTATAGATTCTATTATATTTTATCATTTCAGTTATATGGTGACTGCTCATCTTACTGGTGAGCAACAAAGTCCTGTTTAAAAATAGATGCCTGAGAAGCAAAGGGAACAGGATGGGCTTTCTGTTTTACTTTTGGAACTAGCAGCAGCTATTTCTGTTGATCACAGTGCTTGCAGACAGTTTCTTTACTATCTGTTTGCCAGTGTTGTGGGATCATAGTCCAAGGCAAGATGCTGTATTCAGGTCTGCTAAGTGCATAATTCTTAGGTTTCTTTTTATCCAATATATATTGTTCTCAAAGTGCTGATTGTATGAATCAACACTGGCTCAGACCTGCCTTTTTTAAATCAGCCTAAAGTCTGAATTATCAAAGGAGTCCCCTGTTTGTTTGTTTGTTTGTTTTTAGTGCCTGACTCTTTTTTTTTTTTTTTTTTTTTTTTTTAAATATTGACAGGGCTCCACTGTTGCCATGCAAGCGTGATTATCCATACATAAACACTTAAATATGCTTTTTATATGGTATAATTCCTTCATCAATTCCCTTACATAAAGAACTGGAGAAACAGTCACTTCTGTTACTAATTTTTGACTATCACATATGGTGCCCAAGAGACTTGTTTGACTAAGCTCTGTGGGCCCGGAACTATCCCATTGTTCTTTGTGGAGCATCTAGCTTGGTAGAGTTCTGGTTTATGATGGCAAGTCCTAAGCAGATATTCTAAGCAAATGTAATTCAGTTTAATTTCTTTCCTGTTTAGTTGCACACCAGCTATCTCTGCTGGAACAATTTTAGGGTAGGGGTGCTGAGTTGCGCCCCCTCCTCCTTATTCCATCCATGCCCCTCACTGCCCCAGGCTGGGGCCATCGCTGGGGATGGCTGCAGAGCCCCAGTTGTGGAGCCAATGATTGGGACCCTAGGGCCTGCAGCAGAGCCGCAGGACCCTGGGTGGCAGTACAGTCCCCGGCGGCTGGGCCTCCAACCTTCGGGGCTAACAGTGGATCCCACAGCAGGCGGCCAGGACCCCCTGGGTGCAGACTGGCAGCTGGGATCCTGGAGCACCCCTCCCTTACTCTCACTTGAACCTTGGGCTCTGGTGTCCACTGCAGAGCGCAGATCCAAGTCAAAATAACCACACTCCAGAGCCTCGCCTCTTCCCCCAAGCACCACCCCAAAATGTGGCCACTCAAGCCCTAGGATTAGGGTGCATTGTGGGAAAATGTTGCTAACCTGCCTGAACTTTTCCAGAAAGCACCTTTCTTTGCAAAAGACTTGATGGGTTCACTCTGCAGTGCAAACCTAGGAGGCTCAGTCAGAGTGCTTGCAGAGCAGTGATCAGAAGAGCCTAGATTGACACTGATCTGTACGGCAGCCATTTGCAAAGCAGTGGTGGCTTCATTTTTTAATAGAATGGATTGCAGATTGTTGGGGTAGAGAGGGCTAAGGGAACTGTGAGATGCTTTGAGGTGACTTCTGAGACCTGAGTCAAGCAGGACTGTGCCTACACTTCAAAGTAATAGGTCTCATTCCCAGGTCCTGGCTTAAATTAAGTTTGGACCCTCCAGCTCTGAAGGTTCCTGGTGCTCAGGACTGAGCCCAGGGTTAGTACAGTAGCAATGTTAACTCAAGGGGGGCTAGGTTTGAGCCCAGTGCAAGCATAGGCTTACACTTCAGTGCAGATGTGCCCTTAAAAACAAAAACGGACAAAACCCCTGGGCTGTGGTGAGCCTTAATCTACCCCCTGTGAAGCCACATTCTCTACAATAGTGCTGTCTGTCAGGGAAGAATTTGGTTCCTTTTCCTCTAATGTCATACCAGTGCCTGGGCAAAACAATGGTTGTTATGAATCCATATGATGTTTAAAGACTGCCCCAGCACGAGGCCCAAAAACTGACAGAGTGCATGGGGGCTGGGAGCTTGGAGCCAGTAATCCCAGCCCAGAAGCTGGCGAAGCCAGCCCCAGACACAGTTCTGGGAGTGGGAGCTCGTCGGCTTGTGGGGCTGGAGCAGTGAGAGCCTGCTGATTAACCAGGATTTTACATCCCTAGTAGAAATTAAACGAGTATGTATCTCTATATTCCTGACAAGTAGCCAACTTGATTCCTAAAGCTTTAGAAAAAGCTGAAATACTTTTCCTGCTTAATGACTTTCCTTTTGAACACAAGATATCTTCTGTCATACAAAACAATAGTAAACATTGTTCTTTTTGCAAATTAGGCATAAAATTTAATCAGAGAGGTTTTGCCTTTCTTGGAATATGCCTCTGTTTCTGGGCTCAGATTCTGCCCTCTAATAAATACACATGCAGAACTTGCAACAAAGTCAATGGGCGTTTCTTGACTATTTCAAAGAGGTTTTGTGCACATTTGAAACCATTATCTAACCAGGTAATATTTTAGTAGTTTGCTATTTAGAGTTCATTGAATGCTGGACCTACCGTCTGAGAGTTTATGCCCGAAAGTTGACATGAGGAGTCTAAATAATTGGTTCTAATCTAATATTGAATGTTCTCCAGATTCTAACCTTCTTTATTTAAAAATGTATCACTCTATTGTAGAGAAATTTAAAATATGTCACTCATCTGTGTCTTTGTACCTCATCAGTGAGCTGTAATGTGATTTTTGACTTGCTTGTCCTTCCCTAAATGGCCTCTTGGAGTTTTGCCTGAGACTAAGTGCTTTAGAGGGCATTGGACAAACTGCATTGTGTGTTTCTATTTTGTTCCGCACAGCAGAAGGAATAATTGTAATTGCATTCAACTGCAAGTGGACATATATTTAGCTGCAAGCTAAAGCCATCCATCTTTTAGGATCGTTGTATAAGATCGTCATTCTTTGAAGGAAATACATACTGTCCATTAAAGGGTCACTGTTTTGTTAAATAACTCCTCAGCATTTACTTAGAAGCTGGAGATTTGTAACTGAACATTTAAAACATTTTGACTGCTGCAAATCCTGGATTTCCTCTAGCTAGAGTGCACAGTTATTCTATCTGTAAATCCCCACTCTTACAAGTACGGTGGAACAACTTTTTCACATACATATGCAGCCTCAAGACACTAAACTGAACCTGGCATTTTGATTACTTCTGTCAGTAGAAAATACATTAATTTGAATTACCTAACATAGTTTGACTTTTTTTCTTCCAAGAATTTCTTTGCCCATAGTAGCAAGCCACAAAGCAATGATTAATTCTTAAAGTGGATTAAAGATTTTGTAACAGTTGTGTAACCTCCAGTATACACTTGAGTTCTACTCACTCTAGCATTTACACTGCACTGATCACCATGGAAACTGAACACTTTCTTCATACTACCTAAGCATAATTTATGGAAGCTGCAAAGATTTGCACATAGATAATTATCTTGGAAATACTGGTATAAAAGTCAGAAATGGAAAAAATATATAGATACAACTTTTACAGGTATCTACATAAGAAACTATCTTAGTTGCAAAGCAAACTTTCACCACATGACACCCCGCATCCAATGTTTTCCTCAGGTTTGGAAAATGAAGTGGGGAGGAGGGGAAAGGTACCTTGTGCTGTTTGTCCCTTTTTTATCATTTTAGTCTCCCTGTTGAAAAACATTTCCACTTGAGACCCAGAAGACAGTCTTGCGTGAAAGGATGTTCCCTGCTGTTTTTTTCACTTATTTTAACCTCCTTTATTTTCCCTTCCAGCTTGATGACTCTGTATATATTGCTTAAATACAAATTAGGGCAAGCAAACATTTGTTTGGGACAGACTTGTTTGTCAACTTATGCTTGTACAGGGCTGTGAGGTTTAGAACGTCACATAAAATATGTATGGTAACATTCTTTCTTTCAAGACAATACTGACCAGCAAACTGAGTTTTCAAATTATACCTTACAAAACATATAAAGATTAATACAATAGTGTGTATGGTGTAAATACAAGATATATACCATCACCACATTATCACCATCTTCATTACCTTAATCAAAACATTTTTTAACTACATTAATTAATATTTTTATCAATGACCTATAATCACTGATAAAATCCAGTCATCTGAAGAAGTGGGCTGTGCCCACAAAAGCTCATGATACCATCTACGTGTTTTGTTAGTCTTTAAGGTGCTACTAGACTATTCGTTGTTTTTAAATTTTTTCCTGTTACAGACTAACTCAGCTACCTTTCCGAAGCTGATAAAATTTGCAGATTTATGAAAGACTGTGTGTGGTAAATAATGAAGACAGGACAGAGTGATCTGGATTGTGGTTATTAATACAGCCAAATGCAAAGTTATGCATCTGGGAACAGGAATGTAGGCCTTCCTTGCAGCATGGAGATCTCTGTTCTGGAAGCAGTGACTCAAAAAAGGTTTGGGGGTCATGGTGGATAAACAGCTGAGCTCCCAATATGACAACATGGTCAAAAGCAGCAATGGGTAACCTAGGCTAGCGAGCTGGATGCATGAATGGCCCTCCATCTCAGTGGGCTGCAGCATTGATGTAACCAAAACATTCATCCAGGATAGGATTGCTTTTCTAAGTGCACTTGCATACCTAGAATTTCTGGGGTGTGCTGACTGAACTGTAGCAGCGCTTTGGATGCAGAGGGAGCCCAGAGCATGCACCTTACTTCTCATGCCCTTGTTCTAATCATGTTTCACTTTAGTAATACTGATGTAAAAGAACTACATGGATGGAAGCCAGTTGAATCTGGCAATCCTGCACATGGGCAGCAGTTCACAACATGTCTCACAGGCCATACCGATGGGCCGCTTGCAGCTGTCGGGCTGCAGGTTGCCCACCACTGGTCAAGAGCTGCAATCTTTGGATGCTTAAACAGGAGAATGCTGAGTAGGAACAGAGAGATTGTTACCTGTATGTGTGACACTGGCGTGAACTATTCCTGGAATACTGTGTCCAGTTTGGGGTTTTGTACTTCCAGAAGGATGTTGATAAACTGGAAGAGAAAAGTCACAAGGATGATTAAAGGACGGAAAAGCATTCCTTTCGAGTGATAAACTCAAAGCGCTCCATCTATTTAATTTTAACAAAGAGAAGGTCAGGGGATTTGATTACAATATACAGAAAATTGATAATGGGATCTTCGGGCTAGGAAAGATATAATAGATGTCATGGCCGGAAGTTGATACTAGACAAAGTAGAAATAAGGTAGAATTTTTAACAGTGAAGATAATTAACTATTGGAACAATTTCTCAAGGGTTGTGTTGGATTCTCTAATATGATTATTTTTAAATCATAATTGAATTCTTTCTAAATGAGGAGCTCTAGTTCAAACAGGAAAGTCGTATGGCCTGAGTTATGCAGGTGTTCAGAATAAGTGATCACAGTGAACACTGCTGGCTTTACAATCTAGCTGTATGTCTAGACTACATGGCTCCGTTGACTGAGCCATGTAGATGAGCTTTCTAGACATAGGGAAAAGGGAGCTTTCTAGACATAACGGGGTGGTCGACCAAGGCTTCTGTTGTCAACCACGGAGCATCCAGACTACTGCACTGTGCTGCCAAACAGCTGATCGGCACAGCGTGGCAGCCATTTTTATGTAAAGGAAATGGCGATTATTTAAATCGCTTCATTTCCATATGTCTAGAAAGCTCATCTACATGGCTCCATCGAGCCATGTACAGATTTTATAGGTTCCTAAACTCGAGGAACTTCATAATAAAAAAAAATCCTAAACAAGTTCCGAATTATTCCTCCTCTGGGCTTTCTAGTTTCTTTCCTTTCTGTGTGTCTCTTTTAGAGAAGTAAAGTGGTCACAGCCCTTCAAACATGGGCATAGTCAGGCTCAAAACTTTCCTACTCTTTGCTGTTCTCTAGACTAGCAACATAAAAAAGGTGAATAAAGGGTGCCCAATATAAAGCTAGCCAATGTGGCAATAAAATATATTTTTTGTCTGTGCACATTAGTACTCAGCTGTCAGTGTTTCTCCTATGGGATCAATTTTTTCTGGGGATCACTTTATATTTGCATACTTGCAATTGTCAGTATAACACTGGCCATTTGTTTGAGGTTCGCTTGCCTTTGGATATGCATTGGGTAGGGTGTAGAGCTGAGTTAGTGAATGCTGGCACACTGGCATCCTTCCCATAACAGGAAACACCATGCGCCTGCTGCAAATATGGTTTCTGTTCCTCAGCTTTTCCTTGTGACAACTAATAGCAAACAGCCTCTTCCGGGCTGCACAATACAAGTTCAAGTCTATTTGTTACATCTCAGACTCAAGTCCAAATGCTCCTATCTCCTGCCATGCTCTGCCTTTGAGACACTGTAAAATGTTGCACGAGAAAAAAGAGCAACATTAGGGACTTGTGCTATATTCATAAGTGGCACGAGTTCACTAAGGGGTGGCAGGAGCTAACTTGCATTGGCTGTGTCCCCTATCATACAACAAGTGCTGTAATATTCTGTAGTACACTGAGTACTGACCACAGTACAAACTTAATACTTGTGTTTCATTATACTCCCCAATTTTCCCACCACAGCTGTTCTCACTGTATGCTTATGTTATCTGCTGCCTTCTGCTTATGCTGTATGTGCAGTATAAGAGCAATCTCTCGCACTATGTGCAATGGCTGCCTGTTGGGCCTGCAGGTGCTATGAATGTGTATGTATTTAGCCAAACATTGCTTTTCTCATATTTTGACTTTCAGTAAGCACTAAAGCCATGCCTGTTAAGTAATGGGCATGAGCCCAAGTCACCTCCAGTTGATTACATGTTTAGGTGATGTTACACTGTACTGCTAGAGCACAGACTTTGCATCGGTAGCACTTTATTTATACCACAGGGGGTTGTCGCTTAACTTTTTTTTTTAAGAAATTTTAAAAAATAAGATCTTCCCAGTGCTAACTGATTTCCAGGGAGCAGCACTGTTGTTAGTGAGAGGAGAGCTCTTTCTATATAAACGAATGGCCACCATCCCAATCAGATGCTAACCAGTTTTTTTCAATGCACACAAAGCAAGTCTCTTCCACCAGCTGTACTGATAAATAACTCACTGGGTCCCCTGTTTTCTTCTGTTTCCTCTAACATTTTCTTCACAATGTTTTCCAAAGCTCTTTTGGCTCTGCCTATGTAATTCCTGTCTTACACCATATCTCTTAGTGAGCTCTTTCCTGTTTGTTTTCTCTTGAGAATCTTATTTTTGACCTTCTTTACATAATTTCCCACTGCTCTTATTTTGTGTTCCTCTTTGTACTTTCTGTACCTCTTTTTCCACACAGATGCCTTATATCTCTTTTCCGCACATGAGATCCCTCAGCCCCGCTCTTTTTTCAGCTAGACAGGGACTTTACACCCCCTTCTGGACAGGTCCCACTTTGTTCTGTTCATCCCTCTTCTTTGCAGCTGCTTACATTATGCTGTGCCTATGGCAATAGCCACCAGCCCTGCAGAGAAAAATATTGTGTAAAAACAAGCCAGGGAAAGAGAGGAAGACATAACTGATGCAACTGGGGCTTGGCAGGTATATAAACATCAGTTTCTAGAATGCTCTGCTGCAGTTAGAGGAGGCGCCACGGCCAGAAATCACAACGAATCCTGGCCTAACCATATTTTTTTAAAAATGAAAGGAACAGGAGTCCAGCTTCATGAAATCTGCAACGATGCCGACAGTGAGGGCTACAACAACAGGGTGAGGGAACATGTCCCCTTGTGCTTGTGCCAATGGAGAATTCCAAGACGGTTGAGCAGTCTGCGGTGCGAGTCTCCAGTTTTACACAAATTTTTTTCTTTCCTCAGGCTGGGCCAGATCCTGGGATGGAACTGAAGTGCTAATGTAATGCAGTGTATGATGTGGGCCTATTGCTGTCTTTTGCACTGCTTGACCCGGGTTCTGCTCTGTGCAAGCTGTTTCCCGCAGTATGTTAGAGCAACCTAAGGGCTGCTCTGACTTAATGACAGTGTCTAACATACAAGAGCCCAAGTCCATAGTCCAGGATTGGTATAGCAGAGAGATACCCCAATGACACCAATTTTTTCCCACTCAATGACTGCAGGGAACGTGTATAGCCTATGAACCCAGACAGTGGCTCTTTGCCACTGCAGTATTATCCTTGCTCTAGGGAGATTCCTCACTCTGGTTGGGGAGCACGGTGGGGAAATGAACCTAGACCAGCTCCAGCCAGGAGGACTTGCAACCCTCCCTTGGCTGTGCCCACTAGAGCTGCAGTGGCCATGGAGAGGCACTTCTCACCTCTCCCCAAGCTGCTGTGGTGAGAGGGCTGGGGTAGTCTTCTCCCACTAGGCTTCGGGAATCTGTGGATGAGCATGAAGATATCTGCAGCTCATTTTAGTGGATATGGATGCAGATACAGATTTTGTATCCATGCAGGGCTCTAACTATCATGAATAGGTTCAGGATTTAACAAGCTACCTCTGTAACTTCCTTTACTTCCTACTAGTCATAGGGCTACCAAAACCATCCTCTCACCTCTAACTCCTGCACTTTTATATAGTGAGATCGGTGTTCTTTTTAAAGACCACGTGCCTGCTTCCTGTGATTGTGAGACTTGTTGCATTCATTCCTTTAAAAAAAGAAAGTTTCTGGTTCACATGGTTGGAAGAAAAGGTGGAAAACATGGAGGAGTGCACTCAACAGACTAAGCAAATGGCAGATGAAAACCCCGGGTTTTTATTTTTAAAACTCATGATTTTAAAGATACTTTGATATATTTTGGAAACTGACTCGTGATTTTGAATGCTTGAGATTAATAATGCTGCCATTTAATGCATGTAAGTGAAAAACAAATAAAAAATAAATAGAAAACTACTTGCTTTTTCCCCTAGTCAACATCCCAAGAAACGGCAATATTGAATTTGTGCAACTGGTGGTGGTGGTGAAAAAGGCTAGTAATTAGCTGTATTCTTGAGCTTCTTTTCTTGATTCCAAGATGGCATTTGCTAACAGATGCTGTTATCATGGCTTGTTACTCTGGCCCATGTCCTGTGAGTGGGGCCAGGGCATAAAGATTAATCTCTTTCCAACAAACCTATGACTCTCCTTATTCTAGGAAAAAACAGTTCTGTGATATGTACCTTGCAGGTTTCTCCTCTGTTTCCCATGGGGTTCCATACTGCAACCTTCAGAAAATGAGTTAACCCCTTAGTGACCCCTACCTTTAGCTTTTTCACTGTCAGTGGCAGCTTGCTCTGTCACTCACTATGTTTAGAATTAATACTGCCAGGACTAGATCCTCAGCTGGTATAAATTGGGACAGTTCTCTTGACTGAGGATCTGAGCATAGATGTAAGTACATATCTGCATATGAATATCCTCCAAAATATAGTTATATTTCTAATAGAACACCTATGTGCCTGTCTATAATGTGCATCTCTGTATCAGAGGTGAAAGTAAGCGGGTGCTCACTAGTGCGCATGCCTGGTAATAGCTGGCTGAGCTGCGGCAAAAGCCAGCAGGGAGTTATTTAAAGAGCAATAGGACAGTATCTATAAGGAATTTTAAGTTACTTTCACTACTGCTCTATATACACATTGTTTAAAAGTACAATGTATGATGCGTGAATATGGCAAGCAGGATTCAGATCTTGTGTGTGCTTTTTGTATATCACTGTGCTTTTGAGATTTATAATGCAAAAGGTTAGGCAATAAAGAGTCCATAATTTGCAGACAGACTCAATATTTCATGAGACTGGTGCACTAATGAATGTTTATAACATGTCATTTTGATAAGGACGTGGCTTTATTTCATGGAAGGTTTTCCCATAGATAATGGTTGTTAGCTGGTTGAGCTGGAATCTGTCAGGATTAAGGAAATCTAAACTGAATGCTGGTTTTGTGCAAGGAAGCATAATGTGCCTGTTACAAGAAGCAATGTGGGATGTTTGTGTGCAAATGTATGACAGGAAGATTTGCTTGTAGTGTATCCATGAGTGCAATTTAGCAGAACTCAGAGCTAATGTTTCATAGGGCAAGCATCATGTGACCTTTTTGGTAAGGTTCCGTTTGAGAAAATCTGGTTATGCTTTTACTTCCATCGTTTTGGGTACTGAGTGCTTTCAAGTCTGGTCAGAATGACAAGAGTGTGTACTCCAGGTCACCTTGTCAAAAAGAAACTAGTGCAGCTGCTTATATATGTGTAAGCAGTGACAACTAAAGAGATTCCTATACACATTGCCCTGCAGGTAGCAATGACTGACCTAGATAGTGATGTGTCCCATCAAAACCACAACTGCTCTGATATACAAAATTTAAATCTAAACCTGTTGGATTTATTTTGTCTGAGAAGCTGAACCCAGCAATTTTTTTCTAATTAAACAGGCACATTAAAAAAAAAAACACTTTCAATTGAAATACTGTGTAGTCCTCTCTTCACTCTGAGACAGAAGTGGACATGTGCACCGTGTGACTCCTGAAGGGTAGAATGTATCCCTAGTAACCATGACATGTGTTCTTACAGGATTTGCAATAAGGGAAATTCATCATAAAAAAACAAATACAAATTAGTTTCATGTTAGAATTAAGAAGGTTTTCAGACCACCTGGGCATCAGGACCAGCTCACACCCTCACAGAAAACATGTATACACAAAAAACCCACATGCCCAGAGAGATTCAGCTGATGTTTTTACACAATACAGATGGTGACAATATGTAACAAAAGTACAGGCAGTCCCCGACTTACGCGGATCCGACTTATGTCGGATCCGCACTTACGAAAGGGCTTTTCTCGCCCCGGAGCTCACGGGCGGCGGGTCGCCACCTGTGTCCTCCGGGGTGGAAAAAAGCTTCTCCCGGTCTCCCTGGTCTGCTGGGGAGGGGTCCAGCAAAGCCGCTGGACCCCCCCCCAGCAGACCAGGGGGACAGGAGCAAAGCCACCCAGGCGGCGGGGGTCCCGCTGCCTGGGCAGCTTTGCTCCTGGGCAAACGAGCAAAGCCGCCCAGGCGGCGGCTTTGCTCGGGTGTCCCTGGTCTGCTGGGGGGATCCAGAGGCTTTGCTGGACCCCCCCAGCAGACCAGGGAGACAGAGCAAAGCCGTGGAGGACGCGGGCGGTCCGGCCACTCGCGTCTCCCTGGTCTGCTGGGGGGGGGGTGCAGCTAGTCCCCCCCCCCCAGCAGACCAGGCTTTTCTTGCCTACGCCTGGGGCAGAGCAGCTGGGGTGCTGCTGGGTTGCTCCAGTAGTGCCGCTCCTCGGCGCTACTGTAC
Organism: Pelodiscus sinensis; assembly: GCF_049634645.1. Taxonomy (NCBI): domain Eukaryota; kingdom Metazoa; phylum Chordata; order Testudines; family Trionychidae; genus Pelodiscus; species Pelodiscus sinensis. The sequence goes on from NC_134716.1 coordinate 96,272,465, forward strand.
CAACCTGGCAGCACCCCAGCTGCTCTGCCCCAGGTGTCCCCAAGTCAGCCGCTGCTGAAACTGACCAGGGGCTGACTACAGGAAGCCCGAGGCAGAGTTGCTCTGCCCCGGGCTTCCTGGAATCAGCTGCTGATCAGTTTCAGCAGCAGCTAACTTAAGAAACCCAGGTGTCCCCAAGTTGAATCCGTATGTAAGTCAGAACTGGCGTCCAGATTCAGCCGCTGTTGAAACTGATCAGTTTCAGCAGCGGCTGACGCCAGTTCCGACTTACATACAGATTCAACTGAAGAAAAAACCTACAGTCCCTATCTTGTACGTAACCCGGGGACTGCCTGTATGTAACAAAAGCACACAGCTGTCCAGATTTCATGGGGAGGGATGCAAGGGAGGTTAAATTTCATAGTCTGTGACATGTTTTTCATGGCTATAAATTTGGTAGTGCCCTAATCATGTGGAAAGGATTGAGGCCTCTTTGTCCACCACCTAGACAATGTGAAGACCCCTCTGTTAGGGTTTTGGAGATTGACTGGGTGAGGGCCAGAGGAAAAGGACTAAGGAAGATGAGAGCCAGAAATATCAGGAAAGCCTGCTCCACAGCAGCCCTACTGAGGGGACTAGTTATCAGACACAGTGGGAGCTAGGGAAGCACTGGCAGGGCAGTTGAAGTGGAACTGAGCTATCAGGCTACTGGACTTCTGCAGAAAGCAGGTTAGAGCTGATATGAAGGCATCTGGGGGAAAGCCTGTTCCCCCTAAACAAATTATGTAGAAAACACCAAGTGCCGAAATCAGTGGAAGTTTTAGCACTGACTTCAGCAGGGCCAGGATTTTACTTCAGGAGAGGAATGTCACAAAGGTTAACTCTCCTCTGCTTTCCCCAAGCTCTAACCCACAGGCTTTTCTATCAGAAGGGCCAATGAGGCCCCCGGACCATGTTCTTTAAGTAATTTCAGTCGATGCACATGGCATTGTGGGTAGGAGTATTTTCTGTATATTGTGAGACCTATACGTGAAATTGTGTTTCTAGTTATTTGCACTCTGGCAAGTTCAATCTTTGGGGGAAACAGCCTCTTAATTTAGAAACATCAGAAAATACACAAGGAAACTAAAAAAACCTTAGCATCCAGAACTGCCTGATATATCCTTTGGGGTAATGTACAGTGACTTGAGGATGGCTTTTTTTTTTTCCTTTCTCTGAATGGCTCATAATACCCATATTTAGGAAACAGTATATTTGTCCTGAGCTCACTAAAAAAAAATTTTGATCCCTTCTGTTTGGAATATTCCCTTTGCACACCATTATATCCTATACAAAAATAACTCCCTTTCCCTCACGGCAGTCAGCATCTAACCATAGTCCATTGCTGTGCCAGCATTTTCCCTAAGGGGAAAGATGGTCTTAGAAAAGCAAAATAAACACTATATAGTTCCTCAGCAAAGACATTAGTAACTATTAAAATTAGCATAAACTCATAAATTCAGTTGACAGTCACCTAAGGGCTCAATGAATAATTGAAACAGATGAGTTATACAATAGTGGCACTGGTAACCTAATTTTAGTTCAAGGTTAGTTTGAGTTTCTGGTATATTAAGATATTTTCAATCTGCACTGCATGTTGTCCCATATATATTAAGTTGTCAGTGTATTTCTTCAGCGCATAGTAGCATAATTGGGATATTTTAAATTACAAAAATGAAATTTGGGACTGGTTGCTGGGGTTTTTTCTTGCTAATCTCAATTGTGAAAAGTCCAAAGATAGTATTATATAAAGTCCTGAACCTATTGTCGTAGATGACAATGGCAAAACTTCTGAGGCGTTCTCCAGCTTTAGAATTAGGCCCTTTCCAGCTGAACGCTGAACTTTTCTTAAAGCAAAGGGCATTACTGAAGAAGTGCAGAACTGGGCAGCTTCACAGCAAAACTATTATGGGATTTTTATATGCTACCTTTGACCCATGAAAATATTTTCAGTGAAAATTTTATAAATGTTGTTGGCTCCCTCGTAGAGTTCAAACTCTCTAGACTCCAGGCAAATACAGACAGATGTCAATGGTGTATTGACTGATAGATTTTAAGGTTATAATGGACCATGATCATCATCCAATCTGATCTCCTGCTTTAGTAGGATATAGAACTCCATCTAGTGACTCCTGCATCAAGCTCAGTGGTTGAGCTAGATGATCTTTGTCAGAAATTCAGTCTGCATTTAAAGAATGCAAGTGATGGGACTGTCTCATAATGTGTGTTTGTACAATGTCTAGAACAATGGGATCCAGTCTAAGCATCATTGAAATCATAGCATTCATGTTTGGAAATCTCTTATTGCCTGATAGGGGATTGTTTTTATTACTTGCATTACAAAGTAGCATCAAGTCAGTATTTTGGCCAAAGATCCCCATTATTTGGGGGGGGGAGAGGTTCTTGCCCCCATTGTGGCCCCAATCCCACCTTCCCTCAAGCATACACCCCATCCTGCCTTTTCCCAAACCTGCTTTGCCCTTGCCCTGCCTTTTCCTGCCCCTCCCCTTCCTGCCTCTTTCCACTCCTTCCTCTGCCTCTTCCTATCCCTCTCCTTCCCCTCAGTACCTCCTGCATACCACTGGACACCATGGAGGACACGGGTTGCTGGGAGGGAGTGGCAGGAGCTGATTGGCTGGACCTGCTGCCAGGCAGAAGGCCTGGGACAGGGAGGGGAAGATGCTGATCCATGGGGCTGCCAGTGGATGCTGAGCACCCATTATTTTTTCGGGGGGGGGGGGAGGCTGTAGCCCCAGAGTACCCACAGAGTTGGTGCCTACGATTTTGGCTCTGAGATCTCCTATTTGCATCTTGTTGGGGGAAGTTGCCTTATTGATTCAGTAGGTGGCCTCTTTCCATGGTCTTTCCAAAATCTATTACAGGTTGGACCTCTGTGGTCCAACGCCTTTGGGACCTGACCAGTCCCGATCAAGGGAATTTGCCAGACTGGGGAGGTCCCCTGTCACCAGCATCCCAGGCACCTGCCACCTCCACTTCTGGCCCCAGATGGCTTCCACTGCCTTAAGCCAGCTGTGCTGCCAGCCCTAGTTGGATCCCCCAGCCCTGGGAATCGTAGCTGTACTGCTGGACCCCCTTTACCTTTCAATAGTAGTGCCTCCATGCCATGCCAAGCTTCATCCTTATGCTGCACTGCTTTGTGATTCAACTATGCCAGACCCCTTACTGGTGACTTAGCAAGTGAAGGTGTCCTACTGCAGAGGATGGAATAAGACAGGCCTCCTCAAAGACCTTGTGAGAAGGATCAAAGAGCTCCTACGTGAAAGCTTCATGGAGCTGTGCAGGCAAGACTCCTGCTCCATCTGCAGACCTATTAACAAGCTGTTCCAGGCATCCCTGTGATGTACAGGCACAGAGTGTGCCTCGCATCACACTCCATTGCCTTAACCCGTTTGTAGTTAGAAAATGTGTGAACTCATTGGATGTGCCCTCCCCAGGATCAGTGCTGGACTGGGAGACATCCTGGGAAGAGGGCACTGAGTCCAGCATCATGAGCATCTATATTTAAGAAAAGGGAGAAAAAGTGATCTGGGAAACTTGTGGTTCATTAGTTTTAATCTCAGTTGCATGCATGGTCTTACAACAAATGTTTAAAGAATGTAATTAAAGATGTGGAGATAAATGGTAACTGGGATAAAATATAATGTGGTTATACAATAGTAAACTGTGCAAATTTGATCTCTTTTGTCCCCTCTGTATCCCTAATCCTTACATGAGATGCTTTACTCTCGTAACTGAAAAAAACTTAGAAAACAACTAACAGTCCAACAGTACCTTAGGGTATGTCTATACTACAGCACTAATTCGAACTAAGCTAATTCGACTTATCTAGCATCTAGAACTAAAAACTAGTTTGAATTAGCATTTTGCTAATTTGAACTAGCATGTCCACATTGAGTGGTCCCTGAACCGAGGTTAAGGATGGCTGGAAGCAGTGCTGGCAGGGCATCAGATTAGGACTTAGAGCGTGGAGCTGCTGTCTCAGGCTAGCTGAGGGCTGTGCTTAAAGGGACCTGACCCCCACCCTGGACAGACAGTTCTCGGGGTTCCCCGCTTACAAAGCAATCCTGGCTTGGAGTGCCCTGAGTGCCCACACTTGGTACATCACAGCACTCGGCCATCAGCCCGGCTGCACTTGCCGCTGGCTGCCATCCAGGGGGGGTCAATAGGGGGGCTGCAGGAGAGCTTCCACCCCGAGCACCCCACAGAGCCACCCCAATCCTCCCCATTGGGGGCTCATACCCCATTCCTCCCTCACCTCCTTCCACTTACCCCTCCCTAGACCCTCTTCCTGATGTACAAAATAAAGGACACGTGTTTTCAAAAATAGAAACTCTCTTTATTGAACAAAACTTGGGGAGAATGGGAAAAGGAGGTGGGAGAGGGGAAGAAAGAAGGTGGGAAAGGGGAGGGCAACTAAAATGATCAGGGGTTTGGAACAGGTCCCATATGAAGAGAGGCTAAAGAGACTGGGACTTTTCAGCTTAGAAAAGAGGAGACTGAGGGGGGGATATGATAGAGGTCTATAAAAGAACAAGTGGTGTGGAGAGGGTGCATAAAGAAAAGTTCTTCATTAGTTCCCATAATAGAAGGACTAGAGGACACCAAATGAAATGAATGGGTAGCAGGCTTCAAACTAATAACAGAAAGTTGTTCTTCACAAAGCAAAGAGTCAACCTGTGGAACTCCTTGCTGCAGGAGGCTGTGAAGGCTAGAACTAGAACAGAGTTTAAAGAGAAGTTAGATAAAGTCATGGAGGTTGGGTCCATGGAGTGGTATTAGCCAGGGGGTAGAAATGGTGTCCCTGGCCTTTGTTTGTGGAAGGCTGGAGATGGATGGCACGAGACAAATGGCTTGGTCATTGTCTTCGGTCCATCCCCTCCAGGGTACCTAGTGTTGGCCGCTGTCGGCAGACAGGTTACTGGGCTAGATGGACCTTTGGTCTGACCCAGTACGGCCGTTCTAAGCCCAGGGCTTAGGGTCGGGGGTCTCACTGGACCACCCTGATTTTCATGCAAACCTGCTCCTGGGTGGCCAGGCTGGCAGCTCTCCTGCCCTAGACGGCCACTTCCCTGTGCCTAGTGCGGAGGTCATGGATGAGGTCCACGATCTCCGCACTAGACCAGGCGGGCGCCTGCCTCTTGCAGACCTGGGCAGGCTCCCGGGAGCCGCCAGCCTGGTCCCGGGAAGAGGCGGAGTGCTGGGTGGCAGCGGGTGGCTGGTTCGTGCTGTGCCAGGTGCAGGGTCTGCTGGCTTGGTGCTGGCAGGCTTGCACCTGGCACGGGCACCGTAGCCAGACCGTGCCCCTTTAAGTGCTCCAGGGCCGGGAGGGAGGCAGAAGAGTTTCCCTGGTGTTGGCCAGAGTGGCCACCAGGGCAAGCTGGGAAGGGCTAGCCTTCCACTAGTTCGAATTAAGTTGCTACACAGCCCTTAATTCGAACTACTTAATTCGAACTAGGCATTAGTCCTCGTAGAATAAGGTTTACCTAGTTCAAATTAAGTGCTCCGCTAGTTTGAATTAAGTTCGAACTAACGGTTTGCCTGTGTAGCGCCTATCAAAGTTAATTCGAACTAACGTCTGTTAGTTCGAATTAACTTTGTAGTGTAGACATACCCTTAGAGACTAACCAAAAAAAGTAGATGGTATCATGAATTTTTGTGGGTACAACCCACTTTTTCAGATGAGTGGAGTTAAGAGGTCCAGGTTGCAAAACTTATAAAGTTGCTCAGAGAGCCCTATCCTTTATAATCCTAACTATAGACTAAGGAAGCCCTACCCACAGTGTTTTTAACCATAGGCTGGGCAGCACTACACCATGTAATGCTAACCTTAATCCTATTCTAAAGTTTGCTTGGAAAATCCTTGCATCGGTTGCCTAGGCCAGGGAGCCCAACTCTCTCTATCCCTAGCCTGGGAAGTCCTACTATCCATTTCCTTATCTGTAACCTAGGGGCTATGTCTAGACTGGCATGATTTTCCGCAGATGCTTTTAACGGAAAAGTTTTTCCGTTAAAAGCATTTGCAGAAAAGAGCATCTAGATTAGCACGGACGCTTTTCCGCAAAAGCACTTTTTGCGGAAAAGCGTCCGTGCCAATCTAGACGTGGTTTTGCGCAAGAAAGCCCTGATCGCCATTTTCGCCATCGTGGCTTTTTTGCGCAAAACAGTTTTTAGCTGTCTACACTGGCCCTCTTGTGCAAAAACATTTCCAGAAAAGGGCTTTTGCCCAAACGGGAACGTCAAAGCATTTGCGCAAGAAACACTGATTTCGGACAGTAGAACGTCAGTGCTTTTGCGCAAAATCAAGCGGCCAGTGTAGACAACTAGCAAGTTTTTGCACAAAAGCGACTGCTGTTGCTAATGAGGGCCCAGTTGGGGGCTATATAAAGAAGGGCTCCTGTGGGGAGAGGAGAACTTACTGCTGCTCTGGATAGAGAGCAGGAGGGACCTGGCTGCCAGGGAAGCAGAGCAGAGCTGGGGAAGGAAGGAAGGCAGGGCTGGGGAAGCTCTGGCAAGCTAGTTCCCAGACTGCAGAGCCTGAAGCAAGACCTGAGGTTACCAGGACTGCAGAGGGGCAGCCATGGTAGGCAAAGGCAGCAGGTCCACACACTTTTGCCAGTGATGATCGGCCCGTACAGACTGCAGTTTGCCCCGAGTCAGGGGCTAGATGAAGACTGGCAATGGGTCACTGAGGCAAAAGGGATACAAGGGAACTGGGTGTTCCCTCGGAGGAGAACTGGGTGCCCCTTGGGAGGGGAGGACCCTGGAGTGCAAAGCTGGATAAACACCTACCCCCAGAAGGGGGCTCAGAGAGACTGGAGTGGGAACTGCCAGAGGGGCAGTGTCCTGAAGAGGACGCTGTGGTCAAAGAATGACACAGGTCTGCACTAGAGAGGGAAGCAAGAACACAGGGAGACACCAGCTAGAGGGAGGCATCCAGTGAGTCATCAAACTAATTTCCAGGGCTACTGGCTGGAGGTACCATGGTGGTGAGTCTACCCCGTGACACCACCCTTACGTGAATAGCAATGTTGGCACAAGAAAAAATTGATATAAACTTGCTACCAATGTTAGACTTGAAATGAGACAAAGGTTTCTGACCAACAGAGGAGTGAAGTTCTGCAAAGCCTTCCCAGGGGAGTAGTGAGCAAAAAAACTTGCCTTATTTTAAGATGCAACTTGATAAGTTAATGGAGGGGACAGTTTGATGCAATTGCCTACAATGGCATATAACTCATCAACAAATGCTTAGAGCAAGGCTACTCAACTTTGGAAGTCCCAGGGGCCACAATGATACTCACACCACATGCCAGAGGCCTCAACTTAAGTGTGGTTGCACATACATGCAAAAATATATGTGGATTGCTTCTTTTCACACTGACAGGCATGAATACAAAGATTAAGGCAAGACTACACAATATGCAAGCCCCATTTAAGTCAGTTCTGCTGATATTAATAAAATGCAATATTTACCCGATTTCCGCCCAGGCGACAGCACTTTTTATGAGCAATGACAGTCCAGGAATTTAACTACTAAAATACATATAAACAGAAGACCATTATATTGACTACTTTTTCCTTCTGGCTCTCACCCGCAGGCCGCGTGTTGAGCCCTGCGTAAACCCAAATTGCACTGCGGGCCGCAAACAAACAGGCCGTGGGCCACGAGTTGAGTAGCCCTGTTTTAGAGAGTATGTCCAATGGCTGGAGATGCCAGAGTAATTGGGGGAGAACTCTGAGTTATTTCACAATTCTTACTGCAGTCTGCCTGGTGGGTCTTGCCCATTGCTGTATTTGGGGTCAGGAAGGAATTGACCCCAGATCAGATTGGCAGAGACAGTGGGGCTTTTTAGGGGGTGGTGTTTGTTTTTGAAGGGTTGCCTCTTTGTGGCTTGGGGCACAGGTCACTTGCTGGTCTAAACTAGAATAAATGGTGAATTCTTTGTGACTTGAAAGTTTTAAATGAAGACAAAGAAAATGCAGCAGATCTAATCAAGCTGGAGGGTTAGGCCTACAGTAGTTAGGGCCAGAAATTATAGACCTATTGCAGTAGTGGGTGGGTGAGGTTCTGTGACCTGAGGTGTAAAAATGGCCAGATGGATCTTGATGGTCCCTTTTTGTTCTTAAAGTCTATGGGTATGTCCAGACTACAGGGTTTTTTTTAAAAAAAGTGGTCTTTTTTCGAAAAAACTTTCCCTACATCTAGACTGCCACTGTGTTCCTTCAAAATTAAATCGAAAGAACGCAGCGCTTTTTTTGACCACGGTAAACCTCATTTTCTGAGGAAGAACGCCTTTTTTCGAAAGTGCTCTTTTGAAAAAAATCGTTCTTCAATGCAAACAGGGCTTTTTCAAAAGAAAGCATCCAGACTGCCTTTTTCCAAAAAAAGTGGTTGCAGTTTAGACGCTCTCTTTAGAAAGAGGCTTTTTCGAAAAATTCTTTTGAAAAAGCCTCTTTTGAAAGAGGCTTGTAGTCTAGACATAGCCTATAAGCGTATGCTTAATAGACACTTAGATATGAGCTCATAATTTCTCCTCATTCCTTCTCCATGCCGCAAGCTTAAGGAAATGTCCTTGAATTTTTGTTAAAGCTATATATCAATGGAAGATACTTTCTGGTTTGTTTTTTAATTCTGGTAAGTTATAGGAGGGGAATTATTGGATTATTTCAATGCACATTTTTATCGTTAAAAATTATTTCAGTTTAGAAAAACAGAAAGATGACTTTATCCCAAACTTTCTTATTATAAAAGACTATTTTGAGGAAAGATAACTAAACTGTAATGAAAGTAGCTCATATTCAGATATCACAGATACTACATGGGGAAAAAAATAATGGAAATTATCCCTAAAATGCACTCAGCCAAGTCAGTAGATTTAAAAGTGCATCATTGTGCCAGGAGTGGCTGATTTGAAAGACTTCATTATTGAGCAGTTAATGCTCGACAACAACAGATACTGGCAAAATGAAAGTGTATTTGCTTCTAAAGAATGCATCCTAGAAGGCTTCTGTAAATGACTTCTGTTCCCAAATTGTCATTTCAGAAGTTAAAAAAAATAAATGAAATAAAATCAAACCCAGACCATAACCTGGATTCTGAAAAAGGACTCCATTGTAGATTAAAATGAGTAAATTTTTAATAAATGTTTATATTGGTAATTTTAACCATTACCTGGTAGGTTACATGTGTAAACCAAGGGTGCAGTGATTCTACTGATCTACTGCCTTCAGGCCCACCAACATGGGAGGCAAAGATGACAATTGCCCGAGGCCCTAGGCAATTTAAAATGGTCTGGGGGCAGTCAATAACAGCAGGCCTAAGGCAGGCTGCCTCTCCCCCTTCCTTACTGAATGCCACTCCCAGAAGTGGCTGGTGGCAAGGCATGATCCTATGTCCCTAGGAGGGTCTCTGTATACTCCAACCACCCCAAGTTCTGACTCGGCAACTCCCATTGGTCAGGAATTGTGGCCAATGGGAGCTGCAGTGTTGGTGCCTGCAGGCAGTGGTGTGGAGAGACCCTCTAGCCTCCCTACTTGGGAGCTACTGCCAGAGGAGTGTGCCTGTCACTTTTGGGAGCTGCCTGAGGTGAGCGCTAACCCCCCCCCACACACACTGCCTCTTGCACCCCAGCTCCTGTCCCAGCCTAGAGCCCACTTCCAAACTACCTCCCACACACTGCACCCTGCATCTCCTCTTACACCCAAACTCCTATAGTCCATACCCTCTCCACATCCCAACATTCTCTCCCAGCCTAGTGATCATGAGTAGAGGTGTGGGGGAGCATGTGATGGAGGGAGGGGGGAATGGAGTGATCAGGGGGGTAGCCTCAGAGAAGGGGCAAGGCAGAGAGTGGGGTATGGGTCTTTGGATTTCCATAGTTAGATGGTTGGCAACCCTACCAGGCAGGTATATGGAAATCTTGGCCATGCCAAAAAGTTCAGCTAGCAGCACAGCCAGCAGCTCACTGGTACAGCACTACCCAACAGTCCGGAAGGCCATGTCCACAGCTTTGTCATACATGAGGGCCCATTGACTGTTCTGCCTCAAGGCCCGGAATTGGTGTCAGCAGGCCTGGCTGCCTCAAAATGGACTGATCATTTGACATTTCTTTTTGGCCAAGATTCTAGACAAAAGTTGGGTGGAGACATTTTCCAAGTGTCTCTACAAAAGTATGAAAGACAAATCACAGTGCAGAGACTCATGTGGTTGGAGCATATAGTTTAGAAAAAGGAAGCACCAGTTCTAAAACACCTTAGGTGAAACTGCCCATGTATGTGCAATGGTTGGTCCATTCTTGCAACTACAATGTTTACATGCACAAATCTGATAAATGTGTAAGCAGGTGGTTTGTTAAGCACTTACATTAATTATACATGCTGTTACATAACTTTCATGCAGAGTCATGACAGTGTGCACGTAGTTGAAAGAATGTATGCTCCGCCCTCCTGTAATCTAATTTAAAATAGAGGACATAAAAGTCTAAATCAGGATATTGAATTGTAGTCTATATTTGTTTGAGGTTGTAAGAGACAGATCTTCATAATAAGTTATCTGTAAATGAATATCCATTGGAGCCATTGAAAGTGGATGCCTACAGTGTATGATACGGTTCTTAGCAGTAAAATACTCCTAAAAGAAGACTATTTGTTGCAACCAATCATCATCTTAGTTTTGCCATCTCAAAAGATTTCTCTTTTGTTTCCTAAGGAACTCGGGCAGGAGGGAAGGGAGACTGAACCTTGAAAAAACCATATTCAACCACTCTTGCTTTGTTTTGGCTTTGAATTTGCTCAAGTTTTAGAAATGATCCTGAACATCTGTCTCCTTAGTTGAACAGGGAATGCAAGTTTTATTCCCATGACTTTTTTTTTTTTTAAGAAAAATGCATGCATTGTAGTCAGTCATACGGTGGGAGTCCACTGTAGCAGCCGGCAGGAACCAAATTTTGCATTATGCTTCTTTTGATATATGGGTGGTGTGTGTGTGGTTATACTAGTAACTAACTTTTTCCCAAAGGAGCCTAAATCTCATTCAGGAAAAGTGCAGTGGAATACCACATCAGTTTAGCAGCACAATACAAATGCACATGGCATTTTCAAGTGAACTTTACAATTTATCCACTGAAAATTAGGCGCACACACTAGGGAAAACATTCCTGATCATTGGAAAAATTCCTCTGATCTTTAGTGGCCTCTAGTGATCAGGAATTTGCCTTCTGACTTATCAGTTTGTTTACCTCTTATCCAGATTGATGCGTAAGTGTTCCCTTCCATTACTATACAGCACATGCAGTTCTCCCAAGCTATTGGCTAGATTCTGAGCCTTCTGAAGATTTAAAGCCACTCATTCAATTGTAATAAGTCCTCCACCAGAACCCCATTGCACATGCAGGATTGCCAACATATGAAGTCTGATACATCTTAACTTTTGAGTGCTTGACTTCGCGACTCTATCACTTTTGTTAATTTTGTTAATTTTGTGTGTCATTACTGATAAGGTTTAGTTTAGTTCAAGATATTTGTATGTATTAATTGCCTCACTTATTCCAATACGTTCTTTATTATTAAATTGAGGAAGGCAGTCCAAGGTAATCACCCATCTCAAGGAAAAGGAGCTTGCAAGATATCAGCAGTTAGGCAGAAACTTTGTATACAGAAACTTTGTGTCCAGAGATACCTGGACTTTTCTGACCAAAATAGCCCTCTATTTAAAACCAACTTTGTATTTTTAATTGCACAATGATGCAAAGAGAAGCTGTACCATAAATATGTGCCAAATGTGTTCATAAGACTCCAGAGTTAGGTTTTGTGAATTACAGTGCTTCTCTACAGTTCTTAGCACTTCCATAGTGATAGAAATGTAGCCGTGTTAGTCTGGGGTAGTTGAAGCAAAATGCAGGACAATGTAGCACTTTAAAGACTAACAAGATGGTTTATTAGATGATGAGCTTTCGTGGGCCAGACCCACTTCCTCAGATCAAATAGTGGAAGAAAGTAGTCACAACCATATATACCAAAGGATACAATTTAAAAAAATGAACAAATATGAAAAGGACAAATCACATTGCAGAACAGAAGGAGGATGCGGGGGGGTGGGAAGGGGGAGGAAGGAAGGTAAGTGTCTGTGAATTGTTGATATTAAAGGTAGGGAGAGTGGGATGTTTGTGAGTTAATGGTATTACAGGTGATAATTGGGGAAACTGTCTTGATAATGGGTGAGAAAGTTCAAAGACTTGTTAAGTCCTTGTCGGTAAGTGTCGAATTTTAACATGAATGACAGTTCAGAGGATTCCCTTTCAAGTGCAGATGTAAAAGGTCTTTGTAGCAGAATGCAGGTGGCTAAGTCATTTAGAGAGTGTCCTTTCTGGTTAAAGTGGCAAGAAACTGTTTTCTCTTTGTGATCTTGTCTAATATCTGTTTTGTGGGCATTAATCCTTTGGCGAAGTGTCTGAGATGTTTGTCCAATGTACATAGCAGACGGACACTTTCGGCACATGATAGCGTAGATTATATTTCTGGATGCGCAGGAATATGTGTTCTTGATCTTATAACTCACTTGGTTAGGTCCAATAATGGTATCAGCAGAATGAATATGTGGACAAAGCTGGCAACGGGGTTTGTTGCAAGGGAAGGTACCAGGGTTGGTATTAGTGTGGTATGTCCTGTGGTGGTTGGTAAGAATCATCTTGAGGTTAGGTGGTTGTCTATAGGAGACTATGGGTCTGTCTCCCAGAGCCTCTTTGAGTATGGTATCCTGTTCCAATATAGTCTGTAGTTTCTTGATAATGTGTTGGACAGGTTTAAGTTGGGGGTTGTAGGTGATGACAAGTGGTGTTCTATTGTTGGTTTTCTTGGGTCTGTCTTGAAGTAGATGGTTTCTAGGTATTCGTCTGGCTCTTTCAATTTGCTTTTTTGTTTCTCTGGGTGGGTAGTTGAGATTTATAAATGCTTGGTAGAGATCCTGAAGCTTCTGGTCTCTGTCAGTGGGGTTAGAGCAGATGCGGTTGTATCGAAGGGCTTGGCTATAGACGATGGATCGTGTGGTGTGTTCTGGATGGGAGCTGGATGCATGTAGGTAACTGTATGAGTCAGTGGGTTTTCTGTAGAGAGTGGTGTCTAATTTTCCATTGTTGATTTGTACGGTGGTGTCCAGGAAGTGGATCTCTCGTGTAGAATGGTCCAGGCTGAGGTTGATGGTGGGGTGTAGGTTGTTGAAATCTCTGTGGAATATCTCCAGTGTTTCTTGGCCATGTGTCCAGATCATAAAGATGTCATCGATGTACCGTAGGTAGAGGAGGGGTGAAAGGGGACGGGAGTTGAGGAAACGTTGTTCTAGGTCAGCCATAAAGATGTTAGCATACTGTGGGGCCATGCGTGTACCCATGGCTGTGCCGCTGATCTGGAGGTATAAGTTGTTCTCAAACCGGAAATAATTGTGGGTGAGAACAAAGTTACATAGGTCTGCTATCAGGTTGGCAGTAGTGTCCTCTGGGATAGTGTTTCTAATTGCTTGTAATCCGTCTTCATGTGGGATGTTGGTATATAGAGCTTCTACATCCATGGTGGCAAGGATGGTATTATTGGGGAGGTTATCGATGTTTTGTAATTTCCTTAGGAAGTCAGTAGTGTCTCGGAGATAGCTGGGGGTATTGGTTACGAAGGGTTTGAGAAGAGTGTCTACATAGCTGGATAGACCAGTAGTGAGCGTGCCAATACCAGAGATGATGGGACGTCCGGGGTGCCCAGGTTTATGGATCTTGGGAAGTAGATAGAACAATCCTGGTCGGGGGTCAGAAGGTGATTCTGTGAGGATTTGTTCCCGAGTAGCTGTGGGGAGGCTTTTAAGGAGACAGTGTAGTTTCTTTTGGTAGTCCAAGGTGGGATCAGAGGGGAGAGGTTTGTAAAATGTGGTGTTCGAGAGTTGTCTGGTTGCCTCCTGGTTATAGTCGGCCTTATTCATAATGACCACAGCACCCCCTTTGTCAGCTGGTTTGATTACAATGTCCAGGTTGTTTTTGAGACTCTGGATGGCATGGTGTTCAGCGCGGCTAAGATTGTGTGTCGCTTGTTGTCGTTTGTGAATAATGTCAGTCTGTGCGTTGTTGCGGAAGCTGTGTATATAGAAATCCAGATTGTAATTCCGACCGTCAGGGGGAGTCCATATAGAATTATTTTTCCTTTGGTGTTGGTAGGGGGGATCTGGTAGGTCAGATTGATGTTCAGTGGTGGTTTGGAAATATTCTCGGAGACGGAGGCGGCGAAAAAAAGCCTCAAGGTCACCACAAAATTGTATCCAGTTTGTGGGGGACGTGGGGCAGAAAGAGAGACCCCGGGACAAGACAGACTCTTCTGCTGGATTGAGTTTGTAGCTGGAGAGGTTAACAATATTATCCGGTGGGTTGAGGCAGTTGCTGTTGTAGCCAGTGGTATGGAGCAGGTTAGAAAATTTATTGTCTTTTCTTTGTTGTAGGGAATAGAAGTGTGTATAGTAGATTTCTTGTCTGGTGGAACAAAAGTCTTGCAAGGTGTCAGTCGGTGTGGATGTTTGTCTTGAGATGAGACGATCTAAGTTAGAAATGTCATTCTTGATGGTTTTCTGTTTCTTGTATAAAATACTTATCAGGTGGTTTCTTAATTTCTTGGATAGTGTGAGGCAGAGTCTTTCACTGTAGTCAGTGAAGTATGTTGATCTTAGTGGATTGTTCACTTTCAGTCCTTTGGGTACGATGTCCATTTTCTTGCACTTGGATAGAAAGATGATGTCTGTCTGTATCTGTGCGAGTTTCTTCATATGGTTGATGGATTTCCATTCCAAACGGCTAAATGTAGTGCCTTGCATGTAGAATAGTGATAGAAATGTAGCCGTGTTAGTCTGGGGTAGTTGAAGCAAAATGCAGGACAATGTAGCACTTTAAAGACTAACAAGATGGTTTATTAGATGATGAGCTTTCGTGGGCCAGACCCACTTCCTCAGATCAAATAGTGGAAGAAAGTAGTCACAACCATATATACCAAAGGATACAATTTAAAAAAATGAACAAATATGAAAAGGACAAATCACATTGCAGAACAGAAGGAGGATGCGGGGGGGTGGGAAGGGGGAGGAAGGAAGGTAAGTGTCTGTGAATTGTTGATATTAAAGGTAGGGAGAGTGGGATGTTTGTGAGTTAATGGTATTACAGGTGATAATTGGGGAAACTGTCTTGATAATGGGTGAGAAAGTTCAAAGACTTGTTAAGTCCTTGTCGGTAAGTGTCGAATTTTAACATGAATGACAGTTCAGAGGATTCCCTTTCAAGTGCAGATGTAAAAGGTCTTTGTAGCAGAATGCAGGTGGCTAAGTCATTTAGAGAGTGTCCTTTCTGGTTAAAGTGGCAAGAAACTGTTTTCTCTTTGTGATCTTGTCTAATATCTGTTTTGTGGGCATTAATCCTTTGGCGAAGTGTCTGAGATGTTTGTCCAATGTACATAGCAGACGGACACTTTCGGCACATGATAGCGTAGATTATATTTCTGGATGCGCAGGAATATGTGTTCTTGATCTTATAACTCACTTGGTTAGGTCCAATAATGGTATCAGCAGAATGAATATGTGGACAAAGCTGGCAACGGGGTTTGTTGCAAGGGAAGGTACCAGGGTTGGTATTAGTGTGGTATGTCCTGTGGTGGTTGGTAAGAATCATCTTGAGGTTAGGTGGGATTGTTCTATCTACTTCCCAAGATCCATAAACCTGGGCACCCCGGACGTCCCATCATCTCTGGTATTGGCACGCTCACTACTGGTCTATCCAGCTATGTAGACACTCTTCTCAAACCCTTCGTAACCAATACCCCCAGCTATCTCCGAGACACTACTGACTTCCTAAGGAAATTACAAAACATCGATAACCTCCCCAATAATACCATCCTTGCCACCATGGATGTAGAAGCTCTATATACCAACATCCCACATGAAGACGGATTACAAGCAATTAGAAACACTATCCCAGAGGACACTACTGCCAACCTGATAGCAGACCTATGTAACTTTGTTCTCACCCACAATTATTTCCGGTTTGAGAACAACTTATACCTCCAGATCAGCGGCACAGCCATGGGTACACGCATGGCCCCACAGTATGCTAACATCTTTATGGCTGACCTAGAACAACGTTTCCTCAACTCCCGTCCCCTTTCACCCCTCCTCTACCTACGGTACATCGATGACATCTTTATGATCTGGACACATGGCCAAGAAACACTGGAGATATTCCACAGAGATTTCAACAACCTACACCCCACCATCAACCTCAGCCTGGACCATTCTACACGAGAGATCCACTTCCTGGACACCACCGTACAAATCAACAATGGAAAATTAGACACCACTCTCTACAGAAAACCCACTGACTCATACAGTTACCTACATGCATCCAGCTCCCATCCAGAACACACCACACGATCCATCGTCTATAGCCAAGCCCTTCGATACAACCGCATCTGCTCTAACCCCACTGACAGAGACCAGAAGCTTCAGGATCTCTACCAAGCATTTATAAATCTCAACTACCCACCCAGAGAAACAAAAAAGCAAATTGAAAGAGCCAGACGAATACCTAGAAACCATCTACTTCAAGACAGACCCAAGAAAACCAACAATAGAACACCACTTGTCATCACCTACAACCCCCAACTTAAACCTGTCCAACACATTATCAAGAAACTACAGACTATATTGGAACAGGATACCATACTCAAAGAGGCTCTGGGAGACAGACCCATAGTCTCCTATAGACAACCACCTAACCTCAAGATGATTCTTACCAACCACCACAGGACATACCACACTAATACCAACCCTGGTACCTTCCCTTGCAACAAACCCCGTTGCCAGCTTTGTCCACATATTCATTCTGCTGATACCATTATTGGACCTAACCAAGTGAGTTATAAGATCAAGAACACATATTCCTGCGCATCCAGAAATATAATCTACGCTATCATGTGCCGAAAGTGTCCGTCTGCTGTGTACATTGGACAAACATCTCAGACACTTCGCCAAAGGATTAATGCCCACAAAACAGATATTAGACAAGATCACAAAGAGAAAACAGTTTCTTGCCACTTTAACCAGAAAGGACACTCTCTAAATGACTTAGCCACCTGCATTCTGCTACAAAGACCTTTTACATCTGCACTTGAAAGGGAATCCTCTGAACTGTCATTCATGTTAAAATTCGACACTTACCGACAAGGACTTAACAAGTCTTTGAACTTTCTCACCCATTATCAAGACAGTTTCCCCAATTATCACCTGTAAT
This sequence comes from Pelodiscus sinensis, assembly GCF_049634645.1. Lineage (NCBI taxonomy): Eukaryota > Metazoa > Chordata > Testudines > Trionychidae > Pelodiscus > Pelodiscus sinensis. The sequence goes on from NC_134716.1 coordinate 96,289,801, forward strand.
ACCATTAACTCACAAACATCCCACTCTCCCTACCTTTAATATCAACAATTCACAGACACTTACCTTCCTTCCTCCCCCTTCCCACCCCCCCGCATCCTCCTTCTGTTCTGCAATGTGATTTGTCCTTTTCATATTTGTTCATTTTTTTAAATTGTATCCTTTGGTATATATGGTTGTGACTACTTTCTTCCACTATTTGATCTGAGGAAGTGGGTCTGGCCCACGAAAGCTCATCATCTAATAAACCATCTTGTTAGTCTTTAAAGTGCTACATTGTCCTGCATTTTGCTAGCACTTCCATAGTGTTCCTTTCATTACTCCATCCCAGCCTCCTATATTCTGACAATGACCAAGCCAGGATTGCTATGATTGCAGACTGCCCCATAAATAAATGAATCAGAAAGAGACTATGTGTTGTAGTCAGAAGTGTTGCTGGTTTCCAAAAGCCTGTGGAGAAGCTATTTCCAATTGTCTTCTCTGTAAGCATTAGTTGTATGGATCTGAAATTTGATACGGTCTCACCTTCTCTTGCAATTTGTATTAGGCTTCTATAAATCAGTGACAAGCAGGGATGTACACTAAAACACTATTCTATAGGAGTGGGCACAATGTTAAAATATTTTCTATGCCAAATTGCAGAAAGACTGTTGGGGATAGCAGGATAGGAGTTCATTTTTACCCATTGACTGTTGCTCTAAAACTCAGGGATACTCTACACAATCTAGTCTGTTTTCCATCTCCTTCTTCTTCACACAACTCTTTTACCTGGAGGGGCTAGTGAGAAGGATCATGCATGTGTTCATGGTCTTTCAGCTCTGTCACTTACAAGGATGGAAAAGAAAACCATATTGTCAGAGAATCCTTCCTATTGTTTGTACAGTGATGCAAAGCTAGAAATGACTAGATTCTCAACAGGTATGAAGTGATGTTGATCCAATAAAGTCAATAGAGTTGCATCAATTTACAACAGTTAAGAATCTTTCCCTCATTTTTTCTCTAGATCGTTCCAAACAATATTAAGTCAAATATAAAACAGCAATGTGAACATTTGTGTTATAAGATAAAATGGACAGCATTTTTTTTGCAGTCTCTTAACACTGTAGAATCATTGTGATGTTTTAATTCACCAACAAGTTTGGAGTTATTCACAATATCCGTTAAGAAACTGAATTTATTTTAAAATGATTTTGTTTCAAAACCCTGTGCTGTTTTTAAATCAATGGCAGGATCTAGTCTATTTCTAGACATTTCTCTCATTAGTTTCTCAGCAACAATATCTAACTGTATTAACACAGCTGTCAGAAGGAGGCTACACTATAAAATGTAGCCTTTGTCAAGAGGGAAGAAAAGAAAATTTTATTAGTGTGCTGACCAGGGCATTTCCACAAGTTGTCTGCTTCTCTGGTTTATATCATTGCTCACATGTGAGTCCTGTCGCTATTAATATATATTTCTTTTCATTAGTCATTTTAAATGTCTCTAATACAACAATCTGAAATAATTATGGAAACATATTAACTTAGAAGAGCATAAAAAGACCTTATTAAATTGTGTTCCTTTCCAAACAGATATAGTATTGCAAGGGTAGAGAGAGCACTGATTAAAAATCCAAATCTCTTTTCATCCATCTGCACAAATGCATGAAAGCCTTTTTTGTTAGTTATAGATAGAGACAGGCTCAAAATAAAACTCCAAATCCAAACATCCTCTAATTTTGGAAAGGTTAAAATCTGGATCCAGAGATAAAGCTTGCAGCTAAACCCTATAATTGTTATCGCTGTTTTAATGTTGTTCTGTGTGTGTGTGTTTTTTTTTTTTTTTTTAACTGGTCAGTCTGCAGCTAACCATGCCTCTAGTGTTCATCTATTTTGCATCTTGCGTGTGCTACATGAGACATGTGTAGCCAGTCCAATCCAGACAACAGAATACACATTCTCAGAAGGCTTAAGCCCTAGAAGACATCATTGTTAGCCAACTACACACTACACCAACCCCATTAGGGGAAGGTTCATTCTTTGCACAAAGTGGGAAATAAAACTCACTCAGTGTTCAGTGAGAAGAGTAGAGAGGTTCTGGGATGGGACAGTCTTATAAATGAGCCCCTGGTCTCATTCAAGATTCCCTACTACTATTTTTATCTCCTGTATCATGACTGCTATGACCTTCTTGATTGTAGCAACCAACTCGTATAGCTGTAGCAGGAAGGAGACAGAAGAACTAAGGGTTTATACTGGGAGATCAACACTGTGGCAATTGATCTCCCAGGGTTTGATTTAGCCGATCCTCAAATCTGTAAAGTTGAGATGGCTATGATTTAGTTAATAGAAAACATAAAATTATTTTCATATTGTACTATGATTTTTTGAGATGTGTATTGTCCCCATGCTTATTAGTCTCAAAACAATAAACCAGATTTCTCAACAAGTCTGGTCCTTGAAAGATGGTAAATATTCTTGCTCTGATTCTGCCTTGGTTTAAGGCACTAGCGACTCTCAGGACTATGGACTGTGTTCATCAATATTTTAATTACTTGAGCACCTTTTAATTATAGTCCACTAGCTTCTGTGTGAGTGGGTATTGTCACTATGTATTCATCAACAGGAGTTAAGGAGATTATTTGTGGCTGTATACTGCCTGGTAGGAAAAGCCTGAATAACCCACATGCCATTCCTGACAATGTGTGTCAGAAAACCTCCATTTTTTCTGGAAAAACAGGAAGTGGGTCATAAGAACGGCTGTACTGGGTCAGAACAAAGGTCCATTTATTTATTCCATTTATTCCTTTGTTTCCTGTCTTTTAACCAGTTCTCAATCCAAGAAAGGACCTTCCCTCTTATCCCATGGCCATGTAATTTACACAAGAGCCTTTGGTGAGGGACCTTGTCAAAGGCTTTCTGAAAATCCAAGTATACTATATGTACTGGATCCCCCTTGTCCGCATGTTTGTTAACCCTTTCAAAGAACTCTAATAGATTAGTAAGACAGGATTTCCCTTTACAGAAACCATGTTGTCTTTTGTCCAACAAATTATGTTCTTCCACATGCCTCACAATTTTATTCTTTACTATTGTTTCGACTAATTTGCCCGGTACTGAAGTTAGACTTACCGGTCTGTAACTGTTGATTGTAATGGGCAAGATTTGCACCCTGGCATACCCAGTGAAGTCAATGGAACTGTCTCAGAATAAGGGAGCAGAAATTAACATTATTTTTTTAACTTTATTATTGTATATTCTTAATTGTTGGAATAAGTTTAACTAGTGGAATTTGATGTTTGGCAAAACCAGTTACAGTGATGGGGAAAACTCATGACACATTTCAGTCAAAACAGGATAGACAGCACCTACCTCAAGGAGCCTCGAAAGTTGTTTACCCAATTTGTTAAACTGGTAAGCTATTTGTACATATCAACAATTTCTGTTGACAGAAAGTGGCTTGGTTCTGGCATTTTTCCTCAGCATAAATACAGAGTGGTATGGACAGAGAATAGCACTTTAGCTTCTCCCAGCATTTTGTGGCAACCGGGAAAGAAAATTGGGCTGTTATCATGGCAAAGCTGGTGAAATACTTTACAATAGTCATCTTTTTTTTTTTTTTTTTTTTAAGTGGAATCAGAAAATGACTGAGAAAGTTACTTGTGAGTGGTTCACAGCTCCTCCAAAGTTACAAAATAGAGATTAATATTGCCAAAGATTACAACAACTTAACATCTGAATGGTATGTCACTTTGAATAGATTAAAGTAGGCTAAATTTGATTTAGAAAGTACACCTGTCCTTATGTGACAGCCCACTAAGGAGAAGGGTAGTTAATGTTTTATGGAAGGGGTTTTTTTCCTATTAATGTTTGATTTACATTATTTCTTTTCTGATGTGTGTGTGCAGGCTTTTGCTTTTTTCTTTATTAAAAAAAGGAAATGAAATGCAAAAATCTATGCAAATGCACTATGAAGGCCACACAGTTAAAAGTAGCATGAAGAATTGAAACACCAGGGTTCACGTGGCAAGGCCTCTAGTGATCTCTTCCTGATCAAATGTCCTGCGCATCTACTTCGTCCTCCTCTTTCTTTACCACTCTGCCTTTTTCCCCACTTTCATTCATACTCTTATTTACTTTGAGACTACCCATATGTTTGCAGCCCATAAAACTGATTTTAAAAATTAATTGTCCATTTTTTTCCTGATTATTATAAGAGCAAAACAAAACAGGACCGACTGAACATGATTTCTCCACCCTCTACATTATTCATAAGGAATACTGCCTAAGAAGAAGTATTAGTCACTGTCTGTTACAAATTCTTTTCCTATCTGAATAGAATTTTTAAACTCTGCTGCTGCTCCTAGAATGTTACCTTTTTAATGTCATTTAGACAACTGTCAGTTCTAATTATTGCACTTGTAGACAAGGATTTAATTAACTTAATCAGTGTGCCCTACAGCTGACAGGTATGCTTTTTTGTCACAGTTCATTCATAACATGTAATCTGCCTTGAATAGGAGCTCTTTTTCAGCTGCTCTGGCAGCTATGCTTCTCCTTAGGCCATCAAATCAGTGTGACCTTGCAATTCAAAATGAAGAGTGATGATTAGAGAGTGTGTCAAAAAGTCAATCTTCTCTGACCTAATTTTCGGCTATAACATGATGGATAACTGCCAAAGAAGAAGCTTGTGTTTTCAAATACCCTTGGTTAACGGGGTCACTGCTAGGAGTAGCACTATTTTAGTACCATTTTAAGAGCTGATTCTGTGAGTGCAAAATAATGTACAGTGCCTTCAATCTAAACAATTTCTAGAAAGCACATTTTGAGATCTGGGAAAATAGTCCAAAGTCTTGCCAGAGCCGTGATTGTTGCCCACTCTTAATAGCAGATTTCTACCAGTTTTCTACCTGGTAGACCAAATTTCCATGCAATTGTTATGATCTCAATGAGGAAGAAAACTGACCTTAAACTAGTATCCCTGCCTCTCCTCAGGTTGGCTTTGCTGCATTGTAGACTGGGAAGTGCTGAGCAATTCTTGTTCGCTCAGTCTGAACTCCATGTAAAATGGACTAAAAACAATTTAGCAGATTATTAATTACATGTTCTGATGAATCCGTATGAATAACACAGCTGATCTAAAATTACCTATAAAGCAAAATATAATACATGCAGATGCAATAAAATCGTTCTTTTAATGCTTAATATTTTTATACTTCTGGAGTTTATTGTTCCAGTAATTTCTTTGGAAGAATTTCAATGAAGTGAGCATGATTAGTTAGCAGATTTCTCTTAGCACTTGCTCATCTTTAACAGTTGAATTTATTCCCAATATGGTTATAAGCAACAAAATTATTTTATAATCTAATTGATACTTTTCGGTAAAAGATTAATTGAAATGCTAGTATATAGATCTCTCTCTCTGGGTATGTCTACATTACAGCGCTAATTCAAACTAACGGATCCAAACTAAAAAACTAGTTCGAATTAGCGTTTTGCTAATTTTAACTAGCATGTCCACATTAAGTGGACCCTGAACCAGGGTTAAGGATGGCCGGAAGCAGTGCCGGCAGGGCATCAGATAAGGACTTTGCCGGCAGGGCATCAGATAAGGACTTAGAGCGTGGAGCTGCTGCCTCAGGCTAGCCGAGGTCTGTGCTTAAAGGGACCCGACCCCCACCCCGGACAGACAGTTCTCAGGGGTGCCCCACTTGCAAAGCAGTCCTGGCTTGGAGTGCCCTGAGTGCCCACACTGGGCACATCACAGCACTCGGCCATCAGACCGGCTGCACTTGCCGCTGGCTGCCATCTGGGGAGAGGGGGCAATTGGGTGGCTGCAGGAGAGCTTCCACCCCCAGAAGCCCGCAGAGCCAGCCCAGTCCTCCCCATCGGGGGCTCGTACCCCATTCCTCCCTCACCTCCTTCCACTTACCCTTCCCTAGCCCTCCTTCCTGATGTACAAAATAAAGAAAACGTGTGGTCAAAAATAGAATCTCTCTTTATTGAACAAAACTCTGGGAGACTGGGAAAAGGAGGTGGGAGAGGGAAAGAGAGAGGGTTGGAGAGGGGAGGGCAACTACAATGATCAGAGGTTTGGAAGAGGTCCCATATGAAGAGAGGCAAAAGAGACTGGGACTTTTCAGTTTAGAAAAGAGGAGACTGCGGGGGTCTATAAAAGCATGAGTGGATTGGAGAGGGTGCATCAAGAAAAGTTCTTCATTAGTTCCCATAATAGAAGGACTAGAGGACACCAAAGGAAAGGAATGGGTAGCAGGCTTCAAACTAGTAACAGAAAGTTGTTCTTCACAAAGCAAAGAGTCAACCTGTGGAACTCCTTGCTGCAGGAGGCTGTGAAGGCTACAACTAGAACAGAGTTTAAAGAGAAGTGAGATAAAGTCATGGAGGTTGGGTCCATGGAGTGGTATTAGCCAGGGGGTAGGAGTGGTGTCGCTGCCCAAAGTTTGTGCAAGGCTGGAGAGGGATGGCACGAGACAAATGGCTTGGTCACTGTCTTTGGTCCATCCCATCCAGGGTTCGTAGGGTTGGCCGCTGTCGGCAGACAGGCTACTGGGCTAGATGGACCTTTGGTCTGACCCAGTACGGCCATTGTAAGCTCCGGGCTCAGAGACGGGGGTCTCACTGGACCACCTTGATTTTCATGCACACCTGCTCCTGGGTGGCCAGGCTGGCAGCTCTCCTGCCCTAGACGGCCACTTTCCTGTGCCTAGTGCGGAGGTCGTGGACGAGGTCCACGATGTCCACACTAGACCAGGCGGGTGCCCGCCTCTTGCGGTCCCGGGCAAGTTCCCCGGAGCCGCCAGCCTGGTCCCGGGAAGAGGGGGAGGGCTGGGGGGCATCGGGTGGGTGGCTCGATCCGTGCCAGGTGCAGGGTCTGCTAGCTGGGTGCTGGCAGGCTTGCACCTGGCCCGGGCACCGTAGCTAGCCCGTGCCCCTTTAAGGAGTCTGGGGCCGGGAGGGGGGCAATAGAGTTTCCCTGGTGTTGGCCAGAGTGGTCACCAGGGAAATCTGGGGAGGGCTAGCCTCCCACTAGTTCGAATTAAGGGGCTACACAGCCCTTAATTCGAACTAGTAAGTTTGAACTAGGCTCATTCCTCGTGGAATGAGGTTTACCTAGTTCGAACTAAGCGCTCCGCTAGTTCGAATTAAGTTCGAACTAGCGGAGCGCTAGTGTAGCGCCTATCAAAGTTAATTCGAACTAACGTCCGTTAGTTCGAATTAACTTTGTAGTGTAGACATACCCTCTGAGACCTGTGTTAGTACATACACATGCTTTTGTAATTCCCTGGTCATATGTGCACCACTTAGTTCTAATGGTGGCAATATCAGATATTTACAGTTTGGCTGCAATTCCCCAGTGGATATAACTTACTAATGCTGCAGCTATGGGAGATTCTTCTTTACCTAAAGCGTAAAGGGGCATGCTTTTTACATCAGAAGGCCTTAGATTCTGTCCCAGCAGATGACCAAGCAACCACAGTTAGTTACAACTGTGGAATCTATGTGGCCTGGGAATTGACGTTGAGGGATCACTTTCCAGTCTTTCCTGCCTCTCCCTTTTTCAAGCACCAGTTTTTCTATTTTGTTTACATTTTATAACATTTGTAAATTACAGTTCAGATTACAGTGTGGTAGGTTTTATACGCTGTTAGTGCAAAGCACCAGCAACAAATAATGAGGTTATGTAGTCTTGACTATTTAAATCTGGAACTCCTCCTCTTCATCCCTGAGCAAACATTCCAATTTGAGCCCACCCATAGAGATCAAAATCCGTATTGGTATAAAATTATAAATGCAGATACAAATTCCATGCATTTAGAAACAGCCTTTAGAAAATGAAGCCTTTAATTCACACACAGCTTCAGAAGGTGGTGCACTCAGAGAACAGATAGCAAGATCATTCCTCATCATAGAGATCTGAAGGGCAGGATCTGTCTTCTCCCAGAGGATTGAAGTCCTCTTTTTCTTCTAAAGTTCTCTACTCTTCCTCTCCTCTTCTCCTCAGGGTGTTCTAATTTTCTCACACTACCTCTCTCACTGAGGCTACATCTACACTGCACGTCAATTTCAAAATAAACTATTCTGGAATAAACTTAAAAAACAACAAATGGTCTGGTAGAACTTTAGAGACCAGGGGTGGGCAAAAGGGCTTCCACAGGCTGCATTCGGCCCACCAAAAGGGTTGATATGGCCCGCGGAAGCCCTGCTGCTCCCCCGCCCCCAGGCCAGTTAGTGTCTGGGGGCACGGGAAGTGCACCAAGTTTCCTCCACCCTGCCAGGAACACGTAGCACTTTGAAGTGCTGCACACTCCTGGCAGGCCTGGAAGAAACTTCACATGCTCTCCCGCCCCCAAGCCCTGATTGGCCTGGGGGTGGGGAAGCGTGCGAAGCCTCCTCCTGCCCTGCAAGGAGCGTGTGGCACTTCAAAGGGCTGCGCACTCCTCGCAGGGTGGGTGTAGGGCATAGGAAACTTTGCACACTCCTCCCGCCCCCCAGCCAATCAGGGCTTGGAGATGGGAGAACATGTGAAGTCTCCTCCCGTCATGCCAGGCGCGCACAGCACTTCAAAGTGCTATGTGCTCCTGGCAGCATGGAGGAAACTTCGTGGGCTTCCCCTGCCCCCAGACTCTAATTGGCCTGGGGATGGGGGAGCATGAGAAGCCTCTTTTCACCCTGCCAGGGGCATGGGTGTTTAGTGGGAAGGGGGGGAAAAGGGGCTCCCCTCCCCCCAGACCAATCATGGTCTGTGGGTGGGGAAGCTGGAAACATCCTGGCCCCGCCACTTCTATTTTAGGCCCCTCCCCTTCCAAGGTGGCCCAGGGCCACTTAAAAAATGTTTGAAGTCGCCCCCGGCCAAAAATTATTGACCACCCCTGTTATAGACTAACAAAACATGTAGATAATATCATGAGCTTTCATGGACACAACCCATTTCTTCAGATGAAGTGGACTGTGCTCATGAAAGCTCATGGACCACTACATGTTTTAGACTCATAGACTTTAAAGTCAGAAGGGACCATTATGATCATCTAGTCTGAGCCCCTGCACAGTGCAGGCCACAGAATTTCACCCACCCCTCCTAAAATAATCCTCTCACCTATATCTCAGATTTTGAAGCCTTCAAATACTTTGAAGACCCCAAGATGCAGAGAATCCTCTAGCTCTGATCTGTGCCCCATGCTACAGAGGAAGGCGAAAAACCTCCAGGGCCTCTGCCAGTCTACCCTGGAGGAAAATTCCTTCCCGACCCCAAATATGGTGATCAGCTAAACCCTGAGCATGTGGGCAAGACTCACTAGCCAGACACCCAGAAAGTTCTCTATAGTAACTCCTATCTTCCCTCCATTGACCTATTTCCCACTGATAATGAATGGTCAATTAGTTACCAAGATCATGTTATCTCATCAAACCATCCCCTTCATAAACCCATCTAGTTTAATCTTAAAACCAGATAGATCTTTTGCCCCCACTACTTCCCTTGGAAGGCCATTCCAGAACCTCACTCCTCTAATGGTTAGAAACCTTCGTCTAATCTCAAATCTAGACTTCCTACTAGCCAGCTTATATCCATTTGTTCTTGTGTCCACATTGGTATTAAGCGTAAATAATTCCTCTCCCTCCCTGGTATTTATCCCTCAAATATATTTAAAGAGTGCAATCATGTCCCCCCTCAGCCTTCTTTTGGTTAAGGTAAACAAGCCAAGCTCCCTGAGTCTCCTTTCATAAGACAGGTTTTCCATTCCTCGGATCATCCTAGTGGCTCTTCTTTGTACCTGTTCCAGTTTGAATTCATCCTTCTTAAACATGGGAGACCAGAACGGCACACAGTATTCCAAATGGGGTCTCACCAATGCCTTGTATAATGGCACTAACACCTCCTTATTTCTACTGGAAATACCTCGCCTAATACATCCCAAGTCCGTATTAGCCTTTTTCACGGCCATGTCACAATGGCGGCTCATAGTCATCCTATAATCAACCAGGACTCCGAGGTCCTTCTCCTCCTCCGTTACTTCCAACTGATGTGTCCCCAGTTTATAACTAAAATTCTTGTTATTAATCCCTAACTGCATAACCTTATACTTCTCACTATTAAATTTCATCCTATTGCTATCACTCCAATTTACAAGATCATCTAGATCTTCCTGTATGATATACCTATCCTTTTCTGAATTGGCAATAGCTCCCAACTTTGTGTCATCCACAAATTTTATCAGGACACTTCCACTTTTGGTGCCAAGGTCAGCGATAGAAAGATTAAATAAAACTGGCCCCAAAACTGATCCCTGAGGAACTCCGCTAGTAACCTTCCTCCAACCTGACAGTTCACCTTTCAATATAACCCACTGTAGTCTCCCCTTTAACCAGTTGCTTATCCACCTCTCAACTTTCATATTATTCCCTATCTTTTCCAATTTAACCAATAATTCCCCATGTGGTACTGTATCAAATGCCTTACTAAAGTCAAGGTAGATTAGATCCACTGCATTTCCTTTATCTAAAAAATCTGTTACTTTCTCAAAAAAGGAGATCAGGTTGGTTTGGCACGATCTACCTTTTGTAAAACCATGTTGTAATTTGTCCCAATTGCCATTAGCCTCAATGTCTCTAACTACTTTCTCCTTCAAAATTTTTTCCAAAATCTTGCATACAACAGGCCGATAGTTACCCGGGTCGCTTTTTTTCCCTTTCTTAAAAATAGGAACTATATTAGCAATTCTCCAGTCAAATGGTACAACCCCTGAGTTTAGAGATTTATTTTAAAATGTTGCTAATGGACTTGCAAGTTCATGTGCCAGTTCCTTTAATATTCTTGAATGAAGATTATCTGGGCCCCCCGATTTACTCCCATTAAGCTGTTCCAGTTTGGCTTTTACCTCATATATGGTAATATCTACCTCCATATCCTTAGTCCCATTTGTTATGTTACCATTATCCCTAAGCTCTTCATTAGCCTCATTAAAGACTGAAGCAAAGTATTTGTTTAGATATTGGGCCATTTCTAGATTATCCTTAACCTCCACTCCATCCTTAGTAATTAGTGGTCCTACTTCCTCTTTTTCTTTTTTTTCCTATTTATATGGCTATAAAACCTTTTACTATTGGTTTTAATTCCCTTTGTAAGGTCCAACTCTCCCTGGCTTTTAGCCTTTCTCACTTTGTCCCTACATGCTCTAACCTCAATAAGGTAGCTTTCTTTACTGATCCCTCCAATTTTCCACTCCTTATATGCTTTCTGCTTTTTCTTAATCACCTCTCTGAGATGCTTGCTCATCCAGCTTGGTCTAACACACCTGCCTATACATTTTTCCCTTTTCTTGGGATATAGGCTTCTGACAGCTTCTCAACTTTAACTTAAAATAATTCTAGGCCTCTTCCACCTCAAGATCCATAATTTCTTTAGTCCAATCAACTTCCCTAACTAATTTCCTTTACTTATTAAAGTTAGCCCTTTTGAAATCAAAAACCCTAGTCTCAGATTTATTTTTTTTTATCCCTACTTGATGAAGGAATTCATCAGCTATCACATCTAGGAAAATCTGAGCCCTATTATTATTACTAGCACTTGTTCTCCAGTCTATATCTGGAAAGTTGAAATCTCCCATGATTACGCAGTTTCCATGAGTATTTACTTCATTAAAAACATTAAAGAGGTCTCTATCCATATCCAAATTGGATCCTGGTGGTCTATAACACACCCCAAGCACTATCCCAGGGGAGGATCTGATCGTTTTCTTTCCCAATGTGATTTTTGCCCAAACAGACTCTGTCTTTTCCATTCCATCACTTTATTTCTTTACAATCTACCTCATCTTTGATATACAATGCGACTCCGCTACCTTTACCCTTATTTCTGTCTTTCCTAAACAGCACATACCCTTCAATACCTGTACTCCAGTCATGCCTAGTATTCCACCATGTTTGTTATTCCTATAATACCTGGTTTCACTTCCTGGACCAATAGCTCTAGTTCCTCCTTTTTGTTACCTAGGCTCCTCGCATTGGTGTACAAACATCTTAATTTTTGCTGTTGTGTTAGTCTGTAAAGTGCTACCAGACCATTTGTTGTTTTTAAAGTTTATCCTGTACAGACTAACTCAGCTACCCCTTGAAGTATTCTGGAATAGCTATTCCTAAATAGCTTATTTTGAAACAGCACGTCTACACTACAGGGAAGCCTCAAAATTACTCTGAGTCAGGCTTCCCTAATGTAGATGCGCAATCTTGATTTAGAGCCCAAGGAGGCACTGGGGAGGAATAACTTAGAATGGCTCTGGGGAGAGGCTATTTCGAAATAGCAGCAGTGGAGCATCTACACACATCTTATTTTTTAAATAGTTGGTGTTATTCCTTGTAGAATTAGGTTTACAGATTTCGGAATAAGTCGCCCATTATTTCAAAATTATTTTGAAATAATGGAATGGCTGTAGACACTTGCATAGTTATTTCAGAATAATGGCTGTTATTCCAAAATAACTTTGCTGTGTAGACATACCCTGAGTCTCCCTAGTAGTCCCTCTTTGCCATGGTCAGTTCTTGCCAGTTTTCCTTCACTTTCTCATACCCATACAAGATTTCCAGGTCTTGCTTGGCTGCTTAAGGTTTTCCTTCAGCCATTGTCCCCATCCCTATCCCATCGCTCTGACCTAATATCTTAACTCTACAGGGATGGGCAGAGATGCAGCACGGGTGCTAGGAGGGCAGCAGCACTCCCTGGCTTGAAGTGGTGTCCATCATATACAACGTTTATAGTTTTGTTCAGTGTCTCTCAGCACTCCCATTATAAAAACGTCCAACACCATTGAGACTTGGTCCTGCTAGTGGACTAGAAGGATCTCTTTCTCCCCTTTCCTGGCTAATCCCTCAATATGTTCACTTGCCTCAGCACACTGTTTCTACACTGAAGGCAGAAAAATGACATCTCTCAACCGGCAAGCAGGGAGGGCAACTTCTGCTAGGAGTGTGTTGAATACAGTTTTCCAACAAACCCCTTCTCACGGCTAGAAAAGAAACAGAGCGGTGAAGGCATGGATAGTTTATGAAGCTGCTCTTTGGGGAATCAAGCTCCTAGCCTGGGGCACTGCCCACACTCCACCCTTGCTCCCCCCCCAGACTCTGCCCCTACTCTTCCCAGGCCCTGCCCCCTCCTCACTGTCTTCCCCTCTTCCCTTCCCCTCCCTGCTCACCCCTTCCAGCCAAATCCCTGAACCGAAATGCAGCAAATGATATTTGAAAAAAAACTGTTCTAAAATTTCTTTCTAGAGAAAATGAAGCATATTTTCTATTCCATGCCAGATTGTGCAGTCTGGACATGCAGAAGGTACTTAATTAAAAGCACTAAATTTGGGAATAAAAATGACAGCCATGTGGGGTTTTTTATGTATACCTTGAAGTTTGTCAGAGATTTATTTGCAAAAACCTTGTAGGAAGGGCAAGTCGGTTATCCTGCTGAACTCAGCATTAAATATTATGGAATATATTATGCAGCTCTTTTCTGTTTTAAATTTTCTTACTCAATATTTCTCAGCTGATTTTATATTTTAAATGTACTCTTAAGCCATCATAAAGTCATCATTCCAGATTACTACATATTTAAACCAGAGCTGTTTAGTTTGGTCATAACGTTTATTGCTTTTAGAAAAAGGGAACACTAATATATTTTGTGTGATCCCCATAACAATAGACATGTTTATGAAATTTCACCACATATTTATGTAGAAAATATGCTTCCAAAGATTTTAGGCATAACAAAGGATTTCATATCTTATTAATGTACTGATTTTGGTGGAGGGTTCTTTTAAAACTAGTTCATCAAGCAAAGAAAGGGACACTCATTTTTCTAACTATCTGTAAGAAAAGGGATGTTGTCCCTTATGGACTCTCTTGAACAGTGGGGAGAAGGGAGAAAGATTGCAGAAGGGATGGACAAAGGACCGAAAGCCTTTGGAATGAAGTTTTGTACTGTAGTAATTAAAATTAAAATGTGTATTTTAAATAAGTCTTTTAAAGACTTGATTTAAAAAACTGTGTTTGAAAACCCAAGGATTTAAGGCTAAAGCTGAACACTCCGATTATGTATCTAAAAGTTTCCGTAAGGTTTTTTTTTTTTTTAGAGATGTGATTTCATAGTCTTCATCAACACACTAATGAAATATTTAAAGCAAATTTTAAACTAAAGTCCTGTAGACATAAGAACGGCCAGAGTGGGTCAGACTAAAGGTTCATCTAGCCCAGTATCCGGTCTCATAATGACAAGTGCCCCAGAGGGAATGAACAGAACAGGTAATAACCAACTGATCCATCCCCTGTTCCCCATTTCCAGCTTCTGACAAACACAGGCTATGGACACCATTCCTATTCATCCCGGCTAATAGCCCTTGATGGATCTCTCCTCCATGTATTTATCTATTTCTTTTTTGAACCTGTTAAAGTCCTGGTCTTCACAACATCCTCTGTCAAGGAGTTCCACAAATTGACTATGTGTTGTGTGAAGAAATACTTCCTTTTATTTGTTTTAAACCTGTTAGTTATTAATTTTATTTGATGACCCCTAATTTCTTGTGTTATGGAAACAAGTAAATAACTTTTCCTTATTTATTTTCTCAACGCCAATCATGATTTTATAGATCTCTATCATATCCCCCTTAGTCTCCTCTCTTCTAAGTGGAAAAGTCCCAGTCTTATTCATGTGTCCTTATATGGCAGCCGTTCCAAACCCTTAATAATTTTTGTTGCCCTTTTCTGAACTTTTTCCAATGCCAAAATATCTTTTTTAAGATGAGGCGACTACATCTTCATGCAGTATTCAAGATGTGGGCATACCATAGTTTTATATTGATGCAATAATTGTCTTATTCTCTATCCCTTTTTTAATGGTCCCTAACATTCTGTTTGTTTGGTTTTTTTGACTGTTGTTGCACATTGAGTGGATGTCTTCAGAGAACTATCCACAATGATCAGACATGTTACAGTAATGCACAACTATTTTTGTCAGTGAATTCTGAAACTAATAGTATATACCTCCGGATTGGCACATGCCAGTTAAATGGCTTCATTAACACTTAATGACTCTTTTACAGGTTCAGTGTTGTGCTAATAGATCTGGCAAGCTGGAAGGCTTTTCTCTTAAGTTAACAGAGCTTCTCACCAGGCTGCAACAGCCTGCTGTGGGAATCTGTAGGAACCGTCAGAATAGAGATAGGAAGAGGGAAGAGGTTAGGCAATAAGATCCCAGGAAGACATTACCTCCCCTTGCTTCTTATACCCACCGCCCATGGGAGAAGGAGTTGGAAAATGGGACAGAAAGCTGGAGCCTACGGCCAAGGACTGGAAGTTAGGCAGGTCTGTTCCCGAGCTGCGGAGAGGAGAGCGTGAGTGGAACTGCAAGGAAATAGGGCATGTAGTTACTAGAAACAGAGAATAATCCTTATTCTGCTACTCCTTTACTGTTCAATTGCAGGATTTAGCCAAGGTCTGTAAGTGCAGGGAAACCTTACTGTCTCCAGAGCCTTGAGGGTAGATTGGCAGTTCTGTACATGTCGGGACTGAGTGGTCCTGAACCAGGGAGTTTGTCAGAACAGGGGAGGTTAAGGCTCCTCTCCCAGCTGTCTGCTCTGCTTCTGGGTATCAGCCTTGGCCACTGGGCTCCACTCATGTTCCCAGCTGGGGCTGCACTCCCTGCCACTGGCCCTGCTACCTCCACCTCAGCGAGGGATGGACTCCTCACCACCAGCCCCGGATGGGGCTGTGCTTCTGACCACCAATCCACCCCAGGCCTCTCTGCCAGACACCAGCCCCACTGACACCAGCCTGGCCCAGACTGCACTCCTGACCTTGGCCAGCTGGGAGACTCTGGTCCAGCAATATCTGTGGGCCTGCCAGATCATAGATGTTGCCAGAGAGAGTCCTGGATTTTAGAGGCTCAACTTGTCCATTTAAGTGTTGGGCTTTCTTCTACCAGTTTCATGATAAAAATGAATGAAAACAGATTGTTGCAGAGGACCAGGTTAGAAGCTTGTTTTCCTTTCTTATTTTAAGTGCTGTGCTTCAGCATGTCTACTGTATGGTTTTTCCACTCTTTCACGTAGAACTTTCAAACTTAAATGGCTCAAATATGGAGGGAAATCTTAGATTTTATATTAGCCTATGTGTTTGCACATGGGTGTTTCTAATTGAGAAGAGCACCAGGTTGAAGGAAAAGAAACACATTCTTGAAAACTGTGTCTGCTGAAGTTAATAATCTGGGCCAAAAAAAGTTGAAATGATTGACTAACAATAACTGAGGGTCAGAGAGAAAACATGTTGAATAGAGTCTGCAGCACATACACTAAGAAGGGAAGTTCCTTGAGGCATGTGGATACATGCAAGCTGTTGATCTTCAAAATAATCTATCAGAAATATTCATGTGGCTCACCAGGAAGGGAAAATACCTTGTGGGCTAACCCAGATTTAATATAAGGTTATAGCTATGAGAATGCTTGCAAAGTTTTATAGAGGAACCAATCAAATGTGAAATGAAGGATGCCATTATGCTAGGATACATCTATGGCTCATTCAATAGTGTTTGGTTTTTCTTGTGACCGAAACACAACAAAGAAGTCTGTCTGTGATGCTGCCACTTATGATAATGATCCTTGAAGTGAGTACTTCAGTAAATGGAGAAGTGTGACACGTTTCCAAAATTTGTACTGCTGGGGGAAAATGATTTAAACATCTCCTATTCCCAAGAAGAGGTGGAAAGCTGGCCAAAAGCAAATCAGCCATCACCAGCATCTGGAGTCACGTAAGCGCTCACCAAAAGTGCATCATCTTCCAAAAACCATCCCATGAATTCCAAAGAAACTTTAAAGGTGATTTTTGAATCCATTCACATGTTCTCTCTAATGTCAATCACAATGATGATAATAAGTGACATTCACACAGGCACTGCTGATTTGGCATTATGTGGAAACAGAAGACATGGAAGAAAAGAAACTAAAATGCCAGAGCTCTTAAAATTTTATTTTTACAGTAGCTATAAATAAATTAAATTAAGACCTCAGCTTTTTAGCAACCTTTTTCTAAGCAAATAGAGCACAGCTTCATTAAGGAACATCACTTGCTAACAATCTGCAAAAGATGTCTGCCATGCGGAGTAATCCATTAGCAAAGCTAGAACACTGCTGCACATATTTTGTGTAGGTTTCCCCCCATGTTTTTAGATAGTAAATCTTTGCTTTTTGAAACAATCTGGAACAGTGGCTGAAGTTCATTCATCCAACAATTCATCTCTGGTGCAGGTTTAAGTCAACTGGCAACACATGCCTTAGCTCGCTGAACCTGGAAAGGCCTACACCTCCCACACCACTGGCTTTCAAATTGGAAATTCCTCTGCACAAAAGGCTCAGCCCACGGGACTTCTCCAGACAAACAATCAGCCTGCAGTGCTTCAGTGGGCATAAGAGCTTTGGCTAGGAGCCATTCACTATCATTAAAAGTGTTTATAAAAAAATGTTCATTTTTGGCCAGCTTTTTCCCAAGGCCTGCCCTCCACCCCCACATCTTCAGTGGAATGTGTTAATAATTTGCTTTGTGGAGATGAAAGACTCTTTGATAGGAGCAGCATAAACACATCTCAATCTGCTCAAAGGTCTTTGTCCCACAATAGAGGCATAGTTTCTGTACAGTGGCTTGAATGGAAAAAACAGACACATTTCTGAATCACTCATTTTTACTACCCCTTTTCTCTCTCTTTCTTTCTTCCTGATAGTCACTTACAAACCCTCGTGAGGAATACAAACACGCAAATGGATCCAGGCACATATCCTTTGTAATGGTGAGCAGAGTGCTTTTAAAAAAATCTTATCTGCAAAGGTTTTCATAAGTCAAGGTGACAAAGGTCAAAAGTCACATGGAATCATGCCCCTCTCCCACAATAGAAAGACTGAGTGGTAAAAAAGACCAGTACTTTTCTACTGCTGGTTCCAGAATATCAGCTGCTACCATTGCTAGATCTTTTCTTTAACAGTAGAATACTGTCACATACAGTGTATAGTGCAATTTACTAATGCTTTGGGTCATCAGGACTGTCTATTATAAAAGAGAAAAATGCGCATTATAACTGCCTTTAAAATACAATAACAATAAGTGCCAGGTAACCACTGACTCTTAATGCAAGTCTTTTGTTGACCATTCTGATCTGCTCTATACCTTTCTTTTATATCTGTTTCTTTAGTTTGACACCCCAGTAATGTGCTATATTATGCCATCCTTGAAATCATCTAGATTTCATACAAGATATAGACCTACTCATGACATGGCCAGTTGTCTCTTCTTTGGGCTAAATGTGGCCAAATAAGTCATGCAAAAGCAGCTTGTTTCTTGTAACAGCACTCTAGCTTTGTCATCATCTTCAGAATGTCCTTCACCTGGGTTTGTTCACTTTCCTTGTCTGATTCCTTGTGTCTACATGTGATGAAAATGACCCATCCTTCCATGCTATGCTTTCCAGTTAGAACTTCATCCATATTGCAGAAAGTGTTCATGTTCTTTCTGAGCACATTAATACACTGTTATTAAAAATAAACCTTTCCTCCCAGCCATTCTAGACCTGTCTAGAGTACTGCCGGGTGAAAACTAGAAAAGCTTTACCAATGTAGTTATATCAGCAAACGCTCTTAGTGTAGAGATTATATCTGCAAAAACATGAAGGGGGAGAGGGAGGTTTGGGTTGGTTGTTGCCAGTATAAGTGAATATACATTAACTATTTCTTGTGAAACTCTTGCCGAGGAAAAGGAAGTGTGTTTAGCAAACAGGCTCTCGAATATGTTAATTAAGACTTAGGAAAACTTTCAGAGGTACCTAAGGGTATGTCTACTCTGCAATAAAAGACCCACAGCAAAGCCACAGAATGTCTGGGTCAGGTGAGTCAAGCTCACAGTGTTCAGGCTTTAGGGCTACGCAACAGCAGTGTAGACCAGGGCATCTGACAGAATAGTCAGGCCCCTCCGCAAGGTGAAGGGGGCTAGCTCCATGGTCCCAGAAGGGGTAGGGCCTCAGGCAGAAGGGGAAGGGCTCTGGCTAGCCTCCCCCGACAATCCTTCATCACCACCCAGAGCTCGTCACCCAGCACTCCAGCAGTGATTTAAAGGGCCTGGGGCTCAAACCGCTACCTCTGCTGCAGTAGTGGGGGTAACAGCTGGGAGCTCCAAACCTTTTTGAATCACCAGGCTCCGGGGCAGTTGCCCCCTTTGCCTTTCTCTGTCAAAAGGCTTAATATAGACATCTGGGCTCAAGGTGAAGCATGGGCTCTCAGACTCTTCTCCCCTGCCCCTCATCATAGCTATAACCTAAGCTCAATCGACAACTCTGCAATTTTGCACATGCCTATAAAAGGTTGTTACAAAGATACTGGCGAAAAATTGTTTCTGTTAACCTCTGAGGATAGGACAAGAAGCAACAGGCTTAAATTGCAGCACAAGAGATTTAAGTTGCACATTAGAAAAAAAATGTCTAATTGTCGGGGTAGTTATGCACTGGAATAAATTGCCTAGGGAGGTGATGAAATTGCCATTATTGAAGGCTTTTAAGAATAGGTTAAACAAACACCTATCGGGAATGGTCTATTTATTATGTAGTCCTGCCTTGAGTGTGGGAGACTGGACTAAGTGACCTAGTGAAGCCCTTCCAGCCCTATGAGTCTATACATGCTGCAGCCTGAGCCCCTGCAAGCCCAAGCCACAGGCCAGCCACCATTTTTTTAAATTGTAATATAGACATATCTTAAGTGACCGAGGAAAATAAAGTGATTTAGGCATTTACAGCTAGATTCAAAGAAACTTAGGCACTGCAACAATGTGCCTTAAAGCTGCTAACTTTTAGGTATCCAGTGAAGTCCATGTCCTTGTATTAGGTGCTCAGATTCCCTTTACAATGCATGGGGAGAGTTAGACCTCTTAGTGTGGGCTCCACAGAAACCAGCATGCTGAGCAGGCAGCTGCCTAAGCTAGCCAGTTGGAAATGCCAGGGAAAGAGGTACGGGAGTTAAGCACACACGTTCAACTCTTCGACATTAGGCAGACAGAGTAGGTAATTGGACTTGGGTTTCTAAGGGAGTGTTTCTAATCACTGGATTAAAAATTATCAAGTGTGGCTCCACCTTCCACTCCAGCTGTTTTGTGTTATTTCTGCAATGTGTTGTTCAGAGTGTGCCTAACAGCTTGGGTGCTGCAGGCACCACAGGTGGGAAATGCCATGTTTGAGGATCCTACCAGGGTTAAGGACTGAGTTGGGAGCCTGTGGGGGTTA
Organism: Pelodiscus sinensis; assembly: GCF_049634645.1. Lineage (NCBI taxonomy): Eukaryota > Metazoa > Chordata > Testudines > Trionychidae > Pelodiscus > Pelodiscus sinensis. The sequence continues at coordinate 96,310,081 of NC_134716.1, forward strand.
GCACTAAGCAGCTGTGCATAAACCTCACTAGCAGATTTTTAGATGCTGAAGGGATTTTATCAGTGGGAATTTAGGTTCCTGGAAGTTTTATGCATGTGCACGTTTAGGTAGCAGTTAAACAGGGGTTCTGTGAATGCCAGCGGTGCCTAAATATTGGCTTTAAGTGCCTAAAGCAGAAACCTATGTCCATTTGTGAATCTAATTAAGACCATGAGTCCCATTGACTTTCACTAGCACTCAGGCTTCTAAGTGCCTAAGCAGGGATCATCAATAGGAAGGCTGCAAGCCAAATACAGACCCTCAGACACTTTTGAATGGACCATGGCACCTTTTTTGTTTACTAATTATTACCGTTATTATCATTTTTGTTATTTTTGTCTGGAGTCTGGACCTTGACTAAGAAATTTGGACTTTAACAAAAATAATTTAACACTGTTGGCCTGAAGCCCTGCTCTGTACAACAGCTTTAGGTCAGCATAAGCTGCCTTGCATTGACCTAGCTATGAAAATGTCTTCACTTAAATTTGGTTCCCACTGAGGTAAATATCTGTGTCAATTTAGCAACTCCACCGCCCTGAGCATCACCATCAACATAATTATGTTGACCCAGTATCGGTGTAGACACTGCATTGCTTATGTCAATGGTTACTGTCTTTCAGAAACCATCCCACCATTCTGCACACTGACAATACAATTGATACAAGTGTTCCTAGTGACAACATGCACCTCCAACAAATGGAGCCAAGTGTGCACACATACAAGTGATTTTAGGGTGACAATTTGGTAGTGCAGACGTGGCCTAAAGTCACATTGTGAAAATGGAGACTGACATTCCTAAGACTCTTAGGGTGCATCCACACAGCAGGACTTAACTTGAAATAATTGCATAGCTTATTTCAAAATACCTTATTTTATTGGGAGCATCTACACAGCACTTATTTCAAAATAGAGCACTCTTCCTTCAATTTCCCTTACTCCTCGTACAATGATGGTTACAGGAGTCATAGTAAGAAGTCCTCCAGCTTGACAGTATTTTGACACGATTTAGAAATAACTGCCTGCTATGTATACACGGACTAAGTTTATTCGAAATAACACTAGTTATTTCTAAACAATGTTGCTGTTAGGCAACCCTTAGGCACTTTTGAAAAAATTACCCCTAAGATAGACAAAAAAGATGGAATTTAAAATCTTTTGAGCTGATTGTTTGAATGTAGAAACTATGATGGGTTTAAAGTAATTTAAGGGTTTAAAAATATGTCTTGTCTCTCTGATATCCCTGGGACAGATATGGCTACAACCCCACTGCATACTTATTTAACACCCGTCAGATGACAGGCCCAATTACATTTTCTTCGTTCACATGCACATGCTCATCTTGAGCTCATATTTCCTTCCTCGTGTATTCCTTTCTAGCCAACAGATTCCATAGGCCTCCAAGCAAGGTGAGGAGGGGGTGGTTCCATGCCCCCATAAGGGGCGAGGCCAAAGTAGCCAACCCTTAATACTGCCTCTTCCCCTCCCCTCCCCCCCACTAAGAACTGCACAATGCATGCGGAGTGGTGCTCCGGTGGTGATTTTAAAGGCCTGGGGCTCTGACCACTACCATTGCCACAGTAGCAGCCATGGTGGCCAGGAGCCCTGGGCTTCTTTAAACTGCTGGGGCAACTGCCCCCTTTGCCTCATGGCCTGTTCCCTTCTAAAATCATTGCTGCAGATCTTCAAATTTCAGCACAAACTGCCAAATCTCTCCCCATTTAATATTTCCCTGTTAATATTACCATCAAGGTTACAGCTTCAATTGTGGTTTGTTTGAACCCGCTCCTGGTCTTAGCACGACCGCCTCTGTACAGGCATCTGGAAAAATAGGATCCACAAGGAGTCCTGATGTCATCTGTTGTCATACACCTTTGTGCCTGTGCAAATTAGAAGTGAATATATCTTTATTAAAACATCTTCATGAATATTTTTATTAATATTATTATTAATGATGACATGGTCTTGAAAACTTGTTGCTCAGTTATGGCATGGTGTGTATTTTCTTCCAATCTACCAGTTAAAAATTGTAGAGCTTTTGTAACGGTGTGCAGCAACCCTTAATACTGCAGCACTCTTTTTTAAAATAACCTGTTTCACAACCTGTCGTGAAGGATTGTCTTAAATAAAAATCAAAAGAAATATAGTCTCTCAATTCAATTCCGGGTTAAAGCTGACAATTCCATCTGAGTTTTGATCTGGGTGATTTGGATTCATTCATTCCGGAAACTTAGGAAATGCTATGTGACTATAAATTGAAGAAAATATTTGCACAAACCCTTGAGAACAGGAACCACTAAGCATAACAAACCTCTATTGTGTGGTCTATAGAAAGCCTTTGTGTATTTGCTATTGCTGTGAGTCTTCCAAATTCTTTTTCTTAGTGTGTGAACAAATGCTTAGTTCTAAGAAGACATGTTGTGGTGGTGTTAGTTTGGAGCAAATGGTGAGGAATGGTCCATGAAGAAGCTGAGCAGCAAGAAAAGTTTTTGCTTTCTGCTTTGGTATTTGATAGGAATAATTTCTTGAGGCAGTGTTACCCTCTTGGAACAGTGTGGTGAGTTGAGATTACTAACAGAACAGATTATTCTGCTGTTTGAACTCTGCTGTGTAGGGCTGTTGAGTGAATATGTTTCACATCCCTGATTTCTCCTCCACTACAAAAACAACCCACGGGGCTCTGAATATTTATTACTGTCCAGCAGTAGGTTAACTCGGGTGTCAGAAAAAGACTCTAGAAGGTATGCTAACTATGTAAAATATCTAAAAACAGTTAACTCTAAGTTAGACTTTTCCCATATTGCCTTAACTATTGTCCTTTTCCAGACCACTATCTATGTTCCCTTCTTACCTGTATGTAAGCCTCAGTTTCAGAAGACTTACAGGCACACGGCCATGATGCAGTTTCTGCAGGCTGCCTTCCTGGTCCTGACCGGGCTTGACACCAAGCTCATTCTGGGGACCCTCTCCCTGGGCGCGGGAGCAAAACCCTTGCGACTGCAACCCACTGTGGAGAGGCATGTCTGGAGGCTGGACACCAGTTCCGACTGGTGGAATCAGCTGGTCATGGAGCAGTGGGATGACCAGCAATGGCTCCAAAATTTCCACATGTGGAAGGCCACCTTTTTGGAACTGGCTCACCCCTGCCCTCCAACGATGCAATACCCACCTGCAGCCTGCCATCCCCCTGGAGAAGCAGGTTGCCATCGCTGTTTGGAAGCTCAACACCCCAGACAGCTTCCCTCTTATCCCCACTCCACCCCCCATAGCCCCTCTCTCCACCCCCCTTTCCCAAGGGACTCCCTTTTCCAGGATTCCTCCCCCCCCATGGCAGGGACTGCAGCCCAAGTGTGCCTTACCTCCACGAGGAGGGCCCCGGTGGTGGACTTCCCCGTGCAAACTGGTTGCTGACTGATTGGGTAGCTGTCTTCCCCATCCACATGCACCTTTTTCCAAAAGAGCTCTTTTGGAAAAAGGTAGCTGTCTTCCCCATCCACATGCACCTTTTTCCAAAAGAGCTCTTTTGGAAAAAGGCTTCTTCCTCATAGAAAGGATTAACAATGCCAGAAAAATCCCTCTGTTCTTTTTATTTTCTTTTGAAAGAATGCAATTATAGTGTGGAAGTCATTGAATTTTTTGGGGGAAAACAGCTGTTTTTCTGAAAAAAAGTCTGTAGTGTACACATACCCGCAGATATACCCTAGATCATTAGGGTGGTGGATTTTAGTTTGGTAACAAGTCAAGCTCAACAAGAAAAAAGAAAGGACTTTGCCTTTACAAGCATTGTATCCCCAGGAACAGGGATTCTATTTTGCTTTACATTCCCAATCTACAATTTGGAGTCTTGTTTTGTAATGATGGCTGAACAAAGCTTTCAGTGAAGCCTACTTGACCTTGCAGTGGTGATAACACAGAACTGATTTTGCAATGCACTGGCTCACTGGGCCAGCAGGAGCAGAACTGACATTACAGACCATGGCAAAGTAGCTGTAGGTGAGAGTGAAAAGAGGTAGAACAGCTCTTCATGGCATAGACAGACCAGCAGCAGAGAGCCACCCCTTGACTACCACTTAACCTTACTGGACCTATGAATGTGGGGTTTCTGGTGGAACAAAGAATTTTCAATAAGTTGGATATTCACTGTTTTTGGAACTGTGGGACTGAGCACACTTCTGATGAACTGATCTGGGTTACTTGTTTTCTTATGTGTAAATACAGAAAGAAATGTCATATTTCTTTTGTTTTCCTTTTCCACAAATACAAAAATCTGTTATTCCATGTTCCAAAAGACAGTGTGCTTGTGAATAGGATGAACCACCTGCAAAGGTGACCAGATAGGTTATACTTTAATTTCACTGAGCTCGTAGCAAGAAGAGGGAGTGAAAAAAAGGAAGCCTAACCAGATTTAATCCAGCTCTTGTTGCTGCCATTGCACCTGGTGGAAGGTGTAGTTGTATTGACTTATGAACAAGCATTCCTTTTTTATGTGTGCCCGTTCATGTTTGTGTTCTTCTCTCTAGCATGATTCCAGGAATGGCTAATAATGTTCTATCCCAGAAGACAAATCTAGAACAAATTCTTCCTCCCTTCCAGGGGATAGATTCCTATTAATTCAAAGCCCAATCCTGCAGCTGTCCTAAAACCCATGAGAAATGTTCACTCACATAAGCAGTCCCATTGAGGTAACAGGAATAAGGATCAAGTGCTTGAGATTTATGGTAACCTATGTATTTGCTTGAATAAAAACCATTCAGATCTGATGTTTTAAAAGTTAGCGCTAAATATAAAGCATTTCTGAAAAACTTTTAATGAAAGTAGGAAACCTTATTCTCTACAAAGGAGGACAATTGTGGGCTCTTTCTGTCTTGTTCTGGATGTTACCTTTTGGGTTTGGAAGTTTGCTTCTGTCTCAAATTGTTCAGGGCTCTGAGAATAATAACACTGAACAGTTATTTCTAGTGTGGACTATAAGAGGGAATAATTCAAGGCATCCTCAATCCATGTCATGATGTGAGCATGTCTCTTTCACTATGCAGTTCCCAGGCTATAATGCCTTTCTGTTCATTATTCTTAAACAAATGCTACCCTTGAGATTACTTAAATAGTTCTGAGTTGTGTCTGGGGAAACATTAGAAACACATGCTGAAAGTATGACTATTCTGTAGATGAAAGGATTGTGAATGTCCATTTTTGTGCCAATGCTGGCATGGAAGATAGTGTGAAGCAAGATGAGTGTTTTAGAGAAACTTGTCAGTACTGATATTCTAATAGCAAAGCTTTCTAAATATTCATTCCTGATAAGCTTTTCACACACCCTCCTTGGCTTGTGAGTTCATTAATTTTTAACATAAGAATTGTTTGAGAAGCAATGAATACCATTAATTTTGCAATCTGCTTATGAATAGAGTGTAGATTTGTTTATTTTATTTATTATAAAGAGCATATGTAGGTCCCTTAGATTTCAGAGCCTAATGTAACATTGTCACCATTTTAAAAACTCAACATTTTGAGAACAGATAAGTACAGAGTTATTCCTTATTCTAAGTATGGGGAGAAAATATGGAAACTCAGAGAAGAGCATGTAGCAGTTGTTGGTAAATGCAGATGTGTTAATGGCAATTGCTGTTTTCAGGGTATTGTAAAGCAGTTATCATGGATGCCCTGGGACATTAGGATTATACTATGCTGGAAAGATTGCATTTTTCATTTAGTTTTCAAGGCTTGCAAGACAAGCAGCAGAAGTAATGAAGTGAGGAGTTTCCTTGGCAGGTGATGTTTCTTGATTTTCTCGGGGGAAAGCTTTGGGAAACATATTGTGTGTGAATGTGTTATTTTCCCTTAACCCTTACCACCCATTTCTAGTTCAGCAGGTGGTCAGAACTCACAATAAAATTGCCAACCCCCTTCCCAATGCATTCCAACAATGGGTTAAATCTTGCCTTGCATAGGTGGAAGAAAGCACAGGAGCTTCTAAACCACTCTCCCCCAGCATATTCACCCCAACAAGGCAAGATTCCGGCTCTGAAGAGCAAGCAACTAAGGCAGCCCCAGGCCATGAAGTGTTGTGCCCTCTTGCTTGCCTCTGTGCAGGGAGGATAGATTGAAGGTTTCTCCTTTTCAAAGCAAGAATAAATTACACTGCACAATATGTTCCCTCTCCACCCATGACTAGCAGGCTGCCTCTAGGAGGTTGATACCGTCTGTCCCTCCTCACAATGCAGCCCCTGCAGGTCAGATGGCAGAATTTTGTTCTACATGCAGAGAAAATGTCATGGAGTTCAGACTTGCTTTCTGATATAGCAACACAAAGGCACGTGAGCCTTAGAATGATTCTGTTGAGTCCATTTACTCAAACAGAGACAATCAAGAGGAGCGCCCAGGTAGTAAAACATTTGTTGATGCATATTTTACGATTATAGCAGATTCTGAGCATAGAATTAAGATCAGATGTATTCCCCCTGAATTGATTCTGATCATTACGGTACATCTACACAGCAGCATTATTTTGTAATAACGTTCTTTCAAAATAACAAAATGCACATCTACATAGCAAGCCATTATTTCAAAATAATGGCGAGCTGGATGACTTTTTACTCTGATTCATGATAACTCATTTCATGAGGAATAAGGGAAGTCAAAGGAAGAGCGTTCTTCCTTCGTCGTCCAGCTGCATAGACCGCGTCAAAAGCCAAATTAAGCTATTTCGACTTCAGCTATGCAATTGACATAGCTGAAGTTGCATATCTTAATTTGACTTTTGCCCTGCTTGTGCTTGACAAGGTGCTGGAAACAGCTTCATATTGGGCTGTGTGAAAGCCTTGGTGACCTAGAACAAGAAGGGCAGAGAGTGTGGTTCAGGTATACAGGCACACTTACACTTTCTGGTAGCTTGATGAATTAGGTAATTAGCTCACCAGCTGGAGAAACCAGGAAGGAAAGCAGGTAATATAAAAGGAAAACCTAGGGACTAGGTGAGCTTTCCACATAACTGCTGCTATAGAGCTGTACCTGGAGTTGAAGGAGACAAACAATACATGTGTGTGGTAAAGGTGGACCTGTGTGCTGCTTAATTCACCAAGAGGGCTAGCTAGTCATGAGATTCCAGGATGGGAAAGGGGGTTTCTCTGAGTTGCACTTGATAGCCAGGAAACTTGAGAAGCAGCTGGGGTTGCCAACTCTTGGAACCAGAGGGACCGAATGCCATTTGTGGCAATATTGTCTGGTCTGTAGGGGAGGAAAAAAAGACAAGATTCCTTAAGGCTGTGACTGTAAGACAGGGGTCTAGGGGGGAGGAGGAGGGGAATACTTCAGCCAGCCAGGATAAAACCTGCTACCTATGAGGGGCAAATGGTCACTTTGGGCAGTCCCACTTATATATGGAATGTGGCCTGAGGAGAGAGTGTATCTGGGTCATGCTCACTAGTGCAGAGCAGGCTGGTGACTTCAGAACGGGAGTGCTATAGGCAGGGAAGGCATACATGAGAAGGGGGAGAAGGATCCTATCCAGTTGCACCAGTCCCATTGGAAGTACTTGGGAGGTGCTGGTGGAAAATGGTTGTGGTAATAGGATCCTGGCCCCATCCTTTGGGCAGGGGAACTGACTGGACCTCATTCCTTTTAAGGAGAAGAACGGACCTTGAAGGAAGAAACCTCAATGGGGAATCAGGAAAAGAGGGGTTGAGGTTAAGCACAGGACCCCGAGCCCATGGAGAGAGATATGAGAGAACCCTAAATGGAAGACAAGAAGCTGAGAAAGTGGGGACCAGGTTAGGAAAGAAGTGGGGAAATGAAAACTCTAGACACATACCAAGAAAGCAAGGCCCAGGTAGAGAATCTGGGCAAAAGAGAAGCTGGAAAGGAGGGCACAGGAGCAGGAATCACCTACCCAAGGACAGCCAGAAGAAAGGGCGAGAAGCCATGCCATTGTCTGGGACCAGGAGGAAGGAGTCTAACTCCTAAAGGGGATCAGAGACCCTTGGAATGTAAGGGGTTAGCTGAGGTAGAAACCCCAGAGTATTTTTTCAAAGAATGAGGTAGATCCCAAGGCAAAGTCTGTGGGTTGTCCCTAGGACTAAACAGCATTGTGGGGATAACCCTTGCAGAAAAGCACTTATTCTGTGGATACAGGATGGGGAAACCTATGGAAAGGCAAACTAAGGAAAATTCAGAGGTGGTGAGGAATCGCTGCCTCCACAAGGAAGGTAGAGATTACTCGGGGAGAAAGCTCAACCCATAGTGAAAAAGGAGGAGCTAGCCAAACAGGGAACATAAAGGGGACAGGTATGTGACAGGATGCTGTTAACAGCTTCAACTGGGGTTCTGTTAGCCTACACCCTATTTACTCAACTGCGAGATCTAAGGTAGAAGGGAGTACTTACACCTGCTGGTAACTTGACGAGTTAATGAAGGGAGAAAAGCATGCACGCAGTACAAACGTAGGGCTAACCCAGGGAGTAGAAGAGAGTTCCTGTATGCTGTATGACTGTGTTGTACAAACAATAAACACACATTGTGTACATATCTTGGTGGATCTGTGTGCTGCTCAATTCACCAAGAGGACTTACTAGCCAAAGGTTTCCAGGAACTGAAGGAGAAACCCATTCCCCCCTGGCAAAACTTCCACTGACTTCCTGGAGACCCGGGTTTGAACTTAAAAGCATTCTGCATGTCAAAGAATGCTTTGCAAGGTTTTTCCCAGTAGCAGTCCCATGAGAGATGTACTGTTTGCCATGATGATGCATATGTATGTTTTGGAAGATGGAGTGTAAACAGAAAACTGTTCAAGTAGAAATGCTTTAACCTTATGATATAAAAACAACTAACATTCAACAATTTGATACAAGGAAATCACCAGATTCCTTCAATATCACAAAAATAAACGCTTAATTATATATTGTACTCTGCTTTCACAAATGTTTTGCATGATATACAGTAGCAGGTTCACTCACTTTTTACATGGCTTCTTCCCTCAGGGTGGCTTGTGGGGAAGTAACCAGCTGCTCCGATGCCAACGCGCCCCCTTTGGGTGAGGTGTTACTCTTCAGGGCACTGCCCTCCGGCACTGACCACTCCGGTCTTGATCTGCGCCCCATTCCAGGGGTGAGTCATTGTTCTTCCTCTGCTCCTCCTCCAGGCTCCTCCCTACTCCCTAGGACCCCCAGTTCTTCTTCCATTCTGCCTGCCCGGTTACCTCCTGCAACCCTGCCTTGCAGACTTATGGCCTGGGGCTTCCCTGGCTCAAACTCCCCCAGCCTACCACAGCTGCCTCCTTGCAGCCCAGCTGTTTAGGGCTGCCTCCATATGAGCCCTGTCCTCCATGACTGCCTCCTTGCCCTAGGGCCTCAGGCTGGGTAGCCTGGGTTTGCTAGGCTGAAGCCTCTCTCACTGCAGGCAGGCAGGTCTCTCTCCTCCTCCCAGGAGATGCTCTATATGGCCTCCAACTGGGCCCTCCTTTAGCTGCCTCAGCTGGGCTTCCTCCTGACTCTAGGTCTCAGCCCCTTAAAGGGCCAGCACAGGGCAACGTCCTGCCACAATACGTATTTGAGAGACGCACCGAAGGTTGTTTCTGGTTGTATTTTAGACATTTATGGTGTCATAGTATTCTGATGATGATGATTTCATTTGCTGATGCACATAGTGCTTGTATTAATAGTACAGTAGACTTCCAATAATCCGGAACCTATGGGACCTAGGTGGTGCCAGATTATCAGATATGCCGGACTATCAGGAGGTACTATAAGATGGCTATATATACCGTATACATTATATACTGTATATAAAGTGTTCTTAACCCTTTTTATTGTACATACTGTGTACAGTATACTGTAATATTTTTGTTTTTTAAGCCTTTTTTTACCCTTTTTGCTCAGTTCAGCTGCTGCCGCTGTTACTTTGTAACTCATTTTTTGCTGAAGCTCACTCACTAGGCTCTTGCCATTTTGATGCCGGACTATCAGGAGTGCCGGACTATTGGATGCCGGACTACTAGAGTTTTACTGTGTATATATAAGAAAAATAGATGTTCAGAAAATGTTATTTCAGTTACAAAAGTGGCATGACAGGTGCAAAATTTTAAACTATGCTAATAAGTTATTGTAGGAAAGTGAGGTACAGAGGACGGTGGCCCAGCAGGTAGTGTGTTCTTAACCTAAAACTGTATGTTTCTGGGTTATGTTCCTTGCTCTATCACAGACTTCCCATGCGGCCAGGAAAGTCACATTCCCAAGCTGCAAAATGAGGATAACATCCCTATCTCACAAGGGCATTGTGAGGGTAAATGCAGTGTGAGGTTCTCTGATACTATGACATTGGAGGGCACAAGTAGGAATACTGTATGCAGTGTTATTGTTACCCTGTTGGTCCCAGAATATTAGCAAGACAAGGTTGATGAGGCTTTGGAGATGCTTTCAAAAGAGATTGTCTAGATGGCCACAAGAGTTTCAAAAAAGCGATTCGCTTTTTCGAAAGAGAGCGCCCAGGCAATCTGGACACTCTTTCAAAAAAGCCCTGTTTGCGTTCCAGAATGCCTTTTTTCAAAAGAGCTCTTTTGAAAAAAGCGTTCTTCCTGGTAAAAGTAAGCTTACTGATTTTGAAAAAAAGCCACGTTCTTTCGATTTAATTTCAAAAGAATGCAATGGCAGTCTAGATGCAGGTGAAGTTTTTTTGAAAAAAGGCCACTTTTTTAAAAAAAAATCCTCCGTAGTCTAGACATACACTATATCTTTTATGGGACCAACTTCTGCTGGTGAGACCTTGCTTCATCCACCTTGTCCTTCTGTTCTATGTAGGTTTTTGGAGCATAGTCATCACTATAGTATCTGAGCATTTTTCAGTAGTGCATTAAGCAACATGGCTAACATCCAGCACATAGGCTACATCTACACTGTAACCTTCTTCTGGAAAAGCTTATGCAAATGAAGCATGGAGTGGAATATCACCCTTCATTTGCATAATTAATTAGCAGCCATTTTTGCGCAAGAGGCTTTTGCACAAAAAGGAGCTGTGTAGGCGGTTCCTTATTGTGCAAAACCCTCCTCTTGCGCAAGAGCCATTCTTCCTGACAAAATGAGGAAGAATGGCTCTTGCAAAAGAGAGGGTTTTTGCACAAAAAGGCACCATCTACACAGCTCCTTTCTGCGCCAAAGCCTCTTGCGCAAAATCAGCTGCTAATTAATTATGCAAATGAAGCACAGTGATATTCCACTCCGCACTTCATTTGCATAAGCTTTTCCGGAAGAAGGCTACAGTGTAGATGTAGCCATATTCTCCCCAGAACTGCTCTAGTACCACTGCATGGTTAATGGAAAGGGTTAAGGTGGGGGTAGAAATCCAACATGGAACACCCCCCACCATAAGTGCTGGAATTAAATGTATTGGGACTGCTACTGCACCCCCTGGCTTGAAGAGCTTTCCATCATATACAGAGTTTCCAGTTCTGTTCAATAGCTCTCAGAACCCCTATACAAATTGTTCCAGCACCACTGACCCCCCCCACTCATCCCACATGTTAGCCCTTAATGTCTCCAAGAAGCATTGTCCCAAGAGAAAATAGGGGCTACAGCCATTGTATAGTGCATTGTAGGTGTGGCAGTGAGTTGAAAGAAATAGGATGCATCCGGTCTGTGTTGAGGTTGAAACCTCTTCTCAGATATTGAATAAACAATGACAATTATGTAAAGACCCAAAAAAGAAAACCAACAATCCTGACAGGATATGGCCCACTTTTCTCATCACTGCGGTCTGGAAATTCAAAACATGATGCCAGCTGAACATACACATGTGTTTCTAAGTTCATTCGTGCCAAGTGAAGCTTCTAATCTTTTGAAATTACAATTGATCTGAACAAAAGGAATAGGGGTTCCCTTTAAACACCACTAGCTGTTTGGATTGCCTTTGCCTAGTCATTGGTTTCCCCTGTGCCTTAAAGATCAAATAGTGTTATTACTCATTATTATATCTGACACAGGATATTTTTCACTGTAAAAATTTAAATGAAAATTAACTTATAATTTTAATCAAATATTTTTGCAAAAAAACCAGCTTTTAATCAAAAAGCCAATAACCCATAAGACCAAACACTTTTCAGTTTTCAGAGTGCCAACAAAATGTGACTATTTTTCATAAAAATCTCCTTTTTCATGAAACACCCATTTTTCAACAAACAATTGTTAATGTTTCTGTTAATGACTATAGTTAGATCCACAAAATTGCTTGGAACTCTGCACAAACACTTTAAAAAATCAAAGTAGTAAACAATATGAAAAAACACTTCCAAATATCAAATAAAAGCAATTTATGATGGCAGTCTGCAGTTAATACCTAAACTTCCATGGAAAAATATGCCATTATGACAGTTCAGTGTAACACTATCCTTTTTGGTTTTTTGTTTTTGTTTAGGAAAGAATATCTTTCATAGATCGGTTTGTGAGATGGAGTTGTGATCTAAGGGCCTGAATGGAGAAAGGAATACTCAGTTGAAGTTAGTGTCTTTGTGTATAATACACACACCACGATCATGCTATCTGAGTGGCAATTTCTGTATTTTGTAAATTCTCTGAAAATGGATAAAGGAGTAAAAAACATTTTATACCCACTTACACAACCAAATAAGCTTTAGATCATAAAACTAATTATGACCAACCTAAAAAAATAAACATTCCTTTCTTTTGTGATGATGATGGACATTTTCACTGCAAAACATCTGCATAAACATCAGTAAACACCATGCATGTGCCCAGGCATTTACCAAGTGAATCTTTCTTTGAGAATCTTTTGTGCGCTTCATCAGTAATGGTTAGAGATAATGGCCATTTACATTGCTGTATTTTATTATTTTCTTCTTTAGGAGCCCTTTTGTTGTTTTTTTTAGTTTTTTCCGGGGGGGGGGGGGGGGGCAAAAGCAGAAGATGACAGTTAACATATACAAAATTCTTCTGTAAAACTCAGGGTTTTATTACCAGGACAAGTGCTCTTTCTGGGCTGTTCACATGAAGCAGAAGAAATTTTTGATGATGGGTTAAGTTAATTCTATGTCTGCATTCCATAGGTCTGTTCCAGAGATTTATACTGTACCTGGTCATTTCTCACTTATATTTGCTCTATAATCTAATCAGTAAACAATTTGCCTTTTGCGCCAAATGTCTAGCAAATTCTAGTAGTACCAGTTGCACCTATCACTTGCACACAAACACTCACACCTCTGTATGTTCAGTGAACTTTGAACACTGCCATGCAAATAGACTTGAGTGTAAGTTCTTGGACACAAGCAGTTTACTTGCCATTTATGCTTATAATCAGTTCAATTAGTTTTTAGTGCACCAGTTACTTTCTGAAGCAAGAATCTATCAATTGCATAATATCCTTTAGTGGGGCCAAAACTTACTATTTATTCATTAAAGCCATAGTATTTGTACATGTGCAAACTACATCAAAGTACGAGGGTGTACACGACAGATCCAGAGGTTTTTGTTTCATCCCATTCCTAGTGTTCTCATTCTGCAGCCTTTAAGTGTTTGTTTGCAGAACATTTTTGGAGCATACTGATAAAGGCATAAATTTTCAAGATTACTTGCAATCTTGCACCTGTGTTTAATTGTGAGTCTTAGTCTATGTCTACAGTACATAAGTTGGGTTGTACCGGGTTGAGTGCAGCTAAAGATCAGGAGCCAATACACAGTGCTTTTGAATATAGAGATTCTTCAACTACCAGTATGTGGAAAGAATCTAATATTCTCTGGGCAACATGGCAGTCTCAGTAGTAACTAATTTAGTGGTGGAGAAATGTCAGAAACCGTTCCTTTCTGCTATCGGCAGTTGGAAAGCCTGATGTTCGCAGTGTACAGAGTAAGTGCTGCTTCTCTGGATTGGTGCAAAGGTTGAGTTGGGTGCAAGGACTCTACCACAGATGTTCATGTACCACCACTTACTCCCTATGCAGGGGAGAAGTATAGTCATGATGAAGAATCCAGGCACCATGGGTATAACATATAGTTCCCCTATGTCACTTGTCTTTACTGCAGCTCGGAGCACTTCAGAAAGGAGATCAGTATCACTAAACCCATTTAGAGAGTGGAGTGATGCCCTCAAGGTCACTGGAAAAAAGCCAGGATTAGAAACAATTTCCCTTGAGACTCACTCCAGTGCTCTATCCACTAGGCCACACTACTATGAAGAGAAACCAAAATATTAGTGATGGGGCATTCACCGCCCTCCCCCAAACATGTGATGAGTGTTAATATGGGCTTGAAAACTAAGTAACTTGCCTACTCACACCTCACAGGTCAGCCAGGCCTAACTAGAAACAAAGCCCAGCTAGGGGAGAGCCAACCTTCTTTCCCTAGATAACTGGGTGAATGCTTGGAGAAGATGGGAGATGGGCTGAGAAGTTACAAGAGAAGAAGACTAGACAGACTTTGGCAGGGGTGAGCTGGAAGCCTGACTGAGATGAACGGGACCCTACTTAAACCCCCTGAGTAAGAGAAGGAGGCTCCCATACCCTTCATCGGGGGTGGGTTGAGGCATAGTATAAACACCATGCCTAAGCCTTTGATGAGGTGGCTGCTAGATGAGCCCAGCTAGGCTGAAGGTCTGGTTTTGTGTATGTCCTTTATTATCCTTTTGATAGGACTTAGTAACCCAAGAACAGGAAGGACTCTGTAAAGTGGTCTGGCTGGAGGGCCAAGACAACCTTATGGGTAAAATAGGCTGAAAGGTAGTGGGAAAGGAGAAGTGAAGTACAGTTAGTGCTCAGGGGGTTAGCAAATTGTCACATACCCAAAAAGTAGTGTGGCGGGACATAGTCGTTGCCCCGTACCAGTAAGTCTAGCTGCTGGGGTACTCTGGACTCACTAACTGTGTGGTAGAACTCCCATTGCTGGGTGCTTCTTGGGGCACTCCAGAAGGAATACTGAGTAACTCTCACTTCATCTGAGGGTATGTCTAGACTGCAGAATTTTCCCTTGGTACCAGAAGTATCTCAGAAAAGCTCTGCCATGTCCAAGAAACATGTCTGCTTTTCCAAAAAAAATTTCAGAAAAGCAGACGCGTTTGTTTTGGCATCCCTGTAAACCTCATTCTACGAAAGAGGCCTTTTTTCCGACATTTGGCCCAGTGTAGATGGGCCAATTGATGGAAAAGCCTCTTTTGGAAGAAAAGTGGAAAAAGATATGCAATTTATGAACCACAATTTGAATATCGTTTTCTGATAGAACTTTGTAGTCTAGACACAGCCAGAGAAGTGCTACTTCATCCCAGTGCCTCTACATCACCTCCAGCACAGATAAGAGTTTACTATCATAGTTTCCCCCCATCTTTCACAAATCTGGTGTCCTTACAAGAGGCAAATCAAATGCAAAGAACAAGGAAAGTTCTAGTTGCTTGGCAATGGCCAAGCTCCTAGCTTTTAATATGAGATTTAAAGAATGTGGAATTCCCAGGAAATCTAAATTCAGAAGTGAAAGGGTTAAAACAAAGGCAATATTTTTGGAACTTACAGGCCTCACCAAGCAGTGAACAAGACTTCATTTTATAGCTTGATGTAGGTCTCCTTTTTTTTTCTTTTTGAAAAATGACCTGACAAGAAATATAAACAGTCCTTTGTAGAACTCCTTTAAAATCACCCCTTTATCTTTCATCATCTTCCTTTCTAGCAGCTATGTTTTATTATAACAGTATAAGCAGATTTGGGGAAGCAAAATAGATGGAGGTGGACAGACTAATGGGAGGTTGAAATAAAGTGCATTAAGAATTCTTATAAGAGCTTTTAATAATTATGTTCTTTAGATTTACTTGTTTTCTTTAAGAGATATGCATTTCCCTCTAATTCTGCTGTGATAAATAAAGATCACATTCCACAGAAATTTCGCCATTTGAAAAAATGCATGGCATCCATATTTACTGCACAATTTTTTTTACAAGCTAAGAATTATGTACACAAAAAGATGCTAAAAGAACACTTATAAATTGTAAATTGAAGCATGCAAAAATTAAGAAATGCCACAATTAAGGTTGCTTCTGCAACTAATTCAACTCCCTTGTGTGTACAGATTATGATAGTCTGTAATTACATTACAGCATGCTACTGTTTCCATAGGACTCTGCCTTATTTCGTGCACAGGATGGATGAGGCTCATTTAAAATAGTCAGTATTTTGTTCTCCATTGTTCAGTGTGTAGCCCTATACTTTAATTCCTGCCCGCTATTCAAACACTGTTCTAAGAATGGAAAGATTTCTTCATAGGCTTTTTTTAAGGAGCATCTGAGTCCTTCACACAGATTAATTAATTTATTTTCACAACAACACCATGAGGTGAGGGGCTTCTGTTTTCTCCAATTTATATATGGGGAACTGAAGCACAGAGATAAAGGACAAACGTATTCACTAATTTTGGATGCCTATTTTGACACACCCAAGACCTGATTTTTTTCAGAGTGCTTAGCATTTTATAACACTTTATATGTTCACAGCACCGCTCCCATTGACTTCACTTGCAGCAGTGGGTACTGAACACTACTGCAAATTAGGTCCTATGGTCTCAGGAAAGGCATTAAGAAAACGAGGGGCCCACAATTAGGCTTAGCCACAGCTTGTATGTACTTACCCCCTCTAGCACTCTTTGGGCTAGTGCAAATATAAAGAGCAGTGCAGTATGGGCACTGCCAGCAAGGGCATGGCTGAGCCATACTGAGTACTAACCCACCTTAACCATTGGGTATGTACTCGACCACAGCTCAGCCCTGTAGCTTTACTATCCATGCTACAGTAACTACTCTATTTATATTCCTACTAGCTTGATGAGAGCTAATGCATGTATATATATGATTGAGCAGGGAATCCCATCCCTAGCTCATATGTGGGTGCGTCTAGACTGGCAAGATTTTGCACAAAAGCAGCCGCTTTTGCGCAAAAACTTGCCAGCTGTCTACACTAGCCGTATGAATTTGCACAAGAGCACTGACTTTGTAATGTACAAAATCAGTGCTTCTTGCACAAATATTTTCATGCTCCCGCTTGAGAAAAAGCCGTCTTGCGCAAGAATACTTGCGCAAGAGGGCCAGTGTAGACAGGGAAGAACTATTTTGTGCAAAAAGCCCCGATGGCTAAAATGGCGATCGGGGCTTTCTTGCGCAAAACGCCTCTAGACTGGCCTTGGATGCTTTTGTGCAAAAGCACTTTTTGCGCAAAAGCATCCGTGCCAATCTAGACGCGCTTTTTTAAAGAGGAATAAGGGATCTTTCGGAAAAGGCTTTATTTTCCAAAAGATTCCCATCTAGACTGGTGCTTTTTTCCGGCAAAGCTCCGAGCCGGAAAAAAGTGGCAGCCATGTTTATGCAAATGAAGCGGGGGGATTTAAATCCCTGCTTCATTTGCAATTGCATTGTGTCTAATTTGCATCCCTTTTACGGAAAAGGGATGCAGTCTAGACACAGCCATATTGTATTGCATCTACTCTTCTGCATACACTCAAGTACAGGTATCTTGGCAGCCCTGTTGGGCATCCTGGAAAAAGGAGGATATCTTATTTAATGTAGACTAAGATTAGGACACTGTGGGCAGATTAATTCTAGTTTTTAGGACTCATCACCATCCTTTTTAATGTAAAACAATTGTGGGGTGAGGAGCATGTACAGTTTGCAAATTGGAATTTCTCTTCCACTAGAATCACAAACTATCCTTACAATGTAGCTATCATCAAAGTGTGTGATACAGTCAGTGCAATCTATGGACATGCTGTTATGCCTCTATATTTTGTATATATTAAGTAAGACAGCAAAAATGCCATGCAAACATTAAATGAAAAGATAGAGGGTCTGATCCAAAGTTCACTTTAGTCAATGGATGTGACGAAAGTGGATGTGTTCCTAATTTATTTTATACGACTAAATTCATGTGTAATAGGCATGCAGTGATCTTAACCACCTGTGGAGCTATTTTTCTTGTAAGGCTTAACCACCAAACCAATGTTGGGATAATTAGGGTAATCTGACATGGAGACAAAAAGACCTTATTTAAGCACTGGCAACCTCTTTTTGTGGATAGCCCACAGAATATGGATTTTTTCCAGTGTTGCTTTGTTTTAGGGCAGAATTAGTGTGCTATGAAAGAACATACAACTGCCACCCTATATGGATAGAGACATCATTAATATTTTAATTGAATCAATACTACTGGGAATTGTGTGATTATGGGAGATTTTAATTGCCCAGCTCTAGATTGGAGAACAAGTGATACTAACAGTAGTAGGATTGAGACCTTTCTGAATGTGATACCTGACAGATTTCTTCACCAGATTGACTCTGTGGTCATACTCTGACTGGAGAATTGCTAATATAGTATCTATTTTTAAGAAGGGAAGAGGCGATCTGGGAAACTACTGGCCTGTTTGTTTGACCTCCATTTTATGCAAGGTCTTGGAAAAATTTTGTAAGAAAGCAGTCGAGGACTTTGAAGTGAATAATCACTGGAATAAAATACTACATGATTTTACAAAAGGTAGATCATGCCAGATTTACCTGACCTCCTCCTTTAAGATAACTGATTTTTTTTTTCAAAATCTAATTTACCTGGATTTCAGAAAGGCATTTGATAGTTGCAAATTAAAAATTATTACAGAAAAATTATTATTACTTTCTATTCTGACACTCTCAGGATCTAATGGGGGCCAAACCAGAGAATTTGCCAGACCCCAAGAGGTCAATATTGTACCAAGTGGGTCTCTCTCTAGATTTGTTTCACCAAGGCGAATAAACGGAACAATTTTTGCAATGCTGCTTAATAATGTATGACTGTACTGATACACTCTATATAAGCCTATGCCTCGCCAAGGTTTATCATTTCTCTTTATAACCAAGGCTACGTCTATACTGCTTCCTTCTAGTGCCAAAGCCCATGCAAATGAAGCATGTATTAGCATATTGTTGTGCTTCATTTGCATAATTAATTAGGGGCCGTTTTTGCACAAGACTGCTCCTTTTTGCACAAAAACCCCCTCTTTCGCAAGAGCCGTTCTTTCCGAAAAAATGAGGAAGAATGGCTCTTGCAAAAGAAGGGGGTTTGTGCAAAAAGGAGCCATCTAAACAGCTCCTTTTTGTGCAAAAGCCTCTTGCACAACAACAGCCCCTAATTAATTATGCAAATGAAGCACAACAATATGCTAATTTGCACTTCATTTGCATAGGCTATTGCACAAGAAAGAAGCCTTATAGACGTAGCCCAAGTGTTACTGTTCTTACACAATTGTATTGTATTGGCAAAAGGAAATACGTAGATAAAGCATAGAAACCATGCTTACGCTTAGCATTACCAGCACTTCCACTTCTTGCTGGAGTCTTAGACATTTAAGTGTAATTAGAGCTAAATAACAGTACAGAAAACTGAGAGCCAAGACTGGTAGCTTTAAGCAAATGTTATGGGACTGTGGGCAATTTGGCTACACACAAGAGAAGCAGACATCCAACTAACTAAAATCATGCTGGATCATGGATGTTGCCAGACCAGAGACCACTGGATTACAGAAGTTCAACCTGTAGTTAAATTGGAGCAGATGGGGATTAACATGAGAATTGAAAGGTTGACAAGGAACTGTTTTTTTTTAAAAAGACTACAGTGTGTCATACTACAAGGTGAACTGTCAGGCTGGAGGGAAGTTACTAGTGGAGTCCCTCAGAGATCAGCCTCGGCCTATTTTAATTAACATTTTTTTTAGCGAGTGTAACACAGCAGGCCTCACTACTATTAGGCTCCCTCTGCTAAACACTCTTGGAATTAGCTTTTCAGTTCTAGAGTGCCCCCTTTCAGCTAGTGTCACACCTGCTGTTACCTGTTTTCCTCCACCTCTATGCATTAGGACCCACATCCCTCCCAGACCATGGCCTCCTCCCCTCTGGGTACTGCCTGCCTCAGTGCCCCCTCACTCTGGGGTCCTCTCCCTCTGGGTACTCCCAACTCTCTATGACCACCTTGCCTCAATAACCCCCTGACAATCTTCATCTAGCCCCTTACCTCAGAGGCAAACTGAAGTCTGAAATGGCCACTCATCATTGGCAATGGGGTGTGGACCTGCTGCCTTTGCTTACCCTGGCTGCCTCCCTGCAATCCTAGTAGCCTCAGACCTTGCTTCAGCCCCTGCAGCCTGGGAGCTTGCCAGGCCAGAGCTTCCCCAGCTCTGCCTGCCTTTTCCCAGCCCTGCTCTAAGTCAGAAAGCTTCTTGCTTCCCTGGCAGCTAGGTCCCTCCTGTTCCAAAGCTGGAGCAAGAGTGAGTCTGTGTGTCTTCTCCTCCCTCCAGGAACCCTTATTTATCCAGCCCCAGCTGGGCCCCAGTTGGCGGTACCTGCCTCAGCTGTGGGACTTTGATCTCTTAGCCCTCTCCCAGAGCTGGGTTTTACCCTTAAAGGGCTGGTGCAGGGCAGATGCCCTGTCACAATGAGCTTTACACAAAAACTGGGAGTGTGCTGATAAAATTTGCAGCGGATACAAAGTCGATATGGAGGAATATCATACAAAATATTATACAAAAGGATACAAAAAGATAGGGAGGACCTTGAAAACTGGACTAATAGAAATAGAATGGAGGGTCGTGGACTTTGAATTATTACATTAGGAACTAATAAAAAGCATTTTTTGCAGTAAGATGGAGACGACATTTGAAAATGACAGAATAGAAAAAAACCTGAAATTATTGATCATGGGATGACTGAGCCACCAGTGAGAGGAGACCATGAAAAAAGGCTAATACAGTTGTAGGATATATCTGACAAGGTATTTCAGTTGAGACAGGGAAGAATTAGTACCATTATACAAGGTATTGGTCAGACCTCACTTGGAATATTGTGTGCAGTTCTGTTCTCCCATGTTTAAGGAATATGAATTCAAACTGGAAAAGGAGTAGAAAAGGGCTACTAATCTGATCAGGGGAATGGAAAATCTACCTTATGAGAGGAAGCTCAAAGAGCTTGCTTTGTTTAACCTAAACAAAAGTCCGAGTGGAGATATGACTGCTGTCCATAAATACATCAGAGGGATAAATATCAAGGAGGAAAGATGAGTTATTTAGGGTAAACACAAATGTTGACACAAGAACAAGTGAATATAAGATGGCCATCAACAACTTTAGGCTTGAAATTAGACAAATGTTTCTAACCATTGAAGGAGTGAAGTTCTGAAGCAGCCTTCCAAGGGGGAAAGTGGGGCAAAAAAGCTAACTTTAAGACCGAGCTTGGTATGTTTATACAACTACCAGTAACAAATATCCCCAAATGGCCAGAGATGGGGCACTAGATAGGGAGGGCTCTGAGTTACTACACAGAATTATTTTCCACGTGTCTGGCAGGCTGGTCTTGCCAACTTCTCAGGGTCCAACTGATTGCTACTTTTGGTATTGGAAGGGAATTCTCCACCAGATCAGATTGGCTGAGACCATGAGGGGGTTTTGCCTTCATCTGCAGTCTGTGGCACTGGTCACTTGCAAGTTTACCATGGAGTAAATGGTTCTTTGTAACTTGAAGACTCAGTTTAAATCATGATTTGAGGACTTCAGTAACTCAGCCAGAGGTTTAGGGGCCTATTATAGGGCGGTGGGTGAGGTTTTATGGCCTGTGATTTGAAGAAAGTCAGATTAAGTGATCCCTTCTGGCCTTAAAGTCTGTGAACTAGTAACTGTCTACGAAAATCAGTGTAACCTAAATTTTCAATGCCTACATTTTTGTGCATACTTTTTGGCATCCACCTTCTGCATGCACTAGACTTGGCTGTGAGTGTGCAAACTACATTTGTACTTATAATTCTGGTAAAAAGTTACCTTACTACCCAACTTCCATGGCTAAATATATTTTATGCATATCTAATCATCTCTCAGGCAAAAATATTTCCCCAGCTTATGCATTTAGAACCAAATCCTCCATCCTGTGCTCAAATGTGATCAAAAACTCCATGTAAAAAGCTATATCAGTGTTATTCAGCAGTGGTTCTACTAATTTAAATGGAGTTCTTCCTGATTTATACCAGAATAGCAAAGCAGAACTTTTAATTTTGAAAAGTTATTTCCAAGCTGTTTTCCCATGTGTAATATCATATCTTAAATGTCTATGATACCACATATTTGAAACATATGTATACTCAAGATATGACATAGTATTTTCAAATTATTCTTAAATTACTGAATCAGAAATATATTACATAGTGTCAAATGTTTTAAAAATAAGCAAAGCATGAGACCATAAATATATGGAGCATCCATTATTTTGGCACATGGGACAGTTGTGGAAGAGCTGCAAAACATCATACATAAGGAATCTATCAAAAACCACTTAAAATAGGCCTGAATCCAAGTTGAAGGGATCCAACTGTAAGAGATTTGGCTGATAAACAAAGATGACCACTGAGAGAAAGCAGAAAGGAGCTAGCCAGTAGCAAGTAGTGAAGAATTGGTGAATGTCTCTGGGTATGTCTACACGACAGGCAGTCCCCGGGTTACGTGGATCCGACTTATGTCGGATCCCTACATACAAACGAGGCTTTTCTTGCCGCGGAGGACGCGGGTGGTGGGACCACCCAGACGCGCCGCGGTCCCGCCGCCCGTGTCCTCCGCATCGAGAAAAGCTGCTGGAGACGGAGCAAAGCCGTGGAGGATGCGGGCGGCGGGACTGCAGTGCATCTCGGCGGTCCCGCCGCCTGTGTCTCCTTGGTCTGCTGGAGGGGGGCGCAGCTAGTGCGCCCCCCCAATAGACCAGGCTTTTCTCGCCAACGCCTGGGGTAGAGCAGCTGGGGGGCTGCCAGGTTGGTCCCACAGCACCGAGGTGCGGCGCTACTGGACCAACCCGGCAGCACCCCAGCTGCTCTGCCCCAGGCGTCCCCAAGTCAGCCGCTGCTGAAACTGATCTCCGGGCTTCCTGGAATCAGCCGCTGATCAGTTTCAGCAGCGGCTGACTTGGGGACACCTGGGGCAGAGCAGCTGGGGTGCTGCCAGGTTGGTCCAACCCAGCAGCACCCCAACTGCTCTGCCCTAGGCGTTTCCAATTCAGCCGCTGCTGGTCAGTTTCAACAGCAGCTGAATCTGGACGCCAGTTCCTACTTACATACAAATTCAACTTGAGAACAAACCTACAGTCCCTATCTTGTACGTAACCCGGGGGACTGCCTGTACAGCACTAATTCAAACTAACTTAATTGGAATTAGTTAATTCGAACAAAGGTAATTCGAACTAGTGCATCTAGACCTAAAAGCTAGTTCGAATTAGCATTTTGCTAATTCGAAATAGCATGTCCACATTGAGTGGTCCCTGAACCAAAGTTAAGGCTGGCCGGAAGCAGTGCCGGCAGGGCATCAGGTTAGGACTTAGAGTGTGGAGCTGCTGTCTCAGGCTAGCCGAGGGCTGTGCTTAAAGGGACCCAACCCCCACCCTGGACAGACAGTTCTCAGGGTTCCCCGCTTGCTTGTCTACCTCAATGAGGGACAACAAAGCAGTCCTGACTTGGAGTGCCCTGAATGCCCACACTCGGCACATCACAGCACTCGGCCATCAGCCCGGCTGCACTTGCCGCAGGCTGCCATTCGGGGGGGTCAATTGGGGGGCTACGGGAGTTTCCACCCCGAGGAGCCCGCAGAGCCAGCCCAGTCCTCCCCATCGGGGGCTCTTACCCCATTCCTCCTTCACCTCCTTCCACTTACCACTCCCTAGCCCCCCTTCCTGATGTACAAAATAAAGGACACGTGTGTTCAAACATAGAAACTATCTTTAACAAAACTGGAGTGGGGGGATTAACCTCTGGGGAGACTGGGAAAAGGAGGTGGGAGAGGGGAGGGGAAACCTGGGAGGAGGGAGCTGGAAGGGGGAAGCCAGGGGAAGAAGGAGGAGGGGAAGTATCAAACTATGGTACGCCATATCTTCAGTACTGTGTACAGATGTGATCTCCTCACCCCAGAAAAGATATTTTGGCCTTGGAAAGGATTTAGAAAAGGGCAACTAAAATGATCAGGGGTTTGGAACAGGTCCCATATGAAGAGAGGCTAAAGAGACTGGGACTTTTCAGTTTAGAAAAGAGGAGACTGAGGGGGGATATGATAGAGGTCTCTAAAAGCATGAGCGGTGTGGAGAGGGTGCATAAAGAACAGTTTTTCATTAGTTCCCATAATATAAGGTCTAGAGGACACCAAATGAAATGAATGGGTAGCAGGCTTCAAACTAATAACAGAAAGTTCTTCTTCACAAAGCAAATAGTCAACCTGTGGAACTCCTTGCCACAGGAGGCTGTGAAGGCTAGAACTAGAACAGAGTTTAAAGAGAAGTTAGATAAAGTCATGGAGGTTGGGTCCATGGAGTGGTATTAGCCAGAGGGTAGAAATGGTCTCTCTGGCCTCTGTTTGTGGAAGCCTGGAGATGGATGGCACAAGACAAATGGCTTGGTCATTGTCTTCGGTCCATCCCCTCCAGGGTTCCTAGTGTGGGCCGCTGTCGGCAGACAGGCTACTGGGCTAGATGGACCTTTGGTCTGACCCAGTACTGCCGTTCTTATGTTCTAAGCTCAGGGCTCAGGGTCGGGGGTCTCACTGGACCACCTTGATTTTCATGCAAACCTGCTGCTGGGTTTGCATGTGGCCATTGGTGGCCAGGCTGGCAGCTATCCTGCCCTAGATGGCCACTTTCCTGTGCCTAGTACGGAGGTCGTGGACGTTGGAGGCCTCCCCCCAAACCTGGATGAGATCCACGATCTCCGCACAAGACCAGGCGGGCGCCCGCCTCTTGCGGCCCCGGGCAGGCTTCTGGGACCCGCCAGCCTGGTCCCGGGAAGAGGCGGAGGGCTGGGTGGCAGCGGGT
This sequence comes from Pelodiscus sinensis, assembly GCF_049634645.1. Taxonomy (NCBI): domain Eukaryota; kingdom Metazoa; phylum Chordata; order Testudines; family Trionychidae; genus Pelodiscus; species Pelodiscus sinensis. Next base: position 96,334,927 of record NC_134716.1, read on the forward strand.
GGCTGGCTCGTGCCGTGCCAGTTGCAGGGTCTGCTGGCTGAGAGCTGGCAGGCTTGCACCTGGCACGGGCACCGTAGCCAGACCGTGCCCCTTTAAGGGCTCCGGGGCCGGGAGGGGGGCAGACGAGTTTCCCTGGTTGTGGCCACCAGGGCAAGCCCAGTAAAAAAATGTCTAGTACTCACAATTTAGTTATCTCTCTTGCAAGTGTAAATTAACTTGAAACTTGCTTGTAAGAACTGGTGCCACAAAATGGACCAGTACAATTTGGCATCTTAGATAAGAAAGAGGATACGGGCCCCCAGGGGTATATAGATGGGTCCAGCAGCACATTTTCTGTGTCAATCTACCATCTATCTTCTGGTCGGGTTAGGTGTTTGATCTCCCGAGGTTCCAGAGGGGATGCCTACCTTGTATTCGTCTTTCCTAGGAATTGAGAGACAGGCCCTGGCCTGACACGCTGGAGTCGAGAGGCACAGAAAGGGGTAAAAATTGTACCTGGATGTGGTCCTTTGTTTAAGTGTGTGTGTGTATGTGTGTGTGTGTGTGTGTGTGTGTGTGTGTGTGTATATATATATATATATATATATATATATATATATATATATATATATTATATACACATAGTGTTAGAGCTCTTTAAAGATTAAGCTGTCACTTGGTACCATTATTTCTATTTTCTATCTTTACCTTTTTCCTGTAATCATTTTTAAGACCTATATATATATATTTGCTAGCAGTTAAGAAATAGAGCAATAGCCATTGTAACCATATGCTTTTATAAGTCTTTTTAATAAACCTGTAACTGTTTAAGCTTTAACCTGACTCCTTCAGTTGCTGTAATAGAACCAAGCACAATTTAAAAGAACTTCAGCTGGTCAAAAAGGACAGGCATAGGAAGAGCTTGGGCATTTGGATCTGTGTCACTCCCAGGTGACAGATCCGTTGGGGTACTTTTCAGCCTTCCCTAGGCTGCCCGCTGCGAAGGAACTTTGTGTTCTAGCAGCTAAAATCTAAGGTGTAATAAGTTCTTCCTATATAACGGGGCGTCTGTTGGCCTGCTGGCCACCCTCTGCAACGGGACCCCGGTCCTAGCAGTAAAGACACGGACGTTAAACCTTTTCTCGGAAACATACACACACACACTGCCCTGACCATCGGCTGACACACATGAAGTTCATCTCCTCATTAATTGCATTGGGGAGCACTGTGATTGACAAATACATCCTGAGTCGCATTTCCCCACCTACTTGCCCATGCTTGTAGAAAGTATTCACATACTGCAGGCTAGTCAATTATTTTTTGTCAAGGTGTAGTCAAGGTCCAGACTGCAGAGAAAACAATAATTCAAAACAATGATAATAAGTAAGGAAAAAGATTTCAGGTTCTGTTCAAAAGAGTCAGGCAGTCTAGATTAGGCCTACCTATTGACTACCCCTGATTTACTGCTTTCTGATACAATCTGTAACTTACTACCCACCTTCTTTGTGTTTCCTCTTAGCTACTCTGGCCAGTGAGTATGAATCATAGAATCATAGAACACTAGAACTGGAAGGGACCTTGAGAGGTCATTGAGTCCAGTCCTCTGCCCTTATGGCAGGACCCGGTACTATGTAGACCATCCCTGATAGATGTCTATCTAACCTGCTCTTAAATATTTCCAGAGATGGAGATTTCACAACCTCCCTACGCTTATTCACTTATTCCAGTGTTTAGCCACCCTGACAGTTAGGAACTTTTTCCTAATGTCCAACCTAAACTTCCCTTGCTGCAGTTTAAGCCCATTGCTTCTTGTTCTCTCTTCGGAGGTTGAGAACAATTTTTCTCCTTCCTCCTTTCTCCTTCCTCCTTTTTAGACACCTGAAAACCGCTACCATGTCCCCTCTTAGTCTTCTCCTTTCCAAACTAAACAAGCCCAGTTCTTTCAATGTTCCTTCATAGGTCATGCTCTCTAGACCTTTAATAATTCTTGTTGCTCTTCTCTGGACCTTCTCCAATTTCTCCACATCTTTCTTGAAATGTGATGCCCAGAACTGGACACAAAACTCCAATTGAGGTCTAATCAGTGCAGAGCAGAAGAATGACTTCTTGTGTCTTGCTCACAACACACCTGTTAATGCATCCCAGAATCATGTTTGCTTTTTCATGTCTGCGTCACACAGTTGACTCATATTTAGCTTGTGGTCCACTATGACCCCTAGATGCCTTTCTGCAGTACTCTTTCCTAGATAGTTGCTTCCCATTCTGTATGTGTAAGACTGATTGTTCTTTCCTAAGTGGAGCACTTTGCATTTGTCCTTCTTAAACTTCATCCTATTTACCTCAGACCATTTCTCCAGTTTGTCCAGATCATTTTGAATTATGACCCTATCCACCAAAGCAGTTGCAAACCCTCCCAGCTTTGTATCATCTACAAACTTGATAAGCATACTCTCTATGGCAATATCTAAATCGTTGATGATGATATTGAACAGAACCAGTCCCAAAACAGACTCCTGTGGAACCCCACTTGTTATGCCCTTCCAGCAGGATTGTGAGCTGTTAATAACTACTCTGTGAGAACAGTTATCCAGCCAGTTATGCACCCACCTTCTAGTAGCCCCATCTAAGTTGTATTTGCCTAGTTTATTGATAAGAATATAATGCGAGACCGTATCAAATGCCTTACTAAAGTCTAGTTATACCATATTCACCGCTTCTCCCTTATCCACAAGACTCGTTATCCTATGAAAGAAAGCTGCCATGCTGGCTGTTACCCATCACCTTATTTTCTTCCAGATATTTGCAGATTAATTCCTTAATTACTTGCTCCATTACCTATCCTGGCACAGAAGTTAAACTGACTGCTCTGTAGTTTCCTGGGTTATTCTTATTTCTCTCTTTATAGATGGGCACTATATTTGCCCTTTTCCAGTCTTCTGGAATCCCTCCCATCTTCCATGATTTTTCAACGATGATAGCTAAAGGCTCAGATACCTCCTCTATCAGCTTCATGAGTATTCTAGGATGCATTTCATCAGGCCCTGGTGATTTGCAGACATCTAACTTTTGTAAGTGATTTTTAACTTTTTTTTTTTTTAATTTTATCTTCTAAACCTACCCCCTTCCCACTAGCATTCACTATGTTAGGCATTCCTTTATCATCAAACTTCTCAGTGTAGACCGAAACAAAAAAGTCATTGAGCACCTCTGCCATTTCCAAGTTTCCTGTTTCTGTTTCCCCCACCTCACTGACCAGTGGGCCTATCCTGTCCTTGGTCTTCCTTTTGTTTCTAATATATTTATAGAATTTCTTCTTGTTTCCCTTTGTCTGCAGCTAGTTTGAGCTCATTTTATGCCATTGCCTTTCTAATCTTGCCCCACTTACCTGTATTGTTTGCTTACATCTATCCTTTGTAATTTGTCCTAGTTTCCATTTTTTATATGACTCCTTTTTTATATTTAGATCATGCAAGATCTCCTGGTTAAGTCAAGGCAGTATTTTGCAATACTTCTATCTTTCGTACGCAGCAGAATAGCTTGCTTTTGGGTCCTTAATAATGTCCCTTTGAAAAACTGCCAACTCTCTTCAGTTGTTTTTCACCTAAGGCTTGCTTCCCAGGGACCTTACCTACAAGCTCTCTGAGCTTACCAAAACCTGCCTTCCTGAAATCCATTGCCTCTATTTTGCTCTATCACAAGCTTTACCCATTCCCTATCCACTTGGTCCTCACAGTTAGCAAGCAAGCAGCCCCACTTATTCCAGTGCACCTGGATGCAAGATTTGGATAGCTCATAAAGAAGTTTACAAGAGGATGACTGTAGGTGGAGAATTCTTACTTCTTCTCCTTCTTCCCTTGCACAAGCATGTAATCCAAGTGCTCCGCTAGCCTATAGTGAGGCTTGGAAGAATTCAGTTTTTGTTATAATTTCAACAAGTTGAAAATAAACTAATATCTGTTTTTGTTTAACTTCCACAGTTATGAGAAATTATGGGGAGGGAGTGTCAGACAACAATTGCTTAATGACAGTAGATGTTGAGGCTGAGAAATTTAAAGGCTATAACTCTTAAAACACAAATTTGTCAACTTCAGCAGAAAAATATACAAAGTAAATATTCTTAAATCAAACTCTAAATTCTTAAGCATCATTTTTCATATTCTCCCTATCTGGAAGTATGTTTTTATCCGTCTGTGTATGTGAAATCACCATCTGCACACATCGTTTAGTGACACTTACTAATAATGATCAAATTCATCCATGTCTGCCCATAGTGATGCAGAACACAAGCTAACCTTCAGCATGATTTTTACCATATCTTTTCTCATCACAGCAGGATAAGTTCTGGCTTTTAGGAGGTACATTATGTACAGTACTACATGAAGGCCTGGACTAATACTCGAGAGTCAAACACTGTTTCTGGATTTAGAGTGTCTTTTAAAACTAACATGTTAAAAGCCGGGGGTATTTTCACCTTATCACAGAGTTTAGAGGCAGCTTCAGTATTTGGATAAGATGCCAACTCAGTCCCTCTGTATTAATACTTGGATCCCCATTGGGGCTTGTCCCATCTCAAATTAAATGCATATTCTTTCTGAATCATATCTTTAGAAGCATCTCATCTGCTGCATTTTCTTGAGCAGATGGTACAGAATAAAATAACATAACCCCTGTGATGTGCAGGGTATCCACTTGAGTACAAACAGACAAATATAATATATTCCTTAGGGCCTGTGAGTGCTGCATGTTTGCACTATTGGCTAAACTCTACCTTTGACCTTTGCCTAAGGTCAAAGGGAGTTAGACACTCTGATCTAGGACCCACTCTGATCTAGGACCCACAGACCATTCAAAGAGTTAATGTCTAGGTTTCCTTTCATACCCCTGGGCTGTGTCTAGACTGGCCAGTTCTTCTGAAAAATCAGCCACTTTTCCGGAAAACTTGCCAGCTGTCTACACTGGCCGCTTGAATTTCCTCAAAAGCACTGACTTCCTACTGTAAGAAATCAGTGCTTTTTGCGGAAATACTATGCTGCTCCCGTTTGGGCAAAAGTCCCTTTTGCGCAAAACTTTTGCCCAAAAGGGCCAGTGTAGACAGCTCAGATTTGTTTTGCTCAAAAAAGCCCTGATCGTGAAAATGGCGATCGGGGCTTTTTTGTGGAAAAGCGCATCTAGATTGGCCACGGACGCTTTTCCGCAAAAAGTGCTTTTGCGGAAAAGCGTCTGTGCCAATTTAGATGCTCTTTTCCAAAAATGCTTTTAAACGGGAAAACTTTTCCGTTAAAAGCATTTCTGGAAAATCATTCCAGTCTAGACATAGCCCTGTAGTTTCAGCATGGCAAATGCAGGTTCAAAACTGTAGATTTAAAAAAAAAAAGTCAGATGAATTAAGATGTACTAATAACATGACTTAACCAGCATGTCTACTTTTTAAAAAAATCAGTGTTGATAAAAAAAGTTAGAGGGGCAGCATGAAGCCTTTGTTCCTCCATGGACTGAGTACACTATTCAAATAGAGATGCAAGCTTCCTCGCACAGACCAACCAACAGGCTTCAATCCTGTCCTGTAAGCAACATTGCTCAAACTGGGGGTCCTGATGACCAAAAGGGTGTCGCCTGACTATCATGGGGGGGGTGGGGGTGCAGAATTGCTACCCTTACTTCTGAATAGTTGTCAACGCTGGCTGCCTGAAGATTAGCAGTTGCTGGCCAAGCACCTATCTCTAAAGGTAGCACTGCCATCAGTGCCAACTGGCTTACACAGGTTTACACCAGTTGAGCATCAGGCCCCAGGGCCTACACCACTGATACACGACTGTCATGCAAACCCCTTGTGCAGACACGAGTCCTGCCCAGGCAAAGCCACTTGCACCCATGTAAATTGTGTTGACACAAGGGGCTTGCACGGGGGCTGCTAACTCCAGCCCCCGTGCTTGGAGGAGGCAATGCTGCCACTTTACCAGACAGATCCTGCCACTGACTTGATTTTGCCTCGCTGCAGTTTGGCTGCACTCATAGAATCATAGAATAATAGGACTGGAAGGGACCTCGAGAGGTCATCGAGTCCAGCCCCCCGCCCTCAAGGCAGGACCAAGCTCCACCTACACCATCCCTGACAGATGTCTATCTAACCTGTTCTTAAATATCTCCAGAGAGGGAGATTCCACCACCTCCCTTGGCAATTTATTCCAATATTTGACCACCCTGACAGTTAGGAATTTTTTCCTAATGTCCAATCTAAACCTCCCCTGCTGCACTTTAAGCCCATTACTCCTTGTCCTGTCCTCAGAAACCAAGAGGAACAAATTTTCTCCTTCCTCCTTGTGACACCCTTTTAGATATTTGAAAACCGCTATCATGTCCCCCCTTAATCTTCTTTTTTCCAAACTAAACAAGCCCAGTTCATGAAGCCTGGCTTCATAGGTCATGTTCTCTAGACCTTTAATCATTCTTGTCGCTCTTCTCTGTACCCTTTCCAATTTCTCCACATCTTTCTTGAAATGTGGCGCCCAGAACTGGACACAGTACTCCAGCTGAGGCCTAACTAGTGCAGAGTAGAGCGGCAGAATGACTTCACGAGTTTTGCTTACAACACACCTGTTGATACAACCTAGAATCATATTTGCTTTTTTTGCAACAGCATCACACTGTTGACTCATATTCAACTTGTGGTCCACTGTGACCCCTAGATCCCTTTCTGCCATGCTCCTTCCTAGACAGTCGCTTCCCATCTTGTATGTATGGAACTGATTGTTCCTTCCTAAGTGGAGCACTTTGCATTTCTCTTTATTAAACCTCATCCTGTTTACCTCTGACCATTTCTCTAACTTGCTAAGGTCATTTTGAATTATGTCCCTATCCTCCAAAGAAGTCGCAACACCACCAAGTTTGGTATCATCTGCAAACTTAATAAGCGTACTCTCTATCCCAATATCTACATCATTGATGAAGATATTGAACAGTACGGGTCCCAAAACAGACCCTTGAGGAACTCCACTTGTTATCCCTTTCCAGCAGGATTTAGAACCGTTAACAACAACTCTCTGACTATGGTTGTCCAGCCAATTATGCACCCACCTTATTGTGGCCCTATCTAAGTTATATTTGCCTAGTTTATCAATAAGAATATCATGTGAGACCGTATCAAATGCCTTACTAAAGTCTAGGTATATGACATCCACCGCTTCTCCCTTATCCACAAGGCTCGTTATTTACTCAAAGGCTGTAAATCCCTCGGTGGGTTTGGCCAAAATGGAGCCCGGACACAAGCTGGATGGCATGGTATGGGAGGGTCATAATTTTTTAGGGGCAAGATGTCATCACAGCCTGAAACATTTTCAAAGAGAACCCATGCCATCTCGTTCCCTCATGCACACTGTAGTGGGGCCACTGCCCCACTCTGCCCAGATGGGGTTAAAACAGTCTGTAGGTAGCTGCACCAAGCCCCATCCAATCAGAGAGAGGCTTATAAGGAGCCAATCAGAAGGTGGCTTGCTGGAGCAGCTTTGGTATAAGGAGCTTCTTAGCAGAGCAGAGGGCAGTTGGGTCCTAACCAGCGAGGACACAGGATTAGCTCCCAGAAAAGGGCAAGTATTTTGACTGGAGAAGTTCGTGTTCTTGATACAAAGGCCAAGAAAGTGAAAGGGATCACAGAGAAGTAGCCCAGGGACCAAGAGGCAATAGAGGGGAAGAGAAGGAGGGAAGAACAAGGCTGCTGCCAGAGGGTCTCTGGGTCAGGACCCAAAATATTGGGCAGGCTTGAGTTCCCCCCATGCAATCCACCTAACTGCACTGAAGAGTGGCCTTTATAGACTGCAGTTTGCCCCAGAAGTGAGGGGCTAGACTGGTGCTGCAGTTGGCCATGATAGCAGAGGGCAGCACTGAGGACTGCTAGTATCCCCAGAAAGGAGCAAGAGACCAGCATAGTGGCCACTGCTAGAGGGCAGTGTCCTGAAGAGGACATCCTGGTCCTGAAAGCAATGTGGGTCCAGAGCTAGAGCATGGAGAGAGAGCAGAGCTACAGTGGATCAAACACTGGCCAGAAGAGGGCACCCTGCTGAGAGTCAGAGATAATTTCCAGTGTGACCAGCACAAGGCACTATAGTGTTGAGGCTCAACTTATTATAAACACCCACAATGAAGAGGCAGCTTTAGCCCAACTTACATACACCACATTTAGCCCTTTCTCTGTAGTACCAGATAGTGCAAAGCAGATAAATGGCCCCCTGAACTGAGCCTATTGAAGGGAGGGATGCTAGCTTTGGAGGCTTCATGAATGAAATGTGTTCTTAAGTAGATATATGAAGGGGAGGGGAAGGAGAAGATTTGGCATGCGGAGATGGGAGGTTGTCTTAGAGTGTAATGGTGGCAGAAAAAAGTTACTACCTGCTATCGTAAGGGATATGCTTAAATGTAATCCATGGTAACTGACAGAAGATGAAAAGCAGTCTAATATCCAGCTGGGAAACACAATGTTTCTTCCTGCATCTCTTATGTTGTTTTCTTGTTGTAACAAACTAAGCAAAGTATTGTTTGAAAATCAAATAGCTGCGGGGGTTTTTTGTCTTATCTATAGCATTCTGTAGCTTTATCAGCATAGCTATGTAGGTTGAAAAGAAATCTGTATCAAATGGACCTTTTGGCTAAAATGTGGCAGCTGGTTTATGTCAAATGTGAATAATTTTACATCTTTGATCTTGCAGCTAGGGCAGTGCTTTTAATGACTCACACTAGACAGAATGAAGTCTGTCTCTGAGAAAACAGGAGGGGTACCATTAATCTATTTTTAAATAAACAGAGTTGTAATAGCTCTTTAATCTGAAGAGGATAGATCCTGAGCTGGAATGAAGCACCTACATACCAGCCAAGTTCTGTGAATAGTGTGTATATAATAACTTATTGTGGTGGTGCTTTTTTGTGATCTACAAGAACACATTAATGGTGTAACCAATTTAGAAACTATGTGAGAGGCAGAAATAGTTGTAATCACTTACATTGGCAACATAGTGCATTGACTACACACTTTTCCACCTCTACAAATGTTTTAGTGTCTATTTTCTTTATCTATTCAGCTTCCAGACTATGTATGTTATCAAGTATCAGAGGGGTAGCCATGTTAGTCTGGATCTGCAAAAGCAACAAGGAGTCCTGTGACATCTTATGCTCTAATACATCTGTTAGTCTATAAGATGCCACAGGACTCCTTGTCGCTTATGTATGTTATGTCGTCCTTTCAAGAATCACTATTAACTAAATCTTCCCTTCCTTGTAGGCACTGCATACAAATTTAACTAAAGCAGAAGTCCCAGATAGTGATTATTGGCAAAATTTTCCTTTCTTTGTTTTCCAATCTAATCTGGGGTGCCTATCACAATGGCAGCAAATGTCATTTTCTTTTGAACCGTAAGAAACAGGTGGCTCTCAGGGTGGGGCAGGCACAAGTTATGCTACAGGGACTGTTTAGATTGTGGTATTTTTACAGCATAATCACTCCATAACAAAGAAAAGACACACCTGTGTAGTGGATAGAAAAAATAATCCTCTTTATGGTCTGGGCTGGCTTATTTTGACCATGTGGTCTGGACCTTGCTAAATGCAAAGTGTTCTGGAAAGTCACTATGACCCTTCCAGCAAACTGTATTTTCCATCAGGCTTGTAATATGGTAAACTAACAAGTTTCAAACCTGTCTACCTGCAGCACTTCAGAGGGTGCTCAGTTGTGGTAAGCCATAAATCAATTGAAGTAACATGATTTAGCCCATCAAGACAAGTCCTCATGGAGCCTTTCATCAAACTGAAACAATGGTGCCAATAGATTAAAACACAGGTAAGCAAAAGTCCCTGGTAAAAGTCATTATCATGTTGCAAATGTGGAGAGAAGTCCCTAGTGTTCTTATAGCATTTAACAAACACTAGCATGACCTTCAAAAGGGTGAGGAGTCCTGTGGCACCTTATAGACTAACCAAAGTGCTGGAGCATAAGCTTTCGTGGGCAAAGACCCACTTCGTCAGATGCATATAGTGGAAATTTCCAGAGGCAGGTATAAATATGCAGGCCAGAATCAGGCTAGAGATGATGAGGTGGATCCAATCAGAGAGGATGACGCCCACTTCTAGTAGCTGATCTGGAGGTATGAATACCAAGAGAGGAGAAGCTGCTTTTGTAGTTAGCAAGCCATTCACAGTCTTTGTTTAATCCTGAGTTGTGTCAAACTTGAAGATGAACTGTAGCTCAGCGGTTTCTCTTTGAAGTCTGGTCCTGAAGTTTTTTTGCTACAGGATGGCGACCTTTAGATCTGCAATTGTGTGTCCAGGGAGATTGAAATGTTCCCCTACTGGTTTTTGTATATTGCCATTCCTCTGATTTGTGTCCATTTATTCTTTTACATAGGGACTGTCCAGTTTGGCCGATGTATTTAGCAGAGGGGCATTGTTGGCACATGATGGCGTATATTACGTTAGTAGATGTGCAGGAGAATGAACCAGTGACAGTATGGCTGATCTGATTAGATCCTGTGATGGTGTTGCTGGTGTATATATGTGGGCAGAGTTGGCACCGAGGTTTGTTGCATGTATTGGTTCCTGAGTTAGAGATATTGTGGTGCGGTGTATAGTTGCTGGTGAGAATATGCTTCAGGTTGGCGGGTTGTCTGTGGGCAAGGACTGGCCTGCCTCCCAAGGACTGTGAAAGTGAGGGATCATTGTCCAGGATGGGTTGTAGTGTGACCTTGGGGTTCAGTTCCAAAGTTATAGCATTTCCATTTTTTTACTGATTACTTGGACTTAATATGTTGGATCTGTCAGTGGGTGTCTTTCCGTTGTCTTTCTGGAGCTGGAACATGCCTCTCAAGAGCTGGATTGCATCTTTAGAGTGGTAACAACTTGATATCTGCAATCAGAATGTATTCAGTCTTTACTCAGTCCTGACTCAGGGAAACTCCCATTGAAGTCCACAGTAATTTTGGCCCTCTCCCAGGCTACGTCTACACTGGCCCCTTTTCCGGAAGGGGCATGTAAATTTCATGAGTCGTAGTAGGGAAATGCGCGGGGGATTTAAATATCCCCCGCGGCATTTAAATAAAAATGTCCGCCGCTTTTTTCCGGCTTTTAAAAAAGCTGGAAAAGAGTGTCTACACTGGCCCCGATCCTCCGGAAAAAGCGCCCTTTTCCGGAGGCTCTTATTCCTACTTTGAAGGGCCTCAGTGGTCCAGTTCCCAGGAATTCAAAAGGTGGCATCCCTAGGAGGAAGTAGGAATAAGTAGGAATTTGAATAAGTAGGAATAAGAGCCTCCGGAAAAGGGCGCTTTTTCCGGAGGATCGGGGCCAGCGTAGACGCTCTTTTCCGGCTTTTTTAAAAGCCGGAAAAAAGCGGCGGACATTTTTATTTAAATGCCGCGGGGGATATTTAAATCCCCCGCGCATTTCCCTACTACGACTCATGAAATTTACATGCCCCTTCCGGAAAAGGGGCCAGAGTAGACGTAGCCCCACAGTATATAAGCATTCTCAGATATCATAACTGGCATGAGTAATCAATGGACCCTCGCTGGAAACCTTGTAAAGAGGCAAAGTGGCCTTTCTGCAGACCAGAAAGTGAGGGACCATTACATACTCCCTGGTGGACAGGGTCGAACATGCCCTGCCTCCATCACTGAAGTATCTAGATGGGACAGCAAGTACAAAGAGAGGGCCCTAACTAATGTGAAATTGGACCAGGGAAGGAGGTGGATGTTTCTCCTTGAGAGCCAGCCTGTCTGCAGGCCAGCTTTCTGAGAAGGTGGAAAGTTCCAAGGAGCTGCTGGACAGGATACTGACCAACTGCAAAGTGGTAAGACAGGGCCTGGGGCCAAATGGAGCAAAGCAGGATAGGAAAAAGACTTCAGTTCAGTTGCACTGCCAGGAAACAAGACAGTGTCTTTCTATTTACTTGCTGGCCTACTGGTGGGACTATGCAACACTAACAGGGCCCTAACAGGGATCCAGTGCAGTAGGGTGAGCTTAGGACACCTTACCTACTGCTGCCACCCCTTCATCTGATGTTGGCTGCATATTCACGCTAGGCCAGAAGGCTCATACCTTCTTGATTATTGTCTGCCCCAGCCAGTAGGTTATGAGCTATTCATTGTTCTCTGCCCACCACAGCCAAGCCCAGGCTATTTGTGTTATCCATACTGCAGCAGAGGGACCTTCCTCCTAGGGATGCCACCTTTTGAATTCCTGGGAACTGGACCACTGAGGCCCTTTCCCTTTCTGTGCCTCTTCTCCTGAGGCCCCACCAAAGCTCTGCCTCTTCCCTCGCCAAAGCGTGGCCCCCATCACACACTCCTCTCCCCCCTCCACCCATCACTTGCTCACTGGATTATCTCAAGAAACCTGTCGGCAGATAGGAGGTGGCCCAGGCTAAGCAGGGGCTGTCATACTTTAATGACCTGGCCCCTCTCCTAGCCTGCAGTAATTGGGCTGTCGGTGGAAGTTCCATTTACAGTCACAGAGGTGCCTGGTTTGGGGGGAACGTGGAAACCCTAAATGGCACTTGGACTCAGAACCCAAAAACCAGACTGTCTGAGTAAAAACCAGACAGGCTACAATCCTACTTCTTCCGGACCTCAGAGGGGGAGAGACCATCACAGGCCAGTATGTAATTTAATGATGAAATTTCAGTAGGATCTGCTTTGGTTTCACATAGCACTCATGTACAGTAAATATGTGACTGTTCGTCACTCTATTTCTATTTCCAGCACCCTTAACTATACTTACTTATAGCATACTGGATCACATTAAAATATCAGCGAAATGGGCAGTGGTGTAGTATTGTTGCCCTCAGTGACACTCATCTAACAAGCAGCAGCAGATGGTTGATGCCTTGCCTGTTGGCTTCCAAATGGAGAGTCAGTGATGGTATATTCTAAGTGTAACAAGATTTCACATCTTTTATTTACACCCTGGAGCAGAGAGCATGCAGGGTAACTGGGGATTTCAGCCTAACTGGTGTCCTGTTCCCAGAAAGCAGAACTGCCTTAAGAATAACCTCTAGTCAGAGACCACCCCAGAGAGCATACTCTCCTGATGCTCTTGTAACAATGACAGGCAGAACCAAATCTAGGACCTCTGGAGCTTAGTGAATCAGCCTTTACTGCTTGAGCTAAAAGCCAGCTGGCTCTCAGTTCAGGCTGTAAAGCACACTCATTCTTTCTCTCTGTAAGTGATCTAAGTGCCACTACATGGGACAGTACAGTGCACCCAGTAGGTGTGTGGATTACCCTTGCACCACTCCCTCTTCAAGGGCCACACCACAGTTTCAGCACAAACACTTCCATAATCAACATCTTCAACACAGCATGTCTGAACAGTTGCTTTCACACTAAGACGATATATCAGAGCGCCACCTTCCAGGCACCTGCAATAGCATTACAATATTTATAAATATTTTATGCTTAGTTTAATATTCTGATCTCCGTGTTATCAAAAGCACAAAAAGAGAGAATATAGTTTCCCAGAAAAGCTTTGTAACATGAAAAATAATAAAATCATGGTCAATAGATTTAATTCCAGCTTTTTTCAGTGTTTCTTAGTCAATATATTATCAGTACTCCAAATATACAAGGTTTCCTACCGTTTCATACAGTATTTCATGTGGTGGGAAGTGAAATCCAAATAACTATCTTCTGATGGAATTGGAATTCTGTTTGTGCCAAAGGTCCCACTAATGCTTTTCTGTATTCATTGATTAAAACTCGTTTGTGCTGTTTCCAACAATTAGACATTTGGATCAACTAGCTAGGGATCAGACACTGTGTACTAAAAATGTAACAGATGCCCTGAAAGCATGTCCTGCTCTTCTAACCTTGTGCCCCTTTCTTTTGCTAGTTAGTAATGGGAATTCATTTCTGATTAGTTAAAGGCCAGCAATCAGCAAATGTGTACAGAATGAAGCTGAAATGGATGAGAGACAGCCTGTTCCTTTTGGCTAGTTATTCAGGCCAGATGTTGGGGACATGTCTTTTGCCCAAAATTGTTTTGCATAAAACCTTAGGGCTGTGTCTACATTGCAGGCTTCTTGTGCAAGAATGGCCGTTCTTGCGCAAAAACTTGTCAAGCATCTACACTGCATGTGCGTTCTTGCTCAAGTAAATTTATAGTACAGTGTCGGAAAACAGGGCTTCTTGCACAAGAGCTCTGACACTCCATATCAGGAAGAAGCCTTCTTGCATTCTTGAGCAAGAGGGCAGTGTGGACAGGCAGCCAAGAGTTTTTGCGCAAGAACTGGCCTCCAAGGAAAAAACCTCAAGTGGCCGCTTGGACATTCCATACCTGCCCTCACAGCTCCTTACATCCTGATTGCCGGACCTCCGCCTTAAAGTCACACGCAGCCTGCAGATGCCACACGGCAACAGCAGCTCAGCCAGAAGCTCCACCACACAGCTCTGCCCTGCTGCACCCAGGAGCTCAGATGTCTGCTCCACCCCGTGAGCCTGCACCTTCCTCCCAGCAGCCACCCCAGGGCTCCCAGCAGGCCTGTAGGGGCACCAAGTGAAGTGCCCCTTGCTGGTCCCCGGGCTGAGGTGAAGGCCCTGTTGGACCTGTGGGCAGAAGAGGAAGCCCTGCACGGCTCCCGTACCCATCATCGTAACACGGACATTTTCATTCACATGGCCCAGGTGCTCTTGGACCAGGGACATCCAGCCCGGATCCTTGAATAGATCTGGGCCAAGGTTAAGGAGCTGTGCCTGGGCTATGTCCGGACCACCGAGGGCCAGGGGGCAGGAGCCGACACCTGCTCCCACTATGACCGCCTCCACACCATCCTTGGTGAGACAGCAGTCCCAGGACCCTGGGTGCCAGGGGACACCAGCCTGCGCCCCCCCGCCCCCTCCCCCCCCAGTGACCAGGCCACCTGACACAGAGGAGGAGGGTGACCTGCCCACTGAGTCTGGGTCCGAGGATGAGGGTGACAACTGCAGCAGCACCGTCACCCTGCACCTGGAGCCAGTGCTTAGCAGCCAAGATGTCTTCCGGGCTTCATCTGAGGCTGGCGATGGATTCTCCAGTGAGTATTGTGCTTCTCACTTGCAAGAGCCGGGGAGGAGTGTGCTGAGGGGGGAGGGGGAGGGAGCATCACTCAGGCAGTTCAAGCTGCACACCGTGCAGCAGCATGCAGCACGTGCAACCTTGTGCAGCCTGGTGTGGCATGTGGATGCGGCAGGCAGCTCCAGGGCACACCTGGGACCCTGCTGCTCTCACACATCCTGCCCATGGGGGAAAGGGGGAAGCCAGCTGGAAGTAGCTAAGGTCCCAAGAACTCAGGCCAGACTCCACACCTCCTGAAGGGTGCCTGGCAATGCAACACAGCAGCTGCTCCTGGTGTCCAATAAGGCAGAGGGCAATCGCAACTAGCACTGCTACAGCTTTCAGTTCCTACAAAAGGTCTCAAAGCACACAGCAGGAGAGAAATGGCTATCCAGGGAGATCCCTTTAAGCACGCGTCTCAAAGGAGCTCGAGCCCCCGTCCCCAGAAAGTCCTGGTGCCCTTTTGCCCTCTCCAAAGTAGTTCTGGGGGTGGGGGGGAAGTCATTGCGCAAGAGCATCCCATCAGTGTGGATGCTCTCTTGCGCAAAAGCACATGGCTTTTGCGATGCGCTTTGACCAGTGTGGATGCACTCTTGCACGAGACCTTTTGCACAAGAGTTCTTGTGCAAAACGGTTCTTGTGCAAGAAGCCAGCAGTGTAGATGTAGCCTAGTTGTCTTTTCCTACCAAATGAAAATCTAGCCCAGGATAAATTATTTTTGTACAGCTGGCTTCAGGCGAGCTCTGCTGATTTACACCAGGTGAGGGTATTACCCGCTAAATAGATATATTTTTGGTAAGGAGAAATCTTATCTATGCCCTTGAAATAGAATCACTCCAGCAAACTCCAGGTGCCAACAAACTTGAACAAAGCAGACATTTTGAGTTCTATTAGTTTTGACTATAGGTCTGTATCAGCCCCCGAGGAACTGGAATAATGGGGAGTCTGAAATAGGGGATTTCCTTTGCCTTAGAACACAAGCCTCTGCTACTTAGCTGATCTGTGTCTGACATCCCAGCAAAGCCACCTGGCAGACATTTCAGTTCACCTCTGACTAAGACATAGCAACATCGATTGTGTTCATTGAGGTTAATGGAAAAGATATGTTCAGGCCAATCTGAGCCCTAAGAAGCAAAAGCTACTTAAGAAGGGATGAAAGCGAAGTATTTTTATTATATAAGCTACGTTGCATGGGGGGAGGGATTTTATTGTATAGAACTGTCTGAGTGATAGCTACTGACACAAGCTCTGGTAGTCTTAGCAATGGAGGAAGAAAGGAAAAATAACTTCATCTAAATGCATTTTAGACTTTGGAAAATAACAGAACTGAGTGGAGTATTTCTGGTGAGACTAGCGGCTTGATGTTGATCTTGCTTACACTAGTGTATAAAATAAGTAGCTGAGTGGAAGTCAATGGAGTTACAACAGGCCTGTGATTCCCAATCATGTCTGACTTACTGAACTGCATACGTGTGTCTGCATAGCACAGGAAAAATAGCTCAATCTTGTAATCACTTGAAGTTGGGCAGAAAATCTTCCCTTCCTCCACTGAGCAAGCTGCTAAAAGACATACAGAAAGCTGTTGCAGAGATATAAGAACTAAAGGATTTACAGCAGGTGTTGAGCATTATAGTACCATCTGGGCCTGTCTGATTCCAGCCAAAACAATCTCCTCTGCAATTGCACAGAAGGGTAAGGATCTGATAGTAACGAGCAGTAAATTAAAGTTAGGACAGCAGGAAGGGAGAGCAGAAGCCCTGGCTCAAGCATGGAGACTGTTACAAAGGCTAGTAAGGTGGCAGTGACTCCATTAATTATAAGGAAATGTTAATGCCAATGGCCAGACTGCATTCTTTGTGCAATAACTTTTATTCATATAACATGAAATTTTAAATTTGCTGTTGGCTCAGAACTGTTTGGGCACATGCCAGGTTATAAAAACAATGCAAAACACCTCAACAAATAAATAACCAAAGGGTCCCCTGCCTGAATTCATTTAAAATATTTTCCTTTCGCATGGACTATACATCGTGCCCAGCCCCTGTCATACAACCATCACTCAAAACTCACTATGTCACAGTCTCCTGAACTGTATCCAGAAAATTACTGGAAACCAGCAGAGATTTCAGGTCTGCAAACTTCAGCAATAGGGAACAGGTGAGAAATGATCTAGGCCTGATTGGGTGGGGGCAGCTGAGAAGGGGAGACAATTGTAAAGAGACCTTGAGCACAAGGAGCTCCCCAAAACAACTACCATGTATGTAAATTACAAAATGGGAGGGGCACCGTCTCAATAAACATGATGTACCAGCATCCCATACTTCTCTTGACAGGTCTATGGAAGTGGCATCACTAAATAACCTGAATTCTGTACTGACTGCATCTTTTCAGTAAACCTACAGACTCTCCATCTCATTCTAAAATGCAGCAGCAGCTGGATGTCTATGCAACACAAACACACACACACCTGCCATCCTGTAGGCTACATCAAACTAGCAAAATTTGGGAGAATACTCATCTCATTGCCACGTAAATTAATTTGATTCTACAGTGGCTCTTGCTTGAAAAATAAGAACAAGACAATGGATAATTATTAAGAAACCTAAAATTCATGGTTATGAAATATAAATATAGATGTGGGATCATACTTCAAACATCTATCAGTAGCTTGGGACTTCTGTACTTCTTCATTAATTGTTTCTAATAGCGTATGGGAGGTAAATGGACATGAGCAGGAAGTGAAATATTCTTGTAGTGCATATTTAGAAAGGTTAAGAACTGAGTGCCTGTTGCAATGACTAACTTGTGATGTCTGATGAAGAAGCTGTAGCAAGGAGGTGGGTACCATGACACCCAATGGATATCATGCCGGTTCTTAATGTCCTCTTAGTCCTTAAAACTGCTTCCTGCAAAAGCCAAAACTTCACGTTTTAGAGAAAGGTGGGAAAACTAATTATGTTACTGTCACACAGCTCTGAGGATGACCATGTCCCTGGAGGGATGGCCCAGCGCAGCCCAAGCGTACTTGTCCCCCTCTTGCTCTTCCCCCATTAAAGTCTCTAATTTCACCTGGGAGTCTGTTTACTCCCTTGGCTTTCAAACCTCCCGGCTCGACCTATGTCTCTCCTCTTTATGACAGGACAGCCCCACTCAATAGTCCCATAACCATGACCCAAGGGTCAAAGTCTATAGTTTGCCCTCCATGGTCAGGGCAGCATAGTTCAATTAGTCCCACCATAACCCTAAGGTAGTAGTAGTCTGTTCAAGAGTTAGGCTATGTCTATACCATACTGTTCTTCCGGAAAAAGCTTCTTTTTTTGGAAGAGGCTTTTGTGAAATTTGGTCCATTTACACTGAGCCAAATGTCGGAAAATAAACCTTTTTCGGAACATCCCTTCTTCCTCGTAAAACAAGGTTTACAGGGATGCTGAAAAAGCATGTCTGCTCTTCCGGAAAAAAAATTTGGAAGAGCAGACACATTTCCTGGCCGCAGCAGAGTTTTTCCGGGATACTTCCAATTGAGTGAGAGGGCCTGGGCCCCCCTGTTGGGGGATACAAAGTTTCCTCTTACTTACAGAGGCTATATCTCAGTTTCATCCCACTATTTCTAGTTGTTGTCCTTACTTTTGCTGGTAAATAAAGGGCATGGATCCATTTAGGTTTTGGCTCCTTGGGAGGTGTGAAATTCTTGCATTTAGGTGCTATGGACAATCTTGAAGTAGATAGGAAGCATAAATGGGACACAATAGGTTTACCATTATTGAGTATTTTGGAGCTATGCAGAGGAGATCTGCCTCCAACTTTAAACTACAAATTACTGACATTTTTTTATTGTTTCTTCAAGGGATAAGCTTTCTTCCTATTATTCCACTTACTATTCATACAGCCCACCTCTGCATCAAAATTCAGTGGATAGAGTATTTCCTGTCAATATCAGTCTCTCTTTTCATCCTTCTATCTATTTTTAATCCATTGATTTAAAAAAAAATTGCCATATATATGCCATGTTTGCATTCAGGCCTATATCCTTTGATCCTATTCTGATAGAACCTCTTGGCTTCCAAATCACTCTGCTCCACCACCATTCCCTCCAAAAAGAGGCCAGTGGCTAGGTCACCCTAATTAACAAGCAGCATTAACTAGATAATCTCATTAGACTTCACAATCCTGATTAAAGCGTGCAGCCAACGACAAATGAGAGTGTGTGGCTCAAACAGTTTTATAAGACTGCATTTTTTAATGATCATCCTGAGAGTAAAATGGTGCCTTTTACATGCAAGGGATCATAAATGTTACTTACTTCTCGTAAAATGCAGGTTATAGGAGTTGGAGTAAGATGTCCTCCACGCGCCATTATTTCAAAATAATGACTTGCTGAGTAGACACACATTTTGTTATTTCAGAATTACATCAGTTATTCCAAAATAATGCTGCTGTGTAGACATAGCCTTAAAGACCAGTTGTGAAGTGGTTACTCAGGCAACTACAGCACCTTCAGTCTTCAGTAGCATTTTATACACAGCCTTTGACAGCAGGCACATTATTGTATCTAAGCTATCTATCATATTTATATGATGCCTTTCAGCTTGGTTTTCAGACCTGTTTATTTTGTAGAGAGAGGAATATTGGCCGAGACTCTATATATATTTCCACATTGCCTGCTTCTGTAGAACAAGTAGAATGGCAACTCTAAGGCTGTGTCTAGATTACATCCCTTTTCTCGAAATAGGGATGTAAATTAGACACTTCAAAATTGCAAATGAAGCCGGATTTAAATTTCCCGTGCTTCATTTGCATAACGGTGGCTGTGGGTTTTTTCGACACGGGGCTTTTCAATAGAAAAACGGCAGGTTAGATGGGGATCTTTCAAAAATAAAACCCTTTTTCGAAAGATCCTGTACTGCTCAAATGAGGTTTACAGGATCTTTCGAAAAAGGGTTTTATTTTCGAAAGCTCCCCGTCTAAGCTGCCGTTTTTCTTCTGATCATAGCACTGATGACAGCTCTTGTGTGCAATATTTTGTTACTGCCTTTTCAGATGATTAATTAGTTGCTGTACTAAATTCACCCCTAGTGCAACTCCACTGATAACCATGAAGTTCTGCCAAGATGAATTTGTTCACTGCATTCAAGCAGCTCTTGTATCAATTCTGGCCAAGAGCTATACTGACCTTTCAGTTACCTATCAAAGTACGGATGAAACATCTGCTTTCTATTCCCTAATTAGAGAATTATTTCTTTCGAGTGCCTCTTTGTAGTTTTAACTCTCTTCCATGATTCTCATTGGTATAAGTTTGGCAGAGAAAATTCAGCTGCACCAGACTTGATGTGGAACTTAATTTCTCAACATGTTCCATTACATCTAAACTTCAAAGTAGCTTACCTTGCACTGAGATGTGTCTCAGCACACAGTTTAATAATGTAACTCTGAGGTCGTAATGAACATGGAACAACCTGTATTAGATATTCTAATTCTTTGAATTCTTTAAAAAAAAAAAAAAAAAAAAGCACTGACAGCAGATGGTTTAAAAAGCCTGTGGGGCCCTGGAATGCATTAGGAGATTGGTAACGGTGTATAGAACCTTTCACCTCTAGGTCAGTGGATCAAATCCAAATGTGATCGGTAGATGCTGCAAGTCATTGCTATCTGGTAACTGTTTGGTGGCCTATGAGAACTGAGATAGAAATATAGCCGTGTTAGTCTGGGGTAGTTGAAGCAAAATGCAGGACAATGTAGCACTTTAAAGACTAACAAGATGGTTTATTAGATGATGAGCTTTCGTGGGCCAGACCCACTTCCTCAGATCAAATAGTGGAAGAAAGTAGTCACAACCATATATACCAAAGGATACAATTAAAAAAATGAACAAATATGAAAAGGACAAATCACATTGCAGAACAGGAGGGGGTTGCGGGGAGGGGGGAAGGAAGGAAGGTAAGTGTCTGTGAATTGATGATATTAGAGGTAGGGAGAGTGGGATGTTTGTGAGTTAATGGTATTAGAGGTGATAATTGGGGAAACTGTCTTGGTAATGGGTGAGATAGTTCAAATGTTTGTTAAGTCCTTGTTGGCAAGTGTCGAATTTTAACATGAATGACAGTTCAGAGGATTCCCTTTCAAGTGCAGATGTAAAATGTCTTTGTAGCAGAATGCAGGTGGTCAAGTCATTGAGAGAGTGTCCTTTCTGGTTAAAATGGCAAGAAACTGTTTTCTCTTTGTGATCTTGTCTGATATCTGTTTTGTGGGCATTAATCCTTTGGCGAAGTGTCTGAGATGTTTGTCCAATGTACATAGCAGACGGACACTTTCGGCACATGACAGCATAGATTATATTTCTGGATGCGCAGGAATATGTGTTCTTGATCTTATAACTCACTTGGTTAGGTCCAATAATGGTATCAGCAGAATGAATATGTGGACAAAGCTGGCAACGGGGTTTGTTGCAAGGGAAGGTACCAGGGTTGGTATTAGTGTGGTATGTCCTGTGGTGGTTGGTAAGAATCATCTTGAGGTTAGGTGGTTGTCTATAGGAGACTATGGGTCTGTCTCCCAGAGCCTCTTTGAGTATGGTATCCTGTTCCAATATAGGCTGTAGTTTATTGATAATGTGTTGGACAGGTTTAAGTTGGGGGTTGTAGGTGATGACAAGTGGTGTTCTATTGTTGGTTTTCTTGGGTCTGTCTTGAAGTAGATGGTTTCTAGGTATATTAAAATTCGACACTTGCCAACAAGGACTTAACAAACATTTGAACTATCTCACCCATTACCAAGACAGTTTCCCCAATTATCACCTCTAATACCATTAACTCACAAACATCCCACTCTCCCTACCTCTAATATCATCAATTCAGACACTTACCTTCCTTCCTTCCCCCCCCGCCCACATCCCCCTCCTGTTCTGCAATGTGATTTGTCCTTTTCATATTTGTTCATTTTTTTTAATTGTATCCTTTGGTATATATGGTTGTGACTACTTTCTTCCACTATTTGATCTGAGGAAGTGGGTCTGGCCCACGAAAGCTCATCATCTAATAAACCGTCTTGTTAGTCTTTAAAGTGCTACATTGTCCTGCAATTTGCTATGAGAACTGAGTTAGTGATGTCAGTGTTGTTGCTATTGGACAAATGTTCACATCACTGATGGATATTAATTTGTATCCTGAAAGCCAATATCAGCAAAGAAGACTGTAAGGAGGGTAGGTATATCAGTGACTAGTCTATATTGCTACTACCTGCCCTATAGAGACAGCTGAGGACTTCAGTACTGAAAACAATTAGTCCAGCCTCTTTCCAAGAACCAAATTCACACCAACTAATACTATTTGGCTATATAAAGGTATGTCTACACTAGCCCCCTAGTTCGAACTCGGGAGGCTAATGTAGGCATTCGAACTTAAAAATGAAGCCCGGGAATTAAATATCCCGGGCTTTATTTGCATGTTCCCGTCTGGTTGCCATTTTTAAATGCCACTAGTCCAGACTACCTGCCCGTGGCTACACATGGCAGTTAAACATTAATTCGAACTAAGTCCTTAGTTTGAATTACCTGTTACTCCTCCTGGAATGAGGTATAACAGTTAATTCGAACTAAGGGCTTAGTTCGAATTACCGTTTAACTGCCACGTGTAGCCACGGGCAGTTAGTCCGGACTAGTGGCATTTAAAAATGGCGACCGAAGGAACATGCAAATAAAACCCGGGATATTTAAATCCCGGGCTTCATTTGCAAGTTTGAATGCCTACATTAGCCTCCCTAGTTAGAACTAGGGGGCTAGTGTAGACATACCATAACAGTGCAGTGGTCACTATGGTGCTTGTACATGTTCCAATGCCCCTATTGTGATCCTCAGCTCTTTAAGGAAAGCATATTGCATGGAGATTGTGTCTGAGCCAAGACTGTATAAACTAGTCTGACCTCTAGTGTGACACAGGCCATAGAACTTCCCCAGAATGTTTTTGAGAGCAGAGTTTTTAGCAAAACATCCAATCTTGCTTTTAAAATTGCTCATGATAGAGAATCCACCATGACCCTTGGTAAATTGTTCCCATGGTTAATCAGCCTCACTATTAACAATTTATGGCTGTGAAGAAAAAGAGTCTTTGGGGCTGGACGGGGAAGAGGGCCACTGTGAGACCAGAGTGTGAGAGGTCAGAGCTAAACTGTTGCTTTAAACAGGAGCTGGGGGACACTCAGCCAGGCAGAATGTCATCCTTTCCACAACTCATGCACAGAATTCTACTAGAGTTGTTGCAAGATTCCCCATACTGATTATAAATCATAAATCTGCCACAGTGCAAGGAAATTCAATATAAGGCTGTCTATAATCTTCCTTTGTTTAATATAAGGCATTTTTTCTAAGTTTCTACATGCATTGCAATCTTTATTTTCATAACATTTCCCAAAATCAAACTTAACATCCTGTTATAGACTGTGTGTGCGAGTAATATGAGTTACAACTAGTTCAACTCTAGATTACATGTAATATTCATTGCAAAATTAGTCCTCTTCTAGGTACTGAAAACATTTTTGGCTGATCTTAATTTTACTACCTTCTCTTTTACTAGGCTGACAGGTATTCCTTCAAACAACTTGAAAACCTACAAATAACTATTTACACTAAATTCTGTTTAAATTGCTTGATCGCTCATATAAGAGGTTGTCAACATGGGAATATATATTGGTGGAAGAATACCATTCTAGCTACACTGGTATAACTTTCCATGTGGACATTCTCTTATTTCAGAATATGAATTAATTTTATTTGTACAGTTTCACTCTGAAAGCAGTAAAATATGATAGGAAAAGACAATAGACCATAAATAACACATTTCCAGATCAAAATTAAGATAACTAGTTTGTGACTCATGAAAGTTTCATAATTCACAAACCAGATTATCTGGTAAACCAGAGTACTTGTGAATAACTAATGATTCCCCCAGGTCATCAAACCAAGCTCTAGGCTTTAACTAGCAAACATCTATACAAAGCAATTTCTTTACCGCTTCTGGATAGCACTGCTAATGTCAATACACTTCTAATCGAAGCATCCTTTTCTTAGAATTAAAATAAACACTAGATATAAGCCAGAAAAATCAGCCTTAAGTTTATAACTTGACCCATTGGTAATAAAGTTAGCCTCCCATGTTTTTCTTCCATATACATAGCCTCATTCCTCCCCCAAATAATGTGGTAATAATAATTTGGGATTTATAATCATCATAGTTGGCACACAGTTAAAGAAAAGAATGTGATTGTTCCAAAAGTGAAGATTAAAAACCTGCCTATGGAATTTTAAATACTACTGAGGCTATTCAGTGACAGTACCATTGAAACAGATATTCACTCTAGCTTATATGTTTCTTTAAGTGCGGTCCAAAGGCTTGTCTTGCAAAGTTATCTCTTTCTGAGAGTTTTTCAGAGTCAGTGAGCTAGTGAGATGACTGCTATGCCTTCCTTCAGACTACACTGAGATACTTTTTTCTGCTTTCACTGCCTTTCTGTTAATTTCTGGTATATCTTAACACTACATCAATACTCTAAAAGATTGAGACACAGGTTACGTAGCTTGACAGACCTGGAGGGGAGAGTGAGAGGTCAGATCACTCCTTGCTTTGTTCCCTAAAAACAAAGACGAGGCAAAAATGCTGGCATGACTAGCAATAGCATAATAGAAAAGCAGATGTGGTGTGCCAGACACTTAGTAATGTATGTTCCGCATGTGACAAAAAGCTTTGCTTTAGCACCTACTCTTCATGGTCTTCTCTCCTAAAGAGTTAAATGATCAGTGTCATTTGAGACTGTTGTTTTTCTCTGTTCAGGAAGTCATGTGACTTGCACACAGCAGGTGCTTCAAACAGTGTGTACTAAGAAAGATGTTCTGGGCAGCTGAGCTACAAGCAGACATGCTTGGGATGTGCTCTGATGCTATGTGTATCGCAGCTCCCATCTAGTAAGAAACACAGCAGTGGTCATAAATATGACTCGATTGAGTATCCAGAATAGGGAATATTGTCACAGAATTGTCTGAGATAATCAAATATGGTGCCGGGGGGGAGGGGGGACCAACCTTGATGATCTCTTACCACTTTGATCTTCCATCATAAATATAAATGTGCTTCAGAATATATCTCTCTCATTTAGGAAGATATTTTGTGTGGTTGCAGGATGGATTATGGCGCTCAAGAGCCTCTTCTGTATTTGGCACCAGGACAAGCCAACATATGCTTAAATCAAACCCAAAATATAGGGCTAGCTATCGTGGAATATTAATCGTGTGTTCTCAAAGCAAATGAGAACCCTCTCTGACAGTCTGATCTGCTTGCTGAGATTCATGTTCCCCCTGCCTGCTCGCACACAGATCAGAAGCCGATTTGGAGAGAAGTTTGGGTACCTGTGGGGAGAATTCAGCTCCTACGAGGATCTATGCTTAGCTCAATGAGCAAGTCACAGTGACTTTTCTGAGTCAGACAAGGAGCAACTCTGACACCTGCTGGGCACGAGAGGGACCCACATCTGAGGATCTCAGGCACACAGTCCTATTGAGCAGTGCATATTGTGTTTTCATTACTGGGCCTTTCTGTCCTTAATGCTGCTTTAATCAAATAAACATGCAAGAGTTTTTCCTTGAATTTTCCTTGCAGAAAATTCTGCATTCTTCCTAAGGGACTAAATTCTCACCTTTATCTTTTTCTAATCATCCTGCAATATCCTTCAAAAGATGCTACTATCAAGCCATTAGTATGATCCATGTTCTTTCTTTGCCTCTTATCTGCTAGCACTTGTGTGTACTTTGGGTATAGCTCAGAGGGCAGGACCAGTCTCTTATTTGTTTGATAAAGTAACTAGCAGTCTTTTCTCCTTCAATAAATGATGGTGCCTTTGTTTCAAGACTCAAGTGCTTTATGCTTTTGAACTCTCACAAACAGCTCTTTAGAGCTGACCAGACTGCACCTCCTGGGGCTCTGACTGATTTAAAGCAGTGTTTCTGAACTTTTTTTTTTATAAAATACCCCTTTAAAAAAAAGTTATAAAGTACCTACAGTTTTCAGACATGCAATTTTTTTTTCTACCATTGCAACACATTTGTTTAAACAACTTAATCATAGCTGGGCGGGCAATGACATTTTTGGGTGTCAAAAGTACAAAAATAATAATACGCTGTAAAACTTGAAACAAAAATTCAGTTTTCTCCAAATTTCAATTGTGTTGACACATCTCCCCAGACTTCTTAAGTACCCCCAAGGATACTCATACCAATAGTTGAGAAACACTGTTTTAAAGGATCCAGGCTCCAGACATTGCTGCTGCTGTGATGGTGGTGACAGCCAGGAGCCCCAGACCTTTTTAAATCACCAGGCCCTGGAGCAGTTGTCCCTTTTGCCTCTACCATTGGTGGTCCTGGTTAAGACAGCACTTTGCCTGTTCTCATTGTAATTATACATATGAAGTGAGAAGAGACACCTTCTTCTGGAATGCCATTTCTCCTCTCCCCCACTCCTGGCCCCTGGTCATTCACTTGTTCTCTTCTTTCTCATTCTTCCAATTGTCCATGATGGTTCTCAAACTTTTTCTAATTTCCAGTTTATCTCTAAATCACAGGCCTTTTCTCACTCAAACTGAAGCATAAAAGGTAAAGTAGACTATTTTCTTATTTCTCAATGAAGATGTTGGTCAAATGTGTATACAAAGATTCAAATTTTGGTATTGCTATGCAGCTAATTTGTATTTGTCTTTATTGTAATCTAGTTTCTGGAATGAGAATGCATTAATTTTCTAACCACTCTATTCTGAATGCACTGCATAAGGTTGGAAATTAGGTGTAGGGATCAGCTAATCTCCTTCGCTTCCAAATAAAATTATTTGGAAAAACAATATCGGTGTCTATTCATGGGATCGATTCTGCTGCCAAATTGGATCAAAGAAAAAAGTAGTGATCAAAGCTCACCATCTAGTGGAATTTGACAGCATTACACTAATGCTACAAATGAGTGAGAGTAATTGCAGTGATAACTGTAATGTGCTACTGCCTAATATAATCTTGGCAACATAATAAGCACACTGTGGACCAAATCCTAATCCCACTGAAATCAATGGCACAATTCAAAGTAATTCAGTAGGATATGGTCCCATATATCAGTGGCCAAATGAAAAATCTGAAAAAAAATTAGTTCAAACCAAAACTGAACTTTGTTTTTCAAGACAAAATTGTAAACTTCCACTCTACCCAATTCATTTGAATTCAATCAAATTCCATGATTCAGAATTTTTTTTTTCAGATTTTGTTGCTTCTGTTGCTCTATACTCAAACAGAAACTAGATGCTGTTTTACAGGCAGGTAGTTGAATGTCGAATTCGTATCTGAAGTTAATGGTCGTATTTTGTTCACCTTCCATCCAAAGTCAGATTTAAAACTTGGATTCGAACTACATAGCTATGAAAAATGCACAGAAACATCTTTGTGTGTTACCATTTGTTGCAGTGGTCTTTAAACTATGGGATGTGCTCCCCCTGGGGGGAGCAGAAGAATGTTGAAGGGCATGGCAGGACCCAAGTCAGCCCCTCTGGAAGGCAAGGAGAGAGCTGCCCTACTCTGTCACAGCTCTGGCCCCAGTTCCCAACCCTGCTTCTGGGGGGAAGACCAGGTGAGGGAGAGGTACACAACCAAAAAAGGTTGTGAGCCGCTGATCTGTTGTCTAGATGGAGGTTGTATTAGTGATTATAACATAGTTCTGAATTTCCAGTGCTATGGTGCAATGCCATCTGGTAGAATAAAACTATAGAAAGTTCTAGAACACAGGATTGTTATATTCTTCAAAACATTCTTGAAGAAATCAGAACTGAGATACTGTGAGCGAGCTCAATCATATTCCTACCGAAGCCCCTGCATACTGCAAAAATGTTGTCTATACTGAGACTAGTATGACATGGACTACAGGCCAGCCCAGATGTGCAGTTGTAAACAGGTGCATAGATAAGTATCAGAAGATACACAGTTTAAAACCCCACTGTTGAGAGAACCCAGACTGGATAAATAGGCACAACTTTGTATGCTCTCAGGTCTTTCCAGCAGTGAATTTTGCCCTAAATCCCACTCCACTGACTTGCTTGCTCACATATCAAGTGAAACTGTTTCATGGCAAACCTGCCATGCAAGATCTGTAGAGAAATGACAACAGGAGAGCTGACAGACTCACCTGGCCCCTGCACAAGGTGGGGGACTGGCTCTGCTCTCCTGGAAGAGGAGGGTATGAGCAGCCAGCACTCAGCACCACCTGCAGCACAGGGAACTCCCCTCCCACCACCTCTCAGTGCTGCCTGAAGCATGCTGTGCAGGGCCCCAGCAGCAGTTTAAAGGAGCCGAGGTTCCTAGCCACCAGGGCCATCCTTAGTATTTATGGTGCCCTACGCGGGATTGTTAAACTGGTGCCTCTATGCCTAGGTTTGTCAAGCCAAAAAAAAAAAAAAGGAACCCACCAATACATTAAAATCCCCAAGATCCCACCCCTTTGAGGCCCCATCCTCTCTGTTCCCCTCCTCTCCATCACTTGCTATCCTCAGCCATTATACGCTCTCACTTGGTTGAGAGAGGAGGTGCAGGCTCTGGGGTGGGAATGAGGGATTTGGGTGTGGGAAGGGGTGAGAAGTGCAAGCTCTGGGAGGGAATTTGGATGCAGGAGAAGGGGATGCTGGCTCGGGGAGGGAGCTCCAGGCTCGGGAGCATTGAGCTCAGGTGGAAGCTTGGGGAATTTAAAGTACCGGTGCCATGTGCCGGGCTCAGGCTGAGGCGCGCTGGTGCCCCGTGTATCCGCTGCCAGCCAGCCCTTCTGCGGACAGCCTGCCGCTGGGCCAGGTTTGTGGATGTGAGGGTGCAGGAGTTTGTGTTGGATATGTGTGGGGCTCAGGGCAAGGAGGTTGGGAGTGTGATGGGCTCAGGACACAGATTTGCAGTGTGTGGATGGTGCAGGAGTGTTGTGGCAGAAGACTGAGGATGTGGGGATGCAGGAGTTTGGAGATGTAAGAGGCTCAGGACAGGGGGTTCCAGTGTATGACAGGCTCAGATTAGGGGTCAGGTGGTGCAGGAGTGTTATGATGCTGCAGTGAGATAGGGATTTGGCCCCAATTGGGGGCATGTTGGCCAGGTTTCATTTTTAAATAAAATATTATGTCAAACTGAAAGGTTTTAGCATTGTCTTTATCTATGAGAAGGGCGGGGAACCTGTTTTGAGTCAAGGGTCACTGACCCACAGAAAAGTCAGTTGGGGCCACACAAGTGAGATGTCAACCCCCTCCCCCCCCCCCCCCAAGCCTCACTAATGCGGTCCCAAAGATGCTGACACAGCTGGATGGGTCTGGGGGCAGGGTGGTGCTGGGTGCTGCGGTGGGTGGCAGGGTGCTGGGTCCAGGGACAAGGTGGTGCTGGGTGCTACAGTGGGTTGCAGGGTTCTGGGGACAGGGTGGTGCTGGTGACAGTGTTTGTGGGAGCAGGGGACAGGGTACTTGTGGGGGGTCTGGGTAGGGGAGAGGGGCAGCTGAGACCAGTACCTCGTAATCCTGCAGCACCTCTGGGAACTATGCGACTGCACTCCTCCTCCCCAAACAGCTGGCGTGCAAGCTGCCTGAGCTGCAGGGGCTGTTGCACCCCAGCAGCTTACCTCCGCAATGCCGTCCCGTGAGGAGTGCGGAGGGTGAAGGGAGTCCCGGGAAAGCGAAGCTCTGTCCCCCCAAGAGGAGTCATCAGCACAGCATTGTCACCCTTGTAAGCCCCGTAATCTCTTCCAGCTCCCTCCTGAGTTCTGCATCCTCTACTTCCTGCCCTGACTCCTGCTCTCTCACCTCCCTATCCTGAGCCCCCCATCAGACCCTGTGCCCTGAATCCACCCCTCCTGCCCTCATTCTATCACCTTCTGCCCTGAGCTGCCCCCACAAACCTTCCAGCCCCCTGCCCACACATCTTAACCTCTACCCCTTACCAAGAGTCCCCCATATCTCTGCCCTGACTCCAGCCCTGCAACCTTATACTCCTGCCCTAACTCCCTACACCAAACCCTGAGCCCTCAGCCCCCTACCTCCTGCCTTCACCCCAGCACCCTTCAATCCCTGATCTGAGTTCCCCAACTCTCCCAGCCCCCTGCCCTCACTCCTGTACCCCCACCCCTTTTTATTCTAGCAAGACAGAAAACTTGCAAATATTGTCCACCAAAAAACTATATCTGATGTTTTAATCACTTTCCTTCTGATATTAATCCAAACTTCCTTTTCCCCTTCATTTTTGAAACATTCTATCATATAAATAAAACATATACATTTTCCTTTTATTTTTTAACCTCTTCCTCTCTCCACTTCCTCTCCTCCCCCCCCCCTCCACCCCGAAATTACCACTTAAAGATCCAGATATGCTCATAGGGACATAAATATATATGTAATCTCAACATGCATAATATCTCCTCCCAAAGAGAGTGAGGAGGAGGGGAAGCCTCCTCCTCGCTCATGCATCGGCGGGAGCCTGTGCGGAACAGGCAGCGCCCCGGCGGTATCTGCAAGTGCCGGGGTCAGTCCCACTCCAGCCAGCCCCCCTGCACCGCCCCCCAGCTCTGCATCCCACTGGCCCATTCCTCTTCCTGATTTCCCCTGGCCAGCACTGCTGCACCCTCTCCCCCCCCCCCCCCCCCCACCAACTCTGCTTCCTGCCCCCTCTTCTTTCCCCCCTCCCCACACTCTGCTTCCCGCTGGCCCGTTCCTCTTCCTGATCTCCCCTGGCCAGCACCGCTGCACCCCTGCCAGCTCTGCTTCCCTCCCCCCCTTCCATCTGGCCAGCCCCACGGCTTCCCCCCCCCCCCCAGCTCTGCTTCCCATCTCCCCGATCAAGTGTGTCTGGTTTTTTTGGGGGGTAGGGGGTGTCTACCTGGGTAACCCTACTGGCAGCAGCCTCCATGTGCACAGCTCAAACCAGCTGAGAGGGAAGATGCTGGGGCTTCTCCCCTCTCAGCTGTTCTGTGGCATTTAAACACGCCGCGCAGGCTCTCCTTTGGCCCCACACAGTGCCGCGGCCAGCGCCGGGGAATTTAAAGTACCGGTGCTGTGTGCCGGGCTCAGGCTGAGGCGCGCTGGTGCCCCGTGTATCCACTGCCAGCCAGCCCTTCTGCGGACAGCCCGCCGCCGGGCCAGTCCACCCCTGCCTCAGTCAGCATGCAGCCAGCTTGCCCCTCCACCCTCCGCTCCAGCACCTCACCCAACCCAGCCCTGCCAGAGGGGTGCTCTGCGGGGGGCGAGAGGGGTGCTCCATCGGGGGAGGGAAGAAGAAAAGATACTGCCACAGAGCCACCCAGCCAGCCTGCCTCACCTTACGAGAGAGTCACATGGGTGAGTTCTTTCCCCTACCCTACCCTACCCTACCCTTCCCAGAGACCCCAGCAGCCAATCCCCTCCCTCAGACTGTGCTGCAGGCACATTGGGCTCTCTAGGACCCAGCAGCCCGGCTGTTGCCTGCTCACTGCTTCCCGTTTCTCCCAGCAGAGTGGAGCCCCAGAAATTCTGGTGCCCTACACAACTGCGTATTCTGTGTATGCCTAAGGACGGCCCTGCTCGCCACTGACATCTGAATCAACAGACCCTGCAGCAGTTGCTCCGTTGTCTCTCCCCTTCCCTTGTTGGCAGGAAGAGGCAAGGTTACCAGAACTCTTTGGAGTTATTTTAAGCCTGTTTTTTATACTCTTAATAAGTAATCAAATTATTATTATAACTGTAATTCACTAAGACTGAAGAGTCAACCTTATGCATATTTTATTCCTGTGCTCAGAGCTTTACTTTGGCTCACCAGTTCATATCCTACAAGAATAGTATTTGTGTTGTACAAATGTTAGGTGTATTGCAAAAACTACTGAGCTGTTGTAACCCACACCCCTTCTGGATTTGATGAGCTGTCCCGTGCAGTGGCACTTAGACCACTTACAGAAAGAAAGAAGGAGTTTCCTTTACAGCCTTAGCTGAGAGCCAGCTAGCTTTATAGCTCATGTGGTAAAGGCTCATGCACTAAGCTCCAGAAGTCCCAGCTTTGGTTCTGTCTGTCAGTATTACACTATGACAATGAATAAACTTTAAAAACATCAAATAGTCTTGTAGCACCTTAGTGGCTAACAAAAAATGTAGATGGTATCATGAGCTTTCATGGGCACAACCCACTTCTTCAGACTATCACAGCTACCCCAATGAAACTAATGACAATGGTAAGTCATGGACAATGCCCAGATAATGTACAAACACATCACAAAAATGAGCTCCCCTTTTCCCTCTCTCCTCCCTCCTCCAGTTCTCAGCCCCCTTCGTCCCCAATTACTATAAAAATACAATTTTTTTGTTGTTCCAATCCAAACTGGTGTCTTTATTGACTGTGCAGGGAAGGAAGGGAAGGCATAGGGAGGCAAGGCACAGGCCCCTAGTGGGGAGGCCTTGAGGAGAGTTACTGTGGTCCTTGATAGAAACTCTCCCTCAGGAACTCATGGATGCACACCCCCACCTGATGTGCCTGGCAGATGACAGCTGTCAGCAGCTGCTCAATGGGGCCTCCCTTCCCAGCCGGCCTCTGCCCCCTACCCCCGCCCCAGGCAGGAAGGCCTCCCCCTTCCTTTCCACGATGTTGTGAAGAACACAACACGCTGCAACCACCTCGGGGATGTTGGACTCCCCACATCCAGGTGGGTCAAGAGGCACCTGAACCATGCTTTGAGGCGGCCGAAGACACATTGAACCTGCATTCGGGCCTGGCTGAGGTGCACATTGAATTGTACCCTGCAGGGGTTCTGGTGGCTAGTGTAGGGCTTCATGAGCCAAGGCATTAGTAGGTAGGCTGCGTCCCCAACGATGCACAGTGGCGCCTGTAGGTCTCCCATACAAAAGTCCCACTGGGAGAAGAATGTCCCAGTCTCCGGCTTGTGGTAGAGACTGGAGTTTCTGAATATGTGGGCATTGTGTACCCTTCCCAACCACCTGATGAAAATGTCTGTGAACTGTCCGCGGTGATCAACCAGGGCCTTCAGCACCATGGAGAAATAGCCCTTGTGGTTTATGTGTTGGGCCACTCGATGATGTGGTGCACAGATTGGTATGTGGGTTCCATCAATGGCTCCCCTGCACTTAGGGAATCCCAGGGAGGCAAATCCTGCGGCAATGGATTCCAGGTCTCCCAGACAGATGACCCTGTGCAGAATGATGAAGTTGATGGCCCTCACAACCTGCAGAAGGGGACAAAGAAACACACAAAACAGCAAATGAGAGGGAGTGCCTGAGCCCTTGGGAGGTGCCTGTCCCTCACCCACCCCAAACACCCCAGAAGCCACCCCCTATGAGGCTGCCCCCCCCCCAGCAGCAGAGCTGTGTGAGGGCAGGATGGCAGAATCCGCCAGGGACAGGGCTTCCTCCCACCCTCAGCCCATCCCTGCACCACCACACCCCTTTCCTTAGGGTCCCCCTTTCCAGGACCTCCCCAACACACACACAAAGGGACTGCAGCCCAAGAGTGCTTTACCTCCATGAGGAGGGCCCTGTCAGTGAACTTTCCCATGCCGAACTGGTTGCCCATAGACCAGTAGCTGTCTGGGGTAGCGAGCTTTCAGCATGCCCAGAGGTGGCTCCATGCCAAGGGAGTATGCTGTGGTGTCCAAAGAATGAGCAACCAGAGCACACACTGCTAAAGCTTTGCTGTCCCTCGGAGAGGTAGCCAAGCACACAGCAGTCCAGGGGGTCCTTTTAAGCACGCATCTCAGCCTTAGGCAAGAGCACCCAGAAGCAACTGCTGACCTAATGCCCTGCCTGAAGTGGTTCCGGGTGGCCTTATATGTGAGACAGCATCCAATCAGTGTGGCCGCTATTTTTCGAAAAAGCAGATGGTTTTTTCAATGTGCTTTTGCTGTGTAGACACTCTCTTTTGAAAGAAGTTTTTTGAGAAGATCTCTTCTGGAAAAGCTTCTTTCGAAAGAAGCCTGCAGTTGAGATGTAGCCTGACAGCTTTCCTCCATTTCCTCTGTCAGCACTGCTCAGCTTTTTAATTAAGTCACAGGCTTGGGCTCATTCATTCTACAGATTAGACGTTGTTCAGTGGAATTATTTTTGTCCTTACTGTTCACTGAGCAGTTTCCTGCCTCATTCTACAATTGTCTGTCCTTGCCTGGTCCAATTGTTGGCTCATGAGGCCAAAGGAAATTCATAGTAAAACCATTTTATCCCATGTACACCATTATAATGGCAACTCAACTTTGACCCAGTGCAATGCAAAGATCTGCAGGGTTTCTGTCTCAGACACTGCACATAGACACCCTGCACACTGAAGGAGTCAACCAGATATGAGTCCTGCAGAAAAATAGTTGTTTTTTCCATAGATGTCTAGCTTCCAAGACCTAAAGGCCCTATTATGATCATCCAGTCTGACCTTCTTTATAACACACACCATAGAACTTCCACCAAATCAATCCTAGGATATATCTTTTAGAAAAAAAATCTAGTCTTGGTTTAAATGTCGTCAATGATGGTGGATTCGCCATGACTTTTGGTAAGCTATTCCAATTATTCTTACTGTTTAAAAAATTATGCCTTATTTCCTGTCTGAATGTGTCTAACTTCAACTGCCAGCCATTGAATCATATTATACCTTCCTCTGAGATACTGAAGAGTCCATTATTAAAATTTGTTCCCCATATAGATACAGACTATAATCAAGTCATTCTTTAACCTTCTCTTTGCTAAGCTAAATAGATTGAATTCCTTAAGTTTGTTACTAAAAGGCTTATTTTCTAATTCTTTACTCATCATCAGGACTCTTCACTGAACCCTCTCACATTTATTAACATCCTTCTTGAATTGTGGATACCAGAACTAGACACGGTAATCCAACAGTGGTTTCACCATTGCCAAGTACAGAGGTAAAATAGTATCTCCACTCTTACTTAAGAGTCCCCGTTTATGTATCCCAAGATCACATTAGCCCTTTTGGCCACAGATTTGCACCAGGAACTCGTGTTTAGCTCCCACAGCCTCCAAATCTTTTAGAGTTATTGTTTCCCAGGATAGAGCTCTCCTATCTGTAGGGGCTACATTCTTTGTTCCTAAGAGCACACATGTACTTTGCTCATAGCTATCTTACCACGCTATTCAGAACACTCTGTATGAGTGACTATCCTCTTCGTTATTTACAATCCCCCTGATTTTTGTCGATGATTTTGGGTTTTCTAAGGAGTCTTTAATAAAAAGGTTAAATAGTGTAGGCCCAAGAACCAATTACTGTGGGATTCTATTAGATACAGTTTTCAGTGATGATTCCCTGTATTCAGTTATAATTTGAAACCTAACATTTATCCAGCTTTTAATGTTGCTACCATTCTAATTTTATATCTATCTAGGTTTTGTAATCAAAATGTGCAGTACCGAGTCAAATAAGGGAGAAGCGGGGGATGTCATATACCTAGACTTTAGTAAGGCATTTGATACGGTCTCGCATGATATTCTTATTGATAAACTAGGCAAATATAACTTAGATAGGGCCACGATAAGGTGGGTGCATAATTGGCTGGATAACCGTAGTCAGAGAGTTGTTGTTAACGGTTCTAAATCCTGCTGGAAAGGGATAACAAGTGGAGTTCCGCAAGGGTCTGTTTTGGGACCCGTACTGTTCAATATCTTCATCAATGATGTAGATATTGGGATAGAGAGTACGCTTATTAAGTTTGCGGATGATACCAAACTGGGTGGGGTTGCGACTTCTTTGGAGGATAGGGACATAATTCAAAATGACCTTAGCAAGTTAGAGAAATGGTCAGAGGTAAACAGGATGAGGTTTAATAAAGAGAAATGCAAAGTGCTCCACTTAGGAAGGAACAATCAGTTCCATACATACAAGATGGGAAGCGACTGTCTAGGAAGGAGCATGGCAGAAAGGGATCTAGGGGTCATAGTGGACCACAAGTTGAATATGAGTCAACAGTGTGATGCTGTTGCCAAAAAAGCAAATATGATTCTAGGTTGTATCAACAGATGTGTTGTAAGCAAAACTCGTGAAGTCATTCTGCCGCTCTACTCTGCACTAGTTAGGCCTCAGCTGGAGTACTGTGTCCAGTTCTGGGCACCACATTTCAAGAAAGATGTGGAGAAATTGGAAAGGGTACAGAGAAGAGCGACAAGAATGATTAAAGGTCTAGAGAACATGACCTATGAAGCCAGGCTTCATGAACTGGGCTTGTTTAGTTTGGAAAAAAGAAGATTAAGGGGGGACATGATAGCGGTTTTCAAATATCTAAAAGGGTGTCACAAGGAGGAAGGAGAAAATTTGTTCCTCTTGGTTTCTGAGGACAGGACAAGGAGTAATGGGCTTAAAGTGCAGCAGGGGAGGTTTAGATTGGACATTAGGAAAAAATTCCTAACTGTCAGGGTGGTCAAATATTGGAATAAATTGCCAAGGGAGGTGGTGGAATCTCCCTCTCTGGAGATATTTAAGAACAGGTTAGATAGACATCTGTCAGGGATGGTGTAGGTGGAGCTTGGTCCTGCCTTGAGGGCGGGGGGCTGGACTCGATGACCTCTTGAGGTCCCTTCCAGTCCTATTATTCTATGATTCTATGAAATGTCTTACAGTCTAAATATATTATCTCAACATTTTTCCATGTAATCTCAATAAAAAATATATCAGGTTAGTTTGATGGAATCCATAGACCACATAGATTGACACTAATTTTTGCCCTCATTTAAATTCTTTATTAATCAAGTCCTGGATTAGCTTCTCCATTATCTTGCCCAGAATCGGTCAGACAAACAGACTTCCTTTCCTTTGGCTTGGACGTAGGAGAGTAAACATAAATACTGCATATTACAAACCACCTTGTAATATCTCATTAAAACAATATCTCACTAAAACACTGTCTAAAACACACCAATCATGTTTACATTAAACAGGTTTTCAGTCACAACATTTTATACTTTATTAAACAGAAAAGTAAATGTTATTCCCTTTTATTTGTTCTTCATGATATTCAAAACTCACTCTGTTAAATAGTGGGTGGTTGGTTAAAGTAGGCATCATTTAATTAATCAACTACAGAATGTATGCGTACTACAATATTTATACAACAGTCAATTAACAGAACATTCTGTGTGAACACAGCTTATGCAGTTTGGCTTTTAAAAAGAATACATCAGCATCCAAATTGCATTGGCAGTTTTGCACATGCTCTGTTTGCCTTAATGAGTCCTCATTCACCCATTGAAATTTCTGTTTGTTTAAAGACAGTGTTCTTGTCGCTGATGCTGGGTGATCTGCAGTGTCTTTCTCAGGCCTGATCAAAGACAGTTTGCCTTTCTTAATGTAGTGTTTTTTTTCAAGATTTAAAGCCTCGATTAGGACATTTCTGCAGATATCTTTTTAACAGGGCTCTTATCTAACCGAATATACCATTCTCATTATGTGAGTGACCATGTCTTTGCCTTGACAACAACCTGCAGCCGTAAAGCAAGTTTAATTCTCAAACAAGAAGATTGACGACAGCTATCACTGAATATATTGTTTATTGTAAAATATGGGATTCGTCCCCAGAAACCACGGAGATGGTATTTGCCTGGTCTAAGAGTAAATAATAAGATAGACCACAATGGATTTTAGTACCTCATCAGTATTTGATCAGCAGAAAGGTAAGTCACTTGCTAATAATTTCAAGATCCGTTGGTCTCAGTATGCCTGTTGAAATTGTATGGTTTTCAGTGGTAAATTAATGCCTCATATTTTATGGGGGAGTTCTGGTATAATGTATTTCTCAGACATTTATCAAAAATATCCTGTGGCTATACATTTTGATCACAAAAGGAACCTTCTTCCTTCAGTTTTAAGGTCAGATATTCCTGATAGTATTGCTTTTAAAAATAAAATATTGATTTAATCAGGGGAAATGACAGCATTCCATTTTTCCCTAAGGTCAGCTTCAATATATTTGTATACAACAATTGTTACATTAAAACAGAGCCAGTTAAAAATGTGATATATGACTTGTACAAAACTAAATGCCCATTTTCCTATTATTTTCACCAGTTTGGGAATTATAAGATGTAAATAGTGGCAGAAATACATACTAACAAATGATTTACTTTACTTTAGGAAATCTTTAGATGTACTGCACAAATATTATTGAATCTTAACATAAGATTCTAAAATAAGCCCTAAAGTAATGATAAATTTTCTTCAGGAATAGGTTGCTATGGAAATATAGATGGATCTTAGTGATCTATGTTGTAGTTAGATGGTTGCATTTTATTTCTTGAGGTGTGAGGTATGATATATCTAAAATAATTTACTTCATTGCTTAATTCACAAACATTTTATATTCTTTGCATTCCTCTTTATTCACAAAGCACAACATTTTCATTGTTCAGACAACTATGTTTCACCAAATCTCTCTCTATCTAATTACAAAGCCCCAAAATGATTGTGAATCTTCCCAATATGCACCTGCAAGGGGTACACACTAATAAGGAAGAGATGGCCCCAAAGTAAAGGGTTGTGGCTTGCTGTGTATGTGAAAAGGCCTAACCTATTAAAATTCTTCAAAATGCAAGTGGTGCACCACATATACAGGCAGTCCCCGGGTTACGTACAAGATAGGGACTATAGGTTTGTTCTTAAGTTGAATTTGTACGTAACTCGGAACTGGCTTCAGATTCAGCCGCTGCTGCTGAAACTGACCAGGGGCTGACTACAGGAAGCCCGAGGCAGAGTTGCTCTGCCCCCAGCTTCCTGGAATCAGCCACTGATCAGTTTCAACAGCGGCTGAATCTGGAGCCTGGGACAGAACAGCTGGGGCGCTGCCGAGTAGGTCCCCCCAGGACCAACCCGGCAGCATCCCAGCTGCTCTACCCCAGGCGTCCACAACAAAAGCCTGGTCTGCTGGGAGAGGGCGCACTAGCTGCGCCCCCCCCCCCCCCCCAGCAGACCAGGGAGACCCGGAGCAAAGCCGCAGAGGCAGGGGACCCCGCCGTCTGTGCGGCTTTGCTCCGGGGCAAAGGAGCAAAGCCGCACGGGCAGCGGGGTCCCGCCGCCTGTGCGGCTTTGCTCGGGTCTCCCTGCTGTGCTGGGGAGTCCCCCCCAGCACACCAGGGAGTCCCCCCCAGCACACCAGGGAGACCCGGAGC
Source organism: Pelodiscus sinensis (assembly GCF_049634645.1). Taxonomy (NCBI): domain Eukaryota; kingdom Metazoa; phylum Chordata; order Testudines; family Trionychidae; genus Pelodiscus; species Pelodiscus sinensis. Next base: position 96,374,125 of record NC_134716.1, read on the forward strand.
AGCTTTTCTCGCCCCGGAGGACGCGGTGGCAGGACCGCTGCGCTCTGTGCGGTCCGCCGTCCACGAGCTCCGGGGCGAGAAAAGCCCCATTCGTAAGTGCGGATCCAACATAAGTTGGATCCACGTAAGTCGGGGACTGCCTGTACTGCTTGTTTATTCTCTTTAACACGTCAGCATCCCATTCTGTTATTTGTGAATAAATTGATATAAATCAGATTCATATAAATCAAATTACAATGAGTATAGTGACTGTGCAAAACCCAGCGTTGCCCTGGTCATTTTCTGGATCCATTTTTATTTGATTTTTTTTAAAGTATTCTATAGGATTAGAGCAGATATAGACAAGGCCTCTTACTTCATTGTGTTGGCTCTAGCATGTGGTGTGATTCATTCTTCCAACAGAAATATTTTTGCCAAACTTTGTTATTGGGCATTCTATAGGTCTGTCTTCACATGACTAATTGGCATGGGTGCAGCCTTTTTTTTTCTGGAAGACAGGATTAGGGAAGTAAATAAATCAGCATGCTGGAAATAGCACATCTGTATTAGCTAAGATAAGAGAGAATACTGTTTACAATGGACAAGACAACAATGGATAAAATAATCCGGACTCATCAATGAGATAGAGTAAATTGTGCATGGACAAAACATACTGTACAGGGTTTGGTTCCTATAAAACAACCAACCTAGACCCAAAGTGTATGTGCAAGGTATAGCAAACACAGTATCATGTGTAAAGTGTAATAATAGAAGAAGTCTGGTTTGTAACATGGAGGTGTGGTAAGCATTGCACTTAACCCCCTACATATCAGCCTGATTAACTCAAGTGTCGTTTAATGGTATGTTAATAAAGAAACCTCAGTGATTAAGTCTCAGAGATCACAGACTGAATAAGTTTTCACAATTCACCCCAACAGACTCCTGAGTGGATAAGGTTTCAGAGGCTACTCCAATATAATGATGCTGTGACTCTCATCCTCTAGCTGGGAGCAGGTAACATATATATATATCCCTTAGGCTGCTACAATCGATCTTCCAGAGTTCAATGTAGTGGGCCTAGTAAAGTCACGCTAAATGAAACGCAGAGGGAGCCCCCATCGGTGGTTGGTACTCGTGATCTTGTGAGGAGTAAGAGAGGCTGACTCCCGCTATGGGTATGGTGAGGAAACTTGAATTAAAGTATGTCGACTCCAGCTATGTAATTCATGTAGCTGGAGTTGCATATCTCAATTCAATCTTCCCCTTTAATATAGACCTGGCCTCAGTGTAAAAATCACAGCCTATCATTGAGAGAAAGGCAATGAAAGGGGTTAAGGATTGAACTATGAAGAAGATGGTATCATTCTGGAGTAGTGGGTTAAATCTAAGGGTGGATCTTATGGACTCCTCAGAGAAGTATTAGGAGGAGACTGGGACTAAGTGAAGAAAGGAACTCCAGAGAGTTGTATGGAGGCAAGGAATAAGAATACTCTGAAAAACACAAGAGAGATCTGCTGAATACCACTGAAACTTTTGGTATGGATCATCTGCTTCCAGATATACTAGTAGGTATGTAACCTGCATACAGTTTTGTAAAACATTATTAAGTATGGCATAAGGGCATTAATCAGCTCAAACAACAGATAGTTAATAAAAAAGTGTGTGTGTGTGTGTGTGTGTGTGTGTGTGTGTGTAAAGGGAACACCTAGTAAGTTTAAAAAAATACTGCCTGTCAGAAATTTAAGTGTAGCAATCAGCTGCGCCATAGAATTAAAGTAAGGGAGTAAAAGCAGCAGTAAAACAAAACATTGCCCACACCAAAAAGTTCTCACTTGTAAAAAAAACCAAAAACAAAACCCCCACCTTGTTCAAAGCTTAAATATAAAAATTGCAGTTTAAAAATGTAAAAAAAAAAAAGAAATGTCAGTTGCAATTTACAAAAGGAAAGTATCAGGCAGGTAAAGCTATTTTTAAAAAGAAAAAAGTTCAAAGGCTCAGCTGGAAAGGCTGAGCCAAGAAAATATAAAATGTATTTGGTCTCCATTAATAAATTGTTTACACCATAGCAAGGAATCACAACATGTAACAAAAGCATTCTAATAGTAACAATATGTGTAGTATATGGGTAATACATGTTGTACAAAGTAAAAGTGGCCTTAAAAGTGATATGGAGCAAGAAAACATGCCCTCTTTTATCCTGCCAGAAAAGATAAAAATTTGGCACAAAATTTTTTTGGCAAGAATATTGTGGGAGACCATATCAAAAGCTTTGCTCAAGTCAAGGTATATCACATCCACTGACTTTCCCATATCCACAAAGCCAGTTACCTCATCATAGAAGCTAATCAGATTGGTCAAGGACAACTTGCCCTTAGTGAATCCATGTTGACTATTGCTGATCACTTTCCCCTTTTCCAAGTGCTTCAAAATGGATTCCTTGAGGATCCCCTCCATGATTTTTCCAGGGACTGAGGTAAGGCTGACTGGTCTGTAGTTCCCTGGATTTTCCTTCTTCCCTTTTTTAAAGATGGGCCCTACATTTGCCTTTTTCCAAATACAGTAAACTTCCGATAATCCAGCACCTTTGGGACCCGGGGGTGCCGAATTATCAGATATGCTAGACTATCAGAAGCGGGGGCTATAAGGGGTCTGGGGAGGGGGGGATGCCACCCCAGACCCCTCATAGCCCCCACCTTCCGATAGTCCAGCTCTGCCCCAGGCGTCCCTGATTCAGCCACTGCTGAAACTGACCAGCAGCGGCTGAATCAGAGACGCCTGGGGCAGAGCAGCTGGAGTGCTGCCGGGTTGGTCCAGTAGCGCCAACCCTTGGTAGCGCCAACCCTGTAGCGCCAACCCTGCTCTTGGGGATGCCTGGGGCAGAGCAGCTGGGGTGTTGCTGGGTTGGTCCCGCAGGGCCGCTCCTCAGCGTTACTGGACCAACCCGGCAGCACCCCAGCTGCTCTGCCCCAGGTGTCATAAGAACATACGAACGGCCGTACTGGGTCAGACCAAAGGTCCATCTAGCCCAGTATCCTGTCTACCGACAGTGGCCAGCACCAGGTGCCCCAGAGAGGGTGGACCAAAGACAATGATCAAGCGATTTGTCTCCTGCCATCCCTCTCCAGCCTCTGACAAACAGAGGCCAAGGACACCATTTTATCCCCTGGGTAATAGCCTTTTATGGACCTAACCTCCATGAATTTATCCAGCTTCTCTTTAAACTCTATTATAGTCCTAGCCTTCACAGCCTCCTCTGGCAAGGAGTTCCACAGGTTGACTACACACTGTGTGAAGAAGAACTTTCTTTTATTAGTTTTAAACCTGCTACCCTTTCATTTCATTTGGTGTCCTCTAGTTCTTCTATTATGGGAACTAATAAATAGCTTTTCTTTGTCAGCCCTCTCCACACCACTCGTGCTTTTATAGACCTCTATCATATCCCCCCTCAGTCTCCTCTTTTCTAAACTGAAAAGTCCCAGTTGCTTTAACCTCTCCTCATATGGGACCCATTCCAAACCCCTAATCATTTTAGTTGCCCTTTTCTGAACCCTTTCCAAGGCCAAAATATCTTTTTTGAGGTGAGGAGACCACATCTGTACACAGTATTCAAGATGTGGGCGTACCATAGTTTTATACAGGGGCAGTAAGATATTCTGGGTCTTATTTTCTATCCCTTTCCTAATAATTCCTAGCATCCTATTTGCCTTTTTGACCGCCGCTGCACTCTGTGTGGAAGTTTTCAGAGAACTGTCCACGATAACTCCAAGATCTCTTTCCTGATTTGTCGTAGCCAGATTAGCCCCCATCATATTGTACGTATAGTTGGGGTTATTTTTCCCGATGTGCATTACTTTACACTTATCCACATTAAATTTCATTTGCCATTTTGTTGCCCAATCACTCAGTTTGGTGAGATCTTTTTGGAGTCCCTCACAGTCTGCTTCTGTCTTGACTATCCTAAACAGTTTGGTATCATCTGCAAACTTTACTACCTCACTGCTTACCCCTTTCTCCAGATCATTTATGAATAAGTTGAAAAGGATTGGTCCCAGGACTGACCCTTGGGGTACACCACTAGTTACCCCTCTCCAATCTGAAAATGTACCATTTATTCCTACCCTTTGTTTCCTGTCTTTTAGCCAGTTCTCAGTCCAAGAAAGGACCTTCCCTCTTATCCCATGGCCATGTAATTTACACAAGAGCCTTTGGTGAGGGACCTTGTCAAAGGCTTTCTGAAAATCCAAGTATACTATATCTACTGGATCCCCCTTGTCTGCATGTTTGTTAACCCCTTCAAAGAACTCTAACAGATTAGTAAGACAGGATTTCCCTTTACAGAAACCATGTTGACTTTTGTCCAACAAATTATGTTCTTCTACATGCTTCACAATTTTATTCTTTACTATTGTTTTGACTAATTTGCCCAGTACTGAAGTTAGATTTACCGGTCTGTAATTGCCAGGATCGCCTCTAGAGCCCTTTTTAAATATTGGTGTCACATTGGCTACCTTCCAGTCATTAAGTACGGAAGCCGATTTAAAGAATAGGTTACAAACCACAGATAATAGCTCAGCAATTTCTCATTTAAGTTCTTTTAGAACCCTTGGATGAATGCCATCCGGTCCCAGAGATTTGTTAACATTAAGTTTTTCTATTTGTTCTAAAACCACCTCTAATGACACTTCAATCCGGGACAGTTCCTCAGATTCATCACCCACAAAGGACGGTGCAGATTCAGGAATCTCCCTAACATCCTCAGCCGTGAAGACTGAAGCAAAGAAATCATTTAGTTTCTCCGCAATGGCTTTATCGTCCTTGATTGCTCCTTTTATAGCTCGATCATCTAGAGGACCCACAGGTTTTTTAGCAGGCTTCCTGCTTCTAATGTACTTAAAAAACATTTTGTTATTTCTTTTTGAGTTTTTGGCTAGCTGTTCCTCAAAATCTTTTTTTGCTTTTCTTATTACATGTTTACACTTGATTTGACAGTGTTTATGTTCCTTTCTATTTATCTCGCTAGGATTGGACTTCCACTTCTTAAAAGATACCTTTTTGTCCCTCACTGCTTCTTTTACTTTTATTATAATTAGGTGTATCAGTCCTTAGCTGCGAGTTGCCTGGCTGGTAGATGTGCTCACGCTGCCTGAGTGTGTCTACCTGCCAGGCAGTTCACAACTACTCGATGGAGGGTATGTGGAGGGGGGGCAAAATGGAGTCCCCGGCCAGACTCACTCGTCTGCCAAGGTCTGCAGGGTCTGCATGTGCCTGGGTCAGCCCCGCTCCCCCCCTTCTCCTCCCAATCTGCCCAGTCCAGCCCCGCTGCCCCCATCCAGCCCTGCTTCTGGAAGCTTGTTCTCCCATCCTCCTCCTCCTGATCTCCCTCAGCCAGCACCCCCCCCCCAGTCCAGCCCTGGTTCCACTGCCTGCCCTCCCCAATCTCCGCAGGATAGCCCCACTGCCTCCGACCCTGCTTTCACCGGCCGCCCGCCTCCCCCCATCTCTGTGGGACAGCCCCGCTACCCCCATCCCTGCTTCCCAGTGGCCCGTTTCCCTCACACACACACACACCTCCTCCCAGCCCGCCCCACTCTGCTCCCCTCCTGGCAGCCAAGCTGAGGCCTGGTATTTTTTTCCCGTGGCCCAGTACCAGGCCATGGCCCATAGTTTGGGAAACGCTGCCATATTGCATTGCCTAGTGCATTTGTCTGGGAGCTGACCTTGTCTGTGAAGACAGAGGGAAAAAAAGCACTGAGTACTTCAGCTTTTCCCACATCATCTGTCACTAGGTTACCTCCCTCATCCAGTAGGGGCCCTACAACCTCTCTGATCACCCTCTCATTGCTAACATGCCTATAGAAACCTCTCTTGTTACCCTTCACATCCCTTGCTAGCTACAATTCCAAGTGCGCTTTCATCTTCCTGATAACTCCCCTGTATTCTAAATCAATATATTTATACTCCTCCCTAGTCATTTGCCCAAGTTTCCACTTCTTTTAAGCTTCCTTCTGTGTTTAAGCTCACCATGGATGTCTCTGGTAAGACAATCTGGTCGCCTACCATATTTGCTTTTCTTGCTGTGCATCCGGATGGTTTCTTCCTGTGCCTTTAATAAGCTTTCTTTAAAATACTGCCAGCTCTTCTGGACTCCTTTTCTATTCAGGTAAGCATCCCAGGGAATCCTGCCCATCAGTTCTCTGAGAGAGTCAAAGTCTGCTCTTCTGAAGTCCAGGGTGTGTATTTTGCTGCTCTCCTTTCTTCCTTTGATCAGGATCCTGAAATCTACCGTCTCATGATCACTGCTTCCCAGGTTGCCACCCACCTCTACTTCCCCTACTAGTTCCTCCCTGTTTGTGAGCAGCAGGTCAAGCTGCGCATGGCCCCTGGTCGGTTCTTTCAGCACTTGTACCAAGAAGTTATCCCCAACATTCTCCAAAAACTTCCTGGATTGTCTGTGTACTGCTGTATTGGTCTCCCAACAAATGTCAGGGTGATTAAAGTCCCCCATGAGAACCAGGGCCTGCAATCTGGAAGCTTCTCTCAGTTGTCCAAAGAAAGCCTCGTGTACCTCATCCACCTGATCCGGCGGTCTATAGCAGACACAAACCACAACTTCACCCCTGTTGCTTCCACCTCTAAACTTAACCCATAGACTCAAAAATCTTTTCTCCCTCTAAATACTGAAGCTCCAAGCAATCATACTGCTTTCTTACATAGAATGCAACTCCTCCTCCTTTTCTCCCCAGCCTGTTCTTTCTGAACAGTTTATACACTTCCATTATAGTACTCCAGTCATGTGAGTCATCCCACCAAGTTTCTGTTATTCCAATGAAATCATAGTTCTTTGACTGTGCCAGGGTTTGTTTCCCAGGCTTCTTGCATTTGTGTACAAACACCTTAGATATCCAGTTGTTTGCCCTACCTTCTCCATTCGAGTCAGGGGTCCTCCTTTGTTGTTCGTTCCTCCTTGTGTTTCTTCCCGGTATCCGACTTCCTCACTTACCTCCAGGCTTTGGTCACCGTCCCCCAACAAACCTAGCTTAAAGCCCTCCTCACTAGGTTTGCAAGCCTGCCTGCTAAGATTCTCTTTCTTCTCTAGATTAGGTGGATCCCATCTCTTCCTAAAAATCCTTGTGCCCAGAACAGAGTCCCATGGTCGAAGAAACCAAAGCCCTCTTTCGACACCACCTGCACAACCACGCATTTACTTCCTCAATTTGACGATCCCTACCCAGACCTTTTCCTTCAACCAGAAGGATGGACGAGAACACCACTTGCGCTTCAAATTCCTTGATCCTTCTTCCCAGCACTACATAATCTGCTGTGACCCGCTCAAGGTCATTCTTGGCCATATCGTTAGTTCCTACATGGAGAAGCAGAAAGGAGTAGCGATCCGAAAGTTTAATCACCTTTGGAAGACTCTCGGTCACATCCTAAATGTGAGCTCCCGGTAAGCAACATGCTTCTCGAGATTGCAGGTCTGGACAGTAGATGGATGACTCAGTACCTCTTAGGAGGGAGTCCCCGACCACCACCACCTGTCATCTTCTTTTGGGGGTGGTGGTCATGGAACCCCCATAACTAGGACTGCGCATCCCATGCCTTCCAGTAGATGGTCTTCCCTTCTGATTTCTTCCCTGAGAGGTCCCTGCCAAAGCATTCTCCACCATAGTGCCTGGGGAGAGAGCCTGAAACTGGTTACTTACCTCTACATGAATGGGGGGATACCTGAGTTGGCCTGCTGCTTCTTCTTCTTCTAGAGATTACATGCAGCCAGTTTTCTTCCTTGTCCTGTACTGCCCTGACTGGCTCTTCAGCCTGCTGTGCCTGCAGGATTAAACGCTGCCTTCTATCAAGGAAGTCTTCATCCTTTCTGATGGAACGTAGGGTCGATACTTGGGCCTCAAGTCCTCTAATTTTTTCTTCCAAAATGGTGACCAGCTTGCACTTAGTGCAGATGAAATCCCTTCTTTCTTCCAGGAGGAAGACAAACATGGCACATGCTGTGCAAGTAATAACAGCAGACATATCACTATCCATACCTGTGTTCCTTCTGAGAGATTCCTCGGTTGTTATTAAATGCCTCCTTGAAGGGCAGGAGTGTAGTGAAAAGATTTTAAAGAATGGCGAGTGTATCTCTCCCTCCTCCCACTCCCAACTCCCTGTTAGCAGCCCCTGTTCACTAACTTTTGACATTTTTTTATTGTATGCATTAACAAAAAGTCTTCCCTTTTTCACATTCACTCTGAGGGCCCAGTCAGAACATTATGTTAGGCACCTTGTGTACAATTCACTAATTGTAACATTGGAAACAAAAGCTGAACCTTCCCACAGCCAAATTCATTTTACAAAATGGAAAATTAAACAGTAATTACATTCCAACAATCTAAACATTGCAGCCACAGAAAGAGAAAATTGGGTTTCAGCCATCCAAGACTGTTCCTGATATAACCATTAATTCACTCCCAATTATATTGCAGCTTCATTAGTTCACTCTTGTCTGAATCCAGTTCACATCAGACTAACCCTTCTCTCCTGGCAGAGCTCCACTTTTAGCCCATTTTTTGTTACTGATATTTGCTTTTGCGATAAGGAACCAGTTCAAATTGTAAATTTCTAGATGACTCACCAGTGGGATTTCTACCCATGTACTATGGACACACAATTATTGTTTCTCCCTCACTAAATGATTTAGTAACAATACGACAGAAGCAGAGGCAGCAGTGAAGAATCATGTTTTGCCAGTGGTTTGGTTGCATTCAGAGGCTCCACAGCATAACCACAGCCTTGCAGGTACACGCATTGTGATAGATGAAGTAGCAGAGGCCTGCAAAGGTGACAGCTGAGTCCTGCAGGCTCTCCAAGAAGCCGGACTCACAGCAAACCCGGCGAAGTGCCACTTCAGGGAGAAGGAGATGATGTGCCTTGGATACATAGTGGGAAGAGGGAAGTTACGGCCAATGATTAATAAACTCCAGGCACTGTCAGACACACCAACCCTGCAAACAAAAAGACAAGTGCTCCAGTTCTTAGGCCTGGTCGGTTATTACCGACAGTTAATCCCGGACTTTGCAACAATTGTGACGCCGCTCACAGACCTAACAAAGAATTCTCAGCCCTGTCAAGTAAAGTGGACATCGCAGTGTGAGAGGGTCTTCCAGAACCTAAAAATGAGGTTGACCCAGGAACGAGTCCTAGTACATCCTGATTTTGGGAAGGAGTTTATACTCCAGACAGATGCTTCTGGAGTGGGGCTCAGAACCATCTTATCCCAGAAGGTACCGTAAATTAGCGTATATAACCCGTGGGTTCTATATGTTTTTACAACCCCCCGCCCCATGGGGTATACATGTCTGTGGGGTATACATGTTTATTTTTACTCACAAGCCTGTGCTGTGCTCTCCATTCCCCCGCCCAGAGGAGGGTGGGTTGCACCTGGCTGCAGCTGCATGGTGCCTGGAGGTGAGTGCGGCTCCCCTCCCACAGGCTGGCCAGCACACCTGTGCTGTGCTCTCCGTTCCCCCCGCTGGCAGCTGGTATGTGCAATCACTGTGAATTAGTGTATAGAACCTGCAGGTTATACTCATCTGCGGGTTATCTAAGACTTTTTCTACACAATCAGGTAAAGCCGTGGGTTATACACGAGTGCGGGTTATACTCGAGTTATATACGCTATAATTATATAGCGTATATACGGTTATAATTATATAGCGTATATACGGTTATATACACTTCCCTGTGTAATGGGGAAGAACACCCAGTCCTGTTCCTGAGTCGGAAATTGTTCCCTAGAGAGACAAAATATTCTATGATTGAAAAAGAGGCATTAGTGGTAAAATGGTCTATTGATGCCTTGAGCAGGACCACTTCTGGGTAATGGGTTGCATAATCTATGATCACCAAGATTAACCAGTTCCCCATCTTACTCTTCTCCAACGCCCAACCAGATCCAGACCAGTCCTTTCAAAGGATATGCCTATGACTGGCAGAGGTATTGTGGGGGGCGGGGCCTTAGCTGTCCCCTTGGGTCCCACTCATTGGCATTCTGGGCATGACACACAGTGTTCCCAGACATTGTGATGTATGCCAGGCCAAAAGAAGTGGTGTGCCACCCGCTGCAAAGTCTTTTCCCTACCCACGTGTCCTGCCCATGGAGTAACATGAGCCAAATGTAGGAGGCTTCGTCACAATCTCCAGGGGACCAGCAATTGGTAGATCTCCTCTTGTGTCTGGGGGTCCCTTACTACCCAATATGACTGGTCTTTCCAGATTTCAAATCATGGTCCCTGAGGGTGTCTCGCCCCCTCTGAGTCCTCAGTCTCTTGGGCTTGGGCTTGCTCCCAGGCCCGAGTCAGGGTTAGATCTTCCCTTTGCTCTTGTAGGAAGTCTGCTTCCCTCTCCAGTTCTGCCTGTAGGTTCCCCCTCTGTTGGGCCTCCATTGGGATCTGCATTCCCTATCGGATTTGGGCCACTGGAGGGCTCCTCTTGGGAGTTGGCCTCTGAGGGGAGCCCACATACTTTTCCTCCTAGAACTCTGGGCTGCTGCTTTTTAGGAGGGCAGTACTCACAGTCTCTTATGACCTCTTTAAACCCAGGCCATTCTCGCCCCAGCACCACTAGGTATGCTAGCTGGGACGCTATGCCCACCAGGAGTGGTTCCTTGCGGCCCCAAACCTCCAAGTTTATGCGGGCCATCGGGTAGGGGCATACATCGACATGTATGCCTTGGAAGTGGATCGTATCCTCAGCAAGCCAGAGGCTGGATATGAGGCCCTCCCGTATAATTGTCTGGCTACACCCTGAATCCACAAGAGCCATGGCCCCCACACCTTCCACCACCAGGGGGATCACCAATTTTCTGGGTTGTGGTCCCCTTGCTCGGCATCCTAAAATCCAGGCCTGTCCATAATCGCACTCCATGTAGAGGGAGTCTTTCCAGAAGTGTCCTCCTTGACCACACTCCCAACAACGGTCCTGGGGGCCTGCAGGCCTGGGGTCTGCCTTGGGGGGGGTTTCTCTCCCCTTGTGAGGGACTCTTTCCCTCAGGCGCTTTGCAGAACTGCTCTTTGGAGTTCAGTCGCATATCTCTCAGTCGGCCATGGATAGTGTGCGTATCGGAGGCCCCCCGGTTCCGTTTTCTGGGGTTCCCTTCTCTTTGGACCCTTGCAATCCTGTGGACTGCCCATCTGTCGAGGGTGAAGTCTGGTTTCTTCCAACGCCAGGTAATTCTCCATTAGTGTTATTACTGCTGTTAGTGTGGATGGCCAATGCTGTTGCATCCACTCTTTGGCACCTGACAGGAGTATCTGTAAGAACTGCTCCAAGGCTATCATCTCCGTGACTTGGGTCTGGTTAAACTCTTGTAATTCAGCCACTTTGAACAATGATCCCTGATCCTTTGGGCAACAGCCCATGGCTGTGCCCCCACGGGGTAGCCTTCCTTCATTTCTCAGTTTCTGTCAGTACGTCTCAGAGCTGATGCTGGTACTATCTAAAATGGCCGCTTTCACACGATGATACTTCAGCATATCTCGGGTGTCTAAATTGTGGTAGGCAGTTTGCACTGATCCTGTTAGATAAGGTGCTAAAATGGTGGCCCGGTGCTTCTGGCGCCAGTGAGCAAGTGTTGCTACTCTTTCAAAAGTAACTAAAAATGCTTTGGTTCATCTCTAGGTCCCATCTTAGTCAAGCAGGTGGATAGCCCGAGTCCAGAGTCATCAGGCCCTCTCCCCAGGGTGGCTGGGCTTGCAGACCCTCTGGGTTGCAGAAGAGCAGTGACCTGTTGAAACAGCCACTCTTGCTGGGCTTGGTGTTGCGTTGTCAATTCATGGAGCAGCTGTTGCTGTTGTTCCTGTTGCTTCTACTGGTTTTCCGCCATCCACTGCAAGAACTTATCCATATCCATCTCTGCACACCTATACGTGGGGAGACAAACTAAGGAGACAAAGAGAGTTCCTTTGCCCCACATTCTCACTACCAGAACCTATTAGCAGGTCCTAAAGTTGCCCACATTCTCCACCACGTTGTCAAGGGGCCGGACCCCTCCATGGTCAGGACACCCCAAAGTTGGGGTCAATGTCCCTTTTTTGCAGGGCCTACTTCCAATATACGGTTCTCTCTAACCAGGATAAATAGGCCTACTCCTAAACACAGTTCCCCCTACCAGGGTAAATACAGCCCTGCAGGCCTAGTACTAAATACAGTTCTCTCTCTCTGAGGGTATGTCTACACTACCACCCTAGTTCGAACTAGAGTGATAATGTAGGCAACCGGAGTTGCAAATGAAGCCCGGGATTTGAATTTCCCGGGCTTCATTTGCATCTTGCCGGGTGCCACCATTTTTAAATGTCCGCTAGTGCAGACTCCGTGCTGCGCGGCTACACGCGGCACGGACTAGGTAGTTCGGACTAGGCTTCCTATTCCGAACTACCGTTACTCCTCGTTTCACTACCTAGTCCGTGAGTACCGAACTACCTAGTCCGTGCCGCGTGTAGTCGCGCGGCACGGAGTCCGCACTAGCAGACATTTAAAAATGGCGGCGCCTGGCAAGATGCAAATGAAGCCCGGGAAATTCAAATCCCAGGCTTCATTTGCAACTCCAGTTGCCTACATTACCACCCTTGTTCGAACTAGGGTGGTAGTGTAGACATACCCTGAGTTACTCTGGCCTAGCGGCCTAGTCCACAGGTAAGTCTCCCGAAACTGTTAGAGAGCAGGGTACCAGAAAGTGGAGAGGTAGGGGGACCCTGGACCTCCCGCTCCACCAGGGGTGGCTGTGGCGGCTGCTGCCAGGATTGCTGCTCCTGTGATGGTGGCTGCAGCTGCTGCAAGGGCGGCTCAGGAGCTCCAGCCTGAGCAACTTCCCCTCTGGCAGTCCGCCCTGACTGAGCTGCTCCGCTGCCTCTTGTACTGCTTAGCACTTGGAGCATGCCCAGTCTGGCAAAAAGGGGCGGGACTTCCTCTGCCCACAGAGTCCTAACCCATCCCCCCCTTCAGTGCGTGGTATGTTCTCCCCATCACAGGGAGAGATGTGACGTAGTGGGAACTGTATTCACTCTTGTCGTTCCTGTATTCACTCTGTTTGCTTTATTGTGTTGTGTGTGATTCTACTGTCCTGTGCTGTTCTGACTGGCTCTTCAGTAACTCTGTGTGTGTGTGCTCCTCAGTTTCCTGAGTTCTGCAACACTATCTGGATGAGTAGGGGAAGACTGGGCATGACTCACTGTGGAAGTATGTTCATTCTCTCATGTCCTGAGGACCAGGTGGCAGCACATAACACCTTGGGCCCAGGGAGCATGGCAAAGGAGCATGGGGGTGCCTAGAGGGCTGAGACCAGTTCCTCGTTGTGTGAGTTTAGTTTTCAGATGGTTTAGGAGAAGAGAATCTAACTGGCTTTGGGGGGCTGGGCAGGGGCCCAGAGGCCCCGTTCGGGGGCCCCCTATACCCAAGATGGATTGTACTGAATGCTCCTGGTTCCTGTAACAACAAACCTGTGCTCCGCTGTGTCCCTGTCAATGAATATACCTTCTGTTCTACTTGTTGGCTGAGAGTCACATCTGACTGCGGATAGGGGTGCAGGGCCTGGTGACTTCCCCACACTCTGTGACACCTACCCCCTCCCCCACCCTCACACCCTCTGAGCAGGAAACTGGAGCTGGTGCTCCAGTTGCATGGCTGTGCAGTGAGCTCCAGGCTGGAGCAGCAGCGTGGGCTCCCCGCTGCACAGGGGAGAAGGGGTGGGCTGAGCTCTCCCTCTCCCCACCCTACTGGGGGAATGGCAGCACAGTGACATGCTGGCTGGAGAGTTTCCCCACTGCTGCCATTGGGAACAACAGGGGCACAAAGACATGCCCAGACCCCTGCACCACAATCACCCTCACTCACTACCCTCCCCCAGCCAAGACCCCACACCATCAGCTTTCTCCAGCACTCTCCCTCCTGGCCACACATTGCACCCTCCCTTGATCTTGCACCCTTCCCTCTGGCCAGACACCCTACTCCCGCCTGCTTCTGCACCCTCCTTCCCACACAGACGTTGCCCCCACACTCTTCCTGTACCTCATTTCCCGCCCAGATTCTGCATCCTCAGTCCTATTCCACTCACTGGTAGCCCTGTCCCACACACTGAACCCCTCATCTTTAATCCCAGAGCGTGGGGGGGGCACAAAATCCACTAACTCTGGAATCCCAGAAGAGTTAATCTCACCTGAGACCTTGAACCTCAGTCCTCCCAGCTTCCCCGCCCCCTCACCTTGGGGACTGGAGCACCTGGGAGTAAGGTGTTTCAAGTGGGGCCACATCAGTGAGGACTGGGGGGGTTTGGAGTGAGTTTTTTTGGTTTTCACTTGTGTGGTCCCCAACTGATTTTTCTGTGGGTCAGTGGCCCCCGACCCAAAAAAGGTTCCCCATCCCTGCCATAAATAAAGAAAACAGTGAAACCTTTTTTGTTGGACATAAACTAATATTTTACTTTCTTTAAAATGAAGTTGGATAAACTAACATGAGACAGTTCAAGTGCTTAATCTATGTAATAATTTAAATTTAAGTATTCTTCCTAACTTCACTACTAGCAAAATGGCTTGGGTATAATTATGTAATTAATAGTGAGTCGCCATTAGCAACTGGTGGTCTGTGGAAAGATTTGTACTGAGCACAGTGGTCCCTAGGCCAAAAAGTTTGAGAACCACTGCTCTAAAGAACTAAAGGCCTGACCCTCTGGCTATAGCAATGAGCCTTAAGGTAACTAGCCATCTTATGTTACTCTTGTAGTGCAACTGTGCTCCAGGCCTTAGAACTATTGGCTACATCTAGACTGGCCACAAATTCCGGAAAAGGGATGCAAATCAGGTAAGTCAGCATAGGGAAATCCGCGGGGGATTTAAATATCCCCCGCGGATTTAAATAAACATGTTCGCCGCTTTTTTCCGGCTTGGGGAAAAGCCAGAAAAAAAGCATCTATACTGGCGCGATCCTCTGGAATAAAGCCCTTTTCCGGAGGATCTCTTATTCCTACTTGAAAGGTTTCACTTGAAAGTAGGAATAAGAGATCCTTCGGAAAAGGGCTTTATTCCGGAGGATCGCGCCAGTCTAGACGCTTTTTTTCCGGCTTTTCCCCAAGCCGGGAAAAAGCGGCGGACATGTTTATTTAAATCCGCGGGGGATATTTAAATCCCCCGCGGATTTCCCTATGCTGACTTACCTGATTTGCATCCCTTTTCCGGAATTTGTGGCCAGTCTAGACGTAGCCATTGTGTAACTGAAGTGGCTACTTTGTTGTACCAACCAGGGGTATGTCTACATTGCTGCCCTGCCCAGATAGAGAGACTTACACTGGCTTGGCTAGAGCTAAAGCAGCAAAAATAGCAGTCTGGACATCATGATTCGGAATGGAGTTTGGGCTCTGAAGCCTAAGGAATTGGGTGAGCTTGAGAGCCCAGACCTCAATGTCCACGTTGTTATTGTTAGCATGCTAGCTCCAGCCCTGCTCGCATAAGTTTATCTACCTAGTAAGGGAGGGTTGTTCCCAGCTGTAGAGTAGGCACACCCTTTAAAACCAGACTGGCATGGGCCAGCATCCAAAACATCACACTATAATAGCTGGTGTGAAACTGCGGAGAAAGGGTCAGAGAGTTCTGTTGACTTAATGTGAAAGATGGTTCCTTACCCTGTCATTTAAGGGAAATGAGGGATGGGGACTTTCCAGAGCTCTAGAGTGGAAACTACATGGACTGGATGGGAGGAACCCTTGAAGGAAAGAGAAAGTATGAGCTGAATTTTATCATATTACTAACTTCTGGGGATGTGTTTGGACTTCATATAATACTTAATTTTTTTTACTATTTGAACTGTATTTGACAGAGGTTCAGAAAGACATGTTCACATGCACTTTTTTGCCATTGTAAAAGCAGTTCAGTTGCAGGTTTGCACTCTAATATAATTAAAGTTTACTTTTAAAACTCAGTATGAGATTGTAAAAAAAAAAATACAGAAACATCCTAAGTCATTGTGTCAATAAAAAATAGGAACTGCAAAGGAAATTCTGAAACATCCTGAGATATCTTGCTGCTACTGAGTGTTGAAAGAGATTAAAATTGAAAATATGTTCAGAGTCCAATTTAACATCTTAATGATAGATCTTCATAAATACTCTTGATTTTCCAGCAATTTTACTAACATTCTAAATGAATTGCCATTTACTGCGTCACATGAAGGATTACTTAGATATGTCAGAAGCTTGGGCAATAACTAGATCTAGTACTTTTTCAAAAATAGATTAGTTGAAGTGAAAGAAACTCTAACTACTAGGAAATGTACCCCATGTTGCTCTCTAATAGGCACCCAGCAAAACATTTGAAATGCTCAAAGATATGATATGTCTGTAAAAATTATTCCTGGCAAGTGGAGGACATGCTTATTTTTTATTAGCATTGGAACGAATGCTATCTGTGAGCATGGGCAAGTGACCTGGTTTCTCTGGATCCATCCTGTTATCTTTTGCTTTAGTGCCCCCTTTTGTTAAAATGAAATAATAATAATTAGAACAAAAAACAGGACTGTGTAGCACTTTAAAGACTAACAAGATGGTTTAATAAGTGATGAGCTTTCGTGGGCCAGACCCACTTCCTCAGATCAAATAGTGGAAGAAAATTGTCACAACCATATATACCAAAGGATACAATTTTTAAAAAATGAACACATATGAAAGGACAAATCAAATTTCAGAACAGAAGGGGGATGGAGGAGGGGAAAGGGTGGGAGGTAAATGTCTGTGAGCTAATGATATTAGAGGTGATAATTGGGGAAGCTGTCTTTGTAATTGGTAAGATAATTAGGATCTTTATTCAAATTTGAGTGTAAAGTGTCGAATTTAAGCATGAATGACAGTTCAGAAGATTCTCTTTCAAGTGAAGTCTTAAAAGGTCTTTGAAGCAGGATGCAGGTAATCAAGTCATTGAGACAATGTCCTTTCTGGTTGAAATGGCAAGAAACTGTTTTTTCTTTGTGATCCTGTCTGATATCTGTTTTGTGGGCATTGATCCTTTGGCGAAGTGTCTGAGATGTTTGTCCAATGTACATAGCAGATGGACACTTTCGGCACATGATAGCATAAATTATATTTCTGGATGCGCAGGAATATGTGTTCTTGATCTTATAACTCACTTGGTTAGGTCCAATAATGGTATCAGCAGAGTGAATATGTGGACAAAGCTGGCAACGGGGTTTGTTGCACGGGTACCAACAAGAGGGGAAAAGGTAGAGGTCTATAAAATAATGACTGGTGCAGAGCAGTGGTTCTCAAAGTTTTTAGCCTGTGGCCCACCCCATTCAACACACTTTTCCATGGACCACCAGCCCACCACCCATGATGACAAAATGGGTGTAGGAAGGGGTGTGGTTGTGGGGTCTGGCTGGGAGGTAGCATGCATGAGTGTTTTGTGGGTGAGGGTCTGACCAGGTGGTTGGATGCAGGAGTGGGCAGAAGGTGGGTACAGGAATGGGTTGGGGTTGGTTGCGGTGTCTAGCTAAGAAGGACAGTGCAGGCACAAGAGGAGGTGCAGGAACAAGCTGAGGGTAGAGTGTCTCGCCAAGAGGTAGGCTGCAGAAGCAGGCTGGGAGTGGGGTGTCTAGGTAGGAGGAAGGGTGCAGAAGTGGGCTGGGGTGAGTGGGATTGTTTGGCCAGGAGGGAGTGTGTAACCTCTGAAATGAGACTCTTGAATTTTTCTTCTGACCAAGCTGTTATTCCTGAATAACCATAGAGGCCTTTTTGTTTGGCTTCTCTACGAGTTGTTGTTGATTAATTTAAAAAGTACTTTTTATCTGAAGGATTGCATTTGGCTAAATTAAGTAATGTCTCTAATTAATACATGATTGTTTTATGTTTTTTACTGTTTCCTTGACAGGCACACAACCCTTTTAGGACTCTAACCTGTGAATGGCAATATTACATAAGCAGGATTTATGATTGCATGAAATCCAAATACAGGCATAGGCAAAGCAATGTCTAAAAACATTCACTCTGCTAATGGTAGACTTTCTATTTACCAGCCTTTCTGAAACAGAAGAAAAAATCCTGCTGCTAACATTAAATGAGATACAGAATATAATCAAAAGAACTCTGGAAGCAATATATTTGTGTTTGAAGACCACAGTTGGTTACTTATGACATAACAAACAAATGGTCTGATTATTTTAAAACAGTAATAAATGAAAAGCCTTGCTTTGTGTGCTTGTGGTTAGCTTCCAGTGTAATTTTGAATCACTACTGAAATCTGTCCAATATAAGTAAAGCTTCAGAGCAAACAGGATTTCACTCAATAGGTACTGGAAGCAGAAATGCGGGGGATGCTGCTGCACCTCCTGACTTGAAATGACTGCCATTATACACAGGGTTTCGGGGTGGGGAACCTTTTTTGGCTCGGGGGTCACTGACCCACAGAAAAAGCAGTTGGGAATGGCACACAAGTGAGGAGAAAGGAGGGAGAAAAAAAACTCATTGATGTGGCCCCTGACTGAAAAGGTGAAAGACACTCCCCACGTACCCCCCATACACCAGAGTCTAGGGGGCCCAGCCTAGTGGATTTTGTGTGCTCCACCATGTGGTGGGCAGTGAGCAGGAGTGCCAGCACTGGCCCCCCAATGCTGGGGGTGCACCTGAGCTTTGGGGATTGAACCCAGCCAACCCCTGGGCCACATCTGGCCCCTGGGGCTGAGGTTCCCCACCCCTCGTTTACAGTTTGATTCAATGGCTCACAGCATCCCCATTGTACAAATTGCTCCAACAACCTTGTTTCACTCTTCAGTATAAGTGCAAGGAAGATACATTAATCCATACTTTTTATTCTTTCATTTTAAAGTGCAGTTAAATAGTGCAGAGTGCAACATTTAAAATAATACTCTGGATTTCTCTAACACCTCTAACACCTCCACGGGGGAGCAAGTGTCCGTTTGGGCTCCCCCATGGTGGCCCGGCTGAGCGGAGCAGAAGTCAGCTGAGCGCCATGGCAGGAAGTGAAGGGGGGCGGGGTGATGACGTACACAGCCAGGCCCCATCTCCTGGCCATATACGTCACCACCCCGCCCCTCTTCCCCTCCTACCATGGCACTCGGCTGACTTCTGCACCGCTCAGCCGGACTGCCGCAGGGGAGCAAGCGGCACAAGCAGCCGTTTGGGCCCCACACTCCCCATGCAGCACGGGCTGCCCAGAGGGAACAGCCAGCATTTCAGGCAACAGCACCCCCCAGAGGGAACAGCCAGCATTTCGGCATTACAGACTCACAGACACTGGGCTACTATATATATGATTACTCATAGGAGATAAGTTGATACTGAAGAACATGATTCAGATGACCAAATACTACATCATGCTTGGATATGGTTTTGGGTGGTTAGCGCTTGAATTATGTGACCAACCCAGCCTCATGAAAATAAATGACATTATTTTCACCATTGGTAGTGTTTCCCCACATAATAACTATATATATCTTCCTCTAGGTGATTCAGTGGAAGAAATCGATCTGACTGTGGTTTACCAAGCAGCTGCTAATGGTGATGTCAACACACTGACTGCAGTGATACGTGAAGATCCTTCAATATTAGAATGTTGCGACACTGAGGGTAACATTGCTTAGATTGTTCCCAATGGGATAAACACTACAATATGTGACTGACCTATCATCTTTTTCCCTTTTTTAATACTGACTTTAAAAACCACTGAAACATTGTAAGTAGAATTATATCTAGTTTCTCTCTTCATAAGCAGCAGGATAGGAAATTTGCATTTTCTTTGGGATATCCATTGGGAATATGAATTTTTGGATGACTCTACATGGCCATAAAATAATACTGTTCTTCTTCCTTATAAGTTTGTTTATTTGCATAAGATAATCCCATTTAACAAATAATGGACACTGGGCACAGAGTCCTCTGACATGAATTTATATTGTTTGTCTCAGGAAGGGAAATGCTGGAAAGTTGCTGAAATTTTACAGGAGAATGGAGAAATCATTTATTTTAGTCAAATTCAAATTATATATATTTTTGGAAATTTTAAAGACTCGTTTGACCAAATTTTCAGAAGTGGACATCAGCAGTTCTGCTTGCAAAATATGGACACAGGTACAAAAATTGATAAAATGCTAAAATATGCAGTTTTTTGCCAAAAGAGCAATTGCACATGTAACAGTTACCTGTTTTATGCTTGAAGTGACATACTTATTTTTATGTTTGGGTTCTCATGCCGTGTCTGACATGATGCCCTCTGAGTGCATGCAGTTACTTGTTGTATTTTAGAGGCATGCATTTTCCAAGTGAATCTGATACAAGGCTTTTTGAAAGCTTGTCCCTTTAAGTATGTTGTGTTTAGTCACAAGTTTAATTTTTACCATAGTGGCATTTTTCCAATTTGTATGAAAATTGTAGGGTTCCTAATTTAATAAAAAAATAAACCCCTGCAGATATCTGTGTCTGTTTCTGAAAAATGGCTTTAAACTCTAACTTCACAAATTGAGACCCATGTATTGTCTTCAGATAGTTCTCTGGACCTCAGTATTGTCAAGATGAGACTCTTATTGACTTTCCAGTTCCTCCAGCAAAAGAATAAAGGCAGGCGGTCTAACTTCCTGCAACAGACTAATCAAATTTCAATTCCAGAGCATTTCAGTTGAAATGGATTCAAACACTGAAGTAACTGTGATCTCCTACTTCAAGACAAAATACAGGGCCAGATTCTGCAATGGTTTTTCAAGTTGAGTAGCATGTATTCACCCAAGTAGTGCTATGGAGTTCAGTGAGTCTACTCCCATGAGAATAAGACCCGTAAATTACTCAAATCTAATGCACATTTAAAGTTTTAGTTGCTAGTGTTCAATATATCACATTAATCATTTTAAATTGCTCTGTTGCTTGTTGGAAAATAGTTTGTTGCTGTTAGTAGTTAATTATCAAGAAGATATAAGGGAGAAGAAATAAATTAAATGCAGTGAAGAAATTAATGAGGAAAATCAAGTATTAGTTTGACGTTTGCTTATGCTGTACACTCCAGTCATGGAGATTGCTAGTAGAGAACTTAACTTCCAAAGATGGGAGGAGGCAAAATATTTTAGACTGAAAGCCAATTTTCAAAGAAGTAATTGTGCACATTCAGCATCATCTGTGTCCTCAGAATGGCGCCTGATTTCATAAACTCTGTGGGCACCCACATTCAGGTTGAAACTGAAGTCTGAGAAGAGCATTTCCCTGGCTTGGGCTTGTGTGTGTTTTGTTAGGTGAGGTCTCATTCACATAAAAGGCTTGTTGATGGCAGGGGGAGGAGAATTTTCCCACCAAAACTAAATGGGCCTTTGGTTAACTGAGACACATTCTTTAAAAAGCAGATGATCGTGTTTCTCCAGTACAATTGCTAAACAATTTAGCAAACAAGAGAGTATCTCTTCCTTATAGCTTTAACATATCAAGGATTGTAAAAAATTATTAATATTCATTTAATTAATTAGCAACTATTTCCCCCCCCCCCCCCCCACAGGTTGCACCCCCTTGATGCATGCCATTTCAGGACGCCAAGTTGATACAGTGAAATTGCTGTTGAAGATGGGAGCAAATATTAATACTCAAGATGCCTGCGGACGCACCAGTTTATCTCTTGCAACTTACTTGGTACCAAGACTTCAGTGTGTTACAGAGAGCACTTTGGGAGGGTGAGAGGGTGAAGTAACAAAGACTAATTTTATATTACAGCAAGGAGAGCATAAGTACAAGACTTGTACAGTCCTAGTGTGCTGTACCATGAACAGCACTTCAGTTTAACTGACATTTTCAGCTAGAAAATGTGTCAAAAACAACAGAATGAGCAAGCCATTTGTACAAATTAAATATGCACGTTGCTTTCAAGAATAGATATTTCCTTTGCCAGATATGATCAGAAAATCCTGTGATTAGTAACATGCTGTGTTTTCCCTTCCTCTTTCCCTGACGGAGGAAAAATATCCATTGAAAGAAAAAAATGACCGGAAAATATTCCAGCCACTCAGGCTGGCCTCATGCCTTCAGAATTCCCCTGTTTTAGCTGAACTTCTTATCCTAATGAGCTCTAAGGCTAAACAGAAGATATAAGATAGGATGACAATTTGCTTCCCTCCCCCAATGGTTAATAAAACTATAGAGTGACCAGTACCACAAAACTTACAGAAGCTAAAATTCCCATGGATATTTTAAGGATTAGGTTCACAATCCTTCCTCTGCAATATAAACAGATGCCTGAGAGCAAGAGCCACAGATGCATGTGGAAATTTCAGCTCTGTTAGGCTTATGTGAGACTTCTACATGTGATTTAAATGAGTGAGTGGTAATTTCTTTGCTGTATGTATTATTAAACCTAGGCTATGTCTACACAGCAGCATTATTTTGGAATAAATGTTGTTATTCCGAAATAACATGGTACATAGCTACACTACAAACCTTTATTTCGAAATAATATCAAGCTGAAGGACTTTTTACTCCGACTCATGGTAACCTTCATTCACGAAGAATAAGGGAAGTCGAAGGGAGAGTGTTTTTCCTTCCACTTCCTGCTTTGTAGATGGCACCACAAGCCAAATTAAGCTATTTCAGCTTCAGCTACACAGTTGTCGTAGAAGTTGCGTAGCTTAATTTGACTTTAGCCCTGTTGTGTAGACCTATCCCTAGTGAGAATCTGGGTGTGATGTCTGCCCAAAGGACTGACTTCAATGGGATTGCATGTATGCATGCATGAAACTGAGTGCTGGATTTAGCCATGTGCTTTTATTGTAAACTTCCCTTTAACAAAATTTTGATCAATGGTCAACAACAAAATGGCAGATGAATTTCAATGTTGATAAACACAAAGCAATGCACTGTGGAAAACATAACCCCAACTATATATATAAAATGATGGGATCTAAATTAGCTGTGACCTGTTAAGAAAGAGATTTTGGACTCATTGTAGATAGTTCCCTGAAAACATCTGCTCAATGTGCAGAATTATTCAAAGAAGCGAACACAATGTTGGGAATCATTAAGAAAGGTATATAGTAAGAGAGAAAATATCATAGTGCCTCAGTATAAATCCATGGTACACCCACATATTACATAAATATTTGGTCACTGTATCTAAAAAAAGATATGTTGGAATTGGAAAATATTCAGTAAAGGGTGACAAAAATTATTAAAGGTATAGAACAGATTCTGTATAAGGAAAAATTAATAAGGTTAGGACTTTTCAGCTTGGAAAAGATGACTATGGGGCGATATGATCGAGATCTACAAAATTATTAATGGTGTAAAGAAAATAAATAAAGGAGTGATGTTTACTTGTCATAACACAAGAACTAGTGGTCATCAAATGAAATTAATAGTCAGCAGGTTTAAAACAAATGAAAGAAAGTATTTCTTTACATAAAGCAGTCAACCTGTGGAACTCCTTGCCAGAGGATATTGTGAAGGCCAAAACACTAATAGGGTTCAAAAAAGAACTAGATAAATTCATGGAAGATAAGTCCATCAGTGGCTATTAGCCAGGATGGGCAGGGATGGTGTTCCTCGCGTTTGTTTGCCAAAAGCTGGGAATGAGATAAGTATGTTTGTTCTTTCTGGGCTTTGGTCTAATCCAGTATGGACATTCTTATGTAACTACTGGTCATGTTTATACATGCAGGCAGATGACACGAGCTGCAAGGGAGTGATTGTTCTGGTTTGAGCAAAGTACTTACCGTGAATTAGCGAATATAACCCACAGGTTATACATGTTTTTACATACACATACACACACACACCCGTGGGGTATACATGTCCACATCTTATACAAGCTGATTTTTACTCAAATTAAAAGAAGACAAGACCAACATAATACCGTACGTTGGCTATCTCTGTGTGCAAGAACTCATTTCACTAGGTTTTTTTCTAGTTTTGGCCACTTGGCTTTCTTTCCTTGGTGCGCTCTTTTCCAAGGATTTAATTTCTCAATCTCCACTTCTTCTTTTCTCCACTCCCAAACAGACTTTTCGTTGATGGAAAATTTTCTCCCCGCTGCTCTATTGCCATTTTCTTTTGCATATGTCAGAACAGATCATTTAAAATCAGCTGTATATGATTTGCACTTAGGCATCCTTACAAATATTTTGTTATAAACTGAAGAGGTTTTAAAATGGTGCGGTTCATAGGGCTTATATACTGGTAATAGGGTAGTACTTATTGCTCAGCGGCCTCAGCTGTAGTTCATTACCAGTTCATTACCTGCGGGTTATGAATGTCCACGGGTAATCTAAGATTTTTTTTACACACGAAAGAAAAACTGCGAGTAATACATGAGTGCGTGTTATACATGGATGTGGGTTATATACACTAATTTACAGTAACCACATACTTGAATTCCTTGGGACTCAAGCAGATGAGAACCAGAGTGTTCTTCTCTTTTTGATTTGTTTTAGAAGGTGACATTTTACTCCCATCAGTGACCAATCCCCATTAATGATGCTCCTGTTTTCATTATAACACTTCTATTGAATTTAGACCTCTGTAAAAATCCATTTGCTAAAACAAGAAGGATTTGCAGAAAGCAAAACCTAAAATAACTCCAATTCTCAGGCTTTTCATAGCAATTTACTACCTGTGCCAACTTCTTATAAAGAAACTGAGATCAAATGCTCTTGACTGACTGATATAATTTAAAATCCATATGCAGGAATGTACATAAAACTTACTAATACAGCAGCAATTAGCAATATTTTTTATAAATGCCATTCTACTACAAATCGTAAAACCCTCCAGCCCCACCACAGCCAAAGAGAGGCCAAAATGCAGTGAAACTAAAAAGCTTAGTTCCAGCAATGGCTGAATGAATCAATCCAGGACTTGAAAAGAACCAAATGTGAGCTATCTTTGAAGCTCTAAAAAGATGTTTTTCTGAAGCCAAGGGACGAATCCTCCACTGGTGTAAAGAGAAATACACCAGCTAAGGATCTGGCCCCAAATTTTCTGTGTTCCTCTTTGACCTTCTGTACTTCCTTTCTTAGGGATGGCTTGAAGGCTGTGTCAGTCTGCTCAGAAATGGTGCTAAGCAGAACATACCAGATAAAAATGGGAGACTGCCACTGCATGCTGCTACCGCAGAGCCTGATGTGAGGTATGCTCCATCTTAAAAGGGTGTTTGCTTCTTTGAGGAAAACATCTTTGGGGTCCAGTACATAGTCACCAAATGAATGTGTAGATTGGCTGACTGGAGGCAGCATAGGGTGGGAAAGCTACCTGTGCAATTATACTTGTGATTTGCTGTTTCATCTGATGATAACCACTCCTTTAAATGAAGGGATTCCTGGGACTCTAGACCTATAGCTAGAGCTCTCTGTGCTGCACTTATTGGACAGAGACATATTCAGGCAGGGTGAAGAATCTAATTTAACCCCCCAAAAGCCATGGCAGTCAGAATGGAGGCTGAAACTCTAGATTTCCCACAGTGGACAATCACCACCAAAGTAATCAAGCCAGTCTCTACACTAAAAATATTAGAGGAAGTTCGGTGCTGCATTTTCCCTAGCTAACATGGTGCCAGTGTGCAGGGAGTTCTTTAACTCAGACTTCAGTGGTATTTTCAAATGCATGTCTCCCAGAAGGAACCACAAAACCAGCTGCCCTGCTCTCTGTCCATTGCATATTATATACAGTAAACGTTTTAAGTTGTATGCTAAAGCAGAAGTCCTCCTAATGTGGCTCTTGATAGTGATTGATGGAGACATGGCTGGGCAGAGGGTTCTGGCTCCCCCTTTTTCCAGCTGCATTAAAAAACAGCTAAAAATGTACTGCATACTTTCTGATGCTACTTTCTCTATTGTGGCTACCACTGCCACAATAATGTTATGTGAATGATGTTAGTGGCATTAAGAGTAAATATTATTGTGTGTTTGTTTGTTTATTTGTATTATTATAATGCCAAATAGTTTCCGCCATGGAAAAAGGCCTTCTTGTATAATACGTATACATAATATGTTTATATTATTGTTTTGAATATAAATAGTTTATTAATGGGAGGAAAGGCAGCCTGTGGGCTTGTGAATGAAATGAAAGTTGTCCATAAAACGAACTCTGTTAAGATTTGGGCCGTTCTATGGAAAGGTGTTCTAAAGGATCGGGTAAGATATGCAGTTCATTTTTTGACAACTGTTACTAAAGATATATCAAAAAGTCTGAAGGGCTGTTCTTCAAAGCAAGTCACATGCAAATGTACTATTTGTATCATAGTTTCTTTTGAAGAGGAATGCTTCACAAGTCTTTCAAGTTCTGATTTATACATTGTAATTAAACAAAATCTCTCATGTAAATCATTTATGGATCCATACAGAGACATTATAGACTAAGGGTAAGGAACCTTTGGACCATGTGCCAGATCCAGCCCCCTGCTTAATTTGATTTGGCCTATGTCAAGTGTCCACGCCATGGGCAGGAAGTCCCAACCCCCAACAACCTCTGTGAGGCTGGACTACAAGTATCAGATGGCTAGAACAGGTTGAGAGTAAGTGGTTTATTTTTCAAGGATTTTTTGTTGCTTTCCACTTGGGAGCAGGTGAGTGAGGGTTTTGTTTTGTTTTTGCTTTTTATTTCTGAGTGGGACCCCAGCTGATTTTTCTGTGGGTCAATGGCCCCTGATTGAAAAAAGGTTCCCCTAAAGTATCTGGAAAAAAGGCTGGTTGAAAATGGATGTTGAAAGAAATGCCTAGAAGTTAGGGTATGTCCATACTACTGAGCATGGGCAGTGGGTATAATAGGCAGGAGAAGGCAATCTGCCGGCCTCACCCACACTCTGCCCCTCTTCAGAGCATCTTCCCTCGGGATTCCCGAGATTGAGTCTTGCCAAGGCTAGGGCCATGGTGCCAGCTCTCTGAGGGTTGGTGGGGGGCAGGCTGGAACTGGGTGCCACCCACCCCCTCTCTCCCAGTGCTCCAGCCAGGGCCAGGGAAAGCTGTGAACCACATGCTGCCTGCTCTCTCCCTCTCCCTCTCCTTTCCCCCACCCCCCATGCTCCAAGCTGTACTGCCTGCTCTTCCGCCCCTCTCCCCCCCCCCCCTTCTCCAACTGAGGTGAGGGAAGACTGGGGCTGTGCGCTGTCTGATTTCCTCCCAACCCTCTGTGCTCAGACTGGGGCCAGGGAAGGCTGAGGGTTCACACCACTTACTTACCCCCTCTTCCCGTGCTCTAGCCAGGGCCAGGGAAGTCTAGAGCCACACACTGTCCTCTCTCCCCACTGTGCTTCAGTAGACACAGCTATGTGGCTAAAAGTCAGGCAGTGTAAACACTGTTTGTACTTTTGCCAACAAAAAAACTTCCACCCCCTATGATCTGTGTTTGCTTTGTGGGCAGAAAGCGCTGTTTACACTAGTACTTGCCAAGGCAAAGCTTTTGTCATTCAGGATTTGTTTGTTTTTTGTTTTTTTTTAAATGCATCTGTGAATGACAAAAGCTTTGTTGCTCAATTGCCAGTGTAGACAAAGACTTAGTGGTGATTTAACACATCTGAGGCAGCAAAGCTGTAACTTGATGTTCAGGTTAGATGAGTCTTGTGACAGTCTATAATAGCTCTGTATGTATTAATTTTCCACCGTCATCATTGTTCTTCATGCATCACTTGGATGGTGCAGTTGGAGGGCTTCAGAGTAAGAGTCATTATCATTATACAAAGCCTCCGAAGAGAAAAAGCCATGTTTATACAGCACTGCACATGCTGATATAGATATTAGAAAGAAAACAGTGTTTTACTTCAGCAGTAGCACACAGGGTTCCCTGATGTTTTTTCACAGTCCCCATGGAAACAAGCCGACCTTTGCTCTACACAGTCTTGTGCGGGTTGCTCAGCTCCTTTTCATCTGTCTTATAGCCCAAGTCAACAAAATTAATTCTGGATATGATTGCCCTGTTACCAAAAGGCACTGCTGGAGTGCCATACCCATTAGTGGGATTTTCTGTTGTCCTCATTTTTGCCCTCTGCCAACTAATTAGATTAGAAAGGAAGGCAAAATGTAGTGGCTAATTATGAAGTGTTTCCTCACCTAGGTCTAAGAACTGGCAGACCACTGCTATGCATCAATGTGCTGAAGGAATAGCTAGTGACACAAAGACATGCTGAAATTGACAGGCTTGAATCAGTTCATTTAAACAGGTCAGACACAAGGGCTGGCAAGTTTTTGAACTTCAGAACATGTTTCATAGAGTAACTGAGCCTTCTGTGAGAAATGGACCATGCCAACTCTCCAGATACTACAATATATAGTTAAAATTAGCACAGCTTGTCTGTGTAGTTGCAGAATTTCACAATGGAAGCAATCTCAAAATAACCTGACTTTTTAAGTTCATTATAACATGTTTATTATACTATGCAACTGACTTCATGCCTCAGAAAAGGGCTATTACACCCATTTGATTTTTAGTGATCATACCAATCCAGGCCCTGGTGGGGCACTGGCAGAATATTTTTAATTGATTTAATACTCTGTGAAGTGTTATACTCTTTGTTATACGCTGGCTCTTATATGCTGGCTTGTTATACGCAAAAGCATCTGTGCCCAGTATAGACGCGGTTTTGCGCAAGAATGCTCCGGCGGCCATTTTCGCCATCGGAGCTTTCTTACACAAAAAATTCCTGTCCCTGTCTACACTGGCCCTCTTGCACAAGAACATTTGCGCAAGAGGACTTTTTCCTGAGCGGGAGCATCAGAGTTCTTGCACAAGAACACTGACAATCTTACATTAGCTCGTCAGTGTTCTTGCACAAATTCTCGCGGCCAGTTTAGACAGCTGGCAAGATTTTGCGCAAAAGCAATTGCTTTTGCGCAAAATCTTGCCAGTCTAGACGCACCCATACTGTCTGATAGCTTCCAATCCATGACTACAGAGTTATTTGTTTTTCAGGCTCAATGCACAAACAGCTGCATAAATGCCAGTGCTGCATTTCGTTATAGATTTGTGTGGCAGAGTTCTGGGAGACAGCACCTGTACCAGCAATCTGATTACTGGACTACCAATTGCATTCCTCTGGAGTAAACTGACAGTCAAGCTGTGCCTAATTGATAGATTGGGATGGGCTGAGAAGAGCACTAAAGGCTGATTAGCCCATTTCCAAGAGGTAGAAAAGGCACAGGAAGGAAGTGCTTGTGTGGAAGGTGGAAATGGCCGGGGGGGGGGGTCAGGGTCAGAGTCTGGAACTGAATAGGCAAAGACATGTATGTTATTGTAAATAGAGATCTGCAAGTGGAGTGAATTGCACAAGATGTTTGACTAAAAGGAGGGCACTGGGTGGTTTGTGGTGAGAAAAGAGATGTTAATCATACATCCACCTGTGCTTTAGCTGTTTTCAGAGGAGCATGTGGTATACCACAGGCATGTCATGGAAGAATGATCAGTTTTGTCAATAGAACAGCATCAAATAACTAAGGTTCTAATGTCTGAGATGTATTTATTGATTGATTTAGCTACAAAATCTGTCTTTTATTAAACCTAAAACTGATAGAAAACATTCTAGGGCAACTTGATGCAGAAAATACACTGTAAGCAATTCAGGAATGTCCAATTAAGAAATGGAATAAAAGATGTCAAAGGAGAGAAGAGCCTTTCTCTTGTATTTTGTATCAATGGGGAGCAAGTACTTACCAGATAACTCCCCATGCTGTGGTGAGCATTTTGGTCCCAATCAGAAAAGGGGGTTCTGCTAGCACAGATCCTTATGTCTATGCTGGGATAAGGGTCTATGTTGGCTGATTCTGATCTAGTATTTGATGTTGTGCCAAGATGGTCTGTAAATCCATGTCATCACCACACTTCAAACCGTGTTCAGCATGCTACTATAAAACATAATTGCCTGCTGCAAATCCAGTCACTTCAGACCATTTTCAAAGTTAACTGCAGTAGTTTGTAAGGTGATTGTTGTAGGGAATAATTCCGGACACACTGGGTGCAGGTGAAAACAAGCAGAGGATTTATTGGTTCACACAGCTGGTGGAGTACTCATCAGGAGTTAACCTGGTGAGGACTAACTTAACCAAAACATACATTAAATTATATAGGCAGCAGATGGGCGGAGGGGAAGTGATTTGATAGAGCTAGTGGTGGAAATGAGATAAGCACATAAGCCAATGAAATATAAAGGTTACATAGGATCCCCGCCCATCACCAATTAAACATATTATCACTAATACAAATAATTATTCCTAACAATCTAAATAAGCCAACATAAACAAAGACACGTTGATGATCATTTTGTCAGATGGAAATATAATGCGTCTCCTGCGGGGGTGGTATTGCCTTGGCGTGATCTTTGATTCAAGCTTATTTTCTAGGAACAAAGCAGACAATGAAAAACAATCCTGTTTGGTTGTTTGGTACTGGCCCTATCAAAGTGAGGCCCTTTTGGAATGTGGTTGCCAAGGGAAACAGGGTCACAGTAACTGCCTGTCTGTATGTTTCCCGGGCCTGCCTTAATAGTTTAGGATTTGAGTTCTCAGTTCTCAGCAAGATACCATGGACTGCCTCAGTTTACCCTTACAATTGTGAATATCCTGGGCAAAATTTTTCAGGTTATAAAATGTTGCTCCACTTAAGGCCTGGTCTACACTACACAGTTAGGTTGACATAAAGCATCTTATGTCACCCTAACTATGTCAGTATTCACCAGACATGGGCAATAAAATGGCGACAGTTCATGCTGCCACTAAATTTACCTGCACCTCCACAGGTACGGGTGATCGCAGTTTCCATTGGCCAGGAGTGGCAATCCGTGGCCAACAGCAGCTATGATCCCCTATGCCTGGAGAAGTGCAGGTAAATACAGTGGTGTGGGGGCCCACCAGGGCTAACCCTGGCAGACCAGTTCCGGCCCACGGGCTGGTATTTGCCCACTCCTAGTATACATGCCCTTGCCTTGTTCCCCTAATGCAAGCGCCCTACTACACCAGCATAATAATTCCACTTCCATGAGAGGACTGGGGCTTATATCAGTGTAGTTAGGGGAACGCAGTAGCTATGTAGGCACTCTGTTACTTACGTCAGATGTTGGCTGTCAATTTCAGGGTTCTAACCCTGAACGACCAACATTTCATGTTGAATAGTTCTAACTATTCCCTCTCAAGATGGGAGTGTTTATGCCAGGGGAGGGGAACTTCTGGCACACTGGCCACATGCAGTTCATTAGGTTATTCACTGGCAAGCTTCCAGACATTTTATTTATCTGAGCAGAGCAGATATGGAGCTCCACAGTTCCCAGTGGCTGCAATTCGCTGTTCCTGGCCAATGGGAACGGCAGGAAGCAATGGCCCAGCCCATGCCCCCTTCCTCAGCTCTCATTGGCTGGGAATGACAAAATGCAGTCCCTGGCAGCTCTGGAGCTTCATGTTTGAGGATGCATAGATAACAAACTGTCTGATAGCCCCTCAGTGGCTAACTCTGATGAAGCATGTGTAGCCCATAAGTCAGAGGTTCCCTACCCATGGTTTATACTCCACTTCTCTATATAGGTCAACAGATGCATTACTGATTAACCCTAGTTTATGGTATAACTAGGGGACTGTGTCCCCTACTCACTACACTCACCAAACCTCCTCTCTCTGGGGGTAGATGCTGGTCAGGGGGAGGAGGCGGGAGTGGGATGGGGGCAGGATGTCTGGCTAGGGAGAGGGTGCAAGAACAGGGGAAGGTGCAGGAGCAGGCTGGAGGGGTAGGTGTCAGGCCAGGGGGAGAGGGCAGAAGTGGGCTGGAGTGCAGGATCTTGGCAGAACAGATAAGGGGGCTGGGGAGGATGGGGGTTTGGGCTCAGATGGCAGAGGGGACCCGAAGTGGTCCAGGAAGCGGGGGGGGCTGGGCTGGATGTCAGAGGGGACCCATTCCCAGCAATTCTTTCCCAGTGATGCAGCTCCCCGCCTCCTGGAGCGTGTTGTGGGAGCTGGAGTAGCCCATGCCCAGAGGGGACAGTGTCGAGGTGGATGGTGGTGGCAGTGGCATGAGGACACAGATGACATGATGACATCAATCTGGTGTCCCACAGGAAAAATGTTTTTATATAGAGAGATAATTGCCTTACTCCCAACAGAGACTGTGAGCCCTTATCTAACCGTGTGTGTGTGCGCGCACGCATATGCACACGCATGCATGCACATATAGGGCTATGCTAATCAGGGATACAAACGTATAATAAAGGAAGATCATAAATTTGCATATCTGTTTATTTAAAACTTCAAAGGGATCACAATGAATAGTTCTGCCAATTCCTAGGCTATAAAACATGGCTCAGGCATACACTACACATTCTGATATATTAATGCCCGCTTACTATTTTGGAAACTAGTACTGGAATTATTCCTGATTGCAACTGTTTTTTAATTTGCATAGAGGTGGCCTCTGGTTCCAAGTGTTGAGTGTATGCTATTGCTTTAGTTAGAAATAGAGTAAGCCACAAACTACAGAACTGGATCTGGATTTGGATTTCAAACACAAACACAAACACACACCAGATCTTGGATTCTGGTTCACTTCCATCATTGCCATTAATTTTGCTTTAAATTGCGAGCTCAGTTTCTCTAAAAATGTCTCATCCAGATTTAGCCTTAAATGTAGCATATTAAATATACCTTTGTTTCCACAGGCTTCTAGCAGTGCTGCTGCAGCAATCACATCTAAGTGAAATTAATCATCGGGACAATGAGGTGAGTAAATGCACTAACTGTAATGGTCCCATGCATCAAGTAATAAGCTTTCCTGCTGCCTAAAAAGGGTTTATAGAACTAGAACTACTGATTTTATTATAGTGAATTACAATTAGGGCTGTCAATTAATCACAGTTAATGCCTGCAATTAACTGAAAACAAAAGTATGTGTAAATGTTTTGAAATGTGCTAATGGCATAACTGTGTGTGTAGTGTGGCATGGGGGGAGTGCGAAGCTCCTTCCCAGAGCTCCAGGGACAGTAGGGTGGGGGCCTGAAGTTCCAGCCCTGAGGCCTGGAATTGTTGCGAGAGGGACAGGGGAGGGGGCGCTAAAGCTCTAGCCCCAAGCTCTGGAGGTAGCTGGGGACTGGGGAAGCTGAAGCCCTGAGCCAGGCTGGAACTCGGAGGGGCTGCACCATTGAGCTCCAATGTGGATGAGTGGAACCTGCACAGAACTGAAGCTCCGAGCCCTCCAGGGCTGAAGGTAAGGCACAATTTTCCTAGTGTGGGAATAGTGAGGGAAGGGCAGGGGGTGGGTTGTCCAAATGATGTCCCCAACCCCAGCACAGATATTTTGAGATACACAGCCATAGAGAATAGGTGCCTGGAACGCTCAGCCTCCCTGCTCTCGCCTCTCCTCCCTGCTGAAGACTGAGTCCCTGAGGTAAAATCCATCCTCCCTTGTAAACAAGGGCTCACTCAGCTGGAAGGAAGTTCTGTAAAAATAATAATAATTCTACCTTTGTAAGTTCAACTTTCACAATAGAGAGATTGCACAACGGTAATTTGTATGAGGGGAACTGAAATATTATTTGTTTTGTCTATCTTTTTACTGTACAAATATTTGTAATCAAAAATGAAAATATAAAGTTCAGCATTGTACGCTTTTTATTTGTGTTGTAACTGAAATTAATATATTTAAAAATGTAGAAACTATCCAGAAATATTTAAAGAAATGATATTAAATTATTATTTAACAGTGTGATTAAAACTGCAATTAATCACAATTAATTTTTAATTGCTTGGCAGCCCTAATTATACTACTTTGCACCGGTCTAGCACTTCTCATATAATGACATCAGAACTCTTTTCTGAGGTCTGTTACATTTACCACACTTTATAAACACAGTGCATCTCCTCACCGTGAATTTCCTCACTGATTGCTCTCAAGTGGAGCTGGCAGATGCAAATGGAATTTGAGCCAATAAACTCACTCCCTCTGTATGCCACCAGAGCTGTGCCTACACTGCATCCCTTTTCCTGAATTTAAGATGAATAAGGGATATTTCGGAAAAGGATTTATTTTCCGAAAGATCCCTGTCTAGACTGGCACTTTTTGACGGCAAAGCCCCAAGCCGGAAAAAAGCGGCAGCCATGTTTATGCAAATGAAGCGGGGATTTGCAATTGCGATGTGTCTAATTTGCATCCCTTTTACGGAAAAGGGATGCAGTCTAGACACAGCCCAGTTGTGTGGGAATATGACAGATTCCCTGCATATCCTCCTTACCTCATCTGCCAACACAGGGATTTCTTTGCTTTGTGTTCAAGTTAGACAGATTCTCTGTTTCTCTGAGGATCTCACCATCAGGCAGCTGCTTCAGGAGGTAGCCGTGTTAGTCTGTACAGAAAAAAACAGCAAATGGTCTGGTAGCTCGTTATAGACTAACAAAACATGTAGATGTGAGCATGAACTTTCATGGGCACAGCCCACTTCTTCAGATGACCGGAGTTTTGAGAAGATCTCGCTGAAGCCCTGTTGTGCTGTAATTAATCATGCAGTTACAGCAACCATTTTATGCCAGGTTGCTATGGTCCTTAACCAGACATCGACTAAATGTACCCTGCCAGAGAGATGGGTTAGATATGCTGGCTCTACATAGCTAACTGGAGGAATTCTCAGCTTGCCATATCTGGCTACATATCAGCTCCATCCATTTAGCACAAAGGAGACAGAACACAAAAGAAAATCTGATATGTAATTTCAGCAGTTTGAGGGTACTGCTTGAGATAATGCTGAAGGGCACTAACTTGACAAATTTCTTTCTGCCTTGTGCTTTGTGTTCATCCACACAGTGGTTTGCAGAGCCTATTTATTTGGCGGTATGAAGTTTGGTAAGATTTGGCCCATTTTGAAAATGTGGGATAAAGTTGTCAGTGAGTTGCACAGAATTAAAACTTAATATGAACCAACCAGGACTCTTGGAATCCTCAACATTTTGTCTGTATGTGTTACCACATTCAACCTCAAATCTCAAGGTCAAACGTATTTTAAATGCCAGCTGGCATCAGGATAATATTTGTTTCAGGACTTGGTGCAAGACCCATGATTATTCATATTTGCTTGGAAATGTGCTGAGAGCTTGTTTGCACTAACAAAGGCCTTCTCCTAGCTATTGCCCAATTTAAAGGAAAACACTCAGATTTTTCTGTAACTTTATAAAACCATCCCACACAAGCAAACACATTACATAATAAGAAAGGCAGCTGACAGCTGCACAGTTTCTATGATTGTGGTTGTGTCAAAGGATTTTTGGTATAGAGGCTGCCCGCAGATAATGTGTACAGAAATTTCCTCCAGAAACAGGGCAGTTGAACAAAAACCAGTGGCACACCATTTCTCAGGGCAGGAGGCACGAAGGCTTCCTGAGGGTGCAGTTTTTTGAACCCTTGTCAAGATTGTGAAGTGTTCCCGCTTGTTCTCTTGATGGCTTGGTTTAGTTTGTGTGGCAATGTGCTCACACCTTGCTTAATTCACACTGGAGACTCATCCAACTACATTGCTTTGTCTGGAACAGGCATGGCTTTCACACTGCTCACCAGATACATATTAAGAACATATTTCCAATACATGTCTATAAATGCCTATCACACACAAATATTAGTGATCAGGGAGTTTAGTTTTTCTAAAAATACTTTATGCCACCTTAGGAGTGCATACTATGGCAGCTGTGTGCAGCTGCCCTTGCGGGCTCTTAGGGACACACGGGGCAGCAGAGAAGTTTGGGAGGGTGCACTGCTGCCTGCTAGCCCACTCATTGGAGCCACAGTGGGAGGTGGGTAAATTTGCAATAGGTGGCTAAATATACAGTAGTAGAACCTCAGGTCAAGAATCTCGGGATATTCAGTGTGAGGTCTCTGGGGTAAACTCCAGCATTACTGATTTAACTTGGTTTTTAGTTTTACAAGAACAAATCCCCAATGAAGACATTTTGCAAAACCAAAATAACCAAAACCTGGTTTGACTGTTCTCTCCTCTCTCTTCCCAATCCCTAGCACACCCCTGATGAGCAGAGAAAATAATGTTAAGGAATTTGGACTTGATTGACAGAAACTTCTGTACACATAAATGGCATTTTACTGGCAAATCAAATGACAGGTTCTTTCCCCAAAGAAACTTGTAAAATAATTTGAAGAGTTTTATTTCAAGTTTAGTTTAGTTTCCTAAAGTGAAAAAATCCAAATAATGTAGAATGGAAAAGAAAAGAAACCATGGAACTTTTACACATTGGTGTAGTCGTTGACTCAAAAGTACCAAACACGAATAGTGTGTATATTATATTTCTTAAAAGTGATGTCGCTTAGGTAACTTGATAGGAAACCGTGCATAACATAGATTTAAAGTGTTCATGTGGACTTACTTTTGATGGTGATTAATGTGCAAATATGATAATGGAGTCTTGGTCTGCTGAGACCAGTTTGCATTGCACAAAGGCAGCTTGGATAGAGCAGATAATTAAGTCCTCAGATCATGGTTTGCTTTTTGTTCTTTTTCAAAATTGGGCCTATGATGTGTTTGAGATTACTATTAAAATAATTGGCCCACTTTCTCAGCTGCAAACTGAAGTCAATGAGGCTATTCTTCTTTACACCAGCTGCAAATCTATCTCATAGTAATCATTGCAAGTTAGAAACAAGGCTATGGCATTTGTGATAAAATACAAACTAAAAAAGGGCTTTCTAATGAAAACTGTATGCAACTTTAATCTGAGGCAGCTATAATGCTTCTGACTGATATATTACTTACAAGTAGGATATAAATATTTATAAAAGAGGCAAATACCTAGTATTTATATCTGTCTTCTACAGTAGTCAATTTTTATTGGCTATTTCTCTTCTGATGCAACCCATTTAACACTGCTTCCAATTATTCACCCTTAAGATCTTGAGCAGGTGGATTTTCCCTACTCCAGACTGATCTTCAAATTGTCCAACTCATCTCTAGTTAAAAGGGAAAATAAATCCCTTGAAGTTTTAAATCTTCCTGTGAATGATAATTATTTGCTCTCTTGGCTTGTGATTTGTAGGGAATGACTGCACTTCACTGGGCTGCTTTCCACAATCGTCCCCAGCATGTGCAATCACTGCTGCAGAGAGGAGCAGATCCAACTCTGGTGGACAAAGACTTTAAAACAGCTCTTCACTGGGCAGTACAGGTGAGGGACAACTACCAATATTTTAACAATACATCACGTGCATTGCAATGATCATTTGTTTTCTGAAATTCTAAGTCATCATGGTACATCAGCACTGAAGAAGAGTTTGAGTTTGAAAGCTGGCAAGACCTAGAGTTCACAGCTGTGTAAACTGGCCTACCTTGCTTGAAGCCAATGGAGCTGCGCCAGATTACATTGGCTGAGGATCTAGCCCTGTTTCCTGTAAAAACACCATTTTTATTAACAAATATTAAATATGGGTTTGATGCTGCAAGCTGCTGAGCTCTCTTGTTCTGATCCAGCAAAGCATTTATGTCCTTGGATGAAACTATTCACATCTTGAGTGTTAAGAATGTGATTATGTAGGTTGAGGATGGGTAAAGGCCAGCATGCTCCACACCTTTCAGGATTGGGCTGTAAAATAGTGATACCAGACTCCTGAGAATAAAATAACGCACATATAAGAACATTTGCCATTTTACACTATAAGACAGTTTCCCCAAAAGTCTGAAGCTCCTTTGCTGTGGAAATCCTAACTTCATTAAGGACAATGGATTCATTTATGACAACGACTCCCTATCAAGTTAGAAACAAATCTTTTCTCTATGAGATAATCAGGGAACCATCTTTGGAGCGTCATAGGCTCTCTACTTCCCATCACAAATGCACCCCAAAATATACAACAGCCAAGAAATTCCAGAGAGACTCATTAAAGGTGGAAAAACAGGCAAGTATAAGATATGTCTAGGTGTTACAGTAATATAAATAATCATAATTTCAAAACTATACTGCATCCTATTGATTTTGCCTTGGTACTTCAAAGAGATCTGTTCTAACAGTTATGAAATATACTTGGACATTTGTTCCAGTGTTGGTTC
Organism: Pelodiscus sinensis; assembly: GCF_049634645.1. Lineage (NCBI taxonomy): Eukaryota > Metazoa > Chordata > Testudines > Trionychidae > Pelodiscus > Pelodiscus sinensis. Next base: position 96,412,104 of record NC_134716.1, read on the forward strand.
CATGCAGCTGAAAATATCTGAAATTCTGTACCATGCAAATTCTAGGTACGCAAGCAGTTAACAAAACTACTCTATCCAAGGAGACTATTACAACAATTTTGCAGTCCACTGAGATGAAAGATGGCCACTCACATGGCCCACTCACTAACCTGGGTTAACCCTCACTAGTCTGCAGCTTGACCTGCAGCCACTCTGCAAAATTATAAGAGTTGGACTTGAGTCTCAGTGGGATCTGGTCTCTGATCCACTTCACTTGCAGAGTCCTGAGCAGTTGCTGACCTAGATTGATTTGTGTGCGTAAGCCCCAGCTCAGTGTGCAGTGTAAACATACCCATTCCATCCATATCCTCCCACACCTTCCTCTCAGAACAACAAATGAACAACCAACATTTTGGGAAAACATGGGAGGTGCAATGTTGCCAATGAGCTCTCAGATTCCTGTGGCTCACAAATCCCTGTTCTTGCTCCCTTCAAGTCTCCCACTTACAGTTGGATTACTCTTCTGCCTGCCTGAGGGCAGAAGGGGTAAGTGTTTCACAGCTGTGTTCTGTTCTGTTAAATTTCTGTCAGTGAGCCATGTTGGTTCAAAGTCGTTACTTCTTGAGGATGTAGAGCGCTTCCTCTGCATGAAGAGGGAGTTGCTCTCTAGTTCCCTAGCCATGCAAAGGCAGATAGTCTAATAACTGGCATAACTTTCCTCCATAGCTGATCCTAGGTAGGTGCAGGCCTGTTGCCCATGCAAGATAAGGCTTTTGCCTGTCTAAATCCCCTACCGAGCTGACAGACACATGGGTAGAAGTGGAAGGACACATTGCCACAGTCTAAGAACTGGGGAGCTCTGAAAACGTTCAGTGGATCCCCAACATTTTTCACAACAGGTCAGAGGTGGAGTCCCAGGACTGAGCTGAGACAGAAAAGAGGCTGTGTGGGTAGATATTGCTAAAACAATACACCTTTACACCCTATTACAGTTATTGAGTGTGGGCGTGGGTGTGAGAGAACTGTTTCCTCTGCTTACAGCTTCAAAGAATGCACGTTTAGTATTCAACATGGTGAAAACAAATAGAGTTTGTGCATTTGATGATTTCCTCATCAGAGTTCTAGTCAGATGTCTCACACTGGCCTTACCTAAATCAGAAGATGGTTCTACAGGAATAGCAACAGTGATGTACCTGCGCCAGTGTAAACCCCCACTGTTGATGTGCTGCATCAGTGTGAAAAACCAACTCCTTTGAAACTGGAGTAAGACGTGTTAGAGCAAGTCACAGTTTACACCCAGTGCAACAGATCTATACTGGGGGGATTGCACAAGTTGAGAACATCAAGAGTAAGGGTTGCCAGATTCTGTTGGTTTTCATCCGTGGTGTTTTTGAGCCCTTGTCACCGTAGTTTTTAAGCGGTAGCATCATCTCCAGATTTCACACATGAAAATACTTAGCAATGTTGAACTGGGCCTTCCATTCCTGTATATTAGCACAGTGACTTTAATGTAATGGAAAAAGTCTATCAGGTGCTGTGCACCCTACTGACAGCCAAATACTTCCCTTCCATGTGTATTCTTCCTCTTGGCTTGGCTAGGAGCTTTGCATGTGCTTTCAGAACAAATACAGGAGAATGTCTGTACACAATTGCACACCCAGCCCCATCATACCTGTAGTTTCACTTACTTTGTTTAAACAGGGACTCTGATTCTGGTTTTCCCCTTTCAGTCAAATTAGCAGTAATCTTTGCACCCAAAAGGAAACTTAGTTGTGAAAACCGGTTTACTAAAAATGAGACCAATTGTAATTTCTTGAAAGTGTCTTAAATCCCAGATAATGCCGCCGCTTAAATAAAGGTTTCCTTAGTGACCTGTATTGCCAGTTCTCATGACTTTTACAAAAAGCTTCACAATATTTGGTCTCTTCCTTAAAGCTCCAGCTTCTGGAGTCAGGTAGTTATATAAAAAATCTCAGCTTTCATTTACAAAAACGGTTTCTAGGGTTCAGGCTTGCAGAGAGAAGTTGAAAAACATGAACAGTGAAGACACAAAAATCAGAAGGGAAATAATAGAATTCACATTTTTTTAAAAACTCATCCTCTCCTGATGTAGTGCTGTGCAAACTTATATCATTTGAATGCTGAGGCTCAAAGTGTATCCCATTCATACCCAGAAACATTTGCTCCTCGGCCATAACTAAACCTTCATTAGTACACATTATATGATGAAATTCTAGATTCTTGGTTTAGATTTATATTGGAAGACATGTAACCCCCAAGGAGATTACCTAGATTCCTGGGGCTCTGTCTGCTGGCAGCTCAGAGAGAAGCACACTGTCCCTGGTAGGGAGCGGGAGCCAAGGCAAACTCAGAGTTTGCCCGGCAACAAATAGGGAGTGAGATGCTCCTCCCAGGGAGTTCAGGAAAGGGGAAAAGCCATTGTTTTTTATGAGTCAGTCTGGAACCAGCCAGGGCAAGGGGAGCTTGCTGTGTGGGGAGCTGGTAAGCCCCAGGTCTACATGAAGGGTCCATCCTGAGAACAGGAGCGGCCCGAGGCCGGCTGCAGCAGCTGGCGCCCCAGGCAGAAGGCGCGATCGGTGCCCCCACCTGCACGGCTGTTAATGGCTGTGACGTAATCACGGGCTGCCCCTGCCTGAGAACTGGCCTCTAATGACCCGAAAGCAGGATCCCTCAGCTGGGTTTTCCTTCTCCACTGATGTAGAGTTTGCTGGGAAACTTCCCCAGCCAGGCTGAGTTAGCCCTTTAGCTCCTTAGGGCTGTGTCCAGTCTCAGGGTTTTTTTTGAAAAAAGTAGTCTTTTTTCGAAAAAACTTCACCTGCGTCTAGACTGCAGCCGCGTTCTTTCTAAATTAAATCGAAAGAACGCGGCTTTTCTTTTGACGGCGGTAAACCTAATTCCACGAGGAAGAACGCCTTTTTTCGAAAGTACTCTTTCGAAAAAAGGCGTTCTTGAAAGCAAACAGGGCTTTTTAGAAAGAGAGCATCCAGACTCACTTCCTGCTTTCTTTCGAAAAAGCGGCTTGCTTTTTCGAAAGTTCCGTGTGCAGTCTAGACACTCTCTTTCGAAAGAGGCTTGCAGTCTAGACATAGCCTAGGTGAGACCAATTACCACATGGTCAGCTCTGCTCCGTCTGCTAGTTCAGGGCTACTGTCTGCTGTGTATGTGTGTGTCTGGGCGCTGGGCTAGGAGACTACAGTTTGGATTTTAGTACAGCTGTGTAATCTTCACCTTGAGCCCTGCACCCCTTTGTGGTGAGGTGAAATCCTGGGACTGAAGCAGCCTGATTCCTGCCTGAATTGGATCCCTGCTAGCCAGGGCCGGCCTGAGGTATTTTGGTGCCCCGGGCATGGGCGCGCAGTGCCGCCCCCGGGTGCATGGCGCATGCGTGGGCCTACCCCCCTAGGGTGCGCAGGCCCACCCCCAGGACTCACGGCGCATGCGCGACCCGGCTACAGGCACTGGCACGCAGCCCGGGGCCCGCCCCTAGGGCACATGCTGCAAGCGTGGCCCAATCCAGCCCGGGTGTCGCTGCTGGCGCGCGCGCCAGGCCGTGTAGAACCCCGCAGCCATGGGGGGAAGGGCGCTGCTGGCCGGCGCCGCAGAGATGCGGGTAGGCCGGCGCTGCAGGAGCCAGGAGCACGGCACCTGATGGCAGCTGTAAGGGACGCTGCATGCCCCTTACAGCTGCCATCAGGCACCCCCCCGCCCCCCGTCCAGCCCTGCTGCTAACAGCTATCAGCCCCTCTGCAGTGACTGAGGAGTCCAGAGTCATCTCTGAACTGGAGAATCATTCATGGAGTTTGTGAGTGCACCATCTTTTAGTTAGTCAGGGAATTTGTTTTGGGGACCCCCTGCTCCCTGAACTATGTCCTCAAGCCAGGGAGTAAGGGTTTTGGGATTTTATTACCTACTGTATATTAAACCTGTGGAGGGATTTACCATCTTCTCCCGCTTGTGAGTCCTTTGGGCTGTACTGAACCCAGTCAGCCACACTGCTAAACCACTGCAGAGAAGAATTTTGTGGTCATAGGTCATCAAGGGCCCCAACAAAATACTCATACCAATGGGACACTTGCTACATCGTCACGTGACTGGGGAAAGTCACAGGTATTAGCAGCGTGGGCACTGGTGAACCTAAAAATAGTGTTTTACCCTTTTATGTTCTAATTGCTTCTTGTTTAATATAATTATTGTGTTGAATATATTGTATATGTTTGTGTTACTTGCCAGATAGTTGGAGACTTCAAAAAATAAGTGGGGATTACCCTGTGGTTAGAATTTTCCTCCCAAACTGCCCTGGTGACCCTGCCAGGAAGGAATGAGGGGGGTGCAGGCACCGCCAAATAAATTCATAGGAAAAAATAAAGAAGATACATCCTGCTGAGTGGGTGGCGGAATCCAGAAGAACCCAGACCTGTCCACCGAAACCAATAGGCAAATTGGCATTAAAGAAGGTAACCAGGTGGAGAGGGGCGCTACAGACATGACAGCTTTTTCTTAGTTAATATGACTAATGATATTTAACGTTCAGACTCTTTGAGAACAAGACTATACCCTTTGGAGATGTGGGTAGAGGGAGCCCTTTGTTTGTGGCTCAGCAGCATTCCTTTCTCTCCCACTAGGCTCCACAGAAGGCTGTCCATGGGCCCAAGGAAATGTCCATATAGGGAAGGCAGAGAGAGTAGGCAGGCTGAGGGAAGTGGGAGCACTAGGAGGAGAAAACATCATTCTCCCTAATCCCCACTCCTCATGTCCAGCATGCAGGCTTGAGAAAAGTCACTATGGTCTGATTATCCCCCTATGGGCTAGGGAGCCCCTGCAAGGAGAAATAGCTGGCAGCACACGCTGGAGTTAACCTCATAGGTCAATGCAGTAGGGCAGGACCTCCATGTAAATGGCCCTGAGTCCCTCTGGAATTCAGTTATTCAGATTACCTTGGAGTCGTTTGGTTTCTTTGAGGAAGGGTGCTCTCTCCCTCCAAATGTATAATAAAGAAACCAATTTCCTAGTTCACAGTGGGTGTTTTTCCTTTAGGACTATGATCTAGCCCGGTGAGTGTTGGCGGATTCATTATGGATGAGGTGTGTATACTGTAGCTCTTTGCTAGGTATAGACTGTATGTTTGTGGGTTCAGACAGCTTTCTTATTTTTAATCATACACATTTTCCCAGGAATGCCTCAGGAGGGGATGATGACTATTTAACTTCCTGAAACTTCAAAGAAAATTTCTACTTAAAAAAAAATCTAAATCAAAAGTCATCTTTCAGTCCCTCATTCTTCTTCATACTCACACTGGCAATCTTTCCTTGTGCAAAGAGCGTATTCCCATTGAATATAAAGGGATGTTTGTGGTTTTTTGTCCACAAAAGTGAGAAGGATGGGTTAGGCTGCTCAGGTTCTAAAAGTGAGTAACAAAGAACTGTAAAGAGGGAGAATGTAAGTAAATAAAAGTTACATACATCTGTTCTTACAGGAACAACTTTTCAAACATTGGCCTCTATCTCTGCATATATACACTTATTTCAATTTAAAATAAACAAAAGGGCCTGTCCTTGTTCTGGACACTAACACTAAATATTCAAATATAAGCTCACTAATACAATCAGATCGTCAAAACAATTAACTGTGCTTAAACAAGTTTCTCCCTAAACACAAGCCCTTCAACTTAAGACATGCCTTGTCACTTTTCCAGTCCAGCAGCTACCGTGAAAGAGGAATAGGGTCATGACATTTCCGTGTTCTCTACAATGTGCCTTGCACCACTGGTGGTAACAGCAATCTGCTGAGCGCACACATGCAGGGCCAGCCATGATCTAACCCAGTGGTCATCAACATGTCGATCGCGAGCTACTGGTCGATCTCGAGGCCTCGACCAGTCGCTCACGAGGCATCCTGTCTGCCCCACCCCCATTCCCCTCCCATCCCCCAGAAGCCTCACTACTTACCTCAAGAGAAAACGGAGGTAGTGTCGGCTTCTGAAGTCCCGCAGCTTAGCGCCACTTCCGGCAATTCCAGAAGTGCGCTAGCTGCTCTGCCGGCCCCCTGCACCGCACAGGAGGGATGAGTCAGCCCCACGGGAGGGGCGCAGGGGGGGTTTGGCCCCGGGGCAGGTGTTCACACAGGGCTTCCCGGTGCGGGGGGGAGGGGGTCGGCCCCCTGGGCAGGCACGCGCGCGGGGTTTCCTGCGCGGGGGAAGGAGTTGGCTCCGGGGCAGGCACGCATGCGTGGGGCTTTCCTGCGCGGGGGGGAGTTGGCCCCGGGGCAGGCATGCGCTGGTTTCCCGGGGGGGGGGGGAAGAATGCTGGGAGGAGGGAGATGCAGGGGACTCTGCCTCCACTGGCACCCCACTCCCCAGCCCCCACTTCTGAGCCACAGAACGCTATCCCCACTCCTCTGTCCTTAACTACAGAATGCTGTCCCCACTCCCCTGACCCCAGCTACAGAACTCTGTCCCCATTCCCGTCCCCACTCCCCGAACTCTGTCCCCACTGGCACTCTGTTCGCTGCTGCAGAACCCTGTCCTCTGCCCTCCCAGCACCCTGTTCCCTCTCCCCTGCCCCCAGCCGCAGTACTCTGTCCCCACAAAATGTATAATTATAAATGCTTCATTTTAGATTTAAATAGCATGAATAAAAACCAGACCATTTATTTCATAACTATAAACACGTGATTTTAATTGTATGTATCGCATAATTTAAAATAAACTGTTTATCAGAGTGTGTAAGTAAGGGCTGGGAATAGCAAGTGATGGACAGGAGGAGAATAGAGAGGGCGGGGCTTCAAGGAAGGGGCGGGGCTTCAAAGAAGGGGCGGGGCTTCAAGGAAGGGGCGGGGCGGTAGATTTTCGCCTGTTCTGAGATTTAAAAAGTGATCTTGCGTGTAAAAAGGTTGCAGACCACTGATCTAACCGTTAGATGAGCCATTGACAAGTTAAGGTATGTCGGGGTATTCAAGAGTAATGGTTTAGGGCCAGATGATAGAAACAACTGGTGGATGGATAACAGATGATTAACAGACCTCTTAGAGATGGTTTATGTGTAACCCCTTGGAGCAGTGATCCCCAACCTTTTGGGGCTGCCAGGCTGGGTGGAGGCATCACCGTGCATGTGCCGGGCACCCGGGGCGCAAGAATGGCTCGGGCTGGCCCTGGTCACTAGGCGGGCGCCATGGCACCCGTGGGCACCTGTGACAGGGCATTCGCCCTGCACTGGCCCTTTAAGGGCAAACCTCAGGCTGGAGCAGGGCCTGGGAGTTTAGCCCCAGGTGAGGCTGCATTAGTTGATTAGGGCCCAGCTGGGAGCTATATAAGAGGATGGGCTGCTACTCCCGGGGAGAGCAGTGAGAGCCTGGCTGCTGGGGGAGTAGGAGGCTCCTTGGAGCTAGGGCAGGGCAGGGCTGGGGAGGCAAGACAAGACAGGGTGAGGGGAGCTCTGGCCAAGCAAACCCCCAGACTGCAGGGCCTGAAGAACAGCCCGCTGGAGAAACAACAACTCCCGGAAGGGGGGCTCAGAGACTGACGTGGGCACTGCCGGAGGGCAGTGTCCTGAAGAGAACGCCGTGGCCTGGAGGAAAGAGGGGAAACGCCACCTGAGGGAAGGTACCCTGCCAGCAGAAGGAGCTAATTCCTAGGACAGACAGCAGGGGGTGCTATGGTGGTAAGTGAACCCCCTCATAGCACCACATTGGAGATCACTGCCTTGGAGGAATACCAAGAGAAGAGCAATGTGCATGCACCCACACTTTTGCATGCCCACATAGGTTTTAATTTTCTGATCCATGATTCATCTTCTCCTAGGGTACCAACAAATGAAAATGCAACACAAAAATAAAGGAAAATTCTGTTGCTTTACTACAGAGTAAAGAACCCTTAGGAACAGTCTTGTTCGTTAAAACCACATCAGTAACTCATCCACAGAAACCAGTTGATATAATACTGCACTAGAAGGGGGAAAGATTGCAACTAGTTTCAGTCATAACCACAGTACTTGATAAACCCTCTTCACTTAAAATGTCCCTATACATATGTAGCGCCCCCTCTCCACCTGGTTACCTTCAAGGCCAATCTGCTTACGGGTTTTGATGGGTAGGTCTGGGTTCTTCTGGATCCTGCCACCCACTCAGCTTTATTTTTTCTGATGGATTTATTTGGCGGTGCCTCCACCCCCCCACTCATTCCTGGCAGGGTCACCAGGGCAGCTTGGGAGGAAAATTCTAACCCAGGGTAATCCCCACGTATCTGCCAGATAGTTGGAGACTCCCAGAAAATAATACAAACACATATACTATAATAAACCCAATTATATTAAACAGGAAACAAATATAACATAACAGGGTAAAACACTATTTTTAGGGTCAATGGTGCCCAGCAACTGTAAGATTAGTGTCCCGTTGGTATGTGTACTTTGTTGGGGCCCTTGATGACTTATGACCACAAATGTCTTCTCTGCAGCGGTTTAGCAGTAGGGCTGACTGGGTCCAGTACAGCCCAAAGGACTCACAAATGGGGGAAGGTGGTAAATCCCTCCATAGGTTTAATATGCAGCATGTTATAAAATCCTCAAACAAATTCCCTGACTTACTAACTAAAAGATGGAGCACTCACACACTCCATGAATGAATGAGCCTCAGGTTCAGAGATGACTCAGTCACTGCAGAGGAGCTGGTCTCTTCTGGAAGAGATCCTCTTTAGGCAGGAATCAGGTTGCTATGGTCCCCGAATTTCCCCTCACCACAATGGGGTGCAAGGCTCAAGCCACACAACTAAACCAAAATTCAAACGGTAATCTCCTACCCCAGCATTCAGACCCACACAGCAGGCAGCAGCCCTGGACTAGCAGATAGAGCAGAGCTGACCATGCGGTGACTGGTCTCACCCAGGGAGCTGAAGAGCCAACTCAGCCTGGCTGGGGAAGCCTCCAGCAAACTCCACAAACTGGGAATCAACAGTGGAGACATAAAACCCAGCTGAGGGATCCTGCCTTCTGGTCACTAGAGGCTAGTTCTCAGGGGGAAACCCTGCATGCAGGCCTGGGGCTTACTAGCTCCCACACAGCCAGCCCTCCCCTTGACCTGTCTGGCTCCAGACTCCTCCAACAATGGCTCCTCCTTCCCCTCCTGAACTCCCTGGGAGGGGCATCTCACTCCCTATGGGTTGTCAGGCAGACTCTGACCCTGGTAGGAGGGGGAGCGAAGGCAAACTCAGCGTGCCTCTCCCTGAGCTGCCAGCAGACAGAGCCCCGGGAATCTAAGTAATCTCCTTGGGGGTTACACATACAACACATCAAACAGATAATGCTGGGTGTTTCATACAACCTTTATTTGAAAAATACTTACAATAAAGATAGGGACAAATGAGTACTTCAATCAAACACCTTTTCCTCAAGGAGTCCTTGATCATTAGGTAGCATTTGGAAAGCACAAAGGATATACAGCAGAATGTTGGTGTTATGGATCTCTCAGGAATGGAGTTTGTCTATCACTGAAATGTTCTGTAACTCTGAAGAACAGATTATGAACTTCAGACATGTTAGCAGGGGTTGGTGCTTCAGCTGACATGGGGTGGGATCAGGATTCCAGGCAGGGAAGAGGAAGCAGGGCTTCTGATTCTCAAGGCGCCAGGGCAACAGGTGAGGGGCTCAGGGCTTCTGCCTCACTGGAGCACCATGGTTCAATACTTTAAATCGGGGGGGGGGGGGAAGGAAGAGTGCTGTGGTTGGGGAAGAGAGAACCAGGACTCAGAGCTCTCTATGGTTCTGCTCCCTGTTTCAGTGAAAAGGGACCCACACCATGGCTCAGAGTTTTAGCTACCTAGAGAGCACAGGAGCTGAAACTGGTGCTCCACTTTTAGCTAAAGCACTGAGCTCCTGCACCATCACTCCATGGGGCTGAAACATGGAACTCCATTATCATCAGTGTACTTATTCTTAATTTACATTGGTGTGAAATCAGAAACAGACCCCATGAATCCCTGGGCTCAGTTTCTGTGTTCAAGCAGGTGTCTTAGCCATGCTCTCTCACTCCTGGGGTAGTTGATGGAGTGTGCATAGGTTGTAATGTATACAGACAAAGGCACCTTTCAGATACGTAGAATCCTCATGTGATCAGATATGCTGGATTGACAGGAAATACCTCTGAGAAAGAAAAATTAAGAGCAGTGGGCATTGGAATATTCCAGAATAAGAAACATAGTTAGTGAGAGGTACAAAATAACTGAAATCTCAGGTCGCTTGTTTGGCTCAGCATTCAATTAAAAGGATCTACATAATAGTTACATTACTATAAGTGGGTAATATTTATGACGCTTAGTACAGGAAGCAGGTGAATTATTAGCCACAACAATATAGGAGTTCATGAGTTAAGTAAAGTGATGGTAAGATATTGTCAGTCAAAATATGAAAGCTGCCAGTTCTAGAGAGGGGCAAATGAATGTCTTGAAAGACTAAGATGAGGACTTTTCAACAAACCCCATGCATGTTAGATGTGTCTGATGATGATAAAAATAAAAAGGCAAATGAAGAACTGTACCTTTTAGGAGGAAAAATTTAAAAACCACTGGCCAATTGGATGAAATGATCAGATACATTTTAAGGGAGCCACTGATTGTGTCATATTTGGAAGAAAATATGTCAATCAATACATTGTTCAAGCTTGTTATCTTTGATTCAGTTACTAATTTGGCAGATAACAGGAAGCCAGTGGATATTGTATATTTGGATTTCAGTGTGTCCATCAGTTTATTATCACATTATAAACTTGTAAGTAAACTGGAAAAGTGCCAACTCATAAATTACTATTGCCAGGAAAACAAACTGGTTGTAAAATAGAAAAATCATCAAAGAGCCAATCCTCTGTCCCTTATTCTTGCTGAGCAGTACTTACAATTGTAATCCCATTAAAGTCAGGGGAACTATTTGCATAAGTACCACTCACCTTGATAAAGGGGTGCAGAATTTAGTCCCAAGATAAGACTCACAGTATGAAACAGAGAAAAGGGGCTAACACAGTCTGAGGACTTCTACTTTATGTAATCTTGATTAAAAACATAGAGAAAAGTGTAAATGTTCTTTAAAAGGACACATGCAAATATATGTCTGTGTCCCTCCAAATTCTATGTTTTATAAAAATCAAACCATTACTGAGAAAGATTAATGTAAGTTTACATGCAGTCTTTCTTTTGATTTTTCTATTGCAGGACCTTAATTATTATTTCTACAATGCCCAGAAACATTCCAGGAAACGCACAAAGCAGACAATTTTGGGAGGGTCAGGAACTCTCATAGTTTGTTGTACCCTTCAAATCTGAAATAAACAGAAAATGTCATTATTGTATGTATTCCTCCCCAAAATAAACAGTACAGTGTAAGGTGCTTCATTGGTAAATATTTCTTTTCCCTTTGTTTGTTTTTCAGAGTGGAAACAGGATTCTGTGTTCCATCATTCTGAACCATCACCAAGGTCCATCAATAATAAACTATGACGATGAGAATGGGAAGACATGTATGCATGTTGCTGCTGCTGGTGGTTATAGTGACATTATCAGTGAGCTGGCTAGAGTCCCAGAGTGCAATCTGCAGGCCCTTGATGTGGATGACAGGTACACATGGAAATGTACTGAAAGTGCTGGAAACCCCCTTCTCTAAGTCCCATTGTATTAACCTGAACCTAAGAATCTCTGTTTAATAATCATGTTTCTGAGAAGCAAGTGAGCTTAGCAGCTCTGGAAATCAGACCATGACATTTATACCAACTGCTGACTCATGGAAATGTTTTTTAACTCTATATTTCGGGAAGGAAAAGATGGAGGTTATCCAAAAGGCTTGTTACTATGTGATTAACTAAAATTAAGTATTCCTTCCAAAACACCAGAACAAGAACTTACAACTTTGGAGTGAAGCCTTGGCCCCCAAGGAAGTCAATGATTAAAACTCCAACTGACTTTAGTGGGTGCATTCACCCTTAGTATGCTAAGATGTTAGAGACTGCTGAGAACATGCTGAGAACCTCAACTCCCATTCTCAAAGGAAGCACTGTTGTGTTGTAAACGCAGAAGATTCCTCTTCTCTATTGTTTAAGGTCCAGATCCTATATTCATTGAAGTCATTGGGAATTTTGGCATTGAGTTCAGTAAGAGTAGAATCCGAGGGCTGTCAGTAACAGCTCTCAGATTTTGTCCAATTATGAGCCTATCCTATTTCCCATGGAATAAATTATCAGAGTTCTAACTAGCTTCAGTGACAGTAGGCTTGTTCTTTTAGGTAATTAAATATATACCCATTGAATCCTTTATGCAAAAGTCTTATCAAACTTAAGAGATTAAACCAACAGGGTTTTATAGATTTTACCCTAAACATCTTCAAAATATAAATAGGAAAAGATTTTTATATTAATTTCTCTTACATTTTCCTATAACAGATACCATATTGGAGACTGGACAGAACCTTATAAACCCTCATTAGCTTTCTTTTAAACTCTGTTCCTTGTTACTCTTATCTGAAATCAGTAGGGTTGCACCATATTCACACACTTCCTCTTTTATTCACCTATCTTCATTCACTGTCTTTCTTATCTGGCATATTCTGCACCTCAGTGGTCCCCAACGTGGTGCCTGCGGGTGCCATGGCGCCCGCCGGACCATTTCTGTGCACCCGCGTGGCACATGGTCACTGCCGGCTTCTGGGCATGCGGCGTATGGGCGTCCTCGCCCCTGGGCACGCAGCACAGGAGTGGCACCGGCCCCAGGCATGCAGTGCATGGGCTGTTCCGGCTCCGGGCGCGTGGCGTATGGGTGGCCCCGCCCCTGGGTGCGCGGTGCAGGACCGGCGCCGGCCCCAGGAGCGGCATATGGGTGGCGCTGGCAACGGGCACGTGGTGTGTGGGTGGTTCCACCCCCGGGCACGTGCGCGGCCCAGCCCCCAGATGCCCGGGAGCCCCGAAAGGTTGGGGACCACTGCTGTACCTTGTAGCTTGTTTCAATTTCAAAAATATGACCAGTGTTTTTTTATGTAATGTTACAACTTTGAGGCCAAATATTAGTTTCTAGACTGTAGGCCAAAATAATACTTCCTCCACTGTGACTGCTGAAGTTCCTGGTTACAGAAAATCAAGTAGGTTCCCCTACACAAAAACAGATTAAGACAGCTTCATTTAGAAAAAAAAGATCTGCCTTATTTGGGTTTTCTGCTGGTACTTGTCCACTATGTAATTAGTATCAACACAGCAGTAGAAATTACTGCAGTCTAATGGATAAAGTAGCAGTTACAGAGTAACTCCACTCCTGCTCTGTAGCTTGAGAGAGAATCCTTTCCCCTACACCAGGGGTCTGCAACTTAGGGCTCTTGAGTCAAATATGGCTCAGTATAGAACCAGATATGGCTTTTGTCATTCCCAAAATACATGCAACTCTTTAAATTAAAATTAAAACTCTTTAGGCAGTTCTTCTCCTAGTTCAGAATAACCAGTGCTAGCAACCATAGAGTGGTAATGTAGGTCTACCACAGCCATTATTACCACCGCATCATCAAGAGTACTAACTGATGCACTCTGTGTACATGCTAACTAACTTAATGGATCAATAATTGGTTCCATTTTTTCTCTAGGACACCTCTGCACTGGGCTGCAGCAGCAGGGAAAGCTGACTGTGTGCAGACGCTGCTGCAGCTGGGAATAGAAAGTAGCCCTCGGGACATCAATGAAAACACTCCTCTGACATATGCAATGTATTGTGGACACACAGCATGTATCAAGCTGCTTTCTCAGGAGAACAGGTAAAGGAACAAGAAATCAAAGAACCTCTTGCTTATAACAGCAGGTCTCTTGCTAGAACAGAATATCACTGGGGGGAGGGGAAATGACATTTCCTTCTCTCTGCGTGCTGCAGAAGAGTGCAAGAGCTGCGCAACTGCTGAAATGAATCTGCAATTGCTATACAATGCTTTGTTCAAATTCTTCACTCTAAATAGCAATGGTAAAGTCACTGAATGACTTATCATTGTGGCTAGGTGATATATGCCCAACAAATGTAAAGTTCAGAACAAATCAAGTATGAACTTAGTTGTAAATCAATTCACCAATGTCTTCTTCACAAGATACGCTTTATGGGACAATTTTTGCCCTCACTGGTCTGCCATCTGTTGAAATCTATGGAGGTTAGTTATGTGTTCATGTAACTACGACAGAATTTGCCCTACTAAATACAATAGTAGAGTTCAGTAAACAGCGAATAACTATTTACCTGGTATATTTGCTCTTCTCAATGCCCCCAATTTAGATGTTCTGTTCTCCTTTCCTGCTAGAAAAACTCACTTATGAAAACTGAAAGCTGTTCTGCTTTTTTCTCAGACTTTTGTCACATTGCTTTATCTTGCCCCTTTCTTTCCAGTCAACAGTCAGTATTATTTCCTGTATTACAAAGGGTAAGGCATACTTAAAATTATCTTTGATGCTGCTGCAGACTCTACTTCTGAGCAGCCACTAGAAGTTGATTATTTAGGCAATAGCCTCCTTTAAAATCTGCTGAAACAAGACCACTTCACAGATCTTCCCAAACTTGTGTCCTACAGAACCATTACAAGTGGCATTGATTTAATGGTGGCTTTGTTTATTTTTTCTTGTCAATGCTAAACCATTTGGTATTACAAAAGCTCGTGATACCATCTACATGTTTTGTTAGTCTTTAAGGTACTGCTAGACCAGGGGTGGGCAATACTTTTTGGCCAGGGGCCTCTTCAGAATTTTTTGAAGTGGTCCTGGGCAGGGCCTAATCCAGAAGGGGCTAGGCCAAAATGCTTCTGGGCTTCCCCACCCCTAGACCATAATTGGTCTGGGAGAGGGGGAGCCACTTTGCCCCCCCTTCCAACTAGGAACCCATGCCCCTGGCAGGTCAGGAAGACGCTTCACATACTCCCCCGCCTCCAGGACCTGTTTGGCCTGGGGGCAGGGGAAGTGCAGGAAGCCTCCTCCCACCCTGCGAGCAGCGCGTGGCACTTTGAAGTGCTGCACACTCCTCGCAGTGCTGGGATAGGGCGAAGGAAGATTCACACAGCTCCCCCATCCCCAGGCCCTCATTAATCTGGGGGCGGGAGGAGTGTGCAAAGCCTCCTCCCGTCCTACCTCCGCCCTGTGAGGAGCCCACAGCACTTCAAAGTGCCTCGCGCTGCTCGCGGGATGGGAGGAGACATCATGCGCTCCCCCACCCCCAGGTCCTGATTGGCCTGGGGGAGGGGAAGCTGTGTAAAGCTTCCCTCGCCCTGCTCCTGCCCTGCACTTTGAAGTGCTGTGCGCTCCTTCCGGGGGGGGGGGCGGGGAGAAACTTCGCACTGTCCTTCTGCCCCTAAGCCAATCAGGGCTTGGGGGCAGAGGAGCATGTGACGTCTCCTTCCGCCCTGCAAGCAGCGCACGGCACTTCAGAGTTCTGCATGCTTCCCACAGGGCGGGAGGAAGATTTGCACGCTCCCCCGCCCCCAGGGCCTAATTGGCCTGGGGGTGGGGGAATGGCAGGGCCTCCACAGGCTGGAACAACCTGCTTGGCAGGCCGGATCTGGCCGCGGAGGCCCTTTTGCCCACCCCTGGGCTAGTCTATTCATTGTTTTTTAAGTTTTTCCAGTTACAGACTAACTTGGCTACCCCTCTGAAGCTTTTCCCTCACATGGTATTAGTGATCACTATGCAGTTGGAAATAGCAGATTGTAAATTTAACATAAAACAAAGGCCTTTTTGTCTTCAAGAGCCATGTGAATTTTTCTTGTTAAAATTTATTGTCCTGGCATAAAGTGCCCTTATACTTCAAAAATTTCCCACAAAATTGGCATCCCAGTTTCCCAATCTATTAGTGTCTCAAAGACTCCACATCAAATTTACTCCATTTCCAAATAAAATTAAGTTGTTTTTTAACTGCCTACCCTGCAAATTCAGCCTGAATTTAAGCTTGTTGTTTTTGGCTAATGCATCACCATGTAATGTTCTCTAAATACACACAAAAAGCAGATCAGTTGACTCAGAAGATACCATTCTTAGTTTCTTTCTTGATCATAAGTGTATTTTAAATTCCAGTTTTGGCAATCCCATTTAACCCATTTAAATTACCCCTGCAGTTTCATCTTGATATGGTACTCTTCATTTTGGGTACTTAGACAGGCAATATTTCCTTTAAGATTCAGTACATTTGTACAAAAACTCAGAAGGGTGTTCACTTTCTGTTCACTTATTTATCTGTTTCTAGTAAATCTGAGCCAGTCCATCACCCTCCTTCACAGAACAATAAATTCCTAAAAAAGGAAGGAAGATTCAGTGTGCTTAACCAAATCTTCTCCTGCAAAAAGAAGAAAGATGATCAGAAAACAAACCAGAAAGACAGAGGCAGAGACAAATATCAAAGGGAAGAAACCTCAGAAGTTGATGACATTATCACTACATTTGATTGCATTATGGACACAAACTGTCAAGACTACTCTGAGGAATATATGACTACTGTTGACTTTAAAAGAAGGAGCACAGATACCCAGAAGTACCTCACATCAGAAAAGAAGCAGTCAGAGTGTAATGGACTTCCACCAATAAGAACACAAAGTCTCCCTCCCATTACTACAGGCAGTTCTTTTCTAACAACTTCCCTGAGTGCAGCTTCAAGTGTTTCCTTGAGTACTAGTGCCTACCATTTTGCACACAGGTCTCAGAAAAGTAGAAGTGAACATGACTTGTTAGATCACAGAAGTAGCTGCCAGATTTTATCAGACAATCCTTGGAACACAGACGCTAACCAAATACTCTCATATAAAGTCTGTACTGCAACTTCTTCAGATAAATTGATAGATGGTTTACTCTCTGAAAGATCCAGCCATGTGCTTTTGTGCCCTCCCCACCTTCCCTATCTGCCTAGCTCTCCATCAGGTAATTTCTTTGTTCAATATCCCTTGAAACATCTAATGTCTACAGACATGGCAGGTTGGATAGGGCATGTTGGAAATGTAGGTAAGTCTGAGTCTAATTTGTTTAGTTTGTTCTTCCTGTCTGCAGTAGAAATCCCAACATCTTAAGAGGTGTTCAGTTAATATATTGTCTTTTCAGCACTTCAGTTTAGATGTCACGTTGTCAAGTTTATGTTGTCTTCAGTGTTGAATTAAAGTTGCTAAATGTATGAAGAGTGAGTAAATGTTTTTAGCTAGTGTTTTGTAAGCTGTCCTGCAATGATGATGAAGCTAAAGAAGAGCCTGAGCTATAAGGTTCTGAAGTGAATTTGGAGCTGATGTTCGGGATCCATTGTTTTGATTCATGTCTATTGCTGCATGAATCTGTCTGTTAGGCCCTGATTCGGGAAATAACTTAAGAAGCATCTGAGCAATTTTAACTTCCCTTTCAATTGTACTTCCCACATATTTCAAGCTCATTGTGTGCATAAGTTCCTTTTGCAAAGTGGGATCTTACAGCATCCCAACCACCATAATATCTAGATGCTAATTGAAAATTAAACTAGAAAAACAATTATTTGTGCACTGATTCCAAGAATAAATGTAAATTAATTAATGTATCTACTATCACTGCTGTTGAGGAACCACTTCAGAGCCCGCTGTGCTTCAGTTCAAGGAAGACTGGAAAGGGCTTTTTTTCTGATGCTAACCCTGAACTGGTCAGAGGTATCACTATTGAGCCATGACTACCTCTACACAGCAGTGAAGACTGAATAAGCTACTAAGCTACTAACTTACTGCAGAGTAGCTGAACTTTCATTATGTTTGTCATAGTGATTCTGTAGAGATGATTTCAGATTAATGCCTGGGGTCCAAATAAGGGCTGGAAATTATTTGTAGAGTGAATTAGAGCCAGGTCCCTAAAAGTTTGACTGATCTGAGCTGATTAAGTTCTCTCTGCCTAGATGTTTTTTCCCCCTTCTTGGTCACCCTTCCCACCACATGAACCCAAACCTCCAGGTGAAATAGCACTAGTTAGCCTGATGCAATCACTTCTAAACTGAATTCATGAGGATTCACTTCACACAACCCATATGAAAAAAATCCTGTTTTGTTTTGTTTTATTTTGTTTTGTTTCAGCTTACGCAAAAATAACTACCAAGGAGTCTGAGGATAGATTAGGGTCATGCAAGAGGTTTTCACTAGGAGTAAATGGATAAAACTGAATAAAGAGAAATGGAAGTTGATTATTTGGAAACATTCCCCAAGGGAATTGTCTATTTCACTGTGGAGTAATTTCTCTTGGGGAGGTGAAGAAAGCCTATCACTTGAGTAATTTAAATCTACATTGTAGTCTTTTCTTAAGACTGCACACAATATGGTAAGGCTCAATCCTACTATGCTAGAGGGAGAGAAGAATGGATGGAAAGACAGAATCACTTAATTACTTCCTTTCCAAGAGTTTTCTATGATTTCAAGCCCCAATCCTCCTAATGAATTTGCACAAATGGACCGTTGTACCCACACAGAGACCCCATTGACTTTTGTGGGACCCAGAGTAGATGTAAGGGTCTATATATGGATCTGCTCTCAGGATCATGACTCAAGTTTGGAACCTATCGGAAACAGTTAATTTATTTTGGTGGGGACTTTCTTTGTGTATCAAAAGGAAGAATTTATTCCCTTGTTTCAAACAGTTTGCAATTTACCTTAGAGGAATGAAAATTTTACAGTTAGAAATAAAATTACTACATAAAAAAGCTAGAGTGCTGTGGGAGTTTGAACTCTATGTATAGGCTCAGCTGCTCTTTAATGAGGAAAACTTCCCAATAATAAAAAGATTCCTGTAAGTTAGAATAAAGGACATGTATTGAAATGAATAAAACAAGGGCAGAGAAGCAGGAAGCTCACTGTTTAATGGAAATATGTTGCATAGTCCAGGTCTTGTTTTAAAATTACATGATAGAAAAGAGCTCTGTCTCTCCATTCACATGTATGTGTGTTTTTTCAAAATCTGTGTCCTGCTGCAACTAGAACCACATGTGTCCCTGTTATTGAAATTCCATTTACTTTTTTAATTCAAAACCTCTTGGCTCTTCCTTTTTATCCTCTGTTGCTTTCACAGCATTGCCCAGCCTTCAGGATTGTAGAAGTTTGGAAGTAAATTAGTGTTTCCTGCCAGACAGCTGGGGTTGATGTAGGAGAGGCCCATTTTCTTCATTTTTGCACAGGAGTGGGGATTCGAGAGAGCGTACCACATTTGGCTTTTTATAGTGATTAAATGTTAATTTTTTTCCCAATATTAATGATACTTGCTGCAAGTAACTTCCTAGCCACTGAAAATATAGAAAAGAATTATCATTATCAGTCATTTTGGGGGTTTTAGCAACTGAAGTTAATTTGCAAGTCTTTATTTGACCATTGAAATTCAGCATTTAAGCCCTTAGATGGAGTTGTCTTTGCTAAAATTTAGAGCTATATTTTATGCTAATGCTGTTGAGGCATCTGGCATGAAACTCAGGATTTGGGGTGGTTTTTTGTACTCTTGGAAATGAAAGTTCAGCTGATTTCTCGACTAATACCCAACATTTATTGAAAGGGCAGAGTCTGGTGTTGGTGGCATTGGGCACTTGAAGACATGCCATCATCCCATTGACACAAAATTGAGTAAAACCACTTCATCTTGAATTGTGTCAATGTATGACCTTAGCAGAACAAGATCAATTTCTCAAAAAGCTTTGGCTGTATTTCAACAGAAACTTCTGTCACCTGCAGCTTTGAGTTGGCATCAGCCATACAGAACATTTTGCTCAAATGAACCTTGCCAGCACATCCTTTTGTAAAATACACACAACCCTTCCTCCACTCTGTGGAATGAAAAGCAGTTAAGTTACAGAAATTCCAATTACTATGGGAAAGGGACCACCGATATGGGGTGGAAAGGCAGATACAGAAGATGTTTCCCACTCGCACCATATAATCACCTGCAGCCCTTCTTAATTGGTCATTCATTTTCATGTATCTTCATAGATGTGGCTTCTTGACCAAAAAAAAAAAGAAAAGAATGTAGTTGCTTCAACTGCTGCAAGTGCTTCAGAAGCTACATAACTTGCTCACAGAAATAGCTGCATTCACTTCAGTGGAACTACATAGGAGCACAAGTTACACATGTGCATAAGGTTACAGTGTCAGGAGGCAAATTTCGGTGTTTATTAAACTTTTCTAATAGTGGCATAAAGTCTGTCACCTCAGAGCAAACATTTTCAGTTAACACTGCAGCAATCTGGATTTTGGATTCGGATTAATTAAGATATTGGGAACATTTTATATATTGGTCAACATTTTCCACATATGAAAAAGATTTTGTATAGGGCTGGCCAGAAAACAAGAATTCCGTTTTGTGAAAACTATTGAGGTTTTGAAATGTTGAAAGACCTTTTGAAGTTCTGGATATGGACATGTGCTTAAGTCTAGGTATCCCACATCCCTATCAAGGGCTCTGACCAGCAGGCTACACAGTTAGTCTCTCATTGACCCTCTGAATATTTAATTATTTATACAAAGTGGAACAGCTGAACCAGAGGAGATTGTAAGAGCGAGTTCTAAAAGACTGACTCTGTAGCTGGATGAATATAGTACTTGGTTAGGATATGGGAGAGCTGAGTTTTAAGTCCCTACTCCAAATCAGGCAGAGCAAGGACTTGATCTTTGAACTCAGAAGACAACATTGATATCCTATTGGCCCTGAGAAATGTTCCCACCAAAACTTTTTAATCAAAATAGATGCACTTCCTAAAAAGTTTAGGTTTGAATTCTGAAAAGGGTAGAATGTTTCTCCTGCCTCAAAGCTGTTTTGGGACCATATATTGAGTAGCTTAGGGCAAAGAATGGGAATCAGTTTGGAGTCAACACAGACCTTTTATTTGGACTGGGTGTTTTAAGTGACTTCAGTTGGTTGTAGTGTCTCCTCCCTTATGCGGATGATGTTGCCTTTACATCATTATCACAAGCTTTGGCACTCTATGATGAGGAAATATAAAAATAATCTGATCTTGATCTTAACATGTTAGTCTGGAAAACTGCCAGTGGGTCAGACAAACTTGAAATGGGAGTTTTTTCCTGGCTTTAAATAAGTGTATCAGACAATTCCTCACTACAGTTAATTCAGTTACAGGAAAAACCATCAGCTGCTATGCTCCTTGAAAGGATATAATTTCCTAGTGATTAGTTTCATGTTGTACTCTAGTAAACTCCTTAAAATCAAAACAAGTCTTGAAATTTATTATCGTACTCAAGGACATAATTTATTGCTCTTTGATGAATTCAGTGCTTGTGAAAAATACTAGGTTAGTCACTCTAATCTCAGCTCATTTTGCCATTGCTGATGTTCTGCCTCACCTTTCTGCCCTGGAAGGATGACCTCTAGTGATGAGAATAATTTTGTTTCCTTAGTTTTTTTTATTGAGATTGCAACCCAAAGTGCTTGCTGTGATGTTTATGTTAATGATTTGGATCATGGTCCCCTAGAAACTGGCTGGAGTTAATCAGCTTTCCTCTACTTTCCCCTTCCTCCCCCCACCCCCCTCAGATTTTGGATTTGTTGATCTTCAGGGCATGGCGTTCTGTTCTACATAAATAGAAAATCAAGAGGTTTTTAGCAAAGTGCTTCTAATAAGCCTTTGGAGAGCTGTTCAGTAGCCTAACATCCTGGAGTTATTTCTTATCAGGTGTTGAAACTGAACCACCAGTCTAGATGTAGAAGGCCACCTATCCATTTCAGTTTTTCCATCTTTCTTCTACCGCAGCCATGCACGTGCAATCTAATGTTTGCTCTTTCTGTAAATTCATTCTTCAGTGGATCCTTCAATACTTTTTTTTAAACAAGTGTTATCCTTCAAATGACTTGAGCGTGTGTGTGTGTCCCTGTCCCTCCGCTCAAGGTGTCTTAGCAGGTTTTATGGCCCCCTTGGGGTCCTGTATTTTACTTTTTAATACATATTTATATTGTGTTTTAAAATTTTTGTAAGATGCTTTGAATATTTTAAATAGAGAGGTGGAGTACAAATATTTTAAATAAATAAATTAAGTAAATAAATGAATTGCTAAATCATCAGGCTCAAGACCATACCTTGTTACGTGTTTGTACAAAACCCAGTACATCTTGGACACTATGGTTGGTAAAAAATGGGCTAATAATAAAAGGGGGCATGTTTTGGCAGAGAGGAACTATTGGACAGTCAGGCTACCGTAGATATCCCAAAATAGCTATTCCATGTCTTTTGAGTGCGCCCATTATTTCAAAATATAACGGGCTTGCTATTCCGACATCCCTGTAAACCTCATTCCACGAGGAATAAGGGATGTTTCAGAATAGCAATTTATTTTGAAATAAGTGCTGGGTAGACAGTGCCAAGCTTTCAAAATTAACTCAAAATAAGCTACACAATTTGCATAGCTCAAATTGTGCTGCTTATTTCGAGCTCCAGGTGTAGTGCAGCTGTACCCTAGCTGATTTTGTGACCTGTTTCAAAGCTAAGGGGCACCCTCTGCATCAGAAGTTATTTTTGGGCCACATGAAACCTCATTAGAGGGATCATATGTCCATTTGCTTCATTTTGCAATCAAGACAAACTGTGTACTTTGAATCCAGAAAAAATATAGGGAAGAGGAGAAATATTCTCTATATGTTTATGTACATGGCATACATCCACTGCATTTCAGATCTCCTAACCAACAACAAGGATTGCATCCCAATCATTCCTATCAAGAACACAATTATGCTCCATGGCCATTATGTCACCACTCTTCCCCATTTATTAATAAGTCCTTTTCTTAGAAGAAGTGACAACATTCCACAGTCAAACTCATACACATGCATACAAATTAAGCAAAACCAACCTATTCCAATTTAAAGCACTGCAATACAGCAAACACAACTTGAATGTAGCAATGGAAGCAGGTGGACATTTTCTTCTGCCTTGAAGCTTATGTAATCATGTATCCTAACACAAAGTGGATGTAAGACAGTCACAGCATTTTGTGACCATTTGGCACAAATATTGTGATGGGTAAGAGGAGTGCTGGCCAGCAGCCGTTTAGAAAGGGGTTAAACTCAGGTAGCTAACAAGGATGTTGACAGGGGGCCAGAAGAACCAATGCGGATACTACAGTGCTGAAATTTGAATTGAATTTATATACTTTGCCTGTTCTCTTTGAAAGAGAATTCTAAGCTAAGGGCTGGAGGGAACAGATGCAGTAATCAGAATTACCGTGCCTGTGAGAAGTATTGGACATGGGAGTGAACTGGGACTTGAAGTACGGATCAGCATGGATTGTCAGTAAAGAGAAAAGGTGTATTTAGTTGTGATCAGGGTATTTTTCTTTGTTTTGGTTGCTTGTTTAAACTTCTCTGTGTGAACCTATGCCTTCCCTCCCCCATTCACAATCTAAGAGCATACCCAGAGATGGTCTCTGTGTTTTAATTTGATTTACTCAGTTGCTCTGTAACACCTAGCAACTAAGTTTGCTTTATCAAGTATATCTTTTTTGTTTTGTTAATAAAATCACTTTTTTTAAGGTGATGATTTGAGTCTTGTGTCCTAGAAAGAAACAGGAAGTCTATCTGTGTGTGTGTATACATGCCTCAGACTAAGAGGTGAGCTACCAGAGCCTGAAGTTTATTTTCTCTTTGATTTTTCAAGCTCTTTTGTGGTAAAAGAGTGTGGGATATCTCTGGGAAAGGAATTCAGGTGTTTTTCCTTCTTCTTTTTTTAAGGGTTTAAATCACTTGATGGTGGCATCTTTTGTTTCTCAAAGCCAGTGCATCTGTGACTCTGGGAAGTTTTTGTAAACAGAGCCTATAGAGGCAAGGTATTTAAGGTCTCCTGTGGGGCCCCATCTTCTGCAGTAGGAGTGCTAGAGTGAGGAACAGTTCTGACAGATATTAAGGATTAAACAGAATGCAAACCAAAGAAAAAGCAGGTCTAAGGAGTTTACCTGCAGTTAGACTCTAGTAGTGGGGTGAAATCTCTGATTTCTACAGGACTTCTTCATATTTTTATCAAAGCTATTTTAGCCTTAGCCAAAGCCCAAAGAAGTCAGTGGACAGACTCTCACTTCTATCAATGGACTTTGGTCCAGGACTTGTGTGATGAACTATATTTGTCTATGCAGAGGACAGTAACTAAGAAACTCTGACTAGAGTATCTCATTTCAGAAATGGGGAACTGCAAACTACTTTAGAAAAATGGCCTGCCTTTCAATACTACAGATGGACACTCACACGAGTGTGCAGCCTTATTGGTTTCCCATGGGGATCTAGTTACAAGATTTGGGGCCAATCTGAAACAAAACAGTACAAATGAATGTTAGTCACAATATGAATGAACGAAAACCAGAGTAACAGGAACAAGGTCATGTTCTTACATGCACTTGCTATGTGCACAACTTAATGATGTTGAATCATTTTTATAACTGAATTTAAATAAATATCAGCAATCCCCAGACCCCCCCCCCCCGCATCTAGCCATTTTCAGTTGGTTTTCTGTTGACATGAAAGCACCCATTTCTGAATATTAACATAGAAGTTATTAGTCTATCAGCCAGTACTATCATCCTCTATATTATTTCCTAGTACATACAGCATGTCTATATTTTTCTATCACAGGGAAAAGTTTTCAACAGATGTCCCTAGACCGACCCAAAGTAAAAGACCTTACTCCTGTTCGGAACAATCTAGCTCCAATACCACACCACTGTGTTCAGAAAAGTAAGTAGAACATCTAAATTAATGTAGCACTCTGATGTGGATCCGTAAAGCAGTTGCATTGGGATTGGTTTTTTGTTTTTCTTTATCCTAGATGTGTTTGATATTGGTCTAGCAGCAGTTATCAGCTTTACCATATAGGAGAATTTAATTCTAGAATAGCAGAGGCTGAAAATGTTGCAGATGTGATATGATCAGCTTCCAGCAGAACTGAATGTGTCTTCCTAGATATTCCAAAGCAATATTCTACCACACAGGAAGGCAGGGATGTATATACAATGTGCTGTAGAACCTTATGATAGGTACAGTGCCACTGAAGAGTGAAGATGTGTCCTGCTTGGTGCGTAATAGGGCAATGCTTGATGTGTGAGATTAAAAACAGATACACCATGGCTCTACTATAGAGACTATGAAGAAACTCCATCATCTCCCATAATATGTGCTCGTATTTATATGTCCTTGTCTGTGACCACAGCTCGAAAGAGAATTAGATCGGAAACATTGTGTGCCTACTAAAAACTAAATAGTTTTCTTGAGAGAGAGAAGGTGGTTTGTGCTTATCTGTTTATTCAGTATTATGGTCTGATGCTTGGACTTGCTCTTAAGCAAGAGCATATAACTTCATATCCTCATATTCAATCAAATGTACTGTATTATATGTTGCTACTACAATAGAATTTTCACAGCATTAGTTTCTTTCTACAGTAAACTAGGTGTCTAGGTTTTGACAGTGTGTGCATTACTATAGTGTCCGAGCTGCTTTGTCATTATTTCATCATAGAAATCTACATATGTGTATAGTTGATGGGCCTAAGCCTCACAATCCAATTTACAAGTGAAAGGATGGGAGATGGAGCTTGACGCTGTCTCTTCCTTCACAGGAAACTGGTGGCAGTTGCCTTCACTCATTCCCTATGACTGTGCTTAGTTCTTGCAATAGTGGCTGTCTTGGTAACTTCTGCTGTAATCAAAGGGAGCAGGTAGATAATGAGAGCCGCTCTTGTTACAGACTGCCAGACAGTTCCTTTTCATTCCCATTGCAATCCCAACACAGCTGCTGAAAGAGCAAAGAGGACCTTCCCTGCCCCACAGATCAGCATCAACATGGGGGAGTCAGGTCAGAGGACGAAATTGACAGGTCAATTTCAGAGCTAGACATGGTCAGACACTTGGGTTTCTTATTTCACCAGTGCCAGCCCCACTCTCAGTACAGCAACATGGTCTTACATTTCTGTGCTCCATTAAGGTCCAAACCCATTCATCTATTTTGAATGAGTTGTAGGTTTGCCATTTACCAGAGCACAAATTAGCCAGTCCTATTACACATAAGCTAAGCAAAAGGTTTCTAGCCCATTAGAACCTGAGTTCTACCATTCAGGAATTTGTGTCTCTGCAGCTGAAGCTGACAACATTGCTAATAACAACAACAAAAATAAAGGAAGCAGCACTCCTTGCCCTGCTCTGCACATTAATGAGATTGTATCATTAAAGTGCAGAGTGTGCTATTATGAGCCATGGTGGTTAGAAAACAGAACATCGAATTCTACTGTTGTCTAGAAAGTAAAAGAGCAACTCATGTTCACCTCTTCTCTTTTGAAGTGAAGACATGAAGTATGTTGAAGTGACACTCCATGTGGTGAAGGAAAAATTCTTTTAGCTGCTTTCAGAATCAGAGCTTCAATTTGTCTTTCATTTTAAACTCTGATGGATTCCTGGCTTATCTCTGATTATGTTTTTAGGTATAGCTTTTGAGGGGGAGTTCATAGTCATCTGTATTTATGTAGACTTAATCATTCACACAATCAAATGGTATTTTTAGCTATAGGCAGCACATTACTGTAACAGTAAAAAAGAAACAAAGATAGAGTTGTTAAGTATTAATGTTTAGCCACAGTGTTATGTATAGGAACCATCTTTCCTAGGACAGATACAAATAATAAAAAGAAAAGCTGATTTGGAAAATTGATTTCATATTTCACTTGCTCAAGAAAACAGCAGTGAAAAAATTAAATATCACGTGTGAAATCCAGTGCTGTTGGAATTTATCTCACTCAGCTAAACTTCCTTGGAAATAAAACTTCGAATAGAAGTCCTAGATCTACTGAAATTGAATTGATTTCAATAGATCTGCATTTCCACTCTTGAAATTTTACTCCCAGAGATGTTAACCTAAATAAGAATGCTAGGATTCAAATAGAAAAAAAAAGTAATGATTTTAATTAAATTGAAATAAGTGCTAAATACATAGAATAAAAATGTGACAACAAAATAAAAGTAAAAATAATTAGAGAAGTGAAACCTCTATGAATGCAAACAGAAGTGTTTACACCCCAAAAAAGGAAGTGAAGCAGAAAAAAAGGAAGATGTATCTGCCTTACAACAACTTTAAAAATACTTTTCAGAAAAAAGTTTATAAGTAGAGCCCTGAAGCAGAAACCTCAGAGAAGAGAAAAGTATATGATGGGAGGAGGAACTAGGCTGAACCTCCCATGTCTGCCATGTTGTCCTGGAATCTATGCAGTTGTCAGTGCTGCTGTCCCACCCACAACACACCCTTCCTGCTCTGGTATATAGCCCCTAACCAAAGGCTTGCAAAAGAGTCCTCAGAAAACAGCCTTGTGGCTGGCTTTTACAGCTCTTTCAAGGGAGGAGGCCTCCCCTGTCAAAATATTGGGCGTTTAAGGCCCTCTTATGCTGTTCTTCTGGTGTCATAAAGGGGTTGGAATGGTGGTGAAATTCTTATCTCCTAAATATAAATATGAGTAGATCTGGTTCAGTTCTGAAATGCAAGCTATAAGTTTGCCAGACTCTAAAAAGTTATTCTTTCAGAAGACATTTGGGTACAAATTAGCAATGAATTCTAGAGGAATATGACCTAGGAATCAATTTACAGTATTCCGGCTGGCAAAGTTCACACCCAAAACATACAACTGTCAAAATATTTTGTCAATGTCTTGGGCGGCATCACATGAAAACTGGTGTCTCGCAATTCAGGAATATCATTGTGTGTGTATGTATGTGCATGTCATATATAGAGAGTTATATACATATGCTGGAAATAAGTTAAAGTATCTTGTGGAGACAGCTGATAAAACAACCCTACCTTAGACAAAGAAATGAGCATTTACCTATCTGAATGGACCACAGGCCAATGAAAAAAACCGGACGGCTTGGTTACAAAGTGCTCAAGCCAATCACAAGAGATAGCTGCCTGAAAGAAGAGGAAAGGTGCCTATGAAACAAAGAACAAGCAAGAGGGGAGAGGAAGTTTATCTGGGCTTACCTCTTCAAACAATTCAGCTCAAAGGTTTTCTGGACTATAAAAAGCAAAAAAGAGGAATTCTTTGTTTATTTATCACTTACGGGACAAAAGGAGCCAACACTCTTGGAATCTGTGAAAGATGGATCTCCCACCCATGTAGATTGAGGGTACAAAACTGATTGTAGATGAGAAATTGCCTGACACCAGGATTGTAATTGAGTTTTAGACTCTAGAAAGAGTGTTTTATTTGTAACTATTTTGTATTTCTATTATCTCTGCTTCATATCACTTACATATGTTATTCTTGTTTTATTAATTTATCTCAGTGCTGTTATAGTAAAGTGAGGTGCTTCCTCAACTGAGACCACAGGCTGGAGTGTATTCAGTCTCTTTAGAGACAGCAGATTTGATAATTTCTGTGACTGTCCAGTTGGAAGGGATGAATATTCCAAAGAATGATCTTCTGGAAGTTCAGGAACTAGGGTTTATTACTGAATGTTACCTGCAAGGCAAGGTGTTATGGGGTGTACTTAGCCCATAACAGAAGTAAAGGTTATAAGGAGTAACTCTTACAGCACATACTCCATCTGGAGTTGGCATTTAAATAGGAGCCAGAGAGATCAGAAGATGCCTGACAGGACAGGGAGAGAGATCTACTCTGAAAGATCCTGAAGGATGCTAAAATAATCTTTTCTTGGGAGAAAGACCCTGCCTGCTGAGCCCATAGGGGTGTAAGTTTTAATTATTCTCCCATTCCTTTGCTACTGTGACAAACTGTACGACTGTGGGGTGAGTGGTAGGAAGCGGCCCAGGGAAGCACATCCAGGTGCCAGACATTGTTGCTTCTTACAGGACCCAGGATATGTCTACACTGCACAGGTTTTTTTAGAAAAACTTCACTTACGTCCACACTGCAATTGCATTCTTTCAAAAAAAAAATCGAAAGAACAGACTTTTTCCGATATTGGTAAATCTCTTTCTACGAGGAAGAAGCTTTTTTCCGAAAGAGCTCTTTTGGGAAAAGGCATGTGGACGGAGAAGAGGAAGTTCTTTCAAAAGAAGAAGAAAGCTGAAAAAGCACAGGTGCCCTGATGGCCACTCCATCCATAGTAATTACAGCTTAAATGCGAGATAGCGTCCATTCAGTCTGGACGCTATCTTTCGAAAAAGCAGATCGCTTGTTCGATGCACTTTTGCTGTGTAGATGCTCTCTTTCGAAAGAAGATTTTTTTGGAAGCTCTCTTCTGGAAAAGCTTCTTTCAAAAGAAGCCTACAGTCTAGACATAGCCCCAGTGGAGTGGGAGGGCTCAAGCTCCCACACCAACCACCTTGTTTTGGAAGACCCAGAGAGGGTAAAGACTTTGTAAACTGCCTGGCTGGCACCATAGGGGACACCAAATGGACTGAAGAAGCTTTCCCCACCACCCTTTCGGGAGCGTGTGTGGCACAATATCATCCTTGAAATTCTGTTACCCCACAAAGGGATACAGTTGATTGGTGACCTGACCAGAGGGTCAGGCAAACATCTACCAAAATGCAGACTGACACAGGCCATGACAGTAGGTAGTGGAAGATTTTGAAGGCAAAGGCAAGGTAAGACTTAATAGCCTAACGACTTGGTGACACCACCAGTGAGCACCACCCATCACAAGTTGGTGGAGCATGTGGGAATTCATCCCAGCTCAGCCGTAAAGCCTTGAAAGAAAAAAACTGGATATAGATGAACTGTTCAAGAAGATGGACAGCCAGCAACAACAGCTAGCTCAACAGCAGCAGCAATAGAACCAGATGTTTCAACAAATGGCCACTCAGCAATAGCAATAATCAGAACAATGGCAGACCTGATGGCACAACAATTAGAGCAACAACAACACTTTGTCCAGCAGGTGGCAAGCATTTCACAATCAGTAAGGGCAAGTGCAGATTGTGTGGCCAGGACCCCAAGCCCCACTCCAACCCCAAACCTTCTGGTAAAACTCATGCAGATAGTGTCTGGGGACAACTCTGACACTCACTTTTAAGAAGATTGGCACAGCAGCTCAATGGCCATCTGAACAGTTTTTCTGGCAGTGTATCTCATCAAGCAAACTCAAGTGGCATGGCAGATCCTAAATGCTGTGCGAGGGTCAAGGCAGCCATCTGAGACATCTTTGGTATCATGGCTGAGACCCATTAACAGCACTTTCACCAGGAAAGATTTCCACTCAAGCAGTGGCTCAGAGCCTTAAAGAACCTTATTGGCTCTGGCTCCAACTGAGCAGGTCACAAAGATTCTCTCAGCTTGCAGACAGGGGAAAGTGTTGTGACACAGACCTGAGACATTGGCTAATGCAGTAAGGCTGTCAGAAAATTACATGCTGATCACATGCCTGGCCACAGGAACTCTGAAGCCTCAAGAGCAGTGTTTCTTAAACTGTGTTCCGTGGCACACCAGTGTGCCGCGAGGCAGTCAGAGATGTTCCGCAGAGAACAACAGAGTTAAAAAATGGCCAACGTTAAAGGGGCAGGCAGGTTTTTTTGGCTCAATAACTTCCCCCTGAACTCCCCCCTTTTTTTCCTCAACAAAAAATCCATGATGTTTCTCCTTAAAAAAAATTGTTTGGTGTTCCTCGGTCTTAAAAAGTTTAAGAAACACTGCTCAAGAGGCTTGTTACCAAGGATCACAGACTGCAGATCTCTGAGCCTAGTGAGGGAGGATGGATGATCCACAGCTAAAAGTGACCTGACTAGAGAGTCAGGTGGATGCCCATCAGAAGGCAGACCACCACTGGACATTACAGTAACCAGTGGGAGATACTGAATGTGGAGCAAATCAAGACCTAGCACCCTAACCACTAGGGAACACTTCTAGTGAGCACCATATATCACATAAGATTAAGACTGTCAGAGTCTTGAGGAGTTTGCTGGTGAGACAGGCAGACTGGTTCAGCAGGGAAAGGACACACAGGCTACGTCTACACTGGCCCCTCTTCCGGAAGGGGCATGTAAATTTCACGAGTCGTCGTAGGGAAATCCACGGGGGATTTAAATATCCCCCGCGGCATTTAAATAAAAATGTCCGCCGCTTTTTTCCGGCTTTTAAAAAAGCCGGAAAAGAGCGTCTAGACTGGCCCCGATCCTCCGGAAAAAGTGCCCTACTTCAAAGGTCTTATTCCTACTTCAAAGTAGGAATAAGAGCCTCCGGAAAAGGGCACTTTTTCCGGAGGATCGGGGCCAGTCTAGATGCTCTTTTCCGGCTTTTTTAAAAGCCGGAAAAAAGCGGCGGACATTTTTATTTAAATGCCACGGGGGATATTTAAATCCCCCGCGGATTTCCCTACGACGACTCGTGAAATTTACATGCCCCTTGCGGAAGAGGGGCCAGTGTAGACGTAGCCACAAAGTTTAAACTCCAGTAAAGCTCTCACTTGCAGAGGTAGGTTGGGTAGTTATTCCAAATATTCTGTGGCACTAACAAGCCAGCCTGCTCAAAACACTATGGGATTGAGAACACTCCAACACAGCTAAACACAGTTTTTTTTTATTTAACAAGAACATTGAGGCAATATAAATATTGACTACTGTGGATTAATTTTTTTTAAATCATGCCCTTCAGAAATGTATACTTATCCTTAAGTGAAGGCTCCTCTGTAGGTTGGAAGAGAACTAGAGAGAAAATAAATCCCTTTTCCCTATTGCAAACATTCCAGATTTTAACCCAAATTACGAATTGGAAAATCTGGAGAACGAAAAAGCACAAGAGTTGGCCAGCAATTCAGCAAAAAAGCATTTCTAATTTAATTAGAATCAAAACTAGCTTTAACAGGTTCACTTTCCCAGGGAACCAATACTTTCAAGTTGGGCCCCCACATAAGCCCCACATGAATCCTCTCTGCCTCACCCCCTCTGCTCTCTCTGACTCTCTCTCTTCCCCATCCTATGGTATCAGGTGGGAGGAGGCTCTCTCCTCTTCCTGGTGCATCGGAACTGCAGCAAAAGGAGCATAATGTGGGGCCACCTTGGCAGCCTCAGGATGGTAGCAGTCAGCTTCTCTGGCACAGTGGTTCTACCGCCATCCATTCCATGCAGCTGTTACAAATTTGCCATAGCGCCCCTGACTTCAGTGAAGATACTCAACTGACACCAGTTAAAGATGTGTCCTGTTGATTCTAACAAAAATTGCTCCAAATTCTCTTTATTCAATTAATATAGATTTGGATGTATTCTATTGTTTTAGTGGCATTACTCTAGATTAACATCAGTTTAAGAGAGAATTTTCCTCCATGTTGACTTGTAGAATTTCTTAAATTTGCGCAGAGGAAATCCCCATCAGATGGATTATGAGGTAGGAGAAAAGAACTGAAGAAGTGTCAAAAGAAGGGATGAAGTCAGTAAGGTTCAGATTCAAAGAAGTTTTTGATATGTATCCATGTATTTCAGTGGTTATAAAAAGTGAAGCTATTCGGGTTCACAGATCACTGAAAACTTCTTGTAAATCATCTGTCATTGGCATTGTTGGCTTGGTTATCCCACACAAAAAGTATTTCCACACATGGTTAGTTCTTCCAGGATGTGTTTTAAATTACATTAGTAATTTTTGCTCATTTTCAGTATTGTTTCTAAATTTCACATGGTCAGTTTAAGTATATATATAACACAAGATAAATATAGAAGAACAAGAAACTGACAAGCTAGCAAATTATAGAATTTGTTTCTGATTTTCTGGACACTCTTTCTCTTCTTTTTCCTCAGTCCAGCTACCACCTACTGAAGTTTCTCAGGGTGTCAAGAAGTCAAAGTCTCTGTCTTTAAACTCCTTAAGGACTGGCACAACTATTCTCCCACCAGCACTTACCTCCAAATCCCAGAGAGGAGGACTTTCTCAGAGTCATTCACTGTATTCCTTCTTACCTGTTCTATCAGGAGAGTCTCTCAGAACAAGCCGTGTGTTGCCTGCTATCCCGAGCCAGAAGGAGTCCACTCTCACAGTAGAATATTTTAAGAAATTTTCCAGCAAATCAGACAGTGAAAATTAGCTCATCTTGCTGGCCTCAGATATGTAGATGGAAATATTTCTAAGCTTTTTACAATATTGCTTTATAGTAGAACCTCACTAATTTACACTCATGAAAGCAGATATGAACTAGACTGTTAATGATTAAACAATTTAAAAAGCAAGGATAATGCATCACACAAAGGTATTTTGTGCATTATTTTGACATTTCTAGTGTAGATTTAATTTATGATTCATTTGACAGTGAGTAGTAAATATAATGTAGTATATTTTCTTAAAGGAGACCCTAGTAACATCAACTCCACTATGCTATTAAATCTTTGCTGAGAGGGAGGGCTAGAATGACAGGTTTTGTGTGTGACTCATAAGGTGTTTGTATAAGTGAAACATGAGTTGGTGAGGTTCTACTGCAGTTCACAAAGCTAAGACTCTGATGTTAAAGCCACATGCTGTTGAAAACCAACTTTTTTAAAAGCTAAAATTCTCAACTCTAAGGAAACATCAGTTTTGGTAAATCAGTAGTTATTTTCTGATTTATTTCTAATACATTTTCTACACTGTGAATTGGTGATTTTTGTGATCTCCATGTGCCAAAAAATGTAATATAAAAAACAAATATTTGCAGGACAGACAAGGCCATGGTATGGGCCTTTCAAAATGTTTGCTGATTGCACAGATTGATTTATGTATCTGATTTATTTAATATTTTCTATTCTGCAAAAACCAAGACACTGTATTATTTTCATAAACAAGGATTACTCAATCAGGTCAGTGTGATTAGCTGTTATTTCACAATTTAATCTTTCTGATCTAAAAATTAAACAAAAATCAAAACAAAGCCTTTCAAGCAACAGTAATTTGCATTTCGTTATACTGGGCATGATTTATGGTCTTTCACAAAACATTTCCTAACACTGTATTTTACTGGAGGCAGACAGAGTTAGTCATCTTAAGATTGCTCCAGGGTACTCATTTTATTACTTTTCCCTATTATAGTAATCAATTAATAACTTTCTTCTCCATTTCTAGTCAGATATATGGATTGGTTAACTCAAAATTTCCACTCTGCCTAAGAGAATGGAACAAGCAGTCTCAAGCAGTTCTAGATATATGATTCTTTCTTAATTGCCTCATAGTAGAGGCCAAATCCAACACAGCATATCCCTAGGTCTGATTTCAATGCAAGGTGATCTAGTCAAAGAAATAGATGGCTTGTCCTTCTTGCAGATGTCCTGAGACAAAAAACTGCCCAACGGTCAAGAGCTATTCTTTGACAGTAGAAGGGAAGGAACTCCTATAAATGAGTTCCTGATTCCTGGTCTTGCACCTGAGTGCCTGATTTAAATATCAGGTCCTAAATGGTGGTCCTGAAAGCACCCAAATCTTCTATAGATAGATGGATAAAAAGCTGTGTCACCTAAGCACACTCAGTTAATAGTAACTCCAAATGAATGCACAACCCACTCAATGCATTACACAACAGCCTCCTGTACAGTAAAGGTGTCAGCCAGCAGAGCAGGAATCTGAAAACCTACCACTTGGTCATCTGTGAACATCTATGAAACTCTACAGATGGGAACACAATAATCTCAAGACCCCCTCTTCTGGAGAAATGCTATTACATCGGGACCTAAACTTTCAAGAAAACAATAAGTATTCTGTACACCCTCATGGTTGTACAGAAAGTTTGAGAAGGAGATCCATGTGTTACCACAGTGATGTCTTCTTCTGTATGCAGGCTGCCTGAAACAATAGCACTGAAAAGCTGTAAATTGTCCCTGCTTCTCAAAGTGGGGTGAATGCTAAGACCCGCTGGAAAGAAGTGCTATGTATAGCAGGTCTGGCCCACCAACCATTCGCCCAAGCAGATATACCCCAGCTCTTTGGGTAAGTACTTAATGGTCCCTTGTTGTCATTCTTGTCCCTTGAAGGGATCAAAGAAGTAGATGCCTGTTGGCATGATGGGAGAAGGACTCTGCTTTTTCTTCTGGTGAAGAAGCCCCATGCCAAGGCCTTTGCCTCTCTGGAAGACAAGGGTATCCATCCCTTACTCTGGGGGGAGGAGTCTTCTCCCAGCTGTTGCCATTGCCTGTTCAGGAAGTAGGAGAACCCTAGGCTGCCAGAGAGAAATGGCATCAGGCCACCTACCAGTCCAGCAGGTGACTGTTGTGTAGTTGGTCTCTAAGGATGTGTCTACAATGCAGGGCTTAACTCAAAATAAGCTACGCAAATTGAGCTACATCAATTGCATATTATCAAAATAGCTTATTTTCGAAATAGGGAGCGTCTACACAGCATTTATTTCGAAATAGAGCACTCTTCCTCCGACTTCCCTTACTCCTCGTACAGTGAGGGCTACAGGAGTCAGAATAAGAAGTCCTCCAGCTTGACAGTATTTTGACACTATTTTGAAATAACTGCCTGCTGTGCAGATGCAGACTAAGCGCTTTTGGAATAGTGCTAGTTATTTCGAAATAGTCTTGCAATGGAGACATACCTTAAGATTCGAAATGGGGACAAGGTCACAGCAGCTTCGTGTGATGGTACATTTCCTTAATCCCTGCTACTCATTATGTCCAGTGTCTTTGACTGGGAGAGAGGTTAGGATCTAGAATGGAAAATGTTAAATAAGAATAAAGTAGTATTGTTCCTTTTTTGGACTAACCACTTGCTTAGCCTGCCCCATTTAAGATGAGTTCTTCAGGTATCTGTGAAATGTTCTCTTCAGATTAAAAAGCATTACTATCTAAAACATAGTGGTTATGTCTAGACTGCCCCCTCTTGCGCAAAAAAAAATGCAAATGAGCAAAGCGTGGAATATCGCTGTGCCTCATTTGCATAATTAATGAGGCTCTGTTTTTGCACATGAGGCTTTAGGCTTTGTCTACACGGCTCCTTTTTGCACAAAAAAACCCTCTTGTGCAAGAGCCATTCTTCCTCTTTTTTTTCACTAAGAACGGCTCTTGTGTAAGAAGGGGGTACTTTGAGAGTACTCATGTGAATCAGGTGCATAGCCAGTAGATCTATGGACAAGTCTGAACTGCCTCCAAAATTCTAAGAAGAGCAAGACAACTTGACCAAGCTTGGAGTAGGCAGGGCTGGATTATCCAATAAGCAGACTAAGCACGTGCTTAGGGCACCAGCAAAGCAGGGGCACCAAAAAAAAGATTTTTTTTGAAAAAATGTGATATTTCAAAAAAAGCATTGAAGCTGTCATCGTGGGAAGTCAGAACTCTGCAGAACACTCTTTTTCTCAGCTGAAAAAAATATAAAACCCTCAGAGAACAACAATGTGTCAGGACAGACTCAATTCACTTTCCCTATTGTGTATGGAAGCGGATGTGCTTCGTCAAGTCAGCTTCGATGAACGTATCCAGAATTTTGCAATCAGAAAATCTAGAAAGAAGCTATTTTAATTTCAGAAGACATGTCAGTTTTGTGTCATTTCGAAAAATACAATTTTATTTTATGGTATAGTATTGTTTTTATTTTGAATTACATTTGGGAGGCACCATAATCTTTTCAGTGCTTAGGGCCTCTAAAAGTCTTAATCCGGCCCTGGGAGTAGGGGTCAGATCATTCCCAGAAAATAAAGTGTCAGGTAACAAATTTACATGTCCAGAAACATTTTAGCAGTCTTGCACAGACAAAGCTGAATAATAAGCTAATGTTCCCAGCCATTTTCAGCTGAGCATGGATCTAGATCAAAGAAAATACATTCTCCCACACAGAATCCAAACTATATAGAATATAAGTTGTAGTAATTTGAAGTTAGAAGTGCCATTGCTTACTATAAAAGCACTGTGTCACACATCCTCACAATAATAATTCACAGTGTTTTGTATGCTAGCCAGGTGACCTCAGCCAATTGACATTTTCATACTGTACACTTTTTCCTTTTCCCAAAAAAGGTTAGGTTTTTTTTTTCTTTTCTGATAGTCCCACACCAGGAAAGCAACCCTTTTCAAGAATGAGATGTTAATGTAAAGTTAAGCATGTAGAGATGGACTTACATATATGCTTTTCTGAATCAGGATCATGTACATTATTTTGATATTTTGATGCATTTCCATAAGATACTGGAAATTACATGACTGATAGTATGCCAGACATTGAACTTGAAAACATCCAGAGCATGCTCTGAGAAAGTACTCAATGTTATTCTCAGAAGTAATCTTACCAGGAACTATCATGACCTCCTTGGCAATGAACCCCAGTAATAACTGTGCAGTAAATAAATAAAAAGACAAGTTTACAGTCTCTCTCTCTTAACTGGAAACATATTGTTCATTTGAGAATACTAAAGATAATAAATGAACCCGTAACTACTCCAACCCCAAGAGGTCATTATGGCCTGAGTTTTCCTGGAAAATAATGACCAAATGAAGTATTTAAGGTTATATACAATTGATTATTAGCTTCCAAGAAATGCTCAGTGAGGCAGGCAAAACCATTATTTAATTTATTTATTTGTTCATTTATAGAAATACTTGGACACGTTCTTCTGTCAGTTTCACTAATGCAAATATTTGGGTGTTGCAGCAGTATCACTCAGAGGAGAGTCTGACCAATGCAGGGATTTGGAAATGAATATATACACACACGGAACATTTCAATCCTATGGTATTTTTGTAATATACTGCACATTCAACATATTCTTCTTACAGGTGCAATAGATTTGTGAAATGAAAGACTGACTCCTTCCAAAAAAATTGTGCTCCAATCTGGCTAAGTATTTGGTCTGTTGCCCCCACTCAGTAATATATTTACCCCTGTGCAGAGTTCCACCTTTCTACTATTACGGTGCAGGATGTTTTAACTTAAGTAATTTTGTTCCAAGTTAAAACAAATTTTCATGTGTAAAATTAAGTTTGTGCGACTATTCTCATGTATCCTGATGTAAAAAATACTAAGTGCTAGTATTTGGGGGAATTAATGCTCATGCAAAAAGATCTTCAGTTACCATGATAATGAACATACTATACTGCCTAAAAATATACGTTAGATTACATAGAATTTCACTAAGTTGCTTAATCTTCCAGCCCAGTCACAAGAGTTCTCCCCTTCTAGGGTACTATCACAGTCTTCCTTGCCATCTCAGGCTGTCCTTACGCCCACTGCCCTGGCTGAGCCCAGGACCAGGCAGTCTTCAAATTCACTGCCCAAATTGTTCTACTCATTCAGTGGCTGTTTGGGGAACTCAGGCCCACCCTCAGCTCTAGGTTCCAGTCAAGGGCCCTGTCTCTAGCAGCTAAGGTTTGTCTGTACACAAACCTTCCTGACACTCCCATTAACTACTTCCTACCTTGCCTACCCATGGCTCGCATTCTCCACTTTTCTAGCTAAATCCTTCCGCATGCCAAAAAAGAGTGTCTGTAACCCTCTTTCTATTACCAGCTCCTTAGCTTTACCTCAAAAGCTCTGGCCTACTGGTCAGGGTCGGGTGGTCAAGCTCCCTCCCACCCATGTTTCAGGCCATCCACTGGAGCAAGGATCCATTGCTCTTTCTGCTACACATCCCTCCACACCAGAGAACTGGCAAGGTTTAGAGGCCCAGGTGGCTGAGTGATTGCAGAGGTGGAAAAGGCTACTCCGGTGTAGGGATGTTAACAAACATTTATTGTTACTGCTGAAATTTTTTAAGCTACCTCCATGTGAGCACTGTCTTTAATCTGTCCCCTGCACTGCTTCTGAAGGTACGTCTACACTGTGGGGGTTTTCCAGGATACCTATGGTATCCCAGACAAACTCTGCTATCTCCAGAGATTGCATTTGCTCTTCTGCTTTTTTTTGTGGAAGAGCAAACGCGCTCTTTCAGGGAGTCCTGTATACTTTGTTCTACAAGGAAATTGAAAAAAGCGATAGTGTAGACCTAGCCTCATATAGGGTTGCCAGATGGTTTAACCAAAAATACCGAACACCTCCCCACCCTCCCCCCCCAAAAAAAACACCGGGGAAAAAATTCTGTTGAGGGAAAAAAAGGGGGGGGGGGAGACAAAAGTTGTTGAGCAAAAAAACCAAGGACACCAAGAGTTAGGCTAAATAAATAAATTAAATTAAACAGCATTAAAACAGCTTTAAGTGCATGCAGAGCCAGAATAGGGATAATAACAGTGGAGCAGTTGAGCACTAAGACCCAAAGAAGGCATTGCTTCCCCCTGCTTCAGTTCTTTAGGCTTTTTGCCGGTGGCCATTTTGTTTTCTTGATGGAGCCAGAATGCAGCTTCCCTGCAGAACCAGGTAGGCAGGGGGTCCCGGGCCAGGGGCTGGGCCCAGTTGCCGAGTGTATTGTAGAGTTGCCTGATGTCCAGTATTTTTGCCTCCTGGCTGGGAAAAAAAATCAGAAAATACCGGACATTTCAGTTGTCCACTATTTTCTCAATTTTTTACAGGACAGGAGGCGAAAATACCAGACTGTCCAGGTCAATACCGGACACCTGGCAACCCTAGCCTCATACAGAAGCAGCAGTGTGGGGGGCAGGCAGCTCCACAGGAGCTGGTATGCACAGGGAGCCAGCTTGAAATCCGGCTTCCTGTGTGTACTGGCTCTCACCTGCACCTCTCACTCCCACCCCACCCCAGTGTGGCTGCCTCTCTATCAGAGGCAGCAGGGGGAGAAGGAGCAGGCAGCTCTGTGGTGTCCATGTAACCCTTACAAACATTAATGGTGCTCTGTGTATGGAGTTCTTACTGGGCAGGAGCTGAATGTTTTAAAAGTCCTAGTGTATAATGCATTTATAGTTTGTGGTTTCAGACTTTCTTGAAAAAGAAAAATATCTAATGTCTTTCCAGAGTTCTCCAACTAAGTCCTCATTCACAATAGCTTTTTTCCATTTTTAATGTAGCAATATTTCAGTACACATGAGAAATGACATACTGCAGTAGCTTAGAAATCTATGTAATCCTTTATCACTGTCCCTAGGGTCTCTTTCTCCCTGACATACAAATGAGAACACTATTCATTGGAAGTGCTCAAGTTGCATTATCCCAGTGGAGAAGTTCAATTAACGTTACCCTTTCTGAATCAGAGCCCAGACCTCGTGTCTGGGCAAATTTCCCTCAGCACAAACTCTGAAAAGGAAAAAGAGGAGAAAATATCCCTGGGATTCCCAAGAGCTGCCCATTGCAAATCAGAATGACCTCAAGACTCCTATCGTGTGCAAGCAGTTAATTGCCCCAACAGGCCATTGCATTACTCAAGGATCACATGAGCACTAGTACATTCCTCTGATGTCAGCACCTCCTGGGCACACATGTCCTTTCCGCCAAAGAGATGGAGAGAGAGTGGTTAACAGCTCTACTCCACTCAACATCAGATAAATCCCCATTTGCAGAGTTAAGGCAAATGCATGGCCCTTTTCTAGAGTATTGGGTGGATAGGACCTAGCCCATCTTGCATTTGAGAGACACCTAGTTCAACTAAGAAGTCAGCGGATGCTATTTATTACATGTTTGGAATTGTAAGGGGCTCTCAAGGGTATGGAACAAAATTAGGGTATGTCTACACTAGCCCCCTAGTTCGATCTAGGGAGGCTAATGAGGGTGACCGAAATTGCAAATGAAGTGCGGGATTTAAATATCCCGCGCTTCATTAGCATGTTCCCAGACGGTCACCATTTTTAGAAATTGACTAGCCCGAAGTAACTGCCCGCGACTACACACGACAGTGAAACGTATCAGAGGGGTAGCCGTGTTAGTCTGAATCTGCAAAAGCGACGAGGAGTCCTGTGGCACCTTATAGACTAACTGAAGTGTAGGAACTGAAGTGTAGGACAGTGAAACGGGATACTTAATTAAAGCCCTAAATTGAATTAGCTGGTAAACCTCATTGCAGGAGGAATAACAGCTAATTCGATTTAGGGCTTTAATTCGGAATCCCATTTCACTGCTGCGTGTAGACATGGGCAGTTACTTCGGGCTAGTCAATTTCTAAAATGGCGACTGGCCGGGAACATGCTAATGAAGCATGGGATATTTAAATCCTGCGCTTCATTTGCAATTTTGGTCACCCTCATTAGCCTCCCTAGATCGAACTAGGGAGCTAGTGCAGATATACCCTTAGGTTTTCTTACATTGATCCCTTTCCAATTAATACATCTGCGTCCTTATTTTCTCAAAATAATTTACCATGGACTAACAAGACCTCACTGACTTCCTAGACTGGTGTTTGTCAACCAGTAGATCAAGACCTCCCAGAGCAGGTCCCAAAAGACAAAGAGGAGGGGGCTGCAAGATATTGAACAATTTAATACAATTCAAAGCAAAGAAAATCTTGCTTCTCCACTGCCCACACTTTTATTCTTAAAGTCCAGGTGTTTGCTGTCCACTCAAAACACTCACATGCATGTCTTGTTATTATCGTTGATACACTCTTGACTTCTACTTTTATAGTTAATGTAAGAGGATCCTGAACATCTTTTACTTCAAATAAGGGGTCACCAAAAAGCAGCGAACAGACACTGCCCTAGACCATGAAGTCAACAATTCATAACAGCCAGTTCCATTCCATAGTTAATTATTCTTTTTATTGCTAGCTGCCATGTGAAGAAGATAAAATGTTTTCCTTCCATATATAGCCATGTAGCTAAAATGTAATATTCTGTGTTTGTACAAGAATATAATAATAAGCCTTATGCAATATAATGTGCCTCAATATACCCTGACAGCCACCCTTTCCAACTACCAGAAAGTAACAATCTTAGGGCCATTGGTAAAGATACCTCAGACAGGCTGCCTCTGTCTGTTATTGTCAAGGCAGGAACAAATCAGGACAGTCCTAGTGACTGATTATGATCACCATATGTTATAGGGTTTGTTGATGTAAGTGCTAGATGTTACAGAACTCTATGATTTGCAATTACAAATAAGTCTGTACTTTGTAGTGATAGTGTTTTGGTATGAGTGAAGAATGTGTGTGTTAATTAGACAAGTTTGAAGGTCATTTTTAGGTTCAGATGTACTAAAAGGGGGCAGCTGGGATCTTGGAGGCAATGGAAGGTTATGTAAACACTCCCATCATGATGAGAGCAAATACATGGCTCTGGAGTTAGAAACAAGTATGCCCAATCTGTGAAGATAACAAATCTCATTGACACCAGGATGGGGCAACACCCAGAAAAGTTGTCAGCACACTGATGTTAAACAATGAAAACACTCTCCAGGTAAACTGTTGACAGTAACTTAGTATATTAAGATCAAGAACATTTATAATCATAAGGACACTGAAATCAAAATGGAGTCTTGGATTCCACACAGAAATCAAAATGGAACCCAAAGGACTAAGAGACCTTTTTGCTGCCAAAACCATCGTCTGCACCCAGCACATGGCTGTGCACACAGCACAATTGCTCTGCACACAGCACTAAAGTCTGCACCAGGAACGCTATTTTGCATTCAACACCACATCTTGTGCACTAGAGACACTCCTGCTGTTTTCCCGCCTTGGGATCTTTATAAGCTCAGACCCCTGAAAAGATCGGGTTCCTTCGTTCCTTTGGTTTGTTGGTTCCTGTTTGTCGGCAGCCTGTTGTTCCCAAGGACCGTGGTGAAGACCGGGACCTACTCCGGGACAGACCACCATCCCATCTGCTAGCAGGGTGCTTCAGTTCACCACTGTGGCGATAGCCCAGTGTTGTGGGCTCCAGCTACCTGCACCACCGAACCAAGCATACCACCTAGTTCCATTCCGATTACTGTGGTGAAAGCCCTTAACCCCGGAGCCAAGGACTAAACATTTCCATCGGGTGTGTGTGCTACTCACGTGCTGTTACACCATCGACAGAGAAACACCTTTGGACTCCTCAGTGTTCCTTCCTTGAGGCTGTCAAGCAGCCAACGGGTAGCAGGTCCTGAGTCTCGGCTGTCACCTCCACCTAGATAGACTGAGTATAGTTTATGTTCTCTTGTTAACTGTGCTATCCCCTATTATTTCAGAGGGTGAGGGGTTGGTTTTCTTTGTACAGTGTTGTGTTCTGGGTTTATACTGTCATCTGTTGTAGTCAATATATCTTTTAAATTTGACATTCGTGTCTGTGTTTATTTCAGACTGGAGAAATCCGCCGGTGATAGATACGGTGGTTTCCAGGTCAGACCACCTTCTGGGACAAAGGCATTTACCATCTAGTTGACCCACACCAAATTTAGTTTACTAGTGCACCTTTGCTAGTAACAAAACCATGCATTACAAAGTGACTGATTACAACAAGATGCAGCACAATCCATAGATAGGGTTGCCAGTTGTCCAGTTTTGAACTGGACAGTCTGGTATTTCTGTCCGGGAAAAAAATTGAGAAAATATCGGACATATAAATGTCCGGTATTTTCTAATTAAGCTTTTATTATTATCATGCGTATCAGTACGTAGTTGCGTACTGCCTGGCTGGTAGACATGCTCACACTGCTTCAGCGTGTCTACCAGCCAGGCAGTACGCAACTACGTAGTAGAGATGAGGGGGACTGAGGTGGGATGGAATCCCAGGGACTAGACTTGCCCATGTGCCCCTCCGGGACTGTGCGTGGGACGGGCAGCACCCCAAGATCTGCATGCACCTGGGCTAGCCCCGCTCCTTGCTGGCTGGTTACCCCCCTTCCGCTCCCCCCACGGCCAGCCCCGCTCCCGCCAGCTGGTTTTCCCCTGGCCAGCCCCACTCCCCCCTGGCCAGCCCTGCTTCCCAATGGCCCCCCTTATTCCCCACCGTGATCTCCCTCGGCCAGCCCTGCTCCCCCTGACCATCTCTCGACCAGCCCTGTTCCCCTCCCGGGCGGTTCCCCCACCCCCAATCTGAATTCAAGTGTGTCTGGTTTTTTTTTTTAACCCATCTGGTAACCCTATCCATAGACTTGCATAAGAAGGGATTCCTATAAAAGATGGGGTGTTTTGCATGGTACTTTGGGTTTGTACTTCCAAGCAACAGCCTTGGAGCATAGGAATTGTGACAGACAGAACTCAACTCCCCAACTAGGGCCCAATCTGATTTCTAATTGGCCATTATAGTGTTCAGAGCCAAAGACTGGTAACTATAACAATATTAGCAGGACTGTGTGTGTGTGTGTGTGTGTGTGCGCTATTTCTGTATTATGTTCTTAATAAATGCAGCATATTGCCTTTTCCCCTGAAAAAGATACCATGTGCTTCTTATTAACATAACCCATAAAACAACCAATACACAAGATAGTTTTTAAAAAACAAGACTGAACTGATAATTTTCAAGAAATTCTTCCTTAAGACTTGTAAGGCTGGGAATGGGGTATGGCCTTTAAACTTTGAACACATCCATTAAGAGAGCTGGTTGTACCATGCAACTTCCTCAGAAAATTCATATCTATGCCCCGCTGCCACCAGGTGGGCTAATGCTGGATATTTACATGCAAATTTCCACTCTGAAATTTTACTGGCTCCCTATGGGAATGCAATGTGTGGAACAACTTGTTCCACAGCTCAGTTTCCCTCTAGTATATGATCAGATTTATTGCTACTAAAGCAGATTTTACTTTAGTTCCTTTTTTCCAGACTTGATCTTGACACAAGCTCCTCTTACCCCCAGAGTTGTGGTTATTGTGCAATTCTAACTCACACACTGCTGACTTATAACTATTTTAAAGCATAACTAAGACCTTTCCCCGTACTACTCCTAATTCGTGGTGTGTGACAATCACTGTCACAGAGAGGATATGCAAGAATTAGTGAGTCAAATTTACAGTTGCATCT
This sequence comes from Pelodiscus sinensis, assembly GCF_049634645.1. Lineage (NCBI taxonomy): Eukaryota > Metazoa > Chordata > Testudines > Trionychidae > Pelodiscus > Pelodiscus sinensis. The sequence continues at coordinate 96,456,732 of NC_134716.1, forward strand.
TCTCTGAACCCTCTGGAAGAAACAACTATGGAGAATTCCAGCACCACTTCCTCTATTGTCTTCAGATAATTCCATGTTCCTCAGTCTCCCTCCCCACCTGAGTGCCTCTTCCCCTATTCCCAACCAGAGTAGTCCCAGCCAGCCATAGCCACCCCCTCACTTCCCCAGACCCAATCTCCTCCAGGAAAAAGCATCTCTTCAAAGATACTTTTGATATGCCCTATGCAGGTTCTGAGTAGTAAATATCACTGGGCTGGGGCTGGGGAAAGGCAGGAAGGTGCAGCTGCAGCTGATATAGGGCTCCTCTAGGCAGGTGAGGGATGGGGATGTGACCAGAATAGGGGTCCTCTGATTGGTTTGGGGGATTGTCAGAGTTTCTCTAGGTGAGGAGGCTTGTAGCTCTAGTGAAGGGAGGAGGCCAGGAGGCCCATTTATGGTTTAATCCTGGAGCCTGGTACTGCTGAGGACGGGCCAGTATATAACCATGTATTAGTGTTACATTTACAGTCTCTCAAGTCAATTAGGTATTTCAAATTCTTTTTCATTTTCTTTTCTTTTTTAAGGTCAATCTGTAGCTTAAACATGCTAGATCTTTGCTCAGTTAAGAGCCTTACACCAGGCAGAGCTACAACTTAAAACCCTTTCCTTCTAAGCTCAGCCACTAACAAAAACAAGGCTAGATTCAAGATGAGAAACTTACACTGAAAACTCTTTTGAAATGTGTTCTGCGCAGCAGCCTCGTGCCAATTCTCTTCCCCAAGCCTGAATCTTCTCCTACACCTATCCCCTCCTCCTGGAGCCTGCACCTCAATCCCCTGCCCCAGATCACAACCCTCTCCTTCACACAAACTCCCGCTCAGACCCCACATCCTCTCCTACACCCCAGTCCAGTACCCCAAGCTTCCTTCTGTACCCAATGTTCATCCTGGACCCCTCACTCAATCCACAGAAAAGTATGGTCCTTGACCATTTATCAAAATTTTGAAGTGGTTCTCCATCAACAATTATTGCTCACCCCTGCTCTAACCAATATCCTCCATCTGAAAAAGGGATTTTGATAGCTTTGCATAACCATCCAAAAGCATTTTGAAATTGAAATTATGTTTAATTCTTTTATCCTGGTGTATCTTAATCAATACATTTCCCAACTTTGCCATGAATGCATTTGGCATGGGACTAAGCAGGCCAAAGTCTCTAGTTAAAACTCTGAACAACACTGAAGTCTGTTTCTTGCACAATGACAATATCATAATAAACTCTTTGAGTCTTTGTGCACACTTATTCCATCAAACAACACCACAGTTCTTACTGTCAGGACCTCTTGTCACTACGTAGCAATGGTCACCAATATTTATGTTTATGAGGCTATGGAATATATAAGAGCAACAGGACACATAGTAAGTTATACTTGAATTTACTGAAGATAAATTGTTTAGGGAGCAACTCATGTGGCTGGTTTAAACAATAAAAGAAATTATGCAAGATACACTTCTGAGTGTTAGTCACTGTTGCTGGAAATACAGCTTGCAGCAAGAATTGGCATAGCACCAAATTGTAAACATGCCTTCCCATGTTTTGCACTAATCTTTAGGCTTGGTCTATATTTAATTAGATCATTCTAGCTATAGCACTCAAATTTGTGAAAAATAATTGTGCCCTGAACATTGTAGTTAGGCCAACCTAACCGCTGGTGATGACATGGCTACATTGACAGAAGGATTATTTCACTGATTTAGCTACTGTCTCTCAAAGAGGTGGATTAGCAACATGGCTGGAAAATCACTTTCCAATCAATGTAGGAAGCCTCTATGCTGTGGTGCTACAGCAGCATAACTGCCACACGGTAGCAGCTGTAATGTAGACATACCCATAAGGTAGTATTAGTACTTGTTCTATTATCAATTTCAATGTTATCCATAAGTATTCCAGCAGTATTACCTGGCCTTGCCTGGGTCCTTCAGGGTGGGGAGCTTCTGATGTGAGGGTTGCAGGAGTCGGGATAGGGCCTTGAAGATTTGGGGGGGGGGGGGGAGGACTGGAGGCTGGAGATGTGAGGTGTGCAAGAGTCAGCGTGGGAAGGTGAGGAGGGGCTCAGGGCAGGGTCTGAGGATGTTGGGGGGGGAGTGAGTGAGGGTCTGGGGGTGAGGAGGGACTCAGGGTGAGGGGTCCCATGTGGTAGGGCCTTTTCTCCCCCCTCAGAGGGTGAGGCCTTTCTTTCCTCCCTCCATCCCCTGGCCTGGAAGGAGTCTTCTCTTCCTCCCATCAGCCTCTCTGGCTGCCAGGAGTCTTCTCTTTGCCTCCCCAACCCCACCTGGCCAGGGGCCTCTTCTCTCACCTCCCTCCCCTTTCTCTCCCCCCAGCCCTCCTGATTAGCATCTGCTTTTCCATCCATTAGGGAACCTGTCTATGTCTCCCAGGCACTATTCAAGATGTAGCGTTGCCAGATGGTTTAACCAAAAATACCAAACCCTCCCCACCAAACAAAAAAAACACTTGAGAAAAAAAAGGGGGAGACCAAAGTTGTTGAGGGAAAAAAATAAAAGGACTCTGACAGAAAAAAATACAAAAAAACCCCAGCATGGCCCCTTTAAGACCTTTGGGGCTTTTTTTTTTTTTTGCCGGTGGCCATCTTGTTTTCTTACTCTGTGCCAGAAGAGAGCTCCCCTGCAGAAGCAGGTAAGTGGGGGGGAAGGGTTCAGGTGGGCTGGGGATGTCCGGGAGGGGCCTGGGTACTGGGGAGGGAAAGCAGGGGCTGGGCCCGGTTGCTGAGTGTGTGTAGGGTTGCCAGGTGTCTGGTATTTTCGCCTCCTGGCAGGGAAAAAAAATCAGAAAATACCAGACATTTTAGGTGTCTGGTATTTTCTGATTTTTTTTTTTTACCGGACAGGAGGCGAAAATATCAGACTGTCTGGGTCAATACCGGACACCTGGCAACCCTGTCAACATGGGGCAGGGAGCACAGCTATGCCCACCTGCTTCTGTTTCCTGCCAGTCAAAAAGAACGTTCACTGGGAATGTTTTGTCATATTTGCCCATTTCTTCCTAAAACAATGAGTGAGGAATGGAACTCGTGGAGTGCCATGGCTTCTCCTGGACTTTGTTCTGGCCTGTGTCTTTTGTTTGTTTATTTGTTTAAGCCACATTCAGAAAGGGCATAAATAGTGGTTATGCTTCAGTGAACCAGCGTAAGTGTCAAGGATCTGGTTACTCATTCTTATAGATGCCTATTACTTGCTTTCTCTGACACACTGCTCCCTTGGGGAGGTCTCATCTGAGTCTTATTTACACTAAAGCACCTTACAGTGCTCTGGCAGTGTTTAAGATATATATGGATGTACAGTGACCATACACCACCACTCATTTTACCTCTGGCTATGGTCTTTTATCTCTGGTACCCACACAGTCTTTGCCTTCACCCAGTTATGAATTATAGTACACGTTGATAAGGTGAAAAAGGGTGACACACATATGGTGACATCCTACCGATCCTGAATGTAAAGCTTTACTAATTATTTGCAAAGTCTAGTGGCATGGTAAGTGAGAATCTGGAAGCCTTCCTGAATTAAATTCTCCTGCATTAAGGTATTTGATGTTTGTAGTGCTCATGTGCTCTGTTACAGAGCTCCCTTGCTCCAACCCAGAGGAGGCTGAAATATAAACCTTCTATACCTGAGCCTCTCAGGCTTATTGCAAAGATTATTTTTAAAATTATGATAATAATGTATTGAGCAATGAATGAAGACAGTACTGCAGAAATGAGCGTATACTGGGTAATGCCCCACTTTACACAACATGGTTTGTTGCAATGCTTGACGTTGCTGTGGCTTAGCATGTCTACACAGCTTCACATTTTGACAAAACCATTTTAATCCACCCATCGCAGCATCTCTTTTACTTTCAATTGCACCATTCTTCAAGGAAACTCCTATAATTCACAATACTATTTCTAAAGCTGGGCCTTCTGGGTATTCTGCAAAAGGAAAACACAGTATTGTGTGGGACAGAATAAGGAATACTGGGTGAATTGTTGCAATTGCAACTCCTGTGGTTTTCTGTCGACATCGGTATAAAACCATTATAGACTGCACTGGTTGATAGAATCATAGAATACTAGAACTGGAAAGGATCTCGAGAGGTTATCAAGTCCAGTCCCCTGTCCTCACGGCAACACCAAGTACAATCTAGACAGCCATACCAGAGCTGAAGACTTTGTTCCAGATGTTGCAAGCAACTTACCTTCAATGTTTGTGCGACTCCTGAAAGAGCTGCTTTGTGTGCACCCAAGGCACTGTCAATATGATATACAACCTGCTTCACATGTAGGCAGGGCTGAAATCCTTTTTTTTCTTCTTTTCTAATGTCACATACCTCAAGATGCAGACTAGCATTATTTATTATTCATGTTATTTATAACACTGAGCTTTGGGATATTTTTTAATAGTCTTTCTAGTTTCTGGTCACTCCAATCTTTTTTCTTCATTCTGCTGGTGAATAAAAGTAAAATGTTTGCCTTTTGCCAAAGACTAGGCCCCCACTTACTTCATCCTGCAAAACAAAAGACTTATTCACAGATTTTTATGGCTGGAAAACACCTTGTCCTGGCTGGAATGATTTAGTTGGTGTTGGTCCTGCTTTAAGCAGGAGGTTGGACTAGATAAGGTCTCTTTCAACCCTAATCTTTTACAATCCTGTGTTTTAAGCCATCCATCCCTACCTCCATGTTTAAACCCCTCTCTCTGTCTCGGTCCTTTAATAATGACCTCCAAACTTACTGTCCTGTGTAAACAATTCTACTCCCTGCCTGGCTTTGTAGCTAAGAATTTTCTAGGGAGTGACTCCATATCCCTTAATCAGGAAATCTCCTGGTTTCAAATGGGTGCAAGTTCAAGAGCATGATTCAAGAGCATGCCCACTGAAGCAACTGATGTTTGTCTGTCTTTATATAATTTAGTACAGGTATTCTATTGATGGTATTAAATAATCACTGAAAGTGACATTAGGTTCCATTTTTAGACATTTAGAATATTTTATTATTATTTATACACACATTTACATGCATATTTAACTTCAAGTATGTGACTTAATCACATACTTAATCTCCTAATTAAGTGCTTTGAAGATTTGGAGCAGTAGTACTCACAATCTGTTAGGCATTTTACATCTAAGAAAACAAGTCCCTGCCCCCAATGAATTTACAGTAGGAGACTCTGACTCTTCAATCTATCTATACAAGCAGACTTCTGCATTGGTGCAGAGTTCCACTGACTTCCCTGAAAGGGTCTGCCTATGTCAATCAAATTGTAAAATCAAGGGTTAAGTGGGGAGAAGGGGGAATGAGGGGAATGGAATGGGATGTAAAGCAACTGAGCAGAAGTTTAGCCTGGCATTAGTAGGGTCCATGACTTTTGTAGGGTGTTTTGTTTTAATCTCTTCTTTTCCCTCACCACCACACCTTTCCGTCTGCCTCTCAAGGCATCCTGACCTTTTGCTGTTAAAGGGAGAAAAAAGGTAAAACCTTTCCTGTTTCTATATGGTAGATATGCTTGTGGCAACAATGTTGTGAGCTGTTTGCACTGAAGAGCAGAATTACAAGAATCAAAGAGGAAATACTATAAGTAGAACCCACAAGCGCTAACATTTTTTGTTGTTGTTAAAAATTGAGAGAAAAGCACCTTGTTCATCAAATAATATTGATTTTTTTCTTGTTAGAACAAACTCCAATTAGGATCGGAACCAAATCTCCTGTGTCAATGTAATATCTATATAAAAGATGCCAAGACACATTTTATGCCCTTTCTTTCTTTCTTTCTTTCTTTCTTTCTTTCTTTCTTTCTTTCTTTCTTTCTTTCTTTCTTTCTTTCTTTCTTTCTTTCTTTCAGAAATAAAGTTTGCCTGTCAAACTGTTTGAGCTTTTAAGTTCAACTAGAAAATGTGGCAGTTGTTATCAAGTGAAAGAAGGTACTTTCATACACAGAGTGAAATTCACCTCTCCCTTCTCCAAGTCAGAAAAAAAAACCAAAACGGGATACATACCAGAAACTGAAGGTGTATGAAAGTATGGCAGGCAGCCTGAGAAACAGAACACAGTCCTTTCACTCTGGCTGCTCCAGAGTGTGGGCTGGAACAGTAGCTGCTTTTCCACCTGTGAAGGTTGGAAGCTGCTAACATCACAACTCCCATGGGCTGTTTCTGCACTAACCTTGGTTCTCCCTCTTGGCCCCCCATATTATACCTTTTTGTGTTGTCATAGCCTGGCAGTCAAGGCCTCCCTTATCCACATGCAGAGAGGGTGTGGAGGCCTACTTACCAACCACTCCACCCACAACCCCTTCTTCTTTGATTTGTCATGGGACTTAAGTCATCCATAAGCCTTGTGCCAGCCTGCTAAGTGACAGTGAACTTACCCAGAATTATTAAAATATTTATTTGAATTAAATGACTGATGAGAAACAGGCTTACTGACCACAATTATTTAACTGCAAAATTTAGACTAGTGTTTCTACTATGTTACTTACTTACACTCCTCAGATTTGGCACAGAATTGCTTTACTATGAATGTATCAACTTGCTTGCTAAAAAAACCCAGATGTATGGTCTAATCTAGAGCTACTCAACTTTGGAAGCCGTAGGAGCCACAATAGTACTCATAGCATATGCCGAGGGCCACAACTTAAGTATGGTTGCATATACATGCAAATAAATATGCAAATATATTCAGATAGCTTCTTTCCCACTGACAGGCATGAAAGAAGCACTTCCCACAATGCCCCAGCACTCCCAGCACCTCCTCTCTGGGGGCTAGAAATGTTAACACTTTGTACCCGTCTGTTCCAGACAGCCTGTCCACTTGCATCTTTCACTGCTCACCCCGCCTGGATGACACCTCACCATTGTGGAGTATGTTCCCAGTGAAGGCCATGTTCAAAGGATCCCACTCACGGGCCGCATGTTGAGCCCTACATAAACCCAAATTTCACCATGGGCCACAAACCAACAGGCCGCAGGCTGCATGCAGCCCGTGGGCCATGTATTGAGTAGCCTTAGTCTAAGCTCGCTAAGGAAAAGGTTAAATCAGTTCTCAAAATGCATATTGGAATGCTCCAATTTTTCCTTTTTGGAAGCATTGCAGTATGAAAATGATTCTCAGCACCTCCTTCCCCTTCCAATCAAAATGCAGAAAAACAGTGTTAGATTATCTCCTTGCCAAATTCAAATTTAAAAGTTACAACCAGCCAAAGTTCTCTGAAGTTTCATCTGGATAACATCTGCTTAAAATTCCTGGTCCAAACAGTTGTGTATAATTGCTGTGCACAGTTAAAGATCTGGTGCTTTCCAAGCTTTCAGTGGTGGTGGTAATTCATACCATATCAGAGTGTTGTGGGATTTTCTTTTCTACTATAGGACTTGGAGATGCTATAGAAAAGCAAAGCATATTGTTGGATGATAAAGTTAAATCACAGAAAATCGCCTCCATCATAATGTGCAATTTGCCACTCTTAAGTCATGTCTATATTAGGAAAAAATGTAACTAGTACAATGTTGACCTTTGTGTACACAGGAACAGCTGTGTCTCCACAAACAAACAAAAAAATATGATTGCTGGTCATGGCTAACATGCTTTTTGCTAACATAGAAATGTCCCTGAGAAGTTATACAATAGGAATGGGGGTTCTTATAGGCACCAGGCTCCTCCAGGAAACATTGTGACTGGCTGTACACCATTTCCAATATGCATCTGTGTCTTAAAAGCACATTCTGGCCCACATGTGAGTCATAAGAGATGGGTAAGACAGTAGTTTCTGAATAATGGTATCATGTCAAAGATTGCCATTGGCTCATCAATATATGGAATCATCAAAGAACATTGTTATAAAACATTATTCCAGTGGTATCTTACTCCCCGAAACAGAAAACAGCACTTTTTAGAAATGTGCTGAATGGGAGGGAAATGGAACATTTCTCCACATTTGCTGGAAATTACAGTCTTATTTATTTTGGGGGTAAGTACAGGGCAGATATACTGGAAAATATATTTTAAAAAACCAACAAAATAAGAGACACCCACAGAGGGGCCCTAATTGTCCCACTAGCATAGCAATGAAAGGAAATCATAGTTTGGGAAAATACATCTACTGATAGCTGCCAGATGACTAGTTAAAATTAGTAACACAAGCCCCTTGCTTGGTGCTCTGTCTTAGCAAAATAACAAATGTCCTTAAAATGGAAAATGTAATAGACTCTATGAGGCCTAGAGCCAATAATTTGGTTCTATACCTTGAATTTATAAAGAAAAATATACAATGTAGACTTACAAAATTAGCAGCTCCTTTATTTCACTTAAATGTATCTTGCCTCATTTTAAAATATCTGTTCTTCCCTGCTTCTTTCACCCCTCGAGACATTGATTATCTAATGAGGGCAGGATAGGATTTATTCTGTTACTAATTATAAGTATAGTTTTTGCTACACAACCTAAAATAACAAGACTATCAGATCTCATGCTCCCTGGTATAATCTGAACACTGTTGGGGTCAGGAGTATTTTCCAGACTGACATTAGACAACAAAACATTAATACCTAGCACTTATATAGTACTTCCATCTGTAGATCTAAAGTTCTTTACAAAGGCAGATATGCATTATTATCCACTTGTTTTATCTATATTACAGTAGTGCCAGTGCAGGTGCCTGTACATGACACTGTACAAATATTATAAAAGATTGCCCTGGAGAATACCTTAGCCCAGGAGAATACCTGTAGTTCCTTCTCTCCCTGTCTCTTGGGTGGGATTGTCTATATGTTCATGTGTGTCAGGCTATGTTGTCTGCACTTTGCAATTCATTAATAATTAGTTATACTGAAGAGTAGGGATTACACCTTTGTTTATCTAAGAGTACGTCTACACTACGCACTTACTTCACAATAAGCTATTTCAGAAAAATAACTCCTGGAATAGCTATTTCGAAGTAGCACATCCACCCTGCAGTTGCCTGTCAAAATAGCGCAGATATCTAGTGAAATAGCACATCCACACAGATTGGAGACTCAGTCCCATTTAAACCCTCCCACCCCACAGAAGCACTTCAGGCGGGGCATCAGGACAGCAGTCACTTCCTGTTGCTGCTGCCTGAGGCTAGATGAGAGTCGTGCTTAAAGAGGCTCCCCTCTACAGTCGTATCTCCAGCTCTTCACCTTTGCCTACCTCCTCGAGGAACAGCAAACTCATCTCACTGCATGCTCTGGTTGCCCTTGTGGACAACACAGCACTCGGGCCATGGAACTGGACCTGCTCCAAAGCACTTGCCAGCTCTTAGACTCCATACTGCACCTCCTGGTGCAGTTACTGCAGGCTGCCCATGTGGCACTGCAGGAACAGGACCCGCAGCTCACTGCAGGGCACCTCACCTCACTCCACACGCTGTTCTCCTCACCTGTCTGAACTTTGGTGAGCGGAACATCCCCCAAGTGGTGGCGGCCTGCTGGGTCCTGCACAATATATGTGAGAACAAGGAGATGTTCCTGCCAGTGTGGGGGGCAGAGGCTGAGCAGCTCGCAAGAGCCTTTCCACAGCTGTGCATATCTGGGAGGCCCTGAGGAAGAGTTTCAGCCAGGGCCTGCTGTGACCCTCTCCTCTGGGCCTCCACACAAGGGGCCTCTGCAGTGGCCTTCCATGCCTTTCCTCCCCCATCCTTCCCTTCCCTTCCCTTCCCTTCCCTTCCCTTCCCTTCGCTCCTCTCCTTTCTCTCTCCTCCTCTGCGGGTACAATAAACCAGACTTTGTTTTGAACCAAGAAACTTTTTTTCATTTGGGGTAAATATAATTGGGGAAGGACTGGGGAAAGAACCTGGGAGGGGGAAGGAGGAAAGTGGAAGCAGGAGAAGGGGCTCAGGGCTGGGGCTGGGACTAGTGTCTGCCTCAGGTGGTCCCACCACCTCATGTGAGGGGCCCTTGGCAACCACAGGGAGGGCGGGGGTTGGAACCGGAGTGGGAGCAGGAGTAGCAGCAGGACTAACGGCGGAGTGGGGGAGGGGAGGCCAGAAGTAAATACCGTGCACATGCTCCAGGCCTGCTGTGACAGCTCCTGCCCGGTGGTGCAGCACAGCTCCATGTCAGCATCCATTCTCTGGTCCTGCTGCTCCAGAAACCACCTCAGGGCATATAGGCAAGCAATGTGCTCCTGCTCAAGGTCTTTCTAGGGTTGCTGGTATCTACGGGCTCACAGGGTCAGGAGGCTGGTGCAGGAGGTGTGGCTCATTCCCCAGTCAGAGCTGGTCCAGCTGTGAAGAAAAGCAAGAAGGGCAGTCATCCCAGGAGATAGGGTACCTGAAGCCTAGCCCTCATCTCTGAGCTGACACCGAAAGGTCTCAGTTCAGACGAAGGCAATGTGCTTAGAGCAAGGCCATCTGTGGCCTAGACATCAGGCACTTTCCTGAAGAGGCACAGATGTCCTAGGGGAACCTTGCTATCCCCGCGTCCTGGGGATAAGCAGGCATGGGAAGATGCTGGCCAGGTCAGGAGCCTGCAGGCAAAAGGGGGCAACAGGGAGGCTCAGCTTCCCTCTGTGCCATTCATTCACCAAGTCTGGCAGTGGCGGTATCCCACAGGGAGAGCACATCTATGCCTACCCTCTGGAGGAGGGGGGAGGGCAGGTATTTGGGGAACTGTGTGTGAGCGGCAGGCATCGCTTGCTGGGGACGGTGCTACTGGGGGCCCTTTCTCTTCCTCCCAGCTGGCAGGCTCCCCTGGCAGGAGGTTGGTGTGCTCTGCCTTACCGTGCTTGCCCAGGAGCAGGTGCTGCCTCAGGAGTGTGGGCGTAAGCCTGTGTTGTGTGCAGCACTTCTGTGTGTGTCCTTAACCCCACCCTCGTTAATGGTGGGAAAGTGTCCCACCACAGGGTCAGGAGTAAAGCAGACCTCTCCAGAAACCCTGTGAGCAGGAGTCAGGGCCGTCCTTAGGCATAGGCAGAATAGGCAGTTGCCTAGGGCACCAGTATTTCTGGAGCACCACTCTGCTGGGATGGACGGAAGCAGTGGAGCATATGTAAGCAGGGGCTAAACTACTGCTTGCTATCAGCTAGCTAAAAGGAGAGCTGCCCTGGGGGGTGGGTGTGCTCACTCCAATTGTTTAGCTCTGCAAAATAATTCACTGTTAACTGTTGATATGTAAATACAGCTCATGCCAGGATGGGGAGGGAATCCGAGGTGTGGCTACCTAAATCCAATTCAGCCAGGGCTGATGGAGGATCAGTGTTGGAATGGAATGTGGTGTATTGTAACTAATTTGGGGCTGTTGTGGGGGGTCACAAATCATGCCACCCCTAAATGTGGGAACTGTAAAATATGACACCAGTGCTTGCAGGAGAGACACCATCATTGTAAGAGGTCTCAGAGGAACAAGCCTCCTCCCTGCCAGAGTTGAGTGAACTGAGTTGGGGTGGAAATGGCTTGAGGACTGAGTCAGCCTGTTTCATGCCTGCCAGGGGGGAGCTGAAAGACTGGCTTCCCCACTTGCAAGCACAAAGTCTGAGTGAGGAAAAGAAACTTTTAATGAAAGAGAGAGAAGTCACATGGCATTATCTTGGGAAAATACCACAACAGAGTTCACTTACCCAAACTTTCTCCATACCCCACTTCAGATGCCCCACTTACAGCTCTGTCCAGTCAGTGCAGACCGAGACACATCATCCAGATAACTCCCCTCCTTGGGCCTGAGGCTAGGCCACCTTTGTGATGCTCAGGGCTACATCTACACTGGCAGCTTCTTGCGCAAGAACTCTTTTGTGGAAGAGTTCTTGTGCAAAAACTCTTCCACAAAAGAGCGTCTACACTGGCATGTGTTTTTGCGCAAGAGATGTACTTTTGCGCAAGAGCATCCATGGCAGTGTGGATGCTCTCTTGTGCAAGAAAGCTCTGATAGCCATTTTAACCATAGGGGCTTCTTGCACAAGAAATTCATGTTGCTTGTCTACACTGGCCTCTTCTGGAAGAGCTCTTGCACAAGAGGGCTTATTCCTCGTGGGGAGAGGAATAACTCTTCTGGAAGAAGCCCTGTTTTCCAACGCTGTACTGTAAATTTACTTCTGGAAGAACGGTAGTGCAGTGTAGACAGATGGCAAGTTTTTGTGGAAGAACAGCTGTTCTTGCACAAGAAGCTGCCAGTGTAAACATAGCCCTGTAGTCCGCTGGCCGCTCCCGCCAGCTGGTCATTCCCGCCAGCCACTCCACTAGCTGCAATGGATCTGGCTCCCAGCCAAACCAGTGATTTCAGCTCTTAGGTTGCGTTTAGACTGGCATGATTTTGCGCAAATACTTTTAACAGAAAAGTTTTTCCGTTAAAACTATTTGCGCAAGAGAGCGTCTATACTAGTATGTGCCTTTGCGCAAAAGATTTGCTTTTGTGCAAAAGCATCAGTGCCAGTGTAGATGCTCTCTTAAGCAAGAAAGCTCCGATGGCCATTTTAGCCATTGGGCTTTCTTGCGCAAGAAATTAATTTGGCTGTCTACACTGGACCTCTTGCGCAAGAATTCTAGTGCAAAAGTGCTTATCCCTGAGCGGGAGCGTCGGAATATTTGCGCAAGAACCACTGATTTTGTACAGTACAAAGTCAGTGTTCTTGTGCAAATACTCATGGCCAGTGTAGACAGGCAGCAAGATTTTGTGCAAAAGCAATTGCTTTTGCACAAAATCTTGCCAGTCTAGATGCACCCTTAGTGATTTCAACTTTTTAGCCATCACCTAAGCTGGCAAAAGATTCCAACATCCACTGGACTAGCAAAAAAACTCCTCATGGAGTCTGCTTTAGGTCTGTCCTTAAAACCAGGGGGAGTTGTATTGACCCGGCCATATGCAGATCTTGGGGCGCTGCCCCACTTCCCTCCCCACAAAGCACAAGTTAGTCCGGCCCGGGGACTGTATTGTTCCCCCCCACACACACACCCCCTCGAGTAGTTGCGAACTGTCTGGCTGGTAGACACACTCATGCAGCCTGAGCACATTTACTAGCCAGGCAGTTCGAAACTACAAACTGATACATCTAGTAATAATAAAACTTACCTAATGAGAAAATACCAGACATGTTATATGTCTGGTATTTTCTCAGTTTGTTTTTTATGTGTTTATATTTTTGGGTTGCAAAAAACAGTACTTAAAAAAAAGGGTTCCAACTAAAGTAAAAAGTTTGGGAAACCTGGGTCTAACCAGCTTTCTGTCTGTCTTACAGTCCATTTATCCAATCCATATTCCTTAACTTGCTGGCAAGAATATTGTGGGTGACCATATCAAAAGGTTTGCTAAAGCTGGCACTGGGGGTTTTGGGAGGACCAGAAACAACTTATTTGAATATTCATCATCTGATTAATGAATACGCAAATAAGCAAATGAATGTTATCGGTCCTCCAAAAGTTCGTGAATGGATTTACTGGTCCCTGTGTCAAAAAGTTTGGGAACCCCTTATTTACTACAATTTTAAAAATGAACCTTTTTTGGGGGAGGGAGGGGAAAGGGAGAGGAGAAGAGGCTATAGAAGTGATCTAAAAGTCCTGTTTCATCCAAAGAATGTTATTAATACTGATATAACACACATTGGCAAAGCTACAGTAATCTGGTTGTTTTCGAGTTGTTTCTTTTCTAAAGCGGACGATGTGGCTCCTTTTCAGAAAACTTTTTGTTGTTATCAGCCTATTCTATTTTAGCACCAGAATAGGAAATGGATCTGCCATGTTTCCTTTCAGTTCAAGCAACATGTTAAAAAATGAGATAGTTAGTGGTATCCTGTCCTTTGACCCCTATATTCTTTTTGTTTTGCTTGATATTCTTTTCACAAAGGAATTGGCTCTAGACCAGGGCTACTCAACTTTGGAAATCCCAGGGGCCACAATGATACTCACAGCACATGCTGAGGGCTGCAACTTAAGTGTGGTTGCATATACAGGCAAATATATATGCAAATAGCTTCTTTCACACTGACAGGCACGCATACAAAGATTAAGGCAAGACTACGCAACCCGCAGGCCCCATTTAAGTCAGTTCTGCTGATATTAATAAAATGCAATATTTACCCAATTTCCACCCATATGACAGCACTTTTAATGAGCAATAACAGTCCAGGAATTTAATTACTAAAACGCTTATCAACAGAAGACCGTTATATTGACTACTTTTTTGTTTTGGCTCCCACCCGCGGGCCGTGTGTTGAACCCCGCTAGGGTTGCCAGGAAGAATACCGGACAGTCCATTTATTATGCCCTCTGTCCGGTAAAAAAATTCAGAAAATACCGGGCATGTGCAATGTCTAGTATTTTCTGTTTTCCCAGCTGGGCGCTAGATGGAAGCCTGGCAGGGGCAGGGATCAGTGCTGGGAGCCTGTGGTAGCGTGCAGAAGCCAGGCAAGAGGAGTGGCTGGGACTCCCAGCCACTCCCTCCCACCCCCACCAGGCTTCTGCACGCAACCAGAGGGAGTCCCAGGCTGGGAGGTGGGGCCGCAATCGGTGCTGAGAGCCTCTGGTTGCGTGCAGAAGCTGGGTGGGGGGAGTGGCTGGGAGCCCTCAGCTGATTGCATATGAGAAGGAGTGACACCTTGGGGAGGAGGAGAAGCCCTGTCCCTGCTCCTGAGTGCTGCTCAAGTGCGTTGTGGCACCATAGTCCAGGAGACAAGCCCGCAGGTGCTTTGTAATTGCATTTCGGCGCCTTCCATGGGCTCTCAGCCAAAACTGACTGGAGTGGAATATCTGCTTCTTCCCACGGGGACATCCAAAGACCTGTCTATGGGGGAGTCACCTTCCTACCCAAGGTCCCCCTCCTCCCTGCCCTGCCATTGTGTTGCCCTGGGGTCTGCCTCTCTCTGCTTTGGGTAGCAGGCAAATGCTTTGCAGAGCAGGCTCTGCTCCCTCCCCATTTGTTCCCAGCTTGGATGGTTTTTTTTTTTGCTCGACAAATATTTAGCCGGTGTGTTCGGTATTTTTTGGGAGACCATCTGGCAATCCTAAATTCCAAGTAAACCCAAACTGCACTGCAGCCCACAAACAAGCGGGCCCATGGGCCACATGTGGCCCGTGACCTATGTTGAGTAGTCCTGTTCTACGCTATCATCAT
Organism: Pelodiscus sinensis; assembly: GCF_049634645.1. NCBI lineage: Eukaryota > Metazoa > Chordata > Testudines > Trionychidae > Pelodiscus > Pelodiscus sinensis. Next base: position 96,471,822 of record NC_134716.1, read on the forward strand.
TGCTGCTCAAAACTCATCACACTTTTAATAGCTACAAAACCATATTATATTCAACAGACAATTTTTGGACTTTAAGGAACCAGTAGGCCTTTCTGAGCTAAATTGTCATAAGGCTTCCATTTGTACATGCTCAATGCTGCGTACAGTTACTTGAGCAAGCAGTTTTTGTGTACACAAATGCTGTTTCCATGCAGGAAATCCATTTGTATGCACAAAAATCAAGCTCAACTTTGTTTTGAATGTATAAACTCTAACATTTGGGTGTACAATTGATAATGTGCAAAAATGGCTTAGGGAAAAATGATGTGTCTGCAACTGGAGTCTTGAATGTGGTCCCTTTGAAAACTGGGCTTGCAGTATCAAAGTGTACAAAATTCCATGTTTCATGCCCTACACTGATCGCTGCTATGGTCAGAAAGGATTTCCCCAAGTAACATTAGAGCTTACCAGGCAGAGAACACTTTTATCATTTATTACCTTAACACTAACATCATCAAGAACCAGAAGATGCTGCAACAGTTTTGAAAAGACTTTTGTATGTAGATATTTTAAACATATTTAAATGGCCCAATGATCCCTGTAAATCTGCAGATATCTGTAAAGTTATAGCAGGGACACTAAAAGATAAGTATTTACACTATGTAAGGATGCATTCAGTGCATTAATAATACATCCACGAGCAGCCTGTCTCAAGAACACAGCTACATTCTTGTGCAGCTATCTTCATGAGGCTGAATTTCCTTCTGTCAGTTACTTTGATTAAAACAAATCTTTAAAGTAGCACATTATGGCTGTGTGGTATTCTATGTTGGCAGAGCTCATAAGTCCTAGCCTCTTCCAGGAAATGCTTGTATAGATTCATCAGTGCATTTTCCAGAATACAAAAAAGATTGTGTTCAAAACAGTGTGTCCACAGAGTACTCACTGCATGGAAAAACACCTGCATGTTAAGAAATTACAATATGAGCCAGACACCAGAAACGCTTCAGTGTAAGGTTCACAGTCATTTAACTGACTTCTTGTGCAGAGTTGTAAGCTACAGGTACAATTGAATTGGATGGTATGCTGATCTCTGAGATTTAGAAGAGTATATTTCTACTGCTTGAGAACATTACATGTTGAGCGCCTGCTCCTGCTTGTTGCTGAGTTATCACAGCTTCCACGGAAGCTAACACTTGGACAAGTGTGTGGTTTTATATTGTTAAACAATTGCCATGTTCAGGACACAGATGGTGGAAATCAATGGCGTGCAAAATCATGGAATCAGGCTTGATCCTGCTGTCTTCATGTAACCACCCAGTATTTAAGGTAACTTTCTCAAAGCCGGGGAAACACTAGATTAGACTAATAATACAGGAGAGGCATAGGGAGAAAATGTGTCAGTATGAGAGGTAAAGAAACTGCAAAAAACCCCAGATACTGACTCCACCTTATCTCATACAAATACCGAGAATGTGCTAATATATCTCCATATGAGGGAAGTGGCTTGCTGAAAGCCACTTACCCTTCCACACTTAATGTATGTGGCTATGGTGACTCTGATGTACCTGTACAGACTTGCAAGCTCAGGCAGCAGCTTATCCACCAGAGCTCTGTACCTTAGCATTCCATTCAGCTTTGGATGGAAACAACTGACAGCCGCAGAGGAGAAAAAGAGCCATGGGGAAAAATGGGAAAAAACAGACAGAAAAGAAGAAATATACAAATGTTGAAAAGGACTACAAAAGAGAAACAAGAGGAAAAAAGGAGAAGTGGCAGCCGTTTGCCAATCCATCCCAAGAGGCAGTGAAGGCTCCAAAATAGTCAGGTTGGGAACAATGTTCCCTCTAATTTTTCCCATCCCTGAGCAGAATGAATTTTGTTATGTGCACCAATGTGGAGGTGATGTGCGACACAGCACCTTCATATCAGTGAACATAACAAAATTCATGTGGCAGGGGTGAGGCCAAGGGGTTCTGAGTAGGGTTGCCAGGTGTCTGGTATTCACCTGGACAGTCCGGTATTTTCGGCTTCTGTCTGGTAAAAAAAATTCAGAAAATACCAAACACCTAAAATGTCCGGTATTTTCTGAATTTTTCCCTGGCCAGGAGGCGAAAATGCCGAGCTACTGGCAACCCTACAAACACCCAGCGCCCAGCCTGTCCTGGCTCCAAACACCCCAACCTCACCCCCCATGCTTACCTGGTTCCCGAAGGCTGCTGGCACAAAATGGCTGCTGGCCAAAAGACCTAGGGGAAGCAATGCTTTCCCCTGGGTCTTAGTGCTCAAGCTCTCCCCTGTTTCTATCCTTGCACTAACTCTTAAAGGAGACATGCCTTTAATGTTTTTTTTTTTCTCAGCAACTTTGGTCTCCCCCTCCCCTTTTTTTCCCCTTCAACAGAATTTTTTTCCCGGGTTTTTTTTTGGAGGGGGGGGAGGTGTTTGGTATTTTTGTTTCAAACATCTGGCAACCTTAGTTCTGAGTATGGACGGGGACTCAGGCCTGGGGCAGAGGGTTGGGCGCAGGATTGTGAGGGCTCTGGCTGGGAGCGTGGACTCTAGGGTGGGGCTGGGATTTAGGATTTAGGGATGGATCAGAGAGTTGGGATGTGAGGGCTGTAGTTGGAGGCGTGGATCCTGGGGATTAACAGCTCAGGGTTAGGATAGAGTGGGATGCAGGAATGTAAAGAGTGAGGACTCCAGTTAGGGATGCAGGCTATGGGGTGAGAGTGGGCTGTGGGTTTGAAGTAAAGGAGAGAGCCAGGACTACTGTAAGGAGAGAGGAGTTCCCCAGCTCTTTCTCCTCATAGCAACATATGCACTAGAGGGAAAGGCACCTCTCTCGGACATGGCAACTCCGGGGACGGGGCTAGGGCTGCAGAATAGGCTCCCATTCCCTGCCCATTGCAGGTTCCAGCTAGGGCTAGAATGGATTTGAGGAAGGGCTGTCCAGAGCCACCACAAGGGAACTCCAGGGCCAATCCGTGGCATGGGAATTCCAGGACCAGGCCTTACAGGCTATAACAGGGGAGCTTCAGGGCCAGACCACCTGGGTTGTAGAAGGGGGGTTGTGTGGCTGAGCTGGCTTGGATTGGAGCAAGATGGTTACAGGGCCAGGCCATGGCAGGGAGACTCTGGGGCCGAGCCTCCCAAGCCATAGTTGTGGTTTGGGCTGGGAGAGAGGTGCTGGGTTCAAGTTGTTCTTTTCCTGGCCATGTCAGGTTGAAGACTGGGTCAGGGTTTGGTTGAGGGTGGGACGGCCCTCCTCTCTGCCTTGGGCTTACAGGGAACTAAGGTTGGGAACCACTGGCGAATAGACTGCAGAATGAAGGCTATACAGTATTTTCCAAAACATCCGGAGAATTTTTTGAAACAAAGCGTGGTTGAAAAGATTTTCAAAATAAGAGGATAATCTTCTATTTCTACAGGGTTGCTATTCAAAATTAGAGGTGTACAACTCTTTGTCTAATGTGTGACTCTAGTTACCACAGTAGCATGTGCTAAGTGGATAATTCTATAAACAGAGATGCATGATTGGCTTTTTAGATGCTCAACTACTCATTTTTCATGCGCAATCAAAAGTAATTGTGTGCACAAAAAGTGTGCAGTTGTGCATGCCTACTTTTGAAAAGGACCTCTGCCAGTGTACGGACATTATCTAATTGTACCAATGTTTTTAGATCTACAATTTATTCCATTAACAGCAGCTAGTAGATGAGATGGCCCATGTAGTAAGGGAACAATTTTCAGAGATGGGCATTGGTTATTAATGAAGTTACTAGCCAATAACCCATCATACAACGGGATTTTTCGGGACTCTCTTCCATGTCCATCTCTCTCTCCTCTTCCTCCTGCGTCCCCCCCCTCTCTCTCAGCTCTCCTCCACCTCCTGCCTCTCTCTCCCTCTCTGTTTCTCTTCTCCCCCTCCTGCCTCTCACTCTCCCTGTCTCTTCTCTTCCCCCTCCTGCCTCTCATTCGGGGGGCCGCGGAGCCCAAATGGCTGTTTGGGCTCCGTACTCACCATGCGGGGGCAAACAGCACAAGTGGCTGTTTGGGCTCCACGCTCCTCATGCAGCATGGGGAGTGCGGAGCCTAAACGGCCGCTTGCGCCACTTGCTCCCCTGCGGTGGCCCGGCGGAGCGGCGCAGAACTCAGCCAAGCACCACGGCGGGAGGCAAGAGTGCCCCCCAGAGGTGAGCTACAGCGTTACAGACTCACAGACATTGGACTACAGGCAGTCCCCGGGTTACATGGATCCGACTTACATCGGATCCCTACTTACAAACGGGGTGAGGCAACCCCGCACTAGCTGCTTCCCCCCAGCAGACCAGGGAGACGCGGAGCAGCTTTTCTCAGCAGACACCTCAGCTTGAGAATAAAGGACTGAGGGAAGTAAGGTGTGGGAGAATAAAACTGAGCTCTGGAGCAATGTTTGGCTAGAGTTTCCCCAACAATATGTACCAGTTCCGACTTACATACAAATTCAACTTAAGAACAAACCTACAGTCCCTATCTTGTACGTAACCTGGGGACTGCCTGTACTATATATATGATTAAAACTGGGTGCATCTGACACATGTGAAGACTGGAGATAGAAAAACATTTTCTAAACACAGCATTTAAAAGAAGCCATCCAGTATATAATGATGTTCTTATATATTTAAATATATGATATACAACATTGCTACTCAGTAAAGAGGAACTTAGTAGGGAAGATTCACACTTCATAAGAAATTTCCTGAAAACAAAACATTCTAGATAAAGTCTAAATTGCTAAATATTTTATGCTTCATTTTTAGTGTATGTAATGCATCAAGCAATTGTGAAGTGACAGTAAAATCTTTACATATTTCTATAACTAAAACATTTATTCATCATGCTGCACATTTGCATCAATTGCAAAAGAACAGTTTAGAGGGAAACTGGTGTCTCTTGTTGCATAGAGCAGCACTGGTGAATGAATTCCCTTCTCCGTTAGCTTAGAAGTCAAATACAGTTATATATAGAAATATGATTCAAGCAGTGTGTTATTGCATCCATTTAGGGTAAATTCAGGGTGGTATTTGCTCATAAGTATTTCTCAAAAAAAGCAAAATCCAAAAGGTGGCTCAGGGCAGAATTTTCTATCCTGAGTCTCACTCCGGGTACATCTACACTGTGGGGGTTTTCCGGGATAAAAACTCCACCACTACTTCCAGAGAACATATTTGCTCTTACGGGGCTTTTTTTTTGTTTTTTGTTGTTGTTTTTTGGCAGAAGAGCAAACACGCTATTTCGGGGAGCCTTGTACACCTCATTGTACAAGGAATAAGGGCTTCTCTGAAAGAGGAAGCTTTTTCACTATTTGGTCCTATCAAGACTGGGCCAAATGGTCGTAAAGCCCCTTCTGGAACAGCAATCAGAAAAAGCTACGCAAATTGCACAGCGCAATTTGCATAGCCTTTTCTGAAAAAAAAAAAGCGATAGCGTAGACCTCGCCTCCCTTTCAAACAGATGAGAGGCTACTCCACAGGCTCTTTTCAATAAAAAATATGGTCAGCTGGTCCATGTGTTTCAGGACATATTCATGCAGGAAGAAAAAGGAAGGAAGAAAAGGTTAGCTCTAGCACCAACCACAATACTTGAGGTTACTTTCCCAGAACAGCTTTCCCAAGCAGCTATGTTAGAGACTGCAGGTGTAAACTGGGATCTTCTGGCCCATTCCCTCTGCCCTCACCTACTAGTCCAAGAAGAAACAACCCAGAGCAATACATCTAGCAAGCATCATTCCACTTTCCCCTTGCCAAGCACATGAAGAACAATGGTAACAGCCAGGAAGATTTCACAGGGGGTAGATTATTTACATCTCTGAATGCTGAGAAAGTCTTTCAGTTGTGGAAACTTAAGTGTTATAGTTATAAAGTGTTTCAATCTCTTTTGCCAGATCCAGAGGACCCTATCTGATCTACAAGATCTACCAGCTTCTCTCTCCCTTCTCCACCTGGGGAGTTGTACACAGGGAAAGTTTTTGCAACCTCTTGAAACCATGAAGTGCTGCCAGAAGTTCAGAGTCAATGTCAGGGTCGATAGTCAAATCAAAGGGCAGAGCCAGGCTGAGGTTCAATACCAGGTATCAAGATTCATGTGAGTGATCTGGGGTTTAAGCAGGAGCCATGGTTAAGTCAGAGCTGAGATCAGGAACAGGAGTTGAGGGAGAGAGAATGCCAGGTGGTCATGGCAGCTAGTTAGTTGGCAATCCACACTGTTCCCTGGATACTTCATGGAAAACACTTGGGTTTACATAGGGCAGGGAGCCAATCAGGGGCTACAAGGCTGCAGTCTGTCATACCTTCTGAAGTAGGACTTCCTTTGCTCTTTGCCCTCAATGGGTCATGTGTAGAGGAGCACAAGCTACTAGTCTGTGGTCCTGTGAATATGTTTATTTCCTGTCAACTGTGCTGAAGCCCAAGTTGAGAGCTGCTGAGCCTTACAATGGGTGGATTAGAGACTCTTTGAGGAATGGCATCGTGCAGGTCAGAGTTGGGAAAATTATACTGGGAGTATATAATATTAATACTTCCCTGTGATGAACCATATTTTATCAGCCCTATCTTACTTACTTAATAAGTGATCACCCAAAGTACTGTCACTCAATTCACACATGATTATGGTCTGTTGGCTAGAAGCAGGAATTATAAGATGACAGAAAATGAATCAATGAAGCATTATGAGAGACGTCTGATTGGGGAAATGCATGGAGTTTGAAGTTTTCTTTGGCCATAATCAACATACTGACCTTTAAAAAAGGGAAAGCTACAAAGGAATGTAAACTGTGTCTGTAGGGAGAACAAATAGGTATAGTTAAAAGGTTTAAATTCCTAGGGCTAATATTAGATAAGTTATTTTTGAAAGATCATATAAACTATGTTCAAGATAAATGTACAGGAAGGGTTAATCTACTTAAAAGTCTTGCTGAGGCTAATCAAGGGGTAGATAAGGAAACCCTCCTGAGAATACAAAGAAACTCAGGGTATGTCTACACTATCCCCCTAGTTTGAACTAGGGAGGCTAATGTAGGCATTCGAAGTTGCAAATGAAGCCCGGGATTTAAATATCCCGGGCTTTATTTGCATCTTCCCGTCCGGGCGCCATTTTTAAATCCCCATAGTCCGAACTAACTGCCCGCGGCTACACAAGGCAGTCAAACGTTAACTCGAACTAAGTCCTTAGTTCGAGTTAACTGTTACATTCCACGAGATGTAACAGTTAACTCGACCTAAGGACTTAGTTCAAGTTAACGTTTGACTGCCGCATGTAGCCGTGGGCAGTTAGTTCGGACTAAGGGGATTTAAAAATGGCGCCCAGACGGGAAGATGCAAATAAAGCCCGGGATATTTAAATCCTGGGCTTCATTTGCAACTTCGAATGTCTACATTAGCCTCCCTAGTTCGAACTAGGGGGCTAGTGTAGACATACCCTCAATTAGGCCAGTTATAGAATATGGCTGCCAAGTTTTTGGGTTGGCATTAAAAAAAGAGGAAGAAGCTGCAGAAAAGGAACCAGTAGTCATCCTCCAGAGGGAAAGAGAGTTAGAGACAAGGCAGAAGTCTGGGGAGGAGCAGAGGGGTGGAAACCATGGGATCCTGGATTTGGGAGTCTGGCAAGAGGCCAAGAGAAGTGAAGTCTCTACAGGGAGCAAAGGACATTCTGGTGATAAACCCAGAGGTGTAGGAAAGAGGCCAGGAACAAGCAACTGAGATTGAATAGCTCTGGATTGCTAATCATAGTAACCTTGAACAGGAACGGAGTTGTGGGAAAGCCGGAATTCCCCTATAACTACTGGTAAGTGGTACAATATCTAGATGTAGAACAGAAGGTCATCAGAGGCTACATCTAGACAGCTGTCCAGGGAGACATTGATATCCCAGAAAGGGAGACCTGAATAGTGTCCAAACACAAAGAAGGAGAGCAATACAAAACTGAGTTCTTGGAGGATTTTAGATTAATCACACATCTTATCTAGGGTTGCCAGATGGTTTCAACAAAAATACCAGACACACGTGACATTATATCACAATCTACATTACATCTTATTTAGAAAATACCAGACATTTATATTTTCTCAATTTATTTCCCGAACAGAAAGCTCAAATACTGGACTGTCCGGTTCAAAACCGGACACCTGGCAAATCTAACTTATCTGAGCGAGAGTCTTAAACCAACACTGAAGATTTCAAAAGTGGGTTAGTAGGTAGAAAATGGATACCTTCTAGCACAGTATTTGTGATACTAGCATGTCTGAGTCATATCTGACTAATTTACTGTCAAACAAGGTTTTCACTACTGCTAGCAGTGAAGAGCCAATTCAGCCATGAAAGAGTGCTTTGTATTTTAGTCTGACTTATGCATATCAACACCAATGTTTGCTAAATTCTGACCACAGCATTTTATTACTGCAGATTATGTAAATAGGAGAAAGAATTTAGTTTGATTCTCAGATTTCAAATTGAGTTTGCAAAACTAGCAGAAAAATCCTTCTTAGACAAATACATTGAGGAACTAAAATAAAATGTTAAATATGGAACCCCATACTGTTATTAATAGCAAATCACTTTTCTAACTATAACACTTTTAAAAAAATGCTACTGTTTATGATTTAATCTGAGCCACTGTAAGAAAACACATAATATCTATATTTAAAATATATTGGCATATGAAGGAAATAAAGATGAGACATAAAAAAGGCAAATAGGAATAGGAGAAGCAGAGAAAATGGACACTAAGGGTACATCTACACAGTGTCTTTTGAACGTGCCCGCTATTTCGGAATCCTTGTGACTATCATTCCACGAGGATTAAGGGATTTCTCAAAGTACGCTATTTCAAGTTTAGGGTGCTGTATAGACACACTCTAAGGGTGAAAGAAAGGAATGGAGGAAAGACAATCACAGAGGTTGTCTAAATGAACACTTAGTTCATGACAAGCTAGGATATGAATCTTTAGTGTGTGGCAGCAGGATCCTATAAACATGTGAGTGTACCATAGACTAGTGAATAGTACAGTGAAGCTATATCCAAACTGCAGGCTTTTTGCGCAAGAAGCTTTCGTCGGAAGAGATCTTTCACAAAAGCAAGTCCACAAACAAAAGCACATCGAAAAAGCGATGTGCTTTTGCAAAAGAGAGCATCCAGACTCATTGGACACTCTCTCTCATGAAAGACCATCTGGAACCATGTCAGCCAGGGCTTTTGGTCACCAGTTGCTTGTGAGGGCTGATGCTAGAGCCTTGCAGTAATACACGCTTAAAGGGACCCCCCTAGACAGCCATTTCTCTGCTTTTGCTGCCTGCTTGCAGACCTCTTTGAGGAACAGCAAAGCTTCAGCAGTGCCTGCTGTGGTTGCCCTGTTCTTTTTTGAACGCCACAGCTTTTTCCTGTGTGTCCCATGGAGCCATATTTGCCTCTGGGCAGGCGATTGCCCCACACAGACATGCTGCACTTCTTGCAGCATTAAATGCCAGCTGCCTTCCTCTTCATGGAGGACCTGGGGACCCTCTCCGTGGCTGCAGCTGCTCCACTCTAGCTGCCGTACCCCACTGTGAAGAGGTGTTTTTGGAGGCTGGAGATCAGCTCGGACTGGTGGGACTGGCTGTTCCTGGAATGGTGGGACAACCAGCAGTGGGTACAGAACTTTTGAATGCACAAGGCCACCTTCCTTGAGCTCTGTGCCTGGCTCAACCCCATCCCCCGGAGACACAATACCCATCTGCGGCCCACCATCCCCTTGCAGAAGTGGGTTGTAATCACCCTGTGGAAGCTCATCACCCCATACAGCTACTGGTCGGTGGGCAATCAGTTTGGGGTGGGGAAGTCCACCGTCGGGGCCCTCCTCATGGAGGTAAAGAGCTCTCGGGATGCAGTCCCTGCATGGGGGGAGGGGAGAGTGGGTCTGGGGACTGTAGGTGGTCGAGTGGGGGTGGGGAGAAAGCTTTGTCCCTGGGGGGCTTGTGCCGTCCTGCCCTTACACAGCTCTGCTGCTGGGGGGGGGGGGAGTGGGCTCATAGGAGGTTGCTCCTGGAAGGTTTTGGGGGGGCACCTCCCATGGGCTCAGTCACCCCTTCTCTCATTCTCTGTTTTGTGTGTTTGTTTGTCTCCTTCTGCAGGTGGTGAGGGCTATCAACTCCTTGCTGTTGAAGAGTCTCGTCCGTCTGCAGGACCTGGACTCTACCATGACCTTATTTGCTGCCTTGGGGTTCCCCAACTGCAGGGGAGCCATTGACAGGACTCACATCCTGATCTGAGCACTGGACCATCAAGCAGCCCCATTTATAAATAGGAAGGGCTACTTTTCTGTTGTCCTGCTGGCTCTGGTAGACCACCGGGGCCAAATAACAGACATTTTTGTGTGGTGGTCAGGCAGGGCACATGATATCCAAGTGTTAAGGAACTGCAACCTGTGTACCACGCTGGAGATGGGCACCTTTTTCCCATGCCAGGATTTTGCTATGGGTGATTTGAACATGCCAGTGTGCATAGTGGGGGATGTGGCATACCCACTCATGCCCTGACTAATGAAACCCTACACCAGCCACCTCGATCCCAGCAGGGACCTATTCAATGCCCGCCTCAACCAAGCTGGAATGCAAGTAGAGTGTGCCTTTGGGCACCTGAAGGCACGCTTCTGGTGCCCCCTTACCTGCCTGGACGTCGGGGAGCACAACATCCCCAAGGTGGTGGCAGCATGCTGTGTGTGCCACAATATAGTGGAGTGCAAGGGGGAGGCCTTCCTGCTGGGGTAGGGGGCATACACCGGCTGTGAGGGCCATGAGTTTGAACAGCCCCAGGGTACGTCTACACTACAGCGCTAATTCGAACTAACTTAGTTCGAATTAATTAATTCAAACTAAGCTAATTCGAACTAACGCATCCAGACTAAAAAACTAGTTCGAATTAGCGTTTTGCTAATTCAAACTAGCATGTCCACATTAAGTGGACCCTGAACCGGGGTTAAGGATGGCCGGAAGCAGTGCTGGCAGGGCATCAGAGGAGGACTTAGAGCGTGGAGCTGCTGCCTCAGGCTAGCCGAGGGCTGTGCTTAAAGGGACCTGACCCTCACCCCAGACAGACAGTTCTCAGGGGTGCCCCTCTTGCAAAGCAGTCCTGTCTTGGAGTGCCCTGAGTGCCCACACTGAGTACATCACAGCACTCGGCCATCAGCCCGGCTGTACTTGCCGCAGGCTGCCATCTGAGGAGAGGGGGCAATCGGGGGGCTGCAGGAGAGCTTCCACCCCCAGAAGCCCGCAGAGCCAGCCCAGTCCTCCCCATCGGGGGCTCGTACCCCATTCCTCCCTCACCTCCTTCCACTTACCCTTCCCTAGCCCCCCTTCCTGATGTAGAAAATAAAGAAAACGTGTGGTCAAAAATAGAATCCCTCTTTATTGAACAAAACTCGGGGAGACTGGGAAAAGGAGGTGGGAGAGGGTGGGAGAGGGGAGGGCAACTAAAATGATCAGAGGTTTGGAACAGGTCCCATATGAAGAGAGGCTAAAGAGACTGGGACTTCTCAGCTTAGAAAAGACGAGACTGAGGGGGGATAGGATAGAGGTCTATAAAAGCATGAGTGGGGTGGAGAGGGTGCATCAAGAAAAGTTCTTCATTAGTTCCCATAATAGAAGGACTAGAGGACACCAAAGGAAAGGAATGGGTAGCAGGCTTCAAACTAGTAACAGAAAGTTGTTCTTCACAAAGCAAAGAGTCAACCTGTGGAACTCCTTGCTGCAGGAGGTTGGGAAGGCTAGAACTAGAACAGAGTTTAAAGAGAAGTGAGATAAAGTCATGGAGGTTGGGTCCATGGAGTGGTATTAGCCAGGGGGTAGGAGTGGTGTCCCTGCCCAAAGTTTGTGGAAGGCTGGAGAGGGATGGCACGAGACAAATGGCTTGGTCGCTGTCTTCGGTCCATCCCATCCAGGGTCCCTAGGGTTGGCCGCTGTCGGCAGACAGGCTACTGGGCTAGATGGACCTTTGGTCTGACCCAGGACGGCCATTGTAAGCTCAGGGCTCAGGGTCGGGGGTCTCAGTGAACCCCCTTGGTTTTCATGCACACCTGCTCCTGGGTGGCCAGGCTGGCAGCTCTCCTGCCCTAGATGGCCACTTTTCTCTGCCTAGTGCGGAGGTCGTGGACGAGGTCCACGATGTCCGCACTGGACCAGGCGGGTGTCCGCCTCTTGCGGTCCTGGGCAAGCTCCCGGGAGCCAACAGCCTGGTCCTGGGAAGAGGGAGAGGGCTGGGGGGCATCGGGTTGGTGGCTCGATCCGTGCCAGGTGCAGGGTCTGCTGGCTGGGTGCTGGCAGGCTTGCACCTGGCACGGTCACCGTAGCCAGCCCGTGCCCCTTTAAGGGGTCCGGGGCCGGGAGGGGGGCAATAGAGTTTCCCTGGTGTTGGCCAGAGTGGCCACCAGGGAAAGCTGGGGAGGGCTAGCCTCCCACTAGTTCGAATTAAGGGGCTACACACCCCTTAATTCGAACTAGTAAGTTTGAACTAGGCTTAGTCCTCGTAGAAAGAGGTTTACCTAGTTCGAACTAAGCGCTCCGCTAGTTCGAATTAAGTTCGAACTAGTGGAGAGCTAGTGTAGCGCCTATCAAAGTTAATTCGAACTAACATCCGTCAGGCCAGGGTGCGCATTCGGGAACCCTGAGGGAGAGGTCCTCTCAAGCACCCCAGTAGCTCTCCCCAGGGCCTCCCCAACAGGAGCCTCTGCCTTGCAGCTCTCTCCCTTCCCCCTCTCAACCACTCCCTTTGTCCCTACCGTGACCTCCCAATAAAAACACCTGTTTAGTTTCAGAACAAAAGCAGTTTTTTTTTTAATGAATGTTAAGAGAAGGTGGGCAGAGGGAGGGGGAATTCTGAACTGGGACAGGGAATCAGGACTGGGAGCAGGGGGTCAGGACTGGGAGGAAGAGTGGGGTGGCTCGAGATGCTCCCTCGGGTGCGGGGACCTTATCAGAGTTGTGTTGCTCTGGAGGCCACAAAGGGTGGGTAGGAGGGGGGGCTAGAACAGAGTCAGGGTTGGCGGAGGGCAGGAGGAGGGGCCATAGTCATCACTTGGGGAGGGGGCATGGGCATTGCTAAAGGAGAGAGCAGAAGCATAGCCTGGGGAGGGAACAGAGGCATAACAGGGTGGGTTGGGGATGGGTAATGGCCATAGGAGGGGGACCAGGAGAGTGGAAACATGGAGCAGCAGCATCAGGCAGGTGTTCCGCCATGTGGGACATGATAAGAACATAAGAACGGCCAAACTGGGTCAGACCAAAGGTCCATCCAGCCCAGTACCCTGTCTGCTGACAGTGGCCAATGCCAGGTACCCCAGAGGGAGTGAATTGAACAGGTAATGTCTCTCCTGCCATCCATCTCCACCCTCTGACAAACAGAGTCTAGGGACACCATTCCTTATCCATACTGGCTAATAGACACTTATGGACTTAACCTCCATGAATTTATCTGGTTCTCTTTTAAACCCTGTTACAGTCCTAGCCTTCACAGCCTCCTCAGGCAAGGAGTTCCACAGGTTGACTATGCGCTGTGTGAAGAACAACTTCCTTTTGTTTTAAACCTACTGCCCATTAGTTTCATTTGGTGGCACCTAGTTCTTATATTATGGGAACAAATAAATAACTTTTCCTTATTCACTTTCTCCACACCACTCATGGTTTATACACCTCTAACATATCCCCCCTTAGTCTCCTCTTTTCCAAGCTGAAAAGTCCTAGTCTCTTTAATTTCTCCTCATATGGGACCCGTTCCAAACCCCTAATCATTTTAGTTGCCCTTCTCTGAATCTTTTCTAATGCCACACGTGACATCAATTGGTCCTAGGTACGCTCCTGCCACTCCAGGTCTGCATTGATCCTGTGTGTCAGGGTGTGGTGGATGTCTCGGAGGATGCTGACATGCTGACAAATCAGGTCCTCCTGCACCCTGGCTCGTCTGCGGGTCCCCCAGACTCTGGCAGGTGGCTGCAGTGGTGTGGCTCGGCCCTCTGTCCTGGCTGTGGAGAACATACATGAGGGAGAGGTGGTCAGTCATCCCTGCACACACTGACCCTGAGGCCATGCCCTCCTCTGTGAATGGTGACCACAACATTCCGCAGCCCAGGGGAGGGGGCTGTTCTGGGTGCAAGGCCATGTGTGTCCTGCACAGCATGCCCTGTCTCACAGGGCCCCCGACATGCCCAGAGAACCATGCTGCCCACTTTCCCTTCTCACCCCCCCCCCCACACACACCGTGGAGAGGCAGACAAGGGAAGTGTCCTGCCATAGTGGGATCTTCTCATGGGCGGCAGAGGAGTTGGGAGCAGTCTGGCTCTCCCTGGGGTCTGCACACACAGCTACGGCTTCTGTGCTGTCTGTAGGAGCTGCTGCTGCCTCACATATGCAGGCATGCCTGTGTGCAGCACTCCTTGGTCTGTGAGGGGTCGTGCCTGTGCCCCTGTGGCTGGCTTGCTTCCAGATAGGTGCGCCCCCACCCTGGGGGACAGGATGTGAGTAGCCTCCCCTGAGCCTGGCAGCAAGATCCTGGACATGTTATGGGGCTGCCTGCTGTGTCCACATGCCTCACACTCACGCTGCAAGTGCACGGACTGCAGCACGATGTGCAGCCCAAGCAGCCCAAGTGACACTCACCCCCCACTCCCTGTGCACCTGCCTCCCCTGCTCTGTGTGTGTGACAACTCACCTGAAGATCCCTCCCAGGCCTCCTTGGAGGCTTGGGAGACATCCTGGCTGGAGGTGACCGGCTCAAGGGACAGGGTCATGGTCCCTGTCTCTTGCTCTTCCTTCTCCGGCTGGGGCTGGCCTTGGCCCGCCTGCTCCTCTTCTGGGGCAACCTCTGGATGGACTATGACAGGGGGTCTCGACCCCGGAGTCCACTAGAATGGGCGGGGAAGATGTTTCACCACCACCCCAAGATGTGGTGGAGCTTGGCATAATAGGGGCAGGTGTGGGGTCCTGTCCTTGAGATCACACTGTGCTCAGTGGCCCTGACATACCCCTGATGGAGCTCCTTAACCTTGCTCCGGACCTGCTCCATGGTCCAAGCAGAGTATCCTCACTCTGCCAGGGATGCGGCCATCTAAGAGTAGATCTTGGCATTCTGCCTTTTGGCCCGGGGATCTTGTAGGGACTCCTCCTCATCCCACAATTTGAGGAGGGCCTCAATCTCCGGTCCTGACCAGGTTGGGGAGCGCCTTTTGGTCCCCCTGGAGGAGTCCTGGGATACCTGGGGCTTCTCCCTGGAAGGGCCAGAAGAGGTCTTGGGGGACTTGTGGCTCTGCCATGGGTGGCAATGCCAGTAGAAGACAGAGCCATGCAGTGAGGGTACTGCTCTCAGGCTGGCTTCCTGTCACAAGGCTTGTCCAGGATGCCTGCAGAGGGGCCAGCAGACAAGAACTATAGAGTTCTGATTACCTTGGACAGAGTGGCCATTTTCGCGCAAAAACTCCTGTTCCCTGTCCACACACGCCTTTTTGCAAAAGAACTCTTTCACAAAAAGTCTCCTTCCTTGTAGAAAGAGGCATACCAATTGTGCAAAAACCCCTCTGTTCTTTCGATGTTTTTGCGCAAAAACGCGCTTGAGGTGTGGATGCTCCATGAGTTTTGTCAGAAAAAAGGCCTTACACTCCTCCTTGTTAGAAGCTAAATATTCATTTGAACAAGCCCACTAAATAAGGGGAAAGCAGAGGTTAGTATAGAAAGCAAAGATGGAAAAGACAAATCTTCAAAGATGGTAAGACTTTTGCAGCAAAGATCATATCTACATCTATCTTTGTACGTTAAGGCACCAGTCCTGACTGGAGCCTTTGAATTTACATACAATAATATATATATTAAAAAATCTTCATCAGCTCTTCCATCTCCCAGATGGCACAGAATAATTTCTAGAGTTCAATGACTCAAGCCCAGAAGTTTCCATCACTTTCCTTGCAGGAAACGCCTCCCAATATACAGCTTAATTTCTCCTTTGCTCGGTTTTATCTGATTTAGTCAGATGAAACTATCTACAGAATTCCTGTATGTTACCTGAACGAGTGTTCTTTATGTCCTTTAGACACTTATATCTTGTTGTCAGACCTATTTTACTAAACTTTGCATATTTAATAGGGCTAATGGTTAATTGCAGTTAACGTATGCAATTAACGCAAAAATAATTGCAATTTAAAAAAATAATCCTGATTAATCATAGTTTTAATCACACTGTTAAACAATAGCATACCAATTGAAATTTATTAAATATTTTGGACGTTTTCCTACACCTTCATATATGTTGATTTCAACATGTTTAAATCTGTGAACCATGGGTTTCATATACAGTACTTTTAAAGAAGTTTTGACCATGCATTAGGGAGAAAAGTTATGTTGTTCAGCAGTTCATGTTTCCAAGTGGAACAATAGTTTCTGCTTAAAGCCACCTTGCACAATATACCTTACTGCAGAATAACAGATAACAGGTGTCATCACCATGTGTGAATTCAGAGGAAGTGTTATGTGGTTGTGTGACAGCGGACTAAGCGTAGAGGCCCCGTCAGCAGATAGCAAGTGGCACAGCTATGTGTGAATTCAGAGAAAATGCTATGTGTTTGTGTGATAGGGTGGACTAGACACAGAAGCCACTTGCTGGAAGCCTTAGGATCCTATCATATCTGTCCCAAAAGAGCAGTAGAAGAGTCCTCCAGGCAGCCTAGAGTGACTGCAGGGAACAGCCAGTCAGGACCCAGGAGGACCATATGAAAGGAGTTGCACCCAGAGATAGTCAGTGCCTTGCAGGAGCTACAGGAGTACAGATGGTGCTCCTCGCTGAGCAAAAGGAACTGCAGCACAATGGACAGTTGAGTGCTGGCAGAGACTGAGGCTATGTCTAGACTGCAGGCTTCTTTTGGAAGAAGCGTTTTTCGGAAGAGATCTTCCAAAAAACTTCTTCCAAAAGAGAGCGTCCACATTGCAAAAGTGCATCGAAAAAGTGATCTGCTTTTTCAAAAGAGATCGTCCAGACTGAATGGACGCTCTCTCACACGTAAGCTGTAATTGATATGGATGGAATGGCCACCAGGGCACCTGTGCTTTTTCCTCTTTCCTCTTTTTCCAAAAGAACTCCCTCTTCGCCACCCACACATGCCTTTTTGCGAAAGAGCTCTTTCTCAAAAAGGCTTGTTCCTCATAGAATGAGGATTACCAATGCCAGAAAAATCCCTCTGTTCTTTGGATTTTCTTACAGAAGAATGCAATTGCAGTGTGGACATTCCTCAAGTTTTGTCCGAAAACACTCTGTAGTGTAAACTTACCTTGAGGTGGGAAGACAGAGTCTCTGGTTGGCTTCTGGACCTGAAGTTACATGAGCCCTGAGGTAAGGATGAAGCTTTGGCGAAGGCAAAGGCCACAAGAAATTGAACTACTTAGTGGCCTAGATGGGGACAGAAGGTACCAAGAGAGTGAAGATCTATAAAATGGGGATAATAATATTTTTGTAGTCCTGTGATTTTTAAAATATATATATGATACATATTTTCATGAGCAAAACCCAGCTTTTGTGGGCAAAACCCACTTCTTCAGATGAGCCTGAGTTTTTTTTTTCTCCACTCAAGCTCATCTGAAGTAGCTCATGATACTATATATATATATATATATCTATATCTATATCTATATCTATATCTATATCTATATATCTATCTGTTAGTCTCTAAGGTGCCACAGGACTACTTGCTGCTTTTAAAGTTGTAGACTAACATAGCTACCTCTCGAATATATTCCTACATTAGAGATACTGTATTGTTGAGCTAGCTACATTGAAAACTATGAGATGCTCAGATTCAACAGGAATGGGAAGACACAGGCCCACTGAAAGAAGAGAGAAATTTGAAAACTATGAGATGCTCAGATTCAACAGGAATGGGAAGACACAGGCCCATTGAAAGAAGAGAGAAATTTGAGAGAGATAAATGGAAAAAATGTACAATAAAGGAAACACGAGGGAGAACTACAGAATACAAGAGAAGCATATACAAGATCCTTGGCCACCTAAGGCATGTCTATACTGCAGCTTTATTTTGAAATAATTGACGTTATTTCGAAATGACAAAGTGTGTGTCTACGCAGAAAGCCATTATTTCAAAATAATTTCTAGATGATGAACTTCTTATTCTGACTCCTATAACCCTCATTTCCGGAGACGTAAGGGAAGTTGAAGGAAGAGTGCTCTTTCTTCGACTTCCTGCTATGTAGACAACACCAAAAGCCGAATTAAGTTATTTCGACTTCAGCTACGCAATTGACGTAGCTCAAGTTGTGTAGCTTAATTTGACTTTTGCCCTGCCATGTAGACATACCCCGACAGTGAAACTGATCAAAATGGGCCGTGAATTTTGTAAGACCCTACTAATAGCCATCAATGGATGTATTCTCCATGAACTTAACTAAATCTTTTTTGAACCCTTTTATACTTTTGGTTTTCAAAACATCTCTTGACAATGAATTTCACAAGTTGACTGCATTGTGTGAGGAAGTACTTCCTTAGGTTTTAAAACTGCTACCTATTTTATTGAATAAACTGTAGTTCTTTTGTAATGCAAAAGGGTAAATAACATTTCCCTATTCACTTTCTCCATACCATTCATGATTTTATAGACCTCTGTCATACCCCCACTTAGTTGTCTCCGTTCTAAACTGAACAGTCCTAAACTTTTTATTTAAACTCCCCTTTTATGGAAGCTGTTCCATACTTCTAATCTTTTTCATTACTCTTCTCTGTATCTTTTCCAGTTTTAACATATTTTTTCTTTTAGATGGAGTGACTAGAACGGCACCCAACATTCAAGTACCAAAGATTTTTATATAGTGATATAATGCTATTTTCTATTTACCTATCCCTTTCCCAAGAGTTTCTAACATTGTTAACTTTTTTGGGGGGGGGGGGGGGGAAGAGGGGAGACTGTTGCTGCTCACTGAGCAGATGTTTTGCAAGAATGCTACATGACACCTCCAAGATCTTTCTTGAGTGGTAACAGCTAATGTAGAACACATGATTTAATAGGAATAGCTGGGATTATTTTTTGCAACGTGCATTACTTTGGTCATATCAACAGTGAATTTCATCTGCCATTTCATTCTGCAGTTACCCAGTTTAGTGAAATTCTTTAGTAATTCTTCGCAGTCAGCTTTGGACTTAAGTAGGCTGAGTAATTTTGTATTGTCTGCAAACGTAGCCACCTCACTCTTTTAGCCTTTCTAAATAATTTATGAATATGTTGAACAGTACACGTTCCAAGACAGAGTCTTCGGAGGACCAGTGGCTATGCCAGGCCTGGGCAAAATACAGCCCGCAGGTCTGATCTAGCCTGTGGAGGCAGCGGGGAGCCCCAGGCATGTTCCCCTGCTTGCCCCGCAGCCGCACATACTGTGCAGAAAAGCAGCTGCAAGGCTCCCTTTCTGTTTTGAAACTGGAGGGGAGGGGAGAAGTTTTAGGTGCTGCCCCGCCCCCAGCACATTCCCATTGGCCGGTTTCTGGCAGAAACCAGCTGATGGGAGCTGCTTGTTAGAATAACAGGCAGCTAAGAAGAACCATGCCCCTCTCCTGGGCTGTTATTCATGAAACACATGGCCAGGCAAGCAGGCTGGTTGGGAAACATTTTAAACTCTGCAGGCCAGGGCTGGCCCTACCATGAGGCAAACTGAGGCGGCTGCCTTAGGTGCCAAACTGTGGGGGGGGGGGGGAAGCGGGGGCACCACTAGGACCCAGAGTGTAGAAAATTGTGTCTGCTGCTGGCCCAAGTGAGGGAGTAGGGGGGCATCATTTGAGCTCCCCGCCTCAGGTGCCAAAATGTTGTGGGCTGGCCCTGCTGCAGGCAGGCAGGCTAGTTTGGCAGTTGACAAATAAGTCTCTTGGCTACAGCCTGCTTCTGGCATCCCAGCCCTTTCCTGTCCCAACTCTCTGCTCCCCTCCCCCACTCAACATACCTAAACCCTCTGTCCCCCTCTTACACTCATACCCCCTCCCAGATCTGGCACCCCGGTCTTCTGCCCCAGATCACAATTCCCTCCTACCCTAGATCATATCCCAAACCCCTGCACTGCAGTCCCCTGCCCTAAGTCACAACCGCCTGCTTCATCCCAACTCCCTCACAGACTCTAGTCTTCCCCCTGCACCCCAGTCCCTTAGCCCACGTTCCCTTCTGCACCCAACCTCCATTCCAGACCCCGCATCTCCATTAATATCATGGAAGAGTACGGCCCTCAACCACTTTTCAAAATCTTGGAGTGCCCCCCCCCCATCAAAAATTATTGCTCACCCCTGGCCTAGCCTCTAATTGGCTAAATCTGGCAACCCTTACTCACATGAGACATTGACTTCAGTGATATATTGACAGAATGACTTAAATGAGACTGCATATTTGAATAAGAATTTAGCTGTCAGATGAAGTAAATGTGAAGAGGAATGTAATCCTGCTGTGATATTTTGGAAAACCATTGTACTATACTTGATAAAAGAAAATAGTCCCATCTATTTGCTGTTAAGTATCAGAGGGGTAGCTGTGTTAGTTAGTTATTTGCTGTTGCTATTAAAAGGTGCTCTGGCTTACTGAGATGTAATAATGTACACATTCTCAAAAAATGCATTTTGAGAAAACTCTCATTTTGGTAGAGGACCAACTGAACTGTCAGTGACAGTAAAAGGAGGTGATTGAACTTTACAGTCTCATGTAGGTCCCTTTCCAAGATTAACATAATAATGGGGAGCAAAAGAAACTTTGGGTATGTGTACACAGAAACACTATTTCGAAATAACTAGCGCTATTCCGAAAGCTCTAAGTCCGTGTTTACACAACAGGAAGCTATTTCAAAATAGTGTCAAAATACTGTCAAGTTGGAGGACCTCTTACACCGACCGACTCCTGTAACCCTCATTGTAGGAGGAATCAGGGAAATCGGAGGAAGGGTGCTCTATTTTGAACTAAGTGCTGTGTAGACGCTCCCTATTTCGAAATAAGCTCCACAATTGACGTAGGCAGTTTATTTGCCTTTAGCTTTCACATTATCAGCTTTATTCTGCATCCAAGAGGGATTCAAGCTTACTTAAAAAAAAAAAGAGGATGCTGAGATTTTCATGAAATCAAATGACGTCAGGAACTGCAGCTTTGTGAAAACCAAGTAGCTTGAGAGATGGCCACAATGTTTAGGTATTAAAGTAACAATGGGCTCAATGGTGAGTGGGTAAAGCCAGTTCTCCAGAGTTAGGTCGCTAGGTTGCAGTTTAGGAGGTTGGCCTATGCTAGCTAGATTGAAACAATGCAAGCATCAGTCCCAGCAGCTGACTGCAAGGTAGCTATAGCTATACCCTGTGTGGCAGGAGGACACCCCTGGTTACAAGTACCATGTTCTAAAACCTTGCTCCATGCGGTGGAAGGTGGATTAGCAAACTGTCACCGTCCGTCCCTAGCTAGCGGAAGGGCTAGCACGGTCCAAAAGCCTCGCCCCTCCGCACACAGTAATAATCCAACCCTCACTCCCGTTAGCACCCGCTAAACCTGAAGCTGCGGGTCCTACTGAATGGTCTAAATCGCACAGATCAGGAGGGACAGAACATTCCATTCGCATCCTCGGGGATCAGAACGTTCTAATCCCCTCCGCCACCCCCATGCGCCAGAGAGAATAGAACCTCCCGCTGCCTCTTCCCGCAAGAGGGGCAAATCCTACCATTCCTCCCCGCATTCCCCCACGGTAGAATATTCCAAACCCTCGAAGACGCGGGGGGGGGGGCGCTCTGTGGGCAGAACGAAACGCCCCGATTCCTCCCCCGCTAGCCGCGGCGCCGCGCAAGCCTAGAATCCCGGCATCCAGGAAAAAAAGGAAAAAAAAAACCCTCGTTACGGGAAGCCCCGCCTCCTTTCCGACGTCATCACGGCCCCGGGCCAATGGGTGTCCGAGTTGGGTCCGGGAGGAGGACAGTGACCCTGGATGTGTTGACTGTGCGGGACGGGACCGAGATGGTCCAGGCCTGGGCGGACGCCGCTACGTAGCAGGGCCGCTATGGGTGAGCGGGGCGCGGGTTTCCCAGAAGCCGGGGTCGGGGGTTGTGTGCGGCCCCCACCCCTCGCCCGCTCCCGGGCTGCTCTCTCCACCCCTCCCCCGGGTGTGTCGGGGGGGGGCCCGAGCCCGGCGCCGCGAGGCCCGCTCGGGCAGGGCGAGCTGCTGATGCGGGGCCAGCGGAGCAGCCCCCCGCGGGACGGTCGGTGAAGTGTCCCGGTGGCGCAGCCGGGAGCAGAGCGGGGGGAAGGGGGGCAAGAGCCCGCTCGGCCGCCGCCGCGTCCCGCCAGCTCACGGTGCGCCGCAGCTCGCGGCCAGGCCGGGTGGGAGCCTGGTGAACTGAGCTAACGGTGTTTTCACGAGTGCTCCCGGCTGCTCTGCCCATGTCTTGGTTTCCCGAGCGTGCCCGCCCAGGGAGCTGCGGGCGGCTGCAGCCCCGTAGCGTGCTTGAAAAGCAACATGGCTGCACAGTGGCGAGCGGTCTTATTTTTATTTTTAACCCCTTACAGCTACTTTTTACCGATTCCGGTTTTTCTTTCCATCAGATTAAAAAGGGCAGGCGTGTAATGCTGGAAAGACGGGGGGGGGGGGGGGGGAGCTGTAGCTTTTCTATCCCTGTTTATAATCCAGTCACTGGCAGACATGAAGCCGTATCCTAAATGACACCAAAATACTCTTTGAGATAACCTGTGAACGTTCGCATTGAGTAACAGCCAATAATAAAACCACACAGACACGTTGTATGCAAGGTGTAATTACATGAGTGGATTTTTATGCTATCTGTGTCAGGGTGATCTAGTATAGTGTTTCACAACCAGCGGTATAAGTACCCTTAGGGGTACTTGAGAGGAGTCTAGGAGGTACATCAGCACAACTGAAGTTTGGAGAAAACTGAATTTTTGTTTTAAGGTTTACAGCACTTCATTATTTTTGTACTTTTTACACCCCAAGATTTCATTAACTGCCCAGCTATGATTAAGTTGTTTAAACTGTGTTGCAATGGTAGAAAAATGTGTTGCAATGGTAGAAAAAAAAATGGTGTGTCTGAAAACTGTAGATATTGGGGGTACTTATTTTTTTAAAGGGTATTTTATAAAAAAGGTTGAGGAAACACCGATCTAGTAGAAGGGAAAGCTGTGCTGGGAAGTGCAGTGTTTTAGGTGTGCTCTGTTACCCCTGCTGTTTCTTGCCTGGTGTACGGTCTTGGGCAAATCAGTTTGCTTCCTTGTAACTGTGTTCCCCATATATGAAATGGGATAAGCTGTGCTTTCACTTCCTTTATAAAGCTCCCTAACATCTTGAGAGGAAACGTGCAAGGATAGGAGACAAGAGGAAACGTGCAAGGATAGGAGACAAGTATGATATTTGTTAATATATGTATCTTCTGATCTGAAGTACAGTGAGGTTGGAGGGAGAGAATAAAAATCTAAACGTTTTAAAATTTCTAACCAAATCAAGAGAGCACAGGATGAAAACAGAGACAGACTCCTGGAAATAAAAACAAAGCTTCAATATTTAGCTACAAATCTGAAAATAAAAGCTGTTTCTAGGTTCCGTTTATTTTATATAGTTTTTCCTTGTACTAGATCTACTTAACATTTGTACAATTCTAATTTAAGTGAAATTGGTGATGGTGTAATTAAGTAGCCTTCTACCTACATCTATTAAGTCATGTGTCTGCTTGGATTAATTAAGCTTATACCACTATTTGCTCTGCTTAGACAGTGCCACAGTAGAAGAGGGAAGTGATTTTTTTTCTCCTCTCCGCTTATAAACAAAACTATTAACTAGTTGTTTACTGATGGATAAGCCCCAAAAAACAAACTTGATGTTCAAATACAAGATTGAATATCTGTGGCTTATAGTTAGAAAACTGTTTTTATTTGTAAATGGAATAGATTCATTCTTATTGATGACATCAAGTTCAAAACATGTTGTTTTCTCATAGCTCAAAGTCTGAGAACTTTGCTAGCAGCAGCCACTTATCTGTATACTGCATATATTATCTCATAAAAAATGTTGAGATCTACCATATAAGGATATACCAGTAGAAGTTTATGTGCTTTATTTATTTCAAACTAAGATTAAGTGTAATTGACTTCTGTTGGACCAATTTTGGTAATCATTCTGTCATTTCTGATATTGTAGGAAAACATTACAACTATTATAGGAAAACACTTGATTAATACAGCAAGTACCCTTTAAAGGAACTGAAGGAGACAAATTAAAAATAGTCTCATGGTAGAAAAGGCAAAAAAACCCAACCAGCTGTCAAAACATTATATTCTTATTTAAGCAGACAAGAAAAATAGACCACTTGATTAGTAATGGTAATATAGCAGTCTTGATCCCCTTGCTTGTTTGGCGGAAAGAGCTGTGAAAGCAATTTGAGAGGTTCTTGAATCATCACTTCTTTGATTTGTTTTTCCTTTGCTTCCTTGCCATTTTGTGTCTGACTGAAAGGGACAATATAATATCTATTGTGGACAAGTATAATGTGATTCCTTTCTGTCACACTTTGCTGATTTGTACTTAAGAAGACTGTGTTTCTCAGCTGACAAAGCAGTTCTGCTGGATGCTGAAAATTAAAACTGTCCTGCCCTGAGTTTTGTTCACTACTTGATACATTCTCCCTTGGATTTTCTGTTATCACATTATTTACTGAGTGCATGTCTAATTTTTTTGTTTGTCCTTGACTTGGAGAGCAACTTCTGTTTAGTGCCATTCATTGTACATAGGGAAACTAACCTGGAAAGTCAGTCTTTATTTTCAGTCTTTTTCAGATGTACCAGTCAGGACACTGAGAATTTTAAGTGGAAGTTGTATCAGAAGCTTGTTTCTGGGATTGGTGATAAAAAGCAACCACGGAAATAGGGATGTAAGCACCTAGTTGACTATCCGATAAGCAAAAGCTTATCAGATAGTCGCCACACTAGTCGACTAGTCGCTTTCCCCCCCACTTCGCTGTCTCGGTCAGAAAGAGGCAGCAAGTAGGGGGAAGGAGGTGGGAATGGTGGGGCAAACTGGTGTAACAGCCGGTTCTCCCGAGCTCTGTGGGAGGGGGCAGGGGCGCAGCAGCAGCATTCCACATTTGAATGTACAAGAGTCCCCAGTGGGGCTCTTGTACATTTCAAAGGCAGAACACGCGGACACCTCGGCCTTTGAAATGTAGGAACAGCCCCGCAGGCTCTTGCTACATTTCAGAGTGGAAGCTCCTTTATCAGCTAATCAAATAGTCAATGGAAAGTCCATCGACTGTTTGATGAGTTGATTAATCTAATTTTAACATTCCTATACAGTACATAGACAAGTGTTTCTTTTTGTCCCCATTGACAAAAAGTGTGTGGCTAAGAGGCAGCAACAGCAATGTCTCTGTTCTCCTCATCCCCAGCATAAAGCCTTATGGCCACAGAGCAGGATGGATTGATTTTAATTAAAGCAAATCAAATCACTGATTTTAACCATAATTTAAATTAGCAATTTAAATTAAGGTTTCCTAGTTATTTAAACTTTTATCTTGTTTTTCATTTCTGCTTTTCTAAATTATTCGCTTAAAGAGGGGGTGGGGAACCTCAGGCCCAGGGGCCAGATGTGGTCCTCAGCTTTCCTGGATCTGGCCCTCAAGGCTCAGCCGCCTCCCCACCCCAGCACTGGCACTCTAGCTCCCCTGCTGCTCAACACGTGGCTGGAGCACACTATTTCCACTAGGCTTGACTCCCCTAGGCCCTCGTGTAGGAGGGGAATGTGGAGAGTGTCTTTCTCCTTCTCAGTCGGGGGGAGGGGGCATGTCAGTGAGGGGTTGGCTTCTCCCTGATGTATGGCTCTTGATTTTTTGGTGGGTTATTGACACCTGACCCAAAAAAGTTCCCCACCCCTGCCTTAAAGAGAGGTTCACTCTCCATTGTTAATCATTATAACTAATTGTAAGCTATAAATTAAATACTTGTTGCTAACCAAGGAGATACACTCTACCTATAGAGTTATATATCTTAACATATATCTGTTTAGATTCTTAGGTTAGAAATGGTGAATGATGCATTTCCTATTTATTAGATTCATTTTTATTCAAGTTCTTTTTGTATGAAAATTGGAATTCAATTAATATGCAAGCACTATTTTTATTAAATCTTAAATGTGCTAAATGTATATTTTCTTATTTAAACATGACTGGCATTTGCTATTGGTTTATTTAAAAGAAGTATTCATATTGAATTGAACTGAAGACCATGTCCTTCATGAGTTTAGAGCTAGTAGATTTTATCTTCTTATGCCCAGTTTTTATTCACCGAATGGGAAACAGAAAACAACCTTTCCTATTTTTTCAATTCCCAGTTAGCTTCATAACATTGAGTAAATTAGACCTTGAGCTATGCTATTGGACTAAGCTGAAATGAAGAAAATAGTCTTTTTGTGCCGAGTCAGCAGAGGCTACTTCTGTCAAAAGATGGTTTAGCTCTTCAGCAAACTCTGTGTGCTTAGCCAGTAGTTTTCCACCAGTTCAGTGCTTTGACTTTAAAACTTGGCAGCAGATATGTACTACTTAATCTTTTAAATTTATTTTAATAATTGTCATAGTTTCAAATTTAATGTTTTACATTTTTTTAAAAAATAAAACTACTTTAAAAAAGTGATTATTTTATTTTTTTTATCCATCCTGGAGCAGAGGCTTTATTACAAACCCATATTCACTTAAGAATCTTCTCCTTTTCTACCCAGTCTTTTAACAAGAAAGCATAGTTGTCTCTAAATCTAGAGCAGTGTGTGGTTTTTTACATGACGAGAAAAGAACATCACAAGTACTAAGTGAACTGAATGACAAAACTTAGGTCAGCCATTCCAGATACATAGATGTATGACTAGTGTTTAACACAACTATTTTAAAATATTTAATTTTGTCTACCAGAAAAAATGACCACATTGCTTTATGGGCACATGACTTTAAAATTCAGAATACAATTAATAAAACCTTTTAAAGATTTAAAAAAATACTAACAAATACTAACATAGACTACAATAACAGGTTTGCTGAATCAGAAGTTAGCAATTCCAGCTATTATAATGAAAAAAATTAGCCACAATTTTAGATGTCCAGGCAATGAATGGGAGGGAGACTCTTTTGGAGAACATGGAGAAATCTTTGCCTGTTGCCTGGAGACAGGTAGCACTGGGTCATTATGATTCCACCAGACTATAGCTTCATAATTACAAAGTACTTGTTTCGCTATTGTGTTGAGTGCCTTTTTCAGTGCAAAAGTCCTGAGACCCAGTTCTCCACTAGGGATGTTAAATATCAGTTAATTGAATAGTCGATTAACCTTACAAATTCTCATCGGTTTCTTGACTATTCTATAGTCTTAGGGGTGGAGCTGGCAGCCAGTGCACTCTAGCTCCAGTCCCGTGGAGCTCCCTGCCACTCTGTGCTGCTGCCTTTGTATTGGAGGCAGCAGCATGGGGTGCCAGGTGGGAGCTGGTACTCGAGGGGAGACAGTTTAAAAACCAGCACCCCTTGCAGATCGGCTGCCTGTCGTCATCTGCTGTTGCCTCTGATACAGGGGCAGCAGCAGTCCCTGTCTGGGTGGGGTCTGAGCTCCCTGGACCCAGCGTGAGCCAGAATGGAGCTGGCCTGCCTGCCTTCTTGCCTGGCTCCTAATACACTTTAAATGCATAGCCACAGCAAGGGTAGGTTCCGGACCCGGCACAAGCTGTGACTGAGCCAGGCTGCTGGCCAGCCTGCTAAGAAATTTACGGGGGGAGGAAAATGCACGTAGCCTGTAGCATTAACCTATAAGCTTTTGCTTATCAGTTAATTGGTTAATTGGCTACACTATTACACCCCTTGCTTTCTGCCTTCAGTAGTCATATCAGTGCAGCTGTGTAACCAAATTAGAATTCCCACTCACTTACAGTATTAGCACTTTATATTACCTCTGTATAGATTTGTTATTACCTAAGGGTGTGTCTAGACTACAGGGTTTTGTCAACAAAAGTTGACTTTTGTTGACAAAACTATACCTGTGTCTACACTGTCACTGAGTTCTGTCGACAGAACTCGGCAGTTTTGTTGACAGCGGCAAACCTCGTTCTACGAGGAATAACGCCTTTTGTTGACAGAGTTCTGTCGACAGAAGGCGTTATTGCATCTGCACTGTCCTTTGCGTCTACACTGTCATGTCAGCAAAGCGGCTTACTTTGTTGACAGAACTGGATGTAGTCTAGATGCTCTTTGTCAACAGAAGCTTTGTTGACAGTATCTGTCGACAAAAGCCTGTAGTCTAGACGTACCCTCAGATGTAATGTAGTAGTGAATTGGGACCTTAGTGTCAACAGGGAACATAAGAGCTGTGTAGGAAAGAACACATTTTTATGTCCTAAACTGGACAATGATCTGGAAAAGAAGGAATTGTGAATCTGCAAGTTACTTTAAAAAGATCAAGTAATCTTCCATTTTCTTGGTTTAATGTATTTAGCTGTGATATGACATTGCCAAAAGAGACAAGGTAAAAACTATTCATCTTAAAAATTTGTAATTCTGTTTTGGATTTGAGCTAGAACAATACAAAGTTAACAGATTTTTCTTTTCTCATAAACTAAGTTATAAGTACTGCTAAACAGATCAAATTCTGACTCCCATTGCTTTTAATAGCTTACAGCACTCCTGGATTTGTTATTTTAACCATAAAATGTTTAATTGCCAAAATGCAAGTCACAGTCATCCACCAATTACAATCAATATTAAGAATTTTGGTTATACCTACTAAATTAAATGACATCATGTTATGATGGCATTCTTTTTTGTGCATGTGCATCATGGGTGATAACAAAATTCACATTTTGGGGATTACAAACATTTATACTTTTACCTGCTTTACATATAAGCTGCTTGCATAAAAAGTGAACATATAAGATTCAAAAACCTTTATATGTAGTAGCTGAAACTGACTCTAAAATGTGTGCTTTATTATGAAAAAGCCTAATCGGCAAAATATGATTTCATGTAGCTTCTGTTATAAAATCATATTTAAAAACTCCCAAGTCAATAACTCTCAAATCCAAAGAAAAGTGCTTTGCCCAAAATTGTTCTCAGAGTAAATACAGCAAAGGTAAATGTTTCAGAGAAAACCGGCAAAACTGTTTTTGAATTACAAGTTTGTTTTTTTAAGTACTCTGATTAAAAACTATTAACTTCTGTTTCCATGTTCCTCCAAAATAGTTTGCCACTATTTCTTCTGACTTTGCTCATGGTTAAAAATATACCTGAAAAATAGTGTATCAGATATACTTTGAAAAAAATAAATTGTAGTTGAAGAAACATTCTATAACACCAGAGGGAAAAGTAAGCAGGTGCTCCATGGTGGGCAGCTTCCGCAAGAGCTGGCTGAGCTCTGCTAAAAGTGAGCAGGGATCTATTTAAAGAGCTGGCAGGGATTTGGGTTGCAACAGGACAGTACCCCTAAGAAATTTTAATTTACTTTCACTCCTGCTTAACACTTTGTTGTAGCTAGCTTTGGGGCCTCTTCCTACCCCTTTTGAAATCAATGAGCAGTTTGCTGCTTGCTTTAATGAGAACGGTGCTGATAATGGTGGATCTGATTCTCTACTTATTCTTTACAGAATTATTCTTATTCTTGCACTTTATGTAATGATTAGGAATAAGACCCTCCGGAAAAGGGCACTTTTTCCGGAGGATCGGGGCCAGTGTAGACGCTCTTTTCCAGCTTTTTTAAAAGCCGGAAAAAAGGGGCGGACATTTTTATTTAAATGCCGCGGGGGATATTTAAATCCCCCGCGGATTTCCCTACGACGACTGGTGAAATTTACATGCCCCTTCCGGAAAAGGGGCCAGTGCAGACATAGCCAAACTGAACATTGTTAATGTATATAGTTTTGACTAGAGATGTAATAGTGTAGTCAATTAACTGATAAGCAAAAGCTTATAGGTTAATGCTATAGACTACACGCACTTCCCTTCCCTCTCTCACTGCTAGTAAATTTTTAAGCAGGCTGGCTTGCAATTGGTCTGAGACCTACCCCTGCTACAGCTCTGCATTTAAAGTGTATTAGGAGCTGGGCAGGCAGGCAACCCAATTCAGTCTTGGCTCATGCTGGGTCCAGGACCTATCCCCATTTCAGCTCTGCACTTCAAGTGTATTAACAGCCAGCCAGGAGGGCAGGCAGCCCAGCTCAGTTCTGGCTTGTGCTGGGTCGGGGGACTCAGACCCCTTCTTCCCTCCTGCTCTGTGTCGTTCCCCCCTCCCTCCCGGACAGGGACTGCTGCCATCCTATGCTGCTGCCTTGTTCTCAAAAGCAGCAGCACAGGGTGACAGGCAGCTGGTCTGCAAGAGGAGCTGGTTTTAAAACTAGCTCTCCTCCTGGACCAGCTGCCAACTGGCACCCCATGCTGCTGCCTCTGATACAGTGGCTGCTGGCCCTGCCCCGGGGACTAAAGACTAGTCTACTAACCGATAAAATTTAATGAGGTTACTTGACTATTCAATTAACCAATATTTAACATCCCTAGCTTTGACTATACCAGCGGACTATAGAGTATCCCGTAGAACCTGCCTAACATGAGTTCTGTTACATCTGCATTCTTCTCACACTGAGAGAATTTCCATTGAGGACAGTTTAGCCATTCTACCCTGCTGAGTTAGGGCACAGAAGTTGAGTCAACTCAGTATCTGGCTGTGGAGTTAAGGGAGTGTCTATGGGACATGTAGCAAACCAGTGGCAGATCCAGACTTACAACTTCCTCTTAGGTGGGTTGTGTTTTTCTCACCCGCTAATTCAGTGTTTCTCAACCTCTTAATAGTCTTTCCTCCCCAAAATTACTTCCCCTCCTTCTTTTGGTTACTCTAAAGCCACCCATTATTTTCTCATATGGACACCTTTATACAATTTTATCCAATAAAAAGTGAAATGAAATTGTATTAGCCTTCCCTGAATAAAGGGAGTGCACTGGGAAAACTAGAAGAGAGAATGTGACTTGGTTGTTTTGTTTTAATAATTATTGTGGAAATTTCCCTGAGTGTATGAAATGTGGGGAGGATGGTAGAGATGTGGTAGTGGAAGTCTGCCTATTGTATTGCAAGTCTCCTGAGCTATTCCTTCCATAACATTCTCTAATTTTAAGTTTACTTTTTTAAGGCTGAGATTTCTACTCATTTTTTTTAATTTGTGTTAATTGTTTTCTGGAATAACTGACAACATAGGCTCTGAATGTAAAGCTTATTGGTCCTTTACAAAAATAAAGTGCACTCTTGTAGATTAGCTTGTATTTTCACTGTAACAATATTAGTTTTGGTAAACACTACAGTAAATTGCTGTGTGCTCCCATATTATGATTGTTTGAATAAGCGGTCTATTTATAGATTGCAAAGATGAGTGGAGTTCAAGCAGCATGGAATTTAAATACGTCCTGGCTTAAAACCAACCAGGACTAAAGTCTTCCTCCATATGTTGAATAGTAATAGAGGGTTAGCCGTGTTAGTCTGATCTTGGTAAAACAAAAGGAAAAAATATGTAGCACTTTAAAGACTAATAAGATAGCTTATTAGATGATGAGCTTTCGTGGGTCAGACCCACTTCTTCAGATCGTATTCTGAAAGAGAATTGGCATGACCATATATAACAAAGGAATACAATGAAGAAAGTGAACACATTATAAACTAACAAATCAGATTTTAGAATAGAAGGTTACTTTCCCGAAGGAGAGTGGTTTCCCTCCATTGTCCCATCCCTCAGTGAAATAGTCTAGATCCTATTAGCAGAAGCTTGTGGCCAAATGTCCCCTGACTAGAGCTGATACTGGAATCACACTCCGTAATGCACCTCAAAACTATGGAGGGAGAAGATTCTCTGTAGTAACTCTAGTCTAGACTCTTTTCCATTTGCATTGTGAAGTGAGACATCCAGAATAGGCCTTCTGGCTCGTCTTCTAAAGAAGACTCTCCAACCCATCTATATGAAGGAGAAAATGATGGGATGCTTTCATGTCTCCAAATTTAGAACTAGAGTTACAGGTTGGAAACAAGGAAGAGCACAAGAGTTTAGTACTTTCAGACTTGGAGGAATATAAAACTAGTCTACTTGGCCACATATGAAATAGAAGTTTGAGTGTACAAACTTGAGTTCAGTGCATAGACACAAAGTTTTAATTCCATGCCTCGCCATTTATAACATGTAGGCTTTGCTGGTTTTCCTGCAGTGATAGGAAAAAAATGTGGGGTTTTTTTTCTTCTTCCTTTCTAACTTTCTGTAGGGTAACAGGGTAATAAGAAGTTGGTGGTCACTATGGAAATTATATACAGTCTTTGTGGTGTTGTTTTTTTTACAGGAACTGTATGCAAAATGTCTTCTGGAAGGAGCTGGGTGATTAATGCTTTATATATTCTTCTGAGCATTTTCTCTTTTGGAGGTAAGACTAAATGAAAATGTTGGCTGGGACATAACCAACAGCTAGAGCAGCTAGCTGTTGCTGATTATGTTGCAGTAGTGGCTTGTGGTCACATTGTGGAATTAGGGCACCATTGTGCTAGCTATTTGTAGAAACAAATAATCCAAAGACAGAGTTCTCACTCAGTTATGGCATTGATGTGATTTTTAGCCAGCAGATCTAAAAAAACATTAATATTAGTCCCAGGCACTGCACCTGAAGCTTTCTGGTCACATTTTCCTATGGTTTCTTCCTTGGTGCTGTGGGAAGAAGAGCAAAGCAAAAGGAAGAAATTGACTATACAGGGGCAGCACTGGAACAGACTACACACAGGTTGTCAAATGTGCCAAGTTAATACATTGGAAAAATAGATGTTTCTTAAAACTGCTAGTTAGAGCAGTCTTTTTCAACATTTTAACTTTCTAGGTAAAATATTCAAACATACAGAATTCCTCATCTTAATTTACATATCTAGGAATGAAATAAAGAAGAGTCTGAGAACAGGTTTTTGGAGGCATTTCGTTCTCTGAAATATACCTCTTAAAGGGTTCAGTCTGAAAGTATTTTAATGCAAAAAGATGTGGTATTCTTACCCTTTTTTATTATCTTTGTCTTTTTGGGTATGTCTACACTACAGCACTAATTCGAACTAAGCTAATTCGAACTAGTGCATCTAGACCTAAAAACTAGTTCTAATTAGCATTTTGCTAATTTGATCTAGCGTGTCCACATTGAGTGGACCCTAAACCGAGGTTAAG
Source organism: Pelodiscus sinensis (assembly GCF_049634645.1). Taxonomy (NCBI): domain Eukaryota; kingdom Metazoa; phylum Chordata; order Testudines; family Trionychidae; genus Pelodiscus; species Pelodiscus sinensis. Next base: position 96,505,037 of record NC_134716.1, read on the forward strand.
GATGGCCAGAAGCAGTGCTGGCAGGGCATCGGATTAGGACTTAGAGCGTGGAGCTGCTGTCTCAGGCTAGCCGAGGGCTGTGCTTAAAGGGACCCGACCCCTACCCCGGACAGACAGTTCTCAGGGGTTCCCCACTCGCTTGTCTAACTTGATGAGGGACAGCAAAGCAGTCCTGGCTTGGAGTGCCCTGAATGCCCACACTCGGCTCATCACAGCACTCGGCCATCAGCCCGGCTGCATTTGTCGCAGGCTGCCATCCGGGGAGGGGAGGTCAATTGGGGGGCTTCAGGAGAGCTTCCACCCCGAAGAGCCTGCAGACCCACCCCAGTCCTCCCCATTGGGGGCTTGTACCCCATTCCTCCCTCACCTCCTTCCACTTACCCCTCCCTAGCCCCCCTTCCTGATGTAAAAATAAAGGACATGTGTGTTCAAAAATAGAAACTCTCTTTATTGAACAAAACTGGGGGAGACTGGGAAAAGGAGGTGGGAGAGGGGAAGAGAGAGGGTGGGAGAGGGGAGGGGGAAACCGGGGAGGAGGGAGCTCGAAGGGGGAAGCCAGGAGAATAAGGAGGAGGGGAAGTATCAAACTATGGTACGCCATATCTTCAGTATTGTGTACAGATGTGATCTCCTCACCCCAGAAAAGATATTTTGGCCTTGGAAAGGGTTCAGAAAGGGGCAACTAAAATAGTCAGGGATTTGGAACAGGTCCCATATGAAGAGAGGCTAAAGAGACTGGGACTTTTCAGCTTAGAAAAGAGGAGACTGAGGGGGGTATGATAGAGGTCTCTAAAAGCATGAGTGGTGTGGAAAGGGTGCATAAAGAAAAGTTCTTCATTAGTTCTCATAAAAGAAGGACTCGAGGACACCAAATGAAATGAATGGGTAGCAGGCTTCAAACTAATAAAAGAAAGTTCTTCGCAAAGCAAATAGTCAACCTGTGGAACTCCTTGCTGCAGGAGGCTGTGAAGGCTAGAACTATGACAGAGTTTAAAGAGAAGTTAAGATAAAGTCGTGGAGGTTGGGTCCATGGAGTGGTATTAGCCAGGGGGTAGAAATGGTGTCCCTGGCCTCTCTTTGTGGAAGGCTGGAAATGGATGGCACAAGACAAATGGCTTGGTCATTGTCTTCGGTCCATCCCCTCCAGGGTACCTAGTGTGGGCCGCTGTCGGCAGACAGGCTACTGGTCTAGATGGGCCTTTGGTCTGACCCAGAACGGCCATTCTTATGTTCTTATATTCTAAGCTCAGGGTTGGGGGTCTCACTAAACCACCCTGATTTTCATGCAAACATGCTCCTGGGTGGCCAGGCTGGCAGCTATCCTGCCCTAGACGGCCACTTTCCTGTGCCTACTACGGACGTCGTGGATGAGGTCCACGATCTCCGCACTAGACCAGAGGGCGCCTGCCTCTTGCGGCCCCGGGCAGGCTCCTGTGAGCCGCCAGCCTGGTCCGGGGAAGAGGCGGAGGGCTGGGTGGCAGCAGGTGGGTGGCTCGTGCCATGCCAGGTGCAGGGTCTGTTGGCTGGATGCTGGCAGGCTTGCACCTGGCACGGGCACCGTAGCCAGCCCGTGCCCCTTTAAGGTCTCCGGGGCCGGGACGGGGGCAGAAGAGTTTCCCTGGTGGTGCCCAGAGTGGCCACCAGGGAAATCTGGGGAGGGCTAGCCTCCCACTAGTTCGAATTAAGTGGCTACACAGCCCTTAATTTGAACTAGGCATTAGTCCTCATAGAATGAGGTTTACCTAGTTCTAATTAAGCACTCCGCTAGTTCGAATTAAGTTCGAACTAGTGGTTTGTATGTGTAACGCCTATTAAAGTTGATTGGAACTAAAGTCTGTTAGTTCGAATTAACTTTGTAGTGTAGACATACCCTTTGTGTGTGTGTGTGTGTGTGTGTGCGCGTGCGCTTTTTTTTGACCAAACGTCTTCTAGTGGAAAACAGATGCTGTTGTTGATTGGATTCTTTTATTTTTTGTCTTGTACTATAACTTTATTTCCACGCCTGCTTGTTCTTTCGCCTGTTCTTTCTTTCCTTTGCCCTCCTGTTTTCACTCTGTCTCTATTCTCCTGTCTCCTACCTTGCAGTCAGGATCATTTATCTGATGTTTTTCATGGACACAGAGGGCTAAGCAGCAACTTCAAATGTGTAATTCTCTAGACTAATGACCTAGTTTATGCTTAATTTGCATACTGAATAACCAAACAGCTGTGCTTGTTCTGGTAATTCTTTACATTGTTTCTGCATTTCAGTACCCAGCCTGTTAGTATCTTTCTATCTCAGCAGTAGACATTTGAGGTATTTTAGATTCACAATTGTGAGAGTCAAGGAGAGTTTGCTTCAAAAGAAAGGAGTTAACGTGGGTCAATAGAAAAATGCCACACTGAATGATTGCACATGGCAATTCCACTGTGAGTGCATGCACTCCAGGGTATGGTTATCAGTTTTTCCCTTTAGCAGTACTTGTCAGGGTGGCACGAATATTTTCTGGTTCCTTACACACTGTGCACAAGCATTAAGGGCATAGTCACCTGCAGGCTTCCTGAATTCTTTCCTCCATCCCATGACAGTTGTTGGAGCTCCTTTTCTTAAATATGCAAGTTTTCAGATTTGTAAATAGAACTATATGTTAACATAGTACATAAGGGCTGTGTCTACACTGGGCCTCTTATTCTGGAAAATCAGCTGCTTTTCCGGAATAAGCTGCAAGCTGTCTACACTGGCCCTTGAATTTCCGGAAAAGCAACGACGCTCTACTGTACAAAATCAGCCGCTATTCCGGAAAAACTATTCTGCTCCCGCTCGGGCATAAGTCCTTATTCCGGAACACTGTTCCGGAAAAGGGCCAGTGTAGACAGCCCAGTAGTCTTTTCCAGAAAAAAGCCCTGATCGCGAAAATGGCGATCGGGGCTCTTTTCCGGAAAAGCGCGTCTACATTGGCCACAGACGCTTTTCCGGAAAAAGGGCTTTTCCGGAAAAGCAACCTGCCAATGTGGATGCTCCTTTTCTGGAAAAACTGAAAACGGAATAGTATTCATTCCAGAAATTCATGCCAGTGTAGACACAGCCAAGTAGTAAATAGTACATTTGCAAATAGTACATATGTAAATAGTACATATTGTGTAGTTTTAATAGTTAGTTGATTAGTGGAATGCCATTGGATAGCTTGTTGGTTTTGGAATACCTGATAGTTCTTAGAAAAGAGGAGACTAAGGGGGGATATGATAGAGGTCTATAAAATCATGACTGATGTGGAAAAAGTGAGTAAGGAAAAAGTATTTCCTTGTTCCCATAATATGAGTGGCCACCAAATGAAATTAATAGGTAACAGGTTATGGTAACATATATGGATTTTATGAGGATTCATTATTTGATTAATATACATTTCAATATTATAGACATTTTTTTAAAAAGAACAATAACTACTACATTTCCTAAAAATATTGGGGGGTTTTTGGTAATTGCTGTTGATATATAGAGAATTTTTATATTGTGTATTTTTTTTTTTATTATTTATAAAGGACTTTCCAGCAATGGGGAGAGGATGAGTGTAGGAGAAAAAGATACTTAAGCTTCCCACCTTTAACCTCATTTTCTGTCTCTATCATTTCAGTTCCAGTTCTCCTATTGCCACTGGTAAAATTCTCTTACAGTACCTGAGGAAAAGTATGCTCATGAACTTCCCCTAAATCAGTGCATGAGTAATTTTCTTGTGCCACTGCATTAGACAAGAAATACACTGTATTGTGCAGGTCAAGTGAAACTCTATACATATATACTGCCAGATGTACAAAATAGACTGCAAGATATTTTTTGTAATCTTTCAGTAGCAGCAGTGTTATAAATTCTTTGTAGCAATAGTAATATAAAGTTTTCATATGGAAATGTGATATTCCAAATAGGGATGTTAGCAAAGAGACTTGTAAATGATTGACTGATAAGCCTGGATTTATTGGTTAATCCTAATGACTATATGCACTCCCTCCCTACCCCCTGCTGGCTCTGTACAAGAACCGGATCCCATGGAGCTGCCCTCCCCCATGCTGATGCCTCTGATAGAGAGGCAGCAGCACAAAGGGTGAGGGGGGCAGGCAAGAGCCGGTAAACGCAGGAAGCTGGCTTTCAAACCAGCTCCCTGTGCGTATTGGCTCATGCAGAGCCACCTGCCCACCCCCTTGCTGTCTCTCAGAGGTGGAGGGGGGAGGCAGGAGCCGGTGCTCAGGGAGCCACCTTAAAAGCCAGCTCCCCACAAGCATTGGCTTCGTGGAGCCGCCTCCCCTCCACACACACACACACACTGCTGCCTCTATATCAGAGGCAGCAGCACAGGGGGTGGGGGAGATAGACAAAATGCTGGTGCAACCTCTGTCTGTGGGGAGCTCACACCCACTGCACATAGGGGCTGCTGCATGGGGTGGTAGAGCAGCCACTGTCCACAGGGAGTTTTTAAACCAGCTCCTCTTGCAGACCGGCTCCCATCTGCCTCCCTACGCTCTGCCTCTGATAGAGGCAGCAGCACAGGGTAACAGGGGACTATCTAGGAGTGAGGCCAGGAGTGCACTTGCTGCAGGACCCACACTCAGGGACTAGCGAATAATCATGTAACCAATAAGATTTGGTGCAGTTACACAATTATTTAAACAGTATCTAACATCCCTAATTCCAATTTGATTTTATCCCTTTTAGTTTCAGGTGGACTTGTACAGTCATGTGGTTACATCATCCCAGAGTCTCCAGTGTTGACGCGTGGCTCCAGTTTTACAGCATTATGCATTCTCAATGAGAGTTGCCTTGACTTGGGCAATATACATGCCAATCAGATTATTTGGAGAATCAAAAGTTCTGTAGTGCCTAAAGAACAATACCATGTAATAAACAGAACTGTTTCCAGTGTCACATTTAATGACACGTCTATTTTAGCTACTCCTCTGACATGCAACATTTTAGCAGATGGACAGATTGAGCAGAATATCTATGGAATAGCAGTTACAGTGGGCTGTAAGTAGTTTTTTATTCCTCTTGCTTTTCTTTGGATGTTATACATTTCTTATTAAATGTTTATGTACATAGCGATATTGTATAATGTTGGCAATTTTCCATTTTCTTCTCTACCTGACAGAAATGTTTTCCAAGGATATTTTGGCATATCCTCTTAACAAGGAAAGCTAGCATATATTTGAATGGTCATGTAACTGAAGCAGTTACAAGACTATTTGATAGTCCCTGGCAGCAGGGCTGGCAGCCAGTGCGCTCCCAGCCCCACTCTGGGGGAGCTCCCTCTTGCCCTGTATCAGAGGCAACAAAGTGGGGTGGCAGGCATGAGCTGGTCTGCAAGGGGAGCCAGTTTATAAAACAGCTCCCCTTGAAGACCAGCTCCGCCTGCTGCCACACTGTTCCCTCTGATACAGAGGCAGCAGCAGCCCCTGTCCACAAGGTGCTTGAGGCAGACAGAGACTGCTTTGAGGCAGCCTCCCCTGTCCACTCTCCACCTCCTGCACTGCAGCAGCACAGGAGGGGGTAGGTGGCACCTCGCAGCCGGTGCTGGGGGGGAACTGGCTTTTAAGCTGCTTCGCCCACTACCGGCTCCTGCCTGCCTTCCCCTGCTGCCTCTTGAAAGCCAGCTCCCTGTGCATATCAGCTCCCTCCTGCCCCCCTCACTCTCTGCATTGCTGCCTCTGCCAGAGGCAGCAGCATAGGAGTGGAGGGAGGCAGGTGGATCCAGTGCTTGTGGGAAGCTGAGTTTTAAGCAATAGTAAATAAATTTTCTCATTTTCACTAAACTACTTGTATACTTGTTGCTTTTATTGAGATCAGATGTATGTACAGTAGACTTCCAATAATCTGGAATCTTTGGGACCTAAATGGTGCCAGATTATCGGATGTGCCGGATTATCAGGAGGCACTATAAGGTGGTTATATATGTATATACTTTATATAAAGTGTTTTAACCCTTTTTATTGTATATACTGTATACAGTATACTGTAATGTTTTAGTTTTTTTAATCCTTTTTTTACCCTTTTCGCTCGGTTCAGCTGCTGCCGCTGCTGCCTTGTAACTTGTTTTTTGCCGAAGCTCACTTGCTAGGCTTTTGCCATTTTGATGCTGAGCTATTGGGAGTACCATACAATTGGATGTCAGACTATTGGAGTTTTACTGTATACACATAAATTATAAATAGTAACTTTTTTCATGCAGTGCCCCCAGAGAAGCCTGAAAATTTGAGTTGCATAGTAAATCAGATGTCAAAAAGTAAGTTCATTATGACTTGTACCTGGAATCCTGGAAGGGATACATTCCTAGCCACTGACTTCCGTTTAAAATCTCAATGGTAAGTATCTTGTTTAAGTTTATCAAAGGCAGGTATATCACATCTTACTCACTTTTTAAGATTTTTGCATGTAGGTTAAATAATGTTTTCCAATATTTTAAGGTTGTTAAAATTAAGTAGCTATAGATATAGACTATACACTAGACTTCTCAGGTTGCTATAGCCTGTGTGTCAGGGTAAAATACTTGACAACTCAAGTTTGTCCCACAGTTTAAGATTTTAAACTTAAGCAAATGATTTTTCCCAAGACAGAGAAAATGCAGGGAAGAGAGTCCTATACAGCTCTCATTGGTATTAAGCTATTGTGCAGTTTGAATCAGATTCTGTACCAGTTATGGGTATTACAGAGATGCTTGCCACAGAAACTGTTGCTGAACAGGTAAATAAATCTGAATAGTGATAGTCCAGTGGGTTATGTTCTTTACCGTTAAAGAAAGCTTTTTTGGTTGGTGGCTTTTTTAAAACCTTGATTCTGGTTATTGTGGGAAAACTATGAACTGTTCAGCTTGCTTCTATTCTCCCAGGGGGAGGTAGAGCAGGGGATGCTGGCTCAGGGAGGAGGCTCCAGGCTGGGGAGTGATGGGGTCAGGTGGGGGGTTGGGGTGCTGAGCAAGACACAGGCTTGTGGATGTGAGGGTGCAGGAGTTTGGATTGGTGTGTGTGAGGGGCTCAGGACAGGGAGGTTGGGAGAATGATGGGCTCAGGACACAGATTTGCAGTGCGTGAATGGTGTAAGAGTGTTGTGGCAGAAGACTGAGGATGTGGGGGTACAGGAGTTTGGGGATGTGAGAGGCTCAGAACAGGGGGTTCTAGTGTATGATAGGCTCAGATTTGGGATTGGGGTGAGGGGTGCAGGAGTGTTACGATGCTGTGGCCAGATGAGGGCATGGCCCCAATTGTGGGCTTGTTGGCCAGGCTTCATTTTTAAATAAAACATCATGTCGAACACCAAAGGTTTCAGCATTGTCTTTCTTTATGAGAGGGATGGGGAACATGTTTTGAGTCGGGGTCACTGACCCACAGAAAAGTCAGTTGGGTCCACACAAGTGAGATTCAAAAACACAACCCTTCCAAAACCCCTCAAGCCTCACTATTGTGGTCCCAGCTGTGCTGGTGGGGGCAGGGGACAGGGTGCTGGGGTAGGGTATAGGGTGCTGCAGCAGTGTAATGATGGGTGCCAGCGCAGGGGACAGGGTTCTGGTGGGTGCAGGGGTAGGGGACAGGGTGCCGGTGGGTGCCAGAGCAGGTGCCAGGGTGCCAACGGGTGCCAGGACAGGGGACAGGATGCCGGTGGGTGCTGGGGCAGGGGACAGGGTACTTGTGGGGGGAGGGGACAGGGACCAGTACCTGGGGAACCTGCAGCTGTGCGCCAAGGCCCAGAAAGTGGGGCAGCATGCACCTTGCTCCTCCGCGCCCCACAGCATTTGGAGCTGGCGCAGTCCTGAACTCCCACTCCCTCCCCGATCCCTTCCCCTGCACGCAGGAAGGAGGCAGGGGAAGAAAGTCCCCAGCACAAAACTGACCGGCTTTTTAGATACCATGCTGGCTGTTTGGGGAGGGGAGAAGAGCAGCCCATTCACTTCCGGGACCTGGCGCACAGCTACAGAACTCCCTCTCCCTCTGCCCTTCCTCCCCTCGCCTCGACCCTGCAGGAAGCCCGCGCTACCTCCATTGTCGCTGTAGGTAGCGTCAATGCAGTGTTCTTCTTGGGGGTGGATGGTAGCAAGGGGTGGGCCCTGAAAGAACTGATCAGGCCCCTGGGATCAACCAGTCAATCACGATCGACAGGTTGGTGACCATAGCCATAGATCATTCTTGTCTGCTGCTAATATTGTCTTCATATCATGTCCAAGTCTGAAGCCTGATTGTGAACAAAAATGGTGACACATTGTTGATATTAATTCTGCTAACTACAGCAGGAGAAACAAGTCTATAAGTCACAAGCGATAGCTCAGTGGTTTGACCATTGGCCTGCTAAACCCTGGGTTGTGAGTTCAATCCTTGCGGAGGCCATTTAGGGATTTGGGGTAAAAAATTCATCAGGGATGGTACTTGGTCCTGCTGTGAAGGCAGGGGACTGGACTCCATGACCTTGCAAGGTTCCTTCCAGCTCTAGGAGATAGGCAATCTCCATTATAAAATAAAGATTACTTTAATCATATGTCTGAATGGCTAGCATACTTGATTACATTTATTCTAGTATAGTATCTTTAAGTGGAGTTCCTTTCAGCTAATACCTATCATTTCACTGGAAGAACAACTCTCTGTAGCTCAAAAGTTGGCTTTTACCATCAGATTGGTCCAATGCAAGATATTGCCTTACCCACCTTGTCAAATTACAAAAAAGTTATGATTTTTGTTTCATAACTAAGATTGGTTAGGCTTCTTGTTAAGTCATAAGACTTGGATTTGGATTCTGGTCCTGGCTTTGCTGCAGATTTATTTTATGACTAGATTTGTCCCTTTTTAAAGCACTTTGAGATCTTTGGATAGAAAATACTGTGTATAAATGCGAACTACAGATTTATTTTAACCTTTTTTTTTTTTTTTTTTTTTAAACCTCTCCATTTAGGCCACAAGAAACCTTGCCTGACTGCATGCCACAAGGTGTAAATAACTCTTGTAACACTTCCAATGTTCAATTTTTTGTCAACCTGGAAGTCTGGGTGGAAGCTAAGAATGCTCTTGGGAAGGCTGAATCTGAGCCTATTGATTTTGATCCTGTGGACATTGGTAATTATATGCTTCATTTAAGATCCTCAAATACTGAAGAATTGCAGTAGAACTCTTCACTTCTCTGAATGTTGGTGAACTAGAGTGTGGATACTGTTTTTATATTGTAAAATATGTGAAGCAATTGGCAGCAGTAGAAATCCATACTCAGAAAAGTGGTATACTATGGATGTAAGCAACTAGTCGACTACCCGATAAGCAAATGCTTTTCGGGTAGTTGAATAGGAACTCAACTACTCGCTTCTCCCCACCCCTCTTGCTTCCTCTATCAGAGAGAGGCAGCAAAGAGGGGAGCATGAGCCAGTGCTGAGGGGAGCTGGCTTAAAAGCTGGCTTCTCCAGCACCATTTTCATGGCAGGGGGCAGCAGGGAAACTGCGCAAGCAGGGATTGAAACAGTCCCGCTTGCACTGGTTCCACTGCTCCTCCTCTCCCTTTTGGCTAGATTCTCGCTGGAATGAATTAAGGGAGACTGTGCTAGGCTTGGGAGGACGCTTAATGAAATTGAGGCTCAGGTGATCTTTAGTGGGATTCTGCCTGTTCCTAGAGAAGGGCAACTAAGATGTGACAGGATTATGATGATCAATAGATGGCTTAGGCAGTGGTGCTATATATGGAGGGCTTTGGGATGTATGGTCACTGGGAGGCATTTATGGACAGAGGACTGTTCTCTCGGGATGGACTTCACCTAAGTAGGGAGGGAAATAGATTTCTAGGATGGAGGCTGGCTCAACTGATTAAGAGAGCTTTAAACTAGGAATTTGGGGGAGACAGTTGGGAGATGTCCAGGTGGATATCTCTACGCTGGATTTTAACACTGAGAGGGAGGAAAACGAAGTAAGAAAGGATATAGCTGGGGGTAGGCGAATGTACATGAGGAAGGGTAGGGTGGATACTAGTCTGATACGTCATATTGGAGGAACAATGTCCATGCCAAATTGGGTAAAAAATGTGAGTGAGGCCAAACAGCAAAAATTAAGATGTTTGTACACCAATGTGAGGAGCCTAGGTAACAAAAAGGGGGAACTAGAGTTATTGGTCCAGGAAGTGAAATCAGATATTATAGGAATAACAGAAACATGGTGGAATACTAGGCATGACTGGAGTACAGGTATTGAAGGGTATGTGCTGTTTAGGAAAGACAGAAATAAGGGTAAAGGTGGTGGAGTTGCATTGTATATCAAAGATGAGGTAGATTGTAAAGAAATAAAAAGTGATGGAATGGAAAAGACAGAGTCTGTTTGGGCAAAAATCACATTGGGGAAGAAAACTATCAGATCCTCCCCTGGGATAGTGCTTGGGGTGTGTTATAGACCACCAGGATCCAATTTGGATATGGATAGAGACCTCTTTAATGTTTTTAATGAAGTAAATACTCATGGAAACTGCATAATCATGGGAGATTTCAACTTTCCAGATATAGACTGGAGAACAAGTGCTAGTAATAATAATAGGGCTCAGATTTTCCTAGATGTGATAGCTGATGAATTCCTTCATCAAGTAGTTGCTGAACCAACAAGGGGGGATGCTATTTTAGATTTGGTTTTGGTGAGTAGCGAGGACCTCATAGATGAAATGGTTGTAGGGGACAACCTTGGCTCGAATGATCATGAGCTAATTCAGTTCAAATTAAATGGAGGGATAAACAAAAATAAATCTGAGACTAGGGTTTTTGATTTCAAACGGGCTAACTTTAATAAATTAAGGAAATTAGTTAGGGAAGTTGATTGGACTAAAGAAATTATGGATCTTGAGGTGGAGGAGGCCTGGGATTATTTTAAGTTAAAGTTGCAGAAGCTGTCAGAAGCCTGTATCCCAGGAAAAGGGAAAAAATGTATAGGCAGGTGTGTTAGACCAAGCTGCATGAGCAAGCATCTCAGAGAGGTGATTAAGAAAAAGCAGAAAGCATATAAGGAGTGTAAGATGGGAGGGATCAGTAAAGAAAGCTACCTTATTGAGGTTAGAGCATGTAGGGACAAAGTGAGAGAGGCTGAAAGTCAGGCACAGTTGGACCTTGCAAAGGGAATTAAAACTAATAGTAAAAGGTTTTATAGCCATATAAATAGGAAAAAAACAAAAAAAGAAGAAGTAGGACCGCTGATTACTAAGGATGGAGTGGAGGATAAGGATAATCTAGGAATGGCCCAATATGTAAACAAATACTTTGCTTCAGTCTTTAGTGAGGTTAATGAAGAGCTTAGGGATAATGGTAACAACAAATGGGACTAAGGATATGGAGGAAGATATTGCCATATCCGAGGTAAAAGCCAAACTTGAACAGCTTAATGGGAGTAAATCGGGGGGCCCAGATAATCTTCATCCAAGACTATTAAAGGAACTGGCACATGAACTTGCAAGTCCATTAGCAAAAATTTTTAATAAATCTCTAAACTCAGGGGTTGTACCATTTGACTGGAGAATTGCTAATATAGTTCCTATTTTTAAGAAAGGGAAAAAAAGCGACCCAGGTAACTATAGGCCTGTTAGTTTGACATCTGTAGTATGCAAGATCTTGGAAAAAATTTTGAAGGAGAAAGTAGTTAGAGACATTGAGGCTAATGACAATTAGGACAAATTACAACATGGTTTTACAAAAGGTAGATCATGTCAAACCAACCTGATCTCCTTTTTTGAGAAAGTAACAGATTTTTTTAAATAAAGGAAATGCAGTGGATCTAATCTGCCTCGACTTTAGTAAGGCATTTGATACAGTACCATGTGGGGAATTATTGGTTAAATTGGAAAAGATAGGGATTAATATGAAAGTTGAGAGGTGGATAAGCAACTGGTTAAAGGGGAGACTACAGCAGGTCATATTGAAAGGTGAACTGTCAGGTTGGAGGAAGGTTACTAGCAGAGTTCCTCAGGGATCAGTTTTGGGGCCAGTTTTATTTAATCTTTTTATTGCTGACCTTGGCACCAAAAGTGGAAGTGTCCTGATAAAATTTGCGGATGACACAAAGTTGGGAGCTATTGCCAATTCAGAAAAGGATTGGGATATCATACAGGAAGATCTGGATGACCTTGTAAATTGGAGTGATAGCAATAGGATGAAATTTAATAGTGAGAAGTCTAAGGTTATGCATTTAGGGATTAATAACAAGAATTTTAGTTATAAACTGGAGACACATCAGTTGGAAGTAACGGAGGAGGAGAAGGACCTTGGAGTCCTGGTTGATTATAGGATGACTATGAGCTGCCATTGTGACATGGATGTGAAAAAGGCTAATATGGTCTTGGGATGTATTAGGCGAGGTATTTTCAGTAGGGATAAGGAGGTGTTAGTGCCATTATACAAGACATTGGCGAGACCCCATTTGGAATACTGTGTGCAGTTCTGATCTCCCATGTTTAAGAAGGATGAATTCAAACTGGAACAGGTACAAAGAAGAGCCACTAGGATGATCCGAGGAATGGAAAATCTGTCTTATGAAAGGAGACTCAGGGAGCTTGTCTTGTTTACCTTAACCAAAAGAAGGCTGAGGGTGGACATGATTGCTCTCTTTAAATATATTAGAGGGATAAATACCAGGGAGGGAGAGGAATTATTTACGCTAAATACCAATGTGGCACAAGAACAAATGGATATAAGCTGGAAAATAGGAAGTTTAGACTTGAGATTAGACGAAGATTTCTAACCATTAGAGGAGTGAGGTTCTGGAATGGCCTTCCAAAGGAAGTAGTAGGGGCAAAAGATCTATCTGGCTTCAAAATTAAACTAGATGGATTTATGAAGGGGATGGTTTGATGAGATAACATGATCTTGGTAACTAATTGACCATTCATTATCAGTGGTAAATAGGTCAATGGAGGGAAGATAGGAGTTACTATAGAGAACTTTCTGGGTGTCTGGCTGGTGAGTCTTGCCCACATGCTCAGGGTTTAGCTGATCACCATATTTGGGGTCGGGAAGGAATTTTCCTTCAGGGTAGATTGGCAGAGGTTTTTCGCCTTCGTCTGTAGCATGGGGTACAGATCACAGCTGGAGGATTCTCTGCATCTTGGGGTCTTCAAACTATTTGAAACTTCAATATCTGAGATACAAGTGAGAGGATTATTCTAGGAGGGGGTGGGTGAGATTCTGTGGCCTGCATTGTGCAGGGGCTCAGACTAGATGATCAGAATGGTCCCTTCTGACCTTAAAGTCTATCAGTCTGAGTCTATGTACAAGAGCTGCCTGTGGCTCTTGTGCATTTCAAAGGAAGGGGCACCCCTCTCCTCTGCCTCTCTCCCTTTTAAATATACAAGAGCAATGGGTAGCTCCTGTACATTTCAAAGAGAGAGGCGCTGTGGGATAGCGAGAGCGCCCCCCCCCCCCCATCGACTAATCGAGTAGTCAATGGAAATTCTATCGACTCCACAATTAGCTGATTAATTGAAATTTAAAATCCCTACTATGGACTAGGTCCTGAGCAGCTGTGGGCACAGTTTTTGGTATAAAAGGTGATTTCTAATTTTTTCTCTCTCTCCCCATCTCACTCCAAATCTGCTACCCAGCCAATTCCTGATCTAAAGTATAGAAACCAATTGGATCTACCAACTCTTTTCTCCAAAAAGCCTTTTTGGGAGCCAAGTCTACACTGGGATTGGACAGGTACCATAGGAACTATTACAATACAGTTCCTTGGGAAGTGCTAGTACTACTACAGCCAGGTTATTGCATCTGTAAGAGGGATTAGAATCTGACCTTTCATTTATTGAAAGGTGGAAGATTACAGACCTCCATTGTTCAGCTTTTCTGCAGTACAGAAAGTACAATCTCCAGGCATCTGGTACTGCCAATGGAGTAGTCTAGAGAATAGAAAAAAGAAATAAACCAAAAAAAAAAGCAAGGTGCATTACATATCATACTTCATGCTTGAATTTATGAATTAAGAGTATAACACATGGATAATTCAATACTTTCTCATTCTCTTCTAGTGAAACCTCTACCTCCACATAACTTAATTGTCAGTTCAGAAGATCTACCCACTGTCTTGAAACTGTCATGGGACAACCAAATTGAAACATTTGAAATGGAGTTGAAATTTAATATTCGATACAGGATGAGTGACAGCCCAGACTGGATGGAGGTAACTTTATTTTGAAGGTTTTAGTGACTTCTTGTGCACTTTGCCATATTACTCTGGAGTCCCGATTCACCATTGTTGGCAGCAGAAGCTTATCTGTTGCTTCATTCCCCTCTCTCAGTACTTTAGAAGCCACATTTTCATTAGTGTATTGTCACCCCCAGAAGTACTGCTTTATCGAATGGCATTACTTATTTCTCTTCAGTGACTTGAAGCAAGGGGGAATGTTCCATCCTATTAGGTATTGATACCTGTGACTGCTGGTACCCTTTCTCTCATTTAGTTCTCCTTTTACTGCTCTGAAAGTGATGCTCTCTTAGAGCATGCGTTAGGCTTCTGAAGTCTACTTCTGAGCATGATGACCTACTAGATCTATTTATCAGTATTAGAACCACTGCCTATATTTTCAAAGCCTGCAAAAAATCAGAATCACTACACAAATGCTGCTAGTTCTTGTCTGCCCTAATGAGTGCTATTTGGCTACCTTTGTGTGTATATAGTATAGCCTTGGCCACTTGCAAAAGCTGTTGACTTTAAGTTTTCTTTGAAGATTTGTGAATTTAGGCTGGCAACCTACTACATTCCACTAGAGCTTTTCTCAGGCTCCTGTTTCATAGAGACAAGTAGTTAATAGCAGGGATGTAAATATTGTTAAAATGGTTAAACAATTAAAGTTATACCAGTTAACCATTGGTAGGCTGGTGCAAGGCAGCTGGGGCTGCACTCTCACTGAGTCTATAGGACAGCGGTGTTCCTTGCCAGGCATGATAGGATCTGCTACAGGCCAGCCTGCCTGCCATTGATGGGATTGGAGCTGCTCCACCGGGGCCATGGTTCCACCTGCCAGCCCTGCCCTACAGACGCAGCAGGACCACAGTTCTGGCAGAATCCCAGCCTAATGCTTTCCGGATAACCGGTTAACCAATTAACCTTTTACATTTCTGGTTCATAGGCAACTTCAAAAGCAGGCAGTATAAGACTCTGCCACATTTTACCCCTTCATAGCAGTCTTTGGACTCGAGCATGTAAAGCTGAATATCTTAAAACTTGAAGACTGAGTCCAAACACTTCATCTCAGGGCAGCCTACTCTGTCTGTATCTCAGTGATGTGTTCATAAAATACTGTCTGGCACAATACTGTCTGGCACAATACTTACTCCATAACTTCAGAATCCGTGTTTTGTGCATATACAATCCTGTCTGAAGTTCTTATAGCCTGCATATACCCAAGGCTAACGCACTTATTTTCAGGAATAATGGCATTGCGTAAGAGGGTTTTTCTTGCGCTAGAATGGGCAGTGTAGACAGCTCCTTCTGGCGCAAGAGCCTCTTCTGCAAAAATGGTGGCTCATTAGATATGCAAATGAGGCTCGGTGATATTCCACGCTTAGCCTCATTTGCATATCTCTGGCGCAAGATTGTGCCAGTGTAGACATAGCCTAAATGAATTTCTCATTATTTTCTATTTATGGCTTCACTGAGGCTCCATCTCTTTGTAGATTGGATTGTGCACTCTTCTACATCACCATCCATCTGCACCCCTATTGTTCCAGTTGCTGAAATCTATAGGGCAGCAACATACCCCACAGTGTGCATGTTTTCTGGCCATTACGTCTTAGTTCACACAGCAAGATCAGATGCTGCAGTAAGCAAGTCAGTTTTCTTCAGTGATGGACTCTGATCCAAAACTCAGACCTCCTTAATGGGTTGCTTTTAGGGAGTTACCTAAAGTGAAGCATCAGCAGGGACACTTTACTTTAAAAAGGGCAAGTTATGCACATTGTGCTGCAGGTGGAATTCTTGCAGTATATGTCCATGTAGGTGCTCCATGATCTACCCTCCTCCCTTCTTCAGAGCTGCCTCTGTAAAGTTTTGCATTAGAGAGAACTGAGAGCTGTTCACCTGTATAGCCTCATTATGGGACACAAATATGGATAAGACACATGCAGAGGCGGACTGGGAAGTGCTCCCAAAAATGTCCAATCAAAGGTGCAGAGGCTCATGAGTACGTAAATGGAGACCATATTTGTTTGTAAAAACATGAATATGATCATGAGTCTACTCTGCAGCTTTAGAGTGAGAGAACATTTAGATTTTTATTCTTGGTACCAATTTCTGTGTAAAATTCTAAAAACCGCTTTTATGGAAAACTGTGGTACCATGATAAATTTTATCCTAAATCAGTATGAGAGAACCTAAATGCTTTAGGTCATTGGGAACAGGGTGATTCCTCACTCTTCAACTGGATAAATGAGGAGTTCATAGTACAGATGTTTTTTAGTAGATTGGACACAAAGGTTGTGAATGGGCAGAGCAAATATTCTAATCCTTGCATCTGGGACCAGAATAATTTTTGCCAGTGAGAGGGGGAACTGCATGTCTGAGAAGTCAAGGGTGGGGTGAGATTTCTGTAGAAGGTGTTTTTAGAACATTACAATACCAAATGTGAATTACTTGAAAACTACTCTGAAATTTTGGAATAATAAAAATAATCCTGCATGAGATGGTTTATAATACAAGTGAGGCGCAAAATACAAACAATTGCTTATATGGACACGATGACCCTGTATGTGTATATTCTGCATGAAAAAAAATACATTAATTCCACTGTTGAGAAGTGAAACTCCTGGAAGTCAAAGAATGTAGACTTATGGATGAAGTTTTAGGGATTGATTTCAGTGCTATGCTAAATCAGTAATCCACGGCACAATGCTATGCTAAATCAGTAATCCATGGCACAGAGCTATGCTAAATCAGTAATCCACAGCACAATGCTATGCTAAATCAGTAATCCATGGCACAGAGCTATGCTAAATCAGTAATCCACGGCACAGTGCTCATAGTGTTAGAAAGTCTACTCAGAAAAGGATTATAGTGGTATGAGGGTTTAACTGATCCTGCTGAGTAGCTGGTAATAATTTTAAAGACCTTTATTACCTTTTGCAGGTTCCTCCTGAAGACACAGAATCACACAGAACTTCATTTACTGTTCAGTCCCTAAAGCCTTACACAAAGTATGTGTTTTCACTTCGTTGTATGAAGAAAGATGGGATGGGCTTCTGGAGTGACTGGAGTAAAGAGAAGAGTGGGGTCACATCTGAAGCTAGTAAGTAATTTTTTATTTTAATTTTCATTTTTCTACATAGTTAATCTTTGTGATACTCCAAAATACATGCAGATATATGTCAGTTTGCCTTGGGTTGCTTGAAATGATCCTGCTGGGAAAGATTTAAGTAGGTTCTGCTGACTTGGTTATATGATTGATTAACCCTTGTGTCCTGTTACTCTTAGCTGTGGTGGGAACAGGGCCGGCTCTAGATTTTTTGCTGCCCCAAGCAAAAAAATTTTTTGCTGTCCCTCCTCCCCCCCCCCCCCATGCTTTTTGTTGGTTTTTATGCGTTTGCACTTTGCAATTTTGGTTTGTTTTGGTTTGGTTTGGGGGGTTTCGACTGTTTAAAATTTAAAAAAAAAGAAAAGAGAAAACTTGGAGTTGGTGAAATAAAATTTAATTTTAACAAAATCACAATTACAAACAATTTGGGTTCAACTGTACGCTGTAATGAAAAACGTTAGTGTCTCAAATTAAAAAAATTTATATGAACTGAATTTTTCTGGTTTTTATACTTGCGTAGCCTTTTAATAATTCAGTAAAATCTAAATTTTTTGCAATGATACTTTCAACTGAAATTAATGCAAGTCCTGACAAACAATTTTGAGACATGGTGGACCTCAAATAATTTTTTAGTAATTTCAGTTTTGAGAAACTGCGCTCGCCAGAAGCCACTGATACTGGTAATGTTAAAAGAATGCGTAATACTATAGCAGTGTTTGGAGTGAAAAAATCATTTGTTGCTATAAATTCTAATACTTTTAGAGGAGAAGTTTTAGGACTTATTAGCTCAGATAAAGCTATTAATTCATCATACCATTCTACTCCTTCAATGTCAGCAGCGTTATCACTACTGAGCACTAAATGTAGGCCTTGGAAATGCTTCATGAGGTCGTCTTTAGAAAACTGATTTTTAATATTTCAAGTATCGTATAAAAATTCCAAAGTTTCACAAAGACCATGCAACTGATAAAATCTTTCTTCAATGGCAGTTATAGCTACATCCAAAAATACAATAGAAACATTCAAATTTAAATCTTTCTTTAGGATCAAGAATAGGATCATCATGAGCCTCTCAACAAAACTGTCTTGGTTTTTTTCGAGGATGAATGAATTGTTAAGGTGCAAACGTTGGTTCAAAATCAAGATCCTCTGCTATTGTTGTTGCTTCTTTGACAGTTTCTTCAAATCCTTTATTGGAACGGTGGTTTTTTAAATATTCCAGCATTTTATTCAAAATTGTCTTTGCCTCAGATATGTCTATGGGTATGGTCTGCATAACTTTGCTGACCAAATTAATTTGATTTAGAATATTATACCAAATCGCTGTGCAACATGAAAATTGAAACTGCATCGTTTTCTGAGCCAGTGTTTCAGCTTCATGTCGAAATGAAGGGTCATACAACAAGTCCTGATTTATTTTGAATAGTGCATTATAAATCTCTCCTGATGAATATCGGAATGGTTTAATAGGGTCTTATCCTACTTTCCCATCTAGTTTGACTTACACTTAAACTTCTGAGTTTGTGTTCAATATGCTTCTTCATAGCACTAAAGTGGAAGCACTAAAAAAGTTGTAAATTGCTTGCACTGTGGTAAAATATGAAACAGCATCTTTAGATGATTTGTCGGCATCACTGACAACCAGATTGAGCAAATGCGCATGGCAAGGATCGAAGAAAGCTCAATTATTTAAATTCACTATTCTTTGCTGTACACCTGCATGTTGTCCTCGCATGTTTGAGCCGTTATCATATCCTTGGCCGCGCATATTTTCTAAAGGTATTCCATAGTGTTCTAATCTCTGCAGAATTACATCTGTGAGGGCTTTCCCAGTAGTTTCATTCACTGGTATAAATTCTAGAAAGTGTTCAGAAATTTTCACATCTGCATTTTCATCGGTTTTCACAAATCGTAAAACTATTGACATTTACTTGGTTTTACTCAGCTCTTGAGTACCATCAAGTATAATTGAGAAATATTTGGCATGTTTCAAATCTGATAAAATTTTATTATGCACTCCATTAGAAATTAATTGTATTATATCATTTTGTGTATTTTTACCCAAATAATGGGTGTAAATCTCTACATCTTTCACTCTTCGTACATGCTCAGCCATAACACTATCAAACTTTGCCAATAACTCAACCAATTTCAAGAAATTTCCATTGTTGTTCTCATATAAAATGTCTGAGGATCCACGGAATGCGAGGCACTGTTTGGCTAGGAAAGTAATGATTGCTAGTAAACGTTCCAACACAGCTTGCCAACATAGAATTTCTGAATTTAGTGGACGTTGCTATAACACATCGATTGTTGTACCAGAAGAGCTCAGTCCAATTTGTCAATGAGTATAAATGATTTTTTGATGTTTCATGTTCTTTCAAATGCTGATGCAAATTTCGCCAGTCATTAAAACCTGCAGTTGCCAGAAGAATGTCTGTGTTACAGAACAGTTTGCAGCAAAAACAAAAAACTACATTTTTGGTCTGTGACTACACCAACTGCGATCTATTAATTTGTTCCCCATTTTTCATTTTTTTTCTTCATACTGGATGGCATAAATCGACGATTTGACTCATTAAATGGATATTGAAATGTAGAATCTAGTTTTGAAGGACCTTTTTTCACAATAATGATTCGCATCGCATCAGTAATTATTGTCGGCTATGTAGCGGGATCCGATCTTATGTCAGTCTGTCCACCTTCCAATAGTTGTTCAGTTTTAGATTTGGATAACAGTTCTTCATTTCCGGACTCTTCAGCTGAAGAAGTAAATCTTTGGATAGATTGTGATTGTTCATCTTTATCAGTTAGCAAAGATAATCTTTGGTCAGATTGTTGTTCATCTTTATCAGTTGATGAAGACCGATCGAACTAAAGATTATCTTTATCAGTTGATGAATAATCACTTTCAATGCATTGCTTAGAGCTTTCTCCTTGATTCTCGACTTTTTTAAAATACTTATTTGAAGTATATGAAAGTTTTTCTAATTCTTTTTGGCGTTTCTTTCTTTTTTGCCAGAAGGCAGCACCAGAAATGCTGGGACGAAAATGACTTTTAGCCTTATAAATAGCAAATATAATTTTATTTTTATTTTATTTTTTTCAAGAAAGACAAAGGTGCTTCAAGTAAACTCCCCCTCCCCTTTCACTCGCTGCTGGGTCACAACAGTCTTTTCCCTGCCCATCCGGTCCTGCACAAATTCTCTTCCAGTCCCCACCAGCCGCACAGAGCAGGGAGACAAGATTCAGACCCCTGGCTGCTGCTTCCCCAGGCATAGCCTGTCCCACAACCCAGCCGGGCACTGGGGCTTGGTGCTGGTCAGGCGCAGGCGGCTGGGCTCTACTCAGAACTGACCAGACCAGGGCAGGGGCACCCCTGCCCCCAAACCTGCCTGCTGTCCCCCCAGCAGCAGCTTGGCCCTGTCCAGCCACTTCTATGGACAAGTACCCCTCACTCCTGACCCACAGCTCCCACAGACAGCCCAGCCGAAGGCCCCCCCCCACCTGCTGGTGCCCCTCACTCCTGACCCACAGCCCTGCTAGTGCCCCTAGCTCCCGACCCACAATCCTGAGCATCCCCGCCTCGCCCTGCCCCCTCTGTCCCGGGGTCAGTACTTGGAGGCTGACCTCTCCTGACAAATTTTCTTGGGGTCACCCTTGAAGAGCTTGGTGGCCTGCTTGGCCTTGCGCTGGATGTTGCTGATGAATATGGGAAGTTATTTCAAAATAATTTTCCTAATGTAGACATGCCCGTAAAGAGACAAGGTGGTGAAGTAGTATTTTTTTTATTGGACCAACTTCTGTTGGTGACAGAGACAAGATTTCCAGCTCACACAAAGCTCTTTTTCAAGAGTGGGAAATGTACTTTGTCTCTACTTTATTGTTCTTACAGAAATAGACTACTTTTTAATTGTGATTTGAATGCATGAAAAACTATTAACGCAGATAATTAAGGAAATATAAACTAAGTACCAAAAATAAAAGGGAGAACTTGTGCCACATCTAAAACTCAAGTAGTTTATGGCTATCAATCTTCAAACCAATTACAATCAGCTCTGTTTTAACATACTTGTCAACCAGTTATGATAACTATAGAACATCAGACATCTAAACTAAATCAATAAATATTTTTATTGTTAAACTAGATTTGTTTTGGAATACAGTGGCTCCTTATGTGGCTCTAACACATCTATGTCATCAGATAAACTGAGATCACTGGGTGTGCATGTGCACATTATTTTTGTGTCCATCTTGTTAGTAGCCATTATATATTCAAGTTTATGAGGTGTTAGAGGGAGTGGAGAGTTGTATGTGCCCTATACAACTATATATGGAATGAAGCTTGCCTTAGAGACATCAAACACAAAAGTGTACCAAGATCAACAAAGTTTAATTCTTTAAAGAAATATCTATGAAACAGCATGTGTGACTCTTTGAAGAGTATAGAATAGTTAAGTGTGTGTGTGTGTGTGTGTGTGTGTGTGTGTGTGTGTGTGTGCGCGCGCGCGCGCTGGATCCTTGTTTAGTTCTACTTCTACTACAAACATGAACAAGAGAAATATATTAGGAACAGACTTCAAAGGTTCCGAGGGGCTAAGGGTGTCGGGGGCTGGAGCCTGGGGGGAGAGGCCAGGGACTGGGCCAGTGGGCTGAGAGTTTGTAGGTTTGCCGGGTGTCCGATATTTTCTGATTTTTTTTTTTTTAACTGGACAGGAACCGAAAATACTGGACACCTGGCAGCCCTAGGCTGAAAGGGGACATCTTACCTGGGATTTCCATACGATATAGGTGGAGAGGGGGTAGCTGATGGCTTGGAGTGGAGAGGCTCTTGGAGGAGGTAGCAGCCGCTGGGGAGGAGCAGGACTAGGAGACACGGCTGGCCAGCAGGCTCCAGGCCCAGGCGCACATGATGCCTGTGCTGCCTGCGCAGCCGCGACATCTCCCGCAGCCCTTTAAATTGGGGGGGCAGGTCAGGGCGGGGCTAGGCATTGCCATGGGCAGGGAGGAGCAGGACAGAGAGGACATGGGTGGCCAGAAGGCTCCGGGGCGCATTGGGCCACGGCCCTTTAAATCAGGGGCAGGGCAGGGTGGGGCTAGGCATTGCCGGGGGCGGGGAGGAGCAGGACGGAGAGGAGACGGGGCAGCCAGCAGGCTCTGGGGTGCCTTGATTCTTCCAGCTGGCTGTGCGCAGCTTCAGCGTTTCCCAGGCCGCGGCCCTTTAAATTGGCGGGGCGGGGCTAGGTGTTGCAAGGGACGGCACTGGCTGCTTACCAGAAATGCCGCCCCTGGCAAAGTGCCGCCCCAAGCACCTGCCCTATATGCTGGTGCCTAGAGCCGGCCCTGGGTCGGAATAACTTGATAGAAGGGATTTAGAATGTAGGCTGAGTAGTAGGCCTAAGGTGGTAACTTCAGAAGGAGCCATGCCTGCAGAAAAGATGAGTTCTGTGTTCATTCCCTTGTTAAAAAGCCACACTCTTACAACAGTGTCAGGTGGAGCTTTTTTAACAATATAGTGTAAATACTTGGCTTCAGGTTAAGTTAAAGCAGCACTTTAGCGCTTTCTGTGTAAATAGTCTAAAATTACCTTCATTTTGATAGATGTTATGCCTTGACTTGTGTGAAATTTTTAGAAGAGGGTAATTGTCCATGACCAATCTTCTCTTCAAGAAAGGGTATAGTAGATGTAAGTTTATAATGCTTAAAGAACATTCCACCTTCAAGCTAGCTACCCTTACCTTATATTTAAGGGTAGAAAAAAACAAATGTGTATAATTTGACATACTCTTGTCCGGTAATACTGGTAGCAGTTCTGGTAATTGATGTGAGATGATATGCTCCTCTTCTATATTCGCTGCCACAGTGGTACAGTCAGAATTGCAAAACTCTCTTGCTGAGCACTTTCACTTGTCCTCCTCCCATGAGAAGATTGAATGATCATGATGGTCCTTTCTGATGTTAAAGTCTATGAATGGAAATATTTGTGTGGTATTTTTTAATTATTAAAAGGTCTGTACACCATTTTTCCCAGAAACTTTCCAAATTACTAACAGTTGCCCAAATGTTCACTTGCCACATAATGTAAGGCACAGAAGGGGAAAATTTTCCTCCTTCCCATCCACACATTGTTTTCCCTTGATTTTGGTTCTACTCCACAAGAGAGGTGGAAAGTGGCTATTGTTGAGCCTCAATCTTGATGATGTTGAAGCCTTGCATAAAACCATAAAATGCAGCAAAGCTGCTAGAAGTTCTAAATCAGGATTATTGTACAAACAAGGAAGATACGGGTTTTGTTTATTAATAATTGTTATTTTTATTAATCACTTGGATTTTTTATTTAAAAACATTTGTAGGTAAGATTTCAGATTCTAACAATACAAGTGCCAGGAGAAATAGTAAGAATCTAAATATCAAGATTCAAAATATCCATTCAAAGATGGTAGTCATATTTCTGTAGTGGTAGTAGCTCCTGTATGGAAAATCTTCTAAAAGACTGAGTGTATTCTCCTGGCTTTCAGCCATAAGGACACTAGCCCAGTTTAGATAAGCTGTACTCTGAAAAACCCCATGGTATTATTCCATTTAACAATCTCTTGGGTTTTTTAGGGTAGGCATGAGGTGAGTGGCCTAATGTCTTTTATTAGACCAACTTCTAAAAACAGTCCCATAGCACCTTAGAGACTAACAAATTTATATTCGGTTATGAGCAGAACCTAGGAATCAGGGACCAAGAATGGATCACTTGATGATTACCTGTTCTGTTCATTCCTCCTGAAGCATCTGGCATTGGCCACTGTCAGAAGATAGTATACTGAGCTAGATGAGCTTTTGGTCTGCCCCAGAATGGCCATTGGTATGTTCTATAGATGAGAGAGACCAGCTTTCAAGTTTACACGCCATCTTTACGGAAGGGTTCACAAGGAAATACTGAAACACAGCATAGTCTAGGTTGGCTACACTTTTTAAAAGAAATGCAGGAGACTAATGATGTGTTAAAGTATAATGGGTTAAAAACAATGAAGAAAATCTCTGCATTCCTTCTTAGATTTGCTTTTTTCTCCCCCTTACCAGAACCATCTAAGGGACCAGCTCTGTGGAGAAAGATTGACATGTTTCACTCTCCAAACTTCTGGGCTGTACATCTGATATGGAAGGTAAGTAGGAGTACTACAAATGATTACCTGATTGCACAATAGAAATAGTTTATAGGCACTCTTTAAAATAATTTTTTGGTGTGGAAGGGAAACAATTTATTTAACAAAATTTGAATTTTGTTAATCAGAATAGTCCTGATTTTATAAACACCTATCACATTCTCTAAGTTTATTATATTTTGTAGCAAAAATATTTTTTCATTAATATTTACATGTACATTGAAGTGTGGACAATAAATATAGCTGTCATCTGTCTTACTACAGGCAGTCCCCGACTTACGCGGATCCGACTTATGTCTGATCCGCACTTACGAACGGGGCTTTCTCGCCCCGGAGGTCGAGGTGGCGGATTGCTGCCTGCGAGCTCCGGGGCGAGAAAGCCCCATTCGTAAGCTGCTCCCGGTGCCCCTGGTCTGCTGGAGACCGTCTCCAGCAGACCAGGGGCACCAGGACTGAAGCCGCAGCAGCGGCGGGTTCCCGGGCTTCTGAGGCTTTGCCAGAGGGACCGTCCCCAGCAGACCACAGGCACCAGGAGCGAAGCCTCAGCAGCGGCGGGTTCCCGCGCTTCTGAGACTTTGCCAGAGCAAAGCCTCAGAGGCGTGGCACCCTGCTGCCGCTGCGGCTCTGCTCCCCGTGTCCCTGGTCTGCTGGGGGGGGGGGCGCAGCTAGTGTGTCCCCCGTCCCCCCCAGCAGACCAGGCTTTTGTTGTGGACCCTGCGGCAGAGCAGCTGGGGCGCTGCCGATTGGTCCTGCAGCGCCGCTCTGGGCACTACTGGACCAACCCGGCAGCACCCCAGCTGCTCTGCCCCAGGTCCTGATTCAGCCGCTGCTGGTCAGTTTCAGCAGTGGCTGAATCAGGACGCCTGGGGCAGAGCAGCTGGGGTGCTGCTGGGTTGGTCCAGTAGCGCCAAGGAGCGAGGAGCGGTGCTACTGGAGCAACCCAGCAGCACCCCAGCTGCTCTGCCCCAGGCGTCCCCAAGTCAGCTGCTGCTGAAACTGACCAGCGCTGACTACAGGAAGCCCGAGGCAGAGTTGCTCTGCCCCAGGCTTCCTGGAATCAGCCGCTGATCAGTTTCAGCAGCAGCTGACTTGGGGAGCTTGGGGTTCTTAAGTGAATCTGTATGTAAGTCAGAACTGGCGGTCAGTTTCAGCAGCGGCTGAATCTGAACGCCAGTTCCGACTTACATACAGATTCAACTTAAGAACAAACCTACAGTCCCTATCTTGTACGTAACCCGGGGACTGCCTGTATATTGCATGATGCAAATATTAGATATAACCAGTGTACAGAGCAGGGGAGAGACCACTCCAAGATTTTGAAAAGTTGTCAAGGGCCGCACATTTCTGTGGAGGAGGTGCCGGGTTTAGCATGGAAGTTGGGTGCAGAAGGGTAAAGCAGGTTTAGAACTGATATTTGCTGATTTCTTATAACTATTTAGAGAACATATATGGTGATTAAGGAGAATGGAGAGGATTGCATTCAGATAGCTGAGAAGAGGAAATATTAGAAATAACGTAGAGACAAATATATTTTTCCTTTTTCTGATTATTGGTATTATTAATTATTATTCATAATAAAACTTAGCTCATATATAGTATTAATAGAAACTGATATAATATCATTTTGCATTCCAGTTAAAGCCTGAGGCCCAATTATGCAAGTGTTTTTGATGTGAATAAGGATTTTTGGTGAGAGAGAGCTTTGTGGGATTGGACTCTTGGTTTCTGTTTTCATAATTGTGTAGAAATATGACATGCATGGAGCAGGGTAAATCATTTTTAAAAGTTTGAAGTAAAGAAATTAATCTTTTGGAAGGTACAGATAATAGAGGTCAACATCAGTAAGACCTTAAATAAAACCAAACCATTTTTTAACAGAAATTGGACCCTTCTGAAGCCAATGGAATAATATTGAGATATGAAGTGACTGTGAGAGCAAGGTCACGTCTGTCACCATCACCTGCAACATACAATGTTAATAGCACAAACCTGACTTTAAATTTAACAAATGGAACATACGAAGTGACAGTAACTGCTCATAACAAGATCGGTGGATCTCCTCCATCATTTTTGCTTATTCCAGCAAGTAATTCAAAAGGTTAGTTTCTTTCTTGATTTTTAAGAAATCAAATAGATTTTTAATTATTTAAAAAAAAAAGAAAATCGCCCAAATAAGAATCCTTAAAAAAAGATTCTTACATCTCTTAATGTTATACTTAAGTCTCATACTTGCAATATAATACTGGAAGAGCTTCCGCTTTCTTTGTTTTTAAACTGCCAGCATATGTATTAACTGGGGGAATAAATGTGATCACTCCTTGGTATAGGTCTCTTTCATATAGTGTGTCCACATATTGATGGGCCACAAATTAATCTCCCTACTCAACCGTGATTATGCAAACTACTTCCTCTGCAGTTGACTGCATAACATCCTTTGTGCTAACAGTCATATTACGTCGGATCCGCAGTTACGAACGGGGCCCTCTCCCTGGTCTCCAGCAGACCAGGGAGAGGGAGCAAAGCGGCGGAGCACACGGGCAGCGGACAGCCCAGACGCGTCTGGGCTGTCCGCTGCCCGCGTGCTCCGCCGCTTTGCTCTGCTTTGCTCCCCGTCCCCCTGGTCTGCAGACCAGAAGGAGGGGGAGCAAAGTGGCGGAACACGCGGGCAGCAGACAGCCCAGACGCGCCTCTGGGCTGTCCGCTGCCTGCGTGTTCCGCCGCTTTGCTGTGCTTTGCTCCCCGTCCTCCTGGTCTGCAGACCAGAAGGACGGGGAGCAAAGCACAGCAAAGCGGCGGAACATGCGGGCAGCAGACAGCCCAGAGGCGCGTCTGGGCTGTCTGCTGCCCGCGTGTTCCGCCGCTTTGCTCCCCATCCTTCTGGTCTGCAGACCAGGGGGACGGGGAGCAAAGCAGAGCAAAGCCGCGGAGCCCGAGGGCAGCAGGACAGCCACGGCGCGTCTGGGCTGTCCCGCTGCCCCCGTGCTCCGCGGCTTTGCTCCAGACGCCTGTGGTACAGCAGCTGGGCGCTGCTGGTTGGTCCTGTAGCGCCGCTCTGGGCGCTACTGGACCAACCCGGCAGCACCGCAGCTGCTCTGCCCCAGGCGTCCTGATTCAGCCGCTGCTGGTCAGTTTCAGCAGCGGCTGAATCAGGACGCCTGGGGCAGAGCAGCTTGGGTGCTGCTGGGTTGGTCCAGTAGCGCTGAGGAGCGGCCGCGCTACTGGACCAACCCAGCAGCACCCCAGCTGCTCTGCCCCAGGCATCCCCAAGTCAGCCGCTGCTGAAACTGACCAGTGGCTGACTACAGGAAGCCCCTGCCGCGGGCTTCCTGGAATCAGCCGCTGCTCAGTTTCAGCAGCAGCTGACTTGGGGATGCCTGGGGTTCTTAAGTTGAATCTGTATGTAAGTCAGAACTGGCATCCAGATTCAGCCGCTGTTGAAACTGATCAGTTTCAGCAGCGGCTGAATCTGGACACCAGTTCCGACTTACATACAGATTCAACTTAAGAGCAAACCTACAGTCCCTATCTTGTACGTAACCCGGGGACTGCCTGTATAGAAGATTTACCTGACATTGCTGGGGTCCTGAACTCAAATAATTTTTGTTTTTCTTCATCTAAATCGTTGTTCTAGGGCAGGGTGGGGCAAGAGGGGTTCAGTATGCAGGCTGTACCAACCCCAGCCCTCTCACCGCAGCAGCTTGGGGGCAGGTGAGAAGCACCTGTCCATGGCTGCTGCAGTTGCAGTGGGCATAGCCAGGGGAAGGTGCATGTCCTCCAGCTGGGGGACAGACACACACTCTAAAGTATATCATGTATAGATACCCCTTTATCCACCTCTGCTGGCTCAATGGGGTTATAGCTGTCCCAGTCCCCATCTCTGGCCCCTTGCTACCCCCTTGTGGTCATTCTACAGCAAGAGTGGGGAACCTTTTTTGGTTCAGGGGCCGCTGACCCACAGAAAAAGGGGCTATGAGAAGCAAAAAACAGTAACAACAAAAAATTAAAAACCCTCACTGATGTGTTCCCTGACTGAGAAGAATGACACTCCCCACATTCCCCTTGCACACCAGAGCTCTAGCAAAGGGCCCAGCCTAGTAGACTCTGTATCCTCCAGCCCTGCGGTGAGGTGGCAGGAAGAAACAGGTGAAGGAACAGGCTGGTGGAAGGGCATAGCGGCCGGGAGGAGGTGGCAAGCATAGCAGACAGAGGGGGGGAGGTGGCGGCACACATAGCGGCCGGAGAGGGGGTTGACGAGTTCCTGTACCTAACAAAGCTCCAGTTGGGGCCCAGCCCCCATCTTGCTGCAGCACCCTGTCCCCAGCCTCAATCCTGGGGCAGGCCTTGCAATCCAGCCTCCATCAGACCGCAGGAAGAGCTGGTGGCGGCTTCCCTCCTGCTGCGGCACGGGTAGGAGAGGAGGCCATGATCTAGCTGCAGTAGGCAGAGGGGGGTTGGCGAGCGTAGTGAGCAGGGGGTGCAACTCCCTAGTAAATTATTTACTTATTTGCTCCATCATTTGCTATGGATACTAAAGTTAAGCAGATAACCCAGGAAATTCCAGATCTGTCGTTATTCCCATTTTTATAGAAGGTACTATATTTGTCCTTTTCCAGTCCTTTGGGATCTCTCCACTTCATGAGTTTTCAAAGATGACCACTAGTTACTCAGATATCTCTTCAGCCAGTTCCTTAAGTATTCTAAGATGTATTTAGTCAGGGCCCGCCAAGAACTTATAATTCTTAACGTGGTGTTTCTCTATTTTTTAAGTCTCCAATCCCCTTTTTTGGGGGGGGGGGAGGAGGTGTTGGCCTTTCTAATTTTGTACAGAGAAACAGAGGGAGAGAGAAATACATTAATCCTTTTTGTAATTTGACATTTCTACTTTTTGTATGACTTCTTTTGAGCTTCAGGTCATTAAAGATATCCTGGTTAAATTAAGATGTCTCTTACCATACTTCCTCTCTTTCCTAAGAATCAGGATAGCTTGCTGTTGTGCCTATAATAAAGTCTTTCTGAAAACACTGTCCACTCTCCTGAGATTTTTTTCTCCTTAGACTTGCTTTTCACAGGATCTTATCTATCAGTTCTGAGTTCTGTTACATTCTTCCACCTTGAAGTTCCACTGTCTCATATTATGAAGGGGGACATGATAGCACTTTCTAAGTATCTAAGGGTATGTCTACACTACAAAGTTAATTCGAACTAACAGCCGTTAGTTCGAATTAACTTTGATAGGCGCTACACATGCAAACTGCTAGTTCGAACTTAATTCAAACTAGCGGAGCGCTTAATTCGAACTAGGTAAACCTCATTCTACGAGGACTAACGCCTAGTTCGAATTAACTAGTTCGAATTAAGGGCTGTGTAGCCACTTAATTCGAACTAGTGGGAGGCTAGCCCTCCCCAGCTTTGTCTGGTGGCCACTCTGGGCACCACCAGGGAAACTCTTCTGCCCCCCTCCCGGCCCCGGACCCCTTAAAGGGGCACGGTCTGGCTACGGTGCCCGTGCCAGGTGCAAGCCTGCCAGCACCCAGCCAGCAGACCCTGCAACTGGCACGGCTCGAGCTGGCCACTCGCTGCCACCCAGCCCTCCGCCTCTTCCCGGGACCAGGCTGGTGGCTCCTGGGAGCATGCCCAGGTCCGCAAGAGGCGGGCGCCCGCCTGGTCTAGTGCAGACACCGTGGACCTCATCCACGACCTCCGCACTAGGCACAGGAAAGTGGCCATCTAGGGCAGGATAGCTACCAGCCTGGCCACCCAGGAGCAGGTTGGCATGAAAATCAAGGTGGTCCACTGAGACCCCCGACCCTGAACCCTGAGCTTAGAATGGCCGTACTGGGTCAGACCAAAGGTCCATCTAGCCCAGTAGCCTGTCTGCCGACAGCGGCCAACACTAGATACCCTGGAGAGGATGGACCGAAGATAATGACCAAGCCATTTGTCTCGTGCCATCCATCTCCAGCCTTCCACAAACAGAGGCCAGGGACACCATTCCTACCCCCTGGCTAATAGCACTCCATGGACCCAACCTCCATGACTTTATCTCACTTCTCTTTAAACTCTCTTATAGTTCTAGCCTTCACAGCCTACTGCAGCAAGGAGTTCCACAGGTTGACTATTTGCTTTGTGAAGAAGAACATTCTGTTGTTAGTTTGAAGCCTGCTACCCATTCATTTCCTTTGGTGTCCTCTAGTCCTTCTATTATGGGGACTAATGAAGAACTTTTCTTTATGCACCCTCTCCACACCACTCGTGCTTTTATAGACCTCTGTCATATCCCCCCTCAGTCTCCTCTTTTCTAAGCTGAGAAGTCCCAGTCTCTTTAGCATTTCTTCATATGGGACCTGTTCCAAACCCCGGATCATTTTAGTTGCCCTCCCCTCTCCCACCCTCTCTCTTCCCCTCGCCCACCTTCTTTTCCCAGTCTCCCTGAGTTTTGTTCAATAAAGAGAGTTTCTATTTTTGAACACACGTGTCCTTTATTTTGAACATCAGGAAGGGGGGCTAGAGAGGGGTAAGTGGAAGGAGGTGAGGGAGGAATGGGGTACGAGCCCCTGATGGGGAGGACTGGGCTGGCTCTGCGGGCTCCTCGAGGTGGAAACTCTCCTGAAGCCCCTTGATTGACCCCTCCTCCGTATGGCAGCCTGCGGCAAGTGCAGCCGGGCTGATGGCCGAGTGCTGTGATGTGCCGAGTGTGGGCACTCAGGGCACTCCAAGCCAGGACTGCTTTGCAAGCGGGGAACCCCTGAGAACTGTCTGTCCGGGGTGGGGGTCGGGTCCCTTTAAGCACAGCCCTCAGCTAGCCTGAGGCAGCAGCTCCACGCTCTAAGTCCTCATCTGATGCCCTGCCGGCACTGCTTCCGGCCATCCTTAACCTCAGTTCAGGGTCCACTCAGTGTAGACATGCTAGTTTGAATTAGCAAAACGCTAATTCGAACTAGTTTTTAAGTCTAGATGCACTAATTCGAATTAGCTTAGTTCGAATTAACTAATTCGAACTAAGTTAGTTCGAATTAGTGCTGTAGTGTAGACATACCCTAAAAGGGTGTTACAAGGAGGAGGAAGAAAAATTATTCTCCTTGGCCTCTGAGGATAGGACAAGAAGCAATAGACTTAAATTGCAGCAAGGGAGGTTTAGGTTGGATATTAGGAATAACTTCCTGTCAGGGTGATTAAATACTGGAATAAATTGCCTAGGGGAGATAGTGGAATCTCCATCATTGGAGATACTGAAGAGCAGGTTAGATAGACATCTCTGAGGGACAATTAGATGATGTTTGGTCCTGCTGTGAGGCCAAAGGACTGGACTTGATGACTTCTTGAGTTCCCTTCCAGTTCTAGTATTCTGATTCTATGATTATTTCTGTTATTTTCTCTCCTGTCATTCCTTAACATCATGAATTCTGTCATTTCAAGATCAGTTGCACTGAAGTTGCCCTCTATCTTCAACTTCTCTCAGTTCCTCTGCATCAGAGGCAGTGGGGGGGAAATCTGGCTTAAAAGGCTATTTTTTTACACACACACACTCTCTCTCTCCCTCTCCCTCCTCCCCCCCCCCGCCCTTCCGCCTTGCTGCAGCAGTGCAAGAGGGGCACAAAGCAGCCTCTGCCCATGGAGGGCCCAGAGTCACTGTGGAAAGAGGCTGCTCTGCATCCCGCAAAGCAGCCCCTGTCTGCAGCAGCCTGGGCTGGCCACAGAGGTTGTGCCCCAGGGTAACTGCCATCTTTATCATTCTCTGCCTCCCCTCCCCCCGGTCAATGGGCCTGCCAAAGAGTCAAGTCAAGCTGTAATCCAGGGAGCCTGTATGGATAGAGTGTCAGAAAGCTGCTGCGTTGGCTTGGGAGGTTCAGAATGGGTCTCAGGCATGGGCGGCGAGTTATATGGGCTTGTGGTGCCCAGACTCCAGCAATATTTAGAGCCGGGGGCCCTGCTCCACCAATATTTGGAGCTGGGTCTCTCCCCTGGCTCTGAATATTGCTCCTCCTCCCCACCCCCCGCTGCCCCTCTGGCCCCAGAGGAGAAGAGGAATTGTAACGGGGTGCCCGCATCCCTTACCACGGCAGGCTGGCCCCGCCCCTGTGCCCTTGCAGAGCATGCGCACGCTGCGCACTAGACAGGGGTGATGGGATTTGGAGGCCTCGCCCCTGGGTGGACACTGCAGCGAGCGGGCGTGGTGGGCCAGCCCCACCCCGCCCCTGCACCCTTGCGGCTCATGCTTACACCACGCGCCGGGTATTTTAAATGCCGGCGGCGTGGCAGACAAGGGAGAGGGAGTCCACCCGGGCCCAGGCGGTGAGCTCAGCTCAGGGAAGTGTCCACCCTCCTGTAGCAGCAGGAACCCAGAAGGCAACCCCGCGGGGCGGATGCTCAGACTCCGCAGCCCCAGAAGAAACAGGCAGCGGATTCCAGAGTGGCCTATGTCCCCTCGACAGACAGCGAGGCGGCAGGGCCTGATCGCAGACTCCAGCCCCGCTGCCCCACAAACTGGAAGGCAGAAGGTGGGGAGGAGAGGGAAAAATAGGAAGAAGGGGTGGGAGAGGAAGGGGCTTGTGCTGAGGGGAGGGGCACAGGTCAGGAGAAGAAAGGGGAAGGCACCAAGGGGCAGGGTACAGGAGAGACAAATGCCAGGGGGCCAAGTGGAGGCAATGAGGAAAAGGGCAGGAGGGGAGGTGTCAGTGGAAGGGGGGACAGGGTGATGCTGAGAGAGGAGAGGGGAAGGGCATTGGGAGCTAGAGAGGAAGGGGGAGGTGCCGGGAGAAGGTTTGAAAGAAGGAGTGGGCATGAGGAAGGTGGGGATGGAGCAAGTCATATGTGAGGGCACAGGGGCATGAGGGGAATGGGGGCAGAGGGTGGGCATCAGGGTCAAAGGGGGCAGGGGCAGTGAAGGAAGGGGAGGCACCGGGGGGGTGCAGATGCCAGGGGATTTTGGGGGTGAAGCAGAAGGGCAGACACCTGCAGGAGAGGGACCAGCACCAGAGGAGAGAGGCAGGGCAGGTGTGTAGAGCGAGGTGTTAGGAGAGGGGATGAGGAGGGGTAGCTTGCATGATCAGAGTGGGGCTACTGAAAGAGGGGGCACAGGGTGGAGAGAAGGGCTGATGTAGGGGGGCAGGTCTCAGGAGGGCTGAGGGCAGTGAGAAGGGCAGGAGTCAGGACAGCAGAGGAGGGTGAGGGGTTGGGGGGAAGCAGGCACCATAGGAGCTGATGGAGCAAGGGGAGGAGACATGGCAGCAGAGGGAAAAGGTAGAGATTTATGAGAGATTTATTAATAACTTGGGTGCCACAGTGGCACATCCAAACAAGCCACATGAACTCAGTACAGGTGCACAACACAAAATTCATTCTGCTCGTGGGAGAAAACTCTTAGGCTATGTCTACGCTTGCGGTTTCTTGCGCAAGGGTTCTTGTGCAAGAAGTCTTGCGCAAAAACACGTCCACGCTGCCATGTGTGAGCTGTGCTTTTGCACAAGAGCATCCATGGCAGTGTGGACGCTCTTGCCCAAGAAAGCTCCAATGGCCATTTTAGCCATAGGGGTTTCTTGCGCAAGAAATCCCTGCCGAGCATCCACACTGCCCTCTTGCACACGAGAGCTTACACGTGTTAGAAAAGAGCGTAGCTCTTGCTCAAGATGCCCTATCTTACCATGCACGCTGTACTGTAAATTTCCTTGCTCAAGAGCAGTGTGGCTGCTCTGTGGATTCTTGCACAAGAACGGCTGTACTTGCGCAAGAAGCCGCGAGTGTAGACATAGACATAATCTTAGAGGGAACACTTCCCCCAACTCTCTGCCCCTGAGTTAATGTCACACACATTGGGTTAATGCAACTGCAGGATAGCTGCATGCTGGGGAGGGTTGGTGGGGGCCAAACTAATCCCTGTTGGAAGGAGGATGGTGGGAAAAGCCCTTCAAGAGGGGTGACATGACACCTTTTACTTCTGGTCATGTGTCCATCTTGCCCCGAGCTTGTTAGCCACGCGTCTGGAGGTAATGAGGGGAGAGTTGTCAGGGGGCGTGGCTAATCAGACACCACCAGAAATTATACTAACCTGCTGCCCATGATCTCAGGGTAGAGGAAAGTTTGGATTTTGCAGTCTTCATGCTGAAGACGGGAGCCAGACACTGAATCTGCTTAGCTTCTCACCTGGCTGCCTTCCCTCCCGGCCTCCGCCCACTGCAGTCAGCCAAGAAGCTGCTGACCTGCCCAAGCTGTCTCCTCCAGCACCTGCAGCCTGTTAAGAAACTGGCTCTGTCCCCAGCCTAGCTCCCTCTCCCTAGAAAATGGTTCACCGCCTACATTCCAAGTCAGGCTGGTAAATGCAGCAATCACATGCTATGAATACAGCTGAATTCCAAGCAGACAGGTAAGGATTTTAACACCAAAGAGCTGACTGGCTGCAGCACTTGGAGTCTGGTTGGCTACAGACAGCTGATCTTCCCCTATGTGCTGAACATGCTGGCCCTTTTCTTACCAGAGCTGCACCCCAGAGTACACTCCTCTATGTTCACCTGTGGTCCTTCCTGAAAAAGCTGTACCCTTTTATACTAATATTCAAGTCATGTAAATTGACCTACCAAATCTGTGACATCATGTCATAATCGTGATCATTCACTAGTGATTCCCTATACTCAGGGCTTGACAAATGATGGCAAAAGCCGCTCGCCAGCCCCGCGCTGCGTATGTGCAAGAGCCGCATTGCGCATGTGCGCGCCGCCAGTAAACGGGGCACGTGGCTGAAATCTACTCACCACGGGCGAGTAGATTCTATAGTTTGTCAAGCCCTGCCTATACTACTGGCAGTAGTATACAGACGTCTAAGATGTTAATTAGATTTCCTCTCTATATTCTCTCTTGTCTCCCTTGTCCCTGCTGTGGATTGCCCATGATACTGCCAGATTCTGACCCTTTCCTCAAGTGTCCATGTCCTGGAATTATCTGTGGGCTTTAGTCTTCTGTCCCTGTCAAACCTAGGTCAGAATTTTCCTTCTTACGTTAGCCAGTCTCTATCTGAAGATACTCTTCCCTTTCCTTGGTATGTGAACCCCATCTCTGCTTAGCAGTTCTTCTCAGAACAGCATCCCAGGGTCGAGGAAGCTGAAGCTCTTCTGGCAACCCCATCTGCACAGCCACACATTCAGCTCCAGGATGTCTTTGCCTGGAACCCCTCACCTTGACTGGAAGGATCAATGAAAACACCACTTGTACCAATCAGCTCCCTCACCCTCACTTCCAGAGGGTAGTTGTTTTTTATCTGCTTGGGATTGTACCTTGCAGTATCATTGGTGCACACTTGGATGAGTAGTGCAGGGTAATATGATACTCTGCCATCCTTCCATAATGCTTCATATGTGAGCCCCTGGAAAGCAGAATATCTGCTGGAATTCTCAGTCAAATGGCTGATGAATGCTTCCATTCCCCTTAAAAAGGGTCTCATACATTCATTGGAAGTATGCATATGGAGACCTTGATAAAGCTATAATCTGGAAGACTGCAATAGCACCACCTTTCATTTCCTCTGGGGAGTGATGGCCCTGATCCTCTCAGCCTTCTGGGTACATAGCTTCTCCTCCACCTTTTGTGGGAAATTCCATTGTTGCCAGGGCAGCATACCAGTTTTTCACTCTATGGATGTTGGGCTAGGAGGGGGGTGGAGCACTGCTTGCTGCTAGAAGTAGCCAGGTTCCTCCCTGTGAAAGAGCATTTCCTTCTCTCTTGGTGGTGCTATTGCAGCCTTCCAGATGATAGCTTTATCAAGGTCTCCATATGCATACTTCCAATGAATTCTTCATGTGCTCACATGCTCCTCAGCTTGGTCACCACCTCATGTAGGTCTCTTATCTGCCTCCTAAGAGATTTTACTAGTAAGCATACCTTATGCTGGATGGTGGTCTCAGCCTCTGAAGAGACCAGGAAATGCAAGTTGCAGCCCATGCAGATCCACACCAGGAGCTCAGCAGAGGACTCCATAGTTGGAGTCTCCATCTAGTCACAGGTGCAAGTGGAAGAGCTAGGAGCAGTGTTGGTATTAACAGTGTGGGCCTTTTTGAGCCATCACGATTTCATTCTTTTTTTCTTTTCAAACTTCCCTGTTTGCACACACCGCTCCCCCCCACCCCCTTAGCTTCCCTGGGTTGCTTAGCTTGGGCTTTAGACCAATGAGAGACATGCTTAATCCTACTTTCTTATTAACACACAAGAGAAGGGAGATCAGGGTGAATAAAGGATCAAAGGAGACTAGAGCCTTGCTAATGAACAGTCAGCTCACAGCTTAGTAGACTTCTTACTCCCACTCCCGGAGTCTCCAAATATATAATCCCCATCAGGCTATACGAGCAAAAAGAAAAAAACAAACAGAAAAAAGCCTGCTTACCCTTGAGAGTTAGCACTCATTCCTCCTTCAGCAGTAGATGTATATGCCCACTAAACTTTATGAATGTAGAGATGTTGATAGTTATTCTTGATCAAAAGTAAATTTAAACTATGATTCTACATAATTTCAGGTACCTTCATGCTAGGCGAGAGGTATCTAGTGAAGATGTTCTGTATTAATGTAATCTCATTCCTTTTTTCTTCTTCTCCAGCTCCTGTGAAAGATCTTAAGGCATTTCCAAAGGATGGCAAGCTTTGGGTTGAGTGGAAAGTTCCTAACAATAATGTTGTTAAATATGTGATTGAATGGTGTGTGGTGTCTGACAGCTCAGACTGCACCACAGAATGGCAGCAGGAACTTGGAACTTCTCAAGGCACATTTTTAAAAGGTATATTTACAAACAATATTATACTAAAAATATTGTGCTCATTATTGAACTTAAGAATAGCCAATAAGGTTTCTCAGGAACTTAATTCATTTTGGATTTATTCAGTGGCTCTCTTACAACAGTCTCACTTTATACATTTCATCAAGATCCACTTTATTCATACTGTTATAAAATATTGAGATAAAAAATCAGAAATAGAAAATGTGCTGAATTGTCAATAGCATGCTGTCACTAATGGTTGATACTTAGTGGGACTCTGCTGCAAGACTTAAGTGCCATATGGATCTTTT
Organism: Pelodiscus sinensis; assembly: GCF_049634645.1. NCBI lineage: Eukaryota > Metazoa > Chordata > Testudines > Trionychidae > Pelodiscus > Pelodiscus sinensis. The sequence goes on from NC_134716.1 coordinate 96,542,475, forward strand.
GCAGGCAGTTAAAACTGCTGGAAAACTTAATATAGTTTTAAACACATTGTAGGCACCTAAGAATAAAACTATAAATCCTAGGTTTTGAAATAAATCAAGAACTGTAGCTTTGAAGGGCATGCCATTCAGGTTAAGACTTCCCAAAAAATCCATTTTATATTAAATCATGAAAGAACTTTAAAACTTACTTGTACACTGTCTATTCTTGCTTTAGTGTGGCAATTCATGTAGCTCGGTTTCAAGTTTCACCTCTAGGTTCTCAGCAGTAGTACAATGCTGCACAGTTTGGCTGTGTCTACACTGGGCCACTTATTCTGGAAAATCAGCCGCTTTTCCAGAATAAGCTGCGAGTTGTCTACACTGGCCCTTGAATTTCCGGAAAAGCAACGACGCTCTACTGTACAAAATCAGCCGCTATTCCGGAAATACTATTCTGCTCCCGCTCAGGCATAAGTCCTTATTCCGGAACACTGTTCCGGAAAAGGGCCAGCGTAGACAGCCCAGTAATCTTTTCCGGAAAAAAGCCCCGATCGCGAAAATGGCGATTGGGGCTCTTTTCCGGAAAAGCGCGTCTACACTGGCCACAGACGCTTTTCTGGAAAAAGGGCTTTTCCGGAAAAGCATCCTGCCAATGTAGACGCTCCTTTTCCGGAAAAACTGAAAACGGAATAGTATTCCATTTTAAGCAGTTCCGGAAATTCATGCCAGTGTAGACACAGCCTTTGGGTTGACAACAGTTGCAAGGAAATATGATTACATACTTTTGTTAATAAGGTTTGCAGAACTGTTATCTCATTAACTTTAAAATTTTGGGCTGAGGTATTCCTTTGACTATTTATTGGCAATGTTTAGAAATTCAGTTGAGTTTGTAAGTGTAAGGTACATTGATAAACTGTTTTTAAATGAAGGAAAGGAACTAAATCTTACATTTTAACTAGAATCTTTCTTTACTAAAATATTTTTCTTAAATTTCTTGTATTAGGAAATATAAAGCCATTCAAGTGTTATTTGATAACTGTTCATCCATTATATAATAATGGGCAGGGAAATGGACAGTCTACAAAGGCATATCTTCAACAAAGCAGTAAGTACAAAATGCACATTTTAAAGTATTTGAATTGACCTTTTTGGCTAACATGATAAAATCATAGAAATGGGAGAGACACCTACTAGATCAGGTCACCTATCTTCCTGCATATGCACGAGTTTCCTCTGTTGTGCACTTTTTATAGTAATGGCTTTCTCCAGTTTATAATTCTCAAATGTCTGTGGTGCTTCCCTTGGGAAAGCAGCTCCCCTGTCAGAATATCACAAGCTGTTTGCTGATATTCAGCTTAAACTTTCCCTTTTCTAATTTCATTCCATGTTGCCCTAAAAGTTTTTCCTCAGCATTTCCATTCTTCATGTTGTATTCCCATATAATTATTCCGTAGGCAAGATAATCTCATTTATTATAGATTGTTCACTTCAGGTTCCTAGTCATTTATGGTGCTCTGAATCTAAGCTCCCTCTGCTAGATTGATAACTTTCTAGTAATAAGGTGTCCAGTATGAGAAGCAGTATTTGCTGGGTAGTCACACTAGAGCTGTACAAAGAGGGACTTTCATGTGCTTGTTGCATGACATACCTCTGCATATACAACTCAGAATTGCATTGATTAATTTGTGTCCAAAGTTGTTGTGATGTATAGGAGTGCTGGTCAACATTCGGTGACTAAAGAGTTAAACTCAGGTAGCTTGGGGGTGTTGGCAGGGAGCCAGAAGAACCAATGGGATACAGTGCTGAAATTTGAATTGTAGATATATCTGCCGGCCATTTTTCTTTTGTGTAAGTTTAAGACTGGCATTGGGCAAGCAGGATGTTTTAATAATGGGCATGGAAATGGGCTGGACTTTGAAGTGGACTGTGAGTAATAGGGGGGAAGAGTGAGTGTGTGTGTGTGTGTGTGTGTGTGTGTGTATTTTGTTTTGTTAATAAAAATCATTTTTTAAGGTAATGATTTGTTTCTTATGGCCTGGGCAATTTCAGGAGATCTGTGTAGGGTTGCCTAGACTAAGAGGTCAGCTATCAGAAATTACAGTGTGTTTTTTTTGGTTTTGGTTTTAGTGATGTTATGTTATTTTTTTCAATCCCTCTTGGGGTTACTCCTCTGGAAGACGTTTGTGATTCTTCCTTGGTTTCAGAAGGAGTTTTTATACTTGAATGGTGACAGTCTCTTTCCCAGGGCCAAAGAATCTGTGACTTTGGGGAGTCTTTTTAAGCAAAAGCCTATAGAGGCAAGGTATTTTTAAGGTCTTTTGCAGGCTCCCATCTTCTGCACTCAGCATGTCAGAGTGGTGAACAGTCCTGCCATTTGTCTATTATTAGTTAAACCTATGACCTTCCCATATTTTCCCCTTCCATTAAATATGTATGGATTTTTGGATCACATTCTCACAAATATTAGTTTTTACTTGTCCAGGGTGAATACTTTCTACTCTATTTTAATCTGTAGATCTTTTTGGTCTCTTTTTTACCGTTTCCTTTTAATTGCAAATAATAGGAATAGTCTTCAAAGTTCACTAAAGCATTACCAGCTCTTAGATCTTTAAAGATTATTTTTAAATGAAATCTCCCTGAGCAGATCCTTTTGATACTTGAAACACACCTCTAGGCATCAAAGGAACTTAGATGTATCTGAAGTATGGCTAAAATAGTTAAACACAAGATATTGTACTTCATTCACACTAATCTAAATTGATTAAAAGACTTCATGAGACAGTCCATATATGTTTTATTACTAAAATAGAAATATCAGCCATTTTGCTTTTACCCATTCCATAACAAAAAGGTACTACATTTCTTTGGCAAAATCTGCTTGTGTTTCAGTTATTTCAGAAGTTAAGTGACCGGTTTCTCTTTCCCTTCTCTTCTCTCTCTCCCCCCTTTTCCCCCCCGCCTAGAGTGTTATTTTGCAAAGGATAAAAGATACATTTACTATGTTGTTGTTGCCAGTTTTGCTTTAAAATTAGTACTATACTTGCTGTTATCAAACATCTGGTACTTCCCCAATCTTCTAGAGTTCATCAGTTGAACAAACTTTTTCTACCAATTCACTTTCTCTGGATTTTTTTGTTTGTGTTTCAAATTTACCAAGTAATACTGCAACATAATTCTTATAAAAGTAAGGGATTACTAATATCCTAATTTGTCCCAAATGTGTTGCTTTATTTTTCACTAGCACGTGAGGCCCATTGTTGACTTGGCAAAGTCATTTTGTGTAGATTTATAGGAAAGTTCAAGAAATTAAATACAGTAATTCCTCATTTAACATAGTAGATACGTTTCAGAAAATGATCATGCTAAGTGAAAACGTGTTATGCGGAGTCAATTTTCCCATTGAAAATAATGGAAAAGGGGAGGGTTGCGTTTCAAGTGCACATGAGCTCGCAGCTCCAGCCTGCACTTGTTAGCAGCTGGGACCGGGGACATAAGGTTGAAGGAGAAAGGGACTGAGTTATAGCAGGGAGGGGAGGTGTTTGGCTCTGGATAAGGGAAGGGAAGGACAGGGGAGGGGGCTTGCAGCCGGCGGCTGGGTTTCCCCAGCTGGCTGGTCACTGGCAGCTGCGCGGGGCTTCCTCTGCCTCCTTACAAAGCGGTGGAGGTTTGCCGCTTGCTGCGCAGTTCCCCGGTTGACCCCCTTTGGCCAGATGCCTTGCATCCGGCCAGAGGCGGTCACCGGGGAACGGCGCTGCGAGCAGCAAACCTCTGCCACTTTGCAGGGAGGCAGGGGAAGCCTCGCGCTGCTGCCAGGCACCGGCCAGCCCTAGGGGAAATTGTGTTATCGTGGGAACGGGGTTGTGTTGTTTGAAAAATGTTCCCTTAAAAAAAAAAAAAAAAATTCTATCATGAAAACGTGTTAAGCAGGCACATGTTAAGTGAGGAATTACTGTATATATAATGGCATTTTTTATTAATATGCTTGCAAAAGGGAAGTAAAAACAAGTTTTAAATTTGTAGGATTTCAACTTTAAACATTATTCATTTTATTGAATAATTACCATACATAGTAAATTTGAATCAGAAATGTGCAAAGCTTCCATTACTCTTTCTAAAACTAATTTGAATTATTTTGTGATTTGTAACAGTAAAAATGTTCTTTGCACTAAAATGACAGTTGGCTCGATTTTAATTTTGTTAGCAAATATTTTTTATGAACTCTAATCATAATAGTCATGATTTTTTCCAATGAAACACAAAAATAATTATTTAAACCTCTCTCCCAGCATATTCTGGTGTGAAAAGCAGAGAATTCAGCTAACTTAAGTGGCAGGATTATTTATTCAAAATTTGGTATCTGTCAGTAACCGCAAAGGTATGACTTTATTTTGCACAAACAAATCCACAATCAAACTCTTCAAAATATATAGTTGATGTAGAAGTCAGATTTTTAAAGGAATTTGCTGTATAAATATGTTTGTATTTTCAGGCAGTGAAATAACTGACTTTGCAGATAACAACTTCAAAATATTATTCCACTAAAATGTTTGAGCATGGTTTTTGTAGCATTACAATATGTTGTCCATTAACATATTGCTGTTCCTAACTGAATATAATGTACTCTTTATTGTGTCTGTTTATAGTGCCTGCAAAAGGACCCACTGTTCAGACAAAAAAAGTAGGAAAAGCTGAAGCAGTTTTAACATGGAAGCCTCTTAGAGTGGATGAGCAAAATGGGTTTATTAGATATTACACTATATTATACAGAACTATCGGTGGAAATGAAACAGGTAACAAAGGCCAGATAATATCAATTTTATTATTATTTTTTATTATTTCTTTGAATATTAATTTTCTGAAGTATTGGGTTACTGACTACTGCACAAAGCAAGATAGAGAATTATGTGCATCTAGGAGCTGTCTCATCAGATCAAACTGTAAGTGTTTATTTTGTTGAGATTTTTTTAAAGAGGAATCTTTAAAGTTTTTGAGAGAGAGAGAGTAGTTGTCTCTGCATTTGAACCCCTGTAGCTTAGTTACAGTTGAGACCAGAAGTGTCCCTGATAAAAGCACTAAATATTTGGTTGAGAACATGTAATACAATGAGACTTAAGGAGCTCAATTTATTTAGCTTACCAAAGAAAAGATTGAGAGCTGACTTGATCCTTGTCTTGTCTACATGGAGAAGACCTCTGGTATTAGAGAGCTATGCTATCCATCAGATAAAAGGTAGAAAAGGGGAAACTAGACAAATTCAAAGTGAAAATAAGGCGCACGCATCACAATAAGGATAATTAACCTTGGAACAATAGTACTCGCTCCACTGAAGCCAGGCTGTGCACCCATGTCCAGCAGGTGCAGCCAGCTCCAGAGTGGGACCTGTACACTCCCTGTGGTTTCCCCTGTTAGAATCATAAAATCCTACGGCCGAAAGAGACCTCAGGAGATCTCCAAGTTCTGCCCCCTACCCAAAGCAGGACCAGTCCCGACTAAATCATTCAAGCCAGGGATTTGTGAAGCCAGAACTTAAAAACCTCTAGGGATGGAGATTCCACCCCCACCCTAGGTAACCCATTCTAGTGCTTCACCACCCTCCTAGTGAAATAATTTTTCCTAATATCCAACCTAGACCTCCCCCATTGTACCTTGAGACCATTGCTCCTTGTTCTGCCATTCATCATTACTGAGAACAGCCTCTCTCCATCCTCTTTGGAACTTCCCTTCAAGAACTTGAAGGCTGCTATCAAATAATACCCCTTCCCTCCGCCAAGTCCTAGTCCCGCAGCTTCTGCCAAGTGCTGCAGCTGGGACCGCACACCCCTGCCTGGTGGTCACAGACAGGGTCATGTGCCCCCTTTGTGTCTATTTTCAATATTACAGCTATGAAAGTGTGTAACTTCCCATTAAATTGTTTCTTGGATGCTTTGTTCCCATACATACATATGTAGTATGGTTTAGAATAACGTGTATATTTAAGAGGTTGTTCCAAATAACTGTATAGATCTTTCTCTTATAGCTGTGAATGTGGACCCTTCCAAAACAGACTATACCCTCTCCTCCTTATCTAGTGACACTTTATACATGGTGAAGATGAAGGCATATACAGATGAAGGAGGTACAAGTGGTCCTGAATTCACATTTACTACACAAAGGTTTGGTAAGCAGAAACAATGTATAGAGACTAATTGTAAAAAGTGTGTGTCATGTGGGTGCTTAATTTGTGCACACAATTCATTGTTTTCTTCTAGTTAAAGCCTATGGCCCCAAACCAATATAGCTCCTTTGTGCAATGAGCTCTGCAGATATTTAGTAAGGGACATTGTTCCCTAAATGTTCTGTGTTCATAATTTAAAATAATAACAACTGGGGTGCTGAGAAGGGAAGAAGATCCCATAAGAGAATGCAAGTATTTTTTTCCATGGATTAGCTGTGTGTACAGTTTTTGTAGGTATAGCATACTTTTATATTGCAGACAGATGGTTAGATCTGTGATGTTTTCCCTTCCCTTTATGAAATCGACTTATGAATATAAATATGCATTACTCAGAGATTATTTGGACAAAATACCTAATGTTACCTATCATTCTTCTTCGGATGATGTCCCTGTAGGTGCTTCACTTCAGGTGTAGGGATGTGCCAGAGCTATGGAGCGGCTACACCTGGTGTGGAGCACCCATGGGGACACACACCTCGAACAGTCGTTACTGCACAAGGTGAGTAACTCCCTTTATTTTAATGTTACACTCTGCTGGATATGTGTACCCTATTTTGGTCTCATAGACTCATAGACTTTAAGGTCAGAAGGGACCATTATGATCATCTAGTCTGATCCCCTGCACAATGCAGGCCACAGAATCTCACCCACCCCTCTTAGAATAATCCTCTCACCTATGTCTCAGATATTGAAGCCTTCAAATACTTTGAAGGCCCCAAGATGCAGAGAATCCTCCAGTTGTGATCTGTGCCCCATGCTACAGAGGAAGGCGAAAAACCTCCAGGGTCTCTGCCAGTCTACCCTGGAGGAAAATTCCTTCCCGACCCCAAATATGGCAATCAGCTAAACCCTGAGCATGTGGGCAAGACTCACCAGCCAGACACCCAGAAAGTTCTCTATAGTAACTCCTGTCATCCCTCCATTGACCTATTTCCCACTGATAATGAATGGTCAATTAGTTACCAAGATCATGTTCTCAAACCATCCCCTTATCATAGAACTGGAAGAGACCTCAGAAGGTCATCAAGTCCAGCCCCCTGCTCTAGGCAGGACCAATCCCATCTAAATCAACCCAGCCAGGGCTTTGTCAAGCCGGGACTTAAACACCTGTAGGGATGGAGACTCCACTACTTCTCTAGGTAACCCATTCCAGTGCTTCACCACCATCCTAGTGAAATAGTTTTTCCTAATATCCAACCTGGGCCTCTCCCACCACAACTTGAGACCATTGCTCCTTGTTCTGCCATCTGTCACTACTGAGAACAGCCTCTCTCCATCCTCTTTGGAACCTCCCTTCAGGAAGTTGAAGGCTGCTATCAAATCCCCTCACTCTTCGCTTCTCCAGACTAAACAGACCCAACTCCCTCAGCCTCTCCTCATAGGTCATATGATCCAGCCCCCTAATCATTTTGGTTGCCCTCCGCTGGACCCTCTCCAATGCGTCCATGTATCATTCTTGTATGAGAAGTTAGAGAAATGAATTATAACAGTGTTTATAATTTAAAATGTGCTAATGAGAGCCATTATTGGTGCTCTAGAAGTCTTAAAGACAGGGTAATCAACTTAATGACTTGTAAACAGCCTTGTTTTCCTACAAGTGCAAAGGTAATTCAACTAGTAAGTCATGTTACCATACCACCTGGTACTGGAATTCCATTTTGATCAGGTAATTTTCCAGAGATGGGGGAATGGAGAACAAAAGATTCCCACCTAACGGGAAAGTCTATCCCCACCTAAGGCAGAGGTGGGGAATCCTTTTTGAATCTCGGGGGCTGTTGACCCACTGAAAAATCAGTCAGGGGCGGCACACAAGTGAGAAACAAAAAAAAAAAACCAACCAAATCCTCACTCGTATGGCTCCTGACTGAGAAGGAGAAAGACCCTCCCCACATTCCCTTCGCATACCAGAGTCTAAGGGGCCCAGGCTATTAGGTTGTGTGCTCCAGACAGTTGGGGAGGGAGGGGAGGCTTAAGCCCCAACACAGGTTCCCCAATGTTGGAAGGGAGACCCAAGCCTCGGGGGCTGGATCTGTGATAAGGAAAAGCCCCACCTCTGTAGTAAGGAAAAGTTATCAGGTCTTTGTCTTCGACTGACTTGAAAACAGAGAGAACTCTAGGCCCAAGTTAGAGTAAAACATCATCTTTGACTTGAAGACTTGCCTGAAATAAGAACAGCTCTTTAGGGTAAGAATCTGCATGCAGTGTGTTTTTTAGTGTAGTAGAACTAGCTGCGTTTACTTTTCATTTTAGTAACTTAGTAACTTAGGGTATGTCTACACTTGCACCTTCTTTCAATAGAGGGATGCAAATGAAGACATTCGAAATTGTAAATGAAGCCGGGATTTAAATATCCCACGCTTTGTTTGCATAATTGCATTATGGTGCTATTTCGAAATACAAGACTCGGTGTAGATGCAGTTATTTCAGGAGAACGCCCTTCTTCTGAAATAACCGTTAAACCTCATTTTATGAGGAATAAGGGTTATTTTGGAAGATGGGTGTTCTCCCAAAATAACCGCATCTATACCGCGTATTGTATTTTGAAATAGCGCTATTTCAAAATAGCGCCATAACGCGATTATGCAAATGAAGCATGGGATATTCAAATCCCGGCTTCATTTGCAATTTCAAATGTCTTCATTTGCATCCCTCTATTGAAAGAGGGTGCAAGTGTAGACATACCCTTACTTTGATCTGTCTGTTTCCACTTACAACACTTAAAAATCCTACTATTTGTACTTGATAGTAAACAAAAGTGTTTTTATTAAGCCCAGAGTAAATAATTGTTAACTGGGGATGGGAGACACAATCAATATGCATATCTCTCTTTCATTAATAAAAGAGGCTTACCTGATAAGCTTTTAGGTCTAGTTTACATTACAGTGGACAATCAAATTAAGATATGCAACTCCAACTATGTTAATTACGTAGCTGAAGTCGACGTATCTTAAATTAAGTTTCCACGCCGTCCACACAACAGGAGGTGGATGGGAGCAAATGCTCTCGTTAGCTTCTCCTACTCCTCATGATGAGCAGGAATACCGGTGTTGACGGTGGTGCCCTCGTAGTTCAATTTAGTGGGTCTTCCCTAGACACCCTAAATCAAACCCTGGGAGATCGAGCATGGCAGCGTCCATCTTCTGCGTAGTGTAGACATGGCTTCAGTGTGTAAAACTTTTACACACAGAGTCAGATTTATTTGGGGTTGTAATCCCTTTGGGGGTCGGTTTCCGGGGTACTGTGCCCTAGAATTGCATCCTCCCAGAGCTGAAGTGGTTCAGTGTCTGCATTGCTCTTTTAGGGGAAAGTTACTTCCAGCTCTGTGCCTTACCTGGGGGAGACCACAGAATCTGGCCCAGCAGGACGGGGTAGTTGGGAACCTCAGAGTGCAAGAAAATGAGTGTCAATAGCATGATCAGCACAGCAGGGAACAATCCCAAAGGGTCTTCTGTGACCACACCCATCACAGGATCCATGTCTTAAGTCAAGTTATGCTTTTTTAGGTGCTTTAAATATGTTATGAACTCTTCTAAATGTCAATTGGAGATTCTTCCCATATATATATCAGAGCAATATATCCCTGTGAAGTGAGTCTATCTCCCTATAATGAGAAGGTGCTAAAAGTGAGACTTTTGTTACCCCCTACTCATGTAAGTTCATAGTTTTTGTAATGCGTGCACTGATAATACAATAAAGGAAGGCTAAAAGAATTGGGTTTGTTTAGTTTAGAAAAGAGGAGACTGAAGGGAGGACATGATAGCAGTTTTCAGGTATCTAAAAGGGTGTCATAAGTAGGAGGGAGAAAATTTGTTCATCTTGGCCTCTAAGGATAGAACAAGAAGCAATGGGCTTAAATTACAGCAAGGAAGGTTTAGGTTAGACATTAGAAAAAAGTTTGTAACTGTCAGGGTAGTCAAACACTGGAATAAATTGCCCAGGGAGGTTGGGGAATCCCCATCTCTGGAGATATTTAAGAGTACGTTAGATAAATGTCTTTCAGGGATGGTCTAGACAGTACTGGGTCCTGCCATGAGGGCAGGGGACTGGACTCGATGACCTCTCAAGGTTCTTTCCGGTCCTAGTATTCTATGATTCTATGAATAAGCAAAATTAGCTAAGAATTTTTACTGTAAAAATACTCAGACTTTAAAGATAATGAAACAGATCATGGTTCAGTTCAATTCTAGTAGGGCAGAGCTTCCCACAATTGTCTTATTGGATACCCTCTTCCAGATCTAACAGCTGCCCGAGTATCTGTGTCCATCTCATCACTGATACTTTGTGTGTTCATGAAAATACCTGCCATCTCTTCACTATTACATACAGATGTAGTGTGACACACACAGTTAAAAACAACCCTCTCAGTACTGAGCTAAGTTAGACTGGAGAGTTGCTGGGCAACTGAATCTGTGCTCTACAGTGGCTGCAGGGGAACAAAACCCCAGAGCTTTTATAGCTTCATCTGGTAGTCTGTTATGAAAAGGTAGTAAAATAATTGGGGCTGCCAGCTAACTGTTGGTAATACGTGATTAATGCACAGCCTAATTTGTTTGTTAATATTATAACACATGTTAATTGCAACCCCTCTGGGCAGGAGCACAGCATCTACTGCACCAGAGCCTGATCAGGCACAGTAAGGCAAGCTGTTACTGGAGGGAAGGTAGAAAAGAAGAGGCTAGAAAATGAAATAGTCCCAATCCTGGCTCCAGTGAAAAAGAAGACATCTTGATACCCCCACCCCCAACCCCAAGTGACCATATTTCTTAAAGTAAAACAGCTGGGGGGGGGAGGTTGCCAGAGCCATCCACCCTCTCCCAAGTGCCCTTCCTATGTCTCCTGGCACGTAGCATAGGTTGAAGCTGAGTCTTCCCCTCTGAACTTCCCACTTCCTGCCCCAGCCCTGTGCCAGCTAGGGATGACTCCCTCTCCCGCCCCCCATGTCTCCCCCTCACCCCCCCAGTCCCAGGCTGGGGTGCTGACTGCACTCCTGAGCCCTGTGCTGCTTGCATTTGGGGGCGCTAAGCCTTTCTCCCTGAATTCCACACTATCCATTGCAAAGTCTTCCCCGCCTACCATCACTGTTCCCTGTAAGCTGTGTGCTTGTGCAGGTGTTCAGGAGAGATTCAAAAGCTGCCCAGCTCATTAGCAGAGTGCCTACAGCTAGGGGTTTTTTTTCCCCTACTGGTGATTCACATTGGCACATGCCTCAGTGCAAGTAAACAAATTATTATGCACATGGATGGAAAAGATTAGAGGGAATATTACCTACCAGCCCTGTGCTGCCTGCAGCTGGGGTTGGGGCTGACCTCCCTCACCCCACTCCATACCACCTGCAGCTGGGGCTGCAACTAAACTCCACATCTCCCCCAGCTGAGGCTGTACGTTCTGCTTTCGTGATAAAGAGATTGCACTACAGTATTTCAATGAGGTGAACTGAAGTTTCTTTTTTACAGTGCAGATGTTTGTAATGAAACATAAATGTGAAGTTAGCATTGAACACTTGGTATTCTGCATTGTAATTGAAATCAATATTTATGAAGATGTAGAAAATCTCCAAAATATTTAAATAAATGGTATTTTCAAACTGCTTAACAGCACAATTAATCTCAATTTTTAATTGCTTGGCAGTCCTAAAAATAATTAATAAGTAAAACCTGCCATTATATTGTTTCTACCATGTACTCCCCAGAGATGTCACATGTACCCCTGGGTCTGTGAGTACCACCTTTTGGGAACCCCTGATGTATGGTAAAATCTTGTAAGTTTTATGACTCACAAAAAGCCAGCACTACTTGTTTTTGTGTTTCTCTCCCTCCTCCCCCCCCCCCCCCCCTTTGGAATGATTGTCAGGGAAAGCTCTGCAGAGCTTTTTTTTTTTTTTTTTTTTCCAGAAAACTAGAGTTCTTCCTTTTTTCTCTTTTAGGAAAAGGAGAAATTGAAGCCATAGTTGTACCTGTGTGTCTGGCATTCCTATTAACCATCCTTCTGGGAGTATTGTTTTGCTTTAACAAACGGGACTTGTAAGTAAACGTAGCATGTATTTCTATTACATTTTACTATATCTGAAAATTACTATAATGTTTCACTGCAATGTATGTCTCATGATCCTGATTCTCATCTCTCACTGATTTATATCTGTGAGTAACTCCTTAAGTGAATCTATTAAAGAGGTTTGGGAGAAGGACGGAAATTGGATTCATGTTCCTCTTAAAGATCTGGAGGCTTTTTTGTAACAAAATAATTCCAAGAGCTCTTTTTAAAAAGTGTGTTCAAACATAATTAAATGTTTTAATAAAAACATTTAGGAGTCCTGTGGAACCTTAAGACTAAGGGCACGAAATAACTAAATTGGACTTAACTCCCGATTTTACAAAATTGAAATAGCGTGTCCCCAAGTCTCAAAATTTGTCCAAGACAGGCTCCATTAATGTGGATGCGCTATTTCGACTTAGAGCCTCATGAAGCCTAAGGGAAGTAATTCATTCAAATTACTGTAGAGAGTAGTTATTTCAAAATAGCAGCACCTCAGCATCCATACTACCGCTATTTCAAAATATCTATTTTGAAATTAGCATTATTCCCTGAGGAAAAGCAGTATAGATTTTTAAATAAGTGGCTCCTTATTTCAAAATAACGGACTTGGTAGTGTGGACGTTTCACTTATAAATTCGTCCTAAGTGGGGAAAGGGGCATTTCAAAATAAAACCCTAGTGTAGACCAAGGCTAACATTTATTTGGGCATCAGCTTTGATGGATAAAACCCACTTTGTCAGATTCATGCATCTAACAAAGTGGTTTTTACCCATGAAAGCTTATGCCCAAATAAATTGGTTAATCTTTATGGTGCCATAGGACTCCTTAGCATTTTTGCAGATATAGAGTAATACAGCTACCCTTTTGAGACTTGAATGTTTTTAGGAAATTCTTGCTTTTCTTTGCTGGTTTTTGATTTTCAGTACAAACTGAACATTTTGATCATTTCTGTTTTATATAGTTAATACACCATTAAGGAATTCTTGCACTTCATCTAAAATCTATTTTTCATAGATTGTGTGGGTATGTCTACACAGCAAAGTTATTTCGAAATAACAACATTTCAAAATATGTAAACCTCATTCTTCGAGGAATAGCACCTATTTCGGAATAGCTATTTTGGAATAGGTGTTGTGTAGACAGTGAATAGGGTCTATTTTGAAATAGGAGCCTCCATCCCTTCCCAGGGTGCCGTGCTGGCCACTCTGGCACATACCAGGAAAACTCTTCTTCTCCCACCACGCCTCTTCCCCAGAGCTCTTAAAGGTCTAGAGCAGGGGTGGCCAACCCATTCTGGGCAAAGAACCAAGATAGCAGTGGATCCAGTATGAAGAGCCGGGGCAAAGTTGTTGGGGGGGAAAGAAAAAAAAAAAAAAAGACTCCCTCTTTTGCCCCTTTAAAGGGAGCCCCCAGTCGTGTTTGGTCAAGCAAAAAAAAAAAAAAACCCCAAAAAAAACCCTCTTTCCCTCTCTTTAAGAAAACACATTTAAACGCTTTTTGGCCACAGCAGGCTCCCAACGCCATCTTTAATTCTCATCTTTCATGGTCGCGCCAGATGGCTCCCCTGCCAAAGTCAGCACAGGGAGCTGGAAGGAGAGGGCCATTTTTGGGGGTGCAGGGGCGGCTTATGAGCCGCACCTGGGGGAGCAGGGGACGAGCTGAATGTGACTCATGAGCCTCAGGTTGGTCATGGCTGGTCTAGAGTCTGTCTGGAGCCTAGCACCAGGCCTGCCAGCCCTGAGCCACTCTGCTGCAGCCCTGACTCAGTGGCACCAAAGAGAGCCAGCCAGCCGGTACCAGCCAGCCCTCCACTGCTCCCCAGGAGCAGTCCTCCAGCTCCCAAGAGCCTGCCGGGGGCCAAAAGAGACGGGTGCCTTCCTGGTCTAGTGTGGAGGTGATGGACCATATTGAAGTTTGGGGGGATGCCACCAAGCTCCATGATCTCTGCACCAGACACAGGAACACGGCCGTATGGCTGCCAGCATGGCTGACAGAGGCCACATCTGCACCCAGGAACAGGTGCGGATGAAGATTAAAGAACTGCAGCAGGCCTGTGGCAGGGCCAGAGATGGCAGCTCCCAACCAGGAGCAGACACAGACAGCTGCACCTACTTCGATGCCCTGGACTGCATCCTGGGGGGCGGGACAGTCAGTTCCTCGCAGGTTGTCATCAAATCCGGGGTGAAGCCAGCCGATGTCGTCTTCCCTGAGGGCCCTGATGATGGCACGGGGGAGGAAGAGGAGGAGGGCCAGGAGCCAGAGGAGGCCAGCATCACCGTCCAGCTGAGCCACAACCCCCGAGCCATCCCTGCGGACCTGTCCCAGGTGTCATCCGAGGCCATGAACATCATGTGAGTCCCAGCACTGTCCCCTTATGCAGGGGGGAGAGGGGACCAGGGACTGCGCACATTGCCCCAGCTGGCTGCCACACAGGAGCCTTGGCCTGTTAGCCACAAGGGTGTGTGGAGAGATATCACATGCTCCTGACCCCGGGGTGGGATACGGCAGGACAAGCCCCCTCTACAAGGAGGCAGGGGACATCCCCTCCTCCCCCCGTTCCCCCACACACACATGCTGATTCAGGGGCATGGGCGCACTCTTGGGGCAGCTCTCACTACTGGGGATAGCAGGGCCCCCTGGACATACCAAACATGGCTTGTGTTCAAGCACATCAACTGTCGTCCTCACCTTGCAGAGGGGGGCTGGACTTCAGGCACTATATCCTCAGGGATGACTGACCATTTGTCCTTGTTCTCCACAGCCGGACCAGCTGCTAATGGAGAGTACACCACACCACCCAGAACATCCTCCCGCACCCGAGGGCTCCGCAGGCCCACCCGGCCAATGGACAAATACCAGCGGCAGCATCTGGGGACGCTGTGAGTCCTACATCGCCCACTGGGTCGAAGAAGACCTGCAGCTCTAGCAGCAGAGCTGGGGGGAGCAGCTTACCCAGGGCCACTATATCTGCGCCCATCTGCAGACCGTGGTGCAGAGCATGCTGCCTCCTCCCACTTCCGCCTCTGCTGCCCCTCCCAGCGATCGCGCCTCCTCCCACTCCCTTTCCTTCTCCTGATTCTCCCTCCATGTCCTCCACACACTCCCGGGGATGCTGAGGCCCCTGCATCCGTGGTGCTGGGAGCCAACGGCCCTGGTGCCGCTCCGACCCTGAGCCTCTCTTCCCCCTTCCAGCTCCCTCCTCCCAAGTTTTCCCCTCCCACAGGCCTCCCACCCTCTTTCCTCCCCTCTCCTGCCTTCTTTCTCTCTTCCCCTTCCCTCCCCTCCCCCCCGCCAGTTTTGTTGAATAAACAGAGTTTGGTTTAATCAACACACGTATTTATTTCCCATCAGGAAGAAGGGGTTAGGGAGGGATAAGTGGAGGGATGTGAGGGAGGAATGAAGCACAAGCCTCCAGTGGGGCCAACCAGGGAACACGGTTACTGCTCCTCTGGGTAGAAGCTCTCCCTCAGGGCCTCCTGGATGCAGACAGTCCCCCAATGAGCCTCCTGGCTAGCAGCCATGTGGGGCTGCGCATACAAGCTGGCCCAGTGCTCCGCCTCTGCCACCCAGCCTGGCAAGAAGACCTCCCCTTTCCACTCACACACATTGTGCAGCACGCTGCCACCACATGCGGAATATTCCACTGCGCAAGATCCAGGCAGGTGAGGAGGCACCCAAACTGTGTCTTCAGCCACCCGAAGGCACCCTCGACCATCATGTGGGCTCTGTTGAGCCTGGCATTAAAGGCATGTCGGGAAAGATTGAGGTGTCCCGTGTAGGGCTTCATGAGCCAGGACTGTAGGGGATAAGTCGCATCCCCCACTAGGCAGAATGGCATGTCCACATCCCTGATCCTGAAGTGGCTGTCGGGAAAGAAGGTCCCAGCATGCAACCTCTGGCACATGGAGGAGTTGCAGTACAGGCGTGCATCGTGTGCTTTGCCCGACTAATCAACATTAATGTCCAGAAAGTGGCCTTAGTGGTCAGTCACAGCCTGCAGGATAACCAAGAAGTTTCTCTTCTGGTTTATAAACATGGAAGCCTGGTGTTCCGGGGCACAGATGGGGATATGTGTCCCATCAATGGCTCTCCCGCAGTTTGGGAAGCTTAGGGTGCCAGACCCCTTGATGACTGCATCGACACCGGCGAGGCAGATGACTCTGCAGAGCAGGACTCTGTTGATGGCCTTGATCACCTGCAGAGGGACACAGAAAACAGAGTCACTGGGGTGCCAGGGCTCCTGAGAGCGCCCCCCTCCCTGCCATTGCTCCCCTCCCCCACGCCTCAGCAGCAACCCCCCCCCCCCCTGTAATCCTGGCCACTGCAGGCAGACTATAGTGTGGCCGGGAGAGAACAAACTCTCCCAGGGAAGGGACTTGTGCCACCTCCACCACCCCCCTTTTCCTAGGACAACCCATTCCCTCCTTCTACACACACCTCGGCACAGTCGCCGGAGATTGCCATACCTGCATGAGCATGATATTGACAGTGGATCCTCCCCGCACCGAACTGGTTCCCCACGGATCAGTAGCTGTCCAGGATGGAGCGCTTCCAGTGGGCAATGGCAACACACTTCTG
Source organism: Pelodiscus sinensis (assembly GCF_049634645.1). NCBI lineage: Eukaryota > Metazoa > Chordata > Testudines > Trionychidae > Pelodiscus > Pelodiscus sinensis. The sequence goes on from NC_134716.1 coordinate 96,559,279, forward strand.
GAGGGGAATGGCGGGCCTCATATTTGTGTCCTGTCACCTCCGTGCCAGAGCGAGCCACTCGCAGAGCTCCAGGAAGGAGTCCTTCTTCATCCTGAAGTTCTGGATCCATTCTTGGTCTCCCCAGTGCTCGAGGACTATGTGGTTCCACCATTCGGTACTGGTGTCCAGACGCCAGATGCAGCGGAGCACGTCAGTGTCCAGAAGGGTCTGGAAGAAGGCCTGTGGGTTGGGTTGCTGCAGATCCTGAGGCAGCCAGAAGAAAGTGCTGCCAGACTGCAGCTCTTGGACATGTTGCTGCAAGAGTGCCCATGGGCAGCTCTAGCTCCATGTTACAGAGCGCTGTGGTGTCCTGAGTGAGGGCAACCAGAGCACGCAGAGGAAAAAATGCTTTGCTGTCCCTCAGCGAGGTAGGCAAGCAAGTAGGGAAATCTAGAACCGGCTGTCCTAGGCGTCCCTTTAAGCTCGAGCCTCAGATAGCCTCAAGCAGCAGCCACACAAGGTAACTACTGACCTGATACCCTGCCAGAACTGGTTCTGGCCGGCCTACGTGCAATTCAGCATCCAATCAGTGTGAGCGCACTATTTCAAAATAGCAAAACACTATTTTGAAATGCATTTTGTGTGTAGATGCATTCTTTCAAAATAACGCTATAATGTAAACATACCCTGTGATAAAATAGGTTAAGTATGTAAACCAGCTTTTTTTTTTTTTTTTGACGGAAGAGAAGCAAAGACCACCACACCACTGGAACATGTTCCACATCTCTCATTCTTGCAGATTTTCTGTCTTGACTCATATCTCTCTCAAAAACTCTGCTCCAGTCAGTCAATAGCAGCTTGCAAAGATGCTGACTTCTGAGTTCCTACAGGTCACTCAGCCCTCTCTTCACCCTGTTCCCACTTCTCCCATTAGCCCACCCTTCTTCTTGCCCCGTTCTGTCCCTTTCCCCAAGTGCACCCTACCTTCTTTCCGCCTCTTCCTGACCTCTCCCTCACTGAACAGCTAATCCTCAGTGGGCAGGAAGCACTGGGGAGAAGGATGAAGGCCAACCATTGGGTGCTGAGCATCCACTTTTTTTCACAGGTAGTCCAGCATCACAGCATCCACGGAGTCAGCACTTATGGCTACTGGCCTTTGGCTGGGGAAAAGTAAAGACTATCCCTATGTCTGGTCACTTGGCTAAAGAGTATTTTTCGTAATGGGATTTACCAATCTACCTATACTTGTCCCCCTTAGGGCAGTTTCTTTATGAGCCATAGCTGAAGGACAATCTGGCAGTGCCTATTAATTAAACGGTTTACTGGTCAGGACATATTCTCTTCCCCTTCTTTAGCAAAGAGGTTTAAACAGCTGGGAGTGAGGTGGGTATATTACTCACATTGTATTTGATAACAGTTTTAATATTTGGGGACTTTTACAAATTACAGGGGTTTATAACTGGTTATGTTTAAGGAGCTTGTCATTATTTCCTCAATAAAAATATTATGAACTAGTTTCAGTTGGATTGTCTTTAAAATTGTTTGCATTTTTTCTATTTATATTTTTAATTGCAAAGCCTTTCTAGACGTATGTGGCACTCCTTTCCATGGTATCTGATGAAAGTGCCAAAAATTTATTTTTTTTCTGGTAAATTGGGTAATGCTCACCCAGTAAGATTTAACTGTCACTTTGTGCCTTCAAAATGCTATAGATTTATTTTATTACCTCTCCCACCCACCCCCAGTGTTCATCTTATTTTATGCGGATGGGGAAGTCCCCCAATAAAAATGTCTAAGCTATATAGAGCCTATCTTATCTAGCTGTAGTAAAATGAAGTAGCAGTGAGCATGAAGTGTTCTAGATACAATTTTGCAAATTAGCACAGTAGACTTCAAATGTGACAGGACAAAATCAACATCTGTAACATTTCTATCATATATTAAAGAGACTAGTAATTGTATGATAAGAGAATAAAGCATAGCTGTAAGCATGTTTGCAAATTTTAGAGGTTCAAAAATATATTTTCCATTTTTTTTATCCTCCTATAGAATTAAAAAGCATATCTGGCCTAATGTTCCTGATCCTTCCAAAAGTAACATTGCTCAGTGGTCCCCTCAAACTCCAACTAAGGTAAGATTGAATCTTTATGATAGTACATAAAATATTTTAAGAATAAACTGACCAGTAGGAGCCTTTTAAATTGATATTGAAAAAGACCTTAGCTTTCCAACATGTTTATCCTAAAGTATAAGAGGAAAATTTTATCTGAGTATCATCAGTGTATTCAGCATTAGGCAGCAATGGTCCCTGTTACAAGGAACTAACAGAATCTAATTTGGGTTGTCAATATGTGTCTAGTTTAACATTTTCTAGGTTTAAGATAGACTGTGTGATTTTTCTTTGATTTACCTCAGTTGTGTTAATCATAAGTAACTAAGGGTATGTTTACATTTACCTCAGATCGAATCTAACGATTGATCCACCAGGGATCAATTTATTGGGCCTTGTGAAGGCCCCTAAATCAATCACTGATTGTGCTCCATCAACTCCGGTACTCTACCAGAATGAGAACAATGAGGTAAATCAGTGGGAGAGTTTTTCCCATTGACCCATTTCAGTGTAGTCACGGGTCACAATAACACTGACTCCAACCATGTTAACATAGCTGGAGCTATGTAACTTAGGACAACTTAACCCCAAATTATAGATCTGCCTACAGTAAAATCAATGGAATTGTTAAGTTTAGAATCCGTTTTTTTGGAGCAGTTTATATATATATATAAAAAAAAAATGAAACACAAATACAGAGAGGGGGGGTTACAACAGATACTCACAGCTGCATCTTGAGTGCACAATACAACAAGTGGTGTGCTGCACAATAGTAGAGGAGAGGACATGCTAATCAAGGAACCAGAAAATTGCTGAGAGATATTTAATATGCCTATAGATGTGATAGCATCTGTTGTGAGATCTTAATCTGAAATACCTCTGCAGGACACAATGCATGGTGCTCCATTTATCCTAAGTATGACAGAAATGTAAGGTTAAGAGTATACACTCCATGAAACAGTGGCTCCCGGGAGTCTGTCTACTTATGACTTTGATACTTGGAAATGTAAATGTTGTAAATACTGACAAGGAACTGTCAAATTCTGCAGTAGGCAGAGCCTGTGGGAGTCTCAAAGCATAACTCTGTTGCCATCTATTGGCAACAACTGACTTTCTTCTTTTCTTTCAGCATAATTTTAGTTCCAAAGATCAGATATATCCAGAAGGCAGCTTCACTGACGTAAGCGTGGTTGAAATTGAAGCAGATGACAAGAAGTCTTTTTCAGACCAGGATCTAAAACACTTCAATTTACTTAAAAAGGAAAAAAGTACTTCAGAGGGGCACAGCAGTGGTATTGGAGGATCTTCATGCATGTCTTCTCCTCGGCAAAGTGTTTCCGATAGTGATGAGAGTGAAACAGCACAAAACACTTCAAGCACTGTACAGTATTCAACTGTCATTCTCAATGGCTACAGAGACCAGATTCCTTCAGTTCAAGTCTTTTCAAGGTCTGAATCCACCCAGCCACTGCTAGATTCAGAAGAGAAACCAGAAGATAACTCAGGAGGCTGTGACAGTGCAACTCCAAGGCAGCAGTATTTCAAGCAAAATTGTAGTCAGGATGAAACCAATACAGATGGGTCACATTTTGAAAGAGCAAAGCAAGTTACTCCTCCAATAAATGAGGAGGATCTTGTTGGGCTTGCACAACTGCAGATTTCAGATCACAGTTTACAGCAGTGTGGCTCTGGGCCAGAGCAAAATAAGCATGAATCTGCTTTGTCAGATGTGTTAAGTTCAAGTACTGAGGGTCAGATTTTGAGACTGGAAACGATGGGGATAAACACAGCAACAGTTGATGAGATACCAAAAAGTTACATGCCACAAACTGTAAGGCAAGGGGGCTATATGCCCCAGTAAGAACAGAGAGACTGCCTCTGTTAGGCCTTCACTAGTGCCTGATCCATTTCTTTTTTCCTTGTGTTTCTCATGAGTTAAGCTAACCAGTTTTATCTGATTTCAGATAAAAACATTCAGATTGATTTAGTGAAGAGAATTTGATGGAGAGTACAGGAGAGAACTATATTTCATTGGGATATTTCCAGTCCAGAATTACTGGTGATCCTATTCTAAGCACTACATAGACTGTCTTATTTGTCTGAATAATTGAACAGGTCCTTGTACTGCCTTGCTGTTTTGTTTGTCTTGTAATGTCATATTTAAACTTCACTGATTGAAAATAGCAGATTTTACTTTGTTCCATAGGCCAAAGGGGCATATAAGGCCAGGTCTACGTTGGCAGAGAAAATTGATGCAAGATACGCAACTCCAGCTACATAAATTACGTAGCTGGAATCAACATCCCTTTCTCTGATTTTTTGGAGCAGCCCCCCAGCAGAACATTATGAGAGAAATGCTCCCATCAATTTCCTTTGCTTCTCACTACAGCGAGGAGTACCACTGCTGATGAGGGCACCCCCAGGATTCGATTTAATGGGTCTTTACTAGACCTGCTAAATCAAACCCTGAAGGATTGATTACCAGCATGTCGATCCACTACCACGTCGAGATGTGCCCTAAAAGAAAAATACTAGAAGCATTCTGACATTGTGTGATATTAAGATGTCCTTTGAATAAGCTTGATTAGACAAAAGTGTGTTACTCCAAAAGTTTTTTTTTTTTTTTTTTTTTTTTTAAATCGGGAATTACTTTAAAAAAAAATTTAGTCCACACGCATCCTTGACTAATTTCATTGACTTCAGTGAAGTTAGAAAAGAGATGAATTTGGCCTCATGTTTCTAATGTAGGAGCATCAGACTAAAAAGTGTTTTAGGCCTCATGTAAAGAACTAAAAACAAAGGACTGAAGGACTTGCAAGCCATTGTCACACAGTGCAATCAAAATGCTAGCACTGCTTACCTTCCTATAAATGCTAGTCTAGTAGTCTGTTTTCTGGTGGCATTCTGCTTCTCTCTCTCTCTCTCTCTCTATATATATATATATGTACAGACACGCACACAATCTCACTCGTATATAGAGTCTAGGCATAAAAATTACTTACCTTGTAATCTGAGCCAAATGCATGGCAACTGAAATTTCATATTGAGCATTAAAAACTTTGAAGGATAATGTAGGTAAGAAAAACTCCTCTGTAGGCGAAGTGTTTATTTAAAGATGAATAACTGTTTATCTCAAGTCACTGATTAAACGTATATCTTTGATTTAAAATTGCCCTTTTACATACAAAGTTTGGATGAGGAAAGATAGGAAGTATTAAAACATAATATTCTAAAATGAATTCTCGGGTTTAGATTTAATTTTTACAAATAATTTAGGGGAGGAAAATCACTTCTTTCCTTTTGCTTTACTACCAAGAGTGGGAATCTATGATTTCCATGCCACATTGTAATGAAGTCACTGAAACAAAAAGTGGCAAAAGAAAAACAATTCCTTGTTGTAGTAAGGCACTGATATTGCTGATATTTTGAGAAAAATCTAGAACCCTAAACTTGAAAATTACATATAAAACATCTTTCCCTTTTTTATTATGAGCCTGTAAAAATCAAAATATCTAGATCCTTTGCTTGCTGCAATTCTTGACATTGCAAAAGGTCTAGAGAACATGACCTATGAAGGAAGACTAAAAGAATTTAGCTTGTTTAGTTTGGAAAAGGGAAGACTGAGGGGGGACATGATAGCAGTTTTCAGGTATCTAAAAGGGTGCCACAAGGAGGAGGGAGAAAACTTGTTCTTCCTGGCCTCTGAAGATAGAACAAGAAGGAATGGTCTTAAACTGCAACAAGGGAGGTTTAGGTTGGACATTAGGAAAAAGTTCCTAACTGTCAGGGTGGTTAAACACTGGAATAAATTGCCTAGGGTGGTTGTGGAATCTCCATCTCTGGAGATATTTAAGAGCAGGTTAGATAAATGTCTATCAGGGATGGTGTAGTTAGTACTGGGTCCTGCCATGAGGGCAGGGGTCTGGATTCGCTGACCTCTCAAGGTCCCTTCCAGTCCCAGTATTCTATGATTCTACATCAACCTCTCTTCCATTCTTCTCCTTTCTGTTTCTAACAATTCTCACACCTTACAGAGGATAGTTTCTCAAGCAACTATCCTTGAGATCCTTTCTTGTGGATCTTATTACTCGGTTAATAATAATAATCTTTACGTTTTCCCACATACCATCTGATCAGCTTTACAAAGTCATCTTCTGAACCTTGTCATTTAGTTTTTCAGTCTGCAAATAAGAAGTCACGGGCATCTCTAAATCTGTGATTCTCAGGTAATTCAGAAACACTACATGCTGTATCAGAAAAATAAAGCCTCACTTTATACCTTAAAAAAATTATTTGTTCACTTATTTTAAGATCTCTGTAATAAAGATTCCTCCCTCTGAAGGTCCTCAAATGCAGTGGTTCCAAGCTATGGCCAATGTGTCTGCTGCGGGACTTGGGAGAGCTGCTCACATAGTTCTAACTTTGCTCACCTTCATCTGCTAACTCATATTAAAGGGGAAGCATAAATTTACCTAACTCTCCATGTAAGCAGTTGCTGTCGTTGCCACAGGGGAGTTATACAGTGATGTCGGTGAGAGTGGTGAAATGGTCTATGCGGCTCTTTAAGATGCATTCTATACCATGGAAACTTTAAGAACACCTGTACTGGGATATCTGGAAAAGCTTTATTTCATTCATGTAGTGCTGCAGATTTTCTTACTTTACTGACGTATTACAGTAATAACGTATCCAGAAATGTAAGGGTTGCAGTATTGCTATGCAGAAGACTGTAACTTTGTTTTTTCAGAAACTCCTCCATAACATCTTATTTCTCCCTATTTTGAATCTTTTTTTTTCCTCCTTTCTGGAGGCATGTATCCTAACAACATCCAATAGCGCTTCCTAGATGATATCAATAATCTGCAGTACTCTATAGGTCAAACTACCACTTTACTAGAACTCATCTTTGGAGCACTAAATTAGAACTGAGGAACTCATTTCTTCATCTGATATGTGTGGAAGAATTGCTTATTCAAAAGGTCCTGGGAAGCCTATAGCTGACACTGTATATTCTGTTTTGTGGGTTTCCCTAGGTAAGATACACTTCAGCCAAAAGGAGATGAATCCTGAAAATATGTGTATTAAGAGCCTCAACATCCACATTCTTACTGCTGCATCCTTTGTGCTCTTGTCCCATTTGTCACTGAGACTTAAAAATTATGTCTTGATGCTAACATTGGAACCCTGCTCTGATTTATGTAAATAGAAGCCATTTCAGAATCATTAATTGTTTTAAATCGAAAACAAAATTAAATGTAATTTCAAAAGAAAAGAATCCCATTTTTACCCAGCCATGATAATTCAGATCTATTACTAGTGATATCTTGTATTCAGCATTGCTGCAGATTGTAACTGTCTTGCTATTGTGTGAAAGACACACTATTCCCCACCCCTGTATTTCCCATTGATACTTAAATTTCAGTATTTAGACTGCTGCAGAAGATAGAAGGAAAAGGTAGTAAATCCACATGTAGGTAGATTAACTCACTATAAAATTCACAACAGGTAAAAGCAATGAACAGTTATTGCCTTTTCATTAAATTTTTGTCTGTGCCAAAATTGTATGCTCTGCAATGTTCAGCTTTTGACCTGAAATAGTTAACTTAATTTTAAGTCTAGAAAGCATCCTTGCACTTAATTTTGTATTGGATACTGTATCTTGCAATCAGTTTTTTTTAAATGTACATTAACAGTCTACCTAGTCTTCTATTAGTATACATGCAAAGGCAGACTTTTTTTTAACTTTGGTGCACTTTAAGTTAAAATAAAGGCATTATTAAAATAAAACTACAATTAACACTGACATTGTTGTGTGCCCATTTTGATTAATTGCCAAGAACTAGCATTACTCAGATGGGAAAGAAGAAAGAATGTTGTTCGTTCAACAGTAGGGAAGAATGGAGAGTTAAGAATAAGCATCTTTTGTACACCAGCACACTTTGAATGTCTGTTTGGTGCAAATTAGCTAGTTGCTGGTCTCTTTATTCCTACAACTACTGTAAATATTGTTTTTAGTACCATACCATAAATTAATCATGGCTTAATAATCTCTCTGGCTGCTCCTGAGATCTCAGGCTGCGTCTACACTGCAGGCTTCTTGTGAAAGAGCACGTCCACACTGCAAAAGCGCATTGGAAAAGCAATGCGCTTTTGTGCAAGAGAGTGTCCACACTGCATGGACTCTGTTTCCCAAGAAAGCTCTGATTGCCATTAACAAAATGGCCACCAGGGCACCTGTGCGTCTTTCAATAGGCTGTTTTTCCACCAAAAAACGGTTTCCCGTCCACCCACACGTTTTTGTGCAAGAGCTCTTGCTCAAAAAGGAGTTATTCCTCATAGAAAAAGGAATATGTATACTGCAAAAACCCCTCTGTTCTGTTGATTCACTGTACATTTTCTTGTGCAAAAACACGCTTGAAGTGTGGACACTCCACACTCAAGTAAAAAACTCTTCAGAGTAGACATAGCTTCAGTGATTCTCTTCTCAATACTCCACCCAGACAAAGCCCCAATATTTGGCAGCAGCCAAGGATTGCAAGCCACAGCCTGGGAGAAGCAAAGCAGAAGTAGCTTTAAGACCCCTTTGTGTTCTGCAGTCTTGGGCTGAGCTGTTTACCATCTAAGTGTCTGGCTGAAGTCACACTAAGGTTGATTGTCAGGAGTGGCTGAAACACAGGGATATGTCACTAGAGATTCCTTATTTTGGCATCTGGGAAAGGGTTGGCATATGATGGTTATGAGAGTTATTCAGCACCAAGGGACTCCCCACTGACATCTGTATATGGAAGTAAGTCTCCTATAGCTGGGTTTAGAATCCTTCGATACCAGCAATGCAGCCAAGGTTTGAAACCTAAATCAGCCTTTTGATGTGGGATTATCATGTGCCTGATGTAACCCCTCTTTTTAACTTCAGTAATAGCTGTCTTGCAGCTTTATTGTGGGCAGAGTCCAAATTGTTATCTGTATTCTTATGCCATTCACATCGCTGCATTGATTTAACCAAAAATAGGTTCCCAAACTGGAACCTGACTGAACATGTGTTGGTGCTCTTCCTCTGTTTCTAATTATTTAATTGCATTTAAAAAGCATATTTAAATTTCCTGATATTATTTTTCCATATCATCGCTTGCTGCTGCTGTCATGTAAACCCCATCTCTGCTAAAATGTTCTCCATCCTAACGGGCAAAAATTTTGGCAATTTTGTCTTAAACATTTGTCTATTTTTACTACTGCAATAAGAGTATATTTGACACTAAACATGCTGCTATTTCAGTTTTCAATAGCTATAATAAACTTCAGATGAAGAAGTGGGTTCTACCCACGACAGCTCATGATACCATTTACATATTTTGTTAGTCTTTAAAGTGTTACCAGACTATTTGTTGTTTTTTAAGTTTTGCTGTTATAGACTAAATCAGCTACCCCTCTGAAGCTATAATAAACTTGTAATTCGTTTTAAATATAATAAAATGCATTGCTGAAGTCCCTATTTTGAGCATCTTTCCATTTCAATTAAAATGGAATTGAAGCAAAAACTTAATTTTTTCTTGTAAATTTGGTTCGTAAATGAGAGAACTGCACTCTGTAGGGTGTGGGGGCCAGGTGGGAAGAGTTTGAAGCCAGAGTCTCTTAACTATTACTCTTGATTCATAAATCGTGGCTGTGTGCTAAAAAAAAACGAAGTAGAAAAGGTGAAGCTACTGTTCTACAAACGTGTTCTTAATAATTGCTCTTTCATTTGTCATGGCTTTTGCAGGCTAAACCATTCTTAAAGGGAAAGCAAGGATTCTTCATTTTTAATATAACAGTAGTTTTAAAATGTCTGTTCTTAAGAAGTTGATACTTGACCCTCATCTCTAAGGGTGTGTCTACACTGCATTCCTCTTTTGAGAGAGGACTGCAAAAGCAGGCAAACGAAGCACAGATTTGAATTTCCCACACTTCATTTGCATAATTGCGACCAGCCGCTTTTTCGAAATACCCTATTTCGAGATTAAAAAAATGCCATTTAGATGCAAAATGCAGGACAATGTAGCACTTTAAAGACTAACAAGATGGTTTATTAGATGATGAGCTTTCGTGGGCCAGACCCACTTCCTCAGACATTTCTATCACTATTTAGATGCAATTATTTCAAGAAAAAAACGTTCTTTCGAAATAACCCTTACTCCTTATAAAATTAGGTTTATTTCGAAAAAAGGGTTTTTTCTCGAAATAAGCAGTGAGGAATTCTGTGGCACCTTATAGACTAACCGAAGTGTTGGAGCATAAGCTTTCCTAGGCATAGATCCACTTTGTCAGATGCATGTAGTGGTAATTTCCAGAGGCAGGTATAAATATGCAGGCTAGAGATGATGAGGTGGACCCAATCAGGGAGGATGAGGCCACTTCTAGTAGCTGATCTGGAGGTGTGAATACCAAGAGAGGAGAAGCTGCTTTTGTAGTTAGCAAGCCATTCACAGTCTTTGTTTAATCCTGAGTTGATTGTGTCAAACTTGAAGATGAACTGTAACTCAGCAGTTTCTCTTTGAAATCTGGTCCTGAAGTTTTTTTGCTGCAGGATGGCTACCTTTAGATCTGCAATTGTGTGTCCAGGGAGAGTGAAGTGTTCCCCTACAGGTTTTTGTATAGTGCCATTCCTAATATCTGATTTGTGTCCATTTATTCTTTTACATAGGGACTGTCTAGTTTGGCTGATGTATATAGCAGAGGGGCATTGTTGACACATGATGGCGTATATTACGTTAGTAGATGTGCAGGAGAATAAACCAGTGACAGTATGGCTGATCTGGTTAGGTCCTGTGATGGTGTTGCTGGTGTATATATGTGGGCAGAGTTGGCACCGAGGTTTGTTGCATGGATTGGTTCCTGAGTTAGAGATATAATGGTGCGGTATATAGTTGCTGGTAAGAATATGCTTCAGGTTGGCGGGTTGTCTGTGGGTGAGGACTGGCCTGCCTCCCAAGGCCTGTGAAAGTGAGGGATAATTGTCCAGGATGGGTTGTAGATCACTAATGATGCGTTGGAAAGGTTTAGGTGAGGACTGTAGGTGATGGTCAGTGGTGTTCTGTTGGTTTCTTTCTTGGGCTTGTCCCGTAGCAGGAGGCTTCTGGGTACACGTCTGGCTCTGTTAATCTGTCTCCCCACTTCCTCGTGTGGGTATCTTAGTTTACAGAATGCTTGTTGAAGATCTTGTAGGTGTTGGTCTCTGTCTGAGGGGTTGGAGCATATGCGGTTGTACCTCAGTGCTTGGCTGTAAACAATGGATCACGTGGTGTGTCCGGGATGGACGCTGGAGGCATGCAGGTAAGCATAGCGGTCAGTAGGCTTTCGGTATAGGGTGGTGTTTATGTGACCGTCACTTATTGCCTGCATTTGCATTCCTCTCTCTAAAGAGGAATGCAGTGTAGACATACCCTAATTGACTTTTAGCTTCAGCTGTTACCAACTCACTGGAGACCAGCTCAGAATGGAACAGTTAGAAGTTCCACATTTGCTTTAAATAGATCTTTGTAAGTCAGGAATGCCATAAAAGCATCAATACTTCAGAAACACACTTCTTCTATAAAATATAAGTAGATAACACTAGCCCTGTGATAACAATAATGATTATAACTGTGTGACTTCCATCTTGTTTTATAGACTTGTGTGTCTTGCAGGCAGTCCAATAGCTGTGGTCATTATATTTATTTGTTGACAATTACTTACTGGTTTTTAAAATAGTAAATGAGCAAGCTTTGCTATTTTGTTTCAGATCACACCTCTTTTTTGTTTTTCCCTATCAAAACATACTGCTTACATGGACACTGTCAAAGTGCAGTCTACTTGGATATTTTTTTCCATTTTAAGTTAAACGGACTCCTTCCAGACTATTTGTTGTTTTTTCAGTTTACCTGTACAGACTAACTTGGCTATCCCCTGAAACTTCCTTGTTTTTAGTAATTATAAAATATTTTTCAGAATGTGAAAAATGCAACAAAAGAGGAAACTGTGAACCTGAGTATACAAAGTATTTTTTTCAGTTCTAGTGCTCTTCATTGTTTAAAATCAAATGATTTTAAAAGGTTATTCCTTTTAAGCATGATGTCTTTCCTCTGTCAGGTAGGTAGGAAGGGAATGCAAATTAGGTGTGAAAGCAGATGCATAATAATTGTGCATTTCTATATACAGTGCAGTAAAATTTAGCTTAAAATAATAATATCACAATGAGTTACTTAATAACAAGCTGGTTATAATATTTTATTGGATTCTAGAGACTAGTACTAAATATTAAATACTGTGAATTAAAAAGGCATTTAAATAACTTCCCTCATAGACTATAGACACTCACATGTTAATGAAAATATCAATACAATTTCTAGACATCTGTAACATTTTGACAGTGAATGTAAATACCAAATGGAGTTTACTATTGTTTATATATTCAATCAATTCACATATAACCAGAAATTAAACTTGCAAGTGCTGCTTAAGCCTCCTTTATATAAAAACAATGAAATCGCATTCCAGTATTAATTCCTTTGCAAGCTATTGCATGTTTATTGTCATGTAAGTGTTGTAACCTGTGTTAACAATTTTATTGTAATCATAAATGTCTGCCTTTTTTTTATTGTATTGTACCTGAATGTTGCTTTTCTATTACTAAATTTTATAAAGTAAATTTAAAAAAAAATCCCACACCTCTGCCATTACTGTGTTTGCATGTTGTCTTAAGGCTAATTTTAAGCAATTTGGCTTTTTTGGTTTTATACAGTTGTCATGCAAATATCACATTTTGGACACTGTGCCAAACTACTAAAAATCAAGAAAACTTTCCAGAGATTTAAGTGGCTGTGGAAGAGTCAGATGGAGATGTCTTTTTAACATTAGATTGAGCAAAAGCATGTGAGTATATATTTGAGATCTGACTACACTGGTAGGCATTGTACTCTTTCTGGTTGTTTATATCATGCCTTTTACTGCTCTGGTAATATGTGACAACGGCAACTGACCTGTAAGGCAGTGTAACCTAGTGCAAAGAGTCAAGAACTGGCAGTTAGCAAAACCATGAATATAACAGGTTTTCTAATGACTAGATGTGAAGCTGGGGTAGGGGGAGCAGGTTGCCTAATGAACTAGTCATGATCAGGAAAGAATATGCTATTGTCTGATAATTAGCAGAGATCTTGCTGGAAGTTTGAGAGTAGAATTCCAGGCAGCCTTGTTTGTTACAAGCTTAATTGGGGAAAAGATGTTAAAATCAAGCTTGTGCTGGAAGCCATGACACTCATTATGAGTAATATATTGCAGACAGATGTGCTCATCTTCCAGCTCATTGGGCTTCTCCCAGAGAGGAATTATAATAGTCCATGTAAAAGCTAACTTGTTCTGAGCTGCATATGATACGTATCCTGAGCCAAATTGTGATTGCACATGAAGTCAAGTGTCAGAACAGTGATTTGGTGAGAGTGAAAATGGTTTCATTTAGGACAATAAATGACCCATTGCAAGAGTGCAATAAAGTGGAGCAGGAAAAAAAATTAGAATCTGGAACTGTACTTTTAAAAACATTGACAGCATAGGTAAAATACCTGGTATGGGAGTGAGCTGAGGAGGGTAGATCTTTGTACAGGCAGTCCCCGGGTTATGTACAAGATAGGGACTGTAGGTTTGTTCTTAAGTTGAATTTGTATGTAAGTCGGAACTGGTACATATTGTAGGGGAAACTCTAGCCAAACATTTTTTTTAGTTTTGGATAGCATAGGGAAAGGTTAACTCCCCTCTAATGTTTGTTTTGCTATCTGTTCCCCTGTTCAGAAGATTTCACATCTATTTCTGTCCCTGTGACAAACTCAGGACTAAAGGGGTAACTCATCAAATACCAAACAGCTCTGCACCATGCTTTGAGCTAATAGCTTTATTTCCACACACCACCCAGGGTTCTAGGAGGAGGGTCCTTTTTTTGCTAACACAATGAGGCCAGCACTTTGTTTGTTTTGGTGGAGTCTTTGTTTGCCCAGGGAGCCCAGCATGTATAGGGGGAGGAGGGGCGGAGAGGCTGCTTTTGTCTGCTGTTCAGCAGCCTGTTGCTCAGGGGAGGGGGCAGCCTGTTGCTGGCAGGAGGGGAGGGGGGAGGCGTGCAGGATGCGAGGCCGCGGGGGGGGGGGGGCAGCGGGCGTAGGGAGGCACTTTTCCTCTGCCCGGCAGCTCTGCAGGACCCCAGTCGGAGCCGGCCCGAGGAGGAGGAGGATCCTAGGACCCAGGTGAGCGAGCCCCGGGAATGCTGCTGCGCATGTGCAGGAGTTGCCTCACCCCGTTCGTATCTAGGGATCCGACGTAAGTCGGATCCACGTAAGTCGGGGACTGCCTGTACAGATACAGGGGAGAGTTTATTGAACATACTAATAATAAGGAAATAGTTTATTCATAAAGTTCAGTATAAGAAAAGCAAGGTATGCTCTTAAAAAGCTAAACCCAGAGTCCTTGTGCTAAAACATTTACCCACTGTTCTGCATTTACTGTTCTCTCCCTGCACACAAAGGCTGTGTCTACACTGCAGGGATTTTGGGCAAAAAGCTTTTTGCAGCAAAACTTCTTGCGCAAAAGCACGTCCACACCTCAAAAGCGATGTGCTTTTGTGCAAGATAGCATCCACTCTGCATGGACGCTCTTGCACAAGAAAGTTCTGATTAGTCATTCACAGAATGGCCATCAGAGCACCTGTGCTTCTTCTGATAGGCTCTTTTTGCACAAGAAACCCCTGTTGAGCGTCCACCCACACCTTTCTTTGGGAGAGGAATAACTACCGCAAAAAGCCCTCTGTTCTGCCGTTTTACTGTAAATTTTCTTGCACAAAAAAGTGCTTGAGGTGTGGACCCTCCACCGGTTTTTGCACAAAACAACCTGTTTTGTGCAAAAACCTTGTAGTGTAGACATAGCCAAAGTGATGGAGAGCAACAATGCTAGCTAGCAACCTGAATAGCTATTTACATGTACAATCAAAGTTACAGCACTTGCAACTGTAACATTTTACCAATGTATATAAGACCACAGGCTTCTCTTTTTTAAATTACCTGCCCAGTAATAATTTGGGAGTAAATAGATAATTCTTTTGTGACTGCAATTCTGTTGACTTTTCAAGACTGACAGACTCTCAGTATACCAATGTTTGTCTTCCTTAGCCATCTTTTTCTGCTTTTTTTGGGGGAGGGGGGGGGAGGGAGAATCCTCTTATGTTAAGATAAAACCTTATATAATGTGTTTTACTTTAACAGTGTCTGTTGCCATGACACTTAGACATTTCACTTTGTAGATCATGAGACTGAAAACTAGGAGCAGAATAAAAAGCAGTGGATCACACTAGAAGTCTTAAGACTTAATTAACATGGAGAATGTAATCTAAAGCTTGAAAAGAGTTTGTAGCACCATACATTAATGGGAGTGTGGGTGCTCCTATCTATGCCACTAACTTGATGTGACTTTCTGTAAGTCATTTAAACCTTCTATGCCTCCATCCCTTAATCTGTAACCAGAATGTCCTTTACTTTTTATGTTGAGATGAAAATAATAAGTCAAAAGGTGCTGTCAGTGGCTTTCATTTTAAGGAGTAGCAACCGAGGAAAGGTGTGTGGCGGGAGAAATTGGCAGTTTTCTCTTCAGTGGGGTAAATTCTGCCTTCAGTGGGGCTGAGTAACATTTTATTGAGCTGGATTTACCTGAGTTATAGGTACTCGGTCATGAAAAACAACTCTCCACACAGTTTGTATTATTTCTATCATGGTGGAAATCTTAGATATCTCCCAAATGTCTTATCCCATTGAGTAAAATAAAATGTAACAGTAAATAAAGTACACCTTAAATTGGGGCACAGTTAAGACTTCAGTGTTAACTATATATTTGAGTTTGCCTGTCTGATCAAGTACTGATGAAATGGGTTTTACCCATGACCACTCATGATCCTATATATTTGTTAGATTCTAAGGTGCCACAGGACTACCTGTTGCTTTTAAAGTTACAGACTAACATAGCTACCCCTCTGAGACTTTCCTCCTAAAAGATAAGAGCGAGGACCACTTAATTTGATCTACAGCTTTCTCTTATAACTTAAAACAAGGTAAGAGTTTGGTTTTGCTGGAAAAGTGGGATGTGCCTAGAATAGGATTCCTTCTCATGAAAAACATATAGAAAAGAGACTATCTCCAGGCAGCTGAAAGGAGTTGGCTGGGGACACACCTCCCTAACACTGGCCTAGCCTCATGCTTCACACCCCCAGATGCTCTTTTGGGAAGGGAGGCTGAAGTTCTCCCTGCCCCCAATTTATACTGGAACATTGCTGACTGTTCCTTTTAGTCAGGGAGCAAGGAGAAAGTACACAGTTTGCTGCATTCCTAACTCTGACTGGAGAATGCAGCAGGCAGATGAACCTAGAACTGCCCCCAGTCAGGAGCCATGCACACCTCCCCCACCTGTGCCCACTGGAGCTGCAGCAGCCATGGCCTGCCTGCTGCATTCTCCAGTCAGAGTTAGGAATGAGATACTTCTCACCTGGCCCCAAGCTGCTGTGGTGAAGGAGGGTTGGGATAGTCTCCTCTCTGGAGCAGTCTGCATACTGAACCCTCATCCCCGGCTCTATCCCAAACAGTGATTCACATGACGTGCATACATTCTCACTTTATTTTCCAAAAATCGAGTTAACGCCAGGTAAATCTTTTAGTTAGCATATAAGGAGAAAGGACTCTGATCCTTTTCCATTTATAGATAATTCCTGAGAGAGACTTCAAGCTTAAAATATTGCTGTATTTTTAGTAAGCAATGTTGATAACCACCTTGAGCCCTGGGAGGGTGTGTTTACACAGCAAAGTTATTTCAAAATAATGTCTGTTATTCCAAAATAACTATGTGACAATACACACAGCAATTCCTTTCTTTCAAAATATTTTGAAATAACGGAGGGCTTATTCTAACTTCTGTAAACCTCATTCTATGAAGAATAATACCTATTCCAAAATAGCTATTTCACAATAAGGCCTATGTAGATGCTTCACTTCTGCTATTTCAAAATAGAATGGCCCTAGTGAGGAGCTATTCTAAGTTATTCCTCCTGGGGCTCTAAATCAAGATAATACATCTACATTAAGAGAGCCTGCCTTGGACTAATTTTGAGGTTTCCCTGCAGTGCAGATGTGCTATTTCGAAATAAGCTATTTCAGAATAACTGTTCTAGAATAGCTTATTCCTGAATAACTGTGCAGCGTAGAAGTAACCTGAGTCTCCTTAAGTAGCTGCATTCACATTTTTTGTTCTGTATGTTGGCATGGTCCATTCTCAATAAGCAATGCAGCTCCTACCGAGGGTGTGAAACCAGTTTATCATCTGGATTTAGCAGGGACACAGCTGTACTCTGGCTACACAGGCATAAGTATATAGATTGTAGTCAAATTAACAGAGCAATAGTTACTAAGTGCTGGAATTGAGCCTATTTATTTAAACAGTTACTGGAACTCATAGAACTGAAAGTGATAGGGAGTGACGGGAAAGGTTTGCTTTCCACAGGAAATACATGCTGAAGTGCAATACTCATCAAGACAGTGTAACGGTGCCAGATTCCAGACAGTACTGATTTGCTCTGTTAATATAATTGTGGAAATGAGCAAGTAAAGTACAAGTAAGGAACTCTTAGTGCCTCTAAGGCACATAGTTGATGAACCAGCATATGCTGCAAAAGCTGTATTTACAAAATGTTTTTACCTTAAACTTTCAGCAACATGTTCTACTTATTTTGCACTGCTTATAATTTTAATATAATTGCTGTGAGGTACGAAATGACTTCCTGCTCTTGCCTTTCACAAAACAAGAACGAGCTTGAGCCAAAGACTATAGAAAATTAACCCAAAAAAGGCTTGAGCTGTTTTTCAAAGGAAATGATGGCATTACATGCCTAGCTCCCTTTGCCGGCCAATGGGAGCTGAATTCCAAATGTAAGTACCTCTTCCAAATCCTTGGCCCCACCAGCTCTTTTGTTCACCAACGGGTTGGGATGATGAGCCAGTTACTGCCAGCCCAACAGGAAAGAGAACAATTGCCTGGAATACCTCCATTGGACTAAATAATATGTAATTTAAGGCCTGAGCCTGCAATCTGCCTCCCCCCAGCAACTGTGATCTTATTCAGCACTCTGCATCCTTAAGCCGTCCGTGTGAACTGGTGACTAACACCAGTTAGAGTGCTGCAAATCCACACATCTGTTTCATACCTCCCCTCCCCCCCGAAGATAGTCACTTCCATGGATGTGGGTGAAGCTATTCATGGCTTCATTTTAGTAGATATGGATTTGGATACAAGTTTTGTATAGGTGCAGGACTCCAGTTATCTTGCACTTATTTAGTTGGTTTGCACATTTCCTCACAGGCCAGCAGTGTTACACTCAGCATAGCATAGCACTAGCCTACCCCAGCTACAACACTTACGTTATCCACTTTACCCATAATATTTTGTTCCTGCTGTTTTAATTCCACCTCTTGCTCATAGAAGAGAAGACTCACAAGGTCCCTCTCTCTCTCTCTCTCGCTCTCTCTACATACCCACTGGCCTGATAGCCAGATTAAGCTGCTTTAAGGATGCAGGTAACTTCCCAATGCACGGACTTCAGATCTTGTCTGGGTCTGGGTCTGGGTCCAGGCAGTGGCTCGCTTGGATCATGCCTGGCCTAGCCCTGAAACCTGACTACTAGGCTGAGAGTATGGAGTTCTGGCTCATAAAAGGCTAAAGCCCCCAGTACTGCTAATGAATCATCATGAGCTGGCAGGCGTAGCTAGTTGTAAATATCCTCATGAGTATAAGGAGCAAGGTTCCTGCTGGAGAGGTTACATTTTTGGCTCCAGCTGCTGGCACCAGGCCTGCAAGAGCAGATGCAGCTTTTTCCCGTACTCTCAAATTTCTCACTAGGCATAAACTGCAGCTATGTTATAAGGGGAACAGGGTGTGGCAAACACATGCTCTCACTGACCAGTCCCCTGTCCACTATTTCAGAGTAGGGCTGGAACCAGGAGGAAAGTGCTGCTTTGAAATAAGCTGGGGGGGCAAAGGGCACCAAAAGCAGGGGCTTATGCAGCTAGCCACAGATTTTTTCTTTGCATGTATCAGGGTCAGCCTCTAAAAAGTATCCTTAGCGTCAGCTAGCACTGAAGGGGCTTGGGCTATGACCTGTCCCACTTCCTCCCCCCAGCATACATACACCCCATCCCGAAATAGAAGTTGTTTGCAAGGGCATCAGGGTTGCAAAAATTTTGGTGGTGGCCAGAATGCCTAGAGCCTGCACCCCTCCTCCACCCACCTAAGACTGGGAGGGAGATTGGGTGCTAATGCAGGCTCTCAGAGTGAGTTGGGTGCAGAAGGAGTTCTGGTGTGCTGGCTCTGGGATGGTGTGAGGTGACCAGCCAGCAGGTTGAAAGGCAATATGGGTACAGGAGCAAGTCAGGGGTGCAGGCTCTGACCTGAAGCAGGGGGTTGGCTCCGGGAAGAAGTTTAGGGGCAGGAGGGGGATGGTGAGTAGTGGGTGTCATGCTCCTGTACCAAATATACAGTAGCTACAGAGTTTGCTTATACACACTGAATATGTTCATTGTAAGATCCTGCAATGCTCTGCCACACTGCAGCTGAGATTAGTTTAAGGTGTTTCCTGCACTGAGCTACCTAGTGGCTGCACCATAATACAGTTCAGCATTCCATAACATCTCCCTTGTTAAGTTCTACATTCCTATCATTTACAATATTTACGCTATCACACTGTCTTTGAAGTTCAGGGTGTATCAGTCTGTTAAGTGTCTCTAAATCACATTGCTTTTCTGAGTATAGGAACTGAATGTGTAATTTTTTTCTTAACAGTTGAAGTTCTCCATTGCTTTTCTCCATCCAATTTGACACAAACAGCATCACAGTTCTAAACCCAACAGTTCTCTAACTGAATGACGTCTGTTGTAAAAGCTCTTTCTGCCATTTTTATGCAAATTGGCTACTCTCTTCACGTCCGGCCATGTTGTAGATAGAATTACTGCTCCAACTTTTTCTGAGTTGTCTTTCCATCAGGAAATCTCCTGCACTATACTCAAGAGTTGCTGTTGGTATTGAACTATAACTCAGAAAAGCAAGTAATAGACCAGGGGTAGGCAATAAGATGGTGGCAGTTCACCAAGGCTAGCCTGTAGTAGCCTGCCAGCACTGTATTTACCTGCACCTCCACAGGTGTAGGAAACTGTAGCTCCTGTTGGCTGCAGATTGGCTGGGAATGGCAATGAGAGCTGTGGGAAGCAGCAAGGAATTGTAATCTGCTTCCCATAGCTCCCATTAGGTGGGAATGGTGATTTGTCCCAAGGGAACTGCAGTCACCCATACTGTGGGTATACAGACAAATGCAGCAGCCCACCAGGGACTAAATTTATCCAGCTTATGGGTCAGTATTTGCTCACCACTGTGATAGACCCTCTTGGCTATCTGTATAGCTTCTCATTCTCCTTTTACTTGTGGGGAGTGTGGACTGCTGCTACTAATATGATCATAACCATATTTCATTGGGAATGACCTAACTTTTGCTGCAGTGTACTGTGGTCTATTGCCCATCACAAGTTGTTCTGGAGTATCAAATGAGCAAAAACATACTTCAAGCTTCTCAATAAAATGCAAAGTGTTATTTCTCTCCAATACATCACTGCTACATATCTGCAGAAATAGTCACAATGACCAGGTAATGATGCCCTCTTAATTTGTGTAAAACTGCAACTAGTACCTCCCAAGATTTCTCTGATAGGTGTGTTTCTATTTTTCAACATTGTCTCCCTCGCTGATTTGTACTGGATCTCCTTTCCAAAGTTCAGAATCATCAGATCCTCTGTTGAGGCCTTTCACCTTTCTCATTAGGCTTTTCATGACTTCCACACGATGCCTGAGAAGACTGTTGGTCTTTGATCACATGCACTCTGAATGCATAGATTTTATCTGTGTCAGTCATTTCTGTGGTGAGCTGGCCCATGAAGTTCAGAATACCTCTAAGGCTAGTCCAAGCTGAGTCTGGAAGGTGTTGAAGGTGACTGTAAGTAGCTTCAGAGCTTGCTTATCCACACCACCTGTATTCCTCATAAGATCCTTTAAAACTCTTCCAGGTATGGTTGAGGGTCATTTAAATAAGATATTTTGCCCATGATGCCACCTAGTGGCCAAACAGTATAATACAATTTTGAGGGGTGGAGGGCTTGAAAGTCACAGGGAAGTACGTAGTTTGGTTCGGCCTCTTGTTCACAGGACTTCAGGGAAAAGTTAATAGGTACTAGAGCGCTCAAAAAGCTGGGGTTCCAGGTGCAAATATTCTCTGTTCCCTGAGGTTTACTCAAAAGGGAGAATGGCCTCTGGGACCACTGCTGCAAAGGTAAATTGGGCAGGAACTGTAGGTTGTCTCAATATTGTAGTATTCAGGGGCTGAAGAATATGGCTGGATTCCAGCACACAGAGCTCAAGTGGTTACTGTCCTAGCACATCAGTATGTGATGAAGTGACTTTTGGCTTGATATAGCTTCTGAGTTGTGTCTGCATCTCCCTGACCATTTCCAATTACCATTTGGCTATGGTAATTCTTTCTCTGATAACTATAATGCTGTCCTCTGACACGGTCACAGTCTTGCTTGTGAGCTCCATTTCTTTCTCCTGGTTGTATCTTCAATATTGTCTCCACTTCCCACTTTGAGGTGGGAGAGGGAATACTGCTGTAAGGTCTGAAAACGTCTCATCCTGAGTCTGTCTTTTTTACCCTCTCAGATTATCCAGGCACTCTGCATTTGATAGAGGCCTTGTCCTGGATGGTCTGTTCATTGCAGGTGCCATGGCTTTTGGAGCATGAAAAAAATTTGATTTATTGTTTTCCATATGGGCCATGATAGAATTTTTTTAATAGGTGTGTGACTATACCTCCCTGGGATTCTTCCCAGTATTGGGGACCCTCAGAGATGCATGCAGTGTGTGTATGGGGAATGTGCCAGTTTGAAAAACACCCATCTTACTGTTTTTCCCATGCTGCCTGAGATGAGACTCTGCACAAGTATGTTGACATAAGGTGGGAATCATACCCTTAGCTGACAGTGTACATGTACCCAGACCACAGCATCTGTCTTGACTAGAGCAGTGGCTCTCAACCTTTTTGGACGACTGTACCCTTTGCATGCCTCAAGTTTCACATGTCACTCAAAAACTACTTGGTTACAAAATCAAACATAAAAATACAGAAGTGTCACAGCACACCATTACTGAAAAATTGCTCACTCATTTTCACTATATAATAAAATCAATTGGATTATAAATATTATACCTACATTTTAGTTTACAGTATATACAAGTCACTGTATCAAATGTTAAAAGTTTTAGAGGGGTAGCTGAGTTAGTTTGTAACAGGAAAAACTTTTTAAAAACCACAAATGGTCCAGTAGCACCTTAAAGACTAACCAAACATGTAGATGGTATCATGAGCTTTCTGAAGAAGTGGGTTGTGCCCATGAAAGCTCATGACACCATCTACATGTTTTGTTAGTCTTGAAGGTGCTACTAGACTATTAATTTTTGTAATGAAATTTTAGTTTGTATGACCACATTAGAGAATTGTATGTAAGCAAACATTGAGATGAGCTGATGTACCCCTTAGAATGGGTGTGGGCGAAATATGGCTTATGGGCTGGATCCAGCCCACTAAACATTCAGATCTGGCCCATCCCAATCTTCTTGGCCACCAATGTCCCTCAGTCCAGTGGGACCCTCAGGCAGGCTCCCTACTTGCTGCAGCCTCACAGACACACACTGACCACTGCTGGGTTATCTCTGTGCAGAGCATCTCTTTGGGAGAAAGAGATCACCAGCACCCCAGCACACTCCTTGCAGCTCTCATTGGCCAGAAACTGGCTAATAGGAGCTGACTGGGCCATGCTGTGTGAAGCCCACCTCCTTCCAGGGCATGTGCCACACAGAGACACCCACACTGGCCCCACCAGCCAGCTGCTTGAACTGCTGTGTGGTGGCACAGCATGTCCTGAGAGTCCTACTGGCTGCTGGTTGGGAGCTGTCTGAGGTAAGCACCTCCCAGCCAGAGCCTGCACCTGGTACCCCACTCCCACCTACACCCCCAACGTCCTGACCCAGATCACAATCCCTTCCTGCCCCAGGTTACAACACCCCACACTCCTGCACTCCAAACCTCTACTCCAAGCGCCTTTTTGCGCCCAACATCCATCTCAGACCCCTCCGATCTTCCATTAAAATAATAGAATAGTGCCGCCCTTGACATCAGGGATAGGGAACCTCTTTTGGGTTGGGTTCTACCCTTATATGGAAACTTGTTATCCAAAGATCAAAATGTGCTTTAAAATATACACTTACTATACATGTGACAAATAGGCATTTTATAGAAAAGGAAACAGGTATACAGACACTCATCCAAGAAAGGGTGACAGAGCCAGGAAAAGAAGAATCTTGATCTCCTAATTTCTAGTTCTATACCTGTCTCACGAAAACTTATCCTTCACTTCTCATTGCTTAGCAAATGTAAGGATGTGCATTCACGTGCTCTCACAGTAAAAACCAACCAACCAACACAAATCACTACTGCCATAAAATTCTCACTGATTTATTTTTTAAATAACTGATACAGAGCAGCTGCATTCAGAACTAAATGAAAAACTCGATTAAAATAGTGCATTAGATACAATAGTTGTGTGAATACAATTACTTGGCTTTTTTATACACAAATATCAGACTATATGGAAATGGTTGCAGATTGTTGGGCTTATTCATGCAATGGATGCATTTGTGCAAGCAGTCCAATATTTCATAAAGATTATAGTGTATAGGCTGTCCTATGTTTTAGACCACTGTCTCTAATTGGTCCATGGACCAACTCAGATGGGGTCTTTTATTTTATTTTTTTTGCAAGTCATCTAATTATTGTTAGAAATCTCTATGGGATTGATTCTGACCCATTTCAAGAGAAACACTTCTGAACGCACTGAAGTTCTGTACTGCAAAATGGAGCTCAGGACTGAGTCCTGTTTGCCTACACATTTCTAAATATGGCATGCTCCAAAAGATTCTAGGATTTCCAAGTATAATTTCCAGAAATTCTAAGTGTAAATGTGATAATCTTTGATTTGATACCAGATTTCAAGGAACTCCTTTAACCACACCTTTTGATTCAGCATTTTCCTTTAGTTAGAAAAGATGCACTACCTTGAATAAAGACTCAATGCTTTTTTCTATGTAAGTGACTGCATCCATTTCAGTCAAGGTAGTCAGTGCATCATGTAGAGAAGTAGCAGGAATGTCAGGAGGTAACCACAAGCATGACTTCCAAACCAGATGGCAGAAGTGGCAAATTGACAAATAGGAAATACACTACAAATAGAATTGACAACAAAAGTGAAGGGAAGCTAGAAAGGGAAAGTAGTTTTAGTTCTTGTAACTTTGAGCAAGACGAACAGAAGGGATTTGAAGATCCTGACTATGTTTCAGAAAATATACACTACCTTAGCAAAAGCCAACTTCAGGAAAAGATTGATAAGAATGAAATCAGCACCCTGCTTGCTCTGATGGCTGCTGTCATGGTAGAGATCAATTTGTTTTAATGAATTGGAAGGGAAGCGGTAAGAAGAATTAAGTGAGATTCTTTTGCCTTACCACTGGCACGTATTTCTCTACGTCTGTTAAAGAAAACAATAATATGAAGTCCTTAAGCACAGCCGCCACCTCCGCCTTGCAGAGGTGGAAGGGGGTGCAGGTGCTCAGGCTGCATAGGGCACCAGAATTGGTAGGGATGGCCCTATTTCAAAATTAACCAATGATGAAATGCATTAATTCCTTCTAAGTACTTCAAACGAATTGGGCATTTTCAGTCAAGTAAGTGATGCCAACAGATGTATGTAGGGAAGGCAACACTCTCTCCAAGAGAAAACAGCAGCACAATACCTCATGACTTAGCAGGTATGCACTGATCGGCTGTGGACAGTCCAAACATATTCAGTGTCACGTATGATTGCCCTATAGTGTTTTGCTGCAAAGGGGCTAAGACAACCAATTGTTTTTTGGCTTCCATATTGTATTCTGGCAAATTCTCAGAAATTAAAAATTCCCTTGTAGTAACAGAATTTTTCAGATATGGATTGATTTTAGTTTCTTCTTTAAAATCTGTGGGTTCTAGAACCTGGTCTCTCTCATTTTCTTTGGAATTCTCAATTGAAGAATGCTGGGACTCACATAAGCCCTCTCTTGATATTTCTAGCTGCTGATTTTGGATTTTTCTGGTAGGCATCAAAGCTGAAAGCAGTGTTTGCTCTGTAACTATGTATGGACTTGATAGTGATAGTGGTTTTACAACTTTATGTGCTTTACCATATAAAATCTTGTTAGGTTCTTTATCCATGTCCTTTATACAAACATTTGTATGTTTAGAATCATAGTTCTCATGGCCTTTCACTAATAATGCAGAATGGTCTTCATCAGGAAAGCATGATTCCAAAACACTGATGTCTTCGGGATGTACTGTCCCATCCTCAGACTGTACTTCCTTCAGAGATGGGTTATTCTGTCAGCACAAAAAGGAGACACTTGAAACTTACATCACTACAAAAGAAGGTACATTACAAAGACCTTTTTAAAATGTACCTGTCTCTTCAGCTCTGTTCAAGTCTTTACGTTTAAGAAGCCATTTAATTAAACCGTGGCATGCACTTCTCTTGAACTACAGTGCTCGTATGAAAATGGCAGTGTGAAGTACCATATTTATTGTCCCAATGATTCCATATCAAATTTTCACAGTTCACTGGTAAATTGACTGTTTTCTAACTGTCAAGCCCTGCAAACTCAAACTGTGCCAGGAATCAGGCTAGAAAATAGCCATTTTGCATCTGATGATCAGTAATTCTACAAGCAAAATTTCCCAAGTTATGCCCTTTTAGTAGCATCTGTCCTACAAATTTCAACGAATGCTACAGAGACAAATTAAAATGGATTTAGTGACAAAGCTGAAGATATGTTAATATGACAAGATCCAAAAAGGAACAGGTGAGTTGGACTGACTCTGCTCTTTGTGCCATTGGGTGGCGAAGATGGGGACACGGGTAAAGCAAAGCACAGAGACTGCTGATCCAAAGATTCCAATGTCAAATATATTTGCACCAAAAGTAGAATACACAGAGACAGGCATTCAGAGAAGAACCTTTCTCTTAGTCCTCCACAGGAAAGCTGAGAGAGCCTAGGAAATTTTTTTTAAAATGGTTACTTACCTTCATAACTGTTGTTCTTTGAGATGTGTTGCTCATATCCATTCCACGTAGGTGTGCGCACAACGCATGCACACGTGGTTGGAAGTTTTCCCCTTAGCAGTACCCGTTGGGGAGCCCCCGCTGGAGTGGCACCAGTATATCAGCTAATATATAGCCCAGCTGGCCCTCCACTCCCTTTGTTCCTTCTTACCTGACTACTCCAAAGGGGAGGTGGGTGGGATTTGGAATGGACATGAGGCAGCGCATCTCAAAGAACAACAGGTACGAAGTTAAGTAACCATTTTTTCTTCGAGTGAATTCTCATGTCCATTCAATGTAGATGACTCCAAAGCAGAAACCCAAGGAGACAGGGTTGGAGTTTTAACTTTCAGCCAGTTGGAGGACAGCCCTCCCTAGGGCTGTGTCCTCCCTAGCCTGATGACCCGGTGCATAATGATTGGCGGAAGTGTGGACTGACGACCATGTGGCAGCCCTGCAGATGCTCAGGATGGGGGCCTGGGCCACGAATGCTGTAGAGGAGGCCTGAGCCTTGGAGGAGTGGGTCATGAGGGGAGGGGCACCTCAGCCAGCCCATAACACTCCTTGATACAGGACATGATCCACGAAGAGATCCTCTGTGCAGACATGGGCTGCCCCTGCAGCCTCTCTGCAATTGCTACAACGAGCTGTGGGGACTTACGGAAGGGTTTAGTTCTTTCCAAATAAAAGGCTAAAGCTCTCCTAACATCTAAAGTGTATAATGCCTGCTCCTTACCCAAAGCATGGGGCTTGGGATAAAAAAAGCGGGAGAAATATCTAGGGACATATGAAATTGAGATACCACCTTCGGAAAGAAGGCCGATAATCTGACCTTAGCCTTAAAAAAAACTGTGTATGGGAGGGTCTGAGGTGAGGGCCCTTAGCTCAGACACATATCTGGCTAACATGATAGCCACCAGGAAAGGCACCTTCCAAGAAAGGTGCAGCAGCGAGTATGTCACCAAAGGTTCAAAGGGAGGCCCACGAGTTTGGACAGGACCAGGCTGAGGTCTCATTAGAGGATGGGTTGACGAACATGCAGATAAAGTCTGTCCAACCCTTTCATGTACTTTGGGATCCACAATGAGGTCCGGGACCAATGGGAGCATGATCAGTCTCTCACAGGACAGGCTCAGGAGAGACATGAACCAGTGCTGCCTGGGCCGAACCAGTGCAATGAGGATCAGGGATGCCCTGAATTCCCAAACCTTGTGGGCCAGCGGGAAAAGTGGCATAAAGGAAACCTTCGGGCCAGGGGGTAAGAAAGGCATCTCCTAGGGATCCCTGCTCCAGCCCTATGAGGGAACAGAACCTCAGGCACTTCCTGGTTCACCTGGTGGTAAGCAAGTCCAGAAGGCGGCTCCCCTGAAGAGGGATGGGGTAAGAGGATGGGAGGGAGAGAGGGGATGGTGTACCTACCATTTCCAGGACCCAACAGTCCAAGGTGATGTATTCCCAAGTCGGGTAGAAAGAGAATAAGTGATCCTTGAACAGGATAGGCATGGCTGGTACGCTGTCCTTGAGCATACCCTCAAAACCCTTGATGGAGGTCTGGGGGCTTGTTGGATGGGCCCTGTCCATGGTCTGGGGCCGGGTGGGATCGGAGTCTGCCATTCCTCCCATTGCTATTTCTCCTTTGGTGGGAAAAATCGGGATGGGTGCCCTGCTGAGAGGGCCTACAGGCATTCCTGCCCAACAGGGAACACCAATGATTAACCGGGGCATGAATTCCAAGGGACTTTAAAGTAGCCCAGGTGTCCTTAAGACCATGCAGATATTGGTCTGTTTGGAGGTCTTGAATGGTGGTCTGGAGCTCAGGGGCCACTCCAGATACCTACAGCCAGGAGCTGCAATGCAGAACCAGCCCCATGTCCATAGTACGGGCAGCTGCATTGGTCGCATCCAGGATGGTCTGGAGACAGCCTGGGAGACCACCCTGCCCTCTTCCACTAGGGCTCCAAACTCAGACCTAGATTCCCTAGGGACCAACTCGGCAAACTTGCCCATGTTTGCCCAGGTGTTATAGGCATAGTGACTCAACAGAACCTGCTGGTTTGCTATGTGAAGTTGAAGACCCCCAGACGCGTAGGCCTTTTTGCCCAAAAGATCCACTTTCTTGGTGTCCCTACGCTTACGGGTGGTGCCTGGCTCACCCTCCCTCTCCCTCTGGTTCATTGCCTGAACAACCACGGACCATGGAGTGGGTGAGAAAATAGATATTCATTCTCCTCCTGTGGAATGAAATACCTCTGCTCAACCCTCTTGTCCATCTGCGGGATAGAGGCCAGGGTCTGCTACAGAGACTTTGGTCACAGTCTTATTAATCGGCACAGCCACTCTGGTAGGGGTGTCGGCCTGCAGGATGTTGACCGTAGGGTCTGAATCCTCCGACATCCTCTCCACCTGGACTCTCAAACTCTGAGCCAGTTGGTGAAGGATTTCCTGATGGGACCTCATGTCCATGGAAGGGAGAGAGAGACACACCAAGTGTCTCATCAAGCGAGGAGGATGAGGATCCCTTCATGCCCACTGCCTCTGGATCCCAAGCTTGCAATGGGGCTTGTGAGACCACCAAAGAGGCCGCAGTAATGGGTTGTGTAGTGGGAGGCCCCCTTTCCTGGTGATGTTCTGGGGAAGCCTGGCCAAGGGGAAGGGACTGACCCAACATTGGGGAGCAGGTCAGCAGAGTTGCCAAGGGTGGAGCCCTCAGCCCCAAGAAGACCTACTTTGGTCTGGATAGAATTGCCCCCTGACACTGATGATAGGCCCAAGCCACTGGGTTAGCACCTGCACCTCATTGTGGCCAATGCTGCTGTAACACCAGCACCGGTGTAAGTGGAGGCCACTGACACTGCTGGTGGTGCACTGAGGCACTACGATGCTGAGTAAGACTGATGTCTGGATCGAGACCTGGAGTCCCCGGTCTGTTGAATACTCTGAGGTTGACCATGGTGGTGCAGTAGCAGTGACAACAGGCAACCTCCTGGATAGGGTGTACTGAGCCATTTACTCTGTTTTCCCCCCAGTGTCGAGAAGGAGGCAAAAGCACGGCCAGCTGCAGTGCTGATGCACTGAAAGGAGAAGGGCTGCTGGTTGCCGGACCCGGTGCTGCAGCCTGTGCCACCCTAGGCCCATGTATTGGTGCTGACTCCCATGTCAGTGCCAGTGCCTGAGAAGGGGTGGGGGGCTACAGCCGGTGCCAAGGGTGGAGTCGGTGCCACACCCAGGACTGGAGTCAAGGTTATTGGCACCATGTTAGGACAATGGGACCCTCTAGTGTCTGGGGCTGGAGCGCTGGGTGCCAAGGCCATGGGGTAGTGCTATCTGGATCCTTGCTCCTTGGTTGGGTCCGGGGTTGGGGAAGAGATCACTCAATTAGCTCTCTTGTCTCAAAGGAATCCAGAATGAAGGGCTCCAGAAAGACCCCCCACTGGCTGGCATCACAGCATGGGCCCAAACAGTGCCGATCCAACCACAAAGGTCCTGGTGCTGTGCCCATCGGTGCCATGTACTCCACTTGAGAGCGCACAGAGGGCACATGCCTCAAGGGAGACCTGCTCCTGCTAGGTCTCCTCTTCTTCTAAGGCACCGGGACTGCAACCTGTGCCGAGGCCTGCACGGCCCTGGGAAGGCACAAGAATAGTTAGGTGCCTCATTCACTGACACCAATGCGCTCTGGGTTGCCAGTGCCGGATTGGACGCCAGTCCCATACGTAAGGCCACTTCCTTGAGGATAATCTTCAAGCGAGATTCCCTTTCCCATTTGGTACACGGCTTGAAGACTTTGCAGATCCTACAGCCCTTGGGCAAGTGGGCCACTACCAGGCACTTAAGATGGGCTACGTGAGGGTCCTTGCAGGGCATAGGCTTCTGGCACTTCTCACAAGGCTTGAAGCTGTGAGGTCCAGGCATGTCCCACCAGGCGCACCAGGGACACAAAGTAAGCCCTACATCTGAGCACTGAAAACTAAGAACAACACTTAACAGCTAATAAAACCTTAGATAAAAACAATAACTGCGAACTCTTTAACTAGTGAAACAACGAGAAGAACTGCTAAGAGCCACTTGCAGAGCAAAGGCATGTTCCAGTGACCATCACGAGGGGTAAGAAGGAACCAAGGTGGTGGAGGCCCAGCAGGGATATATATTAGCTGATATACCGGCACCACTTCAAGGGGCTCCCGTGCTGGTCCAATGGGTACTGCTAAGGAAAAAACTTCCGATGACGTGTGTGTAATAAGATGAAGGCCTAGAACATAAGTCCATATAGCACAGGTCTGGACTGAGGCCTACCTAACAACAGACAAAACATGGCTAACAAAGCAAAGCTAAGCTATGAGCAAGAGGCAGGCCCCTGCTCACAGAACTTGGCACGAGCAGGGCTGAGAATGCAAAACAGTAGTTGGTAATAGACCCAGGTGTAGCAAAGTAATTGGTACTGGTCATAAGTGGAAAGCACTTGGTACCACCAGCTTATTAAAAAAGACCTTGGTATCCACTCTTCACAGATACCGACCCATGTTCAGGAAAGAGTCTAAAATGGATAGAGATGATCTAATCAAACCACAAGGTGCAGGGTGATGGGTGGCATCTAAGTAGTGTTAGAGGATGGTAACCAGACAACACCAGAGGGTGGCAACCTGACATGTAGGCAGTGATGTGTAAGTTGGTAGTACCTGTATATAAAGTGGTGTCTTGAGGGGACAGTCTTTTAATGACAGAGGGCTAGTGAAATTTTCCATTGATTGAGTCATTCCATTGTTACGGGATACATATAGAGTCTACTGACAACTATTACTGTACTTCACTTAACAATAAACCTGGCCTGGCATCCTTATCTGGTTTGTGGTCTTTGGGGGCTCTCCTGGGATCTGCTGTGCAGACTAAGTGCACAAGTCGACACGACTCACATAATTGTGAACACATGCAAGCAGCCTTCTGGTTATCATCATCAGCGGAGCCAGAGCCCTGCAAGGACACCTCAGCAATAAATCCTGACCCCTCCCAAATAACTACAGCGTGCATGCAGCATGCGCACATCTACATGGAATGGACATGAGCAATCACTGGAAGAACTGAGAACTAAGGGTGACAAAGAAACAGGGCCATCCCAACCAATCCTGATGCCCTACGCAGCCCAAGCACCTGCACACACACACTGGGGGGGCCTACATTCAAGAACTGTAGGGGTAAAAACTTTGCAAGTGGCAGGAATAAGGCAGGAAGACTGGCTGACCTGATGGCAGGGGGGAGAAGTAGGAGGTGCAAGGGAGTGGCAAAGGGCATGAGCAGTGTTTCTCCTTCCACTAGAAGGGGAAACAGCTGGTTAGCGAGAGCTGAACTGAGTAAAGCATGTGGTGGGGAGAAGGCATGGGGCTGACCACTGGAGCCTGCACCTGCCACTGCCTATAGCACCATGAATTTGTGGCAGTTTGATGCCCCAGATTTCATGGTACCCAGATTTCATGGTACCCTATACAGATGTGAATTTTGCTTATCATTAGGTCTAGCACTGCAAAGAAGCATTCTAAGACCTTCTCAGAAGCAGGCATTCAGACTCCTGCATACCTGTTATCTCCCTTGATTGGTCAAGCTAAGACATTTTTCATGGGTGTTTTGTCAGTTTTTGCTAAGTTTATCTTTTATCTTTCTCTGCAACAAAACTTCCCACAAGTGTAAACATCTGACAGTTTTATTAATATGGTGTGTTTACACCT
The DNA here is from genome assembly GCF_049634645.1 of Pelodiscus sinensis. Classification (NCBI taxonomy): domain Eukaryota; kingdom Metazoa; phylum Chordata; order Testudines; family Trionychidae; genus Pelodiscus; species Pelodiscus sinensis. Next base: position 96,591,387 of record NC_134716.1, read on the forward strand.
ATTCTATAAATTTTGTCTTGTAAAAATGCTATCTTTTTAAACCTGCTACTTTGATTGATATTTTAGGATGTAAACATTAAGGTATGTTGTAATCTGGAAAGAATACGTAAATTACTTCAGAGATGACTGGCCCACTTAACATCTCCTTCGAGACAAGATGGGAAAAACAAACTACATGAGCACAACATATCTAGCAATATCAGAAAGTAGTAAATATAGGTGCCTATAGAGGTATCTATGAAAGAATTTTACCTATAGTCAAATTCATCCAGTTAGAGCATCATTAAAATCATTACTGATTTAATGAAGCTAGTCCATCATGCCTCAATTGTTTATCAAACATTTTACTGATTTACCCACGACAAATTTGTTTTTCTTAACATCAAACTTATATTACCTTATGCACGTCAGTAGGCCACTTCCCAGCAATACTCTTTGCAGGATCTGGTATATCAGGCCAACAAACATTTTTCACCCTGCAATTAAGAAAGGCAATTTGGCCATTTGGTGTAGGAATTGTATCATGACTGACATGATGAATTCATAGGAATGCTGTACTAGTACATGAATGAACTAAATGCAGAACATGTTTAGCCAGGAATACAATGGTGAACATTTATCAAGGGAAATCGTTCCTCTATATTTGTTATCTAGTTATTATAAGGGGCACTGCTTACCCTCAAGCCAATTCTTCTAGGCTAGAGAAAAACTGTTTAAAAGCAGTAGCAATGTGTTACCTAAAACCTGAATTTTTGGTTTAAACCAATGTTTACCACTAAATACTGAAAATGAAGGTACATTTGTAATTATTCAAGCTACAAAAACCCAAATCTTTATAACATGCCTAAATTAGAATCATAGAATAATAGGACTGGAAAGGACCTCGAGAGGTCATCGAGTCCAGCCCCCCGCCCTCAAGGCAGGATCAAGCTTGAAGTGAGTCTGGGTTATTTCTTAAGGTAAGTCCTCAAATATTAAGTTAACTCCTTTGAGTTAACCTAGCTCAAGTGAAAGTTAACCTAGCTCAAGAGAAAGCAGCCACAGTGAACAACAATACAGGAACTCCAGAGTGTGGTTTTATTAGCAACTGGTGAGCTGTGCTGGCTTGCGCTGGAGTCTATACCTAAAGCTATGACTGTCACGGATGCTATAATTTTATGAGATGTCTGCAAGTCCTTGAAATTTCCAAGCATTAGATTTGGGGGGTGGGGGAACAAACAAGAAATAACTTTTTTTCCCTTCAAAATCTACAGTAAAGTGTTGAAAATACCATTTTCTGCACAGCTGTTGCTAGGGCCACTGTCGGGGGCCCTGCACAAAGAAGAATTATGGGTGGCAGGGTTCAGGTTTTGGCTTCAGCTGAAGCCTGGTCCCCACCACCTGTAACTTAGCTACACCAAGTCACCTGTGGCCTGGGACCTTGGTTAATTGTATTGATGGAGTGAAAACTGCACACCGTGTGTATATTTCTGTGAATTATTGCCTGTATCCCATTCATAACTTTTAATAAAAATACCTGTGCCAAAACCATAGTCTTACCAATACCCGCAAGATGCAAGCCAACTTGAGTGAAGAGCTTGTGTGTGTGCAGGGGCGGATGAGAGTGCCGCGGGATCCAGAGCAGCACCGCGGGGCCCCAGGCAGCGAAATTTCGTGGAACCCTTTGACACGGCGCATGCGTGGGGCCCGGGGCAGCCGTCCTGCTCACCTTGCCCTAAATCCGCCACTGTGTGTGTGGATGACATTTTAGCTAACTCTTCAACAAAAATATGCCTTTAGTGTCTTGAACACCATCAAGCTTCTCTGAGAAATAGGCTGATCATGAGAAAAAAAAAAACTATTTCCAAATCAACACCCAGCTGTCTGTGGCAGTCAGAAAAAAAATAAAATTAGAATTTACATGGCAACATAATTTGAACAGTAGGCGCTCCCAGCCAAAATAGAGCAGAGCTGGTTCCTTAATTTATATATACAAAAGCACATAAAACCACTTTAATAACAATTAAAATAGCTAAAATCAGCTTTGTGAGTGCTTTAAAAAGATAAACAGAGTTGCTGCCAGTATCAATTATATCCTTGAACCCATACATGTGTGTATAACTTTATTCACATTTAAGTTCCTCTGAAGCCTATGAACTACTAATACGAGTAAACTTAAAAAACAGCAAATGGTCTGGTAGCACTTTATAGACTAACAAAACATGTAAATGGTATCATGAGCTTTTCATGGGCACAGCCCACTTCTTCAGATGACCGGAGTTTTGAGTTTAGGATGTGTAGACCCAAAACCAAAATGGGTCGACACATCCTAAACTCAAAACTCCAGTCATCTGAAGAAGTGGGCAGTGCCCACAAAAGCTCACAATACCATCTACATGTTTTGTTAGTCTATAAAGTGCTACCAGACCATTTGCTGTTTTTTAAGTTTATCCTGTACAGACTAACTCAGCTACCCTCTGAAGCTAATATGAGTAAAGTTAGGGAAATACTTCGCTTTTTGCAGGCTCGGAGTCTAAACATATAAATTTCAACAAATCAGTACATTTCCTTAACTCGATATGGATTTGAATCTTGAACAAGCGAACACTTTTAGAATAAAAATACTAGCCTTTTATGTGTTAAAATGCATTATTTTCTCTTTTTACAAGTACACAAAAATTTACTCACATGTGTTTTTTTAGAGTACAGGTTGTCCCTAGGATTAACAGAAGAATCATACAGAGTCCAAATGGTATCGTTATAAAAATAAGGTCATCATCACCTTTTGAGAAAGAACAAGCATTTAAACATTTCTTAGTATATTACAATACAGAGCAAATTTTTAATTTCAGACTGTACTAATAGAGCCACCCTATTAGCATGTTTCTATTGTCAGTTGGTCAAGGATGTGACAACCAAATCTTTTATAAATTGTGCTAAGTAATGTGTATTTTGCAGATCAAACTACTCACTACTAGAGTTGGGTAAACAACAGATTTTTTGGTTTGTATAGCAAACAAACAAAAATCGAAACAAATAGTTCTTCTTCAAGTGGCCCCGCGGGTGCACCACTCTATGTGTCGGGTCCCATCCCGGCGCCGCGGCTCGGAGACTTTTCATAGTTGTGCTTCGCTGGCTCGCGCATGCGTGCTTCCTCAGGATAGCGTTTGCACCTTTGATCAGCCATGCGCGAGCCGGCAACCCTCAGTTCCTCTCAACCGCCTCAGGTCGCGGTCGGAGCTCCCTGAACTCTTTCTTCAGTGATGTTTTTAGATAGTTTTCTATCTGTAAATAGTTCAAGTTTAGTGTTAGTTGTGTTCCTGTTACTTGTTGTTCTGTTTAAAAAGAAAAAAAAAAGAAGTTTTCCTCTCAAAACCGTTTTTCTTTGAAAAGCGCTGCAGCAAAGCGCTAAAGTGGTGAAATTGACTACCCACAACGAGGATTACACAGGCATTCAGTTTCTCTAACTGTGCTGACAATACCTGGATCAACTGGCTTTAAAAAATGCTCAGTGTGCCGTGAAGGCATGCCAACAGCTGACAGCCATGATACTTGTATCAGGTGCGTGGGGGAAGTTCATGTCCCTGAAAAGTGCACCCATTGTCGCAAGCTAACCTCAAGAGCCCGGAGGGAGCGGGAGATGAAGACAAAGATGTTAAAGTTCGGCAAGGCATTGCAGCCTGACCCGATCCCTCCTGCAGCCACAAAAACCTCCGAGCATAAGAGGAGAGCGGCTTCTCCGGGACCAGCTGTCTCAAAAACATCAAAGCCATCCCTAACGTGCTCTCTTCCTGCGGCAGCCACAACATTGGCGGGGACTTTCAAGGTGACCCCCAGGGGATCCGGATAACTTGCTGGGGCTGGCATGAGAGAGCCCCCACTGCCCAGAGTGAGAGCGGCTTCGGCGCCGACATCGGGAGCGGTGCCGCAGCTGGCTGGCAAGTCTGCACCGGCTTCAGCTGTGCACTCCCTGAAATTGACAGAGGCGCCGGTGCCGCAATTGACCAGCCACTTGGCACCAGCTTTAGCGCCACCGGCTGTAACAGTGCCTGCCTCACCAGCCCTGATGATAGTAATGGCACCGTCCCCTCTGGCACCGGTATCCGAGGCAGAACACTTCAATGCCTCAGACTCCGCACTGCTGTTAACCCCAGCACTGGGCATTCTACTGGCACCGGCATCAGTGCAGCAACAGCTGATTTCCCCGGCACTGCTTCATTTCCACTCGGTGCCTGGCTCCCCTGTGTCTGTGGGGATGGATGAGGCTTCAAGACCTAGGAAGTCATTGTCAAAAACCCATTATAGGGACAGGTCTTTTTCTCCAGCTGTTTCACCAGGAAGGCATGGTCGCTATCGTGACTATAATGTTTCTCCTTCACGGATCACGTACAGCTGGCGTAATTATAGGGATGCAGTGTATTTAGAGGCACATCGGTCCCATTCACGATCTCGTTCACCCTCCCGATTTTCAAGGTATGGGTCTGTTAGACGCTCTCCATGTCGCATCTATTATATGGTAGTGCACGCTCCTCTCGACACTCCTCACCGTCACGTTCTGAGCAGTATTATGAGTGCCTTCCTGATAGATCATATGACGATCATATGACGTCATAGATCATATGATGATCGTCCCCAGCGTGACCATACACCATCATCGCGTAGGGGATCTTCCTACATCTGCCAACCACCAACAGCAGAATACTTACCTCACGATCACAACACCTAGACTCACCTTCTCCAGCTAAGAGTCCAACGATTCAACTAGACCAATCCGAACCGGAAGAGGGACAGTTGTCTGAAGCAGAAGACCCTAAACCGGAAACTTCTCCAGCAGACTGCTCCTCGTCTTCCCTGGATGAGGCGATATGCCCAGGTGACATCTCCCCACCAGATGATCTGAAACACTTTCAGGATCTCTTCAAACGAGTGGCAGGCATGCAGGAAATACAGCTGGCGGATGTTCAGGTTAAAAGGTACAGTCTCTTGAAAAATCTCTGCTCACAACAACATGCAAAGGTCGTGTTACTGATTGATGACGCGATCATGGAAGTGGCAGATGAGCTATGGCAAACCCCAACACTGGTTACACCTACGAGTAAAAAGGCCGACAGAAAATATTTTGTACCGGCGAAAGGATTGGACTTTTTATTCAATCACCCTCAGCCTAACTCATTGGTAGTAGATGCAGCACAACGTAGGAGTAAGCGCCACAGTACAGAAATACGCTTCCGGACAATAAAAAATTAGATATTTTTGGTAGGAAAGTTTACTCCTCAGCCACACTGCTACTACGCATTGCAAACTATTCGGCCCATCTATCGAACCATAATTTTGATAATTATTCAAAACTCGCAGAGTTACTGCACCATCTCCCAGACAACAAGAAACCACTCCTGAAAGCAATAGTACAAGAAGGGTACGTATCATGTAGCACTGCACTACAGATTGCCATGGATGTGGCTGACACAGCAGCTCGAGGCACTGCTACAGGTATCACCATGAGGAGATCATCATGTCTTTCGTCAGCAGGGGCTCCGAGGGAGATGCAAAACCAGGTTGAGGATCTACCGTTTGACAAGCTTAAGCTCTTTGCGGCAAACACCGATGAAGTCCTTCACTCGGGAAAAGACTCACGCACCACTCTACGTACACTTGGGATGTACACACCTTCCTTCAAATGTAGACGTTATTTCCCTTACCAACAGAGATACGATTTTAATTTTTCTAAACAGCAAGCACGTCCCTTCAACAACCAGCATACTAGGCAACGCCCTCAGCGCAAGCAGCCACAACAGAGCCATTCGACCAATCAGTTGTCGACTAAGCAGCAGATTTGACTTGCTTGTCGAGGATGCAAGCCAACCGCCCATAATCAACACGGAAAATGAAACTTTTCATCTTTTTCACCATAGCCTACGATCATTTTATCACCAGTGGTCCGACATCACCACAGACAGATGGGTGCTAGAGGTAGTACAGTCTGGCCTCTCCATCCCCTTTCTTGATTCCCCCTACCACTCCTCCTACCCCGTCCCTCTTCAGGGACCCCTCTCACGAGTAACTGCTGAAGCAAGAAGTTCAACGTTTGCTCACCATTGGGGCGATAGAGAGAGTTCCCAAACAGTTCTGGGGAAAAGGCTTTTATTCCCGATATTTTCCACACACCAAAGAATTGGGAGGCTGGAGACCCATTCTAGACCTTCGAAAGCTAAACCATCACCTTCAAAAGCATAGTTTCAAGATGGTAACCTTATCAACTATTATTCTGTCGTTGAACAAAAGGGATTGGTTTGCAGTCCTCCACTTGTAAGACGCCTATTTCCACATAGCGATTCACATGGCTCACAGGCGTTTTCTTCGCTTCCAGTTGGGGGACGAGCACTATCAGTACAGGGTTCTACCATTTGGACTAGCGTGTGCTCCCAGAGTTTTCACCAAAACATTAGCAGTGTTCGTGGTCCACCTGCACAGACTGGGGATGACAATATTCCCCTATTTAGACGATTGTCTCCTCAGGGGCACGACGTATATGGAAACGTGCCATATGGTTCAGACAGTATCCGACGAATTTGTTGCTCTCGGCCTTCTCATAAATGTAAAGAAGTTGTCACTAGTTCAATCCCAAAACCTCATTTTCATTGGTGCACGACTCAATTCAACCATGGCACAAGCATATTTACCAATGGAACGTTTTATGGTAATCGAAGACCTGGTACACTGTGGTGCATGCGCCAACAATTCCCACACGCTTTTGTCTACAGCTGTTGGGGCATATGGCTGCCGCCACCATCATAATGAGCAACGCAAGGTTACGTTTTCGTTGCCTTCAGCACTGGTTAGCCAGGGTTTACATTCTGGTGAAACACAGTGTTCACAGGCCGATAGTGGTGCCACAGTGTGTCCCGGAGTCCCTACAGTGGTGGGCCAACCCGGCCAATCTTCTCACGGATGTTCCATTTCATCGTCCGCAACCTACAACACAAATAACTACAGATGCTTCCCTGATGGGTTGGGGAGCTCACATGGGCAATCTCACGGTCCAGGGATGCTGGTCGTCACAAGAAATGCTACTGCATATCAATGTGCTCGAGTTGAGAGCGGTGCGGCATGCTTGCAAGCATTTCCAGTTGCACATTCAGAATACAACGTCCAGGATTCTAATGGACAATGCGGTGACCATGTTTTATATCAACAAACAAGGAGGTGCCCGATCCCGTTCTCTTTGCGCAGAGAGCATCCGTTTATGGAATTGGTGTATCAACAACACCACCGTTCTAACAGCTTCGTATCTTCCAGGTGTCGACAACTTAATAGCGGACTCTCTCAGCAGGTGTTTTCCACACAACCATGAGTGGGAGGTTCGCATGGATGTGGTGACTCATATATTTGCTCGATGGGGATTTCCAGCCATAGATTTATTTGCGACAAAACTCAATTCGAAATGTCCCGGCTCTTGAACAATAGGCGGAATAGGATGTCACTCGCCGGGGGACGCCTTTCTTCTCCACTGGGGGAGGCTGTTACTATATGCCTTTCCCCCAGTAGTCTTAATTTCAAGGGTTCTCGAAAAAATCAACACAGACAAAGCCCAGGTGATCCTCCTAGCCCTGGTACGGGCTCATCAGCCTTGGTTCTCAATGCTCCACCAGATGTCAGTGAGAGTGCCATATCCTCTGCCTTCTCTTCCGAATTTATTGACCCAGGGCAACGGATCTCTGTCATCCAAGACCTGAAGTTCTGCACCTCACGGCATGGATGCTTGTTGGTTTACCAACTCCGAGCAATCCTGTTCTCAGTGAGTCAAGCAAGTGTTGATGCATAGTAGAAAACAGTCTACACGAACCACTTATACGGCTAAGTGGTCCAAATTCCAAGCATGGTGTGCGGATAACAATGTAGACCCTCGTTTCGCAACCCTACCTTGTATATTGGAATACCTCTTGCAGCTGCATGACAACGGCCTGGTAGTTGCATCTCTACAAGTACACTTGGCGGCAATTAATGCATTCCATCATAAGGATGGGGATGTTTCCTTGTTCGCTCACCCTACTACAAAAAGATTTCTGAAGGGGCTCTCGAATCTCCATCCCCCGCGGAGGCCTCCTCCGCCTTTATGGAATTTGGATCTAGTTCTAGAAACTTTGACTCGTCCTTCCTTTGAGCCCGTGGCTACAGTGACGTTATACTTACTTACTGTCAAACTTCTATTCCTCCTAGCCCTCACTTTGGCTCGCAGAGTAAGTGAGATAGCAGCTTTTATGGCCTCACCTCCCTGTACAGTTTTTTCTAAAGACTCGATGACATTGAGGACCCATCCAGCGTTTATCCCAAAGGTTTCTTCTGAATTCCACATAAATGAGCCAGTAATTTTACCATGTTTCTTTCCAAAACCCCATACCTCAACACAAGCAGCGCAGTTGCATATGTTGGATGTGAGAAGATCCTTAGCATTTTACATTGACAGAACACTGGGTTTTAGGAAAACAGATAGTTTGCTGGTATCATTAGCACGCCATTCAAAAGGACAGCCTCTAACTTCTCAGCGTATTTCGAGACTGATAGTTTCATGTATATCCATGTGCCACTCGCTACGAGGGAAGCCTCTCCCTTCTCTTCCGAGGGCTCATTCAACTAGGGCAGTTGCTACTACTATGGCCTTTCTGAGTGGAGTGTCCTTTCATGACATTTGCAGAGTGGCAACATGGTCTTCTAATGTGACTTATGAAACATTATGCTATAGTCAATCAATTTGTTTCAGACTCTTCTGTGACTACAGCAGTACTTAATCGTGCTGGTAGTCTTGATTCTGGAGTGTTCTAATTCTGTTCTGGATACTGCTCCAGAGTCACTTAGAGTGGAGCACCCATGGGGCCGCTCGAAGAAGAAAAAGAAGTTACTCACCCTGTGAAGTAACGATTGTTCTTCGAGATGTGCCCCGTGGGTGCTCCACGACCCGCCCTTCCTCCTCGCTCCGGAATTGTTCTTTATTTTTTCTTCCAGATGAGCAAGTGAGAGGAACCGACGGTTGCCGGCTCAGGCACGGCTGATCAAAGGCGAGAACGCTATCCTGAGGAAGCACGCATGCGTGAGCCGGCAGAGCACGGCTATGAAAAGTCTTCAAGGTGCGGCACCGGGACGGGACCCAACACCTAGAGTGGAGCACCCACAGGGCACATCTCGAAGAATAATCGTTACTTCACAGGGTGAGTAACTTCTTTTTCATTCATTTCCAACAAATGTTAAAAATCTGTCAAACTGGAAAAGTCTAGGTAGCTTCATCAAAGTGTCTCCGGGCATATCCCCTCTTTGGTCCTGTGATTAGGGCACTTTCCTGGGAAGTTGTCAATCCAGGTTTGATTCTCCTTGCTGGAGCAGTAAATTAAACTCAGTATTTTCCATTCCTACAGGAACAACTTAACTACCAGAATACATGCTAATCTGAAGTAGGCTGCTCTCAGTATCTTCTGTTGCAGCTGGTCCACTTTGTATAAATACTTAAATTACTCACTGGACCAAAGAAAAGCATGATTCTGATGCTGTAGTTTGGAAATTAAGACACTCAACTTGGGAGGCAGGAGATATGGATTCAAAACTTTCCTCTATATTAGGCAGTGTTCACCCCAAAGTAACCTTTATCTTGTGGTTTCACTGCTCAACTGGGATTTGAGAGATCTGAGTTCAAATCCTTGTTCCAGAGTGTGGATTCAAGTTTGAGTCCTCTACATGCCAGGCAAGCATCCTAGCCACTGAGCTAAAGGTTATAAAAGGACAAAAACACTCACACTGAGAATTTTCTGAAGCTTGTCCTACAAAACTTTTTCTTAGCTGAAGGTAATCTAATCAGATTTGAAAACTGTCTTGGGTCAACCAAAACAACATATTTTGGTGAACAATCTCCTAATTCAAAAAGGTTTGCCTATCTCTAGCCACAACTGCAGTGGTGTATGTGATGGACCTTTCCCAGGATCTCAAAACAGCTGCTTCCAATTTTAGCTTCTGCTTTATTCCAGCTGCTGCTCCTGTGCCACCCTCCTGCACACTGTAAAATGAACAGTAAGTCAGATACATATGGGGGAAGTCTCAAAATTTTCTGCCAGCAGAAAGGCTGGCCTTCATTGTTTCTTCCAGTTAACGTCTTGATATAACCATTTTAACTTCAGATTCCTAGCCATTCTACATTCCCCTAGAAGGAAGAGACAAATATAGGCAGCAGGAAAACAGGGAAAAAGATCTTTTTTTTTTTTAGCCACAAGCATGTACTCAGTACCTTATTGGACAAGTTCAATTCAGAGGAAAATGTGTTTTGTTAGCAGGGAGTTGTTCCATATGGAGGGGAAGGGGAAAAAAGATAAGAAATCTCAATGTATAAATATTCTGAGCCTACTTTCTAAGAAATATTTTCCTCTTCTGGTGATTTATTGGGCCCCAATCCTGTAATTAACATCACAGAGGTAGTCTTCTGCATGTACAGAGACACAGTCTTCCAGTGGGTATTCATGTGAGCACAGCATTCTGTCTATGCATTAACAATTGCAGTATTGGGCCCTTGGTTTTTAATCTTCTGTTGCTATGGCTTCCAATGTCTTCCAATGAGCTTAATTACATTCAAAGTATTCTTTTATTATTTTTCTTCAATGTGTTCAAACAGTCAGAAGGAAAGTACATTGGGATTGGCCGAAGAAATGTCTGAATTTTTAAAAAACCTCTCTTATACACAAATACTGTAAAAGCAATCACAGTGAGTATTGTAAATTACTTACTGAATTTCAATGTGCTGAAAGTTATTCTGTTTCCATAGGTTCCACCAGCTTTGGTGGCTGCCATGACATATGCAGTATACTGAGTGTTTGCTTGCAGAGACTTCAATTTGTATTGCATAACATCTGACATCACAGTTTCATCTTTTCAGGCAATTATATTATAAATAAAAAGATATACAAATTAAGCATTAACTACTACAATCTTGCATTTTTATTATAAATAAAAAGATATACAAATTAAGTGTTTACTACTACAATCTTGCATTTGTATAACACTGTTCACACAGAAGGATCTCAAAATGCTTTAGAGACATTTTGAAATACAATATAATTAAGGGCATCGTTGGTATGGAACACTGAACTTCTTAAACAGAATATAGCAATGCACCACCACAGTCAGGACAAAAAGTGAATAATTCTATATCCAACTGAAAATTACCACAGAGTTTAGATAAGTAAAATATAATAACCAGAGTCAATATTTTACCCTTAATAAAAGTACTATGACATCTCTGCTTTTGAAAGCTGTAGAACCTTGGTTTTAAGCCTGAACTAAAAGACAGCATTATCACCACAGAGTCTAGTACAGTCCAGACTCAATAGGAAGATTACCATCCTACGTACCTGACAATACCATTATATGCCACGCCTAGATATCTCTTGGATGTCTTCCATCCAAGTACTGACATAGACAAAAAAGATTAGTTTATGAGCTCTCAGAGAATTACAGAAAAAGGGTAAGGTAGAAAATATTTAGATCACTAACACAGGGAGGCCAAACATCAGAGAAGAACTTAAAGGAATATCATAATAATGATTGTTCATGTTTGTATAATTTCCTTTGTTAGACTATCCAAAGTATAAAGATTAACTGGGATTGCGGAATGAAATTTTTAGGGATAAGCGAATTGGTTAAGAAGTTAAGATTTTTAAATATTTGGTAAATTCTGTGTTGTATAATTTTCACAATCCTGAAATTTAATTGTTTCTGTGAGAGATTCTGTAGTCTGCCACTGGCCCACCTACAAGATGAGACCCTCATGTTTAAGTCAGAGAGGATCAGAATTGTCTTGAAAGCTTGATGGTCTTCAGGGGCACCACTCCAGTGAGCATTCTGCATAAAGCCAGACAGAGATAAGAAAGCAACAGTACATGTGGAGAGCAGGATTCTCTGTAAGGTACACGCTTGCCTGGGAGTGCACCAAGAATTTCAGTCCCACCCATTCCCTCAGCAGAACCACACAGCTGCAGCCCCAGCTGCTTCCAGGGATGGGGTGCATGGCAGGTGGCTGCCACAGCTCAGGAGCAGCTGGGCAGTCAACACGTGGCCCACGGGGCAGCTGCTGGCGCTGGAGCCTGGGCCGTGGTGCTATTTTTAATACCGCGGTCCTGGTCCCAGCTGCCGCCACACAGCCCCAGCTGCTTCCAGGACTGGCCACATGGCGAATGGCTGCCTCATGTGCTGAGACTGGAGCAGGACCACAGTGCAGCTGCTCCTGGGGTGGGGATGCAGTACTCAGAATAGCACCATGACCCTGGCTCCAGCCCCAGCACACAGGACAGCCACCCGCCATGCTGCCCCGCTACCAGGTGCAGGTGTCAGGATGGCAGAAGGGAAGGGGCAGAGTGATAACTAAAAGGAAAGTGGGGGTAAGGAAAGGAAGGGGCTTGTGCTGAGGAGAGAGGAAGAGGCTATGGCAGGAGAAGAAAGGGGAAGGCACCATGGGACAGGGTAGAGGAGAGTCAAATGCCAGAGGGCCGAGAGGAGACAATGAGGGAAAAGGGCAGGAGGAGGGGGGATGGAAAAGTGTCAGTGGGGGTGGGAGGAGGAAGGGACAGGGTGATGCTGGGAAAGGGAAGAGGCAACGGGGAAGAGGAGAGGGGAGAAGTGGGTGCCAGGAGAAGAGGGGGAAAAAGGAGGAGTGGGCATGAGGAAGGCAGGAGATGGAGCAAGTCATGTGTGAGGGTGCAGGGGGCACGAGGAGAACTGGGGTAGGGGGTAGTGAGGGGGTGGGCACCGGGAGGAAGAGGGCAAGGTGCACAGATGTTGGGAGGGCAGGGGCAGCGAAGGAAGGGGGAGGCACCAGGAGGGCACAGGGGTTAAGGGAAGATATAGGTGCCAGGGAGATTGTGGGGATGAAGTAAAAGGGCAGAAATGGGGATGGTAGTGGAGGGGAAGGACTGGCACCAGAGGCAGAGGAGAGAGGAAGGGCAGGTGGGTAGAGGGAGGTGTTAGGACAAGGGATGGGGAGGGGGGTTAGAGGAGGGGTGGGCACGGGGGGGAAGCGAAGGGCAGGTGCAGGGATCAGAAAAGATGGGGAGATGGGGCAAGTCCCAGGAGAGCTGAGAGGAGTGAGAAGAGCCAAAGCCAGGACAGTAGACGAGGGTGGGGGGGCAGCAGCCTGGTGCAGATGGGGAGGGTGGGAGACATGGCAGCACAGGGGAAAAGGGAGAGGTTTATAACTTAGGTGCTACAATGGCACACATCTGAACAAGCGTGCATGATCTCAATATTGGTGCACAAGACAAAACACATTCCACTCAAATGAAATCTTAGAGGGAACACTGGTGGAGAGGTCTACCTACGATGGGGATAGATGCAACTTCCTTCTTCCATTTATATATTGACAAGTGTTCTCTTGGCCCCTACTGTGATAGGAGCAGCCAGAGGCAACTGAAGTTCCAGTAGAACCCACTAATTTGAGGTCTTAAAAAAAAAAGGCTAGAATGCCTTAAATGCCTGACAATGGTGTTGACATAAGTATTTCTGAAATAGAGAATGATGCAAAGCAGTGGAATACAGAATTACCTGTCTATAAGATAGGCAAGGATAGGGCAGATGCCAGAAGTCTGGGAATAGTGCTGTGCCTAAAAGAAGCTTATGATATAAAAGGTGTGAGTGCACAGAATCATAAGAAGACACTGTCAGAAGAATATAAATATGCTAGAATGGCTGCACTGCCAGTCTTCGGAAGAGGAAAATGTACTGAGTGTAAACTATTTAGCAAGAGGAAAAAGGCAAACAAGTCTAATAAAAGAATCACAATTGGGTGACTAAATTAAGAAAAGCAATTTGACAGCTTAAATTATTGATTCTTGGATTGATTAGTTACAGAGAACACAAGACAGACTATTTTTGACTCGGTTTTAAGCAATTGACAGGAGTTGATTCAAAATATACTACTGCAGACTACTTCTAATAGTAACAATATAGATAATTGCCATATTCTTGAGGGAGGTAGGAGGATCGTACCAAAAACTTACATTGTGACGCTAAGCTCTAGAAAGGGGATTTTTTAATATTAAAAAAAAATCCCATATTGAAACTCCAATAAATATACTTTTTCATTAATGGGTCACTGCCAATTTATAATTTGTAATTATTTAGTCAATCTTGTGTTTATAATACCATTTTAGAAGCTTGAAAACAAGTTTATCCCCATTTAGAAAACATCTGCTTCTATAGTACATTACTGCAGGGGCCAGTGACCCTTTTGTCTAGTTCTGCGTCTGACTGATGCCAGCAGATGTATAGAATTCTGAGCATAGCATTGCTACTTACCTGCTGTTACAAAGCCGTAAGACTTGAGCAATCTGCTCATAAGTACCCCCCTTTAATATGTCACGTTAATGACTAGAGGCTTGGTTGGCTATCTTGGTAACAGCCAAGTTTGTTTTTAGAAAAATGTTTGGTTTATAGAAACATCTGTTGTGATAACAGGACAATTTGTGAGTTCAACTGTAAACAATGAGTATGTTCATAAGATGTTACAGTAACAGCAAATGTGGATGGGAAAAGTTTCAGATCAGCTATTTTACAGTAAAAACCCACCAAGAAGATAGCAAATACCACAAGTTCTGACCCACAAATTTTTCACCACATTGATCCAGTAGCTGAGAGCAGGATTAATCATTCTTCCGAGAACGGGCAAAAAAATTTGAAACCCACTATTCCCAAGCGTCACATTTGATTCCTCAAAACAAAGAGGATCTATCCCTTTATAATCCATTCTGACCCAGCCTTTAGCCATTTTATTGCTCTAATGAGCACCTCCACTAACTGCGATTTGGGTGAGGTATATGATAGTGTTCATGCACAGTGATGACTGGATTAACAAGATTTTAAATAATTGATTCTTTACATTTGTGTTGTGAAACTACTGCCAAAGTTTCCCTAAATATGAGCTTCCATAGGTGGGGGAAGGGAGGGAAGAGCCATCATATCCTATGTACCACCACATTTGGATCCTATCTCCATGTGGAAGCAAAGATGACAGAGACTACCATTATTGCACTACAGCAGTGGTTCTCAAACTTTTTGGCCTGTGGACCACTTGGCTCCATGCAACCCTTTCTGTGGACCACCAGTCACAACTCACCATTAATTACATAATTATGCCCAAGCCATTTTGCTAGTGCTGCAGCTAGGGAGAACAGTTTAATTTTAATTATTGAACAGATCAAACATTTTAACTTTCTCATGTTAATTTATCAAACTTCATTTTAAATAAAGTAAAATATTAATTTATGTCCAACACAAAAGATTTCAATGTTTTCTTTGTTTATGGCAGGGGTAGGAAACCTTTTTTGTGTTGGGAGCCACTAACCCACAGAGAAATCAATTGGGAACCACACAAGTGAGAAGCAAAAAAACTCTACCCCAAAACCCCCAACCCTCACTGATGTGGCCTCCACCTGAGACACCTCACTCCTCTGGCACTCCAGCCCCACAGGGCAAGGGGATGGGACAGGGAGGACTGAGGTTCAGGGCTTCCCATAGACCAGATTTACTTTTCTGGGGTTCTTCTGGAGTTACTGGATTTTGGGGACCCCCATTGGCTCTGATTCAGTGTGTGGGACAGTGCTGCCAGTGAGTGGGATAGGGATGGGGGTATGGGATCTGGGCAGGAGGTGAAGTGAAGGAGGGGGTGAGGCCTGGGTGGGAGGTAGGGTGCAAAAGCAGTCTTGGGAATAGGGTGTCTGACCATAGGGGAGGGAGTAAGAGCAAGGGTGGATACAGTATGTATCCAGGAAGGAGGGTGCAGGAGCAACAGTGGATGCAGGAAAAAGGGGGGGTAGGTGTCTGGCCAGTGGGGAGACACAGGAGCAAGGGAAGTGCAGGAGGATGCTTGGGGCAGAGTGTTTAGCCAGGAGGGAGGGTGCAGGAGTAAGAGAGGGTATAGGAGCAATATGGGGATGCAGGATCTTGGCAGGGAGAGGGGAGGGGAGAGAAGGTGAGGGAGATTGGGATATACAGGTCTAGGCATGAGGGGAGACACTTACCTGGCTTCATGTCCCTATTGCTCCCATTGGCCGGCCAACAGCAGCAGGAAAAGCCTGTGGCCAATGCACCACTGTGCTGCTGTTCCCCTAGCGGGATAGGGAGGGGAGCAGCTCAGCGTCCCTCCCCACCCCCTCTCACACAAACAGCAGGGAGCTCTCACAGCTGGGAGGCTGAAGCACCAGCTCTGGCTTCCTGCTCAGAGGGCGTGGGAAGGGGGGCAGATGGTGAAAAAGCGCCAACCTTCCCTGCCAGACCAGCTCTCCGAGCTGTGTGCAGACACCTCACGTGAAACAGGTACCAGTTGGAGCCAGGTGCTCCCTCCTGCATCCTTGGTGTCATTTGCCCCACCCTACCCCTGTGCTGCGGGATGTGTGTGTGTGGGGATGTCAAACCAGTGATGTCGCAGGGAGGGCTTCCCTGGAATGAGTGCAGCTCCTGGCCCCACCACCCGGGCAGACCCAGGGGAGGCAGCAGCCCCTCCCTCCCCACCCCCCCACATGCTGAAGTTTCAAGCAGGCTGCCCCACACCTCCTCCATTTCCTCAAATGCACAGCAAGTGCTGGTGTGAGGAGAAGAGACTGGCTTACCAGAGAAATCCTTGCTGAACTTAAGCACAAAAAGGGAGCTTACAAAAAGTGGAAACTTGGACAGATGACAAGGGAGGGGTTTAAATGTATTGCTCGAGAATGCTTGGGAGTTATCAGGAGGGCGAAAGCGCAAATGGAATTGCGGCTCGCAAGGGATGTGAAGGATAACAAGAAAGGTTTCTACAGGCATGTTAGCAAGAAGAAGGTGATCCAAGAAGGTGTGGGGTCCCTACTAGATGAGGGCGGTAACCTAGTGACAGATGATGTGGGGAAAGCTGATGTACTTAATGCTTTCTTTGCCTCTGTCTTCACAGACAAGGTCAGCTCCCAGACTAATGCGCTAAGTGATGCAATATGGGATGAAGGTGGACAGCCCTTGGTGGGGAAAGAACAGGTTAGGGATTATTTTAAAAAGCTAAAGGTACATAAATCTATAGGTCCGGACTTAATATATCTGAGGGTAATGAGGGAGTTGGCAAATGTCATTGAGGAGCCTTTGGCCATTATCTTTGAAAAGTCGTGGAGACTGAGAGAGTTCCTGGATGATTGGAAAAAGGCAAATGTAGTGCCCATCTTCAAGAAAGGGAAGAAGGATGATCCGGGGAACTATAGGCCGGTCAGTCTTACCTCAGTCCCTGGAAAAATCATGGAGGGGATCCTCAAGGAATCCATTTTGAAGCACTTGGAAGAGGGGAAGGTGATCAGGAATAGTCAGCATGGATTAATGAAGGGAAGGTTGTGCCTGACCAATCTGATTAGCTTCTATGATGAGGTTCTGTGGATATGGGAAAGTCAGTGGATGTGATATACCTTGACTTTAGCAAAGCTTTTGATATGGTCTCCCACAATATTCTTGCCAGCAAGTTAAGGGAATGTGGATTGGATAAATGGACGGTAAGATGAACAGAAAGCTGGCTGGAAGGTCGGGCCCAGCAGGTAGTGATCAACGGCTCGATGTCAGATTGGCAGTCGGTTTCTAGCAGCGTGCCCCAAGGATCGGTTCTAGGGCCAGTTTTGTTCTTCTTTATTAATGACCTGGATGAGGGGATGAAACTACAAGTTTGCAAATGACGCTAAGCTAAGAGGAGAGGTAGATAAGCTGGAGGGCAGGGATAGGGTCCAGAGTGACCTAGACAGATTAAAGGATTGGGCCACAAGAAATCTGATGAGGTTCAACAAGGACAAATGTAGAGTCCTGCACTTGGGACAAAAGACTCTGAAGCATTGTTACAGGCTGGGGACCGAATGGCTAATTGTGGAAAAGGACCTGGGGATTACAGTGGATGAGAAGCTGGATATGAGTCAACAGTGTACCCTTGTAGCCAAGAAGGCTAATGGCATATTAGGTTGCATTAAGAGGAGCATTGCCAATAGACCCAGAGATGTGATTATTATTCTTTATTCGGCTCTGGTGAGGCCACATCTGGAGTATTGTGTCCAGTTCTGAGGCCCCCAATTACAGAAGGATGTGGACACATTGGAGAGGGTCCAGCAGAGGGCGACCAAAATGATTAGGGGTCTGAAGCATATGACCTACAAGGAAAGGCTGAGGGAGTTGGGTCTATTTAGTTTGCAGAAGAGAAGAGTGAGGGGGGATTTGACAGCAGCCTTCAACTTCCTTAAGGGATGTTCCAAAGAGGATGCAGAAAGGCTGTTCACAGTAGTGAAGGATGGCAGAACAAGGAACAATGGTCTCAAGTTGTGGTGGGAAAGGTCGAGGTTGGATACTAGGAAAAACTATTTCACTAGGATGGTGGTGAAACACTGGAATGGGTTACCTAGGGAAGTAGTGGAGTCTCCATCCTTAGAGGTGTTTAAGTCTCAGCTTGACAAAGCCCTGGCTGGGTTGATTTAATTGGGATTAGTCCTGCCTGGGGCAGGAGGCTGGACTTGATGACCTCCTGAGGTCTCTTCCAGCCCTATGGTTCTATGAAGAGGCATCAGGAGCAGCCGGTAGCATGTGCAAATCACTCACCACGCTGCCGTAAACAACCACTGGTGACTGACTCTCGCAGGGTGGGGAGGAGGCAGGAGGTGAGGAGTGCAGCTTGAGCTTTCTTGGCATCCGTAGCTCCAGCTCCTGTGCCGGGCCAGACACTGTGCCTCAGCTGAGTGCAGCTGCTTAGGACGTTCAAAAGGGCCTGGCGCACAAGAGCCGGAGCTGGTGCTGCAGCTTCGCAGCTGCGTGGCAACCACCAGGCTGGAGCAGCAGCACGAGCTCCCCGCTGCATGGGAAAGGAGGGAGAGAACTGAGCTCAAGCCGCAAACCACCTAGGAGGTGGCTGTGGATCACTAGTGGTCCACAGACCATTCTTTGAGAACCACTGCAGTACAGTAACTACTATGACAGAGGTTCAGGTTCATTTCATTAGGCACAAGTGCCACTATGGAAAATGAGACCACCTAAGAAAGAGGAATTAAGATGTCCCTCAATACATGTATGTAGGGCTAATCTCCTCTCATTAATATATTTGCTTCCAAACAACTAATTCTCTGTAAAACTTTCCAAGAATGATGTATCCGAATACTTTATTCAAATATCTAAATTGCATTGTTAAATTCATGTATCTAAATCTGAATTATTGCTGATAGTGTAAAATATTATATGACTTTGAAGCAAACTTTTTATCTATCCAAGCATGACACCCAGGTGTTCAGACTCTCCTGTTTTTTAACCTGTGTACTGTGCAATTTTTTAACATTAGCTTTAATATTTTTTAAAAAAAGAAATAAAACTTTTAAAAGCAAATATTTTCAAAATTCTTTATGGAGTGTGGATTTTTTTCCATTACAGCAATGACATAACACGGAGACCATAAAATATATGTAGATCATATGAATCATTTTCCTGGAATATCAAATAGTGAAGTTTAATTCTAAAAGATACCGTAGGACTGAAGAATGAAATCACCCTTTTAATAAATTTATATCTACCACTGTGACATTATGTAACCTCATGAATTGCAGCCTAATTTTTATGAATGGGATTTGAATTAATTTGTTAGTAACCTGTTACGAATTGCCTTTAGAGAATCTGTTATTGTGACTTTTTTTTAAAACTTTTTAATATATTGTAACTGAAGCCCCATTTAACCATATTGTAACTGAAACCTCATTTTAAATTTTGTACTGCCTTATCTCTGTTTAAAGCTAGGTGCATGTCTTGTTGGCTGAAGGAACAATGTAAGAGCCCTGAAAAGAACCCACCCAAGAAAGAAAGAGACAAAAACCCCATCAAGAAAAGATCAAAGTCCCATCTGCTGTTAACTGATGACTTATGGTCAGACAGTGCCTGGGGCAGTGGGACAGCACAAGATTTATGGACTAAGTCCGTGGTCACCAACCCGTCGATCGCTATCGACTGGTCAATCGCCAGGTGTTCCAGGCCCTCCATATTCCCCCACCCCCAAGAAGCCCCACTACCTACCTCCAGTGACAATGGAGGTAGTGGTGGCTTCCCACTGGGCGGATGGAAGTCCTGAGCTGCGTGTCTCTTCCGGGGGTTCCAGAAATGTGCTGGCTGCTTCCTTGTCCTAGGTCTGTGGTGGGTCGGGAGCTTACTGGGGGAGTCCCCAGAGGCTCACGTTTGGACTTCCCTTCTCTGTGGGACTGAGGGGGAGTCAGCCCCAGAGGGAGCGTGTGCATGGGCTTCCCTGCTCCGTGGGAGGGGGGAGTCGGGCCCGGAAGAAGCACGTGACGAGGGCTTCCCTGCTCCGTGGGAGGGGGGAGTCGGGCCCGGAAGAAGCACGTGACGAGGGCTTCCCTGCTCTATGGGAGGCACGCGTCAGCCCCACAGGAGGCGTGCAACAGGGCTTCCCTCCTTTGGGGGGGGGGGTCCTGGGAGGAGGTGGGTGCCCCACTGGCACCTTGTCCCCTGCTGAAGAACCCTCTCCCCTGCCCCCCGGCACCCTGTCTCCTTTTCCCCACTGGAACTCTGTCCCCTGCTGCAGAACCCTGTCCCTTGCCCTCCCGGCACCCTGTCCCCTCTCTCCTGCCCCCAGCCGCAAAACCCTACCCCCACTGGCACCCTGTGCCCTGCTGCAGAACCCTGTCCCCTTCCTCCCTCCCAGCACCCTGTCCCTTCTCCCCCACTGGCACCCTGCCCCCCCAGCACCCTATCCCCTCTCCACTGCTGCAGAAACCTGTCCCAACTGGCACCCTGTCCCCTGCCTCCTGCTGCAGAACCCTGTCACCTGCCCTCCTGGCACCCTGTTCCCTCTCCCCTGTCCCCAGCCATAGAACCCTGCCCCCACTGGCACCCTGTCTCCTGCCCCAGCACCCACTAGCACCCTTCCCCAGTACCATGTCCCCAGCTCCCGCCAGCACAGTTGGGGCCACATTAGTAAGGCTTGGGGGGGGGGGGGGGGGGGTTTGGAGGAGTTATTTTTGTGCATCTCATTTGTGTGGCCCCAACTTACTTTTCTGTGGGTCAGTGACCCTTGACTCAAAACAGGTTCCCTGCCCTTCTCATAAATAAAGACAATGCAGAAACTTTTTGTGTTTGACATAGTATTTTATTTAAAAATGAAGCCTGGCCAACAAACCCCTAATTGGAGCCAAGCCCCCATCTGGCCACAGCATCATAACACTCCTGACCCTTCTTCCTTCGAGCCTATCATACACTGGAACCCCTTGCTCTGAGCCCCTCACTTACCCCAACCCAAATTCCTGCACCCTCACATCCACAAGCCTGTGGCTTGCTTAGTACCCCAACCCTCCATCTGACCTCAACACTGCCCAGCCTGGAGCCCCCTCCCCAAGCCAGCGGCCCCTTCTCCATCTCTTCCTGCAACCATATTTCCTCCCAGAGCTTGCACCTCTCACCCCTTCCCACACCCAAATCCCTCATTTCCACCCTAGAGCCTACACATTCTGTCTCAACCCAGCAAGGGTACAGCTAGACTGCAGGAGTTTTTCAGGATTCCAGAGATATCCCAGAAAAACTCTTCTGCGTTCAGGGAAGCATTTGTTCTGCTTTTTTTAAGTGGCAGAGCAAACATGTTCTTTCAGTAACCCCCTGTATTCCTCTTTCCACTAGGAATAAGGGGGCTTCCTGAAGAAGGGTTTTTTCTGACATTTGGTACAGTCTAGACAGGCCAAATGTTGGAAAAACCTCTTCCTACAGAAGAATTGAAAAAAAAAAGCTGCAGTATAAGGATTAGGGATAGCAAGTGATGGAGAGGAGGAGAATAGAGAGGGTGGGACGGGGCTTCAAGGAAGGGTTGGGGTCTTGGGGGAAGGATGAGGCAGTAGATCTTGGCTTGTTCCATCATTTAAAAAGTGATTTTAGGTGTAAAAAGGTTGGAGACCACTGGACTAAGCCATATAAAAGATGGGTGCAATACCACAGGATTGGGTCTTTTGGTTCCTCAATCATCCTCCAGGAGCATCAGTGTGCACTGACACAACTTGGCTCCTCTTCTCATGTCCAGGCCACCTGCCCAGTGCAATAGCATGAGCAACTGAGACTGGTAACTATATCCCATCTGTAGAATTGTGTGGATGTGTGTGTGGATGTGTGTTGGACAATTTTAGTAGCTAGGGATAGTAAATGAATTCTGCCTTCACAATAAATGTGGCATATTGCCTTATCCCCCTAACAAGATTCTGCTAGTTCTATTTCTACAAGTACAACAATATCATCTGCCATAAACATGTAGGTATTTTAGCAACAAATACTTTCAGATATACAGCTGTGACAAGAAAATATCAAGACTGCCCTATTCACCCTTAAGGAAGTTAATTAGAGAACTTATGTAAATCTGTCCAGTGCAAGTTAGAGTTCTAGTCTATTCAGGTTCTGCCTTAATCAGAGAATGCTAGAAAATCATTTCACTCAGCTCTCTTGTTGGCCCAATATTTATATATTCATACAAAATGAAACATCTTCAGCAGGAGCAACTGACATCAAAAGAGCCTATAGCCTGGTGATTAGGGCAGTCACCTCACTCGGGTAGAACAAAGTCCCTGCTTCCATGAAATATGTAAGTAGTTAAGTAATATTTACGACAAAGGAGAGCTCAATTTGAAAGTCCTTGCTCCTGAGTGGGGATTCAAATGTCAATTTCCCATAACCCAGAAAAGTGCCCTAATGACTAGGTTAAAGATTAATAAAGAACGGGCATGACATACACCCTAACCCTGAAAAACCTCTTCTCAGCCAAACAAATTGAGTCACATTCGCTAATAGTTTCCAGTGAACAAATAAACTATATTAGTCCTGAAAATTTCACCCAGCCTTTATCATCATTGTAGTGTCTTAATGCCTTTCAGGAATGCATTAAGCAATGCAACTACATCTGCCATTTTGACTCCATAGACACACTCATAGCTAGCCTTGGCCTAGGTTCTACACAAATAGAGCACTTAGCATTAAATAATCGAGAAGAGAATGACAGGAAATAGGAAATAGGTCACATTCAGTGACCATTACAGAGCACACAAAGCATGGAGAAACTCTGCTCCTCCCCCCTGTAATGTAGAACATTAATTATCTGGAAAGTGATCAGACACCCATTTAGCCTAAAAAGATGTGAAAACCTCTCTTGTAAAACTGGTGCTGTAACAGGTACTGTATGTTGATACCTTCATAAAGTAACAGACATTTTGGGCCAGCACACTGGCATATCAGAATGGAGAACTTCTATGTTCATTTAAACAAACATATACTCACTTAATTCTTTTCCACCTTCAGGTTTATAAAATATTGTGTAGTTAACAATAAAGCCATTTCTTTTATCTTTTGGGATCTTCTTCCATCTTATCGTAGCCCCGTTTTTTCCCAAATTGTCTGTTTTAGCCACAGGACCAACTGAGGGACCTACAAAAATACCAAAATGTAATAAATATACAATAAGTATTTTAAATGGCATTACCTAGCTGCGTAGAGCAGTCATACAAGGGACAGATTTACTTTTATTTAAGAAATTATAGTATCTGAAGGGTTTAAAGGCACCTGTAAGAAAAAAATATGAGGAAACAGCTCAGTTGAAGGGCTGAGGCTGGCTGGCAGGGAGTTCTTCTGGTACCTGTACCAGCTAAAAATGACATTGATTCCAGACCATACTAGCCCACTTGCACCACTGCTTACTACAGTGATGAGGGACTTGTGTCTGAACATCTCATAATCACTGAAGGATTTTATCTTCAACATTCCTATGAAGAGGGAACTATTTACATATATTTTACAGATGAGAAGCCGAGACACAGGTCAGATTAAGTGACTTGTCCTGGTCACATAAGATGCGTGAGAGGGGAATTGAACCCAGATTTGCAAACCAATGTTCTATCCGCAAGATCAGGTTCCCTATCTATATCATACAATTTCTATATGCATAATTCAAATGCTATCTAGCAAGACTTCTGCATGGTCCAGTCTGCTGAAAAGAATAAAACCACCCCCCTCTCTCAATCAACCGTCACTATTATCAGGACATTTTTAACTATAAATAGCATTCAAAACCAACCAGTGATTATCCCTTCACAAACAAGCCAATCCATCTAGGTTTCTTTAGCAATGATATTCTCTATCATCCTCATACTGTACCCATTTCCCTAGAGGCTTCACCAATTCACAACGTGAAATCTTGAAACTACCACCAAACTTGATTCTTACAATTAACTGTATAATTCAGCTAATTCACATTACAATTCTACTAAAAACAATAATCAATCCATGATTTCTGACCACTGTGAAATGGCAAGATTTTCTATCATTAGCCAAAAAAAAAAAAAAGTCTTAATATGCTGGAATGTATATTTTCCCTTACAACTGTAAAAACTGAGCAAAATTCAAACTTTTCAAACTAGCGATTTTAGTCTATGCCCAGCAATCAGTCTTTCACTGGAAAAAGTGAAATTGAACATAAAAAGTTCACTCCAATATATCCTTGAATAGTATAATAAAATGATGTCTGAATGCGACTACAACGTTTAAAATTTGGCCCATACTTAACAATAATAAAAACAATTTTAATGTGTTTTGTGGCAGCTTTCTTTTGATTCTCAAAGTGCCTTACAACACTGCTCAAGCCCTTGCAAATTAAGCAAGCTCTATACCTATATTATAAAATAAGGAAACTCAGGTACACATCTTAAATTACTGTCCATGCAATACACAGCAAGTTAATAGCTGGGAATAAAAACCTTAAATCCTGACTCATAGTTCTATGCAATAATCACTACTTCTTTCCCTTAATAATGTAAGTCCTAATTACATTGCACAGATGCTGTTACAAGATTAAGAATAGTACAGAAGTTTGACTGTATTGACAGTTTCATATACATACGTCCTTCTTGAATAAAAGCTTGTATGGAATTTGGAGTTCCTATTTTATTTCCATAAAGTGGGTATACCGAGATATTGTAACAGATGAAGGGTTTAAAGGCATCTGTAAGAAAAAAAATGTTTCTCAGATTAAGAATATCCCTCATTTAAGTTTCACTTTTACATAAGAAAACAAAGAAAGTGGTATTTTCTTGCTAGCATTAGGTAAATGTAGGAATGCTTCATACTGGTATTTTCCATAAGTTTTTAGGAGTGAAATCTATGCTTATTCTCTTGCATACTCATTGCTGTACTTAAGCATGGAGAGAGAACACAGAATGGGCTTTATTGGCAGCTTTTCTAAAAGCACTTGAATTAGACTACATTTTTCAGTAAAATATTTTGACTAAGGAATAATAATTATACTTTATTCTTATGTAGCAATTTACATATTCACATAATCTTATAATCACTAACACTGGACAACAGTAATTACTGTAAATTTATAAACTAGGATTGAGGGAATAAAATATCTGATGATCCTTCAGTCCTTTTTCTGAAACTATTTCCATCTTTTTATTTCTAGTCAAAGAGGTATTCTTTAATGTGTAATGTAAGTATTCAAAAGTAACAAGGGAGTTCTAATTAGCTCCAGCGATGCAGAATATTCATCTTGTGAGTAGCTTTAACTGAAATCACGGCAGTGGCTTCTTTTTTCCAGGTATAATTCTCGGTAATTATCATTCAAACACTGATGGTCTAGCAACCAGTTAGGTAAGATGGCACCTCTCTCCCTAAACCCTATTCAACCAGTTCAAATTCAATGGAAGACGCTTGCTACTAGAATTAGTGTTTGAACACTCTGGGCCAAATTCTCTAGTGTAGCCCTACTGCCAGCCTAATCTAATCTAAATCTACAACCAGTTTATTCAGGTTAGTGAGGATCACACCATGATTTATCATCAAGTTCTGTAAATCCAGTGCAGAGGCTCTTTCTTTTATGCCACTCTTTTACTCTGGGTCCAGGATAGCACAGAAAGTGTTTTGGGGAAGTTAAAAAAAAGTAAAAAAGTAAACAATTATGACTGACAAAATATGTACAGGTTTGATATTTTGTTGCGTATTGTCTGCCTATTACTGCTTGTCTGTTTTATATTTTCAGATTTAAAATATGTGAGGCAAGGATCTTGTATATATATATAAACTGATAGGGAGTCTAGCATATGGTGGGTTAGGATCTGCTTTTTTATACAGGGGAAAGAATTAATTGATTTAATTGAAACTTCTTGAAGAATCCTGAATATTTAGCAAAAGACAGATTGTTCAGTATCATACTGAGGTTCTTGACTTGTGCGATTATTTTTTTAATGTTGAATAATTTCCGGTTGCAACATGTTGCCAAAGAGCTTCAAAAAATATGTTCATTTTTCTTTACTTAGAACACAAATTTCCATTCAAAAACTACCTGTCTTCTTTTTCAAGAACTGGAAGACATTTTCTTTGTATTTTCGTCATCTGATCATACCTAAAGAGCTGTATATTCTGTAATCAACCCTAATAGTACAGAAGTTAAATTTTTATTAAATATCTGTATTTAAAGTTTGTGTTGCAATTTTAAATTATTTGCTATTAATGTCAATTTAAAAAAAATATTTAACATTAAAATTATTTTAAGTCACTGTTTTTAGATATTAGTCAATTTATGTACAAAATAGATGCTGCTACAAATACTGCATGGAAAATTTAAAAAGCTATTATTTATTTCTGCTTCATGATTAAAATTTTGTACATTGTTTGCTGTTATGCAGTCATGATTCTCAGACTTTTTATCTTATAATGCAGTGAAAAACAACAGTGTTTGTGTGTCACAATGCTTTTGTTTGACACAAGAGTATGCTGCACACACATCAGGAAAAGATACCTCAGTATAACATATAGCCTATATTAAACAGAAAAACAAAATACATTTCTTGGACAGAAAATTTATATTTAGGTTCTGAAGTTATATAAGTTTCACATCTCTAAGATCGCACAAGCATAGTAAACTTGCCTTTCTGAGCTGTCCACCTTGTAATATTTGATATATATTGCCAGGATCTAGCAGAGGGCTTCGTCTCCAACTCCTCATACCATTCAATGACATATTTGCTTACTTCTGAAACTGATGATTCCCATTCCACAACCATTCGTTCATTTAAAGTAAATGTCCTCATTGTATCAATCAATTTGGAAGCTGCAAAATAACATCAACCCTTCTTAAAAATTAGCAGTGATAGTCTAATTAATTTTAATAAAGCAAAAATCCATAATAATGTAGCAATTCAGTGATGACAGGTTTAGATTTGTATCTTTAGAACAGTGTGTGACTTAGCAAGTCAAACAAAAAGTTCAGCTTAATTGTCTAAAGCACCATTTTATTTAGTTATACACATGTGCACACACAATATCTGATAACATAGGAAACAATAATTGAATTTCTATAATAAAATAGAAAGTAGAAGGGGGTGTCTGTATGCAGAGAAATAAAGAAGTGGGATATATCCATACTTTACATTTTGTTGTCTGTAGTAGCACAGAGATGTAGGTTTAGGTTTTGAATTGTGTTTTGATAGGAAATACGGTAAAGCAATAGGAAATAATCAGAGACAAGG
This sequence comes from Pelodiscus sinensis, assembly GCF_049634645.1. Taxonomy (NCBI): domain Eukaryota; kingdom Metazoa; phylum Chordata; order Testudines; family Trionychidae; genus Pelodiscus; species Pelodiscus sinensis. The sequence goes on from NC_134716.1 coordinate 96,618,914, forward strand.
AACAGAGAGGAAACCAGAGCTGGAAAAATAGAGAAAGCTAGATAGAGTAAAAAAGGACAAAAGATCAGACCACAAAATGGGAGCTGATAGGAGCCCAGCCATAAAAAATATTCTGGAGAGGACAAGGAGACACTCAAGATCAGAAGAGGTGTGACCATGTCTGTATGTACAAGTCAAGAAGTACCCTGTTTTCTGACCACTTTGAAATTTGCATATGAGCAATGTTGAGAGACTGAAGTTGGAGGAGCTATAATTATCTTGGCATGACAAATGAGCACATAAGCAATTCAACAATGTTATCTGGATATATCTCCCTTAATTATTTCCCTGACATTACAAGAGTCTCAGGCTCTGGGGCATATCAGACTCTCCTGTTCTCTGTTTGTGGTGCATAATAGCCTAGTCTCCCACGCGCTATAAAATTTTGGTCTAATTTCAGTTGTTACATTTAGCATGAGGATACTAAGTGGTGTTGGTGACCTCTGATATGTAAGAGGTCAGATTAGCTAATCTAGTGGTCTTTTGGCTTTAAACTCTATGACCCTAAGACAACACCACAAGAGATGTATTTTTTATTTATTTTATTTTTGTGTGTTAATAGGCAGGCAAATTGTTACAATGTAAAGATAAAGGAAAGTAAAATAAAACTCCAAAATCATAGACCTGGGAGATGAAGGAGGTTTCTTGAACTACCATGAAAACAAAGTGCAAAATAAAACAGGATTATCTGTTTTAACATTAAAAAACAAAAAACAAACAAACAAACAAAAAAACAGTGACTCCTACTAATGGCCTTATAAAAAGGAAGCACTATTCCTAATAGGAAAATATATAACAAGTTCAAATAAAATGATATACCAGTGCTTGAACACATTTTCTATCTTACTCAAGTATGGTGTTTCCTTGCTCTGTTGCACTTCCATTAAATTAAACAGTGAAATTAGACAATCCTGTACTGACAGTGATAAATGATTTCCCAAGAGGTTTCCTCCACCTGTAGAATCCAGAACAAAAAAAATCTCTCCCACAATTTCACTTTAACTGCAACAGGACTTAAGATGGGCAAAATGAATTATCACATGGATAGGGAAAAGACTGTTTCAATAATCCAAGGAAATGTCTACACACCAGTCTTATAAAAACGTACATTTTTCACCAATGGATGGAATTCTCAGAGTTGCCTCAGGAGACTCTCCAACCAAGTTATATGCAACAACAGATATCAAATAGGCTTCCCCTGTTAAAAAGAGCGTGGCCATCTTGTCAGTAGTGTTGTGTGTCATTTTAAAAGAAGCATTGTTTTCTGGACAGTATTGTATTTTGTAGCTAAGTAGAAACTCAGAAGATGGACATTCTTTTGACACCTGTTTAAAAATAAATACAAATTGTGGATGTTTTATAATATTGCTTCTATAACCAAAAGCACTTTTAATAAATACATAACACTGGACACCTTGCCAGAACTCCAGAATTCTTCCCTTCTCTATCTCTGGGGGTATGTCTACACTACAAAGTTAATTCGAACTAGCGGATCGCTTAGTTTGAACTAGGAAAACCTCATTTTACGAGGATTAAGCCTAGTTCGAACTAGCTAGTTGCATATCATATTATATGATAAATCCTGTTGTTCTACACACTGACTGGAAAATTGTGGTCAACTTCATGTTAGTTAACAGAAAACTTTGGTAGGTTCTAGTTTAGCTTTGTATAGGGCTTGTATGGCTTAGATAATATATATATAATTTCTGCTGGAAGAGGCATTGGGATTTTAAAATCATGGGTATATATACCTTCCACATAAGATGCACATATCTATCTGCAGCTGATGGTGAAGATTCGATTATTCTCCACAAATCGACTTTTCTTGAAGGAGCTATTAAAAACAAAAAAGCAGGAAACGTACCGTTACTTTTAAAAAATTAGTAGCAATATTGAAAATCATTTTGAAAAAAATTTCAAATTGCAATCATAAAGCAACTAATTTACAGTGAAAGCAACAGTTTTCATTAGGATAATCACTGTTTCCTCCATATTCCCTGTTTCTTTTTGACTTGCAACTATGCTTTTTTGCATATTGCCCTTCACAGCTGAAGTAGCTCTTCCTATACACCAAGCAATTTCCCAATCCTTAGAGTCCTGTGTAGATACCAAATTTGTATCTGCATCCACATCTGTATCTGCAAAAATGAGCCGCAGATATCCGCACTGACATCCACAGATGTGGATAGCCATGAATGTAAAGCAGATATCCACAAATTTGCAAGGTTCCAGATACAAGATTTATATCCACATCTATATACTAAAAAATGAGCCACAGATATCTGTGGATTTACAGGCCTCTGCCTATCCTCCTTCAAATTCCTCACTAAAATTCACTGTCTTTAGCTTTACAGCACTAGCTTGCACTCAGTAAGTATCTGGTTCTTCTTTAAAATCTATTTCTTGATAGCTGTGTATTACAGTATAAGTTTCATTTACATTATGAAAGCCTCAAGGCAGGACCCATATCTTCCCACATAAAACTGCTATTACATCTATAGCACTATACAGACAATTTTTCATTAACTTATTTATTCTAACCTTAAAAAACAAATAGTCTGGTAGCACTTTAAAGACTAACAAAATAAGTTTTGTTGGTCTTTAAAGTGCTACCAGACTATTTGTTGTTTTTTAAGTTTATCCTATACAGACTAACTCAGCTACCCTCTGAAGCATTTTATTTATTCTAGACTGGCATTGCTTCAGAAACAGAATTGAACAAAAAGTTCCAGAATCTTGATGCATAGACGTAGGACGGGGGAGTGGGGCATGAGAGCCTCCGCAGATCGGATCTGGCCTATCAAGCTGATTGATCTGGCCGGCCGCCATCCTGCCACTCCCCTACCTCCAGGCCAATTGAGACGTGGGGACGGAGGAGCACGCGAAGTCCCCCACCCCTCCCACCAGGGACAGCGGCGCCTAGAGTGAACCACCAACTGGCTGTTCACACTAGCGCCACGCACCCCTAGTAGGATGGCGGCCAGGAGTGAGAGACTTTGCATGCTCCCACGTCCCCAGGCCCTGATTGGCGTGGGAGTGAGGAGAGAACAGGAAGTGTCCTGGCCCTGCCCCTTCCATCCAAGGCCCCACCCTTCTCAGGTGGCCCAGGGCCCCTTCTAAAATTATTATCCTCCCTGATAGACATTTTAAAGTTAGGTCTGACAGCCACTGACAGCCTAGAGGCCAGGTTTGGGAGGTGGCTCCATGCACCTGGAGGAGCAGAATTGTCAATGCTGAGGGAAGTAGCCCCTTAATGCTTCCTGGAGCATGGTGCTGAGGCTTTTTGCAGCCCTTGGGGTATGTTTAGACTACATGCCTCTGCTGACAGAGGCATGTAAAATAGGCTACCCGACATAGTCAAAGAAGCCGGGATTTAAATATCCCCAGCTTCATTAAAATAAACACGGCTGCCGCGCTGTGCTGGCTCAGCTGATCGTCAGCACAGCGCGCGAGTCAAGACGCGGATCGGTCGACAGGGAAAGCCTTTGTCGACTGCTCCTGTAAACCTCGTTTCACAAGTCATAAGGGAGAGGTCAACAAAGGCTTCCCCTGTCGACTGATCCACGTATTGACTCACGCGCTATGCCAACGATCAGCTGAGCCGGCACAGCGCGGTGGCCATGTTTATTTTAATGAAGCCGGGGATATTTAAATCCCAGCTTCTTTGACTCTGTCGGCAGAGGCATGTAGTCTAGACATACCCTCACAGCCCTGCAGAGAAGCAAAACAGTGCTCCCACCACAATTCAAAGGGGCCTGGAGTTCTAGCTGCCTCTGCTGCCACAGTAGGAGCAGTGGTGGCCAGGAGCTCTGGGGTCCTTGGAAATGCTGGGCCCCTGTGCAATTGCTCCATTTGTCAACCTTCTCCTACCCCAGTGGTAGGCTTGGGGACCACCACCCCTATCTCATCTGACCTCCTGAACATTACAGACCACAGAATCTCACCCATCTGCTCCTGCAATGGACACACCCGCTCTGGGTTGAGTTACTGAAGTCCTCAAATTATAATTTTTAAAAATTACCTCAAGTTACCAAGAATCTACCATTTACACTAGTTTAAATCAATGAGCAACCATGCCCCATGCTGCAGAAGGCAACTTCCCCCTCATTCCCCCACAAGGTTTATGTCAATCTGATTTAGGGGAGAATTCCTTCCCAACCCCAAATATGGTGATCAGTTAGATCCAAAGCATATAAGTAAGACTTACTAGCCAGACAACTAGGAAAGAAATTCTCTGTAGTAATCCTGAGCCCTCCCCATCTATTGCCCTTTTGGAGACAATGCTACTAGCAGTTGCAGAAAAGCTACATGACATTGTGGGCAGTCTCATCACACTATTACCTCCATAAACTTATCAGTGTCTTGAAACCAGTTATGCTTTTTGCCCCCAATGCTCTCCCTGGAAGAATGTTCCATAACTTCACTCTGATTATTAGAAACCTTTATATGATTTCAAGCCTAAATTTGTTGGTGGCCAGTTTATACTCATGGCTCTGTCCACACTGGACCTTAACTTAAATAACTCTCTCCTTCCTTGTTATTTATCCCTCTGATGTGTTTATCTCCCCTCAGCCTTCTTTTAGCTAAGCTAAGCTAAAAAAGCCAAGCTCTTTGAGTTACTCCTTTGAGTAAGCTTTCCGTTCCTCTTATTCTCCTACTAGCTCTACTCTGCACCTGTTCCACTTTGGAGAATGCTGTTTAAAAATGGAAAAACAAACTTGCACATGATCAACCAAAACCACCTAATTCTTTCTCCTCACCTCCAACTGATACATCCTCAGGTTAGAGCAAAATTCTTGTTGTTAGTCTCTAAGTGCATGATCTTGTACTTTCCACTATTAAGTTCAATCCCGTTTGTATTATTGCAGTTTACAATGTTATCCAGATTTTCTGATCCTCCTCCATACTGGCAATACCTCCCAACATTATATCATCCACAAAATTCATTATCACATTCCCATTATTTGTGCTTAAGTTTTCTGCTTTTTCTTAATAATCTATTTAAGATGCCTGTTCATCCAGTTTCCCACCAATATTTTCCCCTTGCTTGAAATGCGGTCTTCTGATAGCTTCCTCAACTTTGATTTAAAGTACTATTCTAGGGGAATCTCTGGTAGCTTTCTTCCCCAAAGTGATTTTGACCCAGACTCACTTTTATCCATTCCATCACTTCTAATCGCTTTGCAGACTCCTTCATTGTTAGTATATAATGCTATTCCCACACTCTTACCATTATTTCTGTCTTCACTGAATAACACACACCCTTCAATACATGTACACTACTCATGATCAGTGTTCCCTCAAAGATGCATGCCTGCACAGACATGCACCAAGATTGTGTCTCCCTCCCACCTACTCTGCAGAGCCATGCAGTGACTGCTCAGCTGCTCCGGGGCATGGCTAAGTGGCTGGTGGCTGCCCCTCCCAAGAAGGACGACGACAGGCCACCATGTGGCCCTCGCCCCAGCTTCAGCCCTTTCCCAGGGCTGGAGCTGTGGGCTGCGTGACTGGCAGTGGCTGCCCCGATGGCCCCAGTTGGAGCCACAGCCAGAGCTGTACAAATGTGCATAGGGCCAAAGCCGAGCTACATCATGGGTGTGTGGCAGCTGCTCTGGAAGTTCCAGCCAGGGCCAGAGCCAACCCGCATCACAGGCTGGTGGCCAGGGCTGCTTCAGTGACTAGGTCCGACTGCAGAAGAGGCAGGAGAGAACAGATACCTGTCTCCCTCTCTGGCCCTATATACATTTGTACAGCTCTTGCTGGATGCATATTTGTGTACTGAGCCACTTGCACATTGAGAGATTGTGAAATTTGAACAAGAAAATCCACAGGAAAAAACAAAGAGCAGTGGGTGACCTAAGAATAAAGACAAAGGATTAGTCTGACTGTACAAAGAGGTAACTGACATTCTTCAAAACATTTGTGTGCTTAGAGAAATGGGAAGGGTATAAGCACGTGCAATAGGCCAAGTTGCACATGCAAGTATGAATGTTTATTCTTAATGCTAGTTGAACAGTGCAAGAGTGAAGCAATGCTAAGCGTACACATGAAAGAGGGGGTGAGCTGAAAAATGCTGCAAGGGGAAAAGATAGAGGCTGGTGTGGGAAGTATAGACTAAACTGATGTAGAGCAGGGTTGGGAGGAGCACAGGATTAATTAATTGGCATCTGCGTTTTTTGCAACCATCTACCACACCCAGGAAAAGGAGCAGGAAACCCTAGTGAAAGCAGATAACATTTTATGCATGTTTAAAATCAATCTGTTCTTTTGTCATAAGAATTTGGCATGTGTCAGACAGGGAAAGTGAGACACTGAGAAATACAGGAACTGAAATCTGTGAGAGATGCAGGTTCTGAACATCTCTGTTTAGGGGATAATTTATTCAGGTCATTTGACTTCAAAAATTGTGACCTTAACCCCTCCATCTATAAAAATGTGGCACAATGACTAGTGCATGGGATTGTGGCTTAGGAGAGCTGGGTTCTAATTCCTGGATGTGTAACTGGACATGCTTTATACCTCAGTTTCCACATCTATAAAATAGTGATGATTGTGCTCCCCTTCGTATTGTGAGATCTACCGAGGAAAAGCACAGTATGTGAGCTAGGCATTGCTATATTTACTTCTGGATGAGGTAAAAATAATTTAAAAATATATAAAAGGTATTTATTAACTGATGAGTACCACAATGGCACACATCTGAACAACTGTACATGACCTCATTATTGGTGCACAAGACAAAACTGACTTTACTCACGGATGGAAAATCTTAGAGGGAACACTGCTCATGACTGCTATTCCCTCTCTACTAATGTCCTACTTAGCATTGGACAAGTAGTGACAGGTAAAGAGAAAGTAAATAACTTTCTCAATATTAATACAAAATATAAACAAATAGACTTAGTAATACTACTAGGACACGTCTACACAGAAGGGATAAAACCGAAATAAGCAACTTGAGCTATGTCAATTGGGTAGCATAAGTCAAAATAACTTATTTCAGCTTTTGGCGCTGTCTACATAGCAACACTCTTCCTCCGACTTCCCTTACTCCTCATAAAATGAGAGTTACAGGAGTGGGAGTAAGAAGTCCTGCAGCTTGCAATTATTTTAACATTATGTCGAAATAACTGCTTACTGTGTAGACATGGACTATTTTATTTCAGAATAATATCAGTTATTCCAAAATAACGCTGCAAAGTGGAGACATAGCCCTAAAGAAAAACATCTTCGAGCTTTAGCGGTGTTTCCAGCCATTTACATTTAATGTACTAATCTGGCCTCTCTCATCTTCCCTCAGAACCCTGCCTGTATACTTCCTTTTATTCCTTTCCACATTGTGCTTTAATTTGCTTTCTGAATTTAGGGAGTTTCTAATTTGTTTTTATTAATTTATTCTCTTTAATGAAATTTTAGTTACCTTTTGTTTGTATTGTCCCTGCTTGTTTCTGTGTTTCTGCCTTTGTACCACTTTGGGGGGCTTTGTTGTTTTCTTTATTGATCCCTGTATACCTTCTATTTTTCTTCTCATTGCCATCAGTCTCTTCCCTCCCTCCCCCATTTTTTATGGTCATCTTCCCTTTCCTAGGTCTATATTTTTATTTCTTTTAATCAGTCCTTATTTTCCTCCTCCATTCTATATTCCTCACTTGTCAGATCTTTTTATTCCTTTCAGTTTGTTTCCTGTTCCACCTTTTCCTCACCCCATCAGCTGTCTTTAAATGAATGTATATGTTTTCATAATTTCAAAGCCAAACTATGACATCAACTGACTGACAATATGCTGAAAATTGTCTGGTAATATTAAATCTTAACTTTTGTGACAAAAGATTCAAAATTAATCCCGAGGAAAAATTATATTGCAAAGCATTAGCCTGCCTTGTTGTTCTGTTCTTCCTATTTTCTCTTGACTCCATTCACTCCAGATTTCTGATTCAATGATAACACACTGAATAGCAATAGCATACTCTGTAAAATCCGAGAGTTCCGTAAGATTAAATGATGTTGTTCTTCTGTTTTGAGTCACATTGAAAATAGCTATTACCTAAAAGTGAAAACATGAACATAAAATACTTTTGTCTTTATTGAAAAAATAAACCTCAGCAGATACTTTATCTACTTAAAAACCTCAAAGACCATATCTATCATGACTCCCAGACCATCCCTCCATTGTAAACAAAAGGGAAAGCTACTTATCTTACAAAATTCTGCTCCTGTATGTAGCACTCTCATTTCTAGATCTTTGCAATTGTTCCATAAGATTGGCACTAGCTCTTAAGGTTACATTTTACCTTTAACGGCAGTAATAATGGAGTAGAGAGCATAAGCTAGGTTTCTTATTAGCCATTGCTCCATGCCCTCTCTGAAGCATCAATATTTCAGTTATCCCCAACTGAATGGGAATGAAAGGTCCCAGCAATAAGAAAATCTAATCTATATCAATGAAAAGATTAAAAAAAAATATGCCCAGAGAAACTCCCCCTGAAAAACAATGAATAGTTCTGTGGCACCTTAGAGACTAACCAAAATCTATAGAATCATGAGCTTTCATGGGCAAATTCTATATATTTTGGTTAATGAGAACAAAGCTAAAACATGCAGTAACTACAGGGCTGACACCAACAACTGGAACAGGGTGGATTTTTTTTTAAATGTACACTAAAAAGAGGGTAAGATAACATCTTAAATTGAAAAAATAGTGAAGTGTGACAATTAACCAGTAAGAAAGGCGAGACACACACTTAATTCTCATACAACTGAATAGAGAAATGCCATAAAAAAAACTTTTGGGGTGTCAGTGGGGAGTTTGGCCACTCCTATGTTGGAGACAAGTTCTAGAGTATGGAGAGTCTGAAATCAAATTCCCACTTGGAGGCCAAAACCAAGGAATAACCCTTTCTAAACAGATGAAGAGAGGACCAGAAATGAACTGCCTTGTCTTTTATTAAATGAACCTTCTTAGTTTCAACTCAGTTGAAATTATAGAAATGCACAAAACAGACATTCCTGAAATAGTCTCCAAAACAAAAAAAGTTTTCTGGATCTTCTAAAATTTTTAATTCTCTCCAGTTAGAACCCCTGAGTCTTAACGCTGAGCAACACTTCCCTAGGGAAGGAAATGTGATCATAGGAAGAAAGTTGGGTGATAGGCTTATTAACAGGTGGAACTTCAACACTACTTTGGAGAAGAATGTCAGTCAAGTCTCCAACCTCACCTTATTCTTATAGGCTGTGTCTAGACTGGCCAGTTTTTCTGGAAAATCAGCCGCTTTTCCGGAAAAACTTGCCAGCTGTCTACACTGGCCACTTGAATTTCCGCAAAAGCACTGACGATCTCATGTAAGATTATCAGTGTTCTTGCGGAAATACTGTGCTGCTCCCGTTCGGGCAAAAGGGCCAGTGTAGACAGCTCAACTCAGAACGCAAAACTTTTCCGTTAAAAGCATTTCTGGAAAATCATGCCAGTCTAGACGTAGCCGTAAAGTCTAGTTAAGGCAGATCTGTCACTAGGGCATGATGCTCTTTCACTGTGCAGGCTGAAGTCGCTGCAGCCAGAAAAATGACCTTCCATGTAAAGTCTTAAACTCACAGGAAGTGGGTGGCTCAAAGGGCTTTCATTCATCTGCCCTATCAGGATTGCATTCAAATCCCTGGGACAAAAGGGTTTGTTTGCTTGTATGGAAGGCTTTAAAAGATTCAAACTGTGTGTGAAACTGCTGAAAAGAGATGGCAAAGACCTAGTTTCTGGTAGGCTCAAATAGTTGCTAATTGTATCTAGAAGGCAAGAAGAGAGGCTCATAGGAAACCATTTCCACTTAAAATTGTAGGTCATTCTGGTAGCCGGAATGTGAGGCAAGAAGAAATAAGCTATCTTCTAGAACAGCAGCTCTCAACTGCCAGTCCATGGACTGGCGGTAGGCCGCAAACCCCTGCCTGTGAGGCCATGACACAATACCAGGCCACACACCCAGCTTTTAATTAGCCCCACTCTCTAGGGTCTCCGTAAGGTAATTCCCAGCAGAGTGAGTTGGGTAGCAGGCAGCCAGGTGTGTTGCGGCTGGAACCAGGGCCACGGTGAGGTTGACCCAACTGGGGCAGCCTCACTGTGGTCCCAGTTCCAGCTCTGGTGGCCACTATGCAGCCCGGTTGGCGGGGCCGCTTGGAGAGTGGCAGTGATGTCTGGCTGAGGCCAAGCGGTAGCAACGCATGGCTGGGGCCAAGCACTGTGTGTAGAGGATGGAAAGAGGATGCATGGAAAGAGGATGCATTGGCCACCAGGGCTGAGCGCAGTCGGAATTGAGGTAGGTTTCAATGTTTCTTGAGCTTATCAGTGCAATGAGTTGTGTCTATTGTCAATGTCTATTATTTCTGCAATAGGTGCAGTATCAAAATAGGCCATTTTGGATAAGTCATGACTGGAAACATGATAACATGCCAGGGCTCCACAGCAAGAAGCAATGTGTTCACAGATCCATTCCTATATTATATTTTCACCATTAGAGAGGTGAAGAGAAAAACACTGTTCTGGGAAAATACTCATTTATGGTAGAAGAAAAAAAATATTCTGGGTTCCTTCTGAGGTATTGTTATCAGTGAACCAAACCTCTCATCCACACCTTCAAACTCCAACCTTGCAGAGATACAGTATAACAATTAACATGATTTATTTCTGGTCGCGACCTCCGGTGAGATGATTAGGGCTGGACTGACATTATTCTACCTGGCCCTGTTATCTTTCCAGTGACCTATCAATGTCTCTTGGATTGGAAACATGTTTGTTTGGTTACATACCTAACAAATGACTTCTTAAAGAGGACTTGCTACACACGCACACAAATCAGATTAAGTTAAAAAATCTTTAAAGGATCTTATTAATAGAAAGGGATTTTTTTGTGCTGTTTATTTTCATTAGAATGTCAGACCTGGAGGACTCTGTGGTGTTAACCAACATGTTCCCCCTCCTTTGATTTGCCACCTACACCATGGGCTACCATTACAATTACATGCATTGTGTGTGTACAGATGCAATGTATAATAATATGTGACCTCTTAAAATCACCATAGTGAATATAAATATATGCAAATACAATAATGAGTATGCAAATATTTCAGTGCTCATCTACCAACAGTTTTTGAATGAGTTTTCCGGTCCATGGTATAAAAAAAGGTTGGGAACCACTGTTCTAGAACACACTGCTTACACATTTCTCTTTCAGTCAGGAGCCAGGCTGTAATAGAAATGTCTCCTACTTCTGTTCTAATCTAAACTGAACACAACTATAGCCGGTGCCCAAGTTACAAATGGTCGATTTATGACCGTTCGCATTTACGACCAAACCTCCCATTAAATGGTCATAAAGATGGTCCCCAAGTTACGAACGCGACCCGCGCTTACGAACAACATGGTCACAATGTAACTCAATGGGGTCCGACTTATGAACATTCGAGTTACGGCCAGGTATTTGGTCCATAACCCATTCGTAACTTGGGGACTGGCTGTATTGTATTTGCCAAAAAATAACAGGAAGAAAAACATGTTTGATTGTTGGCTTGACTGGTTACCCTGGGGGTACCTTCATTGAAATTATGCTAAGACAAGTAAGGAGTAGGGTGGGCACTGAAACAGACAGAAAGGCAAGAAAAATTCACTCTTGACAATTAACCAGAAGGTCTTATCCATCTCTATTTTCTTACACAGCTTGAACATCTCTAGTCTGGCACCTTTGGGATTTGACTGGTGCTGTACCAGAGAATTTGCCAGATGACAGGAGGTCGGTTTTGTCTAGCAGCATTAGCAACACTTCCACTGCTTGCTGGGCTCTTAGGAGACATTTAGGGGTAAACTAGAGCTAAGCAACAGCACAGAACACTGAGAGCTAGGACTGGTTACTGTCAGACTTTATTGGACTTCAAGAAACTTGGCCACACCGATGATGAGTGGACATCTGGTTAACTAAAATCATGCCAGACCCAGGATGTTGCCAGACCAAAGTGTGCCAGTTAGAGAGGGTCAAACTGTGTTCAAATATGCATGCATGCTTATATTACAAATGAATAAATATTAGTTAATATTACTGATCTTACGTTTTTGCCTTTTGTTGCCACTTTTTGAAGGGATCATCATTTATGTTAGTGACAAATGATCTAATATTCTGAAAATAATGATGTAACTTACTGAATTGTTTGAATTTGTTTTTCGGTATCGAAGCCGGCAATTTAAATCAAATGATGTTGGATCAGGTTTGTCCCAGGTTATGTTAAGCAACTGCTTCACACCAGCAATTGTTTCTACTGAAACTATCTTAGGAGGCTTGGTTTTCACTAAAATTGAGGAAGAAAAAAATAAAGTTCTCATACTTTTAACAAAATCATTCTACAACTTATTCTATAAATAAAAGTCCACAATAGCTTGAATATGTAAATTCTAGGAAGAGTTACAACTTACTTTGTTAGAATAATAAAGTAACAAATTTGCACATATCAATGCATATTACACATATTCCAACTAATTATGAAAAACTATATATTGGAAGGGATTACATACACAGTTGTATATATTGTTTATAGACTAACTTGCACACAGATGTGAAATTTTCTTTCATATGTAAATGTATTGAATTATTGTTTCTATTTGTAATGTGACCACCACATTCTCCTCTCAAAGGCAGGGGACAGAGAAAAGAACAGAGATGCAGCTGAGTCCTAGCTCAAGGACTAAGGGAGAACTCAGCGAGAAGATGGTTCAAGGGTGACAGAATTTTGAGGGAAGGACTGGCAGAACTGTTATGGAACAGACAAGCATTGAGAGAAGAAAAGAGAAAAGAGTTGATGCTGCTGATATAATTGTGGGTGTTACAGCTGAGAAGTATCCAATGAGGAGGTTGTACTTTTTTCCCCTCAGTAGATTTATTACACAGGCAAAGTTTTCACATGAATAAGACTGAACTGTAATTGTCACTAGTCTTTATGTAGATATAAAAATGTGGACTCCATCCTATTCAGATTCTAATCTTGCTAAGCTATGGCAAAAGCATAATAGAGGAAGAAGTGGAATCAGATAAGATGGAGGGAGGAAGAGGTACACAAAATAAGGTAATGGATGCTTGGTTTTGCATGATACATATAATGGATTTATTTATTTTAAATAATTAACTAGAAGAATGGCACAGTGGAATGCACAATGTAGGGATTCTGGGAAAAAGATAAAGCTCCCTGTTTACTTGGAGCCAAATCCTAAAATTCTTTTGGAGACTGAAGAGCACTTCAAATAATCCAATTTAAGTAAAAGTGCTGCTTAATAAGCCTGGCGGTTGAAGTATCTGACCTTTATTTACTAATTCATAAAAATTCAGTGATTCATACTAATTCTCCTGGCCATTAGTTTAAATATTGAGGTAAATTAATGTATTGCATTATGTGTACAACATTAGAAGAGCTTTTAATCACACATTGGCAATGCACTAATGAAGGCAAAGTTTTTCAACACTGTTCTGTTGCAGTATTCTGGAAGAATTGATATGAAAAGGCAAGGAAGCACAACAATAATAAAAAACCTCTTTCAATGAGAGACGTACAAATGCTAGAACAGTTGATGAGCTCTCACTGGACAAGTCTAAACATCCAAGAGCCACAGAGCTATTTGACACAACTGATGGTTTCTGTTCAGGAGACTTTTAGGTTAGAGCAGTGCTTCCCAATTTTATTTGGCCACAGAAACCTTTTAAACTTGAAAAAAATTTGTGGAACCCCTAACAAAAGTCTAATATATGGAGCTGAAAAAGTAGACCACAAATAAGTAAGGATAATAACAAACAAATGCTAAACAAGGTCCTGAGATCAACATTTAGTTTAATCGCACATATTTAAAAAAACAATTTTTTTAATAATAAAATGTTATTGTAATGGAATTTTCACGCGGAACTCTTATTTTTACTTCACGGAACCCCGGTGTTTGTCAGTACACCACTTGGGAAACACTGGACTAGAGACACTTAGACCTTACCAAGGTAACAGGTTGAGGTGGCCATGTAGGCAATACAGTAAGAGTCAGATTGACAAATCTTGCATGTATCCGTTTTTGCCAATATGCTAATCTTTTCAAATGTATAAATATATTTTACATTAAAATGTTACTTTCAGTATATATTACACTTTAAGAGGGAACAGGAAGGTAATGTACTTTCATTAATAAAACTATGCAAATGTTCAAACAATAAGGTTTAATTCTGGCTTTTGGTTGAAAGGCACGTGGGGAGGATTTGTTTCTTCTTTAAATAAAATATTCTTGCTATTAATTCAAGAACACAGCTGCTTTGATTCCCTACTGAATAATCCAGAGAGCCCTGGATGGACACAAAATTTGTATCCGCAACCAATCCATAAAAATGATCCATGGATATAAAGTGGATTTGCAGATACTCTATAAAATAGAGTTCTCATACTTCATATTAATGTACTTATTTTTTAATGGTAAAAGTAAAACCAAAGAGAAAAAGCTGGAGCCTTTTGAGATACTTCTTGTATATAATCCTAGTCTAAAAAGTATGCTGTATCCTCAATTTGGTATTCTATTTTTGGTATGCTTTTTCTTAATTTTGTAAGAAAGTTATTTTATATAATTAAATATCAACATTGTTTTATTTGATTTTTTGTTATGTATTATTTTATCTTTAAGTATTTTACAAAATAAGTTACCTATAGTATTTGTGTTGATAGGAATGCAATCAGATATACCAACACCCAAGACATTTTCAGCTTTCACCTGACAACAATAGTCTTCAGCTACTGGAGTATATGGAGGGAAAAATGAACATGATCCATTGCTACTTTGACAGGTATCTTCTTGAAATGCATCCATCAAATTTTGATCCCTGTCATAACAAAAACAAAAACAGTTAATTTTCAAACTTTTTTTTTAAATCAAAGACAGCTAAAAGAGTTAATGGGCTTAGTTTTAACTATAGAGACAAGGTGAGTAAGGTAATATTTTTTATTGGATCAACTTGTGTTGGTGGGAGATAAGATTTTGAGAATAACTGCTCTGTGTGGACTCAAAAGCTTGTTTTACTCAACAACAGAAGTTGGCTCAACAAAAATACTACCTCACTCATCTCGTCTCTCTAATTTCCTGGGACCAATACCACAACACTTCATACAATATTAGATTCAATTAGAAATCATACTTTAAACACAAATATCCACTAAAATCCATACATGTTCTTCTCTTAAATGAAGCTTAACCCAACAAATGCCATTCTCTCAATGCATGCCCCTGAAAATCCATACTGTTGGATCTTGTTTTTCAAGTTTTTAGAACCTGAAAAGCTGTTAACTATTAAGAAAAAGGGAAAAAGCAATGAATTGCCATGTATGTTTCAAATGTGGAAAAAGACAAGCCAGACTACCAGTGAAAAGACATACCATGAGAATAGGAAACAGAGATACTTTTTGAAAGAGTTTCTTCCATTCCAGCATAACCTGTCATCAAAGATGGGGTGTGATACAAGACTAAAAAAAATCCCTTTTATTTCATCTGACCATAAACATTTTTCTTCATCAACGACAATGTCTCATTAGCTCTCATTCTACCCA
This sequence comes from Pelodiscus sinensis, assembly GCF_049634645.1. NCBI lineage: Eukaryota > Metazoa > Chordata > Testudines > Trionychidae > Pelodiscus > Pelodiscus sinensis. The sequence goes on from NC_134716.1 coordinate 96,634,544, forward strand.
CTTTCTGTCTCCCAGTCCCAGTTATCTTACCCAGCCAGTACCAGTCTTCCCCACCACCTCCACCAGTTCCTTCTAACCAGATTAGGGTCTTGTCCTACCTACTCCTTTCCCTCCAGCCAGGTCCAGCTCTTATCCCCTCTGCACTGAAATGAAGCAGCTTAAATTCTCTATGCTGCCCAGGTATCAGCAAGGGAGTCACTAAGAACTCAGAAGAGAAAGGCTCACTGCCCTTCATTCTGATGTCCAACCCCACCCTGACCAAGAATAGACAGGAGCAGCAATTACATGGCCAGCTTTGCACTACTGGGTGGAAGAAAGTTGCTTCATTGTCTGAAGGTAACACAGTCACCGCCCAGTTAAGTTTGCCAGGTGTCTGGCTCTTAAAAGTCCAGTTGGAGGCACACCAGGGCAGGCAGGCTCCCTATCCAGTTCCACAAGGCATCAGGGAAGTGGCTGGCATGTCCCTCTCGTAGGGCAAGAGTGTTCGATTTTCTGCTATTAGAAAGCTGGCAATCTTAAATTCAGTAACAAAGTAAGTTGATGAAACATCCATACTCAGTCACTCTGTGGGGATGGTGCAGTCTGGTAAACAACAAATATTGTGAGAGGATGCAGCATATTTGGTGAGGATGGAATATTTAGAGATTTTATCTGCTAACCTGCAACATGTCCGTTGAGACTGTGTGAACTGAGATTTTTCAAATCCTTATAATTTGGTCAAATTTTTTTCACAGAAACAGCAAAAAGTCACATCACTAATACAATGATCATCCTTTTGCCAAATTTTGTGCCCTGTCCAAAGCATGGGACTATTAGAACATCTCAAAGAAAAAGTTACTAGATTTTTTTTAAAAATTGCAAAACAATTTATTTTTCCTAACCTAGCTTTCAGAAATGGATGTAACATTTTAGTTGAAAATTTACATAAAAAATAAAATAATAGTGGTCAGTCCAGGGCACACAACCAACACAAAATTTTAGGTTAAACTTTGGTTAAGATTTGTCAAACCGAAATTAAGTCATTATGTGAAGTGTTGGGTAATCTTAATAGATGATGCTTAATAGACGAACCCATTATTTTGTTTTTCCTCTTAATTCCACAGTTTTTTTATTTCTAAAGACTTCAATATTAATAGCATAAACTGGTGTTTGCTACACCAACGTAACTACCATTGAAGACAAAAGGAGTTACATGTGCATATCTGAAGGCAGAATTAAATCTACTGTATTTAATTTTCTAATAATTTGTATTAGTTTAACATAAAACGTTAGCCATCATTGCAAATTTACCAAAACAAGTATAAAACTGACTACTAGGGGATTTATATTTGTACTGCGCATTCATCCTTGATATTGGCAGTTTTGTCCATCAATCTACCCAAAATCTGCATTTACATTGGATATGTTAAGAACAGAAGAACGGCCATACTGTGACAGACCAAAAGTCCATCTAGCCCAGTAACCTGTTTTCCAACAGTGGACAATGCCAGGCTCCCCAGATGGAAAGAACAGAACAGGTAATCATCAAGTGATCCCTCTTCTGTCATCCATTTCCAACCTTTGACAAACAGAGGCTAGGGACACTATTCCTATCCATCCTGATCTAACCTCCATGAATTTATCTAGTTCTTTTTTGAACCCTGTTAAACTCCTGGTCTTCATAACATCCTCTGGCAAAGAGTCCCACAGGTTGACTGAGCAATGAGTGAAGATAAATTTCCTTTTGTTTGTTTTAAACCTGCTATGTATCCATTTCATTTCGTGACAAGCTAGTTCTCATATTATGGGAACAAGTAAATAACTTTTCCTTATTCACTTTTTCCCATACCAGTCATGATGCTATAGACCTCTATCATATCCCCCCTTAGTATACTCTTTTCTAAGCTGAAAAGTCGAAGTCTTTTTAATCTCTCTTCATATGGGCCCTGTTCCAAACCCCAAATAATTGTAATTGCCCTTTTCTGAACCTTTTCCAATGCCAATACAGGCAGTCCCCGGGTTACGTACAAGATAGGGACTGTAGGTTTGTTCTTAAGTTGAATTTGTATGCAAGTCAGAACTGGTACATATTGTAGGGGAAACTCTAGCCAAACATTTCTCCAGAGCTCAGTTTTATTCTCCCACACTTCACTTCCCTCAGTCCTTTATTCTCAAGCTGAGGTGTCTGCTGAGAAAAGCCGCTCCGCGTCTCCCTGGTCTGCTGGGGGGGGGGGCTAGCTTCGCGTCTCCCTGGTCTGCTGGGGGGAAGAAGCTAGTGCAGGGTTGCCTCACCCCGTTTGTAAGTAGCGATCCGATGTAAGTCGGATCCATGTAACCTGGGGACTGCCTGTATATCTTTTTTGAGATGAGGCGACTACGTCTGCACACAATATTCAAGAATTGGGCACACCATGGTTTTATACAGAGGTAATAAGATGTTCTTGGTCTTATTTTATATCCCTTTTTTAATTATTCCTAGCATTCTGTTTGCTTTTTTCACTGTCGCTGCACAGAGTGGATGTTTTCAGAAAACTATCCACAATCACTCCAAGTCTCTCTTCTAGATTAGTCACCATCATATTATATGTATAGTTGGGATTATTTTTTTCAATGTGCATTCCTTTATATTTATCAACATTAATTATCAACATGTTGATGATCTTTTCTCAACAACCTTAATTTCAGTTAGAACACATAGTTAGGGCATGGAAACATATTGCATGATATCAACAAACTGATCAGAATAAAAACTGCAGAGGGAAAAAGAGACAGCGCTGTTATATTAGTTGTGCAAAGTGCTAAGAATTAGATTGTTCTGAATTCCAAATTTATCTTTGACATTGATTCAATCTGTGTTCTTGTCAAGCCATTTTATCCTTCTGCGTGTTTGCCTGTTGAGAATGAGAATAATATTTGCCAATTTACTTTCAAGGTGTGTTGAGGGGTATTAGTTAATGTTTCATAGTAGTCTAGAAATGTGATGTGTGTATTAACGCCAAATACTGTTACTGAAAATTGAATACATACAGTTAGTTTAGAATTCAATTACTCCGAAGCATTCTTATAATAAAGGCATTAGATACTTACTGAATATTAACCTGAGCATATTTTGTTTCTTTAAGATAGGTAACTTTTCTTGCAGTCCATCTACGAACACAATAGTCATTGTAATAATAAATGCAGGTAATATTTTTTCTCGTGTCTGTATAGACTGTAAAGTGAGATAAAAAAACTGATTTCTAGGAAAATGGCATTTTATTATAGTACATTTAATTTTTCTTTTAGTACTTATCTTCTGTAGGTAACTTGTGTAATGGCTTTTCTTGTCTTAAATTATGGATTTCCGTCTTTAATTGAACAACCAAACATTTAGAGATGAAAACTCTAGTTATATGATGAATGAAAACTAACAAGATAAAAAACAATCTCTGCCCAAACCTGGTATAAAAATACTAACCAATGATGTAAACATAATCTAATGGGATGGGGAACCTATGGCCTGCCAGTCGAATCTGGCCCACAGCTTGCCTTGATCCATTCTGCAAGGATCAAAATTATCAGCAGCCTATTTGGAGGCTGATGTTCCTGCAACTCTCTTTGAGTACTATTAAGTTTGTTTAAATAGTAAAAAACAATCAAAAACCTGTGGCTGCTGGGCATTTATTGACTGTGTGTAGCCATGCCAAAGACTGAACTGGACAAAAGGAAGTTGGTTTTGGAAAAGCAGTTCCAGTCTTAAATAGCACATTTTGTCATTGGGTTGTCTTTAAAAAGATGAAAGTTGGATTTTCAGAGATAGTGAGCATTAACAGTTCCCTCTGATAGTCAGGACATTTGTAAACTTATAAAATCCATTATTCTATCAACAAAATGTGACTGCACATAAATTGCCCAGCCAAAACACAATGATTAGTGATTACTTTTAACACACTATAATTAAAGTACAGGCACAGTATTTGCTAGAAGTGCTTTACTCTCACTACAGCTCAGTGGAGGATTGAATTGCCATTTCAGAAAAGATTTTGATATTTTTAAAAAGTTTGGCTTCATTCTGAATTGAAACAAAATGCGAAATAAAAATAATTTCAGATAAATCTAAATGTTTCTTTTTTTGACAATGTTTTGTTAGGATTTATATACTGTACATCATACAATACAAAAGTTAAAAATTCAAAACAAAGTAAGTTCAAAATGAGAAACCAAAATGTTTTCTTCCAAAAATGTTGAAAAGTGATGTTTCAATGGTGTCAGGACTTTTCCTCGTTTTTCTCCATATTTGAATTTTGGCAGAATGGACTTGATTTTGCAAAGCATTTCAATTTCAACCAAATTACATATTCTAATAGAAAATGGTTCGGTCAAAGATTTTCCAACTAGCTCTATTTCTTATCTTCTCATGTGTGGGTTTCTTTTAACTGTATCCATAACAACATCCTAGTAATTTTTTTAGCCTTAAGGAACTTATCAATATGTTCTCTCAACACTGACTCCAGCTTAACGTAGTTTTTGTCTAGGAAGATCCAAGAAATGAAGATAAACTATTGATATGTACATCAAGTTACCTGATTTTATATCTTGTATAGAGTGAAAATCCATTTTTTCTTCTTCCTCTGTCACATTAACATAGTCTGGATCAGTAAATGGATAAAATAAATAGCATACACTTTGATTTGTCTGGCAAATATCATCGCAATCTGTATCCATAAAAATAGGTCTAATACCAAAAACAAAAAGCAGAAAGAGGAAAATACTTAAAATCATCCCAAAATACAGGAAAAATATTTATAGGCTATCTTTAATAACTCTTCATTAAATTCATATTGCACCAAGTGTATTCTCTCTAGAAAACTTCTCAACAGCCATAATAGGAAACATTTTATAAAGACCTTAGCAAGTTAGAGAAATGGTCAGAGGTAAACAGGATGAGGTTTAATAAAGAGAAATGCAAAGTGCTCCACTTAGGAAGGAACAATCAGTTCCATACATACAAGATGGGAAGCGACTGTCTAGGAAGGAGCATGGCGGAAAGAGATCTAGGGGTCATAGTGGACCACAAGTTGAATATGAGTCAACAGTGTGATGCTGTTGCAAAAAAAGCAAATATGATTCTAGGTTGTATCAACAGGTGCGTTGTAAGCAAAACTCGCGAAGTCATTCTGCCACTCTACTCTGCGCTAGTTAGGCCTCAGCTGGAGTACTGTGTCCAGTTCTGGGCGCCACATTTCAAGAAAGATGTGGAGAAATTGGAAAGGGTACAGAGAAGAGCGACAAGAATGATTAAAGGTTTAGAGAACATGACCTATGAAGCCAGGCTTCATGAACTGGGCTTTTTTAGTTTGGAAAAAAGAAGATTAAGGAGGGGACATGATAGCAGTTTTCAAATATCTAAAAGGGTGTCACAAGGAGGAAGGAGAAAATTTGTTCCTCTTGGTTTCTGAGGACAGGACAAGGAGTAATGGGCTTAAAGTGCAGCAGGGGAGGTTTAGATTGGACATTAGGAAAAAATTCCTAACTGTCAGGGTGGTCAAATATTGGAATAAATTGCCAAGGGAGGTGGTGGAATCTCCCTCTCTGGAGATATTTAAGAACAGGTTGGATAGACATCTGTCAGGGATGGTGTAGACAGAGCTTGGTCCTGCCTTGAGGGCGGGGGGCTGGACTCGATGACCTCTCGAGGTCCCTTCCAGTCCTATTATTCTATGATTCTAAGACACTTTCCTAGAACTTCTACAGAATGTATTTAAGAAATTAATGGATTACTTTACCAAAAGATATTTTTCACTTATCTGCAGTATGTCTTCCATATATATTGTTTTAGCGCATCTTCACCAGATTTCCTTAATCGATATCCACTGCATCCATTGCACCAGTGCTGATCTACCACAAAGTGTAGACATGATCTTACACCACTCTACAAAAATAACCTCTCTGAGAGAGTGGTTCTTAATGATTCAGAGTCATGCTGGAAGGGCATAGAAAGGGGTTCTGCAGGGGTCTGTTCTGGGACTGGTTCTGTTCAATATCTTCATCAACGATTTAGATCATGGCATAGACCGTAAACTTATTAAGTTTGAAGAGGATACCAAGCTGGAAGGGGTGGCAAGTGCTCTGAAGGATTAGGTCAAAATTCAAAATGATCTGGACAAACTAGAGAATAAGGCAAATAGGATAAAGTTTAATAAGGAAAAATACAAAATACTCCACTTAGGAAAGAAGAGGAGGTTACTCACCTCGATAGTAACTGATGTTTTCAAGATGAGTGTCCCCATGGGTGCTTCACATTAGGTTGGTGTGCTGCCACCACCCCTCAGATCAGAGATTTCAGAGCAGTGTCCCTGGGGCCGCACATGCACATGCCTGCAGCCGCATGCTCTCAGGTTGCAGTCATCGTGCATGTATGAGCCCCTCCCCTCCCACTATTCAGTTCCTTCTCTACCCCGGAATGATGCCATGAGAAGGCCAAAATCCCTAAGTATAGGGGAGGAAGGGAGGGTTGTGGAGCACCCATGGGAACACTCATCTTGAAGAACATCAGTTACTATCGAGGTAATCTCTTCTTCAAGAGATACCCCCATGGGTGCTCCACAGTAAGTGACTACAAAGCTATTTCTGTTTAGGGAGGTAGGAACTTCGGATCTGGCAGAAAAGCGGTGGAAAGAAAGCCTTAGCTAGTTTCAAGTTGGAGAGAGGTCCCTGTGTAAGTGCATAGTGCTTTGCATACGTATGGTCAGAAGACCATGTAGCAGCTGCGCAAATGTCTCTTATGGGTACTTTGCAGAGGAATGCTATTGAGGTAGCCATGGCTGTGGTTGAGTACCCTTATGCTATCTGGAGGGGATACCTCTGACTGAGTAACACAGCTTGATTCAATCTGAGATCCAGTGGGAAAGAGTCTCTGTGATGAGATAGCAAACCACAATAAGAGCCAAGCTATCAACACAAATAGTCTCCGAGATGCTCAAAAAGGTTTAGTTAATTGCAGGTAAAAAGAGTACTCTGTGCAGGTCAAGGGTGTGCGTTTTCATCTTGAAGGAACTGGTGTGTGGTTTGGGGAAGAAGGTAGGAAGCTGTATTGTCTGACTGAGGTGGAAGAATGAGTGTACCTTGGGGAGAAATTTGGAACGGGTATGTAAAGGGATCTTGTCTTTAAAAAAGGTGGTGTATGGGGGGGGGGATCAGCCATTAGGGCTGTGATCTCTACCACCCGTCTTGCTGAGGTAATAGCTATGAGGAAAACAGTTTTTATGGATAAGTGTAATACTGAGGTGGTGGCCACTGGCTCAAAAGGCGGCTGAGTTAAAGCATTCAGTATTAAATGCACGCCCCATGGTTGTGTTGGTTGATTGATATCTGGATAAAGTGCCCAAAGACCCTTTAAAAACCTCTTGGTGAGTGGATGTGCAAATATGGATGAGTCGTCTATCTTACAGTGGAAGGGAGTAAGAGCAGGAAGATGAACTTTAATGAAACTTATTGCAAGGCCCTTTCATTTAAGGTACAGAAGGTAGTCGAAGATGGTAGGAAAGGAGGATATTAAAGGAGCTACCCAGTGGTGTACTCACCACGTTGAGAATCTTTTCCATTTCTGAAGGTAAGTCTTATGGGTGCTCGGTGTCCTACTGCATAGAAGGACCATTTGTACTTGTTCTGAGCAAGTCAATTTTATCACAGAGAATGATCCAGGAGCCACGCCTTCAGGTGTAGTGAGTGGAGGCCTCAATGAAGAAGGAGATCCTCGCTGTAAGGTAGGTGGATTGGTAATGCGCAGGACATAGCCATTAGTAAGGGTAGCCATTAGTAAGGGTAACCATGGTTGGCATAGCCATGCTGGAGCTATAAGTATTAGATGGGTTTTGTCTCTCTTTGTCTTGTGGACTACCCTGTTCAACAGGGGTATGGGAGGAAAAACGTACATTAGGCAGGATGTCCAGCTGATGAGGAAGGCATCTCCCATTGATCCCTTGCCAATGCATCCCCTGGAACAAAATAGGGGACATTTCTTGTTGGATTGTGTGGCAAGCAGATCTATGGTGGGGTGACCCCACTGTCAGAAGATGTCCACCAATATGTGTGGATTCATAATTTATATTCATGTTTGGTTGGGAACACTCTGCTGAGTACGTCTGCCATTGTGTTCAAGGTGCCTGGAAGGTGCATTGCGGTAATATTTATCTTGTATTTTAGGCACCAGTTCTAAAGTGCTATGGCCTCTGTGCAAAGTGCTTGAGATCGGGCTCCACCCTGAAGATTTATATAAAACATTGCTGAGACATTGTCTATGTACAGTCTGACATGACTGTTGGTGATGAATGGAAGGAATTTGATGCATGCATTCCTGACTGCACAGAATTCCAGGACGTTTATGTCTAAGTTCTTGTCTCTGCTGGACCACAGACCCTGGCATGTGTTGTTGTAGATGGGTGCCCCATCCTGTACGAAGTATATCTGTTGTCATGGAGACAGACAGTTCTGGCGGGTGGAGGGGGACTCTGGAACAAAGGTTCTGTTGACTTAACCACCAATGTAAGGACTCCTTGACTATCATGGGGAAAACTAGGGATTTGGATAGTGGGTGGCTATTGGGTCTGTAAACCTGTTCCAGTCAGCTCTGTAAGCATCTCACGTGAAGGCGAGCATTGTTGACAATGAAAGTGCACACTGCCATGTGCCCCAATGACCAAAGGCATTCAAGTGCCGTTGTGTAGGGGCTGGATCGTAAGGTGTTTACCAAGGCCACAATTTTTTGGAAATGGTTCACAAGAAGGGATGTGGTAGCCCTTGTTGAAGTGAGACACGCTCCTATAAATTGTATCTTTTGTGTAGGAGACAGTGTCGATTTGGCTTCGTTCACTTGCAGCCTGAGGTGTTGGAACAGGTGTCTTGTAACTGACAGAGAATGGCAGGAATAGTTGTGTGAGCAAACCTTGAGAAGGCCATTGTCCAAGTAAGGAATTATGATACTACTTTGTTTTCTCAGATATGCAGTGACAACCGCCAGAACGTTTGAAAAGACTCTCGGGGCCATAGAGTCCAAATGGAAACACCTTGTATTAGTAATGTTGAGATTCTACAACAAAATGAAGAAAACATCTGATCAGGATGGCTGGCAATGTGAAAGTATGCATCTTGCAAGTCGAGGGACGAGACTCATTCATCCTGTTTCAACTCCAGTAATATAGTAGCATGCATTATCATCTTGAATTTTTTTTTCTGAATGAATTTATTGAATCTTGTGAGAGTGGTACCTGAAGGGAGACCAGGAAGCGAGGTGGGAAGGAGATAAGATAGCCTCTCAATTATCTGGAGGACCCTTCTGTCAGAGGTTATACATTTCCAGTTGTTAAAGGAGGATAGCAGTCGATGATGGCACAAGTCTGCTTGCGATTATGGCGTTGGAAACAGGTGAGAGGCTCTCATGACCCCCAACCTGATGTTCAAATTTGCTTATTGGACTGCTGCGACTGTTGGGAGTTGGTAGAGGAGGGGCAGTGGTGTTGGATTCTGACTCTACCTCTGTTCTGTTGATGTTGGTCTTGTCTGTTATAATATTGGGCAAATGGAGGGTATCGAGGTCTATACTGTCTTCTTTAAGGTGGTTGGTTGGCCATTCCCAAGGAGTGAAGCGTTACTCTGGAGTCTTTCATGGAGTATAAAATTTCATTGGTGTTAGCTGCAAACAACTTCTGACTGTTGAAAGGAAGATCTTCCACTGTAGATTGAATTTTTCTGGGGAATGGAGTTAAACCATGACACCTTTCTCATTAGTACTGCTGTTGCTGTGAATCATTCAGCTGTGTCAGCAGCATCTAAGGCAGCTTGCAATGACGTTCTAGCAATCGTGTGACCTGCAAATATCAGCGCTTTGTACTATTGTCTTTTAGCCTCAGGAATATCTGCGATAAAGTTAAGTTTGGTGTAATTTCTGTAGTCATATATGCTTAATAAAACTGTGTAGTTAGAAACGTGAAATTGCAAAGTGGAAGACGCGTATATTTTGTGTCCAAATGAGTTAAGTCTTTTGCTATCATGGCCCGATGGAGTGGACCGAAATTGATGCTGCTTGAATTTTTGGCGTGCCACCTCCACTATGAGGGAATTAGGTATTGGGTGAGTAAAGAGAAATTTAGATCCCTTTGTTGGCACATAATACTTCTTCTCTGTTCTCTTATGGCAGAAGAGATTGAGAGTTTGCCACACCATCTTTGCTGGTTATATTATTGCTGGATTAATTGGCAGTGCTATTTTAGATGGTGTTACTGAGTGCAATATATCAGTTAACTCGTGCTGATTCTCCCCAACCTCCTGAAGAGGAATGTGTAATTCAGCAGCTACATGTTTAAAAAGGTCTTGGAAATGTGCATCATCATCTAAGGTAATCAGAGCTGGGGCAACAGACCCTCCCTCCACTGGGGTAGGTTCATTTAGGGTCAGGGAGGCTTCCCCTTCTTGTATGGGTGGGTCCCCTTCATGTATTTGTTTAGAAGGGGAATATTGCACTCTGTGTCATTTCCAGCCATGCTGGTGCTTTTGATAATCTTGCCATTTGTCCCAGTATTGCCACGGGGGTTTAGCGTGGGTGGGAGTACTAAGGGATTACCATTACATGAAGGCATATTCCAAAATTCCTGGTAGGGTCTGGAAAAATAGTCTGATCTATGTAAGGAGAATTTTCTGGGGAAAAACCCCTCGAGAATTCATCTTGAGATTTGGATGAAAATCTTTCCTGAGAAAATGATCTCTGTGATGTTAACATAGCAGGAGAGCCAGCAGGGTCTAAAAATCACGAGTTAAAGTAGATGAGACTAACAAATCTCTGTGCTGAGTGTAGTGCCCAGCTGGCATGGTTGGTGCTGTAGTGGGAGGCACAGATGGTATTTGGGCGTTGACTCATGCCTCGGTGCCAAGGAGAGTAGCACCGCATTAGGCATCTCTGTGGTAGAGGTGGACGCAACCTGTTGGTATGGTCGGGGCCACACTCTTATGTTGCGCCAGCGAGATTGTATCAGTGCCAGATGCTGCTACAGCTGATGAGGCAGGCAACTGGAAGCCTGACACCTTAGAGCATGGTTTGGGGAGCAGGAAGGAGGGGCTCACTCATGCACAATGACTGCGGCCCCAGACACACTGCTCTGAAATCTCCAATCTGAGGCTCAGTGGCGGCACACCGACCCAATGTGGAGCACCCACAGGGACATCTATCAAAGAAGAAAAATCAGTTTCACACACACAGAATGGAAAGTGACTGTCTAAGAAGGAATACTGCTGAAAGAGATTTAGGGATGATAGTGGACCACAAGCTAAATATGAGTCAGTGTGACACTGTTCTATAAAAAAAGCAAACATGATTCTGGGATTCATTAACAGGAGTGTTGTGAGTAAGGCACGAGAAGTCATTCTTCCACTGTACTGTGCGCTGATTAGGCCTGAATTGGAGTAGTGTGTCCAATACAAGATTTGGAGAAATTGGAGAAGGTCTTGAGAAGAGCAACAAAAATGATTCAAGGTCTAGGGAACATGATCTATGAGGGAAGACTGAAAAACTGGGCTTGTTTAATTTGGAAAGGAGAAGACTGAGAGGGGACATGATAATGGTTTTCAAGTATCTAAAAGGGTATCACAAGGAGGAGGGAGAAAAATTGTTCTCCTTGGCCTCTGAGGACAGGACAAGAAACAAAGGGCTTAAATTGTAGCAAGGGAGGTTTAGGTTGGACATTAGAAAAATTTCCTAACTGTCAGGGTGGTTAAACACTAGAATGAACTAACTAGGGAGGTTGTGGAATCTTCACCACAGGAGATATTAAAGAGCAGGTTAGATAGGCATCTGTCAAGGATGATCTAGTAAGTGCTTGATCCTGCTGTGAGTGCAGGGGACTGGATTTGATGACCTCTCGAGGTCCCTTCCAGTTCTAGCATTCTATGATAAAATACCATACTCCCATTAATACACCTAAAAATAATATTAGCCAACATCACATTGTTGGATATACAATGACTAGCTATATGATGTGTTCAAACAAAATACAAATAAATTACTTTTATAATAGTGGTGTTTATACTAAATAGGCTTGAAAGTGCTAAAATGCACAGTTATGAGTAAGCCCACAAAAGTCTGAGGCTTGGAGTTAAAGATTAATAGACTTATTCCAAAACATTCTTACCTATAAAATATATGTCTATAAGTAATCAAATTTGGGGAGGCTGAAGAGAATCATGGGGAGCTTGTTTTAAGTGATTTTCAAATGAAAGCCTTGGAGAAAAAAGTAATTCATTTATTCCCATAATAGATGCAATCACAAATAACGTTTCTTCACACCACTATATAAAAATACCTTCACCCTGACTCTGAAGTTTAGACTTTGTCTACACTACCCAGCGACATAATGTAAATACTGTTAGCACTTTTACAGACAAAAAACTTTTGACACTAGCACTTGCAGCAGGAAAGCTTTTGTCCTTGGGAGATACTAGAGAACAAAAGCTGAAGAAACATTGTTTAGGGCCGTGGTCCCCAACACGGTGCCCGCGGGCGCCATGGCGCCCGCAGGGGCATTTCAATGCACCCGCCAGGTGCTCGGGGCTGGCCTGGCCCCGGGCACATGGCGCATGGGCGCTTGCGGGGGGAGCGCGTTTGCGGGGGGAGCGCGCTCAGCGGGGGGGGGGGGGAGTGCAGGCCCCGGGCGCGCGGCCCTTGGAGGGGGCCCTGCCCCCGGACGCGCAGCTATGGGGGGGCCCTCGCCCCCGGGCGCGCGGCACGCAGCTATGAGGGGGCCCCCGCCCCCGGGCGCGTGGCTGGGGGGGGCCCCCGCCCCCGGACGCGCAAGTGTCCCCGCTCCCTGGCGCCCGGCGGGCCAATGGCCACGCCCCCTGGTGCCCAACAACCTCAAAAGGTTGGGGACCACTGGTTTAGGGTCAGCTATAAGATGTCAGCATACTGCGGGGTCATGAGGGTGCCAATAGCTGTGCCGGTGACTTGAAGGTATAAACTGTCCCCAAATTGGAAATAGTTGTGGGTGAGGACACTCTCATCCCCTAGCACCTTTACTCTACTTATGATACATCGGTGATACCTTCATCATATGAACCCATGGGAAGGAGACCATGAAGAATTCCACAGGGATTTCAACAACTTTAACCCCACCATCAAACTTAGCCTGAACCAGTCCACACAAGAGAGCCACTTCCTTGGCACTACAGTACAATTAAATGATGGCCACATTTCCACCGCTTTATATCAGAAACCTACCAACACTTATTCTTACCTACATGCTTCTAACTTCTATCCAGGACACATCACACAATCAATTGTTTACAGCCAAGCCTAAGATACAACCAGATTTGCTCCAATGCCACAGACAGAGACAAATACCTACAAGATCTTTATCAGGCATTCTTAAAACTTAAGTACCTGCCTGAGGAAGTGAAGACAGAGCCAGACAAGGAAACCAAGGAACCAGCTTCTTCAAGATATTTCCTGGTTGGACCTAACAGAACACTACTACTGATCACCTACAGCCCCCAACTTAAACCCTTCCAGAGCATCATTAACCATCTACACCCTATCCTGGAAAATGATCCCTCTCTCTCACAAGCCTTGGGCGACAGGCCATCCTTGCCTACAGACAAGCCCCTAACTTCAAACAAATTATTTCCAGCAACCACACATCACATCTCAGACACACTCACCCAGGAATCTACCGCTGCAATAAACCCCATTGACAATTCTGTCTACACATCTATACAAGTGAGACAATCACAGAACCTAACCACATAAGCTCCAACATCAGAAGCTTGTACAACTGCACATGCTCGAATGTGATATATGACATCAAGTGCCAGCAATGCCCCTCTGCCATGTATATTGGCCAAACTGGACAGTCTTTATGACAAAGAATAAATGGACACAAATCAAATATCAGGAAAGGTAATACACAAAAACCTGGAGATGCATATTTTAATCTCCCTGGGCACTCATTAATAGTTCTAAAAGTTGAAATTCCTTTGTAGAAGAATTGCTAAAACCAACTACAGAGAGAAACTGAGTAACTGACCTTCATATGCAAATTTGACACCATCTCTCAGGGCCTGAACAAAAACATGAACTGAATGGGCTATTATATTCACTACCCAATTGATATCAAAAGCTAAGTATGGAACACTTCCAGCCCACTCAATTAGCCTCATTAGCACCGGCACTACAATTGACAGGTACTTTTTTTCCTCCTTCCCCTCTTCTTCTGTTATATATTGGGAAGTTTTTCTTTTTTTTCCTCCACTCTACTCATCTGAGGAAGTGGGTTTAGCCCATGAAAGCTTGTGATACTTATATATAAACACACACATATTGTTTCTTAACAAAAACTTTGTTGCTCAATTTCCAGTGTAGACAAAGTCTCAGTGTTGAAAGGTCAGCTAGGACTCCAAATACATTCCATTCTTGACTTCTTTGGTGAGATTGCAAATAAAGACATAAATGCCAAATTATGATAGAAACATCTGCTCATTAAATATTGGTTTAAAAGCATTAATTTATTTTGCATAGAAGACTAAAAAGGTAACAGAGTATAATAACTTCTTTTATTACAAGCCTAAAGTTAAATCAAAAGAGGACAGTCTTCCTCCACCACAGTCAAAGTCATATACTTACCGCTTTCTAATTAGAGTATATTTTGTGCTAAGATATGTTTCTTTTCCTGGAATCCAACTGCAAGTAAATTTAACATCATAATGGTAAATGCAGGAAATATTCCTTGGTGTGCTTGGTGGAACTATAATCAGATAAAAAAATAATTAAATTCTAGATAAAAACATAAAATTGACTACTGTACAGAAATAGTATGATCTCAGCCAGTTAGAATATGTAGCTATATGGCAAATTTCAGTAAATTTACAATATGCATATTCCCTACTTTGACTCATGACTGTCCTTAGAACTCAAACAAATATTTTTACCAAAATTAATTCCCCCAAAAATATACAACTAAGCATTCTGGTATAATAAAAAAAAACAGCAATCTTATCCTGAGCCAATTAACACATTGACCTCCAGTCTCAATGTTTATTTTGCTCAAGGTGTATATATCTCAGACAAGTATCAGAGGGGTAGCCGTGTTAGTCTGAATCTGCAAAAGCGACGAGGAGTCCTGTGGCACCTTATAGACTAACTGAAGTGTAGGAGCATAAGCTTTCATGGGCAAAGACCCACTTCGTCAGATGCATGTAGTGGAAATTTCCAGAAGCAGGAATAAATATGCAGGCCAGGATCAGGCTGGAGATGACCAGGTGGATCCAATCAAGAAGGATGAGGCCCACTTCTAGCAGCTGATCTGGAGGTGTGAATTCCAAGAGAATAGAAGCTGCTTTTGTAGTTAGCAAGCCATTCACAGTCTTTGTTTAATCCAGAGTTGATTGTGTCAAACTTAAAGATGAACTGTAGCTCAGCAGTTTCTCTTTGAAGTCTGGTCCTGAAGTTTTTTTGCTGCAGGATGGCTACTTTTAGATCTGCAATTGTGTGTCCAGGAAGATTGAAGTGTTCCCCTACAGGTTTTTGTATGTTGCCATTCCTAATATCAGATTTGTGTCCATTGATTCTTTTACGTAGGGACTGTCCTGTTTGGCCGATGTATATAGCAGTGGGGCATTGTTGGCACATGATGGCATATATTACGTTGGTGGATGTGCAGGTCTTCAACAAGCATTCTGTAAACTGCGATACCCACACGAGGAAGTGAGGAGACAGATTGACAGAGCCAGACGTGTACCCAGAAGCCTCCTGCTACGGGACAAGCCCAAGAAAGAAACCAACAGAACACCACTGGCCATCACCTATAGTCCCCAGCTAAAACCTCTCCAACGCATCATTAGTGATCTTCAGCCCATCCTGGACAATGATCCCTCGCTCTCACAGGCCTTGGGAGGTAGGCCGGTCCTTGCCCACAGACAACCCGCCAACCTGAAGCATATTCTCACCAGCAACTACACACCGCACCATAATAACTCGAACTCAGGAACCAATCCTTGCAACAAACCTCGGTGCCAACTCTGCCCACATATATACACCAGCAACACCATCACAGGACCTAACCAGATCAGCCATACTGTCACTGGTACATTCTCCTGCACATCCACCCACGTAATATATGCCATCATGTGCCAACAATGCCCCACTGCTATATACATCGGCCAAACAGGACAGTCCCTACGTAAAAGAATCAATGGACACAAATCTGATATTAGGAATGGCAACATACAAAAACCTGTAGGGGAACACTTCAATCTTCCTGGACACACAATTGCAGATCTAAAAGTAGCCATCCTGCAGCAAAAAAACTTCAGGACCAGACTTCAAAGAGAAACTGCTGAGCTACAGTTCATCTTTAAGTTTGACACAATCAACTCTGGATTAAACAAAGACTGTGAATGGCTTGCTAACTACAAAAGCAGCTTCTATTCTCTTGGAATTCACACCTCCAGATCAGCTGCTAGAAGTGGGCCTCATCCTCCTTGATTGGATCCACCTGGTCATCTCCAGCCTGATCCTGGCCTGCATATTTATTCCTGCTTCTGGAAATTTCCACTACATGCATCTGACGAAGTGGGTCTTTGCCCACGAAAGCTTATGCTCCTACACTTCAGTTAGTCTATAAGGTGCCACAGGACTCCTCGTCGATATCTCAGACAGAGATCACATGAATTGCCAAACTTAGAGGTGCCAGGGCTCAGCCAGGGCTCAGCCCAAGCAAGCTCTGGCACAAATTAAGCACTGCTCTCCCCCCCACACCTCCCCACACACACATTGCCCCAAGCATGAATCTGTAGATCCTGTCTTAATTCATCCCAGTCATAGCAGCTTTAGAATGACATGCATGTTTATTCAAAGGCATTAGTTTCAGACAGCTTGCAGTTTATTTATAATTTGCTCAACAAGAGGAGCTTACTCAGTACCTTCTCTGGAGACAGTTAGGGTAAGACAAACTGGATGCAACATATTAATATCTAACATCTTGAACAAAAGCTCATGGATGTCAAGAACTACGAACAAGCTTGAGTAAGGGAAGCAGATACTCCTCTGTCATTACAGAAAAACAGCAAAAAATGCTTGCATAAAAAATCCTAAAATGCAACAAACTATCAATTTGATTAATCATTTTACATCATTTAAAAGTTGTCCACTATAAGTATTATGGGTATCATTTGCATTAGGATCTTTTAAAAGTTTTTAATTTCAAAGTCACATAATTCTACTTACAGCCAGATTTAACTTTTGTGTGAACCAGAAGTTGTTCTTTATCTGGGTATTTAATTAAGCATTTCACATGTGCACTTTCATCAGTGAAATTATGGATGGTTACACCACAAACAGTTTCATTGATAATGTTGTAGTTTTCTTGTGCAATCAAATTCTGATTCAACTTCCAGATGATGTGACTTGCATTTCTGTAAGGCATGTCGTAGTATCCCATAAAGCAAAGAAGATTTAAGGTTGAGCCTCTTTCAATTTCAGGAAACTGAGGAGAAATGTAAGCATTCCTCACAGAATTTCTATCTAAAAAAAGAGTCAGACAAATCAAACATTTTTTTAAAATATTTATATCATTTAAAGGCTATGTCTACACTGCAATTAAACATCAGTGGCTGGCCCACGTCAATTGACTCAGGCTCACAGAGTTCCTGTTAAGGAGCTGTTTAGCAGCAGTAGAGATGTTTGAGCTCTCTAGGACCCTGTGAGGGGGAAGGTCCCAAAACTCAGGCTCCAGGTAGGCCTAAACATCTATATGGCAATTATATAGTACTGTACTTCAATAGTTTTATTTTTCCATATATCTAACTGATATAGTAGCCACTAGAACATTAGATGATCCTGACTGGGAGAACAAGCAATTTATATGATTACCTCTATTAAAATGCATACCTTACTAAACTAAAGCTTGAGAACGCCTACTGTCAAATTTACAGTGTCTGGATGATCGTGGTGCTAAAGGAGCACTCACTGAGAGATTCATTGAGAAGATAAATTCAATTGTTGCATAAGTATTCACTGCAGATGGTATGATGGAAACTCCCTTCCCTTAAGACATTTTTAAGAGACAAATCTAAGGAACTGTCAATGACAGAATGCACCCCTGAATCCACACCCAACATCATCTTATAAATTATCCTCATATAAAGTATGTGTTGCAAGGTACCATTTCAAAACCCATAATTTGTTGATCACTATTATCCCGGTAAAATGTGTGTAGTAACATTGTATGTAAAGTAATGCACGCTGGAAATAGCAACCGCAACTATACATATCATATGATGGGGGCTAATTTGGCTATGATAAATCAGGAAAGAGATCTTGGAGTTATCGTGGATAGTTCTCTGACAACATCCACACAGTGTTCTGCGTCAGTCAAAAAGGCAAATAGAATGTTAGGAATTATTAAGAAAGGGATAGAAAATAAGACACAGAATATCTTACTGCCCCTGTACAAAACTATGGTACGCCCACATCTTGAGTCCTGTGTACAGATGTGGTCTCCTCACCTCAAAAAAGATATTTTGGCCTTGAAAAGGGTCCAGAAAAGGGCAACTAAAATGATCAGAGGTTTGGAACAGGTCCCATATGAGGAGAGGCTAAAGCGACTGGGACTTTTCAGTTTGGAAAAGAGGAGACTGAGGGGGGATATGATTGAGGAAAATAAAATCATGAGTGGTGTGGAGACAGTGAATAAAGAAAAGTTATTCATTAGTTCCCATAATATAAGGACTAGTGGACACCAAATGAAATTAATGGGTAGCAGGTTTAAAACTAACATGTGAAAGTTCTTCTTCACACAGCGCATAGTCAACCTGTGGAACTCCTTGCCAGAGGAGGCTGTGAAGGCTAGAACTATAATGGAGTTTAAAGAGAAGCTAGATAAATTCATGGAGGTTAGGTCCATAAAAGGCTATTAGCCAGGGGGTAGGAATGGTGTCCCTGGCCTCTGTTTGTCAGAGGCTGGAGACAGATGGCACGAGACAAATCACTTGATCATTGTCTTCGGTCCACCTCTTCCAGGGCACTTGGTGCTGGCCACTGTCGGCAGACAGGCTACTGGACTAGATGGCCCTTTGGTCTGACCCAGTATAGCCACTCTTATGTTCTTAAGTTATAAAATTCCTCTGTATGGTGTTATTAACACATGTTGCAAATACCACAGCCCTGCCCAAATGGAAGTTGGCAAAAAGATCTGCCTTAACCAAAGCAATGAATGCTCTACATAATTGGCATTTAAGCAATAAAGTCATCAAGCAAGAGGTAGAGACAAAGAAAGTTCAAACAGGTGAAAAACAGCAGGGAATATCCATCCACATGTGTGTCAGCTGGAAATGTTTTTCAAGAGGGGGACATGAAACTATATATATATATATATATATATATATATATATATATATATATATATATATATATATATATATATAAAAAAGAGTGATAAACACAGAAACCCATTCCTTTCTCCCCTCCTACCTATCAATTGCACCTGATGAGACAAAGGAAGCAAGTATTATATTCTGGAGGAAAGGTACAGAACAAAACCGTTTGTTATCATTGTATTAAAGCAAGCTGAACTATGCCTCCTACCCAAGAGGTTGCCATGTGTTTCATCTCCCAGTATAGGAGGCGTTGATGTCATATTGTGTTGTTAAGGCTGTCTGACATACTTCCTATATAATAACCTGTTTCAACTGCTTATAATATTGCCAAACTAAGTGGTTGAGTTGAAATTTTCCATATTAAAAAAATAGTACATAATTATAAAAGGGGGGCAAGTTAAGATGCACAGGCAATCTTAATTTCAGCAATTCCTAATTTGAGTGTTTGACTTTGCAACCTCAATACTGTTCTTTGAACATAGCTTCTATTATAAATAAACACATTACACCCAAAAACTCTACCTCATTAGAATGGCCTGTTCTGAAAATAAGAAGCAGATAGGGTAGTAGTCTGGTACTTTAGTGCTATTTATCCAGATCAATCAGTTAAATAGTCAAACTTTGTTCTGAACGTGTGTCATTTCCCTCTATACTACACACCATTCACCCAGCCCTCCTCTCACCTATCCCATTTGTTAGGAAAGTTGCAAAAAGAAAATTCCCTTTGCTTTTCAGTGGTGTTTGTGCCCTTATAGTAAAGGACTTCACTAGTGTGACTAAAAAATGGAGAGCGTTTCCAAAATTGCTGGCCTTTGTAAGTGATCTTTGATTCCTTTTTTACTTCAAAGGAAATTCATCTCTTCCATGCTTTCTACTCTTTTTCTCTATTGCCATATGTTAACTGTATACATTTAGGTAGGCTAAAAATGGTCTGTTTACTCGTTTTGTTACACGTGTCCAAATAAAAAATTTTAAATACTGCTTGCATAGTGTTCAGCTGTATTCTTCTCATGGAGTGTTCTGGCTTCTGAAGACATTTGTATATAGTTCTTGCATACAACTCTAAGAAAAAAAGAGCTAACAATCCTTTTACATGTGACCTTTGTTGCCTGTCTTGTGATAATTTAAGTTTTATTTTAAACATTTTAAATGCACAAAAAATTGCACATGAACTGCCAATATAACCACTAAAGACTTCATATTTTGCCAAATTAGTACTGATATTTCCTGTTCTAAGGCTAAATAAAAATTGGAAGCTCAAATACTATTTTTCACTGATGAGAAATAAAGACTATTTAAATTACAAACAATATACATATATGAAGGTTTACTACATTTGTCCCTGAATAGGAAATGTGGCTATATACATCTTGCCCATACGTATTAAATACTACTAATGATTAATTGTTTAGTTTAGAATTCTCCTAAAATACTGCATCCTAACAATAAGATGCTTTGCCATGGCTTTCTAATACAGCCCCGCCTCCTCTCTAAGCAACAGGGAAAGAACGAATGTGATTTCTTCTGAGTGTTTGTAATAAGATTAAGCAAATACAGGTATTATATTCATTAATCAGCGTTCTAACTGTAAATACATGTGATTACATCATTTGTTGCTCTAAAAGTTATACACTATTTCCAACTAACTGGGATACTGATGAATATACTTAGTTATTTATTAAAGATCTAATGCAAATTCTACTTTTTCCATTCAGTTATTTTTTAAACAATTGCTATCATTTTTCCTTTTCTTTAGAAATGTTTCTTAAAGTAAGACACAAGTTAGCAAGACAGAGCAGTTTCATCCTACCTGCTATAAAGGTTCTGCAAAGTACAGTTAATATCCAAAGCAAACAGTAGAACATTTTCTTTACAATAACTGGGAACACTGTAAAAAAATATAAATAAAAGTTATTTATTTCAATAGACAGGGCACCTCCTCCACCTCTCTCAGTGCTATATATCAATACAATAATCTATACATAAAATATATACAAACGTAAACAAATAAGTCTTTTTTTCAGTTAACTATATTTTCCAACAGAAGTCAAACTGGTATTATTTTGCCTTTTGGAAATCCCTAATTTTATGCTTAGTAATTTGGAAAGTTCCTCACGTTATCTTACCAACAAACTTGGACTGTGTTCAGAGAATTATACAACAACAGGAAGGATGTGGTACATGTATCGCAATATATACATTAATAAGTGTTATGCAATCTGTTACTCCATTGGGGCTCACAGGTCAACACTGCAGTGCAGCTAATGTATAGTAATAATAAGCCTATGATAGGCACTTTTTAGGAAGATACAACTCAAAATAAAATCTCTTGAAAGGATTTTATTTTCTTTCTGTAGAGGAGTTAGCTCCATGCATTAAGACTTTAATTCAGCAAAGCACTTTACTATTTGCTAAACATTAAGCATAACCCCCACAAACCATTCATCTGTATAAGTGCTTTGCTGAAACGCAACCCAGATACTCAGATGAATTACTGATAGGCAGTAAAAGTTCAAGTGTAACATGATTTTTTTAAAAGCTTCAGAGGGGTAGCCAAGTTAGTCTGTAACAGGAAAAACTTAAACAACAAATTATCTTCTAGGACTTTAAAGACTAATTTATTTCTGTGTTATTTATGCATATACAAGTTTTCCTGGATTTTAAGGAGCATGTGTTATTTTTACTCCCATGTCTGTGGGTACAGATCACTGTGAAAGTAGAAAGAATTATATTGTAAGAGAAAGATGAATTGCACTATAATAATTGAATAAGTTTAAGGAATACTGTTTGCCTCTGAACAGAAGAGAGAAGATTATGTTTGTAGGTATGCAGATCGGAATGAAGCCAGGAGTGCCTGGGATAACAGGAAAAGGAACATTAGGTGTTAGGCAGAAAGTAATTGAGGTAACCAGGGAGATACAGACAGGAGATTGCTGTGTGCTTGATATGGAAATGAAGATACTCGACTAGTCTCATACTCTCATGTGAGTTTTGCCTCCTTTTTAGATCATGTTAATTTTGCTTTCTTTTGTCTGTATAAATCAAGGAGTTTGAGCTTTGTACGGCACTCACATTTTCTGGGTGTATTAGCACCGCGGCTTTGCTAATAAACAGAGTGATCTGACAAATCTGAGTCCTGTGTCTGACTTTGACAGGACCAATTCAATTTAGATGCATATCTGCAGAATTTGTTGACATCAGTTTTGACCTCTTTTCACTCCCATTTGCTCTGCAAAGACAGCTGAATTCTATTTCATTCTTGATGCAGAAGGCATTTAATATGTTTCAAACAAACAGTCTTATCTGTGAAAGGCCATTTAACACAGTGATGCTCCAGCTAAGACACAAGAGATGCAAGAACACTTTCATATGTCTCCTACAGCTCTCTGCAGTATATGATGATACAACATTGTGTGATTTAATTATTAAACAAAGAATCTAAACCAATCAAGATGCTTTTACTATGTTATTAGGCAACTGCAGCTGATAAAATAATATTTGCTGTGAGATTAATATATATAAAAATAGTTCATGAAACAATGAATTCACACTAGAGCGGTTTTTTAGGTAATGCTCATGGTTCATTTGGCTCCTGAACTAATGAGGTCTGAGTATCACTGATTTAACATAATGTTGTTGCATATATCAGTGAGAGTATAATTTGGCCAGCAGAACATTGATAATGACAATCCACTCAACTCTCAGATCACAGGCTGAGTTTACAGGACTAGCATCTAGAGACAAACACTTCTTCTTGAGGCCATCCACAAATCTGGAAGCTGGATTGCTTCTCCTCCTTCACATAAATCAAGGCATCTCCACACCCACACAGCACCTACCACTCAGATCTGCACTCAGAAGCTCTTCCTAATCAATGGCCATTCTGTCTTCAACAGGGAATAGGAAAATTATCCATTTTTATCTGAAATTTCAAGAAATTTAAAAAATAACCAATTAACTGCTAATTAATAATCCTGTACCTTTTCCCAATTAAGAGTCAGGGTGGGCTGGTTTGTGGACCTCATTAATCCAAGAAAGGAAATTTTCAGATAAGGCATGGACAGACTATTCATATTAGTAATGAGGGCCATAGATCCCTGGCATACTGGAGTTTCATAGCAGTGTCCATTTAGGAGAGGAACTATATACAGTTATGTATTGAAGTGAAAGGGGATGACCCTTTTGTTATAGTTACTGAGATACTACAGTGAGGAGCTACTAAAGGCAGCATCAGATGATGACTAAACATCCAGCTTGTAGAATCTGAAGGAGTTATGAACAGAGGATTGCATTCCAAATTTCCTCATATGAAGATTATGAATATTTTGCCCATAAAGCTGCCATAGGTGTGAGGGAAATTAGCTTACATACTGGAAAACAGAGTTACTCACATGCTAGATGATCCAGACAGGGAGGATTGTGAAGCCTCCTTTCCCTCTGCCAACAATAAAAGCGCAAACAAGCATTTGTCTTTCTGACTTAAGCTGTACCATGACAATTCTGGTGGATACGCGCATAATACAACACTGTACAAAGGGGAACATGTTCCAATTCATATTTTGCAGTTGCTTAAAATTCTTGGTTTGTTTCTGTAATAGCAATTGAAGATAAATGGATAACGTTTTTGATGCAGGATGTCTTTTTTAAAGACATGACACGCCCTTCAACTAAAGAGTTAAAGCTCAAAATAATATACTTCAAAACTCCCAGAGGTCACTTAGCAAAAACAGAAAGTTTAGACATGACATTCCTGATATTTCTAAGGTACAAATCAAGTAAAAAAAAAAAGCGAAGGACCTCTCAGGTTTTCATTTTGCATTTTTATAGACCTTTTTGTGACAAATTTACAGTTTCTTTTTGTACATGTGCTGTTATCCTATTCAAATTCCCACTTTAGTAAATACATATGCTCTATCTAAATCTCACTGAAATTTCAGCTAAATATACCACTCTTCACTTCATGTCACAAACTGCTGTATGATAGTGGCGTTATTAAACAGTTGTGTTCTACATCAAAGGCTGTCTTTCAATAGTAAGTGAAATGGTTCCTGTACCATATGTTCAAGTACTATGAAAACAACTTTTGATTCCTTCAATTAGTACTAAACCAGTAGGTTTACAGTTATTAGAAATGCCTATCTAGTTAAATGTAAAATGTTTTCCAAAAGTTCATGCCAATTATTGTGGCACCAATCATGCAAACAGTTATGTATAAAAGCAGATGACTCCTCTGTGTGATGTTAGTTATGTGTGTAATTGTTTGCTTGAAAGAACTTTATAAGCAGCCAGTATTCAACAATTAAAATAAGTGGAACTTTTTAAGAATTTGCAAGATCAAAACCAAGAAATCAGTAACAGCACATATATAAATGCTCCTGCCCCACTCCAATCCCAGCTGGGCTGCCCCGTTTCTGAAGCCCTTGTCCTGCTTCTGGGTAGCAGGTGGCTCCAGCACCACTGCCGCCTGACCACGGACCCTGCTACTGCGGCCCTGGTTCTGATGGTGGGCTGCTGCGGCCCCAGCCAGGCTTTCCCTGCCAGGTTGCCATGACCACAGGCCCATGTTGTCCAAGTGACCCACAGCCTCAGTCCCCATCTTGGCTGTCAGGTGGCACACAGCCCCGGGGGGCTGTAATGGCCCTGGCCAGGCTTCCTCTGCTGGACTGCAGCAGTCCCGCTGCTGATTAGGCTAGTGTGGCCTCGGTTGGGCTGCAGAGGCTCCAGCCCCACAACCATCAGCCTTCTGTGCTCCCAGCTGCTGGCCCTCCTTCTGGACTACGGATGTTGCCGGACCAGAGGGTCCCAGTTAAGGTAGGTGCAACCTGTAGATAAAATCTCTAAAGATTTCATTCTGACAGAGCATGCTTCATCCTCTCATGACTCTTAATGCTGACTTAGTCAGACTTTCCCTGTATTAGCTGCTACCAGCTTCCCTGGGATCAAAGTGGGGTCTCACACTGGAACCAAGACAAGAACTTAAGAGCCTGAGAACTATGGGTCACCAAATGATATTAATAGGTAGCAGGTTTAAAACAAAGGGAAGTTTTTCTTCATGCAGGGCAGAGTTAACCTGTGGAACTCCTTGCCAGAGGATGTTGTGAAGACCAGGACTTTAATAGGATTTTAAAAAGAACTAGATAAGTATTGATGGACCTAACCTCCATGAATTTATTAGCCAAACTGGGTAGGAATGGTTGTTAGAGTATGGGGGAGTCACTGGGCCCTGCACCCCCACTCGCAGTCAGATTGACTCTCAAGCCAGCAAATAGAACAAAAGGTTTATTGGTTCACAGGGACACAGAGTAGCACAGACTTGTTGTTACAGGAACCAGGAGCATTCAGTACAATCCATCTTGGGGCAGAGGTTCCCAGAGCAAGGGCTCTGGGACACTGCCCAGTCCCCTAAGCCAGCTAGACTCCTTTCTCCCTAAGCCAGGCAAAAAACTAACTCATACACACACAAACTAGCTCCAGCCCTCTAGGCAGTCCCACCTACTCCTTTGTTCAGATTGGGAGGGGGGGCAGGTATCACCTGATTGCTCCCTCCACCCAGGCTCAGGTTACAAGAGCAGCTGAGCTATTATTGTGTAACTGCTAAGATGGGGCCACACATCAGAGAGCCACACACAACATTCCCATCTCCCAACTCTCCCATTCCCATCTCCCAGTGCAGTGCCCAGGGAAACTGAGGCGCACACACACAGAGTTACAACAGAACAACACAGGACAGTAGGAATCATATACATCATAACAAAGCAAACAGTGAATATAGTCCCCACTACATCACAATGGTGTCCCTAGACTTTGTTTGGCAGGGGCTGGAAATGGATGACATGAGAGGGATCACTTGATGATTCCCTGTTCCGTTCACTCCCCCTGGGGCATCTGGTATTGGCCACTGTCAGAAAAGAGGATACTGGGCTAGATAGACCTTTGGTTTGACCCAGCATGGCCGTTCTTATGTCTCTCCTCTGTTCTCAGTGACCCTCCTCAGTGAACTCAGCCATCACGCAGAAGGAAATGGTCTAAGTTAATTGCAAAGGGGACAGCAGCCAGCCAGATAAGAAGAGGAAAATGTGTAGACTGTGACAAGGATAGTGGAAGAACTGGAACTGGAAATGGCAAGGAGAGAGAGACTGGTTTGATGAGGAGCCCAATAAGAGAGACTAGGACTGGGAGCCAGTAGAGGAAAGGGGAGACACAGATCGGATGGGAAGTTGGGAAGGTGGAACCGGGACTGATTAGGACATAGGACTGAGGCAGAGGAAAGACAGATCAGATAAGGAAAAGTTGTGGGGGTAGAACTAGGATTGACTGAACAAGAAAACTAGAAAAGTCTGAAGAGTGGAGACTGAAACTGGATAGATAAGGAGAATGGGAACAATATGTTATGCCAGGAACAGCAAAGAGATAGGACTGGGACAGGCCACCAAGGACAGGATAGCTGGGTTCATGCTTGGGGAAAACAGGCAGAAAGGTCTGTGTCCGTTAGAACACACACTGCTGCTAAGCCTTAAAGGAACTCAAGTTTCCTGAGACTTACCATTCCTCTGCTGTGAGCATGCTTAAAACTCACTGGCAACATTGGTATGTCTCATCCTCCTCTAATGCTAGTGGATGTCAATCTACTAATGTTATTTGTTACTCCATTAGCTCAAATGGCAGAGTCTGTGCAGCCAGCGTAACAGTTACAACTCTGCTGATTACACATGTTCCAACTTTGCTGATTACACATGTAGATCTTAATATGATGCCGCTAGATGGAATTTGTTTTTTCAATATGTTTTTCTTTAAAACTATGCACTAAAACATTACATTTAAAGGTTGTTATTAAGACTGCAAAGTGCAGCACTCAAAAGTCAGGAAATGCTTGCTTGTGCGTATCTATTGCAATTACAGCTGGCTGGAAATTTTTGGACCAAATGTTTTTGCTCAAAGTGCTGATTAACAAACAGAATTTGTTTACAAGAAAGAAGCCATTTGGGGGGAAATGGGAAAAAGTTTTGAAGTTGTTGAAACGTCCCAGTGTGACATTTTTCTAAAATTTGCTGTTGACATTTTCAAAAGTTAAAATACTGAACTGATGAAAAAAGTGTTGAAGTACTAACTCAGCTTTTGAAAAAGAGAAGCTTCTTTTGCAGGTGCAGAGAGATTGGTTTCTTCGTTTCATTTTATTCAACTAGTTTAGTTCAATGACTTCACTCAAGATCAAGAAAGTATTTGGGTGCTGAACAAGTTCGAAAGCTTGTTTACCTCTTGTAGTCTATGAATAAGAAGGAGGTATGACAGGACGACAGCTACAATTTTTGAAATCTTTGAAGGACATGATGACCAGAAACAATCAGTTCAATTCATTAGATACATATACTACTTCTTTCAGTTAATAAAATAGTTAAATTTAAATGCAAAACACGGTTGACAAATTTGCTTTTCCTATTTATACAGCACATTTTAGATGTTTATTAAATTAAATTATTTTAAAAAGCTCTGTTGTGCATTTGAATTTCCATCCAAATGTAGAATAGTGATAGAAATGTATCCATGTTAGTCTGGTGTAGCTGAAACAAAATATAGGACTATGTAGCACTTTAAAGACTAACAAGATGGTTTATTAGATGAGGAGCTTTCGTGGGCCAGACCCACTTCCTCAGATCAAAAAATGATCTGAGGAAGTGGGTCTGGCTCACGAAAGCTCCTCATCTAATAAACCATCTTGTTAGTCTTTAAAGTGCTACATAGTCCTGTATTTTGTTTCATCCAAATGTAGTTTGACAAAACATCAAATAAAATATTGAATCCCAGAGTGCATAAGAGATGTCACTCACCATTTTCTGACATCATAAACAATAAGAATATGAATTATGTTAAACTATACAAGTGCTTAAATTAATTTATATAGAATAAATATAATGTTCCCTGGTTACCAAAAAGTACAACCAAATTTAGCTTAAAGGCTATATTTAGTCACAAATTAACATATTTCAATAGCGATACCAACTAGTGAGACTCAAACACTCTTCAGGAAGATAATTAAAAAGTACAAAACAAGATTAAAACTATTTAAATCAAGATTCCTTGCTCCTTGATTTAAATCAGTTCACTCTGCTGGACACTGATGCTGCTGCTCCCACAGAAGAAAAAAAAATTCCAGTGCTACTACACTGAATCCCAGATATTTAGATATGGAAAGGATATCAAGAAGTTATCAAGATCAGCCCACTGTATGGAGGCAGAACCAAGTACAGGCAGTCCCCGGGTTACGTACAAGATAGGGACTGTAGGTTTGTTCTTAAGTTGAATCTGTATGTAAGTCGGAACGGGCATCCAGATTCAGCCGCTGCTGAAACTGATCAGTTTCAACAGCGGCTGAATCTGGACACCAGTTCTGACTTACATACAGATTCAATTTAAGAACCCCAGGCGTCCCCAAGTCAGCTGCTGCTGAAGCTGATCAGCAGCTGATTCCAGGAAGCCCGGGGCAGAGCAACTCTGCCTCGGGCTTCCTGTAGTCAGCCGCTGGTCAGTTTCAGCAGCGGCTAACTTGGAGACGCCTGGGGTAGAGCAGCTCGGGTGCTGCTGGGTTGGTCCAGTAGTGCGGCCGCTCCTCAGCGCTACTGGACCAACCCAGCAGCACCCCAGCTGCTCTGCCCCAGGCGTCCTGATTCAGCCACTGCTGAAACTGATCACCAGCGGCTGAATCAGGACTCCTGGGGCAGAGCAGCTGGGGTGCTGCCGGGTTGGTCCAGGAGCGCCAAAGAGCGGGGCTGTGGGACCAACCGGCAGTGCCCCACCTGCTCTACCACAGGCCCCGGGCTTTGCTCCACGTCTCCCTGGTCTGCTGGGGGGGGGGGGCACTAGCTGCGTCCCCCCCCAGCAGACCAGGGAGATGGGGAGCAAAGCGGCGGAGGACCCGGGCCGGACCCGCGGCGCTTCCAGATCAGCTGGAAGCGCCGCGGGTCTGGCCCCGGGTCCTCTGCCGCTTTGCTCCCCATCTCCCTGGTCTGCTGGCTCCCCCAGCAGACCAGGGAGACGGGGAGCAGCTTTTCTCGCCCCGGAGGAGGCGGGCGGCGGGACCACGCATCCCGCTGCTCCAGTCCTCTGGGGCGAGAAAATCCCCATTCGTAACTGCGGATCCGACATAAGTCGGATCCGCGTAACTCGGGGACTGCCTGTATATCTTAACTACCCAATAATTGTCCTGTTTCGTTCATTCCTTCTGATACCGATCACTGTCAGAAGACAGGCTATTAGCTTAGATCAGCAGTTCTCAAACTGCGTCTCAGAACCCCAAAGTCTGTCACAAGCAAGCCCATTTTAATGAGATTTCTAGGGTTAGCTCAGACTAGTTGGAGCCTTTGTCAAAGCCAAAGTCTGAGCCACACCATCTAGGATCAAAGTCAAAGCCCAAAGGCTTCAACTCTGGGTGGTGGAGCACAGGTTACAGGCCCCCTGCCTGGGGCTGAAACCTTAGGTTTTGGCTTTGGTCTTCCCATTTGGGACAGTGGGGCTTAGGCTTTGGTCCCCCATCTTGAGATCATGTAATAATTTTTGTTGTCAAAAAGGTCGCAGTGCAATGAAGTTTGAGAACCTCTGGGCTAGACAGACCATTGGTCTGACCCAGGATGGCTGCCTTATGCAGGCTGAACATTTTAGATCATCCCTGATAGCTGTTTATCTAACCTGTTCTTAAAAACCTGCAATGACAGGGACTCCACAGCCTTCCTTGGAAGCATATTTTTCTTTCACTATCTTTATATTAGGAAAAATGTTTTAATATCTAATCTAAGTTGCCCTTGCGACAGATTAACCCATTATTTCACATCCTATATTCAGTGAATATGGAGAACAGTCACTAGGCTAACACTAAGATTTATCAGGTTTTCCATGAGGCTTCTCTTCCGAAAAGTAAACAAGTCCTGTGTATTTTTAAGATTTTCCTGAAAGGTCAGGTTTTCAACATAATGTTTGTCATGCTGCCAAAGAGCATGGTGACACTCTTCATTGTTTCTTCTCCTTTGTCTACTAGAAGGGAAAATATTGCTGGAAAAGAAAGTCTCAGAGGTATGTCTTCACTGCAGTTAGACACATGTGGCTGTTCTGTGTCAGCCATCTTGGGCTAAGAGGCTGTTTAATCATGATGCAGGTGTTCAGGCTTAGGCTGGAGCCTGGCAAATGCACAGTTATCCTCTTCACACTAGGGATGTCAAAGTGTAGACAACTACATGATTAACCAATAAGCCGGGTCTTAACTGACGAGTCCAATTTTTAAACTGGCTCCCCTCATGGACCAGCTGCTGCCTGCCACCCTATGCTGATGCCTCTAACACAGAGGCAGCAGCATGGGATGACAGGGGGCTCCCCAGAGGTGGCGCTGGGAGCTTACCGGCTGCCAGTCCACCTCCAGTGACTATTGAATAGTAATGTGACCTCTAAATTGTAATGCAGTTACATGACCATTCAATTGCACACTAACATCCCTACTTCATAACCGTGAACCATTTTTGTGGGTAGTGGACCAGATGCAGATACACCTGCACAGGACTCAACTGGCCAGCAGCACTTGGCTTGCAGCATCCAGCTCGGGCAGCTTGGGGGGCTGTGGTGTGCTCAGGGCTGGCAGCTAGAGCCAATGGCTGGGCAGCAGATTGGAGTCAGGGCAATCCAGCACACACATACTGCGCTGCTTTCTGTCCAGCAGTTTGGACCCTTGAGGCAGCACCAGCAACCCTACCATTGCTGGCCCAGCAGCACTGACCATGTTATCAATTCTGGGCCCGGCCAGTGGGCTCCTAAGCAGCAGGGCCCACCCTCATCCTGAGCCAGACAGATTGGACTAGGCGTGGTCCCAGAACCACACCCTCACCACATTGCGATGCAATATACACTGCTTCTGTCATGGGCAGTCACTCGCAAAGCCCTGGGAGCAGCATGCAATGAGACATACACCTACACTGCCCCTTATCCCCTGTCCCCGCCTTCACGCTGCTTCTTCCCTGAAAGACACACACATACACTTGCTAGCCCTTATGAGAATTTGCTGCTGTGGATGCAGTTGGAGACAGGTAAAAGATGGCTAGCAGATCACAGGTTGATTCTGGTGGATAAGGATTGAATACAGATCCACATTTTTGTATCTGCGCAGGGCTCTCCTTTCAAGAGCTTAGGGTGCAGCCTGAGCACAAGACAGCTTTAATGAGCAAGCTGTAAGTTTTTAATTGTAGCATAGTCTTACTCAGGATGAATAGGCCCAATTTGTGGATTTTATGTCAGTGTTCAAGGGAGATGATGTAATTAAGTCACAGCATGCTTCTTTCATGCACAAAACTCACCTTGCACCCAGTAGCTGACTCGATTGAAATAGGAACCTAGTCATGAATTCTTTTAAGCAATCTGCCCCAGAAGACAACACTCACAAAGCCAGCTATAAAAGGAACGTTTAAGGACACTTTCATAGGTTCTATGTGTGGTGTTTGTGAAAGGCTAATATACAAACATCAACTAAGAACGCATTCCTTCCCAAAGCAAAGCACCATCAAATATGTTTTTCTGCCCTAGACACTGTACCTTTATAGAAATTCCCCACAACAACCAGAAACAAACAGCTCAGTAAAATCAAACAAAACTAAAATGCCCAAACCAACAAACAGCTGGACAAAATCCTGCACTACATAATACAATCCAAACTGTTGTAAATAAACTTTTTAGAAAAACAGCGCTCAAAAACAAACTAAGAACTAGTGACAGACAGAGCAGAATTTCAACTCTTACAGATACAGGCAAGTGAATAAACTAAATAGTTGCTTGAGCTACAACCCTCGTATATCTTTTCTGGTCAGACCTAAAGTTATAGTTAGGCTGCTTAGCTCTAAAGGAGCTGCTAGTCCAGCAATGGGCAACGTAGGCTAGTGAGAGAGCCTCATGAGTGGGCCTCCTTCATCACAGTGGGATAAAAGATGGTCATAAGCAAGATGGTATCCCAGGATAGGGTAGTTTCGCTAACCGCACTTGCATATCTAGAATTTTCAGGGTTTACCAATCGAACTGTAGCAGTGCCTTGATTGCACATGGCTCTCACAGGCAATGCTGTGTGCAATTAGCACACACTTCCCCTCATGCTCTTGCTTTAAATCCATGTCACTTGAGTAATACCAGAAGGAAAAAAGATTACACAGATGGAAACCAGCAGAATCTGTGCCTGGGCAATGATAAACAAAATGTCTCATAGGCCACACATAGAACCCTTATGGGCTGCATATGGCCCCATCACTGTACAGGTACTCCCCGGGTTACGTACAAGATAGGGACTGTAGGTTTGTTCTTAAGTTGAATCTGTATGTAAGTCGGAACTGGCGTCCAGATTCAGCTGCTGCTGAAACTGACTGCCAGTTCTGACTTACATACAGATTCAACTTAAGAACCCCAAGCTTCCCCAAGTCAGCTGCTGCTGAAACTGATCAGCGCTGATTCCAGGAAGCCTGGGGCAGAGCAACTCTGCCTCGGGCTTCCTGTAGTCAGCGCTGGTCAGTTTCAGCAGCGGCTGACTTGGGGACGCCTGGGGCAGAGCACCTGGGGTGCTGCTGGGTTGCTCCAGTAGCATCGCTCCTCGGCGCTACTGGACCAACCCAGCAGCACCCCAGCTGCTCTGCCCCAGGCGTCCTGATTCAGCCACTGCTGAAACTGACCAGCAGCGGCTGAATCAGGACACCTGGGGCAGAGCAGCTGGGGTGCTGCAGGGTTGGTCCAGTAGTGCCCAGAGCGGGTGCTGCAGGACCAATCCGCAGCGCCCCAGCTGCTCTGCTCCAGGGTCCAAAACAAAAGCCTGGTCTGCTGGGGGGGGCACACTATCCGCGCGCCCCCCCCCCCCAGCAGACCAGGGACACGGGAAGCAGAGCAGTAGCGGCAGCGGGGTGCCATGCCTCTGAGGCTTTGCTCTGGCAAAGTCTCAGAGGCACGGGATCCCCCCGCCCCCCGCGGCTGCGGCTTCAGTCCCGGTGCCTGTGGTCTGCTGGGGACCGTCCCCAGCAGACCACAGGCACCTGGACTCAAGCGGCAGCAGCAGGCGGGTTCCCGCGCTGTGCCCCTGGTCTGCTGGAGACAGTCTCCAGCAGACCAGGGGCACCGGAGCAGCTTACGAACGGGGCTTTCTCGCCCTGGAGCTCAGAGGTAGCAATCCGCTACCTCGACCTCCGGGGCGAGAGCCCCGTTCGTAAGTGCGGATCCGACATAAGTCGGATCCGCGTAAGTCGGGGACTGCCTGTACTAGACTGTTCTGAACTCATGCAGGCATCACTGACAACAGTGATGAGTTACTTTTCCACACGGGACATCCTAGAAGATATAACAGAAACACCACTGTTCATCATTTTTAAACTTCTTGTAGCTGTACAACACAGACTTCTCTTTATACAAGTGAGTTTTCCTTCCCCCTCTAAAGATTAAAGGAGGCTATAATGAAATAGGATGTTACTAAGCAAAGTACAAGTAACATTTTTTCCTGTTTGGATCCACAGAGAAATTGTTCCAAAAAAAAATGGAAAGGGTAAAGAAAAAGAGACTGAGTGCATGGCTTCCAGTGCTAATATCTGGGACCTGGAGGGAGTGGAGAATATTTAGGAAACACTCCCTAAGGGCAAAGATGCTGTGACTTGAGGGTGTTGCACTAGGAAACTAGCACTTTCCACCATATGTCATGGATGCTGTGCCTTGGGAAACAAACACAACAATCATTTACACACCATCTTTCATATAAATTACCTCCCAACGAGATTACAGAGTTAAATAACTGCAAAAGAGCAAGTGTTCTTAGGAAAGATTTTCAGGTGAGATTCCAAGAAGTGACAAAGTGGCAGGACTCGTTCTCCAGGAGAGCAGCTAGAACCACCCAGCATGCCCACAGCGTTACAGCGGCTGGGAGACTGGTATTAGACAAAACGAGAGGGGGAAAGAAGCAGAACAGCTGAAGCCTCTGGAGCAAGCCAACAAGCAGACCCACAAATGACACTCGGACCCCCCCGTGCATCCCTCCAACCCACCCACAGCTCACAAACCTGCCCAGCGCCCGAGCCGCTACCTGGCGCCGTCCGCCGGGCGGGGCTGCACGCGCTGCACCTGGGAACAAAGACAGGGAGCGGGAGACAGCGTTCCTCGCCCGCGCTGCCGCCCGGCCGCTCCTCAGCTCAGCCCCCGCAAGCCCGCCCAAACGGGGAGTGCTGAAGCGACAGCGCAGCCCCGTGGGCTGAGGCTGTGCCGCCCTCCGCCCCGCCGCATGGGACAGCGCTGGCGGGAACCCTGAAGCGTCGGCAGGGCTCAGGCCAATGCGCACAAATCAGCCGAAGAGCTGAGGGAAGGGTCCGCGCCGAGCGCGCGCTGGGTCCGCAAGGCACAGCTCTCCTCAGCGGGGGCACTGCTTATGTCCAGGCACCACCCCAGAGCCCGCCTCCTTCAAAGTAAGATGAGAAGAGTGGCAGAGCCACCCTCTCACGCGCACATAGACCATAATCTGAATTCCCAAGGCCGCAGGAGGCAGTGACCCGCCTGGCCTACAGGGATACGGGAGGAGACCATAGGAGGTAGGACCTCAACACTCAAACCATTACAATCTTTGTCTCTTTCACTACAACCACCTTTTTCTACCCTTAAGTTGCTTTACAGTAGAACCCCCCATTGTATGAAGTAAGGAGGAACTGAATTACATCAAGTTAATAAAACTGAACATTTTAAATTACAGTAGATGCAACACACATTGCAGCATGCTTTCTTGTGTCAAACTATTGCAAAGAAATTTCAAATGCACTGAAAGAAATTACAGGTTAAAAGTCTGTAGTCCAGACCTGTTCCAGCATGATTTTAATTAGCTGGATGTTCACTTACCATGGGTTTGTCCAAGTTTCTCAAGGTCCTATAGTTTAGTTACAGGCGTCAGTCATGTCTCCCAGTGGCCTGTGTTGCTCTTGCACACTAAAGTTAGCACTAAGGGTACATCTACACTGCACAGCT
Source organism: Pelodiscus sinensis (assembly GCF_049634645.1). Lineage (NCBI taxonomy): Eukaryota > Metazoa > Chordata > Testudines > Trionychidae > Pelodiscus > Pelodiscus sinensis. The sequence goes on from NC_134716.1 coordinate 96,669,914, forward strand.
ATTTCAAAATAAGCTATTCCAGAATAGTTATCTTATTTCAAAATAGCGTGTCTACACTGCAGGGAAGCCTCAGAATTAGTTTGAGGCAGGCTTCCCTAATGTGTATGTGCTATCTTGATTTAGAGGCCCAGGAGACACTGGGGAGGAATAGCCCTGCTATGGGGCTATTTCGAAATAGCAGCAGCAGAGTGTTCACACACACCCCATTTCAAAATCGCTATTTCAGAATACAGCCTGTCTCCCAGTTATGAACGAGTTATGGACCAAACACATGGCCGTAACTCGATCTGTTCATAACTTGGACCCCATTTAGTTACACGCGACCACACTGTTCATAAGTGCGGGTCGCGTTCGTAACTCGGGGACTGCCTTTACGACTGCTCCATGGGAGCTTTAGTCGTAAGTGCGAATGGTCTTCCATGAGCCCGAGAAGCACTGAGGGGGTGGTAGTGCTGCTGGACAATACTGACTTGCCAAAGTTCAGCAAATTCTTGTGCAAGGTTTTGCACAAGACAGCTCCCGAAGGTGCCAAACTAGAGAGGCTCAACCTGCACAATGTGAAGGGAGATGAAATTGTATTTGCTTAATATCACTGATTTTTGCCCCAATAGAGAAAAATGATTTACACTAGTTATCCACAGGACCTGTTAATAAAAGTGAGGGGCTGTGTCCAGACTGGCATGATTTTCCGGAAATGCTTTTAACGGAAAAGTTTTCCGTTAAAGCATTTTCGGAACAGAGCGTCTAGATTGGCTCCGACGCTTTTCTGCAAAAGCACTTTTTGCGGAAAAGCGTCCGTGCCAATCTAGACGCGCTTTTCCGCAAAAAAAGCCCTGATCGCCATTTTCACGATCGGGGCTTTTTTGTGGAAAACAAATCTGAGCTGTCTATACTTTTGCCCAAACAGGAGCAGCATAGTATTTCTGCAATCTTACATGAGATCGTCAGTGCTTTTGCGGAAATTCAAGCGGTCAGTGTAGACAGCTGGCAAGTTTTTCCGGAAAAGTGGCCAGTCTAGACATAGCCAGGTTGTATTGTAATTTTTAAAAGGGCTTATGCCCATAGTAAAGGAAAATGATCCATTCTTCAGGATCACAAAGCTATGGAAGGAAGATTTGACTGAAGAAGGGGTACAAACCTAGGAAAAATGTGTTTTGGATCCAAGCAGTTAGTGCACATTGTTTCCATTAGGAAAATAAATTTGAGTCTGGTATCCCTGGTGCAGTTCTGCTTCATTATTAGAATGGTTGAATACCGGTAGTTTAGTCATACTCTTGATGATTCATCATACTACCTTTGCAGCGCAGTACCAACACTGGTTGCCTGCTGTTGTAATTAGAAGTGCTGACCAGCACCTGGTGACTAAGGGGTGCACTTATGCCTCCTGTACCTAGTCAGATAATGGGTGGTCAGCCAATAACAATTCAGGTAGGAATTTCAAATTGGAAAAGAGGAGTTTTTCTCTGTTTCTTTGTTTGAGATTCAAAGCAGTTTCTTCCCAGACTCAGGGAGATGGGAGACACTTCTCTTTCCAAGGACAGACTTCTTACAATGTGTAAGTAGGGAAGAGTTTAGATAGTCCGTCAGGATTTGTTGTTTTCCTGGTTTGGGGATTTGGAAATAATGTCTGAGCTGTTAATTTTGTTTTCTCTCTTTTATAACTAAATTTTAGCCCAGGGAATTTCCATAAGTATCTAGATCAATTGGTGGCTCTTCCCATCTAGCCACTTTACTATGCTTGCAACTGTAGTTCGGTTCTAATAATAAATGATTGATTGTTTTTCTAATTAACCGGTACTGGTTGATTTTTGTGTCCTGGAAGGTCTGTCTGTGTGTATCTGCATGCCTGACTGAGGGATCAACTACCACAGACTGCAGCATGTTTTCTTTTCAAGCTCTTTTGGGGAAAAAAGCTTGGGTACTCCTGGGGTTGGTTTCAAGTGTCCACCCCAGTTTGTGGATTCAAAAGCACTTGATGGTAGCAACGGATCCCCTAAAATCTGGGTATTAGGATTTTGGGGGGAAGTGTTTGTACCAGAGCCTGTACAGGCAAGGTTTTGGAGTGGTTTTGCAGGCCCCCACTTCTACATTTGTCATGCCAGAATGGGGAACAGCCTTGACACCTGCTGAACCCTCAGTCTGAAAACCATCGCATCAGATTGTCAGGTTTTTGTCAAATCCAGGAATCTGAATCCAGAGTGTTTCAGATGGTTTGTGAACATTTCTCCCTTGATTTGTGTGTAATACCTGGGTTGATGTGTGTGTAACTAACCCCAGATCTGATGAAAAATCCCTTCACTAAGAACGACTAATATTGTCAAAGCCTCAATTATGCAAATGTCAATCCTTTTATTCCCTTTTGTGAAATAATCAATAGGAACCAGTAAACATTCACGGTCAACCTCAATCTCAGGAAGAAACCAAGCACTTAAATAGCAATGCACTGCAACAGTGCATCTACAACATAGGACTGACTGCACTTCAGCTCTACCTAAAGAGGAACCCTTCTTTTTTAATTCAAGAATCCTATTAATTCCCTGGATCAGTTGGTACATTCTGACTGCATCTCCCCAGTAAAAATTCTCTTATCTTGGCTAAAGTTCTTCCAATCCCAAAATGTTCAGCAGTATTGACATCATGGCCAGGGTTCCATGAAAACTGTGAGTGTGCAGCCACTCAGGAGATTCAAATGCCACCCAGCTGATTAGCACAGCACCCACAGCTAAATTTTGTTTCTACTGATGGTGCACAGTCTCACATACCTCTATTCTGTATTCTGCATATGGATGGAAAAAATTCATACATGGAGGGAAAGATTAGAGGAAACATTGATCAGGACAACCTCAGAGCCTCTCTTTTTCCTACCTAGTGTTTTTTAATTCCAACCTCTTATATACTATTACATGTTTAAACTCCAAGCTTCCCCACTGTGACCAGAAAGCTTTTATTTGAGGTGATGCTACCTTCCAACGTGGTTGCATTTGCTAAATGATTTTCCAGTCATACAGTATGTGACTATCAGATTCCTCCCTTTGGGAAGAAAGCCGCTTTGCAGTCCATCCCTACAAACTCCAAATCTACTGTTCCATTGGATGAACCAAGTACTCTGTCATTTCCATAAATTATGTGGAGAGGAAAGACAGACATTTCATTCTGAAGTGTACACATTCCCTGGAGCAAACAAATGTCTTGCTTTTTTATTACAGTAGTATCTACAATTAGCCTCTCATCAAAGCAGTCTGGACAAAGGATCAAGCACTCTTGTACTTGTAGTGAAGCCTGTGTGTGACAGTGAAATAGCACTACAATTCTGCCTGTCATCTAAAATCTAAAGAGCCATAGCAAGGGTACATTCTCTCTTCTAACCACAAACTTCCCTATAAGTAATGTTGACTGTTCTAGAGATTTAACCACTGAGAGGAATTCCGTTTAGATGGTGCAATAATTTCTATCTGGAGAACTTTGACTTTTGATATAATAAACCATTACCAATTCCTTTGTCAGTTACATTGTTCACTCCATCTCCTCCACTCTGTCCTGGAAATTATTTCTGCTAATTCCAGTTCTCCCTCCAGTGGCATCTTCTCTCCAATACTGTGTTGGACTGCAGCCTCATTCATTTGTGGAAATATAACCTCCTCTTTGTGACTTGGCCCTCCAGCTAGGTCACTTAGGTCCTCCCCTTCAAGGGAATTAAATCTTTCCAAATTTGCTGACTGCCTAGCAGATTTTATGCCCTGACCACTCCCCAGTGGTGAACAGAGGAATCCAGGCCTAACTTCCACAGTGGGTTCTAGTCCAGGGACCTCTGGGCTTTCTTCCCCAGCCCTTGCTGCTCCTTTCCTGAATTGCCTCCTACTACCAGTTCTCCTCCTCCCTTTTCCCATGAAGTGACTACATCCAATAAGCACTGCAGTCTTCAAACCAGGGGAAAGAAAGATCCAGCTTGCCAAGCCTTTTAATCTGGCCAGTATCATTGCAGCATGGAGCAGCTTCACTCTGACTGCTTCCTGTGGCTCTCTACACTGTGGGCAGGGGGGGGGGGGAGGAGGAAAGATGAGGGCTTTGCACACTGCACACACCCCGAGCAAAACCCTTCAGTTCCTATTGGACAGAAACCGGTTGATAGGAATGGATAAATTTTGTTGGGGGTAGGGGTAGTGCAGCACAATTTCTCAGCTCCCACTGGCCAGTTTCCAGCCAATGAGAGCTGACAGATTTTGCTAGGTGGCGGGGGCAGCATGCAAATCCTACCCCCACCACAGAGAGCCACATGGAACAGACAGCCTCTTTGAGCAGTCTGTGGCTGCTGGCAGGGAGCTGCTTAAGTGCTTCATGGTCAAAGCCTGCTTCTGGCACCCCAGCCCTTACCATACCCCAACTCTCTCCAACACCCTGCACACTTCCTCCAACATCTCTTTCCCAGGCTAGAATCCCATTCAGAATCCTGAACCCATTCTCCCTCCCAGACCCTGCACCCCAATCTGCTGTCTCAGATCACAACTCCCTCCTTCACCCAAACTCCCTCTCAGACACACCATCTCCTGCACCCCAAGCTCCCTTCTGTACCCAACCTCCATCCCAGGCACCACACCCAATCCATAAAAAAGAGCTGCTCTTGACCACTTACCAAAATCTTTAAGTGCCACCCCCCATCAAAAAATTACTGCCCATCCCTGCTCCAAACACTGCCCTCCCACCTCAACTACTGCTCTCTCCCAGCAGCTTCTGGCTGTAGCCCACTACCTAGGTTTATAGGACCTATCTTTGCTGCCCAAGATAATTCCCTCAATTAACTGCCTGCAGCCTAAAGCTCTTCCATTTGCAACCTAATTAGCTGATAGGGCCTTCCTGCGCTACTTTAGCTCCTGATCCTGAAAGGCTAGTGTGAGGAGAATACCCAGACAGTGTTTTCAAAACTGCTCCCAAACCATAAACACAAGCAGTTGTGTCAAATATGAAAGGGGATTTGAAGCACAAGTGAAATAAAAGAAGTCACAAAAATTTTAAACTTTGAAAATTCTAAATTGCACTGTGTTGAGCTAAGATTCCAATAAGCTACAAGCAGCAGCCTATTAAGCACTATACAGACACTCAGGGAACCCAGCCCTAGTGGATCTGCCATGGCCAGAAGAAGCACTTCTCCCTGAGCCCAAACCCAGGCCTGGCCTTGCCTTTGCAAGAGAGGTGCCTCTTCCTGTAAGCAGTAGCACCTACAGCACTTGGGCTGAAGGGAGTACTCGTTCTCCATCATAGCATCAGAGCAGCCTGCACCCCAAGCCTCACCCCACAACCTGCAATCGAGCCAGAGCCCGCAACCCCCTCACCCTAGAGCTCCCATCCTTAGCCCATGACAGCCTGCACTCCAAACCCCCCATCCCTTGCCTCAGAACCTGTACACCCAGACTGAGCCCTCATACCCCTAACATCTCAACCCTCTGACCCCTCCCCACAGTCCAAACCTCTGGCCCCACCCTGACCACATGGAATTTTGTTATGTCCACCAATATGGAAGTTGTATGTCACATATACCTCCACACTGCACATTACAACATTCATTATGCGCATGTGGGGAAAATTAAAGGAAACACTGCTGTAGACCACATAAATGGTTTTCCTGTCTCAGACATCTTATGCAATGTTTTTGCAATACTGGCAAACCCACAAATAAGCTTTCTTGTAATGCGATCAAACTCTGCATATCTGAGTGGGGAAGTGATCGTTTCTGTGCAATTTCATCTTGGCTATCCAGACCTCTAAGTATCCCCCGTCACTGACTGTGTGCCCACAGTAAATATTTTTTAAATAACTTTTTGAATTCAGTATCTGATTGTCAATCTTAAACTTACCAAAGACCATTTCACATGCATCTTTGCCCACGAAAGCTTATACTCCAATACATCTCTCAGTCTATAAGGTGCCATAGGACTCCTTGTCACTTTTGCAGATCCAGACTAACATGGCTACCCCTCTGATACAAAGACCATTTGTAAGCACATCAGTTTTAGCACGTACCAAGATATCATCTAGGCATAGCAATATGGCTAACAGGAGAGTGTCTTGTAATACCCTCTTTATTAGCCTTTTAAATGTGTCTAGTGCAATTAAAAAGCCAAAAGCCAGCACATGTAATTCCTATAGCTCTTGTGCAGCAGTGAAACAGTTATTTCCCTGATCTTTGACTCCATTTCCACTTGCCTACATTCACTTTTAAAATCCAGCGTGGTCTGCACCCATCACAGCTTCCAAGGTATCATCTGTTTGTGGCACTGGATAAGAACCCTTTAAAGTGATTTCATTTAATTTTCTCTATTTTGGACTCTGATGCTGCCACCATTTTTCTTAAACAGAACTACAAGAGGCCCCCGACTTGCGACCGCCCAAGTTCCACCCACCCACACAACCATTTTTGTAAGTGCAGAAGGGGCTGAAAACCCCCAACTTATGTCCTCAGTGAGCATTTACAATGGCGCAAGGTGCCTATCGTAAATGAGGGTTCGAGTTACAATGCCCCTGACTTGCGACGCTTCCCCAGGAAGCGATCGTGTCTTAAGTCGGGGGCCTCCTGTATAGGCAAAGCCCAATGACTAGTGGAAGGCTCCATCATGTCTTGGTAATACATTTCCTCCATGGCTTGCAATGTCTCTTCCATCTTCATTACTAGTAAACAGTAAGATGGCTGTTTAATTAGACAGTTTTCTCCAGTGTAAATCTTGTACTGGAACATTCCATATAAGCCGTATCACTGTTGGATTGGGAGAACAACTGATCCCCAGCCAGGACATCTTAGACCATTCTACTGTTTCTAGTTTAAATGAACAGCACTGCATTGGAACAAGTCCACTAGAAATCTGGAAGTTCACTTGCACCCTTCCCCATTCTAGTTTTACTCTATACTAGCATTTACTAAATTCATTGGTTCACATTTTGCAATCATGGTTCTCCTTTTTTACTATTTACAGTTGGTCAAAAATCATTCAGCAAAATGGCCAGGCATCTGTCCTGGATTTGAAGACAGAATTGTAGCAGCTAAGAGTCACCTGAGCTCTAGGTCTCAAAACGGATTACAAATACTTACCATTTTACTTTTGCTGGAAAGCAACCACAATATATAGCAGTTTTCCACCTTCTAAAAGCAGTACAATTTGTTCACTGCAATCTATTGCCAACAAATCATCTGCTTCACGTGAACCATGTTTTTTTAGAGACACCACTCCTGTTATTTATTATTTATTAGCCATAATAAAATTCAAAAACTGATTAGTTAATGCACTGTCTTGACTATCCAAATCATATCAGATGAAAAGCTGTATGTACAAGGTTCTTAGCAATCAGACTCCATCTGCCTCTCTAGAAGCTGCATACTCTCCTGGTGCACTGCTGCAAGGCAAGCATGTTCTATGGCAAGTTCAACAGTCTCTCAAAGTGCTTTTGACCCCCTTTTGCTGAACATGATGTGCAAGTCTGAATCCAATTGTCTATAAATCTGTCCATTGCAAAGTAATCTTCAAAGTTGTTGGAATCTGAATATTCCAGGAATAAGTCTCCTCACTCAAGTCCTCTGCCAGTTCAGGTGAAGTATCTTTCTCGCCCCTCCTATCTCTCAGTTGAACTCTTAAATTGCTGGTTGGCACAAAACTGCATATCAAGAATTTCTACCAGATCTAGATAACAAGAACATCAATTTTACTTTGCAGCTGCCCAAGCTCCAAAAGTCTGTAGCTCCACAGAAGTCCCGCCAAGTATACTTATCCACACTTCACAGATAGTGAAATTGACAGGAGCTCTAATTCTATGACTCTACAGCAGGGCAGAGTTAAGACTAGGTACAGTAAGGGAGATAACCTCAGGAAGTATTTTTGTTCTGTTTTGATTGTGTTATTGTTATTAAAATACAGTAGTGTAATGCCAACATTTAAATTTTTTTTTTATAACTATTTAGATAGTCTATAAGACAAATTCTTGTGAATCAATAAGCAAGGATAAATTCTTATGAATCAATAAGGATAAAATGTAACTGTCAGTGCTGACCAAAATCATGGACTAAACCTGAAGTCACTACTTATTCAGACAAATGTCATGTAGATATCAGAGAGTCTTGGGTGAATGAGGCATGAACAAAAAGTTCAGGATGTAGTCCTATGTGTTTATTTTTGTAATGTCAAAAGTTGTATCCTGGATTTTGCATGATTCCCTATCATCATCAACCACCACCACGGGCTCAGCGCCCATTGGTGTCCAATGCTTCCCTCACTGTTTCCTTCCATCTTTCCCTGTCCAGTGCAGAGTGGCTTCATTTCCTGTAGACTAGCTCCGCACCAATCTACTGTATCATCTACTCATTCTCTGTAGGGTCTGCCTCTCCTATTTGGACCATCCATTATGCTGAATACCAGAGTCTTAACTTTTTGCTCATCATTCATTCTGCAAATATGCCCTAATAGCTGTAACTTCCATTGTATAACTTTCTGCAGGTTCTCTTTCAGCTGTATCTTCTGATATAATTCCTAATTGGTAACCTTCTGCATCCATCCTATTCTCAGGATCTTTCTATAACAACTCCTCTAGAACACCAATATCCTTCTCTTTGAATCTTTCATTGTCACCCATGTCCCACATCCATACAACATGCTGCTAAATACACGTTTTCAAGACGTTCAGCTTTGTTCCTAAGCTAATCGCTTTACTTCTCCAGATCTTGTCCATCGCCTTCAAACTCACTCTTGTTTTCGCTATTCTAGTCGTTATTTCCTTCTTACAGTCTAGATCATACATCATGTTGCTCCCAAAATACATGAACTTCTCTAGTTCAATCCCATCTACACTGATCTTCCTTCCTATTTCTTTATCTCCAAATACCATTGTCTTCATTTTATTGATATTCAAAATCAGTCCTTACCACTTCCTTTCCTCATTTATCACTTGCACCATTTTCGGTAACTTCTCTATATCATCTGCGAACCTCAGTTTTTTAATTCTCATCCCATGCACCGATATCCCTTCTACCTCTTCCTTGATCTTGTCCATCGCTCTCTCTAGGTGCATGATGAAGATACTCGGCGATATTGGATCTCCTTGTCTACTCGTTCTAAACCAACTTCCCAATTTTCCGCAAAGTCTCACGGCTGCCTCCACATTATTGTTGATATCCTTCAACAACTGTATCAGTCTGCTATCTACTCTGTACGACTCCAACACGACCCAAGTCACTTTCTGATCTATACTGAAAGCTTTCTGAAAATTGACAAAGCAATTGCAGATGTTCTTGTTCTTTTGCCAAGCTTTCTCTGCTATCAATCTTAGTGACAATATCTGCTGTATGGTACTTCTATCTTTCCTGAATCCCGCTTGCTCATCCGCTAGATGTTCTTCTATCTGTGATCTCAATCTCTCCATCAGTATCATCATCAGCATCTTGCCTATATGACTCATTAAGGCAATTGTTCTGTAGTTCTTACACTCCAACACGCTTCCTTTCTTGTGTATTGTCACTAGCACAGATCTTGTCCATTCCTTAGGTGCTTTCTCTTCTTTCCACACTATATTACAGTGTCAATGTATTTCCTGAATCATACTTTCTCCACCATATTTAATCATCTCTCTTGTGATCTTATTTCCAGGACTCTTGTTGTTCTTTAATCGTTTCACTGCTCTTTCTACTTCCTTCTTCAGAATATTGGTCTCACTCTCAATTCTCAGCGGTGATATCTTTTTAAGTTCTTCAATCAGTCTCTCGGATACTCGGGTCCAGTTGTGCTTTGTGCAGATTGGTGCAATATCTCGTCCATCACTGCACAACCTTCTCCTTGTTCATAAGCACCTTATCAGTCTTGTCTTTGATCGCCATCTGCTTTGGTTGCCATTTCCTATTAATATTCCTAATCATCTTATACAACTCCCTGATCTTACATTCGCCGTAATACCTCTCTATAGCTTCACAATGCTCCTCTAACCATTTCACCTTATCCATTCTGGCCACTTTCCTTACCTCGTTGCATTTCACTCTATATTGCTGTACCGCCCTCGGAGACATCCTTTCTGATCTTCAATACTCTCTTCTCTTGGAAGAGAGTCTCCTGTGTAATCTACTTCTTATTGATTTTCTCTTCTTCCAGAACCGTCTGCTCAATTGCCTCTTCTATTGCTGTAACTATCCCTTCGACTCTTATATAAGTCTTTCTCTGTGCCTGCCTTCCTGATCTTCTTTTTGAGCACTGCTCTGTATGCATTCCCTATTTCTTCCTTGCCTAGCCTCGCCATGTCTCTGTTTCTTAAACTGTGTCTTATACTTTTTCTTAAGTTTCATCTTGATGTTCACAATCACTAGACTGTGGTCCGAGTCAATACCCGCTCCTTGGAAAGTTTGGCACTGCTGTACTGATGTTACCCATCCTCTTCTTATCAAGATCATGACAGATTAATGTACTGTATTTAGGTTAGTACCATTAACTCAAAAATGGCTCAGTCCTGTACCATACTGAGCACTCTAACCAAATCTAGCAAAGTTTTTAAGCATGTGCTTAACATTAAGGAATGTGAGTCATAGAATTATAGAACACTAGAACTGGATGGGCCCTTGAGAGGCCATCAAGTCCAGTCCCCTGACCTCATAGCAGGACCAAGCACCTACAAAGTCATCCCTGACAGATGTCTATCTACCCTGCTCTTTAATATCTCCTGTGATGAAGATTCCACAACCGCCCATGGCAATTTATTCCAGTGTTTAACCACCCTGACATTTAGGAAGTTTTTACTAATGTCCAACCTAAACCTCCCTCACTGCAATTTAAGCCCTTTGCTTCTTGTCCTATCATCAGAGGCCAAGGAGAACAATTTTTCTCTCTTTCTTGTGACACCCTTTGAGATACAGGCAGTCCCCGACTTACGCGGATCCGACTTATCCGCAGTTACGAACGGGGCTGCCCCGAGTACACGGACTGCGGGACCTTGCGGTCCTGCCGCCCGTGTACTCTGGGGCTTTCTCTGCGTCTCCCTGGTCTGCAGACCAGGAAGATGCAGAGCAAAGCCGCGGAGGGGCTCGGGCAGCGGGGCAGCCCAGGCCCGCCTGGGCTGCCCCACTGCCCTTCCCCCCTTGCTCCCCCACAAGGCTTTGCAAAGCCGCGGGGAAGCCGGCAGTGGAGCAGCGCAGGCGCGCCTGGGTTGCCCCGCTGCCCGAGCCCCCCCGCGGCTTTGCAAAGCCGCGGGGGGAGGGGGGACTCGGGCAGCGAGGCAGCCCAGGCGCGCCTGGGCTGCTCCGCTGCCGGCTTCCCCGAGGCTTTGCAAAGCCGCAGGGGAAGCCGGCAGCGGGACAGCCCAGACGCCCCGCGGCTGTCCCGCTGCCGGTGTCCTCAGAGGCTTTGCTCCCCGTCTCCCTGGTCTGCTGGTCTCCAGCAGACCAGGGAGACGGGGAGCAAAGCCGCGGAGGACCCAGGCAGCAGGACCGCAGTGTGTCTCGGTCCGCCGCCCGTGTCTTCCTGGTCTGCTGGGGTGGGCGGGGGCGCAGCTAGTACGCCCCTCCCCCCCAGCAGACTAGGCTTTTCTCCGGATGCCTGTGGCAGAGCAGCTGGGGTGCTGCCGGTTGGTCCCGCAGCGCTGCTCTGGGCGCTAATGGACCAACCCGGCAGCATCCCAGCTGCTCTGGTCCTGATTCAGCCGCTGCTGGTCAGTTTCAGCAGCGGCTGAATCAGGACGCCTGGGGCAGAGCAGATGGGGTGCTGCTGGATTGGTCCAGTAGTGCCGAGGAGTGGCGCTACTGGAGCAACCCAGCAGCACCCCAGCTGCTCTGCCCCAGGCGTCCTGATTTAGCCGCTGCTGAAACTGACCAGCGCTGACTACAGGAAGCCCGAGGCAGAGTTACTCTGCCCCGGGCTTCCTGGAATCAGCTGCTGTTCAGTTTCAGCAGCAGCTGACTTGGGGACGCTTGGGGTTCTTAAGTTGATTCTGTATGTAAGTCAGAACTGGCGGTCAGTTTCAGCAGCGGCTGAATCTGGACGCCAGTTCCGACTTACATACAGATTCAACTTAAGAACAAACCTACAGTCCCTATCTTGTACGTAACCCGGGGACTGCCTGTACTTGAAAAACAGCTATCATGTCCCCTCTCCGTCTTCCCTTTTCTAAACTAAACAAACCCAATTCTTTCAGTCTTCCCTCATAGCTCATGTTTTCTAGGCTTTTAATCATTTTTGTTGTTCTTCTCTAGACCTTCTCCAATTTCTCTACATCTTTCTTGAAATGTGCTCCAAATGAGGCCTGATCAGCACAGAGTAGAGTGGAATTACTTCTCATGTCTTGCTAACGACACTCCTGTTAGTGTCAAGTCATCCCTTGACTTCTGAGGGAATACTCACATTCTTAAAGTTAAGCACATTTAAATGTTTCACTAAATTGGAATAGAGTGCTAAACATATGGCAGGATCAAGTCCAGAGGCAGTGAAATCAGCATAAGTCATCCAGGCTGTTAAATCTATTTATAATGATTCAATGGAAAGAAATTATATTTTAAGTGTCTTATGTGATTTATCAAATGGACTGATGGAAACAAATACACTCAAACAATAAAATTAAATAGGAAAGTAGAGAAAAGGTATCAATTGAAATCATTATCAGAAACATGTTTTCTGATCCACAGTGAGCACTTTGGCATTTGGGCCAGAGCTACGCAATGATGTGCGTCAATCCCCTCAAATGGGCAGACATCTCCTCCCATCCTGAAACTGTCTTAGCTGCATGATGTGAAGTCAGTCTGGAGCTATATTGGCTTAGCTGCTATTCCTACACTGGGAGGGTGACTGCCCAACAGACTCTCCTCTCCACTGCCCTCGTCATAAGACAGCTGGGTCATACCCATACTAGTGTAGCTGCTGGCTCCTCAATCCCAATAATGCCCATTAAAGAGGGCAGACCACCTCCTCTCCTCATAAAATTGGCTCTAATAGATCAAAATCAGTGTCAATGTCAATTTTATGGTGATGAGGAGTAAATGAGAAGTTAGACCAGGAAGCAGGAGCAGGCTCTAAATGTCACACACAAAATTATGGTACAGTCAGGAATAGAAACCAAGTTTCCTCCTCCAAGTTGTGGTTTTAAAAACAGTTTTAGGCTTGATAGGACCCAGTAGTGATTTTTAAAAAGCAAAGAACATTGGCTCAACATACTGTGGAGAAAATGTGTACTTGTGGCTACATACATTTCAATCATGGTTGTTAGTCTCAAGTTAATTCTGGGGTCCCTTTCTATTTGAATAAAAGTACTGTTCATTTATACAGATTCATTGCTTGTGAGTGGGGCTCTTAGAGGCAGACAGAGGTGATGTTTAGTTTTCTCAGATTACTAGATGGGAGCATGAGCTGGTTGGATTTCATATGGTTAAAAGGAATACCTGAATATTGAACCTGGTGGCTTATGCTTCTAGTTAGTTGTACCTAGCAGAAGGGACACACACCGATTGAAGTACTACTTTCCCAAACTTGGCATCAGACCTATAATAAAAGTGGCACAAAAGTCACTGGATTGCTCCACATTTCTGTTTTACAGATCTCATATACTGGCATGATCCTGAAAGCAAGTGGAAGATATTATCTGAGCCCTTGTAAAGAATACCTTGACATTCAGAGCAAGATACTCACCAGCTGATAAGAATTATACAATGCATCTTCACATCTTGAAAATTTTCTGTGATGAGATGACTTGGCATTTCAAAGAGCTCAATTTAGACACAGAAACAATCTGTCTCCATCAATGTAACAGAGCAGAACAGAACATGTCCAAAGTATGTAGCGTCTCTCCTGTGACTTTGGGAAAAAGTCCAGTAGGTTAATAAGTTAAATGACAATCTGAAACCCCCTTAGAAATTAATTTAGGATGCAGTCTCAGAACCACCCCATTTCAGTGAAAGGTGGTGTACAAATATTTGGCTGTAAGGACTTAAAGCTCACTAACCCTCCAGCCTGAGGTGATAGTGACCAAAAGGATCACATTAAAGGGTGAGGTGACAATGAACAATCCAACAATACCTTGAATAGGGAGGTACCATGCCTTTCAAGATAATGATGTCATAATCCCATGTAGGATTTTGGTCTCTGAAAGCTGGGTAGGAATGTAAGAGGCCATCTTAGTACTGCTGAATGTAACTACAGAATATTACTGCACTGAAGCATGACAAGCAGGTATTGCCATAAGGTGGACTACCAGAGAAAAAATGGTTACTTACCTTTTGTAACTGTTAGTCATTGAGACATGGTGCTTGTGTCCATTTCAGTAGGTATGCACACGCTGCATGCACGATTGGTGGAAGCTCTTTCCCTTAATGGTACCAGTCGAACTGGCTATGGAGCACCCTGAAGTGGGACATCTTGAAGAACAGTTACAAAAGGTAAGTAATTGTTCATATGCACTCCAATAGGTGATATGCAAGTAGTATACCAGGAGGAAGGGTCGTAGATCACCACATGTCCCTCTGGAGGACTGCCCTGTAGAACACAGCATTATCCCAGGCCTGATGAGTGATGGCATAGAGCTATGTGAACATGTGGATGGAGGACCATGTTGTCACCCTGCAGATGTCCTGAATAGAGACATATGTGAGGAATGATGCCAAGGAAGCCTGCGCCCTCATGGAATGAGCAGTCAGGATCAGAGCTGGGATCTTGGCCAGGTCATAGCATGTCCTGATGCAGGACATAATCCAAGAAGAAAATCACTGGGATGAGATGGGCAGCCCCCTCTTTCATTCCGCAATTGCAATAAAGTGTTGTGGTGACTTACAAAATGGCTTGATGTGTTCAATGTAGAAGGATAATCCTCTCCTGACGTCTGAGCGTAGGGTTTGCTCCCTAGAAGTGGCATGTGGTTTAGGAAAGAACACAGAAAAATGTCCTGGTTCACATGAACATGGGATACCACATTTGGCAGGAAGACTGGGTGAGGCCAGAGCTGCACCTTGTCCTTGTAAAATACCATATATGGGATTGGAGCTCTGAAACCCTGCTGGGGTAACGGCCACTAGGAAGGTGACCATTCATGAGAGAACAGGAACAGGTAGTAAAAGGCTCAAAGTGAGGCCCCATGAACCAGGAAAGGACCAAGTTGAGGCCCGACTGAGGTACAGGATGTTTAAGCTGAGGGATACAGCCTTTCTATGCCCTTGAAAAAGTGCCCCACAGTGGAGTCAGTAAAAGGGGACCTGTGACCCACCCTGGGTTGAAGGCCAAAAATGTCAGCCAAATGAACCTTAAGGGATGACAGAGCCAGGCCTTGATGTTTCAGGTGTAAAAAGTGATTAAGGAGCTGAGTTGGTTGACCAGGGTGTTCCAGGCCCCTGGCAGGTGGGAGGTTTACAGGTGGATCCTGTGCTTAATGCAAAAATTCCACAGGTCGAGGTCTTCACAGCAAAGGAATGAGCACTACCCTGGTTGTTTATATAGCACATTGCAACTATGTTGTCTGCCAGCATGGGAATGCACTGGCCCTACATGAGGTTCAGGAAGGCTTGGCGGGCAAGGGAAACTGCCCTGAATTCCTAGATATTTGTGTGCAGGGAGAATTTCACCTGTAACCACAGCTGAGTACTGAGTTCTCCCAGGTGTACTTCCCTAATCTGCCTCCAATATATCTGTGACCAGAGACAAGGAGGGTTGGGCACTGAAAGGGACCCCCCACACATACCTCTTAAGGTTGCAGCCACCAAGTTAGTGAGCGGAGAACTGATGTGGGCAGGGTGACCAGACTATCTAACAAGACCTGCTCGGTTTGTGGATTGTGGCAGGTTTGGAGGTACAGGAGGTGGAGTCTGGCATGCCATATTACAAACGTGCACGCCACTATGTGTCTGAGGAGCCGTATGCAATTTCTGGCCATAGTGGTAAGGACCTTGCATGACGTGAATAGCATCCAGGAGCATCAGAAAGCGAGATTTGGGCAGGAAGGCTCTTGCATGGGTAGAATCTAGAACTCTAATTTGCTGAGCCAGGACCAGCTGAAACTTAGGGACTGTTGAGATTGAGACCCAGTGCAGCAAAAGTTGCGTGCAGTGGTTCCTGGATGGACCTGCTCCTGATCAGCCAATCACTGAGGTATGGGAAGACCTATACCCAGTATTTGTGCAGAAAGGCTGCTGCCACTGCCATGCACTTTATGAATGCCCTCCATGCCAAGAAGAGACTGAATTGCAGGATGCCAGTTGATAGTGGCAGCTGAAATTGGAGAAACCACCTGTGCTCAGGAATGATGGAAATATGCATCCTTCAGGTCCAGAGAGGCACACCACTCCCCTGGATCTAAGGAGGAGATGGCAGTGGCCAGGGAAACCATAAAGAACTTGAACAAGTTCAGATTTTAAAGATTCATAATAGATCTGAGCAGACTCTTGGCCTTGGGGCTAAGGCAATACCAGGAATAGAAACCCCTGCTCCTGAGGAACCTCCTCTATTGCCCTTAACTCTAGAAGGGATTGAACTTCCTGACTGAGGAATTGCTCATGAGTAGCATTCCTGAAGAGAGACAAGAAAACTGGACTGGTGCTCAGTCCTCCACTCACCTCCAAAATTGGTCATAGGGCCAGGAGATGGCTTTGTATGGCCCTGGTCCTGACCCAAGGAAAAGTGGGAAGCCTGCCTACAGCTATTATTTCTGCCCTGCCTGTGGGAGTGATCTGTGACAGGATGAGGCCACAGGCGTACAAGAGAGTGATAAAAAGGGAAATATATTAGCCTTAGATTGAGTAAGTCTCTGTTCCTAGGATAAACTAACAAGGGCTAGATGAGAATCAGCAGGAACTTGCCAGAATCAATAAGGGCAATTAAGCACCTGGAGCCAGTTAAGAGGGCTTCCAGAGTCAAGTTAGCTAGGCAAGTTGGAACACTTGGAGCCAATTTAAAAACCATTTGGGAGTGGTGCAAGAGAGCTCCTCTGGAGTTAGTTTAGCTCATGAGGAGCTGAGGAGACCAGAGCTGTGGAGGATCAAGCACTAGAAAGTACCATGAGAAAAAGCCTGCGATCAGGAAGGTGCTGAGGAAAGTATGGGGAACTAGCCCAAGGATTTGAAAGCTCAACACATGTCAAGAGTTACAGGAATAGTGACTCAGGAACGTCTGCTGGCTGGACTGGCGAGCTGGAGCCCCACAGTGAAATAGACCTTACAAAGAGGTCCAGCTTTTCTTAGTATTCGTGTTCTTAGGGGGCCTGTTCTGGCTGCCCCTGCTGCTCCTTCTGGTTAACAAAGTCAACCATACCCAGGTGTATGAATAGATGTTTTTCACCCTGCTGGGGGACCAAGTAGAGCAAGGATTTGTAGCTGTCATGCAGCTTGTGACAAACATTATGAACACTGTGCATAAATGAATTTGTTCAGCTTGCATAAATCCAAGATGCATAACCATCCCCATTTTCTTGCTCATGATAAAATGAGTAAACCCCAACCCGTGTTGTTGTGGCATGTGTTCAATTGCCCTGAGTTGCAAGAGATGGGTCAGTTCCTCCATGAGGGTGGTTTCATGAAATGGGTCCCTAAAGAGGAATAGGTGGGGAGAGAGGTAAAACAAAGTGGAAGGCAGTATCCAGTTCACACAATCTCTAGTACCCATCTGTCTGTTGTGATGGTACTCCAGATTGGATAGAAGGATGCTAGGTGATGCCCAAATAGGGTGGAAGTGGTTGTAAGCAGAGTGGAAATTCTGGGGCACTCTGTCCCTCCATCAACTCTTCAAAACATTTGCCTTGATGTTCATGGTTGGGAACTGGGCATTTATTCCGCCAGTTGTCTGCACCTGGTCTGGCACAGTTTACGCCTGTTGTCATACTGTTTCTGGGATTGTGTATATTGAATAGTTCTGAATCTGATTAAAAATCCTTCCTTGTTTTCTTTTGGTTGCAGGCAAAAGTCTTCAAAGGAGGACCTCAAGTCCTTTAGAATGTGGAGAACAGCATCAATGGATTCTGCAGAGCTTGGAGCTCTCAAACAGCAGATCTTCCACTGTAAACTGGACCTTTTTTGGGAAACCCAAAAGACGTAGCCAGGATGTGCACTGCATAATCTCTGCTATGGAGATGGATTCAGCAGACAGTGTTATATGTTCTAGCACAGCTTGGAGTGCTATGCAGGTAATGAGGGAAACCTTATTTACGTTAGCTTTGTACGGTTCTTTTTTATTGTTGAGTTCAAGAATAGTTGACATGTGAAAATATTGAGGATATAACTTTGCTAGTAACACTGCATAATTCACAATCCTGAGCGGCAGCTGAATAGACTTGCCTACCGAATAAATCAAAACCTTTCCAGCCCCTGACATAGGAGGCGATAGAGATGGCATTCTGCTTGCCCCTCTGGTTCACAACCATTAAGAGAGTTTGGAGTGGTATGAGTCAAGAAGAAATCTGCTCCCTGTGGTGCGACATAATACTTCTTGCCAGATCATCTGCAGTGGCTGGAGCTGCCAGATTGTTTTGGTTGGGTCCATAGGTGCTGCATTCAGTGGCAGGGCAAGCTTGGCAACTGGAAAGGTGTGGAGAATGTCCTTAAGACTACATTGTGTCTCTAGTGACTGTTCCAAAGAAGTCTCCAAGGAGTCAGCCACTCTCCTGTACATCTCCTGAAACGATGTGAAGTCTCCTGAGGTGGGTGAAGGCATACTTGTATCATCAGGTGAAGAGGAGGATGTGTGTGCAGGTCCTGGGAAGTCAATGTCACCCTGCTCCTCAAGATCTGCATTCTTTTGCATCCATTACAGATGCAGGGGCTGACAGGGCTGGAGAAGCCTCTGTGATCTGACACACAGAGCTGGTTGTTGGATAGGTTGATAGTGCTGAGCTCTATATATAGCAGAGAGATCCCAGTATGGTCAGTTAGATGGTATTGGCATTGGCAGAGGGATCTGCCACTGTGCTGATAGCTGCATTGATCTAGGTGATGAGTGGCATGGAGCATACAAGCCCTGAGAGCTTTCTTCCTCCTCATCACTAGGTAGTGGGGGGCTGAACCCACAGGGGTAGTGGAGAGGCTGAACCTGGAGGCCATTGGGGTGCCATTGGTATTGAACAGAGGTGTTCCAGGTGTTAACTGCTAAATCTGAATGACTGATGAAGTGTTGCAATGCTGGGGAGGTACAGACTGCTAGTTATGATAAGGTGCAGCAGGTGGCAGCATTGACATGTTTTGTACCCAAGCAACATGGGGCGTAGATTGGGAAGTTGCCTTAACTGACCCATGCAGTCTTGCACGCCTCAGGTCATCTTACTGCCAGATGTACCCAGTGCCTCATGGTCCGGTGCTTTAGGTGCTGCCAATACTTGGACTTTGTTTGGGTGGGGAGGGGAATGATTTTTCAAGAAGGAATAACCATGAGATGAAGAACTGGAGAACTTTCTAGACACTGCAGTCAGAGCAGAATTTCAGGAGCTTGATCCTGAGGAAGCTGCCTTTTCTGACACTGTCCCAGGAGACTGTTGCCTTGGCAGTGTTGTGCGCTCTGGGTCAGAGGCTGAAGTGATTTCTCTGGGAGCACTAGCTTGAGTTAAAGCTTCCTGGTGCTTTTTGTGATTTTTTTTTGCACCGGGGGGAGGGGTGTACCTGTGTGTAATACGGGGATATGAAAGTCTGCAAGTCAGACAGCATTTGAAGCCTGGATAGCCAGACATGTCCAAGAGAACAGACAAGATGCAAAAGTGGCAACAATTTTTTTAAAGGAAAAAAATTTAAAACTAAATACATTTATAAAAATGAGGAAAATTAAGGGGCAAAGAAATCTAACAGTTTTTGAGAGGATTGTGAGGTGCTACTAAATTCTGACCCGGGCCAATGGTGGTAGAGAAGAACTAAGGAGAGTCAGTTGACTGCACATGTAGGATAGCAGCTCCAAATGACACATTCTGACTGCCTAATATATGAGCAGCCTGCCAAGGAGCACAGCTCCCACAATTCTCGGACTTGAGGCACAGAGATATCTAAAGTAGAGCACCCACAGGGACACTCCTTCAAGAACTGTATAGTCAATCCCACAAAAATTGAAGAGAAAGTAGAGTGCACATATAGCAAAACCTATAGCACATAGCACAGGATTAGCTGCATAATTCACAAAATAGCCATGTATTCTATTTGTGATAGTACCTACAGCCTTATTGTAGAGCAAGGGTCTAATATGCTAGGCACAATTGGAAAAACTGTCCTTGTGACATCAGTACAGATTGCACTCTTATTTTAGTGCAGGTCTTGCTGCCATTATCCATGTCATCACTGCTAAACTAGACTTGAGTATTTTGGGGACCACACCTTAAATTCATTTGGAAACAAAATTATATAGTGTAGTTATCTGATTCAAAATAGCTCAGCACTATTTTAATGGCCATTTGCTGCGTAGATGCACTATTTTGAATTACGCTTATGATCTAAACAAGCTCTAAGATATCATGCTTGACCTAAAATCACTAACCGATTTGGGACCCATCTACTTAATACCATACTAGCTCCTGTGCCACAGAATGAAGCTGCACCCTGCTCTTCAACTTCTTCATTAAGCTGGCTGGAGTTTAACCAATGCCATTAACCATTGAATGGTTAATTGGTTAAACTTGAAAACATCCCCAGAAATCCCAATTTCGGTTGTTCAATATAATAGTGTTGTAAGAAAAAAATTCATTTTTTTTCGAGTGTTCTAGATATCTGGCGCATATTTTTTATGCTTTTACTTAATGGCCAAATCTAGGAACACCCACACTGCACTTATTTCTGAATAAGCTATTTCGGAAGAAAAAGTCTAAAAACTTAATTCAAAATAGTGCATCTACACAGCAAATGGCCATTAAAATAGTGCTGAGCTATTTTGAAATAGAGCATCCAAACTCATTGGATGCTGAATCGCATTTAAGGCCACCTGGAAGCACTTCAGGCAGGGCATCAGGACAGCAGTCACTTCCTGTAACTGCTGCCTGAGGCTCATGTTTAAAGGGCCCCATCTGTATAGTCATATCAAACTATTCACTTTTGCCTACTTCTCCAAGCCATAGTAAAGCCTTTTCTCTGGCTGCTGTGGTTTCCCTTGTACACACCATAGTACTCCTGCCATGGAGCCAGACCTGCCTCCAAGCAGTTGAGAGATCTTTTTGCATGCTGTACCTCCTGCTGCAGTTTCTGCAGGCTGCCCTCGTGGCCCTGCAGGAGGACCCCCCCCCAGCTCATTGCAGATCATCTCATCACCTCTCCCCAGGCTCTGCTCGTGCAGCTCAACCCTGCCTGTCCTCTCCTACACACCATGCACCACTGCTTCAGGTGACTGGATGCTAGTTCTGACTGGGGGGACTGGATCATGGAGTGGTCAACCAGTAGTAGCTCCAGAATTTCCACATGCAGGACACCTTCATGGAGCTGTGTGAGTGTCACAACACCCACGAGACCAACCCATCACCCTCTGGAAGCTCATCATGCCTGACAGATTGGCAGCTGTTTGGATGGAGATATCAACCATCAGGGCCATGGTCATGCAGGTATAGTGCTCTTGTGCTATTGTCCTGCGGGGGGGGGGGGAAATGCTGGATTGGGGTCCCCTTGGGAAATGTCATGGTAGCCCCCTCCCCAGGAGGTTTTTCAGTCCTGCCTTCACAAAAGGTATGAGGGAGAAGGGGAGTTGGGAACTCCCAAGGGCCCTGGCAACCCTGTGATTATCTGTCTCCTTCTACAGGGTGATCAACACAATCCTGCTGTGCAGGGTCATCAATCAGGGTGAGGCGAACTGCCATCACCTGCTTTGCCACCATGGGCTTCCTCAGCTGCGGGGGAGGAGGGCATTGATGGCACCCATTATCCCCCTCCAGGCCCCCGATCACCAGACATCCAAATACATCAACCAAGAGAGGTACTTTTCGATGGTCCTACAAGCCCTTTTCACCCACTGCATCCAGGTTACAGGCATCCATGTCAGGTGGTCAAAGAAGGGGCACACTGACCATGTCTTCCAAAACTCCAGTCTCTTTCAGAAGCTGCACACCAGCACTTTCCCTGATTGCACCATTAGGTTTGGGGATGCGGACATGCCGATGTGCATTGTAGAGGATGCAGCCTACCCTCTGCTGCCCTGACCGATAAAGCCCTACACCAGACACCTTGACCCTAAGCCAGGCTAAAAAGGGCTCATTATGGTGGAGGGCACCTTTGGGTGCCTGGAGGTTCCATGGTCTCCTCTCCCAGCTAGACAGCAGCAAGCAGAACATCCTCAAGCAGTGACTGTGTGCTGTGCCCTCCACCACCTGTGTGAACTTAAGTGGGAAGACGTTCCTGCCAGGGTGAAGGGCAGAGGCTGAGTGGCTCAGCAGGGCCTTTGAGCAGCCACATACAGCTGCTATCTGACAGGCCCATCAGGGCAGGCATCCAGGAGACCTTGAGCCAGGGCCAGCTGCAAGACTGTCCCTGGGGCCTCCCCACAAGGGGCCTTTGCAATGGCAGTGTGGCTTTCCTCCCCCATCCTTCCAGAAAGAAGTTAGTTTTCTTTAATCAGGGGTAACTGGGGTGAGACTGGGGAAAGAACCTGGGGAGGGGGAGAGGAAGATGGAAGGGAGAGGAAGGGGAAGAGAGGCTCAGAGATGGGACTAAGACTGCTCTCTGCCTTGAATGGCCCCAAAACCTGGGGTGGGGAGGAAGATGGCTAGAGAAAGGTGGGGGAGCAGCAGCAGAAACAGGTACCAGGTGGTTGAGGATGGTGGTGAAAGCCATATACATAGTCCTATCTTGCTGCAGCAACTCCTGGCCAGTGTTGCTGCTGCTGCACAGCTACAGATCTTCCTGCAGTCTGGTTCTGGGACTTGTATCCCTGCCCACTGGAGGAGAGGCCAGAGCACTGGGGGAGGGGTGTGAGAGCAGCATATGTTCCTCTGCCTTGCCACACTGTCCCCAGGAGCAGATGCTTCCCCAAGATGATGGGCATACCCCATGTGCATTTGTCTTCATGCTCTCAGCCTCCTTCTAGTGGTGGGTGTCCCAGCCCATGTCAATAACACAAGGGTCCTCTGTTGCAGTCTCCTGGGGCTGTACGTCCTGGACTGGCACTCCACATGCACCAGCTGCTGCACAATCCCAAGACTGAGTGAGGAGCATGCAGCAGTCCCTCAGTGCCTGCTGCCTCCACCTGTGTGTGTCTAGCAAAAGTAATGGCATTCACCTGTTGGACCTTCCCCAGCTTCAGATGACATCTGGCACAGATATTGGGGGGGGGGGGGGTGTTACCAGTTGCAGGGTGAGCATTACCTCCTGGCTGATAGGCATCAAAATACTGCTGCCCTTTTCTTGTCCCCCTCTCCCTCACCCATCCCTAGAAAGCAACAAGCACCTCCAGCCCTGAGTCAATGAGGGGAGGGGAGGGGGGGAAGGGAGAAGAGACTGACCCACCCCCTAGGATGTGGTGGAGGTGGGCATAATATGGGCAGGCCTGCAGTGCCATCCTAGGAGCTGCACGCCCTGGCATAGGCCTGCCTCAGTTCAACTCTCATGTGCATCTGCTCCTGGTAGTGCATGTGGCTCGTTGCCCAGGCTGTCAGCCATGCAGCTGTAGATATCTGCATTTCTGTCCCTGGTGCAGAAATCCTGGAAGTTTGCCTCCTCTCCCCACACCTTAATTAAGTCAAGGATCTCCACACCTGGGAACTGGCTTCCAGCTCCCTTGCACCCATGTCGAACTCAGTTGGAGCACCAGGGTCTCTTGTGGCAGCTGCCAACACTATGCAGGCTGCTGCGTACCACAAGCCCTTTCTCCTATGGCTGCACCTCTAAAGCTTACAGGGCAAGGGGAACTAGAGTTCTGAGGAGTACGGACAGAGTGGGCCAGCAAGGAACCTATGGGATTTCCTAGAGTCCTATTTCAAAAAGAATCTAGCTGCTCTGTCTACACACCATATTTCAAAATAAATCAGAAAATGAGGCTTACAGAATCCAGACTAAGGCTCCTATTATTTCAATATTATTTTGAAATAAGCTTGCTATGTAGATGCTCAAATAGTTATTTTAGAATAGCCTCCATTATTCCAAAATAACACTGCTGTGTAGACATGCCCCCTCTGATTTATTTATATAGCTGTTTTCTGTATGCCCCATTTTGGTGCATTTACTAACTTAAGTTGGTAGAGAAGATAATACATTTACTCCAAACGTAAAATGCAGGACAATGTAGCACTTAAAAGACTAACAAGATGGTTTATTAGATGATGAGCTTTTGACTATTTGATCTGAGGAAGTGGGTCTGGCCCACGAAAGCTCATCATCTAATAAACCATCTTGTTAGTCTTTAAAGTGCTACATTGTCCTGCATTTAGCTTCAGCTACCCCAGACTAACACGGCTACATCTCTATCACTACTCCAAACGTAGTGTTTTGTTTTATTTGATTTTTTTTTTAAACATACATCTTAAGCATTGCTCTTTGTTAATTGTCCCTTGTTTTAATATTTTTTCTTCTTCCATATCTATAAACTGTTTCAAATAATATCCTTACAGGTAGGTTTTTGTTTGTATTGGTGGCACACATCCACACAACCTCAATATTCATGTTGCATATAAGAAGTTTCAACCCATCCAAAAGATAATTCAACCCACCCCAAATGGAAAACGTTAGAGGGAAGAAGAGGTTACTTACCTCGTAACTGTTGTTCTTTGAGATGTGTTGCTCATGTCCATTCTGATTAGGTGTACGCACGCCACGTGCATGGCTTCCAGAGCTTTTTTCCCCCCTTAGCAGTATCCATAGGGCTAGACAGGGAGCCCCCTGGAGTGGTGCCAATATACCGGTGCATATATACACCCTGCTGGCCCCTCCACCTCCTCAGTTCCTTCTTGCCAGCTCCTTCCGACAAGGAGAGATGGGCAAGATGTAGAATGGACATGAGCAACACATCTTGCAGAACAACTCTCCCCATAGTGGATATTGTCAGCATCAGGCCCAGGTCATGTGGCACTACCACTGGACAAGATGGCAGATAGCTTGTCAAAGGCCCTGTGGCAAACGCCAGCATCAATCACGCCAACAGAGAAAGGGGTGGAAAGGCGCTACTATGCGCCTCAAATGGGGCATGAACGTCTTTTTACGCACCCCGGCCCGGGGTCCATAGTAGTGCAGGCACCAGGACAAAAGGAGCGTCAGAGACTTCTGGGGCCGACCCAGAAGGCTAAGGACCCTAAAAAGCTGGACCTCCTAGGTAGGGAAACCTACTCCATGGGAAGCCTGCAGCTCCACATAGGGAACCATCGAGCGATGCTGGGGCGCTACGCCTTTAACACCTGTGCATCAGTGCAGAAATTTGGGGAGTGCTTTCCCTGAGTCCTGGCAGGAATTCGGGGCCATCATGGAGGAAGGAAAGGTGGTGGCAGCCTGCACAGCCCTCCAAGCAGCCCTAGATGCTGCAGACTTGGTGGCACGAACCATGGCCACAGCTGTGGTCATGAGGCATAGTGCATGGTTACAGGTTTTAGGAATTTCATCAGAGGTGCAAACCACAGTTCAGGACCTACCATTTGAGGGGTTGGGCTTGTTCTCCAAGGAAACTGACACTGAACTCCACAGCCTAAAAGAGTCAAGGGCAACACTAAAATCCTTCAGGATACATACCCCAGTGCCTCAGAGCCGACCCATCAATCCTAGGCTATACCATAGACCCTTCCAACAGGGTTTTGGGCCAGAAGGAGGAGAAGGCACAATAATGGCTGTCCTGACCAGTTTAGAAATAGACAGAGGGCCTAGGTCAGATTCTGAGAAGGTGGAGGGGCCAGAAGGGGTGTGTATATATGCCTCAGTATACCAGCGCCACTCCAGGGGGCTCCCTGCCTGCCCTTATGGATACTGCTAAGGGAAAAAAGCTCCAGAATCCGTGCACGTACACCTAATCAGAATAGACATAAGCAAGCACTCAAAGAACAGTGCTCTACAGTATAAAGCTTAACATTATACTGCAGAGCCTGCAGCAAGTGTAACCATGTATCCACAAAGATTTTTTTACATCCCTTGTAATCTTCAGTTTCAAGCTAAATTTGCCATACACATCTGAAGTCACTAGTGAAATTAAGACTTCTCTCCTAGACCCAATTATTTACAGCATTATGCTCCATCTGAACTAATTTTGACCCAGGACTTGTTAATTGAGTTGAGGACATATGTCTGCTCTTGGAACTTCAGTGCTTAACACCATCCTGAAAAAGGAAAGAACAGATAGAGAATACACAAGAATACTTAATGTAGCCTGCTGAATTTACAAGTTTTATCAGGAAACAGCTGAAGTTTGGAATGAAATAATACTGAAATGAGAATGGTCAGATGTTTATAAAACCCCAGAAATATCCACACCAAAGCAGACCTGTTCCAAATGCAAGCTTCTTTAGAATGGGACTAAAGGGTTTGAAGATCCAAGTATCACAACAAAGCAACATAAAAAGGAATCAGGACTATCAAACTGACAATGTGCAGTGGTAACAACCAATGTACCCTAAAAACAGGATTGTAACAAAGGAGGACCTTCCTAAAACCAGAGCTTAGAACTCTGGAGTTAGGGGAGTTTCTTGATCATGTTTACATGCAGGGTCCCTGATGCTACCATGAAACTTGTGATAAGTGTCACTGATGAAATAAAATTTTTAAATAGTGGGGAGTATTTTCATTGCAATGTTTAAACATCTCAGGCCATGCAAAGATCTAGTTTGTAGGCAAAAATGCTTTAAAGTAGTATTTTCTCCAACTAGAAGATGTGCATATGATCAGTGATAGGCAGAGTGGGACAAGATTTCAACCATTCCCTAGGGCAAGGCTGGGCAATACATAGCCCAGGGGCTGGATCTGGCCCACAGACCATGCTGCTGGGACCCTCGGGCACACAGCTGCCACAGGTCTCAAATACAGTTTGGTGGCTCTCTGCTCTGGAGGGAGGAGGCAGCCTCGTATGATGTCCCCAGCCTCATCCTGAGTTCCATTGATCCCAGCCACTCTCTCAGTTCCTATCAGCTAAAAACAACCAGACAATAGGAGCTCAAAGATTAGCCTGGAAAATAGGAGCAGCGCAATACTCTTCCCCCTCCCAGAGCTGAGAGCCACATGGAAGTAACAGCTTGCAACTCTTAAGTGCCTGGGGGGCTGCAGCCTCCATCCTAGACCCTACATCTCCACAGTAACACGTAGCCCTTGACCACTTTCCAAAATCTTGGAGTGGCCCCCCCACCAAAAATTATTGCCCACCCTGCTCTAGAGTCTTAATTTTTAAAAGTTAAAGCTAAGTCTGTAGTTACGGTTGTGAACAAAACGTTCAAAATGTGAAGCAAGTGTATGCTATGCCAAGATGTGTCTCAATTTGCAAACAACTTTAAATATGCTAACTCAGCTGCCAAGGATAAAGCTTCGTTAGCCATTTTACTGTTCATAGTAAGCAAAAAAAAGAAAGGAATATCAGTTACAGCAAAATGTGCTAATATTCTGCACCTTATAGTCACTGGTGTAAAGCACAAAGGACACAAAGATGAAATGAATACAGAGGATCATGAGAGCAATCTTGTCCAAAAGTTAAAGCTCTAGTTGCTTTGCAGAACAAAAGAACCAGACAAAAGGAGGGTAAACATACACATACACTGTCACCTTTCTAGGTTACATGGTCTTGGTATCAACTTAAGTATGGCTTACCCAGCTGCTGAGCGCATGAACAAAAGGAAAAACAATGGGAAAAGTTTGTTAAACAAGATTTGTGAAAAAGGCCCCAGACAGCTATTCTTTGGGACAGAGTAACATGTCAACTGGAGAGGCTAGTCCAAGTGCTACCACCACTGGAACTCGGAGCACCCTAACCACTTACCCCAAGCAAGTGTCCCCAGCTCTAGAAGGGTAAGTAGCATAACACCCAGCCTCAGAGCACGACTGCCAGCCAAACTAAAATCATTGCACTGGACAGGAGAACTGGCAGGAGGGAGCCTGAAAGCAAAGCGTGAGTGTAGCCACGTCTGGCTGTTTGGGAAGGCTCAGCCCCCTACCCCAGTCTAAATCCTCTGCCATGTAGGGCAACGTTACTATCACCTACTAAAATTACAAACACTTAAGTCGATATGAAGGCAAAATGATATTAATGTCTAGTAGACATCAAGATTTAATATCTGAGTTTTGCTGTTTTGAGATTGATTTTTAAAAAACTTCTGTTTTGTACTTTGCTACAGTCAAATTCAGGATGGATACAGTGACCTTTTTGTTTTGTACAGAAATAGTATGTTTAGACTACAACATGCAATGTTCAGTATTTAGCTGAAAGACTTCATGTGTAGGAAGGGAACATTATAAAAGCCTACATCAAACTTAAGGTGAAAATCACTAACGCAACACGTGATCCTCACATTTTTATTAAGTATGTTCACAAGCAGTCATCTGCAATAGCTCTTTATAGGCTAACATGATGTTATCTGGCGCACACACTATTTTACCTTTGACAAATTTGTAAAGTTCAATTATTGTGCAATTACAATTTTAAATTTAAGTCTTGTATGTTGGAATATTCATTCTCAAAGTATCTTTTTGTAATGGTTGTTTAGTTCACATATAGGCCATGGATTTGTGAATTTGGTAATTTGGACCAAACTACTGTTTTCATTTTAGAAATAACACAATTAAGGGAAATTTCACTCATTCCGCAACAAAGAATACTCATTGCTAAGGTATAATCAGTAAACACACTTAATGATAGTTACTGTAATATATTTTCAAGAACAGAAGTCTTGCTCCAGGACACATGAAACTTGCTAAAATGTCTCTCAAAGTATTCCAAAAGTAGCAATCAAATTATGGAACACTATACATTTAGTAGATCCACATTTTTTGATAGAACCACCACTTTTCAGTAACACCAACTGTTCTGTAAACATTAAATATTTTACATAACTAAATCCTTTCCTGCCTAGCTAAGTGCAACATCACTCAATTTACAAGTTTTTAAAAAATGAAAGCTTTTGTATGAAAACCAAAATCTGTAACTTGGAACTTGTTAGTCTTAATCCCACGATTCAGCTGCACTTGTAGCGTATGACATAGTAAATCCTCCTGCGTTCATGTCTTTGTCTTGGAAAGTCTAGGAAAAAAAAGTTGATACTAATTTGTATACATTTAAATTTTATTTTAGAAGTTCATCTGTTTTAAACTGAGTCAAAACTATACAACAGGACTATGTATGCACGCCCAGCAGAAAATCCATTAGTGATTTCCCTTTTGAGACTGACCTGTTCTCCAGTGTCAGGCACTTGGGCTGCGGCTGCCTCCTGGGAAATGAAGGCAGTTCAGGATTGTCCACAGGATTATGGGGTTTGGCGATGCCTATTCTGGTATTTGACCAGATGATATGGAAACAATTCCTGGGTTCAAGCATCTCCACTGCAATCCCCCCAGCGTATTTCCTGATCTAGTCTGTAGCAAGTTGATCTATTCTTGTATAATCCCATCTTTGAAAGAGGCTGTTCCAGATCGAGCTGTTGACAGCACTCATGGTCACCTGAAAATTACCTACTAAGTTGATGCTCTAGGACATTCTGTAAGACTGGCAGATAGAGCTACCTGATGGAATGTTATGAGGTGTCAATTCTGGAGAGTAAAATTTTCTTGACTAAGGCAAAGGGGAGAACTGTGCTTCTTCTTGAA
The DNA here is from genome assembly GCF_049634645.1 of Pelodiscus sinensis. NCBI lineage: Eukaryota > Metazoa > Chordata > Testudines > Trionychidae > Pelodiscus > Pelodiscus sinensis. The sequence continues at coordinate 96,699,531 of NC_134716.1, forward strand.
ATAAATCACTACAGTTGTGTTGTCTGTCATTACTTGATTTGTCAATGCATGCAGCAGAGTTAGAAAACTACTGTGCACACAAGGCAATTGGCTCCGAGTTGTAGAACATTTAAATGGAAGTGACTTTTCAGGTGAATCAAGAGCCTTATGTCTGGCAGTGGTCTATTTGTAAGGAATTCTCAGGCAACCTGTACTCTCATGTCCATGTGATATCTGATGTGTACTGATTTCAGTCACTTTTGAATGGACTGTAGGTGAAGTCCAGTGTGTGATGGGATACATATAGAGTCTGAGGCATGCTTTTATAGGTGTCTATGGGTAAGTGTACAGATGGCTGACGTCTACCAAAATCCAGAACCTCTCCTCAGTAAATAATTCCTTGCTATTCTCAGATCTAATCTGATTCCTATTAATTTGATATGGTTTCACATGATAAGGCATTTGATATGGTTGTGCATGATCTTATCAATAAATTAGGCAAATAAAACTTACATGGGGCTACTATAAGGCAGATGTATAACTGGCTGACTAACCATTGTCAGAGTAGTTAACAGCTCACAATCCTACTGGAAGGGCATAACAAGGGGGGTTCCACAGGGGTCTGTTTTGGGACAGGTTCCATTCAATATTTTCATCAAAGATTTAGCTATTGGCATAGGGAGTACGCTTAAGTCTGCAGAGGACACGAAGGTGGGAGGGGTTGCAACTGCTTTGGAGGATAGGGTCATAATTTGAAATGATCTGGACAAACTGGAGAAATGGGCTACGGTAAATAGGACAAACGAGAAGTACTCCACTTAGCAACAATCAGTTTCACACATACAGAATGGGAAGTGACTGTCTAGGAAGGAGTACTGCAGAAAGGGATCTAGGGGTCATAGACAAGCTAAATATGAGTCAACAGTGTGATGCTGTTGCAAAAAAAGCAAACATGATTTTGGGATGCATTAAGAGGAATGTTGAAAGCAAGGCACGAGACGAAATTCTTCTGCTCTACTCTGCACTGATCAGGCATCAACTGAAGTATTGTGTCCAGTTCTGGGCACCACATTTCAAGAAAGATGTGGAGAAATTGGAGAAGGTCCACAGAAGAGCAACAAGAATGACTAAGTCTAGAGAACATGACCTATGGAGGAAGACTGAGGGCGACATGATAGCGGTTTTCGGGTATCCAAAAGGGTATCACAAGGAGGAGTGAGAAAAATTGTTCTCCTTGGCCTCTGATGATAGCACAAGAAGCAATAGAAAACCAGAATCAAGGGAGGTTTAGGCTAGACATTGAAAAAACTTCCTGTCAGAGTATGTCTAGACTACGTCTAGACTACAGGCTTTTGTCAACAGAGGCTTTGTCGACAAGAGCGTCTAGACTACATCCAGTTCTGTCAACAAAGCAAGCTGCTTTGTCAACGTGAGAGTGTAGACACAAAGGACAGTGTAGATGCAATAATGCCTTCTGTCGACAGAACTGTCAACAAAAGGCGTTAATTCCTGAGTCCCTTCCAGATCTATTTCTATGAATTCTATTGTTTAGGTCTTCAAAACTGTCAAAAGTTGCCAAGGAAGAAGCAGAGGTTCCAACACAAGCAGCCCTTTTACTCTTCTTCCTCTACTGAACATCCAACATCAGCCTCGCAGCAGCTAGTTTTATGCCACTGTCAAGAGCTAATTTGGAGTGATTCCAAATTTCAGATTTAGAATGAGACCCCATTCCTTGATAATTCCTTTGTTAGAACCCCAGGACAATTTTATGATTCTCAACCTGCAAGATGACTTCTTCCACATTATGATTCATGCAGCATATACAAAATATCTCCAATTCAAAGTAGAAGTGTCTTACTAAATACAAAAACCTTCTCTTTGGCCTTGCAATAGCACCAAGAGTGTTCAAATATTTAGTAGTCAGCTCACATGAGGAGACAAGGAATCCAGGATACCTGTATCTCGATGACTGGATCATTTAAGGAAGACCACCACAATAGGTGAATAATTCCACTTGATACTAGAACTTACTTTTCACACTGGGTTTTGGGATCAGCAGAAAAGTCCCTTTGTGGATTAAAGTAGTAAGCAAAGGGCCTCTGTCTGGTGAAGCTTTATGATTTGGCTGTGTTATCTTAAGAGCAAACAAGTACCGTGTGGCTCAAACTTGAGAATGGTTTCACAGACACCTTAAAAAGGTCACAACATTCAAATGGGAAGGTCATCAATGATTGTTTCTATCTCTTTTACTATTCCTGAATATAAAAGCATGGAGACTTGTATGGGCAACCAAAGTGTCTATTCACTGTCAGAAATGCCTAATACACAGTAATATTTGGATCACTAGCTATGCATCAGATACAATGGATTTCAGAACCTCCATGTGTTCTTGTGGGAGCTATTCTATCAAAATATTATCGCCTCATTTGTACAAGTGCCTAATAATTTGATACAAAGATTCAAAAACCCAGTTTAGTATGGAACTCTCCTATCAAACAAATCATGTCATGGTGGATCTGTGTCTCCTGTAGCCATTGTTGTAAGCCTTTGTTATTTTTAAAGCCACCATAATGTTTACCTGATTTTTAGATGAGGGTGCCACAGATAAGAAGAGGAGTGTGCTAGCCAAGCCTGGAGTAGGGATGTTTAAAGAGAAAAAAAGCCCACCAGGGAGTGAGGGCTCCAAGCTGAGACCAAGAGGTTTAGGGTGCTAGAGGGCCTGGGCTGAGACCAAGAGGTTTGGAACACAGAAGTGTGTGGGGACTCTGGCACTCATGGTTTGGAAGTGTAGGAGAGAACTTGGGACTGGGACTGAGAGACTCAGAATGCAGGAGGAACTTGGAGCAGGAGTTTCGGGTGTATGTGTGGGGGGCGCTTCAGGGTCCAAGCTCTGGGCTGAGCTTACCTCAAGCAACTCCTGGAAGCAGCATATCCCCCCTTCCAGCTGCCTCCTTTGCAGAGGCACAACTAGACAACTCAGTGTGCTGTCTCCTATCCACAAGCACCCCTATGTAGCTCCCTTTGGCCACAGTCCACAGGAAATGGGCAGTGCTTGGGTCAGGGCATGAGCCCTTTGGCTGCCCCTATGCATACAGGCCAGCCAGAAAGGAAACATACTGCTGCTTCTGGGAGCTGTGCTGAGCAGGGCAAGCTTCAGGCCCCACTCTCCAGCAGGAGCCCAGGGACTAGATTAAAATTACTGACATGTCAAAAGCAGCTCACAGGCCATAGATTCTCCCCCACCCTCCCTTCTTAGGGTTTCTCAAATATCCACCACAATCTGAGTAGCAGCACCCATCATTACTGAGGCAAACTGTTTCCTAATGTCAAAAAAGAGCAGCAAGGGTGATTGTCAGGGTGGTCACTGAATTATTGCCCAGTACAAAGAATCTCTTCAATGCCTAAGTACCTGAAGTATCAGCAACAGAGTCATTAGCACAAGAGTCACGTGCACAGATAATAGCACCAGAAACTGGAAACAAGGAAGTATGGATTGACACTTCTGGGTGCTTGGTGACTGGTTTATACCAATACTTTAAAGGGACCTGATGTGAGCCATGAACTGCCTTCTGGATGAGCAGCATGAGAGATTTTGTGGCATGGTCAGGTTTTGTATTCATTTTACTAGGTCCAACAGATGATGACATAGGCTCCTGTTTGGTTTCTATAGTGTACTTTTTTTTACCCCTTTCTGAGGCTGGATATGAGGAAGGTCTAGGCTGCTGTACGTGAGTGTGGTTAAAAAATTTCAGTCTCCTGGAGAAAGAACACCAGGAGCTTGGAGTAGGGCCACAGCCCACAAAAGCACCAACCAAAGCTGTTCAGGCTCGGTAGGGCCTTTTGTCTCAAGGAGGCTCTTTCTAAGCTCTCCAGGAGAAAGATCAAGATTGATCTCTCTTGATTCAAAGATGGTGGTGAAAAAGGAGCAAAAGATCTGACTATATACTTGGGATGTGTCCCTTTCCCCATCAGATAGAGACAGATAGGATTTGTGTTTTTAAATGGAATAGCCACATCTTAAGAGGGGCCTGTTTTGAACCTTGAGGACAACAATTCAGCCACTGCTAATTGATCCCAGTAACTTGAGTTCCCTAAATACAATAGCAATAGAGGTGGGATTTTGTTGTTCTTAATTTTTAAGGCACTGAATAAAGAAGACTGCTAAACTGCATCAAGGAAAAAGATGCACAAGGTCAAAAGTAATCTGGCACAGCAAGGGCTCCACCTTGCTGTCATGGGAAAGAAGAAGAAATTAAGGGATGGTTGGGTCCACTCCATCATTTATGCTCACAAGTGGATGCTAGAAGTGCAGACATCCTCAACAGATACTGGTCAAAACACATCCAGTCTTGAGTACATGAACACCGTAAGTAGAAACCATGTGGCCAATCGCTAGAAGAACTCTGACTAGACTGCTCATCTCTTATAGCTATATTTTCTATTTGGGGCACTGATGGTTTTGTACAAAACAGGGGAATAATGTGCTACTTTTGTTTATATATGAAGTAAACCTGGTTCTTGAAGATTACCTCTACCAAGAATTGTGTCCTCCAAGAGCAGTCATTTTGGAGATTTTTGCTGCCATAATTGCAACTAAATATGTCTTGAAGAAAATACAGGGCATTAGAGGTCACTGGTTTCAATGGCTGTGTCTCAGAATTCATTTACAAAATCCCAGGTATGGAAGACAAGGCAGAATACCTTTAGATAATCTACTGGAGACTTGTAAGAGACTCAGTTGTGACAGATGGCAGAACAAGGAGCAATGGTCTCAAGTTGCAGTGGGAGAGGTCCAGGTTGGATATTAGGAAAAACTATTTTACTAGGAGAATGGTGAAGCACTGGAATGGATTACCTAGGGAAGTAGTGGAGTCTCCATCCCAAGAGATTTTTAAGTCTCGGCTTGACAAAACCCTGGCTGGGTTGATTTAGTTGGGATTAGTCCTGCCTAGGACGGGGCTGGACTCAATGACCTTTGAGGTCTCTTCCAGCTCTATGATTCTAAGAGCTTGTATTTATAATATATATGAACCTCTTAAATCCAGTAACTCTGGGAAACCAGATATGCTCAATTAAAGATTTTGCCAGGCCTGGGAGGTTGCTATTGGGTCTGGATGTGAGAATACAGGTGCTTACCTGCCATCACATTCCTGGGAGCACACACAGCTCCATGCTCCCTGCCACTCGTAGACATTGCCCCTCAATGCAATGGGAGCGGTGGGGAAAAGCCTCAGATGAAGCAGCTCTGCACACTGTCACCCACCCAGCTTGGTGGGAGGGGGAATGGCAACACATACAGCCACTTCCTCCTCCATACTACAGGCATTCCCAGATGAGACACCTACAGTATGGAGATTTAAGTGTACTATTTAACTCTGAGATAAGATCTAATTGTTGAAAGCCAGACCCAAGACCAGGCCATCCTATAAAGAAACAGAGAAGCTGAAAAATGAATTTTCTTAAAATCAACCTAAAAAAAGAAAGATTCTGTTCTAGTCCTTGTCTTTCCATGATCATGGCCTTATGGTGCAAGGTAAACATGGAATTATTTTGTACAGCCTCAACTTTGTTTCAAATGAATGTAAATACATCTACATAGTTCCCTGGATATCATCTAGAAAAGTATCAGAGGGGTTGCTGTATTAGTCTGTATCCACAAAAACAATGATTCTTGTGGCATCCTAAGTATTTACTTGGGTTTTGGCAAAAGCTCACTATCAGTTGCATGAAGCGGAATTTACAGGCAGACAAATATACTGGACATGTGACAAATTGGGTTTTTACCTATGAAAGCTTATGCCCCCCAAAAATAAGTCTTTAAGATGCCACAGAACTGCTTGATGTTTTTGTAAGACAAGTCAGAAGGGTACAGTAGTCTGGAAACGGTCATCTGCTATCTTATTAGCAGATAGTTCATTCAGCATACTTTTTTTAGTGTCTCCTTTGATGTGGATGGCCTCCATGGAGCTAGCCAGCTTTACACTTGAGATATCATTTAGATAATCTGGGAAAGGATGTTTGCAAACTTTATCTGACTGAACCCAAGTGTGTCTAGGAAGGCAATACAATAGTGGTAGGGGTCTGGCCAGAGAAGGCATTGTCCCTTCTGATGTATAAACATGTTTTTCCCTTCATTTTTGCAGCCTATAAAGATAAACATGCAGTTGCACTACGACTATAACTTTCATGAAATAACTGTTTTTCTTCTTGCTTGTTCTCACTTGTTCTATAAAAGTACTTTCAGGGACATACACTTTGTAATCTCTGTAACCTGCTGATTCAGGAAATCTGTAGTGAAGAAAATTTTGTAAACAAACCGGGGGAGGAGGGGTAATAATATTCATCATGTGCCTGTTAATAGTCATTGTATAGGAGTTAATATGATTAAATAATGATTTAAGGGAAACAGCGATAAATGTGTGAATTAAACATACGAAAATGGATGAAGGAGTGAAACTGATGCCAAAATCATTGCTCACTCTGAACGTCATGTTGGGGAAAAGAGGTGGAACCAGTATTTACAATAAAGAGGTCCATTTACTCCATCTGCTCTTGGGTTTCCTGTTTCTTCTCTAACATCTACGTCCTGCTTTGAGCAGAGGGTTAGACTCACTAGATGATATTCTGACCACCTCCAACCTTAACCTTATATGATTTTTCTATATGAGCTACTTGATGGACTGCATAAGTTTGGGTAGTACCTTCATTTTCTCTTGCATCTGCTGTTGGAAATAGTTCCAAACCCTTAAAAGAAACCACACACTCTAGTGTAGAGTCTTGCCATTGGAGTAATCCCTGTTCGTGAGAGCAGAAGACCTAAGTATCTATAAGTAAAATATAATGATGTTATATATGCTAGATCTTTTAAAAATTTTCTATATTGGGAAGACAATGCCTGTCTCCTTATAGATCAGATATTAGGCTGATAATTCTCAGACAAAGGAAGAGCTCTTCCTTAAATCATCAATGCCAAGCATTCAGAACACTGTAAACAGAGGGACTTTGACTTGTTTACAGAGAGGTCCACAAGCATTGCATTTTGATTAATGTGTTCTCTAAAGAAACTTCTGAGTCAGTTTCAGTGTGTTCACTAAAGTACTGAGTAATGGGTATTATTTTATATGGGAAATGGTGAATTTAATGAAAAATTAAAAAACTGCTTTGACGAGAGCCAAACAGAATATAGTTTGACAGATTCACGGACATTAGCAATTCAATCTTCATTGACTTATCCTGTCTTTCAAAGTTTAAAACCTTGATCGACTTTAAAATTATATTAGAATACAAAGTATGGCTCTGGACACCAACTATTCCAAATGACAGGTTCTTGCCCTTTTTTGATGGATGGGAGGAGTGCTTTCATTTTCTGGGCATTCCAGCCTTCAGTGGCAAATGGTTTAAACTCAGGTAGCTAGGAGATGTTGGCAGGCAGCCAGGAGAGCCAATGGGAGAAGGTGTTGAGATTAAACTTGAAAGAAACTCTGTTTGCTGTATTGTTTTCTATGGGTGTGTCTAGACTACAGAGTTTTTTTTAGAAAAAAGTAGCCTTTTTCGAAAAAACTTCACCTGTGTCTAGACCGCAGCTGCATTCTTTCTAAAGTAAATTGAAAGGACGCGGTAGTTTTTCTGATTGTAGTAAACCTCATTTTACGAGGACCACCACCTTTTTTCGAAAGTACTCAAAAAAAAGCGCTACTGAATGCGAACTTTGCTTTTCGAAAGAACATCTAGACTTCAGAAAAAGCGGCTCGCTTTTTCAAAAAGTCTGCTTGTAGTCTAAATGCTCTCTCTCAAAAGAGGCTTTTTCAAAAGATTCTTTCAAAAAAGGCTTGTAGTCTAGACATAGCCTATGAGTTTAAGCCAGGAGCTAGGGGGAACAAGATGAATCAAACCAAGCAGGAATACCATATGCCTACTTACTTCATGTATCTGTACTTCAAGGACCATTGAATAGATAAACTTTCCCTATTTAGACACGATCAGTTTATTTTCTTTGTTTGGTTGAACTGCTCTGTGCTAAGTCCAGGTGTTCTCTCTCCCTCCCCCCCGCAATACACTGTAACTAAACTGAATCCCAGGGAAACAATTCTCTGTGCTTTAATCTGTTTTTCCTCAGTTGCTCTGTAACACCTAGCAAACAAGTATGCTTTACCAAGTATGTCTTTTTGTTTTGGTAATAAAATCACCTTTAAGGCTATGATCTGATTCTTATGTCCTGGAAGGCAATAGGTAGTCTGTGTATGTATGCCTAAGACTGAGAAGTCAGCTATCAGAGATTAATTTTTTTTTTCCAAGCTCTCGTGGTAAGAGTTTGGGGTACCCCTGTGGAAAAAGTTACCAAGTGCTTCCGTCCTGGGTTCAAGAAGAAAAGTTTTTTCCCCCTCATTCGGATGGTGGCAGCTACCTCCGAAGGCCAAGGAATCTGTGACCTTGGAGAGCTTTTAAGCAGAAGCCGACAGAGGCAAGATGTTTTAACGTCTCTTGAGGGCCCCCACTTTCTGCACTCTGATTGCCAGAGTGGGAAACTGCCTTGACACCCTTAACTCTAGATGATATCTTTCAGGTCCGCTGATCTTTCCATTCTTCAGAAACCAGGAAGCCAGATATGGAGTAACCTGAAGCTATACGAGATGCAGCACAGACATCATCCTCTGTATCCACCTTTTTAAAATTGGTGGCGTTTGAGAAATGAGACATACTAGCCCCTAAAGTGTTTGTGGAAGCAGGAAATCTGATCTGTATTGAGACACTGTGAAGTGGAACATCCTTAAAAGATATCAGGCCTTCCACTGGTCAGTGAGGGAGATGCTAGAGCTATCTTTTAGAAGTGATTGAACCAAGAGATTGAGGGAATTTTTGGACTTGTACGTTATCAGATCTTGTTCAGTGGAGTTTGTTGAGTCTCAAGAAACAAAAAGAACTGGCTTCTATGTCTAAACAGGCCCCCATCATCAGAGGCATCTCAGGAGATGTGGCATGAAAGGAAGGTCCCAACAGTTCATGTCCAGAACTATGGAAGAGCTCCATTTCTAAAGGTCTTGAGGTGTTTTCTGATCAGCTGCACTAGCCTTTGGTTTCATTTTATGGCCTACTCGGACACAATCAGGATAAGCAGAAGAAAGTGGGCTCATTTGGTCAAAAAAAAAAAAACAAACAGGAATTTTTGGGACAGGAGAGATATCGGCCAATCCTGTCCTAAAGTTATACAATGAAATGGCAATAATAACGAATGAGGTGGAAACAGTGAACCAGGACTTAGTTTTCAGCACTGCAGGTAGAAAAGTTTAATGCAGGGCTGAAATGGAAGGTGGCCAAGCCCTGAGTCTCATGGACAAATCTGAACTGCTCCCAGTATGCACAGGGAGACAGAGAACCCAAATGTCTTGAAATCAGAAGAGTCGTCAGGATCTATGTTCTACAAAAACTTCGTAGTTGTGCCCATCACTATCATGTCTAGATAAAAAGCAATGTGCTCACTTCTATATACACCATCACCTCCCAGTTCAAAACGATGAACAAGTGAGCCATACTAAAGCAGCTCAATAGAACTCAGCATGTATCTCCTTCACGCAAGGCAGATACAACAATTCCACAAATGTAATTGCTGCTTCTAGGTTAGTAGCTTCAGTATAGCTAAGTGTCAGGGCAGGGGAATGAGAAACAGCTTAAAACAGCCTCCTTTTCAAATACAAAGTTAAAATTCAGGCTCTTTTGTAACACCTGAGAACTGTCTATCTTCACCCTTGAATTCTATACATAGTTGTTTATTATTTCAAGTGCCATCTTGACCAAACTGTCTCAGCTACTCAAACTACAATATTAAAGGACAAATGAAGGCATTCTACACTGATATGGATCTAGCTTTTGTTCCAAACTTACTTTTCGAGTATCAACAGATGCAAAGATATTTCCTCTTGGATTGCTAAAGCCCATTCCATGAGTACTAAAAGCAATTTCTTCCAGCCATGATGGAACTTCCTGCTGAGCCTACAGAAGAAAAAAAAACACTCAAATTTAAATGCTAATTAGATTGCCAAACTACGTATTAAGAGTTTTTCAAGTGCATCACAGAAAAAATGTCTAGTTCATACATTATAATGAAGTCTTAGTAGTATATGAAAAAAAGAACATATTAAAGTTAAGTTGTAAAAAACTGGACAACATACATCTGAAAGAACTTTAACCAGAGGTTGGGCTATGTGACTGTCTGAAACAGAATCGAAGAAAGAAATCGCTTTGCCAATGTTCCCACAGCGTCCAGTTCGTCCAATTCGGTGAACGTATTCATCAATAGTGGAAGGAAGATCAAAATTAATAACATGTTGAACATTTTCGATATCCAGGCCTCTTGCGGCTACTGAAGTTGCAACAAGCACAGGACATTTTCCAGAGCGAAAATCCCAAAGAGCCTCTTCTCGTTCTCTCTGCTCTCGATCACTGAAAACAAAGTAAGTATTGGTTAGAATACAGATTTCTCTCTAAATGCTACAGATTAAGATACAGCAAGTGAAAGATCAACAAAAGCTATGCATATTAAGACATGCGGGCTATACTGGTTAATGAATGCTTCAAATGTTATACAACCAAACTGGCAACATTTCACTGAGAAGTAAAACTATTAAAATACACAACAGGGATGCTTAACTTGTACCTTTAGAGATAAATTCAGCTCTGCAGACTTCCAGCAAATTGTTTCGATAGGAGCACCTCAGGTCAGACCTGAGAGTACAATGATCACCGCAGCACTCTCGCAAAATGCCCAGGGACAGGTGCAAGGGACATGGGGGTAGGGGCAAAGGTGATAATCACTCCAGGGCCTGGCAATACAAAAGGGGCCAGAGCTCCTGGTCACTGCTAGTGTGGCAGCAACGCCCACTGGAGTCTTGGTCCCTTGAAATCATTCCCAGCAGGCAGTGCTGTGCACTCCAGGAATCGCTGACAGCTGCTTAGCTCCAGCCCCTCCCCTTCTGACCAAGGCCCTGTCCCTTCTGGAGGTGTGAAGCAGGGGTCCCCCACTTTGCTCAGGGACACAATATAGTGTGTAGAAGGAACAGCCTGAAATGTGAAGAAAAAATGATGGAAACTGCAGATCAGTTTTGTGCTTGGAGGAAAAAAAAAAAAGTGATGTTTATGTTCATACTGAAGTTGCTTCAATATACATTTGCAATTATGCTGCATCAATGTATTGCTGTGACAAACTCAAGATTACCCATATCCAGTAAAGCATCAGTCTACCAACTTCCAGTCATAGCCAAGATAGTTTCTGCCAGCTCCTTATTACCAAAGCCCTAAAAGAGGACATCACTGATCCCAGCTAACTACTCCCCCAACCATTCACTACATTGTCATGAAAAAACCTGTCTGATCAGTCCTTAGGTGTTATATGCTTCCAGAGGCTAAATGGAGCATAGCTACTCCACCAAGTCTTTGGGCCTAGGCATACTTAGGGCCTTGTAAATACCTTTAGGCCATAGACCTTTTGCTTAGAAAAAAAGAGCTGGATTCTGCAGTAGAGCTGCCTAGCCCCTAGGCTCAGTGCTGACTCCCCTTCAGACTCACCCATAACTTAAACATACCCTCTCAAAATCTCCAACCCAAGATGTAAGCCTTCTGAATTACAGTACAACACTCAGGAGGGCCCCTAGTATTATAATGCACTACACAAGATTCTCAACACCACTGCTCTTACACTTAAAGCACAGATAATCCAAAAAAATAAATATCTTAGATGCTCCCCACTAGCTCATCTTTCCCTTGGGAATCCTCAGAGAGCGCATGGATTCAAGAATATAGGCAGGGTCCCCAGCCTCATCGAGGCCCTACATACTGGACTGCTACTCCATCTTGTACTGTACAAGACACCCTCCGCCCCAATAGATCACTCTCTTACCCCTAAAAGACTATTTAGCTAGCAATAAAATGGAAACAAGGTAGCTCAGATCAAAAGGCACACATGGAGGATGTACTATTAGCAGTGGTTGACATCTGCTTCCCCAATATAAATTATTACACTTAAATCTTTTAAATCACATCCCACTTTGGGATGGGCACACAGGTGGGCATGGAATTACTCCAAACAAAAAGAGGCTACAAGTCTAGCTACCTAAGCATTTTGACTCTAACCAACCAATATGAATTTGGCCCAGTCTGCTAATGTCTTAAAGTACTCCTTGGAAAACTCTGCACCATTGTACAGAATTCATGTCAACCACAAATTTTGTTTTCGTCTCTGCAGAAAATACATTCTTGTGGGGTGGTGTTAATACCTTCATTCAACAGGAGCTGCTTTGGTGCCAGAACAAATGGCATCAACCAAGCAGCCAGCTACAAAAAAAGAAAGGGAGAGAAGAAACTGCATGCCTCACAATGTCCTACCCAAAGGGCCAGGTACGGCAATATGGAATATCAGGAAGGCTGATGGGGGTGGGACTCGATCAGATGGTTTCTCAGGAACTAGGGATATAGACTGGCGCAGGGGTACAGAAACTAGTTAGGTGACCACACAGAGGCAGGGACTAAATGGGAGTGAGTGCATGGGAGTGAGTGCAGGGACACATGGGGATGAGATGAGGTGGCTGAATGAGGGTACAGGAACCCAGAGGGAGAGGGGCAAATGTGACTGACCAAACTGGAAAAACTAGAAATCCGCCTAAGTCTGCATGGGGGAAAGTTCAACAATCGCTCCTCATCCACTCAAAAAATGCTCCATACGTCTCCTACCTGTACCCATAAGTTCTCCAGGTACATTCCATGGCTCCTTCCCAGCCATTTACCTTTCCCTCAGCTCCCCCATTATCCCCAATTCCCCCAAGTCTTTCCACTGATTCTGAACAGTGCAGGAAACACTTCTGTACCGTAGTTCAAATTAATTAAGCAAACTTCTGTATTAATGTGCTTACTACTGCATTTGTCAAAAACATGTTCTGAATTTGTCTGTATTACAAACATACTTGCTGACATTTTAAAATAAATTATAAAAATAAATCAAACTGGCATGATTCTATTGCAGTATTTTGACAAATATGCAAAATTTTAAACTATGATGCCAGGACTTTTTAACTTTTGGCACAGAACTCCTCAGAACTTTTGGCACAGAACTCCACAGATTCCGAAGAGGAATTTGAGGGCTTGTAAAATTACATCCCTCTCACTCCAGGCCCAGGGAGCATTATTCCTCACTGAAAATGCCACAATCAAAAATGTTGTAAGAAGCCAAGGATTCAATGTCTAAGAGAACAACATTACTCTTACATCTCTGGAGTTAGGTAGGAATCCAAGCATATTTGGAGCAAAGTACTCTCCCCCACCCTCCATATGCCTTACAATACCTCTAGGCAGACCAAAACATTCAGCCCCAGAGCCAGAAAGTAAAACCAAACTTCCATGAGCTTCAAAAAAACAGGGAAATGAAGATAAAAATAGAAAAGAAAAAAGATCACCGCAGGAAAAAGCAGATGGTAAAAATGACATATTACTGATCTCATTTCCTCATGTATTCTTGCTCCATCTCCTTGCCACCTTTTATTACTTAACATGAGACGTCAAGGCTAGTACTGGAAAAGCCAACTCTAGATGCTTGTGCCTGCTCTGTAATACTTTCATTACACTAGCACCACATGACTTAAAGTACACTTAAAGTAATGAAAACTGAAGTTGTTCATTTCTCCCTCCATTGTGAGACACAACTAACTTGGTATGGACAGCTTTAATTTGACTGCTTCTGGTTTCCTCCTCTCTGAAGATAAATAAGACTTTCGTCTCCTACCTTTCAAGAGTTTTAAATTCAAGTTACTAAAGTGATCTGAATAAACTTAAAAAACCAACAAATAGTCTGGTAGCACTTTATAGACTAACAAAATATGTAGATGGTATTATGACCGGAGTTTTGAGTTTTGGATGTGCAGACCTGAAATAAATAGGGAAGGAAGGGGCAGAGAACAAGGAACAGATAGTATGGAAATATCACATGGAAAAACAGGATGGCAGAACTGGGAATCAGTAAGCACCTGAAGATTGGGTAGTTAAAATGAAGCAGATAAGAATCAAAGGCAATAACAGGAATCTACACAAAGAGTTGTTTGCATCGTCATTAAATGTTAGGTTGATAGTGTCCCAACCATCTCTCATCACAATTGAGGCCATTAGCATGGGAACTGAACTCGTGGAAAAGGCTTCTCTCAGTTCTTCGGATGTTTTGTTCAATGGCTTGCCCAGTAAAGACACAATCCTCTCCAGAATAAAAGACTTGCCTTTGTCTGCCAGTTCAATGGGGAAGTACATAGGTGAAATGGCAGAAAACATTAACACACACAGACAGTGGCATTAAAAAGATGCAATGGTATTTAGTGTTGCGCTTTATGAGCGCGTGGACCTAAATGATCATAGAATCATAGGGCTTGAAGAAACCTCAGGAGGGCATCAAGTCTAGCCCCCTGCCCAAAGCAGGACCAATCCCAACTACATCAACCCAGCCAGGGCTTTGTCAAGCCGAGTTGAAAACCTCAAGGGATGGAGATTCCACCCTGTGACGGGGCAAGGGACCCAGCAGGCACTGAGCCCGCGAAGCCCCGCACTCCCCATAAGGTAGCCGAAGCATTGGCCACTGGCCGCACTGCAGCGTGGTGGTTTTGCTGGGCCTGCTCCACAGCCGCCTCCCCACATGTGAGGGAGGAAGCACGGGCGGCGGCTGTGGCACAAAGAGCCTATGGGGCGGGGCACATCTGGCGTGGAAACGCTGACGTGCAGATTCAAATGGCAGCCAAGAACCATTAGCTCTTAGAGGGGAAAAAAAAAAAAAAAAAAAAAAAAAAAGAGGAGCTGGGAGGACGCCCAGGGAACACGGGGGGAACCGCGAGGGGATCGAGGATGGGCTCCACGCAGGCGGGACACCGGGCCTTGACAGCATGACACGGAGGGAAGGAAGTGGCCCAGGACGGTGTAAGGAAAACCCCTAAAATCCCCAAGGGTTGGTGAGTTTCAGGGAATATCCCCACCAACCAGGCAGCAGAGCCTTTCCCCTGCTTTTAAGGTCGTGGGTTGGGACCTGGAGAGGGAGCAGGACCAGGTCCCCCTTCCACTCCACCACCCAGCAAAGAGGCCCAAATAAGCCTATTGATCACAGCAGTAGACTCAGACTAGGCTCGCCTGAGCCAAAGACTCGATAGGGAAGTGGGGAGCACTCAGCTGTTGGGGAGTCAGACACGGATAGCCCCGATGATGAGGCAGATGTAAGCCTGAGGGGAACCTACCCTTTAACACACCCCCACTTTAGGAAACCCATCCCAGTGCTTCTTCACCCTCCTAGGGAAACAATTTTTTTTTAATAACCAACCTCGACCTCTCCCACTGTAACCTGAGACCATGGCTCCTCGTTCTGCCATCTGTCAGTACTGAGAACAGCCCCTCTCTATCCTCTTTGGAACCTTCCTTCAGGAAGCTGAAGGCTTCTATCAATATTGAAGGCTAACTATTCTCTTCTGCAGACTAAATAAGCCCAAATCCCTCAGCCTCTCCTCGTACGTCATGTGCTCCAGCCCCCTAATCATTTTGGTCGCCCTCCACTGGGACCTCTCTAATGCGTCCACATCCTTTCTATAGAGGGGCCCCAGAACGGGACACAATGCTCCAGATGTGGAGTCTGGAGAGCCAAATAAAGGGGAATAATCACTTCTCTAGATCTGCTGGCAATGCTCCTCCTAACGCAACCTAATATTCCATTCCATTCGCCTTCTTGGGTACAAGGGCACACTGTTGATTTATATCAGGGGTGTCCAAACTTTTTTCAAAGAGGGCCAGATTTGATGAAGTAAACATGCGTGAGGGCCAACCATTTTGCCTGACATTCTTTGAACCATTAAAATTAAATGCAAATTAACTATATTATGCAAAGTTTATTGCAAACGGCATACTTTTCATTTTGTCACATGGATGACAAATCTAAACAGGTGTTAAATCACTCTGCCTTTCATATCTGAAGGCCAGATGAAAAAAAATCCAGGAAGCTGAAATATATATCAGGAACATTATAAAGTACATTACATATTATTGGTAATAAAGGTTGTCTGTCAACTTTTAAGTTCAAAAAATATGAACAGGAACATAACACCAAGTATACATGTTGTGACCAAATATATTTATAACTGATTTAGACCAACTGACATTAACTGAGATTTTACAATGTATTCATCTCAATTGAAAAAAAAAAAAAAAAAAAAACTTGCCTGCACTAATGTGAAGGGTGAAACTGAGATCTGGACTGCAGCACATAGGCTAGGTCTGGTTCTAAGGCAGTGGTTTTGATGCGCAAAATGTCACACAGGTGAGAGTCACTTAGTCTTGTCCTCACGCGGTTCTTGTTAAAGGTCATAGCAGAGAATGTCTTCTCACACATATATGTTGAGCCAAACAGGCTCAGCATTTTCTTAGTCAATGTTCGAATCTCTTGAAACTGGCTCTTATCCAGTTGGCGGTAAAAGTTCACAAGAGAGAGCTGTTGGTGACGGCTGCATAACTCGCTGTCACAATGCTGCTCAATGAGCTTGAGCTGCAGCTGATCTGGAGCATCATCGGGGTCAACAGAGAATGGAGAGGAAAAAAGGCTGATCTCCTTTTCAATAGCTGCAAAATCCTGAAAGCGCCATTTAAGCTCCCCAGCCAGAGATGCGATGTCTGCTGCATACCTTCTCGTTTGCGCACTGATATTGTCCTGTGGAAAACTGTTCATTATTTCCTGCAACGCTGAAAAATGTATGGTATTGGGCTGTGTTTGTGACAACTGCCTTATGACAAGTTGCAGCTTTGTTCCAAAGGCTTTGAGGTGTGAATAAAGCTGGTTCACCGCTGCATCTTTCCCCTGAAGACTCGTGTTCAGTACATTCAGATGCTTTGTTATGCCAACTAGAAACCCCAAATCAGCCAGCCAAATAGGATCGGATAGTTCTCGCATTGGTTGTCCCTTTGTTTCCAAGAATTCTCCGATTTCCTTTCTGAGAGAGTAGAAACGCTGCAGTGCAGACCCCCGACTGAGCCATCTTACATCGTTGTGATATAAAACATCTTCGTATTCAGCCTGGATGTCCAGTAGAAACTGTTTAAACTAGCGGTGGCACAGGGCTTTCGAGCAAATAAAATTAATAGTCTTTAGCACCGGTTTCATAACATGATCATATTTGAGATGTTTAGCACAGAGAACTTGTTGATGAATGATACAATAGAGTTTAATAGCTTTGCCTCCTTCTTTGATCACCTTGTTACAGATTAGGGTTGATAATCCACTTCGTTCACCAGCCATGGCAGGTGCCCCATCAGTAATAATCCCAGTAACTTTGTTCCAAGGCAGTTTCATGTCATCTATGGCGGAACTAACAGAAACAAATAAATCTTTTCCTCTTGTTTGGTCCATAAGGCTCTGGAGGTCAAGTAGCTCTTCAGTCACATTCATTTCATCGTCCACCCCCTCATAAAAATCAGCAATTGAGCTGTATCAGATAGGTCCGTGCTTTCATCACAGGCTATTGAAAAGAAGTCAAAATCCACTCCTTTGGATGTCAACTGTCAACTGTCTCTGAATATCTGATGAAATCTCTTCAATTCTCCATGCTACGGTGTTACGAGCCAGGCAAATGTTGGCAAACTCTTGCTTCTTCTCGGGACAGATATTCTCAACCATTTTCATAATGCACTCTGATAAAGTCACCCTCAGCAAAAGATTTGCAATTTTTAGCAATTAACGTTGCCACCTCATAGCTCACCCTTGTGGCATTTTCATTTGACTCATGGGCTCTTGTGAAAAATCGCTGTTGTGACATTAAAACAGCTTCAAGTTGCTTCAACTTTTCACTGCGGTCGCACCCTGTTAGCTTGTCGTATGTGCTATGTCTCGACTGATAGTGTCTCTTGACATTAAATTCCTTATAAACAGCCACAGTCGCTTGGCACATCAGACAAACACAGTGATTCCGTATTTCAGTGAAGAAATATTCCACTTTCCACCTGTCCTGGAAGCGGTGGCCCTCACTGTCAGCTTTCCTTCTCTTATTTACAGTCGCCATTTTTGAAATTGACCAGAAGGGGAAGGGATCATGTGAGCACAGTGCCAGAGGTTTTGGTCTAAGTGTGTTCGTCCGAGCACTAATACACTGCCCAACAAGAATTCTCTTGCCTTTGTGGCTGTGTGTGGTGAAGAGTCTAAGGATGAGCTCGGGCGTGTTCACAGCTCCACGTGCCCGAGCCCGCCAGGAAGCTCACAGTGCACAGCGCCAATCACAGGTACTGAGACATTTCCTGATCTCTGCAGCTGCAGACCGGGAAAATGTCTCAGTACCTGTGATTAGCGCTGTGCACTGTCAGCTTCCCGGCGGGTTCGGGTACGTGGAGCTGCGAACACGCCCGAGCTCATCCTTAGTCCTGAGTGGCGCTCGGGGATTCGTTGGGGGCCATAAAAGATAGATATTGCCAAATTACCTGTGGGGCCGTATTAAACCGGAACACGGGCCGCAATTGGCCCGCGGGCCGGACTTTGGACATGCCTGATTTATATCCAGCTTCTCATCCGCTGTAATCCCCAGGTCCTTTTCTGCAGAACTGCTACTTAACCAGTCAGTCCCCAGTCTGTAACAATGCTTGGGATTCTTCTGTCCCAAGTACAGGACTCTGCACTTGTCCTTGTTGAACCTCAGATTTATTTTGACCCAATCTTGTAATCTGTCTAAGTCACTCTGGACCCGATCCCTGCCCTCCAATGTATCTATCTCTTCCCCTAGCTTAGCATCATCTGCAAACTTGCTGAAGGTGCAATACATCCCCTCATTTAGGTCAGTAATAAAGATGTTTAACAAAACCCGCCCTAAAACTGACGGCGCAGCCCGCTAGAAACCGACCACCAACCTGAGATCGAGCCATTAATCACTATCCTTTGAGCCCGACAGTCTAGCCATCTTACAGTCCATTTATCCAATCCATACTTCCTTAACTTGCTGGCAAGAATGTTGTGGGAGACCATATCCAAAGCTTTGATAAAGTCAAGATATATCACATCCACTGACTTCCCCATGTCCAAGAGCCAGTTACCTCAGCACAGAAGCTAATCAGATTGGTCAGGCATGACTTGCCCTTCGTGAATCCATGTTGACTATTCCTGATTGTCAGGGCTTGACAAACAGCGGTGAAAACCGCTCGCCAGCCCCACACTGCGCATGCACAAGAGCCGCACTGCGCATGCATGCGCCGCCGGTAAACCGGGCACGCAGATGAAATCTACTCACCAGAGGTGAGTAGATTCTATAGTTTGTCAAGTCCTGCTGATCACTTTCTCCTCTTCCAATTGTTTCAAAATGGATTCCTTGAAGATCCCCTCCATTACTTTTCTGGGGACTGAGGTAAGGTTGACTGGTCTGTAGTTCCCTGGATTGTCCTCCCCTCTTTTAAAGATGGGCACTACATTTGCCTTTTTCCAATCATCCAGGACCTCTCCTGATCTCCACATGTTTTCAAAGAGAATGGCCAAAGGCTCTGCAATGACATTTGCTAACTCCCTCAATACCTTCAAATGCATTAAATCCAGACCCATGGATTTGTGTATGTCTAGCTTTTTAAAATAGTTCTTAACCTGTTTTCTCCATCACGGGCTGCCCATCTCCTTCCCCTACTGCACTGCTTAGTGCAGCAGTCTGGGAGTTGACCTTGTCTGAGAAGACAGAGGAAAAGAAAGCACTGAGTACTTGAGCTTTTCCCATATCATCTGTTACTAGGTTACCTCCCTCATCCAGTAAGGGCCCCATACTCTCTCTGATCACCCTATTATTGCTAACATGCTTGTAGAAACCTTTTATTATCCTTTCACATCCATTGCTAGCTGCAATTCCAATTGGCTTTCACCTGATAACTCCCCTGAAGTCTCAAGTAATATATTTATACTCCTCCCTAGTCATCTGTACCATGATTAGCAGTTCTTACAAGATACTGTGCCTCAGACAGTTTGAGAAGAGCGGTGCTGCCTAAAACCCACGAATGGCACAACAACAGGAGAAGACAGAACGAAGATGTTTATCGTTTTGAGGGAAGAGGAATTTACATCAAAAATATTTTCTGACACAACTGGCAGGGCCCCTGTTATGCTTGGAAAACAGAAACGATTTGTAAGCATAATGAAGAATCACATTGGCCACCCGATGATAAATTTTCATTGTATTATTCACCAAGAAAATCTGTGCGCTAAGATTTCTAACTCTGAGCTCAACAACATCATGACTGCATGACAACAAGCAACTACTTGTTGCTTGATCTGCTTAGACACATTGGCAGTTTCAAGCCCTGCTTGAAGTGGGCACTTGACAATGCGTAGCATTTCTCCCAATGTCACCCAATGCTCTTCCGTTCTTCCTTCAGCTCAGAAAACAATCCATTTTGGGAGGCGCTGATCAGGCATCTGGATCACATGACCTGTCCAGCAAAGTTATTGGTAGATGATGATCACTTCAATGCTGGTCATGTTTGATGCTTCCAGGACGCTAGCGTTTCATGCGCCTGTCCTCCCAAGGGATATTTAGGATTCTCCTGAGGCAGCGTGGACAGTATTTTTCAAGTGCCTTCAGCTGGTGTTTATATGTTGTCCAGGTTTCACATGCATACGGCAGTGTTGGAAGCTGTGTCTTGGCACTGATGTCCCGGTTCTTAAACACCCTTCATCTCAGATGATCAAAAGCAGAGTTTGCGCAGCTCAGGTGATGCTAGATTTCCGCATCAATGTCAACTTTGGTGGAGAGATGACTTCCAGGGTATGGGAAATGCTCCACATTTTCCAGCAGTTCCCTGTTGACTTCAATAGATGGTACATGAGATTGTCCTGTCGGTGAGGGTTCATAGAAAACCTTGGTCTTTTTGATGTTCAGTGTGAGGCCGAGATTCTCATACGCTTCATCGAAGGTGCTTAATGTGGTCCGAAAAGCTACAGGGAAAACAGCAGTGACCATATGGTCATCCGCATACTGGAGTTCCATGACCAAAATTGTAGAGGTATTGCTTTTGGCTTTTTGCTCATGTTGTTGTGAAGACGACCACATCAACTATTCCCCTTTATCTAAAAGGCTTATTAACCTATCCAAGAAAACTATCAGGCTGGTTTCACATGATTTGTTCTTTACAAATCCATGTGGTTACTTATCACCTTCTCTTCTGCATACTTGCAAATGGATTCCTTAATATTTGCTCCATTATATTTCTGGTACAGAAATTAGCTGATTGGCCTGTAATTTCCTGAGTTGTCATTACTTTTTTACAGACATATTTGCCCTTTTCCAGTTTTCTGGAATCTTTCCCATGATCTATGGCTTTTCAAAGACAATAAATAATGACTCAGATAACACGACTTCAAAATATTTTGTAGCTATAGTTGTTACAAAGTTTACTTATACACCCACACGTTTTCATGACTGTAAAAATCTAATCAAACAGTTATAATTGCCATTCAATTTTCATTAACAAGTCAACATTTTCTCAATCTACAAAATTATATCTATCAAGTGAAAATAGCATTATGGATTAGATGGACATTATGACCTCAATTACTGCAATTCATAAAGATGGGGACCCACTCGCAGGAGAGCACTCCACTCGTACAGTGTATGGAAAAGATCCACTTTCTACATGCAATACGCACAATTACATGTACCTAGGAAACTTCATTTTCTGTTATCTAATATGTAAAGGAGAATGTTTGTGCTCTAATAACTCTGGTATAAGAGCTACCGTAACCAAACTCTCCATAGGATAAACTTTTCTCCAGGAGAAGATTTTAAGGTAAAAGATGAGAGACCATGGACTACATGGAAAAGATGAGACCAATGCCTCTCCCTGGGGCTGCACAGAACTTGGCAGTGCGGGGAGAAGCGGATTCCCCGCCATTGCTGGAACCATATGGAAGCCCCTCTTCAATACAGCGATTGGCTTGGGGCCCAATGGCCCACCAATGGGCAGGTGGGTTGCTGCCGGGGCTTGCTCTAGGCAGACGGGGCGGGGCTGATGTTACCGCTCAGCTGCCACTTTGAAAAAAGTGTCAAGAAGGAGGTGCATCGGGGACCCGGAAGTGAGAGCCGGGGGAGGGGGGGGGAGAAATAAATGGGGGGCTGGGCCGGGGGGGCAGGACCTTTGGGGGGGCAAGTGGGGGGAGGGCAGGATTGGTGGGATGAAGTTGGACCGTTGGGGGTGAGGGCAAGATTGTAGGGGGATGAAGGAAGTGGGGCTGAACAATTCTGCAGAGAGTTAGTGAGAAATGAAGCCTATGGCAGGGGGATCCTCCTTTGAGGGTCACTGGCCCAAGGGACAGCAGTGGATGATGCTGGGTGGGTGAGAAATTAATCCAAGGTGGGGAGGGAGGAAGGAGGAAGAGAATCCCTCAAATCTGGGCACTGGTCCTGGGTTTGACACTGGATGATCCTGAGTGTGGGGAGGGGGTCAGAGAGAGGGGAGAAGGTGAGAGATGTAGTCCATGGGAGGAGCAGCTGGTCAAGGGAGTGGTGCTGGAGGAGGGACTATAGAGGTGCCAGCAGGCTTAGGTAGGGTACGTCTAGACTACATGCCTCTGTCGCCAGAGGCATGTAGATTAGGCTACCAGACATAGGAAAATGAAGCGGCGATTTAAATAATCGCCGCTTCATTTAAATTTACATGGCTGCCGCGCTGAACCGACAAACAGCTGATCAGCTGTTTGTCGGCTCAGCGCGATAGTCTGGACACGCGGGGGTCGACATCAAAGGTATTTGTCGACCACCCAGGTAAACCTCATCCCAGGAGGCATACGAGGGTGGTCGACAAATACCTTTGATGTTGACCCCCCGCGTGTCCAAACAGCTGATCAGCTGTTTGTCGGCTCAGCACGGCAGTCATGTAAATTTAAATGAAGCGGCGATTATTTAAATCGCCGCTTCATTTTCCTTTGTCTGGTAGCCTAATCTACATGCCTCTGGCGACAGAGGCATGTAGTGTAGACTTACCCGTAGTTGACTCCGTTTCATCAAAAAAGATGGGAGAAGAGTTTGAGGTTATCACCTTGAAATCTCTCAGATTCAATAGGGCCAGCCCCATTGATTGAGGCATTCCTATGTTCAGCTCTTAGATGAGAATTTGCAGATCCAGCATGCCTATCCCCTACTTTCCTACCAAAAAACCATTAGCTTCTACAAGGATAATTAGCAAAGATACCATCTGATAGGAAGCAAAACATTGCATTATTGAAGAAGGGCCTCCATATGCTTCCAGCAATGATGGGGAAACAAGCCATGGTGATTTGGGGGCTCTCGCTTCCACTGTACTTTTAATGGCTCCAAGACTCATGACATGGGAAGAAAACAGAGACAGATACAAAAGTCACAATAGAAACTAAGTTTGCCAAGTCAAATAGCTCTGATTCTTAACATTGCAATGCCTCTTTTTTTGAGTCAGAGATTTTGCTTTATGCAGCAGTAGAAAAGCATGGGGGTCTGCCATAATGGCCAGATGTCAGGCACTGGCAGCTGCGATGTGGCTGGAGGCTGTCAGGACCAGCTTCTGTTTTTCTAAATTTTGTTGTTCCCGTTTCCCAGGCAATGCTGAGTAAGTCCAGCTAGTTGAATTTAATTTTTTCTGAAAATATATCAAATGTTTATAACCACAACCAAAACAGGTGAAAAAAAAAAAGACCAGTGCAAAAATATTAGTTAAGTAAATATCAGGATTAATTTTGGTGGATGGAAAGAGGAAAAAATATTCAATAGATTAATGTTTTGAATTCTGTTTGTGTGGTTTGCTGTACAACTAAAACAGAACTCAGAACACAATGCGACCTCTGAAATTCAGATCACTATAAATCTCTAATCACCAAGTAAAACCTTTCATTTGAATAAACTGTTTATTGTCACAGACTTAGACCTATTAGCCTATAAATATTTACACTTAATAATTGGGCCACACGGTTTGCAGAGTGCACATACAATTTAATCATTCTCTCCTATTTTTGTAACTATTAAATACTTCCTTGTGCTGCAAAACATTCTCATTCTTTCCCATTTTAGTGCATCAAATCTCTAAACCATTATCTGTTAACAGTTTGAAATGTGCACACAACCGGTGTGAGATCTCAGTATATTCAGATGCACTTCAGAATTTGCATGCTGTTTGTGTATGTGCATCTCTTAGAGACCAATATATAGCCTTATTTCAACAGGTAACTTTGCATATACACAGACTATGTATTTTTTTATATATATATTTAATTAATTTCAGGGTATTTTTTCCTAACAAGTTATTTGTATATATTTCAATGATACAAAAGGGTGAAAATGGGGGGAAAATGAGTAATACTTTTCATAAACACTGGGAATTTCAGTAAAAATTCATTTTAAAAAAGGAAACAAGAGGGGCTTACATATACAATTTATCCCAGAGAAAACTGAAAAATATATGTACTCTTTTGGTAGGTAGAATAGGATTCTTTCCACCCTCAACTCCTATGCTGCCCAAAAAGCATTGAGAGTCAGAATCCTGGTTCCAAGTGTTTTGTTCCAATACCGGCTTTGCTCATGACAGGACTAAGTTTAACACAAGAAGTCATCTTACATTTAAATGAACTGTAACAGAGCAAAATAATTCGTTCTGTAAAACACTTACCCATGAATACTGGTGGTTGCTATTTTTTCTTGACAAAGAAAAGTTGCAATGAAGTCTGCTTTTTTCTTTGTTTCCACAAAGACCATGGTTCGCTCATCTCCTGCAACAGATTCAAGACAGTCTGGTAAAGAGGGACATTACAGACAGTCTCAAAAGCACTCATGTGTTTTTAACTTTATACCATGAATACACTGCCATAATTTAAATAGATTCAGTGTTTAAAGCTACAAGAGAGAAGTCTGATCATCTTGTTTCATATCCTGCACAATATGTCTCAGAATTTCACCTAATAATTCCTGCATCAAGCCGATGCCTTTGGGATGAAGTATCTTGTATTGCTTTCTTCAATGCATGCATGACTCAATTTATGCAATCTGCAGCTCCTGCCCTAGTCTTTGCTCACCAATAGCAATAGAAATAACAGTAGTATGCTATGCTTGGGCACAAGGAGCACAAGTCACCTAGTTTTTTAAACATTTGAGGGCTTATATTTCAAAATAACTGCATGCATGTGAAGGAGAGTTCTGTCAGGTACCTAAAAGGTCTAAGTGATTCAAGCTCATTTTACCTGCCCATCCTGCCATTTACTTAAATGGTCTCCATTACAGGACCTTCATAGATGGATAAAAATTATAAAAAGGTCCCCAGTGGGGGGCTCTTGCGTATTTCAAAGCAGAAGCACCCTCATGGAGGCTGGGATCAGCTGACCCTGGGTTCCATGCTGCTTGCTGTGTGGCACTGCCCCTTTGAACTGCCACTTGGGCATTTGAAAGCATCAGCACCGCACAGCTGAGCCCAGGCTCCAGCATGGCATTTCCACAGAACCTGGGATCAGCTGTACAGCACTGCCCCTTTGAATACCACCTTGACCATTTCAAAGTGGCAGCGCTGCACAACTGATACCGGGCTCAGCTATGCAGCTGCTACCACTTTGAAGTACCCTCTCTTCTCTCCGCTCCTTTGCTGTCTCTGTCTGATAGAGGCAGCAAGGTGGGGACGGGAGGGAGAGATCAACTAGTGGATTAGTTGACTATCTGATAAGCATTTGATTATCAGATAGTTGACTAGTCCTTAACATCTATACTCTGCATCCAATGGAAGTGCGGCTATGGTTCATCAACTCACTCAGCAAATTCTAGGTATGCAAGCATAGTTAACCAAACTATCCTATCCCAGGAGACTACCTTGGTTATGATAATCTTATGGCCCACTGCGATGAAGAAAGGCCACTCATATGGCCCACTCACTAACCTAGGCTGCCCCTCACAATGCTGAAGGAAGTCAAGGATTAGTGCTATAACACCTCATTATAAAGCGACTGGGACTTTTCAGTTTGGAAAAAAGAGGAGACTGAGGGGATATATGATAGAGGTATATAAAATCATGAGTGGCGTGGAGAAGGTGAATAAAGAAAAGTTATCCATTAGTTCCCATAATATAAGGACTAGAGGACATCAAGTGAAATTAATGGGTAGCAGGTTTAAAATTAATATGCAAAAGTTCTTCTTCACACAGCATAGTCAACCTGTGGAACTCCTTCCCAGAGGAGGCTGTGAAGGCTAGAACTATAACAGAGCTTAAAGAGAAGCTAGATAAATTCATGGAAGTTAGGTCTATAAAAGGCTATTAGCCAGGGGGTAGGAATGGTGTCCCTGGCCTCTGTTTGTCAGAGGCAGGAGACAGATGGCACGAGACAAATCGCTTGATCATGATCTTCCATCCACCCTCTCCGGGGCACCTGGTGCTGGCCACTGTCAGTAGACAGGCTACTGGGGTATATGGACCTTTGGTCTGACCCTGTACGGCCATTCTTATGTTCTTATTAGCACATTTCACATCAGCAGGACTACAGTGTGAAACTACATGCCATATTCTTCATAGTGATATTGTAAGATTGCAGCATAATAATCATGTAATTTATGCAAGACAGGTCATGTAAAGGGTCCTTGGAAAAATTATGATTTCTTGAATATGATTATCCTATTTGTAAGTATGATGGAGTGTGGTCACAAGACTGTTGGAACTGTTCCCTGGTGTGCTGATTATGCCATTGGCCCTTGCCTTCTTGCTCTCAGCTCCGCATCACTCTGTCATAGAATCACAGAGCTGAAAGGGACCTCAGGGGGTCCATCAAGTCAAGCCTCCTGCACAAAGCAGGACCAATCCCAACTAAATCGATCAAGCCAGGGCTCTGTCAAGCCAAGACTTAAAAACATCAAGGGATGGAGATTCCCTAGGGAACCCATTTCAGTACTTGCCCTCATGAGCCAGATTCTCTGGTCTCCGAGGGAAGGCACAGAGCAAAGGTAACTGCCTTCAATGAAGACCAATGTAGACATTGAACCACTTCAGCTCTGAGAATGCAGTTCTAGAGCACAACACACAAGAATTCAACCCTCAAAAAGAGATCAAAACCGCAAATAAATCAGTCTCTTTGTGTAAGTGTTTTGTCTAAATGAGCTTTCATTGTGTAAGCCCCCTTTATCAATGAAAGAGGGATGTGCACACTGATTGTTCATAACTATTATTTATACTGACTTGATAGTAAACAAAAGTATTTCTATTATATAGAAACAGAATTTCAGTGGTTGTAAGTGAACACAGATCAAAGTAAGTTACAGTACTGAAGTGAAGAGAAAACGCATAGCTAGTTCTAATACACTGATGCTTATTGCATACTTACCCTAAAAGGCTGTCCTTGTCTTAGACATTATCTTCAGGTCAGAGACTCTTTGCCTGACCACGTTTCTGTAGCTGGAGCACCAGGGGAGAGGACGAGAGGCAAGGGAGCACACGTGCGAGCAGCAGGGGAGGGGATGAAAGGCAAGGGAGCGCATGTGCGCAGCAGTTCCCTTGCCTCCCTGGAGCACTAGGGGAGGGGAGAAGGCCACGTGGCCTGGCTCCCAAAGCACCGGGGAGGGAGGAGGCCGTACAGTTCCAGCCTACCCAGCACAGATCACAGGGAGAGCCAGGTGCTGGGGGCAGCAACACTCCACCCCCAGAACCCCTAAAGTAGGCGTTCTTAGGGGGCAGAGTGTGGATGGGACCAAGCTGGTAGTTGGGGAAAACAAAGCCTTCCCACGCTTAAGCCACCAGATGCCTATAGATACCCCAATTCCAAGTGGCATGCTGGAGGAGGGGATCGAGGGAGGGAGAGCACCAGTCACAAAACAGTACTTCCCCTACTTCTCAAAAAAAATGCAATAGGACATGTGTTGAGACCTAGCATTAACACCAATATTACATTTACAAGATACAGAACACAACATTTAATAATGTAGTATCACAAATGAATACCTATCAAGTAGATAAAATTTGATTATATCTGTACTTGGCATTTCTGCAAATCAACAAATCATCTAGAAACTGGGATATTTTTACTTTGGACTGCATTCCCAGCCAATTGGCAGAAATCCAGTGCCGCCTCTCCCCCCCCCCCCCCCCAACTAAACAAACTTACTCTGATGGTCAATATTTCCCTGACGAACTCCAGTTTTAAAAAATAAACTGAAATTTGATCAGAGTGCAAAGACAGACTTATAGGCGGAATTACAAATTGTATAGTTCCTTCATAGCAATTTTTGCTTTATGGGTGCCAGCAATCCAGGAAACTTTTTTTTGTCCAGCACTACCCTATATTAATAGACTACCTAAAGAATGCCACATACAACATAAACATATCTAAAACAAAGTAACTTAAATTAACCAAGGCAATGAAATTCATTAAAGAAAAAAATGTTTTACTGAAATGGATAGTGTCTTGCTATATACAACAGTACAGTAACTAGAAAAATGGGGCATGACCTGCTTGAGCAGTGAAATCAAGGGCTAAAATAAATCTATTCACTTTTAAATTCTTTTCCAAAGAAAGAAAGAATGGGAGAAAAGGTAATAAAGGAAAGTTACTTATGCTTTGTAGAATTTCAACCAGTTTCTCTCTCTTGGAATACTGAGAAACTTGAAGAATGGTCTGCTGAACATCACTGCAGGCTCCACCCACTTGTCCAACAGCAACAAATAAATATTCAGGTTTCAAAAATTCTCCAGCCAGCCTTCAAAAAGAAGGTATACCTTATTTTAATGAGTCAAGCTACTTACACATCAGATAAGTAGCATAAAGCTTTTTATTATATATAAACCCAATTACCAGAACACAGATAAAGAATATAAGTTTCGACTTAAAAATTAGGACTTTTCCAGCCAAAATATATCCTGTGAAATATAGTACAGGCAGTCCCCGAGTTACGCGGATCCGACTTATGTCCGATCCGCACTTATGAACGGGGCTCTCTCGCCCTGGAGCTCGCAGGCAGTGGGACCGCCCAGAGCGCAGTGGTCCTGCCACCTTGACCTCCAGGGCGAGAAAAGCTGCTCCGGGTGCCCCTGGTCTGCTGGGGACCGTCTCCAGCAGACCAGGGACACCTGGAGCAAAGCCGGGGAGGCGGCGGGGTCCCGCGCCTCTGAGGCTTTGCCAGAGCAAAGCCGGGGAGGCGCGGGACCCCGCCGCCACTGCGGCTTTGCTCCCTGTGTCCCTAGTCTGCTGGGGGGGGGGGCGGGGCGGCGCAGCTAGTGCACCCCCCCCCCCCCCAGCAGACCAGGCTTTTGTTATGGACCCTGGGGTAGAGCAGCTGGGGTGCTGCCAGGTTGGTCCTGCAGGGACCTACCTGGCAGCCCAGCTGTTCTGTCCCAGGTTCGAGATTCAGCCACTGTTTAAACTGATCAGTGGCTGATTCCAGGAAGCTGGGGGCAGAGCAATTCTGCCTCCAGCTTCCTGTAGTCAGCCCCTGGTCAGTTTCAGCAGCAGCGGCTGAATCTGGAGCCAGTTCCGACTTACATACAAATTCAACTTAAGAACAAACCTATAGTCCCCATCTTGTACGTAACCCAGGGACTGCCTGTATTCCCATGAATGTTACAGGAATCCTGCATACAAATTACAGGAAGACTTTTTGCTCTACTTTTTTAAAATAATTAACACATTCTGTAAGAAGCAAAATTAACAGCTCTGCTTTCTCAAATTGCTGTACAAACAATTCTCAACATATCTGCAAAATGAGTATTCACCCCAATTCTACACATAGGAAACAGGATTAGAGCGCTGGATTACTGAATCTCAACAAGTTCAGTTGTTCAGCAGTTCACCAGACCTTACTGCTTCTAGCATAAATCAGTACTGCCTCTGCTTATCTGCGGAGAATATACTGATTTATGCTGCAATAATTCATGTTAACTCTTTGACACAGTGAATGCATAAACTACACAAAATGAGTTCAACCAAGGACTTTACAGCAATAAACCTAATATCTTAACAAGTCTGTTGAATATTAGTACTTAGTACAACAGTAATAAGTAACAACTTTAAATATTTGTATTTGTCCAAACAAAATCAGATCACAGATTTTAAAAAACCACACATTTTCTTCAAGTACATTTCCAGCTTTGTGCAAATTATCACACACCTTTGAATTTCTTCTGGGAAAGTGGCACTAAACATTAGTGTTTGACGCCTGTCTTTTGATGGCATGCCTGGACAAGAGATTAATTTCTTCATCTCTGGACCAAAACCCATATCAAGCATACGGTCAGCTTCATCCAACACCAGATATCTTACTTTATGCAGTCCAATCTTCAGTGGATTTTTATTTAAATACAGTAAGAAAGAAAACAGCTTTAAAAATATTTCAACAAAGAAACATTCAAAACAGAACAGGCTAAAACCAAGAAACTTTCCTTATCTATCAATGCCATTTTCTGAGACTATTTTATCAGTGATAAGGTATTCCTTTGTACTCTCATATAGCAGATCACATTTAAAATGCTTCATATTTCTCCTTAGAATCCTCTTATTCCTGCTCTTTTCTATCAGTACACAACTAAAAAAATCTAATAATTTGTGTGGGGGAAAAAGAAATTAAGTGCTTACTTGCACCACAAAATGTCATAGAATTTCAGTACAACACTGTTTTCTGATCTAGTTCAATGTAGTTAAAATATCAGTCTAGTTTGGACATATACATTTCATCAAAACCAAGTATGTGACATTTATTAGTGACAGGCCCCCAATACACCATACCCTTTGTTCCGTGACAGGTCCCCTTAATAGAGGTCTGCATTAGTGACACTAGGTCACAGAATTAACTAGCTATGACAACAGTTGTTTGATTATGATAGTCACAAATCAGAAGTAAGAGTCTGACTAGTAGTCCTAGAAAAATGGATGGAAATCCTACACCTTATAGTTCTTTGGTAGCAAGTAATATATAAATCTGCAGGAAGATCTGAGGTATCTTTACTCCCCAGGGGGTCCATTTAATGAGCACTACTTTAACACCATACATAGATTGTTGGCTGAAAAACACCTAATCATTAAAGCACAAATTATTAGGTCTGTCAAGTGACTAAAAAATTAACCCTCCATTAACCAATAGAATTATAATTTGGATGTTTTCTACATTTTGAAATATATTGATTTGAATTATAACAAAGACTATCAAGTGTATTATGCTCACTATTTTTATTAGAAAAATGTGAACTCTATACAACAAAAGAAACAATATTTTTCAATTCCCTTAATAAAGAGAGAACACTACACTATCATGGAAACTAATCCTGCAAATGTAGAATTATATACAAAAATGACTGCATTCAAAAGTAAAACTTTATAGAGTCCTACTAGACCACTCAATCCTATTTCTTGTTTAACCATTTGCTAAAAAAGTTTCTTTATAGTTGCAAGAGATAATGCTGCCTGATTCTTGCTTACCATGTCACCTGAAAGTGAGGAAAGAAACTATTACCTATCTCATAGTACCTCTTTTGAGATGTACTGCTCACATCTATTCCAAGTAGGACTGTATGTGCCACATGCACAGTCAAAAGATTTTTTCCCCTTAGCAGCACCAGTCCGGTTGGCTGTGGAGCCCCTGGAGCAGTGCTGTACATAGGTTACTGCCAACTCCCAGCCCACTTGGTTCCTTCTTATCAGAATACAACAACAAACAGGAAGCAGATGGGTCTTGAAATGGATATGAGCAACACATCTTGATCACTTAGGAGAGGTAATTAACTATTTTTTCTTGAATGATTGCACATTTGATTCCAAGTAGGTGACTCCCAAACAGTGATCTGGTAGTGACTCCCAAACAGTGATCTGGTAGAGGGGTAAGATCAATAAATTTCAAATTGGAGCACCTCTCTACTGAATGCAGCATGGTCTCTGACCTGCTGGGTAATATTGTAGTGAGATGTGAAATGTGTGAACTGAAGACCAAATCACCACCTAGCAAATATCCTGGATGGGAACATGAGGCAGGAATTTGGGTAGGCAATGCCTGTGTGGAATGTGAAATTAAGTGAGGAGCTGGAACCTTGGCAAGATCATAACAGGTCCTAATGCAACCTGTGATCCAAGAAGAAGTCCTCTTGGAGGAGACAGGCAGGCCTTTTGTTCCATCTGTGATAGCAATGAACAGCTGGTTAGATTTCCTAAAGGGTTTAGTACATTTTATATAGAAAGAAAGAACATGTAATATCCAGGAAATGCAGCCACCATTCCTTGTGGGTTACATGTGGCTTTGCATAAGACTGGTAGAAAACTGTCCCGACTGGCAGGATATGACGAAACTACTTTAGGCAGAAAGACGGAGTGCAGTCAAAACTACACCTTACTCTTACAAAAGACTATGTAGGGCTCTAATATCAGGGCCTTAAGCTCAGATACCCTTCCTAGTGAATGTAACTAGGAAGACTAACTTCTAGGAAAGAAAGGAGGAAGTAGGTTGTAATGGCTCAAAGGTAGGCCCCAATAACTTAAGACAGCAAGAGGTTAAGATCCCACAGAGGAATTGGCTGCCTCACATGAGAATAAAGCCTGTCCAGATCTTTTAAGAAGCAGTCTACCACTGGTTTAATAAACAAGTAGCAGCACACTAAGCCAGGATAGAGTGCTGAAATTTCCAGCAAGTGCACCTTTATTCAAACTGCTGCTAAACCCTTCTGCTTTAGATTAAGTTGGTAGTCCAGGAGAACTGGAATGGAGGTCTCCCTTAGCAGGATACTCTTTTGGAAAGACTAGATGGAAAAATCTCTTCCACTTAGCTAAGTGGCATAGCTGGAAATCTTCCTGCTATCTAGGAGGACTTCTCTGACTGTTTGAACATGCTAACTCCACATGATTTAGCCATGGAGCTTCCAGGCCATGTGGTGAAGGAACTCCAGGTTGGGGTGTTGGAGTCGACATTGGTCCCGAGTGACTAGATCCAGAATTGGGGCAGAGGTGTGATTATGCCCATAGAGAGATCTAGCAAGGCTGTGAACCAATGTTGACAGGGCTAAGCTGGAGCTACAAGAATTACTATGCATTGTCCTGATCCATCTTGAACAGGGCCTTGTGGGTGAATGGAAGTGGCGGGAATGCATAGTAGGAGGCAAACCCTCCACAGAATGTCTGCCAATGACCCATTGATCAAGGAACAGAACTGCTGGCACTTCCTGTTCTGGTACACTGTAAAGAGGTCTATCTGGGGACCCCCACTTTTGGAAAAGATAGCTGTCAACATCTGGGCAAGAGGACCATTTGTGGCAGCGGAAGGATCTGCTCAGCTGGTCAGCCAACTCAATCTATGTACTGAGCATATACAAGACTTTTAGGTGTATCTTGTGCATGATGCAAAAGTCCCAGAGCTTGAGGGTTTTGCAACACAGGGAAGAGGAGCAAGCACCACTCTGGTTATATACAACATCACACTTAGGACTGATACACATCTGCCCTGGAAGTGGGTGCAGAAAGTTTGTCAGGTAAAGCGTACTGCAGGCAGTTCCTTGACACTGACATGTGGCAGAATCTCTGCCTGCTACCAAAGGCCACATGTTCTGAGATCGCCTAAGTGAGCACTCCAGCCCATCACCGATACATCCATGACCAGAGTGAAGATCAGCTGTGATTTGGGAAAGGCGATGTGTGCACAGAGTGTGCACAAGTTGAACTAAAGAAGGGCAAGACCTGGGGTATGAGTGACCTCTCTGTCTAATCTATCTTGACTGTCTGGAGACCTGGGCCAGACACGCCTGAAGAGGGCAAAGTCAAATCCTGGCATGCCATACTATGCATGTACAGGCTGATATGACCAAATAACTTTAGACTGTTTCATGATGTCACGGTAGGGAAGGTTATAAGGTCTCTTCTAACAGTAACTCCTAGAAACTCTATCCTCTGAATAGGGATGAGTTAGCTTTGCCATATTCAGGGCCAGATCAAGTCTTAGAGTGCTGCATAGTCTCAGATGGTCCTTTGTTTGTACAGGAGACCTGCCCCGATCTATTACCCAGGTAGGGGAACTCCTGCCTTCTCCATAGGAAGGCTGCCACAACAGCCATGCATTTTGTGAACACATCAGGACCACCAATATGTTGAAGGAGAGGACTGCAAATGGAAGTGCTTCTTGCCTATCACAAATTGAAGAAGCTTCCTGTGGGATGGGATTGTCATGTGAAAATACACATCCTTCAGATTAAGGACAGCATACCAGCTGTGTGACTCCAGCAAGGATATGATGGAGGCAAAGGAGGCCATATGAAATCTCGGTCTCTTCATGAACTGGTTCAAGTTCTGCCAATCTAAAATAGACTGGAACCCACTCTTGGCCATGGAGATTAGGAAATAATGAGAGCAAAACACCTTGCACGCACCTGAACTCTGGAGGGACCTTCTCTACTGCTCCTAACTGCAGGATGATTGCATCTCCTGTGTAAGGAGTTGTTTGCAAGGAAGTTCTTAAAGAGGCTTGGAAAGGGAGAAATGGAGAACTGAAGGGAATGTCCTAGTTCTACTGTGCTTAAGATCCAATGATCTGAACTCACCACACAGCAGAAGTGGGATAAATGGTTTCCAAACAGTGGAAAAGTTTTCAGGATCACCTCTGGTAGACTGACCTCAAGCACACCTCCAAAAGGTCTCTTTGGAGACTGCCTCACTGAGCACTGGCTCTGTTTGTTGGAAGAGCTAAGAGGCCCTATCCTATTGCTATGGCTGCCCCATATTAGGAATAATAATTATAATCAACTATTTGACTAGTCAATAGAAAATCCATCGACTAGTCGATAAGCAGGGGAGCTGCAGCAGGGTCAACTCCCAGTATTGGCAATAACCCCGCTATAGCTCTGCCTTATAAATATATTAAGAGTCAATAGGCTCTTAATACATTTAAAGGGCTAAAGTGCAGTAGGGGGACAACATGAGCTGGGAATCAGCTCGCCCAGTTTGCACCAGCCCCAGCCCCCCCCCCCCCCCCCCCCCGCATTTCTGATTTTTAAACGTATTAAGAGCAGGCAAGCCCTTAATAAATTTAAAAAGCAGAGCTGCAGCATCTGGGACTGGGCATGAATCAGGAATCAGCTGACTCCAGGTTCGCGCCCAGTTCCTGCTACTCTCCTGCGGAGATGGTGCTGGGGGAAAAAACAGCTTTTAA
The DNA here is from genome assembly GCF_049634645.1 of Pelodiscus sinensis. Lineage (NCBI taxonomy): Eukaryota > Metazoa > Chordata > Testudines > Trionychidae > Pelodiscus > Pelodiscus sinensis. Next base: position 96,734,615 of record NC_134716.1, read on the forward strand.
GCTGAATTCCCCCCGCACCAGCTCCTGCTTCCTTTCTTGTTGCCTCTGCTAGAACCAGCTGGGGGGGGGGGGGGGGGGGCGAAGGGAGAGGCGGAGATTGACCAGTCAAGAAATTAGTCAATGATCCGATATGCTTGCTTATTGGATAGTCGACTAGTTGCGTACATCCCTACCCCGTACTAAAGTCCTGCCTGTGCTGGGAACGATAGTAGCGAGGTGGAGACTTTGTATATGTTGCACTTCTGGAGGGAGGCCAAAGACTTGCAGACACCAGCTCCTATATATCATGATGCTGGTGGACACTGAGCAGACTATAGAGTCTGCAGAACCTAATGCAGGCTACAAGGCAGTTCTGACAATGATCTTTCCCTTCTCCAAGAGAATCATGAACTCAGAGAGAATCCACAGGGAATTCTTTAGTCAAGGAATACCAAGAATTAAAATAATGACTCAGCACCCTTGTTGGTTTGAAATCTAAGCTGGAGACCCTCCATAGTATAGATTTTTATAGCCAAAGAGGTACAGCTTTATTGCCTCCTTTGATTTAAGGGTGGGACTATGTTGTTCCTGCCTCTCCTTGGTGTTCGCTACATTCACAACCAGAATGCTCATGGGTTGAGGGAACAAACTATTTCTTCTCCACTCCTCTTTTACTGTGGGAGGAATAGAGGTAAAGTTTGCACAAAGTTTTGTGGTGCTGGAAATGGTTTTTGATCAGTGTTAATTGCCTCCCTAGAAGAGGAGCGGACAATTTTTGATGCAGGGTTTTTTTTTTATGCAGATTTTTGATAGTCATCAAGTACCATACTTCTCTATGGGGGGGGGGGGCGGGGGGGTTGGGAATCAAGTTGGGAGCAGAAGGAAACTCTGGGTAGACACTCAGGTGCAGGAGTGGGTAAGGGGTCTGAAAGGGAGTATGGGTGAAGTAGGGGATTATGACCTGGGGCAGTGGATTGGGATGTAGGAATTAATTTTGACCTTGGAGAAGGATAGAGCAGCAAGTACAAGGTCTGGGAAAGAATTGTGACCTCGAGTGGGACGTGTCTGCAGAGAATTTGGGTGGTAACAGAGCAGGAGCAGGTAGTGACCTGAGGCAGGGAGTTGGGAAGTGGGAGGGGCTGGAATGTAGGAGGCAGGGGGTGGGGTACAGCAGGCAGAGGCTGGCTGAGAGTCATTTAGCTAGTTGGTTCCTAGACAGCAGCCCAACAGGCTCCCTCATGCAACAGCCCCAGGCTGCTCAAGGAGGTTCTCTGCATGTGCCACTCAGGGCTGCGAGTTCCTGTGGGGTGAGAAACTTCACATGCTCCCCCACCCCAAGGGCCAACATCCGGAGCTGGGACAGGAAATGCACGAGTGCACCATCTCTCACCCACCACCAGTGTAGGGTAAATTGAGGCAGTCCGTGGTATCTTGGTGAGAACTGAAACTCAAATCTGAAAGTATCAGGCCAAGCCTGAGAAGCATATAGTACAGCAGTTACTGTGACCCTGGCAACCACATTCCAAAAGGGCCTCACTTTGATAAGGCCGGTACCAAACAACCGCTCGAGATTGTTTTTCACTGTCTGCTTTGTTCCTAGAAAATAAGCTTGGATCCCAAAGATTGCGCTAAGGCAGTGGTCTCCAACCTTTTTACACCCAAGATCACTTTTTAAATGACAGACCAAGCCAAGATCTACTACCACGCCCCTTCCAGGAAGCCTCGCCCTCTCTCTTCTCCTCCTCTCCATCACTTGCTATCCCCAATCCTTATACAGCTACTTTAAAAAAAATTCCCACCATTCCTCGCAGCTACTCACCTGTGCTGTTGCTTGGTGAGTAGCTGCTCCTCAAATGAGGATATCTAATGTAAATGTACTGCGCAGGCGCGCAGTTCAGAGAGGGCTCAAGAGCTATTCTTAGAGCCTCTGAGATCTACCGGTAGATCGCGATCTACTGGTTGGTGACCACGGCGCTAAGGCAATACCACCTCGCAGGAGACACATTATATTTCCAGCCGACAAAATGACCATCAACATACCTTTGTTTATGTTGGCTTATTTAGCTTGTTAGGAATAACTACTTGTATTAGTAATAACATGTTTAATTGGCAATGGGCAGAGATACTATGTAACTGCGTAGACTATTGGCTTATGTGCATATCTCACTTCTGCTGCTAGACCTATCAAATCACTCCTCCTCTGTCCATCTGCTATATAATCTAATGTATGTTTTGGTTAAGTTAGTGCTCACTGGGTTTACCCCGATGAGTATTCCACCAGCTGTGTGAACCAATAAATCCTCTGCTTGTTTTCACCTGCATCCAGTGTGTCCAAGAATTATTCCCAACAACCAGGAATCTCAGTACCTAGAAGGCCCACCAGCCATTTTGAACAGCTGATGGTTCCTACTACATGCTGTGTGCGCGCTGGTGTGGAGGGGAAGGAGACTTCACACGCACCCCTCAACAGGTCAATCAGGGCCTGGGGTGGAGGAGAATGCAAAATCTCTCACCCTCAGTCCCCCCAGCCTACCCCTGCCAGGTGCACACCTCACTGTTCAAAATGGCTGACTGCTCCCTCTAGGCAGTGTGCACCGACTGAAGGAAGCTGACAGACATTTTGAACAGCCTTAGAGTCTTGGCAGGGCCAGCCGTGGGCTGGATCAAATGGCTTGGCAGGCTGTATCTGGCCTGCAGGCAGTATCTTGCCCATCCTTGCCCTAGAAGGTTTACCTGGGCTGAGTGTAGAGCCTGGGGCAGGGAACTTCCTTGGGTCAGGGGCCACTGACCCACAGAAAAAAAAAGTCAGTCGGGGCCCACAAACAAGAAAGCAGCAAAACGAACAAAAAACCCTCACTCATTGACACTCCCCACATACTCCTACACCAGAGCCTGGGGGGGCCAGCCTAGTAGATTTTGTGGGCTCCAACCCTGTCCACTTCCTCACCTTGAAAGCCCAAGTTCTGACCCACCCTCCTAAGTAACTATCGGTGGGCTTTATTGTCCATGGCTGCCAAAGATGTTGATCTGTCTTGTATTGCTTCGTTTAATGAGGACAAGGAGGGTCCAACTGATCTTCAAGCTCCCAGGAAGAAGATGGTGTGAGAGGAAGTACCAGCACACTAGTGACCCTTGCAGGCATTTATGGGCCTGCATCTGACGCAGTACTGGGCTGGGTGCCAAATGTGGCACCAATTGCAGAGTGGGGCTGGATGACCATTGCAGAGACAGCCAATGAAGCAGTGTGGAACCTCCCAGAACACTGTTTTCTGATCATCTCGGGGGTTCTTTGGCCATTCAGCAAGGTGCTCCTATCCAACACCACTGAGACAGACCGGGAACTGGGGCCCTGGACTTGGTGGTATGCCCAGGGCATCCAGAAAGCCAAGTGCATGCTAGTGGTTGCCACTGAGGTATCCAGGGCATCATCAGGGCCCAAGAGGCTGCTTCCTGCAAGAGCATCTTTAACAGTACCTACTTTTCCAGGATACATAGAAGTCTAGCTCCAAGTCCATGGTCAAGTCCAACTGAGGACCAAAGGGCTGCTGTCCCAAACCTGCTGGCAAGCAGTGAAAAGAGGAGCAGTGCTAGGGAAAGTGATCTTGGGGTTATCAGCAAGGTAAGGGAAATAGCTGGTGCCGCATGGCAGATTTGCCTCTTGATGGTGCCAGCACCCTAGAGGCCCAAATTCAGCTGAACTTGCATGGGGACTGTTGTACAATCTGCTGATGAGGTTTCTGTCAAGTGTTGGGGGTACAAGGCATGTCCAAATCCCCATATGGCTCTCTCAGGATAGGGTATCAACATGCACTAGACGCAATGGCATAGGCTACTCTCGGGGCACTGCAGCATGTCCAGAAACAGAACGCAATCCATTAGCTTTGTCACCCCGGTGGTAGATGACCTGCCTCTCTCCAGTCACATCTACCTTTTTTAAGACACTTTAAGACACTGGAGAATGAAAACAGTGCTGAGATGTTGCTGTGCCCATCTTCAATGGAGTCATGGTGGTGCCAGGAACATCACCTTAAGCTGGAGCAGCTAACTCCATAAGGACAAGCTTTAGACTGACATCCCTTTGTTGGTTAATGCCAGGGCGGAAAACCCTACAGAGCTTGCCCATGTCCATTTGGTGTGTTTCCTCCAAGCACTTACAGGAAGACTGCTGAGGGTCTCGTGTAGGCATAGGCTTCCGGGAAAAAGGACAGGTTTTAAAGCGAGGGGGCTGGGGAGGAGGTTGCTGGGAAACAGCACAGCGAGCAGCAAACCCTCCGCCGCTTTGCAGGGAGGTGGGGGAAGCCCCACGCCGCTGCCATCTACGAGCTGGCTGGGGAAATCGTATTATTCCGGGGACAGTCATGTAATTCAAAAAAGGTTCCCCCCCAAAAAAATCATGCTATCATGAAAACGTGGTAAGCAGGAACGTGTTAAATGAGGAATTACTGTATTCGGACTTGTACTTTCTAAATCCAAGTGTTAGTCTTAAGGCTTTTGAAAGCATACACCATGCCTTGTCCTTTACTAGCTTCAGAAATCTCAAATGGGTACATTGTTTGAGATTTGTCAAATCTGCAAAAGACATCCTTAAAATGAACAACAACATGTGCTGAGTGATCATCAGAGACTGCTAACACGTAAAATGTATGGCAGAATACATACAATGCAGAAGGAGACACAATTCTATCCAAAGTTTCCAATCATAAACAGAATTAAGGTTATTGTTTTTTTTTAATGATCATCATCACAGGACAATGTCCTCTAGAACGATTGTCTTGCAATTCCAGCCACAGAAGTCCCATGCTAATGCTTGTTCTCACTTTCAGGTAACATTGTAACAAGAATCTGGTAGAATGATCTCCTATAAATGTGAATAAGCTAGCTTGTCTTAGCGACTGGCTGAATAAGTAGGACTGAATGGATGTATAGGTTCAAGTTTTACAGTTTTATTTTGCAGTGCAATTACATACAAAAAATAAAATCTATATTTGCAAACTGCACCTTCATAATAGACTGCCCCACAGTACCGGAAAGACGTGAAGCAAAAATACTATTTATCATTTATAGTGCAAATATTTGTAATAAAAATAATAAAATCAACACAGTACATTTTGTATTGTGTTGTAACTGAAATGTCTGAAATATTTTTAAATCCACAAATATTAATAAAATTGGTATTCTATTGTTTAACAATGCATTTAATCACAATTTTTAGTCAGTCACTAATTGATTAATCAACAGCACTACAAGCTACCGATGTAAAATCCCATTTAACTGGTTACCACTTAACTGATTCAACAGGCAGCAGGTGGGCTACAGCAACCCAGGTACACCCCTCCCATGTGTCAGGGATGGGCTGGAGCAGCTCTTCCATCACAGACAGGATGCTTCAGCTGGCCTGAATCAGCCTTCTGGCCACAGCGAGCCCCCACCCGTGGCATATGGGGAGTTGCTCCAGCCCCACCAGTTAACCAGAAAGCCTCCTGGTTCTGGTTAACCATTCACCAACTTACGAACTGAATAATGGAAAAAATTAGCTATTTTCAAACAGGTTTAACTTAATTTTACAAATTAAGTTATATACAAACACTAAAAGCTGGTAATCCTAATGATTTTACTACCAAAAGATGACTCTGACAGCTTAGGTCAGATAGAATTTGCCTTAAAGAGAGACCCCTGGGGAAACACAAATTGATGGCCTGCTCCAAAGTTTTAATTTTCTAAAAAAATCAATACACAAGGAGACTGTGCCTATAAGTAAATGGGATTCATTACATTTAAATTGTGTAATCCTTTTCCTGCCATGTAACCTTCCAAACACTTGTCTGTCTCCCTGGCAGGTATTATGTCTCACTCAAGTTTGAGGACAAGAATATTGTCACAACTACATGTTTTAAGGTGCCATGTACTTTTATGGTGTTACAAAAGAGTCTAAATATAAATCCTACTAAGTGCTCTAAATATGCATCTACTTACCAGCATGTTAATTTTACACTGGCTAGTTATACTACTGCAACAAGTTTAGTATTTTTTTCAAAAATGTTACCTAATTAGGTCATGCAAATGGAATCACTATTTCACAAGCAAATTCATTCTAAACAATGTTGACAAGTGTGCCCATCTGTTTTCCCTGGGTCAAGTCACACTAGCACTGACATGTAGTCAAAATTATACAAACTTTAAAGGAATTCAAGGTAAATGATATCTTAAAACTGAATAGAAACATTAGGTAAGATCTTACCTTTTCTTTACCTATGATGTCCATAAGCCTTCCTGGAGTAGCACATAATATATTACAGCCTTGCATTATCTGACGAATTGAATGACCTGTTTGCGTACCTCCATATATCACGACTGGCCTTATACAAGTGCTATTGAATTGGCAAGAAACTGTGATTACATATGCAGAAGTCAATTTATAGTTACACACCTTCATTTATAACACACATGCACCTAGGAATTACTGTAATGTTGTCATAGCTACAGCATTTACAACTTCGCATGAAATAAACTGCTCAAGTCAAGAACTTAAACTCTGGTTGACGAAACCAAGATTGTGTGCTCGTGGTCTCTGAGGATTTACTATGACAAGTAATAGTAAATCATTGGGTAATTCTGCATTCTCTCATTTATTAATTAATCCTCCTTATCGTTACTATAGAGAGAAGTGTCACAGTTAATTTTTCTTGCACAACTTATTTTGCTCTGTTGGGCACATATATCATGACTGTCTTACATGGTTACGTAACACTTGCTCCCACATGACCTCTCAAAGTGATTAAAGCAGCTACCAAGAACACCAAGGGCTTGCACATGCTCTCACTTACATCAATAAGAAGTGCAAATGGATCTGCTGACAGATTTACTCCAGGTCTACACTAACAACTACAAGTAGAATTTGCTTTGACATATGTAGATTTCATTCATAGTGTCCCTTGTTTTATTCAACAGGCATCATCAACTCACAAGATGAACAACTTAGGCACTCTTCCCAGTTTTTGCCCAGGATTCTTAAGTAACTTTGCAGTTGCACCCAGTATGCAATCATTGTAAGTACAGTAACAAATGCACACAAGGAACAGATTTAATGCTGTGCAAGCAATCTTAACTGAGACACTTCTTGAGTGTCTGACAAGTTGTTTGCTTTAAAAGGACACATTCTACCGTGTGAAAGTTTAAAACTACTACGGTTGACCAATCAGTTTTGTACAAGATGTATTTTCAATGAAGAAAAGGCAGCAAAGTGCTTTGTGTATCAAAAGAGTGATTTGTTTAAAAACATAGTACCTAAAATTGTATTTAATTGTTGCACATATATGCTTTATCAATAGAAGTTGGGAAGACTATGAAGTTACAGTGCTTGTATAAAATATATTTTTCTAGCTGGTCCGTCTGCTAAGGGGGACACACAGATTTTTTTAATTAAATTAACAAAACGTACTCTTACTCAATTTAAGGGCTCAGTGCTGAATTTCTATCCTTCTCCTTTGAGGCAACAGAAACTGATGTTAAGAAAAGACTTTAAAAACTTGAAAAATAGAAACACTGAAGCATAGTTACTGTAATTGTTAAGATGAGAGAATGCCAAATAACCTTACCTTAAATTATGAAAGGAAAATAGTAAAATGAGGTAATTTAATCTAACGAACAAACTGGAATTCATTTCCTTAGAAGACGTTTTGTGCTTATACAAAAATTTATCAGAAATCACCTGAAACTATCCATTTTATCTTCTTGTCCATGTATTAAAGTTAAACTAGCCTACCCAAACACTCTTTTTGTGGCCTAAACTCCATTCTGATCTGAATATAAACCGAAATAGATGAGAGTAGGGATTTAAGGCAATGCCTCGTTTACGGGAATTAAATTAAGCCTCAATTTTGCAATTTTTTTTTTTTTTTTTTTTTTAAGCTTACCCATATGCAAACTTTCTTGCTTCGAGAAAGATCTGGTTTATTAGTTCTCTAGTTGGGGCTACAATAATACATTCTGGTTCCTGCTGTTCTCTGAAGTGACTGGCAGTTATTCCATCTTTCATCATATGATCCAAAATTGGCAAAAGAAAGGCTGCCTGGAGAACAAACATGAATACTTTATTAACATCAGATTTAAAATCTTTGTTTCAGTAGTGTCAGAATTTTGTGCAGCAATTATGTTCAAGGAAATAACTTTTCTAACTTCATATAAAGTTATAAAAACCTAGCAAGTTCTATATAAATTCAGAGACAAGTAATTCATTAATCGTGTAGTCAACAAAAATTCTGTCAACTACACAACTGATAAGGGTTAGAACTTCAACCACTCAGTCCCAGCAACTACCCTTGTTGCGACTGCTCTAGAAGCACTTTAAGAGCTGGTTCATGGGCAGGCTGGCTCAGTCCCGGCATCAATCCCCACTGTGGTCCTGCCCGTGTACCAGCTCGTGTCCCATGCAGAGCGGCAGCAGGAGTTAGTGCTGGGACCCAGCCTGCAAAAAATGTACTTGCATAGCTGCGGAGGGTGGGGGTTGATATGATTAACCAGTAAGTGGGTGCTTATCAGTTTACTACTTAAACACCTACACTATTTACATCCCTAGCTTACATTTCAAATCACTTATCCCTACGTATATTTTGTTGTTAAATTTATTTCCTTTTTCCTATATACCAACTCAGTGATAGGTTTAAAAGAATGAGTATGTCAGGGCTGTTCCCCACTCTCGCACTGCATGCAGAAGGTGGGGGCCCAAAGACCTTAAATACCTTGTCATTAAAGGCTCTGCTTACAAAAAAACCGACCCAGAGTCACAGATTTACTGACTTTAGGGAGCAGCTGCCACCACCACCAAGTGGATCAAAAGAAAAAAAAAAAACCCTTTCTTCTTGAACCCAGGAAGAAGCACTTTGACTTCCTCCAGAGTGGTAACCCCAAACTCCTTTACCGCAAGACAGAGATTGAAAAACAAAGAAAATAAACTCAAGTCTGTGGTATCTGACAGTTGTCTTAGGCAGGCAAGCACACACACACACAAAGCCACTGTTCCTTTCCAGAACACAAGAATAAACTCATCACCTTAAAAAAAAAAAAAAAGTGATTTTTATTAATAAAACCAAAGATATACTTGATAAGGCATACCTGATTGTTAGGTGTTACAGAGCACCCAAAAGTAAAACAAATTAAAAACACAGAAAAACTCTGGGAACAACTCTTAGATGATGAATGGGGGAGGGGAGGAATGGATTAATACGGAGCAGTTCAAATCAAACCATAAAAATAAAGAAAAATGCCCTAATTGAGACTAAACACAAGTTTTCCTTTATTTACTCACGATCCCTTCGTGGTTCAGTCCATGTCCATGCCCTGAATTGCTTGAAGGCATGGTAATCCAGCCTGGGTATAAATCATTCTTTGTGTCTCAACTGCTGGTTTAATATCCCCACAAAGAAAGCAGGCAAGGTATCTTTCATAGAGTTCAAATTTCAGCACTGTATCCCTATTGGTTCTTCTGGTCTCCTGCCAACACCCTTGCTAGCTACCTGAGTTTAACTCCTTAGTCACTGGGTGGGGCCAGCACTCCTATCTCATCACAAGGTATATTTACCCTTAGTTAAGTTAATAAGCAGTGAGGTGGTTTTTTTTAATCTTTAAAAGAACAAATATTTCTCATACACTTCAGGACATAGATTTGGGGAAATTCAGGACTGGGAGTGTGTTAGGATCATCTTGCTGGTTTTAACCGAGGCTAATGGAAGTTATGGTAGGATTGTGGGGCTATACACAAGGCGGCTGGGGTCCAAGCTTCTGAACTTGGGATGTAAAATCTCATTCAAGTGGCTAACCAGTTCAACATATTGTTTAACTCATTAACCCATTAAACAGGAGACAAGCAGCTCCCCCTCCCCCCACTCACTGCGCAGGAATAGCCCCCACTACCACAGGCAGGGGCTGCACCTGCTGGGATGCTAGATCATCTCTGCATGTGGAGGGCTACAGCATCCCAGTCTGAGAAGTCCTTGCATGCAGGGGGTCTGGGCCCAATGCAGACAGAGGATTGATACAGCCTAGCCAGAGCAGCACCTGTCCATGGCTGGCCCCCTGTGGGGCTGGAGCAGCCCCTGCTCACAGGAGGCAGGGAGCTGCTCCAGCCCCCCCCCCCCCAGTTAACCTTAATCGGTATACCTCAAACATTAAGGGTGATGCTTACTGTTAACCAGTAAAACCTTCACATCCATATTCTGAACCAGGATTGTCTAACTACAGACATCCAGGGTGTAACCTGGTAGACCGACTGTGAGTGGACCAGGTGGGCAGCTATAGCACCAAAACACTGAGACATCTGGGGTTACGGGGCAGGCAATTGTAAGGCCTGGATTTGCACCCCTGGACTGATGTCCATGACAGGAATATCATCTTATATAAAATAAGATACTTGAGATAGTTCAGTATTATATTTGTGATTTTGCTGCTAAAATACTGTTACTTTTTTCTGCTTAATTGCAAAATAAAGTATACCCAAAATAGTGTTCTCAGATTTTCAGAGTATTTCTATTAGGGCTTTGCAATAAATTGTCAAACCAACTTTCAACCTTTTTTCCCCTAAAATTATGATTTGTGCAGAAAGTAGGAATTTCTCAGTGTTACAAATAAGCTAATACACTGCATAAAAACTGAGCACTGAATTTCAGAGTTTGCAAGCTCTTAGCATAAAGCCTATAAGGTTTACATTTTGGAAACAAGGCAGTATTAAATTTTAAGAAAAACCAGGCCTACTAAGTGTTTACTTGAAAACACTTAGCTACCTATTCAATTGATTAAAAACCAAAGAGCTACTGCTATGGCAAGACAATTTACTGAAATATGCTTTCCTAAAAACAGAGTTCCATGTAACAGAAATCTGTAGACTTGGTATCTAACTCCCATTTGTACCAAAAGTAACAAAGTTGTACCACATGTAACTAAAATTAACATACAGCTCAGAATTTACCAGAATTAGTGTTAGAACCCTTAAACCAAAGAAATACTATTTGTTACTTAGAACAGTATTTCTCAACCAGTGGTATGAGTACCCTTAAGGGGACTCAAGAGAAGTCTGGGGGATACAGCAACAACTGAAATTTGGAGAAAACTGAATTTTTCATTTTAAGTTTCACAGTGTTTTTTTGGGTTTTTTTTACTTTTTACACCCAAAAATTTCATCATCCACCTGGCTATGATTAAGTTGTTTAAAAACAAATGTGTTGCAATGGTAGAAAAAATATGGTGTCTGAAAACTGTAGGTACTGGGGTATTTTTTTTTTTTTTTTTTAAAGGGGACACTTTATAAAAAAAAAAAAAAAAAAAAAAAAAAAAAAAGATGGAGAAACACTGACTTAGAAATTCCTGATGAGCCTCTCTGCAACTCTCTCATGTCACAAAAATAATGTTTTGTGTGTGTACATCGTTTGAAGACGACTTACTGTTTTTCCAGATCCTGTCTGGGCACATGCCATTAAATCTCTCCCTGCGAGAATAATGGGAATACTATACTTCTGCACCGGCGTCAGTTTTGAATATCCAGCTTTAGCAATATTCTTGATTAACGTTTGACAAAGATTAGCTTCTTCAAAAGTCTAGAAAAAAAAGAGAAAGTCTTTAACAGTATATGATTATATTAAAATTATTCAAAATCACAAGCTGGTAATTACAGGTAGTAAGTAAACTGCATGCTTGAAATATCAGAACTACCCCACTGCCCCATAGGAGTCAGAGTTCTCAATGTCCATGGGTACTTGACAATGTTCCCCCGCAATATCCTCAAACTGCTCCTCCACTGAGTCTCAGAGGGATAGCCATATTAGTTTATAACACATGGGTTGTGCCCACAAAAAAATTATACCATCTACATTTTTTGTAACGTTTCTAAGGAGAACCATTCATTGTTTAAGTTTCCTCCATATGAGTGTCATTCAGAAAAGTTTAAATGTTTGCCAGAGTAATACGGAGCGTTCCAATGGCTGAACAGTTACAGATTTCAAGACAAGATTCAAATGCCATTTTGGTATCTTAATAGGTGGAAACTCTGCTACTGTATCTGGTTTAAAGAAACTGCAGACAGAGCTGAAAGCCATTTCTTCAGATTGTGGACGTGTACTGAATGACGATTTCCCATGCTGCAAGTCTCACTTCCCCAAGTCCAAGTGAATTTCTTCTTAATCTGCCTTTTCCATCTAATCAACTTATCCCCAAAGTGCCTCAGACTGGCTTAAGTAGTGGAGTACAGGCAGTCCCCGGGTTACATGGATCCGACTTACATCGGATCCCTACTTACAAACAGGGTGAGGCAACCCCGCACTAGCTGCTTCCCCCCAGCAGACCAGGGAGACGAAGCTAGCGCCCCCCGCAGCAGACCACGGAGACGCGGAGCGGCTTTTCTCAGCAGACACCTCAGCTTGAGAATAAAGGACTGAGGGAAGTGAAGTGTGGGAGAATAAAACTGAGCTCTGGAGAAATGTTTGGCTAGAGTTTCCCCTACAATATGTACCAGTTCCGACTTACATACAAATTCAACTTAAGAACAAACCTACAGTCCCTATCTTGTACTTAACCCGGGGACTGCCTGTATTAAAATAGTTTCTAGATACAACATGGAAATAGAGAAGTCAACATACAGGATTAGTCCAGAGGGTCCATCAGTTTCCCCATCAACAGTACCTAGCAAAAATATTTTGGAAGAGGTACAAGAAACTCTGAAACACACTGTTATGGGGCTCAGTGGTTCTCAAAGTGTAATCTGCAGGTCATGGGCTTGGCACTCAGTGTTCCACTCCCCAAGGAGCCCACACTGACACTTCAGGCCTACAACCCCCTTCCATATGGTTAGAGCACTAGCACCAACTTCCCGCTACAGGGGGGGAAGGCAGGAGTCCTGAGCCTTGCAGGCCAGAACCAGCTCGCACGAAGAGAAAGGGCTCTACATGCTGGCCTGGAGACTTTCCCTGCTGCTCACACTGGCCAGAATCGCAGCTAATGGGAGCAGCAGGGGGCAGTGCCTGTGAGCAGCAAGGCTTGTGGAGCCAGGTAATAAGCCCCACTACCATGCCGGAACTCTGTACCCCAATTGCTCTCACATTACACACCTTCCCAATGAGACCACATCCACCCACACCCTATTCCTGCACCCTCCATCCTTCCCAGCAACTAGCATCCCCAACTGCACTCCACCTCTTGCCCAAACTAGGGATGTTAAGAAGTGAGAGATTAGCGGGGGAACTTCTGGTACTATAACCTCATCAAAAGATGCAGATGGATTATCCTCAAATGTCTGCTGGGCTTGTGTGACACTATCGTCATCAGGAATTTGACCCTCTTCCACCTGTTCCGAGTTTGCTGAGGCCAGAAGGCTATGGGATGGAGAGGCTGGTGGAAGGCTCTTCAATGATGCAGATGTGTTCCTGGAGTGGTGTCTGCAAGGCCCCCAATAATCCCATGGTGTCTACCAGGGAGGATAACTTGGAGGGGAATATTGCCAGTCCAGGTACCAATGGGAATAGTGAGGTCTTTCAGGGTAGTGTTGAAACTGAGGAGATGTAGCTAGAGGCGAATGTTGCGAGGAGAAAAACACTCCTCTGATCATATTCAGCAACTGCAGTGTTTTCTTGTGTCAACGGAGGTCTAGCGCAATGGGAGATGGACTCCAAGAGCAAGCTGATGCCAAGGGAGATTTTGGCCGAGTGCTACAGGCTTCAGCTGTAAACGTGCAATTGTCCTGTTTGCACCTAGTTAGCCTACTGCACCTGTGCTGCACCCTCCAGTGGGTGGGAGGTGAAGAGGGGTGCTTCCTTTGTAGGTGTTGGCTCTGCAGAAGGCTGTGCCGAGGACTTATGGGGCCTTTTGGCAGGTGGCTTCGCACTCCTTCACTGCACCGAGTGTTGTGGCGGTGCTATAGTCTGTCAGCACAGTCCCTCTCGTGGTGCTTATGAGAACATCTAACCTGACAGTGTGCAGAGTGCAGCTGTGGTGGTGCCTGATAAAGGTCTCACCACCAGCTTTGCTGATGCACTCAATGCGTCCCTAGTGGTCAATCTGGGGGACAGCTTGACCGGAAATGATCTTGCTGGAGAGACTTATCCTGTGGTGTTTGTGGGGCAAGGGAGACACAGATCTAGGTTTCAGATCTCCCAGAGTCGAAACGGGTTGGGGCTCTTCGGAAGGCTGCAGCGCCCATTCAAATAATATCATATGGAGCTGCATTTCACTGTCCTTCCTAGCCCTGGCTGAGAGACTCCTGTAGTGGTCAAATTTTTTTGGGGGGGGGGGGCATGTGTGTCCCCCAAACATCTTATACAAGAATCGTGCCCATCCGAGGCTGGCATGGGCTCATTACATTGGAAGCACTTCTTAAAGCCCTGAGAGCTGGGCATGGTAGAGTACTGCTGAAGCTCAGGCTGCGTTATTTCTTTTCCTTCTTCTCTATCTTTTTTTGGGGGGGGAACTTGGGGGGGGGGGCGCGAGTGAAGGGATAAGGACGAATGAAACAGGTCATGAGAAAAATCAGAGCTGCCACCTCAGAAGCGGTCCATCAGGACTGGGACTAGGGGAAAAAAGTGTCTTTTTATTTAATGAAGTTGTAACAAGGAATCATTTAACAGTAACAAAAGAAACTTAGTAACAAGAAACGTGTGAAGAAGTGAGCGCTTGAGAGAAGACAGATAAAATCTCTGTCCATGACCAAGGGGGGCTAGAGAGGAACTGGAGGGGAGGGGGTGATCAGGCTGCTGTGCGAGGCACCAACCTGTCAGTGGCACAAGGTGCCTCCCACACATGTGCAGCCCAACTATCAACTGCTAGGAAAAGCTCCAAACTGCAGCTCCAGGGATTACCCATCACCAACAACTGAGCACCCACAGGGACACCACCTGAAGAAGAACCTCTCCCCCTCACTCCCACCCCTTGGGGGCTGGAGTGTGAGGGAAGTAAGATATCACAGTCTGAGGCCACTTCAGTGGGGGGGGGGGGGGGGGGGTTTGTGGCGGCCTTTTTCTTCTATGTGGCCCCCGACCCAAAAAAAGGTTCTCCATCCCTGCTCTTAAAAAAGGTTGAAATCTTTTGGTTTGAACACAAATTAATATTTAAATCTTTCAAACTTAGTTTGTTAAACTAACATGATGAAAATTCTCAGAGGGGTAGCCATGTTAGTTTTAGCTTTAAAAGAAAACAGGAAGATCTCTGCTCATCTGAGGAACGGAGTGTTACTTCGTACAGTCACAATTGTTCTTTGAGATGCATAACCCCATGGGTGCTCCACTACTGGTGAAAGGTCACCCGGAGCCACAAAATCGGAGCACTGCAAAGCAGTACCTCCCCTCCCCCCACCGCTGGGACATGCATGTGAAGGAGGCATCTCGCGCTACCTACTCCCGAGCTCCTGACATGCCCGGCCCCTCCCTTTCAGTTCCTTTGCTATGTCTGAGTAACTAAGACTCCAAGTAGTGGGGAGGGAGGAAGGATTGTGGAGAACATATGAAGACTCATCTCAAAGAACAGTCGTTTCTGCATGAAGTAAGTAACTCCCCCTTTTTCCCCCCCCCTTCGAGTGATGGTCCCATGGGTGCTCCAGTGTTGGTGACTAGAGAGCTGTATTCAAGTTGGATGGAAGATGTCAGAGTAATTGTTTGGCGGTGGTGGACAAGACTGCAGTGGCCACCGCTGAGTCAGATGCTAGCTGTGGTAGTATTGCAGTGTTTCGCAAAAGTGTGGTCTGAGGAACATGTCGCAGGCTGTGGAGACAGCTGTAGCTAGAGTGAAATGTGCCCGTGGTGGATGCTGTAGGGGCCCCAATCTCCACAAGCCACCTCACTGAGGTATTAACCAACTGAAAACAGACCCTCATGTATAGGAAGGGAAGTGCAGCTGTGACCAGAGGCTCGAATGGAGGACTAGTCGAACAGTCCAAAAATAAGGTTCAAGTCCTATGCTGGATGTGGAAGTCTGCAGGGTAGGTATATATTCTGGAGACCCTTAAAGAAGCTTTTTGTGACCGGGTGAGTAAAAATGGAGAGGCTCTCCACCAGGGTGTGGAAAAGCTGTTATAGCCCAAAGGTGGACTCTTAGGGGAGCAAGTGAAAGTCCAGCTGTCTTAAGTTCTACAATGTAATTAAGGAGAACATTCACTGGAGATGTACGAGTGTCCCTCACTGCTCTTTGACACCAGTGAGAGAAACAAGTCCATTTTTGCACGTAAGTTTTGTAAGTGTAAGATCTTCTAATGCGGAGAAGAACATCCTTCACCTGTTGAGAGCACTGGGTCTCTAATATCCAAAACCAGGTAGGAGCCACACATGTAGATGTAAGGTGTGTGGCTGAAGATGCAGCATTGTCCCATGATTCTGGGAGAAAAGATCATATTGACATGACAATGGGTATGGAGGTTGAGTCAACAGCCTGTGCAGGAATGGAAACTATGATGGAGTTCAAGAAGTGCAGGAAAAGTGGCACTGTTTGCTGAAGAATCTGCATTCCATGTTGCAGGGGAAAATTGCTTTGCCCTAGATGAGGCAATAATGGAGACATATGATGAGCTGTGGCAAACGCCCACACTTATTCAACCTACTTGTAAAAGAGCAGACAGAAAATACTTTGTTCCCCCAAAGACACTGAATTTTTGTTCACACATCTGCAGCCAAACTCTTTGGTTGTAGAGTCAGCTCAGCACAGATCTAAACTGCCCCAGAATACAACAGCTAATCAAGACAGGGATACAAGAAGTTAGATCTTTACTGTAGAAGGGTCTAATCTTCCTCCACATTTCAGCGTAGAATAGCAAATTATAATGCCCTCTTGGTAAATCATGATTTTGATAATAACTTGAAATTGGGAGAGCTCATAGAACACCTTTCCGAATCAGAGGTCTATATTGAAAGCAATAGTCCATGAGGGCCACGCTATCACACATACCACTCTACAAACAGCTCTAGACGTGGTTGATACTATCACCAGGGAAGAGCCACAGTGGTTGTGGTGCGAAAGGCATCCAGGTTACAAGCTTCGGATGTTCCTCATGAACTCCCGTCTAAGGTGGAAGACCTCCCATGTGACAAGTTATTTGCATCCAACACAGATAAGGTCCCTTCATAGTAGCAAAGATTCAAGAACCATGCTGCGCATATTGGGCATATATACTCCACCTTACCAGCTCAAGTGTTGTACTCCATATAACTGTAACAGATATGGCCAATATAAGCAGCTCCCTCAAAGATCTTATGAGGATACTTGATCTTGACACTGTCCTCAGAGGTGTCGTCCCAACCAGTGTCACCCCGCTACCATTCGGGCCTCAAAATTGCAGGTTTGAGGGTCTGCATGACCTCCCCCACGATCCAATGCCAACACAGCTGTGCCATCTTTTTACCCACCATTTGTGTCCCTACCTAACACCCTGGTGAGTCCATAACATCGGACCTCTGGGTGCTGCAGATAATCTGTATGGGGTACAGTATCCTCTTTACTTCTACCCCCCAACCCTACTTCCTACCTTGCCCCTCTTTAGGCAGCGCTCTCACGAAAGCCTGCTAAAACAGGAGGTTGATGTCTCCTGATGCTCAGAGCCACAGAAAGAGTATCCAATGGATTCTATGGAAAGGAGGAGTGGGAGGTCCACTCAAAGTATTTCTTAACAGAGAAAAAAAAAAACAGAGGGTTGGAAACTGATCCTTGATCTCTGCAGACTGAACTAGTTTTTCAGGAAGCAGTGCTTCAAGATGGTCACGCTAAGCACAATTATTCCAGCATTGTATCAAGGGAACTGGTAGCTCTCGACCTACAGGACACATACTTTCACATTACCATTCACCCAGCTCATTGCTGTTACCTTCATTTCACACTAGGAGCAGACTATTACCAATACAAGGTTCTGCCTTTCAGCCTCTCCTCCGTTCCCTGAGTGTTTTCAAAGGTCCTAGCTGTAGCCACTGCATACCTATGACAGCTACACTTAGTTGTCTTCCCATACCTAAACAACTGCTTGATAAATGGGAGTTAAGAGATGAGACAGCCTCCATCATGAACAAGACCAAAGCCCTCTTCATTCATCCTGGTCTTCTAATAAATGCACAACAGTTGAAGCTAAAGCCAACTCAAGACACAAAGTTAATTGGTGCTCAACTCAATTCACTTTCACCCCGTGCTTATTTACCTCAACATGGATTCGCAGTCATCTAAAATCTCAGTCATATCCATGAGCCCTTCTACCGTAATACCTACCTGCCTTCAGTTGATGAGTCATACAGCTGCAACTATATACGTCATCTATTATGTACTCCTGCTATCCATAGCTGAAAACATCAGAAACGCATCTGTCTACACTCCCTCACACCACTCACTGCACAAGAGGGTTACTGTATCAACAGATGTCCTTACATCCCTATGCTGGTGGACATCAGTAGACAATCTCCTGGCAGGCGTCCCCTTCCACCAACCCCAGTCCATAGCATAAATCACAACAGACGCATCCCTGCTGGTTTGGGGAGCCCATCTTCAAGAACAGGTAGTCCAGCGCAAATGGTCTCCATACAAGATGTCCCTGCATATCAATCTGTTAGAACTCAGGCCAGTGAGAAATGCCTACACACACTTCGTGTCCCAAATTGCCAATCATACAGTTGAAGTCCTCACGTACAATATCTCCACAATGTTTTATGTAAGTCTACAAGACAATGCCTGCTCCCATTCCCTGTACACAGAGGTCATTCACTTATGGAACTGGTGCATTCACAACCAGGTTACACTTGTAGTATTATACCTACCTCGGGCGTACCAACACCACAGTAGACTCTGAGCCACAGTTTTTCTGCAGACCACGAATGAGAGTTGCATCCTGAGATCACAAGTCTGATCTTCTCTCGATGGGGTTGCCAACAATAGACCTTTTTGCCTCTCCCCACAACACCAAATGCCCCCGATTTTACTCCAGAGCAAGTCTCTGCAAGGCCTTGCTCAGGGATGCATTCCTGATCCAATGGAAGGCCCCTCTACACTATGCCTCTGAGTAACTCCTGGAATTGTTTAAAACAGTTGGTTGGGCATGTATCAGACGTTATGAACACATGTGGAAATAATGAAGAGTTATCTGTGGGAGAGGTATCCAGAATATGAGAGTCTGGATCCCTATCATCTGTCTGTATCCTCCTCTGAATCTTTGGGAGGGGGAAGATATCGGGATGGAGGCAAACATCTTTTTGCTGATGCAGAGTAGGTTGTCGAGCGCTGCCTATATAGATTCCAATGATCCTAAGATGCCCACTGTGGTGGGTAAGGTGGAAGGAGTTAAGCCAAGTGTTGGTACTAGGCAAACTGATGAGGTCTCTCTGCAACAGTGAGTGTGAGCCTGTCAGTGGTGAGTGCTGGGATGAGAACGCACTGATTTGGTTATCAGGAGGCAAAGGACTATGGTGAGAGAGTACTGGAAACCTAATCCCACGTGGGGAGGTGCAAGCTGGAGATACTGCAGGCGACAGACCTGTAGAAGCATGGCATGTCAGAGTGCTTGCCCTGTCAAGTAATGAGTTAGACCTACCAGATATTGCTCGTGTTAACTGCGGGTCTGTATCAAGAGCCAGGGTGGCTGGTGCTTACGGTGATGGCATTGAAGGAGGTGCCAGCTTGTTAGAACGCACCACTTTTGCATGCGGCGCTATGGCTTTTTGTGATGCCAAGCTCTTAAGCAGTACAAAAGAGTAGAGCACCCTGCTGCTTCTCTAGGAACCAAGGAAGTGCACCAATGTGGGTGCTACAGTATGGGCTCTGCCTCCAAATGTTTGAACTCTCTTCCCCTCTGCTCTTTCTTGGGAACGAGGAAGAGGGAGAGAATGAGCTGGAGAAGCTCTCCTTCATGGCTTCCTGGGGGGTGTGGAGGCAGCCTCTTTTTTTGGGGGGGCGGGGGGGGAATAGAGAGGAAGCCATCCTGGTTAGAGGAGGTGTCTTGAGCCTCAGCAGGCTGTATAGCCTTATCAAACAGTATCCTTCACCAGCAGAATTCTTTAACTTTTCTTGCTCTTGCCATCAGACTTGAACAGTGCTCACATTTTTGAGGGTTCCCCCCAAACAGCGAATACAGAGGGAATGGCCATCAGATACTGGCATGGCCTCTCTGCAGTCACAACATTTCTTAAAACCTGAAGCGGCAAACATATTAGTTAATATTTGTTAATCTGATTCCATTCCTTCCCTCCCTCCAGATAAGCATGGAACCAAGAGGCGCACTCTTTGCTGGGCTGGAGCAACTAACACTGCGTTCAAGTCCTGAGGGGAAGAAAAAACAGATAAAAATAAAGGAGAGAAACTATTTACACAAATTTCTAATGGTAACTCTATAAAAGGAACCGTCCAAACACTAAATAACTGAGGTAATGAGCGTATGTTGAAGTCTATCTGTAGAAGGCCTGAAAGGGAAGGGCCAGGCCGTGCGTGAGAGGCGCTTGGGAGGTAGTGGCACGAAATGCCTCCTGCGCATGCGCGGCCTGATAGGCGGGGTGGGGACAACAACTGCCTTGCAATGCTCCATTTTATGGCTCCAGGTGACCTGTCACCAACAGTGGAGCACCCATGGGGACATCACTCGAAGATGTAGGTTTTACCTACAAAATCTTATGCTACCTATATGGTTTTGTTAGTCTGTAAGGTGCAATAGGACTACGTGATTTTTAAAATGAAGTTAAACCACTTAATCTGTTTTATGATTATGATATTTAGGGCTCTCAAGCGATTAAAAAATTAATCACATGATTAGTCACACTATTAAATAAGATGACTCCGGCTGACCTCGGGCTACGTGCAGCGCTGCCCCTTTGAAACGCCCCCGTGGCATTTCAAAAGGGACACTGCAAGTGGAGCCCGGGATCAGCTGTGCGGCACCCCCTGAATCATCTTGCAGAAGAAGAAACAAAACAAAATCAATTTAAAAATTAAATAATTTTGGCATCTGACCCTTCTACTGCCATAAGCCACCTTTGAACAAGTTTTATTTTAGTCATGTTAGTATGGGAGCTCTGCTTCAGGCTAAGCTGCTATCCAACTTGCTTTAATAGATAAAGAGTTTCTTGCATAGGGTGCTCATACTGCTAGTTTAAGAGACAACGTTTCAGCAATACCATAAAATCTAGCTACAGACAAATTCCAATTTTAATTTAGGAGTGTGTTTTAACATGTTTTAATAGTGAGGGTTGTAACCTTGACTTCTCTTGTGGTAGCCTTAAAAAAAAAAAAAAAAAAAAAGAGTTCAAATTAAAACTATACTAGGAAGTTTGAAAAAGAGGTGAAAAAATGAAGAAAATGTTTTGGAGAATCATATTTAGTAAAGTATTCCTCTGAGCAACTTCTAATTAGTTAAAAAAAATTGGTTAAAAAAACATGGTCTTCCCAAAACACCTGTTCCTCAAAGCAGAATTTTTTCCCCCACTAAGCAGTAGTAAGATGAAGGCCTAAAACAGGGCCACTCAACACACACAGCCCAGCAGGGCTCAACATGCAGATCACGGTTGGGATCCTTTGAACATGTCCTCCACTGGGAACACACTCCACAACAGTAAGGCATCTCCCACGAGGGGTGAGCATTCAAAGACAAGTGGATGGAGTGACTTGAACAGACAGGAATAAGGTGTCAAGTGTTTCTAACCCTCAGGGAGGAGGTTCTAGGAGCACCAAGACATTGTGGAAAGTGCTGGCTGCTTAGCCTTGTGGACAGAGCCTGAAGGGTGCTTACTGGCTCATACTGGCCACGTTTGGGGCCAGCAGCGCAGCTGGGCAGCCCTGCCTCTGTCCCGCACGGAGTGATGGATGCCCATGTGGGGATGTCAGCCCCGCTGGAAATCCAGGATGGGGCTGCTCCCAGGCACATGTCTGGCCTGACTCGCCCAACTCCCTGCCCGCTGCAGGTTGGAGCACTCTGGCTTGGTAAATTTTCTTTTTACAGTAAAATCACTCCAAGAAAAACACAACCTCAAGCTTCAAGCTCAACACCCAAAACACTGGTATAACAATTTTCTTTTTTACTGAGAAGCATTAAAAATGTGCTGAGTCCACGACTAGTGAGTTAGGGTGTGGGTGAGTGAAGAGAAAGTCATTGTCTTTTGAGGGAACAAAGTACTTTCTGTCAATTTTCCTGTTAGTTGCTTGGATAGATGCAGGCGTCTTCCACAGATCTTCTGAGGTCTCCATGATTGCCTCGTCTATGGGTAATGTCAGATGTAGATTCTTTAACAATTGGTATTGTTTCTTCTGCACCTCTTGCAGGGAGACATTCTGGCTTGTCACTACTCTCTTGACTAGTTCTTGGAACTGTTTTAGATCGTCAATCGTTCCAGTGTCTGATGGTACTACGGCGTCTTCTGGTTGTGCATCAAGGGCATCAGAGTGTGTGACATTTACTGACGGAGTATCTGAGTCGTCTGAGATTCGTTCCACCTCATCCTCCAAAAAACTTGCTGGAGGTAGGGGTTGTGGCCGAGGCAAACTTCTCCGGGATGCAGTGGAACGAGGTGGGGAGCGGTGTCCATATGGCTCCCAGTGTTCCCACGGTCCCCATTGCGGTGGATAAGGTGGAGGTGCGTAAGGCCAGCACGGGTGCCATGGGCCATGTTGTGGCGGAGCCCTATAATGGTGAGAGCGAGCCCTCCCAGGTAACGGATGTCATGAGGAATAGACCGTGTGGTGGTCATCATCAGGAAGGGGAGCATCGTGAAGAGACAACCGTGACATCGACCTGGGAGGGGATTGCCTTGATGGAGACCCCTCAGGAGAGTAAGAAGTAGAGGGCAGGCACAGATAATGATGCCTGCTGTATGGATCAGTCTCTTGTTGGGGCTAATCCCTAGAAGCCTCATCTGGCTGCTTGGCTGTGGGAGGACCAGCGGAGCATCAGCTGTTGCCAGAGGCTTCGGAGGCTGCCCATCGTTTTGCTGCGGTGCCGTGACTTTAAGAGGCACCACAGCTTTAAGCCATGGTGTAGCTTTCAGCGCTGCAGCGGCTTGAAGCAGCGCCGGGGCTGGAAGCGGTGCCGCACTTGCAAGCGGCACCAGGGTTTGAAGCAGCGCCAGCTTTTCATGCCGTGCCGGCTGCTTAGAGTGCTCCCGGGGCCGCTCAGCTGTTGAGCGCCCCGATACCGGCGCAGAGTGGGAGGATCGCCTCGAAGCCTTAGTGGCAGGGGACTTCCCAGCCTGGTGTGCCTCTCTTCTATGTTTGGGAGAGGAAGAGGCTGGAAGAGAGCGGGATGGAGAGGCTCTGGGTCTCGGGGCATTTCTGGAAGGCGGCGGAGGCAGCTCTTGCCGCGGTGCAGATTCTTCTCCTGCAGGCTGTAGAGCTTTTTCAAATAAAATCATCCTGAGGCGGAGCTCACGGTCTTTTCTGGCTCTCGCCGTCAGGGAATTGCAGTGGGTACAGTTGTGGGGAGAGTGAGTCTCCCCCAAACACCGTATGCAGTCCGAGTGGCCATCTGAAGCTGGCATTGGGTCCCGGCATTGACCGCACTTTTTAAACCCTGAGGAGCCGGACATTGCAGGCTCTCTCCCTCTTGAAAGTATTATATTTATCTTCTATATTGTTATAGTTTATGTGGTTTTGCTTTTTTTTTTTTAAAGTCTTTATGTGTTTCTTTTTTGACAGGCGGGAGAAAGCCGGTTCACTAGAGTCCCGGTCTGAGGTAAGTTCAAGCCCCCTGAGGGGGGGATTTAATTACATTTATTTTTCCTATTTCTAGGGTTTTTTTTTTTTTTTTTTAATAAAGAAACAAGGAAAGAGTAACTAGGATAAAACAGGGGAAGCTAACTATGCATCAATAACTAAGAGGAAAGTAGTCAGATAATCTGACAGGGAGCTCCTGACTGCTCTGTCTGCTGACGAGGGCGGTTAAAGAGGAACTGAAAGGGAGGGGGTTGAGTCACACTCCTCAGGAGGAAGGAAGAGCTCAAGACGCCACCTGGGCATGCGTGGCTCAACAGGGGAAACTGCAATACAAAGCTCCGATCTGCGGCTCAGGGCAACCCTTCACCTACAGTGGAGCACCCACGGGGACACTACTCGAAGAACAACAGAGGGTTTTCAACTATGTTTGGGAGATGAAATTCGCTTTTGAGGAGATAAATGGAAAACCAATGTGTTGTCTTTGTCAAAAGACTATTTCTGCGTTAAAGAAAACAAGATTCACGGTGCTGTTGCAAGTTTATCACTCTGAGTTCCAAGACTCGTATCTACCTGACAGCAATTGAAGAAAAACTAAGATACGCTTCCCTTACCAGGTAAAAGTAGTCAATATAGGGGTCTTCTGTTGGTGTGTGTTTTAGTCGTTAAATTTCTGGACTGTCATTGCTCATTAAAAGTTGTGTCATATGGGTGGAAATTGGGTAAAAATTACATTTTATTAATATCAGCAGAACTGACTTAAAAGGGGTCTGTGCGTTGTATAGACTTGCCTTAATCTTTGTATTCATGCCCATCTGTGTGAAAGAAGCTATTTTCACGTATATGCAACCACACTTAAGTTGCGGCATTCGGTATGTGCTGTGAGTATCACTGTCCCCCAGGGCTTGCAAAGTTGAGTAGCCCTGGACTAAAACTTAAGCCCATGTAGCACAGGCCTGGTGAGAGGCCTGAGACCTATCTAACAACAGACAAAACCTGGCTAACAAAGCAAAGCTAAGCTGTGAGCAAGAGGCAGGCTGAGAAACAGGACTGAGAAAACACAACACACTAATTGATAATAGGCCCAGGTGTAGAACAGTATTTGGTGCTTTCATAAGTTGAAAGTACATGGTACTAGAAGCTCATTAAAACGACCTTGGTACACACTCCCCACACACACAGACCCAGGTTCAGGCAAGAATCTAAAATGAAAGCATGATGGATAGAAATGATCTAATCCAATGAGAAGGTACAGGGCAATGGGTGGTACTCAAGTAGCATCAGAGGATGTTAACCTGACGTCAGAGGGAGGGAACCTGACACATCAGCAACAAACAGCCATAGAGTTTTGGCCAAAAACCTTCAGAACACAAAAGAAAACCATTGCTTTAGACACATGAACAGTAATTTCAGGGAAAATTTTAGTTAAAGCCATTTGTTCCACATGGAGCACCCAACCATTCAGTATCAAAGTATGCAACTGGCTCTCAGTTCTTAGTTTTGTATCCCTAAATAGCCGGACGATCACCAATTGAAGTTATAAAGTTTGTTTTTTGTGTCTTGGATTCTGGGTCATTTTCAAGTTCACACACACTAATGACACTCAAGACTGGTCTAATCTGCCCTGCAGCCCAGCTCAGCTGCACATTGGCTCCCAGCCCCTCTCCCCACACTCCCACAGCACAGCTGAGATGTATGCCATCTCCCATTTCCTCCACAACAGACCATGTAAACTGCACATTACCCTCTCCCCCCACATAGTTCTGGCTCCTGACCCCCTACAGCACACCGGGACTCTCTGACCCTGGAACATCTGTGATCCTTCTGGACCATGGATGTTGCCAGACCAGAGAGTTCTGGTTTACAGAGGTGCAACCTGCAGTAGGAAAGTAGGAATAAGAAATCCTCTGGAAAAGGGCTTATTTTCCAGAGAATCACGTCTAGACTGGCGCTTTTCTCCAGCTTATCCCCAAGCCGGAAAAAAGCGGCAGCCATGTAAATGCAAATGCCGCGGGTGATATTTAAATCCCCCGCGGATTTGCAATTGCGATGCGTCTCATTAGCATCCCTTTTCCGGAAAGGGATGCCAATGTAGATACAGCCATGGTGTTTTAGTTTCTCTCATTATGAGCAATGGAAACAGACTATCCAAGGGGAAAAATGCTGTATTTTCTCTAACCAAGGATTCTCATTTGCTCTAAAATGAACAGATTCACAAAATGTACTTTTTACTAAAATCTTCATGGTTTTCTAGAGGTCAGTATTTTTTATAAAAAATATTACAAAGGGAAAAAATGGGTTTGTACCTTTTGCTTCTTTTTAATAAATATCTGAAGGCCCAAAAGATAGTTTGGGTTCTTTACTTTAAAAATTAGAATCCTAGTAAATCTGGAACAATTTAATGGTGGAGCTAGTGAAATTTTGCAACACTAATACACAAAGCACATCAGCTGAGAGGTGAAAGGTGGGTTTTGTTTGTTTGTTTTTTTACACACTCAGGCTTTGGTCTGACTGACATTTAATTTCAGTAACAATTTGGAAAAAATTAAGATTCCACATTAAGGCTTTTTGTCACCCTTCAAAGTTGTGAGAGCTAATAAAATAAGTCCCTAAAAACAAAGTGTAGTCCTGTGACACCTTTTGCTAACCTAAGGTGCCACAGGACATGTATGGACTAACATGGCTACACCTCTAAGTCATTTTAAAAAGTCCCTGAAACTCTACCCCTTTCCCCAAAAAAAGAAATATTTGTACAAAAATAAAAAAAACACCCACACCCACCATAGCCCTATTTTGCTACTCATTTTCATCAAAAGGGAAAAAAAAACGAAGAAGTTTTTTATATAGTACAAAGCATCAAAAGGTGTAGAAACTAATTTTTAAAGTATCTTTTGCAACTAGCTACAAGTAAAAGGCTAAAAATGCACTAACCAGTATTGCTGGAGGAGGATCAAGTCCTGAGACCTCCACAAGGATTGTGTCATATTTGTCAAAATTAATTCCTGTCTGGTAGTGTGCAAATATGGCTTCTTCATTGTCAGGTGGAGGTGGAGGCACATAGGTCACCTTTGGACCTTCAGAAAACAAAAGAAAATAAATTATTTCAGATACATGAACAGTAAATTTGTTCCATGTTCTACTGAATTGTTTGGGTGCTCCACATTATTAATCTGAACTTAATAATTCACGTACGAGAAAACCCTTCCCATTTCTCAGCAAAGACCTCAGTAGTGTGCTGTACAGTACTGATGTTAATACCTTTTTTTAACCCAAAATATACTATTGTACTTTTATAAGACATCAAACAACATTTGGGGCGGGGGAGGAGGAAAACGTACCTATAGTTGCCGAAGAATCTATCACAAAGCTATCTGCTTAGCATTTTTTATGTACAAATGGCTCTTCCAATCAATAGAGATAATTAGTGAGAGTCTACCATGTAACTACAAAAACAAGAGTGTTTTTGACACTAGAAAGTGCTGAAAACAAATTTAGTCCCAACTTTGTCTGGCACCTCAGTAAACTGCAAGTAGCCCTTGTATGTGGAAGTGAAGCTCTTTGTAAGTGCATTAGGAAGAGCAAACTGTTCAGAAAAGTATGTTTTAGAACAAGTGTTTGATCAGAATATAAAAAAATTTGGATCTAGAAAATTTTTTCAAGACTCATTTGCAAGTCATCTGGTAAAGCAGCAAGAAAAGCAACTGTAGAGTGACTTTCAATATTGACCATCGACAAAGTATAATCATAACTACTGATTATAGCTTTAATTTGGGGAGGGGAGGGGAGGGGGATAGCTCAGTGGTTTGAGTATTGGCCTGCTAAACCCAGGGTTGTGAGTTCAATCCTTGCAGAGGCCATTTAAGGATTTGGGGCAAAAATTTGTCAGGGGTGGTACTTGGTCCTGCTGTGAAGGCAGGGGACTGGACTCTATGATCTTTCAAGGTCCCTTCCAGTTCTAGGAGATAGGCAATCTCCATTATTATTATAAAAATTCTAAATAAAAAGAAAACAGTAACACATGCATAATTGTTAATTAACACATTGTACAGTAAAATCATAAATTATAAGGCCAAAAAGGATCATCTAGCCTGAACTCTTGTGTGTCACAGGCACTTTAGAGATAATGGGTGAAATTAGGCACAATAACTTATACTTCTCTAAAGCAGTCTCTCTCAACCAGTGGTACAAGTACCCTTGGGGTACTTCAGACATCTGTGGGGGAGCAAGAGGAGGGTACATCAACACAACTGAAATTTGGAGAAAGCAGAATTTGTGTTTTAAGTTTTAGAGTGTTTTATTATTTTTGTACTTTTTACACCCAAAAATTTCATCGCCTGCCCGGCTACAATTAAGTTGTTTAAAAAAAATGTGTTACAATGGTAGAAAAAAACAACATTGTGTCTGAAAACTGTAGGTACTGGGAGTACTTCTTTTTTTTAAAGGGGGTTTATAAAAAGGTTGAGAAACACTGGTCTAAAACATATCTTTCAGAAAGGAACAAGTTTTGAATACTTGATGAAACAGAGACCATCACTTTGCTTTGGGGTAAACTCTTCAAATGGTTAGTCACCCTTTCAAAAATGTGCATCTTATTTGCTATTTGAATTTGTCTGGCTTCATCTTCCACTGATTTCTTGTTATCTACTAGATTAAACCATCCATATTACCTAATATCAGAAGGGTAGCCATGTTAGGCACTTCCTCATTCTTGCAGATTCAGACTATCAACTAGTTCAACGGTCAATAGAGATTCCATCGACTAGCCAATTAACCACATTTTAACATCCCTATCACTGACCACAGAGCTGACAATATGGGTCTATACACCCCTGTGTTTAGCCCATTTAAGTATGCTGATCACATACTTACGTTTTATTACTATTCGGATGTAATAAATGGATTATTTTTAGGCATGTTTAGTTGGCCTTAGACTTTAAAAAAGGAATTTGATTAAATTAGTTTGGTGTTTTCCCATAACTCCAAATATTAATTCCAACAAATTCCCTTCTTCTACAGAACAGATTATAAATGCCAGAGTAGTCATCCTGAACTTTTGAGGCTTCTCAAACTTGTTAATTTTTTAGCAGTAAGATTAGCCTGCAACCGCCATCCTTTTTTGGTAGTAGGAAGTATTCTGAGAAGTCCCTGCACCATAAGGAAAAAAGGTTGGTTCTATTGTTGCTAGTTGAGAAGAAAATCCACCTCTTGCTTAAGTAGAAGCTTGTGAAAGGAGTCCGTTAAGACGGATCAAGAAAGGGGTGAAAGGCTTCTGTCTTTCAAGTAAATTCAATACACTTAAGTGAATTCTATTCATCAAACATCTAGGGAAAAAATATTTTAAAGTGTCACAAAAATTATGGCAAAGTGATAATTCCCAATTCTGTTTATATGGTGCCTATGGCAACTGAAATGTTTTGAAAACGTTTAATGGGTCTGTGGATTGCCTTGGTGGATGGACACTAAGATGGATCCATTGTGTACCTGAAGGTATTTACAATACATTTTTATATAACGTGCTTGGCACGAGTACTTCACTCAAATTATATTTTCAAATTAATGAAATCTAAAATGGAATAAAAAACAAGGGTCTTCTGGCCTTGTAAGTAATTCTACCTACATGCATTCCCAATGAATTTCTCTATTTACCTTGATAATCACCATCTTCATTTTCACCATCTGACTTCCAAGAACCTTAAGTAGAAAAGAAATATATTAAGAAGAAAGAATAGTCTGGCAATTAAAAAAACAAAACATTGAATTATTTATAAGCTACCTTAGATAAACTACTTACTTCTTCCTGAACCTGCAATTACTTCTTCATTGTAACCTCTGTATCCCCCTGTTAAAAAGTGTCATAGAAGAAAACTTCAGGCTCTAGTGCTTTTCAAAAATTAAAAGTACAGTCACACCATACAAACATGTACAATGGACAGCATGGAAGGAGCTTAAGTCCTTGTGGACATAAAAAAAATGGATGATAGAGGCAGAGAGTTGTAAGTGCCAGACAGTAGTAAGAGAGTAAATGGGCAGCAATTAAAACATGTGAGCTAAGCTACTGAAGACTATTATCCAAAGTTTGCGTTTAATACAGTAAAGAAGAGTGTGACCTGATGAAAGCAGTGAGTTGGGAAAAAAGGATTGTCCTGTCTGTTTCAATATAGGTGACAGCCACATAAACACTCACATGGTGGGGGTCAGAGTTCCTGTAAGCCAAACTAGAGGATCACTGTCCTGAATGCTGCATCATTCCTTGTTTGCTGAAACCTACCATGATAGTACAAGTCACCCACAGAGCATCTACAATCTACTCTTGATTCAATTCATCATGAGGCCTGTGACTCTCCCTGCAATTTTAAGTGAGAGGACCCACTGCTAGGCTACCAGGGCAATGTCATGCTCCATGGTTCCAACTGTCCTTATCTTGATGAGTAGCACAATGAATAATGGTGCCACCATTGGCAGCACTGCCATGCTGAAGAGCAATGTCTCGACGCTGAGCTGTGCTGAAATCGGTTCCTAGGCAACAAGCAGTGCCACAACAGGGAGGGGAGTGGAGTGGAGTGGAGACTGCAGCCAATGCTGAGAGTTAGACTGGGGTCTAAGCAGGGTGCCATGTTGCTGCAGTGAGTGTGGTCTTACTGCAGTCTCCTGATAATGAATGGGATGGAGAGCAGTGTCTCTGTCAATGCAGGCTTGTCCAGCGTCGATGCTTGCCCGTTTGTGGCCAGAACCCGAGCTGCCTGGTTTACTTTCTGCAGACCTGGGCTTGGAAACAGCCATGCCAGGAGATTTAAGAGATTATGTTCCACCTCATACACCAATGGCATCGATGGTGCTGCCACAGCTATGTCCCCATCTTGGCTCCCCCTATAGCTAGGGGTTTTATGTGCCACACTCAATGGTTTTCCTGCTGGTGACAGTCTACGGTGCTGGTTGAGCTGCCTTCAATTGAGTGTGGCCTGCCATAGATTGCACAATCTTTCGAAGGGGAATATCCCCGGTCATAACGACTGCTTCTTCAGCACTAACGATCAGTGCACCAGATAGTGGGCATCACCTTCTTGAGCACCGAGGAAGTACACTAGGAGAATGGTGCCAGGGAGCTCAAGCCACTCTACGTGTCCCAAATTCTGGTATGCTTCTGGTACAAGAGGTGTTCTGCACTGGGTCTGGTTGCTACTGAAGCAGGACAGAGAGCCATCTCCATAAACAGGAACTTCAGACTATTGCCTCTTCTTTGGTCCTTAGTCTGAAGTTCCTAAAGATCTAGCTCTCATCCTGAATATAACCTTCTCCCAATCACTTTAAATAGTTCTCTTGAAGGTCACTGACTGCCATCTGCTTTCAGCATATTGCCCACTGTGTTTAGATCCCTGGGACCAAGCAATGTCACAGGGCCCAAGCAGGAAAGCCTCGCTAGGCAGGTACTTACCCACTATTACCTACTATCACTACACTTATGTCTGAGCTATTTATACTTTTCTACTACAGTCTACAAGTTTGCCGCCCCCCCCCCCCCTCCTCTCCCCCGACTGGTCTCAAACAAAGGAGTTTGCCAGAGTAGGGAAGGTCAGGCCTTGGGGCTCTCCTGAGTACCTGCCAGCCTCTGGCTGGGCTCCCCTGCCACCGGGCTGCCAGTCTTTCAGAGAATCCCAAACCAGAGAGACTCAACCTGTATTTACAGGGAGAAAACTATGGGCATCTCTTGCTGAGCAAGAGATAGGAGCATTCCAATGACTGCCACATACAGAAAGAGTAAACTGAAGAGGGGTTGGGCCAGCAGGTGCTTATATACTGCACCAGGATGGTACCACTCAAAGGGTACAAAATACAACTCAACATACCACTAGGGGGATGAAATCTTCCAATAATGCTTCACACATGTGCACACCTATTCTGGAATGGACATGAGGAAGCCCTCCAACAATCATTAGAAACTTATTTTCCTAAAATATACAGCTACACCACCACTTCCTAATAGCTAGTGACAAAAATGATCATGAGATGCTAAAAGTATCCTATACCTCTCTACAACATGATCAAGATTCCTTCAAAATTCAACAGTCACTGAACCAAATGATAAAGGAATTCAATGGATGGAATTAAATGCTGGAAAACTAAAAATGTTATATTTGTGAATGACATGCAGCATCTTACCCTAATGGTTTGATGGAAGGAAAAAGATGGATGCCAGCCCGGACTAGTGTTTAAGCATATGCACAGTAGCCATGGCAACTTCATCTATTAACTAGCTAGTTGCCCTTTCTACATCCTGAACACTACAGTTACACTGCAAACATTGGTCTAATGCTTGAAAACCTAACAGAAATGCTTAAAAACCATCCTTGGTACTATATTTTCATTATCCAAGAGGAGGGAAACGAAATAAGCAAACAGAATGAAAAGCAAATGTACCTTTTTAAAAAAAGCGGAACAAAAATATTTCATATATAGTGGATACAGAAATTTAAGACAGAGAAATTTAACCAATATCACGTCAAGATACTTCTGCTAAATACTAGCCAATGCAACTTTAAGCACTTTCCAAAGAATAATAAAATAAATCAGCCTCTTAAGGTAGATATTATGCCATTTATAAACAGAGAAAATGAGGCATTGCAGTGACATATGATTTACGCAACTTGCCACAGAAGCAAAGTAGGAATACAAGACCCAAAACTTCTGACTCCCACTTCCTTCCAAATCACTAGTAAATACACCATCTTGTGTAACCCCAATAAATACAAATCTGACCTTGTCTTCCAAATCCTCTGCTTTTGTTATTGTCATTATCACCTGAAAAATAAAGACAGAAATATTTAAATTAATTGGGTATGACAGTGCTTTACAAATCCTAATATATTATCTTTAAGCATTTATGACTACAGATAGCAGGATCTCTCCTCTGTGGAAGCAGGCTCTTTGTTGGCCAGGCCTCTCACACGTATTGCCATCCATGCAAAAGGTCAACTTCCCCTTGATGAAAACCCTTACACTATGTAACTTAAAGGTCAGCGACGAACAGGAACCAAAACCAGACCTAAAAAGTTCATGTAAAGTTCATGCTGGTTGTGCTGACTGTACCATGCCCGATAAGGCAGGAAAGGAAAAACAGGAAACCATCTCACCTCCTTACTCCTGTCACTTAGCAGACAGGGTCTGCTAGCCTATCACAAAAAGTGAGCAAAAGCTCTCTATAAACCAGCTACCCCTCCTATATCAAATTGAGGAATCCCGAATAAACATTGGATGGCAGAATACGAGCCAGGCCCAAGGACTAATCACCCGAAGGCCACCTCCTGCTCACCAAACCAGAGTTCCTGTAGAGTGTAACGTATACCAACTATGCTGTTGTTGCTGTTGTACTTTGTGTTTTTTCTAAGTGTGAGTATTACTATCTAAACTTAGTTAAAAGTTTTGTTAAGTAGTATTGTTAAGAGTTTTAGATAAGTAATTAGACTTGTGAGTAAGATTAATGTAAACGTAACTGTTGATAATCCCTGGTCCCTTATTGACAACTATTGGGACTTAGAAAAAGCTCAGAGAATTTTCAGTTATTGTATTGCACTTCGCTTATTGCTACTACTAATAGTTATTTGGCGGCCACGCATGTAAGAGACTAAAAGAAAAACTATAATTGGAAGTATTCTAATAAAAGTTTAAAAGATATTTAGTAATGGTTTGCCTGTTTCTGCGCCTCCCTGGGACTAGCCACATTTCCGAACCTTTTACTTTTAACCACATCCTCAATAAGCAACACCAGGCAATAATTGTGTCAGCCATCTTACTAGTAAATCCTCATGTAAAAATAAAATACAGGACTATGTAGCACTGTAAAGAATAACAAGATGGTTTATTAGATGATGAGCTTTCGTGGGCCAGACCCACTTCCTCAGATCAAATAATGGAAGAAAATAGTCACAACCATATATACCAAAGGATACAATTTTAAAAAAAATGAACACACATGAAAAGGACAAATCACATTACAGAACAGAAGAGGGATGCGGGGGGGGGGGGGGGGGGGAAGGAAGGTGAATGCCAGTGAGTTAATGATATTAGAGGTGGGGAAGGGGAAATGTCTGTGAGTTAATAGTATTATAGGTGATAATTGGGGAACCTATCTTTGTAATGTGTAAGATAGCTAGGGTCTTTGTTAAGTCCCGTGCGGAGAGTGTCGAATTTTAGCATGAATGCCAGTTCAGAGGATTCCCTTTCAAGTGCAGATTTGAATGTCTTCTGAAGTAGGATTCAGGTTAGCAGGTCATTGAGACTGTGTCCTTTCTGGTTGAAATGGCAAGCAACTGTTTTTTCTTTGTGATCCTGTCTAATGTCTGTTTTGTGGGCATTGATTCTTTGGCGAAGTGTCTGACAGGAGTTATTCTTCTATTGGTATAGCCACAACATGCATCAAACTAACACCAATTAAGTTGAAAGAAGCACCGGTATTAGGGTTTTTCCAACAACTATAATTTTTCCACACTTCTAGCAGACATAGCTGTGTCAGTAGAACTTTGTAGACTAAATCAGAGTGGAAAGGAAGGACAGTGACTAAGGTACTTGAAATCCTTTAACTCCAGTGGACCAGTCCTATAAAGCATCTCTTGGTATGTGATAAAACAGCAGCTTCCATCCAAAAAGCCAACCTGCATTCAATTATGGGACTTGTTTAATTTTGTTCACTAAAAGACAATTACTTTTTCCGTAACTAGTGTTCAAGTAGTATTATGTGTGTCCATTCCATATTAGCCACACGAGTTTGCTACATGCACTGGTACTGGAGGTTTCCCCCATCAGTATCTGTAGGGGAACAGCTCTGGTACCCTCTGGAGAAGCACCTGCATGCTGCCATACAAAGGGCACTGCTGGCTCCCCTACCCTCAGATCCTTCTTGCCAGAAATTCCAATAGTGGTGAAGGAGAGTAGGTCATGGAATGGCTACTAGCAATACATCTCAAAAGAACACCAATCATAGAAGAAGTGTCTACTTGTGTCCATTCCATATTAACTCAAAGCTATACCAAGAGGCAGATAGGAGTTTATCAACATTTAGGTTGCAACACTGCTCTGCCAGACCCAGAGTCATCTCTGGCCTACTGAGGGATGAACAGTATTCTGTAAACATAGACAGAGGACCACTTTGTGGCTCTACAGATATCCTAGGTAACAACGGATACCAGGAAGACCACTGAGGATACCTGCCAAATGGGCTCTGATGACAGGCAGCAATGGTTCTCTCCCCTCCTCTTCCCCTCCCCAGCAGCTGGTAACAGGTTTTTAAAAGGTGATAAGGGAGTTACTCAGCTCGTGCAGTAACCAGTGTTCTTCGAGATGTGTGTCCCTGTGGGTGCTCCACTCTAGGAGAAGGGTCGCCCTGAGCTGCAGATCGGAGCTTTGCAAAGCGGTTTCCCCCCTATTGAGCCACGCATGCTCAGAAGGCATCTCGAGCCCTTCCCGCCTCCTGAGAAGCATGACTCAACCCCCTCCCTTTCAGTTCCTCGTCTCCACCCGAGTAATTGAGACTCCGTGCAGAGGGGAGAAAGGGAGGGTCGTGGAGCACCCACGGGGACACACATCTCAAAGAACACTCGTTACTGCATGAGGTGAGTAACTCCCTTTTCTTTTTCGAGTAGTGTCCCCGTGGGTGCTCCACTCTAGGTGACTACCAAGCAGTATTCAATGTATGGCTGGAGGGAGCCAGAGTCAATGTTTAGCGGTGGTAGAGAGCACCGCTGTAGCTACTGCTAAGTCATGTCTAAGTTGTGGTAGGATTGCATAATGTCTGGCAAAGGTGTGGTCTGAAGACCATGTTGCTGCTCGGTAAATATCCCTTAAGGGGACATTGTTCAAAAAGGCTGTAGAAGCGGCCGTGGCTCGAGTGGAATGCGCTCTTGGTGGGCACTGTAGTGGCTTATTGCCCAAGATATGACACTTGACTATGCATGTCGAGATCCATTTTGAGATTCGTTGTGATGATAGAGGTGTTCCTTTTGAATGCTCAGCGATGGATATAAAAAGCCTTTCGGATTACGAAATGGTTTCGTTCTCTCCAGGAAGAAGGTGAGAGCCCTCCGAATGTCCAGATTATGCAGAGTGGCGTCCTTCTGTGATGCATGCGGTTTTGGGAAAAAGGTAGGTAGTACGATCAGTTAGTTGACAAGGAATTCTGTACAGACCTTTGGCAGGAATGTTGGGTGAGGTCTAAGTATGATCCTATCCTTTGTAAAAACTGTGTAGGGGGGTTCTGCCATTAATGCCCCAATTTCACTCACCCGTCTGACGGAAGTGATAGCTAATAAGAAGCAGACTTTCATAAAGAGAAAGGGGAATGGTACTGTAGCCAGAGGCTCAAAAGGAGGTCTGGTGAGGTGGTGGAGAACAAGATTTAGGTCCCATAAGGGGGGTGGTGCCTTATAGGGTGGGTATACGTTCTGGAGCCCTTTAAGGAATCTTTTAGTGATAGGATGGGCAAATATGGAGAAGCCATCAATGAAGGTATGGAACGCTGTTATTGCAGAAAGATGGACTCTTGAAGAGATTGACAGTCCTGACACTAAGGTCTAGAATCGATGAGGAGTCCTGTGGCACCTTATAGACTAACTGAAGTGTAGGAGCATAAGCTTTCGTGGGCAAAGACCCACTTCGTCAGATGCATCTGACGAAGTGGGTCTTTGCCCACGAAAGCTTATGCTCCTACACTTCAGTTAGTCTATAAGGTGCCACAGGACTCCTCATCGCTTCTGCAGATTCAGACTAACACGGCTACCCCTCTGATACTTAAGGTCTAGAATGTAGTCCAAGATTGTATTTAGTGGGGCGACACGGGGTTCTACCTTGGTTCGCAGGCACCAGTGAGAGAATCGTGTCCATTTTTGCAGGTAAGTTTTTCAAGTGGACTGTCTCCTACTGTGGAGGAGGATGTCCTTCACTTGCTGGGAACAGTGATTTTCTATCTCCGAGAACCAGAGAGCAGCCAAGCCTGAAGGTGTAGGGTATGGAGCTGTGGGTACAGTATCGTTCCATTGCTCTGAGATATCAGGTTTACACGGTGTGGTAGCATGTAAGGAGGGTGAACCGCTAGCCTGTGCAGGTACGGGTACCAAGTTTGGTAGGGCCACGACGGGGCTATCAGGATGATTAGGGCTCCGTCTCTGCAGATTTTGCGTAAGGTTTTTGGGATTAGCATTATGGGGGGGAAGGCATAGTGTAGGGGGGCTGTCCATTTGATTAGAAAGGCAACCCCCAGGGAATGTTTGCCAAGTCCTGCGCGTGAGCATAACTGGGGGCATTTGGCATTGTGGGTAGACGCAAAGAGGTCTATGGATGGCCATCCCCATTGGTTGAAGATTGAGTTTAACTCCCACTCGTGATCAGAGGTGAAGTTGCAGCTGAGTGAATCTGCTCTGGTGTTGTTCACCACGGGCAGGTAGGATGCTATCAGGGTGACATGGTTGTGGATGCATGAGTTCCACAGGCAGATAGCTTCCACACAGAGGGAGTGGGCTCCGCCTTGCCTGTTTATATAGAACATTGTGCAGATGTTGTCCGTTAGGATGCGGACCATCTGATTGGCAATGTTGGAGGCGAAGTGTGCGCAGGCATTCCTTACTGCCCGCAGTTCGAGGAGGTTGATGTGTAGTCGTGCCTCGGATGGGGACCACCTTCCCTGAACCCCTTGATCGTTCATATGTGCTCCACAGCCAAGAAGGGAAGCATCTGTGGTAATCTGTATAGTGGGTTCGATCTGTTGGAATGGAACACCTGTCAGGAGGTTGTTCGGTATCGTCCACCATCGTAAGGATGCAAGAACGTTTGGAGGAATAGTCACCGTCTTGTTCAGGGAGTGTCGTGACGGTATGTACACACTTGCTATCCAGAGTGGGAAGCATCGAAAATGCAGACTAGCGTGGTGGACTACATAGGTGGTGGAAGCCATGTGGCCCATTAGTCGGAGACAAGTAAGTGCTGTAGTGGTAGGAGTTGTAAACGTTACGCTTATAATTTCTTGTATAGTTATGAAACGTTGTCGAGGTAGGTATGCTCGAGCTGTGAGAGTCGAGACGTGCACCAATGAACTCTATATTTTGAACTGGGTGCAGTGTTGATTTGTTTTCGTTGAGTAGAAGGCCTAGACGATTGAGGAGGGATGTGGTCATACTTATCATGGAGGCGGTTCCGTCCTGTGTTGAGCCCTTTAAAAGGCAGTCGTCTAGGTAGGGGAATATGATGACATTTTGGCATCTGAGGTACGCAGCGACAACTGCTAGTACCTTTGAAAATACCCTCGGAGCTGACGAGAGGCCGAAGGGGAGAACATTGTATTGGAAATGATCTGGGCCGAGAGTAAAGCGTAGACAGTGTCTGTGGGCAGGATGGATAGTTACATGGAAATACGCATCTTGCAGGTCGAGGGCTGCGAACCAGTCCCCTTGATCTAGCGCAGGAATGATTATTGTAAGGTGCGACCATTTTGAAGCGTTGTTTCCTGAGAAACCTGTTCAGTTTGCGGAGGTCTAATATGGGCCTCCAGCCCCCCTTTTTTTCCCTCCATCAAGAAATAGTTCGAGTAAAATCCTTTCCTGTGAAACTCTACTGGTACTCTTTCTATGGCTCCAATTGAAAGGAGTCGATCGACCTCTTGTTTTAGTCGAGTCTCGTGAGAGGGGTCCCTGAAAAGGGACAGGGTAGGGGGAAGGGTAGGTGGGGTAGTGGTAAATGGGATAGTGTAGCCTACTCGAATTATGTCTAGAACCCAGCGGTCCGATGTTATAGATTCCCATTGTGGGAGGAACGGCCGCAAACAGTGGGTAAAAAGATGGTCATGTTGCGTTATTGCTAGATCGTGAGGGAGGTATTGCAGACCCTCAACCACCTCTTCAAATTTGCTGCTTGGAGGACTGAGCAGTTGGTGGGCAGCCTTGATTAGGCCGCCTTCTCTGAGGTTGTCGTCTTGGCCTAGTGTCCTCATAGGGTCTCTGTGGTTGGTTGTATTGCCCATATCTGTAGCGATTGTACGTGTTATTGGGGTGTATCATCTGCGTTTGAAAGGCGGTGTTGTACATGCCCAATGTGCGAAGTGTGGTTTTCGAGTTCTTACTGTTGTGTAGCATTTTGTCTGTAGAAGCTGCAAATAATTTTTGTTTATCGAATGGTAAGTCTTCTACTTTGGGCTGAAGTTCTCGGGGAACTCCAGATGACTGTAGCCAGGAAGTTCTGCGCATGACTATCGCCGTAGCTGTAGTCCTAGCTGCTGTGTCAGCAACGTCCATTGCTGTTTGGAGAGCAGTGCGAGCAACGGTATGGCCTTCATGGACTATTGCTTTCAAGATAGCTCTTTTGGACTCAGGGAGATGTGGTATCAGTTCTCCCAACTTCGAATAATTATCAAAGGCATGATTCGCTAAGAGGGCAGAATTTGACATTCTTAGTTGTAGGGTAGAAGAGGAGTATATCTTCTTGCCAAAGAAGTCTAGCTTTTTATGGTCTTTGTCCATATTGCCATTCTTGTATTGCAGTACCTTCGCTCTTTGCTGTGCAGATTCAACCACTAAGGAGTTTGCTTGTGGATGTGTAAAGAGGAAATCGTTGTCTTTTGGTGGAACGAAGTATTTTCTGTCAATATTTTTATTAGTCGGTTGGATGGATGCGGGTGTCTTCCACAGATCCTCAGATGTTTCCATGATTGCCTCGTCAATTAGCAGGGCAATCTTACTATGCAACGTAGGATGCAGGTTCTTTAACAAGTGATGTTGTTTCTTTTGCACTTCTTGTAGGGAGACATGCTGACTTGTTGCTACTCGCTTGAATAGTTCTTGAAACTGTTTGAGGTCGTCAATCGCTACTGTATCTGATGATGTAACTGCATCTTCCTGTTGGGCACTTAGGACGTCTGGGTGTGTGATGTTTATTGATTGAATATCGGAATCATTGTCCGAAATTCGTTCCTCCTCCTCCTCTGTGTGTGTTGCAGGAGGTAGGGGCTGTGGATGAGGCAGACCCCTTCGAGATGGTGTTGAGTGGACTGAGGACCAGCGTCTGTATGGATCCCAATGATCCCAGGGCCCCCATTGGGGTGGGTAAGGTGGGGGCGGGTAAGACCAATAAGGGTGCCATGGGCTTTGTTGTGGTCCAGCCCTATGATAGTAGGAGCGAGACCCCCTTGGCGACATTTGTCGCGAAGAATATGTCGTGTGGCCGTCATCATCCGGTAAGGGAGCGTCTTGCAGGG
Source organism: Pelodiscus sinensis (assembly GCF_049634645.1). Classification (NCBI taxonomy): domain Eukaryota; kingdom Metazoa; phylum Chordata; order Testudines; family Trionychidae; genus Pelodiscus; species Pelodiscus sinensis. Next base: position 96,774,444 of record NC_134716.1, read on the forward strand.
ACACTGGGGACATAGATCTGGGAGGGGAATGCCTTGCAAAGGATCTCCCAGGTGAGCAGTCAATGGGAGGGAGGCATGAATGTTGCTGCCTGCTGAGAGTGTCAGACGCTGTCTTAGAGAGCTCTGTAGCAGACTCATGAAGATGCCTCTCGCTGTCTGCTGCCAGCGCCGGTGCAGAGCTCTGGTTTACAGTTGCAGCCGGTGCCGGCTGTGTATGGGGTCTCTTCTGCTGCGGTGCGGAGCATTTGAGCGGCGCCGTCCCTTTAAGCGGCGCCGGAGTCTTTTGCGGTGCCAGGGCTTGAAGCAGCGCCGGCTTTTCTTTCCACCCCGGGTTGTCAGCGCGTTCCCGGGACGGCTCAGAGGCAGCGCGCACCGGTTCCGGTGCTGAACACGAGGATTTTCCCTCTGCTTTATTAGCAGGGGTCCTCGGACTTCTTTGCCCCTCTCCCTGGGTCTTAGGGGAGGAAGAAGGCAGGAGAGAGTGTGACGGTGAGGCTCTCTGCCTTGTAGCTTTTGGTAGCAGGGGGTTTCATGCTGCCATTCCCCCGGCTCTGTAGGCCGCAGAGCCTTTTCAAACAAAATCATCCTCAGGCGGAGCTCTCTGTCCTTTCTAGCTCTCGCCATGAGGGAAGCACAATCTGTGCAGCTGTGGGGTGAGTGAGTTTCCCCCAAGCACCGAATACATTTTGTATGGCCGTCAGAAGCCGGCATAGGCTCGTGGCACTGCTCGCATTTTTTAAAGCCTGAGGAGGCAGACACATTTCGGGAGCTTCTTGTTTCTTTAAACTGTTGGTATTTTCAGTGTTTTATTTATTTGTGACTGTTGTTATAGTCCTTTCCTTTCATGTGGTTTATATTTTCTTTTTTTTTTTAGCTGAGGAGCCAAGAGAGCGCGCACCGGTTCACCGGGGCTCCAGTCTGAAGCGAGTTTTAGTCCCTGAGGGGGAATTTTGTCAGTTTCGTTCTTCTTATATAAAAATATTTTATTATTTTAAAGAGAAAAAACAAGGGAAACTAACTTGGAGTAACAAGGGAAAAACTGTGGTAACCTAACTAATGGAAATTACAGTCTGAGAGACTGAGAGGGAGCTCCTGCTCGCTCCGTCCACTGACGAGGGCGGTTAAAGAGGAACTGAAAGGGAGGGGGTTGAGCCGCGCGCTGCAGAGGGCGGGAAGGGCTCGAGACGCCTTCTGAGCATGCGTGGCTCAACAGGGGGGAAGCTGCTTTGCAAAGCTCCGATCTGCGGCTCAGGGAGACCCTTCACCTAGAGTGGAGCACCCACGGGGACACTACTCAAAGAAGAACTAGTTGGAAATACACTGTGAGGAAAAACAGAAGGCCCTTTATCACTACAGTGGATAGGATGAAGAACTGAGTTGATACTTACAGAAAGGCTTGGTACCGTCTAGATAAAAAGGCCAAAGCTAGAACATGAAAATGACTCTCTTCACTGGTCTAGTGTGGTTTGGAGAAAGAAAAGGGAAGGGAAAGGACTGAAATATCCTATTCATATGGAAAAAGTAACCACTACCTATGGCAGGAAGGATGGGTGGGATCATAGATGCACCTTGTCCTTACAAAAAGGCTGTATACGACAGTTATCTGACGTTAAAGCTTTAATCTCAGATATTAATCTTGCCAACATCACCACTACCAGGAAGGCAACTTTTCTTAAGTGGGAAAGGAAGCAGGAGCTGAGCAGCTGAAAAGGTGGCCCAGTGAGTCTACAGAGGACCGAGGAAGCACAGGGATCTGCATCCCTGGGAAGAGTCTCAAGAATCTGACCCATGTGTTATTAGAAAACACAGTCTGGCCCTGCATTGGGAGGTGAAACTTGGATATAGGAGTGCATCAGGCCCCAGAGCCCGAGTGCAGATCATCTCAGATGGACTGCACAGAAGAATGCCAGGGAAAGATGCCATGCTTGGACTCCCATCGGGAAAACCTTGTCCAGGTAAGTCAGACTTCCTACTTCACAGGACATGCTGGACCTCCTCGGAGCAGGTCTACTCTTCCAAACACAGCCATAGAGCAACACAACCAAGAGGTGGTAGACTCCTGCACCACAACCTTGCGGCGTTCCATGATCTTGAGACAGCAGGTCCGGTTGGGTAGAGGCCAGGGAGAGGTCTTTGTCAGTTTCATGAGCATACCAAGCCACAGCCCTTTCATGAGTCAACTTTTTCTTGTTACAGTGTAAAATATAAAGTGACCATTGTACTGTGTTGCAAATTTATATATTTTCTAATGTAGTAAACATCCAAAATTATTAAATCAATGCTGTTCTATTTTTTTTAAAGTGCTATTAGAACTGAAATAGATCATGACTCTTTAATCTTGCATTTTTTAAAGCGTTTAACAACTCCACTAAACAGCAAACTAAATAATTATCTATTGTCTCATAATAAAATATCAGATTATCAACTCAGATATGCACCACAACCAACTGTTAGGCCCTGCTGGACATTCTGAAAAATTAAGTTAGCTGCCACATATAATTTCAAGATCTGAAATACTGATTCTCTGGAGGAACCACAAATTTAAAATACTAATTCTAAAACAAAGATTAGGGAAGAGGTGTGTCAGTTCTTAGGAAGTGATGGGTAAATTAAATGAACCCAACCTGCTAATTTGGGCTGTAGATAGCAGACATGACCACTCCACTGATGCATTAATAGATCTTAAAAATTTAAAGCAGCAAGGCTGGGAGTATACACATAATTATGCACGCATATCAGGTCAGCAACAACAAAACAATTATTTAACTTGGTTCCTCCATGTGCTACCCCAATAGCAGATAACCTGCTTTTCTCTTAAAAAAGAGCAACGACTAAAAGTTTTGCAGAGCCCTCCCATGTCAGTTAGTTTCTCTCTCCACTCATACAAAACAAACCTAAATTAATACAACAGTTGGGCAAAGAATGCTCAGGGTTTAAGTGGAAGGGAATGAGTCAAGGAGCAAGAAGATCCAAAGAAATCCTAAAAAATGATTTCAGTAACTTTTTGTAAAAGTATAATCTTACCTGTAGGACCACCAAATCCTCCTCTCCTAGAGATAAAGATGCTACCAGACTGCTGCTCTTGTTGCTCATTTTCGTTAACTGTAGTAATTCATACCAAAAGTAATCAGCAAGTGTTACAAAGCCTAAGTGTTCAAGCCTCAATTAGCAACTTCAGCACAATTAACTAAAAATACGTAACTGGCAATCCCATCAGGTTATATTATTTCCAAAAACTTCCCACTCCGCAATATCAGGAGCCACTGAACACACATTTTAAGTTTCCGTCTACTTCTGAAGTACAAAGATCAAATCATAAAGCTATCTCTTTCACTTATTCCTATAAATTTTTGGGAAAGCTATCTAACAGAATTTTTGTTCCACAAATAGCACAATCAGTAAGCCTTACAACAACTTACTGTGACTTTGTCCAAATCCTCCACGACCACCTCTGAAACCGCCTGTACCTCTTCTTTGTGTACCAGATCTTTCTGAACAGTTCCCTTCTTGAAAACCTGCTATACAGAATAATTGCAATTTAGCATTTCAGCTCACACTAGTATTCAGAATCCCAACTTTACAACAGGGAAAACTTAGGAACAACAATTTTTAAGTGACTTACCCAAAATTTCAGACTCAAGTTGTTTTCAGCAAGCTACTCTTTATATTAAAGCAAATTTATAGAAAAGCTATTCTGAAGCAATCATAGTTCACAAGACAACACAAGTGAAAAGCTACCTAGAGGTATACAAGTGGAAGGACTTAAGACCTTGGAGTATTCCTTCCACACTGCACTTGCTGATTTATGGATTAAGATACACAACTACTCTTTATTTGCAATCTATTCCTCCAACTCCTCATGACCTATATAGCTTGAAAGCATCTTCTTGCCAGTTTTGGTTGATATTGGAGCTGGGACTGACAGTGAAGCCTAGGGAGTCAGTGTACTCTTGAAAACAAATATCCCTGGGGGGGGAGGGGGGGGAGAGAAGGGGAAGAGAACATGGTAAACAGGACACGAGACCACCAAATAAATGCAAGTCTGTCAGAGAGACGTCCACACCCACCTACTACTAAAGCTTCTGCTATAGACATTGTTCTGCTTGGCAAGCAAAGAGGTTCAATGGAGGTCAGGGAAATCATATGGAAATTTGAGCCTCTCCAGATAGTGGTTCAAGTAGCAAAGCTCCTCAATGAGTCACAGCCCTCCTTCGGCTTTGAGGATCAAAAAAAGCAGGAATAAAACCCCTGGGAATTCCACCCTCATCCTTCCCAAAATTTGTAGTAACCTTCTGGTTTCCTGCATGAGCAGTGTTGTGCGATGAGTCCCTAAAGAATGGAAAGGGGATGGGAGGGAAGATTAGAAGTGAGCTGCAGTGTTACAGCCCTGCCACACTGGAATGAGAATCTTGTGGTCTGTAGCTACGAAACACCAAGAAGTGAAGAGGGGGTGCAAACAGTAGGAGAAAAAAAAACAAGCCACGTGGCAAAGATCCGGTGGTCCAACATGTATATCATCCTTAAGCGCACCCTCGAAAGGGAGTTTGAACATGGTCATGGGGCAGGTGGAGCCAGACTGAGATGAAGACTGAGGTTGCTTGGACTGTCTCTTCCTGAACCTGGTATATTTGTCCTGCTCAGTATCCTATCTGGATTGGGAAGGCTTAGCGAAGAGACCCTGAGGCTTAATTTTTCAAGCAGTATCCAAAAATGTATAACCCCACCGTGCAGAGGGCAGTGCAGAAATCTTTCAAGCCATGCAACTTTGTTTGTCAGCTCCACAAAATAGGGATGCACCATCAGACAGGCAGTCCGGCATGGACTACTGGGCTGCAACAGAGAGTCCCAATAAGAGCAACCAGGAAACCCTCTTCACCGATACCATTTATGCTATATACAGGCTGCAATGTATGCCATGTTTGAAGCAGCCTGGAGTGCTGCCCCAGCTGTCAGGATGCCTTCTTCCACCATGGCCTGAAACTCCTTCAACTCCTCTGAAAGACAAGGCTCAAACTTTACTATAGTCTGCCACATGTTAACACTGTAGCAGCAATGAGTAGGCCCTCATAACCTATCTGGAGTTGAAGGCTGGAAGATTAATCAAGTTAATGCAAAAATAAGTTGAGTCTCTTAGAGTCTATTTTTTGGGGCTGCCCACTGATCTTGCCATTCATGGCAGTTGATAGTCTTCACCACCAGGGAACTTGGAGTAGGGTAAGAATAAAAGTAACTCATGGAGGGAGTAAGGCCACCTTGGGTGGAACTGCCTGTCCCAGGACCCCAAAGAAGATCTCTTCTGATTCTTCCAGCTCTGCCACCTGGCAATTCAAGTTCATGGCCACCCCCTTAAACTCCTATGAGCCTGTGCATCACCCTGGGGAACCATCAGAGGGGCCCTCCACAATGGCTTCATTGGGAGAGGAGAAGGAGGAAGCCTGTGCTGGGAGGGCCTCTGCAGGACCTGGGGAGGCAAAGGTCTGGACCTCCAAATCACATTCCACCTGAGGGATGAAGCTTGAGCGACACCTGCAGCTGGAGGGAGTGTAGCAAATACAGCAGACAGTACAACTGACGTGCCAGCTACCAAGCATGGTACGTGGGATGGCACAAAGAACCTCCAAGGATTCCATGGGTACCATTGGGACAACCAGGTCTGCAGCCACTAAGCTGTCTGGGAATCCATCTGCAGTACCCAAGCCATAGATAGGAGTGCCTGAGGAAAGCTGACAGTGTGCGCGATGCCAGGAAACCAAGAAGGACATCTATGGTACCAAGCACCCGTCAAAAGATTCCGACATGCAGGACAGAGGAGTGGTGTGAATGGTCCCCTGGAAAATGACCACTGGGAGACCATTCCTAGGGAGGAAAACAGAAAGGCGCATACACGTCTAATTAAGTGTAAAAATATAATCAAACTAGGGAGAAGTTTGAAGAACAGCTAGCCAACAACTCAAAAAGTAAAAGTACATCAGAAGCAGAAAGCCTTCTAAACAACCAGTGGGGCCCCTGGATGATTGAGATGCTAAAGGAGCACTCAAAGATGATAAAGTAATTGCAGAGAAGCTAAATGAATTCTTTGCTTCAGTCTTTACAGCTGAGGATGTTATGGAGATTCCCAAACCTGACCCGTCCTTTGTAGGTGACACATCTGAGGAATTGTCACAGATTAAGTGTCATTAGAGGAGAATTTGGAATTAATTGATAAACTTAACAGTAACAAGTGACTGGGACCAGTGGCATTCTCTATTAACTATGGTTTGTAACCAATCCTTTAGATCAGCTTCTGTACCTAATGATAGCTAATGTGACCCCAATATTTAAAAAAGACTCTAGAGGTGATCCTGGCCATTACAGACTAGTAAATTTAACATCAGTACCGGGCAAATTAGATGAAACAATAATAAAGAATAAAATTGCCAGACACACAGATGAACATAACTTGATGAGAGAACATCAACATAGTTTCTGTAAAGGGAATTCATGCCTTACTAATCTATGAGTTTTGAGGGGGATCAACAAACATGTTGATAAGGGGGATCCAGTGGATATAGTATACTTAGATTTGCAGAAAGCCTTTAGCTAGGTCTCTCACCAAAGGTTCTTAAGTAAATTAAATTGTCATGGGATAAGATGGAAGGTCCTTACATGAACTGAGAACTAGTTAGACAGGAAACCAAGGGTAGGAATAAATGGTAAGTTTTCTGAGTGTAGAAAAGGTAATTAGTGGGGTCCCCACCCCAAGGGTCTGTCCTGGGAGCAATCCTATTCAACTTATTTATAAATGATCTACAGAAAGGGGAAAACAGTGAGGTGGCAAAATTTGCAGATGATACCAAACACCTCAAGATAGTTAAGATCAAAGCAAACTATGAAGGACTTCAAAAAGATCTCTCCAAACTAAGCGACTGGGTTACAAAATGGCAAATGAAATTTAACGTTGATAAATATAAAGTAATTCTCATTAAAAAAAATAATCCCAATTATACATACGATATGATGGGGGCTAATTTGGCTACAGTTACTAAAGAGAAAGATCTTGGCATCATTGTGGATAGTTCTCTGAAAACATCCACTCAGCATGCAGCAGCCAAAACGTTAAGAGTCATTAAAAAAGGGATAGAGAATAAGACAGAATATTTTATTGCCTCTATATAAAACCATGGTACACCCACATCTTGAATACTATTTAGATGCGGTTGTCTCATCTCAAAAAGATATACTGGCATTGGAAAAGGATCAGAAAAGGGCAACAAAAATGATGAGGAGTTTGGAACGGGTCCCATATGAAGAGAGATTAAGACAGACTGACTTTTCAGCTTAGACAAGAGAAGACTAAGGTAGATATGACAGAGGTCTATAAAAAAATGACTGGTGTGGAAAAGGGGAATAAGGAAAAGTTATTTACTTATTCCCACAATATAAGAACTAGTAGTCACCAAAGGAAATTAATAGACAGCAGGTTCAAAACAAACAAAAGGATGTTTTCTTTCACTCAGGCACAGTCAACGTGTGGAACTCCTTGCTAGAGGATGTGGTGAAGACTAAGACTTTAACAAGGTTAAAAAAAAAAAAAAGACCTAGATAGAATGGCTAGGACACCATTCCTACCCATTCTGGCTAATAGCCATTGATGGACCTAACGTCTATGAATCTGTCTGGAAATGGATGACAGGAGAGGCATCACCTGAGGATTACCTGTTATGTTCCCTCCCTCTGTGGCATCTGATATTGGCCACTGTTGGCAGACAGAATACTGCGCTAGATGGACCTCTGGTCTGACCCAGTATGGCCGTTCTTCTGGTGACTGGCTACTGGTAAAGTACACAAGAGTGGCTGTTGGAACAGTGCTAATTGCCCAAAGAGAGGTGCCACGAAGCAGAGTGGTACCACCTACCCCTGTGCTCCTCATGGACCCACTGCAGGGGAGCAGTACTGACATGGGGAGCAGTGCCAGGGAGCCAGCAACCTGTTCCTCACAATCCTGGTGAGTATCGGTCCCAGGTTTACCATCTATAACAGGAGGGCATGCCTTTGGGGATCTGCGCCTAACTCCCAGAGAACCTTGCCTCAAGTCCTCTATGGCCCTGGATCCTTCAAGGAACCAAATGGGGCTTCAAGCGCTGCAGTCCTTGTCCACATGGACGGGAGACCTTAAGACATCCTGCAAGAGGGAGTGAGGTCTCTGCAGTGATAGAGGCAGTGCTATGGTAGGCTTCCCTTTATGGAACCATCCCACAATTACAGGCGAGGGAAGCACCAGCATCAACATGATGTCCTGGGCCACTGGCAAGGCCTCCAGCATCAACCACACCTGGAGTCTGACTGGTCATGAACCAGAGCTAAGGCAGATTCCATTGGGAGAGTTTTGAGATGCACATCTCTCCCCTTTTTGGTGTGAGGCTTAAATGATTTGCAAATGTGGTACATATCACTAATGTGCACCTCTCCTCAGCACCCCAGATTAGCGACCCCCACTGTGACAACTAGCATGGGCCAATCACAACTACAACAGGACTTGAAACCCGGGTACCAGGGCGTGCCCCAACTTGAGGCTAACTCCCTACAGGACCTATGACTATCTAATAGATAACAGTCAACTAACAAATAAGAACTATTTATAGGGAAAATAGAGTCCAACAAACTGGAAGAGGGAGCAAAAGAAAATGCTAAGGAGAGCAAGTTCTAAGCATTATCACTGGCGGCAAGGATCTGAGGGCAAAGGAAGCCTGGAGGCGCCCTATATAGCACAGCATTTGAGCAGCACTTCAGTGGGCACCTGACCTGATTCCCCCTATGGATACTATTAAAGAAAAACCTTACAGCACCAGCGTATGTGGTGAGCACACACACCTACATTGAATGAACATGAGCAAATACTCAAAAAACAAATCCTCCTGTCAAAATAAAGCCAAAAAGAGTGACTATAAAAAAAATTACCCACTCAGATGCTATCCCATGTTAAACCCAACCACACTATTATATGCATATCCATCTACATAACTCCATTAAGGTTAGAAAAAAGCATTCCAAGACAGACACTGGAGTTCCCTCTCTCAGCCCCGGATAATAAGAAGGTTCTGACGGACAGCTGGGCCCAGTCTGCTCTACGAGCCCTCAGGAAGAGCACATGCTTGGTCTCAGACTTAAGAGTCAAAAGGCTGCAATCTCTAACACATGGGAAAATGTGCACTAAAAGTTGAATTTATATGAACAGTCAGTTGAGAAGGTTTGATTCCCTTGGAGGCAGCAAATTTATTTGCTCTATCCATATCACTTGTTCTTTGTTGCCTTACCTCCTCTCCTGGAAAGTGTTCTGCTTCTTGATTGGCTGTCTCCAGTAGAGTCTTCAAAACAAATGCATTAAAATGAAAATTTAAACAAAACTTGTCATGTCTGTGCTGTGCTTAACTGTATACATCAATAAGGATTTTGGATCTTAATACTTGGAAGGCTAAACTGGGTTGAAACGTACATAAAATTACATTAGCTGTTTAATATCAGACAATTAAGAACACAAAAAAACTTTCATACTTGGGTCAGCCCAAAAGTCTTTGTTGAGGGACTTTGTCAAAGGCCTTCTGAAAATTTAACTATGCTGAATACCCTTGTCTGCATGCTTCTTGACCCACCTCCCCCTTCCCCAAAGAATTCTAGAATATTAGTGAGGCAAGATTTCCTTTTATGAAAACCATGTTGACTCTTCCCCAACAAATTATGTTCATGTATGTGTCTGACAGTTTTAACTAGTTTGCCTGGTATAGTCAGGCTCACAAGCCTTCTGGGATCACCTCAGGAGCCATTTTTAAAAACTGGCATCACATTAGCTATACTCTCCATTCATTTTTTACAAAATCTTATTTAAATTATAGATTATAGACCAGAATCAGTAGTTTTACAATTTCACATTTGAGTTCCTTCTATGAATACCATCTAGTCCTAGTGACTTAATGCTGTTTAACTTCTCAAATTGTTCTAAAACCTCCCTAACACACACCTCAATCTGGGACAATTCCTCATATTTGGTCATCTCCCTCTCTTTGCCACGAAAACTAGATTAAAGAATTCATTTCATTTCTCTTCAATGGCCTTATCGTTTTTGAATGCTCCTTTAACATCTTGACCATCCAATGGTCCTACTGGTTGTTTTAGCAAGCTTCCTGCTTTTGACTTTAAATATTTGTTATTATTTCTTGAGTTTTTGGCTAGCTGTTCAATTTCCTTTTTTGCCTTCCTAATTATATATTCACACTTCACTTGCCAAAGTTTAGGCTCCTTTCTATTTCCCTCACTAGGATTTAATGTCCACTTCTTAAAGGATGCTTTTTTGCCTCTCATTGCTGCTTTTACTTTCTTTATTTAGCCATGGTGGCACTTTTCTAAGTTTAGGGGGGAAATTTGAGGTATACATTTAACTTGAGCCTATATTATGGTGTCTTTAAAAAGTTTCTGGGCAGCACGCAGGGATTTTACTTTACTTTAGGCATTTTATCTTTTAAAATCTGTTTAATTTCCTCATTTTTATGTAATTCCCCTTCCTGAAATTAAGTTCTATAGCGTTGGGCTGCTGTGATGTATTCCACATCACAGGGATACTAAGTTAAATTATATTATGGCCACTATTACCAAGCAGTTCAACTATATTCATCTCAGACCGGATCCTGTGCTCTGCTTAAGACTAAATCAAGAATTGCCTTTTCTCTTGTGGGTTCTAGAATCAGCTTTCACAAGAAACAATCATTTAAATTATCAAGAAGCTTAATCTCTGCATACAGTCCTGCTGTGACATATGCCCAGTCAATATGGGGATAGCTGAAATCCCTCATTACTTTGGGGTTTTTGTTTTTTTTCTTTTTAATTGATATAACCTTTCTGTTCTCCTTGTGCATTTTGCAATCACTATTCAGGTGATCAGTAATGTATCCTCATTGCTATATTCTTATTCGAGCACAGAAATACTGTTCATAGAGATTTTACGGTACTATTTGGTTCATTTAACATTTTCATTCAATACTATGCTTTCACATATAATGCCACTCCCCCCCATCCACATGAACTGTTCCGTCCTTCCCATATATTTTGTACCCTAGTATTACTGGGTCCCATTGATTATCTCCATTCCACCAAGTTTCTATGGTGTTCATTTCAGAGACTGCCACCAGGGAGGTCATGGACTTCACATGCTTATCTACACTAGCCTAAATTTGTCCACAAGGGCCTCTTTCCTATCCTACCCTTTGAAGTCTGGTCCTGAAGTTTTTTTGCTGCAGGATGGCTACTTTTAGATCTGCAACTGTGTGTCCAGGAAGATTGAAGTGTTCCCCTAGAGGTTTTTGTATGTTGCCATTCCTAATATCAGATTTGTGTCCATTGATTATTTTACGTAGGGACTGTCCAGTTTGGCTGATGTATATAGCAGTGGGGCATTGTTGGCACATGATGGCATATATTATGCCATATGTAGATCTAAAAGTAGCCATCCTGCAGCAAAAAAACTTCAGGACTAGACTTCAAAGAGAAACTGCTGAGCTACAGTTCATCTTCAAGTTTGACACAATCAACACTGGATTAAACAGAGACTGTGAATGGCTTGCTAACTACAAAAACAGCTTCTGCTCTCTTGGAATTCACACCTCCAGATCAGCTGCTAGAAGTGGGTCTCATCCTCCTTGATTGGATCCACCTCGTCATCTCCAGCCTGATCCTGGCCTGCATATTTATACCTGCCTCTGGAAATTTCCACTATATGCATCTGACGAAGTGGGTCTTTGCCCACGAAAGCTTATGCTCCTACACTTCAGTTAGTCTATAAGGTGCCACAGGACTCCTCATCGCTTTTGCCACTGCATTGCAACCAATTTCCTATAGCCATATTGCATTAAGATCCCAATATTAGGAAGCACTGGAAGAGGATACAAATAGCATTTACCATAATTGTTCCTGCAAATCCTGACTATAATTGTGCATGTTACACGTTTACAAAGTACATGAGATGGACTGGAAATTAGTCCTGAAGAGGATATAACAACTATAGTGGTGGGAGTAAACCTGAATAAAGTGTTAAGTCATTCTAAGAGACTCTCTCTTACTGATGGCTTTCAGTAAGTGAAAAATTGTATATTGCCTCTAACAATATGGTTTTTCCTGTAGCCAACGCTTTTCTCTGCAGCTAGATTGAAGAGCAGCAGCCATTAGCTGTAAAGCTTGTAGTTAAATACTCACATCATATTTAATTGTATTAAAATAGTGTCACACAAGGCTATTAGAAAGATCCTGTCCTAATGGCACCTACTGTCACCAGATAAAGAAATAGATCTCAAGATGGTCAAAGAAAACTTAGTTTAACAGTATTCCATCTCACAATAAACTGTTTATCGTTGAGGTTGTGAATCCTCATTGCACGATTATGGTCCTCTTTTTCCTATCGTTTGTCTGTATGATCTCTGTTGGCTTTTCAATTGTTTGTCTGCTGAATAATTCGTTTTGCTAGACATCAATCAACTAAGGTGGTGGGGTATGATTGGTTAGATAATTGTTACAGTATGATATGACTGGTTAGTAAAATTATTCTTAAGTAATTAGTTACAGTATAGCTAAACAGGACTCAAGTTTCGCTATATAGACTAGGGTCCAAGAAGGAGACCAGCAGGAAAGAGAAAAGGAAGAAAGGAACAGCAAGAAGGAATAAAGACTTGGAAGAAGAACTCACCTCAAAGACCCGAGTTGCCAGAACTCTTCTGCACAACCATGATGTGCAGCAACTAGGATCTAGACAGACTGACCCTGCCTGGCCAACAGGCAGGTTTGCCTACCTGTATCAGGATTGGTGAGCATGACAAAGTATGCTTAACATGTGTATTCTGCAAGCGTGGTAATTGTAAATATAGAGTAAGGATATTACTGTGCAAGGCTCTTTCAGTGGCAAAAGATCCTACAGACCTGCAGGAAGTTACACCCTAAGCCCTAGGATTTGGGTAAAGGCCTATGTCCCAAAAGCGTGGCAGGGATAAAGAAACTTGTGCAGGTAACACCTTCAAGCACTGACGGATATACTTGATTTTTTCCTCCCTTTAATAATTTAACTAACCACCCACTTTTACAATGTTACTCTTCAGTTTCAACTGTTGTAGAACACATGCTTATGTTGAAAATCAGTTGCCAAACATGTAAAAATAATTAAGTTTACCCATAGTTTTCTCCTTTAATCTGAAATGTAAAGTAATCATCTAATATTTGTTATACAACAGACTTCTTCCCCTAACGAAAAATTGAGGTTGTACTTGTTTTTCTGAAAATACTAAAGGCAATTCAGAATCATCTATGAAGTTGCCAAATCACAGCCTTGTTCTCAGAGTCCAACACGGGTAGGCAAAAGGGTCACCGCGGGCCAGATTGGGCCAGCAGAGGCCCTGATGCTCCCCCAGGCCCCAGTTGACCTGGGGATGGGGGAGCACATGAAGCCTCCTTCGACCATGCCAAATGCATGTTGCACTTTGAAGCCAATCAGGGCCTGGGGGCAGGGAGCTGCGTGAAGCTCAAAAGTGATACGTGCTCCTCACAGGGCGGGAGGAGGCTTCCCGCACTCCCCCACCTGATTGGCCTGGGGGAGCATGCCAAGCCTCTTCCAGGGCATGGGTGCCTAGTGGAAGGGGGGGCAAAGGGGCTCCTCCACCCAGACCAATAATGGTATGGGGCTGGGGTAGCCCCCCTCCCGGGATGGCCCAGGGCTACTTCAAGAAATTTTGAAGTGGCCCCCTGGGCAAAAATTATTGCCCACCCCGGTCTAATAGAATAACTCCATAGAGGTACCTGCAGAACTTAGCTGGGATGCATGCATGGTGAAAAGATCAACCTACATGAAGAAGAGCTAACATGTTCTTCATTCTAGGATCCAGAGCTCTCCCAACTTCAAATTGTCAGATTAACAAAAAGCAACAGGAAAGAAAAATAGAAACCCACATTCCCTCCTTTTCCCCCTAAAAATCAGTTGGTCTTAGGCAGCCTTAACTGCCTCTCCCTCCCCTCCCCCCGTTTGTTTTTTTTAAAAATCAGTATTAATAAGTATGGAGAGCCCTTGAACATTTTTACTCAAAGCATAGTTTTATTGCTCCTACATTTAGGAGCTACAAGGTGTGTGGTGGCAGGGTAGGCAGATATAGGAGAATTATTTGTTTTTTAAAAAAGGTGGAAATGTCATGTTTCATCATCCTGAACTGTGGAAAAAAAGTCTGAAAAAATGTACAGCATAAGTACTGCTATCTCCACATATCACTTGTTTGAAATAAAATGGAACCACACTCTAAACAGAGTAACACGCGTTCCCTCAGGCCTACTTCTGGGTAGAGATAAACACAAATAGAACCACACTTTAGTAGGATTCGGAAGTGGTATTGGATCCATTCTCTGACCAAAGTTTGCCCATACAGGTTTTATCCCAGAAAAGCAGAGTGCCTTCTCTTGGAACTTTCTTACTGTTATCTATTTAAGATAAATACTAGGCTACCATTACCATACCATTTAACTGCTTCTCGCTTTAACCTATTTATCCTCAGCAATTTGTAACATAGCAGTAATTTGCTATGTCCATTTTACAGGTGAGAAACTCAAGGGCAATAGCCAAGTGATATGCTCATGGTTGCATCAGAACTGTGACAGAACAAAGACTTGAACCCAGTGTCCCATGCTTCTCAGAACAAACACAAAGATTTTGTCAGTACGAGTAATCCTAATCCTTAGATTTCTGAGTTGGCTGAGTGCTTGGCTCCTTGGTTGTGGTTACCACCACATTTATTAAGCTTCTATCCATAGAGGATTTTACCCGAGAATTTTGAAGCAGAGGATTTGATATTAACTATTATCTACTGTCCAGAACAGATATGGTCTTTGCTGCCAGTCTTGAGTCTATAATTTATTTGCTTAGATGCTGAATTCAGTCATGTTTCTAAAAAGTCCCTGTACTTTTGGCTGTCATACCAGGATATGTGGTTCTTGTCAATCCCTGAGGAAGCTTTGGAGTCCCTCAAAGAGAATGTCCATTTTTCTATTTACAGGGCATTTTCTGATAACCCTTGGCAAAGATTTTACTTGCTGCTGTCCCAAAAAGAGAGAGTCAGATGTAATAGTAAGGACAGTAGAAATTCAAAGTGTTACCAGCCACTGACAGAATCCAACATAAAAGTTGAAAGAGCAAGGATGTGTGAGCTACACTGGTTATTTGCAGGAAGAGAGGCACTACCAACATATCTGGAGGAAAGTTCAGAACTCAGAAAAATGAGTGGACAATTCCTGAAAAGAATGGCATACAATGCAGTATTACAGCATGAAGCTACAATCCCTCTGTATGTGATTCCATACAGGACAGAAAAGACAAGACCTTAACCACCGAACAAATTCCTCTGAACCACAATCTCAACCATTAACCTTTAAACATTAAGAATATTTTTTGATAACCATTAGCTTAATTTTATGCTTTTCTCTGACCAACAATTAAGGCATGTTTTTCCTAAGAGGTTACATTTTACTGAGAGGGGGAGCTCTCTCTAAGTTTATTGCTAAACTGTACCCTCAGCCTTGGACATATTAACCTTTTTTTGTTCAGATCAAGACCAGTTAACACTGCATTTTACCATGTGCATTAATATTCTATTCTTTCAATGAAAAGCTTTCATAGATATGAAAACAGTGTCATCATAGAAGTCTCAACACAAGAGCTTCAAGAGGGAACACTGGTATACTTGTAATAGCAATTATAAAATATGCCACATGAAGCAGTTAATTTGCTCCCTAAAATATTTAACGTGAACATATTTACACACTAAAGTATCAGCCACAATCATATCAAACCACCTCGCTAACAAACAGTTCAGCATGACATTTCTACAATACGTATACATGCGCTGATGGGGAATTATGCTATAAAATGAACTAGAAAAATCAAGCTCACCTCTCTGAAATCCAGAGTTGTTTCTTTCTTCAAATTTATTTCCCAATGCAGCTATAAAGAACAGACAAATAAGCTGTAGTAGAAGAATCAACACTGTTATTACCATAGAATCAGAAAGGTAGCACAGACCACAGCAACTCACCCCAAACATCAAAAAAATATTAGGATCAGAGTAACTTGAATGTGGAGACCTTTTTTAGATCTTTTTACATAGGAGGTACCCAAGGCAAATCACACTGGATTTTGGCCTGGCAATGAAGGCAGCCATCCCAACATCTTCTAAAAACTGATGATTCCCTATCCCACCAGCGAGGGGAAGAGAGAATAGACCAATTTACGTAGGGACCTAAGAGAATAGTCAACTACTTGACTACCTAATAAGCACAAGCTTATGGGGTACTCAAGTGGAGTATTCAACTGCTTGCTTCCTTCCCACCCCACCCACTTAGTTTGTCTCTTATGAGAGGCAGCGAAGTGAGACACAAACAGGAGCCAGTGTGCTTACAAGCTAGTTCATCCCAGCACTGTCTCTGTGATGCTGCCTGCCCCTCAATCCCCAGCCCAATAAAGGCAGCAGTGAGGGCAAGAGGGAGTAATAGGGAAGGTTACTACCACCAAGCAGCCCCTGTTCACAGTGGCCGGCCCGGGCTGCCACAAACGGGCTGCTGGAGCCTGCATGAGCTGGGACAAAGCAGTCCCTGCTCGTGCCAGCTCCAGACTACTGGGACAAAGCATTTCTACATGTAAAATGCTGAGCTTTAGTAGTCCAGAGCCAATGAGAGCCATGATTGCTCAATCCTAGCTCACGCCAGCTCCAGGAGCTACCTCTGCTATAGCTCTGCAGGGCAGCCCTCTAATCACATACAGGTTGGACCTCCCAAAACTGGGACTCCCTCATTTAGCAACATCTGTGGTCCGGCAAGAGGTGTTGCAGGACCAGAGAGTCCTGGCTGGGAACCCCAGTAGCAAGAGGGCTGGTAGCACAGCAGGGACCGCAACAGCCCCAGTAGCACAGCCAAGGCCAGAGAGACAGCAGCTGCAATAGCAGGGCCGACGCAGCACAGCCACAGGGGGGAGGAGGGAGCATGCAGCAGCCAGAGCTGGCAGCAGGGGGGCAGGTGATCTGGGGAGCAGATGACAGGGGCTCTCCTCTGGTCTGGCAAATTCCTTCATTGGGCACTGGACCAGAGAGGTCCAACCTGTAGTCAACACAAATTGTATCAGTTACACAAATTAGCCAAACAACCCATCTTTAAGTCATACCTTAAATCTATGGTATGTCATCTCCATATTTAGATATTAATTCTAAAAATCTCAACCTTTCATACTCTAGCTTTATCCATGAGAACAGCAATAGTCCCTTTTAAGGCTGTGTCATCAATTGCTGGGAAGTTACTAGATGCAAAAGCCAACTGATAAAAACTCTGCCAGCTCCACTCCCAGGGAGGAGACTTTGCTGTCGCAGCTAAGTCCAGCAGGCAGAGGCTGATGGCTGTGCTCCTGGGGAGGCATCACAGCAGGCTCTGCAGTATAAAGCTTAGCTTTATACTACAGAGCCGCAGCGCCTGTAACTGCTACGATTTTTAAAAGGATACACACTTACCATATTAAATTATTTTGATCACCCCTAGTCCCAAGCCATTTCCCCCACTCCATATGGGCAAAACTCTGATTCCTAACCGGTCTCAAATTTATCCCCACATTTAAAAATGGTCTTTAATCTCTTCCACACCAGTTTGCACAAAAGCATGAGAGAGAAGCTTTCTTCCAATATATCTATATATCACTCACACACACACACAATACTCTGTACGTACAAGTAGCACCCTAGAACTGCTATGTTCATCTCTACCATATAATTATTTTGTACCAAGAACAATATGTGAACTATTTTTAAAGTCTTGATCTGTTGAACATGAATTATGAATATATTATTGGTTTGCATGGGTTTTCATTAAATGTCAAATTATAAAACACTGGAAATTATGAAATTCCTTTGAAATATGTTGTCAGGATGAAAAATATCCACAATCAACCTTTCAATTGCAACAAGGAACCAATCAGATCTATTTCCCATTAAAGGAAATCACTCTACCAATGGCCATCCTTAAGACATTTACAAAGCAAGTTTACAAAGCAAGTTAAATTTCTCTTGCTCTTAATCAGCAAGGACCAATTTATTTAAACAAGTACAAAAAAAATCAATTTCTAAGAGCAAAAGTTCTAGGACACTAGTACCAGGCCTTTGTTTTTAATTCCAAATTAAGAATTGATATGAATAAAACTTTAGGTAATACAAAATCACCTCTGTTCCCAAAACTCCTTCCAGTACCAAAACCACCCCGCATGGGTTGGTTTCTGATAGGTCCCACACCAGCATCTGTGGGGGGAAAACAGACAGAACTACTGATTCAGATATCAATACATTTAACTATTCCAAAATAACCAAAGTTAGGAATATGCTATACCTGCAGCCATTAGAGAAATCAACTCTCAAGAAACAGCCTACAGAAGATTAAAACCTCTCTAGTGCAGCACCTCAGAACCCAACTGGTGCCAAACCAGAGAATTTGCAAAACCAAAGGAAGTTTGCCTAACAGCATTACCAACACTTCCACTTTTTACTAGGCTCTTAAAAGACATTTAGGAATACATTAGAGCTAAATAACAGCACAGAACACAGAGCAAGTACTGGGGACGGTCAAACTTTACGGGACCCAAGAAGCTTGGCCATACCCTTGGTAGGTGGGCATCCAAGCTAACTAAAATTATGCCAGGAGGTTGCGGGACCAGAGAGTGCCTGACTAGAGAGGTTCAATCTGTAGTTACTAGGTTGTGCTAAAAACAAGAGTCCAATTTTGGTCTTGTAAGGTAGCAAACATACTACTTATCATACAGAAAACCAGACAATATGAACATAGTTGGCTCTCAGGGTTGGATTTTGGGGAGGGTTTTTTTGGTCCTGAACAACTAAATCCAATGTTGTTTAACTGAAGTTGTCACTGGAAACATTTACTTTAAAATTGCCGTATGTACACTCTTATCTGCGACAATACTACAACAATCTTTTAGTTTAGACAAACTAAAAACATGCTCACAACAAAACAGAATGGTGTTCATGGACGGACAAACAAGGACAAAAAAGGTATAATGACGGCATTCCTCGGCATTGTATATCAGCAAATTGACTTATTGGAGTAACTTGTATAGGAAAGAGTGCAAGAACATTAATCTTAAATTTAGAAAGATACAAAATGTGCACAACTGAAGCACTTAAAACTGCATTCTGTTAAGCTGGCCTATCTAGGTATTTTGGCACTTGTACGAAAAACCTGAACATGCTCCTAATGAATATTGCCTTAAAGTAGGGATAGGGTAGGTAATTTATATCATGAAGTACAATGTTATTGATGCAATTATCGCAAAATAATTTCTAAAGAAATCTTGCATTGATTCAATACACATTTATTCATAGAAATAAAAATTAAATACAACAAAAACCTCTTCTTCATTAATAGAGTTTCACTGAATGCTTTAAACTGCAACATAGTCTGGATTATAACATGGTTATACTTAAATAATATACAACTTGAAAAATATACTTAGCTATTACACAGGGGTCAGCAACTTATAGCTCAGTAGGTCATCAAATACCTCTCTTTTGGCAATACACACGGTCCTGTCCCCCTGCTTCAGCCCTTCCCCAGGTCCAAAGCCGCGGCCAAGGCAGGCTGTGATGGCAGCTTGCTCCGTGTGCTGGAGCTGAGACTGGGGCTGCAGTGCAGCTGCTCCCACAGCAGCTTGGCCAACAATGCTCCAATCAGAACCCAGCCCTCATCTGGATGCAGCATCCTGAGGCCAAGCCTCTATCCGCAGGCAAGCCCCGCACTCCAGCCCTGATCTGGCTGCAGGAAGGGCTGGCAGCAGTATCCGCTCCTCCTCCTGTGGTATGGGGAGGACAGGAGGCCATGATCCACCTGCAGCAATCCTAGCCTACTGCTATATGGATGCAGCAGGCCAGCCCTGGGCAGGTAAGGTAATCCAGCCCCAGGGTCCTCCAACATACTCTACTTCCCATTCCCAGCACCATGCTCTGCCTCTGCACTCCCACACACTGCGGATGTTAACTAGCAATGAATACATTAAGTCAAGTAGTCAATGGAATTTCCATCGACTATTCGATCTACATTTCAGAGGCGGAATGCCACAGGGAGCCCAGGCCCAGCGGGAAGTCCTGCTGACTCGGAGCTCCACACTGGTGCTTCCGCTTTGAAATACCAGGTGGATCCCAGGGTCAGTTGGGGATCTCAGGCTCCACCTGGCATTTCAAAGCAGCAACAGTGCACGGAGCCCAGCGCTGCTGCTTTGAAATGCTGGGGGGACCCCAGGATCAGCTGGTGACTCCGTGCAGCATTTCAAAGCAGCCTGGAGCCCGGGACAAGGCAGGCAGAGAGAGAGAGCAAGGGGGAAAGGGGATGCGGATCAACTAGTCCTTAATATCCCTATCAAACTCCCCAAACCCCTGCCGTAAGATTGACAGAAGATAACCTGAATACATGCATGAAACTGGATTTGACGAGTTATGACGTAAACTTCAAAGAAATGTGTGAAAAGATGCAGCAGCAGAGGTCCCCTTATATAAAGTCTGTGAGCACAATGTTTCATTCACGGTAACTGACATGATTAATAATATTAAGTTGTATACTTTTAGTAATGCAAATGGATAGTCTTATATGGCTCTTTGTTGATAACTTGTTCTGAATTTGGATACAGTTTGACTCTTGGGTTTGAAAAGATTGTATTACACCTATTCCAACCTCTCCAACTGTTTTGGAAATGTTTTTCTTCCCATTTTCTCTTGCCTTGTTTTTATTTATATTAGAGAATATTTTAGTACACTCCCAGCGGGAGTGAAAAACAACAAGTAATCAATCACATGATCCCTCTCCTGTCATCCATTTCCAGACAAACAGAGGCAAGGGGCACCAGTCCTACCCATCCTGGCTAGTAAGTATTGATGGAACTAATCTCCACGAATTTATCTAGCACTTTTTTGAATCCTGTTCAAGTCTTAATCTTCACAACCTCCTCTGACATGGAGTTCCACAGATTCTCTTCATGCAGCGCACAGTCAAAGTTCCTCTCTTTGTTTTAAACCTGCTACCTATTATTTCATTTGGTGACCCGTAAGAGCCAGAAGTATCCTTAAGTGCCCAAGGAGTCAGGGCGTTTTAAAAACAGTCAAAAAATACACCAAGAATTAGATTTTTCCCAGCCTCCAGTTCTCCTTGGTATCAAGGCCAAAACAAAGGCCATCATCAAATGCCCCAAAACTCCCAAAGAAGAGATAGAAGTTCAGAGGAAACCTAATGCTAAGGTTCAAACAACTCCAAAGAAAGTCCCAGTTCAGCATCAAGCAATGCTAAGTCTTCAAAGATTTCCCTCCCAGAAAGAAAACACAATTTGCCAAGACCAAAGTAGATGAATCTGACAGGGTTGAATTTTTATGTTAAAAAAGTGAAATCTGATTTAATGAGTCAGGAAAGTATTCTTATGAATATCAAACTAAAAAAAGAAATGCATCTTACGGGTGCTCATTCTCTCTTTTTTAAATATACAAATTTATGAACATTTGCCATCTGTCACCTAAGATTCTAGATGCCTTCAGATTTTAAAGATTCTAAAGGTAGTATGCACATACAGTAATCTTCCGATAATCCGGCGCCTTTAGGACCCAGGGGGTGCCGGATTATCAGATTTGCCAGACTATCGGAAGGGGGGGCTATGAGGGGCCTGGGTGGGGGGGATGCCACCCCAGACCTCTCATAGCCCCCCTCTTCCGATAGTCTGGCTCAGCCCCAGGTGTCCCTGATTCAGCTGCTGCTGGTCAGTTTCAGCAATGGCTGAATCGGGGACGCCTGCAGCAGAGCAGCTGGAGTGCTGCCGGGATGGTCCAGTAGCGTTGACCCTTGGCTCGGCGAGACCAACCCGGCAGCACCCCAGCTGCTCTTGGGGACGCCTGGGGCAGAGCAGTGGGGTGCTGCCAGGTTGGTCCCGCAGCACCACTCCTCAGCGCTCCTGGACCGACCAGGCAGCCCGCCAGCTGTTCTACCCCAGGCGTCCTGATTCAGCCGCTGCTGATACTGATCAGCAGCTGACTCCAGGAAGCCAGAGGCAGAGTTGCTCTGCCCCAGGCTTCCTGGAGTCAGCCGCTGGTCAGTTTCAACAGCGGCTGAATCCAGATGCCTGGGACAGAGCAGCTGGGGCGCTGCCAGGTTGGTCTGGTAGCACCAACCCTTGGAGCTGCAAGACCCACCCAGCAGCACCCCAGCTGCTCTGTCCCAGGTGTACCCAAGTCAGGTGCTGCTGAAACTGATCAGAGGCTGATTCCAGGAAGCCTGGGGCAGAGCAGCTCTGCCTCAGGCTTCCTGGAGTCAGCCGCTGGTCAGTTCAGCAGTGGCTGAATCAGGGACAGTTGGGGTGCTGCCATGTTGGGTCCCGCAGCCCCGAGGGGCAGCGCTACGGGACCTACCCGGCAGCACCCCAGCTGCTCTGCCCCCGGCTTCCCCGATTCAGCTGCTGAATCGGGGAAGCTGGGGGCAGAGCAGCTCCAATGGTCCGGCTGCCCAGAGCACTTCTGGGTTCCTGATGGTGCCAGACCATCAGGCGTGCCGGACCATCAGAGTTTTACTCTATTACTTAACCACAAAAAATAATAATAATCTGAGTAGTTCCCTAACTACAACACTATGTAGTAGACCTTGAAGTCATCCATTTTAAGATATGCCAACGGAAAACAATCCATCTTCCAAGTAAGGATGTGAACGAGTAGTTGACTACCCGATAAGCTCATCAGGTAGCACTATTGACTACTTGATCCCTCCCTTCTCCCCCCACCGCTCTGCACTCTTAAAGGGACGAGAGGAACTGGCGCAGACACTAGCTCAACCTCCGGTGTCCTGCTGGGTTTTAGGACAACCCTCCCCCTCGCTGCCACTCAACATTCTGAAAGGGACTTGCAGCCATCTCCCTAGTCTCAGCACAGGCTCCCCCTGCACTCCCTTCCCACTGCCATTCTGCATTCTTAAAGGGACAGAGCAGCTGGTCTCAGCACAAGCCCCTCTCCTCTCTCCTCCCTCTCCCCACTGCCATGCTGCATTCTTAAAGAGACAGAGCATCCAATCCCACAGGTCTCAGCACAAGACTACCCCCTGCTGCTTTTCATTATTAGGGACAGGGGAGCCTGCATGCAAAGTTGCTGGCTCAGTCCTGGTTGCCCACCTGTAGCATTCCAGCCTGACAGCCAAAGGAAGTCCCCCCTGCTACACCAGCAAAGGAGCATTACATTCTATGCCGCCCTAGCTGGGCTGGCAAGGGGGCTGGGAGAGACTGGAAGTGAGAGCTGCAGCTGTGCTAAGGCAGCAGGTAGAGGACAGTCCACCTCAATTTCAGCCCACCTGAAGGGGGGGAGGGAGAGAGGTGTGCCGGGAGAGAGAGAGAGAGAGAGAGAGAGAGACAGTCTGATCTCCAGCTGCATTGGTCAGCATGAGAAGGCACTGGGACTCCCTTTGAGCCCCAGAGGGCTCGGGGGAATGGGGTTGGGAGAAGAGAGAGAAGTTCTGGCTGGACAAGAACTCCAGTAACCATGGGCTGTGTCTACACTGGGCCACTTATATCGGAAAAGTAGTCGCTTTACCGGAATAACTTGCCAGCTGTCTACACTGGCCGCTTGCTTTTCCAGAAAAGCAATGACGATCTACTGTAAAATTGTCAGTGTTTTTCCAGAAAAACTATGCTGCTCCCGTTCAGGCAAAAGTCCTTTTCCGGAAAAACTGTTCTGGAAAAGGGCCTGTGTAGACAGCACAGGAGTCTTTTCCGCAAAAAAGCCCCGATCGCGAAAATGACGATCGGGGCTTTTTTCCGGAAAAGCACATCTACATTGGCCAACGCTTTTCTGCAAAAAGTGCTTTTCCGGAGAAGCATCCTGCCAATGTAGACGCGCTTTTTCCAGAAATACTTATAACGGAAAACTGTTCCGTTTTAAGCATTTCCAGAAAAGGGTGCCAGTGTAGACGTAGCCATGGTGTCTTGTTTTTTTAAAGGAATCAAAGTAGTTGTAACCTGACATGTCTGACTGAACTCCAGCCCTCGGGCTGCAGTGACACTCACTAGGTGAGTTGTGTGCCCCCAAACAATTTCTATGGATTCCACACAAGTGGAATTATAATTTCTTTGGAGACAGGGCCAGGCTTTGAAAGTTATTACGGGTGGATGCCAGATCTTTGTTTTCTAGTGTCGTTCTCTTGGTTCTTCAGGGTGCCTCAGTGACTCTCAAATAATTTAACAAGCACAACGGCAATGAGCATTTGTAGGATGAAGGCCTAACTCATATTACAAGGTCTTTCAAGTGGAGAAGCAATCTCCATAGCAATGTGTTCAAGTGCTCGGTTTCTTTTCAGGAAGGGAAAGTTTACCTAGTAACCCTACTGTGACTTTCTCTGAGAAATACAATGAAACCAAGAAACGTTTGCCTTTTTCCACAGGACTCTGGTGTGCAACATTTGCAGTATGTGGATCCAACACATTGAACTTGAGTGCTCTCACTACCAGATCCCCTGTCAATAATGCAGAAGGCAGCAAGGAGAGGGGCTTGTGCTGAGACCCACAGGATCAGCTGCTCTGTCCCTTTCAGAATGTGGAGTGGCAGCATGGGGAGGGTTGTACCGAGACCCGGTGGGGGACCACAGACTGAGCCAGCAACTTGGTACAACATCTGCTCTGTCCCTTGAAGAGTGTAGAGCAGCAGCTGGGAGTTGTGCTGACACCCAGTATGAGCCCGAAGTGAGTGTTTTAACTGCCCTTCCATAATGACTAGTCCAGTAGATTAACATCCCTACTTCCAAGGTTCTTCTCGAAGTTTTCAAACCCAGCTTAAACCATAAAGCTGATAAGGAACAGTGCAATTCTTCTAGTCACCTCCACAAGTTTTATTTCATCACCAACTAGAAATGCTCTTTCAAACTTCTGTCATTGGTAGCAATACATTTTTTTAAAGAAACAGAAGAGGAAACTGAAATGGACAAATAAGCGCACACAGTAACTTCATCCCACAGACACCTTAATATAAAGGTGTTGCCTTATATATTAAAAATGTATGAACTTCAACTGAAATTGAGATGGACATAGGAGACAGTCTTGAGTCTCTCAGAGTTAGGTTAAAAGGGGTAAAAAATAAAGGGATGTCATGATAGGCAAGGCTCGACAAACTGTGGCAAAATCCACTTGCCAGCCCCACACTGTGCATGCGACAGACCCACACTGCACATGCACGCACTGCTGGTGAACGGGGCGACGAGCTGAAATCTACGGGCGAGTAGATAAACGGATTTGTCGAGCCCTGATAGGGGTTTACTACAGAGCACCTACCCAAGCAGAAGAGGTGGATGATGCTTTTTTTAAAAAAAACAAAATCACCGAAAGCACTGGACTTAGTGGTGATGCACGACTTCAACTATCCAGACATCTGTTGGATAATCCATGCCATGCTCTAGTCGTTTTCAAGCAAGTTCTTGGAATGCATTAAACACTTTTTTATTTCAGAAGGTTGAGAAAGCTACTGAAGCTGTCTAGATTTGATTTTAACAAATACAGAGGAACTGGTTGAGATGTCATGATTCTAAGGAATGATGGAAGCGAGACCAGCAAAATAAAAAGAGATTAGATTTCAGGAAGGCAGGCTTGAGTAAACTCAGAGAGCTGGTGGTTAAGATCCCATAGGAAGCAAGACAGCTGGGAAAAAAATGAAAACAGCTGGCAACTTTTCTAAAGGACATTATTAAGGGCCTAACATCAAACTATTCTACTGCATAGCAAAGATAACAAGTATGGCAAGAGACCACGTTGGCTTAACCAGAAGATCTTAAAAGTCAAAAAAGTCATATAAAAACAACGGAAACTAGGTCAAAATACAAAGGATGAATATAAGCAAACACTAGGGAGGGAGTGTCGAATTGAACAATGTCTATCATAGGGTCCGAGTCTTCGGACACCTTCTCCGCCTGGACTACCAGTCGGCGTAGAAGGTCCTGGTGTGCCTCATATGAGTCTTGTGAAGGCCCGAATGTTCAGGACAAGGGAGGTTAGCTCACAAGTGCTGCGCTTCCCGAAGGGCCTGGGGAGGTTTGACCAGGAGGTAGCAAATGGCCCGAGTTAAGAGACCAGGTCGGGGGGGGGGGGGGGGGGGTGAGTCGCCAATGGAGTGGCCTGTGGGCCCAAAATGACGGAGCTCAGCCTGGATGGGTCCACACCCTGGCTCTGGTGATATGCCCAGGGTGTCCAGAATAGCCATTGGCCAGGAGGCTGCAGGGGCCACGTCTGTTGCAACATCGGCACTGGGACCCACTGCACCCACTGTTGCTGGTAGAGACAGGACAGACCATGGTGCCAGAAGCGGGACCTGGAGCCCCAAGATAACCAAATGGATTCCACCTCAGAGTCAGACAAGTACTCAGAGGCGGACCAGGTGGGGGCCGACGTGGGCACCAAAGATGCTGCTGCATTCCTGGCCATGGATTTGGGTTTACCACAGTGCAGGGGAGAAGGCGGCAGTATGGCAGTGCAGGAGCCCTGTGCAGAGGTAGGTACTGCAGGGGCCGGTGCCAAGCACGGGGCTGAACATTGGTACTGCGCCATGGCCAGTCCCCAGAGGTTGCTGGGGTGACAGTTGTCAGCACCGCGAACAGTGCCAGCGGAGCAGGGTGAGTTGAGCCATGATCCCTGGCCCCCAGTGCCAAGTCCTCAGGCGACCTCGAAGGAAGTCAGTGCAGACCCGCCCCATGACATCTGGAGGGGGTCCGAGTGGGAGGAGGAGGAGGGAGACCAGTCTATGAGGACCCTCACTGCCTCAAGGGCCTCTGAGGGGGAAGGCTCAGGAAAGTCCCCCAGAGGGCTGGGTTCCCTGTGCTGGGATGAACGCCTGCCTGACCAAGATGGCCCAGGCTCCGGACCTGTGGTTGGCATGTGCCCCGCTGGAGGGCACATGCTTTGGTGGGGACCTGCCCGATAGGCTGTCTCTTCTTCTGAGGTGCCAG
Source organism: Pelodiscus sinensis (assembly GCF_049634645.1). Lineage (NCBI taxonomy): Eukaryota > Metazoa > Chordata > Testudines > Trionychidae > Pelodiscus > Pelodiscus sinensis. The sequence continues at coordinate 96,801,474 of NC_134716.1, forward strand.
GGCCTGGGACAGGTGCTGGGGCCTACGTGGTGTCGGGGAAATGTGCTGCACTGACATGTCCCACACCAACGCCGCTGTGCTCTGGGAGACCGGTGCCGGGTCCGACACCAGTGCCGGCCTGAGGACCACCTCCATCAGGATGACCTTAAGGCGCGACTCTCACGTGCTTGGTGCAGGGTTTGAAAGCTTTGCAGATTTTGTAGGCTTCTGTGAGATGAGCCTCCCCCAAGGCAGGCTGAATGCCTTTAGGCAGGCTGAATGCGGCTTGCCACAGGACATGGGCCTGTGGCACTTCTTACAGGGCTTGAACCCTTGTGGACAGGGCATGCCCCACCATGGGCACATGGCATGCCGTGGCAGGGAACAAACAGAAAGCAACAAGAGTCTTAACTTAAATTGCAGCTCTTTAGCCTGACTAACTGGAAACAAAATAAAATACTGGAGACGATTGCTTAACAAGAGCTGAGGGTTGTTCCAACAACCGTCACGGCGGTAAGAAGAAACTGAGTGGGTGGAGGGCCAGCGGGGGTATATATTGGCCAATATGCCGGTGCTACTCCAGGGGGCTCCCTGCTGGCCCGACTGGTACTGCGGAGGGCAAAATCTCCGACGATGTGTGCACACACACCTACATGGAATGCACATGAGCAGTCACTCAAAGAACAACAACTTTCTTTTATTTGTTTTAAACCTGCTGCCCATTAATTTCATTTGGTGGCCCCTAGTTCTTATATTATGGGAACAAGTAAATAACTTTTCCTAATTCACTTTCTTCACACCACTTATGATTTTATATACCTCTATCATATCCCCCCCCTTAGTCTTCTCTTTTCCAAGCTGAAAAGTCCCACTCTCTAATCCCTTTTCATAGGGATCTGTTCCAAACCCCTAATCCTTTTAGTTGCCCTTCTCTGAACCTTTTCTAATGCCAATATAACTTTTTTGAGATGAGGAGACCACATCTGTACGCAGTATTCAAGATGTGGGCATACCATGGATTTATATAAGGGCAATAAAATAGTCTATCTTATTCTCGATCCCTTTTTTAATGATTCCTAACATCATGTTTGCTTTTTTGACTGCCGCTGCACACTGCGTGGACGTCTTCAGAGAACTATCCATGATGATGCCAAGATCTCTTTCCTGATTAGTTATAGCTAAATTAGCTCCCATTATATTGTATATATAGCCGGGGTTATTTTTTCCCCCATGTGCATTACTTTACACTTCTCCACATTACATTTCATTTGCCATTGTTGGCCAATCATTTAGTTTGAAGAGATCTTTTTGAAGTCCTTCAGTCTGCTTTGGTTTTAACTATCTTGAGCACTTTAGTATCATCTGCAAACTTTGCCACCTCACTGTTTACCCTTTTCTCCAGATCATTTATGAATAAGTTGAATAGGATTGGTCCTAGGACTGACCCTTGGGGAACACCACTAGTTACCCCTTTCCATTCTGAAAATTTACCATTTATTCCTACCCTTTGTTCCTGTCTTTTAACCAGTTCTCAATCCATGAAAGGATCTTCCCTCTTATCCCATGACAACTTAATTTATGCAAGAGCCTTTGATGAGGGACCTTATCAAAAGCTTTCTGAAAATTTAAGTACACTATACCTACTGGATACCCCTTGTCCACATTTGTTGACCGCTTCAAAGAACTCTAATAGATTAGTAAGACATGATTTCCCTTTACAGAAACCATGTTGACTTTTGCCCAACAAATTATGTTCTTCTATGTGTCTGACAATTTTATTCTTGACTAATGTTTCAACTAATTTGCCCAGTAATGACGTTAGACTTACTAGTCTATAATTGCCGGGATCACCTCTAGAGAAGAGTAACAAAAATGATTAAAGGTCTAGAAAACATGACTGCAGAGGGAAGACTGAAAGAAGTGGGTTTGTTTAGTTTAGAAAAGAAAAAACTGAGAAGGGACACAATAGCAGATCACAGCTGGAGGATTCTCTGCATCTTGGGGTCTTCAAACTATCTGAAGGCTTCAATATCTGAGATATAGGGGAGAGAATTATTCTAGGAGGGGGTTGGTGAGAGTCTCTGGCCTGCATTGTGCAGGGGCTCAGACTAGATGATCATCATGGTCCCTTCTGACCTTAAAGTCTATTAATCTATGAATCTATAGCAGTTTTCAAGTATCTAAAAGGATATTACAAGAAGGAGGGAGAAAAGTTGTTCTCCTTGGCCTCTGATAGAACAAAAAGCAATGGGCTTAAATTGCAGCAAGAGAGATTTAGGTTAGACGTCACATTAGAATATATTTCCTTACAGTCAGAATGCTTAAATACTTGAATGAATTGCCTAAGGAGATTGTGGAGTGTCCAACACTGGACACATTTAAGACAAGGTTGGACAGATAATTATCAGGGATGCTCTAGATCAGGGCTACTCAACTTTGGAAGCCCCAGGGGCTACAATGATCCTCTCAGAACATGCTGAGGGCTGCAACTTAAGTATGGTTGCATATGCATGCAAATATATATGCAAATAGCTTCTTTCACACTGATGGGCTTGAATACAAAGATTAAGGAAAGACTACACAACACACAGACCCCATTTAAGTCAGTTCTGCTGATATTAAAAACAGGTAAATATTGCGGACTTCCACCCATATGTTCACAGGATCCCACCTGCGGGCCCTGTGTAAACCCACACGGCACCACAGGCCACAAACAAACAGGCCACAGGTTGAGTAGCCCTGATCTAGATGGTGTTTGGTCCTGCTGAGAGCAGGGGACTGGACTTGATGACCTCTTGAGGTCCCCTCCAGTAATTTATACCTTACACAAAGAAAATAAGCAGCAATTACATGTCAGTTTGACTCCTACAACAGACAGGAAAGTTAAATTCACTTTAGAATTATCTGCATGAATACTAAGTTCAAAGCCTTATCTTGCTTCAGTAAGACATAAGCCATGCAGATATGGCTATCATTTATGGACCACGCCACGTTAAGAATGAAATAGAGCACTTTTCAAATCAAGCATACAACATCCACTTAAACACCAAAATGCAACCACTTCTGTTAGGAAGTGATAACCAGTACACTGTATACTGCACAACCAGGTGAAAATTTGATTCAGAGAAGTTGTAATGTAATATGGGAAAATCTGGACAGTTGAAAGCTACAAACAAGACTTCTCCTTGATGGAGGTGTAGTAATACGAAGGCCTAAAACAAAAGCTCATGTAACATAGGCCTGGTCTGAGACAAAGCTAAGCTGTGAGCAAGAGGCTGCCCCTGCTCACAAAACTTGGCATGAACAGGACAGAAGAGCAAAACACTAATTGGTAATAGGCCCAGGTGCAGAACAGTAATTGGTGCTAGGTACTGACTCTAAAATAGTAATTGGTACTGGGCATAACTTGAAAGCATATGTTAACACCAATTCATTAAAAAGACCTTGGAACTCACATTCCCCACAGACACAGACTCAGATTCAGGAAATGGTCTAAAATGACACCATGATGGATAGAGATGATCTAATCAGATAACGAGGTACAGGGTGACAGATGGTATCTAAGCAGTGTCAGAGGGTAGTAACCTGACAATGTAAGGAGAAATGTGTAACTTGTTCGTACCTGTATATATGAGTGGTGTCGGGGGGGGGGGGGGGGGGGTCTTTGACCAGCCGGGGGCAGTACAAGTTTCCCACTGGTTGAACTGAGTCCATTGTTACGAGTACATAAACGTACTGATTCGGTAGAGTCTACTGATCACTATTACTGCACTTTGTTAAACAATAAACCTGGCTGGGCATCTTTGATCCTTATCTGACTTGTGGTCTTCGGGGACAGAGTCTGCTGTAGTCAATGGGCCCACATCACTGAGCACACACAAAAGCAGCCTTCTGGTTATCATCACGGACAGAGCCCGAGACCTGTCCCTACACCACAGCAGTAAATCTTGACCCTACTTTATCAGTGACTTGACAACAGGAAATATGGCTCAATTTATATGGAAATTTTTTCCCTGATAATCATCAGTTACCTACATACAATCATTTTACTGTTAGTGTGTCTGCTTCATGCCATTTTAAAAGACACTGAGGCCACGTCTAAATTATGGGGACCAAACCAGCATAGCTACAGCACTGCAGTGATGCTGCAACAACCCAATAGCCATGGCTTGACAAGCAGCAGCGAGCCTTGCTCACCAGCCATGCGGTTTGGTACGCTGCGCATGCGCAGACCGCGCTGTGGCACCATGCCAGGCTAAAATCTACTCACCATTGGAGAGTAGATTGCCCTAATCGTTGAGCCCTGCTGATAACAGACACAACTGACACAGAAAGAAGAGATTTCTCTCTATGGTCTAAGGGCACCCCCTTCCTGAGTAGCAGGCAGGCCAGTGGTTTTCCAACTGCAGGTTACAACCCAGTATTGTGTTGTGGAACATCAGACATTGGGTCTCATTGCTGCAGGATGATCGGGTGACCAGTAGGGTTGATAAGGCAGACAATCTACCTGTCCTGGCACCACAGACTGGGCTGTCCCCTAGCAATGTCCAGCATTAGGTGGGGGCAGGGGAAGAGAGTGCACAGGTACTCCACATATTGTTCCTCCCCTGAGCACTAGCTCTGCATTCCCATTGGCTGGAAACCTGCTGCTGGCTGCTTCTAGGGCACAGCATGGTCTGCAGTGACAGTAGAGGAAAAAAGCCTGCTTTAGCACCCCTGCTACATCACTGACCAGGAGCCATTCAAGGTAGTAAGCCCCTTCTGTCCCAGTCCTAACTCCTCCCTTAAAGCTTGAGCCCCTGCCATGCCAAACCTGTCGTCCTCAACCCCACTCCAGAGCCCCCACTGATCCCGGGCTACATGAGGATTTTCAATCTTTGAAAAGCACAAGAGCCCCTGCATTTCAAAGCCGTAACGCTGTGCTAGCCCTTATTGACTAATCACAATTTAACATCCCTACTACATGCTGGATAAAAGTGTCATAAGTTTTTACATCCTGTTGACTGTCAGTGAGAATATTCAGCTCCTAAATTAATCAGCTGCTTCTGAACATTCCACATTCTAAGCACAAATTGAAACATTACTGAAAAATGGCCAAGATTTGACCTCATGAATAGCTTTACTAAGCAATTTTCAGAAGTTATACCATTAACTCTTCATGCAGAGGTTCAAATGAGATTTCTTGAGTAATATGAACATTTTTAGTAGTCAGGCAAGCATAATTACTACTTATATAATGTTACTTCTGTTAAAGCTAGTCTATACAGTGCCTTACAAATTTATATGATTCAGACTAAGTTTCTGGGCATTCTCTAGCTGCCTAGTGTATCTGATTAGCAGTTAGCTATTGCCTTGGTAAATTCTAAAATGTGCACTATGCACAAACTAAAAAATATTTTTCTTCTACTCTTTCACTTAAAGCAATCTTAGACATTGCTTAGACTATTAATACGTGGTGAAAACAAAATACAAAGTTTTAAGTTTGTGTCTGAATTTATATTAATTGCTAATGTTAAACGTTTATAAGCAGCTCTTTAAACTCCCAAAGTCATCCTCTCTATTTTAGGTATTCTAAAATTAACATTTTATTTTATTTTCAGCTCTTAAAAACAGTAAGAACAAACTCAACCTCACTTTTGCAAGCTTATGATCCATTTTCTAAAGAATAAAAGAATGGCTGTTTTATAATCAATGTTCTTTACTGTAATGTCATGTACTAAAAAATACTCATTGGATGGTATGACTGCAAACCTCCTATACCTCCTATGCCATTAAAGTGATCCAAAACACAAATGCTTACAAATAGAAATGCTACACCACATACCTGCTGAATTTATGCTTTGATTGTAGTTAAAAGAGTGGTCATTGGTTCTTCCAGAATTATCATCCTAGAAGAGCCAGCAAGACACATTAGACCTTATTATACATACTTCTGGACTAAGTGAAGAAAAAAAATACTTCAATTGCAAATTTATCAATTACAAGATTACACAATACACCAAGATGATAATAAATGCTCTAACAAAATCATGTTTCAAGCCTAAGAATATTTTCCATTTAATATGCCAAACATTAGCAGCTCTCAAAATCTTTACCTTCTACAGTTGTTAAATGATTAAACTGAGCAACATTTTTCACATACTGCCAGGACACAAACTAGAGATGTTAAGAAGCGGATAACTGACTAATCACGTAGTTGATACAATTTGTATTGACTATACGATTAATCGCTAAGGAGCTGCACTGCAGTTCAAATGTAGTAGAGTCAGGCACACAGGTAGCCCAGCTGCTATTACATTGAAATGCAGAGCCCTGGTGGGGGTAGGTCTGGGACTCTGATACAGAAGCAGCAATGGGTGGGGTGGACTGAAAGTCAAGTAGTGCCTACCCTTATCAGATAGTAGATTACTCAACTAGTGGCTTAAGGTACCTCTACATAGCAACATCATTTCGAAATAACTAGTGTTATTTCAAAATAACGGCCTGCATCAATACAGCAGGCAGTTATTTTGAAATATTGTCAAAATACAGCCAAGCTTGAGGACTTCACTGACTCCTGTAACCCTCATTGTACAAGAAATAAGCCAGAGAGCACTCTTCCCATTTTGAAATAGGCGCTACATAGACGCTCCCAATTTCAAAATAAGAAGTTTCAAAACAAGCTACACAATTGATGTAGCTTAATTTGCATAGCGTATTTCAAGGTAAGCCCTGCTGTGTAGATGCACGATAACACCCCTAACAAAAACACCACCCATATTTTAGGGGCAGCCAAATGCATACTTTCTTTTGACCAGTCCCTTTAACACAGAAACACTGTCAATTCTCCAGAACAAGTACCACACTTTTTTTTTTTTAAATGGCCTTTTTTGGTGCTTTACTTTTCTTTAGATGAACTGGAAGCAAGTTCCTACTTTTACACATTAGAAAATTAGGAGTGTTACACCTGATCTTCCCTGGTTCTGCTGGAGAACATCACAGAAGTATGTTCATAGCGAGATTTTACAATTAAATCATAAAATGATGTTAATCATCATTTAACACACTTTAAATCAAAATTTCAGTTATACTGGTTTGCTTTCTGCAAGCATTTAAGTCTAACCAAAAATCCAATTCATTTTAACATTCATGTTTGATTTCCGTGGTTTCACCACTGACTGCACCTTCACTGAAAAAAAAAAAAAAAAAACCATTCTAATTTACCCATTTCTTATCAAGCACCAATGCAGTTCTATTAATGTTAGTCTATTATATTTGAAGGGTTGGAGAAGTTTATTTTGGTTTTAACGATGTGGATTGAGTTAAATCAAAGCAATCTAAATTACAGATTTTAGTGATGATTTGTATCAGCAAGCAGGAAACCTAGATTTAAAACCAATATTAATCTTGTTTCACCTTTGCATTTTTAGTTATTGTTCTAAAGAAAAACTCATTGGTCAATAACCATTTTAAATGTGTTCACTGGCAAATAAATATAGTCTTTATACAAAATTTGACATTTTTTGCTAAACAGAATATTAAACTATACAGATTTAATCCGTTATATAGTTTAGCATACAGAAATTAAGAATCTGAACAAATCTAACAGATTATAAAATTATAAAGTTCTGGTTTCATGTTTTTAATAATTTGTGCTAAATTCTGATGGAAACCGGCAAACAACATTTTGATGTTAGTATTAAATAAAATTACCTCAACTCAACTGAGTATCTAAGAAAAAAATTATTACATCAAGGCTATATTAGCTATAGTTAGTGAACTGAATTGTTTGTTCATCATGTCCTTCAAAACTTTAGAACTAGTAGATCTCATCCTCTGATGAGATGCTTGCTTTTAACCCATAGACTGAAAGAGGAAAAACAGGCTTTGTTCCCCCCCTTCAATTCCCAATTTATCAGTGAACAAGTCATTGAACTGAAATAGTTGCATAAACTGAAATGAAGAAAATATTATCTAGCCTGCAGGAGAGACTACTGCTGTCAAAAGCTGGTTTAACACTTCACTTATAAGAAGGCTTGACCTTCTTTGAAACTTCAACAAATATTTCTGCTTAATATATTTTTAATATAAATCAAGGATGTTAAAATGCAGTCAATTGACTAGTCGATGGAATTTCCATCGACTAGTCAATAAGCACTTCTGCATTCCTCGTTTGAAATGTACAAGAGCCCCAGCAGGGGAAGTCCCACTGACTCTGGGCTGCACATGGGTGCCTGCTTTGAAATGCACAAGAGTCCCCAGCAGGGGCTCTTGTGCATTTCAAAGCCATGGAGGCTGGGATAAGCAGGGGGCTTTCAGTACCCCACTGACCCCGGGCCCAGTGCTATGGGCTCCCCTGCCCTTTTAATCACCCTGAGGCAGCAGTTTCAAAGGTCCAACGTCCACACAGCTGATCATCTGTGCGGCCGATGCCCCTTTGAAACTGCTATCTCCGCAAGATTCAGAGAGCAAACAGGGGAGCTGACCCCAGGTTCCGGGGAAGTGCTGCAGGAACCCCAGGGTCAGCCACAGGGAGCCCAGGATCAGCTGGGAATCCCCAGCTGCCCCGGGGCTCCAGGGCTGCCCCTTCAAATTCCCACAGAGGAGGTGTTTTAAAGGGGCAGCCCGCCACACAGCTGATCCTGGGATCAGCTGTGCTGCTGATCCTGGGATCAGCTGTGCTGCTGCTGCCTCAGGGTTTCAGAGTGGCAGTGCCTGCACAGGCACTGCCACTTTGAAGTATCCCTTTCCCTCCCCCGCTCATGAGGGTGAGAGTATCTGGATTCTTGGTTGGCCCCAGGGGAAGGGAAAGAGCAGAGAAACAAGATCTGGATTGTCAGAGGTTTTTTTAACTCTGGAAGGAATGTGCGTGTACTGTTACAGATGTACTTACCAAGAGGTATTTTGAAATAAATACCAAAATATTTCAAAATGGCATGATTATATAGTGTTATTTTGATGAACATTTCTGCAAATGTTCAATATGCATGCAGAATTTTTATTCTTTTGACACACACTTGCCTGAGGAATAGGATGTGTATACTAGAAGTCAGTTCCTTTGATAACATATGAATCAATATAATTTTTCATATACTCCTGGCTTAGACTGATTTTTTTTAAAATTTGCCCATAATGCTTTTGCACAGCCAGCATATGGTAAGTTTTGTGCAACTTTTTCCCTCCCCTCCCAATGTACACATCAAGTATTGAATAACTAGCTACCCAATCCTTTATAAATCCATAAAGAAAACACTGAAGTAAAATTTACAGATCAGTTACATGCATCACTACAAGCAGAGACCTAAGCAAGTTAGAAAAGCAAGGATATTATATTTTGTGACCTGGGACTTTTAACGATTGTAAGTGGAGATTTTCAGGGAGCTCTAACAATTGAGAAACTGATTTCACTCCTTTTGTTTACTGGAACCTTCCCCCCAATTGGAGAATAAAACTTCAAGTGTGACCCTTCTGCCACCCATCCTTGTACAGGGAGTTAGGGCTAATTAACATCAGTGAATAATGTAACAGTTAAAAAGTGGTTACACACTGCAAGCTCTGCAGTGTAAAGCTTATACTGTGGAGCCCACAGTGCAACCAGCTCCCACAAAGTGGGAACCAGAAGCCAGTGCACGTGGGGAGTTGGCCTGCTTCTGGGGAGCTGGCTGATACCTCATGCTGCAAATTCTATATAGAGGAAGACAGGCACTTGTGCTGTATAGAGACTGTTCCAAGTACTGATAACCTCCCTGGAGGAAGTTTGAAAAAAAAAAAAAAAAAAACCAGAAAAAAAGGAAATAGTAAAGGACAAAACAAAAAAAAACCCAGAAAAACAAAAACAGAAGATTAAGTGAGCAAGACTGGGGAGGTACCCTACTTTTAACTTTATTTTGCTTATAAGACAAGAATCCAATGGTGATCAAGGGAAAAGAACTTGAGAATAGGATAATTTTCTGAGTATTTCCAATACACTGGAAGGTTAAGAGTGTTTTATTTACACAATTCATGGCAAACATTAGGGATGTAAGCATAGTCGAATAAACAATTAACCGATAAGCCTGGGCTTCTCAATTACACACACTCCCACTCCCCTTGCTGCCTCTGATACAAAGGTGGCAAGGGGGGGGGGGGGGAAGAGCAGGAGCCAGTGCCCATAAGGAGCTGGCTTTAAGCAAGTGCCCCACAAGTACTGGATCTGCCTGTGCCCCCTCACCGCTGCCTCCAATGGAGAGGCAGCACTAAGGAGGATGAGTGGGGACAGGTTGGAGCAGATATGCGCAGGACTTTCAAGACAGGACCCCGCACATATGGGCTTCCACAGACCCAACTGTCCCCCTTGCTGCCTCCTACAGAGGCAGCAAAGGCAGACAAGCAGGAGCCAGTGTTTGGGGGGGGGGGGGGGGGCGCCCAACTTAAAAGCCAGTTCACCCAAGCACCAGCTCCGTGGTACCCCCTACCCCGCCCCCATTCCATTGCCTCTATCAGAAGCTGCAGGGAGGTGAGGCTGCCAAGGAGCAGCCTCTGCCCATGGGGGGTGGGTGAGAGGAGTCCAAGCTCCCTGAAGACCAAGGCTGCTCTGCATCCCACAGAGCATCCACTGTCTGTGGGGAGCTTAGACCCCCCACACGATCAGGAGCTGCTGCCACCCCACACTGCTGCCTCTGTATCAGAGGCATCAGTGCAGGGCAACATGCAGCCAGACCCGGAGGAAAACTGGCTTTCGGACTAGCTCTCCTTGTGGACCAGCTTCCACCTAGCATCCCATGCTGCTGCTGCTAAAGAGACAGCAAAGCAGGGTGCTCTACAGGAGTGGGGCCCCAGCACATTCACTGCCAGCCCCGCCCCCAAGGTCTACTGAAAAGTCATGTAACCACCAAAAAAAATGCATGCAGTTACACAACTTAAGTTACACAGTATCTAAGATCCCTAACAAACATTAACATCTTACAAAACCAATCTGCCCCTACTAACACATTGGAAGTCTAGATAAATACTCCTTTGCTTCTCCATAAACTATGGGCCTGCAACGAAGTCGCCTACCACTCTAAAGAAAGAGAAAAGGATCCTGCTGATTTCCCCTGGCCTGGATTAAGGTTACAAAGAGGCGTGGGGCACGCTGAAATGAAGCCGGGCCCGGCCTCCCTTTGCCCCCATTTCATGGTCTCCTACCAGCGGCTGGAAGTTTGGTACGAAGGAAGCCACGCGGCCCTGGATCTCGGTGTCCCAGTCCTCGTCTCCCATGCTGCAGGCGCTCAATCTGCGTGAGAGGGCAAAGGCCTTGTTACCGGCGGCTACGGGAAGCTGCCCGGCCAAGCAGAGCAACGGACAAGGCACTCGCGAGGTCCCCGAGCCGGCCCGGCAGCGGAAGAGCTTGCAAAGCCCGAATCCTCCAGGAGTCCCTCACCTCCTCCAACCCAGGGTTGCCCTTCTCCGCAGTGCCCCATAGTTCCCACTCCGTCCCTCCGGGACTCCCCCTACTTGCTGGCCCAAGCAGGCCGCCGCCCTCAACCCCGCTCTCTCCGCGGGGCTTCCCACCCAAACTCCGCCCGCTCTCTAGACCAGCGCTGAGCAGCGAAACCATCGACTCTGCCCCCGGCGTGGCGGGAACCCCGCGCCCTCTCACCGCCTCCGCTCCTCACGCGTCACAAAGGCCGCGCGCGCGCCCCTACAACGAGGCTTCTCCCACTCAGCAGCCGCCGCACGTGCCACTACCTTACCAACCCCCCGCGCAGCTGCCCGTCTTTGTGTCACGTGCCGCGCCCGCCCACCAATGGGCCCGCGGCAGCCGTAGCGCCCTGAGGGCGGAGCTTGTGAGTCAGGCTCTCAGCCGTGGAAGTTGAGCGGGAGCACGTGGCGCTGGCTCCACGTTTGTCTGAGGCGGTTGCGCGCCCCAGGATAGGAAGGCGCCAAGGCCGGTCTAGGGACGATTAGTGGGGCTCTGTGACGCTAAGCACGGCGCCTGGCGAAGCGCTAGGGGGCGCTGGAGAAGCGGCGCTGAACAATGAGCTGCGGGTCATCGGATAGTGATATTTGTGTTAGCCTCCCGCCCGGGAGCCCCAGTGAGACATTCCGCAGCTTGCTTTGTGAGCGGGAAGACGAGACTGCAAGTTCGAGCCTGTTGTGGTAGAGATCTGACTATTTAAGGAACTGTCACCCTGATCCACAGAGGTACACACCATAGAGCTCTGGCCTCCACTGCCATACACCAAATGGTTACAAAACATTATAGGCATCTCACGCTCTCAGTTCCTAGTTTTCAGGGTAAAGTTTGCACAGCTCCAATAGTTTTGTTTTTGTGTATGCAGTCTGGGCTCCCAGAGGCCTAGCTCCTGCTTAAGCCCCAGAGCAAACCACAAATTGAGGGGAATATTGGCAGACTATTCCCTGCCTCACATACAGATAAAGGGCATAAGATGGGCTCAGATGTTGCCTACTAGATAAGGCCCCATTCAAAATCTGGGGGGAGATAGCACAGGTCATCAGAATTTTTAGCCCTCTGCAAAAAAGGTAGAAAGAATTCATATAGAGGTTTCCTATTCATCTTAAGAAAGGTACATTAACCATTGAACTATTGGATAGACTTATGTGAAGCTACCTTGTTTCTACCAAACCAGCAAAGCTACAGAGGCATTTCTTTTTCTAGGTCAATGAGACCAAGTATCTACACTGGAATAGGGACAGAGGAGAAATGAATGACTCTGTAGCCCACCTGCTGATCAAGGCATGGACCTAGGAGATAGAAGACTCAGGATACCATCTCCCTGTTCTAAATACTTTTTCATTAGTTATCCATAGTGGAATAGCTTCTACAAGATGTTCCTTAGTTGGCGGTTTGAAATAAGTTCCCAAGAGATGGGATTTAAATAGGGTTCTTACTCTGTGTCAGCCAGAGAGAAGAATTGAACCTGGGACTCTGACGTCTTATGTGAGTACCTTTACTACTGGGCTAAAAGTAACAAGATGGGTACTGAATCCTTAAGCCCCATTGCTTTCAGTTTAAACTAACTTTTACTGAAATATTTCCAAATTTTATAAAAAGTATTGCCTGTTTTTTTCTAATTTTGACCCTTTTTTATATGATTCAAATATATACAAATTTGTATTTTCCTAATGAAACATTGCATGAAATATATGTATTATGCTAATATATGTGCAAAGCTGTCTAAGGTTATGTATTTGTCCAGAAGATTCATACAACTAACAAACAGGCAGCTGAGCACCAATGAATCTTATGCCCACCATTAGGCCTGCCGTCAGGGGGCAGGAGAGAGGGTAGTTTCCCTGGTGGTTGCCCTGGGACTTGAAGATTCAAAGAGGCTGGGGCTCTGGCTGCCACCACTACCAAAATAGCAGTGACAGGCAGCGCCCTGGACCCTTTAAATTGCTGCTGGAGTGCCATCCTGCACACTCTGGGCAGCGCTAAGAGTTGGGAAGATCCTGCACCCTGCTCTGAACAGTGCTGAGGGCCAGCTGCTTTCAGCCATACCTTTTCTGCCCTCGGTTCCACCATGTCCAGGGGAACAGAGCCGTCCCTCCCTTATTGGGGGATCCACAGAGGCTATCAGCTCCACTGCCCATTATGTACACATTTCAAGCTGTTAACAGATAATGGTTTCAAGATTTGATACACTAAAATGGGAAGAAAACAAATCTCTATCAGAATATGTTTCAGAACACAAGGAAATATTCAAAAGTAGATTTTTTTAAAACAAAACAGGAGAAAGGATTAAATTGAGGGTATGCACAGCAAATTCTGAGGCCCAATTATTAAACTTAAACATGGACAGGTTAATAGTTCTAAGTCTACAACAGTAAACTTTTTCTAAATAAAAGTTTTATTTGGGGATTAGAGAGATATTGTTTTCTTAAACTCAGAGATAGCATTATATGTCCAGTTCTATTTTTGTACTGCAGCAAACCACACTGATGAACAGAATTCAAAGCATTATTCTGCTGAATACTTTTCCCCTTCTCTTCCCATCCACCACAATAAATCCCAATATTAACCCAGAAAAAGTAATAGTTTTTGCACTGATTTTGATCTGGCTTTTTGTGACAATAGACACCGGTGAATTCTCAGGAAAAAATAAATAAAATAAAAACAGAAAAACAAAGGCTCTTATGCACTTTCCAGCCACTTTGCATTGAGCAAGGCAGGTGCCTAGACTTGTTCCCACAAGAAATTATTTAGACACCTGACTCCAAGAGATGGGTTCCTGTTTGTGGCTCACTGAGCAGAGATAGGTGCCTCCCTGAACTCTGTGTTTAGGCACCAATCTCCCATGGCTAACTTAGTTGGCACTGTGCCTAGGGTGCTAGGTGTTGTGGATTGCATTCTGTGATGAATATCTATCTCCACTTGTTGTACCTGGACCCTAGGAACCTATTTCAGAATTTGTATATCACCCCATTGTTCCTGTGATTTTTCTAGGAAACTAGAAATTAGATGTGCCACAGTATTGCAGTGCATATATCCGTTTCTGGATTCCAGCCTATGTGTATCATTTCACAAGAGGAGGTGTGGGGGTCGCTGTTGGGTAAGCTTTGTGTGTATGCCATTGTGCAGAAGCGTAGCAGAGGGACATTCAAGAACCAATTTCTTGTGGGTGTAACTGTTTGGCCTAATTTAACACTGGAATAAAATTGAGTGCATCCACACCAGCCACACCCACATCAGCCTTGTATAACATCTGTGCAGAGTGTTTGGGGATTTACCCATTATTCAGATTCCTTGAATAATTGGACCAGATGAACAAATCAAGATAGTCTGTTAAATACAGTGTTTGAGCTAGCTTGTTAATCCTTTTAAAGGCAAAAGGGTCATCTCCTCAAAGGGATAATTTTTTGTGAGTCATGCAGGTGCTCTGCATTCCATATTGGTTTTGTATGGATCTGGAAAAATAATGTGGGTGGGGAGATGACTGAGGGAATAGAAGGAATTCACCAACTGAAAGGAACTGTCAGTCTTGACAGTTGTCAGAGAAGACCTCTTTGAATTCACATCGCCAATTGTGCCAGTATCTTGTGGCCACATGGGGGGACACAATCCATTGAGCAACCACCAATTCAGACTACTCCTATAAACATGTTGGGATAAGTTATGCTTATTGCTGCCTCCCTAACTGATTGAATCACTTCTGTGTTTGGCTTCAAGATGGTTTCCAGTTGATCCAGAGGGATAAATTAATGTAAGATTACTCTAATATAGAAAAAGCCTCAGTAATCAAGAAAAAAAGATAACTAAACTAACATCTTAGGCTAAGGCTTTGTCTTCATTTAAAACTTTAAAATGCAGCAGTGGCCGCACTTTAATGTGACAGTGTCACCATAGCAGGACCCTAGGTAAACCACTTCCATGAAGGGAAGTAGTAATTGTGCTGGGCTCCTAGCCATGTAGCACTGTCCACACTGGTACTTTAAACCACTATAACTTGTTGCACTTGGGGTGGGAGGAAGGGTAGTTTCACACTCCTGAGAGTAAAAGTTACAGGACAGTAACTTGCCAGTGTAGACAAGCCCTAAGTCTACACTGCCACTTTACTGTGCTGCAATTTTCTGGCTCAGGGCTGTGAAAAAAACACCACCCAGAGCATAGCAAGTTTCAGCACTGTAAAGCACCTGCATGAACCATGCTACAGCAGTTAGCTACTCATTCCCCTTGTGGAGGTGGTTTACATAGGGTGTGTCTAGACTACATCCCTCTTTCAACAGAGGGATATAAATTAGGCACTTCGAAATTTGCAAATGAAGCCGGGATTTGAATTTCCTGTGCTTCATTTGCATAATCGCATCATGGCACTCTTTCGAAAAAGCCCTATTTCGAAAGTAAAACCACAGTCTAGACACAGTTCTTTCGAAAATAGAAGCCTTTTTCAAAAGATCCTGTAAACCTGGAGACAGAGTTTACACCAAACAAATATCCCCTTTTATTCAGTTTTCAGTGCCTGACTTGTACAAAAGTATATGTATTATTTTGAAATATTGCATGTGAAAATGACATATGCAGTTTATTACAATGTGCTAGTTAACTATCTGCCAGCACTGCTTCAAGGCTTTAGTATGGGTTTTTCTCCCTTCCATGCACACAACTTTCACAAATAAACTAAAAACAACAAATAATCTGGTAGCACTTTAGAGACTAACAAAATATGTAGATGGTATCATGGCACAGCCCACTTCTTCAGATAACCGGAGTTTTGAGTTTAGGACGTCCAGACCCAAAATAAATACGTGAGAAGGGGGTCGGGGGAAGAAAAAAATGGAAGGGGAGAGGGAAACAAGAAGCAGAGGGTATGTAAATAACAAAGGGAAAATCAAACAGGCAAAACTGGTAATCTGTAAGCACCTGGATAGTTAAAAGAAGCAGATAAGGATCATAGGACAGCAATTAGAAGGGAAGAGTACTAACACAAGAATCTATACAGACAAAGAGCTGTTGGCGCCTTCATTGTTTGTTTGGTTGATATATCCCAGCCATCCATTATCTCGATTGAGGCCATAGGTGTGAGAATTAAATTTCTGGATGAATTGTAATTCCAACCCTTCTCTGTGTATTTGACTTGTAGAATTGGTCTGTAAAAAGACAGCCACTTAGAGATCTTTTAGGCCATGGGTTCCCAAACTGGGGGGCATGAAGAAATTCCAGGGGGGGCGTGAGGCGACCCAGACCCCCTCAAAATTAATCTCTCTTCCCAAGTTTTGCTGCTATTTTTGTTTTCCAACCCCGGTCAGTTCCTTTTTTTTTTTCTCTCAACAAGTTTTGCTGCTATTGAGGGGGAGGGGGCATGAGGGTTTCTCAAAACTAAAAAAGGGGGCGTGATGCCAAAAAGGTTGGGAACCACTGTTTTAGGCTATGTCTACGCTGCCAGTTTTGCAGTGAATTTGCAAATGAGGTGCAGATTAGCATATTGTGCCTCATTTGGATAATTTATGCAAGCTGTTTTGGAGGGGGGGGAGTAGTATGGATGTTTTCTTTTTGCTTTGTGGATTGTTTTTCTTTTTGTGAATGACAGTATGTTGGAATCCTAAGCAATTCAAGTATCAGAGGGGTAGCCGTGTTAGTCTGAATCTGCAAAAGCGGTGAGGAGACCTGTGGCACCTTATAGACTAACTGAAGTGTAGGAGCATAAGCTTTCGTGGGCAAAGACCCACTTCGTCATGCATCTGACAAAGTGGGTCTTTGCCCACGAAAGCTTATGCTCCTACACTTCAGTTAGTCTATAAGGTGCCACAGGACTCCTCGCCACCTAAGCAATTCAGTTTGCTCTCCCTATGAAATTACTTTTGCGGGAATTCTGTACACAACATTAAAAATTCTGCACATAATATTTTTACATTTTGCAAAATTCTGCATATTTTGCTTGCCAAAATAACATAATATAATCATACCATTTTCATTTATTGTTGGTAATTTATTTCAAAAATACCTGTCAATAAGTATGTCTCTTACAATGCAGATCACAAAAAAAATTCAGGAAATGTTTATTTGACAAATAGATTTCTTATTAGGCATATTAATACAGAACTCTGAGTAATAATTAATTTAAACTATAATACAGAACTGTATTTCTCACACCCCTCAGAAGCCATACAGAGGCTTGGGGAGGTCCAGGGCAGTGTAGCTAAAGGAGGGGGAAGTAATTGCAGGGAAGGAGCCTGGGTGTAAACTTGAAGGATTGTTGGGTATGGGTATGAAAAATATAAAACAGGTCTTTTGCGGGAGCAGAAAGGAATTAAGGGACCTTCCCCCATGCAGTCCCTGGCTGAGCCAGCCTCTCCCATTCATTCAGGCACATCTGCCCCTATGGACATGTCTCTCCCCCCTTCTCAGACATCCATCCGCGTGTGGTCCTGTACACCCTTCCACGTCCCCATTTGTCTCTGTGCCCCCACTCAGCCAACCACTGCCCTTAGGTGGCTCTGCATCCCCTCTTCCATCTCCATGTGGCCCTGTGCTTCAATTCCCATTCAGCCCCTGCCCTTGTCTGTCCTCCCACAGTAGCAGTAGCCCTTATGAGCCCCTGTCTGACCCCCAGAAGCTCCACTCTGTCTGTCCTGACCTGGCCCCATAGTAGGCACCAACTTCCTCTGTATCTGGAGGACGTGGGTGGTTGGTTTCCCATTTCATTTCAGGCCAACCTCCAACCCACCCTTTCCTACAAGCCCCCACCCAGCCTCTTCCCACTTCTGCTCCATCCCTAGTCAACCCCGTCCCCACTCATTCCCTTCTGCCTACTCCTCTCTCCTGCCCTGCTGCTTCCCTCCCAATGTATCCTGCACACCACAAAACAACTGTTCTGCAGCATGCAAGAGATGCTGGGAGGGAGGGAAAGGAATTGATCAGCAGGGCACTGAAGAGGTGGAGGCACTGGGGAAAGAGAGGAGTTTGGCTAATTTTTTTTCATGCATGGTCTAGGGCATGGTTTCCTAACCTATGGATCGGGACCCAAAAATGGGTCGCCATTACATTTCAAAAGGGTTGCCTAGTGTCTCCCCAGGTGTCTCTGCCCCCTCTTCTCCCCCTGTTTTTGAATTGCCTTGGGTCACCAAGTCTTCCTGAATTGTCAAATGGGTCCCCATCTGGAAGAGGTTGGGAACTGCTGCTCTAGGGGGCCTGGCCTGACAAGCATGGTGAATAAACCAGGCTTTTCCTCTTCCCTCCCTAGCTATCAGGGAGCTGTGGCTCTACTTTAGCACCACCGAGCCTCTGGTGGTCAAAAGGCGGAACTGCAGTAACTTTCCAGCAGTCTCAGTTTCTGCCCAGTTAAAAATATGCACAACTTGTTAGTTATGCACATGTACAGTGTCGCAGAATTTCTCCAGGATTAATATCTCAAATGCACCATTACAGGAGTTACAGCGTGAGATTCTGAGACCCTGCATCAGAATGCAAGAGTTTTAAATGTTTGTTTGTTTACTCACTCTGTCAGGTTTTATAACAAGATGCAGAATTAGTTTGGTTAACTCACCCAGATATATATCAGGTGTGATGGGCCTTGTTACCTTCAATACATATTGGAGTACTTTCTTCAAGAAAGTGTGGATGAGAGGGGACGTGAATAGCAATTCTATCCTAGGAACAGCTAGACTCTGAAGAGAAAAAAATTTTATGTTAACAATACAGAAAAACTCAAGGAGGGGAGCAACTTTGGACTATATTCACTGGGTTTATACTTCATTTGGAAAACGGTGGGAGCTACAGTTGTTTACAATAATTTACACTGACTGAGAAAAACTTAATGTTGTGCTTTTTTATTGCTCTGTGTATATAAATAAATTCTGAAAAGGTTTCTTAAACTATTTTATTTTTTGTTAACCTTACACATGTGAGGAATATCAAGTCTGATCTTCCTTTGTTAGAAGATTTCTTGGGGATATGAGAGATGATCATTCTGATCTTAAGAGAAAGGGTGAGACCTGGACTGAGCTAGAAAATTAGATACATTTAACTACATTGGTTAAGGGTGAGAATAATCCACAGACTTATGCAGCATACTTAAGACAACCGAAGTCCCTTTCTTCCATTGAATTCTTCTGGTGACATAGTTACTGCCTCTCAAGCAGGTGGACCACTTGCACTGAAGCCCTGCAACTGTAGCATTTTAAGTGTAAACAGATTCTGAGAGTATAGAATCTCTTAAGTGTTCATCAGACAAGATGTGAAATTTGTGTTAACAAAACAAGCAACACACAGTCTGAATAATTAAACCCCCAATCAAGCAGAAAAAACAATTTGACAAAAATGTCAAGATGTTCTATCTACATCATCAATATTAATAACAGTGACAAAATACCCACCTCGGCAGAAGCCTAGGGTATGTCTACACTACCCCCATTTTGCGTTAAAATATGCAAATGAGGTGCAGCGTGGAATATCGCTGCACCTCATTTGCATAATTAATGAGGCTCTGTTTTTGGCTTTTGCGCAAAAAGGAGTTGTTTACACAGGTTCTTGAAAAAAATGACGAAGAACAGCTCTTGCGCAAAAGGGGGGTTTGCACAAAAGCCTCTTGCGGAAAAACAGCCTAATTAATTATGCAAATGAGGTGCGGCGACATTTCACGCTTTGCCTATTTGCATATTTTTTGCACAAAACGGGCAGTGTAGACATAGCCCCTGTGTTTTGTGATAGCACTTTCTCAAAGGTCAGTCAATCGCAGGCAGTAAAAAAAGTACATAGATACCTCAGGGTATGTCTACACTACCCCCTAGTTCGAACTAGGGGGAGGTAATGTAGTCATACGGAGTTGCAAATGAAGCCCGGGATTTGAATTTCCTGGGCTTCATTTGCATAAAGCCGGCCGGCGCCATTTTTAAATGCCGGCTAGGTCGGACCCCGTGCCGTGCAAAATAGACACCTAGCAGGTATAATTCTCATCCCTGCGTTCCAGACTTGGCGTGACCAGCATCTTTCAATCCCTAGGGAAGAAGTAGGACGAGGTTGGGCGTCCCACACACCTCGGGAGACAATCAATACCTGCCAGCAGGTGTAGATGATTGGAGCTCAAATGGGGTGGGCTACTAAACCCCTCTTTATACCCCTTGGGTCATATAGGCTTCTTCCTGGGCTCAAGTGGCCAATTAGGAAAAATGGCTTTGAATGCCAAGTTTCCCACGAAGGGTGCAAAGCATAATTCACACCTGGGAAAATGCAGACAATGGGCACCTCTGGTATGTGATGGGCGAAGATTCCTCTCCTGGGACAGTACAGGCGTGTCAACTACTGGTACTAGCCATCAGGGTGACGGGAGGCCCCAGGTCGTCAGCTAGCCCATTTACTGTCTGGTTTCTGTTTATGGTAGAGTCAGGGACAGGCAGCACACCTGCGTTCCCAGGGCATCAAAGGCTGACTGCCTTTCTCTTGCTCTCTGGCGGGGGGGGGGGGTAGAGGGGAAAAACAAGATGGGGTTCATGTCTGGCTACAGTGGCAGAGCCTCAGCCTCGGTGCTTGGGCAGCTGGGGGTGCCTCTGCTGCTGCCGGACTGGAGGGTCCCCGGCTTGAGCTTGGTCCCGTTGCAGGGAAGAGAAGAAAGGTTGGGTCAGTCAGGCAGCCCGGCCACTGTCCCCACACCTCATGCCCTCCACCCCTGAGCCCAGGTGACACTATAGTAGTGTGGCTTGGGCCCACTCGGTTCCCCCCCCTGCCCTCTGTGTTGTATGTTTGCAAAGAGGACCGCCCCTGGAGTAGGGTCCTCCTCCATGTATTGTAACCACCAGTCTGTGTCCTGGCCCCGTGGAGGGCGGGAGGGAGCTTGTGTTGCATTAACCTGTAGAACTCTCTGCCGGTGGAGGCTGTGAGGCTTTGGGCTAATCACTGGTGTTTGACAGGGAGCGAGATGAATCCCCACACAGTGCCTGGGAGCACATCTGGCAGACGTGGTCTGGGCTCTCAAATCCCCATCATGTGGGTTATCTCCTGGACGGAACCAGGAGAGTGACTGGGGAGTGTCCGATCCTTGTAGCAAAACTCAGGCGGCCCTAGGGGCTGCCCGAGCACTTCCCCCCCTTCTCCCTCCCACTATCCCTCACACATGTAGCCCAGGGACATGTGTGGCCGCAGTGGGGACTTCCCTCGGGGAGCCAGCCAAGGCACTGGGAGCAGGCGAGGGGCTCAGTGGGGGCCACGTTCACAGGGCTGTGAAGCTGTGGTTTTCCCAGGAGCAGCTGGCTGTGCCTCACAGCCAGGCATGGGACAGTGTGCCTGCTGTTCTGCGTGCTGCACCCTTGCGGAGGTGCAGGCTCTGGCCTGAGTCCCTGGGGCCCTGGCTGGTTCCAGCCGGCATCCACCCTTCCCCCTGGTCCCGCCGGATGTGTGTGAGCAGCACGGTTCCAGGCGTGCCCTGGAGCTGCTTGCCGCGGCCACATGCCACTTGGTCTCCAGACTGCACGTGGTTGCACGTGCTGCTTCCTGCCTAATGCTACACAGCATGCAGCTCACGTGGCCTGAGTGACATGCTCCTCCCCCCCGCACCCTTGTGAGTGCAAAGTGCAAGACTCACCGGTGGATCCTTCCCCGGCCTCCGAGGATGCGCGGGAGACGTCGGGGCTGCCAGAGGGTGCCTGCAGGGTGGTGGTGCTGGTCTCGTCTTCCGACGCACTGCTGTCTCCTTCCCCCGGCTCGGTGGTCCTGGTGACGGGGGGGCGCACACTGCTGTCGACAGGGACGTCCGGGGCTTGCGGGGCTGGCTCGCCCAGGATGGCGTGGAGCCAGTCGTAGTGGGGACAGGTGTCTGCTCCTGCCCCCTGGCCCTCGCTGGCCGCACATAGCCCAGGCGCAGCTCCTTCACTTTAGCTCGGACTTGCTCGAGGGTCCGGGCTGGATGGCCCTGCTGGGCGAGCGCCTGGGCCATGCAGGCAAAGATGTCAGTGTTCCGGCGCCAGGAGCGGGTCTCATGGAGGGCCTCCTCCACCTGCCACAGGTCAAGCAGGCTGTCCAGCTCCCCCGAGGACCAGGATGGGGCCCTTTGTTTGTTCAAATTCTTTCTCCTTTTCCTAAAGGAGGGATTATTGAAGTTGAGTCTGCCAAATTACAGCTACGCATTCTAATCCAGTTACAAAATGAGCAGCAGTACCTCCTCCTTGGACAATTTTTGTGGAGCAAGGGTGAAGCCTGGCTTACAAGAAATAACATAAGCTCCTAAGTCAGGGGTGTCCAAACTTTTTTCAAAAAGGGCCAGATTTGATGAAGTGAACATGCGTGAGGGCCGACCATTTTGCCTGACATTCTTTGAACCATTAAAATTAAATGCAAATTAACTATTTTATGCAAAGTTTATTGCAAATGGCATACTTTTCATTTCGTCACATGGATGACAAATCTAAACAGGTGTTAAATCACTCTGCCTTTCATATCTGAAGGCCAGATGAAAAAAAAATCCAGGAAGCTGAAATATATGTCAGGAACATTGTAAAGTACATTACATATTATTGGTAATAAAGGTTTTCTGTCAACTTTTAAGTTCAAAAAATATGAACAGGAACATAACACCAAGTCTACATGTTGTGTCCAAATATATTTATAACCGATTTAGACCGACTGACATTAACTGAGATTTTACAATGTATTCATCTCAATACATATGGATTCGTTGGGGGCCATAAAAGATAGATATTGCCAAATTACCTGTGGGGCCGTATTAAACCAGAACACGGGCCGCAATTGGCCCGCGGGCCGGACTTTGGACATGCCTGTCCTAAGTCATCTGACTCCAAGAAAGGTGTTCCCAGGAATGAATCATAAGCATCAGTAGGCACCAACTTGCAGCCTGGATTTCACAGCCTATTTCTGTTAAAGGAGAGGGTCTCAGAGCACACCACTCTCAGGCACATCTCTCATTTGCTAGTTTAGGCAGCTTCCTACTTAGCATATTGGCTTTGCAGGTTTCAGTCACTTCTTTCATTGTTTTGGGGATGTCTACATGCCTAAGACAAGCTTTGTGGATTGCATTGTTGTTCCAATGATTTGTAGGTGCCTAAGTCCCTTTGTAATTCGTTCCTTCCAGTATAAGATGGTGTAAGGGATATTGGAAAACTGAAGTATTTTTTCTTTCTGAACAGGACTACACTAGAGCACTGCAACCAGTTCAACATCACAGATAGGCAGTTTGTTATAGCACCATCTGCTTCTGAAATAACTTAGTGTATCTGCATGCATTTCCTCCAGTGATGCACAAAGTTATCCTCAGGTTATCAGTTCCACAGTTCTAACCACCACACATTCCTAAAACCTGGGTTTGTAGGATCCAAAGAATGTTTGAGAAAACTGTGTGTTTATCCCTCAATGATCTAATAATCACTATTTTCTTCAATTATCCCAACAAGGGTAATAACTCCTCTTTGCCATTTTCTGATGGACAGACTGGTAATGCAGAATTGAATGGCTGTCAAGGCTGAAAGACAGTCCTAGAGGAAGATTCGGCTGCTAGAAGGCAGCTTCCGCCGCAGCAGCTTTTTTGTCTTCAGTATGCCGGGTTCCCCCGTCTTTAAAAGATGTGATACCTGCAGAGACATGATGCCTACCTCTGATGGCCATGCTTCCTGTGTCAAATGCCCCAGGCGCACGGCGAATGCGTGGGGCCCGCCTCCCCTACAGAGCACGGGCGGGGGCAGAGAGTGCATGGCGGGGGCAAAGAGTGGTGAGGGGGTAGGCATCAGGGAAAAAGAGGGCAAAGGGGGCAGGGGCAGTGAGGGAAAGGGAAGGCACTAGGAGGGTACAGGGCTAAGGGAAGTTTCAGGTGCCAGGAGATTCTGGGGGTGAAGCAGAAGGGCAGACACCTGCAGGGGAGGGACCAGCACCAGAGGAGAGAGGCAGGGCAGGTGTGTAGAGGGAGGTGTTAGAAGAGGGGATGAGGAGGAGTCGCTCACATGATCAGAGTGGGGCTACTGGAGGAGTGGGCACAGGGAGGAGAGAAGGGCTGGCAGAGGGGGGCAGGTCGCAGGAGGCCTGAGGGCAGTGAGAAGAGCAGGAGTCAGGACTACAAAGGAGGGTGAGGAGTTGGGGGGCAGCAGGCACCAACCCTGATGGAGCAAGGGGAGGAGACATAGCAGCAGAGGGAAAAGGTAGAGGTTTATAAGATGTTTATTAATAACTTGGGTGCCACAGTGGCACATCCAAACAAGCCACATGTACTCAATGCAGGTGCACAACACAAAATCCATTCTGCTAATGGGAGGAAACTCTTAAGCTATGTCTACACTGGCGGCTTCTTGTGCAAAAACATCTTGCACAAGGGATCTTGCCTTGTGCAAGAACACATCCATACAGCAATGTGCGAGCTGAGCTCTTACCACGCCATACTGTATATTTCCTTGCGCAAGGGCAGGTGGGCAGTGTGGCTGCTCTGCGGGTTCTTACGCAAGAACGGCTGTACTTGCGCAAGAAGCCACTAGTGTAGACATAGCCTTAGAGGGAACACTTCCCCAAGCCTCTCTGCCCCCGAGTTAATGTCACACACATTGGGTTAATGCAATTGCAGGATAATTGCATGAGGGGGGTTTGGTGGGGGCCAAACTAATCCCTGTTGGTAGGAGGATGGTGGGAAAAGTCCTTCGAGAGGGGTGACATGACACCTTTTACTTCTGGTCATGTGTCCATCTTGCTCTGAGCGTGTTACCTCCAGAGGCCTGGTTAATGGGGGTCAAAGGGTGTGTCTAATAGGGATTGGGGCATGGTTAACGAGTCAGGGGGTGTGGCTAATGGGGCACCACCAAAAATTATACAAACCTGCCGCCCCTGCCAGGCACGCTGCGGGTGGGGGTGTCAGCCCCAGAGGAGGAGTGCGTAGGCTGCCTGTGAGTTAGCGCAAGGTGTTCCTGTGCCACGGGAGGGGGGGTATTGGCGGGGGATTTTTTGTGTGCTGTTTTTTTTTTCTTTGCTCAACCAAAATTGCTGTGGGGCCCCCATCGAAATTGTTCGAATTGGGCTCCACACTTCCTGAAGCTGGCCCTGCAGCCCAGAGTTCTGGCCAGGTTGAGTTCCAGGAAGGAACTAACTGACCTTTACTCAACAGCTCCTTATATACCAGGCTGCCGAACCCTGATTGGCTGCAGGGCCGGCTGCCCTTGTGCCCTGCTTGGAGGCCCTCTCCACGATCCACACTGCTGACCAGGGTGCTGAACGGCCTCCGGTGGAAGACAGGCTCTATCCCCCTCCATCACAGGCTGCCACAAGTTTGTAGTCCTATTTGCAAGGCTACACATGAGATGCCTTCAATATTGGCTCGCAATCAACTATATACAAACCCGACACAGCCTCACGAGGCATCTCACACTTCCTCCACCAGTACTGCAGTCTCTAGAGTGGTGGACATCTCCAGTCAATCTGCTTGCCAGCATACCCTTTCACTGGCCAGACCCCTCAGTCACCATAATGACAGATGCATCACTCATGGGCTGAGGAGCCCATTGTGGTGTGGCATCAATACAGGATACATGGGCCCAACACGAGAGACACCTCCACATCAACATCCTGGAGCTCAGGGCCATTTGCAGGGCTTGCGCCCTTTCCTTCCACTGGAAATGGGCAGAATATCCATGTCCTCATGGAGAACACACCTTCTATGTTTTATGTCAATCAACAGGGGAATGCCCGATCCCACTCTCTATGTGCCGAAGCAATCAGATTTTGGAACTGGTGTATTAGGAACCAGATAACTCCAACAGCCATGCATATACCGGGACAACAGAATGTGAGAGCCGACAAACTGAGCAGACATTTCTCAGATCAGCACGAGTGGAAGATCAATACCAATATCGTCCTCTCAATCTTCCGCAAATGGGGCTTTCTGACTATAGACCTCTTTGCAACACCTCATAACCACAAATGCCACAGATTCTTCTCCTGGGCAGGACTGGGCAAGAGGTACAAGGGGACGCCCTCCCCATTCGCTGGACAGCTCCCCTACTCTGCATTTTTCACCAGTTCCTCTTATCCCCAGAGTGATTAACCAGATTCGGTTTGATTGGGCCACAGTAATCCTAATAGCCCCTGCCTGGCCGAGACAATCCTGGTTCCCTTACCTCCACTACCTGTTGATACATCAACCCATCCCTCTCCCAATGGTGCCAAACCTCCTTACGCAGCACATGCCACCTCAACAACAAAACTCTGAAACTTATGGCATGGCTTCTTCATGGTACCAAAATGAAGAACTCACCTGCTCGGACAGAGTCCAACAAGTCCTACTAAATAGTCGGCATCCTGCCACAAGAAGCATCTATCAGAACAGATGGACATATTTTCAACAATGGTGCTCAATGCGCAACTTGCATCCCACTAAAATCTGTATACGCACCTTAGTCGACTACCTAATGGACCTTAGCGACAAAGGCCTCTCCATCAGCCTTTCCACCATCTACCTGGTGGCAAATACAGCTTTCCATGACCTGGTAAATGGCTTCTCCCTCTTCGCACATCCCATGGTGCAGCGTTTTCTCACAGGTTAACAGAAAATGCAGCAAAACCTACGCCCCCTGGTACCACTGTGGGACTTCAATTTGGTCCTTGACACTCTTACTAGTCCATCCTTTGAGCCACTAGCCACTACACCCCCACAATACCTTCCATGAAAGTGACATTCATAGTTGCAATAACATCAGTAAGAAGGGAAGGAGAAATCATGGCCCTCATGGCAGACCCACCTTTCACTACCTTTACCAGGGATAAAGTCATACTCAGACCTCACCCCAAGTTCCTCCCTAAGGTTATATCTGACTTCCACATAAATGAACCCATTTACTTACCTGCCTATTTCCCCAAACCTCCTGCCTCCCCAAGGAGGCTATATTACATACTCTGGATGCAGGGAGGACAATTTCATTCTATGTTGATAGAGCTAGGGCAACCAGGAAATCGGACAGACTCTTTGTGGCATGGTCAGGACCACGCACAGGAACAGCAGTTTTGGCACAGTGCCTATTCAAGGCTACATATGTACCGTTTATGAACTTAGGGGCAAACAGCCACCACAGTCCATCAGGGCTCACTGTACACGTGCGATGGCCACTACAACGGCCTTCCTGACCAATGCACCATTGGTGGACATTTATAGGGCAGCCACATGGTCCTCACAACATTCTTTCACACAGCACTATGTCCTACAGAAGGGGCCAATACCCTTCACATCTCTAGCAGATATGGTCCTTCCTTCTTCAACTAAAAAGATGCCAGTGCCCACCTCCATCAGGCAGATACTGCTATGGAGTCACCTGAGTGGAGCACCCACAGGGACACCACTCACTGAAGAAGAAGAAGTTACTCACCAGGTGTAGTAACGATGCTTCTTCAAGATGTGTGTCCCTGTGGGGCTCCACTACCCTCTCGTCCTCCCCTCTGCTTGGAGTCTCCATGGACTTCAGGTAGAAAAGGAACAGATGGGACTTGCACCACATGCGCACGCCACAAACAGCGGGGGGAAGGAGAGAGACACTAGGTGCGCAGGCGTGGTGCAAGAGGCACTGCTAACTAAAAATCTCCGATCAGTGGTGCGAGGATGCACTGAGACCTCAGTAGAGCACCCACAGGGACACACATCTCGAAGAACTATCATTACTGCACCTGGTGAAAACTTCTTCTTCATGCCAGGATGGTGACTTGAACAGTTGTGAACTAAGAAGCATGGTCCCCTTTACCTCCCAAAAATTGCTTTTCCCTAAATAACATATTACTAAAATACTGAAAATTGGCATAATCTAGGAAAAAACAAATTGTAAATGGAAAAGACACTGAAAGTTTTATAAATGCTGAATTGCAATTTCAAATTACCTGATTTCATAATAATTGAGATATAACTCCTTGCCAGAGGATGTTGTGAAGACTAGGACTTTAATAAGGTACAAAAAAGATCTAGATAAATTCATGGAGATTAGGTCCATCAATACCTATTATCCAGGATCAGTAGAAATGGTGTCTCTAGCCTTTGTTTGTTTGGAAATGGATGACAGGAGAGGGATCACATGATGATTAACTTTTGTGCTTACTTCCTCTGGGGAATCTGGCATTGGCCACTGTCAGAGTCTCTTGGAGAGCAGCGCCACTGGTGAGTGCCACACATCTGAACAAGCGCACATGACCTCATTGTTGATGCACAAGACAAAACTCTCTCCGCTTGTGGATGGAAAATCTTAGAAGGAACACTGGTAGGGCAAGGTGGAAATTTCAGCATATCTTTACTTTTGTTCCAGAAGTTAAAAGTAAAAAGCCCCTTTCTTTGGTCTGACCCAGTATGGCCATTCTTATGTTCTTATAATTTATATGTGATCAAGAGAAAACTTTGTTCTCCATTTTTGTTTTTTGCATGTGAATCATTTTTGGCATCTGCAACTTTGATCCTTTCACAAACTTTAGAATAACTCCTGCGCCCTCTCCCCCACATCTTTTCTAAACCACAACACTGAGTTTGCAAGAACTGATTGCTCAATCAACTTCTCTTTTTCTTTTGTACCACCAAAAGTTAAAGTAGTAATAGTCACTGAAAAAGAAACAGTTTTCTTGTGGTGCTACGTTCAGCTGAGGTTTGAAATGAATTGGATCAGCCTGGAAATCCTATTCAACACTTTTCCCTTGTTGTTACCTTACCAAAAAAAACCAACCAAACAAAAAAACCTGCAACCTACTTAATGATGTAGTGCAGCGTTTCCCAAAGTGTGATCCTGAATATAGACCCAATACTGGTCTTTGGAAACAAAATATCGGTCCTTAGAAAATATACAAATTATCACGCACAATCCTATTAATTTGGTACATTTAGTATTTTCCCGTGTGATGCGCACACGTTTTCATGCGGCTTAGTCTGTGTCATCGGTTTTTGTGTCACGTGACACAGCAGTCTCGGTTTGTTTCTGCGTGGTGCGACAATGTATACATCTTTTTAGGTTAACTGCTTAAGTTTTCTTCGTTTATTTTCAGTTAAATACACTCTTGTTTTCATCTTCAATATGGATAAATGGCTGAAGAATGTGACTGGACATACAACTAACAAATGTTCAAATGATGTGCAGCCTAATACAAGTGAGGATAAGAGGAGAAAAACTTTTTGGACCCACAAGTTTTCCGACAAGTATTTGAAATTTGGTTTTATAAGTTTTGGTAGTGATAATCATTTGCCATTATGTATAATCTGTCACGCAGAACTATCCAATGAGTGCATGAAACCATCAAAACTGAAATGCCATTTGGAATGCAAACATCCAGAATACACACAAGTAAGCCCATAGATTTTTTCATAAATAAGAAAAATGAATTATATTCTGCTAAAAAAAGCATGAAAAGTGCACTTTCTATGTGCTCTTCAAATGAAAACTTTGTTGGCTTCATATGAAGTTTCAAAACTAATAGCCAAGACAGGTTATCCACATACTGTTGACGAAAAGTTAATACTTCCTGAATTGTATATTATTACATCTCGTATTTATGGAGGAAAAAAAGGAAATCAGTTGGGTTCGCTGTCTTTATCCAACAATACAGTGAAACGTAAAATTGAAGAGATGGCAAAAAATACTGATGAAACTCTTGTACGTCGAATACAGAATAGTCAGTTCTTTGCATTACAATTAGATGAAAGCGCTGATATAGCAGAGGCTGCAAATTTGATGTGTTTTGTTAGATATGATTACGAAATCTCCATTCAAGAAGATCTCTTATTTTGTAAGCCACTTCCAACAAGAACAATGGCTGACAAAATTTTTAAGTTAATCGATTATTTTATTATTCAAAGCGATATTGACTGGAAAAAATATTTTGGACTCAGTGCTGGCCTGAGCCCTTTTTGGCACCCTGGGCCCAGGCGTGTGGTGCTTCCCCCGGGCGCAGGGCGCATGCACAGGCCTGCCTGTGGGGCGCGGGCCCGCCCCCCCTCCAGGATGCGCAGGCCCGCTTCTGGGGTGCACAGCACATATGCTGCCCATCCCGGCCCAGGGCAGCACTGCTAGCACACGCGCCGGGCCGTGCATAGCCCCGCAGCCGTAGGGGCAAGGGCACTGCTGTCCGACGCTGCGGGAGCCGGGCGCGTGGCTCCTGATGGCAGCTGCACGGGATGCTGTGCACCTCTTATAGCTGCCATGAGGCGCCCCCCGTGGGTTGGCGCCCTAGGCAGCTGCCTGGCTTGCCCATGCCTCCGTCCGGCCCTGGTTAGACTGAGCAGTGATGGGACTCAAGCAATGGCAGGGTCTTGCACTGGGCTTGTCCCGTGGATTCGAGCTGTAGCGCCAGACTGTGCATGAGTGTATTGTAGTATTCACAGAGAGGCACTATCTGTGAAAACTATGCCATCTCTTTTGAGTTCAGCTCTTCAAGAATGTGTGAAGCTTATAAATTATATAAAATCTTGACCTTTGAATTCCAGAATCTTTACTGCTTTGTGCAAACAATTAGGAAGTTAACATGAGCATCTCATATTACACTGTGAGGTTCGATGGCTATCGAAAGGAAACATTTTGAAATGACTCTTTGAAATGAAGGATGAAGTTTTATTGTTCTTGGAGCAACACTCTCCATCAGCAAAAGATGCTATATTTAAATTTAAACACAGGTTTCATGAATTTGATTGATTAACAATGGTGGCTTATTTATGTGACAGATTTTGTCTTTCAAATAAGTTAAGTCTGAATTTACAAGGCACTAAAATTAATATTTTCAAAGTTCACAAAAAAATTGAGGCAACAATTAAAAATTTTTTGTTTATGGACATAGGGAGTTAGCAAGAGAAACTTTAAATCTTTTTGTACTTTAACTGAATTACAAGAATAATATCCTGAAACTAATATCTCAGATGTGATTTCTGTAACAATCAAAGAACATCTCTTGGGGCTACCATCAAGCTTAAATGAATATTTTCCTCCAATTGACACCAGTAAAATGTGGATTAAGAACCTGTTTACTGTTGACACCAAAAATGAAGAAATATTACAATTGAATGCATCAGAAGTGGATCCATTAATTGAACTTTCCTGTGTCTCTGCCTTAAAAGAGATCTTTGTTAAACTCTCCAGCTGTGTCTAGACAGGCCAGTTTTTCCGGAAAATTAGCCACTTTTCCAGAAAAACTTGCCAGCTGTCTACACTGGCTGCTTGAATTTCCGCAAAAACACTGACTTCCTACTGTAAGAAATCAGTGCTTCTTGCGGAAATACTATTTTGCTCCCATTCGGGCAAAAGTCCCTTTTGCGCAAAGCTTTTGCGCAAAAGGGCCAGTGTAAACAGCTCAGATTTGTTTTCCGCAAAAAAGCCCCAATCGTGAAAATGGCAATCGGGGATTTTTTGAGGAAAAGCACGTCTAGATTGGCACAGACGCTTTTCCGCAAAAAGTGCTTTTGCGGAAAAGCGTCCATGCCAATCTAGATGCTCTGTTCCGAAAATGCTTTTAACGGAAATCTTTTCCGTTAAAAGCATTTCCGGAAAATCATGCCAATCTAGACGCAGCCTCCTTGATTGATTTTTGGTTTGAGTTGTAGAAATGAATATTCACATTTATCTGAGAAAGCAATCAAATTCTTAATGCCTTTCATCACAACATGTAAGTGTGAAACTAGTTTCTCGTCTTTGGTTTTCTTCAAAAATAAATACAGAAGTAGATTGAATGTTGAACCAGATTTGAGGATAAAACTTTCTTCTTTTGCTCCTGACAAAAAGTTGCTATGTGATGCAAAACAACATCACCCTTTCAATTAGTTCTCTTTTGAGTTATTTAAAAGCTATAAAGTGTACACATAATAAATGACTTATATTCAATTCATTAAATTATAAATAAACAAACTTTACAATTGTTGAAGCAAAACACAGGACTATGTAGCACTTTAAAGACTAACAAGATGGTTTATTAGATGATGAGCTTTCGTGGGCCAGACCCACTTCCTCAGATCAAATAGTGGAAGAAAATAGTCACAACTATATATACCAAAGGATACAATTAAAAAAAAGAACACATGTGAAAAGGACAAATCAAATTTTAGAACAGAAGGGGGATGCGGGGGAGGGGGGGAGAGAGGTAAATGTCTGTGAGCTAATGATATTAGAGGTGATAATTCTTCCACTATTTGATCTGAGGAAGTGGGTCTGGCCCCCGAAAGCTCATCATCTAATAAACCATCTTGTTAGTCTTTAAAGTGCTACATAGTCCTGTATTTTGCTTCAGCTACACCAGACTAACACGGCTACATTTCTATCACTATTTTACAATTGTTAAAATTCTACTGGTTAAATTGTAATTAAGGTAATAACAATAAGTTAGTCACTTAAGTATTTTATATCAAGATTTATATTATGTACTATTATTATTGTGAATAAATAATAAACTGTGAAAATTTATTCATTTTTCTTTCTTTTTTTTTAATATGCGTTTATATTTTTGGGCCGCAAAAAAAGGTACAGAAAAAAACGGGTTCCAACTATATAAAGTTTGGGAAACCCTGCTCTAAGGGATAGGGTTGGCACTGGGGGCTCTGGGGACTGGGCTTTTGGCAGACCGGTAACATTTTATTTGCACAGTCGCATGTTCATCATTTGTATAATGAATATGCAAATAAAATGTTGTTGGTCCGCCAAAAGTTTGTGACTGGGTTTGCTGTCCCTGTATCTAAAAGATTAGGAACCACTGATGTAGTGTAATGTTGAAATATTAAAGACACCAAACTTGTTACAATAAGATGGTTAAATCCTGTCTATGTTAAAAAAGTCTCAGTGGCATAGCTGTGTTAATTGTGTATCTGCAAAATCAGCAAGAAGACATGTG
Source organism: Pelodiscus sinensis (assembly GCF_049634645.1). Taxonomy (NCBI): domain Eukaryota; kingdom Metazoa; phylum Chordata; order Testudines; family Trionychidae; genus Pelodiscus; species Pelodiscus sinensis. Next base: position 96,834,652 of record NC_134716.1, read on the forward strand.
GCACCTTAGAGATGAACAGATTTATTAGGGCACAAGCTTTCATGGGTAAAACCTATTTTATCAGATGAACTGAAGTGGAAGTCACACAGGTAGGGGTGTATATATTGTGTTCATTAGGCTAATCAAGTTAGAGTGGAAGTTGCTCATTCATGGCATTTGGTGTAGAGATGTGACTATTAACAGGGGAAACTGCCTTTATAGTGTGTTAACCAATTAAATCCTTATTCCGTCCTATATTGTACTGACTTTGCAAATGAACTCATTCAGCTGTCTCCCTTTGTAATTGGGTTTTGAAATTCTTTTGTAACCATCCAATGTGATCTTGAGTTTGTGTTTTAATAGTTATACAACTTTAATTTTTTAAATCTTAGCATCTTCTGTTCTTATATACTTATTGCCCAACCTATCCATATTTTCCAACAACTATAAAAATTTAAATGTAAAACTTTTAAACACTGAGCTGCAAAAATCGATAAATATTCTAAAAGCTTAAAACTGAATGTAATCTAGCACTGTGTCAATTAAGACCATTTGACCCATGCAATTAACTCAATTAATCATAATTGCAATTTTAGTTACACTTTTAGAAACAGAATCAATTGAAATGTATTAATTATTTTTGGATATTTTTCTACATGTTCAAATATACTGATTTCAGTTACAACACAGACTACGCAGTGCACAGTACAATATCTTTTATGCCACCATGTCGGTCTTGATCTCCTGGTTTTCAGTTTCTGTCTCTTGCCTACAGAGGGTGAACTCAGGGCGCCCAGGCCACATAACCCACCCACCTGGGGAAGGGCTAGGACTGGGGTGTCCAAACTTTTTTCAAAGAGGGCCAGATTTGATGAAGTGAACATGCGTGAGGGCCGACCATTTTGCCTGACATTCTTTGAACCATTAAAACTAAATACAAATTAACTATTTTATGCAAAGTTTATTGCAAACGGCATACTTTTCATTTCATCACATGGATGACAAATCTAAACAGGTGTTAAATCACTCTGCCTTTCATATCTGAAGGCCAGATGAAAAAAAATTCCAGGAAGCTGAAATATATGTCAGGAACATTGTAAAGTACATTACATATTATTGGTAATAAAGGTTGTCTGTCAACTTTTAAGTTCAAAAAATATGAACAGGAACATAACACCAACTATACATGTTGTGTCCAAATATATTTATAACTGATTTAGACCAACTGACATTAACTGAGATTTTACAATGTATTCATCTCAATACATATGGATTCGTTGGGGGCCATAAAAGATAGATATTGCCAAATTACCTGGGGGGGCGTATTAAACCGGAACACAGGCTGCAATTGGCCCGCGGGCCAGACTTTGGACATGCCTGGGCTAGGACAACCCCTCTCCGCTCAAGGTCCCACCTCTTCTCTCAACTGAGCCAATGCAGAGTGGACGGAGAGGCACAAAACAACTGCAGCTGCCTTGCTTCCTGTCCCCCATCGCTGCCAGTCTGTGTGTGGGGCGGGGCAGGGCGCGGACCTCTGCTGCCGGCACCTTCCAGCCCCACTAGCCCCCTAGCTCCCTTCCAGAGCACTGAGTGAGGCAGCCCAGCGACAAGTGGACGCCCGCCTGGGCGCTCAGTGCGCGGAGGGGACGGGGCTCTCCGCCCAAGGCACTCTGGGAGATGTAGTTTCAGAGGGGTTTGCATTAGTGTCCGTCTGCAACTGAAAAAACCATACAGAAGCAAGGAACAGTCTGATAGCACCTTAGAGACTAACACAACATGTAGATGGTATCATGAGCTTTCGTGGGCACAGCCCACTTCATTGTTTTTAGTGTGGTTTTTTTTCTAGGAGATGTAGGTAGTCGCTCAATCCTGCTATTTGCCCTCCCCTAGAAGAGGGCCCGGGAAGAGCCTAGCGCAAGGCTCTCTGGGAGTTGTAGTCCGCCGGAAGCAAGCGTTCCCTTCGCTCGCCTGAGAGACTCTTCCAGTGAAAACTTCCGAGTCCGCGCGCCCTTTGGGCTCCAGCCGCGCTCCCCGGCACCCGCCCCGCCCTTCCTGTTTGCGCTTCGGAAACGCCGGGCTCTGGACTTCGGCCGGCCGGGCGGGCGCGAGGGAGCTGTGGTGGAGCGCAGGTCCCGGCTGCTGAAGGTAGAGCTCTCGCATTGATGCGTGCTGGGCCCGGCGCTGCCGTTCGCGGGGAGCCCTGTGTGGGGGGCTCCTGCCTCGGGCCAGCACAGCTACCCAGACACAGACAGCCTGTTATCGCTGCCCCCAGCCCGTAGACCCTGCTTTGGGCGCTGGCTGCAGGGTGCTGGCAAAATCCTCCCTCGGAGGCCAGGGGAAAGAGTTATGAGGAGAGGAGCGTAGCGTGGCAGGTAGCTGTTTCCATATGCAGAGGAAAGGTAAAATCCGAGCCCCACTGCTATGCAGGGGAGTTTTGCCATTGAGTTCAGAGGGGCTAGCATTTCACCGTAGATCTTTATTGCTTTTCATTGGCGGCTGCGATTAAAGTGACAGCCACGTTTAATAGTCGCAGTGACTATCTTAGAATTGTAGGTAACAGATCTTGTATCACATGGAAATGACAGCTGGAGCACAAAGCTTGGAAACGAAGTATCTTTAAATGAAGCAGTGGTCAGCATGAAACTACTTTAAACTGGACTGAACTAGGCTATAGCCACAAAGTTGTGGAGAGTTAAGTTTTTGTTATTTTGTGGTGTGTGTGTATATATATATAACAGTGACATAGAGCTTATTATTTATCTGCATTGATGAACAGTACAGCATGTATTGTGATAGCCATAAAGTCTTGCAATGCTCTGAACTGTGTGACTTACAGCATATGATACATATCTCTGTTAACAGGGCTGCCCTGTTTTACACATAGTGCTTTTTTACACAAAGTTGTAGAGATTGTATGTACTGTTGTAATGAAAATGAATGTGATTGTGCTCTATCACATCATAATAAAATTTAAGCTAGCTATGATAGCTATATATCTAGAATTAAGTGATTGATATCTTCTACATCTAATGTAAAAGCTGCATTGGAGAGATTAAAAGACTTGAGGGTCCACGAAGTGGCTAGTGCATTTCCTGGCTCTGTCTCATTCAGACCCTAGAACAGAACACACATTGATGAGTTTAAATCAGTCTTATCATCCAGATGTTGCCTATTCTGCTATTTCCCTTCACCCTAAGGAAGGTAGTACGAGTTGTGAGTTGGTCTGTGGAGAAGAATTTTTTTTTTAATTGAATGTAGTTTGTAAAAAATCTTTTCAGATGGTGTCCAGTAATATTTGCAGAATCTTGAGTTTTTAAAAAGGTTAGGTAAGTTACACATTCAAATCATTCTATTTTAGGCTAAGATACATTGGCTGACTACTGCCACATTTATTGATTTGTTTCAGATACACTTCCTTGGAGTCTGCATTAGGGATTTCAACTTGTAGTCGACTATACATTTAACCAATAAGTCTAGGCTTACTTACTGGGTAATCTTGTTGATTACATGCCTCTTCTCCCCCCCCCCCCCCCCCAACCCCCGCTCTTGCTGCCTCTGTATCAAAGTCAGCAAGAGGGAGGGAAACAGGAGCTGGCTTAAAAGCTGGTTCCCCTCAGCACCAGCTCGGCTCCGCAGTGCTGCTGCCTCCTGAGCTCTCCTTGGACAGAAACTACTCCATCTCTCATGGAGCAGCCTCTGTCTGCAGTGAGCCTAGGCCCACCGTGCATGGAAGTTGGTCTCCAGCAGCAGCCCCTGTCCACGGGAGACCCAGGCTCGCAGTAGACAAAAGCAGCTCCCTGGGAGGTGGAGCAGCTTCTGTCCACAAGGAACTCTGGCCCATCACAGACAGAAGCTGCTTTGCAGCAACCTCCCATATCTCTCTATGCTGATGGGGGGGAGGCAGCACTATGGAGCTGGTGCTGGGGGGAACTGGCTTTTAAGCCAGCTCCTGCTTCCCTCCCCCTTGCTGCCTTTGATACAGAGGCAGCAAGGGTGAGGCTGCTGCTGCCCCTTTTCCTCCCTCCCACAGTAGTCTATGTCTGCAGGGAACTTGGACCCCCACAGATAGGGGCAGCAGTGTGGGGTAACAGGTCTGTGTGGGGAGCTTATTTTTAAACTTGCTTCCCTCGCAGACTGGCTCCTGCCTGGCACCCTTTGCTGCTGCCTCTGATACAAATGCAGCAGCTCAGGGTGGAAGGGGGCTCCCTGGGAGTAGGCGCACTGGCTGCTGGCCCCACCTCTGGGGACTATAGAATAGTCGAGTAACCAATAAGAATTCATGCGGTTGTTCAACTATTCAATTCCCCGATATCCAACATACCTCGTCTACACCCTTTTTATGTAGTATTTTCTTTCACTAATCCAGTATATATTATGTTCTGTGATCAGTGAGATGGCCTGGAAATGGTTTAGTTAGGAATGATGCATCATAATTTGTCAATACTTCAGTTTCTTTTGAGTAGATTGTACCAATTTCATCTGACTACTGCCATTAACATTAAAAAACTACAAGTTTATTTCATTATAAAAATGCTATGAAATCTCTTAATAGGAGTTATGTTTAAGCAGACTGGGCCATCTGTGGTTGGTTTCCAGCCAAATTCAAAACTGGTCAAAGAACAGAATTTAGGAAACTAGTTTAAGTACAGTAGCTAAATTGTTAAAAGCCAACCCACCAAACCAAATCTCACAAGTCATATTTGAAGTGTGTTAAAAAGACATGCCTTAAATATGTTTAAAATGTAGTTCTGACATAGTTTAGCTTTGTTCATAAAGACTGGACAAACCATAATGGGCCTTTTTACATTAGGGAATCTTAGAAAACTGTTTAACATAATATGCACAGTTTCAAGAGCTTTTGTAACAATGGACGCCTCTTACTCCCAGGGGAATTATGTACCAAAATTTTTAAATTCTGTACACATTTTAAAATTTTACAATTTTTTTGTGTCAAAATAACACTGCATAATCACTCCAGTTTCAATTATTTAGAGTTTTATTTCAAAATATCTGTCAGTAAGTAAGTCTGTAACAATACAGATACTCACAGAAATTCCCTTAGAGATAGAAACAATCCTGCCCCTAACCCCACTACTTTTCTGCCTCCTTCCTCAAGCCCAGACACTCATACTCCCTCAACCTACCTCCCCCCTGGCCCACACTCACACACATTCGTTCCCATGTTCAGCCCTCACCTCACCTCCCATGGCCCAGAGACACTCCCTTGTCCCCAGAGCTCAACTGCTGGGACCCCCCCTTGCCAATATGCTCTCACTCCTCCCTTCCCCAGCTGCTGCCCTCCCAAATGAGTTACTAACACCCCCAGAGCTCAGGTGCTCCTTCCCTCAGTTCACACACCCATGTCCCATATTTCCCAGGGATCCAGAGGGAGCAGCTGAGTCTTATGTCTCCATGGAATTTCCTGTGCACTACTCCTTCCTTCAGGGTGTGCTGGGAACTGCACCTGTTGGGAAGTCCTCCAAGATCCTCCCCCTAGTCTTGTCTTCTATTTGGGAGCTGGGCTCTCCTGGATACTGTGGCCCCTAATGGTGTTCAATAGCTTTGCAGACCATTTCTGTGGGGGAAAGTAGGAAATTATGTGCACCTAACATTTCTATGCTGCACAGTGGCACAGAATTCCTGCAGAAATAACTGAGTGTTAATGGAATTTTGTTGTTACAAGTCTTCAGGAAGAGTAGGACCATTAAGTCTATCTGTTCTGTTGTGTGGTTGTATTACCCAGGTTAGATGTCTGTTCTAACAGTTTTGTATCTGTCACAGGGTGGGCACTTACTCCCATATCACCTCCTGCTGGTCAATTTGGGAATTGGTTCTTCAACCCTGGAGCGACACCTTTCAGCTAGTGTTCCACCTGCTGGTACCATCTAGGTCAGAGCTCCTGCACTCTAGGGTCCTTCCTTCAGGCTTGGTTTGTTGGGGGCAGGAGACAATTACTCCAGCCTTTTTATGGCTTCTACGTATCACCTCCATTTAGTTAATGAGTGTTAAAACATACATAAATACTGTTTCTAGTATTTGTTTTTAGACCAGTGCAGATAGGACCTAAAGAAAACTATCTCCAGCTAACTGTAGTTGCAGACTACCAACCATTTCACCTTGATTACATATTAACTTGAAAGCCATGTTGATCCAAAGCTAGGAGAAAAAGACTTTACCTTTTCTTCTGATTTAGGATTCCTCAAGATGGCCTCAAAGGTTTGTGTTTACTGTATGATTTGTTTTCATTACAGATTGAAACTTCCTAGGGTACAAAAGTCATGAGTCACGCACTCAAGTTACAGGGTGCCGGATATGGGGTTCAAACTCTACCTCTTCCCCTGTCCACTACACCGAATCTCAACCGGGCATCTTTACATAAAATAAAGAAACACTTTGGCTGTCTACACTACGGTGATTTATCGGAAAAAGGTACGCAAATTGTGAAGCGCAATTTGCCTACCTTTCCTCAGTAGTTTTTTCAGAAGACTCTTCAGAAATTTGGCCTGTCTACACTGGGCCAGATTTCGGAAAAGTCTCCTCTTTCGGAAGAGCCCTTCTTCCTCTTTCGGAAGAGCCCTTCTTCCTCTTTCGGAAGAGCACTTCTTCCTCGTGGAAGGAGGAAGACAGGGCTTCCAAAAGAGTGTCTGCTTTTCCACAAAAAAAGCGGAAGAACAGACGTGTTCCCTGGATGCAGGGGAGTGTTTCCAGGATACCTCCTGTATCTCAGAAAACCCCCATAGTGTAGACATAGCCTGCAATAACACACAAAAGAGTGCTAAGCATCAACCAGTACAAAGATCTGTTCCCTATAGCAGTGATCTTACACATACTACTGAAGCCCAAACTTTTTCCAGCTGTAGACATGGAGTAATAGCTTTGTAGCACAGTTGAACTGATTAAAGCTTTTTGGAACTCACCCGTGGCATTGTGAGGTTTAGGAAATTAACTTCAAATATTTAACAAATATTACCCGTCCATTTTGAAAGGCAGTCCTAGGACACTTTAGATTATAAACTTTCCCAGGTATTTCTGTAGCATATAATTCACATAAGCATCATGTGCACAGTTTACAATAAAACCCTTTTGAATTCTCAGACAACCCACAGGTTTTTGATCAACAGCATCCATCTCTTACCACAAGTTCACATATCACTCACAATTGTCAGCCAGTTATCTCACCAAGTACTCTTCCTGAAGTGAGACATTCACAATGTAGCATGCTTTCTATAAATTGCTAGCTTCTTGACAGCTAAACTTAGGCTATATCTACACTAGCATTTTTGTCAGTACAACTTATGTTGCTCAGCTGTGTGGGAGGGGAAAAAACTACACCCCTGACTGTCATAAGTTGCACTAAGAGAAGCACCAGTGTGGACAGCATTATGTCAGCAGATGCTCTCCTGTGGACATAGTTACTACCACTTGTGGGAGGGAATTTAATTATGCTGATGGGAGAGCTTGCTCTGTCAGCAATGAACAACTATGAGAGCAGGGAACTGGACTTGATGTAAATGTGTAACTATTGAAATTTTCAGCAGTTTCATGTTTATAACCCCTCTCCTCTGCTTTTTAATATCCCTAATAACTACACAGAAGATCTTATAGCTGTAAAGTCACTAGTGTAGATATAGCTAACAAAATTGATTTGTAATATGCTTTGAAATTCTTGGGTGAAAAGCCCTAAATAGGATTTCTCTGGCATTTCACAGCTGTCCTATATCTTATCAAAGGCTTTTTCATTAGGTCAGTGATTCCCTGAAGCTTTTTCCCTTGGAATCCCTGGCTATGTCTAGACTGGCATGATTTTCCACAAATGCTTTTAATGGAAAAGTTTTCCGTTAAAAGCATTTGCGGAAAAGAGCGTCTAGATTGGCACAGACGCTTTTCCGCAAAAGCACTTTTTTCAGAAAAGCGTCTGTGCCAATCTAGACGTGCTTTTGCGCAAAACAAATCTGAACTGTCTACACTGGCCCTCCCTTTTGCGCAAAAGCTTTTGCACAAAAGGACTTCTGCCTGAACGGGAGCAGCATAGTACTTCCGCAAGAAGCACTGATTTCTTACATGAGATAGTCAGTGTTCTTGCAGAAATTCAAGCGGCCAGTGTAGACAGCTGGCAAATCTTTCTGCAAAAGCTACTGCTTTTGCAGAAAAACTTGCAAGTCTAGACACAGCCCCCATGTATACCCCTGCCTTTATACTGAGGCACAGTATAGTAGTCATGTCTATTTTTTTCTGTCTGTGCTCATCTCTTTCTCCACCCTCTCTCCCCCTTTTCTATTTTCTCTTTTTTTATTCCTATTTTTCCTCATTTACAAGGAAAATTCTGCAGTGTTTTTGTTCCTCTCTCTCCTCTAGAGATCACCAGAAGCCCCCACACCACTTTTGATAGTGAATTGTCTTATGAAGGCAATGCGCTATAGGCCACATTCCTCTTGCAGCTGAGTGGTGTTCTAAGAAGAGACAAGCTTATGCTCATGAGCTGTTTTCCAATTCCCTGTATGTGAAAGTTGCTTCTATGCCCATATCTATTTGGGGCTCCCACGGGCACAATAAAGATGAGTTTCAAGAGCTGCCCTCTACTTAACCTACTACATATTTATTGTGGAATATCTGCACTAGAGCCAACTCCTCTGTTTTCTTGTCTTTTCTGCCTCATGTGTTCACTGGATTAGACAAGGAACCCCAGACTGGAAAATACTACTTGTAGTAAGATGAAGGCCTAAAACATAAGCCAATATAGCACAGGCCTGGTCTGAGGCCTAGCTACTGTAACCCTTCTGCCAGGCTGAGTTAATAGCAGCAAGGGCTGGGTTCAGTATCTAGGGGCTACGTCTAGACTACATACCTTTTTCATAGTTGCTAATGAAGCAGGGATTTAAATCTCCCCCACTTCATTAGCATAAAAATGGCTGCCGCTTTTTTTTGGCACGGAGCTTTGCCGGAAAAAAGTGCCAGTCTAGATGCTGATCTTGCGGAAAATAAAGCCTTTTCCGAAAGATCCCTTATCCCTCTATGAAAAAGGGATGTAGTCTAGACGTAGGCAGGGGCTCCCCTCCCAACAAGGTAATACAACACCAGCTCTAGCCCCCACCCTGTGACCTGGGAAATCTTACATACACCTCTGGGTGCCTCAAAGAGGCCATTCTTCCCCTCTCGCAAGCACAGAGCCTCAGTATAGCAGCAAACCTTTAATAACATGAGGTAACAGACATCAGCATTAACTTAGGAAAACACCACATCTCGGATTCATAGACCAAACATGAGTAAAGACCCTCCCCCCAGCCACAAATCCCCAAAAGTCCAACACCCCAAGAGTCTCTTAAGTCCAGCAACCCGAAAAATCACCCAAAGTCCAACACCGAAGGCTGTGTCTACACTGGCCAGTTTTTCTGGAAAATGAGCCGCTTTTCTGGAAAAACTTGCCAGCTGTCTACACCGGCCGCTTGAATTTCCACAAAAGCACTGACTTCCTACTGTAAGAAATCAGTGCTTTCTGCAGAAATACTATGCTGCTCCCGTTCGGGCAAAAGTCCCTTTTGTGCAAAACTTTTGCACAAAAGGGCCAGTGTAGACAGCTGAGATTTGTTTACCGGAAAAAATCCCCGATTGCGAAAATGGTGATCGGGGCTTTTTTGCGGAAAAGCGTCCGTGCCAATGTAGACGCTCTGTTCTGAAAATGCTTTTAACAGAAAACTTTTCCGTTAAAAGCATTTCCGGAAAATCATGCCAGTCTAGACGTAGCCCAAAAGTCTCTGCCCTGGGTCAGTGCCGCCCCAGGGTTCAAAAGTTCACCCGGCAGGGTTTCACCATCCCAGGGTTTTACCATCCCAACCTGGAGGGGTGGTGATGGATGGCTCCGCCTCTCTGTAGGGTTCTGCTGCCACCGTCAACGTGAGTCACTCCGCCACACTCTACCTGTCGTCCAGTGAACCGCCTCAGCTGTCCCACGAACTGTCCGGCTCCACCAGCAGTCTCGGTCCACTCCCCTGGCCGCCAGCTGGTTGCTCCTGCAGCTGCTCCACTGGCTGTCTGCTGCCGCTCCTACCGGCCGCAGGTCATTCCCGCCAGCCGCTCTGCTGCACCCCCTGGGGCAAACTGCTCTGCTGTCAGCCTGTGCTTGCTGGTTGTCCCTGCAAGCTGCTCTGCTAGTAGCTCAGCAGCATAGCACCAGGCTCCCCACAACAATAGTGATTTCAGCTCTTTCGCAGTATAGCACCAGGCTCCCCACAGCACACAGTGATTTCAGCTCTTCAACAAGTTCAGCTCACAGTAGAGAAGCCTCAGTGCTAGGGTTCCACAGTGAAGTCAACTTTGCAGCTCACAACTAGACTTCTAATAGAATCTAAATTAGTTCTGATATTCTACAGAAAAAACAGAAGGGGGTACAACCAGTATTGTTTAGGCCCTCAGACAATGCCCCACCATCAAGTATAAGGACCTGTCCCCAACCTCTTTCAATTTGACTGGGTTTGGAACCCATGCCCCATGTGTAGTGAGTGCTCCTTAGTTCATGGAGAATCCCTCTGTCATAAACAGTTCCACCATTCCATTGTCCTTGATTTGCATAATCAGGGTAACAACACTTTTATCCCCCCTGCCTCAATAACAGAGAGACTGGGGATCCCACAAAGGCCAAAGTAACCATTTGGGCTGCTGTGAGCATATACTGGATGTGGTGGGTGTGTCTATGCAAATTGGGATCAGCCCCTGAAGTCTCTTTGCACCACTTGCCACAGTTCACCACCTGATTTCAGGATAGAGCTTACCCTGACTCCGCTTACACTACCAACAGTCAAAACATGGCTAACAAAGCTAAGCTGTGAGCAAGAGGCAGGCCCCTGCTCACAGAACTTGGCATGAACAGGGCTGAGAGAGCAAAACATTAATTAGTAATAGGCCCAGGTGTAGAACAGTAATTGGTACTGTTGAAAGCACATGGTACCACCATTTCATTAAAAAAGACATTGGAACCCACTCCCCATAGATACAGACCGAAGTTCAGGAAAGGGTCTAAAATGACAGCATAATGGATAGAGATGATCTAATCAAACCATGAGGTGATGGGTGATATCTAAGTAGCATCAGAGAGTGGTAACCTGACAGTGTCAGAGGGTAGCATCCTGATACGTCAGCAGTGACATGTAAGTTGTTAGTACCTGTATATAAGGTGGTATCTTGGAGGAACAGTCTTTGTATGACTGATGGGGGCAGTGGAAATTTCCCACTGATTGAGTCATTCCATTGTTGTGGGGTACATATGTGTAGTGGTTCAGTAGAGTCTACTGACAACTATTACTGTCGTTTGCTTAACAATAAACCTGGCCGTGTGCCTTTGATCCTTATCTGGTTTGTGGTCTTTGGGGGCTCTCTTGGGATCTGCTGTGGAGACTTAAGTGCACAAGCTGATACAGCCCACATCATTGAGAACACACGCAAGCAGCCTTCTGGTTATCATCAGCAGAGCCAGAGACCTGTGAGGACACCTTCTCCGCTGTAAATCCTGACCACCTCCTAAATAACCCCACTGCTTAGTTATTTCTTAGCATTAACACAATTCTTGCACTATTAATAGTATCAGCACCAACAAGCTTTTCTTCATAACTCAATTGGTGCTATACAGCTTTTGCTAATTTTAAGTTCTGTCTCTTCCTGTTTTAGTCATGGAATGTTACTTTGTGTTCCTGTTCTTATAGTTCATTTATTTCTTACCTTTCTCCCTTTTAATCTGTAAAGTATTCACTAGTTTCACCTGTGGGAGCCTACACCACACAGACTTCACTCATTGTGACAAACTTTTCTCATTTACAAACTTAAGCCATCTGCAGATCAGGATTCTCCTCAACCTGAGTTCAAATAAATATTTTAAAACACATTCTGATAAGCTCACTTCAAGGCTGCAAGGAGATTGCTGTACAATAAAACCTAGTAAACTGAATAAATATGTTTCATGAAAAAAGTCTCTTTCTGTCTTACTATAGTGAGTGTCCTATATTGGGGATTTGTAAGTATTGTAGGACTCAAGTTTTGTTTCTGCCATTACAAAATAAAGACATTTAGATCTGGGATTGTAGTTTAAATCCATCTCTGTTTTAAAGGCAGAATTCTGTAAAAAGAGGGAAAATGGTCTTTTGGCCAAAACACAGGACCATAAGACAAGAAGTCTAGGTTCTTATTCCAGACTCCTAGAGATATCCCATGTTGCTGTCAGTAAATCATTTAATCTTTCTGTGCTATGTGGTAAAGTAGACACTACAGCAACTTAATTGGTTTTTCCATCATGGTAGTTAATTTACCTCTCTGAGCGGCAGTAGCTAGGTAGACCGGAGAATTTTTCCATCCATCTGCTGATGTCTATTCCAGGGGTTATGCACAGGGCACAATTTTTTCACATCTTCAGCAGTGTAGTTAAGCCAACTAGACTTAACAATGTAGATCAGCCTCTAATATGTTTGAAAAAGAGTGGTAGGGAGGAATTGGAAGTGGCAAGGCAAGTTGCTGATGCCTTGGGAAAGAGGTAATAGAAGAAGCTGTGTGACAGGGTGCAGTAGCAGAAGTGATGTCAGATGGTAAGAGCCAGGTTTCAGGGAATTCAAGGATATGGAGAGAAAATGAAGTGGAGAGATTATGAATATTGGTAAGTTTTGTAGTTGGAGCAGGAATTCTAGAAAGAAGAAGCCAGAGAAGGAAAGAGGCAGGAATGGGAGAATAAGCACAAATTGGTTAGAAAAGAGCTATTGGGACAGAGGTGGTAGCAGAGAATGAATCAACAGAGGGATGCTAACCAACATTAAAATAGAGATTGCCAGAGGTGAGACGAGTCATTAGAAGAGGATGCAGAAGTGTACATGGATGTAAGAGGTGAGGATTAACTAATCAAAGTCAATGGGATTTCCATGGACTATTTGATTAGTTGATAAGGACTAGTGCAGCATTCCACCTTTGAAATAAGATTGAAATGCCCAGTGCAGCCCCCCTCTTTCTGACAGAGGCAGCAAGAAGTGTGGGGAGCGACTAGTTGACTAGTGTGTTGACTATCCAATAAGCTTTTGCTTATCGGATAGTTGACTAGTCAATTAATCGCTTATCTCCCTAGTTTGGGGAAGAGCTTAGAGGAGAGATGGGTTAAAGGAATAGAAGATAATGCTTCTGGGAGGAGAGGTAGTGAAGGAAAAGGGGAGGAGACTTTGATGAAATAAGTGATGATGAATGTGTTGAAAACCGTGGGAGAGGCTGTGTGGAAGTGAAGTGAGGAAAGCAAATAAGCATTTATGGCAAAATGATGCCACAGTGCACATGCATGTAGGATAGATTTTCATTTGTAAGAAGATTGTCACATGTTCTCAATATTCAGATGTTTATCTGCCATATTCTGAGACACCTATGCATAGTTATGCTGGTATTTGTTGCCTAAGTTCTTAAGCATTTAATTTCACAATTCAAGCAAATATTGGAAATGATGTGCAGTATAAAGGATAGGGAATGTATTTAAATTGTCCTCTCCAGGATTTCCTCATGTCATCTTTGACACATCCACAAAATTCTCATTAACTCATTCATTGTCCAAGATTCCCTTGCTGAGACATGAAGATTAAAATAAAATTTTAGATTCCTAATTTTAAAGTTTGATTCTGATCCCATATGTTTTAGTTTCAAACTGTTGCAACTCATTTGAAGTCTGTGAAATTACACCAATGTAAAAACAACATAAATCAGATTAGAAGCTAGTCAATATCTTTTTCAAACTACCATGCACATTTATAAAGCATTTTAAGTAGAAATTTTATTAAGTGTGAGCTGAGCTTGGGGTAATGGGTTAAGATGAGGGAGGGGGTTCAAACTGTAGAAGAGTGCTCAGGGAAGAGGTTTGTTGTGGAAGGGGGTCGGTGTAGGCTCCAGCCAGACAGCTTATGCCTAAGGCAGCTCCAAGTCCTGGTCAGCAGCATAGCGACGCTAAGGCAGCTCGCTGCCTACCTTAGTCCTGTACTGCTCCTGGAAGTAGCTGGCATGTTCCTCCCTGTGGCCCCTAGGTGTCTCCATATGCTGCCCCTGCAACTCCTAGAGGCCCCATTTCCTCATGCAGGGCAGAGGCAACACACTGAGAGCCAACCCGCCACCTGCCCGACTAAGGGTCACAGGGAGGGATGTGCTGGCCTGCCTTTGCTCCGCTACGTCACTGGACTTTTAGTGGCTGATCTCCCAGTTTGTCTTCAGGAGCCTCCTGAATATTGAGTCTGATTCCAGAAGACTGCAGAAGGGTTAGATATATGGCTGTGAACTGAAAGTAGTTTCATTGGAATCAGTGAATTTATTTGAAGCTTACACTGGTATAACTGAGAACAGAAGGTAGTTTCATGTTATGAAGGTCTGAACATGATGAAAGTTTAGAAGGAAATCACTATATTTAACATTTATTTGAATGCCATGGGCCTGATTTTCAGTTGTGATTAGCATAGTTTGGGAAAGAGGAAGAGTGATGGTTGTGGCCCCTGGATCCTGAGGCCAGCTAGGAAGGGACTGATCTAGTCCTCAGCAAGGATGCTCTAATTCATTTCTGGCTGTTCCAGAAGCTGGAGAGTATTGGTATTTTGGTTGCGTCCCTACACTGGAAACAGTAGCATGCTGTAGAGAGACTCTGTGCTAGCTATCCACCACCCCAACCTCCTTCCTTTTATGAAATGGGAGTTTCTAGGTAGCTAGTTAACTTTCTGGCTGCTTTGTATGACCTGGATGAACCCTGTGCCCAGATAAACTCATAATGGTATCAGGACCTTAATTGCTAATAATTGTCTTGTTTCACTTGTTTAGGTCAGAATAATTTACAGGACCTACAAGAAAAAAATACATTATTCAAATATGGAAGAGGATACCAAACCTTTCCTGATCCCAGTTGGAGGTGATGAGGGTGATTATGGAATCATGAACATTCAGTTTAATCCAGCAGACCTAAAATGCAAGAGGTAAGGGGAAAGTTTAACCTTATACAATGATGATGATAGTGACTTACCTTTACCTTTAAAAGAAGATTTCAATGAAAATAGAAGCCAAACCTTTCTGGTCTGGTTATTTTAATAACTAAAATTCCTATTTTGTGTCATTTGGTGTTATTTTTAAACACACAAACACATCCTGAGTTGAGTAATAAATATTCTTTTCTGGAAAAAGATTTCTCTATGGAGTTTTGTGATACTGCTGAAAACTTAACAATTCAGGGAGGATAATGCAGGATTCCTGTCCTTTTACACAAGAACAAGATAGAAAAGAGATTTTGAAAGTTACCAGTACTTATTAAACTGAATAGATGTAGTGAGTACATCTTGATTCCCTTGTCTATTAAGACTTTTAACCTATATTATAAAATGTAAAACCTCAGACTTAAACGGTGAGATTATGCCAGTGACAAAATGCTCCTGGACCTCAGGGCTGGGGCTGTTGCTGCCACTGGCTCCTGGCCCTGCTGGGGCAGCCCTCTGTCCGCAGCAGGCTGTGGGCAGGGGGACTGCTCTTGGGGTACCAGTTAAATAGTTACCCGTTCACATCTCTAGTAATAGGTTGCTATCTTCTCTATGAACCAGCATTAGAGAACATTGTGCCAGCTTTACAGTTATTTGCTGATGCAGAGGGATGATGAGACTCAGGAATCTTGGGTTCTGTTCCATGCTTTGGAGGGGAACTGGCTTTAGTGGGCTTGGACTTTTCTGACCATTTCCCAAACCTTGACCCCTTTTGCCAGTTCCCCTCTAACCTGTCCTTATCTCATTCCTATCACTTCCCTAGCTCCAGATTCTAATCTGTCTCCTCACTTAGAAGGCTTTGTTCTTTCTTCTTCAGGTTTCAAATCCCACTCTCCTTATCCAGCAAGTCTTCATCTCTCCATCCAGACACCAAATCCCAGTCGCGCTGCCATACCCAGTCTTTACCACCACAGTCTCCTTGCCCAGCCAGTCTCAGATCTTCCCTCCTAACTCATCATATGAGCTGACTCTCTTTGAATGTAATGTGATGGCTTCCATTTTTCTCCTCCTCCCACTTTTTTCATTCCCATTCATTCCCAGTGCCAGTCTTCTTTCATAGGCTCCTCATCCAATCTCCGTGACTCCTGCTCCAACCTTCTTGTCCAGCCTGTTTCAGTTCTATACCCACAGCATGGCTCCTCAAGAGATGAAGGAGGAGGGGAGAAATATTTGCTGTCTCCAACTCACTGATTCTTAGTCTTAATCTCGTTACCCATCAAGTTCTAGTCATCCCCCTGTTCCTCATATTAGTCAAGTCTTCCCCATGCCCTCTGCCCCAGGCAACCAGTCCATCTCTGCCTATTTCCATCCCCACTTCTTAGTCCAAGACTTCTTAGTCCAAGAATTCTACACTCTCAACCCAATTGCCATTTCATATTCTAGTCATCCCTGGCAGCCTCCAGGATCTCTCTGTGTACTTCCTTATTCGCCCCCCCCAAAGACTGGTACTTTGCCCATTACATTCAAATCAGATCAATTCCTCTTTCCTGCTGCCTGGGCCCAGAATGGGAGGCTATTGAGGGCACAGGAGAAAGAGGCGCTCAGCTATGGTGCTTGGTCTGCCCACAGCTGTGATGGCAGGGGAAGTCTTGCTCATCTCCAAGCAGAAGCATGCTCGAACAAGTCTGAGGATCTGCAAGCTTCACGTTTTAAGAGGTTTATATCTTGCACAAATTTGAGAAGATTTTCACAGGGACAGCAAAAGACACATCCTTGACACAAAGGTCACCTTGCTGTCAGATTCCTGCTCCAGTGGGTCTTAAAGCAGAGGGTCTGAAAGAAAATGTTGAGGTTTTTTAATATGGGCAAAATGGCATACTTTGCTCAGCCTCGTTCTTGGCAATTGATTAACTATTTTGGCTGAAAATTTCCAAAAAAGTTCAGCTTGAGGCAGACATGACTATGGAAACAGATAGAGCCAGAATTGTTAAAATTTGACAACATTATAAGCAGCTGACAAGGTCTTACAATGGGAGGTGCTGGGAAAACTTAATGTTAGGTGGTGCTATCAGCCCTGTCTATTATACACATTCTTAAAATTCAAAATTATCGTATAGCTAATAGAGTAATATAATATGCCAGGTACAACTGCATCCCTTTAATAAATACTGACTGCAAGACAGTAAAAATATATTGAGTAAGTGCTTGGAAAAAGCCTGTATCACCATTAATGGACCCCCTGTCTAATCATCAGGTGGAATGAGCCGCACCACTTTCTTTTGTGAAGTTTACTGATTGATCTATTTTACTCTACTACTTTGTCTTTTTACCAAGCACTGTGTCTCTGGCTGCAATTTGCACAAAAGGACTACAGATGGCAACTTCTCTAAAAAGCTTGACTGCTCAGTAAGGATGTAAAAGAGTAATCAATTAGTCTACTACCCGATAAGCTTAAGATTATTGGGTAGTCGAGTCTACTACTCACATTCTCCTCCCCCCTTGCTGCCTGTATATGAGAGGCATATAGTTAATAGAACTTTTATTGACTACACGATTAGTTGACAAGGGCAGAAGTGTTCAGTCCTGACTTGTGCTGGGTCCAGGAGCTACACCTGTGGTGGCTCTGCCGTTTAAAAGTAGTAAGAGCCAGGTGGGCAGGCAGTCCGGCCCCTACTGCATTGAAACTGCAGAGCTGCAGCAGGAGTAGATCCCAGACCTGGCGTGAGCTGGGACTGACCTGGGCTGTCTGACCAGCTAGAGCAGCCTCTGACTGCAGCCAACCTTGGCCTGCCGCGGGCAGAGCCTGCTTCACAGCAGCCTCCTTTCCCCCCCAGCTGCTGTCTCTGATAGAGGCAGCAGGTCAAGGGAGGCAGCATCGCAAAAACAATGCTTAGGGGAACTGGCTTTTAAACTGGCACCCCCTCAGGTCCTGCTCCTCTCTGCTTGCTCTGATAGGCAGCAAGGGGGGGATGCAAGTAGTTGACTCAGCTAACGATAACCCTAGGTTTACTGGTTAGTCAACCTGTCAACCAGTTGCTTACATCCCTAAGTGTGGTTCATGCACTGCACTCAGGATGCGTTGATGTCATTTTCGTAACTATGGGATATTCAGCAGGGTCATCAGTGGTAGCGAAGGGTTGTGTTTATGTTTTCAACTTGTATTTACTCATCCACCAGAAGAAACTGAAGCCTGGACTTTGTTGTTTGTTAGATGAGTGGGAGACTCATGGGAGGGACACAAAGGGGGCTCCAGCAAAACAGAGGCAGGTGACTTGCCCACATAATTCCTCCCAAACTCAGCCCTGAGTACAGGGCACCCATGCTCCCCCATCCCATCACCTCCCCATTACCATTCACCATAGACAGGTTTCTGAGCCATAAGGCTCTTTGGAACCACAGTGGTGAGAGAAGCAGAATGGCAGCCCCCATGCCAGCAGCTCCTTTGGCATGGTTGTACCATCTCCAGCTCTTCCACACAGCTGCATTTCCTGGGCTCTGTACAGCCCTGTTGGAGAACAAGGCTGTAGGTGAGGCCCAGCTGAGGAAAGGTTCAGTACAGCCACATCAGAGGAGCTACCAGTGTGGGGCAACTCCACATTCTGCTCTTTTCACCATGCCGTTCAATTCAGTGCTGAATCGGACCACAGCAACAGAAGGAGCAAAACATGGGACCAGCTGGTGGCCCCATGCTGGCAGTTCCTTAGACACAGCTGTACAACCCTCAGCCCGACCATCTGCCACAGCAGAGGGAAGGGCCAAGCCAGATGCCCTGACCCATTTCAGCTAAAAGCAGTTTGAGAGAAACTGCTGCTTCTGTCACCCAGATGTAGCTTTTCATCTCTGCTCTGATTACCAGTTGTGTCTGGGGTGCAGTTTGCCTAAAAGACCCAAAGATGGCAGTTGTGTCTGTAGAAAGCCTCTTCTCTGACATATGCTTGAAAGCTAAATAGTAGCATAGACACCAGAATAAGTATGCATCCCTGTGGTCTGTGTTGCCTCAGTCTCTCATTCCTGGTAAGCTTTTGCAGTGGGGTTCTCCACTCACTACTCATCTGGTGCTTCTTCCTCATCACTCTGGCAATAAACTCTCAACATTAATTCTTCCTGTGGTTGCATGTGGTATCCATCTCTGGGTCTTTCAGGTCTGGACTTAGCACACCAGTCCCATCCCTTAGCATTCTCCCTTCTGAGGTATGTCAAAGTCCTAGGCAAACTTCCCATTCATTGTCTCAGGTGCTATTGACTCAGTGTCCTGTAGGGGAATCCAGGCTTTGTTTCCACTTTACATTCTAAGCTAGCAATCCCCAACCTAACAATTCTGCATCTTTCCTGGGATGCTTTCTACTACTCTTGTTGTCATTCCTTTCTGGGGTATATGCTCTTCTCCAGAGAATAATTGTAGCATTTCCTCACAGCCCTAATCTGTTGCCTATTTCCTGGCTTTGTAGGTCCTACCTATTCCTGCTCAGCTGAGCCTACTTTCAATCAGTTCTTTGCTCTCTGACTCCACTGCAGCTGCAGCCTGTGTGGTGTTAATTGGCCTGCCTGGCCATCTTACTCCCTTCCAGTAGAATGTGGGGTGAATTGACTAGTGCAATATGGATAGCCTGATTTTATGGTTTTAGGAGCCAGAGATAGGAGAGGAAATATTTGTTGTTTGCTGAGTAGAGGATGAAAGAGATTCATACATGTGTACTAACCAGAAGGCTTTAAAAAAAAATCTGTTCCTGTGGGTATCATGATCAGAAACAGGTTTGTGATGTTAATAGTAATTTTTATTGGTTCTAGAATATTATTTTATTTTGTTTATATCTTACTTTGATTAGTTAGTTTCATAGTTGAATACTCTTTGTCCAGATAATTGGTCTTGTTAATTATTCTGAATAGTCTTAGAGGGGTTTTTAAAAACTGTAAGTTGGTCTATTGGGTTAAATTTAATGTGTTTAATTACATACCTGTTATAAACTATTTTTGTGCAATTATGTCTCTTAGAGATGTAAATGGTTTTTTTTTTTCTAGCATATTCTATTAATCTGGTAAAGATTAAAAGAAACAAAAGTAAATATAGTTGCTTTTTATTTCTTTAGCAGTCTTAACTATTCAGACTCAATTATTTGCTCTATAATTCTTAGGCTGGTGTACATCTTGGTATAGTGATTTTGTAGAGATTTTAATGTTAGGACGTTCCCATGCAGGTGTAGCAATGGTAACAGCTGATTTTGTGCTTTTCAGGCTTTTTTATTATAATATTCTCATGTAAATACTGTAACTATCTTAAGGAACATTTGATGTTGTGAGGATGATACTTGAAGTTGTTAGTGTTAGAACTTACTCTCCAATATAAATGTTTTTGAAAACCATGGTAGTGGATGTCCCTAATGTTCATAGCAGAAGGCTAGGAACATTGGGACCATCCAAGAGAAACTAACGAGAGCGAAACACAGGGGATTTAAAAAAGAATGAAATGGTGAAAGTTAGACCTCACTGGAGGCTAAAATCTTCTAACCACGGAGCTTGTGTAATTAAGTACCTACCACAAAGAGATAATGGACTATTTAATTGAGCAATAAGCTTCTTCTTACTGTCTTTCTTCTTACAGGAAGAGATTTGTTACTTTCACAGTATCCATAGCATTAATTATGAAATTACTACAAAATTCAAATATTGGGGCAAGGGAAGGTCTATGGTGAAACCTGAAATAATGGTAACGTTTAGTATTATTGTCAGTTTGTAAGGCATATTGTAGTAAAAAAGCTACATAAAAAACTACAAATAACTAATATCGGTACAGTATACTGATACATGCCTCTATCAATATAAGAATATGGATAGATATTATAAACTTAACATCTTCTGCTTTCAATAGAAAGATATGCTATACAAATAGTAACATTCCTGCCATAAAGAGTTTATGGGGCACCATTCTTTCAGTTGGCTCTGTATTAGTAGATACTTAGCCCGTGCAGTTCTGATTGCAGGATAGGGGTCTGCAGACACAACTACATAAAATATACATGGTTATGACCCCAAATAGCATATGGGCAGTACTGTTGATGAGTTTTACAGAGCAGATGGATTTCCATGAGTGAACTGAAGGAGAGGAAAGGCACTTGGTTCTGGTCTGTAGATGTTACTAAGTTGAGGTCCCATTGTATGATTGTGGAGCTCCTAGCACAGTGAATGGAAGTGCTTGTCAAAAGAGATTACAGCTAGACATTTTTCTGCATTAATAATTTTTCCCTCTCTTGAGCCCCAAAATATTTTACATGTTAGGGAACATACTGATAGCTCACATGTTGTTTCCTCTTCAGTTTTGTAACAGCTGTAAAGCTTCATGTATGAAAGCAAATGGTCTTTTTGAATTAAATTAAAATGGAAAAATTGTCTCCTTTTTAAAGGCCTCATATTTTGAATATCATTCAGCAGATGCGCAGCATTGGTTATTCAGTACTGAGTAAAAAATGTTTCATCTACAAATAAGGTAACTGTGTGCCATGAAATGTTGTTGTCAGAGTGGTTCTATATATACCCCTTTCCAATTATTCTGAAATTCATTCTGTTTTGAAGGACTCACGAAATATTACTCACCATTGAAAATTGACATCTTGCTTTTCTGTAGATAAAGTTACTGAAAATGCAAGCAGATCTCTTTCAGTCTTCCCTCAGAGGTCATGTTTTCTAACCTTTAATCTTTTTTGTTCTTTGGACCTTCTCCAATTTCTTCACATCTTTCTTGAAACGTGGTGCCCAGAACTAGACACAATATTTCAACTGAGACCTAATCAGTGCAAAGTAGAGTAGAAGAATTATTTTTTTCAGGTCTTGCTCACAACATTCCTGTTAATGCAGTCCAGAATCATGTTAGCTTTTATTTGCAACTGTGTGACACTGACTCCTATTTAGCTGGTGCTTCACTAAGATCCCTAGATTCCTTTCAGCAGTACTCCTTCCCAGACAGTCACTTCCCATTCTGTATGTGAGGAACTGATTGTTCCTTCCTAAGTGAAGAACTTTGCATTTGTCCTTAATAAATAGGATGGAGTTTACCTCAGACCATTTCTCTGGTTTGTTCAGATCAGTTTGAATTATGACCCCAATCTCCAGAGCACTTGCTACTGTTCCTAGGTTGGCATAATCTGCAAATTTAATAAGCCTACTCTGTGTGCCATCATCTAAATCAATGAACATATTGAACAGAACCAGCCCCAAAACAGACCCCCTGAAGGACCCCACCTGCAGATGAATCCCTTCATTACTTGCTCCATTATCTTCCCTGGCACAGAAGTCAAACTGATCTGTAGCTTCATGGGTTACCCTTTTTACGGATGGACACTATGGGTACGTCTACACTACAGGCTTTTCTTGACAGAGGCTTTGTCGACAGATTCTGTCGACAGCAAGTGTCTAGACCACAGCCAGTTCTGTCAACAAAGCAGGCTGCTTTGTCGACAAAGTCTAGATGCTCTCTTTTTTTGAAAAAGTACAGTGTGGATGAAATAGCGCCTTTTGTCAACAGAACTCTGTCGACAAAAGGCGTTATTCCTTGTAGAATGAGGTTTACCACCATCGACAAAACTGCCGCGTTCTGTCAACTTACTGTCTACAAACTTGGCGGTAGTATAGATGCAGGTATAGTTTTGTCGACAAAACCCTGTAGTCTAGACACACCCTAAATTTGCCATTTTCTAGTCTTCTTGAATCTCTCCTGACGTCCATGAGTTTTCAAAGATGATAGCTAAAGAATACTCAAGGAGCTGATAGAGGAGGTATTTCATCAGGCCTTGGTGATTTGAAGACATCTAACTTTTCTAAGTAATTTTTAACTTATTCTATTTTTGTTTTAACTTCTAAACCTATCCTATTTCCACTACCACTCTCTATGTTAGGCATCCCATCACAACAGTCTTCTTGGTGAAAACCAAAACAAAGAAGTTATTAAGCACCTCTGCCATTTTCAGATTTCCTGTTATTGTTTGTCCCTCTTCAGTGAGCAATGGACCTACCCTGTCCTTGGTCTTCCTCTTGTCTCTAATATATTTGTAGAAATCGGGGAAGAGAGGAGAGTGATGACGTGGGAAAGGATATAGTGCAGCGGTGGGCAAACTTAGGCCCAGGGACTGGATCCAGCCTGCCAAGCATTTCTATCTGCCCTTCTCAGCTGATGAGCAGAGGTGCGAACTTAGAGCTGTGTGATGTACTGAGCCAGGTCTGGGCACAGCTGAGGGCATCTGCTCAGGGTGAATTGCTCAGAACTCGGGGCTGCTTACGGGAGACCTTACCAAACAGGCCACAAACAAGTCACAACAAGTGCTTCAGCTGGCTAGCCTGAAGCCTCACGAGCAAAACCCCTCTGACACTCCAGCTCTCTCTGTGCCCCAATCAGCCCCAGGCCTAACACACAGGTGAAGGGTTTTAGAATCCAGTCTCACCTATCCTGAATGGGTTCTTCCGGTCCCAAGAAACCAGCCACAGGTCCCAATCAATTTACACTCTGGACCTTGCCCACAAGAGCACGCTGAGCCAATCCTTTAGAATCTAAAGCTTTATTAATAAAAAGAAAAGCATGAGAGGAAGTTTGTTAAGGAGAATGCATTACAAGCATCGAATCACCAAGTTCTCAACGCAGGCTCTTAGCAGCGATGTTATAACTGCTATCTTAAGTCTCTGGTGTACATCCTATGTGAGGATGGGTCCACGGTCCTTCCTGGCTTGTTGTTCCCTGCAAGGCTGCATCTGAGTTCAAGAGCTGAACTCAAGACAAAATGGAGTCTGCCACATGGTATTTTATATCCATCCCTGGTCTCTTTCAAGCTGGAGTGGGTCACATGGCCCAGGGACCTATTCTGGTGTCCCAAGTCAGAAACCATTATTCTAGCTGGTCTGCAGGCATCCAGATTCATTCCTCAGGTGTATCTTTGGCACCTAGAGATCTATTGTCCCTGGAGCCTCGCTAATTAGCATAGCCATTGAATGAACATTCCTGGTACATTGCTCTGCCTCAGACAGAGAATTTTCCAGCATCAACACAGAGTACATATTTTTAACTCTACATACAGATATTATACAAGTACATGAATAGCATATACAGAATCAGTAGAACATAAGCTTTCATGTGACACCTCACATGACCCCCTTTGTACAGACTTTTGGGGCAAACACCCCCTCTTCCCCCCATGGGTGCAACAGTGATCTTAAGAATCCAATAATGTGACAAGCTGGCAGTGGGCACCATGTGTTCAGCCATCCCTCCCCCACCTGGCTCTGTCTTTCAGCCAAGCTGCTTCCAGGATTCTCCTGCTAGCTGTGTGGGGGTGTGGAGGGGAATGCTGAAGTCAGGGTATCCCCCTGGCCCTGTACTCCCATCTCTGCAGAGCAGTGACAGTAGAGGGAGACAGTCAGCAGAGCTGCTCCAATCTGAAGCATGTGACTCAGAGGATTGCAGAAGGGGTGTGGTGGGGGAAACAACAGAGCAGGACAGATTTTCCTTAGAGACGGAGTGTGGCTTCTCTCAGAAATTTAGCCAGCACACACACACCCAGTCTCTGCACCACACACTGTTACGTACACATTGCCACACACACTCAATCTGTGTCACAAAGTCTGTTTCTCCCTGTGTATCCCCATCCTTCTGGGGGGGAGGGGAAGGCAGAGCTGGCCATGTATTACTTTCCTTTCATGTTTGCAGATGGACAGAGCATCATGTTGTTCCTATCTGCTTACATCAGGTCAAAATAAAAAGTGCATTTTTGTCTTGTGCTGTTGAGAATGGGGATTCAGCATTCAGGGATTGGGCAGCAAGTTCCATCTCTTTCATCATCTCCTAGCAGCCGGTCACAGAGCTGCATAGCAGTTCCAGATCAGGCTTTATTAACCTCCTGATGTAGTTGTCCATTCAGGAGAAATTCAAATGCCTCCTAGCTGATCAACCGAGTCTACAGCTAGGTTTGTTTCTATTCATGGTGCAATTCACCATGAATTTATGTGCCTTTGTGCACATAAAATATTTATTCTGCACAAGGATGGAAAAATGCACATATGAATGGGAAAGATTAGAGGGAATATTAGATATAGATGCTTAATTTTGTAGCTAGGAGGAGGACTATACCTTTGGACAAAGAAAATGGTTTGCATAGGGAGCTGGTTTTTAAACCAGCGCCCTCCTGCTACCTCTGATAGAAAGGCAGCAGTGTGGGATGGCAGGAGGGTACCTGGAAGCAGGAGCTGGGAGAGCACTGGCTGCTGGCCCCGCCTCTGGGGATTATTGAATTTGATGCGGTTACACAACTACTGAATTACATGCAAACATTCCTACTCCCTACCTGCTTATGTTTTGCAAAACTACTGGGTATGCAGCCTCTAAGAAGTCTTTCTCACTGCTATCACTGTGCTAACAGTAGAGATGCCAGAAGGAAAGGTGGAACTATTACTCAGTATTGTATATGCTGCCAAATGACTGCTTAGGGATGGGCCATGAGCTGTTCAATATCTTCATCAATGATTTAGGTAATAGTGTAGAGTATATTTATAAAGTGGTTCATAACAGGCTGGGAGGGGGTATATGTGCTTTGGAGGAAAGGATTAAAATTCAAAGGGCTAAGGGAAATGGCCTGAAGTAAATAGGATAAAATTCAATAAGGACTAATGCAAAGTACTCCAATTACGAAGGAACAATCAGCTGTATGCATACAAAATGGGAAATGACTGTCAAGGAAGGAGTACTGTGGAAAGGGATTTGGGGTTCATAGTAGATCACAAGATTAATATGAGTCAATAGTGTAAAGTGTTGCACAAAAAAAAAAAAGCAAGCAAGATATTAAAAGTAATTCTTCCACTCAGTTATGGGTGGCATATTTCAGGGAAGATGTGGACAAACCGGAGAAGGTCTAGAGAAGAGCAACAAAAACTAATAAAGTTCTAGAAAATATGACCAATGCAGGAGATAAAGGAACTGGGTTTGTTTAGTCTGGAAAAGAGAGGACTAAGAGAGGACATAACGGTTTTCAAGTACGTAAACAAATTGTTACAAGGATGAGGGAGAAAAAATATTGTTCTTAATTTCTAAGGATAGAACAAGAAGCAATGGGTTTAAATTGCAGCAAGGGAGATTTAGGTTGGACATTAGGAAAAATCTTCCACAGGATGGTTAAGTGCTGCAATAAATTGCACAGGGAGGTTGTAGAATTTCCATAATTCTCTAACCTGCTCTTAGAAATCTCTAAACTCCTGTGAAGGATGGTCTAGATCAAAGGTGGGCAATATTTTTTGATGAGGGGCATTCCAAGATTTTGGTAAATGGTCAAGGACCATACTTTTCTTTGGAGGGTATGTGGGGTCTGGGATGGAGTTTGGGTGCAGAAGGAAGGTTGGGGTAAGGGACTGTGGTGCAGGAGAGAATTTGGGGTCTGAGGGAGTTTGGGTAAAGGAGGGTGTTGTGATCTGGTGCAGGAGGGGATGGGTTGCCACAGGTGGCTCACATCCAGCATACCAGCAGTACCCTCAGGCAGTGGCTCGTTGCTCCATGCGCTTGTGGGGGCAGAAGGGGAAAGACTTTGCATACTGCCCTCGCTCACGGCACGATTATAGCAGCTCCCATTGGCTGCAGAGAGGCCCATGGAGGGAGCAGACAGCCACTTTGTGTGGTCTGGGGCTGTAGCAAGCAGGGAGACTGCCTGAGGGTCCCAGCAGGGGAAGCTGCGGCCTGAATCAGCCTGCAGGCCATATCTTGCTTGTCTCAATTTAGATAATATTTTGTCCTGCCATGAATGCAGGGGACTGGACTAGATGATCTTTTGAGGTCCCTTCCTGTCCTATGATTCTCTGATCTGTCCCTTAGGATTTTTTATTTCATGATTTTTTTTATCATGTTCCCAGTGAGTCATCAAATGCCATTCCAAAGGAAAATGAGGACTAAAGTTTTTAAAAAATATACATTGGGACAAAATCTGGTATAAAGCTAGAATAACTAATAACTTAATTGAGCTTTGGACTTAAGCTAATGTAACACAACACAATGTAGTCCATTATTTTCAACTAGATAATATGGATTATATAAGGAGATTAAATATTTCATTTTTGGTATGCTTCTTTGCATCTTGCAGTTAGAAAGCAGTGCAATATACAGTTGACTTCTACTCCTGACAGACACACTTCATTCAGAAGATGATTTTTGTAATTTATTTCTCTTCTTTTAACTGTTGCATAATGTCTGTGCCTTTTTTCCTTTAGACCATTCCACATAGAGCCTTCAAATATTGTTAGCGTGAATGATGACACACACAGAATTACAGATGAAGCCTCGGCAATGAATAAACGGATTCATTACTATAGCAAGCTCATGGCTCCTTCAGATCGGGCACTGGTAAGGGAAAGATGGGTTAAAGATGCTGTTAATTAATAGGCATGACATACAGAGTGCAGTGGGTATTGTAAGTGCCTGATTTCTGCAATACACAGCTGAAAAATAAAAAGGAAAAATCCCAGTTAAAACAAACCTTGAGGATTGCTTGCTAATGAGAACTTGCTGACTGAACATGCTTGAATTTACATAGAACCACAAGTCACAACTGCATTCTTAGGTGATGGAAAAATATGACCAAAATATGCAGACAATCCTGAATCTTACAATATTGACCCAGTCTTAACACTTTGTCACCAGAACCTTCATAAATATGTATTTAAGTTATCAACATAGAAATGTAGGCATTTAAACTTAGGTAATACAGCCTGACAACTTATGTCATTTTCTGTGTATAGCCTGACACTGAGAAAATACTTTCATAAAGTAGTTGGTGAATTGTGATGTGTATGGTAGCAAATGCGGTATTCTTCTACTGAAGAGTAAATCAGGCCTCAGGTTTTCTATAAAAATAGAACAGATTTGCTTGAAAATGTACTTTTTAATGAGAGTTTCATGTTTTTGTTTATAGTAAGTTGTTGATTTACTATAGTTGGAGCATTGGAGAGCTTTTGCTGTTACTAATACATTTTGTTTATCCATCTATTAGGTTGCTCCAGATCATGTACTTCCAGCTCCAGAAGAAATCTATGTCTATAGTCCATTAGGAACTGCTTTCAAAATTGATGGTTGCACTGATGGTTATGGTAAAAATTCCAGCATAGTTACAATGTATGTTAAATACTTCTTTTTAGAGTAGCCCAAAATTGCATTGTCTGTTGTAAATTTAGTAACTTCTGTGTTGTTTCTAAAAAGGTTAAAAGGTTACATGAAATAACAGTGCTCCTTAATTTTCTGTGTTTTTCAGATTTATGATCTGGAATACAATGATGGGCACATCTATACTAAGTATGCCATGGGGAATAAAACAGGTAAGATCAATGTGTATTAGAAAAAAAATATTTGTATGGAAAATATTTTCAGTGTTCCGTTCATGTCAACAATAAATATTGTTAATAAACAAGTGTATTTCTTCTCTTTAAACAGGCAGGATTCACCACTGGAATCTTTTTGATCTTGCTAATGGGCAGCTTGACACTTTATTGCTGTTACAGAGTTGTGAAATCACGAACAATGATACGTAAGAATTTGTTACGCAAAGGGTTCTTGTGTAAAGTGTGAGATCTTGAGAACCTGAATGATGATTTTGTATTTTATTTTTATTGTTACTGGGTTTTGGGTGGGTGTGTGTGTGTGTGTGTGTGTGTGTGTGTGTGTGTGTGTTTCTTTCTGCCAGTGTTTGCATGTCTTCAATTTAGTGTTCATTAGGCATGGAATCCAAAAAAAATCATTTGGATGCCCCTGACTTTTGGGGAAGTTTGGATTCCAAGCTGAGATGTGATTTGGGGCCCATCTCCATCTGTCATATTACTGCTTTACTTGTAAGGACCTGTGTCTTTTTAAGCAAATTTAGCCACATCTGAATTCCTACCATATTGTGTTTTATTGTCCACCAATATGTTTGGAGAGCACATCAAGTATGTGTAAAAGAGAGAAATCATCATGACACCTTCTGGTACCTAAATAAAACTATGTAATCTACAATACTAGAGTATGTGTTATCTCTAAAGTACATCTGTATATTGCATATGCTGAATTATATTGTCAAATGGAATTTGTCACTAACCAAATGGCTATTGACAACACTCTCATTTTTTTCATTTATTTTAAATATATATATTTTCAGAACCACCTTCTTTATAAATACACATATTCTAGTTCATGCAGTCTGGTTTTGTGGATTAGCTGATTTCTGACTTCCTAAAATACATAATTAAGGGCTAGATCTGAAGTCATATTCCACACTTATTGGGGAAGTAGCCAGCAGCAGGCTGGAGTCTCACTGACTTAGCCATCCTTCCACCTGGAGGCAGTGCAGTGCAGACTCTATGCCCCATTCCAGTGCCCTGAAGGCACTCAAAGCAGGATGATGGCCACAGTAAAAGGTTACAGCTCTTCTTCAGCAAATTCCTTGCTGAATGTTTTCCCCTAACATGTGTTGTACTTTAAGCTTATCTAACAGTAGAAGGAGACTTTTTACTTAGAGTTCTATATAAACAGCACAATCTCTCAAAGTATTCTGACGTTTAATCATCTTTTTATTTTTATACATATTTTTGTCTTTATTCAGCTTTAGAGGATACCTCAAACTGGGAATTCCCAGATGTTTGCAAGTACTATTTTGGATCCTTTGGTCAATGGTCCAGTCTTTTATTTTCAATGGTGTCTCTAGTGGGAGCCATGGTTATTTACTGGGTGCTTATGTCCAACTTCCTGTTCAATACAGGAAAATTTATATACAGTAAGTATTGGTGTTTTAAGTCTCTCAGCTTGGTTTGAATCAAAATTCTAGGAACTGAAATGCAGAATGAATTGTCCAAAGTCTGCTTCTCAGTCTGTGCTTGCAACTTTGTTTGTCACTTGTGTAACCAAAGAATATTTGCATACACAAATTGAGTAGTCAGGCTTTTGTGCTATTCTTTTATATGCCCACATGTTCTGAGGTGTTGTTTTTTTGGTTGTTTGTTTTTTTAAAATTGCAAATGCTTCTGCAGGTAAAGGTGTAGATGCAACAGTTTTTTTGTTTTTGTTTTTTTGTTTTTAAATTTGGCTCGTGTGATTTAAACTAGTCACTGTTTAGTAAAGGCAACTGTTGATGGCTATATCCCAGACTCTTTGCACAGCCCCATACAAATTTTTCACCATTGCTAGAACAATAGTAGTGATCCTTATACTTAGCCAAGACTGTTTTTAGCAAAGGTGAACTTGGGTTTCTACCTTCACAGAAGAACATAGTTACTAATCAATAAGATATTACAATTTGTGAATATTAAATAAAAATTAATCATTAACATCAAATTTCATACTGCTTGAAAAGTTCCTACTTCAGGACTAATAGTCAGGCTCAGGCTGTCAGCTTCCTGGGGTAGCAGCAATAGCATAGATGTGCTAACAGCGGCTGAATCTGGACGCCAGTTCTGACTTACATACGGATTCAACTTAAGAAACCCAGGCGTCCCCAAGTCAGCTGCTGCTGAAACTGATCAGCGGCTGATTGCAGGAACCCCGGGGCAGAGCAACTCTGCCTCGGGCTTCCTGTAGTCAGTCCCTGGTCAGTTTCAGCAGCGGCTGACTTGGGGACGCTTGGGGCAGAGCTGCTGGGTTGCTCCAGTAGCGCCGCTCTTCGGCACTACTGGAGCAACCCAGCAGCACCCCAGCTGCTCTGCCCCAGGCGTCCTGATTCAGGTGCTGCTGAAACTGACCAGGGGCTGACTACAGGAAGCCCGAGGCAGAGTGCTCCGCGGCTTTGCTCCCGGTCTCCCTGCAGTCCAGAGAGACGGGGAGCAGCTTTTCTCGCCCTGGAGGATGGGGGCGGCGGGACTGCAGCTCATCTGGGCGTCCCGCCGCTCCAGTTCTCTGGGGCGAGAAAAGCCCCGTTCATAACTGCGGATCCGACATAAGTCGGATCCGCGTAACTCGGGGACTGCCTGTATTTATATCTGTAGCTTATTTATAGAGAGTAGCAATATCCCTTTTCAGCCTTCTTTTTTGATAAACTAAACAAGCCAAACTTTTCCAATATCATCTCATGGGACAGATACTCCATTCCTCGATCATCCTAGTAACTCTTCTCTGAACTTATTTCTATTTTAATTTCTTTCTTGAACAGGGGTGACTACAGTGGTACACAGTATTTCCTGTGTGGTCTTATCAGTGCCTTGTGTAGTAATTTTATATACTATATAGTGTAATAATTCTGCATGGCTGTTAGAAATGCCTCATCTAACACACCTTAAGAGCCCACTTGTTTGTTTCACAGCTGCATCACATTGGTGGCTCATAGCCCTCTTCTCTTCTCTTCTCTTCTCTTCTCTTCTCTTCTCTTCTCTTCTCTTCTCTTCTCTTCTCTTCTCTTCTCTTCTCTTCTCTTCTCTCTCCAACTGATGAGGCCCCAGTTTGTTACAGAAATTCTTCTTATTACAACATACGTGCATGATTTTGCATTTTATACCACTGAATTTCATTCTACTCCCCACTTTCTTTAGAACATCAGAAAGGCCATACTGGGTCAGACCAAAGGCCTGTCTAGCCCAGTATCCTGTCTTCCAACAGTGGCAATGCCAGATACCCCAGAGAGAGTGAACAGAACAGGGAATCAAGTGATCCCTCCCCTGTCACCCTTTCCCAGTTTATGATTAACAGAGGCTCAGGGGCACCATTCCTACCCATCCTGGCAAATAAGCAGGGCTCGACAAATACACTCACTTGCAACGAGTAGATTTCACCAGCTGGCGAGTGCAGGGGCGGATTGGCCCGGTGGGCTGTTGTGACGGGCTGGCTGAAGCCCTCATTATGAGCAGCGCAGCCCCATCCAATCTGCCGGCCAGTGGAGGAGCAGAGTGCCGCTGGGAAGGGGGAAGTGTGGCGACTCTCAGCGCCCGGCTGCCTGTGTGCAGCTCCAGCGCGAGGGGGCAGGGCACAAGCCAGAGGGCGGGACACCGGCAGATGCCAGGATGCTGGCGTGACGTGACATCCGGACGTCACGGCTGGTGACCATCGGATTCAAAAAGGCTCCGGCAACCCCACAAAGTGGAAGGCAGAAGCCGGGAAGGGGCGGGGCTTGTGCTGTGCTGTGCTGTGCTGTGCGGTGGGAAGGGAATGGAAGGGGAAAAATTGGGGAAGGGGCTTGTGCTGAGGGGAGGGGAAGGGGATGAGGTCAGGAGAAGAAGAAGAAAGGGGAAGGCACCAAGGGACGGGTGCAGGAGAGACAAACACCAGGGGGCCAAGTGCAGACAATGAGGAAAAGGGCAGGAGGGGAGGTGTCAGTGGGAGGGGGTACAGGGTGATGCTGGGAGAAGAGAGGGTAAGGAAGGTACTGGGAGAAGGCTTGGAAGAAGGGGGGCATGAGGAAGGCAGGGATGAAGCATGGCATGTGTGAGGGCACAGGGGCATGAGGGGAACAGGGCAGAGGATGGTGAGGGGGTTGGTATCAGGGAAAAAGGGGGCAGGGGCAGTGAGGGAAGGGGGAGGCACCAGGAGAGTGCAGGTGCCAGGGGATTCTGGGGGTTAAGCAGAAGGGCAGACACCTGCAGGGGTGGGACCAGCACCAGAGGAGAGAGGCTGGACAGTTGTGTAGAGGGAGGTGTTAGGAGAGGGATGAGTAGGGGTAGCTCACATGATCAGAGTGCCTACTGGAGGAGTGGGCACTGGGGGGGAGAGAAGGGCTGGTGGAGGGGGGCAGGTCTCAGGAAGGCTGAGGGCAGTGAGAAGGGCAGGAGTCAGGACTGCAGAGGAGGGTCAGGGGTTGGGGTGCAGCAGGCACCAGGGGAGCTGATGGAGCAAGAGGAGGAGACATGGCAGCAGAGGGAAAAGGTAGAGGTTTATAAGATATTTAACAACTTGGGTGATATTTATTAATAACCTATTAGTAATTACTGTTCTTATTCTTATTAGGAATTTATGCCATTAAAAAAACACTTTTTTGGGGGTAGGGGTGGCAAGTCCCTTTTTTGTCTGGCAAGTAGGGTTTTCCATAATTTGTTGAGCTCTGCAAATATGTATTGATGGACCTAACCTCCATGAATGTATCTAGCTTTTTTTTTTTTTTTTTTTTTTTTAAAACCATGTTAAAGTCCTAGTCTTCACAACATCATCTGGCAAGGAGTTCTACAGGTTGACTGTGGACTTCGTGAAGAAACACTTCCTTTTGTTTGTTTTAAACCTGCTACCTATTAATTAATTTGGTGGCCTCTAGCTCTTACTTTGAGAACAAGCAAATTAACTTTTCAGTATTCATCTTTCTCCATACCTGTCATGATTATATAGACCTCTATCATATCCCCATCTTGGTCTCCTTTCCAGAGCACGCTTACTCAGGGGAACCAGGGGTGTATGCATTTGCACCCTCATGGTCCACATTTAAAAAAACATCTCACACCCCTACAGAAATTCCTGTGTATGGTCCTGACCTAGGGTTAAAGCCCAAAGGCTTCAGCCCCAGGCTCAGATTACAAGCCCCTTGTCTGAATGGAAGTCTTTGGCCTCTGGCCAAGGGTGGTAGAGATCAGGGAGACTTAGGCATCCAGCTCTCCTCCTGAGATCATGTAATAATTTTTGTTCTCAGAAGAGGATTGCAGTGCAGTGAAGTTTGAGAGAAGAAATCCCAATTTAAACAGCTTTCAAAAACAGCTCTTTCAAAAAAGACACACTAAATAAAATGCAACATTGTGTCTCATTTATTGTGTGTCCTTTAAAGTTAGATGCAGCAGTGTCATTTGATAGTTTTAAGACTCTTTTTGCAGCGCTGGAAAATTTTTAATTTTGGTCACCAGTTTATAATCTCTAAACATTCTCTAGATGCATTCCTTTGTCTGATCTCCAGTCAAGACTTTTTTCTCCCTCTTCTTGAGGAGCATCACAAAGCGAAGATGACTTTTTTTGTTACATCTTCTGCTCACTTGTATCTATTGTGTGTGTTACTTTTCCATGCGGATGGACCTGTCTTTTTTGGTGTGCGCGCGCGCGCACACACACACACACACACACACATACAGAGTTTGGTCCAATAGATTTCTTTAATTCAGTAAATGAGAATTTTTTTTCAGAGGTGTAAATCAAAGCCTCTTATACAAAGAGGACAATGTTATATTGATCATCATGCATTATAATGCCCTGAATCACTGGAAGGTCTCCTATAACTATGAGAGAAGTTTAATGGATATATGGGAACTGACACCAGTAAATGACCCATGTCATTGAAAGTTGCTTTTAACATTGTGGCAATAGGACAGTCAAGCTGCTTGTGACATAATCAGCTGTCTTAGCGGGTTTCAGACTATTCATTTGGGCAGTACAGAGAAACTGCAAAGCTATTCTACCCCTCTCATTTCAGTTCCATAAATTTATAGAAAGAAAGAACAGGCTAACTGCAGGACTAGAGAATCATAGTAAGATTATTTTTCTTCTTTTCAGATTACGTTCATGACATTAATGTAACAGATCTTGTTCCTGGTACTAATGGGAGTAATAGAGGTAAGAAAAGCATAATAGTACCTCCACAATAAAATAACTCTATTACAGTACTGTACAACAATAACAGTATTGTTGTAGCCATGTTGGTGCAAAGATGTTAGAGAGTATATGGGGAAGGTACAGGAGAATGGATGTTGTTTGTAACTCTGAACAAAACATTATGGTTGTTCATTCAGTTTACAACTGAACACTGACCTAATGCCACTTTGAAATTTTAGTAGTCAGAAGCGAATGCTGCTTTCTCTGCCTGTTTTTTTTAGAAGTTTGCATTCAGCACAGTAGTGTACTGTACATACTTTTTTTTTTTTCATCTCTACTGCGTATTTCCAGTTCCAAATGAGCTGTGTGCAGTTAACTGGTCAGTTTGCAACTCAGGTGTTCATAACTCTGAGGTTCTATTGTGATATTTTTCATTGGACCAACTTCTGTTGGTGAGAGAGAGAAGCTTTTGAGCTTACATAAAGCTCTGCTTTAGACCTGAAAAGAACTCTAAGTTCAAAGGTGTATCTCTCTCATAGCAGTTTGAGGGAAATCCCATGAGCCTGGCATTTATTTTCCAATAAATGCAGGAGAGCTGAGGGAACACTCAGCCCAACTCTGGGAGCCCTTTATCAAATATGTATGACCATAAGCTTCAGCTTTTATGGTCAATACACCATTCCAGGGAGAAGAGATGGAACTGCACAGAACATGGAGGGAGGGGAGAGAATGAGAAATAAGTGTATTGGGGAGGAGGCATGCCTGCTTCCGTCGGTGGTGCTGCAGGGTTTCTGGCTGTTGTGATGTTTGGGTGTGGCTTAGGGGTTTCTGGGTTCAGTGGGTAGGAATGTTGTGTGGGTTGAGTGGGTGCTGAGGTATATGACAAGGGAAATGGTGTGCCTCTCTTTGGGGTACTAGTGGTGGGAGGTTCCTGGGAAGAGGCTGAGACACTCTAGGGTCCTGTCACCTACTGTCCCCACCAGTCAGGCTACTTGCTGCTGTTGCTGTCACCCTTGTTGCTCTTGCAGGCTCTCACTATTGCTGCACCTTCTCCATTCAGATCGAATAGGAGGTACAGCCAGAGAGGCAGTCAGTGTGTCAGACTGCCTGAAGCCTTGTGCCACCATCTTCTACAGTGACCAAAAGTTGCAACTGCAGATTCTGCAGCCAGGCAAGACAGGGATGTCCTATGCTTGAGTAAACTTAAAAAACAACGAATAGCACTGGTAGCACTTTAAAGACTAACAAAACATGTAGATGGTATCATGAGCTTTAGTGGGCACAGCCCACTTCTTCAGATGACCAGAGTGTTGGATGGCTGTGTGTTGCTTGGCATCCCTGAATTCTTTTCTGCTAAACAGAGATCAAATCAGTAGGGACAAAAGCATTTTTCAAACGTTTGTGAAACAACAGGGAGAAAATAAATTGGAAAACAGTAATTAAAATTATTCTGCGTCCTCACTTTAGACATTATTTTGACTTTTCTGAAATTTAGAGTTTTGTCTTTAGGTTATTGTAACCTGGCAGGCATGCTGCCAGTGGGGGAGGAAGAGATTTACAGGGTACAAAGAATTCTGAAGTACGAAGGTATAATGGAGTTTAGGAAAACATTAGGACAGGTTTGTATTTCAACATAAGGCAGGAATTGCTCTCCAAGTGCACTTTGTGTTAACATTTTAAGTGTCCCCTGTTCTAGGTGTCTCATCCTCCATATTTTTTGGTGGCTATGGTTAGTGGCATATTGTTGATGTACCAACATGCATTAATTCAGGCATTTCCGATCAGCCTGTGATGGTTTTGTGCACATCTCAGAGTGCTACCACAAGTCACCTATGAGCAAAGCAGAACAGCAGTAGCTGAGCTGCTTGCCTGCTGCTGAGTGCTCCTGGTGGCAGAACTGACTCCCTTGGAGTTTCAGGTACTGGCAGTGTTAATTCATTGTGCAGCTTTCATATACACAAATCCCTGATCTTGTTTGTTTGCTTTTCAGTTATCTGTCCAGGTACTCCCAATGAGGATCAACAGGGCAACAAAAGTGGGATGTGGACAAAAGCAAACCATACTGGCTTTGAGCTATTTGAGGAGTGGTGGAGCAAATCACAAACTGTACCATTTTATCTGATTGTTGTTCTTCTGCCCCTTTTAAATTTTAAGTCTCCCTCTTTCTTTGCCAAGTTTAACATCCTAGGTAGGTAATAGCATTCCCGTATTGTTGGTTTATTATTAATCAAATACACAGCAAATCCATAAAACCTTCAGTAATTACCTCACTGTCAGTCGCCAGCTCCTTTTATTAGGCAGCCTCTTTGAAATATCTCCCAAGATCTCCAGTACTGGGTTGTTTGAATTTGCCTGAATGATCAGCCTATGCAAGGCAATTGGGTATTGCTGCTCCCTTGGGTAAATAGTTTTCATTGTATTTAAAGTTAATATTAAGTGGTTAAATGTGTATTGCTCTTATTTTCTATGTAAACAGCTAATATCCATACAACAACATTCAGCAGAATTTCAGTCCTCTCTTGTGTCCATGCTTGAAAATAGACTATCATTATCTGACTGCTCAAAACTGATACTTTATAGAACACTAAAAACTGAAACATTACATAGAATAACTTACAATGCAGTGCTATTCCTTTCTGTGTTGACTTTCTTTTTAAGCCTGAAAGAGCAATGGTTGAAGAAAATTGTTACTGTGGATTTAAATTTGTGAATGTTTTGAGTCAGCAAATAGAGAGCTTATTTATGTCTTTAGTCCAGGCCAAGGCAAAATACGGCCTGTGGGCCGGATCCAGCCCACGGAGGCAGCGGGGAGCCCCAGGTAGACTTCCCTGCTTGCCTCACACGCCTTGCAGAAAACTGGCTCCAGGGCTCTGTTTCTATTTTGAAACTGGAGTGGAGGGGGTAAATTTTAGGAGCTGCCAAGCCCCCAGCACATTTCCATTGGATGGTTTCTGGCAGAAACCAGTCAGTGTGAGTTGCTTGTTAGAATAACATGCAGCTAAGAAGAATCATACCCCCTGTCCTGGGCTCAGTTATTCATGAAGCACGTGGCCAGGCAACCAGGCTGGCTGGCTGAGAAACATTTTAAACTTGGCTGGCAGGCAGGCAGGCATGCTAGTTTGTCAGCTGACAAGTAAGTCAGTCTTTTGGCCACAGCCTGCTTCTGGCACCCTAGCCCTTTCCTGCCCCAACTCTGCTCTACCCCACAACACACCCAAACCCTCTGTTCCCTCTTACACCCATACCCCCTCCCAGATCTGGCACTCCAATCTCCTGCCCCAGATCACAATCCTCTCCTACCCTAGGTCATACCCCAAACCCCTGCACTGCAGTCCCCTGCCCTAAGTCTCAACCACCTGCTTCATCCCAACTCCCTCCCAGACTCCAGTCTCCCTCCTGCACCCCAGTCCCTTACCTCGAGCTTCCTTCTGCACCCAACCTCCATTCCAGACCCTGCATCTCCATTAATATCATGGAAGAGTGTGGCCCTCAACCACTTTCCTAAATCTTGGCGTGGCCCCTCCATCAACAATTATTGCCCACCCCTGTTTTAGTCCTACAGAAACCTAGGCCAATTTAGCATGTTAGAAGATTGTGCAGCATATTAGCTTTTAAATTGATCTCCATATTCAGAACTTCTTATTGAATTCCTTCACTTGTTCTTTTATGTTCAGTGACTGAATCATTCCCTTCATTTATTTTATTACCTTGAAGATAGCACTTGGCTGGAGTAACGTGTTCCTACCTGCTCAGTCTGTTTTTTAAACTATACAAGTCCTGCATTCTTCTCCCCTGTCCCTGGCCCCACCCCCACATATATATATTTAAGTATTTTCTCTGATGTCCATCACTGTAGCATCAAAGTACATCCCAATTATATAGCATTAAAATAAATGGACAGATTACCCACAATCTGAAAGATAATTATTACTGTCCTTCTTTATAATTTTCTTGGGTTATTTTCCCCTTCTCAGACTTTGAGAGCCAGAACTGCACACTCTTTCAATTGTAGTCACATTAAAGCTTTACACTTGGCATTGTTATCCATCTCTGATCACTAACATGGTTCACCTGAGTTAGTAGTCTGGACATGACAGGATCCATATTACATCATTCTCAGGAGTCACAGCACCCACAATTATGCTCCATGTACACACAGAATCATATAAAAATCAAAGGTCACTGCTGCTAGTCAATCCTGATCTTACTAAAGAGTTTGCACAAATTGCCGTCTTGATAAACTTTCACCCAAAGGCCAGCAACTAAATGGGTATAGAGCAAGTTACTTTGCACTACTAGGATAGTTCCTACAGGCACACTGGAGGAAGTTGGTTGGTAATCTCATTCTGCTCCTGCCCGTGCTGTGGATAATTGGGTACTTGAATTTCCAAGGTTATTAATCTCTGCACCTGTTGAGGGCACTAGACTCCTAAAATTTAAATAAATGGATGGTACAGTGCAGCAGCTCTCTTTTTAGCTTTGTAAAAAGGAAATTTGGAATCTCAGAATTAGTGTTTAAAAATTCAGATTGGCCTGCAGTTTTGGGATTAAGTACCCCCAATTCTTTGAGTTGGTGGCAACTAATTAGATGGGGCCAATATAGAACGGAGCATAAATAATTTTCTATAACAATTTAGCCTAATGATTTGTTTGTGGGTTGTAATTTTTTTTTCTGTGTGTAGGTACCATTTCAGTTGTCTACTTAGTTTTTCTTGTTACTCTGAAGGCTTCACATCTGGGATTCCATTTAGAATTCAACTGGTTAACCGCGAATGAATTTTTTGTACCAGGTAAGTATCTAAAATTAAACACCGTGATTAATTTGAAGCATGTATGTGGTGTTTTGAATCTTTAAAACATGTTAAATCTTCATTATTATCCTCGCAACACTCTTGTGAGGAACAATAGGTAAGTAAATGTTGTTTGCTAATGCTGCCAGAGACTTTGGGGAACACTGGACTTACTGGTGCTTCCTGAAGGTTGAGTAACAATGGTACAGGGAACCAGGAGTTGAAGGCTATTCAGTGCTTGGTACCTGCATGATCTGGCACATAAAAGAAAATGTGATTCCATCCCTCCTGTGTGCTGGAAAATGCTGACTTCACTTTTTCCTATGATTCATTCTTAAAATAGTGCTCAGTAGTCAAACTTCTAAAAGAGAGTGATTTCATAAAGTGTAGCATGTACTCCACTAATTTCTTGTATGGTATTCATCATCATATGTCCAAATGCACTTCACCTTTACTCTCTGCTTTCTCCTGGTCCTCAACCTTTAGCCCTGAATTTGTAAACTCCCATTAACTATCGTAT
This sequence comes from Pelodiscus sinensis, assembly GCF_049634645.1. NCBI lineage: Eukaryota > Metazoa > Chordata > Testudines > Trionychidae > Pelodiscus > Pelodiscus sinensis. The sequence continues at coordinate 96,874,357 of NC_134716.1, forward strand.
ACTTTTCTCTGTTGCTGGCAACATTGGTTGCAAATTTTTTAAGGGATATTGCATTTCAACATATGGCTGTCACAAACACAAGGATGTATCATCACTGGATAAATGGTGTAGGAGGCTATTCATGAAAGAGAAAAGATTCTAGTGGAGAATAAATGGCATCTATTTCTTGGGTAAGGCTTGGGAAGAGAATCTAATATTCTCTCTCTCTCTCTCTCTCTTCCTTTACAAGAGGAAGCATCACATGGGAGCTCTGAAAGGTGGTATGCCTTATTGGATCATTGTGATTTTCTTCTAAGAATGGGGGAGTAATTTTACCTTTCATTAATATTTAATTATTGACTCAAGCATATTATGAAGCTCTGAGGTATTCATCCATCTGGTACATTTGTTTTCTGTTATGGAAGAAAAAATGGAAATCCACTTACTGTATTTCAGAAGAAAGAAAAATATGTATGTTTCCCAGTCGTGATACAAATTACACCACCACCTTTACAAATGCAAAACTTGGCTATTGTTACAAGTGAACTAAGAAAAATGACCTGAAGAGAAGAAAAAATATGGGAAAGAAAAAATATGGGAAAAAATTTTGAATTTATATAGTAAAATAAAAGAGAACTAGAAGATGGGTGGTTCAACAAATGATGGGCAGAGGTGGAATCTGTGTCTCAGTGAAATTAAATAGCTGCCATTACCACACTACATTGTTTACTTCCTCCATTAGGATGTTGATTAACTGGTAAACATGAAGCTTAATGGTATCCTTACCAGTTAACTAGCCCTTGCACCAGCAAAATCCAGCAGTAGCCAACCACAGAGGGGCCAGCAGACCAGGTTGTGGAACATCATGGTGGGGGAAAGGGTGCAGGTCCTGAGTTAAAATGGCTAACTGGTTAACCATTTTAATATCCCTAGCTAAGATCAGTGATCAGTCAACAAGCCATAAACAAGGAAAACACCATATTGGTTTTAAAAAATGGTTTAGAGGTAAAGGGAGGCCAGGAACATGGGAGCTCTGAAAGAGTTAATTTCAATATAATTAACTATATTTTGAAATTAACTCTTTTCAAACAAACAAAAACAGGGAAGCTGAGGATGATGAATATAAATTAGAAGCTAGGAATTGTGGAAAGTTGATAAGGGGAACAAAGGGACAAAAGGAGAGATCTATGGCCAGCAGAGTTATGGACAATAAGCAACAGTCTCTTAAGAAGTATGTGGGAACAGAAAGAATATTAACAATGGTATTGGTCCATTACTACATGGAAATTGCAGAATTATCAATAATGCAGAGAAGGCAGAAATATTCAATAAATATTTCTGTTCTATATTTGTAAAATAAACAGAATATATAAACATGTCATATATGATATATATATTCTTTTCATTCCACTAGTTTTTCAGGAGGATGTTAAAATAGTAGCTACTGAAGTTAATATTTTAAAATCAGAAGGTACAGAGCAATTGTGTCCAAGAATTTCAGAAGTGCTGCTGAAAATCTTTGGACCATCAGTATTGATTTGTCCATAAGTCTTAGAATTCTGAGTAGTTCCAGAGGTTTGAGAGAAAGCTAATGTTTGCCATTATTTAAAAACATAAATGGGATGACCTGGGTCTCACAAGTCCCTTGCAAGATAATAGAATGGTTGATACAGGAGTTTATTAATAAATTCAAGGAGGGCTATGTAATTGATGTCAATGAACATAACTGTATGGGAAACTGATCCTAACTAACTTGATATAATTTTTTTAGGATATTATAAGGTTTACTGATAGTTAACAGTACTGTATTGATGTGATACCTTGTGCAAGTCCAAGTCTATTTGATTTACTACCATAGAGCTTATTTGATTTTTTTTTAAAAAACTATAACAGTATAAATTTAATGTGTCATATATGAAATGGATTAAAGGTTGGTTGATAGGTCTTAAACTGTAATCCCAAATAAGGAATCATCCTCGAGCTGATGTGTTTCTAGTAGGGTCCCTCAGGGGTCTGTTCTTGTTTCTAAGGTTTTTTTTCCCCCCTAGGTCATTGTTATTTAAGATTTTGTTATCAATTAGTGACATTTTTGTGTTTCAATTTGACACCTAAATTGGTGAAGTGGTAAGTAATGAAGAGGACAGGTCATTAGTATAGAGCAATCTGCATTGCTTCATAAGCTGAATGGAAGCAAATGCTATGCATTTCACATGGCTAAATGTAAATGCCTACATCTAGAAAAAAGAATATAAGCCATATTTACTGAATAGGGACTCTACCCATGGAAATAGTGACTTCGACAAGATTTTGGGGTGATGGTAAATAGTCTACTGAACATGGGCTGCAGTAACGTGCTTTAACTAAAAGGACTAGCACAATCATTGTGGCATGAACCGTGGACTCTCAAGTAGAAATAGGTAGAGGTTATTTTACTTCTGTATTTCGCACTGGTGTGACTGCTGCTGAAATACTGTGTCCAGTTCACATGTCCACAAATCAAGGAGAAGGTTGAAATTAACTCTTTTCTGAACTCTCTCCATGAGACTTACTAAAGGATTAGAAAGCAATCCTTTAGAGGTTGAACCTCTGAAATCCGCAAGCCTCTGATTTGGCAACATCCTTGTCCCTGAAGAGAGCCCCAGCTGGCCAGGTTCAGGAGCTGCGGTGGTGTGGAGCACAGCACCAGCTGGGACTGGTGGTAGAGAGCACAGCCCTGCCCAGTAGCACAACCCTGGTGGCAGTGGGGCTGGCACAGCATGGAAAGCAGCCCTACCCAGCAGGATGCAGCAGTGCTAGCAACCAAGAACACAGCCCTGGCCAGCAGTGGCTGACAGCGAAGCGCAGGCCAGGTCAGCATAGCGGGGAGCATAGCCCTGCCTGGACCAGAGGCAGCAGGACCGGCACCTGAGAGCGCAGCCTGGACTGGAGCTGGGGAGTAGAGCCCCAGGCAAGATCAGCACTCTAGGAAGCACAGCCCCAGCAGGGTTTGGGAGCAGCAGGCCTAAGGTGAGGATCAGAGCCAACAGCTGGCAGGAAGCCTTGATCACGGTCCAGCAAACTCTGTTGTTTGGGAATGCTCAGGTCCTGAGAGTGCTGGATCAGAGAGGTCCCACCTGTAGTGATAGATTCCAGGTGCTCAATCTGTTTAATTAAACTAATAGAAGGTGTGATTTAATTACAGTTTATAAGTATTTACAATTGGAACAAATATTACTGGTGGGATTTTCAGACTAGCAGAGAAAGGTGTACCATGATCCAATGGTTGGAAGTTAAAACAAGACAATTCAAACAGGAAATAAAGTAGGCATTTATAACAGTCGAGTAATTTAATCATTAGAACAGTTTACCAATAGTTGTGGTTGGTTGTAGATCACGGTCTTTTAAATCAAGAACGGATTTTTTTCTAAAAAGATATGCTCTAGAAAGGATTTTGGGACAGTTCTATAGCCTGTGCAATTGCTGTACGCAGGCTAGGCCTATAGCTGATCCGTAGGGTGAGTTCTCCTGGGCAGCTACAGGTGGAAGTAGGAGTTTTTTGCAGCACTGGGTTATTGGGCATTCTGCACCAAAAGGCTTAGAGCCAGTGAACCAATTTATCAGTCTGTGGAAAGACACTTTGCATAGATGGAATTAATGAATAGACAAATGCTTTTAGAAAACGTGCTCATTGGTAAAAGCCAAATAAAATCACAAAATAAATGTTACTGTAACATAAGGAAATAAATGCTTGACTTTACCCAGGACAGCTTGACATATAGTGCAGTATTTCCATCAAATCTGCTACAAACTTCTCTGGAATGTTTCCACAGCTATGTTGGCTGACTTACTGCTGGAGGTGAAGAGTCTTGCAAAGAAAGCTAAAGTAATAGACATTATTGGAATAAACTCTCTACCATAGTACAGCATTATCGAAGTATTATACAGCCACAATTTCTGTGGTGGTGTGTGTGGATTTACTTAAATTTAGAGGGTATGTCTACACTGTGGGACAAGGTTGAATTAAGATACACAACTTCAGCTACATTAATTGTGTAGCTGAAGTCGAACCTTAACTTGACATTTGGTGGTGTCCATGCTGCAGGAAGTCAAAGGGAGAGCACTCGCCCTTTGACTTCACTTCTTCCTTGTGGCAGCAGGGCTACCAGCATTGACCAGAGTGCCCCTCTCAGTTTGAATTAGCATGTCTTCGCTAGACCCGCTTATTCATACTCTGGAAGATTGACAGCAGCAGCTTTGATTTTCCTCTGTATAGACATACTCAAATTGAAATGGCGTAGAAGGTAAGAAACTAGGCAGCTTGAATAGTATGTTCTGTGTATTCCTGGCTAAGAATACTGCTCTAACATCAGTTTTCTAGCTAGTACCTAGTCACTAATATTTGTTCTTTAATGTTTCCATGAATGGAGGTCAGTGGTATCTGTTTTTGGAAGGAGAACCTGAGTGCCAGACAACAAAGGGGTACATGGGTTAAGTAGTTCCTTTATCTTAGCCAAAATAATTTTCCTTTCTTATTGCAACGCTCACCTTCTGAGATGATGAATTCTTGCTGGTTTCAGCTGTACACAAGACCAGAACATAAGCCTTTAGGGTGTATAAGCGGCAAGAATGAGACTGTGAATCTCAAGATTCTGAGAGCATCAACACACAAAGCACCATGTCAGTGATATCGAACCTTTTCTCTTAAAAATAAAAGCAGCAGAGGGAGAGAGACTGGGAATGAAGGGGTAAGCCAGTTAGTTTTATTTGTCTCAGGTAAAACAATTTGCACTCAAAGCATTTGATTCCTGACCTCTATATTAATGATATATATATCTGATGGTATAACGTTATTTCCTCTAACAGATGGAATTCAGAGTAATATGCTTGCTTGGGCCACTCAGAGTCAGCTGATGAGACACAAAGCTTATGTCTTTGCTCTGATGCATGACTTGTATAGATAAGATGGACTGCTATCCACACTTCCAGAAGTTAGGCCTTGGAACTTTTCCCTTAGTAAAATCCCTACAGTAATATGTGTGATTAAAATGAGTCCTAAAATAATTGGTTTCCAGCTAATGGTTGGTAAGTTTCCAGCAATAGCTAGTTTCTAGCTGGCTAATGAAATTAATGATGAAGTGCTATAGTTGGCTGCTTCTTGACAATCTCAGACAGTGAGAATACAGTGAGGCTAGGGTTGCAAACCATATATATAATGTACATGGTGTATCATGGAGTTCAGATGAAATACAGCCTCTGCTCTTGGTCTCTGAGAGACCTCAAACTGAGCTTTGTCTGAAAACCTTCTTTGATTTCAAATTGCACCAGCAAACAATCTCAAAATGTTCAGTGCGCTCATGAATATCCGAAGAGGTCAAAAAAAGTTCATCTCCAAATTTCCTGAGAAGTCTGGATGTTAACTAGCTGTAGTTTGTTTGAATTTTGTTAACAACCATAGGGCAAATGTGAAACTAGACTGGTTTAAAGTGCACTTGAGGTTCAGGTCTAATGTTCTATTGAGCAGCTTCAGTATAGATTGATATATAGCAATCCATAGTGCAGTATGTGGTCATAAGATGTTGAGTGTTCAGCTCTTATGAATACAGGCAGTCCCCGAGTTAGGCGGATCCGACAGCCCAGACGTGCCGCGGCTGTCCCGCTGCCGGCGTCCTCAGAGGCTTTGCTCCCCGTCTCCCTGGTCTGGGGAGACGTGGAGCTAAGCCGCGGAGCACACGGGCAGCGGACAGCCCAGATGCGCCGCGGCTGTCCCGCTGCTGGCGTGTTCCGCGGCTTTGCTCCTCGTCTCCCTGATCTGCTGGAGACCAACAGACCAGGGAGACTGGGAACAAAGCGGAGCAAAGCCGCGGAGCCCCTGGGCAGCGGACAGCCCAGACGCGCCGCGGCTGTCCCGCTGCTGGCGTGCTCCGCGGCTTTGCTCTGCTTTGCTCCCCATCTCCCTGGTCTACTGGAGACCAGCAGACCAGGGAGACGGGGAGCAAAGCTGCGGAGCACGTGGGCAGCAGGACAGCCGCGGCGCGTCTGGGCTGTCCCACTGCCCCCGTGCTCCGCGGCTTTGCTCCGGACGCCTGTGGTACAGCAGCTGGGGCACTGCCAGTTGGTCCCGTAGCACCGCTCTGGGCGCTACTGGACCAACCCGGCAGCACCCCATCTGCTCTGCCCCAGGCGTCCTGATTCAGCCACTGCTGGTCAGTTTCAGCAGCGGCTGAATCAGGACGCCTGGGGCAGAGCAGCTTGGGTGCTGCTGGGTTGGTCCAGTAGCGCCAAGGAGCGGCGCTACTGGAGCAACCCAGCAGCACCCAAGCTGCTCTGCCCCAGGCGTCCCCAAGTCAGCCGCTGCTGAAACTGACCAGCAGCTGACTGCAGGAAGCCTGAGGCAGAGTTGCTGTGCCCCGGGCTTCCTGGAATCAGCCGCTGATCAGTTTCAGCAGCAGCTGACTTGGGGACGCCTGGGGTTCTTAAGTTGAATCTGTATGTAAGAACTGGCGTCCAGATTCAGCCTGTTGAAACTGATCAGTGGCTGATTCCAGGAAGCCCGGGGCAGAGCAACTCTGCCTCAGGCTTCCTGCTGTCAGCCGCTGGTTAGTTTCAGCAGCGGCTGAATCTGGATGCCAGTTCCGACTTACATACAGATTCAACTTAAGAACAAACCTACAGTCCCTATCTTGTATGTAACCCGGGGACTGCCTGTATGTCTGCAAAGATAAGTATGCCAACGATATAGCAACTTTGGCTGATGTCATTATGGTGGGAAGGATAAAATGCTGAGTAATGAGCGGTTTTGAATCTGCCAATGTGGTTTATTGTTAGAATTAAAGTAGTGGGAATTAAAACTAAAGTGAGACATTGTTTTCTATTTGTTAGCATTGGTACTGCATCAGTGCTAATAAAATATTTAAAGACAGAGAAGCCAGCATAATGCTGTAGAGATAGACAAATGTTCTATTCTCTTAGACCAGCTGTCTCTTTGCTAGTATTTGTGGTATACAAGCCAAAATGGTGCTTAATGATGTTCTAGCATAAGTGAATTAGCACTCTGGCACTAAAAGCAACATTGCTGTTTCCAGAGGAGGTAAAGACATTTGTTGACTGGTGCCCTTTATATTCTCCCGGTTGAAGGTATCTTGATATTTTTTTCCTAAGCCTTTGTTTTGTAAACAATCATTTGACTCCCCTCTCTTCTAAAAAGCAATAGAGATATCACTTGTCTTCCTAAAAATGAGGGTCAGCAGCCTCCTTCACAATTGGTCATTGGTGATGCTCTGTGTATTGACCAACAAGAGGCTATCACACAGCAGACAGCTTTTCCTGGCCGCCGCCATCGCTGGTACAGATGGAGTTTCTCCAAAATGAGTTTGCCTATCAAGGCATTGAACTGCTCTCTTGAGAAATAGAAAAATGTATATTGTTTAAGTCCTGGAATAACAAGACTTCTAAGTACGGCAAGTTAGGAAGAAACTTTTCTGCATAGTATGTTTATAAACAGTTGGCTTTTACTGGGTATTTGCTCCTTCTGCTGAAGCATCTAGAAATAACTGCTGTCAGAGACAAGTTACTGAACTAAATGGATGGCCTGATACTGAATAGCAATTCCTACATTCCTGTCATCCAGAAATAAACTTTGGAAATGAACATTTTGGCAGCTGTTGTTTATTTCACTGATAGAAATAAAAAACTAATTTTTGTTTTGTTTTTGTTTTCCTAGAGTTTAGAATTCAGTTTCCTCAGCTCACAGGGGTCCTGACACTTGCTTTCTTCATTCATAACTGTGTTATCACTCTCCTTAAGAACAACAAGAACCAGGAAAACAATGTAAGTAACTTCATGAGAAATTATTCATTTAAAGATGATAGGCCACACTAATGCTTCCTTGTTGGACATCTCTCAAAACGGATATGGAGGCTGTTATAGGTGCAGAACACAGATATCTCTTGTTTTTTCCGGTAAGTGTGAAGGAGTAATTTATGTGTGTGTGTTTGCCACTGCCTGCTGACACACCAAAAGCGCATTTGTAAGTGTCACTCCAGGTTTTTCATTCTAGAGCAATTAAAAAAAATTGTAATGACCTGAATCAACAGTATGCACCCTTTTAGTACTATGTTGGTTAATAACTACTCAATTCTTCTCTTTGAATTGGTGTTCGTTAATACAATGCTGTTTGTTAATGCTGACAGATTCAAAGAGATTTATTAATTGTGAGGCTATTAACCAATATAAAGGCATTTGGGGACATATTGTAGACTTGTATAACTAGGATTTCTATGTTGGTGAAACTGCAGCTCAGAATAGCACTTCTGTGTATCCAGAGGTCTAGTTACCCAAATATTTCAGCTGTGCCCCAGGCATTTGGATAAATGAGAGGGTACTGTCACTGAAATGTAATCAGGCTTTTCAAATTTATTTGCTGTCAATTTGACGACAAACTGTCAAATTTCAACCAAGAAGATACAAGTTTGACATCTTAAAGGCTCTAAAAAAATCATTTAAAATGAAAACACTTGAGCAGCCTTAACTATAATTATCATTATGTCCAGAGAATTGAAGTATGATATTCACAACTAAATGCAATTTCCCCAGAGTTTGGTGTGTTCAGATTCAGGGCTCCGGGACTGGCAAATCAAGATCTTCCATGAAAATGTAATTAGCCTGGCATCACAAAATAGATAAATGTTCAGCTGTGGTTGAATCTCTGACTTGATAGCTTAGAAGTGGAGTTGAAACTGTCCCTAGGTGTACAAGATACACAATAAGATCACCTGCTATTTAATGATCCTAGCAGTACCTTCTTAGGCACATTGTGGTAAGTCAAGGATTGATAGCAAAAAAAGTAAACTCCTTTAGGCAGGGCCAGACCTTTTCTGTTTGGGAAGCATCTGGAATGTTATGGTGCTAATGGTAATAAATTTAATTAATTAAAAGCTGGGGTCCTGGAGAAGGAAACTTGCTGAGTTTTCTCACATTCTTCCATTATGGAAAGAGGCAGGATTTTCCCTCCCATCATCAAGAGAAAGTCAGTAATTTTGGCCAGCCAACACTGTGGATCCCTCAGGAAACCAAAGTTGTCTGTGTGGAGGGGACCTGATGCCTTCACACAAGCTTCTAGGTCTCCCCTGTGGTTTTCCCCTCTCACTGACGGTGCAGCTTTGTTTGATTCCTCTGCTGACTGCAGCATGAGGAATCCCTTCTTTAACTGTATAAGGAAGCAAGGTCTGTATTAACTTTTCCAAAGGTTTTTCCATGGGTTTGAGGAGGAGAAAGGGGGGAAGAATGTGTATACAGACCAGCACCACACTGATCTCAGATACTCCCCCGCCTCCATTCCCAAACCTATTGTAGGACTCCTGGGCATCAGTCAGTTCCACTGTTTGCTGTTTCACCATTTCCCCTCCTTTCATGGGGAGGAGGTACAGTTAGAACCCATTGTCGTGCATGGTTTCAGGGGAACAATCTAGCCCACAATCTCTGCCTTGGTTATAAAGTGCATTGCTTATATAAGCTCAAATAATATCTTTAATCCATCAAGGCTGTATTCTTAATTTCCGTTGATACAACATTGAGATCTTTGGATGAGAAGGTACCATAAAACTCAAAGCACTTGTTAGACATTAATTAAGCCTGAATGCTTCTGTGTAGCTGATGCATCTTTTAATCCAGCCAGCGGTCAACAAGCAGAAAGAATGTATCTGTTGTTAAGTGCTAGCTTGTGCTAAATGTTCCTGACCGTAGTGGTAACTTTTACAAATTTGCCCTGAAGAGATTTTCAAAGTTAATCAGAATTTACACCCTGACTAGTTTCGAGACCAAGTTTTCATGGGCTCATGTGGAAAGTTCATTTTTAACACAGCCAAACCCATTTTTTCCCTTGAATCCTCTTTTAATGAGGAGTCTGTGAAAAGGCACAAGTGCACAAAACTGAAGTGTGTTATAATATAGGATCATAAAATTGGAGAAATGTAGGGCTGGGCTGACCTCAACAGGTCATTTGCTCCATTTCCCCTTTGCTGTGTCAGGATCAAATAAACCTAGAGCCTCTCATGATAGAAGTTCCATAACCTCCCTTAGCTACATATTCCTACACTTTTAGTTTAGCTAAACTTTTAGTTAGACAGTTTTCCCTAATCACTAGCCTAAATCTCTCTTGCTGCAGGTTAAGCCCCAATACTACTTGTTCCCCTTTCAAGGGTAGATGGAAAAGAATTGGTCACTATCCTTTATGTAACAGCCATTAATACATTTGAAGACTCTTATCTGGTCCCCTCAGTCGTCTTTTCCCAAGATGAAATAAGCTCAGTGTTACAAATCTTTTATCATTTTATTACTCTCCTTTCAGCTCTCTCCAGTTTCTCCACATCTTTCCTAAAGTGTGGTGTGTAGAATTGAAGCTTCACCGTTGCCAAAAAGGGTGGGAAATTTAGCTCCTGTGTCTTAAAAACTACACTCCTATTAATGCACCCTGGAATTATATTGGCTCAGGTTCAATTTATGATCCACTATAATCCTCCAATGTTTTTTCAGCAGTACTACTATCCAGCCAGATATTCCCTATTCTGTATTTGTGTGTTTGATTCCCCCCCCCCACACACACACACTTCTGTTCCTAAATACAATCGTTTGCACTTAGCCTGTCACTTACCTCTTCTCTCAACATTTGTTTGCCTCAAGGGGTCCTGAAGAGAGGTGCATAGAATGAGCATGTAACCTAGACCTTAGAACAGAGGTCTTCAATCTGTGGGGCATGGCCCTCTATGGGGGGCACAGAGTAACATTTAGGGGGGGGTCTGGGATCAGCCTCCCACCGGGGCAGGGGGGAAGGAGCACTGCCCAGCTCTGCTTCAGGCCCCGCCTGCCCAGAGATCGACTCCTACCCCCTGCTCCCAGCTATGACCCTAGCTGCCCACCCGACTCCATGGGAGTGGGAGGGAATAGACAAGGGAAACTCATGGAAAGCGAGAGAAATCCTGGATGATTGGAAAAAGGCAAATGTAGTGCCCATCTTCAAAAACGGGAAGAAGGACAATCCAGGGAACTACAGACCAGTCATCCTTACCTCAGTCCCTGGAAAAATCATTCCATTTTGAAGCACTTGGAAGAGGGGAAAGTGATCAGGAATAGTCAACATGGATTCACCAAGAGCAAGTCAAACCTGACCAATTTGATTAGCTTCTATGATGAGGTAACTGGCTCTGTGGATATGGGAAAGTCAGTGAATGTGATATACCTTGACTTTAGCAAAGCTTTTGATACTGTGACTCAGCGACCAGGAACAGCTAACAGGAGAGTTTGGAGAGGGAGTTCTCCAGGTAAAAGAGGTGTAAAAACGGGACCCTTGTGGTAAGTGGCTGTCTGGAGTGTGTGTTTGTGTGTGGGGGAGTTATTTGCAGTGTGCTGAGCTTGTGTTTGTCTGTTTGGTTTGTTTGTTTGTTTGTTTGATTGAAGGAGCTTCTAAACGGTTTGAAATCTAGAAGTCTCTGTTAATTGGCTGAGCCTCAGTCAGGGGGAGGGGCTACCAGAGCTATATAAGCCTGTGACTCAGCGACCAGGAACAGCTAACAGGAGAGTTTGGAGAGGGAGTTTAGAGGGGGAGGTTAGAGGGCACTAGTGACTTCTGACCTTCTTTAAAACATAACTCTTAGAATAATCTATATTCCAGAGGTTTAAAAAGAATCCCAGTTTATACTTAAACTTATTCATTAGAAAAATGGAGACAGAAGCCCAGCAGCAGAGTGGGGGCTATCCTTTTTATTGCGTCGAGTCTAACATGTATGATTACCTGCCCTGTGGGCGGGTGGCATATGTGTGCACCTGTTGCAAGGAGCTCCTGACTCTCAGAGACCGAGTTCGGGCTTTGGAGGCCAGGGTGGCTGAACTGAAGGAGCTAAAGGAGGTAGAGAGCTATGTTGATGAGACTTTCCAGGACAGTGTAGTACTGTCCCACCTCCAGTCTGAGAGCCCCAGTGCTCTTAAGGAGGATGAAAGTCTCAAGAGAACAGAGCATTCAATGGGAGCAGAGGGAAACCATCCCGTAGTTGGGACCCTCCTCCCAGAGGATGTTGCGGTATCCTCTCGCACTGAGGATACCTCTGAGGGGGAGGGAATGCCAGTTAGGAAGAGGCAGGTGTTAGTAGTGGGTGATTCGATGGTTAGAAACATAGATAGTTGGGTTTGTGATGACCGGGAGAACCGTATTGTCACTTGCCTGCCCGGTGTGAAGGTTGCGGATCTCTCGAGGCATCTAGACAGACTTATGTGTAGTGCTGGGGAGGACCTGGTGGTCGTGGTACACGTAGGTGCCAATGACATAGGGAAGGGTAGGAGAGATGTCCTGGAGGCCAAATTTAGGCTGCTAGGAAAGAGACTGAAATCCAGGACCTCTATGGTGGCATTCTCGGAAATGCTTCCAGTTCCACGCGCAGGGCCAGGTAGGCAGGCAGAGCTTCAGAGTCTCAATGCGTGGATGACACTATGGTGTAGGGAAGAGGGGTTTGGATTTATTAGGAACTGGGGACACTTTTGGGAGAGGGGGAGCCTATACAGGAAGGATGGGCTCCACCTAAACCAGGGTGGAACCAAACTGCTGGCACTAAACATTAAAAAGGCCGTAGAGCAGTTTTTAAACTAAGAGATGGGGGAAAGCCGATTGGTGTGGAGATGCACGTAAATCGGAGGGAGACTTCTCTTAGAGGAGAATCCATTGATAGGGATTCTCTAAGCTGTATTCAGAAAGAGAGGATGGGAGAGGGCAAACTATGGGCCAGAGCAGACAAACAACTGCATACAAAGGAATCCAGTGCATCAGAGAATGGCAGACAAATAAGCAGGGGCAAATTTTTAAAGTGCTTGTACACAAATGCTAGGAGTCTGACTAATAAGATGGGCGAACTAGAGTACCTCGTATTAAATGAGGAGATTGACATAATAGGCATCACCGAAACCTGGTGGAATGAGGAAAATCTGTGGGACACAATTATACTGGGATATAAAATATATAGAAAGGATAGAGCAGGCCGGGTGGGTGGCGGAGTGGCACTGTATGTGAAAGATAATGTAGAATCAAACGAAATAAAAATATTAAGTGACTCAACATGTTCAATAGAATAGCTATGGATAGTAATTCCATGCTCCAATAATAAGAAATTAGCAGTAGGGATATATTACCGACCACCTGACCAGGACAGCGATACTGACATTGAAATGCAAAGGGAGATTAGAGAGGCTACCAAAATAAAAGAACTCTATAATAATGGGGGATTTTAATTACCCCCATATTGACTGGACACGTGTCACCTCAGGAAGAGAAGCAGAGAGAAAATTTCTCAATGGCTTAAATGACTGCTTCTTGGAGCAGCTGGTGCAGGAACCCACAAGGGGAGAGGCAATTCTCGATTTAGTCCTGAGTGGAGTGCAGGATAAGGTCCAGAATATAAACGTTACAGGACCGCTTGGGAATAGTGACCATAATATAATAACATTCGACATTCCTGTGGTGGGAAGAACACCTCAGCAGTCCAGCACTCTGGCATTTAATTTCAAAAAGGGGAATTACACAAAAATGAGGAGGTTAGTTAAACAGAAATTAAAAGGCACAGTGACTAGAGCCAAATCCCTGAAAGCTGCATGGAAACTTTTTAAAGACACCATAATAGAGGCCCAACTTAAATGTATACCCCAAATTAAAAAACATAGTAAGAGACCTAAAACAGAGTCACCGTGGCTTAACCACCATGTAAAAGAAGCAGTGAGGGACAAAAAGGTATCTTTTAAGAAGTGGAAGTCCAATCCTAGTGAGATAAATGGAAAAGAACATAAACACTGTCAAATGAAGTGTAAAAATGTAGTAAGAAAAGCAAAAAAAGATTTTGAGGAACAGCTAGCCAAAAACTCAAAAAGAAATAACAAAATGTTTCAGTACATTAGAAGCAGGAAGCCTGCTAAAAAACCTGTGGGTCCCCTAGATGATCGAGCTATAAAAGGAGCAATCAAGGACGATAAAGCCATTGCAGAGAAACTAAATGATTTCTTTGCTTCAGTCTTCACGGCTGAGGACGTTGGGGAGATTCCTGAATCTGCATTGTCCTTTGTGGGAGGTGAATCTGAGGAACTGTCCCGGATTGAAGTGTCATTAGAGGAGGTTTTGGAACAAATAGAAAAACGTAATGTTAACAAATCTCTGGGACCGGATGGCATTCATCCAGAGGTTCTAAAAGAACTCAAATGGGAAATTGCTGAGCTATTATCTGTGGTTTGTAACCTATCCTTTAAATCGGCTTCCGTACCTAATGACTGGAAGGTAGCCAACATGACACCAATATTTAAAAAGGGCTATAGAGGCGATCCTGGCAATTACAGACCGGTAAGTCTAACTTCAGTACTGGGCAAATTAGTCGAAACAATAGTAAAGAATAAAATTGTGAAGCATGTAGAAGAACGTAATTTGTTGGACAAAAGTCAACATGGTTTCTGTAAAGGGAAATCCTGTCTTACTAATCTATTACAGTTCTTTGAAAGAGTTAACAAACATGCGGACAAGGGGGATCCAGTAGATATAGTATACTTGGATTTTCAGAAAGCCTTTGACAAGGTCCCTCACCAAAGGCTCTTGTGTAATTTACACGGCCATGGGATAAGAGGGAAGGTCCTTGTTTGGATTGAGAACTGGTTAAAAGACAGGAAACAAAGGGTAGGAATAAATGGTAAATTTTCAGATTGGAGAGGGGTAACTAGTGGTGTACCCCAAGGGTCAGTCCTGGGACCAATCCTTTTCAACTTATTCATAAATGATCTGGAGAAAGGGGTAAGCAGTGAAGTAATAAAGTTTACAGATGATACAAAACTGTTTAGGATAGTCAAGACAGAAGTAGACTGTGAGGGACTCAACAAGATCTCACCAAACTGAGTGACTGGGCAACAAAATGGCAAATGAAATTTAATGTGGATAAGTGTAAAGTAATGCACATTGGGAAAAATAATCCCAACTATACGTACAGTATGATGGGGGCTAATTTGGCTACGACAAATCAGGAAAGAGATCTTGGAGTTATCGTGGACAGTTCTCTGAAAACTTCCACGCAGTGTGCAGCGGCGGTCAAAAAGGCAAATAGGATGCTAGGAATTATTAGGAAAGGGATAGAAAATAAGACCTAGAATATCTTACTGCCCCTGTGTAAAACTATGGTATGCCCACATCTTGAATACGGTGTACAGATGTGGTCTCCTCACCTCAAAAAAGATATTTTGGCCTTGGAAAGGGTTCAGAAAAGGGCAACTAAAATGATTAGGGGTTTGGAATGGGTCCCATATGCAGAGAGGTTAAAGCGACTGGAACTTTTCAGTTTAGAAAAGAGGAGATTGAGGGGGGATATGATAGAGGTTTATAAAATCATGAGTGGTGTGGAGAGGGCGGATAAAGAAAAGTTATTTATTAGTTCCCTAAATAGAACTAGAGGACACGGAATGAAATTAATGGGGAGCAGGTTTAAAACTAATAAAAGAAAGTTCTTCTTCACACAGCGTGTAGTCAACCTGTGGAACTCCTTGCCAGAGGAGGCTGTGAAGGCTAGGACTATAATAGAGTTTAAAGAGAAGCTAGATAATTTCATGGAGGTTAGGTCCATAAAAGGCTATTAGCCAGGGGATAAAATGGTGTCCTTGGCCTCTGTTTGTCAGAGGCTGGAGAGGGATGGCAGGAGACAAATCGCTTGATCATTGTCTTTGGTCCACCCTCTCTGGGGCACCTGGTGCTGGCCACTGTCGGTAGACAGGATACTGGGCTAGATGGACCTTTGGTCTGACCCAGTACGGCCGTTCTTATGTTCTTATGATACAATCTCCCACAGTATTCTTGCCAACAAGTTAAGGAAGTATGGATTAGATAAATGGATTGTAAGATGGATAAAAGCTGGCTAGACTGTCGGGCCCAACGGGTAGTGATTAATGGCTCTGTGTCAGATTGGCAGTCGGTTTCTAGCAGCGTGCCCCAAGGATCGGTTCTAGGGCCGGTTTTGTTCATCTTTATTAATGACCTGGATGAGGGGATGACACTGCAAGTTTGCAGACGACACTAAGCTAATAGGAGAGGTAGATATGCTGGAGGGTAGGGATAGGGTCCAGAGTGACCTAGATAGATTAGAGGATTGGACCAAAAGAAATCTGATGACTGAGGTTCGACAAGGACAAGTGCAGAGTCCTGGGATGGAAGAATCCCAAGCATTGTTACAGGCTGGGGACCGAATGGCTAAGTAACAGTTCTGCAGAAAAGGACCTGGGGATTACAGTGGATAGGAAGCTGGATATGAATCAACAGTGTGCTCTTGTAGCCAAGATGGCTAGGTTGCATTAGGAGAAGCATTGCCAGCAGATCTAGAGAAGTAATTATTCCCCCTTTATTCGGCTGTGGTGAGGCCACATCTGGAGTATTGTGTCCAGTTCTGGGCCCCCCCACTACAGAAAGGATGTGGATACATTGGAGAGGGTCCAGTGGAGGGTGATCAAAATGATTAGGGGGCTGGAGCATATGATCTAGGAGGAGAGGCTGAGGGATTTTGGTTTTAGTGTGCAGAAGAGAAGAGTGAGGGGGGATTTGATAGCAGCGTTCAGCTTCCTGAAGGGAGGTTCCAAAGAAGATGGAGAAAGGGTGTTCATAGTAGTGACGGATGGCAGAACAAGGAGCAATGGGCTCAAGTTACAGTGGGGGAGGTCTAGGTTGGATATTAAGACAAACTATTTCACTAGAAGGGTGGTGAAGTACTGGAATGGGTTACCTAGTTAGGTGGTGGAATCTCTATCCCTAGAGGTGTTTAAGTTTGTTTGACAAAGCACTGGCTGGGTCGATTTAGTTGGGATTGGTCCTGCTTGGGTAGGGGGTGGGACTTGATGACCGCCCGAGGTCTCTTTCAGCTCTGTGATTCTAAGGGAAAGGTGGGGCAAGAGGTAGAAGTTTGAGGACCACTGCTTTAGAAGATGTTATAGGAGCTCTTACATTACAGTGATTTTTGTTTAGGGGTGCAGTAATTCGCCATTTTAAAGTGTGGCTGCCCTTCGGAAAGAGAAACATTTTTGAATGGTCAATCACAAGCATTTAATGTATTGTATGTATTTAGTCATACCTTGCAAGAATAAATTTATTTTCTAAGGGGATAGATTGTTTGGCTAATTCCCCAACAGAATTGTTAAGCGCTGTTAGTACAGGTTGAACTTTCTAAAATCCAGGCCTCTGATCAGCAACATCCACAGGCCAGAAAGACTATGGATATTGTTGGATTAGAGAGAGCCCCAGCTGGGCAGGTTCAGGGTCTAGGCTAGTGGTGGGAAGCTCAGGGCTGCCGTAGTAGGGTGCAGTCTGGGTGGCAGCGGTGCTGGCACAGAAGAGAGCAAGTCCTGCTTGGCAGGAGGCAGTAGGGCCAGGCTAGCATAGCGGGGATGAAAGTCTGCTTGGGCTAGAAGTGGGGTGGGGGGGGGAGACCGGGGGGCTGGAGCCCAGGAGCCTGGCAGGGCTAGAGGCAGCAGGCCTGCTATGGGGAGCAGGGCCAAAAGCTAGAGGGGAACCTTGATGGTGGGGCAAACTCTGTTGTTGGGGACTGCTCAGGTCCCAAGGTTATTGGACCAGGAAGATCCCACCTGTAAAACCTTTGTTATGTGTGAGTCAAAAGAACCAAACTTGCTGGATATTTCAAAAACCATTTTTGTACTGGCAAACTACATATTTAATCTGTAGACCATTGGGACGTAGTACCTAAGGGACGCTGCAATGCCATTTTAACAGTCATTTTCAGAACAGAACCATACTTTTATCAAAATATCTTTTTTTGTCTACTATTCCATTTTCAAGGTAGAATATATAATACATTTCCTGAGTGTAATTCCCTTGTATGGTGGTCAAGCATTAAACATTGCAGCTTTTTGTGTCTGAGTCATCCTCTGCCATACTTCATTTTGAATGGTTGTATCCACCTTCTCTAGGTGTCAGGTACATTCTGGCCAAAACTTAATTGTTAATGTGGGGGGGATGCACATTTTCCCTTGTCCTGCTAACTACTTCATTTCTGTGTCACCACCATCCTTGTGTTAGAGAGATATGGTGGGCGAGGTGGTATCTCTTACCTCTCCAACTGTTTGAGCTTACACAGAACTCTTCCTCAGAACATCATCCCCATGTAACATTTATATCATCCATTCAGGTAAATTAGTTAAGCAGCATGCTTTGTCCTGATGCCTCCTTGTTTGCTTCTTGTCTAGGTAGTAGTCTAGCATTCCATGTGCACTGACAACATTTTCCAGCAGTAGGCTGTAAATTAAACTCTTAAAATATATATGAACATAGTTGTCATTGTATATTTGTGTAGTTTTGTAATGTGTTTAAAGAGCACTAATCACAGTATATAGGCACTGATATGGGTGTTGGTATATTTGCTTGGAGTAACTATTCTATATGTTGTTCATTGTTCTGTGTGCACACCTGGTGCAGAGTCAACTTACATGCTTGTGTTTGAAAATTTAACCCCAGAGATTTTTTTGCTAAATATGATATAACTTTCAGCAGTTGTTTACCATTCTTATTTTGAATGTGTTAGCTGAGTTTCTAGTGGCTAATTTGGAAATCTAACACAGTTGCAAGCCTAGAAATGACAGGCTTATGTTCTGGCTACAGAAAGTCAGCAGAAGTAGGTGCTTTGATGCATCCTATAGTGGGAAAAATAACTGATAACTAGAGAGAAAAGGGATCTTTCAGATACATTTATAAAAATATAGTGTTCCACTGGGGTCATGCACATCAACTTGGTTCTTCTTGGGTGGGTGTGTGTGTGGGGAGGGAGGGAGGTAATTAAAGAAAATGAGTATTTGATTAGAAGAAAAACATGTACCTATGTGGACTTTGTGAACATATATAATAAGCAGGGAAAATTAGGACTGATTTGGAAGCCGACTAAGCATAATCATGTTCCTATAAGTCCTAGTAAAATAAGGCCATGTGTCAAAAGTGTTGCCTGTAATCCTTTAAGAAAGCTGATTATTAGCATCATCTGAACAAATTGTTTGGCAAGTGGTAGTGAATGACCTGGAGAAAACATGCAGATATAGTACAGAATTTAGGTAGTTAATAATGGTGTCATCATGTAGTCCTAAAAAAGTGATTGATGTAGGAAATTAAAGTAGCTTAATTGTGACTAATGTACTTAAAAGAATCATGTGTCAGTGAGTTCTACAGTTTTGAATTTTTTCAAATGCATAAGTGATTGCTTTCCCACTAATTAATATTCTTTGTTATGTGAAATTTATTAGTAATTTAAAAGTGTAGTCCACACAAATTTTGCATGTATTACATTGTAGGTTAAGGTTTTCAGTGATTACCTAAAGTTAGATTCCTAAATTCATATTTAGGTACCTAAATTAGAGGTCTGATTTTCACAGGTGCTAAATGCCTAGCAGTTCTCTTTGACTTTGTTGGAAGCTATTGCATCCTCAGCATGTTAGGAAATTTCATGATTTATAATTTGCTACCTACATATGAATTTAGGAGCCTAACTTTAGACACCAACATTTGAAAATCATAGCCATAATGTATCGAGAATGCTATAGTGAAGGCAAATAATTATAGTGACAAGATTTACTATAAAATATGTTTCTAAAAGCATATAATGCCTCTGGGAGGAAGGGAGTGATTTAAATGGAAAAATATGGTTATTCTGGATTGTGTATCTGGCCTTGAAAAGTAAGTACATGCACTCAGAACCAGCAGTCTTTCCAAGCTGTGCTCTTGAAGCATATTTTTATATATATTATAGTATAAGACGTTAGGTTATGCTCCGTGGTTACATCCATAGGAACTAATATGATAAATGTGTGCATTTTGAAGGCTCCACGACTATAGTCTTGAGTTTCCAAACACTTTGTATTTTTTTTTAAATATCATTTTCATTTATAGCTGGAATCTGGCCTGTTGATGTGTGTAGCTGCCAGTTTTTAGTCTTGCCAACAGACTTGACACACATGGTTTCAATGGGCTATTTAGCTATCACTGCTAGTTGTGATGAATGTGTCCTGAGACTTGTTAGTGAGTGGGGGTATATGAAAAGGTTGAAGAAGCTCTATTTAGTCCTTGTATTCTTTGTGCATCTGTGGCATTTAGCAATAACCCCCTACATCTGTTGAGGAAGCTTTCCCTGGGTTCTTGTTGTTGCTGTCTGGATCTTATTCATCTTTAATACCTGCCTCGTATCTACTTTTGTGTACAATCTTCCTGCAAAAACAGCCACATTCTGAAGCCTTCACTCAGGCAAATCTCCCATTTAACCCTGTAAGAACCGTACAGATTAAGGACCACGGGATTTGGCTCATACGTTATGCACTAGACTTCATATTTTTGTAAAACGGGGGAGCATACTTAAATCTGTGCATGGATCCAAATCCCAATGGGAATTTTTCCATTCACCTTCAGTAGCTCAGACCCCAAAACTTATGGTCATTGTCTAAACTAAGCTAAAATTATATTTGGCTCTTTATCGCTGTCTGTTTTGAATCTTGCAATGATTTCTTTTCATGTAGCTGCAGTAATGATCAATGTTTTATCAAATAACTTGCTTTACAAAGAAACTAACAGCATGGTATATCTAGTATATTGTTGACCAGTAAGATAGTTCACCATATTTGTACTTTGCTGTGCATGTTAATACCAGAATAAAAATAAAATTTTGTTTTTGCAGGTGAGAGACCTTTCCATTGCTTATTTCCTGGTGGGATTAACCTATCTCTATGTTGGATTGTTCATTTTTGCTGCATTTCCTTCTCCACCGTTGTCCAAAGAGTGCATTGAACAGGTCGGGAAGACACTTTACTGCACTGTTTTCATCCCTGCTCTTCTAATTACTGTGGCAACAGCTACAATATGACTTTTGCCGCAAGAGGCAATGCAAATGAAGTGTAGATTAGCATTTTCCCACGCTTCATTTGCATACTCTCTTTCATTCCATTTTTGCGCTAGGGGTTTTTACACAAAAACAGGCAGTATGACCATGGCCATTTTGCACAAAATCCCCTTTTTCCGCAAGATCCTTATGCCTCTCTGGGACAGGCATACGGATCTTGCAGAAAAAGGGGGTTTTGTGCAAAACGGCCGTACTGCATGTTCTTGTGCAAAAACAGAACGAAAGAGTATGCAAATGAAGCGCGGAAAAATGCTAATCTGCGCTTCGTTTGCATTGCCTCTTGCGGAAAAAATCATAGTGTAGCACTAACCTGTGTGTATAAAATTCTGTAATTGTTCCTCATCCACTAAACTTTTGTCTGTATATTCCTGTAACTGGTGGCCCTTGGGGTCAGGGACTGTTCTCAAATGTGTTGAAAGTGACTGGCATATTGAGGGCATTTGTACAAACAAATACTAATGATGGCATTACATTTCTAATCTGCCTGCCTGCCACTGATTCCATACCCATGTAAGGATAAACATGGTCAACAAAATGTCTAATCATTGTAACTGAAAAGTAACAGAGAGGCAGTCATGTTAGTCTAAACTTGGTAAAACAAAAAAAGCAGTCCTGTAGCACTTTAAAAAGTAACAAAATGGTTTATTAGGTGATGAGGTTTCTGAAAAAGTGGGTCTGCCCCACAAAAGCTCATCACCTAATAAACCATCTTGTTAGTCTTTAAAGTGATACAGGACTGCTTTTTTTTTGTTTTACATTGTAACTGAGCAGACCAAAGAGTGCTCAAAAACAAAATAAATCAAACTTGTGAGCTGGTTAATTTATTGGAGGACTAATAGAGCATGAGCTGAACAATTGGGCCTTCTGAAGGCTCTGATCTTGCAAAAACTGTCAAACACATGTTTCTTTTATTGTTAGTGATTATAAGAAAATAGTTATGGATTGGTTTGTATAATTAACAGATATTTCAAGTTGTTGAATCCATGCATTCCTTATCTGTATAGGATCCAGCTTGAATTATTACATGTAGGTCACAAACAAGGTGGATTTGTCATGACAGCTGCAGTTTCCAAACACAAATGTAAGGTTTCATAAATATTTCACGGGGCGAAGGATCTTCCACTGGCATCAACAGATATTTATGCACTTTTGGGGGCGATTGGTGCCTGCTAGAGCATCATTACTCCCAAGGTAAAGAAGCCTAGAGCCAACAGAATATTCTTATGAGTTATCAATAGCCTCAGTTTATTAATGTAAACACATTACTGTGGATAATGGGGGCATTTGAAATCTTTTGCATATGGTGCCTGGTCTCAGCTCCATATTCTGTATTCAGAAATGTATGCTGTATGGAAAAATGGCATTTAATGATGACCATATACAAATCACTAGCCATTCGTATTTCAAACCTTAGGTTATATTTAGTTGTATTCAAGCTGTACAAGAAAGTTCCATTTTATATCTTTGATTTGAGAAATACAATTCATACTTCCTTTTTTCTCCCTCACAAGACTTGTTAGGAATCTAAAATCACTGTTGTCAATCCTGCCTAATTAAACTTTCTTATCTTAGAATTTTTTAGATAATTTTCCTAGCAATGACATCCTGACATTTGTTGCAAGATTGTTCCTGCTGTTCCAGATGATAACTGTATACCCTCTGCTGGGCTATTTGGCACGAGTTCAGCTATTAGGACATGTCTTTGGCAATGTTTACCCCAGGTAAGGACTCTACTCTGTGTCAAGGGGTTCACATATGATGCTTCACTGGTTTCTTGTGGTGCCAGAAATTCTGCAAGCATTGTGGAATTTGCAGTGGGGAGAGGTAAGTATTTCTGTTTTGCAGTGACATTTTTAATGGCCATGTTTAATGATTGGATGAGCATGAAATATAAGCCACACTTTTGCCTTTGGAAGTGGGCCCTACAGGTCAGGACTCTGACACATGTTGTTGGGGCAGGATGAGAAATCTTGTATTTCAGCTGCCTGTTGTGTGGACTGCTTAAACTGGGGAACGGGCTCATAGAGCTTAGGAACTCAGTGGGACCTCTCCAACAGAGTGGACACTGACTAGGGTTCTGTGCATTGTGTCCCTTCTGACTCCCTGCTTGTGACTCTGTGATCCCCATGCCCTTCCCTGTGTTTTCATCTGTTGCCTCCCCCCATTTGCTTCAGCCCTGGGTTCAGTGGCTTTTCCCCTTAGGCTGGGGGAAGGGTCTTCAGATCTGCATTTTCAGATGTGGGTAGGTTTGCACACCACCCTCTCAGGAACTCAATAGGTGTCTGTTCTGTGAATAAACAGGCAAAGCCAGAAGTCTGAGGCAAGAGAGGAGCAGGAATAGGAACAAGGACAAGCACAGCTGTGGGCATGGGTGGCATTGATCCGCTCCTAAACTGTTATGGAGGAGTGGGGGAAGGCTTATGAGCAGGATTGCTAAAGCAGTATCTAGCTTGGCTGTGGCAAATCAGTTGGCTGAGGCAGTGCAGCTGGGTTCATTAGTTGCCTAGCAGCACTGTTAGTCAAGGAGCAGGCCAGCAGTTGCTTTGGGCTAGTCTGGTCCCTGACACTATCCAACTGTTTCTTCCCAGCTGCAATCAGGAACAGAGTTTAGATAAAGGATAAGTATTCCTCTCTGGGCAGAATCTGCTCTCTTGTGTTGACTCCATAACTCAGATTGGTTGAAGGGGAATTTTTTTGCTAGTTTACATTCCAGCAGATTCCCTTAGCCAAACCAGTGCTACTCAGTTCAGACATTTTAAACAGTTATAGCTTACTTGACCCAATAAGGACAAAAAGAGCTCCAGGAGATCTCCATAGGCAAGTCTGATAATTCTTTACAGAGGAAGAAAGGGAATGCCTCATTGCTCTGATCTGTTGTGCTTGGCAAAAAGTAAGCTATCTCACAAATGTTCCAAAGGAAAACTTGATCTTTTGAAGAGAGTGGGTTCTCCTCACTGCCATGTTCCACTTCCTGGTACATAAGTGAAGGATTTCCACCATTGCTCTCCCCATCTCCGAAAGATTATTTCAAATAGATTAGCCCTCTGGCAGATACTCACACAGTGAATTGTGTAAGTGTCTTTTTTTCCATATGTTAGCCTTGCTGTTTTTCTTCACAGGTAATTGAAGGAGTTAAGTCAAAAGGACACAGGCCTGCTGATGTGGGGGTAGGCGGGGAGCGGGTAGGCAAAGAGGGCAAGTACATCAAGACCCGGTAATTCTAAGGAGCCTGCAGCTCCAGCTGCCATTGCTGCAGCCAAGCCCCAAGCCCTTTAAAGTGCTGCACAGCGAGCTATCAGCGGCCCTTAGGACCTCCTTGGGAGGTAGGGGTGCCATGCTCTAAGCTGTGCTGGGGGGGACACCCCGCAGTCTGGCAGCACTGGTGAGCTGGCTTCCCTCAGCTTTGTCCCTTCCGCCTGAGGCCTTGCGTTTTCCGGGAGTGCAGAGCCAGCCCCCGCCACCTTTCCCAGGGGCCTGCCTGGCTGAAAGGGCAGGTAACATTCTCGTGGTCATGACATTGCCAGGATGCATCCTGAGTTTATAGAGTGCTAGTGTAGGAATTACCACACTGGGTCAAACCTAAAGGTCATCTATTCTGGCATCCCGTCTTCAACAGTGGCCAGTACCAGATGGTTTAGAGAAGGTAAAAAAATGTTGTAGTGGAATTATGGAAAAATTGGACAATTAAAAGGAAGCATCTTTCTACTCATTACTTAATGATTGGCTTATACTCTGGGCATGAGTGTTTTACGTCCTATCTAATGTAGCTGTGGATGTTCTCATTGCCTTTATAAATGGCTAATCCTTTTGGAATCTCACTGAGGCTCTTGGCTTTCATGATATTTTGTAGCAGTGGGTTACCTATATGTTGTGGGTTAGGTATAAAAAGAAACGTCTGCTCTTCAGATTGCTTTTTAGCTGTCTTCATGTCCACCTTGTGTTTCATCTGCCATGTTTTGTGCTTTCAACTGGCATCACTTAGGCTGGGTTTCCAGTTAGGAAGAATAGCTCTCTTTGGCTTCAGTGACCTGGTCAGGGACACAACTCCATGTTTGTGTGTCCCTAAGCCTCTGACTGTCAAAAATTGTCCTGTTCTGACCCTTTATCCTAAGTGCCACTCAGTAAGAGGACAGAGTTAGGGGTGGAACATAAATGGCTTTCAGCCATCTTTGTTGCGTCCAAATTGTGGGACCATCTGGGGCCCTGCCTGGCTTCCAATATAAATTAGAGCAGCATTGGGAGAGTTCTAATGTGTGTTTGAATGCAGTGATTCGTAGGGGACTTTTCTGGCAACCAAATATAGCTCGTGGGCCACAAGCTCATCTAATCCTCTAGCCTCTCCCTACTATATTTTCCATGATGGGGGCTGTGAAGGGTCAATCCTGAGTCAACTATTTCTCACCAGGATGCTTACTTCAGACTGCTTCCAGAAGCAGCTGGTACATCCCTCCAGTTCCTTGGTGCAAGGACACCTGGGTGTTTCCACACCCTGCCCCTGCCTGTGGCACAGGCACAGCTCTAAGCTCTGGTTCTGCAGCTCACATTGGCCACAAACTGTGGACTATGGGAGCTGCAAGGGTGGTGTCTATGGATGGGGGCAGTGCACTGTGCTCCCCTAGCCTCCCCCTTGTCTAGCAGCCAGAGGGGGACACTAGCAGCTTCTGGGAGCTGCCTGAGGTAAGTGCTGCATGGACCCTGCTCCTCAACCCCTTGCTCCAGCTCTGAGCCCAACCACCTCTAGAGCCTGCATCTTCTCCTGCACTCCAAAACACTTAGCCCTAGCCCAGAGCCCCTTCTTTCATGGCAAACCCCTGAGCCCAACCTCCTGCCCTAGACTAGAGCTCCCTCCCACATCCTGAACCCCCTCAGCCTCTGCTCTTTATCTGCACCCCGGCTCCTGCACCCCAACTCGGGCTCAGTTTGGTGAAAATGAGCAAAGGTGGGGAAAGTGCGTGGTGGAGGAAGGGGGGGATGGAGTAACTGGGGGCAGACTGTAACTGGGTGTTCTGTTTTTTGCAGTTAGAGAGTTGGCAACCCTAATGGCGATCATTCAGGTGCTCAATGTAAGACCACACCTCCTCTAGTCAGATTATACCCAAACAGATTGTACCTACCCTACTGCTCAAAATTCTGTGTAATAACCATCCTTTTGTAGGCTGTTTCTCTCAAAATTCCTAATATTTGAGAGCCTTTCTCTTGCAGCTATTGTGTCTGACCTTTGTGTGCCTGGAGCTCTTCTCTACAGGCCTCTTTTATTAGTTACCGTCTTTTAGCAAATTTAACCCCGGCACAGTCGTGTATACCATGTGGGTTATACTTGTGCGCGGGGTATACAAGATTCTTTTTTTTACTGAAATAGCAAAAACCGGGGGATATATTTGAGTGCGGGGTATAGTTGCTAAAATATGGTAGTTGTAAGGATAACTTTGTTTATAGGGATTTTGTTTTCATCTTTTCACACACATCCTCCTGAATTATATCAAGACTAAAATGGTCATTCTTCCCTGTGCCCTCTTTGGTAGAGGAGTAAATGAGGTATAGCCTGGAGATTATATGGGCCGTGAATTTGTACTTAAACACTGTGTCTAGACTACATCCGTCTGTCGACAGAGGGATGTAAATGAGGCACTTAGAAAGTGCAAACGAAGCGGGGATTTAAATATCCCACGCTTTAGTTGCATAATCGCATCACAGTGGTCTTTCGAAAAAGTGCCATTTTGAAAGTAAAACCGCGGTCTAGATGCGGTTCTTTCAAAAATGGCAGGCTTTTTTGAAAGATCCTGTAAACCTCAGAAAAAGCCTGCCTTTTTTTTGAGAGAACCACGTCTAGACCGTGGTTTTACTTTCGAAATGGCGCTTTTTCAAAAGAGTGCCATGACGCAATTATGCAAATGAAGTGTGGGATATTTATATCCCCGCTTCATTTGCACTTTCAAAGTGCCTCATGTACATCCCTCTGTCAATCACAGAACCATAGAACTGGAAGAGACCTCAGAAGGTCATCAAGTCCAGCCCCCTGCTCTAGGCAGGACCAATTCCAGCTAAATCAACCCGGCCAGGGCTTTGTCAAGCCGAGACTTAAACGCCTCTAGGGATGGAGACTCCACTACTTCCCTAGGTAACCCATTCCAGTGCTTCACCACCTTCCTAGTGAAATAGTTTTTCCTAATATCCAACCTGGACCTCTCCCACCACAACTTGAGACCATTGCTCCTTGTTCTGCCATCTGTCACTACTGAGAACAGCCTCTCTCCATCCTCTTTGGAACCTCCCTTCAGGAATTTGAAGGCTGCTATCAAATCCCTCCTCACTCTTCGCTTCTGCAGACTAAACAGACCCAAGTCCCTCAGCCTCTCCTCATAAGTCATATGCTCCAGCCCCCTAATCATTTTGGTTGCCCTCCGCTGGACCCTCTCCAATGCATCCACATCCTTTTTGTAGTGGGGGGCCCAGAACTGGACACAATACTCCAGATGCGGCCTCACCAAAGCCGAATAAAGGGGAATGATGACAGCTCTGGCTCTGCTAGCAGTGCTCCTCTTAATGCAACCTAATATGCCATTAGCCTTCTTGGCTACAAGGGCACACGGTTGACTCATATCCAGCTTCTCATCCACTGTAACCCCCAGGTCCCTTTCTGCAGAACTACTACTTAACTGGTTGGTCCCCAGCTTGTAACTTTGCTTGGGATTCTTCCGTCCCAAGTGCAGGACTCTACACTTGTCCTTGTTGAACCTCATCAGATTTCTTGTGGCCCAATCCTCCAATTTGTCTAAGTCATTCTGGACCCTATCTCTGCCCTTAAGCGTATCTACCTCTCCCCCCAGCTTAGTGTCATCCGCAAACTTGCTGAGGGTGAAATCCATCTCCTCATCCAGGTCATTAATAAAGATTTTGAACAAAACCGGTCCTAGAACCGAACCTTGGGGCACTCCGCTAGAAACCGACCGCCATCCTGACATCGAGCCGTTGATCACTACCCGTTGGGCCCGGCCTTCTAGCCATCTTTCTATCCATCTTACCGTCCATTTATCCAATCCACATTCCCTTAACTTGCTGGCAAGAATATTGTGGGAGACCGTATCAAAAGCCTTGCTAAAGTCAAGGTATATAACATCCTCTGACTTTCCCATGTCCACCGAGCCAGTTACCACCTCATAGAAGCTATCAGATTGGTCAGGCACGACTTGCCCTTTGTGAATCCATGCTGACTATTCCTAATCACTTCCCTCTCTTCCAAGTGCCTCAAAAAGGATTCCTTAAGGATCCCTTCCATGATTTTTCCAGGAACCAAGGTGAGACTGACCAGCCTATAGTTCCCTGGATCGTCCTTCTTCCCTTTTTTGAAGATGGGCACTACATTTGCCCTTTTCCGGGATTTCTCCCGATCTCCACGACTTTTCAAAGATAATAGCCAAAGGCTCCTCAATGACATTTGCCAACTCCCTCAGTACCCTCGGATGCACTAAATCCGGACCTATGGATTTATGTACGTTTAGCTTTTCTAAATAGTTCCTAACCTGTTCTTTACCCACCAAGGGCTGTCCATTTTCATCCCATCTTGCGTCACTTAGCGCAGAATTCCAGGAGCCGACCTTGTCCGTGAATACAGAGGCAAAGAAAGCATTGAGTTCTTCAGCTTTCCCCACATCAACTGTCACTAGGTTATCTCCTTCATCCATTAGGGGCCGCACACCCTCTCTGATCACCCTCTTCTTGTTAACATGCCTGTAGAAACCTTTCTTGTTTCCTTCACATCCTTAGCCAGTAGCAATTCCATTTGCGCTTTCGCCTTCCTGATAACCCCCTGGCATTCTTGAGCTATACCTTTAAACTCCTCCCTGGTCATTTGTCCAAGTTTCTACTTTTTGTAAGCTTCCTTTTTGTGCTTAAGTTCACCAAGGATTTCCCCTGTAAGCCAATCCGGTCTCCTACCATGTTTGCCTCTCTTGCTACATGTCGGGATGGTTTCTTTTTGTGCCTTCAATAAGGCTTCTTTAAAATACTGCCAGCTGTCCTGGACTCCTTTGCCGTTCATGTTAGCATCCCAGGGGATTCTGCCCATCAGATCTCCGAGGGAGTCCAAATATGCTTTTTTGAAGTCCTTTTACTACTCTCTTTTCTTCCTTTGGTCAGGATCCTGAAATCTACCATCTCATGATCACTGCTTCCCAGGTTAGTGATAGAAATGTAGCCGTGTTAGTCTGGTGTAGTTGAAACAAAATACAGGACTATGTAGCACTTTAAAGACTAACAAGATGGTTTATTAGATGATGAGCTTTCGTGGGCCAGACCCACTTCCTCAGATCAAATAGTGGAAGAAAATAGTCACAACCATATATACCAAAGGATACAATTAAAAAAAGAACACATATGAAAAGGACAAATCAAATTTCAGAACAGAAGGGGGATGCGGGGGAGGGGAGAAGGTAAATGTCTGTGAGCTAATGGTATTAGAGTTGATAATTGGGAAAGCTATCTTTGTAATGGGTAAGATAACTGGGGTCTTTGTTGAGACCCACGCGTAGAGTGTCGAATTTTAGCATGAATGACAGTTCAGAGGATTCCCTTTCAAGTGCAGATTTAAAAGGCTTCTGAAGCAGGATGCAGGTAATTAAGTCGTTGAGTGTCCTTTCTGGTTGAAATGGCAAGAAACTGTTTTTTCTTTGTGATCCTGTCTAATATCTGTTTTGTGGGCATTGGTCCTTTGGCGAAGTGTCTGAG
This sequence comes from Pelodiscus sinensis, assembly GCF_049634645.1. Classification (NCBI taxonomy): domain Eukaryota; kingdom Metazoa; phylum Chordata; order Testudines; family Trionychidae; genus Pelodiscus; species Pelodiscus sinensis. Next base: position 96,903,972 of record NC_134716.1, read on the forward strand.
ACGTTTGTCCAATGTACAAAGCAGACGGACACTTTCGGCACATGATAGCATAAATTATATTTCTGGATGCGCAGGAATATGTATTCTTGATCTTATAACTCACTTGGTTAGGTCCAATAATGGTATCAGCAGAGTGAATATGTGGACAAAGCTGGCAACGGGATTTGTTGCAAGGGAAGGTACCAGGGTTGGTATTAGTGTGGTATGTCCTGTGGTTGTTGGTAAGAATCATCTTGAGGTTAGGTGGTTGTCTATAGGAGACTATGGGTCTGTCTCCCAGAGCCTCTTGGAGTTTAGTATCCTGTTCCAGTATAGGCTGTAGTTTATTGATAATGTGTTGGACAGGTTTAACCTGCTTCCTAGGTTGTCATCCACCTCCACTTCCTCTATTAGTTCCTCCTTGATTGTGAGCAGAAGGTCAAGCTGTGCATGGCCCCTGGTGGATCCTTCAGCACTTGTGTCAAGAAGTTATCCCCAACATTCTCCAAAATCTTCCTGGATTGCCTGTGTACTGCCGTATAGGTTTCCCAGCAGATGTCAGAGTGATTGAAGTCCCCCACAAGAACCAGGGCCTGCGATCTGGAAGCTTCGCTCAGTTGTCCAAAGAAAGCCTCATCTATCTCATCCACCTGATTCAGTGGCCTGTAGCAGACACCAACCACAACATCGCTGCTGTTGTTTGCTCTTTTAAACCTAACCCATAGACTTTCAACAGGTTTTTCTCCCTCTTTATACTGGAGTTCAGAGCAATCGTAGTGCTCTCTTACATATAGTGCAACTCCTCCTCCTTTTCTCCCCTGCCTGTTCTTCCTGAACTGTCTATACCCTTCCATGACAGCGCTCCAGTCATGCGATTCATCCCACCAAGTCTCTGTTATCCCAATTAAATCATATTTCTTGGACTGGGCCAGGGCCTCCAGTTCTTCCTGTTTGTTGCCCAGGCTTCTCGCATTAGTGTACAAACACTTCAGGTAACCAGTTGATTGCCCTATCTTCTCCATTCGAAACAGGGGTCCTCCTTTCTTGCTCCTTCCTCTCTGCATTTCTTCCCGGTATTCGACTTTCCCACTCCCCTCAAGGTTTTGGTCACCGTCCCCCAACGAACCTAGTTTAAAGCCCTCCTCACTAGGTTTGCAAGCCTGCCCGCGAAGATGCTCCTTCCTCTCTTTGTTAGGTGGATCCCATCTCTTCCTAACAATCCTTGTGTCCGGAATAGAGTCCCATGGTCGACGAAACCAAAGCCCTCTTTGCGACACCACCTGCGCAACCACGCATTTACGTCCTCAATTCGATGATCCCTGCCAAGTCCTTTCCCTTCAACAGGGAGGATGGATGAGAACACAACTTGCGCTCCGAATTCTTGGATCCTTCTTCCCAGTGCTACATAATCCACAGTAATCCACTCAAGGTCATTCTTGGCCGTATCATTAGTTCCCATGTGGAGAAGCAGGAAGGGGTAGCGATCTAAGGTTTGATCAACTTGGTAAGCCTCTGTGACATCCTGAATGCGAGCTCCTGGTAAGCAGCCCACCTCTCGAGATTCCAGGTCCGGACAGCAGAGGAATGGCTCAGTCCCTCTTAGGAGGGAGTCCCTGACCACCACCACCCGTAGTTTTCTCTTGGGGGTGGTGGCCGTGGAACCCCCATCCCTAGGACTACGCGTCTCACGCCTTCCAGTAGATGGTGTTCCCTTCTGGTTTCTTCCTTGTGAGGTCCCTTCCAGAGCTTTCAGCACTGTAGAGCCTGTGGAGAGAGCTTGAAAGCGATTACTTACCTCTATAGCATTGTGGGATTCCCGTGTTGGCCTTTTTCCCCTTCTAGAAGTTACATGCTGCCAGTTCTCTTCTTGGTCACGTACTGCCCTCTCTGGCTCCTCTGCCTGATGTGCTTGAAGGATTAAACGCTGCCTTCTATCGAGGAAGTCTTCATCCTCTCTGATTGAGCGTAGGGCCGACACTTGGGCCTCTAGTCCTCTAATTTTTTCTTCCAAAATGTCGACCAACTTGCACTTCATGCAGATGAAATCCATTCTTTCTTCTTTCGGGATGTCCCCGCGGGTGCTCCACTATGGGTGCTGGGCTTGCCCCGGCACCGCAGATGGAGACTTGTCATTAGCAGTGTCCGGCCGGACCACGCATGTGCCGCAGGCTCGCGGCTTTCGCGCTCTTTCTGTCGCGTGGTCCGGCCCTCCCGCCAGTTCCTCTTCACCGCCTCAGGCTGCAGACGCCTGTAACCGCGCTCCTCACTCCACAGAACTAGACTGCTTCTACTTCTCCCTTCTCCCTTTTCCTCCCTCTTCCCCATAAAGTAAAATAAATAAATAAATAAAGTTTCTTTCAAGAGAGGAAGGACAAAGAAAGAAAGAACTATTGGGAGTGAAAGCAGAGACCGCTCTTACCCTCCCGCCTCTCAGCTGTTCTCCTGTCAGCTTCTCCGTATATAGCTCGGTTCACCTTTTTAAAAAAAAAAAAAAAAAAAAAGAGAAGACAGACTGTTAAGATAAAAAGAACAAAGATAGCTGGGCAGAGCCATTACCGGGCTATCAGCCTTAACAACCACCTACTGTTCAAAAACAAAAGATAAGAAGCAGCTGGCTGCCGACAAATGTCAGGGACCGGCTTTAAAAAATGTGGCTCCTGCCGGGAGGCAATGCCAGCCACTGAAGGCCATGCAGAGTGTATTTGTTGCCTGGGAGAGTCTCACATCCCCCAAAAGAGTCACCACTGCTCAAGGCTCACCTCCAGAGCCAGGAAAGACAGGGAGAGGCGCCTTCGTATGTTCCTCTTCGATACAGCTCTACAGCCGTGGCAGGCTGACTCGAATCAGCAGCCTCTTAAGCGCCAGGCTTCCTCCCCTACTGCGGGACTTCAAAGGAAAAGGACCTTGTCCCCAGCAAGATCCCTGCCAGCTGCCTTTAATGGCAGGGACAGCCAGGCAGAGACACCTGGGACCTCTGGCATTCCAGAGCCATGTCCCCCTGCCTCAGTGGCTTCAAACCATAAGTGGCTGCAGGAGTCTGCAAAGATGCCAGCTCCCCAGCCGGCATCAGCACAGTCGCTTCTCCCTCCTCCAGCGTCGAGCGTTGAGCCGGTGCCGGGAGCAGCCTCGGACCCGACCACGGCACTGGCCCTGACACCGGCCCCGGCACCGCCTTCGAGTCACCGCACGGTGCCGGACTGCACAGCGCCGGCCTGTTCCGCGGCCAGCGCGGTGCCGATCGCTCCTGCACCAGGAGTCGATCAATTCAGCGGCTAACGCTTCAGCGCATGCCGCAACTCAGTCACCTCGGAGCCCTGCAGCTCTCCGTTCCCCACGCCGTCGCAACTGCTCCCACTCCCGCTTCTTCTCCCCGGCACCGTCCTCTTCTCTGCAGGCACTGAGATCCCCTCGCCGGTCTTCTCATCGGTGCCGCTCTCCGCGCAGGTCGTCGAGACTGCCCTCCCCGTTTCTAGCTGCTGCATCTCCCCATCGCAGGCACCAGTACAGACATCTCTCTGCTTCTCCTGCCTCGTCCAGGGCATCACACCTCCACTCCTGCTCGCCATGCTCCCCGTACCATTATCGGTACGGAAGCCGCTCCAGCTTCCATGATGACCGTTCGCCACACCATGGCTCCTACCATCGCGACGACTGCAACTTTCGACCGGTTTCATCTCCTCCGGAGGTTGCAGTGAACCCCGATGACAGCTCTTCTCCAGACAACCTCCGTCAATTCCAAGAATTATTTAAGCGGGTAGCGATTACACAGGAGATTCCGCTGCAAGAGCTCAAAGATAAGCAGCATAAGCTTTTCAGGAATCCCCAACCGCGACACAGTTCACGCCTCGCCATCCCTCTCGACGAAGGCATCCTGGAACTGGCTGATGAGGTGTGGCATGCTCCAGCATCGGCCCTTCCCACCAACAAAAGAGCAGACAAGAAATATTTCGTGCCACCAAAGGGCATGGAATTCCTCTTGGCCCATCCACGGGCTAACTCTTTTGTAGTCGACGCAGCTCAACAGAGATCTAGAGCCCCTCACCTCAAACACCAGGGCTCTGATAAACACTTAAAAAGGCTCGACGTCCTGGGCAGGAAGGTATACACCTCAGCGACTTTACTCCTCAGAATCGCCAATTACTCGGCGCATCTCTCCAATCATACATTCGATACATTTCACGCCTCACTCCTCTCATGGATCATCTCCCTGATTCAAAAAGAGAGATCCTGAGATCAGTCATCCAAGAGGGCTACACATCAGCTAGAACGTCCCTCCAGATGGCCATGGACGTGGCTGATACTGCTGCTCGTTCTGCCGCTATGGCTATTGTTATGCATAGAGCTTCTTTCCTTCAAGTGGCAGGCGTTCCAAAGGAACTACAGACAAAAGTTGAGGACTTACCCTTCGACAAAGATAAGCTCTTTGCAGAGACCATGGACGCAATCTTGCACTCATCTAAGGACTCTAGGACAACCCTGCGAACTTTGGGGATGTATACGCCCCCCTTTAAGAGACGTCGCTACTCACCCTATCAGCGCAGATATGATTACCCCTACATTAGACACCAGTGGCAACAGCAGCACCAACAACAGAGGCCTTTTGATAACCAGCATTCTCGCCAGAGGCCTCAGTGACGCAGAAACCCTACCGGCAGACCAAACATGCCTTCCAACAGCAAGCAACAGATTTGATGTGTTGGTCGAGGGCAAGCACACAGCCACAGGCAGCACCGTGAATCGTTCAACCCAACTATTCCACTACTGTCTAAGACCCTTTCTACATCAGTGGGCAAAAATCACCACGGACAAATGGGTCCTCGAGTTTGTTCAGTTCGGCTATCCTATCCCTCTTCAATCAGTCCGATGGTGGACCAGCCACACACACCTGCTGCCGGGCGTACCATTTCACCCTCAGCAGCCTCTCCATCAAATCACAACACCAAATCTCCCTACTAGGCTGGGGGGCCCACATGGGTTCCCTTTCGGTACAAGGCCAATGGTCCCCACAAGAAGCAAGGTTGCACATACACCTCCTAGAGCTTCATGCTATTTTCAATGCATGCAAATCCTTCCTCGTCTACATTCGGAATACCACTGTGACGATACTTACAGACAACATTGCAGCCATGTACTACGTAAACCGCCAGGGCGGCGCTCGCTCCCGTTCGCTATGCACGGAAGCTATCCGCTTTTGGAATTGGTGCATTCACCATGGGGTGACTCCTTTGGCATCCTACTTACCTGGCACCATAAACGTGATGGCAGACTTCCTGAGCAGACACTTCCACTCGAAACACGAATGGGAAATGCACGACGGCATATTACGCGACATCTTCCAACGTTGGGGGACTCCCCGAGTGGACCTCTTCGCAACTCCCGGCAACACAAAATGCCGCAAGTTCTGCACCAGAGCGGGCGTGGGCCATGCATCTCAAGGGGATGCCTTCCTCGTGACTTGGCGCGGACCCCTCCTTTATGCATTTCCCCCCATACCTCTCATTCCCAAGGTCCTTCAGAAGCTGAAGGCGGACAGGGCTACGCTGATCCTCATAGCCCCAGATTGGCCTCGCCAGCGCTGGTTTCCATTCCTGCACCTCCTCTCTGTGCGGACACCGATCCACCTTCTCCCTCTCCACGACCTCCTCACACAATACCGAGGATGCCTGAAACATCCCCAGATACAAATGCTGAACCTAACAGCATGGTTCCTAACTGGCTAAACCCACGTGAATCTCTCTGCTCTGCCACAGTCCAACACGTCCTAGTACAAAGTAGACAACAAACCACGAGGAAAACTTACCTTCACAAGTGGCACAGATACTCCTCCTGGTGTACCTCGAACCACCACGATCCAACACGTCCGTCCATTTCCTCCGTACTGGACTATGCACTTCACCTAAAAAGCAAGGGTCTTGCGTTAGCCTCCATCAGAGTGCACCTCCCAGCAATATCAGCATTCACACCACCTATAGAAGGCGTTTCTATCTTCGCCCATCCTACGACTAAACGATTTCTCAAGGGCCTTATCAATATGGACCCACCACGCAACCCAGCCCCTCCTGTGTGGAGCCTGGACCTGGTACTCGACGCCCTAATGAGGCCACCGTTCGAGCCTCTGGCGACCGTATCCTTACAATTCCTCACTTTGAAAATGGTTTTCCTGCTCGCAATAACCTCTGCATGCAGGGTTAGCAAGCTTTCTGCCATGATGGCCATTCCACCATATACGATTTTCTGTAGTGATGGGGTAGTCTTGAGATTACATCCGAGGTTCCTACCCAAGATTGTCTCCAATTTTCACGTTAATGAACCAGTCATCTTGCCAACCTTTTTCCCGAAGCCCCATGCCTCGCCACGAGACGCGGCCCTACATTCCTTGGACATACGCAGGGCCTTAGCGTTCTACATAGATCGTACTAAATCGTTCAGGCTTACGGACCATTTATTTGTCTCTCTGGCACACAGGTCAAAGGGTCAACGTCTGTCTTCCCAAAGAATTTCTAATCTTGTGACCGCATGCATAGTGCAATCGTACGCAACGAGTGGGTTACCCCTTCCGTCTCAACCACACGCTCATTCCACTAGAGCCATGGCCACATGTACAGCGTTCCACAGAGACGTATCTCTGAAGGACATTTGCAGGACGGCGAACTGGTCCTCTCATGAGACCTTCGCTAAGCATTATTCTATCTCTCTCTCTCACTCAGATGAGGCAGTGGCGACTGCGGTGCTCTCCACGGCGGATAAATAGGGTCTCCTTGCCCTCGTTCTGTTTTTGGCAACTACCGCTACTCAGTCACCCATAGTGGAGCACCCACGGGGACACCACCTCGAAGAACAACAGTTACTGCACCGGAGGTGAGTAACTTCGCTTTCTTCCGGGAGGAAGACACACATGGCACACGCTGCGCAGGTAACAACAGCAGACCCATCACCATCCATCGCTGCTGTCCTGGAGAAGGGATTTAAAAAGAAAGGCAAGAGAACCTCACGCCCTTCCCAACTCCCTCTCTAAACTCCCTGTTAGCACTCAGCTGTTCGCAAGCTCCTTGGTCGCTTCTCCACTGCCTTATAAAGCCCTGGAGTGCCTGAAAGTCCCTCCCCCTACCAAAGCTGTCAATCAGCAGAGGCTTCTAGAATTCAAACTTTAATTAGAAGCCAACAGTTTTCACCTACCAATCATAGCCAATCACAGCACAAACTCCATCAAGTAGAGGAGGAGGGCAAACGGGAAGTGGAAGAAAAAAAAAACCACAGAAGAAGGGATTTGCCTATTAGAAACGTACCAATTTCTGTATGAGATCAGACTAGTAGTCTGGCAGTGAGTTTCACAGACTAATTATGGGTGTTGCCTTTTTTATTAGCTTTAAATTTGCTACCTTTCTATTTAAATGAATCTCTCCTTATTCTTGTATTCAGAAAAGGTAAAGAGCAATGTGCAATTTACCTTCTGAAAGTCATCACTAGCATTGCCAGCTTTTGCAGTTTTACCGGAAGACTGAAGAAATCACTGGTAGTTCAGTTAATTCAGAGAGAGCCAGAATGGCTCAATAAGATCTGTCACCAAGACAAAAGAAAAGACATGACAGCAGAAGGAAAACGTCTAAATCTGGAACAAGATGAATATATGGGCTAAAACATTACAGCAAGTAATTGATGTTACATTCATGTGGATTTAATGGTGTTGGGATATAGTTAAATGAAAACTATAACGAACCCAAGATACTTTAGGGCATGACTACATGGCCCTGTAGCCTATATTATGGGGATCCGAATAGCAACATGCATTGAAGTGCTCCACTGAAACTCCCCCATGTGATCACTGCAGGCATGCACTTAAAGGTTCCCAGTTCGCAGTAAGGTAATTTTCTAACAGGAGTATATTAGTGTGAACTAGGCACTTTAAATTCATGCCTGCAGTATCCTCACAAGACACTCCCCACATTCCCCTTGTACACCAGAGCCCAGGGAGACCCAGGCTAGTAGATTGTGTGCTTTAGCCCTGTGAGTGAGGGGGGACTGGACCACCAGTGCAGGCTCTCCAATGCTGAGCCTCGGGCGTTGGACCCAGGCAAGCTGGGGGCCATATCTGGCCTCTGGGATTGAGGTTCCCCACCCATGATATAACTCCACAGGAACTTAAAGTATATAATAAAACTAGAAGACTTAGCCAGCATTGCTTCGGTCCTTTGGGGCAGGAGGCTGCAGGTGTGTGGGGTGTTGGGAGTCAGGCTTGGGGTGTGAGGAGGGGCTCAGGGCAGGTGATTGGGAGGAGGGGGAGCTTAAGAGATGGGGTGAGGACTAAGGGCAGGGCGAAGGGGTGGCTGCCAGCTTCTCTCTGGGGACAGGCTGCATACCCCACCTGCTGACTTCTCCGGTTGTACCCATGGAAGCTTCATGATCCCATCTACATGTTTTGTTAGTCTTTAAGGTTCTGCTAGACTGTTGTTTTTTAAGTTTTTCCGGTTACAGACTAACTTGGCTACCCCTCTAAAGCATTAGAGGTTTAATCTGTTACAAACAGATAAAGCTGAGCAAATGGATGTACTAAACAAAAACATAATGAAAAAACCAGTAAAGCTGATAGGCTTTAAGCCAGAAAGTTGACAGAACAGGATAAATCGGTTATCCCTCGGATTAGAAATAAAAAGGAAATTTAATAACTGGCATCCCATAGATCTCTAAAACATTTGCTAACTTTTTCCATGCTTTGTACACTTCAGAAAAGCCAAATTCTGAACTTCTAAATAGGTATTTGAGAAACGTGAAACTACCTCAGCTGTCAGAGGATAACATGGCAGCTCTTGATAGGTAAATGGCTGCACAGGAAGTTGAAGATGTAATTAATAATTTAAATCCAATAGAGCTCCCAATCCCAAGAGGCTTTCTGGGAAACATTACAGAGCTCTTAAGCAAGTGTTGGCCCTACTCTAACTGAATTATTTAATGGTATATTGCAGGGATTCCAGATTCATGGAAAGAGGCAGATATTGTGGCCATTTCTAGCGAGGGAAAAGATCTTACAAATTGTGCATCACAGACACATTTCTTTGATGTGGCTGCTAACATTTATGTCAAGGTGCTAACAAACAGATTGTGTCATTTTACCCACATGTGTTCACCCAGACCAGTCTGGATGTATTGCTGACCAGCACCTGTCAGATATATCAAAACTCTGAATTTGATTCATAATGTTTAATTCTTACAATTCTTCCTGTGTGCTGCTTTCACTGAACACTGAGAATGACTTTGATGGCCTGTAGTTGGGAGTACCTCGGCCAGATATTTTGGTAAGGTTTGGTTTTGAAAATGAGTATTACAGGGGCATATCAATCCTGTATGTTGATCTTCCGAGTATCTACTTTGGCTAATGGTCATCAGTCTCTTCCCTTTAATTTGTCTTGGTGTACAAAGCAGGGTTGCCAATTTGTTTGCTTTAGCAATGGAGTCATTTGCCATCTATGTGAGAATTAGCCCCTTGAGAAACATCTGTTTTAGAACACAAAATTGCTCTGTATACTACTAATGTCCTGTTATATTTGCAGGATCCAGAAGCCTCATTTAAAAATTATAGAAAAATTGACTTTAGAATTTGGGCAGGTATCAGGCTTCAAATTAAACTACAATAAAACTGAAATTTGGGGAATTAATGTACCTGAAAGGATGAAAACCAACCACTGGCAGCTACATAAATGTAAATGGATAAGAGAATCTTTAAAATATGTTAGGAATAAATATTGTGGAGAAACATAAAAATCTTTTAAAGGCAATTTTTACTCTCCAGTGCGGAATAAAATAACAAAAAAATTTTCTTGGGTAAGTAGGGTAGCCATGGTAAAGATGAATGTCCTCACAAAGTTATTTCAGTGGGTGCTGATTATTACTAGTCTCTTGGTTTCCACCAAGAAATTGCTAATAATGAAGAGTTGTCAAACAAAAGGCAGGTTTACAAAGCATCAGTCACGGAAAGAAACATTGGGAGCCCTGGCTCCTGTGTTAGGGCAGGATGTAGCCCAGAGAATGCAGGGAGCGGTACCCACAGTACTCCTCCTTGCCCTGACATCCAGAGGCAGCTTCCCTCCCTCCCTGCTTTTCTCAGAACCCTTCAGCCCACCCCATAGCATAAGTGTCCCCTTCTGGGCAGTGTTGCTGGCATTCCAGCTCTTTACCTTCTATGACAGTGGTCACCAACCAGTAGATCAGAATCTACTGGTAGAGCTTGGAGCCTCTGACAGGTGATCTTGATTGGTTTGGCCAGGAAGCTATCAAGCACTAGCACTTCAGTTGCCCCTCCATCCACTGTCCTGCTGCTCCTGCCCTCTGCCTTGGAGCTGCCCCCTGGGAGCCTCCTGCTGGTTGTGCAGGGTGTGGGAGGGAGAAGGGGGGGCACTGATGTCAGGGTGGCCTTCCTCCCTCCACTCCTGTATCTTATCTCCACACAGAGAGAAGGGGGTGCAGCGAGCTTGGCAGTACAAATCTGTCACTCACACAGTGTGTCTGTCTGTCTCATTCTCACAAACACACTGTCCTTCCCACTCATCTCCTGACCCAACATGTATGTGGGTGGTGGTTGTTATACTTTTACTGCTTGCAGACTGTTTTATTTTGCGGGTTTTGACTGGTCTGTTTATTTCATCATTTTCATTTCTCTCTTACACTTAAATTTAATTCTTGGAGTAGTGAGTTCTAAAATGCCTAACCTCTTGTGGCTGGAATAATTATCCCTATGGTAAATCCTGCTCCTGGAAATGGCTGGCATGTCCCTGCAGTCCCTGAGAGAGGCAGAGCAGGAGGTCTCCACATGCTGTCCCTGCCTGCAGACACCACTCCTGCAGTTCCTATTGATCAGTAACTGGGAGCCGTGGGCTCAGTGCCTATAGCTGGGGGGCAGCGCATGGCATCATGGAGCTATTGATGTGCATGCCAGCTGCCTTCAGGAGTGGTGCAGTGTCAGGGCAGGTGTAAGCCTGCCTTTTCCCCCACTGATTCACCACCCGGAAGCCATTTCAGCCAGAGCCTGCTTCATGAACCCCTGTCCCAGCCCTCAACCGCCCCTGCACCCAAACTCTTTCCCAGAGCTTGCACCCTGAAGCCCCTCTTGGACCCCAATCCTCCACCTTGGGCTAAGCCCTGAGCCCCTCCCACACTCCAAACCCCTTGGCCCAAGACCAGAGCTTGCACCTTAACCTCCTACCCCAGCCTGGTGAAACGGAGTGAGGATGGGGGAAGAAGGGGAATGGAGTCAGCAGGGTGAGGCCTTGGAGCAGGGGCAGGGCCTCAAAAATGGGTGTGAAGGAAGCGGGGAAGGGTATTTGGGTTTGAGGTAGATCTTGCGTTGCACTTAAATTGAAAAAGCGGTCTTGTGGTTAAAAAGCTTGGAGACCACTGTTCTATGAGGATAGTGGGTCCCCAGCCACAGACAGGTTTGCAAGGCTGCAATCAGAGAAGGAAGTATTGGAATGTGCTGAGCCCAGGCTCCTAGTTCCAGGGCAGGACACAACCTGAGAGCACAGGGAGAGGTACCAGAAGCTCCATGTGCCTCTTTCTCACTGCTGCCCCACACACCTGCCTGCTGTGGGATCCTTTCTTCTCAAGAAGGTTGTTAGTAAGTGATATTGACATTGCTGGTATCCAAATCCCATTAACATTGAATTAAATGTCATTATTAACCAAAAGTTGTTTAATTTGGGGAACACTGATAAGTAGCATCAATTGTATTTTATGTTAACATATGGACTTCATTAGTGCAACCGGCCATGTTTTTAGTGTCAGGGATGAGACAGGGATGCAGTGAAACAAAAACAGAAAATACAAAGGGTGAATTCTAAGTTTTAAGCTTGCAAAGTAAGGTGGGCCAGTGTTCCATAGTTTGGTTTATTTATGTATCACAATTAAGACATGATCAATTGGCTAAACAATAGACCATCCAAACACTAGGTAAAACTGGAACAAGAATGGAGCCCATATTAACTATTCATCATAATTGTTGGATTAAAAGAAAGTCAGGTCACTAAAAATAAAAAATTGCCCATTCATCTAGACCCCCTTAGAATTTTTGCTCCAGTTTTTTAAATTCTAATTACTTAGATACCTTTCCCTAGTTACTTTGATTAAAAATCGGGAATGTATCTTTAGGATGTATGTTGCTGTTTGTTGTGGGCAAAGAGCAGAGACTAGTCAGTTGGGGCAGCTGTTCCTGGTTCTGAGCTGAAATCCTACCTATAGGTATGTAATAACGTAAAGATTTCACATTTTCAGTATTTATAAATCAAACATTTTTATGGTGAAATCTAAGTCTGAGCTGGCTCTAGCTGGACCTTTAACAAGCACTTCAGGAGTTAACCCAGAAGCAGGCTGGAACAAATGGTGTATACAATTCATAATGAAAAAGATGTTAAGAAAACAATCCAGATGGAGGGGGATTTGGATAAAGAAATTGATCTAGTTAAGTTATTCTCTGTATGGGAAATGGGATATATATCTTTAATTTTTGCAGCTCATAATTTTTACATATATTACTGCATAGATTACTCCAATTAGTATCAGTCATATCTTTGCTATTAGGAAGGTGCTTGGTTGGAGAGGCTGCAGGAAGAGGGAATGTTCTTGTATACTTGTTGACTCGGTTCATGAATTTAGATGATTTTGGGAGGAAATCTTATTAAGACAATTAATCTTATGACAAAATGCTGGCTTCCTGGTGGTCCCCTGACTTTCTTGCTTAATGCTTCAGTAAAGATTTACCATTTAAATAGAAGTACAAATTACTTTTTATCTTTTGCCATTACTCTATATTGCATATTATGGGAAATACTTGACTCCTCCTGTGGTAGTAAAATATGGTGTGTCCTTGTAATGGAAAAGCTTTCACACCAAATATATACCCAAGAAAAGTGCTTAAAAAAAAGATGGGCATTTAGAAATTTGGCCACCCTTTCTAGTGTACTCAGAGAAACAGAGCTTTCCAGCCAGCAAGCCAGAATCTTTAACCAGGTTCTCTGAATACTAACTAGATGATGAATAAGTAATAGATGATGTAGTATGTTCACGTTTTATTGTAATTTTGCCTTAATATAAGTTTCAAATATTTGGTGTTTTTCTTAAAGCCCCATCTAGTATTTCTCCAAGTTCAATCCAATGCCTTCCTACCTTTGTGCTACTATTAAAATGCTCGTTGTTTAATTAAGGATATTAATTTTACTCTTTCTGAGAGTTCCTTTAAGAACAGTTGTTAGTGCTGTCTATTTTAGTGTATTCTTTTATGCTTAAGTTATCCACTCTTGCCATAAGCTTTTATAAAACTCCTTCATTTTAATAATTTTCACTTCCTAGCTTGTAAATTAGCACTTAACATTTCAGACCCTTTAAAGTGGTCACTTATGCAGTTCAAGTGCAACACACTTAGAAGCTAATCTAATTAGAGACTGGCCTTTTCCATCAGAAAAATACACTTTTATGTGTAGGACAAAAAAATGGTGACTGCAATCAAAATGTAATAAACACAACAGAAGAGTGGGTAAAAACAAGCCATAAGTATTTGTCATTACTGTGTTTGGTATTTTTCATTCCCAGGTTAACAGCTGTGTGGCTAACCTATCCCAACATTTTCTAAGTCAAATCTTTCCTAATATTTGGATATTATAATGTTTTACAGACTCTAAAGGCAATTGACTTTCAAGTATTTTCTGGGTCCAGAATTCATGCACAGCCTCATCATTAGTATCTAAACAAAGTTAATACTTTTTGTGCATTAGAAGGTTCACACAGAAAACAAAACCTGTTCAAGTTTACTTACTAAACATAAGAGTGTAAAACACATTGTTTATCCGAAAAACAATCTAATAGAAATTATAGGTCATACCTTAAGTGAAGTTCAGAAACCTAAACTTTTACCTTATCTAGCAACCAAAATGTGAGAGGTAGTATATTAAAAACAAATCCTATGTATTCTATTTTCCATTCTATAATACTTTCCATTCTGTAACGTGTTTCTTTGGTGTCCATTAGTCCACTCATATAGCTTAGTTGATTCTCTAGATCCAGGCACTTCATTCATGTGGGAATTCAGTTATACAGTAATGTTTCTTTGTCTTCAAATGTTTCAGATGGATTTTCATATGCCAAAGTATTAAATGTGGTGGTTCCAGAAGAAATGTCGAATTATAAATTTCTGTGGAGAATTATTTGATTCCAAACATTTGAGTCTTTTTTAGAATCTGGCACTGGCAATGTTCTGTAGTGTCATGTCAACGATGAAATTAATTACCTCTAATCGGATGAGTCCTACTAATAGAGACACTACTATTGCATGTACATTTACATTTTAAAACAATAAGTGAAAAATGTTCTTATTTCATAGTAGTACTGTACATATATTAACTTTGTTTGCTCGCCTCCTCTCTCTAGTATATTCCACGTGTTGGTTCTGAACATAGCAGTTGTAGGACTTGGAGTGACAATTGCCATATTTTATCCAAATATAGGAGGTATTATAAGGTAGGTACCCCTTTCACTCTGAACTAGCCCTAAATAATAATTAAATGTAACTTTTGGTGTCGAAGACAAATTATCAGAGATAAAACTGTCTTATTTGTATTATTTATTATGAACACAGATTTGCAGAGAAATATCAGAGATTGACATGTGGAGCTTTGTATAATACTAGTTCTTAGAAAGGGACGTTGAAAGAGTAGAGATTAATGCCAGACAAATGTGAATTTTTAATTAAACTGACTACTGTTGCACTTAACTTCTTCAATTACTGTAATTGAGAGAGACCGAGAAAATATTGTTGATTTCTCTTCTGCATTTGGAAATGCTTTTGGAAAGTCAGTTCCCTCTGTTGTTAGTATGGCTCTTTTGCACAAAACGAGGAAAAGAAGGCATTTACAAAAAAATAGGAATATGTGTTTATAAAACCACTGCAATTGGCATTGGGACCAGTACAGTCACTGTAGCTGCTCTTCACTCACTCTCTGATCGGGCTGACTCAGATTTTTTTTAATTGTTATAATCTCTAGTTGTTTTATTTGTAGGTAAAATTTCTATCATCTGATAATAAAACTATAGGTTGAACCTCTCTATTCCGGCAGCCTCAGGATCTTACCGATGCTGAACCAGAGAATTTACTGAACCCCAGAAGGTCAATATTAGATAGAGGGGTGGGCAATATTTTTTCATGGGGGGACCACTTCAAGAATTTGGAAAGTGGTCCATGGTTGCACTCGTCCACTCCTATCAATGAAGGAGGTGCAGGGTCTGGGATGGAGGTTGGGTGCAGAAGGGAGCTTGCCGTAAGAGACTGGGGTGCAGGATTTTGGGTTGTACCTAGGACAGGAGGGTAATTATGACCCAGAGGTAGGGGATATGGATGCAGGAGGGGAGGCAGAGGTTTGGATTGCCAGAGGCTAGTTATGGCTGGGAAACTTAGCTAGTTAACTCCCAGCCAGCAGCCTTCTCAGGCAGACTCCCTGCCTGCTCTACCCCTTCACTGGCTGCATGGGCCATACGGTCTTAGAATAAATAATAGTCTAAGTGGGGGGGAAGGGTGTTTTGCAAGCTGCCTGTTGACAATAGTCAGCTCCCACTGGCTGGAAACCAGCCAATGTAATTGGACTGGGTCATCAATTGAAGACTCTTCCCTCCGTCCCTGGGCTTGCAGCTATTGAAACGGGTCCTGCAGCCACCACTCTTCTTGGCATGTAGGGAGCAGAGAGGGAGCCTGCCTAAGGCTCCCTGTTGTATCCATGGGCCAGACATGGCCCGCAGGCCATATTTTGCCCAGCCTGGGTCTAACAGCATTACCAACACTTCCTCTGCTTACAGCATTTAGTGGTAAATTAGAGCTAAAGAACAGTGCAGAACCAGAATTGGTGGCTGTAAATAAACTTTATGGGACTATGGGAAACTTGGCTCCACCCATAAGTGGACATCAGGCTAACTAAAATCATGCCAGATGTTGCCGAACTAGAGAGATTCAGTCTGTAGTAAGATTAGTCACTGAACATAAATTACATGGAGTATGCAGTATGCTTTTCCATATGTGAATTGATTCTGATTTTTGTTTATTTATTACTGATATTTGCCCCACTGTTTAGACAACCAGTTTTCAGCCTGTTGGTGGTTCATGAACTGTGGTGTTCAACTATTTGCTATTCTTGGGTGTGTGATTGGTTACCTAAGGCCATGTCTACAGTCTAGAGTTTTTCTGGGATACTGGAGGTATCTTGGAAAAACTCAGTCATGTCCAGGGAACGTGTCCGCTCTTCCGAATTTTTTTTGGAGGAGCAGACATGATTTTTTGGCATCCCTGTAAACCTCATTTTACGAGGAAGAAGGGATGTTCTGAAAGGGTTTTTTTCTGATATTTGGCCCAGTGTAGATGGGCCAAATGTTGGAAAAGCCTCTCTGAAACAAAGAAGCAGAAAAAGCCACACAATTTGTGGTTCATAATTTGCGTAGTTTTTTCCAGAAGAACAGCGTAGCGTAGACACAGCCTAAATAAATGTTTTTGTTTCATTTGTCTATCAGGGAGCAGAAACTTTTTGAATATGGAAAAGATGACTAAATAATGAGTACTTGACTGTACCAGGGCTTTGATAGCTCTCTGAGAATCAGACTGGCACTGGGAAAGAGTAGTGAGAGGATATTGGTAGCTAGTGGAGAGTCAGTCAGGAAATTAGTTGGTTCTCACTGGTACTTGTTATATTTCTTGCAGTACCAAAGAAAGGCTTTTTAGCAGCTTTTAAAGTATTGAAATATGCAATTGCATGTCTAATATGTCCTCATACACATTTCATTTAAGCCCCTGGGATGTTACCAGATTCATATCTTTGATAGTTACATTACACAGTAACAGAAGATTCTGTCTGGCCTTGTTCTGACATATGTAAGCAGATTTTCCCCAAAGAAAGCAGCAACAACAACAAAAATCAAGATCAGAGTTAGGAAGTCTATCTCCAGAAGCATCTGGTTCATTTGACAGTAGGACTACCCTAGGGAAAATGTTTTACCAAGTAATTACATGCCATTGGAGGAGAAGGCGGCAGCAGATAACAAGGAATGGAAAATAATGTTTTTCGATTGTGACAGCAAATTATCATTATTAAACAAGACTGTTTTAGAAAAAATCCCAAGGAAGAAGAGTTAACACACAGCACTTTCATTTTTTGCAGATATTCTGGAGCAACTTGTGGTCTGGCCTTTGTATTTGTGTACCCATCCCTCATCTATATGATCTCTCTGCATCATTCAGGGCAGCTGACATGGTCAACGCTCATCTTTCACATCTTTATAATCATTGTAGGACTGGCTAATCTGATTGCACAATTCTTGCTGTGAAATCTCCCAGCTCTCATGTTGGTTTTCACAAGTTGTATTGTGCGGTTAGAGAACAGTCTTTGGCAGATTCACTATAAATGATGAGAACTTCCTGGGTGTGTCACTCACTCCCTGAGAAAATCTGCACCTTTTGAAGGCAAAGGACAATTGTGTTTTAGTAACATGTTTTCAAGGGTTTGTAGGGAAGCACATATTTGGAAATGCTACATCATAGTAGATAAAATGGGCCAAATTTGTAAATGGTATAACTCCACTGACTGCCTTGAATGTACATCATTGATTTTGGCCCACATTTTTTTTTATTTTGGAGCGAGATTTTCACATGGATATAACTGCCAACCTTCATTTTTAGAAGTAGTTATTTTTCAGTTTTGTGCTACAGCATTCTTTTCTTCTAAAACAGTGATTCCTGCCCTTATTAGCAAACAAGCCTACATAATAGGCCACGGAGACAGTTGCACTAAATTTCTTGTATAGTTTCGGACTCTTACTGATGAATGAGTTGTATTTGTAAAGCTAATGTCTAGCCATTCAGATGACCACATACTGTTAATATAATTTTGGGTAACATTTTAAATTACATACACAAGAAACCTCAGGTATAGAAACAGCATAAGAAATCACTACCTATGCCCTGGATGCAGCATGCACGCTATCTGTCCTTCAAGAATAGGTCAAATAATGAGGGGTGTCCAAAGTTACAGCACAAGTTGATGGTTCAACTAGAATTAGGACCGGGATCCTCCTTGCTCCAAGGTGCTATTACCATTAGAATAGATATTTGTGTATTTTCATGAGCAGGTGTACTTGACACATGTACATTCGATACAAATGTGCAGAGCACTCCTGTCTATCCAGTGGAGTTTTTATGCCCCTGCAAGATTTCAGATTGAAAATTCCTCATTGTGGGATAACTGTTTTTTCAAATATCCATTCTATACATGTTATACAACAGTATAGTCAGATGTACAATGCAGACAAACAGACAAAAATAACAAATTCACATTTGTGAACATTCAAAAAATCCTGTTTCTATATAGCTGCTTAATATTTGCTATTAAAATGTGCTGTAATTGAATATACAAAATATATGTGCTATATTCTGTGAGTTATGGTGCAGTTTTAGAATCACTAGTGCAAAATTTCTAATGTATCATCCTTAATCCATGCACAACTGTATCTGCAGATGTTCAGTCAGATGATTAACTGGTCATGTGTACTTGGAATTATTGTGACTGAATGCAGCGTTTCATGTGTGTGACTCTCTGAAAATCTAAGTCTGTCAATGTGTAGTGAGTAATAGCAAGGCACTGCCTTATAGAAATGCCCTCGGGACTTTGAAAAATCTCAGTCTTCTTGGTTTATCTATATGCATTTCCAATTATGTGCATATTTTTATAAAGTCAACTTCTGCTCCTGTTGAAGACAACAGGAATTGTGCCACTGACTTTGTTGGAGAATTTATCCCATTTTGGTAGGATAAGAGTCTCTCTGAAAAGCTGTTGCTCCATAACCAGTATCTGTTAAACACCCACATGATGCAGGCATAATGTTGGTCTCTGAGAGATGTTTTCTCCGAGAAGTTAATGTTCCATCAAATGGAATCTCAATCTTGCATCTGATGTGAGTACGCAGAAATATGAATGCACTTATTCAGAGAGGGAATTCTTGGTGTGATGTTTCTAGATGCGGTAATTGTAGCACTCAGAAGCCTGGTGATAGAATTAAATAAATGGCAGCTTTCATTCTCTCTTGCCAAAATGGAAAATGAATTTAGAAATGCTTTTGGCTAGAAGCAGCAGGGTGTATAAGATTGGTGAGGAAATTGAAGCCTAAGTTGGTAGAAGAGAACTTGGAAGCTGTCTGTGGGTCAAGTTAGTGCCCTTTGTGGAGCTAGCCCCAAAATGTATAGCCAGTCAGTGTTGTGACAACAGTTTTATTGTGCACGCTTATTGTGAGGGAGGGGTATGCGCTAAGCCCAACATCACCCTGCACATATAATTCTTGCCAAAAGGGCTCATACATAAACCCACATCTGACCTAAAACACTTTATTTATGTGTGTGCCTCCAGTTGCAGGGTGGCAGTGTAGGGTTAAAATTCTCTTAGAGACAGATGCCATTTTGAGAGCCCAACAACAACAGGGACTCCATTTTGGCCACCCTTCTTTTCCCGCCCTTTCTGTGTTTTGGTGGGAAACCCAGCAGACATGTGATCTTAGTCTGCCTGGTAACAGCAGGTTACTTAAGGGCTGCCTCTGGCTTTGCCCAGGGCTGTCCATCTGAGTGGCAGAGTGCAGGAGTCATTCAGATGGGTATGCCAGGGTCCACGCATATTAGATATTGGGGTTGTAGGAGGTACGCTCACATGCGAGGAGTGATATCCATTGTCACTCCTCTCTGGCTAGGACACACTTGCACCCATGGCAGCGTAGGGGAAAAGGGTTGGTTTGGCTGAACAGATCCAGACGAGGGAGGTTCCTGCTGTTCCGATCCTGCTGCTGTTCCAGTTGACTGAGACCGCGTCCAGAATCTGGCATCCAGGTGCTGCCGTGAGGGTCCCAAGCTGTGAGACATGGTATTGTCCCTGTGACATTCTTTCTCCAGTCACCTGGGTTCTTACCTGGTACTCACCTTAAGTCACAGCCAAGCCTGTTTTGTTCTGTTCCCTGTGCGGTCCTATCTTATTCCTGTTTATACTTACTTGTTTGTTGTTTAATAAATCCTGTTGTTCGTTCACCTTGTCTGTCTGTCCTAGTCCTTGGAGAAGTCCTAATAACTCCCAACCATAGATGTGGGTTTGGGGACTGGCCTGAAAGTCAGCTTAGTTTAAAATCATTAGTTTTCTGGCTAACAGCAGGGGAATGTTTTCTTTTCAGATTTTGGGAGAAGGAAAAAACCTTGTGCTTGCTCCTAGCATATGCCCACATGCACCTAGTTCTATTATAAAGCCAAACATTTGGGGCTGAAATAGAAAGTTGAAAGGCATGAATTAAGTAGACTGGTCTTTGGAGAAACTGAATTGTAGACTAATTGAAGGAGAAAAAGGTGAATAATGTTTCAATACTAATAATGATGTGGGGATTGAGAGAAGCTGAGAACTGTAAGCTTTGTGATGTAGCTTTAGCTTATGTGTTTGAGGACTCTTGGTCTAAAAGGACAAAGTTTGATGCAACTAGCAGGCCAAGGATGGCCTGCTAGTTACTGAGTCCTTTAAATATTGTTTGAAGTTAACTGTAGATACTCATTACCTCTCCAGCTTAAGTTGCTATTGGCCTTATTCAAAGTTGGTATATATGGAGACTTGAGTTTTATGGTGTTGGAGCTGGTGTAAGGAGGCCAGTATGGGTGCATCTACACAGTAGTGTTATTTTGGAATAACAGACGTTATTCCAAAATAATAGTGCGAGCGTCTACACATCAGTTCCTTTATTTCAAAATAAATGTGAAATAAGACGGCTTATTCCGACATCTGTAAACCTCCTTAAATGAGGAATAATACCTATACGCTCCACTACTGCTATTTCAAAATAGCTCCACCCCAGGGCCATTCAAAGTAATTACTCCCCAGTGCCTCCTGAGTATCTAAATCAAAGTAGTGCATCCATATTAGGAGAGCCTGTCTTGGACTCACTGTGAGGCTTCTCTGTAGTGTAGATGTGCTCTTTTGAAATCCACTATTTTAGAGTATTTCTTCTGGATTAGCTTATTTCAAAATAGCGTACATCTTCACTGCATGCTTATTTGATCCATTGGATGTAAACCTGGCTCCACTGAAATCAATAGCAAAACTGTCACTGACTTCGGTATGGCCAGGATTTCACCCAGTGTAATTTACCTTTCTGAAGAATACTGGTGGTTTTAAATTCTTCTGGTGTGGTTCTTTTTGCAATTATTAGAAAACCTATTTAAACTGATTTGGTTCTGAACAAGTTGTGATGAGCAAGTTAAAGCAATTATTTTTAGCGTATTATGTAACCATTAACAGAAAAAGGGAAATTGTTTAATGAAATATTTCAAAGTGAGCATGCCACATTATGTAGCAGTGCAAGTTCTTGAAACCAAATGATTGTTTCAAACATAACTCAGTTTTTTAAATCTAGAGAAGTCCTCCCATTTAAAAAGGAGACTCTCTGGGATCTATGGTACATGCTACAGCTGAATTTGCTGTTGTGTTCAAAGGAAGATGACAGCTGGGATAGGCTTAACAAAAATTGATGATCCTGACATAGATATGGCCTTTTAACTGAATCTGTTTACAAGAATTTTGCTAATTCTTGGGAATCTTTTTACTGAGAAGTCTAGTAACTTGGCTCATAAGCAACATTTAAATGTTACCATTCAGCAAAAAATTCCTGAAAGAGATCAAGTCCATGGTGACACATCTATCTACATCTCTAGCCTCTTTCCTGTTCTTTTTATGGTGGTACAAAGCACAGTCAAAGTATTAAAAAATCACAATGGGCTATAATGGGTTAATTATTTGTAATAATGGATTGTATAATGCATTTAAAACAAAAAAGCTCCACTTAGGTCAATATTATAAATATTTGTGTGCTGTTAAACTGCTCAGAAAAGGGATATAAACAATTTGGGCCATAAAGGGAATTACATGTTGATTTTAGTACTAAATGAAAGTGGTGATTTTAAATATCTTGTAGCAGTGCCTCCATCTAAAATATTTTCACAGTAGAAACTGAAGCTAATTATTAGAACATTCTAATGCTTAAAGGTTGGATTTTCAGAAGTGCCTAAGCCAGTTAGAAGCACAGGTTTCCTGAAAATCAATGTGCTTGTGCTCCTTGCTTGCCTAGGTTCCTTTGAAAATACAACTTGATTTTTTTTTTGAGGGGGGGAGAAGGGCAAGGGGCACTGTTTGAATACAGCTTAAATGCTGAGTGTCACACGTGAAGTTAGACAAAAAAATTGATTGTTACATTTGTGTGCCAGGATTAAACTAATTCTCCCACACATACACACACTTAATACTTAGTGTTGATCCACTCTGGAATTTACTGTATGTAACTGTGGCCATCTAAATTTGACTCTCTATGCTATGTCATCACATATTTTAACAGAAGAGTGAAAAGAACATCCTGACCCGAACACGGTTTTGTAAAATGTAATTTATTGTCTTTTTATAGGAAAAAAAATAAATTTGACTTGAAAGATCAGACCTGTGTGTTTCTTTGCCAAAAACATTTAAACAAACATAGCTCTCTCCTGAACTGCAGAATTCCCAGCTTTTTGCAGTCTGGGAATTCAACACTTCATATTATGTGATAGTTTTGTGATGCAAACTAAAATCCTTGTTGCACAAGCTTAAAGCCACTGTAATCAGTCTCTTTCACAATACAAGTCACATTGGAATCCAGGTCTTTGGCTGTGTAAAAGGCATTAAGCCAGACTACCACTTTGGCACACTATCACCATTGCTATTGCTGTACTAGGAATTCTGGGGGGCTGCACAACTTTTCGGAATGGAAGGAGTGGAGAAAAGATGGATCAGGCTCCCAACCCCACGGCCAGCATATGGTCCAGATATATATCTCACTGTGGCCACCACATGAGCTAGAAGGTTACTTACCTCCTAGGAAGAAAGTGAGAGACTTGCAGAGCTCCCTTCCAAACTATCTTATTTCTACCCACCGGACTCAGTACGTGACTCCAGCTGCATTCTCCCCCCACTCCTTAGTTCTAGGGAGGGAGGGAAGAGAGCACTAAGCTGCCAGGGTTCACTCCTTTTTTTTGCTTTTTTGTTTTTTTTTGTTTGAAATAATAGTTTTTGGCTACTGTCAAATATTGTGGTTAGTCTTGTAGTTCAAGTGCTTGAAACCTGAACCTTCAGCTTTTCAGCACAGGACTCTAACATGATAGCATGAGCAGTAAGAAAGCTTGTTGGAAATTAAAGCTTTAGCTAATGTGGTTTGTTTGCTTGGCACTGCATGTGATCTCAGGCTGGTTCTGTAAAATATAATGAAAATGTCATAATTAATTTCTCTTTACTTCTGCTCAGGACTTGTGCTAATCACAATAAAAATGAATGTCATATTAAAAAAAATACTTTGAATAGCAAAAAAAGTGAAGTCAGTTTAGAATTGGCTAGCCCAGCAGCTAACATATACTCATAGCTCAGACTAATGATGATAAAAGAATGTATCCACTGTATTACCCTACTGCTATTTTATAGCATCCAAAGATGTGCTAAGTGTTTTACAGAATCCAGGAAGCTATGGCCATTCCCGAAAGAATTTACAATCCTAAATTAGAGAAGGTTCTTCATTCTGGACAGTACCTTTCAGCATCCAGTCATATTGCCTCTTCCTAGTCCTCTCAGTTTTCGCTCTCAGTATATGCTGGAAGAAGGAATATTTCTTCGTCTCTTGATTTGATGGCACCCTGATGGCTCCATGATTACACAAGAATTCTAAGCAGCATCTGTATTAATTACATTAAAAACCTTACACTAGAAAGGTTATTTAGGTTACAAACTAGTCCTCAAAGGTTAGGAAATGCTACATTTCCAGATGTTCTTGCCACCTTAATTCTGCCTCTATTCTGCATCCTGAATGAGGCAGGGGGTCAGCATTAATAACAGGGTTGGAGCATATAATTAATGGACTGGAACAATGCACAGGCACAGGAGGGCAGAATGAAAGTCATGTGCCTATTTTAAGACTGATATTTCTTAACTTTTGAATGATTGAGTCTGTGGTGTAAATAACATGCTTTTTATATCGTGGTGGATTTGTGTGTGTAGTTGCTGAGGTTTATTTTTAGAAGAAAAAAGGTAAAGTATCTATGCTACAAAAAGAAGTTACTCACCCTGTGCAGTAACGATTGTTCTTCGAGATGCGTGTCCCGTGGGTGCTCCACTGTAGGTGTCAGCTTGTCCTGGCGCCACAGATCAGAGATCTTTTCTAGCCGTAGTCTGCCAGACCACGCAGGCGCGAAATACGGCTCGTGGCTTTTCGCGCCGTTTGAGCGCCGCTGGTCCGGCTCCCGCCAGTTCCTCCTGCCTCCTGGTCTGAAAGACAAAATAATAGATTCCAAAGAGGGGAGGAGGGCGGGTCGTGGAGCACTCACGGGACACGCATCTCGAAGAACAATCGTTACTGCACAGGGTGAGTAACTTCTTTTTCTTCTTCGAGCAGTGTCCCGTGGGTGCTCCACTGTAGGTGAATGTACAGCAGTAGCTCGCAAATGGAAGAGGGTTCGGAGCTAGCGTGCCCTAGCTGAGGATAACACCGCTGTCGCCACCGTGGAATCAGGTATTAACAAGTTCGGGATGGCATAATGCGTGGCGAAGGTTAGGTTGGAAGACCACGTAGCAGCTCTGCAGATATCTATCAAGGGGACTCCCTTGAGGAATGCAGTGGACGTAGCGACTGCCCGAGTCGAGTGGGCCCTCAGGGTTGAGGGCAGTGGTTTCTTACGTAGTTCATAACAGGTCCTTATGCACTGTACGATAGTAGAAGAGATGCGTTGAGCGGACAATGGGCGGCCTTTAGAATGGTCCGTCATTGATATTAATAACGAGTCCGTCACTCGAAAGGGTCTGGTCCTCTCGATATAAAAGGCGAGAGCCCATCTGACGTCCAAAGTGTGCAGGCGTACGTGTTCTGGTGACGCATGTGGTTTGGGATGGAATACAGGGAGGATTATAGGCTCGTTGATGTGAAATCGAGAGATCACTTTGGGGTGAAAACGTGGTTGCGTTCGGAGTATTACTGCTTGGTGCGTAAAAATTGTATAAGGAGGAGAAGCTGATAGTGCAGCTAGCTCACTCACTGTCCTCACGGAAGTAATGGCCAATAAGAAAATGACCTTCATGGACAGGTCATATAAAGTGCAGGTCGCTAGCGGTTCGAAGGGTCTGGCCGTTAGGGAATTGAGAACCATTTTGAGGTCCCAAGGATCCGCCGGTTGAGTATAATACGGGTACAGGTTGGACATTCCCTTCAAGAACCTTTTAGTTGTTGGATGGGAAAATACTGAGCATCCGTCGACCGGCTGGTGAAAGGCTGCAATTGCAGCGACATGAACCCTGATGGAAGCGCAGGTGAGGCCTGAATTCTTGAGGTGTACCAGATAGTCTAGGATACACTGCAGGGGTGAGGAGACTGGGTTCAGATCCTTTTGGGAACACCACGATGAGAAGCGTGACCATTTGGAAAGGTAAGTAGTCCGCATAGATAGTTTTCTACTGTTCAGTAAAATGTGTTTGACAGATTGTGAGCATAACACTTCTGACTGTTGGAACCAACTAGGTACCAAGCCGTCAGCGCGAGATAGTTCACCTGCGGATGAAGAAGGGAGCGATGATTCTGGGATAGGAGATCGTGTCGAGCTGGCAGAGGAAACGGAGGATGCATCGACATGCGATGTAGGTATGGATACCATGTTTGCCTGGGCCAGGCTGGGGCTATTAGGATTACTGTGGCCCTTTCTCGAATTATTTTCTCCACCACCCTTGGAATTAGGGGTGTGGGTGAGAATGCATAAAGTAGGTGACGCCCCCAGTTGTATAGGAAAGTGTCGCCTTTTGAATTTCGTCCAATCCCCGCTCTCGAGCAATACCGAGGACATTTTGCATTGTGAGAAGTGGCAAAGAGGTCCACTAGCGGGAAACCCCATCGTTGAAATATTATTGAAAGCACTGCAGGGTGAAACTTCCACTCGTGATTGAGAGAAAAATGCCTGCTGAGGGCGTCTGCCGTTACATTGTGATGGCCCTGGAGGTATTCTGCGATTAGGAAGACGTTGTGTCTATTGCACATGTTCTATAGACGTACTGCTTCCGCGCACAAGGAGTGGGACCTGGCGCCTCCTTGTTTGTTTATGTAATAAACGGTCGTCATATTGTCTGTAAGGACTCGTATGACCTGGTCGTGAATGATGGGAAGGAAGTGTTGACATGCCTTTTACACTGCCCTGAGCTCCAGGAAGTTGATGTGCATCAGCGACTCGTCTGGTGACCATAGGCCTTGTACGTGTTCGGGCCCGAGATGCGCACCCCATCCAGTGAGTGACGCATCTGTTGTCAATTGCACCGACGGTTGGGGGCGATGAAAGGGTACGCCCAACAGCAGATTGTTTGGGATTGTCCACCAAGCAAGTGATTTCTTGACATGGGTGAGAACTGTTATTGTCCTGTGGGCATCGCGTACATTGGGGGGGCAGATTCGAGCCATCCAATGTTGAATGCATCGCAAATGTAACCGTGTGTGTTTCACCACATATGTTGTGGAGGCCATGTGTCCCATAAGCTGTAGGCACCGTAGTATGGGAACCTTTGGGCTGACGAGTAAAATCTGGATCAAGTCCTGCATCGTGTGGAACCTCTCCATCGGTAATGATGCGCGTTCGGTCGTAGAGTCTAGACGAGCGCCTATGAACTGTATTGTTTGGTGTAGTTCCAATGATGACTTTGGAACATTGAGAATGAGACCCAGTTCGTGGAAGAGCATGCGTGTTGTCTGAGTGGCACTGAGCGATTCCTGTAACCATTGGGCTCTTATTAGGCAATCGTCGAGGTATGGAAAAATCATTATGTGTAGGCGACGTAGGTATGCGGTCACCACAGCCAGGGTCTTGGAGAAAACCCATGGAGCCGACGAGAGACCAAACGGCAGGACCTTGTATTGGAAATGGTCTGTACCAATTTGGAAGCGTAGGAATCGTCAGTGCGCCGGATGGATCGCAATGTGGAAGTATGCGTCCTGAAGATCGAGGGATGTGAACCACTCCCCATTCTGAAGTGCTGGGATGATTGTAGTTAGGGTAACCATTCGAAAGCGTTGTTTTCGCAAGAAACGGTTGAGGTCGTGAAGATCTAGTATCGGTCTCCATCCCCCTGATTTCTTTTCCGTTACGAAGTACCGGGAGTAAAAACCTCTGCCCTTGAATTCGTCCGGAACAGGCTCTATTGCTCCAATGGTGAGTAGACGGGCAACTTCTTGCCTGAGCAAAATCTCGTGAGATGGGTCCCTGAAAAGGGACGGGGCAGGGGGGGATGGATGAGGTAGCGACGTGAATGGAATGGTGTAACCGAGATGAATTGTTTGGAGGACCCATTTGTCGGTGGTGATGTAGGCCCATCGATGAAGGTACAGCCTGAGGCGGTGATGAAATATCGCCTTTGTAGCACTCAGAATGGCATTGACAGGAATGGTTCTCAACCCCTCGAGGGACGCGTCAAACTTGCTGCCTGGTACCCTGTTGGGAAGTTGCTTTGGGCGGCAGGCGTCTGTGCTGTTGCCGCTGCCTACCCCTTTGTTGGTCCTGAGGCCTATACTGAGGGGATTGCCGAAGGGGGGGCCTCTGCCTCTGGTAGGGCGTATATCGCTTTCTACGGTATGGAAGAGTGTACACGTCGAGTGTTTTCAGAGTGGTTCTGGAATCTTTCCCCGAGTGGAGAAGTCGGTCAGTCTTCTCGAAGAAGAGGTTCTGCCTGTTAAAGGGTAAGTCCTCAACCTTTGAAAACAGGTCCTTAGGAGCAGAGGACTGTTGCAGCCAGGATGCTCTGCGCATAACTGATGTAGCTGTCGTGCGCGCTGCCGTGTCAGCTGTATCCAGAGCAATATGTAAGGCTGTTCCGGAGGCTGCGTAGTCCTCTTTTATAACAGCCTTTAGAATGTCTCGTTTTGTCTCTGGAATATGTTGAAGCAATGGCACAAGCTTGGCGTAGTTGTCGAAGTTGTGATTCGCCAGCAGTGCGGAATAATTGGCCATTCGTAATGTGAGTGTTGCCGAGGAATAAACTTTACATCCGAATAAATCGAGACGCTTACTATCCCTGTCTGCGGCAGTAGGCTTGTGCTGTGGCATCTTTGCCTTCTGCTGAACTGCATTCACAACCAGGGAGTTAGGTTGTGGGTGCGTGAAAAGAAATTCCATCCCTTTGGCGGGGATAAAATACTTTTTATCCGCCTTCTTATTTGTCAGCGGGGTGGATGCCGAGGACTGCCAAATGTCGTCCAATTTCGAGAATGGCCGCATCCAGTGGCAGCGAGATCTTTGGTTGGTGAGTGTGCTTGATATTGCGAAGGAGATGGGTGTTGTTTTTGCTCCACGTTGCCCAACTGTACGTTTTGACTCTCCGCTACCCTTTTGAATAACTCCTGAAACTGGCGCAGATCGTCAGATGGTGAGGTGTCTCCCTGAAAAACTGCATCGTCGGGGGACGATGAGGAATGGTGTGCGGGTGACTGATCAGGTTCGGGATCCCGAACGGGAAGAGGTTGTCTGACGTGAGAGGGAGACCTGGAGGAAGTTGAGGGGGCAGAAGAAGAATGGTGTTTTTGCACGAGATGGGTTTGCGGAGACCGGCGTTGATGATAGGATGACCTATGATGATGATAGGGGGACGTGGAACGACGGGATCTCATCGAGTATCCCGAATGGGTTGAAAGCTGTGGTGATCTTGGTGATCGCGACCTCTCTCTATAATATGTGCTGCGACTGGGTGAGCGAAGATCACGATGGTAAGAATGACTGGAACGTGGTGATGTATGGCCGGTACGAGAGTACTCAGAGTACTGTGGAGATGGGGAGCGTACTTCGGGAGAGAACTCAGGGCTCAGTGATAAAGAAGATAATCTCCTGGGTGTATGGACCGGTGGTGCTAGCAAATGCTCCGGTGGAGAGGAAGCCGGGGTGGAAATGACCAAGTGCGGGATTATTTCCACTGACATTGGAGGAATCCGTGCCGAGGTGGTCCCCATCGCTGTCGTTGATTGTCTCGGTACAGGTGATTGCCTCCGCTCCGGAGATCTACTCAGAGGAGAAGGTCGTCACGGTGCCGGTGAACGTCCTTCTGATGGCTGCCTGTGGTGAGACAATCCTTTCGGTGCCAGAGGACGACTCGGTGCCAGCATGGTTGAAGCCGGGGAGCGCCCCGGTGCCGATGAGCGTTGAGGCTCTTGCTGTCTGGTGGGAGGCGGTGGTCGATTCGGTGCCGACAGAGCAGGATGGGAAGGATGCTCGGGAGTTCCCGAGTGTCGTCTCGTTAGAGGTCTAGCCTGAGGCAGTGCCGAAGTGAGGTCGTGCACTGGAGGATGACTAGTCTCCGCCGGTCGTTTGGGCGCACCTTTCGGCGCCGGTGAGTGTCCCGGTGCAGGTGAGCGCCTCAGTACCGGAGAGCGTCTCAATGGTGGAGAGCGTCTCGGTGCCGGTGAGCGGCTCGGTGCTGGAGAGCGGCTACACGCCTGAGAGCACCTCGGTGCCGGGGAGCGCCTCAGTGCCGGGGAGCGGCTACGGCTCGGTGCTGGGGAGCGGCTCGGTGCCGGTGGGCGCTCCGTGCCGGGAGCGGTTCTCAAAGCCGTAGAAGTCCCTGTGAATGGTTTAGAGACCAAGGGGATGGCTGAGATGGTTGAACCCGATATAGAAGGGCTCGGGGCCGACTTACTCCGGCTGTCTTTAGGCGGCCTCGCAACACTTGCGTGCGGTGCCGTTGACATCCCTGGCTTGTCGTCTGCACCCGATCTTGAAGGTGGAAGGGATCGCGTCGGAGATGGTTTTCTCTTAGCTTTCTTAGTTTGCTCCGCGTGTCCCTTGGATGGTTTGACTTCAGGCTGTAAGGCTTTGTCAAACAAGAGGACCTTTAGACGCATGTCCCTGTCCCGCCTAGCCCTGGCTGTCAGTTGGGAGCAGTGGGGACATTTCTGAGGTATGTGGCCTTCCCCAAGGCGCCTGATGCATAGGGAGTGGCCATCAGAGGCAGGCATTGCCTCGTGGCATTCGCCACACTTCTTAAAGCCCGGCATTTAGGAAGAACAACTAACTATTGAAGAAAAATGTTTTTTTTAAACGACTAACGACTAGATTACTAACTACAACTTTAAACTCTATACAATAACTCTATACAATAACTATATTTCGTCTCTCTATATCTGTAGTGAAACAGTGTTCGCAAGAGAGACGTTGTTCCGTCCGCTGCCGAGGACAGTCAGGAGGAACTGGTGGGAGCCGGACCAGCGGCACTCAAACGGCGCGAAAAGCCACGAGCCGTACTTCGCGCATGCGTGGTCTGGCAGACTACGGCTAGAAAAGATCTCCGATCTGTGGCACCGGGACAAGCCGACACCTACAGTGGAGCACCCACGGGACACTGCTCGAAGAACAACAACCCTTTTCCCCCCCCCATTCATGTTTTTGTGTTTGAAACCTGAACCTTGAATTCTGCAGCGCACACTTCTGTTACTTGAGCTACAAGACCTAACGGATACGTCTACACAGCAGTGTTATTTTGGAATAACTGATGTTATTCCAAAATAACAAAGAGCATGTCTACACTACAAGCCATTATTTCAAAATAATGTCAAGCTAGTGGACTTCTTACTCTGACTTATTGTAACCCTCTTTTTAAAAGGAGTAAGAAGTTGAAGGAAGAGTGCTCTTCCTTCGACTTCTTGCTGTGTAGACAGCACTAAAAGCTGAATTAAGCTATTTTGACTTTAGCCTTGCTGTGCAGACATATCCTATGTTACCTGATAGCAGGAGAAAGCTGTTGTTTCAAATAGGGAAACAGGGTGACCCACTAGAGACAGATGAAATGTAGACTCTTCCCCTTTACTTAATAATTAACTGTTCTTTGGGTCTCTCACTCTGTCAAGGAATCATGATTCAGATTCCTTTCATTATTGAGACAAGCCAGAACAAGTATGACTTAGCCAGACCTCCTTCACTTCTCATACTTTAGGTTTGGAATTAAATGGAATCCAGATCTCATATCATAATAATTGTACAGTTTGTGCTTCAAAACAGCAACTGATCTGAGGCTTTGTTAAAACTCATCCTGCAGTAGCTTGGTCGGTATCTCTCATTCTGTAATCTGTAAATACATTACAGAGACTGGATGAGAAATGCAGCACAGTCTGTAACATTGTTCAGTCTTTTTTTCCTGTGTTTATTCACCAGCTTGGCTAAAGTATATTGAAATGTGTCCAATCGTCCCAAAGAATTTTTAAAAACTGCTGCTTGTGTGTTTCTTTTCATCTTTATTTGAATGTTGTTTTTCAAGTTCATGAAACTTGTTCATGTTTGACATTTAGTTAAACTGTTCGGGGGAAGCTGAGATTAATTAGGTCATTTCAAATTAGCAAAGCAGAATCATTCAACCACAATGTGTGGGGAGGAGAAATGTCTTCACATTACATTCCAGATTCTAAATGTCACACACAATAGAAACAAAGTAATACTACATAACAAAGTTAACACACGGGAATCACAATATACACCAAGTTTGAGTTTTACACATTACTTAAAAAAATTATAATATGCTTTTGATGAATACTCAACTGTTCGCATGGAATAACAACAATAGTCCAGATTGTGCTCTGTGGACAGATGCAGAACTGAAAATTGGTAAAATGGAGCACAAGAATATCACACCAGCATAAGATACTCTCTGAGATCAGAGCCAGGGAACCAGACCTATGCAGGATTGGGGAAGTAGGAAAGACACCTTTGTACCAAGTTTTCCTTGTCTTCCCCCATCCATAAGCGGCTCTGTGTACTCCATAGCAATAGAGGAGGATATGGGCCATTTGCTTTCATTTATACAGAACTTTTCTTCCTGAAAGAGCTCCACATCTGCACAAACTATAGTCTGACTTTTAGAAGTCTCTCGTGGAACAAGGTGTACCGGTAGTTCGAATTAGAGAGCCTAATTCAAACTACCTACTCCGTGCCGTGTGTAGCCGCGGGCCCGGAGTCTGCACTAACGGGGATTTAAAAATGGCGGCACCCGGCAAGATGCAAATGAAGCCCGGGATATTTAAATCCCAGGCTTCATTTGCAACTTCAAATGCCTACATTAGCCATCCTAGTTTGAACTAGGGTGGCAGTGTAGACATACCCTTAGAAAGTGAGTAGTTCTAGGCTTAGGGATTCCTCAGATGTATCTTCGAAATGACCGGTTATGTCCTCACTACCAACCATCGAGGGCACTCTTGTGTGTAACTTTTACAAAGAGATAAAATGTTATAGACTGCAGGGATTTACTCACATTCTGTAGGAGGGTTGACATAGTCGTAAGCAATTTCAGGAGTGCTGTTTCTCCCTCTGGTTCCCAGGCACGTGTAGGTCTCCTTTTCCCTGACTCGGGGAGCTACCCCCTGAGGTAGATCAAAGCTGTACTAAAAAAAATTAGTAGATCAAAACTGTGTTTAGTGAGAGAGTTGCATCTGGCCAAACCCTATGTATGCATCTAAAAAGCATGGAACTAAAGCATTAAGGGGAAGGACTTGTGCATTCCTTTTCACCTCTGTATTGCCTACAGCACTGTCCGTAGTACAATCCAATGCTCCAGAAAGCTTTTCATTTCCATCTCCAACTGATACCTACAAGTAAATACATACACCAGCCTCATCAAATTGTTACTCAAAACCTTAACAGTGACCTCAACAGTGTTAAAGCACAATAACTTCCCAACTGTATGTAATGAACAACAGTCTACTATGCTGAATTGATTAGAACTGATATAAAACCATCTCTTAATGTCTTGAGTCAGAGTGCAAATCTTAGGGAGGGTTGGACTGCATTATCAAACAATAATATTGCAGGCAATGT
Organism: Pelodiscus sinensis; assembly: GCF_049634645.1. NCBI lineage: Eukaryota > Metazoa > Chordata > Testudines > Trionychidae > Pelodiscus > Pelodiscus sinensis. Next base: position 96,936,862 of record NC_134716.1, read on the forward strand.
GAAGGTAGAAAACAGGGCTCAAGTCTTTCTCTTTATGGATTCTTATTCCCAGGCTTTTCAGATTTTTGTGGTTGTGTGTCCTACTACAGCAGGTAATTTTTGTTTGCTAATTTAAATTGAGTCTTAGAGCAGAGAAAGAAAACCCTCAGGCTGGCCCAGCATTAAACAAACAACTCGATCTTCATATGGTACTTTTTCTGTTGTGAAACAACTTCTATTATAAACATGGCATTTAGAGTTGCTTTTTCTTTAAATTTCAAGATGACCAAATTGTTTCATAAATCTCTGATCTCACTGCCAGTTTATTAGTGCTGCTGGCTATAAACCAGTTGACTGATGTCAATTTCATAATAAAGAGTGACAAAACTGGACAAAGGGCTCATGGAAAGTAGGAGTGGGACTGAACAATTGTAAATCTGAATATGAGGCTATAGCAGTAGTTCCCAACCTTTTCCAGATGGGAACCCATTTTTACAATTCAGGAACACTTGGTAACCCAAGGCAATTAAACAAGGGGTGGAGAGGGGGCAGAGCCATCTGGGGAGACACTTGGCGACCCTTTTGAAATGTAATGGTGACCCATATTTGGGTCCCAACCCATAGGTTGGGAAACCCTGGGCTATAGGTTCTTTTGTGAGATGGTTTTTCTGCTTTTATAGTAAAAAAAAGTTTGTGTTTTCTTGTGGGGCATATGTCCATGCATCCATCTCTCTCTCTCTCTCTCTCTCTCACATCATCCTTATTTCAATGTCATGTAATAAAGTACATGAATATGCTTATTTAACATTACCAAACAATACACTATTTAGCATGACACCAGAAAAGATTCTTCCAGGTTAAATTATGAATTGAATTAGCTACACTGCCAGTTGGTATTTCAGTTTTGCTCCTTATTACATATATTAATAAAGAAGTAATCTTTGGTGTCATCCCAGACCTCAAATGCATTAATTCAGCTGTCCTGTGCACAGCCACCTCCCACCTCTGAACCCACACACAGAGACCTGTTGACTTCTGTGGTGTTTACTGGGTAGAATCATCTGCCAAATCATCACTCTGGGAGCCCCTATAGTCTTTGCCCGGTTTTCAATTTGTTCTGTTCTCTCACTATTCCCTGCCCTGTTTGTCACTGAGGGTACGTCTAGACTACAGGGTTTTGTCGACGGAAGTTTTGTCGACAGATACTGTCGACAAAGAGCATCTAGACACATTCAGTTCTGTTGACAAAGCAAGCTGCTTTGTTGACAAAACCCTGTAGTCTAGACGCAACCCTACAGGCAATAACACCTTCTGTCGACAGAACTCTGTCGACAGAAGGTGTTATGCCTTGTAAAATGAGGTTTACCAGCGTCGACAAAACTGCTGAGTTCTGTCGACATTATGTCGACAGAACTCAGCGGTAGTGTAGACGCAGGTATAGTTTTGTCGACAAAAGTCCACTTTTGTCGACAAAACTCAGTAGTCTAGACATACCCTGAAGCCTTTTTAAGAAAAGCTTGTTCCAATTATGGTCCTTACTAGTAGGTTGCTACTATAGTTTTCTTGGTTAGTGCAGACAGTAATTAACAATATTCTAAATTACTTTATTAGGCTGCTTAGTGCTTATCCATAAAACACTTGCAGTACCGATAGATAGGGCTTTAGGCATTGGTTCCTGATTTGTCAGACATGTGCTTGCTTAATTATGCCTTCATGAGACTTGACCTCAACTGCAATGCTCAAAGGCTTAAAGTTACATAAACACATAAGTATCTACAGGATTGGATCCTGAGGGATAACTGCTGCTTTAATATGTCTGCACTCTGTGGCTTGTTACTAACAAAGCCATACTGTTAGTTATTTTTGAAGTGAGGTACATTTGGAATGTACCTAGATGTCAAACATTTCAATAAAAACTTTATGGCTAAATACACAGCACAACAAAACCATTCTTAGTCATCCCAGGACACTGAGGTATTTTTATTTTAATTCATTTCAGAGACAAGTTCCAACTAAGTAGTGTTGTGAGCACAACTGTTAAAGGGAAAAGATGCAAAAGGGAGACAAAAAAGACTGACTGTTATAACCCACGGACTGTGTTAAAAGCATAACTAATAAAAAAATTGGAATCTTTTGGAAATCATTGAAGCAAAAATGGTGTGTTGAAAATTAGATCTAATTTGTGGAGAAAATAATGGAAAGATGGGCTATTCTGCCCATTACTCATTTTTGGGATTCTCAAAAAGAGACTTTTGGTGGGGATAAAAAGCTAGCTACATAACACAGGCTTACTGCAGGATAGGACAGGAGCCAGCTTCACTATCATGACTGTCACTTCTGGGACTCCAGATCTTCTTTGTCCTCGACCTGAGAGATGTCCTGACCAGGTCAATCCAGAGAGAGGAAAACAGATGACATTGACGTTGGGGCTATGTCTACGCTACAGAGTTTTTTCAGAAAAACAGTTTTTCTGAAAAAACTTGATATACATCCACACTGCAATCGCGTTCTTTGGTGGCAAAAAATCAAAAGAACAGAGGGTTTTTTCTGACATTGGTAAACTTCTTTCTATAAGGAAGAAGCCTTTTTCCAAAAGAGCTCTTTTGGAAAAAGGCGTGTGTGGACGGGGAAGAGGGCATTCTTTCGAAAGAAGAGGAAAGAGGAAAAAGCACAGGTGTTCTGGTGGCCATTCCATCCACAGTAATTACAGCTTAAATCGAGATAGTGTGGACACACTCTTTTGGAAGAAGTTTTTTTGGAAGATCTCTTCCGGAAAAGTTTCTTCCGAAAGAAGCCTGCAGTTTAGACTCAGCCGTGATCAAACACTGCTTGGGCTATGATATTTTGTCTCAGTGTGTTCTTTTCCTTTCTTACCTTATTTTCTCTCTCTCTGATCTCTCTGTTCTTTCTGTCTAATAAATGTCTGGGGTAGCTGGCCAAGACTGCACATGTTGCCACACTGCCAGGACAGCTATAAACAAAGCCCTAAATATCATGATTCTAGTACAAATTTGCCTAGGCTGAGAATGGCTGATCAGACCATGTGCTGGCCAATGTTCTCCAGTAGCAACACTGCAAATCTCAGTCAAGAGCAGAGATAGAAGCTACATTTTCTATCTGTTCCTGCCTTTTTGTGTGTGTTTATCTTGTTCTGTCTTCCAGGAAAAAGGATTAAGCTGTACCAACATCAGCAAGTACAGCTCCAGTTCATCTCAAATATTTATCTTTTTCCTCAAAAGAATGGTTCTGACCATCTTTAATAGTATATAAGAGACTGTCAAACAAGGGCAGTGGTAGTTTCTTCTAAAAGAGGGAACAGGCAATGCTGTTAACATGAAAATATTTTTTAATACTTCACATCTCAAATGCTTTAATCTTTATCCCCCTTCTTTTCTGTGTCTTTAGTAACAAGTCAACAAAAATGAATGATGTGCTTGGTACTAAGCATGGTACTAAACAGACTGGGGTCATTTTACGCCAAACCCCAAATCTTGTTTAACACTGTTTAACGTTGGATAATAAATGGGTCATGTTAACGCCTTTGACTCTTTGGATCCATGTATTTCATCTGAATTAGTACAATAGGGTCAGAAAGAGGCTCCCCTTGCTGTCACAGGGTACCAAATGAGTGAAGAACCAGGCTGTTGTCTACCCTGGCTGGCAACAGCCATGTAGTCACAATCCTGCTGTCTCTAAAGATGGGGAACAGAACACCAGAGATGTGATCTCACAAGCCAATTTCCTCTCCTCTACCTTGACAGCATTGAGAAGAGGATATTGGCTTGTGAGACCACATCTCTGGTCTCCCGCAACCCTGCTATCTTTAGGGGGAGAGAGGAGCTGGGGACCTCAGAAAAGCGTGATAGAGGTCACTAAGTCCATTTTTTTCCTTGCGGTAGCATAGGCTGGCATAGTGACTATAACATAGTTATCATAATCCCTCCTGATGATGTATCATTTATAGACATAATCTGTAAGTAATATTGGAGGAGAGCTCCCAATATTCAAGAAAGAAGCAAAAAAGAGCCTTAGTTCACTTTCATGCCTATTTCCCAGTTCTTACATTGTCATAACTCTATATATTCCTGTATAGTCTTAAGAAAAGATCTGAAGCCCTGATTAAAGCTTGTAATGCTAGGAAACTCCTTTAATTTTTTTTAAATGTCAGTGTTTTATTTAGCTTCTAGGCACTGTCTGTGGGAAGAGAGGATTAAAAATCAGAGGTGAGGGAGATAGGAGGGTAGCCTAATGGGGTGTTCAGTGAACGAGGAGCATGTATATTATTGCATATTGAAAATGAGCAAGCCATATTGAGTAATAACCAGTTAAAACCAGAACAATGAAGGAAGGATATATTTGTGATGGTGCTATGAGCAAGGAGAAATGAAGAAGTCTCTGGGGCTATGTCTACACTGCAATGCTATTTCAGGATACCAAAGTATCCCAAAATAGCTATCCTGTGTCTTTACAGCAAGCCTGTTATTTCAGGCTTGCTATTCTGGCGTCCCTGTAAACCTCATTCTATGAGGAGTAAGGGACGTTTTGGAATAGCGCTTTATTTTGAAATGTGGTGCTGTGTAGACCGTCAAATGACAAAATAAGCTATTTTGAAATAGTATTTAAATAAGATATGCAATTTGTGAAGCTCAAATTGCATATCTTATTTCAGTTATGGTGCAGTGTAAATGCACCCTCAAATGTCAATGATTGCAACTGAGATTTAAGTAGTGTTCATTAGCTTACTCTGCAGCAGCTTTCAGTGAAAAGAAGCACACTGCATTAATGACAGTACTTTAATAATATTTTACATTTGTACAGCTCCTTTCCCCTATAGATTGCATTACCATTCATGTAAAGGGAAATTATAAAGTTGTATTATAATGATCCACTGTTAAGATACTGGATAAGTTAACTTTGCAGACAACCTTTTGTGCTTTCCAGATTAATTACATATCAGTGTACCTAGAACAAACGCATGCAAAAATGAGTAGCAAATTCCAGAATGATCAAATGAAGTGACTCAGGTATTTCCAAACCAGTGTTATAACAAATTAATGTCTGGATTTTCCACCGTGCTATATCTGATGCACAGAGCATAGTGTACTTGCACTTTTCCCTCTGAGTCAGTTCTGAACTGATGCCCAGGCTGAGTGTTAGAGTTCATGCTGGAGGAGTCTCTGTTTTGGAAAGGGATGAAAAAGAAATGCCTTGATCACCTGGGTTCATTAATATTGCCTGGCCCATTTTACAAAAGTAGGCATACTATCTCCTAATTTATCCCTACAGGGCACCCGGTAAATCACAGGGGACAATGGTGATAGGGTCAGAGGGGCAGTCGTGTTAGTCTGAATCTGCAAGAACAATGAAAAGTCCCGCGGCACCTTATAGACCAGTGGTTTCCAACCTTTTTACACCCAAGATCACTCTATTCTCCTCCTGTCCATCACTTGCTATCCCCAGCCCTTACTTACACACTCTGATAAACAGTTTATTTTAAATTATGCGATACATACAATTAAAATCACGAGTTTATAGTTATGAAATAAATGGTCTGTTTTTTATTCATGCTATTTAAATCTATAGCATTTATAATTATACATTTTGTGGGGACAGAGTACTGCGGCTGGGGGTAGGGGGGAGGGAACAGGGTGCTAGGAGGGCAGAGGACAGGGTTCTGCAGCAGGGGACAGAGTGCCAGTGGGGACAGGTTTCTGCAGCTGGGGACAGGGTGCCACTGGGGACAGAGTTCGGGGAGTGGGGACGGGAATGGGGACAGAGTTCTGTAGCTGGGGACAGAGGAGTGGGGACAACATTCTGTAGTTGAGGACAGGGGAGTAAAGACAGCGTTCTGTAGCTGGGGACGGGAGTGGGAACAGCGTTCTGTAGCTGGGGACGGGAGTGGGGACAGCATTCTGTAGGTGGGGACAGGGGAGTGGGGACAGCATTCTATGGCTTGGGAGTGGGGGCTGCGGAGTGGGGTGCCAGTGGAGGCAGAAAGTCCTCTGCATCTCCCTCCTCCCAGCATTCTTCCCCCTCCCCAGGGAAACCAGCGCATGCCTGCCCCGGGGCCGACCCCCCCCCCCCATGCAGGGAAGCCCCGCGCGCGACTACCCAGGGGACCGACCCCCCTACGTGCGCAGGGAAGCCCCGTGCATGCGCGCCTGCCCCGGGGACAGCACTACCCCCCCGTGCAGGAAAGCCCTGTGCGTGCTTGTCCCCGCGCCAACCCCCCCGCGCTGCGAAGCCCCACGCAAACGCCTGCTCCGAGGCCAACCCCCCCGCACGCGCGCTAGGAAACTCCCTGCGCCCCTCCCACGGGGCTGACTCACCCCTCCTGTGTGGTGCAGGGGGCCAGCAGAGCAGCTAGCGCACTTCTGGAACTGCCGGAAGTGGCGCTAAGCTGCGGGACTTCAGAAGCCGACACTACCTCTGTTTTCTCTTGAGGTAAGTAGTGGGGCTTCTGAGGGGTGGGAAGGAAATGGGGGCGGGGCGGACAGGACGCCTCGCGAGCGACTGGTCGAGGCCTCGAGATCGACCAGTAGCTCGCAATCGACATGTTGGTGACCACAGCCTTAGAGACTAACAAAAAATGTAGATGGTATCATGAGCTTTCGTGGGCACAACCCACTTCTTCAGATGAATGACCCTGCAAACTAAAGTAATAGAAATTAGATGAAATAGTGCAAAGTGCAAGGTTGTGCATTTAGGGACAATCAACAAAAATCTGTGCTATTCCCAAAATTGTTTGTAGAAACCCAGTTGAATGCTTAGAGCCCCTAGCAAACTGATCATCTTTAATGATTCAAGGCTGGATTTTTCCCAGATTGCACTATTTATCTGTTAAAAAGGAGAAGTTTTACAAAGGTTAGGTGTTGCTTCCAATGCGTTTGGAGATTACCTTTGCAAATTTAGCGCATACTAGGATGAGACTTTAATTGCTGGAAAGATTTACATATTTATATTGCCTAAAGGTTTGGAAACTTTTTATCAGTAGCAAAGCACCATAGATTACAGAAATACACATAAGTAGAAGCAAAGAAAAAATCAAGTGAGGACACTAATTGTAACTGAATTTTTCTTTATTATTTTTAAAAAACAGAAGGCCAGATCCTCAGATGACTTCAGTGGAGCTACACTGATTTACACCAGTGGAAATTTTTTATATAACTCACTGAAGCAATGAAGGTCCCTGGCCTGGCAGAATAGATCTCTGTTCTTAAATAGGGTTCTTCCTATTTGTTATAGTGTGCATATAGCTGATGCTAGTCTTATCTGGATTCTTGCTGGCATGTAATGTTCAATAAGAAGTTAGGACAAAGGTCTTGATTTAAGCCTGCATGAGGTCACTGAATTCAGTGGAGTTATGCTGCTGTGAAACTAGAGTAATGCAGTGGAGAGCCAAGCTTTGTGGTCTTTGACATTTAAGCTATTTTTAATAGATCTGTACTAGAGAGCGGGCTCAGTTGAGCTGCATGCTGGGTACCTTTTCCAAAGTGCATCTTTGAGAGGACAGCTCTCATTTATGCTTATTTGTCCACCCCCCCCTCCTCCCCCGTAGGGGCTCAGATGCCAACCTGGGATCATGCTGTGGACTTTTATGTTGGGAGAATCCTCAAATGGCTGTTTTATGCAATTTTAAGGCCTTTTTATGTCTATAGTAATGTAAAATGCCTGTATTAAGGGCCAGAATTTGGCCCATTAATTTGTATAGGACTCTAGGATTAGGGTCTGTATATTTGTTCCCAGAAACCCAATACCTCAGAACAATCTGAAACATGCCAACTGGTAAGTACCAAAAGTACCATCTGCTAATTATAGTACTGGCACAGATCTATATCAACGTTCCCTGTGTTAATGCCCTTAGAAAGCCGTTCTGACAAGTCCCTCTCTATAATTGAAATCATGACGGCTTTTCATGATTGACAATTACTACAATGTAGTTATAGGGAATCCAATGAAAATGGGTGAGGTTCTTAATTTAAAATGCAGAGATTGTGCTATCTGAGGAAAAAATCTCATCTAAAACTCATTTTTAAACTCCCAAAATTAATGGATGTTTGGAATTGCTTAATAATAATAATAATAATAATAGAATAATAAATAAAATTTCCAAACACACCTTCATTGTGAAGGAGTTAAATCCTAATTCTTAATGTGAATTAGCACCAGTATTTATGAGAGTTCTTTATAATGCTGTGTTTCTGTTCTCTTTTGTAATCACAGAATAACCTTTTTTAAAAGCAGTAAAGTTAAAAAGACCAGAGAGTGGCTTTACAATGATACATAACACATTGTTTCTATCATGTAAGAATTGCTAAACTGAAGTCTATTTCAGAAGCACAAGTTATTGCAAATGTTGGAAGTGATTTTAGGAGCCCAAGGACCTTGTGGACCATGAACTCGCTCCCTGCAAACTTAACTAGGCAGATGGCTGGAAATGTGCTTTTGTACATTCATCTGTTAATGCGAAGGTCCCAATGCAGACATTAACACTTGAGAGCATTATGTGGATTTGGAACAATCTCTGGAACAGTTGGGTTCCATACAAAATTATTCTGACAGTCTGCAACAGAGATAATCCTGCCCTACTTCCATGCCAAACACCTGACTTCAAATGAAGAAGCAAGATATACTGAGCCAGTCTCACTCCTAGACCCACTCCTGTAATGGGGTTCAATTTCCTCCACTCTTCACAGCAGCACCCCAACCCAGTGATGACATAATGAACAAAAAAGAATAGTTAATAATTATTTTAGGTAAAAAAGAAGCACTGTGCAAACATAGTAAGAAAAGGTCTCAGCTCTGAAGTGTAAATACAAGACAGATAAAGGATGAGAGAGAAAACAGGTGATCGATCCATTCCACTCTCTCAGGGAGTCAGGAACAAAGCTCATGTTTCCTAGTTTCTAGCCAGGTCTCCTAGTCATTGGACCACACGTCCACACACGGTCTACAATGTTTTACAAGTGTTCTCACACTATGGCAATTTAAAAGATATCAAGAAAGCCCGAACTTTTTTTCTTTAAAAAAGAAGGGGAGAGAAGAAAAGAGGTTATGTTTGGTTTCATTATTAGAAATGTAGGTGCAGCATACCTAGTTCTTTTCAGAAAGACTCTATGAACAACTTGAGAATGAATACATTTATGGTGATGTTATCAGAGACACCACACAAGTAAAATTGGATCCTCCAAGTAGAGACAAACACAGAAGAAAAATCCTGTTCCTCTGATAGACTCATATACTGTAGAAGAAATTTGGTATGGGGTTCTTTTCAGAGCTTTCCTTCACCTTAGTCTCCTCCTGCAGGTATTACTGCACAAGTGGGTGTTCTGACTCAAAGGACTAATTTCTGACTAAGGTAGGACTAAGGATGGCAGAATCAGGCTCTGAGTGTTCCAAAAGTACTAATTAATTTTAATTTTGCATGTATAGTATAATTACTGACTTGCCTTCCATGAAAGTGAAATACTGAGATGGGTGGTTCATCTCTTAATCTTAGGAAAAGCTCGTCACACAATGTCTGTTTGATTGTTAATTGCTTTTAATAGTCCTGTTTGGCCAGTTCTACCCAGCAAGTATCACCAGAGACAGGTAGTAGATTTCTTAAGACATGGATAATAGCATAAACAAAGCTAGCAAGGAGAATAGGGAAAACATTACTGATAATTTCTGGGGTAACCAACAGAGGCAAAACAAATTCAGAGGACATTAAGTGCACGTGTACACTGCAACAATATTTCAAATAACTAGTGCTATTCTGAAATAACTTAGTCCGCGTCTACACAGCAGGCAGTTATTTTGAAATACTGTCAAAATACTGTCAAGCTGGAGGACTTCTTACTCCAGCTCCTGTAACCTTCATTGTACAAGGAATAAGGGAAGGCGGAGGAAGAGTGTTCTATTTTGAAATCAGTGCTGTGTAGTCACTCCCTATTTCGAAATAAGCTATTTTGAAATAAGATACGCAATTGACATAACTCGAAATGAGCTATGCAAATTGAACTAAGCCCTGAAAGTTTAGATGCACCCTAACTTGGTCTTAAATATCCTTTATTGCTCAACTGAAATAAAGGGGAGAGGGATAAAAGAAAGGAAAAGAAAAGAAGACAGGAGGAAGGAGAGGATATTTTATGGTATCTGGGATAAGTTTATTATCAAGAAAGGATGTATTCTAGTTAAAGGACAATATGTTTTTTGAGAGTACATCTCCTGCCTTCTCCCATCTTTCTTCTCCAAGAAGATATGTATAGATTTTAATATCAGAAGAGACCATTCTGATCATGTAGTCTGACCTACATAATACAGTCATGACAACATAAGTTGAACTTGAACATCATGGCTGTGTCTACACTGGCATGTTCTTGCACGAAAACGGCCGCTTTTGTGCAAAAACATGCCGCCTGTCTACACTGGTCGCGCGTTCTTGCGCAAGTAAACTGACATTGTACTGTAGAAAATCAGGGCTTCTTGCATGAGAACTCTGACGCTCCTTCTCAGGAATAAGCCCTCTTGTGCAAGAGCTCTTCCAGAAGAGGCCAGTGTAGACAAGCAACATGAATTTCTTGCGCAAGAAGCCCCTTTGATTAAAATGGCCATTGGAGCTTTCTTGCAGAAGAGAGCATCTACACTGCCATGGATGCTCTTGCACAAAAGCACATCTCTTACGCAAAAGCACATGCCAGTGTAGATGCTCTCTTGTGGAACAGTTTTTGCACAAGAACTATTCCACAAAAGAGTACTTGCGCAAGATGCTGCCAGTGTAGACGTAGCATGTGATTTCAGTGCTTTACTAGACATTCCTAAGAGGCAGATAAAGTGAAAGACAATGCATATTGTAGGAAATAAACATTTCAGCCATATTTTGTGTGCCCCGTTCAGCACGTCTAATTTTAAGCAGCTGGATAGTATCACTGACATAAATGAGACTAATTCTGTGCTTAAAGTTAGATGTACCCTGATGAATTGGTGCTTGGACAGGAAAGGGTCTCTCTTTTTTCGTAGTCGGGAACCCAATTCATGGTTTATGAGACTTAATAACAGTTCTGCCAGTGTAAATGAGCCATAAAATCATTGTAACTGATCACTACACAATGTTCCTGGCATAGGGAAAACTGGAGTGAGATTTGAAAGTTCTAATGTTTGTTTTGTATGTATTGAATATTTTTTTAAAAATCTTGATGTTCAACATGATTTCTTCTTCTGCTAGACATGGGCACTACAAGCTACATAACCAATGATACAGCTCAGCAACAGAGCTATTCCAAGAATAGTAAATGTGGATCACACATGACAACAATCATATTGATTTTTATGTTGGTGTGTGAGTAGGCAAAAAACCTTCCTGAGGGAATGTTCCTCCCAGAGGCTGGGTAGAGTGAAACTACCCCCAACCTGAACTATATAACTAAATGGCCATGGCTATTCCCCTAATTTCTGTGGGCTGGCTTTTGGACTGAGACCTCCATAATGGCACAAATAAGCCACATGCCACAAAGACATGTATCAGCAGGAATTACTTCTCCATCCCCTGTTACTTATTCCCAGCTTCTGACAGAGGCTAGGGATACCATTCCTAGCCACCTTGGCTTATAGCCATTGATGGCCCTCTCCTCATGTATTTATCTAGCTCTTTTTGAACCCTGTGAAAGGCCTTGGTTTTCACAACATCCTCTGGCAAGGAGTTCCACAGGTTGGCTGTGGTATGTGAAGAAATACTACCTTTTGTTTGTTTTAAACCTGCTACTTATTAAATGTACTTATATGTACCACCCTAAATTTAAACTCCAAAGAACTGGTGATAGAGCATCTTCTTTCCTTTGTCGATTTACCTGTTTTCGACCTCCCAGGTAAAGCACAAAGCCCATTCATTTACTGACATATTGTGGGAGGGATACATGGGAAACCTCAGAGCACTTTGGGTCTAGTGTTTCTATGTGTGGTGAATGCCAGGAATCTGCCTACAAGTTTCTTAATATGTAGATGTTTTGAGAAGCTTGAATGATTTTTTTGTGTTTTATATCAGTATTCAGATGCTGATTTTTCCATCAGCCTTTTCAATCAAAACAAAAATGCTTACAAAAGGATTTCACTAGGGTGAAAAATTTAACTTTTTCAATTATGTTTCTATCTTAAAAACATCTTTTTATGAGGGACACTCTTTTTCACACACACATCCCCAGCCCTTTTTCCAGAGGTGGTGGTGAAATAAGTAAAAAACTAGTGTTTTAAAAAATTATACTGACAACCTTAATTGTGGAATTCATGGGTGTTTTAGGGCTAGACTTTGCCTACAAGGCCTTACTCCGAGTCCTTAATGTTCTGTTTTGGTTGTAATGTCCTAATTAAAAACAACCAAAACTATCCATTGGAACCATATTGACCCCACCTCCACCTGGGTTATCAGGAGGGTTTGGACAGCTAGATCCACAGCACAAGCTGCTGCAGGTTGTACCAGGAGAGTGACTGATAGCAGCAGTAGGCTGTTACCCTTTGTGTGGGCTACAGCTACTGGCTGACATCAGAGCACTCCAGAGACTCTGGACCCCTGAGATCAAGAGGGGAAAATTGTGTAGGCTTACATACCACTCTGCCCCTTATTCCTCCCCCCGCCGCCCTGGGGCGGTCACACCACCAGATGGAGCCTTGCCCTCACACCAGGCTCTCCAAGGCCTGGGCCAGTGGGGTGGCTGATGAGGCGCGGACTGCACGAGGCTCCTGCACGTTCTCACCACCCAGCGCGAGCGACTGCACTTCGGCCAACTCCCGCCTTCCCTCCCTGCAGTCAGGCGGCTACCGCCAGGGGGCGGAGCCGCTGAGGAAGGTGAGGGCGGCTCCTGGCCAGGGGGCGGGCAAAGAATCTCGGCGCGCGGGCGGCTGCGGGGGAAGGGAGACGCAGCGCGCTGACGATCAAGGCGATTGGCAGGTCTGCGGTTGCGCGGTGCCGGAGAGAGACGTTTCTTGGCCCAAGCCCGGCCCTGCGCGCGCCTCACCTCAGGGGCCGCCCCTTCCTTAAAGCCCCAGCCCGGCTAGGAGCCGCAGCGGCGGCAGCAGTAGCAGCCAGTGCCAGGCGCCGTTGGCCCCAGCGCTTCGCCCCGTGGCGCTGACTGAATGCGGCAGAGCCCCTCCCGCTCCACCGAGGCTCCAAATTCCGCCGAATCCCGCACCCCTCGCAGCGCAGCCTTCGCCGGCACCCAGGGCTGGCAGGATGTTTGACAAGACGCGGCTGCCCTTCGTGTTCCTAGATGTGGTGTGCGTGGTGCTGGGTACGTCTCGGGCCGGTCTCCGGTTGCTTCGGGGCACTGCTTTCTCGCGCTGCTCCGCTTGCTGTCGCTGTGCGGGGCGCGGAGCTTGGCACCCTCCCTGCCGCGGTGCGGGCTCCGCGCCTGGCTGCAGTAGGGCTGCGCTCGGCTCGGGTAACGCGCTAATCACGGGCTGTCCCTCCTCCCCTGGGGAAGAGGCTGCTCTGGCTGCCAGCACAGGGGCAGCTTTCCCTGGCGCTCTGCTTCCACTGTTCTGCCCTCACCATTCCGCCCTTCCCCGCCCGCTGTCTTCTCCCTCCGCCCCACGCGGCTGGGAGCCTTTCGCCGGCCCTTCTCTGCCTTTCACTCGGAGAAACCTGGTCGCTGTGGCTGTCCCAAAGCCAGATGGTCAGTAGCTGACTAACGTAGTTAATGGAGTTAAACAAGAAGCACTTACATAGTGTCATCGTTGTCTGTAAACAGCCAAGGTGAAGCATTTGAGGGGGTTATCATCAAGCAGCGCTAGTTCCACCACAAAAATAGATGCCTCGGGCTATTTTTCTATAGGTTTTTTTTGAGGTTTACTAGGACTTTGTCCCTTCCTTTGGCTAGGTATGTTAAAGTAGTTGACCTGCTTGTGACAGTGGTGATGACGAGGACATGAATATCTGTTTCTAGAAGGCTAAGCCTTACTAATTTTGTCTTGTGTAACCTGATGCAAATCATCTCTCAACTTCTTCTCGTGGTCTCTAAACCTGTTCAGTTTTTTAGTTTTCATCTGCTTTGACAGTCAATGAGTTGCAAATTCACTCTGGTTCCAGTACAGGGAACTTCTATATTTCCTAGGCTTTGTCTTTTGGAAAGTTCTTTGGTTTAGATAACCCACTTTCTTCTGCAGAAAAAGCTACAAGAGGACTATCTATTTGTTTTGTGGCATGAAAGATGGTACAGCATTAATAATGCAGAAGATGAAATATATAAATAAACCCTTTTCATTTAAAATGAGTGGTCTTATCCAAAATGCTCATTCTCAATTTAACAGTTTTTTTTTAAATTATAAAGCTGGTTTAACAAACCCCTGAAAATTATCTGGTTGTTTTCTTCCACTCTGCAACTCTAGACACTCCTAAAGCTAACCGCCAATTAACATAGCTAGTAGAGGGAGAGCCACTCTTCAGTAAAAGCTGATACTTGAAAGTCCATCGATTTACTTGTATAACCCATAACCTCAACAAGTTCGCTGGTGATAATGTCGCATCTTCTGTAACCAGAATCAGGCTTGGTAAGATCAATTGGAATGTTTAAGATGTACAACTTCTTTCACTAATACTAGTTCATTTACTAATGTACACGGTCTAATGTGCCTTCCCCCACCCAGATCAAAACTGTGCACAGTTGGTGTGACTGAACTGGCATTAGTATCCATCTTTCAGCAGCCGTGCAGCTGCATTGTTGGTATAAATGACATAAGGGCTAATGGATGATTTTAGCATCATATCATCAAAACCCTGCAATGCTGCTGAGAGGATTACATGTCTGATCTTTGGCTGTAGGTGGAAACCTAATTCAGTTGCTCCAAAACCTGTCCTTTTTTTAAAAAAATTTTCTTTCTCCCCCTTTCCTCTCCCTCCCTGGATCTTGAGGGAAGAACAGGCATGGCCTTGCTGAAGAATCGATTTCATTTTAATGGATAATAAATGTAGTGGAATATTTAATGTCTATTTGGAACTTGTTCTTATCATTTGTATCTAGTTCTGTATGTAATAGTCACTTAAAAAAAAGTTAGTGTGTGTAAGCACACACTAAAGACATTTCCAAGATGGCTACAAGCATGCAACCATCTCATCAGGATATAGCAATACTGCAAAAGGATTTGAGTCAGATTATAATTGGCACTGGTTGGCTAACTTGGAACTGTAGCATTCTCTACCTGCAGCCAAGGAGGACTTTTTTTTAAATATTTGTTTTAAAAAAAATATTTTATTATGAAATGCTTTTAGTCATAATACATCAACATCAATAGGGCACTACCTTAGGAAGGGAGCTTTGGCTTCATGTAGTAAATAGCTACAAACTGATCTGTTAGTCTCTAAAGTGTCAAAAGATTCTAAGTTTAACACTAAATACATATATACTATCATGAGCTTTTATGGGCAAAATCCACTTCTTCAGATGAGTTTGAGTGGAGCTCTTTTTCCCCACTCAAGCTCATTTGAGGAAGTGGGTTTTGCCCATAAAACCTCAGAGACTATCATACGTTGCCACAGAACTACCATTTTTAAAATTACAGATTAACATGGCTACCCCTCTGAGACTTAACTTCTTTAAATAGTCTCACTATTAAATTTGATTTTTGAAATCTTTTTGTGGCCTTTCAGGCAGTTAAGTCTTAATTTTATATGGGGATTTTTTTAAATGACTTTTTAATGGCTCAGGTATTTAGCATGACCTGTAATTTTACTCTGGAAGTTAAAATGCTTCTTAATTTAAAATCTTTTAATTTTAAACTTGCTGTGAAGTATTTATATACTTAAGGAAAAGTGATCAAAATTATACAAACCTTCAATTTCTGATGGTGGATAAAAATAAAATCTCAGCCTGTTTCTCTGATTTCCCCTTAAGGATATCTAATTCAGTTCAAACTTAACCAAGAGCTCTGTTTTAGCCTTTTCTCCTCCTTACTGTTGTCTTTCTTGATCACTGTGGGAAATGGTATCCTGTACCATTCTGCTTAGTATTTGGGCCTGGGCTTCCTTTCTGACTCAGTGAAGCTGTAACATATAGGCTATATTGAAGTCTTGAAGATATATTTTTGCATAACATCTGTAAAATATAGCCATTTGTATCCCTCCATATAGCTAAACTTCTCAGTCAGGCTTTCCTCCTATTGATTAATACATAATTATATGGCTCTTTCTCTCTCTCTAGCATTGATACAGCAATCCTTCTGTCCTCCTTCCCGCTCAGAATGTTTCTGCAAAGATCATTTTTTCTAAGCTGTTTTGACCGTGTCATTGTTTCTTTGAATCCCTCCTGGCTGATCTTTTTACTATAGCCTCAAACACAAGCAACTTGTCTTCACTTTTTCAAGGCCCTTCATAATTGGTCCTTAGCCTACATGTCCTGCCTATATCAATAGCTAATGAAAACATACCACTGGCTCACAGCATCAGTCTCATTTGCCCATTTGCTTATTTGAAAATAATACCATTCTTTCGCACATGCTTCCCCCTCATGCTTGGAATAAGTTTCTTGTAAATTTCTGCAAAACCAACTCATTCTCTTTCAAAATGCTCCTTAAAATTTTCCTTTGTCATGAAGCCTACAGAAAACTTGACAATGGCAAGGCTGTTGATGTGCTGACATCATACCCTAATTACTCTGTCTGATGCTGTATCGTTGTTTCCTTGTGCTTTTTCCCCATCTGTATGCATCTGGTGTCTCTTGGACTGGAAGCTTTTTGGAGCTTTTTGGCACTCTTTGTTCTATGTGCAGCATTTAACACTGGGTGGGTTACAGTCCATGACTGAGGCTTCTAGGTTATACAAATTATCTCCTGCATGGTCCATGAGTGAATACTCCTCTTGCCCTGCAGCAGAATATTCTTCACACTCTGGAGGGGAGGGAGATGAGGAACATGCCTTACTGAATAGTATAAACTTAAAACCTGGTCTGGTAGCACTTTATAGACTAACAAAACATGTAGATGGTATCATGAGCTCATTTATATGGCACACTTTAGCCAAGCTGTTCGTGAGTATTCTCCAAAATAACTGCAGCACAATGGATCTGATGGTAAGAGGTTTCCAATTCCCTAAGTCTTTCAGAGCCTCAGGGTCCATCATTTTGGGGATGAGCAGTGATCAACATTCCTTAATCCCATCAGGAATCACCCCTGTAACAAGCCAAGTATTGAACAGCCCAGCCAACGTATGGCCCTCGGGATCCATGCAGACCAAGTCTCTCAAGCTGACATTGTCAGGGCCCAGAGCCGATTTCATACTCATTTCTTTAATGTTTTTCATTATCTCTTTTGCTGAGATCAGGATATTGAATGCAGAGTTGTCTGCATTTGCATGAAGAAGTGGGACTGTGCCCAGGAAAGCTCATGATACCATCTACATGTTTTGTTAGTCTATAAAGTGCTACCAGACCACTTTTTGTTTGTTTATCTTGTGCAGACTAACTCGGCTACCCCCTGGAGTTACTGAATAGTCTCAGAGTACTGAATAGCTGAGTCTCTTCCACAAACATATCTTCCTTAACCTAAGATCAACAAAAGGAAAAATTATATAGCACTTAGTCTATAAAGTGCTACCAAAGTGCTATATAATTTTTCCTTTTGTTTTACCAAGATCAGACTAACATGGCTACCTCTATTACTTTTTAACCTCAGCTAGTTAATAAGATTGGGGAAAAAGTGTGACCAGTGTATCACAGGAAAATAATTGTTTCACACCTGCAGGCTTAAATGCATTGACAAAACCTGACAGACAAGGTGGAATAGGTAATATTGGACTGATTTCTGTTTGTCTAGGTTAGAGAGACTAGCTTTCACACTGAGTTCTTCAAGTCAACTGTAGTTTGCCAGATATCTAGGCTGTTACTATCTGTAAAATAAAATGTAGGGAATGGCTTAGTTTATATATTAAGGGATGGGGTGGGAATAGATTTGGGTTAATGCCAGAAGGTCTGTCTTGACTGGGAAGGGCACATGATTTTAGTTCAGTGTATTATATGGAGAGTGTGGCTTTAGCCCGAAGTCTCCATGGAAGATATTTACATTTCAGAGGGAAAACTCCTGCCTGATGTGAAATGCTACCAGTTTTTCAAACATCCTTGGTTCTTTCCTTGTGCTATTCAAATGATCAATGAGCCTCTGGGACTAAAGAGGTCCACCGGTCCTCTACTGGAGACTGCACTTAATATTTCATGAATGTGACCACTGGGAACTCTCTGATTAGAGTACAGGAAACCCTGCTTAGCAATGTGATTGAAAACACTTCTAACTTGATAGACCAGCCAGTGTCAGGACCAGCTTCAAATTTTGATATGCTGTCACAAAAAAAGGTTAATGCACTATTAGGTCTGCTAAGTTTTTTTTTTTTTTGTTTGTTTTTGTTTTTTTTTTTGTTTTTTTTTTTTTTTAATATATCAACTTTCTTTTGGAGTTATCTACAAAAAAATTTAATTTGGAATTTTCACGATTCTTTTTTTTAAAAAGATTATTTTTCTTTCTCCAAGTAGCTTAGTATGAAATTGCAATTTGAGCTAGATTGATACTGAAATTATGCTTGTATAAAACATAATTTTGAACATTCTGAGCTGCAAACCACAGCAGTATGCACAGTAAATTTAAAAAGTGTGGCACGGAGGTACTATACATCTACCCAACATGGCTATGTCTACACTGTAGGCTTCTTGCACAAGAACTGTTTTGCACATGTTCTTGTGCAAGAGCGCATCCACATTACCATGTGCTTTTGCGCAAAAGCGTCCATGGCAGCGTGGACGCTGTCTTGCATAAGAAAGCTCTGATGACCATTTTAACCATGGGGTTTCTTGCTCAAGAAACCTCTGTTGCCCGTCCATACTGCCTTGCGCAAGAGGGCTTATTCCTCATGGGGAGAGGAATAACTCTTGCGCAAGAAGCCCTCTGTTCCCATGCTTTACTGTAAATTTACTTGTGCAAGAATGCACATGCAATGTAGATGCTCTGCAAGTTTTTGCACAAGAACGGCTGTTCTTTCACAAGAAGCCTACTGTTTAGACGTAGCCCATATGTTTTGTGCTGTTCTCCTTTAGTGTTTCCTATCCAAGTGTGCCTGCTGAGCTGTGGGTAATTCCCTATTTTCAAGGTGATTGTACTGCATATCACTGCTGAATGTGAAATACTTTTTTTTTTCTTCTCTAGAAAATACAGGTGGTCTGAAGTACAGGCCATTTCCTCCTCCTGCACACTCCAGAATGTCTATTTCTCCCCCCCCCCCCCATAGAAAAGTGATGTGTAGGTTGCCAAGGTTTCTTGCACTCAAGCAAGACCACATAGTCTCTTACTAACATATTAAAATTACCATGGAGGTATGCAGTGCTTATTAAAATACAGGTTGACCCTGACCAATGCCAAACCAGAATTTGCTGAACCATGGGAGGTCAATATTATATAGCACAATTAACAACACTTCCACTGCTTTCTGGTCTCTTAGAAGACATTTGGGGTAAATTAGAGCTAATAAATAGCAGCACAGAACCCTGAGAGCCAGGATCAGTGACTGTAAACAGACTTTATGGGACCAGAGGAAACTTGGCCACACCCATAATTGGACATCTGGCTAACTAAAATCATGCTGGATCATGGATGTTGATGGACTAAAGAAGTTCAGTTTATAGTAAGATGCAATCCTTGTCCCCCAAAATATAGTCTAATATAAATGAGGAAATGCTTTTTTTTCTTCCCGTTGATGACAACTTATTGACCCTTTTGATTTAGCATTGTGAATGAAACACTTGGGACAGTGTTAGAAGTATAATCTTCTAACTAGGTTGTCAAACAACCGTTCTTCCTAAAAAGAGAAAAGAGGTTTTCACGATTCTTTTGAAAAAGGGTTTTTTCTCGAAAGAACCACATCTAGACTAGTGTGTGTTTTTATTTTTTTTATTTTTTATTTTTAAAGAACCTCTTTCAAAAGAATGATTGGAAAAAGATACGCAAATTCACACCAAATTTGCATATCTTTCAAAAGTGAAAGCAAGTCTAGATGTGTCCTGAGACTCTTATAACACACATCACCTCCAATAAAGCTGGTGCAGTGTGGCAAAATCAATAACATACAAATGTCAATTAGCCACATTTGATTTATGGCATTGGGGGGTGGAGGAGAGAGCTCTTGTCCGTCATCTTCTACTTGGAAGATAATTATGCTAGTTTAATAAGTACTTCAGATAAGGTAGAAGAATGCTGACCCTCTGTTAGATTTAAATCAGTCGCATTTTTAAAATCTTGAAAATGATGGATTGAATCGTGTAACTTGCAGAAGAGTATTGGATCACCTAGAGCATTGTTAGAATTTGTCTGGAACAAATGTTGATCGCTGTCTGTCTTCCAGATAGAGACTAAGGTGATGTCTCTACTGCCAAAAACAATAATATGGGCCTACAATAGGATAGCTGAAGTGTTTAGTCATAATTTGGCAGTTAATGAGTATAAACCTAGGATTTTTTTTTAAACTATCTATTTTTAACCCCCCCTTCCAATTCTCCTGTCTTTCCTAAATTGTATGTCTATGCTGCATGTTGCTTTCGTGGACTGTAGAGTACATGAACATGTATGCCCCACCCTCAGTCCAATTAGCAGAATAGCTGGTGGGGCACAGCTTATATTAGCAGTGAAAGCACCTGAAAGATGCAGGTAGGTATGTGAGTACACACTCTACACACTTTCTGCTTAACTAGCCCAAGCTTTGCTTCCTGTCTACTCTGCTATTTTTGGCAGCATAATGTCCTGCTATCTCTATGTTCCGGTAGCCTTTCTGTAGAAGAAAGACTGCTTCAGTGCAGGGGATGGTCTGGCAAGGGGCCAGCTGCAGGGTAAAGCTCTAGTAGCTCCTTGTTGCTGGATTCCTTCCCTGATGCAGAGATACTTCAGAAAGCTGATCTATTTCTCACCTCTCTCTCCCCTCCCACCCCCATTCCCTTTCTGTCTCCTTCCCACCAACAAAGCATTTAACTGACATGTAACTGCACATTGCAGTGGTTGCAGTTGTGGCATGTAACTTACATATCCACTAAATGCAGCTGACACTATGTAATTTAGATATAGTCCCTAGTGAAGAAATAATTTTAAATGACAGTGGAGGAATCAGTGCTGATCGAACAGTGTCTCTTTCTGTGTGGGGTTTGCAGTTTCTAAATGCTGTAGTTCAACCAGCCACGCCACCTTTACTTTGACTTCTTGTGACTCTCAAACACTATTAGTACCACTTCTCACATTCTCATCACATGAATGTTAAACTGTGAATACAGATTGTCAAGTCTTCACAGAATCTGCTGAAAGGGGCAACTTGTCTTCAAATTAATTATAGTGCATGTGAGATTCTCCAAAGTGAAATAGTGATAGAAATGTAGCTGTGTTAGTCTAGTGTAGCCGAAACAAAATACAGGACTATGTAGCACTTTCAAGACTAACAAGATGGTTTACTAGGTGATGAGCTTTTGTGGGCCACTTCTGAGGAAGTGGGTCTGGCCCACGAAAGCTCATAATCTAATAAACCATCGTGTTAGTCTTTAAAGTGCTACATAGTCCTGTATTTTGTTCCAAAGTGAAAAGCATTTCTTCCAAGATCCTACTGAGAGCAAAGGTGACTGATCAAAACTGCAAGGCTTTTCCTCATCCTGTCTTCATTTGTCCTAATCCCTGAATACTTTTGCTGCTAAGAACAGCACCTGCAAGAAACTCTCATTACGTTACATAATGTTATCCACCTTATCCAGTGTGTGTCTACACAGCACCTTTACCTCGAAATAAGCTAAACAATTTGCATAGTGCAAATTTCAATCTTTTTTCGAAATAAGGCGCTATTCCGTGTAAACCCCATTGCACAAGGAATAAGGGACTTTTCGGATGTCAGAATAGTGAGCCCTTTATATTTTGATATGACAGGCTTGCTCTTAAGACGTGGAACTCTGCCGTGTAGACCAAGCCCTAGTGTCTTCCACTTTTGCCATATTAGAAAGCAAAAATTCAGAGTAGTCAAAGGGTACGTCTAGACTACATGCCTCTGTCGCCAGAGGCATGTAGATTAGGCTACCAGACATAGTAAAATGAAGCAGCGATTTAAATAATCGCCGCTTCATTTAAATTTACATGGCTGCCGTGCTGAGCCGACAAACAGCTAATCAGCTGTTTGTTGGCTCAGCACGATAGTCTGGACGCGCGGGTGGCGACATCAGAGGTATTTGTCGACCACCCAGGTATGCCTCCTGGGATGAGGTTTACCTGGGTGATCGACAAATACCTTTGATGTCGCCACCCGTGCGTCCAGACTATCGCGCTGAGCCGACAAACAGCTGATCAGCTGTTTGTCGGCTCAGCACGGCAGCCATGTAAATTTAAATGAAGCGGCGATTATTTAAATCGCTGCTTCATTTTACTATGTCTGGTAGCCTAATCTACATGCCTCTGGCGACAGAGGCATGTAGTCTAGACATACCCTTAATCTAATATTTACTAGTTAGTGAGCCATTGTCTTATGCCACTGGTCTGGCATTTAGCTTCCCAGATGGAAGCAACTGGGTTTTAGTAGCTTCAGTTCAAATTCTATTCAGTTTACTTACTATACTTGTTTGCCAGTAGGGAAAGCTTTTATTTTTTCTGCTGTAGTTTATATCTCTATTCCCCATAGCTCCTGATGGATTACATTTTAAAACCGTATCATTCTGTCCCTAGCACAATGTATGAAGATGTAGATTCAGTTCATCAGTAAACCTCTCTGTCTATATTTGGTGGTTGTGGGGAGGGCGTGGTGGTGGAAGGATGGAGCTTGATTGTGACCGAGAACCTCTATTACTTTCCTTTGACTTAACCAATCAGTTACACTGCAACTCACTAATGAGACCTCTTGCATTGGGCAACTTAAAGGGTGCTAGCTCTTCCTGCACTCCCCTCCTCAGTCTGTGACTGCTGGCAGTACTTGAGGATGGAGGTGGGAAAAATCTTAGGTTTAGCTCTGCTGGGCCAAATATGTGGGACAAATTATTAAAAGTGTGGTGACTGGAAAAACATGACATATACCCACAAGTCTGAAAAATCCCTGCTATAGGTTGAACCTCTCCACTCCAGCACCCACGCTGAACCATTGGAGGTCCATATTGTCTAGCAGCTTTATCAACATTTCCACTGCTTACTGGGCTCTTAGAAGACATAGAGGGTAAATGAGAGCTAAATAACAGCACAGAACATTGAAAGCCAGGACTGGTGGCTGCAAACAAACTTTGTGGGTAACTTGGCGACACCCATGATAAGTGGTATTTCAGCTAATTAAAATGATGCTGGGCCAGGGATGTAGCTGGAGCAGAGTGTGCCAGACTAGAGAGGTTCAACCTGTAGTAACAGGATTAAGTTCTCAGAAACCCTGCTAATTACTTCCTTTTTTAATTGAAACTGTTAGAATTCTAGACTGTTTGTAGAAAGGTAAGACCCATAAATACAAACAGCCCATCCTTTTGCTATGTCAGTGGGTTTTGTTCCCTTTTTTATGGTCGTCAGTGTTCAGTCTATGCTGCTTTTTAAACTATCCCTGTTGTTAAAAGGGAGGTTACCCTTCTCTTTGTTGGGAGTCTGCTTCAGCACACTGAGTTGGGGTCTTATTTGAAGCCAGTGGAAAATATTGACTTGTAAAAGTAATTGTCAGGGTTTCATGTGTTCATGTAATTTTAATCCAAGTTCCAAAGAGAAAACTCCCAGTCTTGCCAATTCTGTAAGGTCTGTTTAAAGTCTGTCCCTGAAGCACAGAAACCTTACTGTAAACTTCTTCACCATCATCTGTCCTACTTTTGCTGAAGTCAATGGCAAATCTTTGAGTTGACTTCAAAGGGAGCAAGATGGTGAGATTAACATCAAGATATCACAGTGATGCTGTGTGTAAGAAATGGAATTTTTAAAATGTATACTTTAACTTCCGTATTGCATTCTTACATGTCCATAGCAGTATGTATTACTGATGTGTGACTGCACTTCTAACCACAGAATCAACTTGCAACATAAAACTAAAACATAACTTCAAATATCCTTACTGGGGAAGGAAGGGAGAAGGGGAGAGAGTTCTTCAGTGCCCCTTTTCAGAGAATGAAGGCTGGCTTTTTGAGATACTTGTATTGTACTGCATGGTGTATGTATGATTGTTTATCTAGTGATACTTGAGCACAAGTATGCAGATATGGACAATTTAGCTCCTTTTTATTAATTGTGACTGTGCTGTTCTCATACTGCAGACTTAGTCATGGAAGACTAGCCATTCTTCCAAGATGACAGGAACATGAGCTCACCAGTTGGCTATAACTGCTTTCCAATTGCTTTAATAACATTTCTAGAGTTCTATTTTTAGCTTCCCCAATTAAAATGTATCAGAACTAATTAGATGTTGTCAATTGTATTAATTTTAATATTAAACTTTTGAGCTATGTACGTTATTGAAAAGATTTAGCTTGTGAAGTCAAGTTTTCTACAAAAGACGTAGAAAAATATAAAGCAGCACAAAACTTAGAAATCAAGGAAAAACCAGAAAAGAATAAACCTATGCTGAGGACATTCCATGGGCCTCCAGTCTTCACTGTAAACTCTTAGGGTACATCTGCACTTGCTACCTAGGGATGCAAATGTAGGCGACCGAAATTGCTAATGAAGCGAGGATTTAAATATCCTGCGCTTCATTAGCATGATCTCGCTGGTGCGTTACTCCTCTCAACAGCTGTTTTAAAAGTGAAAGTGTGCGCCGGGATGTGTTAGTTTGAACCAAACCCCTTGATGTTTAAATCCCCGCTTCATTAGCAATTTCGTTCGCTTACATTTGCATCCCTAGCTCAAACTAGGGAGCAAGTGTAGACATACCCTTATAGATTAATTGGAGGGGTTATATCAGTTCTTTAGCAGACATCCTTTTTACCAGATAACAGCAGGTATTTAATTTAAAAAATCTTGATAGGTTAAGTAAAAATGTCTCCTCTCCTTTTTTCTTTGGCTCAACTTTCAGTCTCTCATGATATCATTTCAGAGTTCTTCAGTTACTATGGAATCTTCCAAAAAGGAGAGAGCTGACTCTCTTTTTTGTTTTCCTTTTTTTATTTAGAATTAATCTTTCAGATCTCTTACCTGTAAAGGAACCTACACAAGAGGGAAAGTCTGCTTCTTCTCCCTTGCTTTCTGCACTCCCACACAATATTTGCCAATCCTTTAGAGTTTTCTGTGACCTGTATAAAATCAGGCTTTTCCTCACTCTCCAGACTGACACTGTGGTCACATCAGCACTGTAAACTGAACTCTTTTTCCCAGAGGGGATGTTTTTAATAATGAACACCTAAATTGTATGGCCAGGCAGTTTGTTGACTTGTATATAACTAGTGGTTCTATTATCTTCAAAAGGACAGATAATTCCCCTCTCTGCGTGAAAATACTGTTGTATTGAAGCACTTACTTCCTTGTATTACCTAACTTTTTCCCTGTCCATACGAATACAAGCTGAGATGTTAATTAATATGTATTGGAACATATTGTAGGAGCACTTCCTGTGCTCTTATGTGATGGTGTTGCATTAAAGGCTTCTTTTGAAACTATCTCTGAACTAACTTGTCCAGATTCAAAAGCAGACATAGTATTTATTTATTTTTGCAAAAATATTTCTAATTACTTAAATGTACATTAAAATGCAGTTTTTCAAACATTACTATAGTTTACAGACCTCGTATACTTCGGAACAGTTATGAAAACAGCAGTTTGCCAAAAGAAGGCCTGGCTCTAATTACTAAAATAGTTCTTATATGTATTCTGAGGCATGCTATTACGATACAGTATAGAAAAATGACATTGTCTTAGGGATGATGCAGTGTGTTAAGGAAAACCTGTACTTTTATGAATGTTGCCATTATAAAACCTGGATCAGCTGAGAACTTTAGTGGTTATTTTTAAACTAGAACATTGCTGTGCTACATACCTACTAAGCTGCGCAGGAAAGGAGAACCTTTGTGTCTTTCTCAATAGTTAAAAATCAGTCATGTGTACAGAGTTCATGGTCATTGACATGAAATTCCTTTCAGAAATTGCAGTCCAATGTATACTAGGTAGAGTGGGGAAATATTCAAACCATCTAACTTGATAGACCTAGAAAAATCGCTAGATTAATTTTACACATCATAGACTTTTAAACAAGAAACCTGTGATATTTGTAGTTGCAGAACTTCTCCACCTATTTGACACCCCGTTTCCTTTTATGGGAATAGGGGAAGGCAAGATCTGAATGGGCTAGACAGCTACAAAATCTGAATTGACAAGGTTTTGACCCTAGGTTAATTTTCTTTTCATTAACTTTAAGAGACAACACTAGTACGGCCAGATCTTATTCACTGTATACTCCTGCCTATACCATTGTGGTAAAATCAGTTACTCTGATGTGTACTGAATATTTGCAGCAGAATGTACAGATGAAGTTCAGTAGGACTTGCAGGCACGTGGTAGCTTTGAAAACCAGACCACTGACCTCGCTACCTCCGTTTTCTATAAAATCTCAAATTTGTACTTGTTTTCCTGCTTAAAACAGGGATGGCGAAGATTAATGAGCTCATGTTTAGAAGGCACGTAAAGGTGTAAAAGGTTGTGTAATGGTTCTTTAAGTGTATCTACGTTGCTATCAGGTAATGTAGATAGTAAATAAGAGTTGCCCATAGGAAAAAAAATTAAATAGCTTTAATCTTTATAATAAACTATTCCCTCACTTCTAATTAAGTTTCCCTATGTACTAGATTTTTCAAGCAGAACAACTCTTTCTCTCCTCTCCTCCCTCCCCCTTTCCCAGTTGCCACAGCAATCCTTTTCTAGCAGAAACTGTACAGTAAATGACTTTCTCCTTTTGAGGTGTCATCAGTATCACACCACCGGCTGGGCCAGCAGAATAGCTATGAAAGAACATTGTGGGTGTTTCTATTACTTTTATTCCACCTTAGCCACCCAGGAAGTTGTTAGCATGTTCTTTTTTGTTAATGAGAAGTTGCAAAGTGTATGAAAAGAACAGGAAGAAATGTTAGCTCAGAGTATAGTGTTAATCTATAAACATGTATTTTCTTTGTTTGCCAGAAGGCTTCCTTAAATTACAGTATCAGAACCATTAGGTTGTTATAAACAGGATAGTATTAAAATACTTCAGCTAACAATCTTAGGTACACAGGGCAGGAAAGAACTACTAGCCAGGTATAACTATGAAAGATAAGGTAAGGGAAACCTGCCAGTGAGGTGTAAGGGCAGCATTCTGGCAAGCACCTGTTAGTTGTCTCTTCGCTCACTCTTGGCTGCTGGGAGTAGAGAGTGCATTGATCTACACCTCTGTATCTGCCTGCCTATGTCTAGCTACTAGCTGTTTTGACAAATTCTAAGTGCCTCTTTCCTTCAGTGTTTCAAAGAGCTTTCTGTCTCGTGTCTTACTTGCAGTCATTCCAGAACCGCTGGGATGTGTCTCTCTATTGATCTGTACTTTTGTGCCAGCTTCCTTGGCTGCTCTGGGTAAGGAGGAGGGGTGGGCAGGGAAGAGGGATCTGCTACTTCTGTTTCTCCAGCTATGATGGTTGTTTTTTTTTTTTTATTTTTTTATTTTTTTAAAGTGGTTTTCTCTCAGTGAATAGTCTCAGCACCTTTCTTGGTTGCAGCTGCTCACTGACTTTCCACAGCAATATGAATCTGACTTGACTCAGCCTTTGCAGAAAGTTGACATAAGGTACATAACTCCAGCTATGTGAGTAATGTAGTTGGAGTTGATGTAGGTTGAGTTACTGTCTACCGTGTGGGGGTTGACAGCAGACACTCTCTTGTTGTTTCACTTTACTTAGCCACTGACAAGGAGAGTACAGGGATAGACAGCGAAGTGATCTGTGGATGATTTGATGACTGTTTGCTAATCTCACTAAATCAGAATATAGATCTCCATTGCAGTATAGATGTACCCTCAATCTCATTGTTGCCCATAGGGTTCTGAGTTTTGCCACTGCTAATCCTTATGTTTGCCAAACTGGATTTTAATAGTCCTGGGTACTCTTCTGCTCCCCTTCTCTCCCCACCAAATTTTGTTCTACAGGAAAGTTTGTACAACCCATATTTGCACAGTTTATAGTGAAAACTCAGCTTTTCCCTATAGTTGAAGCAAAATGCAGGACAATGTAGCACTTTAAAGACTAACAAGATGGTTTATTAGATGATGAGCTTTCGTGGGCCAGACCCACTTCCTCAGATCAAATAGTGGAAGAAAGTAGTCACAACCATATATACCAAAGGATACAATTAAAAAAATGAACAAATATGAAAAGGACAAATCACATTGCAGAACAGAAGGGGGATGCGGGGGGGGGGAGGGGGAGGAAGGAAGGTAAGTGTCTGTGAATTGCTGATATTAAAGGTAGGGAGAGTGGGATGTTTGTGAGTTAATGGTATTACAGGTGATAATTGGGGAAACTGTCTTGGTAATGGGTGAGAGAGTTCAAATTCTTGTTAAGTCCTTGTTGGCAAGTGTCGAATTTTAACATGAATGACAGTTCAGAGGATTCCCTTTCAAGTGCAGATGTAAAAGGTCTTTGTAGCAGAATGCAGGTGGCTAAGTCATTGAGAGAGTGTCCTTTCTGGTTAAAGTGGCAAGAAACTGTTTTCTCTTTGTGATCTTGTCTGATATCTGTTTTGTGGGCATTAATCCTTTGACTAAGTGTCTGAGATGTTTGTCCAATGTACACAGCAGACGGACACTTTCGGCACATGATAGCGTAGATTATATTTCTGGATGCGCAGGAATATGTGTTCTTGATCTTATAACTCACTTGGTTAGGTCCAATAATGGTATCAGCAGAATGAATATGTGGACAAAGCTGGCAACGGGGTTTGTTGCAAGGGAAGGTACCAGGGTTGGTATTAGTGTGGTATGTCCTGTGGTGGTTGGTAAGAATCATCTTGAGGTTAGGTGGTTGTCTATAGGAGACTATGGGTCTGTCTCCCAGAGCCTCTTTGAGCATGGTATCCTGTTCCAATATAGGCTGTAGTTTATTGATAATGTGTTGGACAGGTTTAAGTTGGGGGTTGTAGGTGATGACAAGTGGTGTTCTATTGTTGGTTTTCTTGGGTCTGTCTTGAAGTAGATGGTTTCTAGGTATTCGTCTGGCTCTTTCAATTTGCTTTTTTATTTCTCTGGGTGGGTAGTTGAGATTTATAAATGCTTGGTAGAGATCCTGAAGCTTCTGGTCTCTGTCAGTGGGGTTAGAGCAGATGCGGTTGTATCGAAGGGCTTGGCTATAGACGATGGATCGTGTGGTGTGTTCTGGATGGGAGCTGGATGCATGTAGGTAACTGTATGAGTCGGTGGGTTTTCTGTAGAGAGTGGTGTCTAATTTTCCATTGTTGATTTGTACGGTGGTGTCCAGGAAGTGGATCTCTCGTGTAGAATGGTTCAGGCTGAGGTTGATGGTGGGGTGTAGGTTGTTGAAATCTCTGTGGAATATCTCCAGTGTTTCTTGGCCATGCGTCCAGATCATAAAGATGTCATCGATGTACCGTAGGTAGAGGAGGGGTGAAAGGGGACGGGAGTTGAGGAAACGTTGTTCTAGGTCAGCCATAAAGATGTTAGCATACTGTGGGGCCATGCGTGTACCCATGGCTGTGCCGCTGATCTGGAGGTATAAGTTGTTCTCAAACTGGAAATAATTGTGGGTGAGAACTAAGTTACATAGGTCTGCTATCAGGTTGGCAGTAGTGTCCTCTGGGATAGTGTTTCTAATTGCTTGTAATCCGTCTTCATTTGGGATGTTGGTATATAGAGCTTCTACATCCATGGTGGCAAGGATGGTATTATTGGGGAGGTTATCGATGTTTTGTAGTTTCCTTAGGAAGTCAGTAGTGTCTCGGAGATAGCTGGGGGTATTGGTTACGAAGGGTTTGAGAAGAGAGTCTACATAGCTGGATAGACCAGTAGTGAGCGTGCCAATACCAGAGATGATGGGACGTCCGGGGTGCCCAGGTTTATGGATCTTGGGAAGTAGATAGAACAATACTGGTCGGGGGTCAGAAGGTGATTCTGTGAGGATTTGTTCCCGAGTAGCTGTGGGGAGGCTTTTAAGGAGACAGTGTAGTTTCTTTTGGTAGTCCAAGGTGGGATCAGAGGGGAGAGGTTTGTAAAATGTGGTGTTCGAGAGTTGTCTGGTTGCCTCCTGGTTATAGTCGGCCTTATTCATAATGACCACAGCACCCCCTTTGTCAGCTGGTTTGATTACAATGTCCAGGTTGTTTTTGAGACTCTGGATGGCATGGTGTTCAGCGCGGCTAAGATTGTGTGTCGCTTGTTGTCGTTTGCGAATAATGTCAGTCCGTGCGTTGTTGCGGAAACTGTGTATATAGAAATCCAGATTGTAATTCCGACCGTCAGGGGGAGTCTGCACTTGAAAGGGAATCCTCTGAACTGTCATTCATGTTAAAATTCGACACTTGCCAACAAGGACTTAACAAGAATTTGAACTTTCTCACCCATTACCAAGACAGTTTCCCCAATTATCACCTGTAATACCATTAACTCACAAACATCCCACTCTCCCTACCTTTAATATCAGCAATTCACAGACACTTACCTTCCTTCCTCCCCCTCCCCCCCCCCCCCGCATCCCCCTTCTGTTCTGCAATGTGATTTGTCCTTTTCATATTTGTTCATTTTTTTAATTGTATCCTTTGGTATATATGGTTGTGACTACTTTCTTCCACTATTTGATCTGAGGAAGTGGGTCTGGCCCACGAAAGCTCATCATCTAATAAACCATCTTGTTAGTCTTTAAAGTGCTACATTGTCCTGCATTTTGCTTCAACTACCCCAGACTAACACGGCTACATTTCTATCACTTTTCCCTATAGGCTCTCAAGAATCAGACTATACTGCTATATAAGTTATACAGTAGTGATGTTAAATTTTGATTAATGAACTAATCGAATAGTCAATGGGATTACTATTGACTGTTCGATTAGTCAATAAGAACTAGTGCGTTCTGCCTTTGTAATGTACAAGAGCCCTAGCTAGGGTGCTTGTGCATTGCAAAGATTGAAACGCCACGTGTAGTCCAGGGCCAGCGGGGAGGCCTGCCGACCTCACACTCCATGTGGTGCTTCCTCTTTGAAGTGTATAAGAGCACCAGTGGGGACTCTTGCACACTTCAAAGCTGACTGCCGCTATACCCCTGGCTCCCTCCCATGGAGCTGGGGGAACTGGCTTTTAAGCTGGCTCCCTTCAGCAACCCTACGTCTCTCTCCTGCCCCCCACTGCCTCTTTGTGACTAGTCAACTAGTGTGTCAACTACCCAATAAGCTTTTGCTTATCGGATAGTCGACTAGTCAATTAGTTGCTTACATCCCTGTTATCCAGTCTGTGATGTACTATAGGGATGTTAGCAGGTAATAGAGTCAACTAAACAAATGAATTCTTAGCAGTTAGTTGAGTATTCTGCGCTCCTTGGGAGTGGGGCTGGCAGCCAGTGCAATCCCATTCCACTCCTGAGGAGTCCTCTGCGCTGCTGCCTCTGTATCAGAGGCAGGAAGTGCGGGGTGCCAGGTGGGACACCTGGTCCATGATGGGAGCTAGTTTAAAAAGCAGCTCCCCTTGTGGGCCAGCTTCCTGCCCCTCCATGCTGCTGCCTCTGATACAGAGTAGGGTTGTTAGAGAGTGAGTAATTAGCTAAATGTGTAGTCGATAGAATTTTTGTCCACACAGAGGCAGCAAGGGGAGGAGATATGAGTAGTCGACTAGCTTAACAGATCAGCCTACGTTTATCGGTTAATTGCCTAGTTGACTACTTGTTCACATCCCTATTGGAATATTGGTTGGATGCTGGGACAGATCACAGCGTTCTAAGAATGAACAATGTGACCTATAAAGGTGTATTTTAACTTTACGATTAAAGCTTAGTGATTTTTTTTTTTTTTTATTCAGTTGGAGACTCCTTGTATAAAGGGGTGTGGCCTCCCTGAATGAATAGTTGTGCATGTGTGGTGTGTTTTTGTTTGTCTTTTTTTTTGCAAAGCAGGAATACCAGATCTCCAGGTGTGGCATTTTGGGTTTGTCAGACAAGTTCTGACTAATTTGCAGGCATACTGAAATAAGACATTGGCAGATTGATAGTACACTTCTATTACTGTACATGTGTATAAAAATACTGGGTTTTTAAAATTGGTTTTGAACTAGAAATTTGATTTGAAATTATGGCAGCCTCTGTTAAGGCCAAAGCTTACTTTAATCATCATTTTGATTAATTAAAAAATATTAATTAGTATGTTTATTGGCCTGAATTTCTTGCGTAATAAATTGCTGAAAGCCACTGGCTAAGGACCTGGAACTAGTTAAGTGCTAAAACAGCTATTTTAAAAAATGCTGTTAGCCTCTTTTTACAAGTATAGAGAGAACTTTATTTCATTTGTTTAGGTAGTTTAGTCAATGATTTTTTTCAGATGGAAAAACCAGGAACGCTTCCACTTCTAAGATATCAATCAAATGTGGGCGTGAGGATGAGATTGTTCTCTTTTGATTAGTTAAATAAGGCTACCTTATATCTCCTGGATACATAAGAAAAGATGCGTCAATTTATCAAAATGTGTTTCTGCATTTATTAAACAAAAGCACTATCAGTCCGTTACGAATTGGATTGTGAACAATCAGCTTCAAAATGCTGGGTTTTTTGCATTTGAATTCCCTCCAAAATAGTTTTGACACACATCACAAATAAAATAATTAATCATGGAAAATAATGAATTACGCATTCCTTTATATAGCAACATAAAACTAATTGGAATAAATATAGGGTAATCTATATAAATTCTCGAATACGAAGGTCATGCTTGGTCAGACCAAAGTCCATGTAAAAAAAACATTACTTACCTTGTAACTAACTGTTCTTCGAGATGTGTTGCTCATGTCCATTCCAATTAAATGTGCGTGTGCTGCGTGTATGGATTCCGGAGCTTTTTCCCTTATTAGTACATGGTGGGCCAGGGAACCCCCAGGAGTGGCACCGGCATATTGGTGCATACATACCCCTGCTGGTCCCTCACCCTCTCAGTTCCTTCTTGCTGGAGTCCTCCAATGAAGGGGAGATGGGTGGGATTTGGAAGGACATGGGCAACACATCTCGAAGAACAATAGTTATGAAGTAACCATTTTTTTTTCTTCGAGTGCTTGCTCATGTCCATTCCAGTGAGGTGACTCCCTAGCAGTGGTGACCTCTCTTTGGAGGTGGGGTCAGAGACTGACCCCATCTACATGTTAACAGACTGTAGCATAGCCCTGCCAACGGTTGCATCTGGCCTGCTGAGTAATCACACAATGCTCTAAGAAAGTATGCACAGAGGACCATGTGGCCACCCTATGTATGTCAAGGATAGGTACTTGCGCTAGGAACACCGTGGACATTGCCTGCACCCTTGTAGAGTGTGCCATCAGTGGAGGCGTTGGTCCACCCACGCTGTCCTAGCATTCCTTAATGCAGGAAGTATTCCAGGAGGATAGGCATTGGGCCAAAATTGGTGAGTCTTTCATCCTCTCAGCTGTTGAAATAAAAAGTTGTGGAGATTTACGAAACTTTCATCCTTTCTATGTAGAATGCTAGGGCCCTTCTAACATCCAAGCAATGTAGAGCCTGCTCCCTAGTCGAGGCATGAAGTTTTGGGAAGAACACCAGTAAGTAAATGTCTTGTGACATATGAAATTGAGAGATCAACTTGGGGAGGAAGGCAGGATGGGGATGCATTCTAACCTTGTCCTTAAAGAAAATCGTGTAAGGGGGCTCCCAAGTGAGGGTCCTCAGTTCTGAGACCCTCCTGGCTGACGTGATTGCGATCAAGAATGCCACCTTCCTTGACAAGTGCTTCAGAGAGTAGGTGCCCTCATGAGACCCATCATGACCAAATTGACATCCCAGGGTGGCACTGGGAGGTGTCTATAGGGAAACAACCTGTCTACCCCTTTCATGAACTTCTTTACCATTGTATTAGTGAACATGGATGGACCTGTGACACTCCCCTTCTCCCCCCCCCCCCCGGTTGAAAGTCTGCAATCGCTGCTAAATGCACCTTCAGTGAGGATGTAGGGAGGCCTTGATGCCTAAGATGTAGTAAATCTAAGATTGGGGGATTGTAGCACACGTCGGATTTACCCCCTTCTGCTCTGCCCATCAGGCAAACCGTCTCCACTTGGCCTCATACAGTGCTCTGGTAGAGGGTTTTCTACTCTCTAGCAACACCTTCTGTACCTCCTGCAAGCAAAGTTGCTCTAGCCCTGTCAGCCATTCAGGTTCCATGCTGCTAAGTGGAGGGCCACTAGGTTCAGGTGGCACAGCCTCCCAAATCCTGGTTGATCAGGTCTGGAACTAGCGGCGGCACCACAGAAGCCTCCCACACCGAGGTCAGTGCACTGCGCACCAACAGGCCCCACTTCAGAGCCAGCAGCTGTAAAGCAGACTCCATGAGGATCAACTTGAGCCTCGAGTCCTTTTCTCTCTTGGTCCTCGGTTTAAAACTCTTGCAGATGTTGCAGCTTTCTGTGCGATGGGCCTCCGAGACACTTCAAGCAAGAGTCACGTGGATCCCCGTGGGGCATAGGTTTCAAGCATGATGCACACGGCTTGAATCCCTAGGGCCCTGGCATCCCTTCCCCAGCGGGGGAGAGGCAGTAGGGGAGAGGCAGTAAGGGAGAAGCCCTTCTTATCTAAAACTATTTACAGAAACTAATGAGGGACTAACTAACTGAGAAACACTTAAAGATCTAAAGAACTTTATACAGGCTAAGGGTAAAGACTGTCAATCTTGACAACCACCCCAGCTACTGTCATGGGTGGTAAGAAGGAGGTGAGGGGCCAGCAAGGGTATGTATATATGCACGGATATGCCAGCACCAGTCCAGGGGGCTCCCCTGCTGGCTCAGTGGGTAGTGTTAAGGGAAAAAGCTCCGGAATCCGTGCACGTGGCTCACGCATACCTAATTGGAATGGACATGAGCAAGCGCTCAAACCCAGTATTCTGCATTCCAACAGCAGCCAATGCCAAGTATTCCAGAGGGAATGAACAGAAAAGGCAGTCCTAAAGCAATCCCTCCTCTGTGATCCATTCCCAGCTTCTGATAGACAAGGGACACCATTTCTACCCATCCTGGCTAATAGCTATTGATGGCCCTATCCTCCAAGAATTTATCTAGTTTGTTTTTTAAACCCTGTTCACAACATTCTGGCAAGGAATTTGTTTGTTTTTAAACCTATTAATTTAATTTGATGACCCCTAGTTCTTATTTTACAGGAGAAAGTAAATAGCATTTCTATAACTCGTTAGCAAGTTGGGGTACGGTTTGATAATATCAAGTGTTCCTCCATTCTACTCCATTACATATATTAAATTAAGGAAAATGTTAAGTGCTCAGTTGCAATTCAGATTTCAGTTTCCAGTCAGGCACCCAGGGAAAATAAGAACACACAAGTAGTGAAATACACTAAAATTTGATGCAGTTACATGACTATTCAGTAAATGCAGAGCTGCAGTGGGGGGTAGCTCCCGGACCTAACCAGGACAGAGTGTATTCCCTTATCGACTAATTGTGTAGTTGATAGAATTTGGATCGACTACACAATTAAGAGTTGGGTAACTGGCTAACATTCTTATTCCCACCTGCTGCCCTACTTTGCTTATCTTTTATGAATTGTGTAGAAAAACAAAGTTAATGCCTTTATTTAATTTTGTTCTGTGATACAGAGGCAGCAGTAGTGCGGGGTAGCAGCAGCCCCTGTCTGCAGGGTGCCCAAGTTCCCTACGGATAGAGGCTGTTTGTTCCTGTCAGTCCCCGTAATACACGAGGTTCGAAGGGATGCCGGAAAGGATGAGACCACAACTGGGGGGTTCAAAAAGAACAAACTGATTTTATTTTGATGGCGCCAGACAATCATCAGAACAAAAATTAAACAGATTGCCAGACAACACAAAACAATTCCCTGAGGCTTTTCTAAATCACAATAATTCCCAATAACTGCCCAGGGGTTAGGAACAGTTGAATTAACACTGGTATTATCCATAGGGCTGACTATTTACACAACTTTATACAAGGAAACAGTAAAAAACCTAAACCACAACTATTTATAAACTAACTTAGTAACATTTTAGCCACTGTCACTTGGCAAGCAATAAGGACAACTAAAAAATCAATTAGGATAGGGATGATGGTGTGTGGGGGGGGGTGTTATACCAGTTCTGGAGACAGCAGGAACACAAGTACCGGTCACACGCTCATAAACTGTCTCCACTCGGGTCGACCAACTCGGAGTACGCTCAGTAAGACTCAAGAGCGGGGGGTGCAAGGCGTCTGGGTGATCAGGCCAGGCGTTCACTCAATGCGAATCCCCAGTGAGAGAGGGGCTGCCTGCCTGTTTTATTGCCTGTGAACTTATCACCCCATAGGTTGGTTTTTGCTGCAGTGGGTGGAGTAGCAGGCCTGAGCACCAGTCAGCCCACTGGCTGATCTGTTACTGCAATGGGTGGAGCGAGCAGGGGAAGATTATTAATTTACATGCCCTTATATGGAAAACACTCCACCTCACAGACAGAGCCCCCTATACCAGCCTCAGAGGTATTACAGGCTATGGCTCCCTGCGACGGGCAGTCATTTCTGATGTTCTGTCTTGGACAGTTCCCAGTCAACAGAGGTGCATGGAGAGCTGGTGTGAAAGCTGGTTGCTCACGTGTATCACCTCCAGTCTGCCCCCTTGACCCTCTCTGCTGCTACCTCTTTATCAGAGGTAGCAGCGTGGGGGTGGGAGGGCAGGTGTATCCGGTGGGGGTCAGATTGCACTGGCTTCCGCCTCTTCCTCCTCCCTTCCCTGCCTCTGGTATAGAGGCAGCAAGGGAAGGGATATGTGTGGTGGTCAGGATTAACTGAAAAGCCCAGGCATATCAGTAAACCGTGTAGTCATCTACAAGCTGACATCCCTATTGTCTGTTGGACAGGAAGTTTCAGGAGCATACTTACATGCTTTACCTTTATATTGTGGTCTTCTGACTAGTTCTAATGCATAGGTATAATGTTATTTTTTGAATTTAATAAACACTTGTGTATATGACTGCAGTGCAGGTCTAGACTATTGAACTTGTGTGTCTAAAGCCTCTTTTGTTTGAGGTTTAGTTAAACAGAAGTGTGTGTTCAAAACATTCCCCTATAATGTTTGCAAACTAAGTAGAATAGCGTGTTTAGTATGTGAGAACCAAGAAGTGAGAACAGTGATGGCTAAGACTGAAAAGTGGTATAATAGTTTTCTGATGACTCAAGCTGAGGGAAGGGTAAATAACAGCATGATTTTAAGTAAGCTAGACTCTTAACATAGCCAGTTTTAATACTGGCAGCATGAGTAGGGAAATTAAACTTAAAATCTGATACTTTAAATTCTTGGTGTTGCTGTTTTAAAGAAACAAGTCTTTAAATCAAGAGTAATTTGTGGCTTTTTTTTTAAATATGAGGAAACATTTTTCTTATCCTGAACTGTGACTCTGCTTATGACTGTGTAGTTATGTCTTTGTCCTTTACCCTCACTCAGTTCAAAGGCCATTATGTAACCGATACTACAGTAATAATCACTTTGGCTTATCTTTTATGGATTATGTGAAAAAACAAAGTTAATGCCTTTATTTAACTTTGCTCTTCCTCACTTTATAGAGGTTATGACAGAATAATCTGTTAACAGAATGTGGGTGATGATGTGGCTGCAATAAAAGACAGTTGCAGCCAATATCCCCCCCTTTTTTGGGGGGGGGGGTGTAGTAGGACTCATGTTGCACAGTCAGGGAACTTGAAGAGGACAACTGTACATGGAGTGTACACTTCAAGAAACTTCTAATTCTCATGTAACCCTATATATGAATGAATTATGGAGCGTGTATGACCTGCATTGCCAGTGTAGTGGTGAACAGCATGCATCTGAACTCAGGTTGCCAGTGTTTTGTTGAATGTTTCCCTGAAGTCTTCATCACATGTGATATTCATTTTAAAATGAATCTTTAGATGGAGGGCTGGCAATCTCAGTCAGAATGTGTTCAGATTAGGTGCTGTACTTGGCCTTACTAAGTGATTTAAATTTTTTTTCTGAATAAGTATCATTGGCCTTTTGATTGTATATCTGCTTCCCACAGCTCTCATTGGCTGGGACAGTGAGAGCTGCAGGGACCCATGCCTGTGGATAATCAATATAAACAAAATGTTTTGCAGCCTGCTAGTACGTTAGCCTGATAGGCTGAGTGCTGAAGTTTGCCAACCTCTGGTGTATATGTTAACTGCTAACATTAATCTTGACGAATGAATCCAGGAGGACATGTCTTTTCAAAAACACAGGCTTTCTCTGAAGTGTTGTGAAAGTGAAATGAACTGGATTTTTAGATCTGCAGCATCACTGACAAAATTAACACGAATAACTTCCTTTGCAAACATTGATGTTAAGTTTGTTCTCCCACAGCACACTGATTTACTTTCTGTTCCTTCAGGTTGCAAAAGCCTTTGGGCATCTCAATCTTTGTGCCATTTATCTGACTATTCCTGTGTTCTGATGTATTAATCTGTACTGTAGACTTGTCTTTTTACCCTGTTTCTTCTCCTTTTAAAGTCACTTAAAAATTAGGGCTTTTTCAGTGATGCTTATTGGGGATAAGAAGTGCATGCCTCTTTGACTTCGTTCATAGCATTGTATTCTTTAAATTAAAATTTTGAATTGTAAATTCTCTTTGGCTAAGATTTTGAACCTTTTCTAATTTAAAGTATTTTACTTATCGTCAAGTATTGCATTTCCTCTTGTTGTTACGTAAATAAAAATAAAAAAGTCTGGACTCATTAGATTAGAAGAGAGTTCTAAGTCCCTCTGTGGTTCTAAAAATCTCTCATGTGAAGAGTTCTGAAGGAACTGTGCTGCTTACTATAAGAGGAGAGATGGCATCAGGGCCAGCTCTAGGTTTTTTGACGCCCCAAGCAAAAAAAATTTTGGCTGCCCCCCCCCCCCCCTTTTTTTTTTTTTTTTTTTTTTTTTTTTTTTTTTGTCCAAGGAGGGTGCTCACGCAAATGCAGCTTGTGCGGCTCCTGGGGGGATGGGGCATGCGCTTCAGGGGGAGCCCAAACCCCAGGACATTTTCATCTCCTAGGAGAGCGCCTGGGACTCCCCACGTGAGGACAATGGGAGGGCAGGTTCATCCACAGCAAGCCAGTTAGACTTCCAAAGCATGCAGCTGTTCACATCACCTAGTGCTGGAGTCCAGGTCCCACTCCTCACTCTGCAAATGGATTTTATTATTAGAAGCCTTATAATCACTCAGACTCCAACCCCAACACATAAGCTGTCCAACTCTTGGTGTCCATGGACAAAAATCCGCCTCACTATACAATGAAACAGTTCAAAGGGATTAAGAGCACTTTTGTTTCAACTCCCCAGCTCAACTGTCCAGAACAAGACACGCACCAGACAACAAAACCCCACTAGCCTAGGACCTATTCCATGAGTGCAGCCCTGTGCTTTCTTTTTCAGGGACGGACCAAACAGCCTCTGAAGCAGGGTGGATTGGTTTAAATAGCTTTGGTTTAAATCTCTAATTTTAATCATGATTTAAATAGGCAAGCAGGAAACCTAGGTTTAAATGAGCAATTAATCATTTAAATTATACTTATAAAATTTTTTCCTAAAGGATGGTTGAGTCCTTTTGATTAGCAGCCTTTAAAACATGTTGTGTTACAACTAAATATAACATTTATGCCAAATTTGGTGCTTCTATTTACTAACCAGGAGAATATACTCAGTACAGCTATCAACTAAATAAATGCCCAACTAATTGTGTAACTTACATGTAATCAGATTCTTAATTATAACATTTTTATTCTATTACAAAATGGTGTGTAATAGGAACCCTTAAGAGGCAGGTTTTAACCCATTTATTATTTGCTACGTGGTGGCTATTTTTTTAAAAACATATGATTTGCATCTACTTCTGTCTGGATGGAAATTCTATTTAAACAAAACTAGCATTTAATTTTTGTATGAAATAAAACTACCTAAAATGTGAAGGACACAACAAAAGTATCCAAACACATTTTGCATCTAAAATTAATTTATTAAACAAAGGAAATATCCATAGTGAATTTAACAGATTGAATCTAGTGATGATCTTCTTCAAGATGTTAGAATGCTCTCATAACCAGTTTTTTTACTGAGAGAAGAGGAAAACAAGTTTTTCTGGTTTGTCAACTCTTGGTTTTGCAACAGTGAACGAACTAATCATTGAATTGAACTAGCTGAATAAATCAAAGTGATAAAAACATTCTCTCTTCACCTGCAGAAGAACCTACTGCTGATGTAAACACTGGTTCTGGGTACTTATACTAGTGAACTGGTAGAATTTATTTAAAAGTTGACAGACATGTTCTATTTAATTTTTAAAATTAATTTGTAAGTTAGGTTATGATAAATTTAGGCTATAACAATTTAATTTAATTTTAAAGGGGTGTGTGTGTGTGAGTATTTGTTTTAAATAATATACAGTTTAAATGGGATCACAATTCCAATTTTAATAAAGCTCTCCTGCCCCAGACAGGAAGGGACTTGGGGACATGGGCACTGGGAACACCGGAGTTCCCCTTCCTCAGACAAAAAGAGAGGGAGAATCTCTTGGGTCCCAGGCAGGGGTAGGGTTGTCAGGACACAGCACAAGGGGGCTGGGTTGCTTGGTAGGGGTGTGTTGGGGGGAGGGTACAGGGCCCAGAGAGTAGGGGGAGGGGAGACTGTTTAGAGAACCAGACAGGAGATGGGTATCGGGGGGGGGAGGGAGTAGATGGGGTCCCAGCAGGGTTGCAGTGGGCCAGGAGATGGGGTTGCTGGGCAGAGACTGAGCTGGGAGAGGAGAAGGGGGGAGGGGTTGTGGGACAGTGGGCAGGGGCACACAGGCCGGGGGGGACAGCCGGGCAAGGGGAGTTGTGTGTGTGGGGGGGGGGGAGAACACAGGCAGGATGGGCAGGGGAGTTGCGGGAAGGGTGCACGGGCAGGGGGTAGCTGGCCGGTTGGGGGGGAGGGGGTGCACTCATGAAGGAACAGAAAAGGCGGCTGGGCTCAGCCTCACCAACTGTGGCCGCCCCCCAGCAAGCATCCCAATAGGGGCCAGGCCCGGGGCCACCCACACAGGGCTCCCGAGGCCAGGCGCAGTCTCCAAGCAGCAGGGTGCGGGGGTCCTAGCTCGGGGAGGCCTCTGTGGGGCTCCCTGCTCGGGGGATGGGGCCCCACCGCAGCTGAGTCCCAGCGCCTGCCGAGCTCCTGAATTCCGCTCCAGTGAGCCAGCTGCCGGGAGCAGCCACTGTGGCCACGGCCTGCCCCGCCGGGCTCAGCATCACCAGCCGCAGCTGCCCTGCCCTGTCCTCCCAGCGGCCCAGGGCCAGGCGCAGGCTCCCATCTCTGGGCGGCCTCCACAGGGGCCGGAATGCTGCCCCTGGCAATGTGCCGCCCCAAGCACCTGCTTGTTTTGCTGGTGCCTTGAGCCGGCCTTGGATGGCATTAAGAGATGAATCAAGAAGGTGGTGCTTTGGATCTGAAATAGATGTAAATTAGGATGTGGCCCAAGTCAAGGTTAGACTGCAAGTCTGAAGGTGCTAAACTCTGAACTGTCCCCTTAAGGTTTGTGTCTCTTAAGGTACATATCTTACTGTGTGTGTGTGGTGTGTGTGTGTGTGTGTGTGTGTATATATATATAATAATCTAGTTTTGGCTGTGATGCACAACCAATACTGCAGGGCTAGTTTGGATTTTGGAGTCACTTACCCCTATCGACCTTGTGATGGGGTGTGGTTACAGAAGATCCCTTAAAATTTTTCCCTAGTGTGCTGATTATGCCACTGCCTTGCTCTTTTGGGGCTCTCCCCCATCTTGTCCTCCTGGCTAGAATCTCTGGTCTCCCCTCAGACAAATTTTGGGGTTACGGCCCACTGAACAGCAATGCAGAATGGGAACCACTTCAGCTCCAGGAGAATGCAGTTCTAGGGCACAGCACCCAGGTAACCAACTCTAAAAAGGGATCAAACCCCCAAATAAATCCATCTTTGTGTAGACGTTTTACATAAGGAACACTCATGAGGATTGTTACCTGCTTTATCAATGAAAGAGATACCTGCACACTCGTTGTCACTCTCCCCACCCCCAGTAACAATTACTTACACTGGGCCTGATAGTAAAGAAAAGTGTACTTAACACCTATTGTGTTTTATTAAGTAGCTGTGAGGGAAAGCAGATTGCTTAAAGTTAGTTACTAATTTAAAATGAAAAGAAAACTCATAGCTAGTTCTAATACACTAAAATAATTAATGCAAGCAGATTCTTACCCTAATGATATGTTCTTTTGTTCTAAGCATAATCTTCAGGTCACAGACAACCTTTCTTACTCTGACTTGGGTCCTGACCCTCTATGTTCTTCCAGGGTTTTCCAGACAAGCTGAAATCAAAGGACTGAATCTTTTATTCTACTTCCCCTTTCCAGGAAAAATACCTGGGTCAAAATGGAATCCCAGTGCCAGGTTGCGTGGTTACATGTCTTACTATCCAAGCACCTTTGGACTTACAGTACAAACAAGGGTTTTTACAAGTTAAGTTGATCATCAAATTGTTAAGGCTTCGTGGGGGGCACCAGTAATGGCTTTCATTAGTACATTTAAAACTATAAATAGCCTCATACTTGATATTTTTAACTTGACATACAAGAATGATACATGCACCAAAATAGGATATATAGATCCCAGCAGACTGCAACATGAAAATAGATCGGTTACATGAGGTATTTTGTTTAGAGCATCACTGAGTTATGCATCTTTATATTCATAAGCCAATTTTCATAAAATATTGTGAGGGGGAGGAGGCTGCCACACACCTGTACTCAAATTTTTTTAGGGATTTGAATTCTAGGGTTAGCTTTCTTGCATCTGCATCTGGTTTCTGATTTTCAGGAGTTGAGAGCTCTTGACTAGGTTACTTGGAACTAGGCAAATGTTATGAATAGAATAAAGTGGAAGAAAATTAAGTTTGGCATTAAGGAATTGACACAGATTAAGAGACTCTTGAATTTGAATCTTTAATGAGAATTAATATGTCTACAAACTTGTGTCCTTGTTAGCATAGTTAAAATTTAGTAATGATACTGGAATAGATTACTGTCACTGACTTCAAAGGGCTCTTTAGTTACCGGGGCATTTTCTTTGCTCTTTAGAGGAACGGAGTCTTTCTGTTCTGCTTTATTTAAAAGCTCTATCAAGACTTGTAGGCACTGCAGAGAAATTAAGAATCTTTCAGTAGAAATCCTTTTTTTGTAAGCAAGCTCTTGAAGTCTCAAAAGTGAAGGGATTAATGTAGTCTTCATGATGAACTTTTTATAATATTTGATTGTGGCTCAGCGCTGCCCTTCAGAAATATTTTATTAAATTGATCAAATTATTGCAGAAAGAGCTCTAAATATAAGGGCTATATCCTATTAACTTTTATGTATGTTCTATTTAAAGCCTATAATAATTGAAATGAGGCAAGCAAATTTTTGTCAGTATGTTGTGTGTGGCTTTTTGTTAAAAGAAAAGACTGAACTCCTGTACTTCCATTCCGTTTCTGCAGTTCTTGGCAGGTGGTCTTATGTATTGTCCCTAACTAAGAGACCGTCTTTACATTGGCTATAGCAGGGGTTAGGTAAATGTTTGCATTGCATGGTATTCAATATCCTTCACTGACTCAAGGGAAACTTAAGTGTTGCATGCTGTTATGAAACTTTGTCCATGCCCGCTAAAGTGAATTTTAATTTAACCATCTGTGTCTTTTTTTTTTTTTTTTTTTTTCCTTCCCCCAACAGCTGGCTTACCCCTTGGTGTTCTAAACTTGGCCAAAATAAAGCCATATCAGAGAGGCTTTTTCTGTAATGATGACAGCATCAAGTATCCATTCCATGACAGTACCATCACATCCACTGTCCTCTATTCAGTGGGGTTCACCCTGCCCATTTTCTCTGTAAGTAGCTGAATTTCTAGCCATCTGCGTGTGGGGGAAAGACTTAAGAGGGTTCCAGGAGGTCATCATTGTAATAGCATTTTGGAGTCAGAGAGATGGTGTAAACACTGGAGAAATGTAAATATATAGCCCTATATTTTTGTTGATTGCTGTGTGTAATGTGTGGTGGGCCTTCCCTAGATGGGGGCTGCTGCAGCAGGCCTACCCCCTTGCTCAAGATGGGCAGGGAGCTGCTCCAGCCCTACTGGTTAATCTTTTACATCTCTATGGAAAAAGCCATATGTAACAAATGAAGTCCCTTGTTCTACAGACCTTGGTATGTGAGCAACTCTGCTTCATAATGTATATTGTCTGCAGGGGTTAACACTTTTCATAGACCAAAAGATACACATGATGAATTCTTGGATCCTTCAGAGCCTACCTGCAGGGAGACTTGGGTGCTTAGAATCAAATTAGATGGCTTGCAGAAAAGGGGCTGTGTGCTGTGATGTTACGTAAATTACCAAGGAACAAGTTGCCTAGTTCAGAGTAGTCCTTGATTTGAAAATGTTTGTGGGTTGTGGAGTTTTTTTGTTTTGTTTTTTATGCTGACCATTTCATGTTAGAAACATTCTTAATCTCTGTTAGTCTTTTTAATCATGTGGCAACATGCTAAGACTCCAGGTGCTAAACTAGTCACTGTGAAGTATCTTAAAGAATTTCAGGGGTGGAAGTGGCTATTTAAAGCAAACAATAGCATTACAT
The DNA here is from genome assembly GCF_049634645.1 of Pelodiscus sinensis. Lineage (NCBI taxonomy): Eukaryota > Metazoa > Chordata > Testudines > Trionychidae > Pelodiscus > Pelodiscus sinensis. The sequence goes on from NC_134716.1 coordinate 96,981,612, forward strand.
AATCCATGTAAACCAGTGATCTCCAACCTTTTTAAGCACGAGATCGCTTTTTGAATTTAAGTGCAATCGAAGATCTACCTCACACCCAAATACCCTTGCCCTGCCTTCTTTGTGCTCCTTCTCCAAGGCCCCATCCCTGCTCACTCCATCCTCCTTCCCTCCCCAGTCCTCCCTCACTTTCACCAGGCTGGGGCTGAGGATTAGGGTGCAGACTCTGGTCTTGGATTAAGGGATCTGGAGCATGGGGGGGGGGGCTCTGATCTTAGGGCAGGCAGTTGGGGTCCTGGAGGGGGTTCTAGGTGGAGGCTCTGAGAGGGCATTGGATGCAGAGTACTTGAGGCTAGAGCAGGGACGTGGGATGCAGGAAGGGTTCATGACTGGGGCAGGGTTTCAGGATGTGCGCTCCGGCTGGGCCCTGCTGACCTCAGGTGGCACATGGGTGGTGGTGCAGTGGGGCTAAGGCAGGCTCACCCCTGCCCTGGCCCTGCTCCACTCTCAGAAGCAGCCAGCTTACTCCCTCCATCCCAAGTCCTGTTGTGTCCCCTCTCTGCTCTGTGGAGATGGGATACAGAGAGGGAGGGGCACCTTGACATCAGCACCCTCCTCTCCTTCCTCTGTCCAACAAGCAAGAGGCTCCTGAGAGGACCGCTCCAAGGCAGAGGGCAGGAGCTGCGCAGCAGCACAGGGAAAGGCAGCTGAAGTGCTGGCATTTGATAGCCTCTTGGCTGAATCAGTCAGGATCACCTGTCAGAGGCTCCAAGATCTACCAGTAGATCCCGATCTAGTGGTTGGTGACCACAGATGTAAACTGTGTATTTTACTTAATGCCAACCAGATACTGTATATGCATGATCACTCCTTTAGCAGCACTGCATTGCATTTGCATTTTGTGCAGATAGAAGGCTAGATCTTATGACTGCTTTCTGAAAATAGATAAAAATGGTTAAAGAAAAGCTCTACAAATGTTTCAGGAAAGGAACGAACATATAGCTCTAATACACTAATTTGTAGAGCTGTCCAGTTAATTTCAGTTAATGCTCCACTCTAAAAATTAGCTAATTAACAGTGATTGATTAGTTTTTATCACTGTTTAAAAAATACTGTCAATTGAAATGTATTCAATATTTTTTAATTGTCTACATACAGTGCACAAAAGTGTACAGTGTTCAATTTATATTTCAAATATTTGCACTGTAAAAATTATAAGAAATACTATTTTTTAATTCACCTACTACATTTTTAAGTTGTACTATAGTACTTGTATTTTTTGGGTTACATAACTGAATTAAAAAAATGTGAAATTTTAGAGCCCACAAGTCCACTCCATCTTACTTCCCCCCCCCCCCATGTAATTGGCTGAACAACAATTTGTGGGAGATATCACCTGAAAGTGAGAACAGGTGTTCACATGGCATTTTGTAACTGACTTTGCAAGTGTGTATGTGCCAAATACAGGTGGCCCCTGACTTGTGATGCGATCAGTTCCTAGAGAAGCGTTGCAAGTTGGGGGCATCATAACTCAAACCCTCATTTATGATAGGTGTCGTGCTGCATTGTAAATGCGAGTCGAGGATGTAAGGGGAGTTTTTTTGGCCCCTTCTGCACTTATAAAAATAGTTGTAAGTACGGAGGGTTGCAACACGGGGGTTTCCTGTATGCTGAACATTGCTATACTCCTTCATTCTTTGGTAATCATTCCAGAGGACATACTTCAATGCTGATTATGCTTATTTTTATGAAAAAGTATTAATTAAACTTGTAATTGAACTCCTTGGGGTAGATTTGTCTCCCACTCTGGTTTACCCCATTCTTTTGCACTTCATGTTAGCATGTGTTCATTTTACTGACTTGCTGTTTTATGGTTAGTGTGTCTTAATGCAAAATTCAGAATTCATAGAGGAAGCAAACTTTAATCTCAGTAATCAAAGTGAAACTTTGCAGAAAAGCATGATTCAAGTATGTAATATAAAAAACAGTGGGGAAAAAACTCCCCCATGGATTATCACAAAGATGCAGGCTTTATCAAGTCTTAACATTTATTAGCCAAGATACAGTAGATTTCTTAATCTTTTTCAGGCGTACTTGTGAAGTCACCCATATGGGCACAGGTGAAAGGTGAACTTGGTAACTACTAGGGGTGTGTAAAAAATTTTAAAACTATTAACCATGTAACCAATAGAATTTCTATCGGTTACATGGTTAACTGCAGCTCCCGACAACCATATGAAGAGTTTAACCCATGCTGGTAATTATCGATTAACCAGTTACCCATTTAAACTCTTGTATCCCTAGTAACTACATGTACATTTTTCCATGATGAAAAGAGATAATTAAGAATAGCATAAGAAAAAAATGTAAAATATACACAATAATATGAAATCTATTCTTAGACCTGAATTAAAAAACAAACCTAAAAATGGTCTCACCATCCCAAGCTTATTTGGGCATTAAGTCTTTTTTTCCTTTTCAGACGGGAGGAAATCAGGTTTAAGCCTGCTGTGACACTAAGTTATAGAAGACCTGTTGTAACTGTTAAGGAAAAATATTTACACCTATGTATTACTTTTTAGGTTGTATGCCTGAAATAACTTTAACTGCATAGATTTTATTGTTGACTTAAAACCAATCTGCTTCCTGAAGCTAATACTCTGTTCAGTTTATAGGACTTTGTATGCAAACCCTGCAATTCTTGGCTTTCGCTTCTTCAAGTGCTTGCTTATGTCCATTCCACCTAGGTGCGCATGAGTTGCAGAAGCATTTTACTCTTAGCAGAACTTGTTGGGTCAGCCAGGGAGACCTCTGGGGTGGCACTGCTGTAACAGCACACACACATCCCTGCTGGCCCTCTACTCCCTTCAATTCCTTCTTACAGCCCATGAGGGTTGCTGGAACACTTGGCTTGCTCTTTTTAAAGTGCGCCTTTAGCATTCGTTACCTTATTTGTAAATAGCTCCATCTTGTAAATAATTAGTTTAGTAGCTGTTAAGTGAGGAAACTACAAAACATCAGTAATCTTCCTGAACATACCATCCTGGCCACCATGGACATAGAAGCCCTGTACACCAACGTTCCACATGAAGATGGATTACAGGCTATCAGGAACACCATCCCCAATGACAGCACTGCACACCTGATTACAGAACTCTGCCACTTTTGTCCTCACCCACAACTACTCCTGATTTGGTGACCATTTGTATCTTCAAGTCAGCGGCACAGCCATGGGCACCCACATGGCACCAAAATATGCCAACATCTTTATCGCGGACCTTGAACAACGTTTCCTCCGCTCTTGCCTCCTAACACTTTTACTCTGCATATGCTACATCGATGACATCATCATACGGACCCACGGGAAGAGACCCTTCAAGAATTTCACAAGGATTTCAACAACTTCCATCCCACCATCAACCTCTGCCTGGATCAGTCCACCGAGAAATCCACTTCCTTGACACTACAGTACAATTAAATGATGGACACATTTTCACCACAGTATACCGGAAACCTACCAACTGCTACACTTAGTTTCATGTCTCCAGCTTCCATCTCATACACATTTCTCAATCTATTGTATACAACCAAGCCCCAAGATACAACTGGATTTGCTCAGACAAAAACCTACAGGATCTATATAAAGCATTGTTAAAACTGAAACACCCACCTAGAGAAGTGGAAAAAACAAATTGACAGAGCCAAAAAATTACCTAGATATGAACTCCTTCAAGACAGGCCCAAAAGAGAAAACAACAGAATTCCACTTGTCATCACCTACAGTCCACAACTTAAATCCCCCCAACTCATTATCAGAAATCTACAACCTATCCTGGAAAATGACCAGTCACTCTGAGGCCTTGAGGGAAAAGCCAGTTCTCGCTTATAGACAACCCCCTAACCTGAAACAAATTATTTCCGGTAACTATGCAACACAGCTACATCATAAGCATTCAGGAACTCACCCCTGCAATCAGCCCCAGTGCCAGCTATGCCCACACATCTACACAAGTGATTTCATCACTGAACCCAACCATATCCGCCACCAAATCAGAGGCTCATTTAGCTGCACATCCAGTAATGTGATCTATGCCAGCAATGCCCCACTGCATGTATATCGGCCAAACTGAACAGTCTCTACGGGAAAGAATTAATGGACACATCAGATAACCAAAAAGGCAGCACAGACCTGTTGAACACTTTAATCTTCCTGGACCAACCAAACAATGAAGGTGCTAACGGAAAGGAAGATGACCAAAACCAGATTCTAAACAGACCTCAGGAACCAAGTGCTAACTAATGGTTCTTATCAGCCTCTTATACTACTCAGTCTTTAAGATGCTACTTGTCTGTTTAAGTTGTTCCTGTTACAGACTTACTCGGCTATACTTCTGAAGCGTATCTACTCACTTGTCTCTTTTTTTCCTTTCCTCCCCTTCATTTTTTTTTCCTTTTTTCTCTCCCCCCTCCCTCTTCCCTTATTTATCCTTGAAGCTGGACTTCCAACACTCGGGTCATCTGAAGAAGTGGGTTGTACCCACGAAAGCTCATGATAACATCTAGGTGTTTTGTTAGTCTTTAAAGTGCTACCAGACTATTTGTAGTTTTTTTTTTTTTTAAGGTTTTTTTCTGTTACAGACTAACTCAGTTACCCCCCTGCAACTGTTAACGTTAATTTATCTTAGAGTAGTTGTTGTTTGACCTTCATTTCCCCTGGTTTTGCGGGGGGGGAAGCAATGGTGGTGGGGGCCCTCTCTACTTCAAGCTTTGTGTGAGGTGCGAAAAGCCTGTGCCCTGTGGGGAACTCCATTGGGAGTGCCGTAAGTGCCTAGGAGAGGGATATTTAACTGACTCTTGAATGACTGACAGATTTTACAAGCCCAGGACAAAGCAGGAGCACAACTTGTGATTGAAACTGCTCCTCGTGGAGTCAATGCTCCAACCTGCAACATCTGTAAGAAGCACACTGACAGAGACAGGCACTGTGCTGAGACGTTTGTTAACAGGCTGATCCACGGCACTGGTCCCATTCCCTGCACCAAGATCAAAAAAGACCCCATCAGGAAGGGACCAAGAGTTGTGTCCGCAGGTGGGACACCAGAAAGTTCCATCCCTACCCTAACATTATGTTTCTCCCATGCTGCATAGGTCTAGGTGGAGCTCTGCACGGGCCAATATTCTGGAGATCCAGGACTTGTACAGGGAAACGGTCTGGGAACCCTTGATCCCAGACACATTTGTTGAGGCTCAGGAGCCGATTTGAGCTCACAGCCTCATCAGGCCTGGCACTGTCAGGTGGAGGCTCCTGTCTGTGCCATGCAGAATGACTTCAGCACCAAGGGGCTCTCTGCCACTGCTAGACGCAATGGTGGGGCCTAGCACCTCCAGTGGCATCGGGCCCCAACAGGACAGCCTTCGACTTCAGCTTAGGCTGGACCACAAGCAGTACCACAGGTACCCCATCTGCACTCTGGGCCGGCACTGGCATATTATATGCTGGCACTGCACTGGAGGAAGCCAGGAGCAGTGGCATGTCACTTTGCTGCTGGCCGCATTGTCTTGGTCGGCACTGGAGTACTCATCAGTCAGACGTGTAGTCGATGATATCAAGGGCATCATCATTGCACTGGTGTGGTCCTGCTACCTGCACCGGTCACGTTCACGGCACTGCTCTGGGCACACCAATCTGATAACCTCCCAGATGTGGCTGCTGCAATGGCAACCACTGGCCTAGTGTCCTTTTTGGACCCCCTAGACACAGCACCAGGTGTTGGGGGTGTCAAGGTCGTCCTCTGCTTCAGCCTCCGTGTCAGTGCACTCAGGACTTAGAGGCACACTGTCTGCTACCCTGCTCACCCGGGCTCCAGTGTCAGAATCCAGAGCAAGTCCCATGGGAGCATCTGGTGTCCAGTTGGAGCCATCTGCGTCTGCACTGCCTGCAGTGGAGTCTCCCCATCAGCACCCTCCTCAGGCCCCGCAAGGGGTGCTGCCTGAGGATTTAGGGATGCCCAGATACTCATTGTCATCTTCCCCTGTGTGATGGGGCGGAACCTGCGCCCCGCACGGACCCGGCGCCGTTTTCAGCCCTGCGCGGCTTGCTCCGCCGCGGACGGGGCCAAGCCCGGGGGGCGGGCTGGCTGGGATTGGGTGGACAGCCCCGGCCCCGGCAAGGCTGGAAGGACGGGGAGCTGGCAAACCGCCACGGCATGGGCCGGTGCAGGTGCCCTCGGTGTAGGCGGTGCCAGCGAGCAGAGGAGACATCCCCGCCCCAGTTGCAGGAGTCGTCACCGCGGCAGGACGTTTAAAAGAGGCGCCGCAGCCAGCAGCGGGGGGGGAGGGGGAGGCGGAGCAGCCCAACACTGGGAGGCCGGATGGAGGCATCTCGGGCCGCTCCTGCGGGGACCCAGGGACCAAGCTGCCACGGCAACCTGGCAAGGGAGGTAGGAAGCGACCCAGGGCAGGGTACTGGAACCCGGGGGGTTGGTGTGTTGCGGGGCGGAGCTTCCCTCCCCCCTCCAACCGGAACTGGGGCCGAGAGCCCCAGTCCTTAGGGCCCTGGGTCGGAGCTCGGAGTGAGGGCAGGCCCGAGCCCCCCTACCTCACCTCGCGAACTCCTGGGGATCTTTGGGTGTAAGGCAGAGCAGGATGGGGCCTGCGTGCCCCTGGGGGGGGGTATTGACACCACGCCCCTCAACACCCCGAGAAGGGCACTGGCAGACCTTTCTCCGACCATACCTGCCATGGACATGTACACCCACGAAGAGCTTCTTAGGAGACTTGCTCAGAACCTATGGATGCAGGTGGAGGAGATGGCAGAAGAGTCAGACCCTTTGGTGGATATTCTGATGGCGGATGCCCCAACCAGAATTGCTCTGCCCCTTAACAAGAAGGTAGCAAAAATTACTAAAACCCTCTGGCAGACACGGGTGTGGAGAGGTGGTACTTTGTTCCACAGTTGAGCCACGAACTTGAGTTTGCCCATTTGCCTGCTGACTCCATTGTGGAACGTGCCACAGAGAGGCAGAGCCAGCCCGGGCCTACCTCCAACAGCAAGGAACCTAAAGAGCTGGACTTCATGAGGAGGAAGGATTATGCCACTGCATGATTACATGTGAGGATTGCCAACCAACAGGCAATGCTCAGCAGGTATGCCTACAACTCCTGGGTGGCTGTGGATAAGTTTTAAAGACTAACTCCCTAGGGAGTTGCAGCAGGAGTTGGGGCCCTCACCAGAGAAGTCAGGGTGGTGTCCTGTACGGTGCTGCATTGGATGCTGCTGACTCAGCAACCTAGTCAATGGTCACGGGGATTGTAATGCGGCAAAACTCATGGCTGCAGATGTTTGGCATTACATCTGAAGTTCAAACAATGCTGCAAGACCTGCTCTTTGAGGGGTCGGGGCTCTCTTCAGAGCAGATGGACGGCCAGCTGCACAGCCTTAAGGACTCAACAGTGACCTTAAGTCCTTGGGCATACATACTCCTGCCCTGCAACATCACCTTAAACCCAAGGCCACAGAGGCCTTACCAACAGGGACCCAGGCAGGAGGGATGGCAGGTGGCGTAACAGGGTTAACAATAGTAGGGCTGGCAGGAGAAGGTCAAGATTCATCCCTGACCAGGACCAAGGGCTCAAGGTCAGGATTTTGAAGTTACGCCCAAGGGCAGAGTAGCAGTTCCCAAAATACAGACTATTTCCATTTCACCGTTCATGGCTCTACATCACTATAGACTGCTGGGTCCTCAAAACAGTGGCGGTGGGATACTCTATTCCGTTCCTGTCCCTCCCATCTTCCTTCCCTTTCCCTATTCAGGGACCCCTCTCATGAGAACCTCTTAAGTCAGGACGTTTCCTTGCTCATGTTACTGGGGGCAGTGGAAGCGGTTCCACACACATTTTGGGGGAAGGGGTTTTATTCTTGGCACTTCTTAATCTCAAAGTCCAAAGGAGACCTCTCCCCATCCTAGACCTCAAGGGGCTAACTACCTTTTTAAGAAAGCTGAGGTTCAGGATGGTGATACAGGCCTCCATCATTCCCTCCTTTGATCTAGGGGACTGGTACACTGCCTTCGACTTGAAGGATGCGTACTTTGATATTTCCCCTCCCACAAGAGGTTCCTCGGTTTCACAGTAGGCACAGACTGCTACCAGTTTACTGTCCTATCCTTTGGCCTGTTTACTGCTCCCAGGATGTTTACCAAGTGTATGGCACTGGGGGCTGGGTTTCTCAGGAGGGGAGTAAAAGTCTTCCCCTATTTAAACAACTGGCTCATCTGAGGTTGCTCCAGGTGTTGAACCACATAGATCTGGCCAGAGAGACCTCTTGCCGTGTAGGGCTTCTGGTGAACAAAGCAAAATCTACTCCCATCCCCATGAAAGTACTAGAATTTGAGGAGGCAAGACTGGGTGCCATGACAAGGGGTGTGTGTCTTCCAAATACCAGGTTTGCAGCAATGAGGTACATTATTCTGAGACTTATAGTCACACCATTGACAACCACTAGAAACTATATGAGACTACTGGGTCATGTTGTGCAATATGCCAGGCTACATCTATGCCCACTGTAGGTGTGGCTGGCGAAGGTCTGCAACCTGGCCCACAGTCACATTGATATGGTGATGACTGTTCCACCAGGGGTCTTCAGCACTCTGTACTGGTGGTTGCAAGAGGACAAGGTGTGTGGAGGGGTTCTCTTCACCTTGCAGCCCCCCTTGATGCAGCTGGTGATGGACTCCTCAAATACAAGATGGGGAGCCCACCTAGGCGAGCATAGGATGTAAGATATGTGGTCCCGGGCAGAGCAGTCACTGCACATAAATGTCCAAGAGTTAAGAGCAGTGTGCCTTGTGTTCCAAACATTCCTGGTGTTGGCTCACCATGGATCATGGCCTGTATTAGGGCATGCTATGACCTGCCAGGGAAGCTGGCCACCCCGATCACAGCCTGTTCCACTAGAGCTCAGGCCCCCTCTACAGCTGCAGCCTTACCCAAGGTGCTGATCTTGGATATCTGCAGGGCAGCTACTTGGTCTTTGGTTCATACCTTTGCTAATTGTTATGTGATTACTCAGCAGGTTAGAGAGGATGCAGTCCTTGACAGAGCTGTTACAATCCATCTCCTCCAAGGTTCTGACCCTCCTCCATGGGTACAGCTTGGAATCACCTAGATGGAATGGACATAAGAAAGCACTTGCAGAAAAAATGGTTACTTGCCTACTAAGTGTTGTTCTTTTAGATGTTGCTTATGTCCATTCCAAGTCCTGCCCACCTCCCCTTCATCGGCAAGAAGGAACTGAAGGGGGTGGAGGGCCAGCAGGGATATATATGCACTGTTATAATGCCGCCACTCTAGGATCTCCCTGGTTGGCTCAGTGGGTACTGCTAAGGGTAAAAAGCTTCTCGAATTCATGCATGCACTGTGCGTGCACCTAGGTGGAATGGACATAAGCAACACATCTCGAAGAGCAACAATTACAAGGTGAGTAACCTTTTTTTCTCTTGTGTTTTGCCTTTTATTTCAAAGGCACATGACATTCCTGTGATAACAATACAGGTCTCTGTTAAGGCAAACAAAGCGTTACCTTCAGATTTGCCTATGTTGCTTGACACATTCTAAACAAATAATGTAACTGGCATAAGAAATTGTGCCAAAAAAGCACAATAGTTTTGTATGTTATCCTAGATGAAGATATTCTCATGCTTTTTTTTTTTTCAATAAAAACATAGATGTAGAGCCAGAATTTACAGTAGAAGTTCTCAGTTAATGTGTCCTCTTTCCAGGGAAAACCTTCCTGATCATGCTTTACTTTATCAGATTAAGGTCTCTAAATCTATTTACAGTTTTCCAACTGAGTCACTGGATTTATTTCTTTGTGAAATCAACCGATTGATTCTTCTGTATAATTAGTTTGGCACTTTATAGAATGCCACTGACGTGGATAATTAAACCACACACACTGAGGTGCAACCACATGGCCTTAGAAACAAAATGACTTAGCTCCTTCAGATTGCAAATAAAACTGATATTCTGTGTGTCATGTGTCTGTAAATCATGCATGGAGGAATTGAGAATACAGGTTCTGCTTACAGGACAGGTATTATTTTGGCATAGTTGGGGATTTATGCTGGATAACTAATTGAACTTGAGTTTGTGGTACATTGTAGTGGCAGAGACTAAATATACATCTAACATTTGGAGGTAGAGAGAATGTCAAGTAGCAGCAAAGTGGAGGTGCTGCTGCTTTATATAGCAGTGTTGTTCAATTGGCAGCCTTCCATTTGGCTGACTTTGGCATCTACTGTTCCATCCTGCTCCCCTCTGGGGGCTTCAATACAAGTACCACTAGCTGGTTCCAGCTCTGCTCTGGGGTTTCTGGCAGCCCTACTGGTCCTGGCTGTAGCATCCCTGTACAAACCTGCTTTTGAGACAACCCCTCCCCACCAGCCTCCCTACCAAACTGACTTTACTGTACTTGGGATAATAGTAAAAAAGAGGGAAAATAAATGTAAGTATATTCTTAACAGTCTGCATGACATTTTAAAAATCAACCACTGGCCATGAATTTTTAATCCCTGATACCTATGCAAAGAATTGACTTGGTGTCTAGGGATGTTAGATTTCAGGTTAATTGACTGGTCGATTAATTGCATAAAATCGTATTGGTTGCTCAACAGTTTTGTAGCCCCAGGGGCCAGCAGCCAGTACACTCTGATCACACTCCCTAGGATCCCTCTGCTACCCCTTTATTAGAGGCAGCAGCATGGGGCGCCAGGCGGGAGCCAGTTTAAAAAACCAGCTCCTCACAAAGACCAGCTGCATGCCACCCCATGCGGCTGCATCTGTATCAGAGGCAGCAGTTTGGGATGGCAGCAGCCCCTGTCCATGGGAGGGATGTCCAACCTTCCTGTGGACAGAGGCTGCTCCACCTCCCATGGTGGACAGAGGCTGCTGCTGGAGCAGCCTCTGTCCGTGATGGGCCCAGGCTCCCGGTCGACAGAGGTTGCTCCATGGGGAGCTCAGACCCCCCGCGGACAGGGGTTGCTGCCCAACCAGCCTCTGTCTTCAGGTAACTTGGGCCCTCTGTAGACAGAGGCTGCTTCACAGCAGCCCCTCCCCCCCACATGCTGATGCCTCTGAGATATAGGCTGCAAGGGAGGGGGGAAATGTGTGTAATTCATAAGATGAAGTGATAAGCCTAGTTAATCGGTTCATCATATAGTTGACTACACACTGACATTCAAACTAGCTACAGGCATAAAGGGAAACAAGACATTCTATAAATATAGTAGAAGCAAGAGGAAGACCAAGGACAGGGTAGGCCCATTGCTCAGTGACGAGAGGGAAACAGTAACAGGAAACTTGGAAATAGCAGAGATGCTTATTGACTTCTTTGTTTTGGTCTTCACCAAGAAGTCTGATGAAGGAATGCCTGACATAGTGAATTCTAGTGGGAAGGGGGTAGGTTTAGAAGATAAAATAATAAAAGAACAAGTTAAAAATCACTTAGAAAAGTTAGATGCCTGTAAGTCACCAGGGCCTGATGAAATGCATCCTAGAACACTCAAGGAGCTGATAGCTAAAGGCTCAGATACTTCCTCTATCATCTTTGGACAATCATGGAAGGCAGGAAAGATTCCAGAACATTGGAAAAGGGGGAAATACAGTACCTATCTATAAAAAGGGAAATAAAAACAACCCAGGAAACTACAGGCCGGTCAGTTTAACTTCTGTGCCAGGAAAGATAATGGAGCAAGTAATTCAGGAAATCATCTGCAAACACGTAGAAGATAAGGAACAGCTAGCATGGATTTGTAAAGAACAAATCATGTCAAACCAATCTGATAGCTTTTTGATAGGATAACGAGTCTTGTGGATAAGGGAGAAGCGGTGGATGTGGTATACCTAGACATTAGTAAGGCATTTGTTACAGTCTCGCATGATATTCTTATCCATAAACTAGGCAAATACAGCTACATGGGGCTACTATAAGGTGGGTGCATAACTGGCTGGATAACCGTTCCCAGAAAGTAGTTATTAACGGTTCAAAATCCTACTGGAAAAGAGTAACAAGTTTCATGAGGCATAAAGGATCTGCTGATAAAGGGTTCTGGGGTTGGCAGGTCCCTAGACTGCTGCGCTGAGCTGACAATCAGCTGATCGGCACAGCGTGGTGGCCATTTTGATTAAAATGAAGCCCCGATTATTTAAATTGCGGCTTCATTTCCCTTTGCTGTCCTGACTAATCTATATGGCACTGTCGACAGACTCATGTAGTTTAGACACACCCTATGAGGTGCCTTCTATCATGTATCCAAGTAAGAGGAGCCTTTGATAAACCTATCCCTCAAGTAAAGATTTATATTTCTGCAAATGATGTCTGGCTCTGTATGTGTCTTCATGTCTATCAGTATTCTTTGTAACTTCTGGTAATAACACAAGGAGGCAACATAGGTGATGGCTTTTAGAATTATTTTAAATACATGCAGTCCCCGGGTTACGTACAAGATAGGGACTGTAGGTTTGTTCTTAAGTTGAATCTGTATGTAAGTCGGAACTGGCGTCCAGATTCAGCCGCTGCTGAAACTGACCACCAGTTCTGACTTACATACAGAATCAACTTAAGAACCCCAAGCGTCCCTAAGTCAGCAGCTGCTGAAACTGATCAGCAGCTGATTCCAGGAAGTCCGGGGCAGAGCAACTCTGCCTTGGGCTTCCTGTAGTCAGCGCTGGTCAGTTTCAGCAGCGGCTAAATCAGGACGCCTGGGGCAGAGCAGCTTTGCAGACCAGGGAGACGCAGAGAAAGCCCCAGAGTACACGGGCGGCAGGACCGCGAGGTCCCGCAGTCCGTGTACTCTGGGGCATCCCCGTTCGTAACTGCGTATCTGACGTAAGTCGGATCCGCGTAAGTCGGGGACTGCCTGTATTGAAAGGTAACATTAACAGCTTCTTGTTTGTAAATAGTATGAAGCATTATGGAAGAGTTAGATATTTCAAAAGTGGCAACTCTTTTTCGTGGCTTTTTTCCCTACTTTGGGTTTGGGTTGGTGAGCCTGTTAAAGGTCTTGCAGTAGTTTAAAATTTTCTCTTGCTTTGAAGGCACAAGAGATGTTTTAAAATATGTAAGTTTGGGTGGTCATGTAGCTTTTTTTGTCTGCTGGTTTTAAATTAAGACTTATTTGATTTGGCAAAACTCGTCTCTACACGGCATTATGCCTGTCTAAAGGGCATGTATTACCTTTGTTCCTGTGCCAACTTTAACATACTAAGTATGAAGTTTAATGATAGCTGTGGTCAAAGAATTTAATCAAAACATCTAAATGGAAATTTTGGAAAATAATACTGTGACTCTTAACTTTTTTTTCTCCTCCAGCAAAATATAGTGATGCATGCTTTGGAGGCCTCTTTGTCAAGATGTGTGGGGTGCTGCTTTCATAGGGAAAGGGCTTGTACTGCCCCACATTAGACAGTAATAAATGCAGGACAGTACAAGTACATTACATCTCTGCAAAAACAATATAAAATAGAACCTGTTTTCAGACATGTAGTAACTGATTACATTTTTATTGTAAAACTGTCAAATAACAAAAGGATCTAGCTGCCACTCCATCACTTGGAAGAGACTTAATAGTGGAGTACTGTATAAAGTCACTTATCTAAATCTTCATTACATTGGCAAAACATGCAACTGTATACACTTTGTCTATCAGTATTTTTGTAACTAGTTTAAACATATATCTTTATCTAGTTTGTGAATAATACTGTATCCTTTTGTCTTTGTTCAAAGTAAAAAGGTCAAGTATTAGTTTTAAATAACTGTATTCTGTTAGGAACTTGTTTTGGTGTAAGAGGTGCATATGCACCCGGAATACTTTTTTTTTTTTTTTTTTTTTTTTTTTTTTTTTTTTTTAAATGGGCAATAAGCTTTAGTATCTTACTGAACTTTGGTCCATTTTTTTTTCCTGCAAAGTTTGCTTATCTCATGGAAAGATTTCTGGGTAATGACAGTGAGTTTTGTAATCTAATAATTTTTGAGCGCACATCTCAAAATAATCCAATATCCTCTATTTGATTTCATATTAAATTTGGTTTATCAAAGTGTATGAACTGTTACATTTGTTAGCTGTTTTCTCAGAATGGAAATTGTGCCTTTACCATGCTGTGCTCAATGCAAGTGAGATACTGTACAATATTCAGTTGTTTTCACTGAAGGGTAGATCTTGCAAATTAATGATTAGATCTTATAAGAGGTAGTTTAGTTTAGTGAACAGTAATATTTTGGTGGGTTGGCTCTTTATGTTCTGTAGAATTGGCAGTGGCTAGAGCAGAGAGGGTAGTTTGTAGTACTTATCTTATAAAAGATATAATCATGGTATTTATTTGAAGAACAGGTATTATGGAGACAAATTCTATAGATAAGTTTGTAGACATTATAGATGTAATTGAGGAAGAGAATTTAGATATGTAAATTTTTGCAAGGTATTTATCTACTTGTATAGTACATCGGCATTTCCATATTGATCAGTTCAAAGGTCCATCTAATTACAGTAGTTTTATCAATGGCAGCTACTAGATGAAACCCTAAACGTTGCATATTAGGAGGAAGAAGTTTGCATAACTTGTCAGTTACTTATTGTGTTACACCTTAAACCAGTGGTTCTCAAAGTGCAATCTGTAGACCACTAGTGGTCTGCAGCTATCTCCCAGATGGTCTGCGGCTGGAGCTCTGCCCCTCACCCCATGCAGTAGGGAGCCTGTGCTGCCACTCAAGCCTTGTGGTTGGCACGTGGCTGCAAGGCTGCAGCACCAGCTCGGGCTTCCAGCTTAGAGGGTGTGCAGGGGGTAGGCATGCAACAAGGTGAAGAAAGCAAATTCACTCCGCCTCCCTGTGGGCTGCGGAGGTGGAGAAGAGCTGCCCTGCCCCCTTCCAAGGGAAAGTCCTGTCTGCTGTTGAGCATCTGCCTCACCTAGACCCTGCCCAACTTGTCATCACCATGCTAAGTGCCACCTCCCTTGGTTACTCCAATGGGACAGGCAGCAAGTAAGGCTGTTTGGGTCCCAGCCAGTTGGGGCAGGCTCTTGTGGGGTGCAAGTAACCAGTGACCTCTCCTTTCCCCGGCAGCAAGTTAGACTGCACTGTGACCGGTGGTGTTGGGAGGAGGCAGTGCTGGGGCTGAGGAGCCTGCACTTGCAGGATGCAGGTGTGGGTCGAGAGCTCTTTGTGGCTTTCACCCATGGGGATTCGGTCTTTCAGGGAAGGGTTGAGCCTTCTCAGCCCCTGCCCCCCAAGGGCACCATGGACCAGACCCCCATGGGACCTCCAGAAGTGCTGGACACCCCGGGGCTACCCATCCATCTCCTCCTCGCAGTGCCCAGTCCCCTTCCCCCGAGGTGCCTAGCCCTGCCATTTCTTTGAACCTGACCCCAGCCCTATTCACAGGAACTGCCTGCCCTCCATCTCCCTGAATCCCCTCAGCCACTCTGTCCTTCAGATTTATCCCCAAGCATTCTTTGCCCCATTTCCCTACCCCAGTTAGACACCCTACTCTTGGCCTGCTTCCGCACCCTACCTCTTACCCAAACCTCACAACTTCTCCTTCTGCACCCCATCTCTATCCTGTTCACAGGTAGCCCTGTCCTGCACACTGAATCCCTCACTTTTGTTCCTACCCAAGAGCCTAAGCGAGTCCATAAAATCCAATAGCTCCAGAACCCCAGAAAAGTAAATCTGACTTATGGGAAGCCCTGAACTTCAGTCCTCCCTGTCCCTTCTCCTTGTTCTGTGGGCCTGAAGCGCCAGAGGAATGAGGGGTCTCAGTTGGGGACCACATTAGGGATGTTGAATTTAGATTAATTGGCTAATTAGATAGTTGATAAGGGCTGTTGCTGCACTTCAAAGCTGAAAGTGCTGCGGGGAGCACAGGGCCAGTAGGGGCTTCAAGCAGTGTCCTGCTGGCCTCGTGCTCTCTATGGTGTTTCAAAGCAGCAGTGCGGCATGGAGCTCAGAGGCTAACCCCAGGCTCCACATGGCACTGCCGCTTTGAGGCACTTCATTCTCTTCTCTCTCCCCCCCCCCCACCCCTCCCCTCTTGCTGCCTCTTTCTAATAGAGGTAGTGGGGGGGGGGAGAGAAGAGAAGAGACTAGTTGACTAGTGTGTTGGCTATCTGATGAGCAAATGCTTTTCGGATAGTCGACTAGTTCACATCCCTAGGCCACATCAGTGAGGGTTGGGGGGGTTTTGGAGGAGTTTTTTTTGCTTCTCACTTGTGTGCTCCTCAACTGATTTTTTTTTTTCCCCCCCCCCCTGTGGGTGAGTGGTCCTGACCCAAAAAAGGTTCCCCACCCCTGTCATAAATAAAGAAAACATTGAAACCTTTTGTATTGCATTGCGCATAAAGTAAAATATTAATTTATTTTAAATAAATTAACATGAGTTTTTAAAATTCTGTTTAATAATTTAAATTAAACCATTCTCCCTAGTTGCAGCATTAGCAAAATGGCTTGGGTGTAATTATGTAACGAACAGTGAGTTGCCATTAGCAACTGGTGGTCTGCGGAAAGGGTTACATTGAGCCAGGTGGTCCGTGGTCCAAAAATTTTGAGACCCACTGCCTTAAACCTTGAGGATTAATACCAGTCTACACTGATTTTATTTGTGAGTTTCTGAATTTCTAATATAAACATTAAGTTGAAATTTTTTAAAAATCTCTGGTCTAAGACCAGACTAATAAAATTATGATATGGGATAAAGAGGATGAAAACTGAGCAGAGAAGGAACAGGATTTGTAGGCCATGCATGTCGCTCAAATCAAGGGAAGTTGCCAATATTGGTTACTAGTTGGTACTCACCATAGTGCATATTTTGTAAAGCTGCTATTTGTGCTTGTGGGAATCGCCCACAGTGAGTAGTGGTGTTTGCTCTTGGTACCTTTAGTCAACAGCTGTAGCGGTGTAAACCTTTCTGTAGACTTGTATGTAGCACACTTTGCAACTTAGTTATCTTTGAGGCAAGTTGTACTTAACATTGACACAACAGTCTACCTCATCTGGCTAAAAGAGAATTCTGTATGTCCTGCCTATATTTGTAATTTAAAATTGCACATTTTATAATGTTAGCACTTCTTTATTCAAGTTAAATTAATGTCAATGACTGACATCTGCAAAACCAGAAAACAGATTTACCATTCATGTATGTGAGAAAATATTTCACATCTTTCAAGTAGATGTTGTGGTCAGATATTGACTGTGTGTGTGTCACAGCTCTGCATAGGTAACAGAGATAGATCTCAAACTGCTCAGTAAAGCCACAGACTAGGATTTCAGCCAAGGAGCCGAGGTAGGTTTATTGTCGATGAAGCACTGTGATAGCATCTGCGGCTGTGACAATGGAAGCAACTCTGAATGGCAGAACTTTCCACTCCTTCCTGGGCTGGCCAAAGACACTCGTAGTAAAATGATAGAAATGTAGCCGTGTTAGTCTGTTGTAGCTGAAACAAAATACAGGACTATGTAGCACTTTAAAGACTAACAAGTTGGTTTATTAGATGATGAGCTTTCGTGGGCCACACCCACTTCCTCAGATCAAATAGTGGAAGAAAATTGTCACAACCATATATACCAAAGGATACAGTTAAAAAAAAAAATGATGAACACATATGTCCCCTGCCCTCATGGCAGGACCTAGTACTGTATAGACCATCCCTGATAGACATTTATCTAATCTACTCTTAAATATCTCCAGAGATGGAGATTCCACAACCACCCTAGGCAATTTATTCCAATGTTTAACCACCCTGACAGTTAGGAACTTTTTCCTAATGTCCAACCTAAACCTCCCTTGCTGCAGTTTAAACCCATTGCTTCTTGTTGTATCTTCAGAGGCCAAGAAGAACAAGTTTTCTCCCTCCTCATTGTGACACCCTTTTAGATACCTGAAAACCACTATGATGTCCCCTCTCAATCTTCTCTTTTCCAAACTAAACAAGCCCAATTTTTTCAGTCTTCCTTCATAGGTCATGTTCTCCAGACTTTTAATCAATCTTGTTGCTCTTCTCTGGACCATCTCCAATTTTTCCACATCTTTCTTGAAATGTGGCACCCAGAACTGGACACAGTACTCCAACTGAGGCCAAATCAGCGCAGAGTAGAGCAGAAGAATGACTTCTCGTTTCTTGCTCACCACACACCTGTTAATGCATCCTAGAATCGGGTTGGCTTTTTTTGCAACAGCGTCACACTGTTGACTCCTATTTAGCTTGTGGTCCACTATAACCCCTAGATTCCTTTCTGCCATACTCCTTCCTAGACAGTTGCTTCCCATTCTGTATGTGTGAAACTGATTGTTCCTTCCTAAGTGGAGCTCTTTGCATTCGTCCTTATTAAACTTCATGCTGTTTACCTCAGATCACTTCTCCAATATGTCTAGATCATTTTGAATTATGACCTTATCCTCCAAAGCAGTTGCAGCCCCTGCAAGCTTGGTATCATTTGTGAACTTAATAAGCGTACCCTGTATGCCAATATCTAAATCGTTGATGAAAATATTGAACAGAACCGGTCCCAAAACAGACCCCTGTGAAACCCCACTTGTTACTCCTTTCAAGTAGGATTGTGAACCGTTAATAACTACTCTTTGGGAATGGTTATCCAGCCAGTTATGCACCCACCTTTATAGTAGCCCCATCTAAGCTGTATTTGCCTAGTTTATGGATAAGAATATCATGCAAGACTGTATCAAATGCCTTACTAAAGTCTAGGTATACCACATCCACCGCTTCTCCCTTATCCACAAGACTCGTTATCCTATCAAAAAAAGCTATCAGATTGATTTGACGTGATTTGTTCTTTACAAATCCATGCTAGCTGTTCCCTATCACTTTATTATCTTCCACTTGTTTGCAGATGATTTTTTAAATTACTTGTTCCATTTTGTTTCCTGGCACAGAAGTGACTGGCTTGTAGTTTCCTGGGTTGTTTTTATTTCAGGCCCTGGTGACTTGTAGACATGTAACTTTTCTAAGTGATTTTTAATTTGTTCTTTTATTATTTTATCTTCTAAACCTACCCCCTTCCCACTAGCATTCACTATGTCAGGCATTCCTTAATCAGACTTTTTTGTTTCGGTCTTCACCAAGAAGTCAGTAAGCATCTCTGCCATTTCCAAGTTTCCTGTTACTGTTTCCCCTTCGTCACTGAGCAATGGGCCTACCCTGTCCTTAGTCTTCCTCTTGCTTCTAATATATTTATGGAATGTCATCTTGTTTCCCTTTATGCCTGTAGCTATTTTGAACTCATTTTGTTGCTTTTGCCTTTCTTATCTTGCCCCTGCATTCCTTGCCTATATTCTTCCTTTATAATTTGTCCTAGTTTCCATTTTTTTATGACTCCTTTTTTTTATTTTTAGATCACACAAGATCTCCTGGTTGATCTAAGGCGGTCTTTTGCCATATTTTCCATCTTTCCTACACAGCGGAATAGCTTGCTTTTGAGCCCTTAACAATGTCCCTTTGAAAAACTGCCAACTCTCTTGAGTTGTTTTTTCCCTCAGTCTTGCTTCCCATGGGACCTTACCTACCAGCTCTCTGAGCTTACCAAAATCTGTCTTCCTGAAATCCATTGTCTCTAATTTTGTCATTCTCCCTTCTACCATAACTTAGAATCGTGAACTCTGATTTCATAATCACTTTCACCCAAGCTGCCTCCCACTTTGAAATTCTCTACTAATTCCTCCCTATTTGTTAAAATCAAGTCTAGAACAGCTTCCTCCCAGTAGCTTTTTCAACCTCCTGAAATAAAAAGTTGTCTTCAAGGCAGTCCAAGAACTTACTGGATAGTCTGTGCCCCACTGTGTTAGTTTCCCAACATATATCTGGATAGGTGAAGTCCCCCAGCACCACCAAATCCTGCACTTTGGATGATTTTAAGTATCAGAGGAGTAGCCATGTTAGTCTGAATCCGCAAAAGCGGCGAGGAGTCTTGTGGCACCTTATAAACTAACAGAAGTGTTGGAGCATAAGCTTTCATGGGCAAAGACTCACTTCGTCAGATGCATGTAGTGGAAATTTCCAGAGGCAGGTATAAATATGGAGGCCAGAATCAGGCTAGAGATAACGAGGTGAATCCAATCAGTGAGGATGAGGCCCACTTCTTGTTGCTGAGCTGTAGGTGTGAATACGAAGAGAGGAGAAACTGGTTTGTAGTTATCTAGCCATTCACAGTCTTTGTTTATTCCTGAGTTGATGGTGTCAAACTTGAAGATGAACTGTAGCTCAACGGTTTCTCTTTGAAGACTGGTCTTGAAGTTTTTTTGCTGCAGGATGGCTACCTTTATAGCAATGAATTTTTCACCTTCAGTCCATTTCAGCAATCCATTGTTATAAAGGTAGCCATCCTGCAGCATAAAATCTTCAAGACCAGACTTCAAAGAGAAACCGCTGAGCTACAGTTAATCTTGAAGTTTGACACCATCAACTCAGGATGGTGCCACAAGACTCCTCGCTGCTTTTTTGGAAGATTTTGTTACTTTAAAAAAAAAAAGCCTCATCCACCTCTTCCGCCTGGGTAGGTGGCCTGTAGTAGACCCCTAGCATGACATCACCCTTGTTTTGTTTTTTGTATCCCTTTTAGCCTAACCCAGAGACTCTCAACATGCATATCTCCTATGTCCATCTCCACCTTAGTCCAAGTGTGTACATTTTTAATATATAAGGCAACACCTCCTCCCTTTTTTCCCCACCTGTCCTTCCTGAGTAAGCTGTACCCTTCTATACCAGTATTTCAATCGTGTGTATTATCCCACCAAGTCTCTGACGCCAACAATATCATAGTTGTATTTCTTTATTAGCACTTCCAGTTATTAGCACTTCCAGTTCTTCCTACATAAGACAGTTGTAAACTGTCTTATGCAGTTTTCAAAGGAGACTGTAATTTGCTGCAGTAAGCAAAATTCTTAAATCAGTATATTTGTCTCTTACAAACAAATATTCTCCACTATGTATTTAATGACTTCTCTATGAGGACCCTCCAGCACAAGATAGCACTGGGAGGGGGAAAGGAGTAAGAGGCTTCTAGTCTTCCACCTACATTCCCTTCCAATTTTCCTTTATTAGCTTCTTCCCCCCATTATTTTGCCCCTCCCATAGGATTACAGGGCAGGAAGGAATCTGGAGAGGTCATCTAGTCCAGTTCCCTGCGCTTGTGACAGAACTAAACACCATTTAGACTATCCCTGACACTTTTTTGTCTAACCTGTGCTTCAAAATCTCCAGTGATGGAGATTCTACAGCCTCCTTTTGCCATTTTAGTGTTTAACCCCGCTGGCCATTTGGAAAGTCTTTCCTAATGTCCAACTTAAATATCTCTTGGTGTAATTTGAACTCATTGCTTCTTGTCCTATCATCAGAGAGTAAAGAAGAATACCTTCTCTCTCTCTCTCTCTCTCTCTCTCTCTCTCTCTCTCTCTCTCTCTCTCTCCCCCCTCCCATGTAACAATCTTTTAAGTACTTGAAAGCTGTTATGTTCCCTCTGAGTCTTGTCTTTTCCAAGGCTAAACAAACTCATCTTCCCTAAGTCATGTTTTTCTAGACTTTTAATCATTTTTGTTGCTCTTCTCTGGACCATCTCTAGTTTGTCCATCTTTCCAGAAATGTGGCCCCCCCCCCCAGGACTCAGAACACCAGTTTTCAGAGAGGTAGCTGTGTGAGTTGTTTTTGCTGAAACAGACTAAGACTCTGGTGGCCCTTTTAAAGACTTAATAAATTGATTAGGCTATTAACACATAAGCTTTCTTGTGCTATAACTCACTTTTTTCAGATGCTGAAGAGTAAAAGAAAGAAACAAAGACAGAAAGGGGAGGGGGGGAGATCCAGAGATGGGAGTGTAGCATCAGTGCTAATTAAATTGGAATGTATATGGCTAGTCTCCTGCAGTGGTTAGAGTACCTGAATGAGAAACTACTTGTTGTAATGGGAGAACCACTCAATGTGTGTGTTTAGATCTTGGTTCAGGGTGTTAAATTTGCATATGAATTCCAGCTCCGCAGTTTCTCTCTGCGGCCTCTCTCTGCAGTCTGAGAGGTAGCCATATTAGTCTGTATTTTTAAAAACAGCAAGTAGCCTTGTGGCACCTTAAAGATTAACATATATATATTTTATATATATAAAATGAGCTTTCATGGATAAAATCCACTTTTATCAGATGAGTTGGAGTGGAAGTAAGCGAAAGAAAGAAATATGTACCAGCAAAAGAAATACCTGTCAATTGTAGGGGTGTAGATGAAGCTAATTGAGTGGGTTGGATGTGTCCTATGCATAGTTTTTAATGTGAAAATGCAGGTGTTAAAGACAGAAGAAAATGGCTTTGTAATGCGTTAACTAGTTAATGTTTTTATTCAAACTCAGGATAACAATGTCAAATTTGTAGATGAGACTGCAGAACTGGAATTCTTTGTAATTGGGTGGTGAAATTCCCCTGTAGAAGAACTAGGGAGCTATGCCCCCCAGCTTGCTATGCTCACTAATCCCCTCTCTCTGGGAATAGGTGTCTGACTGGAGGGAGAGTGCAGGAGTGGGCTGGTTGTATGTGGTCTTGATGGAGGGTGTGTGTGAGGGGGGGCTATGGATGTGGAGTTTTTGCAGGGAGGAGAGCGAGGGGGCTGGGAATGCAAGGTCTCAGCTGGGCAGTGAGTGAGGGGGCTCGGGCTGTGCTGCTGCTCTAGCCTGCTTCCCCTCCCCCACTGAAACCTGTACCTCCCCCCCCTCGCTCAGAGTGCTGCTGAGCAGCGCGAAAAGCCTCCTTGGGAGTGTGTCCCTGTGCTGCTGTTCCCCCAGCTGGGGGATGAGAAGGAAGTCGCAGCACACGGGGTGGCCTTGGGGCTTTCTCCCCTGCGGGAAGCTGGCATTGGCACCTGCTATATGGGCTCTACCCTGCCTTGTCTCTTCAGACCCCTTACTCTCCTTGTCCCCATGCCTCAGGCCTGTCTACACAGACTCGTGAGGAGGTAACACGGCCAAAGGGGTGTGGCATGATTGTAGACAGGGGAAATCTGAGGCTCTGTCACCCTGACCTTGACAGCAGGAGGCAGCAGGAAAGATTGACAAGAGTCTGTCTCTCCTGTTCCTCCCTGGGACAGGCTTCATTCCTTCTCTTGGGCTTTTTTTGTTTGCACATGTCAAGTCCCCGACATCTCGGGTCCCCTCAGGAGCAGTGGCTGCTGTGCATTCATGGTATTTCAGGGCAGGGCACTCAATGGCAGCTCCAGCCCCAGACTACACATAGGAACTCCTGCACACTCTGGCTTCACAGCCACTGCGTCTCTCAGGACAACAATTCTCTCCTTTGTTCCTTCCTCCACCCCCACGGGCTACAGTGGGAGCCCACGACTCCCCTCCTTGTTTGTGAGCTTCCCTCCCTGCCAAAGCTTCCTTTCTTTGCCTCCCCAAACTCATTCAAACTTTCTCTGCTTCAGCAGGGACAAGATCAGTTGGTGAGGAAGGTGCCTGTGGATGCAGAGTAACATGATGACATCACTCTGTCATCTCACAGGAAATGATATATATATAGAGAGAGAGAGGGAGACTTTCAAATCCTTGTTTGGGTGACCAGGTAGGCTAAAATGCTCCCTTACAAGTTTGTGTCACCCTTTATGTCTCCGGCTAGTTTGACCTCGTTATGTGCCATGGGCTTTCTAATTTTGCCCCTACGTACTTGTATTATTTGTTTATATTGATCTTTTGGAAATTTGACATACTTTGTCCTTTTTTGTAGGACTCCTCTTTGATTTTTAGATTATTTTAGATCTCCTGGTTCACCTTAGGTGGTGTCTTGCCATACTGCCTATGTTTCCTATGCAGTGGAATATTTTGTTCTTATGCCCTTCATAATGACTCTAAAATACTGCCCACTGTCTTCAGTTGGTTTTTCCCTTAGACTGGCTTCCCATGGGATCTTACCTACCAACTCTAAGTTTGTTAAAGTCTACCTTCACAAAATCCATTTTTTATTTTGCTGTTCTCCCTCTTACCATTCTTTAGAATCATGAATTCTAACATTTCATAATCACTTCCCACTTTTCAGATTCTCAACTTGTTCCCTCCTTTCTATCAAAATATAGAACTGCCTCCTCCCAAAAGCTTTCTTCACCTTCTGAAATAAAAAAATATCCCAACATTACAAGAATTGTTGGATAATCTATACTGTGCTATATTCCTTTCTCAACAGATGTCTGCGTAGATGAAGCACCACCAACTCCTGTGCTTTTGGATAATCTTCAGGTTTTATTTTATTTTTTTTAAAAGCTTCCCCCACCTCTTCTTCCTCCTGTTTAGGTGTTTTGTAGTAGATCCCTATCATGACATCACCTTTGGTGTGTGTATGTGTGGTTTTTTAAGCCCCTTTTTTATTCTTATCCAGAAACTCAACAAGTCTGTCTCCTGCTTCCATCTTAATCTCAGACCAAGTGTCTACATTTTCATATATAAGGCAACACCTTCTCTCTTTTTCCCCCCCTCCCTGTCTTTCTGAGCAAGCTGTACCCAATACCAATATTCCAGTCATGTATTTTATCCCATTAAGTGTCTTGTGATGCCAATTATGTCATAGTTGTGTTGACTAGCATTATGAGCATTCTTCAAGATTATTCCCATAGTTTTCACATGAGTGTACATACAATTTAAGATACTGATTTGATTTCCCCTGCCCAAGTTCTGTCTTCTCTCCTTTTATCCCTTCTGTTGCCACCCATGTACCACCCCCCGCCCTGCAATTTCTGACCCTTCTCCCGGATGTCCATTTTTTTTTTTTTTACTTGCCTGTGGGTTTTGGTTTCCTTGTCAAACCTAGTTTAAAGCCCTACTCACTTAGTGCACACAGAAGTTCACGGGAAGGGAACTTCTGTGTGCACTAGGTAGGCAGGCTAGAACTGCATCTTCCTTGGTGGTCTCTGCCTCTGGGATGAAGGAAGACAGAAGATGTCAGTCTTTTTTCTTCTGGGCCCTTGCAGAAGGATTGGCGGTTCCTTCCCCTTTTCACAGAGGAGGGGTGTTTCTCTTGGCAGAGGTAGCAAAGTTCTTCTTTCTCCTCTCTGATCGGCAGTTTGGTAGGTATCAGACAGAAAATTCCCTCCATTTCTTTCTTCCATGATGAGAGAACTGAAGAGCAGTATTGCTGCTGACATGATATGCTGCCTCATACTAGGTCAAAACTTATGTTGTAAGAGTTTTGGTCACAGCTTTGTATTGAGAAGCATACAAAATGGAGCACAGAGTGAAGTTGCTCCCCTGGCACCAGCTGAGTCACTAGGCCTTCATGTGAGACCTTGGAAAGGGGGAGAATTAACTTCTCTCTTTTTTGGTTTTTGTTTTCTCCAGTTTATTGGTTTCATCTTTAATTTCTATCCGTTCGATCACTTATCTTTTCCCCCCCCCCCCCACTATCAAATTCCACTACATCCCCTTTTGGGGTTTATTTAATGATTTGCTTTTTACATACTGCAAGAAGAAATAGCATATATACCCAGACAGCTGAAGAAGGACTAGGATGATGATGTGTTTTTGAGTTTTAGGTACTGTACTGCTATTCTGAACCATTGAGCTAGCTGATGAAAGAACTAAGTCTACTAAAAAGCTACTGAGTTTAAGCTTCTGTACACTATTCACGAGGCAATTTCTGTAGATCATATAGTGTTTAACGTGATCAAAAGTATTTTAAAAAAACCCACCAAAATAGTGGACTGGGAATTCATGTTGACTCCTAAGGCTTTACAGCACAGACAGTGACCATGTTTGTTCTAGAGGGCTATCCAGTATGCATGAATTGGGGAAAGCACGTGTGTAAAGCATTCTCTCCCTCCCCCAAACTGCTTTACTTCTCCTCAACCTCCCTGTCTTGGTGAAGATGACATGAAACCGAATTTGCACTCTCTGGAGTTAGGGAACCTGGCCAGAGTATAAAGAGCCAGTTGTGCTTCGCTTAAGAGTAGGAAGAGGGCAGAAGAGACAGACTGAGCAACTTAACAAATGCCACAAAACTGTGTGTGTTTTAAATCCTGTTTTCAGAATATTTTTATACTGGTTACACAGCCAGTACACTGGTGAGGTTGAAGGGAAATTCTGATTATTCTGTCCTTCTCTGTGTTTATGCATATGTATGTAGCAATCTTCAACTAAGGGCTACGAAGTCTAGAACGCAGCTGTGGTTTAAAAATAAAACTTTTTTTTTTTTTTTTTTAAACCTATAACTTTCTGACTGGCTCTGTCTGCTCATTCCTTTTGATCACTTATTTCTCTCTGATAGAAAATGTTTTGGAATAGTCTCTGATTTTAAATTTCTGAATATTCCTGTGTAATATTTTAATTTTATTCCTTTTGCTAGTGGGCCTGCCTTTTGCAATTCTCAATGTGAGGCATATCCCCTTCCAGAGAGGAGTTTTCTGTAATGATGAATCCATCCAGTACCCTATCAAAGATGACACCATTTCTTATGAGTTATTAGCAGGAATAATGGTTCCTTTCAATATAATTGTTGTAAGTGAAACCTATTTTTTTCATTACATTCAATTTTTAGAAAGTGGGAGAGTGTGTGTGCGTGGGGGGAGGGGAATAAATGGTTATTACATCCTCGTTATTTAAAAAAAGCCCATTGTCCTTACTCTGTGGTATTTGAGTCAGAATACCAAAAGGAATTCATTAAGTCTTATTTGGTCCCATCAGAGAGAAGGATCTTGACAGCAGCATATATGTTTTGATTATAAATGGCTTGTACTACTTCGATTGATGGCTCATGTCCAGTATAGGTACGCATGCGCTATAGGCACAGATTGTCAGAAGGTTTTTCCCTCAGCAGTACCTGTTGGGCCAGCAGGGGAGCCCCCTGGTGTGGCACCTGTATATGTGCGCATATATACCACTGCTGGCTGGCCACCCCTTCAGTTTCTTCTTACCACCTGTGATGGTCATTGGAGCGTTTCTCGCTTGCTCTGCAAGCACACTTTAGCGGTTCTTGTTTTAATAGCAGTTCTAGGATTATTTTTTACAGTTAGTTTTTAGTTATTTAGTACTAAGTTAGTTTCATAGTGTAAATAGGGGCTCACTTTTGTATCCCCTGCGGCAAACTGCACAGAGCCTGTCTAAAATGCTGTGGAGATGTTCATCTCTCCATCAGCTGTGAGACTTGTTGCAGCTTCAAGCTCTGTACCAAATGAGAAAGGGACTTGCAGCTGAAGATCTTGCTAATGGAGATGGTTCTCCACCCAGCGCTGACTGCCGAAGCATGATAGGCCATCCTGAGCGCACTTGCTTCAGTGCAGAAGGCACCTAGACCTTCTGGGGTGTCACTGATGCTGTGGTACAACACAGCTCAGCACCGCTCGCAATCTCTGGTGCCTGAGAAGAAGTGGAGACCTAGCAGTGGCAGGTCTCCATTGTGGCACATGCCAAAGTGTGTCCCCAGGTGGGGCACTTGGCTGCTTCGGCCATGGTGCCCTGGCCTTCAGCTCCTGGTCGGCACCAATCAACCCTGCCCTGGGATCCAAGCTAGGAGAATGAGTTGGCCGAAGTAGACCGGCCCTCCACATCCACACGTTCGAGGGATCAAGGGAGCTTACAGAGCAGAGGTGGCCAGCCTGTGGCTCCAGAGCCACATGCAGCTCTTCAGAAGTTAATATTCGACTCCTTGCATAGGTACCAAATCTAGGCCTGGAGCTACAGGTGCCAACTTTCCACTGTGTTGGAGGGTGCTCACTGTTCAACCCCCAGCTCTGCTCTAGGCACTGTCCTCCTTCACCCTAGGATCCTGCCACTTCCCACCTGCTCCACTGAGCCTGTCACATCCATGCTCCCCTCCTCCCCCAGTGTCTCTCACTGAGAGAGAGAGCTGATCACAGTGGGTAGGAGGAAAAGGAGAAGGAGGCACTGACTGGTGGGGCTGCCAGCGTGCAGGATGTGCTGAGTGTGACAGTGGGGAGATGAGCAGGGCAGGTGATATATTGCTGTTGCTTTTTGGCAATGTGCATTGGTAAATTCTGGCTCCTTCTCAGGTTTAGGTTGGCTACCCCTGTTACAGAACTGACCTCCTCTCCAGCCTCCCCCTCCGGCCCAGTGCACTGGCAGGATAACCGTGCCACCTACACCAAGCCACTGGCTCCAGCACCAGCAGCCTAACCTCGTTTGAGCCATAGAGGACCCTTGGTACAGCCCTGTGTGCTTTCCCTCTGTACGGTGGCCTTTGGCACCATCATCTACACCAGCTCCACCAGTGGATGTGACTTTGTAGCAGCCGATGCCTCCTCCGTCTCGGCACTGAGTCGATGGCCAGGCATCTTCTCCGGCGCTGACCTCTCTTTCTTGCCCCAGAAGTGCCTCAGTACAGCCATTCCAGGTGTCATGGCCTCCGCAGTGGCAGCCTCTGGTGCCGTGTCTGTTCTGGACCCCTGGACTTTCCCGCGCTACCTCTATTTACTCAGATCCTCGGGTTCCACAATCTGCTATCCTCCCTCCCCCCCCTTTGACTTGTTCTCCACTGTTGATCTGTGCCCTCTACAAGCCTTTGCCCAGACCCTCAGGAGACAAGGTAGTAGAATCAACCCCTGAAGTGAGCCAGGAGCAATCGGTGGTCTCTCAGGATCCGAAGCAGCAGCAACAGCAGGAGGCACAGGTGTTGAGGGAGTTCTCTTCCTCATCCTCAAATGAGGCATTGCAGGAGAGCGAGGTCCACACCATCTATGCCATCAGTGGACACAAGATCTCACCAAGACCTTTTAAAATGCCTTGCACAGAGCCTGGGGGTCGAGGCTGAGTGGGTATCAGAGGCTCTTTTCCCCTGTACCAGGAAGCCCTTCTTTTTGGGATTTTTGCACAGAGAAGGGTATTCACTTGGTGTCTTCTTACCTGCCGGGGTCCTAGAACACCCTGGTGGACCAGCAGAGCAGGTCCTTCTTGGGCCATGAATGGTCCTTGAGAGCGGATGTGGCCCTGTGCATCTTCCAGAGGGGTTTTTCCCACCCTGCAACCTACAACAGGAAGTGTCCCCACTTTTGCTCCTTCATGAACCACAGCCTGGGATCTCTGGGGATGCTGTTCTCATTCCCTGATCTTCCAGCCTTTTGTATGCTCCATCGTGGCCACAGCAGCACTGGTTCACAATCCTTCTAAGCCTCTAAGTGGCTGATGGCTCTCCTGCTGTATCCAGACCTGATATCATGGGACAGTAGCAGACTTTGCAACCCAAAACTGCAGTCACTGCACCACATGGCCTGTAAGCTCTATGGATGTCCACTCTAAAATGACAGTGCTTGGAGTGAATTCAAAGGGTTCTGTTGGGGAGCAGGAAGCCTACCAGAGCGACATATTTTGGCAGAGTGGAAGTGCTTTACCATCTGGGTGGGCAAAAGGAGGGAGTCCCCCTGATGGATGCCCCTATCCCCTCTGTCCTCGATAACCTTCTGGACTGTAGGGTGCAGAGACTGTCTGCATCCTTGACCAGGGTATATCTGGCGGCTATCTCCACCTTTCACTTGGCCTCTCAGGGCAAGTCGCTCTTAACAAACCCTATGTTTCACCGTTTGTTGAGGGATCTGGGCAGGCTTCACCTACAAGTTCACTAAGTAGCCCTCCATGAGATCTCAGTTTGGTCCTTACCAAGCTTACCGGTTCCTTCCCCCCCCCCCTCCCCCCCCCCCATTTTGAGTCCCTAGAGATGTGCTTGCTTTTGCACCTATAATGGATGGTATCCTTTCTGGTGGCCATTACATCAGCCAAACGAGTGTCAGAATTTAAGGCTCTAACTTCAGACCGCCCCCCCATACTGTTTTCTTTAAGGATGAGGTCAGGCTTTATCTGTACCCTGCTTTCCTGCCCAAGGTGGTGTCCCATTTTCATGTTAATTGGAATATTTTTTGCTCATGTTTTATCGCAAATCTCATATTTCTGGTAAAGAACAGACTCTACCTGCATTAGATGTACAAAGAGCTTTTTATTTAGACAGGACAAAGCCCTTTCACAAATCCCTCTCCCCTC
The DNA here is from genome assembly GCF_049634645.1 of Pelodiscus sinensis. Taxonomy (NCBI): domain Eukaryota; kingdom Metazoa; phylum Chordata; order Testudines; family Trionychidae; genus Pelodiscus; species Pelodiscus sinensis. The sequence continues at coordinate 97,011,606 of NC_134716.1, forward strand.
CAACCTACCCCGTCTAGCTCTTCATCGCAATAGCTGATAGAATGAAGAGCCTCCCTCCTCAGCCCAGCATATCTCATCTTAGATCACCTTTTGTATCTAGGCTTGCTATAATTAGGCAGGTCTACCAGCGCCACCCCTCACAACTCACTCCACTAAGATCTAGACTTCCTCAGCCACCTTCGTTGCTCAGGTACCTATCATGAACATTGGCAGGGCGGCCACCTGGTCTTTTGTTGACATCTTTTGTTAACCAGCTTCAGAGGGCCATCTTCATGTTTTGTTTGTCTTTAAGGTTCTACTAGGCTATATGTTGTTTTTGAAGTTTTTTCTTTTGTTAACCATTATGCTTTAGCGCACCAGGCCAGGGATGATGTGACCCTTGATATGGTAGTACTGTGTTCCCCACCTCAAGACATGCTGCTTTGGGAATCACCTATATGGAGTGGACATGAGCAATCACTCAAAGAAAAATGGTTACTTGCCTCTCATAACTGTTGTTCTTTGAGTTATGTTGCTTATGTCCATTACCAATCCCACCTGCCTCTCCTTCACTGGAGATTTCTGGCAAGAAAGAACTGATGGGTTGGTGGACCAGCAGGGGTATATATGCGCCACTGCAGGGGGCTCCCCTGCCAGCCCAATAGATACCTCTGAGGAGAAAAACCTTCCGACAATCTGAGTACATGTGTGCACACCTGCATGGAATGGACATAAGCAACACATATCAAAGAACAACAGTTATGAGAGGTAAGTAACCATTTTTTCCCCCACATTTGAGGCATTGGAGGATTGATGTCTCCCTTTTCCTAGTTAAGAATATACATCTTAAACCATAAAGTAAAATGTACCACGGCCATGTGTGTTCTCTGAGAGTTTCACTAAAATATAAGAGCTGGGGACAACCACTTCAATTTAAGTAGTAATTTGCCACCCAGTGGTCTGAAACATTCATATAGAGAAACAGAGCTGTAGACCAGGGCTGGGCAAAATACAACCCGCAGGCCGGATCCAGCCCTTGGATGCAGCAGGGAGTCTGAGGCAAGCTCTGTGCCTGCCCTGCCCCTGTACACCAGACAGAAAAGCTGCAAGTGTTTATACCATTTGTCTTTGAACAGCTGAGTGCCCTGGAAGGGAGGGGGAAGAGCTTCACATGCTGTCCTCAGTTCAATCTCATTGGCTGGTTTTCAGCAAAGGGGAGCTATCTGTTTAAAGGACAGGCAGCACACAAAATACCTCCTCTCCCCTCCCCTCCCCAGGCTCTCAGTTATTCAGACACACATGGCCCCTGCCTGAGAAACCTGATGGATAGTTGCCCGCATCCCCTTCTACAGCCCAGTCTCTTACCCTAAGATTCCTTTGCACCCAATCTCCCTCCCCGGACCCTGTACCTCCTCCATCAATATAATGGAAGAGTGCAGTCCATGACCACTTTCCAAATTCTTGGAGTGGCCTCCTCCCACCAAAAACTATTTTCCACCCTTGCTGTAAATTCTGACTTCTGAAGAGTAGAACACCGTCGTTTCCAGTCAGAATTGATTGCAAACAGTAGCTTGTAGAATATCTATAACTTAATTTACACCAAATAAGCAGGATAGTTTTTTTTTTTTTTTCCAAGTCCTGTTACATTGGATATTTTGTTTATACCAAAAGTAAAATTGTGCTTGGTGCAAAAGACTACCATTAGAGTCAGTAGTTAACCTTGGTTATAGTTAATGCTGCCTGCTCAAGAAGTAGTTCAAGGCTTTTAACCATTTTAAAGTAAGGATCATGGGACTCAGTTACTTTTTTTTTTTTTGTTTTGTTTTGTTTTTTTGTTAAATGATGTATTCATAGTGTCTGTGCTCAGTGGAGTAATAGAGGAAAGCTGAAATACTCTAGCTATTTATTCCTCTGTAGAGCATGAGTGTGTTCTTGACAGGCATAAATTAAAAACTGTATATGTATGAGGGTGCTCTAAATTTAAATCTGAAAGGGTACATATGAATATACTAGGGGGCAGTGCCCCCTGCTCGCTATGCTCACCAACCCCCCTTTCTGGGGGGTAGGCAGCCCTGGCTCTCCTCCTGGCCACCAGGGAGGGCCAGGTGCTGGCACCACTCTCCCCACTCCAGGCACCAGAAAGTTGTGCCAGATGGAGGCAGGCCCGGCTCCCTCCCTGTGGCCATCCTGGCGGGGGCAGTTGGGCTGCCCCTCTCCCTTGGGCTGGGACGGGGAAAGGAGCTGGATGCCCAGTCCTCTCCCTCCAGCTGCGAGGGGGCAGGCCGTGTCGCTCCTGTGCACTCCCCTTATCCCAGACCACCGGGAATACAGCGTAGGTACTGCATGCCCCTGCTTCACCCCACCTGAGCCCCTTTGAGGCTCTGTGGCTCCCGCACACTCCCCTCCCCACACCTGAGCCCACGCAGCTGCTGCCCCCTCCCTCCTTGTCCTCTGCCTCAGACAGCGGAGCACACAGCTCAGTTTAAACTCCGGAAGCTGCGAAAGGAACAATCCAGTGCTGTAGGCACCTTGGCCCCATAGCCAGGGCTGGCTGTCCCTCCAGAAGCTGCCACAAGGGTGGGCAGCTGCTGGAGGGACATCCAGCCCTGGCACAGGGGCTGGGGTGCCTCCCAGCTCAGTCGAGGGGCTGGAGTGACCCCCACTTTGGTCCTCTCCCACCCTGCATTGGGTCTCTGCAGCAGGACCTCCTGTCCCTGCCATGGGCCTTGCTGCCAGCCCCTCCCCTGTGTAGTGCATACCCAAATTGAAGCTCCAGGCAGCTTCCCACATGGCAGCTGCTAGGATTACTTCCAGCTCAGGGGCCAGGGTGCCTCCCAGTCTGGTTCAGAGGCTAGATGTCTACCAGTCTGGTGACCCTCCCCCCACAACTGCAGGCCTCTCTCCTGGCCCCCTCGCGCCCCACGATTTTCCACCCTCCTTCCACCCTGAATCCTACCAGCAGCAGATTACCTTCAGTGCTGCCGCTGCTTAGGAGCCCTGAGTTGCCGATCACCCTGCTGGATTAGTGGTGGGAAAGAGGGAGGAAGGGAGGAGATGCGGGACGACTGAGGGGAGAGGGGCTGTGGGACGCAGAGTGATGTGGTGATGTCACTCTGTTGTCCCACAGGAAAAAACTTAAAAAAAATAATATAAATAGAAAGCTTAACATTGTAACTCTTTTTCTGGGTTGATAGGGCTTTTTTTTTAAAAGGCAAAAGTGATTATTTGGTTTAATATGCTACATAACATAGGCTGAAGCATTCGCCCTGCATAAAATGCAGTTTCCTGCATAAAATGCCTAAGTGCAACTGCTACAATTAAAGGATTTTCTGTAATAGAAAGGTCACAGCCACGTTTCCACTTTAAGTAACAGAACTGGAACTTATAGCCAGGTCAGCCATGTTCCAATCCAGCACCTTATCACCTGGGTCTTGCCTGTTGCTCTAGAAGCATGTCTTTTGAGTACAGTACCACTCTGTTCCATGCTTAATGCATGTGCATTTGTGGAAGTTTTTATCGGGTGGTGGGGGAGAAGGGGAATCAGCCCATTGATATAAGAGACGTCTGGCCACTAATAACATCACCATTTCTGAAAATGACTATGAAAATGCTAAACTTGTAAAATATCAGGTTTTTTTCTTATCTATTTTCTGGTGATGTCAGCAGCCATCTTGCTGAAAGGGACTTAAAAAAAATTCACTAATTTATAAGACGGTGAATAGACCTCCCACCAGAGATTTTTTTTTTTAAAGCTGGCATAGCAGTAAATAAGCACTTTTGTTACAAACAAATTATGGTGTCTTGTTTCTCATTAATTTCTCCTCGCTTTGTGTGCACCAAGTATTAAAGGAAGAAATTTGGTTTCAGGGCCCTGCTCTGATTTCTCTATATTGATGTACCCCTATTGTCTTCAGTGGGGCTCTAGTTGTTAGCAGGGTGAGATCAGACTCCCAGCCAGTGGCCACAGTAAGATAGCCTTTACTTATAGTCACTTTTTTGTAGCCACTGCCACTACAGCAGTTCCAGAACTGCTAATTGTATTTTAAATATTTTTTTTATAGGCAATTTATAGTTTTGTGTGAGCAAAACTTTTTCACTGAGAGCTTTCAAAACCCTGGACTAAACTCTGCTCTGTTTTTGCTGCTGTAAAATGAAGTAACTGATACTCACTTACTTACTTTGACACAAAAATCCCCCGTCATGAACCATCCTTCCAGACGAAGATGGAGCTGAGGGTCTGATATGGTACCCATTTAAGTCAATGGAAAGGGTCTTGATTTGACTTTAGGGACATAATTCAAATGGCCATTGAACAGTACTGGCCATTTCTGTACTGGCTCCCTTTGTGACCATTATGATCACAGCAGTAGTTAGCACCTGTGTATTAGGGATGTTGGAGTTGAACCGATTAACTGTTTAACCGATTAGCTGATGCTTACTAGTTAGTGGTATCGGTTAAACTCACTTGGTTCCCGGGGAGTCGGCTTTGCTGCAGCAGGGCAGCGAAGCCTCTTCCTTGGGAGCTGAGTGGGCAAGAGCTCCTACTCCAGGGGAGCACTCCACTACTAGGGAGGTGGCTCCTAGGAGCTGCCAACCCTGATCCCAGGGAGGCTTTGCTGCAGTTTCACTGTAGTACTATAAAGCTAAGTGTTGTACCGCAGAGCCCCCACCACATGTAACCTTGTAGCCAACAAGATTTTTAGTGGTTCCATGGTTACCATATTACACTATTTTTAACATCTCTACTGTCTGAGAGATTGTAGGAAAGAGGTTACTAACTTTTTGTTGTTGTGCCTAAATAACATTTTACATTCGACGAGTTTACAAACTTTTATGTCTTGCTCTGACACAGAGTAAAAACTCAGTTTTGTACACATGGTTGATCATCCATTGCCTTATCTTTTGTAGCTACCTACATCTGTACAAAGTGGATGTAAAATCACAGCAGCAGCATTGTACAGTTATTTTGCACAGGTTTAAACAACGGAGACAGTGGAAAAAGCTATAGAGAAGCCCTCAAGCTCTGTTTGGTTTTTTTTTCTTATTTGTGTCTTCAGAAGTAGGACAATGCCATGGTTTGTTAATTAGAACCATTCCAACTATTTTCAATTATTTCTAAACTGCTTTTTCATGTGTGTATGGAAGGAAAAAAATTGTCAGTTGCCTTAATGGGATGGATTTCTCCCCCCTATCCCCATAGTTGATTGATTCAGATCCTACACTTCTGCTTCTTTCTCCTCAGTGACTATGGACATTAGTTTATATTTATATTAAAATCAATTTTACCCATTTCTCACAAGAGCCTGAAGTGAAGGGAGACAATAGTGAAAGCCTCTTGGCTTTATGAAAACAGAGAGAATAATCTTTGTTCTGCCACTACAATGCCAAAAATAGAAAAAAAAATTCAGAAGTATGAAGCCTTCTCCTCTATTATTTGTATTAAAACGTAATTTCCTAGAGGAAGCCTGTCTTAAAGATTCTGTTTAACAGAGGAATAGGAGGTTCCCATTTTACATAATTGGCCTTTACCACCTTTGGCACCAGTATTCAGATTCAGCCCCTTCAGTTAAGTTCCTGACTTCTGAAAACCATCGTGCTTTTGACACAGATGTTCATTTCCATTAAGAAGAAGGCCAAGAATGAATACAAAGTTTACTTAGAATAAAATATCTCTTGGGAAGGGGGCTACTCATCAGTTTCAGTGTGAAGTAACTGCATGGGAACAGTGTGGTTTTTTTGTTTGTTTTATCTGGGGGGGGGGGGGGGGAAGACTCCAGTGTTTCTACTCACACTATCACCATTACAACTGACTATAAGGCAGGGAATGAGAACAAATTTTCCTGTTTATATGAAATCTATTTAAAATGTCAGCTTGGTTATTGGAATATATACTTCTGAGTGACTCCCAGAAAATCTTTGCTGCTTCCCTCAACAACAGTACAAGATTTAAAACAAGAAATCATACATGTATTAATGTCACTGAGACTTTTGACAGTTGCTGTTGCGGCTTTTTGACTCTGAAGAGACATAGGTGTGTTTCTCCATTTAACTTGTCTTTGTCTCTTTCTGTTTTTCAGATAATCGTAGGAGAAACCTTGTCTGTCTATTATAACTGTTTGCACTCAAATTCATTTGTCAGAAATAACTACATAGCCACTATTTACAAAGCCATTGGGACCTTCATTTTTGGTGCAGCTGCTAGCCAATCCCTGACGGACATTGCCAAGTACTCCATAGGTAGACTGCGACCTCATTTCCTGTCTGTATGCCAGCCTGATTGGGCACAGGTCAACTGCAGTCTAGGTTACATTGAAAACTTCCCATGTCAAGGAGACAAAGCAAAAGTTAATGAGGGAAGGTGAGTAATCTAATGTACTTTGGCCTTGAATGATGTTGTGTTGTGTTGTAAATGAGGGTTTGATGGATTGATTTCTATTACAACATGTTCCAGGAGTCTACTGGACAGGATTTAGTCATCTAATAGACATACAGTGAATCTCAAAGCACATGCTCAGGCACTGGCCTTTCTTTTCTCTCTCCCTCCCCCTCCCCCGCTTTTCCTTAAAAAATAAGTTTGTGGGATTATAAGACATAGGAATGTGATAATCTACACACACACGCACACACAAAATATTCTTGCTGAGGGAATAACAAGCTATCTGAAAGCTATCTTCCCAGGCTTTTCTGGGGCAACTTTAAGGAAGGGAGAAAAATTTGATTCATGTTTAAGATAAAAGAATAAATTACAAAAAGATCATCTATATAAAATATGCAACAGTCAAGAGGATAGTGTTGAGCATTTTGTCTATTATCAAACCCAAATAGCTAGTTTAAACAAACATTTAATACCCAGTAAAATTAAGAGGTGAAAAAGGGAAACTAATTAGCTACAGAAGCAGATGCTCTGTGACATACTTCAAAAGAAACCAGTACTAGTTTCTCTTCCTCCTCTCAGTGGTCTGTAATTTAATACCTGTCTGAAGAATGTCCTCTAACATGACATTATTAGTTAAACGTTGAATATTTAGTTTTAGTTGGAAGTTTTTATTTATTTATTTAAGACTAAAATTTTTTTTGTTATTAAAATTAGGGATGTAAGCGACTAGTCGATTACCTGATAAGCCAAGGTTTATTGGGTAGTTGAGTCACTACTCACCTAGTTGCTTTTTCCCCTCCCTGCCTTTATCAGGCAGGAAGTTGGGGGAGCAGGAGCCAGTGCTGGGGGGGAGCAGGTTTAAAAGCCAGTTCCTCCCACCACCATCTCCAAGGGGGGGAGGGAAGGCAAAAGCACAGCAGAAGACTGGGCACAAGCTGGGACTCAGCTGTCCTGGCTCATGCCTGGTCCCGCGTTGCGCCTCTGCCTTTTAAACGTAGTAAGAGCTGCCTGGCTTTTCTGCAGTTTCTCCCTTATCGACTAATCGAGTGGTTTGGTGGAAATTCCATCCACTAATCAAATAACTGATTAAACACAATTTAACTTCCTTTATTAAAATTTTGGCTGTAACTCCTGGCAAGTCCTTTTTGTTCAATGTAATTGGAATGCTTGCATTCAGGGAACTTCACCAACTGACTTCCCTACAAAACAAGACCCTGGGAAGTTAAATCTGTGGAAAAAATTCTCCCTATTAAAGAACATCTACATCTCTTTAGTTCCATTATTCCACTTCTGTATTAGCCAGCTCTGCACAAAATCTCAGTCCCTTTCAGAGCAATAGTATCCATAGTAACCTCTTATTGCCAAGAGAAAATATAATGACTTGAATACATTTGGGGCCAGATTCTTTCCTTTGATGCATGCATGGCCTCCATTAAAGTCAGTGGAAGCTATAAATACATTACATACGTTAGCCAATAGAACTTGGCCCCTGACGTGGAAAATTGTTAGTTTATTTTGTTTGTAATACATACTCTGTAGATAAACTGCATCTTACTCTGAGTGAGTTGTGGAACAAATGACATTTTTTTGGCTTTCTATTTGGGGCTGCTTTTTTCTGATTGATTATATTGTAGCTGAAGACCGCTTTTGTTCAGTTAGCTTGAACTCATTCAAACTGATAGGATTTTCATGGGAATAGGGTTTTCTTAAAACTCTGGAAAAGTCATCTAGACAGTACTCCTGGAGAAGAAGCCAATGCATTATACAAAGAACTCTGACTTAGTTGAACAGGCTTAAGTAGCAGGAATAATTTAGAGAAGTTGCTTTTTTTTCTTGGATTTTTTTATACCCGGGGGGGTGGGTGGGTGTGTGTGTGTGTGTGTGTGTGTGTGTGTGTGTGTGTGTGTATTTGTACTTGTTACGAAGGTCAGTAAAACTGAGGAAAAGAAGTATCCTGAGGTAAACAGGAGCAGAGGCAAGATATTGGCAGTATGGTAACTTGTCAGCTTTGCTTGAGTTTAATACAAAATAAAAACATTTACAACATCCAGAAACTAACTCTGAAGTTCAGGTCAGCAAAGGAGGGTAAGTGATAATATATGTGTAGTACTGTTTTGTATTTTATATGATGTGTCGGCTGTGCAAGCTCATTTTGGGTCTATACCCGTTGTGTCCTTCATAGCGATTTGTATCAATATTTGTTGTATTTGACCATTGTTGCACAATTATTTGCTACATATGGCACTTATTTTTGTTGTTGTACTTCTACATAGAGAACTAGAGGGGTTTGTTTGAAACTTAGACTTAGAACTCTGTCTTAAACAGGGAAGTGAAAAATCTGCAAAGACAGCTTATTGAAGAAGAATGAACTGAGGGTTTAGTTGCATTCAGCACAGAATCAGGGTCTAAATGCAGCTCTGACATTTAACTCCATTGATTTCTTCAGTATGATTTGCTTAGATCCAGGGTGGGAAACCTTAGTTCTGGGGGCCGGATGCAGCCCCTGGCTTGCCTGGATCTGGCTCCCGAGGCTTAGGGCTCCCCCCCAGAATTGGGGAGCCCATGCTGGTGTGCCAATTTCCTCTGACTGATTTTCTGTGGGTCAGCAGCCCCGACCCAAAAAAGGTTCCCTAACCCTGGCTTAGACAGTGGCTGAACTGACCTCTCCTTTGAGAAATTGCATTTGCGTGGGGAGGTGTGCTTGTTTCTCCTTCAGTTTTCTCAAACTGTCTTGACTGACATCTTCATGGGGTGGGCGTGGGAAGAAATGTTTGCATTGCATGAAAGCCCTGATAATCCAGTTTTTGTGTGTCTTGGAGTTGGATGGATGGTCTAGAGGTTATTGCACTAGCTTAAGATTTAGGAAACTCTAATTCAGGTCCATGTTCTGGTTGTGTACAGGCAGTCCCCGAGTTACGTGGATCCGACTTATGTTGGATCCGCAGTTACGAATGGGGCTTTTCTTGCCCTGGAGGATGGGAGCAGCAGGATGCCCAGATGCGCAATGGTCCTCCCGCCCGCGTCCTCCGGGGCGACAAAAGCTGCTCCGCGTCTCCCTGGTCTGCTGGGGGGGGGGGGGCCCTCCCTGGTCTGCTGGGGGGGGGAAGCCCCTCCCCGGTCTGCTGGGGGGGGGAACCCCCCCCAGCAGACCAGGGAGATGCGGAGCAAAGACGCGGAGCACGCGGGCAGCGGGACAGCCCAGAAGTGCCGCGGCTGTCCCGCGGCCAGCGTCCTCCGAGGCTTTGCTCCCCGTCTCCCTGGTCTGCTGGAGGGAGGCCACCCCAGCAGACCAGGGAGACGCGAAACAAAGCCGCAGAGGATGCGGGCGGGACCGCGGTGCGTCTCGGCGGTCCCGCCACCCGCATTTCCCTGGTCTGCTGAGGGGGGGGGGGGGGGGGGGCGTGCAGCTAGTGCGTCCCTCCCCCCCCAGCAGACCAGGCTTTTGTCGCCGATGACTGGGGTAGAGCAGCTGGGGCGCTGCCGGGTTGGTCCCGCAGCGCCGCTCCTCAGCGCTACTGTACCAACCCAGCAGCACCAGCTGCTCTGCCCCAGGCGTCCCCAAGTCAGCCGCTGCTGAAACAGACCAGCGGCTGACTACAGGAAGCCCGAGGCAGAGTTGCTCTTCCCTGGGCTTCCTGGAATCAGCCGTTGATCAGTTTCAGCAGCGGCTGACTTGGGGACACCTGGGGTAGAGCAGCTGGGGTGCTGCTGGGTTGGTCCCCCCAGCGCTGAGGTGCTGCGCTGTGGGGACCTACCCAGCAGCGGCCCAGCTGCTCTGTCCCAGGCGTCCAAATTCAGCCACTGTTGAAACTGATCTGTGGCTGATTCCAGGAAGCCCAGGGCAGAGCAACTCTGCCTCGGGCTTCCTGTAGTCAGCCGCTGGTGAGTTTCAGCAGCGGCTGAATCTGGACGCCAGTTCCGACTTACATACAAATTCAACTTAAGAACAAACCTACAGTCCCTATCTTGTACGTAACCCGGGGACTGCCTGTACTGGGGTTGTAGACATAGATCTTGTTACAGTAACTGAGTTAGGTCACTAGGGGTTAGCCCAGCTGGTTTGGGCTGGTTCTAGTTAGTTCGGTGCTATAAAACAAATGGACACTTGCAACTGCTTAAGCCGGGGTGTCCAACTTTTTTCAAAGAGGGCCAGATTTGATGAAGTGAACATGCGTGAGGGCCGACCATTTTGCCTGACATTCTTTGAACCATTAAAATTAAATGCAAATTAACTATTTTATGCAAAGTTGATTGCAAATGGCATACTTTTCATTTCGGCACATGGATAACAAATCTAAACAGGTGTTAAATCACTCTGCCTTTCATATCTGAAGGCCAAATGAAAAAAAAATCCAGGAAGCTGAAATATATGTCAGGAACATTGTAAAGTACATTACATATTATTGGTAATAAAGGTTGTCTGTCAACTTTTAAGTTCAAAAAATATGAACAGGAACATAACACCAAGTCTACATGTTGTGTCCAAATATATTTTATAACTGATTTAGACCAATTGACATTAACTGAGATTTTACAATGTATTCATCTCAATACATATGGATTCGTTGGTAGATATTGCCAAATTACCTGTGGGGCCGTATTAAACCGGAACACGGGCCGCAATTGGTCCGCGGGCCGGACTTCGGACATGCCTGGCTTAAGCTCTCTGTTTCCAGTGATTTCTTTCTAAACTGTGGCACTCCAACGATATAACAAAGTGGCGATGAGAGTGGGATACCTGTGCTGCCCCCAGCAACAGAAGTAGAAGTCAGTGTAAGCAAACAAATCTTTTTGCTGTTCTGAAAGGTTGGGGTGAGAACTGACTGCTACACTAAGATCAGTGGAGCCCAGACGCTGCAAAATAAAATTAAAAAGAAAGAAGGGAGTTGCAGCAACCATGGCTACACTTACAGGGCCACTGGGATCTTTTGAGGAGACCGTATAGAGTAATGGCATGTATATACTGAGTGTTTTGAACTTTTGTTAATTGTAAATGACATTAAGGAAGAAAAGAAGGTGCCAGTATGCTTAAGTGTTGTAGGGGCTAAGACCTCCTCTCTGCTATGCAATTTGCTGCTCCATGTTAAACCAGAGACCAAATTTTATAGTGACATTGTGGAAATCCTGGTGTCACATTATGCCCTAAAGCCATTGGTAATTGCAGAAGGGTATAGGTTCCATAAACAAGACCAAAAAGAAGTGAAACAGTTGTACAATTTGTAGCAAATTTGAAAACACTTGCAGAAAAATGTGAATTTAAGGAAATGTTAAATGATGTGACGGGTTAGTGTGTGACCTGCACAGTGAAGCTTTACAGATGCATCTATTAACAGAAGCTTAACTCACCCTACAGAAGGCTGTTGATATTGCGGTCTCCATGGAACTTGCCACCCGGGAGGCGCAATAACTTGGAGTACTCGATTGAGTGCATATAGTGTCCCAAGAACCTACCCACAAAACAGTAGGGAGCTAGGAATGTTACTGCTGTGGTAAGTCGGGTCACCATGCATCAGAATGCTAGTGTAAGGACCTAATGTGTTGACCGTATAGGGGAAAAAGGACACATTGAGTGTGCCTACAAACGAAAGAAAAAAAATGCCTGTGGTGTGGTGGACCAAAAGGGAAAACCTGCATGCCATCGAGCAGATTCATGATGATCAAGGTGACATCCCATCTGAAGAAGTGCCCTACTATGTTTTGTCTTTAGCAGGGGTCTCCCATGAATACTGGGTAACCCCATTGTTCCAACCTGTACGCATGGAAGTGGACACTGGTGCAGCAGTTTTGTTGATCTCAGACACTGTGTATAAGGAAAAACTAAAACATCTTCTGCTTAAGGCAACAAAGATCATTCTGAAGACTTATTCAGGAGAAGCAGTACCCCTATTGGGCACTATTGATGTTAAGTTGGAGCTCAGTGAACAGACTGCTGAATTGCCATTCTTTTTGGTAAAAGGCAATTACCCAGTGTTAATGGGTAGATTGTGCCTTAGGAAGATCCAGCTGAACTGGGAAGAAGTGCACTGGATGACTAAAGACCGATACGTTAAAGAAACATGCTGCTGTTTTTGGAGACTATCTGGGAAGTATGAGGGGAATCACTGTGAAACTGAACATTAAACCTCGCAGCCAACCAAAATATCTGAAGGCCAGAACTGTGCCATATGCCATCAGGCCAAAAGTTGAAGCAGACCTGGAGCACCTAGTCAAAAATGGAGTCCTAATACTAATTACCCATAGCCCATGGGCAACTCCGATAGTTCCAATATTGAAGAAAGATGGAACCATTTGGATTTGTAGAGCTTTTAAGGTCACTGTTAACCCAATGTTGTGTGCAGAGCAATACCCTCTTTCCCACATCAGTGACCTCTTTGCACTCTTGGCTAGGCGACATCAATCTTACTGAGCTTTTCTATCAAACATATTTACAGATCTTGTGTGGCTTGTCAGGAGTCCAGTGCTATCTTGATGACATCCTGGTCCTGGGTAGGAATGAGGAGGATCATCTTAAGAACTTAGAGACTACCCTACAAAGACTGGAAGAGTATGGCATACAAGTTCACAAAGACAAGTTTACATTCTTTCAGTCCTCTGTTTGAATATTTGCGACACATCATTGATGCTACCAGCCTTCGTAAGTCCCCTTCAAAAGTTAAGGCTATTGTTGAGGCTCCGCCCCCTCAAAATGTTAGTCAGTTTCGCTCATTTCTAGGACTATTGAATTATTATGGAAAGTTTATTTCACAGTTAACCACACTGTTAAAACCGCTTCACAAGCTCCTGAGACGGAACAAGACCTGGAAGTGGACTGAAGCTTGTGATGTTGCATTTTACAAGGCTAAATGTGCATTGCCAAACTCGGAGGCCCTGATGCATTTTGATCCATCGTTACCTTTACAGTTGGCCGGCGACGCCCCCCCACGTGGAGTGGGAGTGGTCTTGTTGCACATTATGCCTTTGGAAGAAGAGAAACCAATTGCTTTTGCTTCATGCATCTTAAGCAAGGCTGAAACTAACTATGCACAAATCGAGCGTGAATCGTTTCTGGACTTTGAAAATTTCACTAGTACCTGTTTGACTGGAAGTTTACACTTCTCACTGACCATTGACCTCTGATGGCAATTTTTGGTCCACACACTAGCAGGCCTTCATTGGCAGCTAGTCATGTGCAGTGATGGTAATTGTGGCTTTCAGGACATATATTTGAGATCAGATATTGTAAATTCACTCTGCACGGCAATGCAGACGGTCTCTCTAGGCTGTCTTTGCCAGTCAAACATCAAGATAGTGGCCAGAAGGAAATCTTCTTCTACTTTAGACAGGTAGAGAACATGGCCATTACTGCTGCTCAAGTTGAGAGCAACTTGTGTTGACCCAGTACTGTCCCAAGTTATGGACCTAGTGATGCATGGAACATCTGTACAGGTCTCTCAGGTCTCACCTGACCTTATTTCCTACATGTTCAGGAGGACCGAGTTATTAATCCATTCTGTGTGCTTGTTGTAGGGAATGAATGTCATTATTCCAAAGCTACTGAGACAACAGAAGTTAAACAGCTGCATTCAGGTTGCTGTGGAATGGTGCGCATGAAAGAAATAGCACAACGCTATTTTCTTAGACTGTACCATTGAAGAGAAGGCAAGAGCTTGTACTTCATTGCCAGGGTGTGAGGAATGCATTGCAGTAGGCACTTCTGTGCCCATGGGACTGGCCTGAAAAGCCATGGCAACATTCATATTGATTTTGCTGGTCCATTTGAAGGTAGCTTGTTCTTGGTGGTGATAGATGTCCATTCCCAATGGTCAGAAGTCTCTCTAATGATGTCCACTACTGTTGAGAGTACTATCCAAAAATTATGGGGAATCTTTTGTCATTTTGGTCTTTCAGAACAACTTGTGAGTGACAATGGTCCACAGTTTGTGTCTCGGGAGTTTGGAAATGTTATGAAAACAAATGGGATTCATCACATCACTTCAGCACTGTATCGCCCATCCACAAATGGATTGGCTGAAAGGTTTGTTCAGACAACTAAACAAGCTTTGAAATTGGCTAGAGGATATTGATTCATGCACAAATGCCTGGACAGCCTCTTACTATCCTACAGAAATACACTTCATGTTACAACCAAGGTCCAAGCTTTTCTAATGATGGGATGTCAGCTGCACCCTTGCTTTGATCTGCTGAAACCTTCTGAACCGTGACAAATTGTGCAACATCAATAACAAAATCAAATCATCAGGCTTGCATCCAGTGCAAAAGACCTAACCTTTAGTCCTGGGGAGCTGGTTTTTGCTCAGAACTATGCTTTTGGAGCTAAATGGGTCACTGCTACTGTCATTGCTCAAACAGAACTGCAGAGGATCTCATCTAGCAGTGCCATGTAGATGAGTTATTGCCATGTTATGCCTGCATCCAAGACACATCTCCTCCAATTGAGATGCCTGACCTCATCACTGCCAGTGAGCTACTGCATCAAGAAACACCTGTTCCTGACTTTTCTTCTCCATCAATGCCTGCGGTGAACATAAACCCCCTCCCTGAACAGGCTGATCTGACAACCTCATCTGTTTACGCTTCAAGTTCCCAACCCATTGTCAGGCCTGCAACCGTAACACCTTCAGGTGCCAGACATTTGCTGTAATCCACCTAGAGAAAGAAGGCTTCCTCAACGGCTGAACCTTTAGTTAAGGTTAACCCACAGATGGGGCAAAATAATCTCCGGGGTTAGCTGGGAACTTGAGGCAGACTACCCTTCTTCCCTAGTTTAGTGTTGGCTTTATTAAAATAACATTCTTATTAAGGGGGAAGGAATATTTTGTGTATTAGGGTTGTAGATACAGGTCTTGTTATTTTAGGAACTGAGATGGGTCACTGGGGATCAGCTCAGCTGGATTGGGCTGGTTCTACTTAGTTCTATGTTATGAAATAAATGGACACTTGCAATGGCTAAAGCTCTCTATTTTCAGTGATTTTTCTAAACTGTGGAACTCCAGTGATATAACTGAAGTTATATGCCTTGAAGTTTCTCTGTGAACTTGGCTTCTCTGTACCTCCATTTCCCCATCTGTAAAATGGAGATAATAGCATTTCCTTACTTTACAGGAGTGTGTGTATAGATACATATATGTTTGAAGAGCTTGGATACTATGGTACTGGAGGCTGTAAAAGCACTTAAAATAGATCTTAAAATTACTATGGAAGAATAAAAATTTGACCTCAAACTAGTTGTTGCCTATAGCCAAGAGTCCTTAATGTGGGCCTACTTCATTATTCCCCACCTATTACCTCCAGGGGTAGCGCCATTATGAATACCTTTAAAGCTACATTCATTCCATGCTGTACAACATATCATTATTATTGCTGGTATTATCTCTAAGGGTATGTCTAGACTACATGCCTCTGGTGACAGAGGCATGTAGATTAGGCTACCCGGCATAGTAAAATGAAGCGGCGATTTAAATAGTCGCCGCTTCATTTAAATTTACATGGCTGCCGCGCTGAGCCGACAAACAGCTGATCAGCTGTTTGTCGGCTCAGCGCGATAGTCTGGACGCGCGGGTGGCGACATCAAAGGTATTTGTCTCCTGGGATGAGGTATATACCTGGGTGGTCGACAAATACCTTTGATGTCGCCTATCGCGCTGAGCTGACAAACAGCTGATCAGCTGTTTGTCGGCTCAGCACGGCAGCCATGTAAATTTAATTGAAGCGGCGATTATTTAAATCGCCGCTTCATTTTACTATGCCGGGTAGCCTAATCTATATGCCTCTGTCGCCAGAGGCATGTAGTCTAGACATACCCTAAGTCAAGTCCTGGGCACCATAATTAGCCTTACGCTGATACCACATTGTGACATGTATAAGGCCAAATCTTAAATCCACTATGTATTTGCACATACATGTTCTTGTGTATGCCAGTGGCATAGGAGACTA
Organism: Pelodiscus sinensis; assembly: GCF_049634645.1. Taxonomy (NCBI): domain Eukaryota; kingdom Metazoa; phylum Chordata; order Testudines; family Trionychidae; genus Pelodiscus; species Pelodiscus sinensis. Next base: position 97,027,894 of record NC_134716.1, read on the forward strand.
GGTTTGGGCTCCCATTGTTGAATCACTGTTGCTACTGAATTACTTTAATCCTAAAATTTAGTCGTCTTCCTACATAGTTTTAATGCATTTATAAACTCTCCATTTTGAACAATGGAACCAACGATTTGCAGGTATATGTGCACTGGTGTTGTGCAGTTCATGCGCAAATTGTTAGTCATGCACATAGGCATTTGAGGGGGCCAATCACTTTAAAAATCCAATTCTAACATCACTAAAGTCTATGTCTGCAATACAGCAGCTCAACTAAAGTGTGGCAGGTTTTTCATTATAAAACTATAGTTGAAGATGCTTCCATCGATGTGGTTAATCCACTTCTCAAGCAATGGAGGAATTCTTTTGTTAATCTAGCTACCATTGACATACTTTGTCTACGCATAAGTGTAGAGTAGGCCTAAGAGTTCAGGAAACAGACTGCAGTTACAAAAGCCTAACTTTCATGCATACCTGTGGTAATTAGACACACAAACAGTTATTCTAATGCAGTGGTCCCCAACCATTTGGGGTTGCCGGGCGCCAGGGGGCGTGGCCGTTCACCCGCCGGGGGGCCCCCCATAGCCGCGTTCCCGGGGCCAGCGCTGGCGCTGTCTTCCCCCCCCTCCCCCATGCGCCGCAGGGGGTCAATCCGCGGCGCTCCCAGGGCCGGCGCTCACCGTGCGCCCCGGGGCCGGCTCCGGCACCACGCATGCGCCACGTGCCCGGGGCCAGGCCAGCCCTGAGCACTTGGCGGGCGCAGACAAATGCCCCCGCGGGCGCCGTGTTGGAGACCACGGTTCTAATGCATCTAGACTCTGTAGAAACTTGGAACTGTACTGGGCTGCCGACAGAGGGGGCAGACGCCCTGAGGCCCAGGGATTTTTAGAAGGGCTCGTGTCTCCAATTATCACAGCTGCTATTGTGGCAACAGCTGGAGCTTTAAATTGCCACCAGAACCCTCTGTGGCGTGGTCTGGGCAGTGCTAAAGGTTAACACCCCTCAAGCCCTGCCACTTCCACCCTAGTCCCTTCCCCTCCTGGGGTGGCAGAGCTAAGCCTTCTCCCCTACCTTGCCCAGAGCCAGGCGAAGTCTGTTGCCAGCCCTGCTATTCTATGATATAGCAGAGAGAATGACTGAAATACCAAATCTTGGGGCTGTCTATGCCTTGGGGCTATCTGTGCCTGTGGGAATTGAAAGCTTTGGCGTGTGCAAAGACCAGGTGCTTCAGACAGCTGAACTTAAAATGTTTTCTTAGGGAGCCCATAATAGACTCCAGCCATAAAATACCTCTGACATATATATTTAGTGAGACACTCATTCTAAGCATTTCCATTTCAAAGAATTCATAATTAACTAGTTTATTAACAGATAAATTTTTAAGCTGAGTTAGTTTGTAACTGGAAAATCTTAATCCTCTGAATCCAAGGTATTTATCTTTTGGACCTCTAGCCCTTAGAGGACATAGATTTATCATGTAGATACAAAATACTACATCTGCCTTGGTACCTCCATACTACTGATGTAATACTGGCCATTGGTAAATGAGGCTCCAAAGATTGCAGTCAGGCCTAACCGTGCTATTTTTGAATGCCAGGTTGGTATCCCATAAAACAGCTATCATCCAGGATTTAATCCTGGATCAAGGGGCCAACATGGCCTATATCATTGGCTGGGAGTGGAGGGAGGTCTTGACCTCTCACAGTTGTGCATGGCTGGGTTCTTGGTCCAGCACCAATGTCGACTTCACAATGAGGGAGGGGAGGAGCGGTAGTGATTGTTGGTCGGGTCCCTGGCCAGGGAGATGGTATCCTGATAGACAAAGTGTTATGTTTCATAGAATACTAGAACTGGAAGAGACCTTGAGAGGTCATTGAGTCCAGTTCCCTGCCCTCACGGCAGGACTAAGCACCATCTAGACCAGTGTTTCTCAACCTTTATTATTAAAAAAAAAAAAAAAAAAAAAGTTGTAAGTACCCCCCAGTACCTTCAGTTTTCAGACACGCGATATTTTTCTTCCACAGTAACACATTTGTTTAAAAAGCTTAATAACAGCCACGTAGGGAATGAAATTTTTGAGTGTAAAAAGTATAAAAATAATGAAGTGCTGTAAAACTTAAAACAAAATTTCTGTTTTTTTCCAAATTTCTCCCAGACTTCTCTCAAGTACCCCTAAGGGTACTAGTACCACTGGTTGAGAAATACTGGCCTAGACCATCGCTGATAGAAATCTTTCTAACCTGCTCCTTAAATATTGCCAGAGATGGAGATTCCACAACCTCCCTAGGCCATTTGTTCCCAACCTCCCTTGCTGCAGTTTAAGACCATTGCTTCTTGTCCTATCCTCAGGGGCCAAGGAGAACAATTTGTTTCCCTCCTCCTCCTTGAAACACCCTTTTAGGTACTTGAAAACTGCTTTCATGTCCCCTCTCAATCTTCTCCTTTCCCTACTAAACAAGCCCAGTTCTTTCATTCTTCCCTCATAGCTCATGTTCTCTAGACTGTTAATCATTTTTGTTGCTCTTCTCTGGACCTTCTCCAATTTCTCCAAACCTTTCTTTAAATGTGGTACCCAGAACTGGACACAATACTCCAATTGAGACCTAATCAGCACAGAGTAGAGTGGAAGAATGACTTCTTGTGTCTTGCTCGCAATACTCCTGTTAATTCATCCTATAATCATGTTTGCTTTTTTGCAACAGTGTCACGCTGTTGACTCATATTTAGCTTGTGGTGCACTATGACCCCTAGATCCCTTTCTGTAGTACTCCTTCCTAGACAGTAGCTTCCCATTCTGTTTGTGTGAGTGGAGTACTTTGCACTTGTCCCTATTGAACTTCATCCTATTTACCTCAGACCATTTCTCCAGTTTGTCCAGATCATTTTGAATTATGACCCTATCCACCAAAGCAGTTGCAATCCCTCCCAACTTGGTTTTATCTGCAAATTTAAGAAGTGTACTCTCTATGCCAATATCTAAACCGTGATTAAGATATTTAACAGAATTGGTCCCAAAACAGACCCCTGCTGAACTCCACTTGTTATGTCCTTCCAGGAAGATTGTGAACCATTAGTAACTACTCTCTGAGAATAATTATCCAGCTAGTTACGCACCCACCTTATAGTAGCTCCATCTAAGTTGTATTTGCCTAGTTTCTTGATAATAAGATCATGCGAGACTGTATCAAATGCCTTACTAAAGTCTAGGTATACCACATCCACCGCTTCTCCCTTATCCACAAGACTCGTTATCCTATCAAAGAAAGCTATCAGATTGGTTTGACATGATTTGTTCTTTACAAATCCATACTGGCTCTTACCTATCACATTATTTTCTTCCAGATATTTGTAGATGAATTCCTTAACTATTTGCTCCATTATCTTCCCTGGTACAGAAGTTAAACTTACTGGTCTGCAGTTTCCTGGGTTGTTCTTATTTCCCTGTTTATCGATGGGCACTATGTTTACCATTTTCCAGTCTTCTAGAATCAGTCCTGTCTTCTGTGATTTTTCCAAAGATGATAGCTAAGGGCTCTGATACGTCCTCTACCAGCTCTCTTGAGTATTCTAGGATGCATTTCATCAGGCCCTGGTGACTTGCAGACATCTAACTTTTCTAAGTAATTTTTAACTTGTTCTTTTTTTATTTTATCTTCTAAACCTACCCCATTTCCACTAGCATTCACTATGTTACGTATTCCTTCATCATCAGACTTTGTAGTGAAGACTGAAACAAAGAAGTCATTTAGCACCTTTACATTTCCAAGCTTCCTGCTATTTGGGTCAGGGTCCCACAGAAAAATTAGTCAGAGGCCCACACGTAAGTGAGAAGGAGGAGGAAGCTAGTAGATTGTGTGGGTGCTTCAGTCCCGTAGTGGGAGGCAGTGGGGATTGGAGCGCCAATGCAGGCTCCCCAATTCTTGATCAGGAGCAAGTGCTGACTGAGTGCAGGCATGACTCTGGGTCATGTGCTGCACTGCTGTGTAGTTTCATGACCACAGACTGCTTAGTGGTGGCATGGCCTGGGAAAGTGTTCTACCACAGAGGCTGGAATAAGGCAGGCCTTTCCAGGAACCTTGAGAGAAGGATTGAGGGGTTTTTGTGTGAGACCAACATAGAGTCGAGTGCTCCAGACTGCTGCTCCATCTTCAGACATGTGAACAAGCTGTTCTGCAACCCTCATGTCAAGCAGGCCACAAGAGGAATATACAGCCTGTCTTCTGACACCGATTGTAGATGGACAGAGTTTGAGAACTCCCCGGAAGTGCCCGCCCCAGGGTCATCAGAAGCCTGGGAGATCTCCTAGGGGATGGGGGGGGGGGGGGCAGCTCCTGGCTTTCTGGCATTGTCCCCTGGCTGCCCCCCGCCGCCTGCTCCTTGTTCTCCTTCTGTGCCACCCCGTCCTCCTACAGACTGATGCCAGGTGGGTCTTGGCTGGATTTTGTAGAAGTGACCAGCTCTCCTCTCCCAGGATGGCACCTAGCCATTCATAATAGCGGCGGGTGTGAGGTGCTGTCCAGAGCACCTTCTACGTCTACAGGTATAATTAAGGTTGATAATGATGACTCTGAGGCACTGCAAGATCCTGAAATTCCTTCTGAATCATCAACGAAAGATTAAATTATGTTCAGTATAGATTGTGTTAAGTATATTTTTAGTGATCTGGTTATATGCCATGTACAATCCATAATGCTATGTAGTTTCCTAAGGTAACTAACTATATAGCAAACTTTGCTTCTGTATACCTAAGTGCCTCAAGAAACCAGTCACTGTACAGTGCAGTATTACCACTCAATTGGTGAGTACCTGTGTACTCGAATCATTTTATTGTGTTCTAATTGTTTGAAAACAGGCATTCTGTTGGTAAATATAACTCAGTTAACCAGAATTTTTGACTAACCGTCTCCCCATCTCAATTCTCCGGACATGACAGATAACAAAGTTTTTATTGTACAGAGTCCTTTGAGTTGGAAATCCTTTTGATCTCTTTGAATTGTGTTTAACTAGTACTTGGCAGTATTATGGCTTATGGGGGAATTTTGAGTGTCTATTTAGTGTTATAGATATTCAGCCCCATTTATGTGAATATAGATTATACAGGATCTGGTTACTTTTTGGTTGCATAGAGTTAATAGTTTTCTCTTTCTCAAATATCTTACGTAACACTTTGCTCCTGAGGCAGTATCCTCCCTATTTTAGAAACTATTTCATGCAGATGTGAACAGGTTAGAATTTCATTTAATACAGTGAGTTTGGATCATTGAGTTCTAAATTGTCAGTGAACAGCGAACAGCTTACTAGCAATACAGTTTATTTGATGCACTCTAGTTTAGTTTTTGAAATGTAGTTCTGGAATTGTCACAGTTCATAGTACATTTAATCATTTTTGTATAATAAAATAGTTTTAGCCAATCTGGCAGCCTCTAATTGCATCATGCATTAAAAATGTCTCCAGATATGTTTCTACAGCATTGTTTAACTAAATGGTGTGCCAAATCTGACTGGAAGGATGAGCTGATATGTTGCTTATGGCATTTGTGACCAGTTCAACTTGCTGAAGAGGTGCTCCTTTAACTGTAGAAGATGTGCAGTGTAGCAACAGTGCCTTAAGAAATCACAGGAATGTGGTATTACTGTAATCTGATCAGAGATGACTAAGTCAAACATAGCAATGAGTATATTAAGTGGAAAAACTTTTAGCTATAGAATTGTGACCAGTGTATCAATTTAGAAAAGAATTAACTGACTGTTCCTAATATGCTGTGGCTCAGATTAACTGAGCATTACAGGTAAATTGCTCAAATAAGAATGTAGTTGGTACTTGGTCCTGCCATGAGGGCAGAGGACTGGACTCGATGACTTCTCAAGGTCCCTTCCAGTTCTATGAGATAATATAATATTTAGAGAGATACTTATTACATTCAGGCTACATCTAGACTGCGAGAAACTTGTACAAGAAGCTTTTGTTGGAAGAGATCTTCTGCAAAAACTTCTTGTGCAAGAACGCATCCAGACTGCAAAAGCACATCGAAAATGCTATGCGCTTTTGCGAAAGAGCGTCCAGACTGCATAGATGCTCTCTTGAAAGTACGCACTGATTAGTATGCAGAGAATGGCCACAAGGGCACCTGTGCTTTTTTCCCTCTCTTTTGCACAAAATCCCCTCTTCCCTGTCCAGACACGCCTTTTTGCAAAAGAGTTCTTTTGCAAAAAGGCATTCTTCCTTGTGGAAAGAGGAATACCTATGCTGGAAGAAACCCTCTGTTCTTTCGATTCTCTTGTGCAGAAACATGCTTCAAGAGTGGATGCTCTGAGTTTTTGCGGAAAAACAGCTATTTTTTCCTCAAACTCAGTAGTATAGACATAGCCTCAGAGGGCTCTGTCAGCTCTTTTTCAAAAGCATTGAAGAGGTTCTGCAATACCCATACTCTAAAACGAGAGGAGTAACCAGGCTGTAGAATTGGCACTTCCTGTGTTACTGATGGAGGCATTGCATTGATTTATTTTATGGTGCCAAAATATTATCAAAGTTTGCCATAAAAATCAGATTTTGGATCCAATTTGTGGAGGTGCAAAATGGATGTCTTGCTAACTCCCTGATCATCCAAAAAGTTTGAAAAATTTTTAAACTTGCTATCTTCAAGTTTGTTTTCTCTCCCAACATGCTAGTTTTTCCACAACACTTGGCATAAATACAGAGATGGATAAGATAAAACATGTTTTTGTAATGGTGGTTGAGTGGGAGATTTAATTACAGGCAGTCCCCGACTTACGCTGGATCCGCACTTACGAACGGGGCTTTCTCGCCCCGGAGCTCACAGGCAGCAGTCAGCCACCTTGACCTCCGGGGCGAGAAAAGCTGCTCCCGGTGCCCCTGGTCTGCTGGGGACTGTTTCCAGCAGACCAGGGGCATCGGGAGCAAAGCAGCAGCCCCGGCGGGTTTGCTCGCGGTGCCCCTGGTCTGCTGGAGATGGTCCCCAGCAGACCAGGGGCACCGCGACCAAACTCGCAGCCGTGGCGGGGTCCCGCGCTTCTGAGGCTTTGCCAGAGCAAAGCCTCAGAAGCGGGGGAACACGTCGCTGCTGCGGGTTTGCTTGTGGTGCCCCTGGTCTGCTGGAGACCGTCTCCAGCAGACCAGGGGCACCGTGAGCAAAGCGGGTCCTGCGCCAGAGCAAAGCCTCAGAGGCGAGGCACCCCTCCGCTGCGGCTTTGCTCCCCGTGTCCCTGGTCTGCTGGGGGGGGGGGGGGGGGGACGCAGTTAGTGTGCCTCCCCCCCCCTCCCCCCCCCCGCAGATCAGGCTTTTGTTGTGGACCCTGGGGCAGAGCAGCTGGGGCGCTGCTGATTGGTCCCGCAGCGCCGCTCTGGGCACTACTGGAGCAACCCGGCAGCACCCCAGCCCTCTGCCCCAGGCGTCCCCAAGTCAGCCGTTGCTGAAACTGACCAGCGCTGACTACAGGAAGCCCGAGGCACAGTTGCTCTGCCCCGGGCTTCCTGGAATCAGCGGCTGATAAGTTTCAGCAGCAGCTGACTTGGGGTTCTTAAGTTGAATCTGTATGTAAGTCAGAACTGGCGGTCAGTTTCAGCAGCGGCTGAATCTGGACGCCAGTTCTGACTTACATACAGATTCAACTTAAGAACAAACCTACAGTCCCTGTCTTGTACCTAACCCGGGGACTGCCTGTACCTGCTAGCATACTGGACTTATATGTAGATACTGAAATCAGTAATTAAAACTAGGGCTGTCAAGCTTTTAAAAATTAAACATGATTAATCACGCGATTAAAAAAATTAATCGCTATTAATTGCACAATTAATTGCACTGTAAAACAATAATAAGAATACTATCTAAATATTTTTGGATGTTTTTTACATCTAATATATTTATTTCAATTACAACGCAGAATATAAAGTGTATAGTACTCACTATATTTATTACAAAACATTTACACTGTAAAAAGAAAACTTCAGTTCACCTCACTGAAGTATTATAGTGCAAATTCTGTTATGAAAGCTGAACTTAAATTCTTCTGTATAATCAATATTTGTGTCCTATTCAAGAGTTGTTTTTTAGCTCAGCCCCAGATGCAGGTGGCACAGGGCCAGAGGGGGATAGACTCTGATGTGGGCAGTGCAGAGTTTGGGAGGGGGGAGCTCAGCCTCCAACTGCAGGTGGCATAGGGCTCAGGGGAGGGGGTCAACCCCTGGGCTGACGGCGGGGTAGACCCCACCATGAGCAGTGCAGAGTTCAGGAAGTGGGGACTCAGCCCCAGAATCATATGTAGGGGGAGGGTCAGTCCCAGCCCCAGGAGGCAAAGAGGGTGGCTTGGTTGAGCCCTGCCTGGGGAAAGAGGGAAGGATGGACAGCTAGAGCAAGCCCCCCACCCCCCCAGGCTGGTTTTTTTTAAAGATGGTCATCTGGGAGGGGAGAGGGACGGGTGTCAGGGTCTTTACTTTTCTTGTTTACTTCTCTGTTGAAGCTGGAACCACATCTTAAGGTTTTTTTCCTCCTTTCTGGCTGCTTGGTTTTCCGTGCACCCTCTGGTGGCGGCTTGCGTTACTGTGCCTTACCAGAGACGGTCTCTGAAACAGCTCATGCTGATTTGCTGAACTCTGTGATTAATGCGAGTTAATTTTTTTAACGCGTTAATTCTGCCCTGTGTTAATCACAGGCATTAATGCCCACTAATTGACAGTCCTAATTAAAACTATTAATAACTATCTATATTGACTGGATCAAGTATAATAACTTGGTGGATTTTATGGGATAACATGATATTCTCTCCTCGTGATACTGAGGAGCATGGAGCCACTTAGGTGTAGAGCAGCATTTCCCAAAGTGTGCTCCGTGGCCCAGTACTGGTCCTTAGAAAAAAAAATACCGGTCCTTACAAAAATTATCACGCACGATCCTATTAATTTGTGTGATGGGATAGCGGCACCCCGCACTGCTGAGTGCGGCAGTGCGGCCCTCTTCGGGGAGAGCCTACTGCCACGGCATCTTTGCCAGGCATGTTCCCAGGTGACAGGGCTAGATCCGGTGAGTGCTAGGACCCAGGGAGAAGGCTGGGCACTGTGCGCACATATGCAGAACACCGGGCGCTGGACGTGGCCAGGATTGGGGCCAGAGGAGGATGGGGGCGTGGAACGACCCGCCAGACAGGTAGGGCCAGCAACACAATTTATTTGCATATTCATCATTTGCTTAATGAATGTACAAATATGCAAATAAATGTTACCAGTCTTCCAAAAGCTTGTGACTGGGTTTATTGGTCCCCAGTATCAAAAAGATATACCACTGGTGTAGAGGAACAGACCGACCGTCTGCATAATTGTGAAATGCAACTCAAGTAACTATTCAAGATCATTGTCAGTTTTATGAGTGTCTAATCTTTCTATTATGCTCAAGTTGTTTCCCAAATGTTGAAATCAATATCAGAGTGGAATAGCAGTCAATTCTGACTTTGGTAATTGATGGGCTTGACTGCAACTGGGCCCTCTTCAACTGAGAGAACTACTTCGATTGTGGTCCCTAGCACCCCTTGATTTCAATAATAAAAGAATGGTCACTAGCAAGGTATTTGATTGTTCAAGTAGGACTTGTGTTCTAGTGAAGGATTAAGAACATGATGGAAAAAGTAGCAATGGCTGAGATTTGATAAACCAAACCTAAGTGGCACACCAAGTAGAATAGCCTTTTCCTGTTCTGTCTCTAAACACTCGCAGATAGTGTTGTAATCGTGTATATGAGCTTTATTTAATGTTGCACATCTGGGCAATCTTGGTAAGTTGTTGAAATTTTAAAATATTGTAAGTAGTTGTTACTTGACTTTTTTTTTTTTTTTTTCCTCTTCCACATATGTTCTTTAGCCTTCCTCTTTATCCTTCTTCACTTTACTGGAATATAAAAGCATTTGTATCGGTGTAGTTTCCAAGCTGTAATTTGCATGTTTGTAATGTATGCACCCATTAAAGTTACACTCCAGTCCTTAATAAAAAGTTGAGAAATTGTCTCAAACAATAGCTGTACATATCAATCTAATGCAAAGTTTCCTCAAGTGCTTGTGAAACTTTCTGGGCTAGATGATAAAATTGAGCAGTGATGAAACTGTGCACTCTAAAATCCTGTAGCTTTTTACAGGCATAGATTGAAGATAACTGGGGGTACCTCTAAACTATGTCGTGTTTTCGAAAGTGGATATGTAAATTCTGTGGGAATTTGCATATCTTCTTCCAATCTCACTTTCTAAAGTGGATCTTTCGAAAATGAAAGTAGTCTGGATGCAGGGTGTGTGTGTGTGTGTGTGTGTGTGTGTGTGTGTGTGTGTGTGTGTGTGTGTGTGTGTGTGTGTGTGTGTGTGTGTGTGTGTGTGTGTTTTGGAAAAAAAAAAAACTCTTTTCAGGGGGGGAAAAATGCGTAAACCTCTATTTTTTTAAAGGGTTTTTCCCCCCTGAAAAAAATGCGGCCAGACAACTTTCACTTTTGAAAGAGCCACTTTAGAAAGTGAGATCGGAAGACGATATGCAAATTTGTTTAAAAATAGAATATAATCTAGACATAGCCTAAGTCTGAAGCAATAACCTTAAACTAGTTTTTAATTTGGTCTTCCATTCGATACAGGAAAGGTACTCGCATGCAGGCTCTTCAGGAGTTGAGGACAGGCTATGAAAGGAATAAAATGTTACTTTAGTAAATATAGTGGGAGTTTGTTTGTTTTAAAGTAGCCCGGCACATGAGAGGGGAGGAATGGGAGAGCTAACTCTTCTGTTTCTCTCATGTAAGGTATAACTTAATTAGTTTGGAATTTATTCAGTCCTACAGATTCTTCTTGTGGATTGCTAACCTGTTCTTCACTATCATGTAGGTGCTAACATTACTAGTCTTGGACTCTCATAAATGCTTGATAGAAATGAGTTTGGAAGGAAGAAGTGACCCAGCGTCGTCTTAAAATTTTCCTACCTAGGTTGCAATGGATTATGGCATCAAGCCATATGAATCCACAAGTGCTTTTTTTTACTGCTGAAACAATGATTCGTTAGCAACAAATGGAAATGAGAACACACAGAACTCTTAAACTAGGAAAAAAAATCAAGATGTAATTTTTGAAAACTGGAGCTAAGCCTGTCCCTGGTATAAGTGCCTCCATTGAGTTGTCCTGGTCTAAACTCAATGGTCAACTTAGTCCAGGTTCAGTTGATTTCTCCCCCCCCCCCCCCCCCAAACAATGAGTCTACACCAGTGGTCTCCAACCTTTTAACCATAAGAATACTTCTTCAACTTAAGTGCAATGTAAGAGCTACTTCAAACCCAAATACCCTTGCCTCACTTCCTTCCCACCCCTTCTTTGAGGTCCTGCCCCTGCTCTACCCCTTCTGAGTTCTCACCCTGCTCACTCCATCCCCCATCCTCGTTCACTTTCACCAGGCTGGGGTAGAGGATTGGGGTGCAGGCTCTGGACTTGGGCAAAGGGATTTGGCGTGTGGGAGGGGCTCCAGGCTTAGCCCAGGGTTTGGGATTGGGGTCCAGAATGCAAGCTCTGGGAAGAAGTTTGGGTGCACGGGGACTTACACGACTGGGGCAGGAGGTTGGGTGTAGGAGGAGGTTCAGGGCTGAGACAAGGGGTTCAGGAAGCAGGTTCTGGCTGGGCACTGTTTTAATGAGACTGCTTCCAGTTGGTGGAGTAGTGGAATTATGGCAGATTTATTCCTGCTCTGGCCCTGCGCCATTCCTCAAAGTAGCAGGCATGTACAGCAGTAGCTCCATGTGCTGCCCCTTATCTACAGGCACTGATCCCACAGCTTCTACTGGCCACGGTTCCCCGTTATTGATCAATGGGTGCTGCAGGAGTGGTGTCTGCAGGCAAGGACAGCATGTGGAGACCCCCTCCTCTGCCTTTCTCAGGGGCTGCAGGGACATGCCAGCCACTTCCAGGAGCAGCAATTACCACTGGGATAATTACTCCAGCCATGACAAGTTAGGCATTTTAGAACTTACTAATCAAAGAATTAAATTTAAGCGTAAGAGAAATGAAAATTATGAAATGCACAGACCAGTCAAAAACCCAAAACAACACACTTTGCAAGCAGTAAAAGTAGTAAAGACAACTCCCCACATATGCGTTGGGTTGGGAAATGGGAGTGAAGGACGGTATGTGTGTTTGTGAGAATGACAGACACACACAGTGTGTGAGTGATAGATTTGCATTGCCAAGCTCCCTCCATCCCTTCTCTTTGTGTGGAGATAGGGTATAGGAGTGGGGGGAGGAAGGACACCCTGACATCAGCACTCCCCCTTCTACCTCCCACACTCTGCACAGCAAGCAGGAGGCTCCCAGGGGGGCAGTTCCAATGCAGAGGGCAGGAGCAGCATAACAGTGGGTGGAGGGGCAACTGAAGTGCCAGTGCTTGGTAGCTTCCAGGCCAAACCAGTCAGAATCACCAAGATGTACCAGTAGATCTCGATCTACTGGTTGTTGACCACTGGTCTACACTATCAACCCCATTCCATTGACTTTAAAGATGGTTCAAGTTGATTTCTGTACTCCAACTTTTCACAAGGAGTAATGCTAAATTTGACCATGTGAGATCAACTTTACAGCAGTGCAGATGCAGCACTGTGAAAGTCTAAGTTCTTGGCCTCTGGGAGGTGTCAAACACTACCCTGCAGTGACCTCTTTGGCGAGGATTTTCAACTTTACTGCTCTCCAGGTGCACAGGAAAAACCCCAGGAAAATTTGAATTTCATTTCCTGTGTGGCCCTCAGAGCAGGCAGCACACCTGACCATGAGTTCCTAGGCTCACAGACAAGCACCAGCATGGCATGTACAGGATATCCTTGACCTCGTTGCTGTGTGGGGAGATGCATCTCTTCTTGCAGAACTATGAACCAGCAAAATACACCCATATATCTATGCCAGTGTCACAAAGGACATGAAAGAGAGAGGAATCACTGGGGACAAATGAAAATAAAGGATCTGACAGTCGTACCAAAAGACAAAGCAGGCAAACAGTCTGGATCATCACTGCAAATGTGCCACTTCTGTGAGCAGCTGCATGCGATCCTAATGGGAACCTGACCAGCTTCCCTAGCTAGTCAGTGGATTCCTTCCATGACACTCCTCTGGCAACCTCAGGTAACAGCTTTGAGGACAGCATCCATGAGGAAGAGGAGGAGGAGAGTGGTCAGCAGGCAAACTGGGCAACCAATGTTACTGACCACGAGGATCTTTTTATAACTTTTGGAGACGATCCCCTCCTTCCAGAACATTTCAGCCAGGCACTGTTCAGGGAAGACATTTCTTGTGAGGTCACACTTTTTTAATCTTGCTAAAAGTGGTTTAAAACAATTGGCTGTGATCTGTGGTAGCCACTGTTCTTACAGAGAGGGAGGAGGGGGTACCCAGAATAGCTTGTTAACATGTCTGGAGAGGGAGTGGGAATCCTCCCCGCACTTCTTCATTAAGTTTTCATAGAGGAACTTCTTAATCTTTCTCACAAGGTTTCTTGGGGTATGTCTACACTACCCCCCAGTTCGAACTAGGGGGGGGGTAATGTAGTGATACGGAGTTGCAAATGAAGCCCGGGATTTGAATTTCCCGGGCTTCATTTGCATAAAGCCGTTGGTGCCATTTTTAAATGCTGGCTAGTTTGGACCCGTGTCGCGCGTCTACACGCGGCACGGACTAGCTAGTTCGGATTAGGCTTCCTAATCCAAACTAGCTGTACGCCTCAAGGCCTAATCGGAACTAGCTAGTCCGTGCCGCGTGTAGCCGCGCGGCACGGGTCTGAACTAGCCGGCATCTAAAAATGGCGCTGCTTCTTACTGCGGTCCAGGCTGCCTATGTATGGCTTTATGAGGAAGGAGTAGGTTGGATTAGGTCTTCATGGATTCCTCTGGGCATTTCCAGGCCTCTGATGACAATTTTCTGGGGGGAAAGTTCCTGCTTGCCACTTTCTGAAGAGGCAGGAATTCCTAAAGATGCATGTGTCATGCACCTTTCCTGACCATCCCATGCTGAGGTTGGTGAAACAGCTCTTGTGGCTGGTTAACATATTTGGTTTATTAGAATTCAGCACAATTACTACTTACATTCCAGAAGCCCCCTCAAAACCATTTGGAAATAATTTGTGGATGTGTTTGATGAAGTTGGTTTTCAGCAAGAAGTATTTTGCTGTTTTTTAATATTAGACTTTCTGTGATGGAAGTGGGGAAATGCTCTACAGGTGAAATCTGGAAATCTGAACACATTGTATGTTCCCCAAACAGAAAAAGTGGAAATGCTATGCCATCCACACACTAATCTGGCAACTGAAATTCTGTGTAATGCTGATTCAACATTTGGATTGTTGAATCAGAAGAAAATATTCTGATTTTGTCCCCTGTTACATTGTTATTAGATGTTTGACACCTAGAAAGTGTGGTCTGACCATGGGATTGGGACATAGGAGCTTCTGAGTGCTTGCTCTAACATGGACACTCAGACATAGTCAAGTTATGTAACCTTTTGATCTCCTTTTCCTAATTGTAATATGGGGATAATACCACCACGCACTGCATTTCCAGTGCCTACAACATTGGCTAGTGTCACTGTACGTTCCAACAAAGTACCATATTCACAACAAGTCACCCCAACACCCAGTGTAATAGCTTCCCTCTGATGGTGGACCAATCCTTGCAACCTTCTTGCTGGAGTGCAATTTCATCACCCTCAACGGTCAGTCCATATCACCGCAGATGCCTCCCTCCTTGGTTGGGGTGCCCATATGGACAGACTGTCCATTGAGGGCCGATGGACACCTTGGGAGACTGCTTTACGCATCAGCATATTAGAGTTCAGGGCTGTTTTCAGTGCTTGAAGACATTTAAAAAAGCATATCCTCAGTGCCACAGTCAGAATTCTCACCGACAGCATTGCTATGATGTATTCTATCCATTGCCAAGGAGGAGCCCGTTCCTGTTCCCTTTGTGCAGAAGTAATCCGCCTATGGAACTGGTGCGTCCGTAACAGGATCACACTTATAGGATCACACTTACCAGGAGTCAACAACACTGCTGCGGACGCCCTAAGCAGACACTTCGCACCAGACTACGAGTGGGAACTTCAAGATGTTTTCCTACACATCTTTTCCTTTTGGGACTTTCTTTGGATAGACCTCTTTGCCTCCGACAAGAACGCAAAATGCAGGCTATACTGTTCCAGAGCCGGGATTGGCAAGGACTCGCTAGGTGATGCTTTCCTCCATGTCTGGACAGGTCCACTGCTATATGCAGGGCTCGACTATTGCAGCGGAAACCACTTGCCAGCCCCGCACTGCACATGTGCAAACTACCACTAAACGGGGCGACGGGCTGAAATCTACTCTCCACGGGCGAGTAGATAAGCAGATTTGTCAAGCCCTGGCTATATGCATTCCTGCCCACCACACTGTTCCCCGGAGTCATAGAAAAGATCAACACAGACAAAGCCAGAGTGACTCTGATAGCCCCAGTGTGGGCTTGCTAGCTGTGGTTTCCCTTTCTTTATTGGATGTTTCTCTTCCCACCCTGCTCCCTCCTCAAACTCCCCAACATACTGACCCAGAATCACGGGACCCTCCTTCATCTGCAGCCCCATGCTCTCCAATTGACAGCATGGTTCCTCATTGGTTCTTTGATACCAAGAACCTCTGTTCTGCACATTGTAAGCAAGTCTTGATACATAGTAGGAAGGACACAACGAGAGTAACCTACATTCACAAGTAGTGTAGATTTGTCTCCTGGTGCACTAGTAAGTAGCTGGACCCACACATCACACTTTTACTTGAAATCCTTGAATACATTCTGTCTCTAAAACACTCTGGGTTAGCTATCGCATCACTGAAAGTTCACCTAGTGGCCATCACGGCCTTTCGACAGTCCTTAGAGGATATATCCATATTTTACTACCCAATCACCAAACAGTCCCTGAAGGGGTTAGTCAATCTCAATCCATCCCACAGGGTCCCACCACCTCAATGGGACCTGGACCTAGTCTTGGACACCCTCTCCAAATCGCCTTTTGAACCATTAGTGACAGTTCTGCTTCAAATGGTGACAGTGAAGTTGGTTTTCCTACTGGCGATTGCTTCTGCCTGCAGAGTCAGTGCACTAGCTGCCCTAATGATATGTCCATACACTGTCTTCAATAAGCATAGTGTGATACTTCACCCTCACCCAGCTTTCATCCCTAAGGTGTGCTCCAAATTTCATATTAACGAGCCCATCATTCTTCCATCATTGTTTCCCAATGATCATTTCTCCTTGAGAGGCATGGTTGCATACTCTTGATGTAGAAGGCTAGTGCCCCTCGTACATTGACAGGACACGAGACTTCCGGAAGTCCACCGCCTTAGTATCTCTAGCAGATAGTTCTAAGGGTCTTTCTTCTCAACTTTCTTCTCGACGAATCTTGAACCTTATAGTGTCCTGTATTGTCAAGTGCTACACCATTCATAACAGATCACCCAGGGCTCATTCTTCCAGAGCTGAATCAACATCCACAGCATTCCCATGAGGGGTCCTTCTTAGAGACATTTGTTGGACAGCTACATGGTCTTCCAACAACACTTTTGTGAAACATTATGCTGTACTACAGCATTTGGCCACTAATTCATCTATAAGCTCAGCAGTACTTGCCACAGCTATTAGACTATAACTCTGAGACCCGTCACCTAGGTGTTCTCGAACACTGCTATGAAGTCACCTACAGTGGAGCACCCATGGGGACATCACTTGAAGAAGAGGAAGTTACTCATCTTGTGCAGTAATGATGGTTCTTCGAGATGTGTGTCCCTGCGGATGCTCCACAACCTGCCCTCCTCCCCACTTCGGAGTCTCTTGTTTTTCTCTTCCAGATCCTTGGGCGGACGAGAGGAAATGGGGGGAGCTGGACCATGCTCATGAAGAAAATGGCGCGAACGGTGCAAGATGCTAACTGCGCATGCACGGTCTGGCTAACTTCTGCTGTTCAAGTCTCCGATCTGCGGCGCCGGGACGATCCCGACACCTACAGTGGAGCACTTGCGGGGACAAACATCTTGAAGGACCATCGATACTGCACAAGGTGAGTAACTTCCTCTTGCATTTTGAGTGAAGCATTCATTGCACATTGCAACATACTAGGCTTTTGAGTTCTGTGATATCAAGGTTCAAAAAAGCATTTAGATGTGTTTGGCTAACAAGAATATCCAGAGTTGTGAAAGTGAAGATTAAACATATACGGTTGACATTCTGAAGGGATATAAAATCTTAATCTTGGTTCATCTCTAACTAGATGGGATGGCAGGAATGGCATAATGAAATTTTCTCTATAACTGCCATAAGATCGTCCATAACTGCTTGCTGCAAGATTTATTCTTCCTGACGGAGCTGGTACTGGCCAGAATTAATGAGAAAACACTGGATTTGATGGTTTGATCATCTGAGCCAGTTGGGTAGTTTCTTTGGTTACTTGTACTTTTTCATCTAAAAAAAAAAAGAATTCCCCCCTCCCCGCCAAAATACTTATTTAACAAAAAGTTTTTGAGTGCATTTTGTTTTAAGGGGTGGGTGATCTTTTCCAGAGCTGTTTGGTTTGCCTAAGCCTTAACTATGACGTGGATCCATCAACCAATCATTTACCTCTGAGTAGTAGAACCAGGCATAGCAGAGCTCTTCTGGCAATGCAGCATCTACCATGAAATGACAAGTGGGAGCTGCTGCAGCATGGTGACAGCTGTTAGCTATTTCTAATGGTATGTCTGCACTTCACATGTCTCTCTGGGGGCATGTAGAGAGTACATTCATTACACACTTTTTCACCATAGCATGTAGATGGCAAGGCACTGCTGAGGAGAGTAGAGGAAAGACGTGCCTGGACTCTGTGGGTGTACATAGATCACTGCTCCCCCCCAAGCAGTGCCTTTTCTGTTTTACTCTATTTTGTAGCTGTATTTGTGTCCTGATGTCAAAGTATTTTCCCTCTATTGCTTCCCCCCTCCACAGCCTTTTAACTATGCATCTAGTTACATGTCACTTCTTGAACACAGTCTACTTTCCATTCTGGCTTGTAGCTGCATATATGCTGCTGCAGCTGGTGTACAAAGTAGATGTAGCCCAAGGATATGAATTCAATGCAGAGATAATACAACTGCTAGTCACCCCTGTGTGGGCAATGGTGCTGCAAAGCCATGTTTGAGTGATTCCACTGAGCTGTGTCCATATTTTCTCAGGTCAGGAGCTATGACTTCTGGAGTCCTTAGTGCTGCAGGAAGGGGAGAGAACTTCTGTGCACACTTGAAGACTGTCAGCACTTAGGTGGTCTTCATCCTTACTGAAAAATAGACAAGTTTACTAACCCAAGTGTAAACAACATACTGGCCTTATTAATCTTGTTTATTTGGCTCTTGACTTGACTTACAGTTTTTGATTTTGGCTGCCTGTTTTTGGATTTTTTTTTAATTTCAAAATTGATGCCTTTTCAGATCTCTTCTAAGCTCTTTTGAATGGCTGTGGATAGTGTGATTTTTTTTTTCTAATGTGCTTAGCAATGATTTATAAAACTCTTCACAAAGATTTTACATGACTTGACCTTTATAATAACATATATTTTCTACATGTAATTTAAAATCTTTTGCAGAATTGTATATGTAATAAAAATCATCTGTCCAACAGCAGTTTGCTAGTTAGAATAGCATTTGTACTGGTTGCTTAATGCTTAACTGAAAACATCTATGTCTTTGGTACATTTCAGTGTTTGTAACACGTCTGAACTCTTTGTCTTGAGGAGCTTCAGCTAAGTCCTTTGGAAGGAACACGTGATTGGCTCCAGTCTAGCTGCCCCTGCTGTGTCTCCTTTTTAAGCCTGGAATTCTTTCTGAAGTGTGGGGTTATTTAATATTTCTGATCGGTTTTTAATATTGCTCAATGTCCTGTCTGGGTAGAGGGAAGAGAGGAAAGAAATGGAGCATAGCTTATATCTGTGGGTTGCAATCTTTTTTTCATTTGCAGACCTCTTAAAGTTTCAAATGGAGGTGCTGAAGCCTTTGGGAGTCTTAGGCATAGTACATCTTGAGGTTTTTAAAGATGCTCTTAAAGTTGATTTCAAAATACAGGCTGTGTTTTAGCAGCTGTTGAAGGGTGTCACTGCTTATCCCTTTTTGTCTTTGAATATATGTACTAATTTAGCCTTCTGTCCAATGAATAATTATATTTTAGCCTGCATTTCTCTACCTAGTTCTTTTAAATGATTGATCTCTAAAAGTGTAATTATTCCTGTAGCTATACAAACTGTTCACACACTTTTAAAAGATACTTTTTTGGGGTCTGTGTTCTTACTTAGTTATTTAATCAAGGAGGAAAATATTATCATGTATGTCTATAAAGTGCATTAGAAAAGAATCACTTGAGTCTTCTAAAAAGAAATTTTTCTACAGATGTTACTTGTGTCCTTTCCTACTCTGAATGTATATAAATGCACAAGCCTTAAAATCCTGCTGTTTTCAGAACTTATAGCATGTACTTACATGTGTATAAATATAGAATATTTTTATAAAATAGATCTAGTTCTTTGTTGCTGGATGATGGCCTGCTTGCTCCTTCTAGCTTCAAAGAAAATATGATATTGTACACATGTAGACTAAAATAGTTAATTTATTAGATCATGCCCTGATAATTTGAAAATGTTAGAGATAATTCCCTGTTGAGTTTACAGAGTTCTTTGGCGTTTCCAGCTTGTGCCTCATCTACATTTATTTCCATTCTGTGGTCCAGTCCTCTTCCCTACCATGAAGGGGTTGTTCCTTGTTGTAGATTTGCTAGTGTTTTTGGCTAGACGAGGTTTAATGTTCAATGGAAGGGGCTTACATCATCTTCCTTAATCAGTCTAATACAGCTCTATATCAGGAAGGTTTCCGTAATATTCAGCCTCCATTTCCCTTTCATTTTCGTCCCATGTTTTTCTCCAGGTTGGACTTCTTCCCTGGTTTGGCACTCGTGGGACTGGACCAGTTCTGAACAAGGGAATTTGCCAAACCCTGGGAGGTCCACTGGACCTCGTCTGCCACTCCTCCCTGCTGCCAGCTTCTTCCTCCACCCCTCCTGCCCTGGTGCCAGCCTTGGCAGGGCTGTCAGCTGGCCAGCCCCAGCTCTGGCCCTATTGCTGGGCAACATATGGCCCCAGCTCTGCTACTGGCTGCCCCTGCCTGGCTGTTCCAACCCTGTAGTTTGAAGTTGCATGTCTCCAGTAGGGAGACTGCCATTGACTTTGAGAGCGATGTACTGTGGGTAGCTATCCCACATTGTCTGTGTTGCTTTGCATTCTGGGTTATGCTCCCAATACACAGTGGGACCAAAACTGGGCAGTGGGTGGTTTTGGATTCGTGTCGTCAGCATCCCGTAATGCGCTCGTTAATTCCCCCCCATCCCTTTGCTTGAGATGAATGGGAAACTGTCTTTATGTGCCTTTTTTGGTCCTGGTTACCCATGCAGACACCATAGCAGCACAAGCATTGCCCTCCTCCCCCCTTATAAATCCTGATGTGCATCAAAGCATTGTGAGGTTTACCTTGATGTGCCTAATGGTGGAGTATGTCAGGAATGTTTGCATGTCACTCCAGCAAGGGGATGAGGAGGAATCTCTGGATGCAATGGTCATGCAGTTCATGCAAGCCCTTGTGTTGAGTGAATAGGAAACACAGCTGGCGTTCGATCCTCTGGAAACAGTGGAATGCTGGTTCTGGTACTATGAGACAAACATAGACTGGTGGGATTGCATAGGGCTGCACGTATGGGATGATCAGCAGTGGCTGCAAAACTTCTGAATGCACAAGGCCACTTTCATGGAACTTTGTGAATGGCTTTTCCCTGCCCTAAAGTGCAGAGTAATTGCCACATGCTCCTCCACTGCCAGAGCTGGTCTCGTTTGGGGGGAATGGTAACTTCCACCCCATCACCTTGCCAACGAGTACATAACAAGGGGTACATCTCAACAAGGGATATAGCTGCAGGTGCTGGTGGATTGCAAGGGCCATTTCACCAACATCAACATGAATAGTTGAAAAAGGCACATGATGTGTGTATCTTTAGGAACTTGTGCTTCTTCAGATACCTGCAAGCTGGAACTTTTTTCCCAGCCAGGAAAATTAAAATTAGAAAGCTGGAAATTCCAGTAGTGATCCTTGGCAACCCAGCCTACCCCTTGCTTCTATGACTTGTGAAGCCATACACGGGCAGCCTGGACTGCAGTAAGGAGCAGTTGAACTACAGGCTGAGTGAGTGCTGAGGGGTGATTGAATGTGCTTTTGGGTGTTTCAAGGAAAGGTTTAGGAGTTTCCTGATTAGGTTGGACCTCAGTGAATGCAACATTCCCTTTTGATAGCAGCTTGTTGTGTGCTCCATAATATTTGTGAGAGCAAGGGAGAAAGTTATCTAGCAAGGTGGGGTGCTGAGGCCGAGGGCCTAGCCAGAGATTTTGAGCAACCAAGCATCAGGGCCGTAAGGTTGATGACAGAGAGGAAGTGCAAATCAGAGAGGCTCTGAAAGAAAGTCTTACGAATAGCCAGTTTTGAAAATTATGCATGTTGTTCTCAAGGAGGTGCATTCACTGTGTTTGCCTGTAATCCTTCACCTCACCCCCTGCAAGACAAGCAATAACAAGACCGTGTTCAGAAATCATGCCTTTTTTATTTAAGGGGAGATGGCAAGGACAGAAAAGGAGTCCACGATGGGACTCTTGGGAGTGGGGGGGAGGGAGGAAATTAGAAATGTGAGGACAGCTTTTTGCTTTGCAACACTTCCCTGGAGGTATGAGGCTGCCCTGGAGTTCTCCCCTTCCTTCCTCCCCCATGTTCTAGGGCCCCCGGGGGAGGAAGCTACAAAACTGGGTGAGTAGGCAAAGTTGTTCTGCAAGGGTTGGTGGGGAACCTCTCCAGGTATGCCACCATGCATTCCATCACAGCTGTCAGGAACAAAAAGACATTCTCCTGGTGCTTTGCATGCAGTTCGCTGTACTCTGTCCATTCCTGCAGCTCTGCTTGTATCTTCTCCAATAGTCTATTCCTCCATTCCATTTGTTCCTTAAACCTGTCTACCCTAGTCCATTTTTGCTTGCAGATTTGTGCAAGTGGACAGCTGCTGGAGCCGGGGGACTTCACCACAAGCTCCCTGCTGTTCCTTCTGTGACAAAAAGTTACAAGGGCATACATTACCGGAGATACATTGTGGAGCCTAAAACCTAATCTGTTAACATACAGTGCAGGTCTCTCTAAAGCAGTGGTCTCCAACCTTTTTAAGTATCAGATCACTTATTTAATTTAAGTGCAATCTAAGATCTACCTCAAACCCAAATAGTCTGGCCCCGCCTCCTTTGTGCCCCTTCTCCGAGACCCCGCCCCTGCTCACTCCATTCTCCCTTCCTTCCCTATACTCCCTCACTTTTATCAGGCAGGGGTACTGGTTTGGGGGTGCAGGCTCTGGTCTTGGATTAAGGGATTTGGAATGTGAGAGGGGCTCTGAGCTGAGTGTGGGGCAGGCGGTTGGCTTGCCAGAGGGGGTTCTAGGTGCAGGCTCTGGGAGGGTGTTTGGATGCAGGGGTTCTTGGGGCTGGAGCAGGAGCCTGGGGTGCTGGAGGGGGCTCATGACTGGGTTGGGTTTCAGAATGTGGGTCGATTGGGCACTCCTTACCTTAGGTGGCTCCTGGGTGGTGGTGCAGTGGGGATAAGGCAGGCTCACCCCTGCCCTGGCCCTGCACCACCCCCAAAAGCAGCCAGCAAACTCCATCCCAAGTCCTGCTGTGCCCCCTCTCTGCTTTGTGGAGATAGGACACAGGATGGGAAAGGGGGCACCTTGACACCAGCACCCCTTTTCTCCCCTGCCCTGCACAGCAAGTAAGAGGCTCAGAGGGGTGAGAGAGGCAGCTCCAAGGCAAAGATCCGGAGCTGCACAGCAGTGGGGGGAGGGGCAGTTGAAGTGCCAGCACTTGATAGCCTCTTGGCCAAACCAGTAAAGATCACCTGTCAGAGGCTCAAGATCTACCAGTAGATCCTGATCGACTGGTTGGTGACCACTGCTCTAAAGACAGTGGAGATATGTTCTATGCAAGGCTGAAGTTATGTTTTAAAGCAGCCATTGTACAGCAAATACACAACAGAGTTCTCAAAGGAACATCTGGACTCATGCAGTTTGGAGGCAGGCATGGTAAGGGGTCTGCCAGTTCACGATCCTGTGAGTTGGAGGGTGCACAGCGGGGACAGGGAAGCAGCTTGGCAGCTTCTGTCCTCTGTGTCCACCACACCTCATTTCCTGGGAGAGTGGTCTTTCCCATCCTGCAAGAGCCTTTGGGTGGGAGGGCAGGAGGAAGAGAGTGGGTACCAGAGACTGAAGCCATGCTAGTGGTAGAGGCATCAGCTAATAGCTTCCTTTCCTCTTTCATCCAGGTTTCCATGTTAGATATCTGTCTTCTCCGAATTACCTAGTGATAGGGAGCTGATACTAACTGAATGTGGCCAGAAACCTGGGCCTTGTGTTGCAGTCACGCCAGACTACTTACTGCTAGCTTGGTTTGGGAAGATGTCCTACCATGGAGGATGCAATAAGGCAGGCCTCCCCAGAAACCTTGTGAGAAGGATCAAAGAGTTCCTATCTGAGAGCTTCATGGAGCTGTGCAGGGAGGATTCTCACTCCATCTCTAGATGCATTAACAAGCTGTGCTGGCCCCCCTGCACTGTGTAGGCACAGTGTGTGCCACGTATCGCACCCAATTGTCTTAATTCTCTTGTAGCAAGAAAAATAAATGTGAACTCACCTGAAATGACCTCCTTGGCACAAGTGCCTAACCGTGAGACATCCTAGGAGGAAGGAGTTGTCTCTGAGCTTATAAAAATGGCTTTTGCTGTAAACTGACTGGCCATTCTCCTTGCCCTTCTCCTACTCTCTCCTGTACACTGCTGTCCTGAGTGTCTTGGGAAGATTCCATGGTCTGAGTTGAATCTCCCCCTCCCCCCCTCCAGGATCACATGCAGCTGGTCATAGAAGCGACATGTGTGCAGTGATGTATCAAACCATCGGTTTGCCTCCTTTGTCTTGTGATAGGACTGTCTCAGTTTCTTTAACATAACACTGCTGAGCATCCCTGACGTATCCTTTCTCCACCATGCACTTTGAGCTTTTTGCAAAGATATTGGCGTTTCATTTGCTGGTTCAGAGCTCGGACAGAATGGAGTCCTCTCCCCATGACTCAATGAGGTCCAAGATCTCCTTCACACTCCATGCTGTGGGTGCTCTTCTGTGTCCCTGGAACTGGAGCTCATGTAACTTGAACTCGTGGTCACATGTGCTGCTCAGGTGTCCTGTCTGCTCTAAGGTGTGCTCACAATGCTAGCCACATGGGAAATGAAAATCAGACTTTCCCAGGGATTTTTCCTGCTCACCTGGAAAGCAGTAGAGTCACAAGTTCTGTCCAGAGCAGTCCCAATGGGACACTGTGGGATGCCTCCCAAAGGCAAAGAATATCAACCTTTGCAATGCTGGGTCTGCACTAATGTTAATTCGACCTTGCAAGGTTGAATTTTGCATTACTACTTGTGGAAAGCAGGGGTACTGAAATTGACTTCAGCAGCTCTTAAAGTCAATGGAATGGGCGTGGTAGTGTGGACTCGTTTTTAAAGTTGACTTTATATGCCTAAATTTGACCTACACTTCCTAGTGTAGACCAGGCTTTTCTTGTGATATGAGGTCTTGCATATTTAACCCAGGGTACCTTTTTGTCTTGTTTGTGGCCAGTATATTATGACATTCAAATTTAACATGCAGTTCATTATCATCCTTTATCTTAACATTGTAGCTCTTCATATTATGAAGATCATATTATGTGATCTTGTTTAGTATGCGCCAGATCTTTTTTCACATACCCTTTTTTCTTTTTTTGTGTGCAAGCTATTCTGTTTTCAACCCATATCTTTTTAATCTGTATTCACTTGTGTGATTTATCTATCCTCACTGGGGTTATAAAATCCTTGTATTGTGTTCAAATTTCATTAATGTGTACTTGACTTCGGCTAGTCCTATTGCTAACCCTGGCAGTAGCCTACTAGTTTAACTTGACACCATTTGCTGGGGTTTAACCAAAATCTGTTTAATTAAAACAGGTTTATATTGGATTATCTTAATTTGGCAAGGAATCAATTTAACTCAATGTTAATGTCTTGTATTGAAGAGTTTCCATGTGGTATTTTGTACCAGTTTATATGGTGACTTAAAAACTTTTTTTTTAAGTAAAATGAACAACCATTTTTTGTGTGTAGAATGAACTTCATTTTCTTGACTTTTTCAACTTTCTAGCCAGTTGTCCAATCACAGGAGTTTTTCTATCCACTCTGAACTGGATTTCCGTTTCCAAGATAATGTGAGAGACAGTACCAAATGCTTTACTGAACTCCAGATACATGACTCGTACAATGTTTCTTCATACACTAATTTGGTAGTGCTCTTAAAAGAACAAGGTTTTACTGGCAAGATTTATTGACTTAAGTCATGCTGTTTCTTTGTTTCAAAGAGGTCTGTAATGTCGATGTTTTTTCCTCTGTACATTATTTCATTATCTTACTAATGGTACAAGAAAGACACACACAATTGTAGTTGCTAAGATCACTCTTAATTTTTCTTTGAAAATTGGAGTTATGTTTGCTTTTCTCCAATGTTTTCATAACCCTCTAGCCTTCCAATCCCAAAATTTCTAGGAAGGATCACAGAAGTTAAAAGGGCTTAGAATAAATTATACTTATATCATTAGTTTTTTTTAGTAGACTTAATTGCAATGCCTCTGATTCAGGGCTTGCTTTCTATTAAACAGACTATAGAGGTATCAAAGGACTCCAAAATATTACTCAGTGAATGACTTGGATTCAGGTATGCTTTTCATTTTGCTTGGGTACCTGCAAAGATATCTCCATGTCAAATCTTATCTTGCCACAGGAAAATTTCTGGAGCACATTACAGAATTTGAATGCTGTACTAGGGTAGCACAGTGCAGTTACTCAGAGTAATACTACCTGCATAGGGGCTTATAGGTGGAAGTTACCATTCCTCCCCTACTCTTACTAAACTTCCTTGTTCAGAACATCATCAACCAGACTTTGTACAATGTACAGCATTAATAGTAAAGGTAACTCTTTTAAAATGGTGTGATAAGTCTATTTGTAATTTAAAAGGGATCTTTTGACTTGAGAATGAACGTTTCAAACTGGAATGTGTTTAAGCTAGGAACTAGCCATTTTGAAGGAAATTGATTATCTTGAATAAGGGAAATCAGGTTAAATATATTTAAAATAGCTCCTTACAAAAGTCTCTTTATATTTAGAAGAACAATTCAAAGACAATTCTGTGAAACATGAATTTGTATTAACATGCTGAAGTAGTTTAATGTCACTGGGTTATGTTGCTAACTTGGAAAGTGTAGCTGTCAAATTTACTCTGACTTTTAACACAAACCATGTGAAACTTATGGCACAGTTATTGTAATGGCATTGTAAAAACTCTCTAGCACTTGATTAAAAGTTATGGGTCTCTTCCAAAAACTACCTTGTTTAAATGTACTTTGCTTTGTTTTAAAATCTTGCTACTAATCATGTCAGAAGTTATTGTAAATTAACATTGTTTTTTCTGAAGGGTTTTTCAAATGGGCAGAAGTGAGTAAGTTACATTGAGCCTGCATTGCCTAATTGTAAGGAATTAATGTTCTATTCTTTCCTGGTTAAGTGAAGCATGGCAGTGTGCTTTGTGGGAAGTGATCCATTTATGACGTGGCCTTCTGTGGATTAATAACTTGCCTTTTTTTTTCCTTCAAAAGAAGGATGTCGGCATTCTCCACTAAGGTTGCTGAGCGTAGAATAAAAATATGAAATGACATACGTTTATATCATCAGATTTATTGAAATAAACATCTCTAAGCAAAATTGTATAAAGCCAGTTTTCATTAAACAAACCTGCAGCTTGACAGCTAATATGCCTGATGCATGAGTTGTGACTGGAGTGGCTTACATGTGGTTTAAACTGTTTTAAAAAGAAAAAAACAAAAACTGGCTTTTCAGAGATAGGTTGCTGCTGCATGTGTGACTACGTGTCTGTGGTGAGGAAGCTTGGAATGCTCAGCCTTTTGGTTGGCTTGACAGATGGATTATTCTGATAGCTGCTTTTGGAAGAGAGGTTGTGTTCAGAGAAATGTGGAACAGACCTTTTTGCTTTCAACTGCCTCAGTTAAAACGTGGCAAAGAATTTGTTTAGCAGAAAGGGAAAAACCTTCAGTTGGGTGCCTGTTTTTTTTAGACACTTTCTACCTGGACTCATCAGTGATGTTGCCCAAAGTGCTTCATTAGGGTCCATTTTTTCAAACATTTGCATTCCTTCATTTATTTTACTGAAAACTGCAGCTATTTCTTTCATCACAAAGTTTTTGGGGGTTTCTTCTTCTTGGGCTGTTTGTCTCTCTTCCTTTACTACCCTCTCCGCCTCGAGCTGCATTAAATCTTCATTGCTCAGCTCCTCCCCAACATCCTCAACCAGTTGGTGTATGTCTTCATTATCCATTTCCAGAGCCACTTCTTTCGCTAGCTGTACAATGTTATTAGAAATGTCTTCCAGTGCCTTTTCTTTTTCAAAGCTTTTGAAACAGTTGACAAATCTTTTTAGGATTTTCTTCCATATGCAATTCATACATTGTGAAGTGACTTCCTCCCACCCTGCAGCAATGTTCCTTATGCAATGCAGAATGTTGTAGTCCTTCCAAAATTCACGTAATGTTTTGCCGTTTTTGCATTCTGTGGCAGCTACTGCCTTTGCAAATGTGTTGTGAAGATCATATGCTTTGAAAGCAGCTATGGCCTTCTGGTCCATGGGTTGGAGAATAGATGTGGTGTTGGGAGGCAGAAACACCACTTTCAGGTCAGAATGTAAGTCATTTAGGTATTGAGGGTGACCTGGAGCATTATCCAAAATAAGCAAAATTTGGAAAGGAATTCCTTTCTTCAGAAAATATGACTTGACTTCAGGGATGAAGCAGTTCATGAACCAATCTTCAAAAAGTGCAAGCGTCATCCAGGCTTTCTTATTAATGTGATAATGGACTGGCAAAGTAGCCTTGCTGATATTCTTGAAGGCTCTAGGGTTTTCAGAGCGATAAATCAAGAGGGGTTTCAATTTATACCCAGAAACATTGCCTCCTAACAAGACTGTTAGACGATCTTTGAAAGGCTTATAACCAGGCATAGTTTTTGCTTCTTTATGTATGTAGGTACATTCGGGCGTTTTCTTCCAAAAGAGACCTGTCTCATCAACATTAAAGATGTGTTCTGGAAAATAATTTCCTTCTTTTATCAGCTTATCCAATTCTTCTATGAAAGGTTCTGCTGCTTTCGAATCAGCACTGGCTGCCTCCCCACTTAATTTCACATTATGAAGGTTTGCATGCATCTTGAAACGGTTGAACCAACCATGACTGGCAGTGAAAATTTGGTCCTAGTCATACCCCTCCTTTTTCTTTAAGTCTTCAAAAAGACTACGAGCCTTAGTTTGTATCGTCATGAGACTTAATGGCGTGCGTTTTTCAATTTGGTCTTCCATCCAAAGCACTAAGAGTTTTTCTATTTCTAGGATGGGACCTACTCTTTACTTTGTTAGAATTTTTGATTTCATAGGAGCAGACTCTTTCACTGCTTCACAAATGCGATCGCTATCCTTTATAATGGTGCTGATAGTCGATTTTGATAGCCCTAACTTACGTGACATGAAGGAAACTGTTTGACCCCGTTCATATTGTCTCACTATCGCTATTTTCTGTTCCAAATCAATAGTTTTTCTTTCTTTTCTCACCACTCTTATCACTAGCCTTTTTTCTTTTACTTGACATGATGGCCACAAGCAAACACCGAAAATACTGTGAGGGAATGAAATGTAAACACGCTGCCTGACCGCAGACACGCAAATACAACGTGCTGCCGCGAGGTTGGTCATAAGTGCAGATGGTCGTAAGTCGAGGTGGTCGTAAGTCAGGGAACGGCTGTATTAACTGTTTTTTATATCTTATTTCCATTTTAGATGGGAGACAAGGGTAGTTGCAGCTTTTCATCCTTAGATTTCAACATACAAGTTAAGAATGGGTATATCTACACTGCATAAAAACCCATGACTGGCCTGGATCAGCTGACTCGAGGTCATGGGGCTCAGGCTGCAGAGCTGTAAAGTTGCTGAGTAGACATTCGGGCTCAGTCTCTGGAACCATCACCCATTACCAGTGCATGGTCTGTGCCCGGTGATCCTGAATCAGCTGACCTGGACCAGCTGCTGGTGTTTAATTGCTGCATAGACATAACCAATATGTTTACAGTATGGGGACTATACTGATGTAGCTATGGTGCAGTAGATATACTTGCATAAACACAGCCTACACCAGTGTTTCTTAAACTTTTTAAGACCGAGGAACACCAAACAAAATAAATAAAATATATATTTTAATGTGGAACACCAAGGATTGAGCGCCAAAAAACAAAAACAGGCATTTCCTTTTCGGGGCAGCCATTTTGAACTCTGTTCTCCATGGCACACCTCTGACTGCCGTGTGCCATGGAACATACTTTAAGAAACACTGGCCTACGCTGATGACACGGGTTTGTCCAATAGTATAGGAATACCACCTCCCAAGCAAATGGAAGAATGCTTCTACTGTTACTAACAACTTAGTTGTGTTTAAATTGGGGGTAGGTTAACACAATTGTCACTCAAGGGTGTGGACTTTTCACATTCCTGTACCTTGTGGCTATGTTGAACTAAAATTTTAAGGGTACACCATCTGAAGCATAAGTGAAGTCTAAACTGATAGGCAAAGAAATCTAAACTGCTTTTAGAGGAAATAATGATATTAGTAATGACTAGAATTTGGTTTGGAAAACCTTGACTAGTACATGTATTGGATGTGATTTAAAACCTCCTACATTGGTAATTTAACACATTTTAGATACCTTCTTTTTTCTAGCTGCAAATTTAAAGTATCAGTGAGATGTCATTCTTTCCACAGGAATACTACCACTACCACCGCTATGATATTGTTTTCAATAATATCCCTCCAAGAACTGGAAAATACTGATAGTGTCCATGAATCAGCTGTAATCTGAAAACAAAGTAATGGTCTTCCATCCTTTACAGCATGGGTGGGGAATCTGCAGACCTGGCTACTGCTTTGCACAGCTCCCATTGGCCAAGAATGTTGAACCATGTCAACTGGGAGATGCAGAGCTCTGTTCCTGTGGACTCTTGGTAAACAAATCATCTTGCAGCCACGCCAGCAGCTAATCCTGATGAAGCGCATGTAGCCCATGGGCCAGAGGTTCCCCACTCCTGCCTTACAGGATTTATATATACTTTGACTGATTCAGGCTGCCCCTGATATGTGAAGTCAGGTCTTTCCTCTTTTCTTCAGATTATATTGTATATTTGTTCTTTAGATTCTGTCTGTCACAGGACTGGATGAATTTTGTTTCTGTTAAGAACATTCAGGTGAGAATGATGGCTCTTTCATATCAATCTGGGGAGATAACACCAGTGTTGTGTTGCTTTACAAAAATAGTTAAATATTTACATTTCAGGAAGCACTCCTTTTCTACTTTTGCTTTAATTGGCAAATTGTCATTTTGAGAGCTAATTTAAGCTGCTCCTGTGCAGTTATTAGATAGTTAAATCCATTTAAGAGCAAATATATCAATTTGCATTGAAATAACTCCTTTTCTGGAGGGTGCAGTAAAGCACATTGCTTTTGAATAAGAGAGAACACCTGTGTGCGTTACTTGCTCACTTTCTAGAGAGACTGTAATCTATCTTGCAACACTTTATTGTTTTGTAAGTGAAAAGTGATTTACATATATATTCTTTTTTTTCTATCTTCCAGATTATCATTTTACTCTGGGCATTCTTCATTCTCCATGTACTGCATGCTGTTCCTAGCAGTAAGTATATTCAGCTCATCTAACCTGTTGGTTTCAAACTATGAAGGTGCATCAGTATTTTCCTTTGGCCTGTCTTGTGAGAGATGCATTAAATCATAATGCTTTTGTGTGTGGAGAGGTGTTGCTTTGAATTGATTTGAATGAAGGTTGCTTAGTGATGGATGAGGGTGGAGACCAGCATAACATTAAGGAGAGGAGGGAGGTGGCAAAATAATATGAGTAGGTGTTCAAGTGTTAGTAGGGATAAAAGATACTTCACAAGGTGGATGGCTTTTATGTCCTTACTCTCTATTGAATTAGATGACAGTGGGTTTGTAAAATATGTAGTTACTTAAGTTTGTGGTTGAAGTATTACTGGGCATTAAAAACAGAACCTCTTTCCATAAGATGAAACTGATACAGGATAGGAAATGTCTGCTTTCATAATGTATGCAAAGCCTCTAAGAAAAATAAATTAACCTTAACTGAACATTGGCATGTTTATAAGTACAATGCAACAAAATTATCTAAATGTAAATTGTTCTTAAACCTACTCATTTGCAGACAAGCACAGTGGTGATGAGAGAAGCATTTTGAACAAAAATTGTTCATAAAAAATTCTAAAATCTGGCTACATAAAATAAAACCCATCAGATTGACAACCATGAGTCAGTGAGTGGTGCATATGTCTATTCATGGGATAGGAGTGTGTGGCAGTCAACTTTACAGCATTGCAGGCTTAATTAGCAGCATACTAAGGCAGCGATTAGTTTTTGTTTATATATTTTAAAATAAAAAGAGATTGCACACAGCCATGGAATGGGCTTGAGTTTACATCTTCCTTCACAGATGAATAAAGGGTTGTTTATTTTCTCTTGAATTGCCCAGTATAAAAACTTTTCAGTTTGATAAGCTATAGTTATAGGAAGGCTGCAAGCTGCCATGAATTTCTTTTAGCTGTATTTTGGGCACCTTTATTCTTGATTTTTATGCTGGAAAAAAAGGAAAAAACAGTTTATATATTTTGCTTAGTAAGTTCCTTGCTGCTGCGAGCAGCCATACCTGCAGATTTTTCGGTAGTACGTGGCAAAAGACACCATGTCACAAGACCTATAACTTGACAGAGTTTCTAGTATAAGTCCCAGGCCCCTTTGATACATAGGTGCTGGAATTAAAAGTGCAGGAGGTGCTGCAGCATCCTGGGCTGGAAAGGGTTTCCAATTGAGTTAAACAGCTCTCAGCATCCCAACTATAAAAATTGTTCCAGCTTCTCTGTTTTGATAAGTACCCAAGAGCTCACCTGAACCATACAAACCAGCTCAGCAGCAACCTTCACCATATGCGGCAGCAGCCAAAGCCAGTCAACCTTTTTTGTAAAGAAGAAAATAGGTAAAAATAACTACAGCTTTTCTACAATACATACCCCCATATTTACCACTATGTGTGCAATGTGCTCTCCTACTAAGGCCTCCATGAAAAAAATGAGTCCTGTAGGCTGCAAGTATGTACTGTTTTTGATTAGGTTGCTGAGCTGAGGGGCCCTCACTTATATATCAAGGGGATTGCAGCTTGAGCATGTAGATAAAAATCAATGTACAGCAATGGAAAATGATGTGGGGAAGTGTTCAGTACCACAAGAATCTAGGGCAAACAACTTAAGTATTTATTTAGACTAGTAATCATATACATTGGCATCAGACTCTCATGGCAATAGAACTGCTAGACTCTTCATGTAATGGATGTCCTTTCCTTTAAGAAGCATCTAGTCTCCCCGTATCTGGCCTTCCCCATGCTGGGACCAGAACCACTGCAGCTATAACCATGTTTAATGATGTTGGTTGGTGGAAAGATCATACCACAATTTCCAGATTGGGCTAGAAATCTTTAAGACAGTCTGTGTGATATAGACTATTTAAGGAGATGACCCATTTTAAGAGTTATCAAGTTAATCTTCCAACCACAGAATGATTGCTCTGTAAAGCAAAACTGAGTGCTTTCCCACTCTATTTTGGAATTAATCCAGTTGGTCTACTCCAATTTGTCTGGGCTTAATCCAAGCAAGATTAAAATCCAAATAGCTGAATGTTGTATTACTGTGGACTAGCTTCTTTTTTCTCTGCTTTCCCCTACTTCAAAGCATGGGCTCTCTTTAGAGATAGTGACAAAAAATGAAAATACCTAAGTACGACTACAGAAGGGATTAAAACAGCTTGTTTTAGAGTCTTGTCAACCTGCCCAATAGAATGCTTCAATCTTCAGTGTAAATTTGGTGCATTTGGAAAATCCTTATTTACTACACAGTTTTTAAAGTTCAGGGTTACAGTTTTGCAACTCTGATCAAATTCAGAGTTTTGGCTTCTCCATTTTGGCTGCATACTTCAAGATTTTCATCTTATATTTTCTTTTGGCAGCAGAATGACATCTGCAGTAGTTGGATAGTCTATTCAAAATGGAGACTTGAGATTTTGTTTTAATCTTTGTAAAAAAAAAAATTGAGCATGATTTTCAGTGAGGCGTAAAGAGAAAGTTTTCAATATGGGCCTATAAGCATGACTTCCTGGAAAGTTTTAAAGTTTAATAAAGCACTAAAAGCTGCCATTACACAGACATAATTCTAGCATCTAGGTTAGAACTGCTTTATGGAGGAAGACTGACATGAGATATATATTTTTTATTTTTTACCTCTTCCCTATGACCCCTGTCACTGTCTGTGTGGGCTCTTTTTCACCATCCTGTAAATCCAATAGCACGGTGAAGGGGGTGTGGTATTTTTTTATTTTTATTTGTTTAATATTCAAGTAGGCTCCAGCAAAGTGTCAGGGTTTGTGGGTGTTTTTTGGAGATATGTCTCTGTTGGTGCTCCACATCAGGTTTCGGTGCACCCCTGCGCTGTGGATTGGAGTCTTCAGAGCAGTGTCCCTGGGGCTGGGCATGTGTGCATTCTGAGCCACATACTCCCTGTGTGCTGGCATCATGCATGTGTAAGCCCTTCCTACCTCAGTTCCTTCTCTACCATCTCCAGCCAGAGACGGAACTCTGCAGTGTTCCTGACCTTATTCTGGATAGCTAGATAAGTAAACCTATTTCATCTGTTTTCTTAATTAGTTCAGTCAGTTAAATGTTATTCTTCCCTGTTTAAAACAAAAAAAACCAAAACCTTTTTTCCATTGTTTCCTCCCTCCCCCCGTTAGTTTAGTGCTGTGCCTGGTTCACCAGGATTTAAATGTTGCTCCTCATGCAATAACCCTATTCCAGTCTCAAAGTGTCCGCTGCCTTGAGGAACCACGCGTGTCTCAAAAGTGCCCCCGTTGCGCAAAACTAAAATCAAGAGGTTGTCAGGACAGAGGTCTGTGACTCAAACTTACTTTACTTGAAAAATCATTATGCCCTGCCTCTGACCCAGGACAGGATTCTGAGGCTTTCTAGGTGCATAGAGATAGAAGGCCCACCAAAAAAAAAAAAGTGTTTCCTTGATCCCACAGAATCCTAAAGCACCAAAAAAGCACTCACCATCAACCTTGGTGCCGAGAATATCAGCAGCTCCGTGCCACAGCACTTACAATGTGCAGGTGTCTCCAGCACCGGTGGTACTGCAGCAATACTGGGTGTCCAGAAACTGCCAGGCACCAGTGATGCCACAACACCACCACAGGCACCTCTGTTGGCACCTAACATTCCCACGACACCTGCCAGTAGCACGATGGCACCACCAACAGACAGCACCTGTTTGGATATTTGCTGAACTGCCACATGGGCATCAGACCAGACCTTCACCAATCGCTGTGCACTAACTGAAGGCCCATTGTCCAACCTTAAGTTCCCTAAGGCGGTCCTTTCTACCACCTTCCTACCAGATCCCTGCCTCCTGAATCATATAGCCTTGCAATCAACTGATGTGGAGAACCCATTGGGACATCTCTCTCTCTCTCTGTGGAAGATACTCACCTGTGCAGAAACTGATATTCTTCAAAATGAGTTCCCCTGTGGGTGCTCCACTACCCTCTCTTCCTCCCCTGTACTTTGATGTCCTTGGGTCTCTTCAAGGGGTCTCGCTCTTAGATAGAAAAAGAACGGAGGAAGGGGGGCTCATGCATGTGCGATGCTAGCACAATAGGAGCACGTGGCTCAGGCTCCGCGCATGCGTGGCTCCAGGGATACTGCTCTGAAGGCTCCGATCCCTGGTGTGGGGGGTGCACCAACACCTAAAATGGAGCTTTCCACGGGGACGCTCATATCACAGAATGTCAGTTACTGCACAGGTAAGTAACCTCCTCTTCCTCCATATATCAGCTTACAACAGGGATTGACAACCTTTTCAAACCAAAGTTCAAACCAAACTACATAAAAATTCAGGAAAAAGTGGTCAACAAAGAGCCATATAAGAATGCCTATTTGCATAACTGAAAATATACAACTTAATATTATTGATAATTGACATCATGATTAATAGCATAAATGAAAATTGTACTCACAGACTTTATTTAATGGAACTTGTGCTGCTGCATCTTTTCACACCTTTCTTTGAAACTTACATCATAGCTGGTCAAATCCAGCTTCATGCATGCATTCAGGCTGTCTTCTGTCAATCTTATGATGGGGACTGGGGATGTGGGAGTGCAGGAGTTTGGTTTGGGATATATGATTAGCTCAGGGAAGTTGGATGTATGATGGGCTCAGGGCACAGATTTGGGGTGTGAGGGTGGTGCATGGGTGTTATGGCAGGGCACTGGGGATGTGGGGTGTGTGTAAGAGGGGCTCAGGGCAGGGGGTTCAGGTGTGGTGTGGGCTCAGGATTGGAGTTTGTGGGGGTGTGCAGGAGTATTAGGGTTCTCTAGGCAGATGTGGGGGGCTGGGCCCTAATTGGGGGTTTGTTGGCCAGGCTTCACTTTTAAATAAAGTAAAATATGTCCAACACACAAGGTTTCAACGTTGTCTTTTTTTATGGCAGAGGTGGGGAACCTTTTTGGGTTGTGGGCCGCTGACCCACAGAAAAATCAGTTGGGGACCACACAAGTGAGAAGCAAAAATACATCCCCTCCAGAAACCTCTAACCTTCACTAATGTGGCACCCAACTGAGACACCTCACTCCCCTGGTACTCTAGTCTCCTGGAGGAGGGGGGAAGGGCATGAAGGACTGAGGTTCGAGGTCTCAGGCCAGGTTAAATCTTCTGAAGTTCCAGGGTTATTGGATTTTGTGGGCCCTCCAGGCTGTAGGGTGGGGCCAAAAATGAGGGGTCCAGTGTGCGGGACAGAGCTTCCAGTGAGTGGGATATGGATAGGTGTGGAGGTTTGGTGCAGGAGCAAACTGGGAGTAGATGTCTGGCCGGGGGGAGGGTGCTTGTGGATGTCTGTGCAGGTGAGAGGGGGCAGAGTGCTGGTGGACCTCTAGCCAGGGGAGAGTGGGTGGGGGCACAGACAAGGTGCTGGTGGGTGTATGGCAAGGGGTTTAGATTGTGACCTAAGATAGGGGATTGGGGTGCAAGGTCTGGGAGGGGGTTATGGGCTCAGGAGGAGGGCAGAGGGTTTGGGTTATGTGGGGTATGTTTGGGTCATATAGGAGTAGGGGGAGGGGCAAAGGGCTGGGGGGTGAGAGGGGTTGGGGTGCCAGAGGCAGGCTTTGCTTGGGACACTTACCAGTGAGGCTTGCAGCTCAGCCTGTATCTCCTTCAGGAGTCTGCTGTGCTACCACACAGGCTGCCTGGCCATGTACTTGGTAACTGAGAGCCTGAGGGGAGGGGAGGTGCTTCACGTGCTGCCTGTTCTTGAAACGGGCAGCTTCCATTGGCCAGAAATGGCCAATGGGATTGTGCTAGGGATGGGAGCACCCATGAGGCACTGCTCCCCGCCCGCCTCTCCTGCCGGATCTCAGTGTGTGAAAAACAAACAGCCCACCGCTGCTTTTCTGCATGGCATGCAGTAGCGAGGCAAGCAGGGGGAGTCTGCATGGGGGCTTCCTGCTGCCTGTATGGGCCCAGTCCAGCCATCAGTGGGTGTTTTGACCAGGTCTGCTGTAGTGCCAGTGAGGGCTGCCTGCCACCAGGGGGACCAAAGGGAGGTAGCTGGCCTTGAGCTTCAGAAGAGCCATATCATGAGCCATAGGTTGCCAACCCCTGGCTTACAACAACACAGGTTAAGTTCTTTTTTTGTCTGCTTCACAGCAGGACTGAGTCTAACTGTCTTGATAGTATAGGATCACTTCTTTCTTTTTGGAATTGTTGAGTCATTTGGGTTAAAATTACCATTTCTGTAGTGGAATGAAGCAATTAATTACTAAACTGTGGAAGCACTAGATCCTCTTCTCACTCAATATTTAAGCTGTTTTGTCTGTTTGGTCTGTACTGTGAATAGGGCCCTACCAAATTCACAGTCCATTTTGGTCATTTTCACTCATAGGACTTTAAAAAATAAATTTAATTCCAGCTATTTAAACCTATAACTATAATAATTGCAGGTGTCTTGACCCAAAAAGGCACACCCCATCCCAATGCACTCACCTCACCTCTGCCCCAGAGCTAGCCCCCCCCAAGACCCTCTGTCCCAATGTACTCACCCCAACAGCCCCCATTCCACTGCACTCAGCCCTCCCCCAGAGCCAGCCTTCCCCCAGAACCCCCCATCCCAACGCACTCATCCCTTCCCCAGTCAGGCACCCCAACACTCCCCATCCCAATGCACTCACTACTCCCCCTGAGCCAGGCCCCCAGCACCAAGAGTGCACTCCATCAAATCCCCTCTCCCCCTCCCCCTGCAGAGCCAGGCATCGGAGGAACATGATGACCGGGTAAGGAAACCTTTAAAGTGGCTGCTCCTGCCATCCAGCCCTGCTGCCTCCACTAGTAGTGTGTAGAGAGCCGGGAGCACATAGCCAGCTCCTAGGTCTCTGTTCAAAAGTGTCACGTGGGCCAGAGAAGTGTGCGCTTCGCTCCCACCCCGGCCTGGT
Organism: Pelodiscus sinensis; assembly: GCF_049634645.1. Taxonomy (NCBI): domain Eukaryota; kingdom Metazoa; phylum Chordata; order Testudines; family Trionychidae; genus Pelodiscus; species Pelodiscus sinensis. The sequence goes on from NC_134716.1 coordinate 97,065,787, forward strand.
GTCCTCCCCTAGCGTGGTGCTCGGAGGCAACTGCCTCCAGTCCTTCATTCACTACGCCTCTGGGCTAGGCAGCCGAATCCATGAGCAGCCGAATCCATGAGCAGCCGAATCCATGAGCAGTTCCTGGACAGTATTCATGTGGAGACAGCTGAGGCTGAGGTAGGTGTCCCACTACAAAAGGCCACTGACACACCACTGGTGGAGGAGGAGATGACTTGGGGGAACACTTGGCAGCTGGACACTTCTGGCAGCAGTCAGTGCTCCATCCCTTCTCTCAACCCTCTCACTGTTGTATTGGAGAACCATTACTCTGTTCTTGATACAGAAAATAAGAAATCACCCCCTACAGCAGAGGAGAAGAAGCCTTGTACCCCCAAGGGTGGGAGGTGTGCTGCCACCACTGCGAGAAGGAAACATAGGGTAGTGGTGGTCAGAGACTCTCTTCTGAGGGGGACAGAGGTGCCTATCTGTTGCCTTGACATGTCATCTTGGGAGGTATGCTGCCTGCCGGGGGCCCATATTCAAGACGTTAGAGGCATTGTCGAGTATTATCCAGCCCTCTGACTACTACCCTATGCTACTCATCCAAGGGAGGACTAATGATGCTGCAAGGTGTGACACTGAGCAGATCAAGAGTGATTACAAGGCTCTGGGAGTATGGGTGAAGGAGTTGGGAGCACAGGTGGTATTCTCCTCAGTCCTTTCTGCCAGAGGTAGGGGCCCAAGCAGAGACAGGTGCATCCTGGAGGTGAATGCCTGGCTGTGAAGATGGTGTCACCAGAAAGGCTTTGGTTTCCTCGACCACGGGCTGTTATTCCAAGGAGGACTGCTTATGGTCTACTCTGCACTGATTACGCCTCAATTGTAGTATTGTGTCCAATTTTGGGCACCACATTTCAAAAAAGATATAGAAAAATTGGAGAAGGTCTAGAGAAGAGCAACAAGAATGATAAAAAGTCTAGAGGACATGACCTATGAAGGAAGACTGAAAAAATTGGGCTTGTTTAGTTTGGAAAGAAGAAGACTGAGAGGGGCCATGATAGCGGTCTTTAGGTATCTAAAAGGGTGTCACAAGGAGGAGGGAGACAAATTGTTCTCCTTGGCCTCTGAGGATAGAACGAGAAGCAATGGTCTTAAACTGCAGCAAAGGAGGGTTAGGTTGGACATTAGGAAAAACTTCCTGTCAGGGTGGCTAAACATTGGAATAAATTGCCTATGGAGGTTGTGGAATCTCCATCTCTAGAGATATTTAAGAGCAGGTTAGATAGACATCTATCAGGAATGGTCAAGATGTTACTGGGTGGGTCCTGCTGTGAGGGCAGGGGACTGGACTCGGTGACCTCTTGCGGTCCCTTCCACTTCTAGTGTTCTATGAAATTCTATAGAGACCAGCAAGCAGTGGCTGTGCTGATAATGCTGCTAAGCGTAAGAATGATTTTCTTATGCTTATCTGCTTATGCCAATATACTAAAATTGTGTAGTACTAACGCTTTGTTATGAAGAGAGCTGATAAACTTTCGATAGATGTATCAGTATAGTTGTACATTATTGAGCAGCATTACAAGCTTGTTCTGTTTATTTGCCTTGGTGAAAGAAGAGGCCCACTTGGTACAATTTTGAGCTCCTGTGGGTTAGCAGATTCTCTGATTCAGCACTGGTGAGGTCTCGAAGGTGCCAGACTAGAGAGGTTCAACCTGTAAAAGCAGTTTTATGTGATAGGGCATCCCAGAACCTCTTCCATGCTGCTGCTTTGTTATCTATCTAAGCAGACTTTTTAAAATGGAAGTCTCCAGCTGTAGTGGTTGCTAAGGTATTCTGTTTGTGCTTGAAAAATTGGCAGAATTTATATCTGTGCACATCAGTTACATTTGGATGAGGTAGTAGATCCTGGACTGCTGCTAGATGCCTGAGATGTAGCTCTGGCCAAGAGCATTTTCTCAATCTCTGCTTGGTGAGGAATTCAGCCTTTCTCTCTTTCATGTGAGCCTGATTGTTATTAACCACACCTTTTGTCATCTTGAGAATAGCTTGCTAAATGTAACTTTCCTCTGGAGCACACCTTGAGATTGCTCAGAAACTGAAGTTAGTGAATAATGCACTGGATGGACTTTGGAACATGCCCTGCCAAATGTGGTCCATCAGATGTTAGGTTTATTGACGTTATGGGGCCTCTGGAAAGCCCATCTTTACTTCCAGCTTTTGGTGAGGGAGCGGGCTGAGGTTGAACTAGTTAACCTTTCACATCCCTCGTTACTACAGATTTAATAAGCACTAGGAGTCAGGTAAGGCCCTGCCATAGACAAGAGAAGGGAAGGAAAGCTGACTCTTTGTTTGGAGGAGTACAGTTGTTGACCTGAGGATCAGAGTGCTAGGAGAAGGGAAACCCTGCTCAAGCGGAGCAGAGGGTCTCCCAAGGCACCTTGACGCATCATGTGAAGAAGACGCACGGAACACACTATAATGGCATTTGCCACAAGTGACCATTTTAATGCCTGTGTAAGAGCTGGAAGGGTATACCTCTATATCCCTTTGTATCAAAACAGATTTGAATTAATGTGTACCTTTACAATTATTTTAATATAATTGTTTAGTAATAGCACACAATGAACTAATTACTTAGTATGAAATATTTAAATATCATGACTATGCTAGTAGTTTATCAAGATAGTAGAATACAGGTACAGTGAACCCTCGCTACTTCGCGGTTCGACCATCGCGGATTCACGACTTCGCGGACTTTTTTCATTACATTATGTATATACGTGAATCCGCGATGGTCGAACCGCGAAGTAGCGAGGGTTCACTGTACTGTGAACATAAAATTGATCCTTACCAAAACTTTAAAAAGCCTCGGGGGAAGCCGGCGGGGGGGCATCCCAGGCGCGCCTGGGCTGCTCCCCCGCCGGAGCCGCTCCGCGGCTTTCAAAGCCTCGGGGGAAGCCGGCGGGGGGGCATCCCAGGCGCGCCTGGGCTGCTCCCCCGCCGGCTTCCCCCGAGGCTTTGAAAGCCGTGGAGGGGCTCCGGCGGGGGAGCAGCCCAGGCGCGCCTGGGATGCCCCCCCGCCGGCTTCCCCCGAGGCTTTGAAAGCCGCGGAGGGGCTCCGGCGGGGGAGCAGCCCAGGCGCGCCTGGGATGCCCCCCCGCCGGCTTCCCCCGAGGCTTTGAAAGCCGCGGAGGGGCTCCGGCGGGGGAGCAGCCCAGGCGCGCCTGGGATGCCCCCCCGCCGGCTTCCCCCGAGGCTTTGAGGATCCTACTTCGCGGATTTTCAGCTATCGCGGTCTGGTTTGGAACCTATCTACCGCGATAAACGAGGGTTCACTGTAACTTAAACTCTTCCAAACGTACTTATTTAAAAGTTTCTATTTCGTTTTAGGAGTGAATAGAATTATATTAATAGTGACACTACAGAAATATCTTTTGGGGATGTTCCAACACAACTCAGGAAAGGTACCACCCTCTATTAATATTCTAATAGTTCTTTTTTACATAATAGTCTAGCACAGGGGCAAGAAACATGAGCTCACATATCTCACACATTCATCAAGGGCTATATAGAAGCTATATGATGTAGGGATGTAAACCTAGACTTATCAGGTAGTTGAGTTGCTACTCAACTAGTTTCTCTCCCCCCCCGCCTTTGTATCAGACACACCAAAGGAGGGAGCAGGAACCAGCTGAAAAGTTGGTTTCTCCCAGCACTGCCTCGGGGGGGGGGGGGGAGGGGGGACGGACAGGGGAGGCACAGTGGGGAACCCCCACAATCTGGGACAGAAGCAGTCCCCACTCATGTGGGGTCCTGATTGCTATGCCTCTCCCCTTGAAATGTACAAGAGCCACCCACCTTTCTTGTACATTTCAAAGGAAGAGGTGCAGTGGGGAATATATTTCAAAGGGAGAGGCGCAGCAGTCGGGACCCCGCAGCTCTTGTACATTTCAAAGGCAGAGGCACGGTGGGATAGTGAACACCTCCCACTTATCGACTAATTGAATAGTTGATGGAAATTTCATTGACTACTCAATTAGCTGATTAATTGAAATTAACATCCCTAATATGATTAATTTGGGAAACATGTCCATGTAAGAAAACAGTAATTCATAATTTACATTCATTAGGATGGAGTTAAGATGACTGTGAAACCATACCTCTTCCTGATGTGTGCCTTGCTTTATAACTTTCAAGATAGCTTAATGTAAACTCTCATTATACACCTTTTATATTGAAACTGTTTAAACAAACCCATTATTTCTGCCCCTTGTAACACCTGAAGAGTGGGCACGTTGCTTGTCATGGAGCAGTATTACACATCTTAGCATGGCTGTGGATTTATATATGCCAGCTGAGAAGTAACAAATTGCTCCCGCATCACAGATGAACAAACTGTTGCTGAGGCACTGTAGATTTCCATCTTTGTTCTGGGGGGGGGGGGGTGTGTGTGTGTGTGTGTGTGTGTGTGTGTGTGTGTGTGTGTGTGTGTGTGTGTGTGTGTGTGTGTGTGTGTGTGTGTGTGAGAGAGAGAGAGAGTACCGACGACAAATTTACAGGGAAGAACATTGTGGTGGTATGTAACAAGGAGTCTGACTGAAATTAGATTTTCTTTGGTCTCCTCCTATCCTACCAGACAGGCCTTTAGTGAAACATGGTAATCAATAGGTATGTGGCCAAAATTGATTATTTTAATGTTAGCTAAGTCAGTTTTTGCATACTTAACTAGAAGCTGATTAATAGGGAAGTGGCATTGCTACATTTCCATCAGAGTACCGGCTGCATTGCTCCTCTTCCATGTGGTCAATTGTAATGGAGACTCAGTATAAGATTAGGAGGCAGGTATGTAAGCAAAATAATTTTCTAACCTTTCCCAGGTGGCAATTCAGAGTGAAGCTGGTAGAAGAAAAATCACCCTACTTTTGTTAGCCTGCATAACTCTCAGACCTGGTTTAATCTTACTGTGTGCATATTCATTCCAGCTGCATTTTGAGTCACAAGCAGCACACAGGCTTTAACATGTGGCATTACTCAGTGTTAATCATAACCAGACTCTGAAAATATCCTCCTCTGGAGGGGCAGAAGAATCTGCTGTGTATTAATGTGTTGGGGGAGGCAATCTAGCATAAACTATACAAAGCATATAGTAAATGCTGACAGCTGAATATCTGCTACCTTGACGGTGTATTTCAGAAGGAAATAAGCTCTTGGTAGGTGTGGGAAAAGAGAAAATCACTCTGCTTCTTCCCTGCTATGTCACCAAGTAGCTTAACCTTTCAAGCCAAACCTCTTAATTCCTTTAATTTTAATTGATACATTTCCAGCTAGGTGTAGTGTTTGCCTCATCCCACAGACAGTTGCCACAATGTATCAGTTACTTAGCACAGAATTGCAAAACCAAGTTTGTGGCTAACATTGTCCATACCAGAGAAGTGCAATTTTAACAGTTTAAACTGTTAGCAAGTTGAGGGCAATAATCTTTTTTACCTCTGTTCATGAATTGCTTAAAATATAAAAGCTTCAGAGAGGCAGAGTTAGTCTAACAGGAAAAACAACAAATAGACTAGTAGCACCTTAAAGACTAACAAAACATGTAGACGGTATCATGAGCTTTTGTGGGCACAACCTACTTGTTCAGATGACAGCTTGCACCCACAAAAGCTCATGATACTGTCTACATGTTTTGTTAGTCTTTAAGTGCTACTAGTCTATTTGTTTAAAATATAAAGCAGTTTGTCTTTGGCAAATATATATATATATTCATACATTCATAACATTTAGTTCATAAATGACATTTGAAAAGTATTGAAGAGGTCTGAAATCACTCCCCTAACTTTTGGGGCTATTTAGCACAGTCTGTGGGACCAGATAGGAATCTAAGTGCCTTGACTAACCCAACTTGAAAAGTGAAGCCTTTTACCTCAGGTTGTGATTTTTGAATATCACTCTGTATTTGACATAATTCTGCTCCTGTTGAAGTTAATGGGAATGTTATCCATGATTTAAATATAAGCAGAATTAGTCAAGGCAGAGTCTTTTTAAAAATCCAACATTAAATAAACTTGAAAGTTCTTTACTACTTTGGTAGCAAAATCTTTGTTATTTCTAGTTATTGAGGGTAGAATACAGCAGCTCCCCGAGTTACAACCACCTCCACTTACGGCCATCCGCACTTATGACCAAAGTGGTCATAAATGCAGATCCGAGTTACGAACACTTTGGTCCGTAACTTGTTCGTAACTCGGGGAGCAGCTGTTTCCTATTCAGCACTCAAATTAGGCTGTGGCATTCCAGCATTGTCCACATTGTTCTCTTTCTAGAATTTTACTTTTCACATAAAAGCGGTGGTTGCACGCCGTTCTGCACATGCACGGATTGTTCCGCACATGCGCGGATTGCTCTGTGCCGGCTCTTCCAGGTCGTAATCTACTCACCAAGGGCGAGTAGATTACATTATTTGTCGAGCCCTGCTCATGTGCATTTGAATGAGGTGTGCGTGCACTACGTGCACAGTTTCCAGAGAGTTTTTTCCCCAGCAGTACCCGTTGGGCTAGCAGGTTGCCCCCTCGAGTGGCACTGCTATAGCGGAGCATAAATACCCCTGCCGGCACTCCCCCTCAGTTCCTTCTTACCGCCCATGATGGTCCTTGGAGCTTTGCTGTTATCACAACAGATCCTAGTGAGTGCTAATTGTTGCCCATTGGCAGTTCTTTCTTTCATTGTTTAAATAGTAGTAGTTTAAGTAGTTAGTAGTGCTTGCAGTTGGTTATCCCTCCCCTCTGGGGGAGAGGGGATGCCAGGGCCACATGGCTTCAAACCTTGTGTGTCCTGTGCTAAACCAATGCCTCAAGGAGACCCCCATGACTCTTGCCTAAAGTGTCTGGGGGAAATCTCATCTTACGGACTCCTGCAAGATCTGCAGGAGTCTTAAGCCACGTACTAAGTGAGAGAGAGAGTCCCGCTTAAAACTGTTGCTTATGAAGTCGGCTCTCCAACCTGCACCTTCCCAGGATGTTGCAGTGCGCTGGCTTCAGTGCAGGAGGCTTAACCAGGACTTCCCCGTACTGCAGCACCAAAGATGATGGCACTGAGGCACCGGTCGCAGTCTCCGGCACCGAAGAGGAGAAAGGAAGGGAGAGGACGATCACCGAGCCGTAAGACCCACGGTGGCTGGCACTGTCCATGTTCCCCGCACCTGGACTCCCCAAGGAGCAGTCAAGCAGGGGCGCAAAGGCGGGGTGATGACCTGCCACGTGCTCAGAGCCTGGGGTCGATCCCCGCGCACCGCCCATCCATCCCGGAGACTTATGATGCAGCTCATGAGCTCATTGAGCTAACAGTCTTGCCTCAGTCGCCCCCACATCTCTGAAGGGTACTTGCCTTCGGCACCAGGGGCCATGTCGGCACTGGTTGCGATGACCAAGCCAGTAGCCTGGTCGGCACTAGCGACATCAGCGGCACTGATGCTGACATCGACACCGGAACTGACCCCGGCGCCCGCAGCAGTATCGGCACCAGCACTGATGGCACCCCAGCATGCAGAGGCAACCCATGTGGCACCAGCTGGTGGCACCCATCACCAGGACTCACATCTGGCACTGGCACCACATGCTGTGGAGGCACCGCCTACCTTGGCGCCGGCACTGCCGCTGGCACTGTCCTCAGTCTTTGCTTATGGCTCGGGGCAGCAGTTGTCCAGCACTGCTGCTCCTGTACTGCAGTTAATGGGACGCCCCACGCAGGGAAGCCAGAGTCCATGGACAAGTATAGGCCGAGCCATGTCTCCAGGCAGTCCTCCACGGCACTGCCCTGATCCGCTTCAAACTATTCTTCGGCGTTGGAGCCAGAGTCAGTGTGTTCGTCGAGAGTCTCTTCCTGGCACCGTTTCCATTCTCGGCACCGCCTGGAAGCAGACAAGGCCCCCGCAGGCCAAACCGCCCTGGCTGTTCTGGACGCCTTGGGCTTATCAGTGGCAGGGGCCGATGCAGCCTTCCCAAGGGTCCAGTGTCTTACATCGGAGGACCACTCTGTCCACCTCAGCATCAAGACTACCCGCGTCATCTAGGGTTGACAGCCCACAGAGACAGGAGGGGGTAGGGGAATCGTCCACTGTGGCAGACCTGCCACCTGCCCAGGTGGAGCTTCCGGAAGCTACCCAGTCTCGGTAGGTAGCGGAAGGTCCTGTACCCACTCAGGAGCCATCCTCGTTGTCCCCAGATGAAGCCCTGGTGAACCCTGCCCCATCAATGGATGCTAGAGTGCACCAGGAGCTGCTTCGTAGATTGGCAGCTAACTTGGGGGTGCGAGCGGAGCCGGTGACTGAGGACTCTGACCCAATGGTGGACATCCTTAATGCTGTTGCTCCTGCTAAGCTAGCTTTGCCCTTGAACAAGACTGTGGCTAAGGTCACAAATACCGTGTGGCAGACCCCAGCATCTCTTACCCTCACTCTCAAAGGGGTTGAGAAGAAGTACTTTGTTCCTCAGTCAGGGCATGAGCACCTCTACTCGCACCCAGTTCCAGGCTCATTGGTGGTCCAGGCAGCTGCTCAAAAAGAAAGGCAGGGGCAGCTTGGCCCTACGCCAAAGTCCAGGGAGCCTAAGTGCCTTGACTGGATGGGTTGCAAAGTCTATGCCATAGGTGGTGTCCAGCTCCGCATCGCTAACCAGCAAGCGATGTTGAGTCGATATGCGTATAACACGTGGCAGGCGATGGATAAGTTCCGGGACAAGTTGCTCCTGGATTCTAGGCAGGAGTTTGCGGCCATGGCCATGAGAGGAGGACCATAGCACATATGGCCCTGTAGGCTGCACTGGACACAGTGGACTCAGCTGCTTGGACCATGGCCTCTGGTGTGGTCATGCATCGAGGCGCATGGTGTCAGGGATCCCGCCGGACGTGCAGGATACGATTCAAGATCTGCTGTTCGACGGAAAGTCGCTGTTCTTCAAACATACTGACTTGAGGCTGCATAGCCTGAAGGATACTAGGGCCACACTCAGGTCGCTGGGTACTCATACACTCATACATTCATACAAAGGAGGCTGCTCCCTGCTAGGCAGCCGGGAAGGTTGCAGTTTCAGCCTTCCCGGCTGGACCAATGGAGCCGTCGCCCTTGTAGTTCGAGTGGGGTATCAATAGTTCTGCAGGGGCCCTTTCATCTTGAGTTAGGTATCATCACGTACGGGGCAACGCAGATAGGGGTGCGGGCCCACCCTCCAACCAGCAGGCTAAGCAGACGTTTTGAAGGTGCGCCTGAGGACCCTGTATCAGCCCTCGCCATCACCCCGCCATTAGGGGACAGGTTGTCCCATTTTTTCCAAGCCTTGGGCCCTCATTACTTCCAACAAGTGCTTGGTAAGGATGGGTTACTCCATCCCCTCTGTTTGCCACCTTCCCTCTCTCCCCCCTAGTCCTTCTTCAGGGACCCTTCTCACAAGGTCCTCCTCTTTCAGGCAGTCCTCTCGCTCATCGAAAAAGGAGTGGTAGAAAGGGTTTCACCTCACTTGGAGGGCAGAGGGTTTTATTCCTATTATTCCCAAGCTGAAGGGTGGGATCCGGCCTATCCTGGATCTCAGAAACCTCAACAGATCAATAAGGAAAACGAAGTTCAGGATGGTGACTCTGGCCTCCATCATTCCGGTCCTAGAATTAGGGGACTGGTATGTGGCCCTCTATTTAAAGGACGCCTATTTTCAAGTGGCCATTCGGCCAAGTCACAGGAGATTCCTCCAGTTTGTAGTGGCGCAGAATCACTTCCAGTTTACCGTACTCCCCTTTGGGCTTTCCACTGCCCTGAGAATTTTTACAAAGTGTAAGGCCGCCACTACAGCCACTCTCAGAAGACATGGGGTACAGTGAACCCTCGCTACTTCGCGGTTCGACCATCGCGGATTCACGACTTCGCGGACTTTTTTCATTACATTATGTATATACGTGAATCCGCGATGGTCGAACCGCGAAGTAGCGAGGGCTCACTGTATACATGTTAAATATACATGTCCCTACTTCGCGGATTTTCAACTATCGCGGTCGGGTTTGGAACCTATCTACCGCGATAAACGAGGGTTCACTGTACAAGTTTTTCCATACCTGGATGACTGCCTCATTCAACGCCAGTCCAGGGACCAGGTGGTAGCCCATATATCAGGCAGTCCAAGTCTCAGGTCATCCTGATCGCCCTGGACTGGCCCAGACAGTTCTGGTATCCCATCCTGTTGGAAATGGTGCGGGACGAGCCATGGCCTCTCCCGCCTGTTCCAGACTTAATCATGCAGACCTGGGCAGGAAGTCCCCTTTACCACCTGAACATCAGGTACCTCCACCTGATGGCCTGGCTTATCGATGGCTGATGGAGCTGGAGATCACTTGCTCTGAGGGTGTGCAGGCAGTTCTGCTGGGGAGCAGAAAACCAGCTACCAGGTCATCCTATTCAGATAAATGGAAAAGGTTTTCCCTGTGGGCAGCCAGGAAGCGAGTAGACCCTTGCTCAGCCCTGATACCGGTTGTCCTTGACTACCTCTTTGAGCTGCGCCAAGCAGGCCCATCTACCTCATCTATAAGGGTCCATTTGGTGGCTTTCCACCATGGGGTGAGCCAACAGATTTCTGTTTACTAACCAGGTGGTTAAGAGGTTCCTCAAAGGTCTCAACAGGCTGTTTCCTCATGTACCAGCACCTGTGCCTCAGAGTGACCTTAATCTGGTACTCACTAAACTTATGTCTCCCGCATTTGAGCTGCTAGCCACGTGCTCGCCTAAGTACCTGTCGCTCAAGGTGGCCTTTATAGTAGCCATTACTTCACCATGCAGGGTGTCTGAGCTCAGGGCTCTGACCGTAGAACCTCCTTACCTGGTGTTCACTGCAAATAGAGTCAGGCTATGCCCCCATCCAGCCTTCCTCCCCAAGGTCGTTTCCTCATTCCACATGTCACAAGACATATATTTACCGGTGGTCTTTCCAAAGCCCCACCGCTCCCCTAAAGAGCGGGCTCTACGTTCTCTGGATGCAAAAAGGGCATTAGCTTTTTACATAGAACGAGGCATTTTCACAAATCATCTCTGCTATTTATTTCCTTTGTGGAGAGGATGAAGGGATTGCCAGTATCGGCCCAGAGATTGTCCTCTTGGATCTCCTCATGTATACAAGAGTGTTATATCTTGGTGCACGTTAGGGCACACTCCATCAGAGCGCAGGCGTCCTCTGCAACCTTTGTAGTGTAGGTGCCAATAGTTGATATTTGTAGAGCGGCAACGTGGTCCTCTGTTCACACGTTTGTGGTGCAGTATGCCATTACCCAATAGGCTAGGGGTGTTGCCGCTCTGGATTCTGCAGTTCTTAGTTCAGTTCTGGGGGAGGGAGGAAGGGAGAGTTAATATATTGTGGCAGGGTCAGTCCCACTCCTGGGCCCCCGACCCTTGCTCAGCCCACTGTCCCATAATCTAAGAGTCACAGTACATGGCCGACTCACCTTGATTTGGGGTCTGTTGCCTCCTTGTAGCCTTTGCTGCTCTTTTGGTTCTCCTGGTCTCCTTCTCAGGTGCCTGTCTTTCTCCAAACTCCTCCTCAGTTCTCCACACTCTTTCACAGCTCTGCAAACTCCTTCTCAGCTTTCTCTCCCCTCACCCACAAGGAGGGTACTTAATAGGCCTCCAGGCAGCCCCAATTAGTTTCACCTGGGCTCTAATTGATTTTGTAGCGACTCTGTCCCAGCTGCCCCTAATTAGCCAGGATTGCTGACTCTCTGCAAGAGCTGCCTCTTTCCCCTTCCACCAAGCTCTTTAAAAGACGGTTACTTACCTGTAACTGTTGTTCTTCGAGATGTGTTGCTCATGTCCATTCGATTCCTCCCCACCTCCCCTTCATTGGAGTCTAAAGCAAGAAGGAACTGAGGAGGGGGAGTGACGGCAGGGGTATTCATGCTCTGCTATAACAGCGCCACTCCAGGGGGTGACCTGCTGGCCCTACGGGTACCACTGGGGAAAAAACGCACCAGAAACCATGCACACGGCACGCACACACATCTCCATTTGAATGTACATAAGCGACACATCTCGAAGAACAACAGTTACAGGTAAGTAACCATCTTTTTTTAGGTAAAGAGGGTGCATTACATTAGTAGCAGTTTAATTCCTTTACAATACAGGAATAAGCCATACCTGCTAGAGTTGTACTTCATTAATTGTATAAGTATATATTTAAATTTGGTACAAGTCTTGTGTAAACAAAAACTACATTTCAAGCTGTTACGGTTTCAAAGACAATATGAACAGAGAGCTTGTCTGCATGAGGGATGTAAGCGAGTAGTCAACTACTTGACTACCTGATAAGCATAAGCTTATCGGGTGGTCTAGTGGAGTACTCGACTACTTGCTTCCCTTCTTCCCCTTGGTACCTCTGTATGAGAGGCAGCAATGCGGGGTGCGGGGGGGGGGGAGCAACAGGAGCCTATGCTGGGAGGGAGCTGACTTAAAAGCTGATTTTCTGCCCTCCCCTCCCCCCCGCACTGTCTTCATCTTGTCAACTCCCTTCCCCCACCCCGCTACCTCTATCAGAAGCAGTGGGAGGTGGGGTAGTGGAAGCTGCTATAAAGGAGCATCTGCTGGTGATAGGCTGGGCCACTGCAAGCAGGAGCTGCTGGATTCGGCACAAGTCAGGAGTAGGACCGCTGCACTTCTGCATTTTAAATGTAGTAAGAGTCTGGTGGCTTCTACTACATTTAAAATGCAGAGGTCCCAGAGCATGCCTCCCCTTATCATCTAATCGTTCAGTCAATACGAATTATATTGACTACAATGATTGGGAAAATACTCATTCCTTTACATCCTTAGTCTACATACAAAGTTTAATCACAGCTTTTTGAATTAATCCTCTTTGTAAACACTTGTGTACATATTGCAGCATACTGACTCAGCATTCATCACAAACTTTGGAGTCCTCTTTCAAATTGAATTGACTTTTTGCTATGAAGCAAGTTGGTCCAGTTTGTGTGCATCCAGTGCTACTGCAAACTACTTTGGCAGTCTTTGAGTGGGTATCCCCGATGCTTTCTGGGTCACTGTTATTGACCTGGTTGTTTTACCTGTGTGCCCTCCCTTTACTTTGGAGTCAGTTAATTGGATTTCCTCTACCCATTTATAAGCAGGCATACAGCCAGATTTTGTCCATTTCACTCCTGGATTCTAATTATTAGAATAACTTAGACAATGCTCCAGAAGTTCTCCAACATGCCTCAAGTAGCCCTTGTAGCTGTACTGAGATTGCGGATCTCCTCACTGTCTGGGTAGACGTGCCTGTGAACAGCCACAAGAATCAAGATCTCTGTAGGCATTCTGAAGTAGTTCACAAGGGGCCACAACCAGGATGTCAAATGATGATATATGAAGTGCAAACTGCTCAGGAGCACTTTCATTAAAAAGAGAGACTGGGAAGAAAATCTGCCTGGGGACATGTAACCTTTTTATTATTTTTGAGCGGACAGACAAGATTTTACATGTAAATTTGCCCATGCAGCTTATAGAGCCTACTAACTGACTCCTCTCCCTCAACCAAAACCATAAACTTACTATAAGGGTGTTGTTTTTTAAAATTGTACAGCTGTGCTAGCTTCTGTTTTTAGTTCCCCATTGCTGAAGCCACTGGTATATGCAAACTCATAGCTTTTTCTAAGTCCAAGGTCTCTGGTTCCCCTTCTTCTCTTCCTTCATTTGTCCACACTGCCTGTTCACGCTCCCCTCAAATATTTTTCCAAAATAGCAGCTACTCTGGACCTCTGGTCTCAGTCTCATGCTAATGCTGTAACTATCAGCCATTTTTCCCACGTATCTATCTTTCTTCCCCTTCTCTCAGCTGTCCTGTTTGGTGAACACTCTCCTCACCCCATTCACTACCTGAAAAAGTCTTATGACATAACATAAATGTTATTTAATGTCTTAAAACACATGAAGACAATGTTTGTTCTCTATGTCAGCAGGCAAGGTATAATAGGAATTGTTTCAATGTTGCACTTCCCTGCCTTGCTCCCTCTGCCCTCTAACAGCTGGATGCACAACTGCACAAATTCTGGCCTGTGACTCAAAAGAAGAGCAATAAGGCATCCCTAACAATATTGGCTTGGCTATTTTGGATTTTTGAATGCCTTGGTGACTGCCCAACCACTGAGAAAGCAGGCTGATGTGCAGAGACTATCCATCTCTAAGGCTTTCTGCCATAAATATTGTACAAAATGGATCATGCTGCTATAATCTTTGGGATGTATTTCTTACTGCTTCCAGTCTGTTCCACAAACTGCACCATCTCCCTTTCAAATGGCAAAACGTACATTCCACTGTCATTCTGCAGTAGTTAAATTTCCTTCCCTCTATACAAGTGGCCTGTGAATGGTTTCATTAACCAGAGAAGCGCCAGGTAAGCCAAGATATATCCCAGGATAACTGGAATCATGTCCACAGTGTTGATGTCCATAGTGTTTCCAGGGACAAACAGCCCTTTCTCCAATAATTTAAATAGAGCTGAATTTTGAAAGATCCTAGCATCTTGGACCCTTCCACATCCACCTGACAATGGTTTATCAGTTAATTGTTGTCTTCCCCATCTGTGTCTTACTTCTACCATAATGGAATATCCAGCTGCTGCTTGAGGAGCTGCTGCCGCTGCCATGTCCTCTGCTCTGTGGTGCAGCAGGTGAAGTTCCAAGACTAATTCATTAGGCTTCCAGGGCTAATATACAGCCCAAGCAGTCCCTGCATATTTGATGTTAGCAGCAGAGTGGTATGAAGCATTATTGGTCCATGCTGTCTAATAGCAATTCAAATATGGTGATGACCCACCCATAAAGGAAGTTTGGAATGGAGACAGATCGGGATATTTTATTTTTAAAAAAATTTGGAATAAACACTGTTTTCTGCTATGCATCCCACAATACACAGTCTCAGAGAAATCCCAGAATGCCCATAACTCAGCAGCAAAGCAGTATTGAGTAGCTTCCAAGAATACTGTCAGTTTGCACTAAGCTGCTGTTATCTATACACAGTGATGTGCATTGACAGACTGGATACCATCCCACGTGTACATTTACTGTTGATTAATGTGTAGCAAAAAGCTGCAAGGATAAATCTAGGCTCCTCACTGTAGACAAACCTGGATTTTAGCTGAAGCAATGGTATTTGCAGAGAGTATGGAAACAAACTCGGACGTGTCCCACTTAATTAAAAACACACCATTTATATAAGATGCCAAAGATACTTAGTTCTTTGTTCTTCAAAACATAAAAGAAAAAAGAGACAATATCAAATGTATTATCAACTCCGCCCATTGGTTTGGTTTATATATTATACTGATACCTCTGACCAGCAGTGTTGTATGGAAAAAAACACCTCTGACTGACATAACTATGCTGACCCCAAAATCCCAGTATAAATGTACACTGAACACCGAGTTGACCTACAGGATCCCTCCTACAAACTCTACAAGAAAAAGATTTCTATGTGGACCCCTCCTGATGGTTGAAATTATCAGGTTTTGAACATCTGCTCAATGTACTGATGTAACTTGTGTAACTTCATGCTGGCGTTGCAAGTATGTGGATCTTTGTGTAGATAGCACTTCAAAAAATAATACTCCTTTTGACCCCCTGAGACCTTAAAAATACCATAAATCTCCACAACAGTGAGGTGACTATCAGGCGGGGTGAGCGTTGAAAAATGCAAGCGGATGGGCTGGCTGGAACAGACAGGTGCAGGGTGTTTGGCATTTCTAGTCCCCAGGGAGGAGGTGCCGGGAATGTCGGGGCATTGTGAGAAGTGCTGGCCACTTAGCCTTGTGGGTAGAGCCTGAGAGATGGTGACAGGCTCACACTGGCCATGTTTGGGTCCAGTGTTACATCTTAAGGCTTAATCTTTGTATTCATGCCCGTCATTGTGAAAGAAGCTATTTGTGTGTGTGTGTGTGTGTGTGTGTGTGTGTGTGTG
Source organism: Pelodiscus sinensis (assembly GCF_049634645.1). Taxonomy (NCBI): domain Eukaryota; kingdom Metazoa; phylum Chordata; order Testudines; family Trionychidae; genus Pelodiscus; species Pelodiscus sinensis. The sequence goes on from NC_134716.1 coordinate 97,081,736, forward strand.
TGTGTGTGTGTGTGTATATATATATATATAAAAAAAAAATATGCAACCACACTTTAAGTTGCTGCCCTCTGCATCTGCTGTGAGTATCATTGTGGCCCCCCAGGGCTTCCAAAATTGAGTAGCCCTGGTCTAGACTCTTATGAGAATTGTCCTTTGGGCTGCACATGCACTAAAACACTCAGTGTTCTAAACAAAGGGCATAAAATGGAGTAGGCAATAAAATGGTGGCAGTTCACCAGGGTTAGTCCCTGGCAGGGCGCTGCTGGTATATTTACCTGCACCTCTGCAGGTATGGGTGATTGCAGGTCCCATTGGCTAGGAATGGCTGTCCACAGCCAACGGGAGCTGCGATCCACAGTACCTGGAGAAGCTCAAGTGAATACAGCAGCATGGGAACCTGCCAGGGGCTAACCTTGGCAGACCAGATCTGGCCTGTGAGCCAGTATTTGGTCACCCTAGCATAAAAGGTAGTGTGGGGCAGTGCCTCGGCACTTCCTTCTTATTGCCACATTGTCTGTCAGACTTTTTGGTGTCATTAGCTCCACTTTGCAGCATCATTGCTGTGAGTTTTTAGAAGTCTAGCATAGTGTAGTATTTTTCTCTATTTTCTTCAACTCCTGGGGAGTTTCCCTACCCTCAGGAATGCTGGGATTATGTCCCAGATTAAAAAACAAACAAACTGGTTTTCTGTCTTTTCCTCTTTTTCTGTGAGTGACAAATCTCAACACTGCTTGGGTGAGGATCATGTTTCTACCATGAGCAATAGCTGCAGTCTCTTCCCCTCAGAACTCATGAATTGGAGATTGTGGAAGGCACCCTAGAGTCTAGATACTCATGATAAATTCAGGAGTCCTGTTTGCTATCGTCTGACCATCCACAACCAATCCCACTAGAGTATTCAGAGAAGGAAGGTAAGCCAGTTTGATCCAAGAGCAATGTTGTTGTCCACACCAGATGACATGGTCACTTTACCTTCTCATTCTCTGCCAGAGGACTTTAAGCAATATCAGAAGCTTCTGCACATGGCAATGGCACAGCTACAGATTACATTTGAAGTCCAGGTGCCCCTCAGCACAGTTTCTAGACATTCTTCAACCTTCTGAGCCCAATTGAGTGGCCCTGCGTGTCATCAGAGCCATCATGGACCAAGCAAAGATGGCTTAGTATATACTAGCTTCTTGGCTTCAACTCAGAGGACCAGGAACACTTATGTTTCCCCATCTTGGGGCGACAGTGTTTGTTCTCTCTCTCTCTCTCTCGTTACATAAGAACGGCCGTACTGGGTCAGACCAAAGGTCCTTCTAGCCCAGTATCCGGTCTGCTGACAGTGGCCAGCACCAGGTGACCGAGAGAGGGTGGACTGAAGACACAATCAAGCGATTTGTCTTCTGCCATCTCTCTCCAGCCTCTGACAGAGGCCAAGGACACCATTTTATCCCCTGGCTAATAGCCTTTTATGGACCTAACCTCCATGAAATTATCTAGCTTCTCTTTAAACTCTATTATAGTCCTAGCCTTCACAGCCTCCTCTGGCAAGGAGTTCTACAGGTTAACCTCAAGCTGTGTAAAGAAGAACTTTCTTTTATTAGTTTTAAACCTGCTACCCATTAATTTCATTTGGTGTCCTCTAGTTCTTCTATTTAGGGAACTAATAAATAACTTTTCTTTATCGGCCCTCTCCACACCACTCATGATTTTATAGACCTCTATCATATCCCCCCTCAGTCTCCTCTTTTCTAAACTGAAAAGTCCCAGTCGTTTTAACCTCTCTTCATATGGGACCCGTTCCAAACCCCTAATCATTTTAGTTGCCCTTTTCTGAACCCTTTCTAAGGCCAAAATATCTTTTTTGAGGTGAGGAGACCACATCTGTACACAGTATTCAAGATGTGGGTGTACCATAGTTTTATACAGGGGGCAGTAAAATATTCTGGGTCTTATTTTCTATTCCTTTCCTAATAATTCCTAGCATCCTATTTGCCTTTTTGACCGCCGCTGCACACTGCGTGGAAGTTTTCAGAGAACTGTCCACGATAACTCCAAGATCTCTTTCCTGATTTGTCGTAGCCAAATTTGCCCCCATCATACTGTACCTATAATTGGGGTTATTTTTCACGATGTGCATTACTTTACACTTATCCACATTAAATTTCATTTGCCATTTTGTTGCTCCATCACTCAGTTTGGCGAGATCTTCTTGGAGTCCCTCACAATCTGCTTCTGTCTTGACTATCCTAAACAGTTTGGTATCATCTGCAAACTTTACCACCTCACTGTTTACCCCTTTCTCCAGATCATTTATGAATAAGTTGAAAAGGATTGGTCCCAGGACTGACTCTTGGGGGACACCACTAGTTACCCCTCTCCAATCTGAAAATTTACCATTTATTCCTACCGTTTGTTTCCTGTCTTTTAGCCAGTTCTCAATCCAAGAAAGGACCTTCCCTCTTATCCCATGGCCATGTAATTTACACAAGAGCCTTTGGTGAGGGACCTTGTCAAAGGCTTTCTGAAAGTCTAAGTATACTATATCTACTGGATCCCCTTATCCGCATGTTTGTTAACTCCTTCAAAGAACTCTAATAGATTAGTAAGACAGGATTTCCCTTTACAGAAAACATGTTGACTTTTGTCCAACAAATTATGTTCTTCTACATGCTTCACAATTTTATTCTTTATTATTGTTTCTACTAATTTGCCCAGTACTGAAGTTAGACTTACCGGTCTGTAATTGCCAGGATCACCTCTAGAGCCCTTTTTAAATATTGGTGTCACGTTGGCTACCTTCCAGTCATTAGGTACGGAAGCCGATTTAAAGGATAGGTTACAAACCACAGATAATAGCTCAGCAATTTCCCATTTGAGTTCTTTTAGAACCCTTGGATGAATGCCATCCGGTCCTGGAGATTTGTTAACATTAAGTTTTTCTATTTGTTCCAAAACCTCCTCTAATGACACTTCAATCCGGGACAGTTCCTCAGATTCATCACCCACAAAGGACAGTGCAGATTCAGGAATCTCCCCAACATCCTCAGCTGTGAAGACCGAAGCAAAGAACTCTTTGCCTAACTCTTTGATGCAGGCAGCTATAGAGTGATCCAAACCATATCCGTAGGCTACTCCTTCTGATAAAGAACATAAGGGGCTCGACATGCTGGGAAGAAAAGTCTTCTCTCTCCCTCAAGTTCAGAATCTTGAACGATCAGGCCCTCTTGGCAAAATGTGATTTTTACCAATTACGTTATGTTTATGGAATCTAAGAACAAGCTCCCTGAGTATAGCGCCTGCTTCTTGACATAGAGGTCTAGGGCAGAATGGTGGCCAGAACTTCCATGCAGTCTGTGGTTGGAAGCAACAGTGACTGTGTCTAGGGACATGGCTATAGCCATTATGAGGAGAGATTCATCATAGTCTGCAGGTTTCCCTAGATTGGTGCAAAGTACCATCCAAGATCAGCCCTTCGATACAGTCATCCTGTTTGAGAAGACTGACGCTCTTTACTCTCTCAAAGATTCGAGCAGTGCTTTGCCCACAGGGTGTTTATACCCTTGCTCACAAGAGAAAACCACATAGGCAGTAGTAAATGGCAAGCCTGCCCTCTCAGTCCTTTTTTTTTTGGGGGGGGGGGGTCAATGTCCTCAGGATCCATTATGCTAGAGACAAAGGGTTTATATGCCTAGGAACTCTTAACCTCCAGGAGAAGAGTTTCTTTTGACAGAACTTTTGAGACTCACATCCCCCTTATTGATGCATCTTCATTCTTTTCCTCTGATATTGGGAGGCTGCCTTACCCAATTAGCTAGATACTGAAGGGCCTTAAGTACAGCTAGATTAGAGATGAGTTGTGGTGGCTATCTGACTCATTCATCAACTGAGAATACACATATGAGGATAGTAGTATTTTGGTCAATTATGACTGCTTCTGCATTCTCCCATTCAGCCTGTGTCTGAATTAATATTGTTTGTTAATCTCTCACATGTGGAATAAACACAGAGATCATCACTTGAGGAAGAAATGGAAGTTACTTACCTGTAAGTAGAGATTCTTCAAGATGTGTGGTTCCTACCTGTATTCCACTACCCATCTTCTCTGCTGCTGTTTGTACTGTGGAAAAAATGAGAAAGTGGAGAGAGGTCTGCCTGCAGCATCTTTTGTGCTCCTGATTCCCAGCATGAGGGGGTCAATGGACACTGTTTTAAAAAAAAATCCAAACTCAGGCACAAGGTACACATGTGTATAGATTGGGACCACGCAGCTCAAAGAACCTCTGGTTACTGGCCAGGATTGTAGCAAGTTTTGACATAGTTCCACATGATATTATCATAAGCAAACTAGGCAAATGTGGTCTAAGGGAGCAAACTGATTTAAAGACTGTATCCAAAAAGTGTCGTCATTAATGGTTTGCTGTCTCACTGGGAAGCCATATTAATTGGGTCCTGCAGATATCAGTCCTGAGTCCTATATTAGTCAATATTTTAATTAATAACTTGGATAATGGCATGGAGAGTGTGCTTATAAAACATGTAGATGGGAGTTGCGAGTTCTTTGGAGGACAGGATTAGAATTTAAAATGACTGAAAAATTGAACTGGTTTGAAATTAAGAAGATGAAAGTCAATAAAGATAAATGCAAAGTACAGGAGTGGCCAACCTAAACGTGAGAAGCAGCCAGATTTTACCAATGCACATTGCCAAAGATCAACAGTTATATATCACCAGTCCTGATCATCTCCCCACCACTACTCTCAGCACACCCCACCCCTTGGGAGCCCCACCAATCAGCGCCTCCTTTTCCTTTTCCTCCTCCTCCTGCCTACTGTGATCAGCTCTTTCTCAGTGGGAGACACTGGAGGGGAGAAGCATGGGTGTGACCAGCTCAGTGGAGGAGGGTAGGAAGTGACAGGATCCTAGGGAGAAAGGGCCTAGGCAGAGCTGGGGATTGAACAGTGAGCACTCTCTGGCCCAGTGGAGAGTTGGCACCTGTAGCTCCAGCCCTGGATTTGGTACCTATGCAAGGAGTCACATATTAACTTCTGAAGAGCTGCATGTGGCTCTGGAGCTACAGGTTAGCCACCCTGGCAAATAACTATATTTAAAAGGAAGCAATCACATCCACAGTTCCAAAATGGGGAATCATTGGTGAAGTGATAATGGTACTGCTGGAAAAGATGTGGACAGAAATATGGACAGTGGAGAAATGTAATGACTAAGCAATATAACATGTATTAAAAAGAGTACCTTATGTAATTAATCATAGAATCATAGAATAATAGGACTGGAAGGGACCTCGAGAGGTCATCGAGTCCAGCCCCCCGCCCTCAAGGCAGGATCAAGCTCCGTCTACACCATCCCTGACAGATGTCTATCTAACCTGTTCTTAAATATCTCCAGAGAGGGAGATTCCACCACCTCCCTTGGCAATTTATTCCAATATTTGACCACCCTGACAGGAATTTTTTCCTAATGTCCAATCTAAACCTCCCCTGCTGCACTTTAAGCCCATTACTCCTTGTCCTGTCCTCAGAAACCAAGAGGAACAAATTTTCTCCTTCCTCCTTGTGACACCCTTTTAGATATTTGAAAACCGCTATCATGTCCCCCCTTAATCTTCTTTTTTCCAAACTAAACAAGCCCAGTTCATGAAGCCTGGCTTCATAGGTCATGTTCTCTAAACCTTTAATCATTCTTGTCGCTCTTCTCTGTACCCTTTCCAATTTCTCCACATCTTTCTTGAAATGTGGCGCCCAGAACTGGACACAGTACTCCAGCTGAGGCCTAACTAGTGCAGAGTAGAGCGGCAGAATGACTTCACGAGTTTTGCTTACAACACACCTGTTGATACAAACTAGAATCATATTTGCTTTTTTTGCAACAGCATCACACTGTTGGCTCATATTCAACTTGTGGTCCACTATGACCCCTAGATCCCTTTCCGCCATGCTACTTCCTAGACAGTCGATTCCCATCTTGTATGTATGGAACTGATTGTTCCTTCCTAAGTGGAGCACTTTGCATTTCTCTTTATTAAACCTCATCCTGTTTACCTCTGACCATTTCTCTAACTTGCTAAGGTCATTTTGAATTATGTCCCTATCCTCCAAAGAAGTTGCAACCCCACCCAGTTTGGTATCATCTGCAAACTTAATAAGCGTACTCTCTATCCCAATATCTACATCATTGATGAAGATATTGAACAGTACGGGTCCCAAAACAGACCCTTGAGGAACTCCACTTGTTATCCCTTTCCAGCAGGATTTAGAACCATTAACAACAACTCTCTGACTACGGTTATCCAGCCAATTATGCACCCACCTTATCGTGGCCCTATCTAAGTTATATTTGCCTAGTTTATCAATAAGAATATCATGCGAGACCGTATCAAATGCCTTACTAAAGTCTAGGTATATGACATCCACCGCTTCTCCCTTATCCACAAGGCTCGTTATCCTATCAAAGAAAGCTATCAGATTAGTTTGGCATGACTTGTTCTTCACAAACCCATGCTGGCTATTCCCTATCACTTTATTACCTTCCAAGTGTTTGCATATGATTTCCTTAATTACCTGCTCCATTATCTTCCCTGGGACAGACGTTAAACTGACCGGTCTGTAGTTTCCTGGGTTGTTCTTATTCCCCTTTTTATAGATGGGCACAATATTTGCCCTTTTCCAGTCTTCTGGAATCTCCCCTGTCTGCCATGATTTTTCAAAGATCATAGCTAAAGGCTCAGATACCTCCTCTATCAGCTCCTTGAGTATCCTGGGATGCATTTCATCAGGACCTGGTGACTTGCTGACATCTAACTTTCCTACGTGATTTTTAACTTGTTCTTTGTGTATCCTATCTTCTAAACTTACCCTCTCTCTGCTTGTATTCACTACGTTAGGCACACCTCCAGACTTCTCGGTGAAGACCGAAACAAAGAAGTCATTGAGCATCTCCGCCATTTCCAAGTTCCCTGTTACTGCTTCTCCCTCCTCACTAAGCAGTGGGCCTACCCTGTCCTTGGTCTTCCTCTTGCTTTTAATGTATTTATAAAAGGTCGTCTTGTTTACCTTTATGCCTGTAGCTAGTTTGATCTCATTTTGTGCCTTTGCCTTTCTAATCTTGCCCCTGCATTCCCGTGTTGCTTGCCTATATTCCTCCTTTGTTAGTTGTCCTAGTTTCCATTTTTTATATGACTCCTTTTTTATTTTGAGATCGTGCAAGATCTCCTTGTTAAGCCAAGCTGGTCTTTTGCCATATTTTCTATCTTTCCTACACAGCGGAATTGTTTGCTTTTGGGCCCTTAACAACGTCCCTTTGAAATACTTCCAACTCTCCTCAGTTGTTTTTCCCTTCAGTCTTGCTTCCCATGGGACCTTACCTACAAGTTCTCTGAGCTTATCAAAATCTGCCTTCCTGAAATCCATTACCTCAATTGTGCTGGTCTCCCTTCTACCTTTCCTTAAGATCATGAACTCTATTATTTCGTGATCACTGTCCCCTATACTGTCTTCCACTTTCAAGTTCTCAACTAGTTCCTCCCTATTTGTTAAAACCAAATCCAGAACAGCTTCTCCTCTGGTAGCTTTTTCAACCTTCTGAAACAGAAAGTTGTCTCCAATGCAGTCCAGAAACTTATTGGATAGCCTGTGCCTCGCTGTGTTAGTTTCCCAACATATGTCTGGATAGTTGAAGTCCCCCATCACCACCAAATCTTGGGCTTTGGATAGTTTTGTTAATTGTTTAAAAAAGGCCTCATCCACCTCTTCCACCTGGCTAGGTGGCCTGTAGTAGACTCCTAGCATGATATCACCCTCGTTTTTTACCCCTTTTAGCTTAACCCAGAGACTCTCTACACAGCTATCTCCTACATTCATCTCCACTTCAGTCCAAGTGTGTACATTTTTAATATACAAGGCAACCCCTCCTCCCTTTTTTCCCTGTCTGTCCTTCCTGAGCAAGCCGTACCCTTCCATACCAACATTCCAATCATGCGTCCCATCCCACCAGGTTTCTGTAATACCAATGATATCATAGTTGTATTTATTGGTTAGCAATTCCAGTTCTTCCTGCTTATTACCCATACTTCTCGCATTTGTATATAGGCATCTAAGATACTGATTTGATCTTGCCTCCCTGTTGTGCCCTGACCCTCCTTTCTCCTTCCCATTATAGGCCGTATTCCCCCCCCATTTCCAACCCATCTCCCAGTCCCGCACATGACGCACAATTGTCCCACTCTGGCACTGGTGAGACCTTATTTGGAGCATTGGGCTATTTCAGAGGGTCTACTCTCTAGGAAATATGTGGGCAAATGGCAGAGAAAATCCACAAGAGCAAGAAAAATGGTTAAAAACTTCAAAAAACCTGATCTATGAAGGAAATGCTTAAAAAAAAAAAAAAAAAAAAAAGCTTGTTCGGTTTTGAGAAAAGAAGACTAGTGGTGGGGCCTGACATGAAGAGGATGATAATTGGTGGTTCTCCATGTCCACTGAAGGTATGACAAGATGTAGTGGTCTTAATCTGTAGCAAAGGACAGGTAGGCTAAATATTAGGAAAAACTAACTAGGGGTAGTTTAAGCTCTGGAATAGACTTCCCTGGGGGTATGTCTATACTGCCACCCTAGTTTGAACTAGGGTGGCTAATGTAGGCATTCGAACTTGCAAATGAAGCCCGGGGTTTAAATATCCGGTCCGCCACCATTTTTAAATGCCCCGTAGTTCGAACTACCTGCCATGCAGGAGGAATAACGGTAGTTTGAATTAGGAGCTTTAATTCGAACTACCTACTCCGTGCTGTGTGTAGCCGTGGGCAGGTAGTTCGAACTACGGGGCATTTAAAAATGGCAGCGCCCAGGAACATGCAAATGAAAACCGGGATATTTAAACCCCGGGCTTCATTTGCAAGTTCTAATGCCTACATTAGCCACCCTAGTTCAAACTAGTTTGAACTAGGGTGGCAGTGTAGACATACCCTGGGAGGTTTTGGAATTAGTCACGGGAGGTTTTTAAGACCAGGGTGGAACTAGGTTTACTTGCTCCTGCCTCAGCACAGGTGGTTGGTGCTGATGTTCTCTTGGGTCCCTTCCAGCACTACATGTTTGACTCGGTTGTTCTAAACTGTATGAGGAATGGTCACATAGTATAGTGAGGGCAATGTACACAAAAATGTATACTGTAACTTAGTTTTTCATATTTGCTTTGTGGATTATATTCAGGGAAAAAGACTGTTTAATTTCCTAAACTGTATCCAAGTAGTTGGCTGTTTATCCTATTGTGATGCTTATTACTTCAATATAAGAAAGCGTCCAACTTCCTGAAGACCACAGAAAAAATGTTTTGTTTTGGGGGTCTGTGGATAGTACCACTTGTCACATTGCCCTCTTTGCCATAGGAGCCTGCAGAGAGACTACATAAGTTTCCTAGAAACTGAATAGGGAGACAATGTACAAGCATCCCCTATGGACAATTAAGGAGTATTACTGAGTCCCAAAAGTCATCCAGCTTCTCATTGTTAGGCAAGATAAATGCATTGGTGATGAGCTCTGAAAAGGGAGTGGGAGAATCTAAAGTCCTTATTGACAAATATGAATTTTGTGCATATAAAGAGCTTTAAAAATAACTTGAGATTTACCTTGCCATCTACAATGCAATTAATACATTTGTTTGGGAGCTTGAGGCCATTCTCCTTACAATTTAACTCTTGGCTAGTAGGATAGAATTGGGCAGCTGTGCTGAGTTTTACTTGCTCAAGAAAATAAATATTTACTTTGATATGAGTTGGATTTGTATGCCTGAGAATGCATAACTGTACTCTTGCTCTCTAGCATTTGTATTTATTCAAAATATTTTTCCACAAGGGAAAAAAAATTATATACAAATTACTTTTTTTTTTTTTTTTTTTTATCTGTCACGTGCAAGCAGTGCTCTGCCATCATCCATCTAATCACAAGTGTGGCATGCATCAAACTTAATATGTCACCAAAATATAAGCACATATCTAGGGTTGCTAGGTGTCCAGTTTTGAACCAGACAGTTCAGTATTTGAGCTTGCTGTTCTGGAAACAGATTGAGAAAATATAAATGTCTGGCATTTTCTAAATAAGATGTAATGTAGATTGTGATGTAATGTCAAGTGTGTCCAGTATTTTTGTTGAAACCATCTGGCAACCCTACATATATCAGGAGGAGTACTTTTTTCAGAGTCAAAGGGGTAGCCGTGTTAGTCTGAATCTGCAAAAGTGAAGAGGAGTCCTGTGGCACCTTATAGTCTAACAGATTTATTGGAGCATAAGCTTTCATGGGCAAAGACCCACGAAAGCTTATGCTCCAATAAATCTTGTTGGTCTATAAGGTGCCACAGGACTTCTCATCACTTTTTCAGAGTGGATTTCAAGCACCATATCATCTTGTATATCTTTGCAGTTAAAATTGCTGTTTCCTTGTAATAAAGACTGCTTGTACCCTGCTCCAAAGCCCTTACTTTGCTATTATAAAGTAGAACACACAAATAGTCCTGCGTGAATACTAAGATTGTATTCACATCTAATTTCCAAACATGGTTTGTGGATATCCGCAGTAGGGATGTTAGTGACTAGTCCACTATCCGATAAGCAAATACTTATCGGATAATCGAGTAGTGACTCGACTAGTCGCTTCCCACCCATACACACACTGCCTCTATCAGAAAGAGGCTCGCCCTGTGCTCTCTGCGGCACCCTCCCTCCCCCCTTGATGCCTCTGAAAGGCAGCAAGATGGAGGGACGGGAGCCAGCTTAAAAGCTGGTTCCCCCAGCACTGTCTTCAGGCTGCTCTCAGAGGCAGTGGGGGGATGGGGATGTTGCTGCAAAGCAGCCCCTGTCCACAGGGTCTGATGCCTGAGCAATCTCTGTTCATGGTGGCTAGCCCTGGCCGCCACGAACAGAGGTTGCTCCAGCACCGTGCCCTGTTTGTGGCAACCAGGGCACCAGCCCCTGTTCATGGCGGACCGGGCTGTTTGCTGTTAACAGGGGCTGCTAGACTCAGTGTGAGCTGGGACCAAGCAGTCCCAGCTAGTGCCAATCGCTGAGCCTCTGCATTTTAAAAGTAGTAAGAGCCGCTGGGCTCTTACTACATTTAAAATGCAGAGCTGCAGCGCGCGTGGCTCCGGAGCCAGGACTACTCATTCCCAGCTGGAGTGGACTCCTGGAGCTATCCCTGCTGTAGCTCTGCCCAGAGATGCTTATCAACTAATCGTATAGTCAATACAAATTGTATTGAGTGTGCGATTATCTGGCTAACTGTATTTTAACATCCTTAATCTCCATATTTCCAGGGCTTTACACTGAAGTCCATCTTAAACTAGTTTTGTGTCCTAGATTGCTGGGGTTTTATAACCATTATATACAGCAGCTCTTTCCTTGAAATCCTATAGCTTCATCTTTCCTATAGTTCACATGAGAACAAACCGGTGAGGAGAGTGCTCCAGGCCTTCTGTTGTTCGGGGAATCCATTTTCCATTAATCTAGGAGAAAATTGGATACATTATTGTAAAATTAGTTTAACCAATGTTAGTGTTTCAAGGATGATCAGGTATATTGTTTGATGATGTTTTTTGTTGAAGTAAATGTTTTGGAGAACTTTCAGTAAACATTCAGTTAAATAGTTCATAGTTTCTGGCAAACTGGGCAGAATTCATTGGCACGGGGTGTTTATTTCTATCTCATAAATACACAATTTTCTAACCATATAGGACTAGAATAGAGAACCCTGCTGTTTAGAAATGGTGTTTCTATCACACACGTCAGTAGACAGTCAAGCTACTTAGTACTCCATACTGGAATCCAAGCATGAGATCTAATTCTAGGGTTAGATTAATTTGAAGTCTCCTAGTGGACATTTGTCAATGTTGCTAAAGCAGTCACTACAACATCTTCTCAATTGCTGTGGGTCAGAATAAATGCCTGAGTTTGATTGGCAAAGCTCTGTGTGAAAGTTTGGCTCTAGGCTAGCCAGCAGTGTTAGTCTTTGAAATGAGCTCATACTTGAACTTTTTTGCCAGCAGCAGAGCATGATGTGTACTGCCCAGGGAGTTGGAGCAGTGGCAGAGTCCATGTGAACGAAGTGACCTGATGTAAGCAGGACCACAATAACTGTTTTCCCAGACTTTGTTTTTTTTCCTCTCTCTAGCCAGCAGAGAAAATGGGTCTGCATTCTACATGAGCAAAACTGGCTTTGCTCCTTCATGAGAGGAGGCCTGGAAAAGAGCCTAATTTATCATCTTTTAACTGCAAATGTCTGTTCTACTGAACCAGCACTTTCTCTTTCCAGCATAAGACCTGGTGCAATGAATCTTTCATTTTTATGAATTCCAAATCCAATCCTAAAGGATTGGTTATCTTTAAGAGGATTGAATCTGAAAATTGATGCAGATTCTTAGGGGCCAGAAGCTAGCCTATAATCCTTAATATGCCTGCTCTAGAATTCCAGTATCAATAGTTGTATGAGGCTCTCTTAGAAGAGGTAGTCCCTGAAGTGGAGTAGAACCAGTGTTGGGGTATATGTTTCTCTTTCCCCGGAGTCCTGACACTAATATGAGAGCAGTGTCATTAAAAACTGTGTTGTGCTCCTGAGCCCCAAAGATCCTTGCCATTAGAGCAGCCCTGAATCTGTTGTGACTTGTTCTCAGGACCAGCCTATTGGTTTGAGGATCTCAGAGTTATAAAAGGGTGTATCTTCACTACAGTTACCCCAGAAGATTTGTACCCATCTTAGCCTACCCCAGGTGTGAGCTGCCACACTGCAAAGCTACATTCAAGTTATTGCACTTTATTTGCCCATGTGTGTCCCTAGGACTTGTATGTAGAGCCCTACAAATCCTCAGATACACATGTAGATGTGGATACAAATTTTGTATCCATACAGGGCTCTCCACTGAGCCTGTCACACTTATGCTTCCCCCCTCCAGTGTCTCCCACTGAGAAAGAGCTGATCACAGTGGGAAAAGGAGGAGGTGGCACTGACCAGTGGGGCTGCTAGTGGGTGGGATGTGCTGAGAGTGGCGGTGGGGAGATGATCAGGGCTGGTTACATAATTTGCTCTTTGGCAATGTGCATTGGTAAATTCAGGCTGCTTCTCATGTTTAGGTTGACCACCCCTGCTATGGTTATTTGTGCTGCAGTAAGCAGAGATGCTCTGATTCTTTTTCCCAGTGATTGTGGGGAATATGTCTGTCCCTTTGGGATATATCTGGGCAATGGTGATTAGACACTGGATGACTATCAACACTTGAGTGATTTTTTTTTAAGCCTGTGATCTCACTGCAAAGGATGTAGGTTCCAAGTCAGAGTAAAAGCAAAATTTCTGCTCTAATCCAGACCCCTAACAATGCCAGCCAGCCCAGGTTGGAAGCCCCATTAGAACTGGTGAGACTTGTGTGTAGAAAGGAGGGGGAGTAGAGGTACATCCAGGGGAGAACCCTGATTTACTCCAGTGATGACATTACCAAAGTGGTTTACAGCTTTTCTCTAGCTAGCAAAATTCAGGAGTAGGCAGCAGAGATCAGTCTCAGAATGTAGCCCTATGTTTGCACTGTATTTGAGGACCTGGTGTCCTTGGCAGTAAACTAAAAGACATTGTTTTGTGCTATCTGTACCAAGAAATGTTGACTCCCAGCACCAGGGACTTTGAAGATATGTTCAGGAACACAGGTGAAAAAGTTAATATTCATGTTGGAGAGGGAACCAACTTTGTCGGGAAGCTATGTTGTGACACGTGCTCCCCAAATGGTAGTCATTAACATAGATAGTTAGATTCCTTATACTGCTGTCTTCATGTACTCTGTTGTTAATCAGTTACTGATCCAGAGAAAAGGTAGCAGTACCAGTGGTGTAGTCAGAAGGGCCCACTTGGCTGGGCCCTGACTTCAAGTGAGTGGACAAGAATGGTGGCTTAAGGGGAGCAGGACAAGAGGAATGGAGGGGGATGCCCCAGCCCCGCTTCATGGCTGGAGCGCTGGGGAAGAGTGGGGCAAACCCAACCCCTTTCTCTGGCTTGTTAGCTAGGCGGGCTGGAGGGGGTGGGCCTGGGTGTAGAAAGTGTGGGCTACAGCCCACTTAGGCTCACTCCTGGCTATACCCCAGATCTGCTGGTCTTCTGGCATTATGGCAGTCAGCAGTAATGAAGTGCCCTGTTGTGATATGAAGAAAGGAATGCCTGCAGTGTTCTCCTCCCTCTATCTAAGGACTCTGTGACCTGCTGGACACAATAGAGTTTCTCCTTCCATCACGAAAGAAAATGTCAGTTCATTTTTTGTTGTTGGAAAATGGTCAAACATTGCAGTCAGTTGTATTATTTGTGTGAAGTAATTTCTAGTTCATCTATCTGAAAAAAATTCAAGCATTTTCAGTTGGTCTTCCAGCATGAATTTTTTACCTTCTGTTGGTGTTTTTATTGTTTCAGATTATGTTACTAGTTTAGTAACAGAAGTGGTTTGTGTGGTATGATTCACACCCATACAAAGTGGAGGGAAATGTGGAATATGTTCCAGCAAGTGTTGGCTGACTCAGAATTGATCATCTGGAGTCTATCTCCTGCTTATGTGGTGTCACTGACTTTCTACTGTTCTGATACGATAGGCTGATAATTTTTTTAGAAAAAGTGGTTGCTTCATAGACATTGCCAACAGCAGAAGCAAACTAATACTGAAGTGTTGCAATGCATATACGTATCCCCCACAAAAAATTAAGGTGCAGCTAACACTACAGACACCCAGTGCTTTTTTTTTGTTTATATATAAAAATCCCAGTACTCCTTTCCTGAGGAAAGTAAATTTGAAAAATGCTTCTCCCGCTCTTCTTTCTTCGTCCTATATCATGTCAACATATGCATGGACTTAAGCAAAAAGCACAGTTTTCATCTTGCTGTTCCTGCCGGCATGGCACGAGCGCTCCCAGGGCTGGCTGGGGGCTGTGCAGGGGGAAAGCAGTGCGGTGTGAGTGCTCCCAAAAAAAGGTGATGGTACACTGTACCAGTGTGTACCATTACAAAAAAAGCAGTTAAAATGCCTAATAGTATTATGTCATGTAGCATTTGTGGACTGAAGAAGGTGTAGTGTCTTTTCATGGCAGAAAACCATGAGATCCAGAGTTAACTGTAAGATTGTACTTCTCAAACAGGGCATCAACTCACTCAATCAATAACTATCTCAACCCCACCCTTGTGTTTACAACATGGTGTAATGAAACACTAATTCTTGCACTTCTGTTTTTGTACTTGGTGAAATTATAGGGGGAGTCATTTTAATGTTCTCATATATCAATCTTAAAGAGGTGCCAAGCTGTAAATTGTGAATGTAAGGGGATTTGTGGCCTCTTACTAAAACTCAGTGGGGGGTTTTGGCTGGCTAGTTCCCAGTACCAAAAGGAAGGGGGAAGAGTCTGAGAAATCAGAACCCTGAGGCTGACAGTTCCCAGGAACATTGGGAAGAGGCCAAAGCGCCAGGTCAGCTTGATTGATGGGGCAGGCAGGCTAATGAAGGCATCAGGAGGCTGGGGTGGGAGGTCCGTCCTTCATGTGAGCTAGATTTTCCTGGTTCAGATGGGGGTGGGCTGAGCTAAGGAGAATGCAGTGGCCTCAGCTGATCTAAGGAACAGAACTATGACACCCAGAGAGATCCTGAGACACAGCACAGAGAGCGGTTCCATGCAGGGAGGAGAGCTGCAACCACGGAACCAGAGGGGCCAAGGAACCAACTCAGGAGCTGGAGGCAGCGCAGCAGTGTGGAGCTGGGCATGAGCAGCTTGGAGCTGGGTGTGGTGAGCTTCAGGGGAGAGCGGGGGTGGAGGGAGCTCAGGACAGAGGCCCCAGCACAAGCAGATACCACCAGCCAAGAGGCCTGTAGGGTTGCCAGATGGTTTCACCAAAAATACCAGTGTCTCTCCCCCCGAAAAAAAAAACAGGAAAATTTTGTTGCGGGGAGGGGGAAGTGCCGAGCTGCCGAAATGCAGTTGCGGCCGAGCTGGGAAAAGCAGAAAATACCGGACATTTTATATGTCTGGTATTTTCTCAATTTCTTTACCAGACAGAAGGCGCAAATACCGGACCTCCTGGCAACCATAGAGGCCTGGCAGGCCAGACTTGGAGGGGGATATTAACCCCATTTGGGGAGAAGTGTCCAACCACTTAGAGCCTGAAAGCATGTGGCCACCACCAGAGCCAAATGTCCAACCCACAGCATCCCTGCAGCACAGCCAGGACCTAGGAAGGAAGTCTGGGATATGTGAAGAACAGAATGTGACTTCTCTAACATTCCGAAGCTGCTGTTAGTGATGTCCCTGTGTCACAGAGTGTGGTTATGAGTTTTCCTTTATACATTCCCATTTGTCCTTATTCATTTAAAAATTGCTATTCAATAAATTGTACTTGCTTTAAACTGTGTGTAATGACCAGCATATTAGGGAAGTGTCCAGTGTAGAGAGAGCACCCTGGAGGGCAGGACACCCAGGCCCTGGCCCAGGTGACCACAAGATTGGGGATCAAGCCTCCCAGGAATCCTGTGCCCAGCCTTGTTGGGGGTGATTAGGATTCTGCCACGCAGGAGAATGGAAGAGGAGCCCTAGAGGTCAGGGAGGTCTCTAGGTAAAGGAAGTGAGAGCAGGGACTCAGATCCTTTTGCTAGCCCATTTCACCAGAGTAGTATAGAAGCTAGGAAAGTTGCCCTCAATAATGGGGACCATTCACTTGCTTACCTTAGCTCCACCCCATTCTGTCTGATCCATACAAATCCACCTCACATGGAGGACAGGACACCCCCTCCCCCTGCCTCTGGGCTCCCTCATTAGCCTGCCCACCCTGTCAATCAGGCTGACCTGGAGCCTTGGCTCTTCCTAGTTTTCGTGGTGATTGTCAATCTCAAGGTCTTGATTTCTCATTTTCTTTTGGTAGTGGGTCTAGCCAGCCAAAACCCCCCACTGAGTTTTAGTAAGGGGCCAACAGTCTCCTCACACATATATTCTTCTCTGCTAGGGCTGTACTATGGAAGAGATCTGCTTTGAATGTGCTTGGAGTTCTTTCATGTATCCAACTCTGTGTCATAAAATATTGTGCTGTATTGAGTTGTGATGTATGGAACATTTGCATTAACACAGTAATTTTTGGGGAGGTGGGGATTATGGACTTTAGAAGCCGGTTTGTCTTTTTTGATGTTACTGGGGCAGAATAAAAGTTGTTGACTGTTTCTGACAGTCAGCACTTGGAGAAATAAAACCCTACTTCTGAATTTGCAGGGTTTCTTGAATTATTTTTTAATTCCAAGGTTTGTGTCAGGCATTACACACTCAGTATGTCGGCATGTACCTACCAACTTAACTTCTCAAAACATTACTTTTTTTCTTAAGACCGTATCCATTGTATTTATGGTTCTAGGGGCCCACAGAAGAAGAGCCCTGTTGCAGTAAACACAGCAAACTTTAGGAGGAAAGGAAAGAGAAAATGCCCTTTTGTTCTGTAGGTCAAGGTCTTTGGCTAAATACAGTCTCACCCATCCTCTGTGGTGAGGTCTCTATGCTACAAACATCTTATGGTCTGTAAGAAGGAGTCTGACTTGTTTGCCAACCCTTGTGACCCCTCACTATTACAGCTTCCTTATTTCAGAGCCCAAGAAATGCTGAGGGCTCCGTCTGTACTGTTTGCTTTTTGTGGAAGAGGAAATGCAAATGAAGTGCTCATTTGCAAATCTCACACTCTCATTTGCATATTTTCTTCTGGTTCTTTTTGTGGAAGAAGTTTTAGCAAAAAAAAAAAAAAGCAGTATAGACAGGGCCAGTTTTCGGGGGGGAAACCCCTTTTGCGCAAGATCCCTTATTCCTCAAAAAATGGGGTTTACAGGATTTTGTGCAAAAGAGTTTTTTTTTCCTGAAAAATGGCCCCGTCTACACTGCATTTTTTTCCGCAAAAAGGATTGGAAGAGAATATGCAGATGAGAGCGTGAGATGTGCAAATGAGCACTTAATTTGCATTTCTTCTTCCACAAAAATCAAACAGTGTAGACGGAGCCTAGGAGTGGGGATCTTTCTGTTGCCCTCCTAATGCTTATAGGAGTGGGACTATGCTAGGTGCCTCAGAAGGGTGTCTCCTGTTGGTGGGGAGAGACATTATAAAGGATAGGAAATGGGTTCTGGAGGGGATTTGAGGGAGTCCTAACCCATGATATATAGCAGAGAATGCACACAGAACCACATCTGGTACAAAGGTTTTTAAAAAATGTTGTAGAAAGGATAGAGCTTAGCTACTCCATGCAAGATGGAACTGGAATAATGGTGTAAGTGGTTGCAGAGATGTAGCAACTGCAAGCTGCTCAGCAATAGCAGTTCTCCAACAGCAATTGCTACAGCAGTGAGCCTCCTGCAGTAGCAAGTTTAAATCGCACAACTATTGTACAAGGAAATGATGGCTCAGCAGCAGCAGATGATGCAGTAAATAGTGCCATCCTTACACCTCTAGGAGTCCCAGCAGCTCATGCATATACCAAGGGGGTTCCCCCAACAGTTACCAGGAAAGCTAACCAAGGTGGAGCTGACCTGAAGCCTTCCTTTGTTACATTTGAGAGTGTGGCACTAGCAGCTCGGTGACCCCAAGAACAATGGACTGTAATCCTGGCTCCACATTTGATGGGTCTGGTCCAGGTGACCTGTTGTAACCTAGATTTTGAGAGGGCAGTAGACTACAAACAAGTGAAGTCCACCACTTGGATATTGCTGAGAAGACCTACTAGCATCAACCATTTAGAGCAGTGAGTCCCCCAAGGGGCCATACTCCAGATAGTATTGCAAAAGTTGAGAGAGCTCTATTTGAAATTGCTCCACCCAGAGGACCTATCAAGGAGCCACAATGTCTGAGATGAGAAAAGTTCATAAAAATATTACCCACAACAAACAAAAAGTGGGCACTATGGCACTGCCTAGAGATGTTACCAGAAATGGTAAGGCATAAGACTTTGTAGAAGCCAAGATGACCAGAGGCAAAGGATTACCAGGCTTCAGCAGGGTGCAGGATGGAACAGCAGGAGATCTATGGGAAGGAGCAGAGAGCCAGAATCAGCAACAGTCTGTTTGATCTTCTGGGAAGATGTGTTAAGGGTTGGGTTTATCAGACTACTGCTCGGATCATGAATAGTCCAGTCCAGGCAACTCAAACAATGGGAGCAGGATACAGCTATCTTTCCTTCCCCATCCCCGAAACATAGCTGGGCCTGCACTCAAGGCTCCCTCTAAGTTGTGCAATAGCACAGTCCCATAGCGAGTTTCTCCCAGATGGTCCAACCAGTTCCCCAGACCATGGTGAGACTTGGGAAAGCCACTGACCCTAAAGAAGGAACATCTGGAGCAATGTGGCTGCTGACACCCACAAGGAAAGAAGAGATAAGCAGCTGGAAGTCCTCCTACAGAGCAGGAATTTTGGCCAAGGACAGAGGAACCACCCTCATTTAGTCTTCATGGTGTAAACAGTATGGGTACGTCTAGACTACAGGCTTTTGTTGACAGAGGCTTTGTCGACAGATACTGTCGACAAAGCTTCTGTCGACAAAGAGTGTTTAGACTGCATCCAGTTCTGTCGACAAAGCAAGCCGCTTTGTTGACATGAGTGTAGATGCAAAGGACAGTGGAGATGCAATATTATCTTCTGTTGACAGAACTCTGTCAACAAAAGGTGTTATTTCTCGTAGAATGAGGTTCACCGCTGTCAACAAAACTGCCGAGTTCTGTTGACGTTATTTCGACAGAACTCGGCGGTAGTGTAGCTGCAGATATAGTTTTGTCGACAGAAGTCCACTTTTGTCGACAAAACCCTGTAGTCTAGACACACCCTATCTGAACTTCACACTCAAGGAGGTGTGTTTGTGTTAATTGAAAGGGGTCAGCAAACTGGGGCTAGTGACGGTCCAGCTGTTGGTGCTGTGCAGGTACCGTCAGGGGGTGGTGTAATTTGTGCACAGTATCCCATGTGTTGGACACCTGGGTAGAAGGAAGACATTGTATTGGATATTGGTCTGATTCTATTGATGCATCATGAGGTGAGAATGCTGTTTCTCTTACCTGGAACGTCAGTGAGGCAGAAACAAAGGTCCCTGATCAGCGTGTTCTCTAACTTTTTCCATCCAGAATAAATATTAAGTGCACCACCATTAGACACACATGCCACTAGCTATGGGTGCTCTACTAATCAGCTAGGCGGTATTTGAATCTCTCCTGGGTAGCCACCAAAGCATTCAGTTTATAGGGAATGCTGTCCCTGACCTTAATTGAGTTACCATTTGAGATTGGGCCTCTTGTGACGTTATCAGCTTAAACTACAGCCATACAGATAATTGTTGCAACCACTGTTATATGTTTGCATCAAATCTTGTGCAAAGTGGGCCAAGTGAAGTGTTTATAAGGCTTATGATTTGCTGGTTCTGTTCATACATATATCATTTTTGTATTACAAGTATTGGCTGTGTATTTGTATTACAGAAGTTTGCTTCTGGTAGACATCAACAGGAGACTTGGCTTGCCCATTGTGAAAGGACTACTAGTTAATAGAAGTACTTGACTCACAAAGGGCTTTGGGTGATGTCAGTCCACATCTGATGAGCTTTTCTGTGAACATTCAGACCACCATGAGGGCAAATGACATCCACCTGTAAAAAACTGAGTCATGCATAGACTTGCTCACGTAACAAACTCAGGTGACTTGCTCATGTGATAAAGCTTTTCTTAGGATATACTCTTGCATAGAAAACAATGGGAGTCCCTCCACATGGCTGAGGATATATAAAGAAGCCTGGAGATTCCTCCATTTTGTTTTCAATCCTGCATCTTGCCTCTTGAGTATCTTTACTATGAACTGAAGTTTGAAACCAAGGACTAACTGGATATAGTCTAGAAATATGATTTAAACCACCAGGTTATTCTATCTTTGCTACAAGCCTGCATCAAGAACTTTGCAGATGGTGTTTTGTAATTCAATTTCTTTAACAAGTTTGACTTGTCTTTTGTTTTTCTTTTAATGAATAAACCTTTAGATTTTAGAATCTAAAGGATTGGCCATGAGTGTGCTTTTTTGGGTAAGATCTGAGTTGTAAATTTACCTGGGAATGTGGCTAGTCTTTTGTGATCATAAGAACCTTTTCATTTGGTGAGATTTTCATAATCTCTCATCTGTATAAGGAGTGGTACTGGTGGTGGCACAGGAGAACTGGAGTGTCTAGGAATTGATTGTATGATTTCTTGCTAGCCAGTGTAGTGAATATAGAAGTGCTCTTTAACTGGTTTGGTGTGCTTTTATAGTGGAGGACTGCCAGTCTTGTGCTTTAATAGCCTTGTTTCCCTAAGCAGTTCACCCTGAAGTGACACTCCAGGCTGTCATTATTAGTATGTATTAGTGATCAACTATGCATCTGTTCCTCTACACTCTCTGAAAGCTACAGCAGTAGCTCCAGAACTCTTGAAGCTCTTGTGTGTTAGTGTCCTTTATCTCTTCATATTTTTTCAGGGCAAACTTCTCCTTCTGGTTGATAAGAGAATTATGTTCCTTTCTGAAAGTCACATCCCTCAAAACCTTGATGTACTACCCATAGCCTAATTGCCTAATAGAGTGATTTAATAAGATGCTGAAAGGAACGTTGAAATGCTTCATCAGTGACAACTACAAACAGTGAGACGAGCTACTCCCGTCCCTCCTGTTTTACCATGAGGAAATCCAGCAAACATCTATAGCATTCTCCTGTTTGAGTTGCTTTGCAGTCATCAAACTTGCAGAATATTGGACTAGGTTTTTTTCTCCCATCCCAATCTTTCTCTAAGATGACATAGGGATCTTAAAATATGCCTTACCATTAAGGGAATAACTGAGAAACCTAGAGAGAATTTGAGAGAGGCCCAGCATATCAAGAAAGAAATTACAATAGAGGGGCATGACTACACACTTTCCAACTGGGTGATCTCCTGCAGCAGAAATTAATGGCTCAATGACAGGTTGAGAAGACTAGCATGGAGAAATAGAACAAATACCTATCAAGTGAATCATCTCAAATTTTGGAAGACACAGGAGGCTCCTCCAATGGAACCTGAATTAAGGTCCCAAGTACCTTTATGGCCAAGAATCAACAACAGTACAGAGGTATGTGAGGGGCTCTAAATGTCTGCTCCTCTAAATGTCTCAGATTTCATTATTTTCCACCTGCCCAGGACAATGCAATTTTTCTAACATCTAAAGGCCACTCTGGGTCATCTAGTTAGGGAGAGTCCATATCTGTTGTGGGATACAGTTTGAGAGGAAGTGTGAGCAATGCTGGAGATGAGGGTAACTAGAATCCAAAAGCGAATGGAGGTTCTTGCTCCAAAGCCAGATGACTGAGTTTGGGTTTACATTGACTTTAGAAAGGTTAATTCCATCTTTAAATTCAGCTACCCATTGCCAGGGTAGATGAGTTACTATAGAAGCTGGGACCAATGAAACACTGGAGCGCTATTGACTTTAGGGATGTTAATGGGTAACCCAGGTGATGCCTTACTGGGTAATGGTTAACCGGTATCTGGGGACCAGCCCCCTGCCTGTGGCTTGCCATAGTTGGAGGGCTCCTCCAGTCCTGCATTGGGCTGGAAGCAGCAGCGGCTCCGCTGGCCCTGTGTGGGGCCAGAAGCAGCAGCCCCATTCCGGCCTGCCAGCTCTGTTGGCCCCATGCAGGCTGGGAGCCAACAGCCCTGCACAGGGCTGGAAGCAGCCACAGTGGAGCATCCCCCCCATGTGCTCCCATTTAATCAGTTAACTGGATAAAGTTAACATTTAACTGGTTAACTAATTAAATGGGATTTTACATCCCTAATTGACTTGACTTAAAAGGGTACTGGCAGATCCTCTTATCCCAGGGCTGGGCAAGATGTGGCCTGGGGGCCATATCTACTCCACCTAACATGTTGATCCAGCCTATGAACTGCATTTGGCTGCTTTCTATTTATATCCTGCTTCCCGTGCAACCAAATTTACAGGCAAGTGGCTCAGGCATCAAGATCCTATTTAAATGGCTCCTGGTTGCGGCATTTCCCAGTTGCGGTAGGGGTCGGAGCCGCAAACCTTTTAAATAGCCGTAGCAACCCTGGGAAGCTCCCAGGCGTTGTGATAGCAGTGGAGCTGGGAGCTCTTTGCTGTGTTTTTTACTTCAAAGCCCCCAAGCCCCAGATAACACTGTTGGTGAGGCTAGTTCTCAGCCCCGCCCTTTCCTCCTTAGGCCCTTCCCCTTCTGGTGTGGAGTCAGCCTGTGACCGCACACCAAAATTCATTGTGGCCCACCCTGCAAAAATTATTGTGCACCCCGGCCTTATCCCCTTCCTTGCAACATAAAACCACTCTCCACTCCTTTTGGGCACTTCCGGTTCATGATTCTGCCTTTTGTATGGTGTCACAACTTTCCAGTGACTTATAAACAGGATTCTCAGCCCGCACCATCAATATTCTGCAGCCTACATAAGCGACATCGTTTGTAGCCATACCTGGGAAGACCACCTACAGCTCTTAAAAAGCAGTTTTTAAAAGCTGTACAGGATACAGGGCTTACTTTGCAGGGCTATCTGGAAGTTAGCCAAAAATGATGTAACTTATTTGGAAGTACTGTGCTGGAGGTAGCCTTTGGAAACCAGCAGTCAGCCAGGTACAGGCCCTAACACAGTGTGCCATTCCCCAGACAAAGAAGCAGTAAAGGCATTTTCTTAATGCAGCATGAAATTATTGGAGGCTTTTTGCCTTCATCACAGCCCTTCTTATGGACTTCATTAAGGCAACAACTCTGAGATGACCTCGTGAATTGACAACATGACCATGCCAGGTGCCTGTGTTCTTTCACCCTGATTTTTTTTTTCCTGGGAGCTCATACTGAACACTGATGTCTCAGACGTCTGGCTTGGTGCTATACTGTCACAAGGCTTTGAAGATGATGATGACCCAGTCCTATGCCTGAGTAGGAAGCTCATTCCTAGAGAAATGGCTTGCTGAAGCATGGAGGAGTTAGTGATTAAATGGGCTGTGGCTATTATCTGTTGGGTAGTCCCTTCTTCCTGGTAACAGATCTGTGCTGGATTCATATGCTGGAAAACACAAACCCCCAGGTTCAATGTACACCAGCAGGTGAGAAAGGACCATGCCAGTGAGTCGTCTTTTCATGGGAGATGGGGATGGCAACAGACAGCCATAGAATAGCCTTTCCAGCTTGAAGGGTGAGGTATGTGAATGGACATTCCCATCCAGTGAGGTGACTAATGAGCTTCTCTGGGCCTGTTCAACATGAGGCACATCTCCAAGGCTTATTCTGCTTGGAGGGTGGGGTGAAACTTTAAAATGAAAAATCCACCCCAGGAAGGGGTGGTGAACAAGGAAAGTGCTGCCATATCTTGGGCAGTAGAGGGAAATCTGGTAAGAGAGACAGTGGCAGGCATCCCTGCTCTCAGAGCTGCATGACCCAGCATCTAAGAGCAGTATGCCCCAAGACGAGGAGTTGGAGGCAGATCTCATTTTAGACTAAGCCCAAAGAGCTGACTCGGGAAGGTTATCCTGGTCTCTCTTGCCTCTATCTGCTTATGGATTCCCCTCTCTGATGAAAGAAAAGGGGAGAGGACTTCTGTTTGCTTGAAGAATTTCCCATTGGGTGTCTGCAGGAGAGTGGGGATGGTGGAGAGAATTACATACATGGGGACTTGAGGAAGCTCCTGCTTCCAATGTGGTTGCTACACAATGTTGATATCTGCTGCTTCTCCTCTTCTAGTGTATCTTCCCTTTAACTCTTTTGCATGTGTCATGAAACGTATCTTAAGACTCGGATTACTGTCCAGCAAACCATGGCTGCACCTATTTGCTCTCTACCACAGATTATAGCATGCTAGTCTCTCCAAAGCCTTCTTGAAAATATTTATTTCCTAGACGGACGGACATTCATTTTTGTGCTTTCTCCTCTATTGTGTATAGAGGCATATTAAAATGTCTTGCTTTAGATCCTCCAGCTCTTAGGGAGTATACCTATCTAAGAAACCTGCAGTGTCTCCCTGCTGTGTATTACTGTAAACTACCCAAGCCAAGTGATGGCTAGAACTAGAAGTTAAGGGCTGAAATCAACGGATAATGTGGGATGACTATTGAAAGCAATGGCCCAGGAATGAGATACAAGGATTGCATTTTAATAGCTTGAAGGCTATGTTCCATGGCTATGGAACAACCTTCCCAAGAAATCTGTAGAAACTTATTGCTGAACTGGAGGAAATACTATAGTAGCAAATAATTCTGTGTGCAGGGATATTGACTGGAGGAGATTAATAGAAATTACCTATCTGGATTTTCCCTCTTTTGAAGAAACAGCGTTGATTTTTAAAAAATCAAAGATTCACTTTCCATATTTCCTTTTTCCTTTTAAATTACATTTTGTATGGAAACAGTAAACCTCTTGAAAACTGACACATGAAATAACGGACAGGTGAAATGCATGGTGTGTTTTGTTTCAAAGCAATTGCAGAATACCTGATCTGCAGGTATTTTGCTGACTCTAATTTAATGTTTGCAAAGGGCTTTGAGGAGTACCATAGAAGCAAGAAGTATTATAAGCTTGCTTTTAAATACATGACTTGATTTTAGTAGTCTTTAAGATGCTGCTAGGCTATTTGTTGGTTTTAGCAGAGTTAGCCTTAAGTGGCCAAGAAAGAGCATTGTGTCCTAAGGGCAGGGTTGTAAGGCAGCTAGGTGAATAGAATGGTTAATTATTTCAAATAACATTTGTATACTAAAGTTGTTATATTTTTCTTCCTTTTTTGGTTTTATGAAGTAATTGTACTTATGTCCTGAAATGGGAATGTCTTAAGTCTTTTGAAAAGTATTTTTCTCAAAGGATTTCTGAACTTTCTTCCCTAGAACTACAGAATTCCATCTCAGCATTTTTTTGCTCTGTGGGAAATAGAAGTCACTACATCTTAAAATAAACTTCATAAATACCTAATTATTGTTAAAGTTTCCCCCCTCTCTTTTAATGGGGAGAGGCAATTTTATTTTAACAGGAGTGAAAGATTCTCTAGTTGCAAAAACCTTTCCATTTGTGTCTGTGGCTTCTGAAAAAAAACTCAGAGTGGCTGTTTTTTCAGCTCCTATGTTGTATTTTTAGAAATGCAGTATTGGACCATAGGCTGGGAGGAAATTTGTGTTCAGGATGTGTGGTATAAAGCCCATACTTTCATTATAGGGTAAGCATTAAGTGAAAAATAGCTAAAAATTCTTTAATCATACTCTATGAAAACTTCTTCTATAAAATACATCTGTATCTCAGCCTTGTAAATTAAAAACACCATAGGGGAGCTGACCACCGTTAATGGCACTTACCCTTTGAAAGGTAACTTCATGACAGTTTATACAGGGATAGAGGACAGCAAGAGAGGGAGGATAGAAAATCAACACTCATACATGCCATTTGTGCTTCCCTCTTTATAAATGTTTAATTCTGAAATTCAGCCTGTTTCCAATTATGCAGGAAACCTTTCACTGCACTTCAATGAAAACACAGCAAAGGGGGCTGGTTTCAATCCTGTTCCCATTTGAAGACTTTTTCGCCAATGACTTCTCAAATAAGAACAGTATTGGGCCCTAAATAAATAAAATGGAATATGCCATATGCATATACAGATATACTCCACATGTCGAACCTATATTTTTTTTTATATATGTATCTTATGTTGCGATAACTCCGAATGTAAGAGAATTTACACCTACAAGTACCTATAGAATACACATTTTTTCTGGAGCTGACAACTTTTACAGACCTATACATTTATGAGACTGTTGTGGGAGAAGTTGTATTCCTTGTGAGACTATTATTTTACTGCACTAAAGCAGTGTCATTCATCTTTTTTTGAACTGTTCATGTCAACTCAGGTCTTTCTCTTCTTGCTTAATTCAGTTTTTAAGAGTGATTAGGGGGCAACCCTCATCCCCAAACCACTGGCTAACCATTAAATGTAAATCCAGTTAGATGCAACCTGATAAAAATAACATGGGAATTAACCACTGTAGCAGCTAGCTTATGAAAATAACCAGCGCAAGCACTTTTATCAGAAAATGCACTTGTGATAAACACATTTTAATATCTTTATTTGGTAAACATGTACCTGCTGAAATTTTCAGCGCTTACATGTTTACATGCCTGGAGAGTGCCCCCACCATCCTGTACTGCTACCTCTGTATAAAAGGCCACAGTATAGGGGGAGGGGAGGAAGAGGCATGTGGCTCCCTGGGAGCTGGTGCTCACCAGGAGTCCATTTAAAAACTGGCTCTTACCTGCCCCCACTCTGCTGCTGCCTCTGAAGGGAAGGGAGCTGTGTGTAACCATGATTAACTGATGAGCCCAGGCTTATCCATTAACCGTTTACATGTGTACACTATCAGGAAAACTGAAAGAATTGGGTTTGTTTAGTTTGGAAAAAAGAAGATTGAGAGGGGACATGATAGCGGTTTTCAGGTTTATAAAAGGGTGTCAGAAGAAGGAGGGAGAAAACTTGTTCTTCCTGGCCTCTGAAGATAGAACAAGAAGCAAAGGGCTTAAACTGCAGCAAGGGAGGTTTAGGTTGGACATTAGGAAAAAGTTCCTAACTGTCAGGGTAGTCAAACACTGGAATAAATTGCCTAGGGAGGTTGTGGAATCTCCATCTCGGGAGATATTGAAGAGTAGGTTAGATAAATGTCTATCAGGGATGGTCTAGACAGTACTGGGTCCTGCCATGAGGGCAGGGGACTGGACTCTATGACCTCTCGCGGTCCCTTCCAGCCCTAGTATTCTATGATTCTGTGATCCCTCTGAAGCAGCAGCAGCTGTTTTTCTTTGAAAGTAAATATAGCAGCAGATAGTCACAAAAATGCTTTGTGAGGTGACTGACTTGTTCCTCCTTCCCAGGTTGGGAACCTACTTTTAGACAAATGTGGGACTCTGTCACCTTTTGGCTGTGGCTTGTGGAAGAGCTCAGGTGTTTCTTGCACTTACTGTAGATGTCACTATTGAGAGTCTCTAGAATGTATGGATGTTAAAACAGTGGGTAATTGGGTAATCGTGTAACCAGTGAAAATCTCAAGCGGTTACATGCTGTAGGCTCCCAGAGGGCAGAGGTAGCTGGCCTCACTTCCAGGGAGAAGAAGGCTGGGCTGGGCTTCAGGCTCTTCAGTAAAAGATTTATATTGCAGAGCTTGCAGTGTGGGGCCTGGGGTCATTGTGCAGAGGCTGCTGCCACCCTGCGCGACTATCTCTGTATCGGAGGCAGCAGTGTAGGATGGCAGGGGGCTTCTCAGGAGTGGGGCTGGGAACAGGGCTGGGAGTGCACTGGCTGCTGGCCCCACCCACAGGGACTATTGAATAATCACGTAACTGCTAAAATGTGATGTGGTTACATGATTGATTAAACAATCGCTATCTTCCATTCCTACTTCCACCTGCAGCCTCACTCCCGCGGAGCTGGCTGCTGCCCTTGTGCTGCTGCCTCTGTTTCAGAGGTAACACAGTAACCCAGTGCTCCCCAACCTTTTGGGGCTGCTGGGCACCCGGGGGCGGGGCCACTCACACACTGGGCACCGGGGGGTGGGCCTGCGCCCGGGCCTGGGGGGCAGGGCCACCCATACGTTGCACTCCTGGGGCTGGCATTGGCGCTGCTCCTGTGCCATGTGCCTAGGCGCAGGGACGCCCGCGTGCTGCATGCTTGGGGCTGGCCCTGAACACTCAGCGGGTGCACAGAAATGGCCTGGCAGGCACCACTGCAGTAACCAATAAGCCCAGGCTTATCAGTTAACCATTTCAAGTGTTATTTTGTTACATCTCTACTAGAATGAGTAAAATTTATGTACCTGTGTGCCTCCTACTCATAATAGGATACCTCCAAATCTTGAACTGCTGTGGCTAGTAGTTACTTTTTTTAATGTGGAACTGACTGTTTAAATATAAAACCTGGCTTTCTGGTTTGCCAGCTGTCTGTTATGTAGAAAAGGACCAATGTTTTGCTATGTCCTGTTTGAGGACTGTTCAAAGACAGCATTTGACCGTTAGTTCAACTTTCTGAAGGCTCTTACCATCTCTATTAATCTGCACCAGGATCTCTGAAAACACTTTGCTAGTATAGACCACTTCTTTGAGGAAATCATGTCAGTCCCATTCATGATCACATAGACCATTTCCCTCCAATTCATAACAGTAGAATATCCTTCTGCCAATTAAGTGTTTTTCTATGTAAGTAATTGATATCAAGTATAAGTAGGTGTATTTAGGGGTCTTGAGCAGCAGGGGGGAAAGAGAGTGAGCACTGAATGATCACTCAACTCTCTGCAAACCCTTGTGTGTTCTGTGGCCCACGGAGAACCACTGAATATATCCTACTGTGAAAGCTGAGCTAACATAAACTACGGCCCTGAGTGAAGATGAAGACCACAGAAATATACCGGGTGAAAAGCTCAAATTATACTGTCTGTCAGTTAATATTAATAGTAGGAACATAATGGCATGCTCTGTGTTGGAATGAAGGCATGTTTTAAAACCAGTGTGCAGAATAAGCTGTGTCCTAAGAGGACCTGTCTGACATTTACAAAAGTATACTCTTATTAAACTTTAGCTTACAGTTGCGTCTTCTGGGACTGATTTCATCCTGATCCAGCCATGAGGGTAGAGGCAGGCGGTGGGGTGGGGGAGGGAAAGAGGAGTTGGTTCTGAAAAGGGTTGATCTTTTGATACTTTATAGCAGACTGAAAATGCCAACATGATGTAATAGTTACTTTGAAAAACCAATGGAACATTTGCCAAATATTTAACTTGGGAAAGTAGTGTCTGTGAATGTACAGTGTGCACACTGTACATGTATTTACACAATAAACGTCATGGTTCTAACAGATTCACATGGTTTTTGAAGTTGACTGTAGAAACATTGACTGTATCTTGTTTGCATATCATCATGGTTAACACATGACTCCTGTGTGACTCAATTGATAGCACATCAGCTTCTGGATGCCAAGATTGTGAATTTAGTGTCTCAAAACTGCAGCAGCAAACAGCTTAAATCTTGGTGTAAGACTTGATCACCTATCCCAGCTACATTAGCTCTGTCTTCCATAGCTTTTGTAGATATTAGGAAGATATCAGTGTGCTTTTTATGTGATTACTTTTACATCCCTAATCTATTTAGTTGAATAATTGACTACATGCATTTCTTCCTGCTGCCTCTGTATCATTGGGGTGGGAAGCAGGAGCCGGTGTTGGGGGGAGCTGGCTTAAAAGCATTTCTCCCCCCCCCCCAGGGCATCATCTCCACGATGCAGGAGGGTTAGTTCCCAGGATCTGTGCAAGCTGGGACTACTTCGCCCTGACTCATGCCTTCCCCCAGGAGCTAACCCCACTGTGGTTCTGCAGTTTAAATGTAGTAGGAGCCGGAAATTCCATAGACTACTCGATGAGCTAATAATTGCAATGTAACATCCCTAAATTGGATTTCAGTATCATAGACTGTTTGAGTTACTGGTGAGATCCAACTGGGTGCTGGTCAGTAGCAAACACTATTCAAAAACAACATTGCTGCTATTAAATATACTGTAAAATAATTTCGATTTCCTGTGTTCAGAAGAGACTTGGTAAAATCTTGTGAACACTAGACACAAAACACAGTTCAGAACAACTGAGGTGAAGTGAGTTTTGCTTAAAACAGTATAAATGAAAAGTTATTCTGTAAACTTGCGTGGTGTATATCAAATACTAATCTTCATAACATGTTCATCTTGCTTATATCCAGTACAAGATTTCTTAGGTGCATCCAGGGCATTGGAATTCTCAGCTGTATATCAGATGGACTGAGGAAAAGCTCCTCTTGAGATGGAGCATGTCTCCATACTGGAGATAGCGCACTGTGATACAGAGGTAGTGTCTTGTGTGGGTTATATAAGACCTTATGACCGGTGTTTTGTACTCACTTCAAAAGGCGAAAGTTCTGTGGGGAACATTGGGCCAGTGGGGGACTCAAGCAGTTCCCCACGGGCCTCCTGCTCCCTGTAGCATTTCAAAGCAGCAGTGCCACATGGAGCCCAGGATGTGGCCTGGGTTCCATGCTGCTGCTTTGAAGCACTCTGTCCCCTCCCCTCACTCCCTTCCTGCCTCTTTCTGATTAAGGCATCGGGCTGGGGGAAGCAACTAGTAGACTATTGTGTCACTATCCGATAAGCATTTGCTTATTGGAAAGTTGACTAGTTGTTCACATCCCTAGTTTTCAGGAGGGAGCATGAAAGCTGTGGTGGAAGGACAGGATGATAGGAAGTGAGAAAGTTCAATTATGTTTAAAATAGTTCATACCCTGTCTGAGCATAATAAACTTTAATACAAATCTAGTCAACCTTTTTCCTTGAGGGGGAGTTGTCACATTCTGTAGAATAAAACATCAGCTAATATCCAAGGCAATAATTTAGAGCCGAGGCAGGTTAAAATGCAGTTCAGTTCTGGGTTTTGGCTCCTATCACTCTTCATATGTATTTATTTATTATCACGTCTGGCCCCTGAATGTGTGAGGGGGTTGTTTTAAAAACTTTGTTAAAGCAGCAGAATGAAGTGAGGTGGCCATTTCATCAAGAGGCAAAGAGAGAAGGGCGGGGGGGAGGAAAAAGAGGTCTCACGCTTTAGTTCTTCCCACCCCCACACTAAAATAACTTTCCAATATTCCAAGATGTTTTGGGTGCAGCCTGTAGAATAACTGTTTACCTGTATTTACACTCACTCAAGTTAGAGGTGACTAAATTATTTAAAAAACTAACCATGAATAGCCCTTCTTAAAGACTAACAAAACATGTAGATAGTTTCATAAGCTTTCTTGGACACAGCCCACTTCAGATGACAAGTTTAAATTATTTAAACTATGGTCAAAACAACTCAAACACATTTGTAGTTTTGATGACAGCTGATGAATGTTGGTGTCCTTGTTACATTGTAATAGCTAAATTAACTTTCTCTTTGGCTGTATTTTTCCAGTAGAACAAACAAGTGCTGATGTGCAGAGATACTTACTTGCTGATGTATAGTTGTACTGCTGGAAATTAAGTGTAGCCATGTCCTGAATTACTGGCTGTATTAGCACCAGAGTTATTGCAATTGTGTAGGCAATTCAAAGGCCTGTTTACTTCTACTTATAGGATCATTGTATAACTATTTATTCTGTACTCATGTTGTCTCTGCTTCCTGTTTAGAGTAAGAAAAGTGTTTGAAATCCTGTAAAATGTGTCACATTTTAATACCTTAAGAAGATGGCTTAGCAAGGGACAGAGCTGGCTAACTTTAATCAGTAGAAATAGATATCGATCTAATCTCCTTTGTTCCCTGGAATCCTTGTTCGCTCCTTAGATGGTGTTAGTCTAGCACTAGCAGCTTATGGTTTTGAAAGCAATGCTAATGCACCGTATTCCTTTACGCAACATCATAAACCACGGGTGGGGAATAGCATAACTATGCACATCAAGACTATATTTGAATTCACACTGAAATCTCTGCATTCATATCCTACTGAGCAGTTGGGTTTGTACAATAGAGTAATATAGACTGGACTTGGTATTTCAGAATTGTTCTATGATTTCAAACTAACTTAACATTCAGAACTATGGATCACATTATGCTTCTGAACTGTGAATACTGAATCCTGTAACTTCTGATTAAACTTGAGTAATCTGAGCCCTAAGCTGAGCAGTTCTAAATGAAAATTGCATTGGAGGTGCATCATAACAACTTTTCCTCTCTTTCAGCTATATCTGCAGGCCAGAATGAAAGGAGATTGGGCAAGACTTGTGCGTCCTACCACACAATTTGGTCTCATTGCAGCATCTGTATACGTGGGTCTCTCCCGGGTTTCTGATTACAAACATCACTGGAGTGATGTGTTGACTGGACTCCTTCAGGGAGCGGTGGTAGCTGTGCTCATTGTAAGTATTAGTTCACTGAGACAGAATCAAAGTAGGTTGTTCACCATAGGTGGCAAGCAAAGGGTCCCTTCACGGGAAAGCGTATAGAGCTTCCCGGTGCTCTGAAATGCAGTGGTGTTAAGGTGAGGAATAGAAAAAAATTGTACAGAATTAATCACATTATTACCCCATAGAATACAGAAGCCCAAGTCATGGACTGGGAACTCAACTCTGTTTGGTTTAAGAGGGATATGGACAGTACAATACCTAAGAGATTGAGGTATGGGAGAGAGCATGAAGGTATGCGTTTAAAATCTAGCAACTGGGCAATGAAGGATGGTGCATGGCTAGATTCAGGGCAAGACTTGTCAGCCCTAGGAGTGAGGGGCAGGTAGGGGAGAATAGGTAGTGGAAGCCTTTGAAAATGAAGACAAGTAACTTGTTACAGGAGGTATATAAAAAGGGGAATCAAAGCTAAAAACAACAGGTTAGGAAAGCTATTTTTGTAGCAGCATTCCTAATTGTGTGCAGCAAAACTGTATTAAGAACAGAAGGAAAGGATGTTCCTGTAATTGACATGAGACTTAGCTGCATGTAGGTTTAGGAGACTTACAGCTTCTCCTAAACCTCCATGCAGCTATCTTAGAGCTTATGTAGAAAAAAAAAAATCTGCAAGATAAAACACAGCCTGGGTATCCAGACAGAAGTTACAGTGGAAGGGAATGCCAAGTTATGGGTCTGACAGGATGGTGGTAGTGTCCTATGCTTGGTTGAGGAACAAAGAGCAGGAGAGGAAAATCAAAGCTGCTAGCAAGATTGAGCTTGAGCCTGACAGTTCAATATCTATGAGGAGATGCGAGAGACAGATTTTAGCATGGATAGATGGCAGGCCTGGCAAAAATATATATATATATATATATATATATATATATATATATATATATATATATATATATATAGAGATCTGAAACTTTCAGTACAGGTTGAACCTCCCTGATCTGGAACACTCTGGACTGGAGAAGTCCCAAATAAGGGAATTTGCCAGACCATGGAGGACGTCAGGTGTCAGGGCTATCCCAGGGTTCTCCTCCTGGCTGCTGTGGGAGAACTCAGAGACCTGACCTTCTTTTGGCCCACCTGCCTGGCTCTGTTCCCAGCCCCCAACACCATCCAGGGCAGCAGCTGCTCCCAGGTTTTCCCAGCTGGGTGGCAGCTACTCCTAGGGCTCCCTGTCCCCAGGTCACTGGCCTTGCAGGCTGCTATGAACCAGACCAGCTCCAACTGTTCTCAATCTTTGCAGCCAGGGCTCTCTGATATAGTAACATCTGTGGTCCTGCTGGAACTCAGATGCTGCTGGGAGAGTCCCAGATGAGGTTCAACCTGTACAGCTGGTCCCCAAGTTGAGAGTGGTCAATTTACAACAGTTCGCATTTATGACCAACTCCCATTGAGCGGTCAAAGGTGGTTCTCGGGTTACAAATGTGACCCGCGCTTATGAACAGCATGGTTGCAATGTAACTCAATGGGGTCTGAGTAACGAACATTGAGTTACAGCCAAGTGTTTGGTCCATAACTCTAGGAGAGGCTGTATAGGGATGATAGCTGAATTGGTGCCTGTGGCTTAGATTACCCAGAAATACAATGTGAAGGTGGTGACCAGTCCCTGTGAAAACCAACAAAGTTGGGGGTAGAGGAAATGAGGAAGGTCCTCTGAAGGACATACAGATGAAAGCACAATTTTGAGAGGTAAGAGGAGAAGCAGGAAAAGACATAAGGAAGTCAAGAGGACAGTATTACAAGAAGAGTACAGTTAGTGTCAAACACAGCTGCCAGGTCAAGGATGAGGGTAGAGTACTGCTGTAGACACATGGCTAGGAAAGGGTCATTAGAAACAGAGTGGTTTTGGGGAGTGCAAGGGGGGAAAAGCTGAACTGCAGGGAATCTAAGATTGAATTGGAGGTGAGGAACGTCAACGTTTGTAACTGGTGTGGTCAATGAGCTTAGGGATTAAAAGACAAACTTGTAAGTGGAGACAAGGCTGGGTGTAAGGTGGAA
Organism: Pelodiscus sinensis; assembly: GCF_049634645.1. Classification (NCBI taxonomy): domain Eukaryota; kingdom Metazoa; phylum Chordata; order Testudines; family Trionychidae; genus Pelodiscus; species Pelodiscus sinensis. The sequence continues at coordinate 97,116,713 of NC_134716.1, forward strand.
AAGATTAAAACAGATTTTTTTAAGAGGGGAAGGAGCCAAAGAAGAGCTGTTATAAGAGATGAGATTAAGGGCCCAAAGGAGACCAAGATCTGGGATGGGGTCATTTAGGGCAAGTGGAGAGGTTAAGAGAAGGCAGAAAAGAAAGCTCATGGAGTCCTAAACTAGCATTTTGAAAAGCCTCCTCTTTCGAAAGAGCCCTTCTTCCTTGTGGGAGGAAGAAGACAGGGCTTCTGAAGGAGCGTGTCTGCTCTTCCACAAAAAAAGCAGAAGAGCAGATGTGTTCCCTGGACTCAGCAGAGTTTTTCCAGGATACCTCTGGTATCCTGGAAAAATCCCGTAGTGTAGACATAGCCTCAACCAACTCTGGTTCCATGGACTTAGTTAAACCACTGAACTGTTTGAAAGCACTGGCTATTTAAAAACTGGCTGTAACTATGTACTGCTTAATATTTTATTCAGCAAATAAGAGCACATTACCAGAGGTTAAGAGTGTGCTGATGGACCTCTGAATATTTTGTTCTGCTTCAGTTCAGTGCATAGTACATAAATGGTAAAGTTAACCACAGACATTCCTACAGAAGCTTTTACATTTTAAAATTAGAATGTTTTATAACAATTTCCAGCTTATTTAAATATGGAATGCTGTAGTGTTTGAAACTACTTTCCAAGCCCCAGTTGTAGGATGAAGTACAAGCACCTAAATGAATATACATAACTTCTACCTTCAAAATAACCACTTACAGGGAAGGTTTTAGTGATTCTCCAGAAACTAGTGCTTGACTGTGTTTATCAATCTTAAAACTGAAGTCCCAGCCAATTAATGGAGTTGACTGAGCCAAAGTTTTTTCATTATTAAATGAATAGCATGTCACTTTTCTGTTGCATCCAAAAATACCATAATGAAATATTTAGTTGTAGATTTGACAGGTTTTCCGGTAATTGAGCAGAGCTTTAATGTAAGTAGCTCTTGTAGTCACTGTTCTGCACAGAACCAGTTAAATTAGTGCCATGCCTGTACATAAGACCAATCAAAGAGCTTACAAGGTACAACTACCTCCTTAATGGTTGATAGGTTAGGGTACAATCAGTAAGAGGTAGGTTTTAGAGGATTCTAGTGCTCAAGAGGACAGAAGTGCCAAATACAGATTCTAATACTGTAAACTTGTTCACTTAGGTTGTATACGTATCAGATTTTTTCAAAGTGAAAGGCTGTACATTTAAACCAAATGAAGAAGATTCACATACAACTCTACATGAAACACCAACAAATGGAAATCACTATGGCAGTAATCACCAACCATGAAGAATTGTTGAGCATGATCCTGTGAAGCCTCCTGCTTTCTAAAAGGAAAAAAAAATAATTGGTCTCCTCCAGCATGTAAAATAAATGCCTTTAAGGGACTGCTGCTGCTATACCTCTTGGATGCTCACTTTAAATGTATATAGTAACATTTAACACCATTGTGTATATCTAATAGCTTTAAAAATCTTTTTAAAATTCTATTGGTTCAAGCTTACTGCTTATAAAACAAACAATTTTTTATTAAAATAACATGGCAACACTTATGTACAAACAGCAGTGTGTATGTAATATACTTTGCTAGAATGCTTCTTGTTTAAATAAATGTCTGTGTGGAGGGTGAAGATGGCAAATTGGTCTGACACTATCAGTCTAAAATTATTCTGCTCGATGAGCAAATCTCATATTGCTCCCAATCCATACTTGGCTTCCAGAAAGCAGATTTCTTATAGGTAGAGGCTTGCAGCAAACACTATGTCTCTCTTGATTTTGGTAATTCCTATTAAAAAGAAAACAGGTGTCATAAGTTGTGTGTACCTAGAACCTAAACCTTGCCACACTAGATAAGAGGGACTACTACAGGTACCAGCTGAGACCTAGACTGTGAATATAGAATTCCTAACTTTAAACTCATGAATAAAGAACAGTGAAGCTTTGCTTGGAAGGATAATGCATCTATTCTCCCAAAGGGTAGTTGCTGGCATCTTCCAAATAGTTCATTGAATCATAGAGCTGGAAAAGACCTCAGAAGGTCATCAAGTCCAGCCCTCTGCTCTAGGCAGAACCAATCCCAACTACGTCAACCCAGCCAGGGCTTTGTCAAGTCAGGACTTAAAAACCTCTAGGGATGGAGACTCCACTACTTCCCTAGGTAACCCATTCCAGTGCTTCACCACTCTTCTAGTGAAATAATTTTTCCTAATATCCAACCTGGACCTCTCCCACTGCAACTTGAGACCATTGTTCCTTGTTCTGCCATCTGTCACTACTGTGAACAGCCTTTCTCCATCCTCTTTGGAAGCTCCCTTCAGGAAGTTGAAGGCTGCTATCAAATCCCCCCCACCCCCCTCTCTTCTAGTCTGCAGACTAAACAGACCCAACTCCCTCAGCCTCTCCTTATAGGTCATATGCTCCAGCCCCCTAATCATTTTGGTTGCCCTCCTCTGGACCCTCTCCAATGCGTCCACATCCTTATGTAAAGATAGCTTTTACTTCTTCTGCAAATAAACTCTCTAAAGTCAAGATGAACCTCTCCAAATTGAAGCACAGATTCCTCTCTATATAAAGAATCAAGTTGACAATGTGTGTCCCAATTTAGCACTTTTGGTAATTTAAAAGGGAAGAGCATAGCTTGAAACTTTACTTGATGAAATGGATTTAGTTCATAGGTACAAACTTTCACCATTCTAGTTACATACCTTCTGCAAACTTATTTTCCAGCTCTGTGTTTCCAATGGCCTTTGCTGCCTGACACATCTGTCGAAGCAATTCTTCTAGCCTCCTCATGCAACGAATTATGCTACCTAGATAAAAATAAGCCTTTTAATTTTAGTCACTTCAATTAGTAACCACAAGAAAGCTGACTAAATTCTTTACATGACATGTCATTAGTTATAGGATGCAGCATCAGGCCTACTTCCTTAAAAGGTATCTTTCACAAAGTACGTGAAGACAGTTAATGGTGTAAAACTGGAATTCTTACAAATTTAAAGCACTCAAGTTCTAACTTTTTCCCCCTACTGTGCAACTTTCATTTCTAGTTATTAAGTGTATTGGCCATAAGACCTAATTTTGCACCTGAAATATCAGTATTTCTCAATAAGCTGGTCAAGAGTTTTAGAAAGCCCATTTATTGAACAAGAAATTGGCTTGTTTTACACAGGTACAATAGCTACAGACTCTCAAAATACCATTCTACTCCCACCATAGCTATGCACTCATATGCCTTGACAAAAATCACTATGTGCATCCGTATGACCATATTCTTCACTGCCATTATGTCTACTACAGCAATAGTAATTCCTGTGAGGAGACAGTATCTGTAAAAACAGTTGCAGCTAGTGCATGTTAAAAGCCATATAGAATCAATTACTGAGATAAAGCACAAGTCCAAAAGAAATGAACCATCAGCAGTTCTCCTGAGCACAGCCACGCTGCATTTGGCAAGCACTAACGCAGTATTCTGGACATTCCTGCTACAATTTGTTTACAGGAAGATAATTCCACCCAGTGCCAGCTTAAACAGATATGTTTCATTTTAGCTAGGATGTTGCAGGCAGGCTTTTTATACATGCAAAACAAAGTTGTACTTTGCAGCCCGTTATTCATAACCCTATCACCTTCCTCTTACAAATATAATTCAATCAAGCTATAAGGCTACATCAGGCCTGAACAACGCGGAAAGCAGCGAGGGCCATATTACTCCAAAGAAAACAGCTGTGGGCCGCAAGTAGGTATGCGCTCCCAAAAAAATACCAAACATGCGGGCTAAATATTTTTGTCGAGCCTCCCCCCCCCCCCAAAAAAAACCCACCCACCACCATGCATGTTTCCACATGGCCCCCTGACATTTGTCTCTCCTGCACCCTGCCCCTTGGTGCCTTCCCCTTTCTCCTTACCTGCCCTCCTCCCCTCAGCATAAACCCCTTCCCCTCGCCACATCACACCAGCATCCTGGCATCCCGCTCTCTGTCTCATGCCACAGCTGCATGCAGGCAGCCCGGCAGCAAGAATCACTGCACTTTCCCCTCCCCAGAAGCACTCGGCTCCTCCGCCCAGCCAGCAGATCAGATGGGGCCATGCCGCCCGTAGTTGGCACGGGCCACACAGTGAACCCCTGCGGGGCCGCATGTTGTGCAGGCCTGGGCTACGTCTACACTGCAGGCTTTTTGCGTAAGAACAGCTGTTCTTGCGCCAGTAAATTTACAGTGAAGTGCTGGGCCAGAGGGCTTCCTGAGCAAGAGTTATTCCTCTCCCCACAAGGAATAAGCCCTCTTGTGCAAGAAGGCAGTGTGGAAGGGCAACGGGTTTCTTGTGCAAGAAACCCCTATGGCTAAAATGGCTATCAGAGCTTTCTTGCGCAAAACAGTTCTTGTACAAGAAGCCTGCAGTGTAGACATAGCCTAAATGTTTGAACAGATTATTGCCAGGCTGGTGATCTCTTCAATTCAGCCCTCCTCCACCAGCTTGCAAGTATAAAACCCTGTCATGGCCACTTCACTTCTGATTGATAGGGACAGAGTTGATTTCTATTCAACCCTTCCCTCCCTCTCTCCCTCCCTTTAAAAAAAACAAAACAAAAAAACCCAACAATGCTACTGCTTTTTAGCAAGAAACTTTCTTTGGGAATGGTGCAGAACACTCCAACCCAATTTTAGGAACAACTTCCTGTACTTAGAGGCTGTAGGCAACAGAAACATTATTGCAGTCATTGCATTCCCACAGCTGATGATAACTGCAGTGTAGGACAGAGGTATTTCAGATCTAATAAATCTTTTGTTCAAACACCAGCCAGGTTTCTACTGGAAAACTGCAAGTGTACCAGGGCCTATGGCTTGGTAGCAAGGAGCCAGTAGCTCAGATCTCTAGGGGTATGTCTACACTACCCTCCTAGTTCGAACTAGGAGGGTAATGTAGGCATACCGCACTTGCAAATGAAGCCCGGGATTTGGAACGAGGTGTACCGGTAGTTCGGAATAGGAATCCAAGTCTGAACTACCTAGTTCGAGCCCCGTGTAGCCGCGCTACACGGGGTTCGAACAAGCGGGGATTTAAAAATGGCGGCTCCCCGCTTATGCAAATGAAGCCCAGGAAATTCAAATCCCGGGCTTCATTTGCAAGTGCGGTATGCATACATTAACCCGCTAGTTCGAACTAGCGGGGTAGTGTAGACATACCCTAGTAGTTCTTGGGGAGTCTCTGCCCAATGACGGTCTGCATGACAAGGCTGTCAGACTTTGGAAATAGATCATTCAAACCTGACATTGTCAGTTCCATTTTTTTCCCCCTTTCTGTCCCCTGAAACAGTGTTTCAACTATTTCCATAATGATGTTTTTGTCTCATGGAAACTTTTCAGCAAAGTGGGTTTATTCCAATCGGGAATAAACCACAATTCTGAAAATCCAAAATTTCTTAGACCAAAAATCTTAACCAGCTCTAAAAGGGAGATTGTGTGCATGTTTTGTTTTGAACCCATTCTCTCTGTTAGTGTCCCTCATTACAACTTTTAGTGATGGGAGCTATGCTGTTTCATTAATTATAAAGCCTAGTTGTTTCTCCCAGGGATCCTGTCCTGGTGCCTTTGTCCAGAGCATAAAAATCTGGATCAGAATGTAATTATCTCCTACATAATCGGGAAGAACATGTCCACTAAGCTAGCCACTTGCTGTGAAGAAAAAGGGGAGGAAAAAGCAAGTTGTAGTACCCAAAACAATTTGGCAGCATTTTAACTTAGTATAACTTGCAGTGCAAGTTAGCACCATCCACATTAGGGATGTTAGATACTGTGTAACTGAATAATCATATAACCACATCAAATTTTAGTAGCTGCATGACTACTGGATAGTGCCCGGGGCGGGCCCAAGCAGCTGGTGTCTCCCAGTCCCAACTCCTGGGGAGCCCCCTGCCACCCTGCAGTGCTGCCACAGGGTGCAGAATGGCAGGTCCATGAGAGGCAGCAGTATGGGAGAGGGGAAAAAAGACAGGTGGAGCCCATGATCATGGGAAGCTGGCCCCCAAGCACCAGCTCCTGCCTGCTCTGCCTCCCACAGAGGCACCTCTCTGCTACTGCCCCTTCCACACTGAAAGTAACATGTAGTATGATGGGGTAGAATAGGAGCAACTAGAAAGTTTTGCATATAGGAAGGAGGGATTTGACACCCATGAGAGAGTGTGGAAATCTCAGGCCCCTGAGAACTCCATATATATCTTCCATTCCCCTTTGAATTGTGGGCAAGGGTAGAAGTGAGGACACAACATTCTGTGGAGCAGGGGGAACTTAAATCTGCACACTTTATTCATTCCTCATTAGTACAAAACACTAAATTCCCTAGTGTGCACTGACCTACTGCAAACATCTAGATGAGCCCTTCAGTGAAGACAAAAAAAACCAAACCAGCGTTCCTTATTATTCCTTTTCATATTCAGTTTAATAAAAGCTTGTTTTAATTTACTTGAAACCACAGTGTCAATGTACCAAAGGCTTCAGTGTCACAATGCTACAGAAACTCAAGTGCTCTGTGTAAAGCTGCCATGTGGCACAAAAAGTCCACAATGCCTTATCTGGGTAAATCGTCAGATTCAGCATTTATTTTTAAACAATTCTGCAGAAACTGTCTGCTTTTACAAACATCCTTATGGGACGAATCATGCATCTTTACCATGAAAAGAGTCCTCATCCTATGAAAGGTAGACCCATAAGGTCAGAGGAAAAGTTTGCTGGTTCTGCCAATACAAAGTGATCAGAAGGCTAGGGTAGCCATAAAGTCAAATAGCTACACTCTGGGCTGCACCTCTGTTCCCATTTTCAGTCAGCAATCCTCTTTTCCAGAACATAGGCAGTATGTAACAAATGGAAACATCCTATTTTTAATTCCCTTTATGTGGCCTATTCAGTCAAGAGTGAATAGGGAACAGGAAGAGCAGCTACTAGCTGAGAGTAGCTCTCAATTTCCATCATCTGTTTCCCTCCCTGTACCTCTAGAGCATATCTCCAAGGAATACAATTTCTTCCAATGGTCAGAAGGTAGTCTCAATAGGAGTAATCTGCTGAGTCCAGATGTACTGACTGCCAGGTTTTCTGTTGGTCACAGGAAACCTAGTTTAATAGGTTTTTGGCACTATACATCAGATTTCCAGCATAAATAGATGATGGCCAGGAATTCAGAGTAACTGAGCAAGAATGTGTCATTTTCCTTATTTCAAAGATTTCCCAACTTTATTAAACACAGTAACATTATGTAGGGGAGAAAAGTGCTAGCCAATACAGAGCTAGCCATAGTGCTGCTTGCAGGGCAGGCTAGGATATGTCATGTTCAGCATGTCACCTAATCATTATTAAAACACTGGTTCTTTAAATCAAAGACAGCTCAACAACGCCCCCAATTTTTCATCTTAAACTGATAAGATGCTGAGCACCATTCCTCCTCAACTGCTGCCTGCGTTGTCATAGTCAACATTATGCTGGCTAACTTCATTCTCCACAACCACAAGGAAATTTGGTGGTATATTTCCCCTAGAGAGCAGGGGAAATTCTGTTTTAATCCTTTTGCTTTGGAGAAACTTGCTGTCCCTTTGGCCATGTTTCCACTTGCTGTGCCAGAAATCGATCTTCTGGTGTGGCTCTAGTAAAGCTGAGGGCGCCCTCAGTCGGCGCTGGTGCTCCTCGCAGTTACAAATAGTAAAGGGAAGCTGATGGAACTGTTTGCTCCCACACACCTCTCACTGCGAAACGGTGCCAAACTTGGCTTAAGGTATGCAAACTCCGGCTACGTTATTAACATAGCTGGAGTTGCAGACCTTATGCTGACCTTCCAAGTCTTGTATAGATGTGCCTTATACATGCATGTAGATAAGTGCACGCTACAGAAGTGGAATCCTAGAGCAGGATAATGCAACTGTAGAAGCATCCCTTCTTCAAAGAAGAAAAGAGGAAGAGGAAGCTATTTTTGGATTGAGACCCAATTTCTTGAAGACACCTGAGGGTTGCTGCCTTCACTGAAAGTGTGTTACGCCATTTGAAAAGAGACAAAGGAATCAGGAAAGTTCATGCTGCAAGCTTTTATATAATCATGAAGTCACATCAGGGACATAATGGCTCCCAACCCTCCTCAACCTCAGTGGAATCAAGAATTTGGGACAATCCAACTCCTTAAACTCTAGCTTTCAGACTCCTTGATAAACAAAGAACAAAAGCCACCAAGGGCTATAGAATCAGCATTGTTTTCATAAGGACAAGATGTGGTAGTGTGGATACTCCTTGGCTGGAGGGTATTGAGTATTATAGCTTTGCTAGAGGTAAGGTCAACTTAATAAAAAGAGTTATCTGAGTACAAGTAGCATAAAAAGAGTCTGCAGCTGAGACCTGATGGATGCTTTTGCACACAGTACACTAAGCTGTACCAGAAAGACATTAACTGTATGTGAACTTTCCCTCTATTGTGCTGAATCCTTGAATTGACAGGAGACAACAAGCTTCCCTTTACTGACATACATGTTTCATACCACAAAATGACATGACCCACTGGTGCTACAGACAAGCAATTGCCTTTTCCTTTGTTCTCCTCCACAGCCCAGAAAGTTAAAAAATACCTACAGGTCTGTCTACACTAAACAGACCCCTAACAGGTAACCAAGCAAGGTTGCAAAACTTGTGACATACTTACACGTAGTACAGGGTGCGAATCATATTTGTTCTCTCCTTACCACTCAGTTAAGAGTTAGCAGTATGTCATTTAAGAATGTACAGAAATTAAGTTTTAGAATTCTTAGCCCAACTATTATTACTACTAATACCGTTGTTTCATATGGCAGAGGACAGACCAAAGTGCAATGTTTTACTTTGCTAATGACTTTCTGCTAGCAAACGACAAACTGCTAATGACCATACTAATGATAAGGAGCTTCTAAATCTTTGCCAGAGCCTCTGACATTATTTAAGTTTGTAGCCCTTTTTGGGTCTTATAGGGAGTAAAATCTTTGACTGTTATCAAGCATTATTTTCTTAGAAAGCCTCTCCCAAACAAGTTTCCATCTGCAAATTTTAAGGCATAAAATAGAAAATGGAAAACAAAGAGCAAGAATACAAAATCATGCAGCTGTTTTGAAGGGGAACATCACTGGGAAAACAAATAGATGAGAACAGGAGAAGGAATAAATTCATCTCATTTTCCAAAGTTGCTGCACCTAGGAAACTACAAATATTTTAAGAGGATTTTCTGAAGATTAATATTTGTATGGCACTTTGCAAAGTTTTATTAACAGTTAATTCTCACTCAGCTCTTCACTCATTTTTCTTCCCATAAATTAAAGCTCAGATCATATTGCATCACAAAAAAGTAATAAAATATTAATAGCCTTAAAATGCTAAAGAGGAAGAAGTAAATTGTCACACTATAAAAGCATAACATTTTGCAGAACACCAAACAGAGCCAAGTAAGCAAAAAGTAAACAACTCTTTTCTAGTGTTCCATTTTTAAAGGAAAATAGTTTTTGATAACCCGCATAGTTTTCTGGGCTGGCAACAGAACAAACAAAAAAATAAAATAGAAATTAATAAGAGTAGAGATCACTGTCTAACTTTTGATAGCTGAGACTTCGGCATCAATTTTAAAGGTCAGAAAGAACTCCCTACTTTACAAAATACAAATTTCACATTTTGGGCTCTCCACTAAATCAAAACTGCATGCAGAGTTACCCAAAAGTGTCTTCAAGGGAAGAACTACATAACTACACTATTGCATTTTATTGTCAGTAAACAATACACAAATATTCCTGAGTGCATCTGACACTGAGCTGAATCGAACAGTCTATGGATTTGTTCATACAAGTCAAGTTCATTTGCATGTAATTTAAAAAATAAATATGAGAACTTAGACTTCCAGGAAAACAACTTTGTTCCTTTAGATGTCAAAATGAATCAACTTTGTTATGGAAATGAAAAGCTGATTTTACTATGGAAACTCAATGAATTAGAAATCTCCCTGAACTTCTGTAATCATAGCTAAAATTAAATCAGGATATATTCATTAAAGCTCACTTCAGGAAAGAATCTTCCCTGTTCTAGGACATTTTTAAGATACCCTCCTAACTTCTTTTCAAAAATGCTTTCTCCTCTGATTTTTTTAATTTAGTAGGGGCTTAACTTCTACAAAACTAAAGTTGTGAAGCAAAAAAGTCTCCACTTTCCCTTTCATACTGTTTTGCTAGTCATCATTAATTGATGTAACAAGACATAGCTTTTTTGAGGCAAGCATTTCTGCTTTGAAGAAAAAATTGAGCATTATAATTCTTGTAAGCATAACATAACTGCAATGTTTTGGATTTCTGTATTTTATAAAAGCTACTCTTTTTCGTTAAATGTATGTTTTTTTATTATCAAAGGATGAGACCCAAACTCCTTAAAGTATGTAAAGTTTCCAAATTACCAAAAACAGTTAAGTAGACTTAAAACGACTTATACACAAACTGGAAAATGTTTGTGGTTTTCTACAACAGAGAAAACAAATCTTGGAAAATATCTGGCTTAAGTAAGTTTATAGTTCTTTCAGAAGGATATTAAAAACTAGCTTTGGACCTTTCCGATTTTTAATTTTCTCCTCCAACAGAAGAACACAAACTTAAACTACTTCACAAAGAACAAAGGTCAATCACACAGAATTTGTGAATTGCATCACACTACCATTTCATAAAACAGAAGTTTAAAAGCAACATACCTTCAAAGACATCTGTCATTTTGCAGATGTGAGCAAAAGTAGCTCCATTTGCCCAAGTGTATACTACATCCATCAGGTTAGGTCTGAAAGAGTTTAGGTAATTTTCCTCATCAATTTCCAATTTAGCTTCTGCTGAAACTTTGGCAATTCTTTTAGCACATTCCTTTAACAATAAAAAGGTTAGTTTTGAAATCAAGTTGCAGTGTGACAAATTCTTCTAAACCAGAAATTCATTGTTTACATAGAATTTGAAATCTAATTAGAATAAATGTAACTAAGCAATGTATAGTGCACTTATTAATCTATATGTTAAAATTTAAGACAGACATGTTTCACTGGCTAAACTCATGAAGGCCTCGCATTCAACTTCATGGCATTTCTGAATGTAACATGGTAACTTTTAAAGTCTACATCTGATCAATTTCGAAATTTCAGGTAACAGTCTAGAGTACCAAAAGCCCTATTGATTTCAGGCAAAACTGGAAAACCAAAAAGAGGAAATCCAGGGGCATATGAAGCCTGTTGCATCAATTAGTGAGCTTCAAGAATCTCAGCAGTTGTCTGTAGAGCAAATAAGTCACTGAAAGCATCCAACTAATGCCTTCCAGCACATCACCAATGTGCTCCTCCTCCTAGTAGAGTTAACATGTTGACACTCTTTATCCCCAACTAACAATGGATGGTGAAGAGAACAGACGCATGCATACAATCCCTAGTATGGGGAGAAGCGGGGAGAACAGGTGACCCTGGTATATGGGACAAGAGAAGACAGAGCATGCAACCTATGGTGGAGAGAAATGGGAACAGAGCCCCAGTAGGGGGACTATTAGGGGATCCTGATGTGGAGAAGGGAGCATACAGAACCTTTGGCCTGGGGGAGGAAAGGGGGAAAATGGAGGTCATCAGAGTTCACAGCAAACTCCTGGCTGTGGGGAGCTTCAGGGAGTTCCAAAAATAGAAGGGGACAGGATGAGGAACACAGGGAGCCCTGTGGGAGTAGGAATGAAAGAATTCACAGGAATACATGGTGCATGCAATAAGCTTGGACTACAGAAACTATAATCCTCTAGTTTACATATACCTCAAAAACAGAATTTATAAACAATAATATAAAAATGCACTATGTTGGCAAGGTCTTGTGCTACTACAATTAGACAAAAGAATTCCCCAGTTTTACCAGCCCCAGGTTATGGCTCCCTGGATAACCAGCCACTCTCACTCCTTCCCAGAGCGAGTCATATCTCAGCGAGCCAGGCTCCCTGGATAACCAGCCTGCTACACTCTTCCCCAGAATTAAGTCTGACTTCTGTATTTCCACATGTGAGCTGTCCCACTGAAATCAAAGAGATCTGCATTGGAAAACTACCTGCATTTGCCGAAGTGGTCCTGCCAACTGCTCTGTCAATTTGGGCATCTCGCTAGACTGAAAAGGAAAAGAACAGAAACTCCATATTCCTCATGTAAATCAAGTTAAATGCAGTCTGCAACATTACCAGATATTTTAGTGCCATATTAAACATTTCCAACTCCCTCTGAAATCTGTTATCTCAAATACTAGACTCTACTTCAGGTAGGTTTATTTAAAAACAGAGGAGCTATCCATTTGTCCAGGTATTTTTAACATAAAAGTTAAAATATAAACAAACTGAACCCCAATACAAGTTTTGCTGTAAATGCAAATTTGCTACCTTTATCAGAAACACAGCAGTTTCAACAGTTACATTTACAATGTAAGTATGATTTCCGCTCAAAGCCAAGAGTGGATACTGTTGTGGTGCTCCTCCATTGAAATCTTCCCTCTAGTATCCAGAGAGGGCTAGACACATGTATTTTTGCTGGTTTGCTCCCAGCTTCCGGCCCCACTCCCAGAGAGCCCCACGCTACTGCCTCTGTAACAGAAACACAGTGTGGGGTGGCAGGGGGAGCCTATCCACAAGGGGAACTAGCTTAAAAATCAGCTCCCTGTGCAGACTGGCTCCTGCGGACAGGGGTGGCAGGCAGAAGCTGTTTTTTAAACCAGCTCCCTGCACAGACTACCTCCCACCTATAACCCTGAGTGGGGGACAGGGTGTTGCACTTAATCAGGACTGTTAACCGATAAACAATCGTTTGGCTAGCCACTAACATCCCTATTACTGAGAATGGTGGGACACAAAGCACTCAGCATTCAAACTGGACATGAAATCAGTTGCTGACTGGGGGAGCAGAACCTAACAGTGCCAGCGAATGATGCTGCAATGAGCATCAATGTTGGCTCATGGCAGTAGGCTTGCCATAGTGTCTCTGTGTCAGCAGTGCAGAGAAGGGTGCCAGTGCCAAAGGTGCTAGGGGGAGTCATAGCAGGGGCCACATACTGCACCACAGGAAGTTACTTGTGCCAGCTACAAGGCACTCTAAAGTTCACCAGAGGTTGACTTGGTGAGTGTGACCTGCAGCACCAAGACTGGACCAGGAGGTGGAGCCACAGGAGCTTACTGTCAGTGCCATCTTTGCCAGCAGTGCCACTTGCAGATGGAAAGACTGTTCAAGCATCATTGGTGCCGTAAACTCAATGAGGTTCCACATGGAAAAGGTACCAGGTGTGGAGGGCAAGTCCAGGTCCTCCTCCACCATCACGGGCTCTGGAAATTCACAGACATTGGACTTGATGGGGCCGCCCTGGGCCAACACCGCCCTGAGCCAAGGACAAGGTGCCTGACTTGGATCAGTTTGGCACTTTGCAGACTGCCCCCAGGGCCTTACCAGACTGTGCTGAGAAGCCCACCTTATGCATGGTGCTAATAATCCTGTTGCTCCTCCTGTCTTGAGGCTGGCATGCTATGCACCAAGGGAGTTAAAGCTGCCAAAGTGCCAACTCCATTAGCAGCATCTTATGTGTCTGACCTGTTTCACATTTAATTTGGGGCTCAAAACTCCTGCAGATGCTACACTTGTCTTGTTGATGGCCTTCTTCAAGACACTGTAAACATGCAGCAAGTGGGTTGCCTCTAGGCATACGATTCCCACACCTAGCACATTGTTTAAACCAGTGGTCCCCAACCTTTCAGGGCTGCCAGGTGCCCAAGGGCAGAGCCACTCACGCACCGAGCACCCGGGGGCTGGGCCATGCACGTGTCCTGGGGTAGGGCCACCCATATGCCGCGTGCTCAGTGCCAGTGCCACCCATGTGCTGCACTCCCGGGGCAGGCGCCGGTCCTGTGCTGCACGCCCAGGGATGGGGCTGCCCATATGCCATGTGCCCAGGGCCAGTGCCGCTCCTGTGCCACACACCCAGATGTGCCATGCACCCATACTCCGCATGACCAGAGCCGGCGCCAGTCCTGTGCCGTGCGCCCAGGAGCTGGCAGCGCCCATGCGCCACGTGCCCGGGGGCAGGGCCGGCCCCGATCACTCAGTGAGCACACAGAAATGGCCCGGTGGGTGCCACGGCGCCAACGGGCACCACGTTGGGGACCACTGGTTAAACCCTTGGGGCCACTGCATGCCCCACAGGCTTCCTGGATAGCAGACAGGAAAACCCCACAGAATAACTAATTCTGAGGAAGTGGGTCTGGCCCACGAAAGCTCATCATCTAATAAACCATCTTGTTAGTCTTTAAAGTGCTACATAGTCCTGTATTTTGTTTCAGCTACACCAGACTAACACAGCTACATTTCTATCACTAATTATCTAAACTAACTAATAACTCAAACTTCACACTATAAAGGAACTACTTGCTAAGCAAGAAGTCAGAAGTTCCAAAGACTGTAACTGACAGAAAGAAGGAATTGAAGCAGGAGTTGGGTTGAGATGGGTTTATATACAATGCTGTAAGGCATTGTAAAGGGGTGCTACAGCCGACCCAACAGGTACCAACAGGGAAAACTCTTCCGATGACCGTTCATGCGGTGCTCATGGACACATATAGGAATATATATACATGAGCAATCACTGAAAGAACTTTTTAGATAATGCAGAGATCATCCCTCCTATGTGGTGTTCTGCGCAAGGCAGAAATTAATATCCCTTTAAAGAGTACTTTAGGCAAACAAAACAGATCATAGTATTCCAGGTGCATCATGACACTTCCCATTCCCAACATGATCTCTTCTCTTTTGTTTGAAACTTCTTTTCCTTTTACACATAACCTAACATGCTGCTAGATTCAGTTTGTGCACCTGGGTATCGCACTCATCAAGGTAGTGCTCATTACACAACTCAGTATATGTAATTGATTCTTCTATCTCACCATGTTCATAATAAGGATGTTAAGTATCAGGTAACTGACTAATCAAATAGTCAATGCAGGAGAATAGTCAATTCTTGACCATCTGTACTTCAGTGAAATGAAAACCTGGAAATCTGATTTCAGTGTGGGTTCTAGGGTTTCCTAGGAAGCGAGTTTAGAATTCTGCTATAGCTTTGACAGAAACAAATCTGATTTATGAAGAGACACTCACATTCTCTTGAAATACAAAGCAGCTTAGTAATGCAGTTGCTTGTTCTGCAGATAAATCATTGAAAAGCCCATTAAACATCATTTCTGTCAGGAGCAGTTCGTCAGCACTACAATAAAGAAAAAGTAACAGACCTCTTAAAGTACTATTCCAATTTAAATACATTATAAAGTACATTGCATGCAAGAGAGAACAGCTTTTTAATTTGACAGTTTTCTGGAAAGCTGAAAATATTGACTTATGGAGGAAGGGAAAGAAGAAGCAAAATAGGTTTCTGAAAAAAAGTCCTTGTTAAACCAAAAAAACTTCAGTCAATCACAAAGAATCTCTTGCTAGTTTGAGAAACTAGGACTGCAGTTGTTACAGAAGAGATAATTAACAGGATACAATTTACATTTTCAAGATATTTAAGGGTATAGCACACATTTTAGTGTATTTATAACATATAAAGTAAACTTGGTCCTGAGTTTATATAAAAAACACATTGGCAGACAAATCATGAGTTCTCTTTGATTGGGCATCAGCTAAAAATACCATTGCACTTTTACTTCAGGCTTTTTCTAGGCAAATGTAGAATCACAGAATGGGAAGGAACCTCGAGTGGTCTAAGTCCAGCCCTCTGCACTCAAGGCATGACCAACCACTATCTAAGACCGTCCCTAACAGGTGTTTGTTTAACCTGCTCTTAAAAATCTCCAGTGAGAGATTTCACAACCTCCATAGGCAATTTATTCCAGTGTTTAACAACCCTGAAAGTTAGGAAGTTTTTCCCCTAATGTCCAACCTAAATTATCTTGCTGAAATTTAAGCCCATTGCTTCTTATTCTATTCTCAGGAGTTAAGAAGAACAATTCTTCTCCCTTATCACTGTAACAACTTTTTAGATACTTAATAACTATGTCCCTTCTAAGTTTTCTCTTTTCTAGACTAAATCCAGTTCTTTCAATCTTCCCTCATAGGTCATTGTTTTAATCAGTTTTGTTGCTTTTCTCCGGACTTTATCCAATTTGTCCACATCTTTCCTGAAATACTGCAATACTCCAGCTGAGGCCTAATCAATGCAGAGTAAAGCAGAAGAATTACCTTTTGTTTCTTACATACAACACTCCTGCAACTACATCCTAGAATGATGTGTGGCTCAGACCAGTTATCCAGTTTGTCTAGATACATTTGAATTATAATCCCTTCCATCGTGGTATCATCCACAAACTTTACAAGTATATTCTTTAAGCCATTCTCTAAATAACTGAGCAAGATATTGAACAGAATTGGACCCAGAACTGATCCCAGCAGACCCCCACTTGTTATGCCCTTCCAGCATGATAGTGAACCATTGATAACTAGTCTCTGGGAAAAGTTATCCAACCAGTCATGTGCCCACTTTATAGTAGTTTTTCCTACTTTGTTAACGGGGTCAAGTGAGACTGTATCAAGTCTTACTAAAGTCTAGATATACCACATTTACCACCTTCCCCTTGTAAACAAAGCTTGTTACCATGTTAAAGAAAGCTGTTTGGTTTGACACAATTTGTTCTCGACAAACTCCTGCTGACTATTGCTTATCACCTTATCTTCCAGATATTTGCAAACTGATTCCTTACCATCATCATTCCTGGTATAGAAATTAAGCTGACTAGTTGTAATTTCATGGGCCAGTGGTCCCCAACCTTTCAGGGCTGCTGGGCGCCCAGGGGCAGAGCCACTCACACGCTGAGCACCTGGGGGTGGGCACGTATATGTGCCCGGGGGTGGAACCACCCATATGTCGTGTGCTCAGTGCTGGTGCCACCCATGTGCTGCACTCCCGGGGCAGGCGCCGGTCCTGTGCTGCACGCCCAGGGATGGGGCTGCCCATATACCATGGGCCCAGGGCCAGTGCCGCTCCTGTGCCACGCACCCAGATGTGCCATGCACCCATACGCCGCATGACCAGGGCTGGCACCACTCCTGTGCCGCGCGCCCAGGAGCTGGCAGTGCCCATGCGCTACGTGCCTGGGGGCAGGGCCAGCCCCGATCACTCAGTGGGCACACAGAAATGGCCCGGTGGGTGCCACGGCTCCCACGGGCACAACGTTGGGGACCACTGTCCTGGGCTATTCTCATTTCCCTTTTTAAATACAAGCATTATATTTGCCCCTTTTCAGTCTTCTGGGCTCTCTCCCATATTCCATGAGTTTTCAGAGAGAATAACTAATGGCTCAGATATCTCCTCAGTCAGTTTCTAGAGCATTCTAAGATGCTTTTCATCAGGCTGTGGTAAAAGGGGTAACCTACCTCTACAGTAACTGGTGTTCTTTGAGATAAGTGTCCCCATGGGTGCTCCACATTAGGTCGGTGTGCCACTGCCGAGCCCAGTGACAGAGATTTTGACAGCCACACACTCCCTGAGACAGCCACACACTCCCTGACTGCGTAGACTGCACATGCATGAGCCTCCTCCCTCCCCCAGTTCCTTCTCTACGCTGGAATCTGCTATCAGATGAGCATAACCCCAAAATAGAGAGGAGGAAGGGAGGGTAGTGGAGCACCCATGGGGACACTCCTCTCGAAGAACATCAGTTACTGTAGAGGTAGATAACCTCCTTTTCTTTGAGAGAGATGTCCCTATGGGTGCTCCACATTAGGTGACTACAAAGCCATGTCTCCTCAGGGAAGTAGGGATTTCGGGTCAGGAAGGAAGACAGCAGATAAGACAGATTTTGAGAATTTGAGATTCAATAGAGGGCCCTGTAAGAGTGCATAGTGTTTCCCAAATAGTGGTCTAAGGACCATGTAGCGGCAAAGCGTACGTCTGCTAGGACTCATCTAGAATGCGTTAGAGTGTCGAAAGAGGACATGCAATTTCCGCAGGAAATTTTCGGCAAACTCCCCCCCTTTGTCAAAAAGCCGCTCTTCCTTAAAAAATGAGGTTTACGCAGCTTTTCGACAAGAGGGAGGTTCGCCAAAAAAGCCATGTTTAACTACTTTCACTTCTGAATGCTCTGCTTTTGAAAAGACAGGGCTACTCAGCACTTTAAATACTAACAAGATGATTTATTAGGTGATGAGCTTTCGTGGGCCAGACCCACTTCCTCAGATCAAATTGTGGAAGAAAATTAGCATGACCATATATACCAAAGGGATACAATAAAAAAAAAGTGAACACATATAAAATTGACAAATCAGATTTTAGAACAGAGAGGGGGAGGTTAGTGTCTATGAGATAATGATATTTGGGGTGATAATTGGGGAAGCTATCTTTGTAATGGGGAAGATAATTAGCATCTTTGTTAAGGCCCATTTGTAAAGTGTCAAATTTAAGCATGAATGACAGGACCTAACTGTTAGTTACAAGATCAAGAACACATTTTCCTGTTTATCCAGAAATATAATTTATGCCATCATGTGCCAACAGTGTCTGTCTGCTATGTATATTGGACAAACTTCTCAGACACTTCACCAAACAATCAATGCACACAAAACAGACATCAGACAGTTTCACAAAGAAAAAACAGTTTCTTGCCATTTCAGCCAGACTGGGCATTGTCTCAATGACCTGACTACATGCATCCTGCTTCAAAGGGACTTTAACACAAGACTACAAAGTGAAGCCTCAGAACTGTCATTCATGCTTAAATATGACACTTTACGAATGGGCCTTAACAAAGATGCTAATTATCTTCCCCATTACAAAGATAGCTTCCCCAATTATCACCCCACTATCATTATCTGAGACACTAACCTCCCTTCCTCGTCCCCCCTCTGTTCTAAAATCTGATTTGTCAATTTTGTGTGTGTTCACTTTTTTTTTATTGTATCCCTTTGGTATATACGGTCATGCCAATTTTCTTCCACAATTTGATCCGAGGAAGTGGGTCTGGCTCACAAAAGCTCATCACCTAATAAACCATCTTGTTAAGACTTTAAAGTTCTGCATAGTCCTGTCTTTTGTTTCAGCAAGACCAGACTAACACAGCTACATCTCTATTACTATTCTGCTTTTGAAAGTGAGATCGAAAGAAGATATGCAAATTCCCGTGGAATTTGTATATCCTCTTCCGACACTCTAGTGTAGTCTAGATGAGCCTTGGTGGGACCTTCCTGAGGAAGGCAATAGAAGTGGAAACAGCCCTAGTGGAATTCTGTCTGGAGGAGCCACTCGGGTTTCCTCATAGCAGAGTTTGATACAGTCCGCTATCCAATGCGACAGTCTCTGCAAAGACAGTGCACAGCCCTTATTGTGGTTCGCTATAGAGACAGAGTCTACGAGAGAATAAGAAGGGTTTGGTGCATTATAGGTAGAAAGAAAGAGCTCTAAAGAGATCAAGGGTATGCGTCCTGGTTTCAAAGTCATTTACATGAGGCTTTGGAAAAAAGGTAGGCAAAGTGAATGGTCTGGTTGAGGTGAAATGAGGAATGTATCTTTGGGAGGAATCTGGGAGGGGTGCATAATGTGACCTTGTCCTTGAAGAAAATGGTATAGGAAGGATCGGCCATGAGGGCTGCGATTTCTCTAACTCTTCTAGCTGAGGTAATGGCAACGAGGAATGCTGTCTTTATGGACAAGTGCAGCAAGGAGCCCAAATCCATGGGTTCAAAGGGCTTCTCTCATACACGTTTAGTACCAGATGGAGGTCCCACGGTTGTAGAGGTGGAGCTATGTCCAGATAAAGTGCTTGGAGTCACTTCAAAAATCTGCATAAGTGGATGCGCAAAGACTGAAGTGTTGTCGATATTGACATGGAAGGTGGTAATAGCAGCAAGATGGACCCTCATGGAAGTTAGCGCCAGGTGGGTCTGTTTGAGGAGAGGAGTTAGTCAAGGTTAGTTGGTATTGGTGCTGTGGATGGTGACAGGTTCTTTTGAGCGCACCATACTGAAAACCTCCTCCACTTGTGCACATAAGTTTTGTGCGTGCTAGGGACTCTGCTGTGGAGGAGAACTGTTTGTACTTTGTGGGAACATGAAAACTCTATGCCCGAGAGCCATCGAAGAGCCAAACCATGAGGTGGAGAGAGACGAGATTCGGGGGCTTCGTCTGCGACAATGGGAGGAGGTGGTGGTCCCGGAGGAGACGTAAGTGGATGGGCTGACCGAGGGACATTCTGATAAAGAATGGGAAACGGCTGTCGAGGCCTCGTCTCTCCTGATTTTGTGTAACACTCTGTTTAGTAGTGGTATCAGTGGGAAGGCACAGAGTAGGTGTTGTGCCAAGGTGACTAAGAAGGCATCACCCAAGGAACCCTTGCCGATACCTGCCCTGGAACAGTAACGTTGGCACTGTTTGTTCGTGGCAGTGATGAATAGGTCTATGACTGGTCGGCTCCAGCGGTGGAAAATGTCAGACAGAATGTTAGGGTTTAGTTGGTATTAGTGTTCTGGAAGAAGCACTCTACTTAGGGCATCAGCAGTAGTATTGAGTACGTTTGGGAGGTGGATTGCTGTGATAATGATTATGTGCCTTATGCACCAATACCATAATGTGACAGCCTCCAAGCAAAATGTGAGAGCGTGTGCCTCCTTGTCGATTAATGTAGAAAATCGCAGCTACATTGTTGGTGTATAGCTGGATCTGGTGGTTTACTAGAAGGGGCAAGAATTCTGTTCATGCATAGCGGACAGCCCTCAGCTCCAAGATGTTTACGTGGAGGAGTTTTTCTTTTTGTGACCATAGGCCCTGAGCAGTGTGTTGGCCGATGTGAGCTGCCCATCCCGATAAGGAGGTGTATGTGTTCATGGAGATTGTAGGCTCTGGAGCGCGGAAGGAGATGCCCACAAGTAAACTGCGGGGATCTGACCATCATAGGAGAGACATTTTTAACCAGTGTCGGTAGTTGGATAGACTTGGAAAGAGGATGTATGTTGGGCCTGTAGATTTGTTGAAGCCACCCCTGCATGCATCACATGTGTAAGTGTGCACTGGGCACCATGAAAGTGCATGCCGACATGTTCCCTAATTCTCGGGCTGATAACCTGGGCTTGGCCTGTAAGGAGTGGAGTAGGTACTTGATATTTTGCAGGCATTTGGGGGGAAGTGATGCTTTGGCTAGGGTGAAGTCCAGTATGACACCTATAAACTGGATCCTTTGGGAAGGAACTAGGGAGGACTTCAATTTGTTTATCAGAAGGCATAGTTGGTGGAAAACGTGACGAGTTAGATTGGAAGCCTCGTAAGCCTCTGTCTCTGAGCATGCTACCAAAAGGCAATCGTCCAAATAGGGGAAGATTGCAACATCGTCCTTTTTGAGGGCAGTCACAAAGACGGTGAGGACCTTGGAGGAAACACGTGGGGCAGTGGAAAGGTCAAAGGGAAGAACCCTGTACTGGTAGTGACCGGTGCCTGCAACAACATGGAGAAACCATCTATGAGCGGGGTGAATAAAGATAAATTTTTGCTTCCTGACGAATTTATTTAAAGCACACAGGTCCAAGATGGGTCTCCATCCCCTCGATTGTTTCTGGGTTAAGAAGTAGTGCGAGTAAAATACCGTTCCTTTGAATTGCTCTGGGACTGGCTCAATGGCACCTAGGTGTAGAAGGTGTTGGACTTCCTGATGTAGTGTTGTCTTGTTAGAGCGGTCCCTGAAGAGGAACCAGGATGGGAGATTGGAAGGGGGTATAGATTCAAAGGGAATAGTGTACCCGTTTAATGATCTGGAGGATCCATCTATCAGATGTGATACACAACTGGCAACGTAAGAAGGGTTTCAGATAATGATGAAAAAGACTGGCTGACAGACTGCACTGAAACGGGGAAGGGAATTTCTGGACCTTCGACTATCTCATTAAATCTGTTTGCCAGACAGCTGGGATTGTTGCGAAGTAGCCGACTGAGGGCGCCTATGCTGCTGTCTTCCCCTGCTATGCTGGAAGTGAAATGCAGGACAATGTAGCACTTTAAAGACTAACAAGATGGTTTATTAGATGATGAGCTTTCATGGGCCTGAGGAAGTGGGTCTGGCCCACGAAAGCTCATCATCTAATAAACCATCTTGTTAGTCTTTAAAGTGCTACATTGTCCTGCATTTTGCTTCAGCTACCCCAGACTAACACGGCTACATCTCTACCACTATGCTGGAAGTGGTCTTGCCTAGGATACTTATGATTATATTGATTGATGCAAGGTCTGGGATAGGGTTGGTACCTAAACTGCCTCGTCTTCTGGACACCGAGAGAGTGTAAAGTAGCTCTGGAATCTTTCATAGAGTGCAGTAATTCATTAGTGTTTGCAGCAAAGAGTTTCAACCCATCAAAGAGGTGGTCTTCTACAGAGGATTGCACCTCTCTGGGAAAAGAGACGGTTGTGAACCATGCTGCCCTTCTCATCACAATAGCTGTCAAAGTGGCACGTGCTGCCATGGCAGCCACGTCAAGGGAGGCCTGCAGGGCCATTCTTCCTATGGTCTGGCCCTGTCAGTAGAGCTTCAAATTGGTGTCTCTTTGCCTCAGGTATATCTGCGGTGAAGTCCCGGATCTTGGCGTAGTTTTTAAAATCGTATTTGTTTAGTAAGGCGGCATAGTTGGCCACCCTGAATTGGAGAGTGTATGAGGCATATACTTTTCGGCTGAACATGTCAAGCCTTTTGCCTTCACGGTCAGAGATAGTGGACCTAAATTGCTGCTGCTGTTTGCTCTTTTGGTGAGCTGCTTCCACCACGAGTGAGTTAGGTACGGGATGGGTAAAGAGAAACATGGGGTAGCAATGCCGGGATCCCTCTGATTTAAGCGTTGTGTTACCTATGTCAATATGGAAACACATTTGCCTGTAAGGCCTTCATGGCCCACTTGACAAGCAACAGCCACCGCCTGTAGTTCCCTAGCATTTATGTGGAGTTCCGTCTCCATCACAGACCACATACCTTGTGTATGCAGGTCTCCCAGGTGAGCTCCCCATACGGTGTCGGAAGCGTCCGTCACCAGCTGGATTGAGGGAGGAGGCTGGACAAATGGGACACTGCCTCTCATTCTCTCCTCTCCGAGCCACCAGTTCAGGGATGACAGGACCCAGTGAGGGACCCTGACTACCATGTCTATGTGGTCACGGGCTGGCCTGTACACCAAGGTCAGCTAGGTCTAAAAGGGCCCAAGGCACAAACTGGCATGCTACACTACAAAGGTGCATGGCGCCATGTAACCTAACAGCTTCAGGCAGTTTCTTGCAGTAGTCATTGGCGATGTCTGGAGCTGCTGTATAATGCTCTGCAGGGTAAATGAATCTGTCCCATAGGAGGGAGGCACGACCCAAAATGGCATCTAGCCTGGCCCCCACAAACTCTTATCCCCTGGGTGGAGGTGAGAGTAGACTTTTCCTCATTCAGAATCAGGCCCAAGGCAGAGAAGGTGTCCCTGGCCAGAATGATGTGGGAGAGCACCTGCTTTCTGGACCTGACCCTGACCAGCCAATCTTCTAGGTAAGGACAGACGTGCAGGCCCCTCCTTCTGAGGATGGCAGCCACCACCGTCATGCACTTGGTAAATACCCTGGGGGCTGTGGACAGGCCAAACAGTAGACTTGTAAACTGGAAGTGTTTCCTGCCCACTGTGAAGCGCAGGAATTTCTCATGGTGTGGGACAATTGATATCTGGAAATACACATCCCTGAGCTCGAGGGTGGCGTACCAGTCTCCGAGATCAAGGGAGGGGATGATGGTGGCTAACATGACCATCCTGAACCTCAACTTCCTTATGTGGGCACTGAGCCCCCGGAGGTCAAGGATAGAACAAAGGCCCCCTTTTGACTTCGGGATTAGAAAATAACAGGAGTAGAAACCCCTGCCCCGAATGGTAACGGGACCTCTTCTATTGCTTCCAAGATTAGGAGCGAGGAGACCTCCTGCCTAAGCAGGATCTCATGAGAGAGATCCCTGAAAAGGGACTGAGAAGGGGGGTGGGAAGGTGGGGAGGCAAGAAAAGGGATAGAATATCCCCTTTCCACCGTGTTCAGGACCCAACAGTCCAATGTAATGGAGTGCCAAGCACAGTAGAAAGGGAACAGTCTAAAACAGAAAAGATGACCTGACTCTAGCACTGGTTTTCCATCACTGGGTGTACCTTCAAAAGCCCGATCTTGGGCCTTGGGGTCTATTAGATGGTCCTTGGCCCTGGTAGATATTAGGCCGCGGACCCCTACTAGATCCCCTATTGTTATTGGACCTATTCGTCCTCCTGCTACCGTACCTAGACCTTTGTTGCTGACCTCTCTGAGGTCTCTGGAACAGTTTACGGCGCTGTGAGACAGGCATGTGTATCCCTAGTGATTTCAAAGTTGCCCTAGAGTCCTTCAGGCTGTGGAGGCTGCTGTCAGTTTGCTCCAAAAAGAGCCCCGAACATCCAAAGAACAAGTCTTGGAGTGTCACTTGCACTTCCTGCAGGATGCCAAAGACTTGCAGCCACGAATACCTGCGCATAATAATCTCCCTTCCCATCAACCTTGCTGCCGAGTCTGCAGCGTCAATGGCTGCCGGGAGGGCTGTCCTGGATACTATTTTGCCCTCTTCATTGAGCGCTGGAAACTTTGCAGGAGCTGAGCCTTGAACTTTTCCATTGCCACCCAGGATTTGTAAGCATATCTGCTGAGCATTGCTTGCTGGTTCGCAATTCTCAACTGCAGACCCGCTGTGGAATAAGCTTTCCTCCCCAGCAAGTACAACTTCTTGGGCTCCTTGCTCTTTGGGATGGGTCCTGGCTGCCCTTGTCTTTCCCTCTGGCAGGCCGCCTGAACACTGCAAAGCCCAGAGGCGGGTGAACAAACAGATGCTTGTTCCCATTTTGGGTACAAAATACCACCTCTCAATCCCCTTCTGAGTAGGGGGAAATCGAGGCTGGTGTCTGCCACAAGTTCTTTGTGATCTTCGTCACCGTCTTATTGAGAAGAAGTACAATTTTAGATGGAGCGCCTGCCGTGAGGATGACCACCACTGGGGTCAGCCTCTTCTTTGATTTCCTCAGCGTGGACCCCTAGGTTTTGTGCCAGTTGCTTAAGCAGCTCCTTGTGGGACCGCATGTCCATTGTCGGCATGACCGGGGAGGGATCAGCCAGGGCCTTGTCCGGTGGAGAGAATGATGATTTCCTCTGCTCTGGGTGATTCTCAACCTCTGTTCTAGGCTCAGGCTGGGTATCGTGGACACCTGAGGACCTCACCGAAGGTGTTCGAGGAGGTGGGTGGGCAGGGGTTCCTACCGAGCCTAGGGGAATAGGTCTGGACTCTGACCCCTGCTCTCTGATAAGTGGGGTAGCTGAGGGAGCCGTTCTGTGGGTCAAGTATGTTGACGTCACAACCAAACCCCGTCTGGAGGGATCTGGATCTTGGGCTTGGTGGTAGGCCCAAGGCGTTCAGAAGGACCACTGCGGTGGTGGTTGCCATTGTGGGGGCCAAGTTTGGTCTTGGTCCCTCTGTCGGTGCCGGGACTGGGATTTATGCCCAGATTGGTGCCACTGCCTCGCAGCCTGTGAGGACCGTGACCCTCTGGAGTCCACAGTACAGAAGGAGGATGCCCTGGACACCAGGGACTCTCCATCTGACTCTGAAGAGAGTTCACATGCAGACCAGGGCAGTGCCGTGGAAGAGGCATGCTCAACTCCTCTTACATGCTGTGGCATTGCCAACGGCTTACCCCTGTGCGGTGGCGGCATGTCTGGAGCTCCTGGCACCGGGAGACATAGTACTGTCTACAGCTCTAGTGCTGAATGTGACAGCTACACCACCTCCTGCACCAGCTGTGATGGTGCCAAATGAACCGGTGCTGGGAGACCTGGGGATCGGTGCCTCGGTGCCATCTGTGGAGCTGGTGTCTGTACTGAGGAAGGGACCGGCCTGGCCCTGAGAGTCTCTCTGGTCTCATACTCTATGGCACCCCGCGGTACCAGAGCCGTCGAGGATGTCAGTTCAATAAGCTCCCGAGCCGCGTTAAAGGTGTCTGGGGTAGATGGCCACGTGATCTCCTCCAAAGGCAGGTCCTGGGCCTCTGGGGTGCTGGCCCTCGGAAGGCTTCGCCATCTGCTTGACGAAGGCGAGGTCCCACGGCACTCTATGTGGTCATGCCTGGCGGGCGATCTCCCTCTATGCGACTTTTTTGAAGTCACTGGTGGAGAGGATTGGAACCGATGCCGTGGTGCTGACCGGTGCCGCTGAGTGCCTGGAACCATGTTCAGTCTCTCTCGTCAACCCTAGTGTGCTCATAACCGACGGCTCTGACTCCGGTGCCGCAGGGCAAAGCGCCAACTCCATTAAAATCAGCTTAAGTCTGGAGTCTCTCTCTTAGGGTTTGTCTAGACTACATGCCTCCTTCGACGGAGGCATGTAGATTAGCCAGATCGGAAGAGGGAAATGAAGCCGCGATTAAAATAATCGCGGCTTCATTTAAATTTAAATGGCTGCCCCGATCTGCCGATCAGCTGTTTGTCGGCAGATCGGGGGAGTCTGGACGCGATGCCCCGACAAAGAAGCCTTTCTTCATCGACACAGGTAAGCCTGGTTTCACGAGGCTTACCTGTGTCGATGAAGAAAGGCTTCTTTGTCGGGGCATCGCGTCCAGACTCCCCCGATCTGCCGACAAACAGCTGATCGGCAGATCGGGGCAGCCATTTAAATTTAAATGAAGCCGCGATTATTTTAATCGCGGCTTCATTTCCCTCTTCCGATCTGGCTAATCTACATGCCTCCGTCGAAGGAGGCATGTAGTCTAGACACACCCTTAGTCCGAGGCTTAAACAACTTACAGATTCTGCATGAATCTGTCAGGTGGCCTTCCCCCAGGCACTTGAGGCAATCTTTATGTGAGTCCCCACATGGCATGGGCTTGGAGCACCAGCGGCAGGGCTTAAAACTGTGGGGCCCTGACATGCCTGGGGGAGCAAAACAACTAACTCTAGTTAGAACAAATACCTAACAATTAACTGTGAACTACTCTATTTATACACTAAAAGAAAACTAAGATAAGCTAAGGGAACACTTGCAATTGATCCCAAGTCCGAGGGTTCCAGCAACCATCACAGGTGGAAAGAAGGAACTGAAAGGGGGAGGCAGGGCCAGCAAGGGGTTCCCTGGCACCACTCCAGGGGGCTCCCTGGCTGGCCCAATGGGTGCTGCTCAGGGTAAAAATCTTCCAGAATTTGTGCACGAGGCACGCCCACACCTAAACGGAATGGACATAAGCATGCACTCGAACGTATGATACTGGATATATAAATAATTGCAGCAAGGTATTAGGGAGGTTAAAATATGTTTCTTTGTGTAAACATGTATCCACTGAAATTTTCAGCAGATACACGTAGGGAGCTGATTCTCTGTGTTCCGGCTCCAGCCAGCTCACCACCAACTGCCCCCCGCCAACGGCAGGGGAGGATGGTGGTGGTGGTGGTGGTGGTGGTGGTGGCGGCGGCGGCAGTAGCAGGGAGCTGGGTTTTAAACTGGCTCCCTCCAAGCACTGACTCCTGCCCCTCCCACTTCTTCTGTGAGAGGCAGCAGCAGTGGGAGGGGTGCGGCTTCCCATGTACCCTGGCTCCCCCTCCCCCCCCCGGTCTCTCATACAAAGGCAGTGTGTGTGGAGGGGGGGCTGCATGTCACAGAGGGTTATCCAATGTGCCCAGGCTCATTGGTTAACCATGTTTGAACTACACAGTCACATCCCCAGAAGATATGGTCCTCCTTTAAAGACAAGTTATTGTTCTAACCTTTTAACAGATCATTTTCTTGTAAGTTCAAATTTCTATTTTATTTTATCTTTATGCAATTAGAATTTCATTGCTTTAACTAGCATATTGCTTTTTCTGTGGAAGGGATTAAAGAGAGTCACTGTTCTTTATAATACACAGAAAACTACGGGGCAGCCCCTTATACTCGCCACACCCACTCTTGCTGGGGGTAAGAGTCTGGCCAGAGGAGAGAGGTCAGGTGCAGGCTAGGGGTCTGGATGGGGGAGGGGGCAGGATAGGGCGGGGGGGTGTAGGAGTTGGATGGCGTTGGGGACCTGGTGTGGCCCAGGGGTGTGTGTGGAGGAGTGTAAAGCAGAAGACGGAACTGAAGCAGCCCATGCCCATAGGAGATGGCACAGAGGTTGGCCACAGCAAGTGGCTGAGAACACAGGTGGAGGTGGGCAGCAGCAGCATGAGGACGCAGATGATGTCAGTCTGTCATCCCTCAGGAAAATTTTTTTAGATGGGAGAGGGAAAGATAAAGATAGAGAGAGAAGGGTATTTTTAACACGTGCATTTCTACGAAATATTTTAAAGAGTGGCCTCTATCATGCTGTAACTAGGATTAGAAATATAGGATTTGAAGCATCAGTAGAGTTCAACAAAGCATATATGTATGCATAATACTACCATAGGAGCCCTCAGTTACCTGCTGATTTCACAAGCAACTCGTCCTTTCATCTCTATGACATCAGAAGATGTAGCAAAACCCAATCTTCTCAATACACGTTTGCGGCACTTGAGCTCATCCATTTGTAAGACAGTTCTAGCTTTCTTCAGTTCACGCTTTGCTGTTCTAATATCCACTGCAATCTATGAAATCCAGAAGTATACAAAAAAAACCTTTCAGAACCTGTCTTCTCAACACAGGCACTTAGATATCATCAGCAGAAGACAAAGATACAGATAGGCATTTAAAAATATGTATTTACACAGCTTCCACCATCATAGTATTTGAGCAACACAAACATTAATTTATCTATGCCCACTACAGGATGGAAAATATTATCCCCATTTTAACTGATGCACAAGAAATCAAATGACCTCATGAAAGTCACACATGAAACTTGTGGCTGAACTGAGAATTATGAATCCCAGGTCAGTGCCTTCACCACAAGACCATCCAACAATAATCAAATACAAACAAATTGTGTCTCAAAACTTGCAATATACTGATCAAATAGAATGACAGATGCCTTCTTTATAATTGTAGGGTAGGATAAAGAGTTTCAAAACAAATACATTTAGAACCTTTGATGCCAAGAGCCTTCCAATAACTGTTCTTCCCCAGCCCTCTTGGCACCACGCAATTAAGGAAGTCTAGACTGGAGAGCTAATTCAAGGCTAATTTATCATCAGCCAGACTCAGATATCCTAACAGGAGCTAAGCAGCACTTTAGTCCAACAGTCCTATTCATTTGCGTATGCTCACAGAAAATGGGCACTGTTTCAATATAATAATGAAAGAACCAGGAACTAGTGACTTCTGTGAGATTAGACTGAATATAAGGCAGCAGAGAATTTGTCCCAGCATGTGATCTCACTTATTTTGCTTATCAAATATTTCATTTGGATTTGTTTTTAAGGAGACTTCTTTACATCATTCCTATCAATGTAGTAGGCATGAAAGTAGTCAGGGTAGTCTGAAAGTGTAGAAAAACTAGTCAATTATATATCTGGGATGTGTGAGAATATACATTATTTGTATTAAGAACATTACTAAATTATCTTTACTGATTAGGATAAGTGACAAATGAACAGCCTTCTGGTCCATGTCAATTTGTTCTGAAAAAGATTAGATGTGCTTACTTTATATCAAATACCTGAAAAAAGTGAAACGTTCTCCATGAAAACTCAATGAGAGCTACTGAGATTATGCAATATTGCTTTTTTGGAGGAGGGTAACTAGCATTTTCTTTCCAGATAAAATGTATTTAGTGAGAGGTACACACGTAGTGACTGTGCCTTGAGCTAACTGCCAATATAGCTCAGACCTTACCTGTGCTTTTCTTTCGCAGAGCTTATATACAGTTTCCAAACTGGAATCATTGTGAAGTGGATGTGAATACATCCTATGTTCAAAAGCCTCTATTTTTTGGATGACTTTTTTCAGTCCTTGGTCTTTGATGCCCATATCATCAATGGGGTCCAATAATGGAACTCCATCGGGGAACCTCTTCTGTACTTCCTGAAACAAAAAAACAAAAAAAACATTTCTGAAAAGCAAATATTAGTAGCAATACGAGAATGTATAGCTTCAAATTTACATTTAAAAGGACAGATTGAAAAACAAAGCAACTGGCACAATTAGATTATTTAAAGGATGTATGAAACTTGAACAAAAAAGTTTCTTTGATGCTGAAACTTAGCATATTTCAGTTTTTAAAATAACGATGTAAGTCGTTTTATTTGAAGACAGCCAGTGTTTTACATATCATATATTCAGTTTCTAAAACTCAAAATCTCAAGAAAAGAAGCAAACCTGAATGTGAATGTTAAGAAAGCTCTCTCATGCCCTATTGTGACTCACTGTTTACTGCTTGTTTTATTATTTTATTTTTATTCTTGTGGAACTTACATACCTGTATAGATTTTAACACACTTTGCCTGTTGTCAATTGGCCTCAGGTCTTTGGGTATGTAAAGTCGGACACTGCTGATAGCTGAGAGAAGATGCACCAAAACAGGAACAACCTGACAACAACAATCATGTGGAAAATGATAAAGTACAATACAGGAGATTTTTATTGATGCCTTTCAATTGTTGTAAAATTCATTTTTCATTAATTTCGAATTTCTTAGCAGAAAGCAAGCTGTGATTTCATTATTCCAGATCTGTAATAACTGTACATTGTACCTAGAACAGAAAAACTAATTCATGTTGAAATATTGGCTAAAGCAGTGGTACCCAACCTTTTTTATACCATGGACTGAGCAAACTCATTCAAAAGTTTGTTGGCAGACTGGCACTGAAATATTTGAATATTCATTATTGTAATTTTAGCCCACAGTATATCAGGTAAATCGTGGTAGAGAGGGGGGGCATGATGATAAATAAGAATTTGAAAAACTGCTGCATACACACACATTTAAAAAAAAAAACAATTAAACAGTTGCTAATTCTTGTTAAAACTATTCTTCAGTCCAAACCTTTTACTATTCACTTACTTAATAATGCATAATCATGTGTGTGTACCTGCTGCCTGGGAGCAGCTGGAGGCCAGGGAGAGGCTGCTACTGAGAAGGGAGGGAGGGAGAATCGGGTTCCTGGGGCAGCCGCAATCCACACGGTACTTGGCTCCTCTGGCCCGATCACGCAGCAGCCACCAGAGCTAAAACTAGAGCCACGGTGAGACTATCCCAACAGGGACAGCCTAACTGCGGTCCTGGTTCCAGCTCAGTACGCTTGCCTGCCCGTCACCCCACTCACCCTGCTGCTGCATGGGTAAGCTGGTGGGAAGGGAATTCCCTGGGGAACCTTAGAAGGCAGGGCTAAATTAATCCTGGGGGCAATGTACCACAGCCTGGCAGAGAAGGGTTCGCGGCTAAAGCAGCAGTTCTCAACCAGGGATTGGGGCTCCTTGGAGGGCGTCAGGGCTGTTCCCCACTCTGACACTCCAAGTGCAGAAGATGAGGTCCCACAAGAGAGCTTAAAAACCTTGCCTCTACAGGCACTGGTTACAAAACCCTTCCCTCCAGAATCACAACACACAGATTACGGGGAATTGCTGCCACCATCAAGTGATTTTCAGCCCTTAAAAAACCAAGGATGAATACCTGAACCCACCTCCAGAGGTACCCCAAGCTCTTTTGCCCCAAAAGAGCTTGAAAAAAGAAAGAGAAAAACAAGTTGCAGTCTCTGGTAGCTGACCTCTCAATCTGAAGCATGCAGATAGACACAGACAGACAGACCGACCTTCCAGGACACAAGAATCAAATCACCACCTTAAAAAAGTGATTTTTATTACAAAACAAAAGATAAACTTGATAAAGCATACTTGGTTGCTAGATGTTAGAGAGCAACCAAGGAAAACAAATTAAAACATAGAGAAAAGTCTCTAGACACAAAGCTAGATGGTAAATGGGGATGGGAGGCAGAGATTCACACAGAACAGTTCAAACCAAACCACTAAATAAAGAAAAAAAATACCCTGAACGCAACTAGAGACTCACTTTACTTACTTCTAATCTTCTCTTTATTCAGTTCACTTCCATGCCCCAAATTCCTTGGAGGCTTGGTAGTCCTGCCTAGGTTTAAATCATTCTGTCTGTCAACTCCTGGTTTAAACTTTCCCCCACAAAGAAAGCAGGCAAGGCACCTTATACAGCAGTGGTCTCCAACCTTTTTACACCCAAGATCACTTTTTAAGTCTCAGAACAGGCAAAGATCTACTGCCCCGCCCCTTCCTTGAAGCCCCACCTATATTACATGAGGAAATCTAATGTAAATGTACTGCGCAGGTACGCAGTTCAGAGAGGGCTCAAGAGCTACTCTTAGAGCCCCTGAGATCTACCGGTAGATCACCACGGTTATACAGTAATTACTTGCTTAACATGTTTCTGCAATAGCACGATTTTTTTTAGGGACCGTTTTTTGAATAACACTACCATCCCCAAAATAACATGAAAATAATCAAATGGCTGACTACTTCACGCAGTGGTATAAGTTGGTGAAAACAGTGGTAATACACAAGTGGATGAATACATGTGGTCACAGCGCTCCTCCGCTCACTCAGGTGTTTATCTTTGTGTTTTAACAAACCGCAGAGACTTGTGTTGCTAGATAGCTAATGTTGACGTTGACGACACAGCACCAACAAAAAATTGACTTTGCCACCACCACCTGAAACACAACCCCTACCTATTCCATTATTTGTAATGGGAAAATTGACCTCGCATAGCACGTTTTTGCTTAGCACAAACATTTTCAGAAACGCATCTATAGTGCTAAATGAGGAATTACTGTATAATTCAAATTCCAGTCCTCCATTTTGATTGGTTCTCCCGGCCCCTTGGCCAACACCCATGCTAGCTATCTGAGTTAAACTCCTTAGCAACAGGGTGCTAATCAGCAGTCCTCCTGTCCATTACAGAGGGCCACAAGCAGCTTTCATGGGGTCCTTCAAGCAGCATTAGACTTGTTGGATTCAGAGCAGAAAGCTAAGTCCCATCACATGGGGCTGAAGCCTGTAATCCTGAGCCCTACCACCCTGAGTTGAAGACAAAGCTGGAGCAACTTAGCTTCATGGCTACTAATGTGGCATGGGGGCCCTAACACCGGCCCTAAGAAAATAAGAACAGCCATACTGGGTCTGCCAACAGTGGCCAATGCCAGGTGTCCCAGAGGGAGTGAATCGAACAGGTAATGATCAAGCAATCTCTCTCCTGCCATCCATCTCCACCCTCTGACAAACAGAGGCTAAGGACACCATTCCTTACCCATACTGGCTAATAGCCATCTATGGACTTACTCCATGAATGTTTCTATTTCTCTTTTAAACCCTGTTATAGGCCTAGCCTTCACAACCTCCTCAGGCAAGGAGTTCTACAGATTGACTATGCACTATATGATGAAGAACTTCCTTTTATTTGTTTTAAACCTGCGACCCATTAGTTTCATTTGGTGGCCCCTAGTTCTTATATTATGGGAATAAGCAAATAGCTTTTCCTTATTCACCTTCTCCACACCCCCTCATGATTTTATATACCTCTATCATATCCCCCCTTAGTCTCCTCTTTTCCAAGCTGAAAAGTCCCAGTCTCTTTAATCTCTCCTCATAGGGGGACCCATTCCAAACCCCTAATCATTTTAGCTGCCCTTCTCTGAACCTTTTCTAATGCCTGTATATCTTTTTTGAGAGGAGGAGACCACATCTGTACGCAGTATTCCAGATGTGGGCATACCATGGATTTATAGAAGGGCAATAACATATTCTCATTCTTATTCTCTATCCCTTTTTTAATGATTCCTAACATCCTGTTTGCTTTTTTGACTACCGCTGCACACTGCATGGATGTCTTCAGAGAACTATCCATGATGACTCCAAGATCTTTTTCCTGATTAGTTGTAGCTAAATTAGCCCCCATCATATTATATGTATAGTTGGGGTTATTTTTCCCAATGTGCATTACTTTACATTTATCCACATTAAAATACATTTGCCATTTTGTTGCCCAGTCACTTAGTTTGGTGAGATCTTTTTGAAGTTCTTCAGTCTGCTTTGGTCTTAACTACCTTGAGCAGTTTAGTATCGTCTGTAAACTTTGCCACCTCACTGTTTACCCCTTTCTCCAGATCATTTATGAATAAATAGAATAGGATTGGTCCTAGGACTGACCCTTGGGGAACACCACTAGTTACCCCTCTCTATTGTGAAAATTTACCATTTATTCCTACCCTTTGTTTCCTGTCTTTTAAGTCGTTCTCAGTCCATGAAAGGATCTTCCCCCTTATCCCATGACAACTTAATTTACGTAAGAGCCTTTGGTGAGGGACCTTGTCAAAGGCTTTCAGGAAATCTAAGTACACTATACCTACTGTATCCCCCTTGTCCACATGTTTGTTGACCCCTTCAAAAAACTCTAATAGATTAGTAAGACATGATTTCCCTTTACAGAAACCATGTTGACTTTTGCCCAACAAATTATGTTCTTCTATGTGTCTGACAATTTTATTCTTTACTATTGTTTCAACTAATTTGCCCAGTACTAACTACCTGTCTGTAATTGCCAGGATCACCTCTAAAGCCCTTTTTAAATAGTGGCGTTACATTAGCTATCTTCCAGTCATTGGGTACAAAAGCTGATTTAAAGGATAGGTTACAAACTATAGTTAATAGTTCCTCAATTTCACATTTGAGTTCTTTCAGAACTCTTGGGCGAATGCCATCTGGTCCCGGTGACTTGTTACTGTTAAGTTTATCAATTAATTCCAAAACCTCCTCTAATGAAACTTCAATCTGTGACAAGTTCTCAGATGTGTTACCTACAAAGGACGGGTCAGGTTTGGGAATCTCCCTAACATCCTCAGCCGTGAAGACTGAAGCAAAGAATTCATTTAGTTTCTCCGCAATGACTTTATCATCTTTAAGTGCTCCTTTTGTATCTCAATCGTCCAGGGACACCACTGGTTGTTTAGCAGGCTTCCTGCCTCTGATATACTTAAAAAACATTTTATTATTACCTTTTGAGTTCTTGGCTAGCTGTTCTTCAAACTCCCTTTTGGCTTTTCTTATTACATTTTTACACTTAATTTGGCAGTGTTTATGCTCCTTTCTATTTTCCTCACTAGGATTTGACTTCCACTTTTTAAAAGATGTCTTTTTATCTCTGCTTCTTTTACATGGTTGTTAAGCCACGGTGGCTCTTTTTTAGTTCTTCGGTGTTTTTTAATTTGGGGTATATATTTAAGTTGGGCCTCTATTATAGTGTCTTTGAAAAGTGTCCATGCAGCTTGCAGGGATTTTACTTTAGACACTGTACCTTTTAATTTCTGTTTAAATAACCTCCTCATTTTTGCATAGTTCCCCTTTTTGAAATTAAATGCCACAGTGTTGAGCTGGTGAGGTGTTCTTCCCACCACACAAATGTTAAATGTTGTTATATTATGGTCACTATTTCCAAGCAGTCCTGTTGGACCAGATCCTGCATGCCACTCAGGATTAAATCGAAAATTGCTTCTCTCCTTGTGGGTTCCTGAACCAGCTGCTCCAAGAAGCAGTTGTTTAAGGTATATGCCTTTTATATGAAGAAAACCAGTTGCTGTAGCATAGCTGGGCCATAAAGTTTTTATAGCATCCCCATGTTAAAGAATTCTTCCCACCTGATTTTGTAACATTTTCTGACCACATGAAACTGACTGAACAGTGGTAGCATGTTTGAATTATAATTTACTGTGTGGTTTCTTCTGAAAAATTAATAATGATCATTGTACATGTTTGCTTTAGGAAAAAGACCCATATTTTTTAAGGCATTTTGCCTTGGCTTTGCACAGTACAGGCAGTCCCCGGGTTACGTACAAGATAGGGACTGTAGGTTTGTTCTTAAGTTGAATTTGTATGTAAGTCGGAACTGGTACATATTGTAGGGGAAACTCTAGCCAAACATTTTTTTTAGTTTTGGATAGCATAGGGAAAGGTTAACTCCCCTCTAATGTTTGTTTTGCTGTCTGTTCCCCTGTTCAGAAGATTTCACATCTATTTCTGTCCCTGTGACAAACTCAGGACTAATGGAGTAACTCATCAAATACCAAACAGCTCTGCACCATGCTTTGAGCTAATAGCTTTATTTCCACACACCACCCAGGGTTCTAGGAGGAGGGTCCTTTTTTTGCTAACACAATGAGGCCAGCACTTTGTTTGTTTTGGTGGAGTCTTTGTTTTCCCAGGGAGCCCAGCATGTATAGGGGGAGGAGGGGCGGAGAGGCTGCTTTTGTCTGCTGTTCAGCAGCCTGTTGCTCAGGGGAGGGGGCAGCCTGTTGCTGGCAGGGGGGTGGAGGGAGGGCAGCGGGCGTGGGGAGGCACTTTTCCTCTGCCCGGCAGCTCTGCGGGACCCCAGTCGGAGCCGGCCCGAGGAGGAGGAGGATCCTAGGACCCAGGTGAGCGAGCCCCGGGAATGCTGCTGCGCATGTGCGGGAGTTGCCTCACCCCGTTCGTATCTAGGGATCCGACATAAGTCGGATCCACGTAAGTCGGGGACTGCCTGTATTGCAATGCCTGAGTTAATCTCTGTATTCATGCCCATCAGTGTGAAAGAAGCTATTTGTATATATTTGCATGTATATCCAACCACACTGAAATTGCGGCCCTCGGCATGTGCTGTATCATTGTGGTCCCCAGGGCTTCCAAAGTTGAGTAGCCCTGGTATAACTGTTAAAGATGCAGTAGTAAGAATAGCTGCTGATGTAAGAAATCCTCTCTGGCAAACAAATAAGCGTATGATCCTTTCTGAGTACAGATTGGACCTCCCTGGTCCAGCACCCTCATGACCTAACTGGTCCCGAATGAGGGATTTTTCTGGACCAGGTAAGGTCATTTCAGGCCCCTGCTACTGCTGGCTGCCACCCTCACTGGCTTTCTGGCTCCCCCCCACACCTGAGTCACACACCAGCTCCCGGCCTCTCCCCAGCCCAACTGAGCTGCGTGCTAGGTCCCTGCTGCCTCCTCCACCCGTAGCTCAGATGAGCCATATGCAGGCTCCTGCCTCCCCCTTCAGCCCAGCTGAGCTACACACTGGTTCCCTCACCCTGTCCCCCGGCACAGATGAACCATGTGCCAGCTCCATGTCCGTCCCCACTTTGCAGCCCAACTGAGCCATGCACCTGCTCCTGGTTCCCCCCTTGCAGTCCAACTGAGCCATGAGAACTGGTTCCTGGGCCCCCACTCCTCCTGCAGTGCACCAGGACTCTCTGATCTTGGAACATCCATGGTCATGCTGGACCACAGATGTTGCAAGACCAGAGAATTCCGGATTTCAGAGGTGCAACCTGTCCTAACAAGACAAACATGGAGGGATAAAAAAAATAAATCTTCAGTTTAATGAGAATTTGTAGACTAAGGGATCAAGGACATAGAACATGCAGCAGGTTGAACACCTATCTCTGCAACCTTGAGATTAAAAGGTTGATACCATTTTATGTGGCTGAAAACTGCCAAGTCTGCTTGAACTTTTAAGCACATTTCCCATAAAATTTTGCTAGATATTTTCCTGAATTGTGGTTCTTATCTCAAAAATCAGGCATTGTGTTTTATTATATTGCAAAATGGAAAATGGCTAGAAGTGTGCTTTCAAATGAAAAGCTGTGAGCTGGAAAAGCTCAGCAGCTCATTAAAAGAAGAATCACATTTAAAACTTCTCCATCCCTAGAGGTTTTTAAGTCTTGGCTTGACAAATCCCTGGGTAGGATGATTTAGTTGGGATTGGCCCTGCTTGGGGCAGGGTGCTGGACTCTATGACCTCCTGAGGTCTCTTCTAACCCTAGGATTCTATGACAACAAAAATATGAAAAGGTCATGATATTCAAAGATGAACAAAACTCACAAGATGAAATTAGTTTGTGTAGAACTGTGTGATTAAGTCAACTACAATGCTTGGGATTTTCAAACTAAGAAATTCAGTCACACATCCTACAGCTACACATCTTCCATTACATTTAAAACAAGATGTGTAGCTGTCCTTGAACACTGAAAATTTCAACTAGAAACCTTTTTAAACACAAGATCACATTTTGAATTTAAGTGCAATCCAGGATCTACCTCAGACCCAAATACCCTTGCCCAGTCTCCTTCGTGCCCCTTCTCTGAGGCCCTACCCTTGCTCACTCCATCCTTCCTCCTTCCCCCACCCATTCTCCTTCCTTTCATCAGGTAGGGGCAGAGGGTTAGGACACAGACTCTGGTCCTGGGCTAAGGGATTTGGAGTGTAAAGGGGGCTCTGAGCTGAGTCTGGGGCAGGGAGTTCAGGATACAGGCTCTGTAAGGGAGTTTGGGCCTTAGGGGCTCAGGTCTAGGACAGGGTCTTGGGGTGCAGAAGGGGATTCATGACTGGGGCAGGGGTTTCAGGATTCTGGCTCCAGCTGGATACTCCTTACCTCAGGTGGCTCCTGGATGGTAATGCAATGGGGCTAAGGCAGGCTCACCCTTGCCCTGGCCCTGCACCATTCTCAAAAGCAGCCAGCAAACTCCCTCCATCCCAAGCCCAGTGCCCCCCACCCATTCTGTGGAGATAGAAAACAGGGACTGGGGGGGGGGGGTTGGTGTGCACCCTGAAATTAGCACACTCTCCTCTCCCTTCCCTGCTCTGCCCAGACTCCGGGGGGGGGGGGGGGGGGCTCTCAAGGCAAAGGGTAGGAAATGCGCAGCAGTGTGGGAGGGGGCTGCTGAAGTGCTGGCACTTGATAGCCTCTTGGCCAAACCAGTCAGGATCACCTGTCACAGGCTCCAAGGTCTACCAGGAGATCCCGATCTACTGGTTGGTGGACAACTGTCCTAGAGAAAGCAAAGATACTCGTACACCTGAAAGCTATATAATTCTTGGCAAACTTTATAAACTCTGAAGATTTAAGAGTCTTCCATCTAGGGATTTCAAAGCACTTATAAAACATTAACTACATCTCACAACACTCCTTTAAGTTAAGTAACAAATATAGAAGAAGCACTTTGTTCACCATTGAAGAGCAGCTATCTTTGAGGTGTACCCTAGCAGCTGTTTAAGAATGCAAAGCTATATCAATGTATTTACCTTCATTTCCTTAAAGAATAAAATTTCCCTCTTTTCTCAACATTCTTTTATGATATACTCTAAAAGATGCTATATAGCAGGTGTAATCAACTACTTTCTGCCAAGGACCAAATTTCATGGTCAAGTATAGTCAAGGAACGGACTCCAGAGGGGGAAAAATACAACAGAAAAATTGTGGGGTCCATTCAAAAGCATCAGGTGAACTGTGGCCCAAACCCAGATTGCTAGTCAACTACCCCCGCTATATAGAATATATTTGAATAGTATTGACATTTGACAAAGAAATTGATCTACCCACCTGCATCTCTCCTTTCTCATCAGGCTTTGCTGGCTTTGCAGCCTCAGTAGCAGAATTTTTCAAACTCTCTTTGCTACAGTGTAACAAGACTTCAACCACGTATAATGGGTCCAGTTCACCAGAGTTAGGCTATTGTGGAGAGAAAGACAGCAACAGTAAATATCAATTCTTCAAATACTGGTAATAACTTAGACATTCAAAAATGTTGAGACATGCTCCCCAAACTTTACCAGTTTAGTACTTCGATCCTGAAACCAATACTAGAAGTATATTTTAATATGCATGTGTCTCCCAGGTGTGCACACACATTATATAAAGGTTTTGCAATTTAATTACATCCATCCCTTTAACTCCATCCCAAACCTGCCATGTACAGAACTGCTTGTAAAGGCATGTTTTAAGCATTTCCCTGCAATGTAGGAACTGCTAGATCAGGGGTGGGAAATAATTTTTTGCCGGGGCCACTTCAGAAATTTTTGAATTGGCCCCAGGGCAACCCCAGAAAGGGCAGGGCATCAAGCGGAAGGGGTAGGGCCAGGATACTTCCCTGCTTCTCCACCCACAGATCATAACTGGTCTGGGGGTAGGAGAGTGTGTGAAGTCTTTGCCCTGCCCAAAGGTTCCCCCTAGGCACCCATGCCTCTGGCAGTGGGAGGAGACTCTGCATGCTCCCCCTTCTGCCCCTAGGCCAATCAGGGCTTGGGGGTGGGAGAGCATGCAAGTCTCCTCCCACCCTGCCAGGAGTGTGTGGTGATTCTAAGCATTGCACGCTCCTGGCATGGCAGAGGAAACTTTGTGTGCTTCCCCCTGCCCTAAGGCCCTAATTGGCCCGGGGGCAGGGGAGCGGCAGGGCCTCCACGGGACAGATCAAACCACTTTGTGTGCCAGATCCAGCCCACGGAGGCCCTTTTGCCCACCCCTTTGTAGCTGTTGCAAAATTATATAGTCTTATGTAACTCCTGAAAGAAGTGTCAGAGTGGGAAGGGCCTCCTGACATCAATTTTAGAATTCAGATCTCCCAAAATCTTAACTCTCAGTATCCCGTATCCCTTTTTCTGGTAGAGAACTGAATCCTGTTTGATCCAGTCAGTAACGGCATTCAGCTGGTCAGGCAGTCTCTGTTCCACAAGTGATGCACACAGTCACCACTGGGTGAGAACACTACTACCTAAGAAGTCCTAACTTGTTTTAGTTTGGACACAGAGACTAGGCTTAAGTTAACAAATCAGCATTGCTCACACTACAGCACCGGACGCTTGCATGATACTACCAAGCACGGTTTATATTTAATATTGGCAAAGGTTTGCAAAAGAGTTAATCTACAGGTTTGCAAGTCATATTCCCTCCCCTCCAAAACAACAGAGGTCCTTCAACAAATCTTTGCAGCATAATAGCATTTATTGTGGGAGAGAGAAGACAAGGAAGGGAAATGGCATCTTGTTGCCATATGATTGAGTAAGGGGCAAAAATATCTGACTTATATTTACATAAGACACAGGTATGATTTTGAGCAAAGTAGCGTGCTTTACACAGTCGTAATCTTAATGCTACCATTTTATTTTAAAAAATTACAACTTGTCTGGAATAACATGCAGCAGTGTTACTTGCTAGTAGTGCACTGCACTGAAATATTTCCTTTTATCTGGCAACAGAATCAAAGTATATAGCCACAATAAATGCTCCAATGTAAACTATGACGTACACCAGTCCAATTGTGCTACCTGTGGTGGTGCCGGGGGCCCCATGGGTGAGGTAGGGGGTTAAATTGTTCAGGGGCAGGAGGCAGGTCCAAGTGCAAGTCCTCAAATCCTCCAAATAGGCCAGTGGGCACCCCTCTCTAGCAGCACTTTGTAGGGGGAGGATAGGTCTCCACACATTCCCCACCACATGTCTGCTAGCTTCACCCACCAGCGCATGCGCTTTCCCCCGTCTCCTCCCATGCATCCCTCAAATCAGCTTGCCACCTCCAAACAATGAAAACCCTCCCCCCCCCAACCTCTGGGGGCCCCCAGCTTCATC
Organism: Pelodiscus sinensis; assembly: GCF_049634645.1. Lineage (NCBI taxonomy): Eukaryota > Metazoa > Chordata > Testudines > Trionychidae > Pelodiscus > Pelodiscus sinensis. The sequence goes on from NC_134716.1 coordinate 97,158,109, forward strand.
ACTGGCAGCACAGCACGATTAGAGCAGCTTCTGGTGCTAGCTCTGCACCTCTGCCAGCATGTGCCCATGGTCCACGATGAGGCAGCTGCTCCAGGCCCAGTGCTTTGGAGAACTCTGCAGCAGCTGCTCCAATCGTTCAATGGACAGGATGGTCCCGCATACGCAAGTTAGCCTATGGGTCCCTGGGCAGGCTGGAACCAACAGCAGGCATCAGGTCCCACCCCCATACTCATCATGGCAGCTGCAAGGAAGAAGAGCTATGCAGCAACCTGCTCTGCTCCGCTGCCATCTCCCAAGCCAGTCCACACTAGGGTACTCTGCTTCCTGCCACTGCAATGAAGCAGAGCAACTGGGCTGACTAGGAGGCAATGGCAGAGCAGAGGCTGCTGCACTGCTCTGCTTCCCCATTGCTGCAGTGAGTACGAAGGGGATCCCTGCTGCCACTCTGTACCAGATCCCTCAGTAATCCCTGAAGTAATTGGGGAATGGGGCTCAAGAGAAAGGATGCAATGAGGGGAGAGAGCAGAGCAGGAGCGAGAAGAAGCAGAACAGGGCTGGAGCAGACACTGGACTTGGGGTAACGGTATGGACCCACCCCCACCAGAGCTCTATGAACTCACATGCCAACAGCCATGCACAGGCCAGAATGTGGATCATCTGGGCTGCAAGTGGCTCTCCCCGGACCATGAGTTTGATGTACACCTTTTTTTAAAGTTCTAATCACAGGTTAACCTAAAGATTTTACAAAAAGTGATATAAACAAGATCAGCTTTAAGCGTCTCCAACTGCTCTGATGAAAACAAAAACATCAAGAGATTTCACTTTGTAGGTACCTGAAGCAGAATATAGGCAAACATTCTCTAAGAGGTTCTCAGCGCCTTGTACATAACTTCCATTTGTCCAATAGTAAACATAAAATATCAGATTGTCCAGTGTGACACCCAAGTCGTTGCTGTTTTAATTTAGAAGTACAAAACCCATGTGAACACTGCCATCATCTGAACTACATGTGAAAATGAAATCCACGTGTAGTAAAGCAGTGTCAAGCCAAAACTTAAAAGTATGCTGCCTATTTGAACCTAGAACACACTAACATACATTAAAATAAATCGATTAATATAGTTTCAACACTGGAACCCCTGTAGTAGCAACAGGTGATTAAATCAACTATGTAATCTGATATTTGCTCTGAAGCATCTGATATCTGATGCTGCTGGAAACAGGATAAGAACAAGTGGATCACTATACTTCCAATGAAAGAGTTGCAAAGATATGACATTAGGATTCCTGTATGGATGATATTCAGTTTTTTGTTTTTAAAAAGCCCTCAGATAATGGTATATCATGCTGAAAAGGCCTCAACCATCGGGCTAGATGGGATCACAAGAGTCACACAGGTTAACTCTCTATCAATATATGCTATATTTAAGTGTTTTCTAAATGTAGCTTTTTGCTATAGGGAGACCTGAGAAAATATGAGAGAGAGATTACATTTTAGTTGGCTGTACTGAATGTTCTCAAGTTTGAAACTGACCTCACTTCCTAGAGACTCCGATATTCAGGATTCTCTAAATATCCAATGATACTGTGGACAACAGTGTGACAGATATATAAACTCCATCAGTAAGACGGGGTTAAGCAGTGCAGGTAGTCTTACTCCACCTCACCAACAAAGCATGAATAACTTGCAGGAGGAGTTCACAAGGAGAGAAGGCCAAATCAATATGCAACAAACACTTTGAGTTCTTGCTGTCCAGGTCTGATTAATGACGTGGCCAAACCCAAAGGAAGAAATTTAGGATTCTCAGAAGGCTGGAGGATTTCATCTTTGCTTTCCAGTTAATTCCTTTGAGGAAAAGGGGATGGATAAGTACCACCATGTTTTAGCTTATATAACCCATGGGTTATGCAAAGTTTTACAACCCCCCACGGGCTATACTCATTCGTGTGTACTACAGGTGTTTTGGTTTTTTTTACTGAAAGTACAGGAAGACCAGACCGACTCTTACTTGATAAAAGCAGCATATTTTAATTTAGTAATTGAGGTAGTTATGTGAAAGTACATTAAAATACATTCAACTAGTAAAAGAATAAATATATGGTAAAACTATTTTTTAAAAAGCCATCTTCATATTGTCATAAAATACGTAAGTTCATTCACTCCGATCTCTAGAATCAGTGCCAGCAGCATCCTCCTCTGCAGTTTTCAAAACCATCAAAACTATCATCATAGTCACTGTCACAAAAAACATCCATAAAATCCATAGCCAAGGCTAGGTGAGCTTTGATGACAGTTGATGTCTGTAGTGCCGAATCAGAATCGCTGTCGTAGTTGGATTCAGAGCTAGAAGAGTCAACGTTGCTAAGAATGTCACATTTACGGAACCCATTACAAATAGTAGCCAGTTTTATTCTGTTCCAAGCAGCCAAAACCCATCTACAAACTTCCACATAAGTTGCACGGCGCTGTTGACCTGCCGGAATGAATGTGTGTTCCCCATTTGTCATCCAATTGTCCCATTCCTCTTGGATGAAGCTCTTGAACAGGTGGTTGACAGCCACATCAAGCGGCTGCAACTTGCCGTCAGCCCACCTGGAATTATGTCGATATGTGCACCCACGGAGTTTATAGGTTTCTGAACTAAAGTTTCTTTGTGGACGGCCAAGGAATCTAAAACCAGCAGAGATTTAGGATTAAAAAAACCACCTTTTCGTGCACGAAAGCAGGTGTCTGTCCACGTCTTCATAACATCTGTGTTCATCCAGCCCTTTTTGTTACAAACCACACAAACACCAGCCGGCAGTTTCTCTCTGACATTACCGTCTTAAAAACCACCATACGTTTTAATATATCACCATTTGCCGTGCATGCCAACACTACAGTAAAACAGGTGCATTCATGACCAGTGGTTGCTACACAGACTGTTTTCGTTCCCGTTTCCACAACAGAACGAGTAGCGAATATATCAAATGACATGGGAACCTCATCCATGTTAATAATGTTGCTTGGTTTCAAGCCCAGCTGGTGAATTTCTTTATGTACAAAAGTTTTAAAATCATCCATTTTCTTTTCCCATTCATCGGGAAGTCGTTGGCCAGCAGATGTCCATGCGCGAACTGACACCGTTTCTCCGCATAAATTTGTACACCCTATTTCACGAGCTCCCCTTAAAATCATAGATTTTCTGTTCCATAGCCATAAGTCGAGCCTTGAGTTGTATGGCTACCGTTGACACCGCTGTTTGCTCTCTCTCTGTGTACAAACCCGCTTCAAGTTTTCTTCCAGGTTTGGCCACTTGGCTTTCTTTCCACTCTTTTCCTAGGTTGTAATTTTTCAAGCTCTGCTTCTTCCTTTCTCAGCTCCCGAATAAACTTTTCATTCACAGAGTATTTTCTCCCTGCGGCTCTCTTTCTATTGTCCTTTGCTTATGTCACAACACACAATTTAAAATCGGCTGTGTAGGATTTGCGCTTAGGCATGTTTAAAAAGTTTAAAATATCTTTTTAAAATTCAGTACAAGTTACAACTACTAAAGGAATAAATGAATGGTAAAACGGTGGTTAAAAGGGGCTATATACCAGCGATAAGGGTTGTTGCGTACTTACTGCTCAGCATTATCAGCTGTGGCTCATTAACACTTCCTTACAGGTGCTGTTCATTAATAGTAACCTCAGTTCATCTCCTGCGGGCTATACACGCGCACGGGGTATGTAAGACTATTTTTACTCAATCAGGAAAAACCGTGAGTTATATATGGGTGCAGGTAATACTCATGTGTGGGTTATATACGCTAATTTACGGATAATCCAGGGAAGCAGCATCATAGAACTCTGGTAGTGCAGGATCCAGCTGCTTACACTGGGTCCTAGGTCAGAACCAGTGGAAAGGGTGAGGTTGGGTTCCCCTACCAACTCCTAGGGGTGCCAAAGGCATAAGCTAACCCTGGATACGGGAAGTCTACAGGAGAGAAGGGCCTGAGGAATAAAGGGTCAAGATCTCAAACCAAGAAGACCTCGAGATCCTTGCTTAACCCAAGGTTACCCTGTTGCTGGACTCTATATATATTCTGAAAGGGAAAGAAATGAAACACGTGACCTGGCCAGAGGGCTTAGTCACAGAAAAGGCTGACCACTAAAGCAGTGGTTTTCAAACTTTTCTTCTTGTGACTCAGTTGGGAAAAATCATTCATGCCTGTGACCGCTCTTTTTAGAGCGGTCCCATGTCACCTCCAGCTGCTGGGGAGCTTTCCCCCGCACCCTTCCCCCAGAGCGCTGGCTGCTGATAGAGTTGCCAGGTGTCCGGTTTTAAACTGGACAGTCCAGTATTTGAGCTTTCTGTTTGGGGAAACAAATTGAAAAAATATTAATGAGAAAATATAAATGTCTGGTATTTTTTAAATCAGATGTAATGTAGATTGTGATGTAATGTCAAGTGTGTCCAGTATTTTTGCTGAAACCGTCTGGCAACCCTAGTTGCCAACCAGGGCAAAAGTAATTTAAGTTTCTTATAGATACTGTACTATTACAACCTGTCACCTCTGGGGGGGGGGAGGGGGAGAGGGTGGAATAGGGAGAATGTCAGGTGGGGTGGCAGAGGTGTTTGCAATACAACAGTACCTATAAGAAATGCAAGTGTGTGACGGAATGCAGGAGGTTCAGAGCAGAGGGCTGTGGGCTGTAGGAGTCAGGGCAGAGGACTGGGGCAATGGGTGTGGGGGGAGGAGTGGGAAAGCTCCCCAGCAGCCAGGGGGAGGGGGAGGAACCACTCTAAAAAGATAAAATTATTGGGTCACAGGCAGAATGATTTTTCCCAACTGGGTCACAAGAAGAAAAGTTTGAAAACCACTGCTTTAGTGGTCAGTTAACATGCCTGGTCCAGACTGCAGCCAATTCCACCTCCTTTCCTGCCACCACCACGAAGGAGCAGGGCTGAGGTACTTGGGGAAAGACTGGGCCACTGCAGCAGGCGTGGGGCCACAGACAGATGGGGACCAGACTGCGGAGCCTGCCCCAAGATTGGGGCCCAGCTGCCACAGCTGCTCAGAGAGCGATTCTGGTCCCTTCCTCTCCTGCAAGTGCAACGCTGGGGGCATAGCAGCAGATCAGGGCCACAGCCAGAGCCGTGCTGCTGCAGCCATGGCACAGACAGACAGAGGCCAATTCCGTGCTCCACCTCCCCTGCAGGAGGCAGGCTGGGGCTTGGCCACAGCATCATGAGTGGGGCCATGGCCAGATGAGGGCTAGACCACCGGGCCTGCCTCAGAATTGAGGCTGGGCTTCCGCAACTGTAGCCAGATGGGCCAATTCTGGCACAAACATGCCCCCGCCACCCACCCACACTAAAACCAGGCCGTCACAGCAGGAGCTGGGTCACCATCGCCCGTCCTTCCTATTTGACAGACCAGAGCCGAAGCTGGGGCTGTGCTGCAGCAGCCGCAGTGCAGTCGGAGGGGCCCAATTCTGCACCCCACTCTGAGGCAGGAGCGGGGCCGGGCACCATGGCCAGATGAAAGCTGTTGCCAGCACTTCCCAGTTGCCTGGCTGGGAACATGCATGCGTGACTCCCCTACAGAGTGTACCCAGCCAGCCCCTTTAAATTTTCTGCCTGCCTCCTGCAAAGCAGCGTGCCCAAGCCAGCTCTTATCAGAGCTGCACTCCAAGGCTCACCCGCTTACTTTCACCTCTGCTGCCGACTCAGTGCCCCAGTACTGAGTCACAACCCTAAGTTTGGGAATCACTGCACTAGAGAGTGACTGTCAACAGGAGTGCCAGAAAAATAAAAAGGCCCTGCCATACTCTTGATCTGACCCCTGCAGAGAGTAATCCCTTTTAAATGCTGCAATATGTAGGCACTGCACAGTGTATTGGAAATAAAGCTTAACCAAATATAGCTGTACTTTTTATTTTATTCATGTATCTATTTATTTTTATTTAAAATATTTTTACCCTGCCTCTCTATTTAAAATAATCCAGGCGGCTTACAAAAATTTTAAACACAATACAAATATACATAAAAATTTAAAATACGAGACCCCAGGGACATAAAATCTGCTAAACACTTATCGAGAAAAGGAACATACACATACAGACTCAAACATTAATAAAAGCATGAGTAAAAAGGGTGGCTTTAGCCTGATGCCAAAACAATACTAGCATTGGAGCCATGTGAATATCCCATGGAAGAGAATTCCATCTCAATGAACCCATTTGTAATTTTCCAAAATCTTGGAATGGCCCCGACCAAAAGATAGGACTCATGGTGAGGGTCTCTCCCCCAACTTCCAAGAACCTTTTTCTTTGTTCCTTCAGTGTGAAAAGTGTGCAAAGGCCTGGGCCTCTTGTAGTTTTTCTACCAAGATAACAGACTTTTGGGAGGGGGTGCTTATGAAAAAAAAAAAAAACTAAAAATGCAGATTTTTACCCTTCCATTTCATCTTTCTACACATTTAGCGAAAACAGGCATCTTTAATTGGAGGGAAAAGTGTATAATTTTACCTTAACATTTGATTTCTTGGAGAAGTTAACAACCACTCCCCAGCCAAAATCATCATCTTCATTTTTTACCTGAAAAGATGAGTGTATTATAAAAACTAGAGAAAAGTACAATGATAAGTATACTTTAAGGACTGTGGTAGCCATGTTGGTCCCAGGCTAGTAGAGACAAAACAAGGTGGGTTTTGGACCAATTTCTGTTTGAGAGAGACATGGTTTTGAGTTACACACATCTCTTCCTCAGTCTGTTTATGGATTGCTGTAATTTATAACAAAGCAGACTTTGAAGAAAACCTCATTAAACACTCAACCCTAAAGAAAAGTTAAATAATTTGATTAAAATCAAATTTACTATTCACCTGGGACAAAACATTTTTCCAGAGAATCAACTGGCAAGTAGACCCAAGCCTTGAATGTTTGATGGGCAAGGGAAGATGAAAAAGAGAAGCAATTTACCTTTACCAGCCGGCCTGGCTGTAAAAACGGCAAGCAGTATTTTGGCTTGTGAACATATTCTTCAATTTCTTTACCCAGCTTAGCAAGCTGCTGCCGGATTTTATAGTAGATGACCACGCTTTCCTCATTTGGAATTTCTATTTTGTTGTACTGTTCTTCTAATTTATTTACCTCTACAATAAAACAAATCAATCTTGTGTTAATGTACAGATTCACATATAAAAGCAAAGACTCGTTAAAAAAATAGTATTTGAAAATCACTTTCTTTATAAATTTTCTATTTAAAATTAAATAGAAATGGGATGCCAAAAAACAAAATTATAAGGCTAGTGTAGATCTAATTTTTCCCCCATTAAAAAGGTGGATCACTTATTCTTCACTGGCAGAAGTAGTAGATACATCTGCTGTGGTTTGGGGATTCCATTGGGTAAAGGTCCTGGAGGAGTTTGAACTGTTAACAACTGATTGACACTATGGAAATTCATCTTAGTTCATGGAAATACAGTTTAAAGCATGCAGGGCAAGGATCACAAAGCTAGTCACTCAAAGGAGTAAAAAAAACAAAAGCTTTGTTTCCATCTGGAGTTTTCTTCATAGCTCACCAATTTTACAGACTATTTAACAAAGCCCGACTACAGTATCTTTTTTCCTGGTAGTTTAGATACCATAGGACTTAATTTTCTTTTAGATACTGATATATGCTATTAACATTAATTCAGTTTGATTTATCTCTGTTTTAACATGAACAGAAACCTTGCCTGTATCTCCCAGGAGTCCAAAGATACTTTTTATTTTGGCTCCTCTTCCTCTCCTACACAATTTGCAATGTAATGACAAACTTTGTCTTATCCAATGGAACAAATTCAGTTCCCAAAAAAGGCGCACATGCCAGGACAACAGAAACCCCTCCCTGTAAACCCCTCCCACCCACAGTCACAACAGCAAGTGCACTAAGCATTCTGCTACAAGTAAAGGAAAGGCTGGACTAGAATCTTTGAGTGGATTATCATTACAAACGTAACAGTCTCTCTTAGCTATCCAACCCCATACTTAACACATCCTGACAAGTCTCTCACATTGGTAAGTATGCAATATGCATAAAACTTACTTTCTACTACTCCTGGAATAGCTCTGTAGTGTTGAAATTGGTAGAACGATTTTTCTAACATGTATTCAGGATTAATTTCTTCTACCCGGAGCAAGTTCAATACCATGTTGTAAGTCAAGTGAAAAGCACTGTTTAGAGGATCCGCCGAGCCCTTTAAAAAAAAAAAAAAAAAAGACACCCACACACAAAATATTAGTTATAGCACAATCAAAGCAATGCACAATACTTGACACCGTGTCACATGAAAAAATGATTACACTGGTACTTTGTATAACTTTGGATATAGGCTTTGGATGTAGGTTCCACAATATTTTCTAGATCTCACATCTGAGCCTAACTAGCTGCATGATGAACATCCAAGAAACACAACAAAGCTTTATATATCCCTGTGAAGCAGGAAAGTTCGCTAAGTCAGTGGCAATGAGAACCGCTTACATCAGGCCTGGGCAAAATACAGTCCATGGGCTGAATCTGGCTCGCCGGATGGGGGAGAGGTGGGGAGGGGGAGTTTTAGGAGCCCCCAGCACATTCCCATGCCAATGGGAGCTGCTTGTTTAAAACAACAAGCAGTTAAGAAGAATTATGCCCCCTCTCCTGGGCTGAGTTATTCACGAAGCACATGGCCAGGCAGGCTGGCTGGGAAACATTTTAAGCTCTGAAGGCAGGCAGGCAAGTTTGGCAGCTGACAAGTAAGTCTTTTGGCCACACCCTGGTTCTGGCAGTGCAGCCCTTTTCTGCCCCAACTCTCCCCCCGCCTCCAACATACCCAAACCCTCTGTCCCCCTCTTGCACCCATACTTCCTCCCAGATCTGGCACCCCAGTCTCCTGCCCCAGATCACAATCCCCTCCTACCCTAGATCACATCCCAAACCCCTGCACTCCAGGCCCCTGCCCTAGGTCACAACCGTCTGCCTAATCCCAACTTCCTCTCAGACTCCAGTCTCTCCCCTGCACTCCAATCTCCCTTCTGCACCAAACCTCCATCCCAGACCCTGCATCTCCTCCATTAATATCATGGAAGAGTGTGGCCCTCAACCACTTTCCCAAATCTTGGAGTGGGCCCCCCCCATCAAAAATTATTGCCCACCCCATCTTATTTAATTGATCCTCATTTATAGGAGAATGATTTATATAATCATGAGAATGATTTATTTGTATAAAATAATCTAGTGTCTCCATTAGCATCTTTAAACGTATATATACTGTGGCAAGGTGTTGCCCTGCCCTAGCCCTTTACGGGGCCAAGGAGCTGGAGGGAGGAAAGCCCAGCTGAGGGCTATAAGAACAGCTCCTAGGAGGAGAGAGGGACCTGCCTGCTGCTCTGGAGGAGAGAGCAGTTAAGACCTGATGGCCAGGGAAGAAGGCTCCCTGGAGTGGGCAGGACTGGGGAGGCTCAGGCAGGAGGAACCCAGGCTACCTGGCCTGAGGCCCAGTGCTGCATAGGAGGCAGTCAGGAAGGGCCGGGGCGAGGAAAGGAGGCAGCCCTAAGGGGCCGAGCCGCATAGGATGCAGCTGTGGTAGTCAGGGGGAGGCCGAGCCAGGGAAGCCCCAGGAGGCAACCAGGCAGGCAGAGGCCCAGGGAGTAGGGGCCTGGAGATCCTGCAGCCTGCCCAGAGGGGCTGTTAAGGGGCTGGCAGGGGTCCTGAGGCCAGGACAGCACGAGCGGAGTTAAGAGTCCCCCAGGAGAAGAACTGGAGGTCCCCAAGCATCGGGAGGACCCTGGAGAAGTGGACTACAACAACATGGACTCTCCCCCGGAAGGAGGGTGCAGAACAACCGAGGAGTCACTGCAGGTAGGCAGTGTCCTGAAGCCACCATCACACCCAAATGGGGCGTCCGAGCAGCCAGCTACTTCCCCCAACTGGCTACCTTGGAGGGAAGAGCCAGGCAAAAAGAAAAAAAGGGAATGAACCCGCTACAATACATATAGGCCATATTCACCCTCTGTACCACATCTTTAACTATTTAGTTACAAAAAAAACTTTTTCATAGCATGCCACCTGTGAAAGAGTATTTCCTCTTCACTTATCAAAAATCTAACAAGACAAAGACTGCAAGATTTGTCACCACATTACACACAAGCAGCTATGATAATGCATGTTCTGTTATGCTGCTAGGGATTAACTTATTATAAAGGACAGGACTCTTTTAGATGGAAGGCACTGTTGTACCACAAGGAATGCCTACATTTTGGAAGATATTCATAGCTTGTTTCACTAGGCCAGTGAAGCATGGGTCTGTTAAATCAGTAATTTACTTCAGGCAGGTCTAGTGAGGTGTGCTTGACCCAGAAGCTGAAATTCACAAAAAGCCAGTTTGGTAGCTGTGCTTCCCTGTTAGGGAGACCTGCTTTCCCACTGAAACTGATGCACTTTGATCAAACATTAACATATCATAATACTTCAAGACATTTTCCATTTTAATCTGTTAAGGAATGTACAACTGACAGCTCTGCAGAACTTGACAAGTATGTCTAACAGTTTGGAAGAAACTGAACAGAAATTACATATTAATCTACACACTTTGTGAAAGTGAAATATGAGGTCACCTCATTTGATGAAAAATATTCAATGGCTAAAAACAGACTGGAAGTGACAAAAAGCAATGCAGTTAAAAGGATTTATTTGTGAAAGGAAAATAAAGTGAAAACCAAAGAAACTAGTAGACCACTATATCTGTCTAATACCATGATATCAAGATATAAGGCAAAGGTGGGGAACCTTTTTTGGGTCAGGAACCACTGACACAGAGAAAAATCAGCCATGTGCTGCACACAAATGGGAAGCAACCCCCCCCCCCCCCCCAAAAGACAACCGCATCACACAACCCACCGCCCACACTGATATGGCAGTAGGAGGGCTGGAGCAGACTCCTCAATGCTGGGAGGGAGGGCTGAGACTTGGGGGTCAGATCCAGGCAAGGAGGGGGGCCACATAAGGCCCCCAGCTCTGAGGGTTCCTCACCTCTGATTTAAAGGGAAAAATTTGTTTCCTCCAAAAAAGTGTTAACTGCGCATTATACCACTGTAGTTTGCTACTGATCAGCTTTCCATAGCTTAATTCTGGAAGCTATAACTAAAAAATTCACATAGGAGTCTTGGTTTTGCATTTATATTTGAAGATATAACATTTTTTGCCAACTGGTATCAGTATCTATTTGATAAATTTGCTGATCAGCAACATAGTTACTATGGGAGCTATGAAACAGGCACTTGAGAATGTCCAATTCCAGTCTAACCATTCCTTATAATATACTATAATTCAAACTTCTAATACATTTTAAGAAGAATTTGAGTATCAATGAGTAAATCATAATACTTATTAGCAGGGCTTGACAAACTTTAGAATCTACTCGCCTGAGGTGAATAGATTTCAGCTGCGCACCCCGTTTACCAGCAGCACGCGCATGCTCAATGTGGCTCTTGCGCATGCGCAGTGCGGGGCTGGTGAGCGGTTTTGTCAAGCCCTGCTGATTAGAACTGACAAAATATTGATCATACTGGTGAGAAATAATGTTTATAATCAGAATCAGAATCTAAAACAGTGTTATACATTTGGGCAAATTTCTCTCTCTCTCCTCAGAGACTTCATCGCCATTAAAAAGTAAAGACTGGTCAAGTAATTTCTATCAATAAAGTAAACATCCAGGAAGTCAATAGTTAAACCATCGTTCACATCTCTAGTATCCTTTAATGACATGTTTTTACCAATGTCATTAATGCTTATTCACAGACTCTTTTGCTCCACAAGTCTCTTCCAATTCCAGTATTTTATCCATAATGCATTTATCCATTTAATTACAACCCCCAAAAATACACAATTTTAATTCCCACCTCAGGTAGGTTAAAATATTTTCTTTATTAGATATGAAGTCAAGTCAGTATATAGCATGAAAACACGAGGCTGGAATTAACACTAAGTGGATGTTTGATCTTATGCACATCCATTGTGGTAGCTTACATCTTGGACTTAAAAAGGACGTGTGTTGTAGAGATAGATAATCTATGGTTGCCATCGCCCAACCATCTCCTTCCCCCAAATAAACAATAGGGAGCAGAGGGGGGAAATGTAAGAAATTGGGCTTAATAAATATTCACTTCTCTACTTTAAAAGGATAGAGATTAGCATAATTTACACTAATATTGTCCTTAAACTGTCCCATGTTATCTCCTGCCTTTTACTCAGACTGTAAGCTCTTTGGGGCAGGGACTGTCTGTTCTGTGGCAAAGCTCTGGCTGTGCCCTGAAGGTCCTGTGCTTCTGACGGATTGTGTTTTCCTCAGAGGCTTGCTGAGGGTCTCCGCACAGCCTCATCTTTTCTAGAGGCAAGGGTCACAGCCTACTGAGCCATACTCAGTTTGGTATAAAAACCCTTCTGCAGTCCTGGTCTCCCCTTTCAGGGGCAAACTCTATAGTGACATGGGAACGGTTGGGGGAAATCCAGACCAATCCACTACTTCAGGTTCTGGCCCAGGGACCCAAAGGCAATGGCAACAGACAGGGTTTCTTTTACTCCCAGTCTTCCCTGGGCCACTTCTCCAAATAATCACTCCGAGTACTTTTCCTCTGGTGCCTGAGCAAGTCTGTCTCGCTCCTCCACAGCACTCTGTCTCATTGCAGTCCTCAGTGTATAAGGGAGGCTTATAAACAAGCCTCAGCAGGCCTTAATGGGCTGCAAGCACCCTGATTAGCCTGCTGCTTCAGGGAAGCTTTTAATTGGCCCCACGTGCCTGACTGATTATGCTGCACTAGGCTCAGCCCCATTTACTCAGGGAAGAGGAAATCATTGCCCTCCATTGGAGTGTGGCAGCCAGCTGGTCTGGGTCTGTCACAGTTTATATAGTGCTTCCCACATGGGGCTCTTAGACTTCATCTTAATACAAACGAAGAGAAGAAACAGTCACTCTCACATTTCTAACTTTATCTGGACTGACACTCAGACATCAGTCAAAAGGGACTATTTGTGATCACCTAGTCTTAACCTCCTGCACATTGCCACAAAACCTCACTAACCCACTCATATAATAGACCCCAATCTTCTGACTGATTTTCAGAAGTTCTCAAATCATGTTTCGAGAACATTTTCAGAAACTTTTTACACTGAACTTTTAATATAAAGTGAAGTCATTTTTCAGAAGTTACAGAATAAAAAGTGTTAAATTTAAATTTTATCTTGGGGGTCCAAATGGAAGTATATACTAAGAAGATTCAATGCAATGCTTAACATTTGCTGCTTGTTTTAATAAAAACTTTGTTAAACAAGAGCTTCTGAATGTTGTCATTTCAAATAGGCATACCAGTAACTTACAGTTTTATGACTGAACACTTTAATCCAATGATGGGCAACCTAAGCTGGTTCGAGGACTCCGTGAGTAGCCCTTCATCTCAATGGACCATAACATTGTCATAGCCAAGACCATCCTTTAAGGACAGGGTAATTTTGCTTTCTGCACTTGTGTACCTGGAATTTGTAGGGTGTGCCAACTGAACTACAGAAGTACTCTGACTGGGTACAGAGGGAGCACATGGCTCTAGCAGTCAATGCAATCAGAACGCACCATTTCATATACCTTTGCTTTATATATGTGTCACTTTAGTAATACCAATAGGAAAAAAACTAAGTGGCTGGAAACTCGTGGAATCTACAACCCTGCACATGGACAAAATGTCTCGTGGGCCACACACAGAACCTCAATAGGCTATGGGTTGCCTTCCATTGCCTTAACCTCTGCTGAAACAATAACAAACCTCTCTGAGCTGAACTACAGGTTTTTAAAAACTACAAAAGAGAGGTTGATGATTTCAAGATGTAAGTATTCTTCCCACCAAAGTGAAATAATTTTTAATTTTATCAATTTATACATAAACCAGTAGAAAGGTTACACTTAACTGCCCCCAGTGGCCCTGCCACCATGTAATTCATGTCAGCCTCTGACTGAAGGTCAAGTCATCTAGCAAATTAGGGTCTGGTACATTCTACAAATGATGCCCACACAAGTGGATACTTGGTTTATAGCTGAATGAGCTTTGCATCAAACCAGGCTTCAAGGCTGCAATTAAGTTGACGTGCTCAGTTGATGTTTATAAATGGATAGTGTGCAGCTGGAATGGTTCTGCTTTTGCAGTTTATACCACACTTGAAGTCTTTTGATCTCTAATATGGTTGCATCACAAGAACAAGGTCAAACACAGAAAATTCATATTTATCACTCAGAATCAGGAGTAAGGAGAAACAAAGTACAAATGTTATTCCTCTGTAAACACTGTTAAAATAGGGAAAAAAATAAAAAAAAGCAAGTGTACTGTTTTAGGTGGGATGGAAAAATCAAGAACACTGAAGACTCCACTATATTTTCGTAAGAGAAAAGATGTCAGTCATAATGTTCCACCCAAAGTCCAATTCATGTCCATGTTGCCTCAGAAAATTCACTATACATTCTAACAAATAGCATATATCTTTCCCTTCTTGGGCTATACTGCCACATTGTTTTGCTGTATACTGTTAAACAATTACCATATACCATCCAAGAACTGGCTACATCCTGCTTTCACTGATTTAGGGAATGGGAAGGAGAACAGCATTGTCCTCACCTTCAGTGGCAGCTGTGTACAGTAAGGGGATGCAATAAATCCCCACTTCAGACAAAATCATCTGTTCTGTGTTTTCAAAAGAATTTGTGCTGTAGCCTTAATCATAGTTTTAATCCTTGCCAGACAGCAAAGACTAGAGTACAAATTCCTGAGCAGTTAGATATAACAGATATTGGAAAATACTGGAAGCAAAAAACAGGAAACACCCCAGTATAGTTACATGAACCCCCAGATCCAAAATTGGGACAACTCATTAAATTTTTGAGTTTTTCCTTTATATTGCTACTGTTACAGCAGATATGTCACAATAAAACCAAATTATTTTAATAGACCAGATATTTTAGTACCCTGAATAATCATACTTGCCCAATAGGGTTATGAAATTAAAAACCAGAATCCCTATCTCCATATCATGTTCTAATTCATTAGAGCACATTTATAAGTTTTGTTGTATAGTCCAATTTAAAATCATACATGTGAGGAAACATGCTTATGAACATAAGTGCTTTATGGGATCAAATCAGTGCTCTAGTCAGTTCTGTATCTCTTAACAATAATTTATACCAGATTCTTCAGAGGTAGGAACAAGAAAAAACAAAAGGAGAAATAAAGGAATAACCTGGCCATGAGGGAAGAATATCTTCTAATCCTATGGTGCTTGATCCTTTATGATTCAGGGAGATACATATGTATTTTTTCTTAGCTAATTTAAGTTCAGATAATCTCCATATCCATGCCATTTTATTAAAATTAACACCTCCCTGCATACTATCCTCTTGGCCCCAATGACATTTTGTATCAAACTGTTCTGCAGATATCCTTTAAAGAAAAATATTTCCTTCTATCAGTTTTAAATATGTTGCATTCAATTCAATTGAATGTCTGTTTGTTCCTTCCTTTATGGCAAAGAATAAATAGAAGTATTTAATTTATTTTTTCGGTACCACTCATTTTATATACCTCCAGCAACTCCCGTCACCCCACGTTATGTAGGAACACTCAATTGAGCCCTTTTAATTAACTGCACAGAGATACACAAAAGATCATGTGTGTGTGATGGATAGAAAAATCTGTGATAGTTTGCTGGAGTAACAACATATGAATTAAAATTAAATTAAACAAAAGACGACTAGACATTTCTGGGTTGCCTGCAGGATGAACAAGCCCTGAGCTGCGAACTGATTAAATCAAGATTCTGCCAAGCAGCCAGATGGTACACCATCTACAGATTGGCACTACAGCTCTGAACATTCCATACACAAACAAAGAAAGCAAAATATTGGATATTTTATCTGGCCACATTTTAAAATAAATAACATATTCTTTCAATTTTTCAATACATGCAATTTTCCCCACAAACAAGTGGATGCTAAAAATGATCCACTCAAGTCTTTGTAGTGTACTTACATAAACACATTCTTTTTTATTATACAATTAGTTATTTCCTTCCTATAATTATGCTAGGATTTTCAACTTTCGTGAGACAAAACAGAAGGCCAGATTGCATGAGTTCATTAAACACCACCACAATGCTCTTTATAAAAATACATAGTAATACTGGTGCCTTGACTACATCACAGCTGTGGTAATTGCCATTTAATTTAGAAAGAAACTTTAATTCCTGCTTAAATTAATGTTGCTGCTCACTATTAAACTGCTGTACTTCTCCCTAGTAATGGCTGTATTTCCATAGTGGACGAAGCAATTTCTATGCAATTGGTATAATTATAATTAGTATAATAGTTTGAATTTCTAAAATGTTTTGGAATGAGACAAAATATATAAATACGTGATTGTTTAATTTTTACTACTTGAAAGTTCTACAACTGCACTATACGCATTTCATTTTATTAAAACATGTTTGTGTCAAACAATTAACTATCCACTGGTCAAACAAATGCTCTGGATAAACAATATTAACTACAGTAAACTTCTGATAATCCGGCACCTTTGGGACCCAGGGGATGCCGGATTATCAGACATGCTGGACTATCGGAAGGGGGGGCTATGAGGGATCTGGGGTGGGGGGGATGCCACCCCAGACCCATTATAGCCCCCTCTTCCAATAGTCCGGCTCTGCCCCAGGCATCCCTGATTCAGCCGCTGCTGAAACTGACCAGCAGCTGCTGAATCGGAGACGCCTGAGGCAGAGCAGCTGGGGTGCTGCTGGGTTGGGTCCGCAGCGCCACTCCTCGGGGCTGCGGGACCAACCGGGCAGCACCCCAGGTATCCCCAAGTCAGCTGCTGCTGAAACTGATCAGGGGCTGTTTCCAGGAAGATGGGGCAAAGCAGCTCTGCCTCGGGCTTCCTGGAGTCAGCCGCTGGTTAGTTTCAGCAACGGCTGAATCGGGGACACCTGGGGTGCTGCCCGGTTGGTCCCGCAGCCCCGAGGGGCAGCGCTAGGGGACCTACCCGGCAGCGCCCCAGCTGCTCTGCCTCCGGCTTCCCGGATTCAGCCACTGGTCAGTTTTAGCAGTGGCTGAATAGGGGAAGCTGGGGGCAGAGCAGCTCCAATGGTCCGGCTGCCCGAAGCACTTCTGGGTTCCTGATGGTGCCGGATCATCAGGAGTGCCGGACCGTCAGATGCCGGACCATCAGAGTTTTACTGTATATTACAGCTGAGATTCGCCTGCTTCTGAGTTTAAGAAAGAAGCTTGACAAATGTTTATAATAAGAAAATGCTCAAAGATTTGGAAGGTTTTTGATAAAAAGTCAAAGTTTATGGGTTGTTTTTTTTTTTTTTTTTTTTTTTTTAAAGCAAGAAATATTTTACAGGCTACTAAAATTAATGATGTTTCAGTCAAATGCAACTTCTGAAATACTGAACTTATTCCTAATGCTTCTCTCGTAGGCCATTATTAGTCTGTATTAACTATCTGCGATTAGGTGCTGCAGGATTCTTTGTGCCACCATTTGAAGAGAAAGTGGAGTTTCATGCAAGGAAACTTTTCAAATGCATCACGTTTAATTCCATTCAGCTTTCATATCCACTGTATTTAAATAATCATAATGTTCAGTATACCTTAAGAAGTTGTTTGCCAATTGTTGGACTCATTTTCTCATCCACCATAAGAATTACTATTCCTCTGTCATCCATACCGCGACGTCCTGCACGACCAGACATCTGAATATATTCACCTGACGAGATCTAGAAGAACAAAACCCCCAAAACCACCCTTAATTCTTGTTGTAATTTAAGCGACAGAAATCAGGCAGCGGCGCATTGATCCAGTTGTATGTTACAATGACCAAGAATTGCATTACTAAATACGACAGAGTGGTAATAACAGATGTGAACTTTTCATTGTGAAGAAGCCCACAAGTCCACAACTAAGGGATTGTCTATAATGCCTCCCGGGGAGATGGTGGGGTGGGGAAAGGGGGTGAGGAGGATGTGAGCTGCAGTACACAGTAAAATGACGTACTGTAACTGCAGCTCAACTTTTCAGTTCGTACTGCAAATCACTTCTATTGTCCACATTGCAGGGTCATATAGTAGGGATGTTAGATACCATGTAATTAGTCACATAACATCTTAGTGGTTACATGATAATTCAATAGTCCTCAGGGGTGGGGCCAGTCAGTCCTCCCCCAGTCCCACTCCCCGCAAGCCCCTTGCCACCCTGTGCTGCTGCCTCTGTAGCAGAGGCAGGGAACACAGAATGGCAGACAAAGCTGGTTCATGAGTGGAGCCAGTTTAAAAATCAGCTTCCCATGCAGACTGGCTGCCTACCGCCCTGCATGTCTGCTTCTGTCCCCAGGGACCACAGAACCCCCGTGGATAGGGACTGCTGCTGCAAAGCAGCCTCTGCCCGCGGTGGGCCCAGGGTCACTGCAGACCAAGGATGCTCCCTAGAATGTCAAGCAGCCTTGGTCCACAGGGAGGTCAGGCCTGCTACAGACAGAGGCTGCTTTGTGGCAGCCTCTCCTACCGCCCCTCCCCCCGTGCTGCTGCCTCAGATAGAGGCAGCAGCATGGGGGATGGGGCAGGCAGCTCCAGCTCATGCATGCTCCACCCCCTGCCTCTGTAGGACAAAGCAAGAGAGGGGGCACGTGGGTCTGTAGAAGCAATACCCGTGGGGAACAACTTGAAAGCCAGCTGCCTGTGTGTATCGGCTTCAGCCTACCCCCCCTCACCACTACAATGCTGCCTCTTTATCCGAGGCAACAGCACAGGGGGGAGAGGCAGGCAGATTTGGTATTCATGGGGAACATGCTTAAAGCCACTCCTCATGCGCACCAGCTCCCCTGCCCCCAACTGCCTCCGAGACAAAGGCAAGAAGTGGGGGGGGGGGATGCACGCAGTCGATAAGATTAAGGTTTATCGGTTGATCATATAGTTGACTACACATTAACATTAACAACAGGTGTGAAATAAAAGTGGATTGGTTAAACTGTATTACATCTCTGTGTGGATGGTCTCATTCAGAATTTAAATGACCTGAATTTGGTTGAAACTAAAAAAATTAAAAGCACTTTGATTCTGAATGCGAGTCCACATACAGGTTTAATACAATTTATCTAATCCACTTTTAGATAATACGGAAAAACCCTCTTGCATGACCTTGCATAGGAAAGCCTTTAGATGTCAGTGGTGGGTTATTTGTTTGTTTGAGGGGATGGGCGGTTATGCAGCGAATATATCGGGGCTACTGGGAGAGGAAGAGGTTAGTGAAAAAGTATAAACCCAAGTGTCTTTGGTATGCTGATAATAGCAAACACTGTATTTCCATCCTGATCAACTCAAATTGTGGTGGAGAGTGTCACCTAAGTGCCTAATGACTACTAGATTTTGCATTAGATTCTAGAAAGCTACTTTCTGAGATTTTTCATAGGAACGGGGAAAACAATCAATGATTTGCTGGGGAAAATTCTGACAGATTGTGTAGAATTTTTCAAAGTTTTTGGACATATAGATCAAGCCTATGTTTGGGTACCTTTTTGCTATTTTTACTAATATGAAGTGCATCTTTATGCATACCCTATAATAAACCTGGAGTTTTAAAGAGTACAGTTACAGATATGAACATTTTAATATAAATTGTAAATTATTTAAAAATTACATTGATTATGAACAAAATAGAGCTTTGATGTATGAATTTTTACTGCGGTGGATAAAGTGTCTCTAAAAAAATTCATTTCTCAAAACTATCTTCAATATAAATTTAAACAACTAAAATCACAAATTATTCATCAGTGTATGCTGAACTGCACTTACCCATCTGAAATCTTTCCCATCAAATTTACGGGCACTTGTGAACAGCACTGTCCTAGCCGGCATATTAATTCCCATAGCAAAGGTCTCAGTTGCAAATAAAGCCTAAATAAATAGAATATTAAACTACAAAATAAGAACTTTTAATCTGATAACATATAAATGGTTAGAAGTAGTTACTTAAGACTTTCCCACATTTTAATCAGATTTACAATGTACAATACATGCCTGAAAATGCAAACATTTATTCACCTGAACTGTTCATTACATTACATAAAATGCTGTCGTTATTTTTCTTAACACTTCCAGTATCTTATTTATGATACTTAAGTATTTATGATACAGTACTTCTGTCCCCCTTCCTTATCTGGCAAAAGGAAAATATCCAGAGCACTAAAATCTGGAACAAGAACAATCTTTCCTCCCGCAGGAGAAACATATTAAATAATGTCTATGTATGCACACGTAAACTGGACAGAAAGCAAAAGTCTAAGAGATGAACCTTGCATTAAATATTGCACACCATGAAGTCAGTAGTCATTCTAAACTATTCTGTTAGTAAGACTTATCGTTTTGACCCAGATTCTGTGATCATTTAGTAACCTCAGCTCCCAACAGGATTTTTTGTTTACATCAATGCACCAGGAAGGTCTCTATTATTTAAACCTCTTGATCAAGCTGAGAATTTAAATATACAGGGAAAGGGTACGAAAAAAGACAGATGCGGGGGGGGGGGGGGGGGCGGGGACCGACGACAAAAATGAGAGCACAGAATTCTTTCTTTCGCTGTTCTCTTTAAAATATTTTTTTTAATCTTTCAAACTTTATCACAACTTTGCCAAAATTACTGCAGATCAATTATATGAAAATTGATTTAAATTTTAACACATTATTTTAACCCAAAAAGTCAGCAATGGTACTTCAGTAATGAAAAATATAGACAAATTAGTGATTTACAAGCAATGCCTTCAACAAGAGCTTAGAATATTGTTCTTTAAAAAAAAAAATCACAATTACAATATATGTGGGTACAGGTTGAGCCTCTTAAATCCAGAACTCTGGTCCTGCAGCATCCATGGTCATGATGCTGTTAGATCAGAGAGCTTCAGTGGCTGGGAGTGAGAGCTGGCCGGAGGCCAGCAGCCGGGATCCCCAGCCTGGGCCGGCAACAGAGGGGGTAGCAGTGGCCAGGGAGCCCCATCCCCAGGGAATCATGGCTAAGCGGGGCAGCAGCAAAGCCAGTGAGCCAGTGGGGTGCAGCAGAAGCAGGGCCACTGTAGGGAGCCCTGGCAGGACATGGCAGAAACAGGGCCACGAGCAGCTAGTGAGCTCCTTCGCTGGGGAGCCCAGCTGAGTGGGGAAGCAGCAGGATGGAGGTTGGGGAGCCCCAGCCAGCAAGAGGCATCTAAGCCCAAGCCATGTGGCAGCGAGCTGCTGGCCAGTAGTAGAGGGGCTGGAGCAGAGCCAGCTACGGGGTGGGGCAGCAGAAGACCTCCCAGTAAATTTCCTCATTCGTGACTGGTCAGGTTCCAAGGGGACCAGACCAGGGAGGTCCAACCTGTATGTAGTTGTAATTTCTGCTGGGAATATTTCTACTCTCCACCCCATACTAGTAGCAACTATTTTCATTCCTTGAAAGCACTATTCATTTTAAGGCTTTTATTTTAATTAAATCTCAATACTGAGAGCTGAATTCAGCCTACAATAAACCTAGGATGAGTGCGGAGTATATAGACGATCAGCTACAAAGGTATTAAATAATGTGTTTCCAGTTTTGCTGTAGATGTGCTAGTCCCAGAAAATGAGACAAACAATGTATGTGGAGAAATATCTTTTATTGGATCAACTTTTGTTGGTAGAAGGGACAAGCTTTCAAGCTTCAGAGAGCTCTTTTTCAGGTCTGGAGAAGGAAACTAGAGGATAAGATAAATACAAGATGGAACTAGGGATGTTAAATATCGGTTAATTGAATAGTCGAGTAACCGCATGAATTCTTATAGGTTACTCAATTATTCTATAGTCCTGGGAGGGGTCAGCAGCCAGTGCACCCCACTCCCAAGGAGCCCCCTGCAATCCCATTCTGTTGTCTCTGATACAGAGGCAGCAACTTGTCTGCGAGAGGAGCCAGCTTAAAAACCAGCTTCCCTCGTGGACCAGCGGCCTGTCACCCTGTGCTATTGCCTCTGATAAAGAGGCAGCAGCATGGGGTGGCAGCAGCCCTTGTCTGGGGGCAGAGAGTCAGCTCCTTGGACCCAGCGCAAGCTGGAACTGAGTTGGGCTGTCTGCTTGCCCAGCTCATAATACACTTTAAATGTAACACCACAGTAGGCGTAGGTCCCGGACCCGCTGCAAGCCAGGACTGAGCCGAGCTGCTGGCCAGCCTGCTAAAAAAATGTACTGGCAGGAGCATGGGGAAGAAATGCATGTAGTCTATATTATTAATCTATAAACTTTTGCTTATTGGTGGAACGGATTGTTAAGCATACGAGACTCAAACATGTTGTAAGAGACAGCTTAAAATGAAATGGACAATTAATACTTTTGAAGTTGTTGGACAATCAAGAGTTTGTAGGAAGCAAGGTGGGTTAACAAGTTGTTGTAATGGGTCATAAAACTAGTATCTCTGTTAGGTACATGATTTTTAGCGTCCAGCAGAGTTATGAATATAAATTTCCAGCCTGTCTTTTGAAGATGTGTAATTTTCCTACGACGACAATCTTATATTGAGCATTAGGGCTCCCGGCTTTAGCACAGGGAGAGGAAGGGGACTCTGATGCTGAAACCAGCATTACCAACACAACTAACCCCTGCTTCCTCCCACAACTGGGAACAGAGAGCTCCAATCCCCCGTAACCCATCTCCCACAGAAACCAGGAGCAGAGCTACAGGGCTCAAGCCCTTGTGCTCTCCTGGGTCTAAAGTCCTGAGTCCCTGTGCTCCCAAAGATCAGAATCCCCAAGACTCTAACCTCTGGCCTTAAGGCCCCCTTCTCCCTCCAGTGGCAGCCCCAACACTCTAGTGGATGAAGCACTGATGCAGTATAGTATTTGCTGCTTTTTTGGTTTGTTTTTTAAAGTCTGTGCAGTACAAGCAGCCTGACTGAGGACTTCTGGTTTTACAGGGTGTCGGTTAGATAGTACGTTTGTATCTCTGATGTTCGTATCTTTGAGGTTCTACTGCCCCACGATGCACTACTGTACATTTTCAAGTTAGACAAAGCTAAAATAATTATGAAAAATAAACACTCAGAATTGCACTTAAGTATAGAGATATTAACTATATACCTTTATCAATCCTTCAGAAAAAAGAATTTCAATTGTTTCCTTTAAAATTGGGAGCAAACCACCATGATGGATGCCAATTCCTCGCTTCAAAAGAGGAAGCACATGCTCAACCTGTGAACGTAAAGAGTAAACAAATATGTCTATATTGATATACTTTTAAAACAAAAAAGATAACAGTTGTGTGTAAAGCATTTAACAATTTTAAGTACAAAGAGACACAGACCTTTAATAAGTCAAACATTCACCCCCAATAAAGAGTGGTCAAAAGACAGGTCTGTTTTAGCTACTTGGTCTCACACCACAGATCACTTATAAGAGAAGTCTCTGAGCCACAAGACTTACTAGCGTCTAGCCATTCAAAGTTAACCAGGAAAATTCTCTCAATTCACTGTGAAAGAGTATATAAGTGACTTTGGAAAGAAACAGAAGGCTCTACATTCTTGTGGTCCTTGAGCACTCACTGGAAATGGATGTGTTTATGTAGCCAAATAGAATGAGAACATATGGGATGTTTTGATATTTCCTCTCCCAGTCAGTGGAAACAGATATTCCCAAAGTCATGAATAGTATCCAGTGAAACAAACTTGACCCTGCCAGTATGCCCAAGTAGCACCTTACCTATTGCTTCCAAAGGAGAAGGAAAATAAGACTACTGAACTGATAAACTCATATATCCAGACTAGCAAATAAAAAAAAATGAAGACTATAATCACTGTCAATTTCAGCAAATCAGATCCCTTAGTTAGTCAACATTCTGAATACTCAAAGCTTTGTTCAAGGACATTCATTATGAGTTCAACATGCTGAACATCATTCAACACTGTCTTACTGCTAATCACATTTCTAAATAATTTTTAAAATTTGAAAAGCTTCTCTAATAGTTTTCCTACCCACATGCAGCACTTTTGGTAAATCAATGTCTTCAAACACATATAAAAAAGGCTTTGTTTGGCTACCATTTGATCATAAATGTATAATCTCGAATTATCTTGTTCTATGAAAGCAAAATGTTCTGTTTGCAAACACTATGTAGTTCAAATTCTGAACAATTTAAATTATTTTAATCAAATCTAAGAGTCCAAAATTATTTTTAAGCAAATATACTCACTTGGCTAGCTTTATAAATTAGAACATGTTTTGTTCAGCTTCAGCATCAAAAATTATCAACTTTTTTGTTTCTACCCAAAAACTGATCCAACTATTCTTTAAGGATTTGGTGTCTTTGTCTACAACAGACAAAATATCAACCTCTCTCATATCCCATGCATATAATTACATGGTTACAAGCATCATATCTATATCTCTGTGTGTATATCTAGAACATATATAACACACAAGCTACAGTTTAGGCTGTAAAATAGTTTAAATTTTTTCACCACTCTGAATGTCCATTTTCAATTGCTCTCAACTTTCCCAAAAACTCAAAGGCTGAACTTTCCCCATTGATAGTCTCAGAACAAAACTGATTTTTTAAGACCAGGAAATAAGAGGTGTAAACTACATTAAAACAGTTATGTAAGTTAAACGGACTAAAAAAATAAAAATCAATCTTTCTATTGTTCTGTCAGCTGTTCTTATAAACATAAGAATGGCTCTACTTTGAAAGCTATAACTCTGCATACTAGTAGTCCATAATAGAGAGTAGCATCTTTCTTAGGTTTTGAGGAAGATAAAGTAGTATAAGTGATAGAAAAATAATTTCTGAGCATGTTTACTGGTTATGTACACCAAGATTTTTCAACAGAGATCCTTATGAAGTCACATAAGGAAGTAAAGTTAACAGAAGTCAAAAGCTTCCTGTACTGCCTCAATGGCTTCATGTAGGCTAGGGACTTTCAGGAGATTTTTAATAAAAAAATATGAATCCATTATTTTAAGCAATTGTTACAAATGTATTCTTTTTACAGTATCAGAGGATGAAGTGGGTCTTTGCCCACGAAAGCTTATGCTCCCACATTTCGGTTAGTCTATAAGGTGCCACAGGACACCTCACCACTTTTGCAGATTCTTTTTACAGTATTTTACAAACTCAGTTTTTATATGTTTATATTTTTAATTGTAAAGATGCAACCATTGTTCTATAAATCTGTGTGCAGCTGAGCTGCTCTGTTAACTCGACTACAAAATTGCAAATGCAAAATTTGGTAGAGAGTAGAGGATCAATATCACTCAGTGCATTTGAGCAACTGTAGATTAAAAAATGTTTTCCACCTATTTGGAGATGTACACCTTATTAAAAAGTCAGTCATTAAAAGTTACCTAGAAAATTGAGTACACGTCATTCTGGTAGCACCATGTGGAGTCAACCCTGGGGCAGTCAGTTCTTGAGATGGAGCTTGTGGATGTCAGGATGAAGAACATTGCCCTGGTCCTGAGACAGTATGTTCTGCCACTATAGAAGAGGAATCGAAGGAGCAGCTGATAACTGAGACAGATAAGGAAACCAGGTCTGCCTGGGCCATAGGAGTGCTACCAGAATGATTCTGGCTCTGTCTTGTTTTATATTCTTTATGACTTTGTTGAGGAAGATAAGAGGCAGGAAGGCATAGAGGAGGTTGTGAGACTAACTGATTATCATGGCATCTCTCACTGAGTTCTTTCCCAGTCCCACTCTAGCACAGTACTTGAGGGAATTTAGCATTGTGGAATGTAGCAAATAAGTCTATGTTCACATAACCCCAAAACTGGAAGATGGTATGTAGCACTTAGGGGTGGATCTCCCACTCATGTTTGTGGTGGAATATTTGACTGAGGTGGTCTGCGATAAGATTTTGCTTGCTTGTGAGATATACTGCTGATATGGCCATCCGACAGGGGATGCACCAGCACCACAAAGCTGTTGCTTCTTTGCAAAGATGGTATGTCCTGGCCCCGCCTTGGCATTTTATATAAAAGCTGTATTGTTAGTGAGAATACTCACTAACTTGCCATGAATTAGGGCAGGGGTCTCCAAACTACGGCCCGGGGGCCGGATGCGGCCCGCGAGGCCCTCTCATCCGGCCCGTGGAGACCTTTTTGGATTCAAAGGCAGAAGAAGTGAGATTGTTTCAAAACCCATTTGAAGCAGATGTGGCCAGTTGCCCAGATGAACTGCAGCTGGAAGTCATTGAGTTGCAAGCAAATGACCTCCTTAGGGACAAGTTCAAAATAGGACTGGTGGGTTTTTACCAGTTTTTGCCCAAGGAAGACTTTCCTAATGTCAAAACTTTTGCATCAAGGTACCTTTCAATCTTTGGAACAACATACCTGTGTGAACAAACATTTTCAAGAATGAAATACGTGAAGAACAATTTGAGAACAAACTTGTCCGATGATAATCTCAGGTCACTGTTGATGTTAGGGACAACAAATCTAAAGCCAGAAATGTCTGCTATTTTGGCATCCAGGAAACAATTTCACCATTCACACTAATACAGGTGTTCATGTGTAGTGTATGAATGTGTTATTAAATAATAACTGAATAAAATAATATTAAATAAATAATTAAAAACAACATCCATGTTTTGATTGTTTTTTATTTGGACCTCAAGTGTGTAGTCGGCCCCCGAACTGCTGTTTGATAGTTAATGCGGCCCTCGGGCTGAAAAGTTTGGAGACCCCTGAATTAGGGGAAGAAAATACTCACATGCTTTTCTTACTGTGCAGAGTTCTAGGACACTGATGTGTAAAACTGATTCTGGAGATGTCCATCTTCCATGGGTGCTGTAGTCAATCATGTGCACACCTGAGCCCTCCAGAGAAGCGTCTGTGGTTAGTTTGTTAAAAAAGGGATGCCTCTGCAGAGACTGTCAGCCTGCAGCCACCACCATATTCTTTCACCCTTTTGTAGAGCTCAGCTTGTGTAAGTGGTTTATGTGGCACCACACTTGGAGGCACTGCATGTGTAATCTGGTGTAGGGGACCACATATGTTTTGAGGACGTGTGTCCAGGTACTTGTAAGCAGTGACGGCACTGCCCAGTACACAGTACCAGCACCTCCAGACGCAGTACCGGCACCTCTAGTCAGAGCTCAACAATTTTTCCCCTGGAGTACCAGCATTTTTATTTTTTAAACAAAAAAAGGACTGGTTGTAAGCACTGTCTGGTTAAGATTATGTGACTGTCTATAACTGTTTGAGCTAATGTGGCCAGTGAGTGGAAGTGTGTGCTGGTAGTCTGGCTTCAGCTTGTATGCAGTTGTGCCTATGAATTCTAACTTCTGGAATAGAGTAAAGATGTGACTTTTGGGTATTTTTCTGTAGGCCTAGTGTGTTGAATAGTTTAATTGTCTTTGAAGTGGACTCCAGGGTCCTCTGCTCGGTATGAGTGACTATGAGGCAATTGTCTAGATAAGGGAAGATTATTATCCCTGATTTTCTGAGATGAGCTGCAGCCACTGTAAAGGTTTTGAAAAAACTCTGGGCATTGAAGATAGGGCAAAGGGCAGGACTCAGTACCGATAGTGCTGGTCCTTCAGAGCAAACCTGAAGAAATTTTCTGAGACACAGTCAAATCACTAGGTGAAAGCATGCATCCTGTAGGTCAGCCGTGGCCAACCTGAGGCTCGCAAGCCGCATGCGGCTCTTTCTCCCCCCAGGTGCAGCTTGCGAAGTACTCCTGTGGCTGCCCCTGCACCCTCAAAAACAGCCCTCTCCTCCCAGCTCCCTGTGCTGTCCTGGGCAGGGGAGCCATCCAGCACAGCCATGAAGGCTGTAGAAATAAAGATGGCGGCAGGAGCCTGCTGTGGCCCAAAAGCCTCAAAACGTATTTAAATACAGTTTCTTAAAGGAGCAGTCTCCCCTCGCCCCCCTTTTATTTGCTCAACAACTTTTCCCTGGCTCTTTGCGCTGGAACCACTGCTATCTTGGCTCTTTGCCCAGAATGGGTTGCCACCCCTGCTGTAGGTCAAGGAAGGACGTCCAGTTTCCTTTTTCCAATGATGGAATTATCCTTGCCCATGTTAAAAGCATTGCTATTTTAGGTACCTGTTCAGCCTGCCTAAATCCAAAATGGGTCTCCAACCTCCTGATTTTTTGAATTTGAAAGTATCTGGAATAAAAGCTCTTTCCCCTCTAAAGTGATCGTATCAGTTCTATTGCCCCCCATCTGGAGTAGCTTGTGAATCTCTTGTTGGAGCAAGAGTCTCGTGAGAGAGGTCTCTGAAGAGGGACAAGGCAGAGGGCTGGAGGGAAGGCCAGGAAAGGAATCATGAGGTCTTTTGAGATTACTTCTAGAGCTCATCTGTCAGTTGTAATTTGGGACCAGGCACGGTAGAAGGGCTGTAAGCTAAAGCAGTACTGGTTGGCTGGCAGAAACAATGTTGAACCCTTGACCAGATGCTCAAAAGGTCTGTCTACCATTGGAGGACTGAGGCACGGCAGGATGTTCTTGAGGTTGCCTGCATTTTTGTTGCCTCTTACAGCGTCTGAGGTCAAAGCTCCTCTGCCTCATGGAGTGTAGAGGCGATTTAGCTTCTTTTTAGGTTGAGGAACATACATGCCCAAGGTCTCGAGCATGTCTCGTAAATCTTGAGCCTATGTAAAAAAGTGTCTGTTGTGGTAGAAAATAACTTCTCCCCCTCACAGGTGCGTATTCTACACCTCCTTAGGAAACCCATACAAGTGCAGCCCAGAGGCCTTATGCATGACCACTGACGTTGCAAGCAAGCATGTGTCCACCGCATCCAGTGAAGCCTGCAGCGTGATCATGGCTATGAGGACCCCTTCATCTACGTTGGATATGAATGAAGTTTTGTACTTCTCTGGCAGATGCTCAATAAAAATTGTCATTTTCTTGAAGCAGTAGTAAGTTTATTTTGCCAGCAATGCAGAATAATTAGCTATTTGTATCTGGAGATGCGAACAAATACAATTTTTGACCCAGGATGTCCAGCTTCTTCCAGTCCTTGTTATATGGCATGGACTTAAATTGGATTTATTTATCCCTGGTATAGACTACGTCCACCAAAATTGAGTTTGGAGCTTGAAGGGTAAACAGATATTCTGTCTCTTCAGCAGGAACATAGTACTTTCTGTCCGCCCCTCTTGGGGTTGGAGAAATGGAGGCTAGAGTCTACTAAGCGTCTTTACTGGATCCAATATGGCCTCATTGACTAGCAGAGCTATTTTGGATGACGCTGATGCCTGGAGTATGTCAGTCAATTTATGTTGTATCTCAGGTACTTCCACGAGGGAAAATGTCCAGGGAATCGGCCACCTTCTTACGTAGGGTGAAAAGACTTGAAGTCGTCACCTACTGTAGGTGGAGGGAGCATTATAGACTCATCAGGGGAGGATTAGATAATGTGTGATGGAGGTAAGGTATCATCCTCCTGCGTCTCCTCAAGATCTTCTGTCTCCTCCTGAGTAGTGTCCAACCGGGTAGATCCAGGGGTTTAGGTACTGAGGCTATCACTTGTGGTGCTGTGATTTGTGCGCTAAGGGGCCCCTACAGAACCCATTCTTGCCATGACTGTAAGACTGGAATGGGAGGGAACCATGAGAATGGTTACCACATCTGGGATTGGCTCTGATGTTGTTGCTGCAGCTGGGAGGATGGCTTGGCTAGGAGTGGCATGGAAAGAAAGATTTCCTCCTCATATTTACTCTCTCTGGAAAAGAGTGGTGCCAAGTCTGCTGGGGCCCTCTAAGGTAGAGTATGGCATTTGCACAGGCACTCGGGGGGGAGGGATATTGCTGCTATAAAGTTCCGATTATAAGCGCAGGGGCGCCAAGAAACCTGCAGTGGAGCGCGCACAGAGACACCCCTCAAAGAATTTTTCTTATGCAACCTCCTCACTCACCTGAGGGAGCTTTTTGTCTTCATCAGACAGACAGTCAATTGCATTATTAAATACTTCTTCAACCATCTTCTTTTCTTCATCTGAAAAAAGGAAACATCTATACATAAGAAAAAAAATTCCTGCAAATGCCAACATGTTGGTTTTGTAAACCATATCAAATATTGCTGTTAACTATTTTAAAGGTTACATTATAAAAAGTAATGCTGAAAATTGGAAAGTCAGCCTACATACTCAGCTAAAGAAAGTGACCTCTTAAAGTTAACTAGTTTATACAATTGAAACAGTCATTTCTCATTTAACACTATAGATATGTTTCAGAAAATGATAGTGTTAAGTGAAAACATGTTATGCTAAGTCAATTTTCCCATTGAAAATAATGGAAAAGGTGGGAGTTGCATTTCCAGCAGTGGTGTTTGTTGGGACCGGGACATAAGGTTGGGGGAGAAAGTGGACTGGGTTACAGCAGGGAGGAGAGGTGTTTGGCCCTGGGGAAGGAAAGGGGAGGAGAGGAGAGAGGGATTGGGTTGGGAGTATGCCCCTGTGACGGGTCTGCTGTGAGGGGGGAGGGAGAGGAATGGCGCAGTGAGCGGCGAACCCTCCGCCACTTTGCAGGGAGGTGAGGGAAGCCCCGCGCAGCCGCCAGTGACAGGCCAGCTGGGGAAACCCAACTGCTGTCCTGCAAGCGGGGGCAGAGGAGAGAGGGCAAGGCTTCCGGCGAGGGGAGTCAGTGGAGAATGGTGCGGCAAGTGGCAAACCCTCCACCGCTTTGCAAGGAGGCAGGGGAAGCCCTGTGCAGCTGCCAGCAACGGGCCGGCTGGGGAAATCATGTTATTCCAGCAACAGTCGTGTAATTCAAAAAACGTTCCCTGAAAAAAAAAAATCGTGCTATTGTGAAAACGTGTTAAGAGGGCACGTGATAAATGAGGAATTACTGTACATAAATTAACAACAATGATTGCAGTGTTTCGAAGCGGCAGTGCCGCACAGCTGATCCCAGGCTCAGCTGTGTGGCACTGCCATTTTGAAGTACCCCCTCTTCGCTGCCTCTATCTGATAGAGAGAGCAAGGAGAGGAGGGGGGGAATTGACTAGTCCTTAACATCCCTACTACACGCATTTCCCCCGCCAGTACATTTTTTTAGCAGGCTGGCCAGGAGCCCATCTCAGTCCTGGCTCCCGCTGGGTCCAGAACCTACCCCTGCTGCAGCTCTGCATTTAAAGTGTCTTAGGAGCTGGGTGGGTGGGCAGGAAGCCCAGCTCAGTTCCAGCTTGCACTGGGTCTGGGAGCTCAGCCCTGCCCATGGACAGGGGCTGCTCCCACCTCACACCGCTGTATTCTGTGTCAGAGACAGCAGCATGGAACAACAGGCAGCCGGTCTGCAAGGGGAGCTGGTTTTTAAATTGGCTCCCCTCGTGGATCAGCTCCAGCCTAATACCCCACGCTGCTGCCTCTGGGTGGCAGCAGGCTCCTTGGGAGTGGGGCCAGAGCACACTGGCTGCTGGCCTCATCCCCAGGGACTATAGAATAGTTGAATAACTGATAAGAATTCATGAGGTTAATCGACTAATCAATTAACCAGAACTTAACATCCCAACTCTAATGAAGGGGAGTGGAGAACCACTTGGCACATGACCAATCCTTTCTCTCTTTGTGCAACTGTTTCTGAAAGTAGCTGCACTATTACTGCTGTTCCAAGATGCACGGCAGGTAAAACTATGGGCATGTCTGCACAAATACTTACTTCATGGCAAATGGAGGTGTAAATCCTCAGTGCTCCAGTATGCCATGCATTAACTGTCTATGCAGACCTAGCTAATGGGTACTACAAATTCCCTAGTTGCATTGATGTATTTATTGTTCATTCAAACCACAGACCATCAATATGCACTAGAAAATTTAGAACACAGTAAGAGTCCACACAGAGTGCACTAGAGTACTGCTGAATGACTGTGTTTATATCCATGCCCTAAGGTTCAGAATTAAAAGCCTTCTCAACACTGTGCTGATTATATCTTTTCATGAGGCCAGCAATTTCCAACTACAATTAGCTTCCATATCTATGAATTGCAAGTCTACTTTTTCATATTAGATACAAAAATCTGAAACAAAGTAGAGAACTGACTAGAAGGCTCCTCACATCTTGTATGCAAATCCTCTACAACTTATTTATCCATACCTGTATTAAAGTCTAATTTTGTCATCTGAAGGGCATAGGCTTCACAATCTTTCTTACTGAAACTGAATATAATTACAGGCTGGAAATTCCTTTCCATGATCATTTTCACTATCTTAAATACATTTGATGGTCCTAGAAAGACAAAACATTATTTTAGAAGTTGCATAAGTAGAAAAGTCTCTTAATGAGAGGTAATCTAGAAAAAAGCACTGACAGCATTCTTGTTTGCAATTTTAAAATAACTCAATTAATCTCTGTAGCATATAAGAATCATTTTAACATACAAGGTTTCAAACTCACCTTTTGTTCCTCCTTTCCTGCCCTTCTGGTCTCCTTTTGCTAAGTCACCTGCATCTCTAAGTACTTGCATTGCCGTGTTAAAGTTATCTTCTCTGAAATCACCCTAGAAATATATGTGCTTTTGTAAACAATTTCACTTTCCTAATTAAAACATTATAATTGGTCAAAATCAAGACATTTTAGATCAGATTAAAAAGCAAAAAACCCCTGATATTATTTATCAAAAAACTAAAGTACGTACACTACCACAAGTTAGCCAGCAACCCCTTTTATGGGGGGAATGTAGAAACACGTTTGCATGCAAGAATATAAACTTACAAAGAAACAGTATACCATGCTGTCAATATTTGGGTCTGTATTGATACTGACAACTGCTGGACCCTGAATCATTAGTAGCCTTATTTGAGTCTAGTCCAGCTCCCAGTGACATTAAGCTGGTATGAGATGTGTTTTAAGATTTTGTAATTCTGGATCATGAAGGGCTGCTTTTTGTTTGTTTCTTTCTTTCTTTTTAAAGTTTTTTTCACATCCGGGGAGAAACGGTGTTTTTAAAATAAGGGAAAACTGTGGAGATAATGAAGTCAGTTCCTCATGAAGGGTAAAGCTCCTACTCAAACTCTTGAGCACCTCAATGTTGCACATAATACCAATCTGAGTTACGGGTAACTAAATAAAATAATTGGTGTCCCATACAACTGTGATATTTAACAGCACTTCGGAGTACAATGGTAAGGAATTTGTTGTTCATTTAATTTTAAAAAGGGGAGAAAGAAGCTTTCCCACAAAGTCATTTTGTCTGTCAAGCAGGATAAGATACGTTGTATCAGTGGTCACAATTAAAATTCAGTGTCAAATGTTAAAAAGAACAGTCTAATAATTATTAAAAGCACAGAAAATCTTTCAAACAAACTGGAAAATGTCTCACATTTTCATCAACCACAAGGTGGAGTCCATCCCCTCCTGCTGGGAAGATATAATGTTGCAGAGGAGTAGGTCGATAATCTGTGTAAATGACATGGCAAGGCTGGGGAAGGAGGGGAACAAAAACGATTTACTTATCGTTATAATACATTTTAACATGGTATTATTCAGGGAATAAGTATGCCCCCTTGACCACAGTCTAGAAACACTTTCCAGAGAAAAATAAAAAATATTTTAAATCTCAGCATAATAAAAGATTGTGATTAGCCACACTTCTCTTATTACAGTACAACCAATGTTTGCTTTAGCCTCCCATACATTACTGTTATAGCAGTATTTTAAAAAGGCCTGGCTACCAAGACTAAGGGATTATGTGCACAGTGGACAATGCACCGGTTTTATGAAAACACTGCTACAGTGCAGCCACGGTCCCAGAATGCATTTAGAACAACTTTGCTTAAAAGCATAGTACACGAAGCCACACACTGAAAGTTCCACTGTTCTGTAGCAGTGTCCATATGAAGAGCTACTGTGCAACAAACTCTGGCATGCTGTAGGTTTGAACCCTGGCTTACCATATATAACTAGTGAGAAGGACAAGCCCTGACAAAAGTCAGGTCTAATACATATTATCCAAAATAAACTTGTATAGTACTAACAGTGACTCCTGAGGAAGAAAAAAAATATATATACAGGCAGTCCCCGAGTTACGCGGATCCGACTTATGTCGGATCCGCAGTTACGAACGGGGTTTGCTCTGCATCTCCCTGGTCTGCTGGAGACCAGCAGACCAGGGAGACGGGGAGCAAAGCCTCTGAGGACGCCGACAGCGGGACCGCCACGGCGCGTCTGGGCTGTCCGCTGCCCGCGTGCTCCGCGGCTTTGCTGCCCGTCTCCCTGGTCTGCTGGAGACCAGCAGACCAGGGAGACGTGGAGCAAAGCCACGGAGCACGTGGGCAGCCCAGACGCGCCGCGGCTTTCCCGCTGTCGGCGTCCTCAGAGGCTTTGCTCCCCGTCTCCCTGGTCTGCTGGTCTCCAGCAGACCAGGGAGACGGGGAGCAAAGCCGCGGAGGACCCGGGTGGCGGGACCACGGTGCGTCTCGGTCCGCCGCCCGCGTCTCCCTGGTCTGCTGGGTGGGGGGGCGCAGCTAGTACGCCGCCCTCTCCCCCCCCCCCCAGCAGACCAGGCTTTTCTCTGGACGCCTGTGGTAGAGCAGCTGGGGCGCTGCCAGTTGGTCCCGCAGAGCTGCTCTGGGCGCTACTGGACCAACCCGGCAGCACCCCAGTTGCTCTGCCCCAGGCGTCCTGATTCAGCCGCTGCTGGTCAGTTTCAGCAGCGGCTGAATCAGGACGCCTGGGGCAGAGCAGCTGGGGTGCTGCTCTGCCCCAGGTGTCCCCAAGTCAGCCGCTGCTGAAACTGACCAGCGCTGACTACAGGAAGCCCGAGGCAGAGTTGCTCTGCCCCGCGCTTCCTGGAATCAGCCGCTGATCAGTTTCAGCAGCGGCTGACTTGGGGATGCCTGGGGTTCTTAAGTTGAATCTGTATGTAAGTCGGAACTGGCGTCCAGATTCAGCCTGTTGAAACTGATCAGAGGCTGATTCCAGGAAGCCCGGGGCAGAGCAACTCTGCCTTGGGCTTCCTGTAGTCAGCCGCTGGTCAGTTTCAGCAGCGGCTGAATCTGGACGCCAGTTCCGACTTACATACAGATTCAACTTAAGAACAAACCTACAGTACCTATCTTGTACGTAATCCAGGGACTGCCTTTATACAAATACTTTTCAAGAACACATAAGCTCAGAGTGAAATCCTCAATTACTGGAGGGATATAGCAGTAAATAAGTCTTCATCCAAATGTAATGGTTACAAAGAAATCCTGTGACTCAACAAACACTAAGACCTACCAGAATATAAAAATGAAAACAAAACAAACATAAAAATCTCCTACTTCCATTTCCACTTACTGTTACACATTGCAAAAAAGTTTGCATTATACATACCCCCCCCTCAAAAAAACCACAGAATATTCCTTTTATAAAAGATTAAAAGATTGTTGTGAACTTAAAAATTGTGTTCTACCACCAGTTTTATTTTCCAAGATTATGTCTAAACAGCAACATTACTTTGGAATAAATAACAGTGCACATCTACACTACAAGCCTTTTTTTTTTAAATAACATGTTGCTGGAGGACTTCTTTTACTCCAACTCCTGTAACCCTCATTTCAGGAGGCTTAAGGGAAGGTCAAAGGAAGAGTGTTCTTCCCTCGACTTCCTGCTGTGTAGACAGTGCCAAAAGCCGAATTAAGCTACTTCGACTTAAGCTACACAAATGACATAGCGAGGTTGTGTAGCTTAATTCAACTTTAGCCTTGCTATGCAGACATACCCTCAGTTACTAGAATTGGGCTGTTGAAACTGAGCATTTTTAATCCAACTCATATTTCACAATGTTTTTCACATTTTGTCGTTTAGATAACTGAAAAAATACCAGTACTATACTTTTCTATTTTTACTGTCCTTCCCATCCAAACATTCTTGTTGTTTATGGCCTCTGTTCTGCTGTGTTTCGGATGCAAACCCTACTGGGAAGCATACTGTTTGTTTAGAACCGTGGTCACCAACCAGTAGATCGCGAGCTACCGGTAGATCTCAGGGGCTCTAAGAGTAGCTCTTGAGCCCTCTCTGAACTGCGCACCTGTGCAGTACATTTACATTAGATTTCCTCATGTAATGTAGGCGGGGCTTCAAGGAAGGGGCGGGGCAGTAGATCTTTGCCTGTTCTGAGACTTAAAAAGTGATCTTGGGTGTAAAAAGGTTGGAGACCACTGGTTTAGAACAACTCCCACCATTGAGATTTAAAATATATAATCACTTATTTATATTGTTTTACAAAAATCTATAAACAGTAGATTTGTTTTCATATAGTCAAAATGGTGTGCCAATTTTAAGTTGACATCTCTTTAATTTAAACTGTGAAAACACCATAACCCATCTAGGTATAGGGTTCCACACATTTATTAGACAGTCCAACTTTTCAGATGGAGATCTTGTGGATCAGTCCCCACTAACAGTAATTCCAAACCTGTTTATGAAGATGGCAAATCCACTCAGCAAACTGGCGGGCATTCGGAATAGTGGCAGAAAGAAACACATAGTGAACATTGTCAGGTAGCAAAATAATGGTCTCCTCCCATACCACACCACGTTCTGAAAACAGAAGATACAGATGGCAAATTGTATGAAGGCCCCACAAACTTCCCTTCCTCCTCTCGCCTCAGTTCAGAAGCTAGAGTACAGAAGAATATACAGAAATCAAAAGATGACTTCTTCCTTCCCAAAGGAAATGCAGACATTAATGCACAAATCTTATTATGCATTTATGCAACATCTTCTCACACTTTCTGCAACTCAGTCTCACCAGCAAGCCCACTCCTGAAGGAAAAGGGATATTGATTCAAATGATGATCTGATGGAAAAACCAATATTTGTTCTTGTTCTACTTACAACTTTGGCCTGAACCCAGCAAAAAAGTTAGATAAGGTTACAGGGGTGTGGGATGGTGACACAGTGCTGGTTAACAGCACCTACTTAGTTCTGAGGGTAATCAAACTGGTCATTGAAGCTCTAAATTACTCCAGAGCAGAACATAAGGAAAAGCTGGTGCCTAACTGATGGGCCAAGGAGCACAAGAGGCTAATTAGGCAGACGGTACAACAGGCACAGCAAGGAAGCAGGCAACACACCCCTGCACCTTTCTTCCCTGTGACTCTCCCAGTGTGTAGATGTAATGCTATCCAGCATACAAGATGGTGGGAATCAAGATAGTAAGTAAATGGTATTATGTGTTTTCCCAATTAAAAAAATCTGAGCTGTTTATGGACTGGAGTAGAGGCAGGAGCAAGTGAGCCATGCCATAGATGAGTAGAGCCCTGTGAATCTGCAGCTATCTGGTTCATATCCATGGATCAGATCACTTTCGTTTTCAAACCATTTTTGCAGATAGTGGTGTGGATGCAGATTTAACGGGCGCAGGGCTCTAAAAATGGAAGTAGGGGTTATTTATTTATTTAGCTCTAAGGGCTTGTCTAGACTACATCCCTCTGTTGAAAGAGGAACGTAAATGAGCCCAATTGAAAGTGCAAATGAACCAAAGATATAAAGATCCAGCACTTCCATTTGCATATTTGTGTCCGATCGCTGTTCCAAAAAAAAGTGTGTCTAAAGTGAAACCGCAGTCTAGAGAAAAACAAAAAAACCGTACTCATTTTTTCAGGAAGCACAGCTCTTGCGCAAAAACAGCTGCTAATTAATTATGCAAATGAAGCACGGCAATATTCTACTCTGCGCTTCATTTGCATAAGCTTTTGCAGAAAAAGGCTGCAGTCTAGACATAGCCGGGGGGGGGGGGGGGGGGGGCGGGACTATAAAGCCCCAGCAGGGTTTGTTCCCGGCCCCAGGAGCTAACCCTGCTGCAGCTCTGCCTTTTAAATGTATTAAGAGCTCCTAGGCTCTTAATACATTTAAAAGGGAGAGGCATAGCTGAGGGACCAAGTGTGAGCCGGGAATCAGCTGATTCCCAGCTCATGACTGGTCTCTCCACCACACCCTGCCTCCCTGCCCCTCTGCAGAGACAGTGCTGGGGGGAGCCAGCTTTTAAGCCAGATCCCTCCCCCCCCGCCACCATCAGCTCCTGCTGCTCCTCAAATGCCTCCCTCTGATAGAGACAGTAAGGGTGGGGAACGACTAGCTGAGTCACTATTCCACTACCCGCTAAGCACATACTTGTCGGGTAGTTGACTAGTTGCTTACATAACCGTCTTCTTTTTCCAGCCACTGCTCAGGGAGGGTGTCTGCCCCTCATGCTGATGGATATGGGCAGCAGCATCTCTGAGTTCACCGTGAGTGGGTGCATCCCTTCTGCAAGTATTCTTGGAGCTTCTCCAGAGTGTGCTGTCCCCTTCCTTACCCCTCTTAGTGCAAGCTGCCTGCAAGCTGTGGGCATGGCAGGCAGTGAGCAGGGGCTCCTCTGGGTGGCATGTAGCATCAGCATATGGGATTCCCAGAAGCCTCCTTGGGCCTGGCTTCTCTGTAGCCTTCTGACAGAGCACACCTAAAAGGAGCACCAGCTGCCTAAGCCTTGCTCACCAGTGAATGTGGGAAAGTTAGGCTCGGTGTCTCTGGCTTGCAAGGAATTTAGTCCCATATTTCTTTGCCAGATGGAGGGCAGGCAACCTCCTGCAGACTTGATTTGCCTCCTCTTTGGCAAAGGGGGGAGTGGAGGAAGGGAGGTATGTCTGTGGTAAAGGAGGGTGGTATTACCTAAACATGAAACATAATCACTCCCAAAGCTTTGAAATCTTCCTATCTATTATTGTTTGGCTTGGGAGCTCTGTTTCTGAATTTTTTTCCTTAATATGAACAGAAGCAACAAACCCAAGCCAGCTACAAAAGTTCTTCACTTATTTATTTAAAGGAACTTTCCTGCATTTACTTTCAGCTGGCCTTAAGACACTAAAAAAGCAGCACGCAATGTGACACTTCCAAAGCCCTCCTCCACAATGCCCCTTTGAGAGCCCGCTCCATCCCTTACCCCCAAAATCCCTGCCTTTGCACTGCTTCTTCCCTACAGAATCCTGCCCCCACCCTTCGCTCTCCTATCTCTGATCCCTCAAGATGGTTTGCTACTGCAGGTGCAGATAGGGATAGAGCAGCAGTTCCCAACCTTTTCCAGATGGAGATCCATTTTGACAATTCGGGAAGACTTGGTGACCCAAGGCAATTCAAAAACAGGGGGAGGAAGAGGGGCAGAGCCACCTGGGGAGACACCTGGCAACCCTTTTAAAGGTAAAAGATGACTAGCAGATGTCAGATTGAATCACAGGCTGATCCTAGCAGACATGGATCTACACTTTTGTGTCAATGTAGGGATCTACAGATGGAAAGAAAAATATACAACTTATTTCAGAGAAATTGTACACCATACCTGAGTCTCTCATATAATGTATTTCATCAAATATAACCCAAGCAACTTCTCGCATAACCTCAGAACCTCTGTAGAGCATACTTCTCAAAATCTGAAGAAAATAAAAGGGTGCAAGTGATGCAACTAGCACTTAGAGATCATGTATATTCAGAAGTAATAATTAACAGCTCTTGCTTTCAAGGACCTCTTTAAGAAAGTTTCTCATAGAGATGTCTGGTTCATATTCACATGCTAATATGTAACCTTAATTTGCAAATAAAAATCTACACACTTAGATATAGGCTCTAAGAAAAGTACCTAATCGGTATCAAGCTGCTCCCAGCAATAATTATAAGATACGCTTTACAATCATCTAACTCTAATCATGTAACTCAGCAATATGATCTGAACCTGTTCCCTCTGAGATACAGTGAAGAAACAAAGGGCTAAATTTATTATCATTACTCTGATTCTCCACTTGATTGTGTATTACCACTAGATTTCAGGACCAGTTCAGCTGAATGTTCTTTTAAACCTTCACTTACCCAAAAGATGCCACAAAGGTAATTACTATGTTAAGGGGAAATACTGTAAAGTCTAAAAGATCTTCTCATTCAAGTTTCTCTACTAAAAATGATTTACTTCTTTGAAGTGATTTGTACTTATTCCCACTTTTAGGAATCTATTGAACAGTACAACTCCCCCAGGAAGGTAGACTGAGAACTTTTCACTCAACAGAAGTTACAGTATTGGTCTCCCAGAATAAGCATTAGACCTAGATGTCAAGCTGAGGGAGCAGTGCTGTGTAAGGCTGTGTCCAGACTCAGGGTTTTTTTCAAAAAAAGTAGCCTTTTTTCGAAAAAACTTCACCTACGTCTAGACTGCAGCCGCGTTCTTTCGAAATTAAATCGAAAGAACGCGGCTTTTCTTTCGATGGCGGTAAACCTCATTTCACGAGGAAGTACGCCTTTTTTCGAAAGTGTTCTTTCGAAAAAAGGCGTTCTTGAATACCAACAGGGCTTTTTAGAAGGAGAGCATCCAGACTCACTCGCTGCTTTCTTTCGAAAAACGGCTTGCTTTTTCGAAAGTTCCGCTTGCAGTCTAGACGCTTTTTCGAAAGAGGCTTGCAGTCTAGACATAGCCTAAATGTGTACAGTGAATTGCAGATCTGTGTTCTGCAGACTACGTAATACTGACATCTTAGAAGACTTGTAATCAATGCTGTCTTAGCCACAGTGGGGTGAGTCATAAGGTCCAGAGAAACTGACATGCAAGATAGCATATAATATATCAAAGTGCTCAATTTCCTGATGCAGAAGATAAATGGAAGTAGGATTCCTTTTAAAAAAAATGGATTCACGAAAGCTATACATATTCTTGCTAAATTTAAGTACTTTAGTTCTTCCCAAATAAAAACCTTAAGTCCTCAACATCTAAGGTATGGACTCCTAATTTTCCCCAGGTGATAATGAAATTTTGAAAAGACTATCAGGAGAGCAATAATCTGAGTCAGGTGGAATTCAAACCACCACTTTTATATAAGCCTGGATTACTTAATACCTGTAAAATATGGAGACAAGAAATCAGCTATTAGAGTATACAACACACACTTTTCTTGCAGATATAACTGATTAAAAATACTGTCTTTAATGACAGGTAGAATCTTCAAAGGTCTCAAAAGAAGAGTCCATCAAACCAGTCCGCACCATGTTAAAATACCATTTGCAATGGCTTTTTTGACAAGTGGGAAGATTGACCTTTGAGGAATCTTGTGACTTCTCTAAAAACAGAAGAACTGTTTGCTGACATATATGGTTAGAATGTACCCAATTGCACTCCACAGAAAAAGAGAAGAGGTGAAGAGGCCACATATAATAATTAACCTAAAAATAGTATATGGATGTAGTATGGACACAGATTAGACGCTCACAGAGAAAGCCATTTCAGAGCAGAGGGCTTTTTGGACTAAGGTAAAATTTCCCTACACTTCCACAGAGCACGTCAGGACAAAATTAGGCTGTCTCCTGTGAATAAAAAAACAAGGTGAACTGAGATGTTCAGATGTTCTTCCTGAAAGACCCAATTAGATGACACCACTAAGGAAAACAGGAGCTTCATGGTAAGATCCATGCATCAACATAGTCTAGACCAGTGTTTCTCAACCTTTGTTTGTGGTGAGCCCCTACTTGAAAAAATGTGTCCCCTTGCTTTAAGCTGGGGGATGGGCTTCAGAAAAAACACAAAGCTGCTGCTGCAGGCTGGAAATGTATAATCTTTACACAATAAGAAGCAAGCCAGACTTCCCCAGACAGAAGAAACAACAGGGATGTGAATCCACTTCTGGAACCACAGTGAAGCATGAGAGATACTACTGAAGTAAATTCTTAATGACTTGACTGGCCATGAAAAAGATTGAAGGATCATACGTCTAGAATAAAAACTTACCGTGCAATTAGGCCCACTACCTAACGTTTACTAACAGTAAATACGGAAACATTACCATTAATCTGCAGCTAGCTGAGAAAAGGAAGAAACTGTGATAGTTGAGGCCACATCGCTCTTTTACAATCTAGTTCTAAAAAAAATCCATACTTTAGAAAGGAAAAACATGCAGCCCTATTAGGCACTGCTTTCCAGAAGTTTCTTAAGGCTGTGCAGTTCCTGGGACATCTTTAAAATGTGAATGCAAAAATCGTTTCAAAGTACAGGTTGAACTGAGTGATTGGGCAACAAAATGGCAAATGAAATTTAATGTGGATAAGTGTGAAGTAATGCACATCAGGAAAAATAACCCCAACTATACGTACAGTATGATGGGGGCAAATTTGGCTACGACAAATCAGGAAAGAGATCTTGGAGTTATCGTGGACAGTTCTCTGAAAACTTCCATGCAGTGTGCAGCGGCGGTAAAAAAGACAAATAGGATGCTAGGAATTATTAGGAAAGGGATAGAAAATAAGACCCAGAGTATTTTACTGCCCCCTGTATAAAACTATGGTACACCCACATCTTGAAAACTGTGTACAGATGTGGTCTCCTCACCTCAAAAAAGATATTTTGGCCTTGGTAAGGGTTCAGAAAAGGGCAACTAAAAAGATTAGGGGTTTGGAACGGTTCCCATATGAGGAGAGGTTAAAGCAACTGGGACTTTTCAGTTTAGAAAAGAGGAGACTGAGGGGGGATAGGATAGAGGTCTATAAAATCATGAGTGGTGTGGAGAGGGCCGATAAAGAAAAGTTATTTATTAGTTCCCTAAATAGAAGAACTAGAGGACACCAAATGAAATTAGTGGGTAGCAGGTTTAAAACTAATAAAAGAAAGTTCTTCTTCACACAGCGTGTAGTCAACCTGTGGAACTCCTTGCCAGAGGAGGCTGGGAACTATAATAGAGGTTAAAGAGAAGCTAGATAATTTCATGGAGGTTAGGTCCATAAAAGGCTATTAGCCAGGGGATAAAATGGTGTCCTTGACCTCTGTTTGTCAGAGGCTGGAGAGAGATGGCAGAAGACAAATCACTTGATCATTGTCTTCGGTCCACCCTCTCTGGGGCACCTGATGCTGGCCACTGTCGGCAGACAGGATATTGGGCTAGAAGGACCTTTGGTCTGACCCAGTATGGCCGTTCTTATGTTCTTATGTAATATGGGACCCAGGTCCGGCAAGACCTGTGGTCTGGAAAGGCCATAGATGTTACTGGACCAAAGAGCCCAGAGACTAGGAATGGGAGCCAGCTTGGAGACACATGGGCTGGAGAGTCAAAGGGAATTAAAACCAATAGTAAAAGGTTTTATAGCCATATAAATAGGAAAAAAACAATAAAAGAAGAAGTAGGACCACTAATTACTAAGGATGGAGTGGAGGTTAAGGATAATCTAGGAATGGCCCAATATTTGAACAAATACTTTGCTTCAGTCTTTAATGAGGCTAATGAAGAGCTTAGGGATAATGGTAAGTTAACAAAAGGGACTGAGGATAAGGAGGTAGATATTACCATATCCGAGGTGAAAGCCAAACTTGAACAGCTTAATGGGAGTAAATCGGGGGCCCAGATGGTCTTCATCTAAGAATATTAAAGGAACTGGCACATGAACTTGCAAGTCCATTAGCAAACATTTTTAATAAATCTCTAAACTCAGGGGTTGTACCATTTGACTGAAGAATTGCTAATATAGTTCCGATTTTTAAGAAAGGGAAAAAAAGCGACCCGGGTAACTATAGGCCTGTTAGTTTGACATCTGTAGTATGTAAGATCCTGGAAAAAATTTTGAAGGAGAAAGTAGTTAGAGACATTGAGGCTAATGGCAATTGGGACAAATTACAACATGGTTTTACAAAAGGTAGATCGTGCCAAACCAACCTGATCTCCTTTTTTGAGAAAGTAACAGATTTTTTTAGATAAAGGAAATGCAGTGGATCTAATCTACCTCGACTTTAGTAAGGCATTTGATACAGTACCACATGGGGAATTATTGGTTAAATTGGAAAAGATAGGGATTAATATGAAAGTTGAGAGGTGGATAAGCAACTGGTTAAAGGGGAGACTACAGCGGGTCATATTGAAAGGTGAACTGTCAGGTTGGAGGAAGGTTACTAGCGGAGTTCCTCAGGGATCAGTTTTGGGGCCAATTTTATTTAATCTTTTTATTGCTGATCTTGGCACCAAAAGTGGAAGTGTCCTAATAAAATTTGCAGATGACACAAAGTTGAGAGCTATTGCCAATTCAGAAAAGGATCGGGATATCATACAGGAAGATCTGGATGATCTTGTAAATTGGTGTGATAGCAATAGGATGAAATTTAATAGTGATAAGTGTAAGGTTATGCATTTAGGGATTAATAACAAGCATTTTAGTTATAAGCTGGGGACACATCAGTTGGAAGTAACAGAGGAGGAGAAGGACCTCGGAGTCCTGGTTGATTATAGAATGACTATGAGCCGCCAT
This sequence comes from Pelodiscus sinensis, assembly GCF_049634645.1. Classification (NCBI taxonomy): domain Eukaryota; kingdom Metazoa; phylum Chordata; order Testudines; family Trionychidae; genus Pelodiscus; species Pelodiscus sinensis. The sequence continues at coordinate 97,202,338 of NC_134716.1, forward strand.
TGTGACATGGCCGTGAAAAAGGCTAATACAATCTTGGGATGTATTAGGCGAGGTATTTCCAGTAGGGATAAGGAGGTGTTAGTGCCATTATACAAGGCATTGGTGAGACCCCATTTGGAATACTGTGTGCAGTTCTGGTCTCCCATGTTTAAGAAGGATGAATTCAAACTGGAACAGGTACAAAGAAGGGCCACTAGGATGATCCGAGGACTGGAAAACCTGTTTTATGAAAGGAGACTCAAGGAGCTCGGCTTGTTTACTTTAACCAAAAGAAGGCTGAGGGGGGACATGATTGCACTTTTTAAATATATTAGAGGGATAAATACCAGGGAGGGAGAGGAATTATTTAAGTTTAATACCAATGTGGACACAAGAACAAATGGATATAAGCTGGCTAGTAGGAAGTTTAGACTTGAGATTAGACGAAGGTTTCTAACCATTAGAGGAGTGAAGTTCTGGAACGGCCTTCCAAGGGAAGTAGTGGGGGCAAAAGATCTATCTGGTTTCAAGATTAAACTAGATGGGTTTATGAAGGGGATGGTTTGATGAGATAACAGGATCTTGGTATCTAATTGACCATTCATTATCAGTGGGAAATAGGTCATTGGAGGGATGATAGGAGTTACTATAGAGAACTTTCTGGGTGTCTGGCTGATGAGTCTTGCCCACATGTTCAGGGTTTAGCTGATCGCCATATTTGGGGTCGGGAAGGAATTTTCCTCAAGGGTAGATTGGCAGAGGCCCTGGAGGTTTTTCGCCTTCCTCTGTAGCATGGGGTACAGATCACAGCTAGAGGATCTCTGCATCTTGGGGTCTTCAAAGTATTTGAAGGCTTCAATATCTGAGATATAGGTGAGGGGATTATTCTAGGAGGGGTGGGTGAGATTTTGTGGCCTGCACTGTGCAGGGGGTCAGACTAGATGATCATAATGGTCCCTTCTGACCTTGGAGTCTATGAGTCTATGAGTCCTGGCTGGGCCAGGAATTCCCAGCCCTAGCCAGGAAATCCCCAGCTGCAGCAGGCCCAGACTGGCAGCCCTGGAGGGAGACTCTTGGGAAGCTCTGGGTGACAGGGGTTTGTGTGGCCAGGCAGCCCTGGCAGGAGAATCCCTGTTGGCAAAGGGGCAGGCAGTGCCTGCAGAGCTGGCTGTGTCAGGGCAGCCTGGCAGGGGAATCACCAGCAGCAGGTGAGTGGCAGTGGGGCACTGTAGCTGGACAGCATTAGTGGGACAGCAGCAGGGCGGGGAGCCCGTAAAAGAGGAGCCAGCAGCAGGATAGCCAGCAGAGGAGAATTAACCAACAAACTCCCTGGTCCCCAGGGTCCCTCAGGTCCCAAGGGTACCAGATGAGGGAGATCCAATCTGTAGTTAATTCCCCACTCAATAATTAGAGAAGAAATTGAAGGCAGGGGAGGCTGTGATGACAAAGGGAACATAAAATGCTTTGTTGTTTTTTTTTTTTTTAACATAAAACTATTTCTATTTCAGCCCTCAATAGCATGGACCAAAAATACTCCAATAGGGACAAGGAAAAGTAAAAGGACTAAATATTAACTACTTAAAACATACCTCTGTTGTCATAACAAGACAAGAAGCTGTAGGATTAATGGTGACATCCCCAGTCATCAAACCAACATCCTGAAATTCTTCATACATCTCACGATACTTCTGGTTACTCAGAGCTTTAATGGGACTGGTAAATATCACACGCTGTTTCTCCCGCAAAGCCAAGGCAATTGCATACCTACAATATACCATTAAAGTACATGGGAGACATTTACATCTTTCTACCCTTCCATAACCTTCCATGAGAAGTAAAATCAAAAAAAGAAAATTGGTAACAAAATAGAAAGCCTTTCATTTATTGGTTACCAGCTTCAATTTATTCCAAGCTGGTAGAATTTATCTATAATTGCCAAGAAACATCGTAAGTTACAACTGGCAAATTAGATTACTTAAATAAGTTAAATAGTAGTGACCTGACATTATAGACATTTCATAAAGAAAAAAACGTGAGAGAAAGTATTAAATGTGAACAAAGGCTGAGCTACTGTTTTATCTCAAGAGGTGCTCTCTCTAGCTAAGGGTAGAAGCTCTTATTCCAAAACAAAAATATAGGGGGGAAATTTATAGAATGGCTTCCTATGTCCACATACACTTTCTATGGTTAAATAATAATAGACATTGGCCTATAATAAAGTCAAACCAACACACCTCTCTCTCTCAAAAAAAAACACCACAATGATTTTACTATAAATTATAGCCTAGGGACAGAAAACAAAGCACGGTGATTTTCTAAAGTCAGTCAACCTGAGGAATGAGATGCCAGGAATGCTGGGAAGGCCAAAATTGTAACAGGGTTTAAAAAGGAACCAGGAAATAGAGGAAAGGTTTGTCTATGGCTACTAGACAAGATGGTATGGGGCATCTCTAGACTTTGATCGCCAGAAACTTGCAAGTTGACATATGGGATAGATCACGTGGCAATTGCTAGGGCTGGTCCCTCTGAAGCACTTGGCACTGATAACGGTGAGAAGACAAGATGGATACTGGGTTACATGGATCATTGTTTTAATCCAGTATGGCTGTTCCTATTTAAATATCTGTGTTGCAACAAGTATTTTCCTTTCATCCTACATAAATAACATTAACAGAAGGAGACTGTTTACTTTTCCCTTTGAGTCTAACATATAGTTCAGCCAAATTAACAGGACGACCACCACACTACTCTTACTAAAATTATCATAAAATTACTTACTCTGCACACACAGTTTTGCCAGCTGATGTATGAGCCGACACTAAAACAGACTGATTATTATCCACACAAAGAATGGCTTCTCTTTGAAAAGCATCAAGAATGAATGGATATTCCTAAAAAGAAAAAAAAAAGAAAAAAAAAAAACATCCTTCATATCTTAATGTTGTTTTCCAGATTGACCTAGTGAGCAAATAAAATTTTGTAACTAGTTACCATCTCATTCCACTTGAAAATAGCATAAGAGGTTTTTTTTTAATTTAGATTAACTTATTTTTATACTTAAGTTTAAGTGTCTCAACCAGATCCTTAATTCATATAAAATAGCAAATCTAGGCCTTTATATGGTCAGTTTTTGTATGGGGTCTGTTACAAAAAATCAGAACAAACCCATTTATACCACTGGAGCGACTGAAATGAGTGGTAGAAACCAAACCAGAGCAATCTCTCTACCTAGCTCCAACCAAAATTACATGAAAGACAAACATTCATCTACTCATTCAGGACACAGACCAGTTTTTAAAAGACTTCCATTTACTTCCCTGCTACTGGTAGGGCCCATTTCTCCCCATATACCTACTTATGGGCTACAGGCTACAATTTTTTTTCTTTTAAACGCATCACGTACCTTTGCAGCTTTTCCACTTCTCGGCTTGAGGGCTACAAAGTCTTCATTTGCAGGAAGTGCAACCTGACATACATATATGAAATACAAACAGTGGGAAAATGTGTTAGAAAGCTTTCCAAAAAAAGCAGCTCCTTGGCATCTACTCAATCCAAACATTCTCCTGTAATGCAGGGCTTTTGGATCTAATCGGTGGTAGTGGAGGAGGAGGGAGAAAGGGGGGGGGAGGGAGATAACTGGTGCAATCACAGCTGTGAGTGACCAGTAGAAGCCAGGACATTTACAGTCACAGTTCTTTAGCTCTGTGTGAGAAAGGGCATGAGCGAGTCACCCTGCAATGTGGAGCCAAGATCAATGAACTCCGGCAGGCCTACCAGAAAGCAAAGGCAGCAAATAGCAGGTCTGATGCTACGCTCAAAACATGCTGATTTTATAGAGAACTGGAAAGAAACCTAGGTAGCAACTCCACAACCAAAGCCCAGGATACTTTGGATAGTTCTCAGAGAAAACAGCCAGAAATCTCCAGGACACAGACACAAGTTGGTGAAGAGATTGAAGAGGGCCAGGAGATGAGGGCGAATCTGGTGACAACCTGTGTGCCCAGCAGTGAGCAAGTGTTCTCAAGTAACAATGATTGCGAGGACGTGTATCCTCAACTCCCTGTGAAAACAGCAATGACAGCTGGACTTTAGCACAGTGTGAAGTTTTCAAAGACAAAGACACATGTTTCCAGGAGTTTTTATTTTCTGTTAAACCCACACCAAGCCATCTGGCCATAACCCTTTGGTTCTATGGGAATGCCTAGCTCAAAAGCAGGGAAGCAAATCCAACTCTCAGAAATGTCAGCCCTCCTCATTATCAAAGTGGTTCCTCAGAGCCTGCCTGATATTGATGGCCACCCTATGCACTCCTCTGACAACATGAGTGTCTGGCTGCTCAAAGCGTGTGTCAAAGCACTGTGCCTTTGTGCTCCACCTGCAAGCAAAAACTTCATCCTTACTCTCACAGAAATCACATAAGCAACAGCATGCGGACGCCACCATCACTTTGGGGATATGATCCTTTAAAAAGTCCAGCCTGCCCCAGAGACACCGCCATCTCCCTTTCAATCTGCCAAAGGCATGTTCAATAACCATTCAGCAGAGGCTTAACTGGTTGCTGAACCACTCCTTTCTGCCATTCAAGTGCCCTATGTAAGGCTTCATGAGCCAGAGCTGCAAGGAATAGGCTACCTCACCTAGGATTGCTATAGGCATTTACACATCTCCCATTGTAAAATCCCAGCATTCAGCCTTCTGTACAAGCCACTGTTCCTGGAGATGCGTGCAACATAAACCTTTCCAGACCATCCCACAATTATGTCTTTGAAATGTCCACGGTGATCCACAAGCACCAGAAGCACCGTGGAGAAGTACTCCATATGGTTGATGTACTCAGAGGAAAGGTGAGAAGAAGCAATAATGGATGGGGATGTACTCCCCATCTATTGCCAACACAGCTAGGAAAGCCCTCTACAGCAAAACCAGCCAATACGTCATCCACATTTCCCAGAGTCACAGACCTGTCCATCAAAATGCAATTTATCATCTCACGTGCTTGCAGAAGTAGTACTGCCCCAGAGGAAGGCCTGACCACTCCAAACTGCTGACAGAGGCTGCGCTGGCATCCCACCAGCTCCATCCTCACACTGCCCTCTGATATAGACACAGCAGCATGCGTGGGGGGGAAGGGGAGGCAGGATAGGGATGTTACATTTTGATTAATGAACTAATCGACTAGTCCATGGGCTTTCCATCAACTAGTCAATAAGGACTAGCATGGAGTTCCACCTTTGACATGCACAAAAGCCCCATCAGGAGTTCTTGTGCATTTCAAACACTGAAATGCACAAAAGCTCCTGCTGGGGATCTTGTACATTTCAAAATTGGAACGCCCCAGCCTCCTCTCACGAAGATGGAGGGAAACTGCTTTTAAGCCGGCTCCCCTCAGGACCCCTCTTCCCCCCACTGGCTGCCTCTGATAGTCAACTAGTTGCTTACATCCCTAGAGGAGGGATAATCAACTAGTCGATTAGTTGCTTATCGGATAGTCAACTAGTCGATTAGTTGCTTACATCCCTAAAGGGAGAGAAGGCAGTTCCGTGGGAGCCAGTATGTGTGGATAGCCGGATTGGGAGGAGGTGGCTCCATAGGATCCGGTGCTTGTGAGGAGCTGGCTCCCACCTCCCACCCCCCTTTGCTCCTGCTGATAGAGTTACATTAATGACACAAGATGAGCAGCGAAAACAGACAAGGAGTCCTGTGGCACATTATAGACTAACAGATGTATTGGAGCATAAGCTTTCGTGGGCAAAGACCCACTTCATCAGATGCAAAGTGGGTCTTTGCCCACGAAAGCTTATGCTCCAAAGCTTCTGTTAGTCTATAATGTGCCACAGGATTCCTTGTCACTTTTGCAGATCCAGACTAACATGGCTACCCCTCTGATAAGTGAAAACAGACTAGTTTTTCGCACCTTCTGCCTATCATGCATGTAACACAATACTATTTTCTACAAAAGTCTTATGTAGGTCTATGCTGAGTTGACAAGTTCTTTCTATCTCCTGTACTATTCTATAGTATCATCTAGAAATGCTAAAAATATTTTTAAAAAGTAATAGTTAAAAATCCTAGCGGTTATATGCACTGTAGGCTGGCTTCCCAAACTCTTACTGTGCACTGGCTTTCAGCTGCTGGTCCCGCTTGCAGAGAGCTGGCTGCTGCTGCAGGCTGTGCAGTATGCAGTTGGCTTCCAGGAGCCTGGCCAGCAGCCAGGAGCTAAAGCGTGCTGACAGGGCAGAAGAGTTTAACCTCTTACATCCCTAGTATCATCATGCACTGTTGGAAACTTGAATGATTTTGGGATCTATTTTCAATGCAGAGCCATAGCAGGGGTTGTTGCTAGTACTCAGCGTGAGCTAGGACTAAGACAGCATGCCAGCCTGCTGGCTCTTTCAAAATCCTTTAAATGCAGAGCTAGAGCAACAGCAGCCAGCACGAGCCAGAACCGAAACAGCATACCTGCCCACCAGCTCTCAAAGTCCTTTAAATGCAGAGCTACACTGGGGGTAGCTACTGGGTCTGGTGTGAGCCACGACTGAGCCAGCCTGACTGAGTGCTGGCCCCCAAAATACTATAAATGCAGAGCCGTGGGAAGGAAAGTGGGTGCATGTAGCTGGTAGCATTAACCAATAAGCATTTGCTTATTGGTTAATCGTTTAGCCAGATACACTATTACATCTATAGTTTCTATGGTCAGCTGGTTTCTTACAAGTTTAAGAACAGAAGTGGGTTGAGTAAGCACTGTATCACTGAAATGGATCACCATTCGCAGTGGATGCATTCCGGGCACCCACTGCAAATGGCGAAACCCATGAATATTGGGGCCATGGCTCCCACCCCCCCAGTGACATCCTTGTGGCTCCCAAATTCACTGCAAGGGCTAGGAGCTGTAGGGAACTCACTGCGGCTCCTGAAAGCCATGAGAAACTCACTGAAGTTACCAGGAGCTGCAGTGAGTTACCCGCAACTAGCAAACTAACCACAGCTCTAACTCACCGTGAGGGTTGGGAGCCAGCGAATTCCCCATAGCTCCTGGCCCCCACCATGCCCCCTAGGCCCAGACAGGAAACACCCACAAATATGCAGAACCACAAATAGCAATTCTGTGAATTGCAAGGGTCTCCTGTACAATCTAATTTAGAATTTGAGCACTTAAGAAGGGCATTTTCACTGTTACAAAGAACAAAATCATTATGAGCATTCAGTAAGTATTCACATATAATGATGGAAGATTGCAGACGAAAGGCCATGTTGAAATGTAGAGTACAGAAATACCCAAACAAAAAACAATCATTACCAGGGCTCGACAAATAATGCAATCTACTCGCCCGTGGCAACCCGGAAGAGCAAGGTTTGGGCAATCTGTGCATGCGCAGATCGCCGGACAGCGTGGCTGGCGAGCGGGAATCACGATGGTTCAGCGAGCCCTGATCATTACAGTACAAAGATTAAGAAACATCTCTAAAAAGTTGTAACTCAAAGGTGAGAGACAAGAAATTCATATAAAATATCTGTACACATAAAATAAATGCTGTCATGGTGCTCACCTCATGTGTACAACCTTCAACAGTCTCAACAGCTTGCACTTTTACTTTTGGCATCAGGTCTGCTAGACTAAATAAAAAAATATTAATTAGTACTATTAAATATACTGAAGGCATACCTCTACATCTCATTTCTACATCAATAAATTAAATGATAAAAAAAATGACATTATGACAGAGGGAACTGCTACCAAAACTACTATAAGGTATCAATATTATTAACGTATATACTTTACTTACCAATTTTGGATTTGCAACACTATTTATAAAAGGAATTATATAAATAAAAAAAAGTCCTTATTCTGTCAACACAGCAGTGAGCATATGCTGAAAGCCTCTTAAATAGTCTTCAATACGGATTAAAGCAAAGTATAAGCATAGTGTGTATTGCAAGGAGGGATCTGAAAACAAGATTCCTCTCTTGATTTCTGAAAGTGACTATACCTCAGAAATTAAACTGCATTTCAGGCAACAGCCTGAACTGAATCTGGCTAGCTTCTTTGCTGAGCAGCCTGTCCCACTTACGGTGACAAAAAGGGAACACCTCAACAATGTGACAGGCAATGTAGGCTAAGAGAAAAGGCACCAGACTGAGAACACAAAATGTAGTAAAAGCTCCAACATGGACTTTCTGCCCTTGATCAAATCATAGGCATTCTGCTTTAGTTTCTCTTCTTTAAAATGTGAGAATCATTAAGTATTTTTGATACTGCTACATTAATTCTTGCAAAGAATAAAAGTTTTAAAATTAATCAAAATGCATGCAAAACCCTTCATTGACCTACTCCACTGGAAAAAAAATTAAAATGTTTGCAGCTATAAATAGATCACTGCACCAAAGGTCTATTTAGTTGTTCCCCTAAACCAGTGGTGCATAACCTTTTTTAATTCGCAACCCCCACTGCCAATGGCTGGGCCCAGCCCATAGCCAGATCAAAGCACCACGCAGCCACCAACAGCCGGGCCCAGCCCCCGGCCAGCTGGATCAAAGCGCCGCACGGCCGCCAATGGCTGGGCCCGGATGGCCGGACCAAAACGCCGCACGCAGCCAGGCCCAGCCGCTGGCTTGCCGGATCAAAGCGTTGTGACTCCCCAGAAAGACAGCCACAACCTCCTTGGGGGTCGCAATACACGGGCTGCACACCACTTTCCTAAACCAACAGGCTGCAAAGACCAGAATGAATCCTCGAGTTAAAAAAATTAGCATGTACTCCTAGGGATGTTAAGAAGCAGGTATCTGACTAATTGTGTAGTCAATAAAATTTTTATTGACTTCATGATTAGTCGATTAGAGAAGATGCTCAGTGCCAGCTCGCATTGGGTCAGGAAGTGACTCCCCGCTGTGGCTTTGCAGTTTATATGTACTAAGAGCCGGGCACCCTTCCTGCCTTGCTTTTACTACATTTAAAATGCAGAGCCACAGTGGGGTAGGTTCCAGACCTGGCGTGACCTGGGTCCAGCAGCCCGTCTGCAGGGGGCCCCAGCAGGGAGCCAGGACGCCTTGCGGACAGGGACTGTTGCCAGGTCAGCTCTGTTGCCAGAGGGGACTCTTGTACATTTCAAAGGAGAAATGTGCAAGTTCCTATCGACTAGTTAAGTAGTTGATGGAAATTCCTTCAACTAGTAAATTAACCGCTAGTTAACATCCTTACCATGGACAGGAGCTGCTTCATGCAGAGATTGCTTCATGCCCCCTCCACCCGTGCTGCAGCCCAGGGCAGCGGTGAGGGAGAAGAAGTGTCATCATGGAGACAGTGCTGGGGAGGGAGGGGGATAGCTTTTATGCTGGCTCCCCCCAACCTTGGATCCTGCTTTCCCTGCCTTGCTCCTTCTGATACAGAGGCAGCAGGGAGAAGGAAGAGGGAAATGCAAGTAGTTGACTTGTCTACTCGCTTACATCCCAAGTACTCCCCCCCCAAAATCCATTCTCAAAGTCTCTCAGGTCAGCAATAGGCATTGTTATTTGATTATCAAGAATCCATTATACTTAAAAATGGAGGCGGGAGGCACAAAGATCCACGATCATTAATATTGGCTCTGACCTCCCAAATTTGCTCGGATACAAATTCTAGCCTGCTCAGAATACTCTAATTTTATCCCTAGCAAGCACAAAGGAAATTCAGTCTTAAAAGACCTCTATCCACTTCTAGATCCATGACAAGATCACAGGTCGTCCGCACTATTCATGACTACGACCATCCATTATCTTGTCTATCAGTGGTGGTAAATCTGCGGCACATCAGGATAATCTGATTGTGGGCCGCAAGACATATTGCTTATGTTGACCACTGCTCCCATTGACCACAGTTTGAGGTTCCCAACCAATGGGAGCTGCAGGAAGTGGCAGCCAGCATGTCCCTGTCTGCCCCATCTGTCCCATTGGCTGGGAATGGTGAATTATAGCCATAGGGAGCTGCAGGGACCAGTCAATGTGGACTGTCAACATCAACAAAATGTCTCACAGCCTGCAATTAAATTACCTTGATGAGCTGCAGGTTGCCCACCACCACTCCATGTAGTCTCAATGCTCTTCAGAATACCATTTTCCATCATTCACAGACAACGGTTTGTTTCAATAAGCTGATGTGGCAGTTGCCGCCTTGTGCCGCTCTCATTTTCCAATACCTTTCTATAAAACACAAGCCACAAGTTCATCACTTTTAAGGGGGCTTCTATCAATAAACTGGGCTTGTAAGGAAGTAGTCAGACAGACAACTACCCTGATAACTACCTTATCAGGTAGTTGAGTTGACTACTTGCTTCCCCTCCCTTTGCTGCCTCTGTGTCAGAGGCAGCAAGGGAGGGGGGGGGACAGGAACCAGTGCTGGGGGAGCCAGCTTAAAAGCTGGTTCCCTTCAGCACCATCTTCACAGTGCAGGGGGAAGGGCTCAGTGGTCCCAGCCAGAGCTGGTATGAACCAGTACTGCTTAGTACTAGCTCGCGTTGGCCCTGGGAGCTAACCCTGATGCAGCTCTGCCTTTTAAATGCAGTAAGAGCTCACCATGCTTTTACTACATTTAAAAGGCAGAGCCACAGAGGGGTTAGCTCCCAGGGTGGCTTGAACCAGGACTAAGCAGCCAGGCTCCTACTACATTTAAACTGCAGAGCTGTAGCAGGGGTAGTCAATGGAAATTCCATAGACTATTTGATTAGCTGATTAACCCCAATTTAACATCCCTACAATAATCTGTTGATCAATTTCCAATTACAACACTTATTAACCACCATTTAGACCTCATTAGCTATTTGTGTTTGTTGTAGTCATTACCTGTAGATCTATTGATTATAAGATGTCCAGTGTTACTATTCCCTCAGAGAAGCTTCAATTATGGTTGTTGGTTAATAGCAGTTAACTCATGCAATTAATTCAAAAAAAATCATGAATAATTGCTGTTTTAATCACACTAATAAACAACACCAATTGAAATGTATTAGTTTTTCTACAGTTTTAATGACAACATAGAATACAAAGTATATAGTATAGTACATCTAATTGACATGTAAAAATGATAAAAGAAATAGTATTTTTCAACTTACCTCACATAAATATTGCTGTGCAATAGATCTATTGTGAAGATGCAACTTACAAACGTACTTAACACTCAAAAAAATATAAAGTTCAGAGCTTACAAGTCCATTTAATTCTGCTTAATTTCTGAACGCAGTTATTTTCCTACATAATTCTTCATTTGCAAATCAAACCTTCATGGCAAACAGATTGCACTACTATACTAGTATTTTTCAATTTCCGTTATTTCTTTTTTAAAGTATAAATATTTGTAATATAAAAAAGTATAAAGTGAGCACCATACACTTCATTGTGTTATAAGAAATTTGACAACATAAGCAATAGAATACTGATTTCTAAAACATTTTTGAACAGCGAGATTAATTGCACAATTACATTTTTTAATCACTTGACAACCGTAATTTCTTGCCCACAAAAACTAATGTTACTATTTATATTTTTGTAAGATACCATATATGTGTTTTGTTAGTCTGTAAAGTGCTACCAGACTATTAGTAGTTTTTAAAGTTTTTCCTGTTGCAGACTAATTTGGCTACCCCTCTGAAACTTTTAGTCTCTAAGGTGCCCCTTAAGGATGTTAACTAACGAATAATTTACTAGTCAAGTAGTCGATGGAATTTTCATCGACTACTTAATAGGCACTTCAGCATTCCTCCTTTGAAATGTACAAGCGCCCCCGCTGGGGCTCTTGTACATTTTAAAGGAGGAACGAGGAAGCCGCATGCAGCCCAGGATCAGCAGGAAGTGCCGCTGACTCCGGCTCCACATGGTGCTTCTGTATTGAAATGCACAAGAGCCCCTGGGGCTCCGTTCAGTGCTGCTGCTTTGAAGTACCCTCTCTTCAAAGGCAGCAAATGGGAAGGGAGAGGAATCAAGCATTTGCTTATAGGATAGTCAACTAGTCCTTACCATCCTTAGTATGACTACTTACCTCTTTAATAACTTTCCAAAGCTTTCCCATCAATTTAACTAAAAACATATTTCTTTAAATAATCCTAATTCTAGAGCTTCAATTTGTGATATAATTCAGATGATATTCATAGCAAACACTGTACCTATAGCAAATAAACTAATTCTTACTTAATATCTTCTGAAACATCCTCTATCTTGGTTTTCTTTCCAAAAGTGGCATAATCTGTGCTATCAATCTCTGCTTCTCTTTTGGTTTTCCCTGGGATGTTCGTAGTGCCTGCTGGAGATTTGCCATCTGAGCGTTTCCTACGATGCAAACAAAACATTAGATTTCAGGTTTGCCTTTTAAATAGCTCTGAAGGAGGGGCTGGCTCAGCTAGCTATAGTGGCATATAGCTTGAAAACCCGTATTCATGTAAAATGCTGGTTCAAAAAAAAAATCCCAACTAGCTTCTAGAAAATGCTAAACCCACCTCAAACTCAGGAACCTGGAGGAACAAACAACAAGGAATTCTGTGGCACTTTAAACACTAACGTGTATTTGGGCATAAACTTTTAGGGACAAAGACCCATTTTGTGAGTCTTTCTTAAGCGAATACACAAATAAATGTGTTGGTCTTTAAAAGTGCCACAGGACTCCTCCTGCAGATATCGACGAGCACGGCTCCCGGCTGACACGCTGCTCGCGGAGCAGATCACAAGCGGTCTTGGGAAGAGACTATGTGTGTGTACCGCACTGTGTGTTCTGCGGCCAAAATCCAACACGGATGTAAATCTCCGCTAACCCCGCCGCGGGCAGAGGCCGCCTCAGCCCCCAGTCGGACACAAACATGGCCTAGGGCTTCAGTACGGCGGGCAGGCCACGTGCAATCGCCGCATCTCGGCCCCCGCCATGGCGACGAACCGCAACCCCGTCCCCAGCGCGTGCGGGCCGACGTTGGAGGGGGAGGGTTACCCCGAGAGCAGAGCCACGGCCCGCTCTCCGGCACGCGCCTCCTGCTACCTCAGCAACGGCCGCGCCGCCCAGCCCCTCACCCAGCCTTGCCGGCAGCCTCGGCCGCTTTGCCCTTCTTGGCCCCAGCGGCGGCGGAATCGTCCTCGAACACGCTGAACAGCTCGTCTCCAAAGGCGTCCGCCATTGCCCCAGCCTGTCCCACAAGGCGGCGCGCGCCTGACGCTGCCACTGCGCCGGAAGGCGAGAGCGTCAGGCGCGAGCCGAGCTAGCAGGAGCGGGGAGGAAACCCCGCAACACCGCCTCCGAGAGCTATTCTCCCACAATACAGCGCGCGCTCAGGCGGCAGCACTCCCATCATACACCGCGGCGCCATCCGTCTCCAAACGTGACTATTGACGGAAGAGGCGGCGGAGGACATAGAGCCCGGGATTTCCAGCAAGTGCCGGCCAATCGGAGTCTTGCTCCTAGCGCTGCGTGAGGCTCTGTGGTACCCGGATGTAGGCGAGTCCCTCGGGCGCTGTGGGGCCGGCCGGCTGCGTTGCCTGTGCTGAGGCGGCGACCCTGCTGCGTCCGCTATGGGCGGCAAAAACAAGAAGCACAAGGGGGGCGGCGCGGGGGCCGGCGCCGTTCACGCCGCTGTATCCGCGGCCACCGCTGCTGCCAGGGCTAAAGCGGCCGCCGAGTCTGGAGCCGCAGGAGAGGCTGCGGGCAAGAGACCCGGCCCGAGGCCGGCCCCGGTATCCAAGGAGCCACGCGTCAAGCAAGGTAGCAATGACGGGGAGACCCTCCTCTCTCGCCGTCCCTCTGCCCCTGGCGCGCCGCTCCCTGCCCCCCACGGCGCGGTCACCCTCTGGTCTAGGGCGCGGAGGTGCAGTCGGGAAACGCATTAGGACGGGCTTAGTCAGTGTCGCTACTGGGAGCTCCCTGGGCCCGGATACTGGCCTGGGCGTCTGCTCTTTTTATGCTTCATTGCAGCAGGGTCAACGCCGAAATCATGGGCTGGATACATGGGCTGAAAAATCAGGATGCTTTAAATAAAAAATAAACGTTGTTGGTGGGATTTGCCTTTGTGGTTGAGATTTCCATCCACAGCTATGAGAGCTCAATCAACGACTTAAACAAAAGTTGAGATTGACTTATAAACACTGAGGTATAATCAAAGGAATTGAGAATTAGGGAAGAACAACAGTCTCCGGTACCATATGAATTGTCTGCACTGTGATCGCTAGCAGTCGGTGTTCTGTAGCAGCAGCATCGAAGTGAGACCACTGCACACCCATCCCATGTGGCATTACACAAGTGTCACTGTGGGCAGAATTTGGTGCTGAAGTAAAATTTTCTGATGAAATGTAAGAAAGACTAGTATCCAGTTTACTTGCCACAAACTGTGTTGGCCTTCCAGGATTCATAGGAGTAAAAGAGCAGTAAACATTTATTTTAGTGAAATGTGCAGATTTATTTAGCTGGATAGTTATAGGTTTATATTGCTGTACTATCTAAGCACCTTCTGGTTAAAAATATAAGTAATATCTTGTGGGGGGGTTTCTAGCTTTTAAAGAGCTTTTTTGTGAAAGAGTATCTCTATACATATGAAATATGTGATAGGAAAATTAAATACATTTGGCATTTAGTTCTGAATATGGCTAGCTCTGAAGTGGTTCTTATCCCTTCAGAAAGTGAGTTCCAGTCAAATTCCACTACTTGTCAAAGTTTAGTAATCTATATACATGAGTCTTTTTATTAGATAATATAGAACATCACAGAAGCAAACTCCAGTGGAGCTATGGCTAATCACAGATGGCCACAGTTACCTTAAACATAGACTCAATTCAATGGGGAGCCAAGTTCAGAGAGCAGAACATTAGAATGGGAATCCTGACAGCTTGTAGGGATGTGAATAGTTAACTAGTAAGCATCTCCCTAAATGGTTACTGGTTCCAATTGACCGGTAGGTAACCTGTGGGGGCTGGAGCAGCTTCCTACCTGCTGTGGGTTTGTGGGCCAGCAGCCAGCTGAGGAGGTGCGAAGGGGGTGTCCTGGGGGCTGCCCAGATCCACTTTAATCGATTTACCAGTTGGACAATAGATTAACATTTAACTGGTTAACTGATCAGAATTTTGCAGCCTAGTAGCTTGTGCTGTTATGCAGACATGCTGATGGCTTTTGCATTTTGAACGAAATACATACAGGGAGAAGATCGCTCTACATAATATATATGTAGCACTCTACCAAATTCATGGTTCATTTTAGTCAATATCACAGTCATAAGATTTTAAAAATTGTAAATTTCATTATTTCATGTATTTAAATCTGTATTTTCACTGTGGTGTTATTGTTGGGCTCCTGATCTAAAAAGGAGTTGTGGGGAGGTCACAGAGTTATTGGGGCTGGGGGGGTGGTACTGCTACTCTTACTTCTGTGCTGCTAGTGGTGGCAGCACTGCTTTCAGAGGTAGGCAGCTAGAGAGGGTCAATGTTGGCTGGAACCCCACTCTGAAGTAGAGCTACTGAGCTGGGCCCTCAGTAGCCACCACTCTCCATCCTCCGAGCTCTGAAGGCAGCAATGCAAAAGTAAAGTGGATTCTATGTGTATTGCCCCTCTTCTGCATTGTTGGTGGCAGGGTGCTGCCTTCAGAGCTGGATGTCTGGTTGAACAGCTGCTGTTGCCCACGTGGGCAGCTCTGAAGGCAGAACAGAAGAAAGGGTGGCAGAATTAGAGCTCCCTTGTGACCCCCCTCCCCTGCAATTCCCTTTTGGGTCAGAACACCCACTTTAAGAAATACTGGTCTCCCCTAAGACAGGGGGATAGTAATGGGTAAAAACACACAGCAGACCAGATTACTGGAGAGACCAGATTTCATGATCCTTGATGAAATTTTCATGGCTGTGAACTTGATAGGGCCCTATCTATCTGTTAAATCAACTGTGGAATAGGGAAGCAAACAGAAAGTGTAATCCAGAAAATTATAACACTAGAAATCTTTGCCAGAGGCAATATGTGTCTACCAAACAATATAGAATTGCAGTAAAACCATCTGCTTACAAGATGTTTGACAATTTCAATTGCAGTAAGTTGTCTACTGAGAAGTGTATTCACAACCAACTAACAAGTAACTAAAATAATTACTTAAGGGTTGGAAATGTCCATCTATTTATTGGGGGGCAAAACCCTTCTATTTCTCTATTGGTAGGACTTGTGTTCTGCTTTACATTACATGAATATGCTAAGCAAATAGGAATGTAATTTAAATTATGTTTTTACTGAATTTGCAGGTCCAAAAACCTACAGTTTTGGTTCTACGCCTGATTCTAATGCTCCTGCAAATCTGGATAAATCTATCCTTAAAGTGAGTATTTCTTTCAAGAAAAGAGCAGCTTCATTCTTCCTAATATTTTCTTGTAAATTTATTTTTTGTTATTTAGTCTATAGCACACAAAAGAGTACTGAACTCTAGAAATTTGCAGACTTCTGTTCTGTTGAGTTTTATGGGAAGGGTGGAGCAATTTCAAGAAAACAGTCAAGGCATTAGTATTTTCATCACGAGGAAACTATTTGTTCAAAAATAAAATTCTGTGAACCTGAAAATATTTTATCTCTAAACTTAACTTTGGTGTATTATAAAATATATTTTATGCCAAAGTGCTGGGCAAAACCAATTTCTTTTCGTGGTGGGTTTTTAATAAGATTTTAGACTTTTTGACAAACTTTATGACTGTGGCAGGGTTTTGTTACTTATGTAGGATCTAATCCTTTTTTACATAAGGAGTTTCAAGAAGATGATAGATAAAGGGCATTATTTCTTCAGGAGGGCCACGTTCTTATTGTTTGAAACTGCCTCTGCTATTTTTTGGAGCAAGAGTATAGTATTGTTTTGTACATCTTTAAGACCTATTGTATGTTGGGATAACTGACAGGTTTGGGGTTTTTTGTCTCTTGGGGTTTGTTTTGTTTTCCCTTGGTCAGAAGGATACATTTGTCTCCTATTCTCATGAACAAATCACATTTCCCAAAAAGCAAAATAACCTCTCTTTAATGAAAAAAACTTTCTCTACATTTAGTGAAAAAAGTGAATATTCTCTCTTTTGAAAAGTTATGCTGTTCTCTATCTTGCACAACAATATGTACAGTATAAGAGGTTTCATAGAATAGGAAAAAATTGGAAAAACAAGGAGGCTTATAGGTGAGGAGTCTTCTACTTTCCTTACCTCTTTTTTTCCTATTTGTTTCTGATATTGTAGTGATAGAAATGTAGCCGTGTTTGTCTGGTGTAGCTGAAGCAAAATAAAGGACTATGTAGCACTTTAAAGACTAACAAGATGGTTTATTAGATGATGAGCTTTCGTGGGCCAGACCCACTTCCTCAGATCGAATAGTGGAAGAAAAGTGACTATTTTCTTCCACTATTTGATCTGAGGAAGTGGGTGTGGCCCACGAAAGCTCATCATCTAGTAAACCATCTTGTTAGTCTTTAAAGTGCTACATAGTCCTGTATTTTGCTTCTGATATTGTTGTAGTATTCTTGTAGTGTACCTTAGTTTATATCTCTAAGATTTTATTTAGTTTATAATGACTAGTATCTCTCTCCACAGGTAGTGATTAACAGTGACTTGGAAAAAAGGATTATTGGAGTAATCAATGAGCACAAAAAGCAAAATGATGACAAGGGAATAATTTCTAGAAGACTCACTGCCAAAAAATTACAGGTAAAGTGCAATTTTTCCCTTGAGAGCAACATTTATTTGTTGCTAGTAAATAGGTTACTCTTCTGTCACTTTCATTGTATTATTTGGTATAAGTCAAGTTTTCTCATTTTACAGTCAGTGTTTCCTGTAAGCTGTGCGCTTGTGCGGCTGCTCAGGAGAGTTTCAAATGCCACCCAGCTGATTAGTTGTGAGGAGTCCACAGTTAGGATTTTTTGTTTTTGCAGGTAGTGCATATTCATACATACCTCTGTGTGCATAACATTTATTCTGCACATGGATGGAAAGAATCCGCACATACATTGAAAAGATTAGAGGGAACATTGTTTGCAATACCATATACTTTTATAGAACTTTTAAAAATCTTGTATATCAAATGGAATTGGTCAGTTAAATGTACTCACCAATGGAGGTCAATAGTGAAGTTGCTTGGGTATGGGATGAAATAAATAATTTAAATGGAACATAAAAGGACTTGAAAACTCCAGTGGTGAATAGAAAACTCTTCTTGTCAGGTATGAGTAAACCAACTATTTTTCGGAATTTAAGATTTCATTTTAAGAAGTTCCAGTTTTTATGATAAGACAGCCTTGCAAATGTAACCAGCTGCAGTGTTATCCTGAGCGTGCATACAGATCTAGTGCCTTCCTTGTTGCAAGTCATATCCCTGTATGGAGCAATAACATTGTCAAGTAACATTATTTTCATGCTTGGAAATGCAATTGGTTCATTGAACTTTCTCTGGAGAAGAACACTGAAATAGAGGACACTGAGGGGAGGGGCGGATTACCAGAGACTCTTCCTCCATAACAGCCAGTAGACTGTAAAAAAGAGAATGGTTGTTTCCTCCCCCCCTTGCTAACTAAGGAGCCCTGATATGAAAGTGGGGAAAAAAACACCCATTCCTGCTCCCTTCTAGAAGATTGATGAGAGTGATGCTCCACCTCATCAGATAAATCATAACATAAAGCTGGAGTCCCCATGCAAGATGTAGGGTTAGAACTCTCCTCTTTCCAAAAGCTGGGGGTGGCATGGAATTGTGCTCATCATACTTCTGTGTTTTGGATCATTGAAGGAGATGCCCACTCTTGTTTCTCCGGTTGGTTAAATATGTGAACATATTTTAAAAAAATATTTAAATGGGGTTTAATAATAATTTTAAATAGTAAATGTTATTCAGTATGTTTCCTGGTGCATGAACCGTTGAAGTTTGCATCTTTTTAAAACTAAATTTCTAATATTTTAAACATTGTACAAATCTTTTTCTAAATTGGAGGGTTTTTATTTCCCACAGTTTAAATATTTTTTTCTTAAAATATGCTTTTATCTTTATTTGTAGGATGTATATATGGCTTTGCAAGGATTTTCTTTTAAAACTGAAGACATTGAGGAAGCTATGAAAAATACAATTTTGTATGGTGGTGATCTTCACTCTGCACTTGACTGGCTATGCTTAAATCTTTCTGATGGTAAGCATCATGCCTGAGAAGTGACTTAGGTACTGAAGTTTTTTGAATCTTTTGTAACCAATATCTATTGAGGTTTTGTTTAGCAAATGACAGTGTACATTGCTTATTCTTAAAGAGCAACAAGTCCTCTTTTTCCATTTTCTTTCACTAGCTGTACCATTAGGCGTTCTCTAGCAAAACTATTCCCATAATGGTATAGAAAAAGACATGGTGGTGAGGTAATAACTTTTATTGGACCAACAACTTTTGGTGAAAGAAGTTGGTCCATTAACATATTACCTCATCCACCTCCTGTTTCTCATAATCTGAAACCAACAGGGCTATGACAACACTGCAGATGGTATGAAAATATATTCCTTTTGCAAATTGAAGATGTGCTCTGCAGCAGAGAAATCTTAGCACCTAATGTCCCTCGCCAGGCTCAAAGGAAATTCATTAAATCATCCATGTATACATATAAAAATCTCCAAGAAGGCCTCATTATGATGGGTGGAATTGCAGAGTTCCCCTTGTGACTGTCACCTGGTGTGCTGATCATACTACTGAGCCCACCTACCTGCCCCCTGGAGTGCCCCTTATGGGCCAGAAGCTCCAGTCACTTCAACTCTGTGTCTTTGCTGGGAGAAGACAGTCCCCAGCAGAGCAACTCAGATGCAGAAGTAGCTTAGCGCTGGGAGCACTCAGTTATAGGGATTTGACAGTATCCAAGAGCACGGTTGTCAAAAGGTGCCAAAACCCCAAATAAATCCATCTTTCTCTCTCTCTCTCTCTCTCTCTCTTAAAAGTTTTAAACAGAGTAAGCTCTTAAACGTGTTCTCCCCCCTTTATCAATGAGAGATCTGCGCAGTTGTTGCTTCCCCCAGGTAACAATTATTTATACTGCATTTGAAAATAAACAAGTGTTTCATTTAAATATAAAAAATTAGGATTTAAGTGACTGTAAGTGAAAACAGACAGATCAAAGCAAATTACTAATCTAAAATAAACAAAACACACCACCTAGTCCTTATTCTAGGTAAAGTTCTTCAAATTAGAGCTGATCTTTTCTCTGGCCTGGGTATAACAGCTTCTTGTGTATTTTCTTAGGGTGGAGAAGCAGTTTTCAAAAGGCAGCTGAAGATGATCATTAATTTCTCCCCATTCCTTAAATAGAATTTCCCCAGGGTAGGAATCCTTTATTTTATCCTCCCTATTCCAATGGAAGAATACCAAATTCAGGATGGATTCCAGCATAGATGGCATGGTCATTAGCAGGGCTCCACAAATAATGCAATCTACTCACCCATGGTGAGGTTCGGGCCAGGTTCGGGCAATCTGCACATGCACAGAACGATCTGCTCATGTGCAGATCGCTGGACAGCATGGCTGGCAAGCGGGGCTCGCCGCGGTTCGGCGAGCCCTGGTCATTAGTCTTTGTAAGAGCAATTGCAGTTTGTGCTTATGTGACACAGAAAACCATTTACGGATCATTGCCTTGCACATCAGGCCATTGAATACCACTAGTGGCTCTCACTAGACATTTTAGATTGGTAAGCAGGTTTAGAGTTTATATTTCTAACCGTAACATACAAGAATAATACATGCACACAAATAGAATATACACATTCAGGTGATCACAAGCTCTTGTTTTGCATAAAGCATATTTGAGATGTATATTCATGTTTAAAACCATATTTCCATAAAATATGGTGGTCAAGTGTCTCACTCATATTCTACAGTTGCCTTTAAAGATGTGAATTATAGGTTTTAACTAGCTGGAGTTACCCGTCGGTGTTGCTCGGGAAAGGTGATATAACTGAGGTGAGGAGCCTGAGGGAAGGGAGCCAGCCACGCGCCTGCCACCGGCGCCCAAGCCCACCCTCTGCTTCCTTGTCCCTCCTCTGGCCTTAGTGAGTGACTGTCCCTGCCGCTTCCCCCCGCACTGCCAGGCTCCGTGCAGCCCCTGGGAAAAGGTGTTGGTCTCTCATCTCTTCCCTCCCACAGGACCTTAAAACCTTCTCCCAGATGAAAGATTATCCCATGCAAAGTTTGGTTGCGGTAGCTCTTATAGCGTTCAAGTTATTAGCGCACAAACATTCTCCTTTATATATTAGATTTAACCCTGTTATAAAAGCAATAATAACCACTGTGGTTTGGAAGTGCTACATAGTTTAACAGTTTATTTCAATAGGATTAGTAATTTAAAACCATGTACCTCAGAGTTGCTACTCTTTCTAGCGGCACTTTGGTCTTTCTGCCTAACTTTGGACACACTATTTAATCTCTCTGCTTCCATTGATTCATCTACTAAGTAGGCATACAAACAGATATCAGCATCTGCTCAAGTGAATATCAAGACCTGAGTTTGATTCAGTCATACATGGTGTTTGTTTCTTATTTTTAGTTTGCACCTCGTGCTATTGAAAGTATCTTCAGTTATTTTTCCATGATCTGGATTTAATTTTATTTTAAAGATGCATTACCTGAAGGATTTAGTCAGCAGTTTGAAGAAGAGCAACAGAAACCTAGAGCAAAATTTCATTCTCCTGTGCCACTAAATGAAACTCCCCAGTTACCAAACAACAAGAAGAAGGAAGATTGCCCCGAAATAAAGGTAATTTAAGGAATTATGGGAAGATGTTTTCAAATGGTTAAACTCCCCATGACTTGGAAAAGAGTTATGTCAACATAGAACGTTTTTTAAAATCCCATCCAATGTGTTCAGTAATTTAAAATATACAGAAGGATTTCTGTTCCCTAGAGTGGAATATTTGTAAAAAATGAAAGGGTTATGAAGTTTCAGTGGTAAAAATTTGACTTGTTGGAAAAATACCAAGTCCCAGTTCAGTTAAATCTACTCTGCAGACCCCACAACCCATTAATTCTGTTTACTACAGCTGTAGTTTGTAGAACAGCACATAACACCTAGATGTCAATTTTATTGAATTGTGCCTACATAAGTTTGTCTCTGTGGTTTAGGAGTCCAGTACTGCAAGTTGTTAAACCTTAATCAAGATTCCCTACATAATCCTCTTTTTCAGTTTTCCCCCATAGTAGTTGTAAAAATTTTATCTCAATATCAAAAAAGTGTGTGTGTGTGTGTGTGTGTAAATATAAATTGTGTGATATTTTGCCTGATCTACAAAGTCTCTTCTTTTTTGTTGTTGTTCTGAATTTCAAGCAACATTTCTCAAATATTGGTAAAATAGTTGTTATATTTTTTCAGTTGCTGTACAATTATCTTTCTTATGGTGGCTGTTCTTCCTAATAGAGAAATACTGGGAAAGACAAAGAAATGAGTATGAAGGAATGGATTTTACAATATGCTGAGCAACAGAGTGATGATGAAAAAAGCGAGTCTGTGAAAAACTCAGAAGAAGAGGAAAAATTTGATCCTGTAAGCTGGGGAGCAAATTATATAGGGATTCTTTCTGAAATCAAAACTGCCATGTGGTATTTATCTGTAAATTATGGTTCTATCATGTATATGTGTTTGTGTATTTTGTGTAAAATCAAGGACTGAATTGATTTAATCATTGTCTTAGTTTTTTGTAGGTTTGACAATATTTCAGGCAGAAGGAAGATTAAAAAAACAAACCCCTAGAAGTAATGCTTCCTAAGTCATTCTCCACTTTTGCCTTCAACATAAAAATAAAACTTTTGTTTCATATTGCTAGAATGGAAAACGCAGTCCCCTGTGAGACATAAACATGTAGGATAACAGTTGTTTTCCATTCCCACCTTTGGTGAAAAGTAATGCTTAGCCTTTTTTATTTGTATTTGTGAAACTAGAATTATTCATTCTCTCTCAAAAGGATTTATTTCATATAAATATTGTGTTGGCATGATTGGGTAGTTGGGAGGGAATAGACTTTATTATGTAGTTAATTTCACTTACAAAATATGCAAACGTAACTAATGATCTTGTTTGGAACAGAATGAAAGATATGTGCATTTGGCTGCAAAGCTTTTGGAAGCAAAGGAACAGGCAACTTCCTCCAAGCAAGACAAAGACAAACAAGGCCAGAAGGTGGCACAAGAAAAAATAAGAAGAATTCAGCAGGGTATGGATGTTCATATTATCTGTACATTTTAGTGAACTTATACTTTTAATTGTGTACACACACTTTTGCTGGTAAATCTGTCAACCTACACTTGAACCTCTGTAATTCAGGTATGTACTCTGTCGGGGGAGGCGGAAACAGCTCTGCACCAGTTGGGGGAACGGCAATGAAATGCTTCGCGGGAGGCTTTACCCCGTTGCTCCCAAAGCAACAGGGGGTGGGGCGCCTGACGTGTGGGGGAATGTAGAGCCTCGTGTGCTCCTGGGAGTGGGGTGCAGGTAAATGCCCCACCCTAAACCCCCTCATGCATGCACCCTCCCAGATCCATCCTCCTCCCCTCTAACCTCCATGATTAATCTAGCATACCCTGTTTCTCAGGGTAGCTAGGTTAAAGAGGGCCAAGTGTATTAGGAAAATTTTCTTGAAGATGATTCTTTAATACCTTTTAAATTGGATTAATATCATTGCTTGAATTGCAGACCTTCATAAATGTCTTTGTAGTATGACCCGAGGTATTGAAAAACAGCTTATATTACTGACTTTCTGGTGTGTCACATCTTTAAAGGATGAGTGACAAGCCCTTAAGAAAAAACAGCATCTATTTCCTTTTGCAGAAATGGCAACACTGGAAGAACATCCTGTGTTTAATCCAGCTATAAAAATTACAAACCAACAACAGAATGAAAAGAAAAAATCTCCTTTGCCACCTGAAGCAACTTTGAACCTGAACTTACTTGAAAAATCTGGAGCTGAGGAAGAGAAGGGTATTATTGAAATTAAGAGCAGTGCAAACTTGATTTACTGTACTGGGACCCCAAACCCTTATTACAGTGAAGATAGGATGAACCAGTTTAACTTCTGAGTTGGCCTTAAAAGCATTATATTAGTTGTAGTACAAGTTTATATATATATATATATATATATATATATATATATATATATATATATATATATATATATATATATATATAGCCACTGATTGTCACTTATGAGTCAGATAACGATTTGACTATAGGTTGAACTTCCCTGGTTCGGCATCCCTGGGACCTGACTGGTCCCAAGCCAGGGAATTTGCCAGACCAGGGGAGGTGATCGCCAGCACCTCTATTACCGGCTACTGGCCCTCAGGCCCCATCCCCTTTACTCGAGTATGGGGTGGGGAGGAGAGCCAGAGTTATAGCTAAATACTACATGGCCGTTTTCATTTGAAAGGCTCCCTTATAGTTTTTTCCTTCTCTCTGCTGTACGGGGCTCCACTGCTAGTCCCTAAGGTGCCAGGCCTCTGCTCCCAGTCGCCGACCCTCTCAACCCCCGCCAGTCCCTAAGGTCCTGGGGCTCGACTGTTGGCCCCCATAGTACCAGGCCTCTGCTTCCCCATCTTGCTGGGCTCCACTCTTCCTGGCCCCGTAACACTCTTGACCCAGCTCCCTGGTTTTTCCCACTGAGTGCTCCAGCCTGGAGCATCCACTGGGTTACTGACCATGATGGACCAGGGGTGTTGTCAGATTAAAGAAGATTCAACTTGTGCATGTTTCTGTAGGTAGAAGGCTAGTGTGTTGATTCACTGCATCACGCAGTTAGACATTAATTTTTTTCAAGAAATATTGTCGATGGTTGAAAGCTTTGACTATTGTTTAAGTATAGCAGCAATGAGCTTGAGTGGTATCCTAGGCCAGCATTTCCCAAACTATGGTCCACGGCCCGCTACCGGGCCGCGGAAAAAAAAATGGCGGGCCTCAGCATGCCTGGTGGCTGCCGGCCCTTAGGCCGATTGACCCATCTGGTCGAATCGGGCCCCGCGCCCCTGCACCCAGAAGTGCCAGCGAGTTAAGAGCCGGGCCCTGCTCCAGTGCTATGTGGAGCTGGGTCTCTCCCTGCCCCCGCCTGGAGCAGGCCCCACCCCCGCGCGTCCTCTCCGGCCCCGCCCCCAGAGCGTCCCCTTGGCCCCGGATGTCTCTGCTGCGCGCGGCTCCTCCTCGCCGCCTGCCGCCCATGCGCGGCGTTGCACGTAGGCGGGGAGGACGTGACGTCACGGCCCAGGGTTTTGAAACCCATGCGAGGCACGTGGCGGGGCCTGGCTGGCTCCGGGTTCTGCCTCCGGGGCCTGAGCGCGGACCCTGGCCCTGCAACGGGGAAAGAGAAGGTGGGAACCGACTCGTGCGGCGGCAAGGAAAGAAGAGGGGTGGGGAAAGGGGTGGAAGGAGAAGGGGCTTGGGAGGGAAAGGCACCAAGGGACAGGGGTGCGGGAGAGAGAGACAAATGCCAGGGGGCCCAGTGCAGACCATGAGGGAAAGGGCAGGAGGGGAGGTGTCAGTGGGATGGGGGACCGGGTGATGCTGGAAGAGGAGAGGAGAGGGGAAGGGCACTGGGGGCTGGAGGGGGAGGTGCTGGGAGAAGGCTTGAAAGAAGGGATGGGCATGGGGAACAAATTGTGTGTGAGGGCACAGAGGGACAGGAGGGGAATGGGGCAGAGACTGGTGAGGGGGTGGGTATTAGGGGAAAAGGAGGCACCAGGAGGGTGCAGGGCTAAGGGAAGGTGCAGGTGCCAGGGGATTCTGGGGTGAGGAGGAGGGAAGAGCTGGCCACTGGAAGCAGAACTGGACAGGGGAATCAGGGCAGGCTGGGGATATTGAGGGGCCGGTGGAAGCAGGGCTGCCGGGGGGTGCGAGGTTGGGGGCAGGGAGCTGGCCGGGGAAGATGTGGGCGGGGTGGAAGAAGTGGCTGCTGGAAGGAGGGCTGGATGCAGGTAGCGGGGCTGGCCAAGGGAGATTGGGAGGAAAAGCGGGGGAGAACTGGCTGCCAGGGAGAGGGTTGGGGGAAGTGGGGCTGGCCAGAGGCGCAGCAAGGGGAGCAGGGGGGAGGAATGAATCAGCCTGCAGGGAGTGGGACTGACCCGACCCCGTTCGCCCCCACCCACAAAGCACGAGTTAGTCTGGCACAGGGATTCTACTGTGCCCCCCCTCCCCACACACACACACACACAAACCCCTCGAGTAGTTGTGAACTATCTGGCTGGTAGACACACTCATGCAGCCTGAGCACATTTACCAGCCAGGCAGTTTGAAACTACAAACTGATACATCTAGAAATAATACAACTTACCTACTGAGAAAAATACCAGACATGTTATATGTCTGGTATTTTCTTTGTTTGTTTTTCACATGTTTATATTTTTGGGCTGCAAAAAGCAGAACTGAAAAAAAAGGGTTCCAATTAAAGTAAAAAGTTTGGGAAACCCTGGTCTAACCAGCTTTCTGTCTCTTACAGCCCATTTATCCAATCCATATTCCTTAACTTGCTGGCAAGAATATTGTGGGTGACCATATCAAAAGCTTTGCTAAAGCTGGCACTGGGAGATTTGGGAGGACCAGAAACAACTTATTTGAATATTCATAATTTGATTAATGAATATGCAAATATGCAAATGAACATTACTGGTCCTCCAAAAGTTCGTGAATGGATTTACTGGTCCCCGTGTCAAAAAGTTTGGGAACCCCTGTCCTATGCTGTTTCTGTAACCACCAATGTCAAATCTAGGGTTTTTTTTTTTGGGGGGGGGGGGGGGGGTTAGGAATTATAGCAGTGTGCCAGATTTGCTATAGTTAGATATAGGTGTTGCTATACTGAACCAGACCAGTATTCTCTGCTTGACAGTAGATAGTATCAGTACGAACTTATGAAAATTTTTACTTTCTACTAAAAATGCTTAGGTCAAGAGAGAATTAATTTGGATTCATTCAAGATTAAAGAAAGTTTGGACATATGAAACAACGAGTCTGGTGGTACTTTTAAAAACTAACAAATTTATTAGGATATTTGGGCATAAGCTTTCATTAGATAAAAGTCCCTTCCTCAGATGCTGAAGAGAAAAGAAAACAGTAAAGGAAGCGTTATAGAGAGGAGAGTGTGACTTTAGCACTGATTTCGCATTCCTATTCCTGTATCCCTTCATTTTCTGTTTTCAGCATCTGAGGAAGTGAGTTTTAGGTCACAAAAGCTTATGCCCTAATAAATTTGTTAGTCTTTAAAGTGCCATCATACTCTTTGTTTTTTGCTGAAACAGACTAATACAGCTACCCCTCTGAAATGTAAAATAATGTAAATTTTGTTCATTGTAGTGAAAAAGCGGGAGTCTCGAGATGTAAGGAATTTTGACTACACTGCTCGAAGTTGGACTGGTAAATCTCCTAAACAGTTCTTGATCGATTGGTGCAGGAAAAATTTCCCCAAGAGTCCAAATCCTTCTTTTGAAAAAGTTCCGGTGGGTAGATATTGGAAATGTAGGTATGTACTTCTAGTAAAGCTGAATTTTTCTACTGAATCTAGCCATTTCCATTCAATTGAATGTCTCTAAACTTACATATTTAGAATGTTATATTTTTTGGAATTTTTTGACTGAAGCAGTTTGACTAATTTTACACATTTGTAAAATCTGTGTTCCTGAATATGCATTTTTCACTGAAAACAGCATTAGATGAAATATTTTACCAACTCTATTTGTGGTTATATTTCATACAATATTTTTAGATAATGTCCACATCATCTAAGTAAATGTTTGTTTCCATAAGTTGGTCACTTCAGTTTTATCAAAGAAGCTCTGGTTCTACTTAATTTTGCTTTTTTCAAAAAGCAGACATCCCACGGGCTGCTGCAGGCTAATCTAGAGAACAGTTCCATAAACCTGTTCTTTTACTTCCCTTTGTTTTATGTTGAAATCTTAGCAGTTAATGATTTTATTTGTGTTATGGTCTTTGTCTGATAACCTTCAGTTTCCTCTTATTTGAATGCTACATATTAAGTAAAAATAGGAGGCTAGTAAGTAGAAATGTCTGACCGAAATATGATTTTATAGTACTGGTTTTTCTGTCTTTGAAGGGTTAGAGTTACCAAATCAGTTGATGTAATGACAGTGTGTCCTACAATTCTGACAGAGGATAGCATGCAAGCTCAACATCTGGCTGCTACATTAGCTCTCTACCACTTAGTCAAAGGGCAGGTAAGATTTTTACTATACTAATTTCTTAGGACGGAATATATTGTGGAAATATATCCATATTCATCTTTTAAAAATCTGAATAAATAAAGATTTTTTCAAAGTTTGACTTCTCCGTGTAAATTACAAATTTGCTTGGCCTAATTAAAAGTGCCAAACATAATCATGTGAAGCTGTAATGTACGGCAAACCATCATGATGTGTGTTAAATATTATAAAGTTTTTAAAACAATTCTACTAGTTGCACTACCACAGGTAGAAACAGATGCTCAGTATGGTTACAAATATATAATTTTCAACTTTTCTCCCCATCTTATTGGACTTTGGTCATTTTGAGAGAATTAGTGATCTCGGGTATTTAAGTTGTTTTTTGAAATAGTTTTTGATAATGTGAGAAATTATCTTCTGTCTGCTGTTCAGCAGTATAATTGTTGAATAAGTAAAACAGCAATAATTATGCATCAGAGTATAAGACATAATATTTTCATTTACTCAACTGACACATAATTTTTGTGATAATGTACAAGCAAAATGCCTCTAAACATCCTTGTTGTACATTTTTAATATGATCTGTTGAAATAACTGGTATTCCTTAGGTTTCATATATACATTTTCCTTATTCTGTTTTTATATTTATAATTTATTCTAAAT
The DNA here is from genome assembly GCF_049634645.1 of Pelodiscus sinensis. Classification (NCBI taxonomy): domain Eukaryota; kingdom Metazoa; phylum Chordata; order Testudines; family Trionychidae; genus Pelodiscus; species Pelodiscus sinensis. The sequence goes on from NC_134716.1 coordinate 97,231,113, forward strand.
GTAGGATTTGGGAAAACTAATCACTCTTTAGCTGCAATCAAATACTAGCAACATATATTTTAAGGAAAGATTTGAGGTCTCAAATAAAAATGTTATCATAGAAAGTACCCAAACAGACTCTGAAGACAAGTGATTAAAATCTACATCTATAGAGAGGAAGTATTTAAGGTTTTGGAAAAGTGATATAGTCTTTAATTTCTTAAAGAATCTTTAAGGTAACATCTAGAATTTTCAAATGGATTTGTAAGTGAAATGTCAGTAAAGCTACAGAATAATGCATATTGTTGTTTTTTCTGTGTTTTCTCTAAAGTCAGTCCATCAGTTGCTGCCTCTCCCATATCGAGATGTTTGGTTAGAATGGAGTGAAATTGAAAAGAAAAAGGAAGAAGAAAGCAAGTTAGAAATTAACAAGCCTCGTGATCACTTTATTGCTAAGTTATTAAACAAACTCAAACAGCAACAACAACAGCAGCAGCAATCTGAAAAACCCAAAGTATTAGAAGATCCTGAGGACTCCTGGGAAGACTTAGTTTCTGAAGAGGACTTCAGCAGACTCTCTGTTGAGTCCACAAGCACAGATGATTTAGAGCCTGTGAGGATCCTGTTTAAAAAACTTCAAAGTTCCTCCAAATACCAGAGACTTTTAAAGGAAAGACAACAGTTACCTATATTTAAACACAGAAATGCAATCATAGAAACACTGAAAAAGCATCGTGTACTTGTTGTGGCTGGAGAAACTGGCAGTGGCAAAAGTACCCAAGTACCCCATTTCTTGTTGGAGGATTTGTTGTTAAATGTGGGGGTATTGAGTAAATGTAATATTGTCTGCACACAACCCCGAAGGATTTCAGCAGTGAGTTTGGCTACCAGAGTTTGTGAAGAACTAGGCTGTGAAACAGGACCTGGAGGAAGAGTAAGCTACTACTTGATTTATAGCTAACAGCTTAGAGCGCTGGTTATGTAGGAAGCTTATTTTTCTTCATGTAATGGATGCCACATAATGATGTTTGACATGATTTTACTTAAAGGCCTCTTTCCTTGCTTTTTGTTAAACTCTAGATTACTAACTGATAATGAGCATTGAGTGATTCTCTAGACACAACAAATATAGGGGCACATATTTAAAACATAACATTTATAGCCATATTATTTTCCCTTTCTGAATTACTTGATGACAAATTTTTAGTTTTCCACAATGAACCAATGCCATGAAATCTATTAATGGGGAAGAAAACACATTTTACAAATTGTTTTGAATTCAGAATAAAATGTTTGTTTTATTTATGGTACAAAGAAAGATTTAGCATTGACTTATTTCTTACTATTTTAGAACAAATGCAGTACCCAATAATAGAAACAAAACTTCACACAATATCAATTTCCTTACAGAAATAACATGTTTCGAGAAATTTCAACATTCATTATGTGAGGTGCAGGGAATAGTTTTCACAAGTGAATACTAAGCATGTTTTTTTCTCAAGTATTTTAATTTGTACTGGAGTTAACATGAGCTTTCCTTTGGATGTTATCTTCAAATCCTGGAATTTTTAATAACCCAGCAGAAGTTACACCATCCTACTTCTAATAAGCCACTTTTAAAGGTACACTCACCAAGGTGAAGTTAACTTATGTAACACTTGTTTATCCATTTGATTTGTATCAGAAGACATTCAGTAATTCTAATTGAAGAATTTATTTTATTGTTATGGGATATATATTTGAACTTCTAAAGGCCTATTTAAAGTACTGATTAAAATAAGCTTGTGGTCTTACATTCTGAATTTTATATCTTAAAAATACTGAAAAGCAAAGGAAAACTTCTTACAGTGGCTGTAGAAAATGTAAGGCTATCGTAAATGAATAAGTACCATGAGAGGAATAAAAATGTTTGTGTGAAGTAATTAATATGAAATCGCTTTTTGAGGCACTGCACTCAAGTCTGTCTCTCTTGGCAATAGCTGAAATGCAAAATATTTGCTTAGATAAGCATCCATTAACTTTGGTAATGATCTTGATTTTTTTGGCTGTTTTGGAAACATCATCCATAGTATCACTGTTCTTCCACGTTTTTCATTTCTCTCAATCATGCAATAGTGAGGGAAAGAGAACGAGGGCATATTTGTGTGTGTGAGGGAAAAAAAACACTGATACAGTTATGCTGAGAATCATTGCCTTAGTTTCCCAATATGTGAGTTTTGTGAGGATTTATTAATTGGTCCTTGTACAGGTCATATTTAAATTTTACAAATACTTTTCTAATTGCCTCATTTGTTACTGTCAGTGTAAAAGTTGGACCTCCCTGGTCCAGCACCCTCGGGACCTGATTGGTCCTGAAAGAGAGAATTTGGCAGCCCATAGGTAGTCCCCTGCCACCGGCCCCCAAGTCCCAGCCTGCTGTCAGCTAGCTACCACCCCAGCATGTACCATGTCTGCACACCATGCACTAGTCCAGCCAAGCTGCTTGCCCAGCTGCCACTGACTCCCTCGCTTGCCGGGGGCTGCTGTGGGGCCCTAGCCCCGCCAGCTAGAGGTTCGTCTGGCTGGGCTGCTGGCCTGTTGCTTCCAGTCATGGCTGACCCTCCTGCCATTAGCCTCCTGAGCTCTCTGGTCCAGGAGCATCATGGTCTTACCAGACCACAGATGTTGCCAGACCAGAGTGCCAGTTTTTGGAAGTGCAACTTCTACGTAACTTTCTAGTTCAGTACCTCCTTTAATATATATTGAATAGAAACAAATAATTATGCCAAATGTTGTTTGGAATTGAAAAAAAAATCCACCATGCTACTTTCCTAGTAGTGTATGCAGTGTCTGAATCAAGTGCTTAATTTTCACTTTAACCTTTGTGGATCTATGGTATACAGGCGACTCCTGCATTTACAACCTAATTGGTTCCTGGAGAACCATTGTAAATCGAAACATCATAAGTTGAACCTTTATTTCCAACAGGCACAATGTTATAAATGAGGGTTCCGTTCCTGGCCTCCTTTGCCTCCTGTGAGTTGTGGTCCCCAGCGTGCTGGTCTTGAGAGGCCACGCTGCACCGGAACAGGGCGGTCGCTAGGGACAGGCTGCGCAAATGTCCCAGGCACACAGTGGCACTGATCAGGGCCCGGAGCAAGGCCTGGCGGGACACCAGTTCAAACGCTGCCCACTTTGCCTCCTAGTAGTTGTGGTCCCCAGCATGTCAGGCTTGAGAGACTACGCTGGGCCGGATCAGGGCAGTCATAAATGCAGGGGGCCGTAAGTCCGGGTGGTCGTAAGTCAGGGGTCGCCTGTACTTAGTATTTTATGCCACTGCTATACATTTAAATAATATCATATACGTTGTTTTCTAGAATTCCTTGTGTGGATATCAAATACGTATGGAATCCCGAATGGGGGAAGCTACTAGATTATTATATTGTACAACAGGAGTTCTGCTTCGGAAACTGCAGGACGACAGTCTTCTTTCAAATGTATCTCATGTTATTGTTGACGAGGTTAGCAGTTCTCTTACAATTGTGCAGAAGCAAAGTAGAAGTATCCTTCATAAGAATTACTTGTATTTATATCTCAGACTAATTTGCTATTACATCTTTAATTCAAGGTCCATGAAAGAAGTGTCCAGTCTGATTTTTTGCTGATTATTCTGAAGGAGATCTTGCATAAACGTTCAGACCTGCACTTGATTTTAATGAGTGCTACTGTTGACAGTGAAAAGTTTTCCAGCTATTTCACCCACTGTCCCATTCTAAGGATTTCAGGAAGGAGTTACCCTGTTGAGGTAGGTAAATGTTTCTTTTTATCTACACACACAAATAAGCTCCAATAATATGTCCTTCAGTTGTATCTACTGCAGCAGCAAGAGAAGGGGTAGTCTTTTGTCTGAATTTAAAACCATTTTAGCCCATTTCTTTAAAAATCTTCAAATTCCTTCAGTGATCCTAAGAATTCTGTGGATTTACATCTTTTTTTCCCCCTGACTATTCAGTTATAATTAAGACCATGCATAGAAATTCTAAAATGCCATTTTTATTATTGTGCATATTTTTTTAGAAAGCAGTTCAGTGTAAAGAAAACTTTTAGGTTCCTTCTGTTTCTATGGCCTTGGTGGTTGTCCTTTTGCTTTGATGTGTTCTGTTGTATTAAGTTCTGATGGTGGGAAAAGGTGTGAGCATTTCAAAATGTCTCTCCTCTTACTAACGGTTGAACCTCTGTAATCCAGATGTCCCTTGTCCAGCAACATTCCTGGTCCAACATTGTCGGTGATCCTATGGGTGCTCCAGGGCTGGAGTAGTCCTGGGGAAAAAACAATGGGCTGGGATCAGGAGCATTGCTGGACCAGGGAAGACTGGAGCCCCACGGCCCAAGCAGGAGAGCCCCGTGTGGCCAACAAATGGAACTGTGGTGATCTGGGGGCCAGAAATAGGGAGCTGTGATGTCCCAGGGGCCAGGCCAGTGGAGCCAACATTGACCTCTCCTGGTCCAGTAAATTCCCTGGTTCATGACCAGTTAGGTCCTGAGGCTGCCAGGCCAGGTTCAACCTGTATTTATCTTTCATCTTGTCATTTTTTTTTAATCAAACAGTAACTTTGAGATGCCAAATCATATTAAAGCAATGTATATGAAGTATTTTATGCAAATTGTTGCATATCAATACTAGTCGCTGTATATCTGTTGCTAAATTAAATGAACAAGTCATCTAGTAGTAAACGACCAACTGTGCTTTAATGGTTACTTGTTGTTGTCATTGTTTTTAATTTGTTTAAAAAAAAAAGTTAAATAATTAAAATTCTATTTATAGGATTTCTAATAACACAGTGCACCAAATATACAGCCCATCATGATTTACTTTTGTGATCTCGCATTGTTAAAGCTATGATATGCAAAGATAAAGCCTCTAACATGTCATTCTTGCTGCTTTGTTAATTTGCTTTACTGACTTGCTCAGCTTCTTGATATGCTCTTAAAGTAACTAGGGATGTTTGATATCGTGCAATTGAATAGTTGTGTAACCTCATGAAATCTTAATGGTTACACAACTATTCGATAGTCCCCAGTGGCATCAAGCGGGAGGATGCATGTAGGTTTATCAGTTAATCATGTAACCGTCTACATACTGACATCCCTAAAAATAACAGTGTGATTTCTATTCTGTTTCCATATAAATAATAAGGGAAAGATCTCACTTCTCTTCATGTAACTTTACCGCATACTTCTTTTGACATTTTTCTATCTCACTTCACAGACCTGTGGGCTGCAGTTTAGATGGTAGGGACTGGACAGAAAGTGGCTCATTACCCCTAGTATAAATACCTCAGGCTACGTCTAGACTACATGGCTCCATTGACGGAGCCATGTAAAATAGTTTATTCGGCAGAGGCAAAGAAGCGGGGATTTAAATAATCCCTGCTTCATTCAAATAAAAATGGCCGCCGCGCTGTACCGACTATCTTCTGATCTGGCACAGCGCAGCAGTCTAGATGTGGCACGGTCGACAATGGCTCGACGAGACATACCGGAGCAGTCGACAAAGGCTGCCCTTGTCGACCGCGCCGCATCTAGACTGCCGCGCTGTGCCGGATCAGCTGATCGTTGGCACAGCGCGGCGGCCATTTTTATTTGAATGAAGCGGGGATTATTTAAATCCCCGCTTCTTTGCCTATGCCGGATAAACTATTTTACATGGCTCCGTTGGCGGAGCCATGTAGTCTAGACATAGCCTCACAGCTGTAAATTACTTTTCCTTTGAAATGGCAGTCACAGAAAAAGGAAGTGGCAGCATATGTTTGAAAGCAACATATAATTCCACTCTGGGTTTTTTTTCCTGCTGTTGAAGAGCAACTGTAGAAGGTAGTGTTATAGGAAATTCCCTTTTTAATGCTAAGAATGTCTGCATAAGAAAGACAAAAGGTGAAACTTATTTTTTGCATTTACCCCTCTCAAACTACTTCTGTAGGTTTTCCACGTTGAAAATGTTATTGAGGAAATCGGTTATGTTCTGGAGAAAGACTCAGAATATTGTCAGAAGTTCTTGGAGGAGGAGGAAGAAATAACAATAAATGTTACTAACAAAGGAGGAGGAATTACAAAGCATCAGGTAAAAGTATTTTCTGTTTGGACAGTCTTGCTTAAGAAGGTAAGAATGGTCATGTTGGGTCAGACCAAGGATCTATTTAGTCCAGTATTTAGTCCAGTATCCTATCTTCCAGTGCCTGAGGCTTCAGGAATCATGAATAGAACAAAGCAACTTACCGAGTAATCCATTCCCTGATGTCCAGATGTGGAGGTTTAGGGACACCCAGAATAAGAGGCTGTGTCCCTGCCTATTTTGGCTAATAGCTATTGAGAGAGTTATCTTCCATAAATGTCTCTAATTCTTTTTTGAACCCAGTTATGGTTTTGGGCTTCACAGCATTCCACGGCAATGAATTCCACAGGATGACTGCTTTGTGCAAAGTACTTTCTTTTAGACCTGATGCCTATTAATTTATTTTCGTTATTCCTAGTTCTTGTGTTACGAGACTGAGGGTATGTCTACACTTGCACCCTATTTTGAGAGAGGGATACAAATGAAGACATTCGAAATTGCAAATGAAGCTGGGATTTAAATATCCCGTGCTTCATTTGCGTTATGGCGCTATTTCAAAATACAAGACGCTGTGAAGACGCGGTTATTTCAAGAGAAAACCCTTCTCTCGAAATAACCCTTATTCTTCATACAGGGTGTATCTAGCCAACAAGGTTTTGTCGACAAAAGTGGACTTTTGTCGACAAAACTATACTTGCGTCTACACTGCCGCTGAGTTCTGTCGACATAATGTTGACAGAACTCAGCAGTTTTGTCGACGGCTGTAAACCTCATTCTACGAGGAATAACGCCTTTTGTCGACAGAGTTCTGTCGACACAAGGCTTTATTGCATCTACACTGTCCTTTGCATCTACGCTGTCATGTTGACAAAGCGACTTGCTTTGTCGAAAAAACTGGATGTAGTCTAGACGCTCTTTGTCAACAGAAGCTTTGTCGACAGTATCTGTCCACAAAACGTCTGTTGACAAAAGCCTGTAGTCTAGACACACCCACAATGAGGTTTACCAGTTATTTCGAGAGAAGGGTTTTCTCTTGAAATAACCACATCTTCACAGCGTCTGTTATTTTGAAATAGCGCCATAACGTGAATATGCAAATGAAGCGCGGGATATTTAAATCTCGGCTTCATTTGCAATTTCGAATGTCTTCATTTGCATCCCTCTCTCGAACGAGGGTGCAAGTGTAGACATACCCTGAGTAAATACTTTGTGCCTAGTCAGCTTTCTCTACACTGTTCATAATTTTATAGACCTATCATATTCTCTCTTACTCATCTTTTTTATGTTGCATAATCACAATCTTTTAAATTTTTTTTCTTGTATAGAAGCTGTTCTGTACCTCTGATAATTTGTTATCCTTCTCTGCACCTTTTCCAATTCTAATACACCCCCCACTTTTTCTTTTTTTTTTTAAATGAGATGCGATGTCCAGAACTGCATGTAGTATTCAAGGTTTGAGCGTACTATGAGTTTATGGTGGTGGAATAGTAGTTACACAGACTCTCTAAAATATATAGTATTTGTCTGTGTATCCATCCATCTGTAAGAACTCTTAAATGGTAACAGCTTGGATCACCAAACTTGGTACACAGCTTTCTCTTTTCATAACTTAAAATAAGCTCAGGGTTTTGTTGTGACAGGACAGTGGGATGCACATGAAATGCAACTGTTTTTCCTCAAATGGAAAGAGAGAGGTGTGAGAGAATAGGAACAGTTTTATACTCGTGAATGACGACATGGGGGCAGTAGGCACCCCAGCCCTGGGGAGCAGCCATTGGCTGGTAACACAGCCCTCACAGTTTCATCCTACCCAGGCCTGCCTGCCCTGCCCCGGGGAGAAGTCAGTTGGTGGGCAGGGTGGGCCTGGACCCAGACCCGGGCAATGACACGTAAGTCTTCTAGTAGTAGTAGGGAGTATGTGTGTTGGGGGAAGGGGGTTTTGGACAGCTGAGCCATTTGTACGATGGTATGAAATCCTCACAATTAATACAATACTAACCTAGTTATATACATTTATGATATTTCCAATGGTTGTGAAACCATATATTCAGCAACTTACTGGGTCATCAACTGTGTGTCTTTTGGTGATTTCATCAACAATTATTTGTGGCTGCCCTACTGTCACTACATTTTTAATTTTGATTCCCAGTTAAATTACACCTTCAGCATCTTTTGCACACTCCCAGCTCTCGATATATTTAAGCAAAGACTGAGCAAAGATCTTGAATAAACTCTGGAACAATACTACTCACTTATGAAGATAAACTCCTCATTCCAGGAGTAACGGTAGTTCGAACTAGGAAGCCTAGTTCAAATTACCTAGTTCGTGCCGCGTGTAGCTGCGCGGCACGGGGTTCGAACCAGCCGGGATTTAAAAATGGTGGCGCCCGGCTTATGCAAATGAAGCCCGGGAAATTTAAATCCCGGGCTTCATTTGCAAGTGCGGTATGCCTACATTACCTAGCTAGTTCGAACTAGCGGGGTAGTGTAGACATACCCTCCTTCTCACTGGTTAGTTGGCTGGACGTACTATGAGAGAGGGAGGACAATAAGTGGGAGCAGTCTCTTGTGCACCATCCAGTCAGTACTAAAAATGAGACATTGCAGTAGGTAGGGCAGATTTTCATATAATATGATTGTCCCTCTCTTTCCTGAATGATCAGCAGTGAAATTGTTGTCAGTAGTGGCACTTAAATATCATTAGACTTAAGGATTTTCTATTACTGAAATAATTAGAGCTTTGAGATGTGAGCTGCCCCAAAGTCAGGTCGTGTCTACACTTAAAATGATACAGCGGCTGTGCTCCTTTAGTGCTATGACCTACACCAGTGTTTCTCAAAACAGTCCGCAGACCTACTCTGAAAGAGCTGCTACTGAGCTGCAACGGTTTGTTTACTTACCAGCTTTTCAGCCACAGGGAATCACAAGGCTCCATGGCTGCAGAGCTGGTGAGTAAACAAACTGAAGCAGCTTGGTAGCAGCTTTCTCAGAGTGGGTCTGTGGACCACTTTGAGAAACGCTGACCTACACTGATGGAAGGGGTGGTTCTGTTGATGTATGTAATCCATCTCCCACTTCCAGGATGCCTCTCCCTAAATGTCTTGCAGGGCTCTCTTGAATTAGATGGTAAGTAGATGAATAAATATTAACCTAGTACTATCCACACTGGGACTTAGGTTGGCTTAACAGTGCTACTCGGAGGGTGGGTTTTATACAGCCTGTTCAATATAGTTAAACCAACTGAATTTCCTAGTGTAGACCAAGCTTCAGACAACTGACTGCCTCAGTTTACATTCAGTTCATGTTTTTTTTCATTTTTTTCTTTTTATAGCCATAAGGGCTAGAAACTTGCTTGTTACTTATTAAATTGAAGCAGACGTTCTAGAGCACAGGATAAGCAGCCTCAAAAGCAAAAAACGCCAGTTGGCCAAGTGTTTGTGAGTTGGTACAGTGTGAGCCTGAAGGATGGACACAATGGTACCAATGGAACTTTTTTGTTGTAAAATGGACTCTGTTAGTCATGACTTCATAAACGTGTATGTATTTTGTCTTGCAAAACAGGAATAAATGTCTCTATTCTCTCTTGCCTTCTCTTGCATAAAGTTATTGTTAAAATTGTTTTTCCCTCTTAGGAGTTTGTTCCACTCCAATCTGGATCAGGTATTGATTTGGATCCTTACTATCAGAAGTATAGCAATCGTACGCAGCAAGCAATCTTCTACATGAATCCCTACAAGATCAACCTTGACCTTATTGTGGAATTGCTTGCTTTCTTAGGTATGTTGTCACTTTCTAAAATGTTTGTGAATTTTTAAAAAATCATTCAGTGATGACTTTGGTCATATCTTTGGACTCTGCTTTCATGGATTTCTTATTGTTTAATAATGCTTGGAACAAGTAAGGATGTTCGATTTTATCCCTCTTCATGATGTCTCTTGGAAAGGGCCCAGCTCTTTCAAACAGGAAATGTCAAATAGGATTTTTTTTCCTAAATTTTTTATTGGATTTCTATGTTCTATCCCCACAGATAGAAGTCCCCAGTTCAAAAACATAGAAGGTGCTGTATTGATCTTTTTACCAGGGCTTGCTCACATCCAGCAGTTATATGATCTCATTTCAGCTGACCGAAGGTTTAACTCAAGGGAAAGGTAATAAAAGCATTCTCATTTGAGAAATGTGTGGTGTTTTCATCTTAGTTTCTAAAACTGGCTGTTTTGTGTTATAGGAATTGTGTTGTGAATTGTATTTAGTACGTAACTTAGATTTTTTCAGAATGTTTTCTATTTTCCTTCAAATCTGAGTGTAAGCGGTAAATATTTAGATCATTCTGCCATCAAAATGACCTTATTTTTCCTCCAAATAAACTTCTTCACTTCAACAGTGAAGGAATTCTGTATATTTTGATTTTGTCCTTTTTGCTTCACTGGGCATTCAGTAACTATTTTAAAAGTAGTCATCCTCTACAAAATAGCTTTAAAATCGGATTACAAAGGGAGACATCTGAACTGGCATTCATTTGCAAATTCAGTACAATCAGTTTAGGACTGAGTAAGTATCTTAACTGGTTTACACATTACAAAGGCAATTTCCCCTCTCTTGATATTCCCTTCACAATCAGATGCTGTGAATGAGACACATCCACCCTGACTTGATTAGCCTCACTAACACTGGTCTTACATTTGACAAGTAACTTTTTATTGTTTTTATATATGCCGCTGCCTCTGTAATTTCCATTCCAACTCATTTGGTTAAGTGGATTTTATACACAAAAGCTTATGCTGCAGTAAATCTGTTCGTTTCTAAGGTGCCGCTGGACTCTTTGTTTTCTCTGCCAAATACTGTCAATGTAATTTATAGTCAACATAGAATTGGATTACAATGTTAAAAATGTTTTTTCATCATCTTCACCAAACTGTCATTTACATATTTTTTCTTTGATATTTTAGTGTAATCTTAATTTTAGTATTGCATAATCATAAATTAGCAATACAGAATCTTACTATTATTTATGTATATTTTCTTTGCTTCCTCCAGCTCACCAGCCATTACCTCGAGCATTTTTAAACATCTGTTAAATAGTGTGGCTTAATTGTGAATAACATCTTCTTTCAGGTATAGGTTAATAGCTCTGCATTCTATTCTTTCAACACAAGATCAAGCAGCTGCATTTACATTGCCCCCTTTTGGAGTTAGAAAGGTATGACATATTTAAACAGGTAAAACTTCACTACTGTAATATAAATCATCTTGCTCCCTCTACTTTATACTCACATACAAAAAGTATATGAATTGTCTTAATAAAAACATACAAAGTTGTACAAACGTGAGTTGTCTTTGAAAGCCTCCTGCTGAAGTTACAACATTATACTCAATTATCCAGATGTTCAGGGCCATTTAAGAGTTAACTTGAAATAGTTGTCAGCATATTAAATCATTTAAATACAACAAAGACATTAATTTTGTTGTAATTTCTGATTTACTGTAGCTTTCTGTTGAATAAAAAATTGATCTGTCACATTCTACAAAAATATTTTTAGGAATCTTTTCCTTTGAAGTATTTTGTACATTTCATACTGTACACTTCATACACACAAGCTTGTTGAATACTATGTTACTTAATATGCCAAATTATTCAGTAGAAAGTCAAGCACACTTTTTTCAAGCACAAGCAGCAGTTTAAACCAGTAATACAATGAAAATCTAGTACAAGAGCATTTAAAGGTCCCCTTTAGCTCTTTAGTTCTCCCAGACATTTCTGCGGGGACTGCTCTAATCAAATTCTCTGCAAGTCTGAGTTGAAAGGAATGAAATCGATGAAAGGGCTAGTCCCCTAAATCAGGGGAGGGCAAAAGGGTCTCCATGGGCCGAATCTGGCCTGCTAAGCAGGTTGATCCAGCCCACAGAGGTCTTGCTGATCCCCATCCCCAGGCCAATCTGGGCCTAGGGACGGGTGAGCACGCAGCGCTTATTCAGCCATCAGGGTTGACGCTATGCACCAGGAGCCCAAGGGCAGGGAATGAGAAACTTTGTGCGCTCCCACTTCCCCTCATAAGTCTCCCACCCTGCAAGGGGCTTGGCACTTAGTCAACCACCAGCTGCTGTTCAGCTGGGGGGTGACTCTAAGTGTGGCGTTCCCTTGTAGGGCGCAGGCAGACTTTGCGTGTTCCTCCCCACCTCCAGGCCCTGATTGAACTGGGGGCAGGAGTGGGGAGTGCACAAAGTCCTCTCCCACCACCCGGGACCTAGAAATCGGTTATCTCAAGGTAGTGGCAAAGACTTCATGCACTCGCCTACCCACAAACCCATCTGGGTCTGTGGATGGGGAAGCAGGGAAGTATCCTGGCCCTGCCCCTTCTGCCTGAGGCTCCAACCCTTCTGGGACAGCCCAGGGCTACTTCAGACATTTCTGACAGCCCCCAGTCAAAAATTATTGCCCACCCCTGTCCTAAATTCAGTTATCTGTTTCATTTGCAGATTGTTTTGGCAACCAATATTGCTGAGACAGGTATTACAATACCAGATGTTGTCTTTGTAATTGACACTGGGAGAACAAAAGAAAACAGGTAAGGATTGATCTTCCTAAGCCTTTGTGTTGTGTAAATTTTTGGAAGTAGATACCAGAGGGGTTTTGCACTAGGATTATATATCTTTAGATTTAAATTCTGCCTTTGGTTTAAAAAAAAGTGTATTGGTCTCATAATAAAGGCCACAAAACTATCCTACAACTTGGTACAAGTCTGCTGATTTTCAAATAATAGTGTTGTCACTGATCCTGTGGATCTGTGACAATATACCCCTAGTTTTGGAACAGTCTCTTGGAAAGGATCCCTTTGGTGGGCCAAGTCCCCCAAAGGGTCACATTCTTCAATCAGGGCAGGTCATGCAACATTGTCACCTCCTGAAATTGAATCACTGGACTTAAGCACTCCTGCTTGTCACTGTGAGTTCTGTTCTGAGAGTCTAGCTGAGCCAGACTCCTAGTAGAAACTTGTATGCTTTTCGTGGGTTAATGCACCTCACCAAATGTTACAGTAACACCCAAACAGCTTTTCAAAAAGGTATGATTTATTAGTTGACCAGAATACAGGAAAATTAAGTCCTTAGGGCAGGGGTTCTCAAACTTTGTGATATCGTGACTCCCTAAAGTGCTAGATGAATTTGTGACACACACACCCTCCCTCTCACCCTCACCAAAGTTAAGCAAAAAAAGGGGGGGGGGGCAAAGTTGCACCACTTTGTCCAGTTTGGGACTGCACACTAACCGCCAATGCACCCACCCCTTCCCCTGAGGCAGGCCCCCCTAGCGGTCCCCCCCCCCAATCCTGGTGCATTCCCCCCTCTCCCTGAGGCAGGCATCCTCAGCATCTGGAGCCCCACTCCAATCAAATCTCCTCCCTCCCCCTCCCCCACAGAGCTAGACACGGAGAAACACACTTACTTTTAAAGTGGCTGCTCCTGCTGCCTGGCCCAGCTGCCTCAGCTTGTAGGGGAGGCATTGCGTGTCCAGCTGCCGGTCTCTGCTGCTCACGTTGGCCAGAGCAGCACGTGCTTTGCTCCCACGCAGCCCGGCGCTCCCTTAGCGTGGCGCCCGGCAACTGCCCCTTCCTGGCCCCCTTCACTAGACTCTATGGCGCTCCTCACTCCCCCGCCCCTGCCAGACGCGGCAGGGGAAAATTGTCCTCGACGGGCTTCCATCCAGTATTTCATGGGGTTTTTTGTCTTGTTTTTTTGGGGGGGGAAGGGGGCTATTGGACAGAGCCCGCAGGGGGGAAGAAACGCTTTGAGAAACGCTGCATTAGGGTAACACGGCAAAACAAAGGTTAAAGCATAGTCTGTTGTGGACAGCCCAGAACACTAGTCAAGATGTAATGAAACTCCGTTTTTACCCTCATGATGAGTAACTTTTTAAAAATCAGCTTTAAATTAAATTAGACTTTGAAACTGACCATAATCTTTATCTAAACATTCTGTACAAATGTTTTTTCAGGTACCATGAAAGTAGCCAAATGAGCTCTTTAGAAGAGACCTTTGTCAGTAAAGCAAGTGCTTTGCAGCGTCAAGGGAGAGCTGGACGTGTTAGGGATGGATTTTGTTTCCGAATGTACACAAGAGACAGGTAAAAGCTTTATTGAGCAAGATTTTTGTAAGTCAGACAACTGTTATGGTGTTAATTGAAAAAGCCTGTGTTTTAAATGAAGTGTAGTAGTTGCAAATTAAACTGATCTGAGGAAAAACAGAAGTTCAGGTTCTCTTAACTACTTACTTGTTGTGTGTAATATGAATGACTTTATGCTATATAATCCTTCTGCATTTCCTGGCTTTTTTTCACATTGAATTTATACCCTTAATGTTTCTTTAACAGAAGTGACTCACATTTTTCATTTTCTAAAAAAAAAAAATATTGAGAAAGAATCAAGCTGCAGCACTTTTTTTGACTATAGAATTATATTTTACATATTACCAAAAATTGCTTCCGTGTCAGATATAAACAAGCCTTAGCTCTGGAATCTTGAAGTATAGCTTCTTAAATGTCTGTAAGACATGCATAGACTTAAAGTGGGCTGTCTGTGGATGAATGACAGGGCTGGTGAATTAACTAAAATCATAACTAAAAACCTTAAATACCTTTTTTTTGCATCTGATTGAAAATGATTTGTCCTTAACTGTAGTTCAGTTAAATGTATATATTCTTTCCAGTAACTTTTACTTTGAGGGTTTAGCCACATGTAAAGTTTGAAGTTCCACTTATTTCAGTTAAGCATGAACAAAAAACATTAGAAATTATTTCAAAATAGTGTCGTCTTATCCATTACTATTCTGTCTTCTTCATAGTCCCCCTCCTCTCGTGACTTGTGCATATGCTTAGCTCACAGAGGGGAAATGTATTCTACTCATGCTTTACTTTAAGATGCATATGCAGGTACCCCAGAAAGGATTGTCTAGCTGAGAAATCTGCATATGATGATAAGAGATGGTAACTAAAGATGAGTTGTAATTATGACATAGTCTTGCATGATCTTCTTAAAAATAAACTAGGGAAATACAACTTCGACAGGGCTAGTATGAGATGAGTGCATAACTGGTTGGATAACTATTCCAAGAGAGTAGTTACCAATGGTTCACAGTCATGTTGGAAGAGCGTAACAAGTGGGGTTACAATGGGATCAATTTTGGGACAGATTTTGTTCAGTATCTTCATCAACTATATAGATAATGGCATAGAGAGTCTAAAGTTTGTGGATGATATCAAGTATGGGGGGGTTGCAAGTGCTTTGGAGGATAGGATTATAATTCAGAATGATTTGGACAAATTGGGGAAATGATCTGAGGTAAATAGGTTGAAATTCAGTAAGAACAAATGCAAAGTACTCCACTTAAGAAGGAACAATTAGTTGCACACGTACAAAATGGGAAATGACTGTCTACGATGGAGCACTGCAGAAAGGGATCTGGGGAACATAGCAGACCACAAGCTAAATATTAGTCAACAATATAACAGTGTTGCAAAAAAAACCCTAAATATTATTCTAGGATGAATAAGCAGGACACAAGAAATAATTCTTCTGCTCTACTCTGCCCTGATTAGGCTTAAACTGGAGTATTGTGTCCAATTCTGGGCACCATGTTTCAAGGAAGATGTGGTCAAATTGGGGATGGTCCAGAGAAGAGCAAGAAAATGATTAATGATCTAGAAAATATGATTTATGTGGGAAGATTGAAATTGGGTTTGTTTGTTCTGGAGAAAAGACGACAGAGAGAAGACATGACAATGCTTTCAAATATTTAAAAGGTTGTTACAAGGAGCAAGAAGAAAAATTATTCTCCTTAACCTCTGAGGATAGGAAAAGAAGCAATGGGCTTAAACTGCAGCAAGGTGGCTAAGCACTGTTAAAAATTGTCCAGGGAGGCTGAGGGAATCTCCATCATTGGAAATTTTTAAGAGCAGCTTAGACACACCTGTCAGCTAGTGGTCTAGAATAGACGATGCTTAGTCCTGCCATGAGAGTAGAGGACTGGACTTGATGATCTCACAAGATTACTTCCAGTTTTAGTGTTCTATGATCCTGATGTCACAGCTTGTTATAGTGAAATTTGTAATATGTGTGTCTTTTTATTATTATGGTATTGCAGATTTGAAAGTTTCATGGAATATTCCATTCCAGAAATATTGCGTGTGCCTTTAGAAGAGTTATGCCTTCATATTATGGTACAGTCTTGTTTTATTGAATTTCCCTTACCTTTGTTCTTTGGAATCAAAGAAAAAGGTGCTTGTCCATTATTTGGGTTGTGTGAATCTATGGAGACTTTTGGGTCCTCTTGTTAGAAAATCCACTATATGTAAACACTTTAAAAAATCCAGAGCATGTTGCTGGGCGAAAAGAGCATAAACCCATCCATTAGTACATAATACTATCTAATCTGTAGAATGGAACTGTTGTTCACATTTCTTCCCAACATCAGCAGGAAGAAAATGTTTTTTTTATGAATGAAGGACTAAATCCCAGTATCTGTCCATATTACAAGTTTATTGTATGTCAGGGTGGGCAATAATTTTTGACTGGGGACCACTTCAGAAATTCAGAAGGGGCAGAACATCCAGCAGAAGGGGCAGGGGCAGAGCCAGGACACTTCCCTGCTTTCCCACCCATGGACCCTGATTGGTCTGAGGGTGGGGGAGAGCATGAAGTCTTTGCCCCTGCCCCTTCTGAGAGAACCACCAGCTGTTCTGAACAGCTGACAGTTCCCTCTAGGTGCCCGCACCCCTGGTGGTGGGAGGAGACTTTGTGTACTTCCCTCTCCCTGCCCCCAGGTCAGTTAGGGCCTCGGGGAGCATGTTAAGTCTGCCCCAACCATTCAAGGGAGTGCCACACAGAGTCACCCGTCAGCTGAGCAGCAGTTGGTGGTTGACTCTTAAGTGCCACGCCCTTTTCAGGGCGTGAGGAGACTTTGCGCACTTCCCCCAAGCCCTGGTTGGCGTTGGGGGTGGAGGGAGCACGAAGTCTTTTGCTCTCCCAGGGTTGACTCTAAGCCCTGTGTGCTCCTCTATCCATAGGCTCTGAATGGCCTGGAAGCAGGAGAGCGGCAGGACCTTCGTGGGCCAGATCCGGCCCACAAAGGCCCTTTTGCCCGCCATTGTTGTATGTGCATGGAGTAACTAAGCAGGGGGTTGGAATCCATCTTTCCCTAGGAATTCAGGAATGTGTCATTCAAGTCATGACCACATCTTCTGCATATAAATTCACATTAATAGATTTATGAAGTTGCAACCATGCCAATGCATCTCCACTTCCATAGCTCTGCAATATAGGCCAGATTGAAGCTATGGGTAGTGGGTGCATAATCCATTTCCCTGTGCTCTGGCCCTCCCTCTAAAGTGGAGCCATCATAATGCCACTGTGTGGGTCTGCATCAGGGAATTCTTGGCACATATGAGGAAGATGGAGTGTGATGGGGGAAGAGGAGGACGGTTGGCCTGGAAAGACTGAATAGACCACATGCCTTGTAGATATCTTCGGAGCCCATCATTTAAAAAACAATTATCTAGCAAATGTTAACCAGAAGATATGTTTAGATTGAATTATCTACCTCCTTAATCCACAGAAATGCAATCTTGGTTCTCCTGAGGATTTCCTCTCCAGAGCATTAGACCCTCCACAGCCCCAAGTAATCAGCAATGCAATGAACCTTCTGCGGAAAATTGGCGCTTGTGAATTAAGTGAGCCCAAACTTACTCCATTGGGCCAGCATCTTGCAGCATTGCCTGTCAATGTGAAGATTGGGAAAATGCTTATATTTGGTGCCATATTTGGTTGCTTGGATCCTGTGGTAAGTTGATAGATACTACAATTAAGAAAACTAAATGGAATTTTTATTATCAGTACTTTGTCTTGCATCCTGTCCCTGCCAACACAAAAGAAAGTAGCCAGTTTCAGTGTTTTAGCATATGGGCAGCAGGTATAAAAGATGGGGGAAGGCAATGCCTTCCCAAACTTCCTAGCTGGCTCCTACTACGCTCTGACCCCAGCAACACCTCCTCCATATTTAGCACAGCTCCTCCAGTCTCTTGGGGCTGCCTTGGCTTCCATCCTGCTGAGCTTGGGGCCATGTAGCCAGCCTTCCCAAGGCTGAGGAAGCAAGGGCCCTTCCAGGCCAGAGGAGCAGTCTTCCCAGTGCTCCAGAGGGGGAGGGGAGAAGAGGCTGGGACCATATGCCTCTTCCTAGGAAGGATGGGTGGCCTTGCCCCTATATATAGTGGGGGGGCCTTGGGTGAAAGATGCAGGGCTGGAAGATGCCTTCCCCAGTCCTAGGTTTGCCTACTGCCCATGCTCTTCTAGTCAGTCTCTTCCAATTCTATCTATCTGTCTGTCTACTACAGGTAGAACCTCTCTAGTCTGGCATCCTTGAGATCTGACCGGTACTGAACCAGAAAATTTGCCAGTCAATAGGAGGTCAATATTGTCTTGCAGTATTACCAACACTTCTCCTGCTTTCTGGGCTGTTAGAAGATGTTTAGGGGTAAATTAAAGCAAAGTAACAGCATAGAAAAGTGAGAACCATGACTGGTGGCTGTAAACAAACTTTGAGACTGTAGGAAACTTATCATGGGTGTGGCCAACTAAAATCATACCAGATCACAGTTGTTACTGGACCAGAGAGTCCCAGATTGGAAAGGTTCAACATGTAGTGATCTTATGAAGTGCTGTGTTAACATAAACTATCTTCTTAACCTCCTGGTTTTAAAGTGGCATTGACTATTGAATCACATCTGTCTGAAACTTTGATGGTCTGTTGTTACAAACAATACTTAACATGGTTATTTTTCAGTTTGTGTTACTTTGAGTATGTGGCAGTACTTGTATGTGTTCATTTTCAGTCTCTTCTGTTTGTGTGGCTCTTTCAAAGAGCAATGGGGAAAGAATACTTCAAAAACCTTAAAATGTGATTCTAAAACTTCTTATTTTTGCTGCACTCAAAGGCTGATGTGGGACCTGAAATTGCTTTTAATCCATTTTTAAGTTGACAGACTTCAGATTAGTGTCCTTTTTAAAATTATTTGAAAACAACCCATTCATGGTAGTATGAGTCTGCAGCAAGCATTCTTTTCTTCAAAGGCAAACTCATTTCACCTAAGAATCAATGCAGTAAATTAACTTAATCCAATTAGTATATCCAACTAATCAGTGCTGGAAACTTTCCCTTCTCCTCTACCAAATTTAACAGTAGCCTTATTAAGATTAAGTTGCACATGGTGCAAAGGATCTAATTAGGGATGTAAGCAACTAGTCGACTACCCAATAAGCCTAGGTAATTGTCCCAGTAATTGTCAAATGTAGTTTGCAAAGGCCAACATGCCTAGACTATCGTGTAGTCGAGTCACTACTTGACTAGTTGCTTCCCCCACTTGCTGCCTCTGATACAGGTGCAGCAAGGAGGGGGAGCTGGTGCTGGGGGGAGCTGGCTTAAAAGCCAGTTTCCCCCCAGCACCATCTTCATAGTGAGGCAGAGGCGCAGCGAGGGAAATTGCATGAGCGGGAACTAAAGCAGTCCCTTCTCACACTGGGTTCCAACTGCTGCGCCTCTGCCTTTTAAATGTAGTAAGAGCCGTGTGTGGCTCTTACTACATATAAAAGGCAGAGGTGCAGTGGGGATAGTGAGTACCCTACCCCACCCCCGCTATAGAGTAGTTGATGGAAATTTCATCGACCACTCAATTAGCTGATTAATTGAAATTTAACATCCCTAATTCTTATTCCCCTGTATAAAACAGAATCCCTATAACTGTCATGTATAATTAGCAAAAGCCAACAAATGCTTGTATATCGGTTTTGTGTTTAGGGAAACTTTCATATAATAAAATACTCCAGTTTGAAAACAACTATTCAATATTTATTTCACTATAAGAACCTGTAATTCTCATTTTAAAGACCAGGAGTGAAGCTAGCCAGCTTTTCAATCCCTTCATCAAAAAGCCTCTCTTCACTACTGATATGTTACTTCAATAATTTTCAAGTATCCTCACTCGGTATCACTGTAATTTGATATAGAAACAGTGCAAAAGGAACATCACTGTTACAAAATTCTACTAAATCAAGAAACTACCATGAAGAGCAGATCTGAAACAAGAGTTTGTACTTCATTCTATTATGATACTTGATCAGGTCTTGCTATATGACTCAGTCCATCCTTAGAATTGTTGTCATATAATAGTCTATCATAATACTTTTCACGTGCATCTAAAGAAGTAGGGTCTTTGCCCACAAAAGCTTATGCCCAAATAAATATTTTAGTCTTCAAGGTGCCGCAAGACTCCGTTGTTTTCAGATAATCCTTTGAAAGATTTCAAGGTGCTATGTAGATACAGTGCAAGATTAACTGAAGACACTGTAATATACGACATAAAATGCTATCACTCTGTCCTTTCGGCCCAATGTGAAGCAAGACTGTGATAAGTCTTGTTGAAAAGAGAAATCTAGATTTTTAGTGTGGTAAAGCTTGAAGCCTTGTATTTTATTTTTTCTTTATATGATGTTGTTTATATTTTAACTTTGTAATACTTTGCAATTGATTACAGGCAACATTAGCTGCTGTAATGACAGAAAAATCCCCTTTTACTACACCAATCGGTAGAAAAGATGAAGCGGATCTTGCAAAATCTTCCCTGGCATTGGCAAACTCAGATCATCTGACAATTTATAGTGCATATTTAGGGTAAATAAACTTTTCTAAAATATTAAAATGTAAAGCAAATAGTATAGTTTGATTTCTAGTAACACATTCATTAAATATTGCTATTAGATACATGATCCTAAATGGTTTTGTAATTATCCTTTTAGAATAGCAGAAACGTGACACAAGTACTATGCTACTTGAGTAATAAATGGCCCAGATGTTTAGTTACTTGGCCTTCTAATACCACGTATATCGAGCAATGCAGAAATGTATTGCTGGTGGTGTCCTAATGCTTCAGGTTTTCCTGTAGCTGTTTGTAGAGAGCTCTACTTTAAAATAAACAAAAAATCCAACAACTGCCTATTTAAGGTTACATCCTTTATGACTTTCAACCAGAAACATTGCTATTCTATTTTCAAGTGTCAGAACATACAATCATATCTGTTTATAGAAAAAACAAATCTTTGTTTACTCATCAACATGTAATTTTAGATATTGTGAAATGCTTGCCCTCTCCTGATCTTTGGTAGACATACTTTGTTCCAGATTACACCAGTTACTGTTTTATCAATAAGTCATTATCATTTTTGTTATGTACAGTAGAGTCCCTATCATCCGACCTAAACGAGACCGACACATGGTCGGATTACCGAATATGTCGGATGATGAAGATTCTACCGTAAAGAACAAGGGAACAACTGATGCCGCTCCTGTTGGGGACAAAGTCCCCGCAAAGCAGCATCAGTTGTTCCCTTGCTCTCTAGGAGGAGAGGCGGCGGCGACGCTTCCAGGCAGGAGCGGCAGTAGCAGCTTCTCCTAGAGAGCAAGGGAACAACTGATGCCGCTCTTGCAGGGGACGTCCCCCGCAAGAGCGGCATCAGCAGTTCCCTTGCTTTCTAGGAGAAGCTGCCGCTGCCGCCAGGACGCTTCCAGGCAGGAGCAGCAGCAGCTTCTCCTAGAGTGCAAGAGAACAGCTAATGCCGCTCCTGTCCCCTGCAGGAGTGGCATCAGCTGTTCCCTTGCTCTCTAGGAGAAGCTGCTGGTGCTGGTGCTGGTGCTGCCTCGAAGCATCCTGGCAGCAGCAGCTTCTCCTAGAAAGCGACTGGGCAGCAAGCGGGGCCGTTCTCTCGGCCCGCCCTGTATCCGACCCTTTGTCCCCGGGAGCTGCAGGGTTGGATAAAGCGCAGTGTCGGATTACTGGGTGTCCGTTACTCCAGACTCCATTGTATTTGAACTTGGATTCCTCTTCTGTTTTGTAAATAGTCATCTGTGTTACTTTTGTAACTGTAGTAAACCAAGACTTTTTGTCTAGGTGGAAAAAGGCTCGTCAAGAAGGAGGGTTTCGCACTGAAATAGCTTACTGCAGAAGGAATTTTCTTAACAGAACGTCACTGTTAACTCTGGAGGTATATCAAGATACAAGCCATGTGATTCTGCCCAGGAAGGATGACTGTTAATTTCCTTCAGAAAATTCAGCATATAACTTTAAAGCAGTGATATACAGTACTCATGTTAGTATACAGATGATAACAAATATGAGCAAATTGAATGTTGAGAATGGGTGAATAGATTCTTACTCTAAATCTATCCTTTACACCTTTTTTGGGGGAAGCCCCATTGATGTACCTCTTTGCATATAATTGTTCTAAGGAAATTCATACTACAACACTTTACGCCAAGTAAAACTTGTAAAGTAAAATATTACTTAATAAGGGTAAATAAAATAGAACATGGTTAGACTCTATAATTCCTTGTTAAGTAATTGGATTTTAGTGTCAGACTGGGAGGATCGTAGGTACTAGTAATCTTTTCTAAGAGAGGTTGTGGAATCCCCATCACTGTTGGACTTAAAAAAAAACAAAACAAAAACAGATTAGACCAACACCTGTCTGGGATGATCTAGGTATATATGAATCCTGCCTCAGAATCGGGGCCTGAACTAGATGAATTCTCAAAGTCCCTTACAGCTCTGCATTTCAATGATTCTGTGATCCCAAATTGACCTTTCAAAACATAGTCCTTTCCTAGAGCACAGGAGAAGGGTGTCTAATGTAAATGTGTGCAATTTTTACTGTGAATTTGTCTCCCTAATAGCTGGGAGAACAGAGACATGCTTGCATCACTTTCAGTTGCACATTCTCAGTGCCTGAATCCTAGAAGCCTTATTTTCTTTTGGTTACTCATCCAAACAACCATAATTCTAGGCCACTGAAGATCTGACTATTTTTTTTCTAGATATGATTCTCTTTACTGTGAGGAATATTGGGGAGGGGTCTCCATGTGTGCTGGTGGCTTGATAGTATCCCTTTTTAATAATCATTGTTTTACTATTAAGCTATTAACGTACCTGTTTTGATCAAAACTAATTTCAGGATGTGAAACAAGAGCTAATAAAGGTGGTCAGAGCAGCAGGATTTGCAGCACCTATAACTCCTCATGGGTGGGATGGAAATGGAACCACACAATCCCTTTCTCTTCAGGAAATAGCCCTTCTTAAGGCTGTGCTGTCTGCAGGGCTGTATGACAACTTGGGGAAGATAATGTATACAAAGTCTGTAGATATCACAGAGAAATTGGCATGCATGGTGGAAACCGCTCAAGGCAAAGCACAAGTGCATCCCTCCTCAGTAAATAGAGATTTGCAGACTTTTGGATGGCTACTCTATCAAGAGAAGGTAAGTATCTTGTATTTGTATCACTGTCTTATTACTTAGAGGCAATGAGATGAAAATCTTAAAAGCAGTTACTAAATGGAACATAATGAGCTTGGGCATCCAGTTCATCTTAAGAGCCATAAATGCCTTGTCCTTGAAATCAGTGTGGCTTTTAAAAAGTGCACCAGGTCCAAAATAAGGCACACAAATTTGGCTAGAAATGAAGGCCAGTAAATCTAATACTGACTAAACTGAGAAGTGTAAAATGAAAGTACCCTACTCTTTATCAGTCAACTTTTCACAAAGGGTTATAGTATTGTCTATAGTACTGTTTATTTTTTTAAAGGGTTGATCATTTCTGTTTGGTGACTTAATTAAAAGTAAAATGTAGTCAAAGCAATAGTCATTTTTGACTTGTACTGTGCTATATGTCTCTACTTACCTCAAAGTCCTTAAAACACACTTCAGAGCAGGGCCTTTTTGAGCCATTAAATGCCCTCTCGTAAGCCTGATGAGATACTAGCTCTGTGGCATTCAGCATGCTAGCCACTAGCCATATGTGGCTATTTGGATGGTTGAGTGTGGCTAGTTAGCTTGAACAGTGTGACAGTTTGGCTGGTTGAGTGTGTCTGGTTCACTATAGCAGTAGCCACTATAGGCTAATGTTTCAGTAATGGTTGGACACCACAAAAACTTAAAACATATACACACACAAATTGTGAAATCCAAGATATGCTGAACTTCACAACTGAACTGCATTTTGTTGCTCACCTTTTCCCACCTACTTGCACACCCTTATATATGTGGTGTCTTTTTGGACTGTCAACTCTTTTGGGAAGACCTATGTTTTATATCAGTGTGAAGCATCATAGCAATTATTTTCAAGTGTGTGTTGCCATATCAACGAACATTTTATTGTAAGGGTGCGCTAATCTACCTGTTGATATTTAATGTAGTACATATACACTGCACTTTCCAAACGCAGACAACATTCCCTGCCCAAGGAGCTTGTAGTATAAAGCAAGATGTATGGTAACAGCTACAGTTAGAAAGGGAATTGGCAGACTCTTGAGAATAAGTTTGGAATAGTTACTGAAAGTAATGTATTTAAAGAAAGGGAGAAAGAATGCTTTGTTAATAAGAAATGTAAGATTTGCCAAGCCTAAAAGCACAGATAAAGAGAAGAGACAACATGCATGAATCATTGGGCTGGAGAAGGGGAGCCCAGGCATATCAGTAGGAATGGGATTATCAAGGGAAAAAAACTTGTTCAGTAAATTTTACTTGATAAATTTTATGTAAACAAAATACTGTTTATCAGCGTTAGTGCACATTCAGCTGTATAACCTGCTGTAGGCACCATTATCTTCTGTTTATAAACTTAACCACATAATATGGTCTTCCTGTTCATCCAGTGGTTTTTAAAATTCACCTCTGAAGGATCACGGAAGGAAAACTTCTCCCAGTGACACAAGCCTTTTTAGATAGATCACAAAGTATAGGGAAGATAATCAGGCATAGCTTACATTCTTCACAGTTATTAATATAGGTAGGATAAGGTAATAAGGTCTCAGGAAAAAAAATT
Source organism: Pelodiscus sinensis (assembly GCF_049634645.1). NCBI lineage: Eukaryota > Metazoa > Chordata > Testudines > Trionychidae > Pelodiscus > Pelodiscus sinensis. Next base: position 97,256,092 of record NC_134716.1, read on the forward strand.
GATTACTTCATGAAAGTAGTATTCCAGTTAACTGTTGTAGCTTTTAAATGCTTTTGTTTGTGTGCATTTCTATGCAGATAAGATATTCCAAGGTGTACTTGAGAGAGACTACTTTAATTTCCCCCTTTCCGGTTTTACTTTTTGGTGGGGACATAGAAGTTCAGCACCGTGAACGCCTCCTGTCTGTTGACGGCTGGATCCATTTTCAGGTACACATGGATTCTGCTTATTTTTATGCCTTTAAATGGCTGTGCATTTTGTACCTGAAATATTTTTTATTAAGGAAATAATGGGGAATTTTGTACCAAGACCACTGGAAACCATGTGCTTCCAAGAGATAGCAAGAGTAATTTAATAGTATGCTATTTTTAAAAAAGAATGTTTGCCTTTCTTGATGAAGAAGGAGTGAAGTATTATAAGATATTATTGGAAACACTCACATTTACTTAATTTAGGATATATCTGTTTTCAGTAAGTATCGTATTTGAAAATGTATTAATTTGGAACATTTTAAGTCAGAGTTCCTAATCCTGTAAACATGTAGGCACCTGCTTAATTTTAAACCCTTGAGTAATATCATTGATTTACATCTTAGATAAGTTTTTTGTCTCATGATTGTGAAAGCTGTGAAATGACAGATATTTAAGATTTAAAACAAACACTCATTCGCTCTGTCTTTTGAAACAAGAAAATCTAAACACATTTTCTGAATGCAATTAATCTGAGGCTGAAAATAGAGCAGGTGTCCAGTTTTCATGTCTTGATAAATGCTGTCAAATAACAGAAGAAATATGGGAGTTGTCCACCTACTGTCAAATGGGTTATATTTTTTTTCTTCTATCTCTGTTCATTTGCACCACCTGCTCCATGCCAGGAAGAGTGCATGTTGCTAATTTTGTGTAAGCATGCCCTAAAAGCAATAGTTCCCAACCTTTTTTATACCACAGACCAGCAAACCCATTCACAAACTTTTGGTGGACCGGTAACAGTTTGTTTGCATATTTGCATATTTATTATACAGATGATGAATATGCTAATATGCAAATAAAATGTTACCTGTCTGCCTAGCCCCAACACAGCCCCTTGCTCCCCAGTGCCTAACACCATTTAACCTCTGACCCTTACAGCCCATGTCAACTCCTTCTTGCCGTGTGACTCATCACACCCTCATACAACACCCATTTGACCGCATCCAATCCCCGCACTCCCCAGACAAGGCTCCACCACCTCCTGCCGCCACCTCAGTCCCAGTGCAAAAATCGGCCACCACGGTTGCTGGAGCTGAGCCGCCACAAACAACAAGCTTGAGCTCCAGCAGCCGTCGCATCCTGGCAGCCAACCGTTTGCGGACCAGCACTGGTCCATAGACTGGCAGTTGGGAACCACTGCCTTGAAACACAGAATGGGGATACAAATTCTGATACAAAGAAATACCACTTAATGACTGAATGCACTTGTTACTTAAGACACAGAGTTTTTAAGATCAGCCTTTCTTTTTGAGAGACACACATAACACAACTTTCTGGCTGCGTGACAGAAATGGGAGACAATCAGTGTTCTTATTGGCAAATTCAATTTGAGATCCACATTTTTCCTGGGCAAGTCAACATTTTTTTTAAAGCCTGTTGGTGATAGTTTGAGTATGGGAGGTGAGGGGTATCAAATCTCTACCATGTCTGTTATGTCTGAACAAGCTGAACCTCTCTAGTCCTGAACTCTCTGGTCTAGCAACATTCATGATCCAGAATGATTTTAGTTAGTTGGATGTCCACTTAGAGTGAGTGTGGCAAAGTTTCCCCCAGTCCCATAAAGTTTGTTTACAGTCACCAGTGCAGGTTCTCAGTGTTCAGTGCTGCTGTTTAGCTATAATTTACCCTTAAAAGTCTTCTAAAAGTCCAGTAATCAGTGGAAGTGTTGGAAATGCTACTAGACAATAATGACTTCCTGTGGTTTGGCAAATTCTCTGATTTGGCACCAGTCAGTTCCCAAGGGTGCCAGACCTAGGATTCAATCTGTAATTTTTCTCAGTCCTTCTGCCTGATTTATACGTGCAGGGCTCAATAAATATGCTTATCTACTCGCTCGTGGCAAGTAGATTTCAGCCGGTCGCCCTGTTTACTGGCGGTCCACGCATGCGCAGTGCGGGTCTCGCGCATGCACGGTGCAGGGCTGGTGAGTGGTTTTCGCCATGATCGTTGAGCCCTCTATATGTGTGTACTGTTGGTCTGTAATCTGCAGGCAGTGATATTAAATTCCCGGTCACCACATTGAATTAGTTTAATATCACTGCCTGCAGATTACAGACCAGGGTGGGCAATAATTTTTGAAAGGGGGCCACTTCAGAAATTTCTCAGGTAGCTTTGGGCCACCCCAGAAGGAGCCTTGGGCAGAAGTAGTGAGGACAGGAGACTTCTTGTGCTTTCACCCACACCCTGATTGGCCTGGAGTGGGAGGAGCACAAGAAGTCTTCCCCTTTCCTTTCCTGCCCCCTAGAGAGAAATGCCAGCTGTTTTAAAACAACTGGTGGTTCCCTTCAGGTGCCCTGCAGGAGGAAACCTCACGCGCTCCGTCTGCCCCCAAGGCCAATCGGGACCTAGTGGCGGGGGAGAGCGCAAAGTCTCCTTGCCCCTGCAAGAGCGTGCAGTGTCTAGAAAGACAACTATTTTAGAACAGCCAGTGAGTGTCTCTAGCCTCTGCATGCTCCTGGCAGGGTGGGGGACAAGATGCGAGAGACTTCATGCACTTCCCTCCCCCAGGCCCTGATTGGCCTGTGGGCAGGGAGTGCACAAAGTTTTCTCTACCACCCTGCCAAAGGAGCACGGCAAATAGAGATGCACACTAGCTGTTTTAAAACATCTGGCATTTCTCTCTAGCCACCGTGCGCTCTTGCATGGGCGAGAAGACTTTGCTTGCTCCTTTGTCCCTATGCCCTGATTGGCCGGGGGTGAGGAAGCAGCAGGGTGGCCATGGGCCAAATCCATCCTGTGGAGGGTCCTTTGCCCACCCCTGCTTTATACCTTGCTCCTAATGATGTCAATGGGACTCCTCACGTGCTTAACTTAAATACATGTTTAATCCTACTGACATTATTAAGAAAACATGAAAGTTTAACATGTGCTTAACTGTTTGCAGGTTTGGGTTCTTAGCCTCTTGGAATGATGGGTAAACTTTAATCTTGGGTTTTCTTTATATGAAACTGCTTTGAGAAAAATGTAAATATATTAATATTCTCTTATCTACTGTCTACAGGCCCCTGTAAAGATTGCAGTAATTTTCAAACAACTGAGAGTTCTTATTGAGACTGTTTTAAAGAAAAAGCTTGAAAATCCAAAAATGTCCCTGGAAGGTAATTTTATTGCTATATTATTCATATATTATACATGTGATACATATAGATTGGTAATGCACGTGTATAATTCTTTAAACAAATATGATAATAAACTTCATCTTTGCTTAAGAGACCACATTGTAGCCAGGGTGCGACTAATTCAACTCCCCTTGAGAAACAGTAACTCATCAGTTCATTAATGAACTTGGGTCTCTTCCATGGTATCACCCCAAAAATCTGGGGCTGTATGGGTGTGGCTACAAAGCACCCTAAACTTGAAATAAGACACGCAGTTTGCGCTATGCAAATTGCATATCTTATTTTGAAACTATTTCAAAATAGCTTATTTTGAAATTTGGCACATCTACTTATCCTTCATGCAATGAGGTTTACCCGGATGGCAAAATAGCGCACCTGTTGTTTAAAAAAATATTTAGAAATAATCGGCAACTTGTATAGATTCAGGGTAGCTATTTCAGGATACAGGAGGTATCCCGAAATAGCCATGCAGCGTAGACGAACCCTATGTGATTGTCTCTGGCATAGACTCACTTGTCTACAATCAGAACATTAATGGTATCAGTAATAATGGTTACTTTCCATTTGTTAGTGTTTTCTCATGGGCATAGATGAATTCTCACACTCCATTCATACTCCAAAGCTGGGCCACAGCTGTACGACAGCATCTAATGTACTGATAAACTTACCAATAAATAGTGTGGGATAGACTACATGACAACCCCAAAAATTAAGGATAAAGGGGCATAATCCAAACCTTGGAGGAATATCAAGAAATAAAATCCTAAATGCAGTGAAATGTTAAAATGTATCTATGGAAGTCCTCTTTTCTTGTCTTTCTCCAACTTCCTTATGCAGGCAATTTATTAGCAAACTATACAGCATACCAGTCTTTAGTGTCTATAAGGATAATTTCTTACCTGTGAATTTGGGTAGTTGCATTCTTCCTTCAATATTGAGTCTGATACAGCCTCCCCTAATTAAAGCTTTCTCTGTTAAACTGTTGAGAGCTACATATGCATCTCTTCTTTTTTGTTAAATTTAAGTTCTGTTCCATTAACTCCTGTTTTTTCATCCCCAGAGGACAAGATTTTACACATCATCAAAGAACTGATAAAAACAGAGAATGCCAACTGAAACTGATGTTCAGTAACAAACTACAAAGCTCAAAGCTTCAATATTGATAGGGGAAAAACTTAAAATGTGATGAATACCAACTGGAAAAACTGCATGAATTTGACAAGTAATTTTGTAGGTTATTTTTAATTACGAGCATAATGTATTATGTTTACAATAAATTTTGGTGCCATTTGTTTGAATGTATAAATGATGGTAGTAATTCCATTTTCTTCAATATAAAAATGAACATGACCAATTCAAATGTGCTTTGTTTCAGTTTACTAAAAATACCTTAATGTACTAGAAATTCAAGATCAGGTTCTGGATATGTATGAAATAGCTTTTAACTGCTCTACAAAATAGCTTGTCCTGTTTAGATATGTAAAAACTGATCACAAAACAGATTTTTGTTCATTAAGAACGTTGTCATTTTTTTCCTGTGTGGCTCACTCTGAGTTGAAAACCACAAACTCCAGATCAGTAGTCTTTAGCTTGGGAATTTCACTAGGCTTTTGAAATCCTTTCTCTGATTCATTTAACACTGAGCCTGAAAACAGTATTTACAGCCAGATGACTAATGCTGAAGTTTTCTTAATTTAGTAAATATTGATTAATGCTTCCAGGGGCTAATAGTATTTTCCATCAGTGTAAGGAGAAAAATCCAATGTATACTTGAAAGATCACAGTCTACAAGATAGACCAGAATATGTTGAGCCATCTAACAAACATTCATTGGTAGGAACCGCACCAATTTACAAAAGTCATGCTGTAAGAGGGGAAAAAATACAGCTGTTCAATACCACTAAAAAGGCTATCTCATCAGCCACCTGTGATTTTTAGCAAGAATTCTGTAAAAATAGCCAATTCTCCTTCTAGCTACACTTCCCCAGGTTGTGAAAAGGCTATTAGTGTTCTGAATTTCTTGAGAAGCTGGCTGCTGCTAGTTTTTTTTTTCCTTTCACTGCTTTAAGGTATATTGAGTTGCCTTTTATACAAAGTAACAGCTTATACATTGAAAATATAACTTGTAATCTTTAATTTGGAGCCAAAATCATTATTTATTTTCTAGATGTATTCATATCTTACCCTCAGAGAGAGGTTTTTCAAACCTATATGCAGAACTTTTGTGCATGACACCACCTTTGAAAAAAATAATTAAATGGACAATCCCATTGATCAAAGTTTAAGATCATAAATCGTTTAGCTGAATAACTTTGGATTGCTTTGATGATATACATCTTACTTTTTTATATCATGTTTTTCCTCACAAAATTAAAATAATAAATTTATTTCATTAGACTGATTACAGAAGAAGATGTCTTCTCTCACACCTATCTGTAATGTGGCATAGTTAGTTAGTTAATGCCTATTATGCCCGCTGGTGTGTAGGGTAACAATGAAGGTTCTCCATTTTTTGTTTCTTTGGCCATTTTCTCCAGTGTGTCCCAGTTGTAATTCATTTTCTTTAACATGTTAAGTGTAAATTAGTCTTATTTTTAAATGACTAACCTCTATTGAATGTCTTGGCTAAAAAAACATAAAAATAAGAATAATGATTGTGAAGAGTAAAATTTTGCCATTTATGTCCGAGAGTGGTAGTGAGACTTAAAATTCCTCTGCAGTGGGTGGAGACGGTCCTTATCAACTTACCTATCTATAGTATGTTTAGAGAGATACTGCCTCATCCACTTACCCATCTTTTATTGGATCCACTTCTGTTGATGAGAGACCAGCTTTAATAGAGCTCTTCACCACTTGTGTAAGCTCTAATGCTTGTCTGTCTCTCTCCAACAGACGGCTAATAAAAGATGCTGTCTCAGCTACCTCTTTTTTACATCCTGGGTGGCATACTGCACCACTACCACCATATATAATAATCTGATTTGTTGTATTCAACCTAATAAGCAATCTTACTGATAAAAGCTATTGGAAACACAATCTACTGGAAAAGGGATCAACCTGCTACACTTAAGGATAGAGGTACAGAAATGATGAATGCTTAGAATGACCTTCAGCTTCTACCATGTAGTTTAGCCAGGGATGCTGGAACAATTTTTATAGTTGGGTGCTGAGAGCTATTGAACCATAGTATAAACCCTGCTTATAATAGAAACCATTTCAAGGCCTGGGGTACTACAGCACTTATGAATGTAGCTCAGTTCTTATCCTTGCTCCCCCTGTAGACAGACAGCCTTTGTATGATCTTCTCCTATATGGTCTATTTCAGCCCTTGGGCAGCAATTTTGATCTACATAAAGCATTTTGCAGACATAAACTAAGTACAACAAAAGTTGCGATTTCTCACAAAATTCACTGTGTGCCTCTTTGGAAAATGTATTTTATTGTGAAGGGGTAGCAGGAAAACCCTTGGCCTTGTCACAGTGTGGGGGCCCATTTCCTGCACTCTTCTGGTACCTAAAGCAATCATCTTTTTTTATTCTTTTTTTCTTGACCTGTTTTCTCTCCCACTCACCTTCCTCTGGGAGTTATTCATTCACTCCCTCTTTCTGTAGAACTTTCCAAGCCCACAGATGTGGTCAAATCCCATAATCTTGGTACAGGTGATAGCAGCTGCTTGAATCAGGAGCATTATTTGTGGTTCTCCTTTCAATTGGTCCCTAAGCAAAGATGGTGTCTGGCTGTGTTAGGGGAAAGTACCACTGGTAATACAGAATATTTTTAGAGATTCATATTCTGTATATTGCTTCTGTCTCATCTGTAATAGAAAGTAACTGAAATAGGAGACCTCCTTGTGTAGGATGGCAACAGGTTAACCTGGAAAATGGCCTGACAGAACGGTTATAGGCACAAACCCCAGTTCTCTTCACAGCCTCATCCCTCCCGTGGCTGCCTGTGCTCTTTTATTGCGCTAATCTTAGCTACTCGAGGGAAGGGGCGTTACAACTCGGTCTCGTGTGGCGCGCTGTCCTTCGCTCTTCAATCGCCCGACCGTACCGTACCCCGGCAGTCAGGGGCAAAACTCCCTGACTGCAGCGGCCGCAGGCCTCTTGCAGTGAAACGCACCAGCTGCTTATCCCTGAAGGGCCACTCCCACCCTGGGCCACCATCAGTGTCCCGGCGTGACAACTCCTGGCCTAGGGGATTCAGGTGCTTCCGGAAGGGCGGCTGAGAGGTGCCCGGCGCGGCTCTCCCCGAGAGGCTGACAGACGCGCTGTCATTACTGCCCCCTCCCGCCCCTGCAGATGCCGGCGGCGCCCGGGGCTCAGCTGGGGCTGAAGCTGCCAGAGCTGGTGCCGGCTACGCTAGTGCGGCTGCTGTTCCCCGAGCGCCCCCTGCCTGGCCCCGCCTCAGCTCGCGGGCCGGGAGGCTATGGCGCTGGCGGCTGAGCCCGCTGAGCGGGGCTTTAGCCGGGAAAGCTCCGCGAGTGATGTCAGCAGGCGGGGGCTGGGCGGCTGCTACATAGGCCAGCGCCGCGGCAGCCGCCTCACACGGCCGGGCCCGCAGCGGGCAGCGCCATGGTCACTCGCCCGCTCAGCCAGCAGCGCCCTGGCGGGCCGCGCAGCCCCCCTGGCAAGCGTCGGCGGGCGGGCGGCGCCACCCCCGAGGAGCGGGCTCGGGCCCTCGGCCTCGACCTCGGGGCGCCGGTGAAGAAGAGCAAGTGCCCGACCTGCCCGAGGAAGCGGCCGCTTCAGGGCGACGACCCGGGGCACAGCCCCCCCGGCAGCCCCAAGCCCGCCGCCCGGCTGGAGCTACAGGCCTTCCGCGAGTACGGGGCCAGCTGGTACCGCTTCCGAAAGGGGCTGGAGGGCAAGTTCCACCCGCGCGAGCCGCTGGCCCAGCAGCCGCAGGTAGGGCAGGGGTGGGGCCAGGGGCCAGGCACAAGCGCACCCCTCGCCTTCGGCGGGCCGCAGCGCTCCCCAAGGCCCCCGCTCTGTGCCCCCATAGAGCCCAGCCCGGGACTCCCCAGCGCCCCCCGCTCAGTCCATAGTGCTGTACACACGACTCTCCCTAGACACGTCCAGCCACTGCACTGCACGCCCACTCCCCGCGCGTCTCCGCTCCGCACGGACACTCGCCCCCTGCCACCCGGCCAGCGCCTCTCCGTGCCCTGCTCTGCCCCCATGCAGGCTGGAAAGGGCGGGCCCGGAATCCCTGGTGTCCCTCTCACTGTGCGCAGCGCGCATTGCTGCGGCGCCCTCGGGGGCGCTGGGTCCTGGGCCCTCTTCTCAGCCTCCCGCGCCCTCGCTCCGCTGCCCTTTAGCGTTCGTATCGCCCAGCTCGTCGCGGTTCAGTCTGTAGGGTCAGGACGCGCACGACAGTGCTCCGCTCTGCTTTGTGTGCGGGCCTCAGCCCAGCTCGCTCCGGCGCGTGTGCCCAGAGCCTTCTCCTGGCTCAACGCTGTGGCAGTGCCATGAAGGGTTTGCCCGTGGCCGCGGGGAGTAAGAGTAGCGCCAGCTGGCGCTGCCTGGCCACCTGACCTCGTTCCGCGCTGTGGCTTCGCTGTCCGGAGTCGGGAGCATCGGAGCCCCGCCGCGCAGAGCGGTGGCCGGTCGCTTACAGCGCGTCTCTCCCTGGCAGGTGACGGCAGAGGCCCGATGTAAGTTGATCAGCTGGTTGCTCCCTGTGCACCGGCACTTCGGCTTCTCCTTCGAGTCCCTGTGCCTGGCGGTGAACACTCTGGACCGATTCCTCACCACCACCCCGGTGGCTGCCGACTGCTTCCAGCTGCTGGGGGTCACCTCGCTCCTCATCGCCTGCAAACAGGTACCGGGCAGGCGTCGCGGGCGGCGGGGCCCCATTTCCCCTCAGTGCAAATGACCGGGATGTCAGAAGTGAAGTGAGCTCAGTGACGAAGCTGGTCAGGCACGAGAGCTCCCCGGGAGAAGCGCTCAGGCGCAACCCTGCTGGAGTCGCGCAAGTTCCTCTGCTTCGGGCCCGCGGCTCAGGGTTTCTCTCGCGTCCCTGTGCTCTGTGCGGGGTAGCACAGCGCTAAGCACTGCGGGGCCTGCGAATGCGGAGCCGGCCGCGTCTCGTTGTGCTCCCGCAAAGCTACCTTCTGCTCTATGGAAGCGCGGGTTGCTCTCCTGCCTCTGTGGCTTTGCACTGCAGTCATGCGTGTGCTGGCATGTCCTGCAGGTGGAAGTGCACCCGCCCAGAGTGAAGCAGCTCCTAGCCCTTTGTTGCGACGTCTTCACTCGCCAGCAGCTCTGCAACCTGGAATGCATCATCCTAAACAAACTACACTTCAACCTGGGGGCACCGACCATCAACTTCTTCTTGGAGCACTTCACCCATGTGCGTATGGAGTCCTGCCAGGAAGATGCCAGGGAGGCATACAATGCCAAAGCTCTGGCCAAAGGGGTGGCCGAACTTAGTATGGCCGACTATGCTTTTAACGATTATGCCCCGTCCCTTCTGGCCATTTGCTCCCTGGGACTGGCAGACCAGATGTTGCATCACCAAAATCCACTGGACTTGCATATAAGTGGCTACCCGGAGGGGGTTTTACAGGAATGCATGGACAAACTGCATTTACTGGTTTCTTTAAATGGGGACTCATTACCACATGTGCTACCCCTGGAGATTTCTGAAAAGTGCCTACACCTAGGAAGTTAAGCTAACTGGACCATAATACTTAAAACCTTTTTATGACATCCAAAGCATCTGTGACGTTTAAGAGCAGTTTGGTCTATTTTCATGAGTGCATTGTGTTTTTATAAATTCATCATTTCTATACCTCTAAAGATAACAGTATTGGCCTTATTCTCTTGCTTAGTTGGCTAATCAATGTATTATATTTGTATTTATTTATACTAGATAGTGATGGTTTAGAGTTTTGATATGATAAAATTAAATCACATTTTGCACATTTCATTATTGTATGTTAATTGCACTGACTGATTTTATAGATCTATATTCAATTTGTATATACTGTATATCATCCAAGTACTGTATAGTTTATTTATTTAGAAGATGGTTCACTACGCACACCTTCATAGCAACCAAGGAAGAGTGAAAATGGAGAAGTGTTTCTAAATAATTTTTTTGTCTCTGATCAATAATGGTCTGTGTCAGTGTGACTTTTGTACATATACCACAGAGGAAATTAATTGCCAGAGAATTAACAACATGACAGGACCAAAAATACTAATGATGCATTATTATATTATTTGCCATTAAAAACATTTGCTTCAATTTATTTATATTCCACATCTGAAAAATTAGATGATGTAACACAGTCAGTGAGTCTGTTTATACTGCCTGCTGGGCTAAGCATCCAGAAAGTGGCAGCTGCTGGCTGAGGGCTTAGCTCTGCAAGGAGTGACATGGTTGTAGTGGTGGCAATGCCATACTGTGCCATCTCTGCTTCTTTGTAGTGCTGCTGACAGCTGTGCCTTCAGGGCTAGGCTCCCGGACAGAAGCCGCTGCTCTCCAACTGCTCAGCTCTGGGGATAGTGGCACTGCAAGCCCCACTCCAGTAGCCTTGTCACTGCTCCCTCTACCCCCCTCCCAACTTTTTGGGCCATGACTCCTACAATTACAACACCATAATACATCTGAAATAATGAAATTCATTCATTTTGAGGTCTTATGAGTGAGGCTGGCCAGGGTGGACCATGAATGTGGTGGGGCCTTAGCTGTTAGCAAGGATGGGCTGAGATGGTGTCCCTAACTCTTTTTACCCAAAGCTAAGAATAGTCAACAGGAGATGGATCATTTCATGATTACCGGTTCAGTTCATTTCTTCTGGCACTGAACACTATCAGAACACTGAACCCTAGGCTAGAAAAACCTTTGGTCTAACTCAGAATGGCCCTTTTTATGAGTCTCATCCCTGCCTCCACCCCAACAAGTAAGTTCATAGGGGTACTATGCCTCCTTTTTTCATGGACCAGGCAAGTCTGTAATGTGGAAGCACAAAGCACAGTAATGTGAACAGCATTAATAATGCTGCCATCTAAATGTATCCGTAGACATCTATGATCTGTCTAAAGCACATTCAGCAACCATTCTGCACTGTCTGAGAGTATAATTAGTCTTTTGCCAGGCCTCTGAAATCAAGCCATGGTTTGATAAAGCCAGGGTTCCCCAGAATAATGGTGGGGATAGTAACTTGATTTATGACAATGTAATTTGGTGGGATCAGACCAATTAGCAAATAATTATTGCATTTTTCCAGGGCATCTCACAATGACATTCATAAACATTCTCTGAAAGAGCTGATTACCTCACAAACCTCTGCCACTACTTTACCCACCATCAACTTCCCCACACCAAATGGGTTTGCAATGGACTGTCTTGGGCACAGCTTTCATACAGCAACAGCAATAGCAATCTCTTTTAGGACAGGCAAGGATTCTCTCATACATATGTCTTTTTGCTGGAGGGTTGGGACTCTCAAAGCTCCAGAAATGTAGCTTTCTTCATGCAAAAGTTCTGGATCCATTGTTGGTCAATGGATAGTCTGCATGACTATGTGACCCCACCAATCTGTGCCTTTGGCCCTGCACCAGAAGCACCAGTGTTTGGGGGTGGGGGTGTCAACAGCTATACTGAATGTTATAGGAGGCATCAGTCAGCTAAAGTCTACCATGCCTAAGTTCTCCTTCTGCTGTTCTGTCACCACCAAAATGTTCATGGCAGCTCTGCCCATTTCCTGACACAGGAGAGAAAGCACAAACAAGATAAGTTGTTGAAAATATGCTTTGCCATGTCACTGGCTTTGGTAGTGTGCAGACCAAAATGACTCCTTGGCAGGCTGTGTTGGGGTTTTCACATGTCTGGAAACCAGTAATGTGGACAGTCAAGTGTTCCTACCATCAAAGGTCTACAGTGGTCACATTGCAGGAAGGTGTAGGGGAGTCTGGGCTATGGCTGAGGTCTGTGTGCGGCAGTGTGTATAATAGAGTATGATGCCAAGTCTGGGTTTCCCCAAATCCTGCAGCCCCGTAGCAGCAAGAACAGTCTTTGCCAGCCAGAGAATAAAGAAAGTTTATTGCTCTTCCAGGATACAGCACAGCATAGATGTGATATTGCTACAGAAGTCTGGGCCAGGATGCCTCAGATCCCTTGGGTTAGGGGAGGGTCCATCACCCCCCTAGGCCTTCAGCCCTCAGTTTAGGCTCACTCCCTCCTGTTTCCCAGCCATCAACTGACCCTTCTCCTGAAGCCTCCTGTTGGTCTCCACCTCTCTCCGGGTATGTCTACACTACCCCCCTAGTTCGAACTTGGGGGGATAATGTAGTCATACGGAGTTGCAAATGAAGCCCGGGATTTGAATTTCCCGGGCTTCATTTGCATAAAGCTGGCCGGCGCCATTTTTAAATGCCGGCTAGGTCAGACGCCATGCCGCGTGGCTACACACGGCACGGGGTCCGACCTAGCTGGCATTTAAAAATGGCGCCGGCCGGCTTTATGCAAATGAAGCCCGGGAAATTCAAATCCCGGGCTTCATTTGCAACTCCGTATGACTACATTACCCCCCTAGTTCGAACTAGGGGGGTAGTGTAGACATACCCTCCCTTTTTCTCTCCCCTGGGAATCCCCTGTTATCTCCTCAGGCTGAGCCCAGGTGTCTGGGTTAATACACATTTGGGTGAGTCAGTGGGAATCACACATCAAAGTGCAGGGGGACCCTGACTTATAGAGCAGACAGCACCCCCACTATTCCACATAGAGTCCCAGGTTCAAGTCCAGAAAAATCTTAATTTAGGGTTAACAATCAGTATAGATGCTCAAGCCTTGGGTGACTGGTGTCCCACTAGCTCCAGTGTTTACAGTGTTGTATAGGTGCACCCTCAGACATCATTGTTTCTCCTTCTTTATTCTGCTATCAACCTAGTTTTAGAAAGGTTTTGGTAGGTCCTGACTCTGAAATATAATGTACCTATTAAAGAAAAAAAGCCAAAAAAGGGCCCAGCAAAGTCAAACCTATAGCTTGATTTAGAAAAAGCAGTACTGTAAATACAATTTTAGTTAAGGAGCTAAAATGCTTCCAGGAGAGAGAAAAAGCCTTCCATCTCTTAAGACACTCTTACCTGATGCACCAATAATGTAGAGAATGCAATTCATTTAAATTAGTTACAATTATTGACACATTCAAACAGGCCTGTCTGCATTTATTTCTCACTGTAATGTATTGTGAGAACCACAAGTAACAGATGGTTTGAAAAATCTCACTGCCTACTTTTTACTAGGACCCACTTCTATTCTGTAGTCATGGGGGGGGGGGGGGGGAGGCACAACTTACTCCTTTTATTATATATTTGTATTATCATATGGTCTAGGATCTCTGTTGTGGACCTGGATCTCATTGTGCTAGACACAGTTCCTGCCTTTCTTCTCTTTCAACTGTGACCCAGCTGCCAGCAAGTCTGGTCCAGTTTGTGCCTTTTGCAATAGCTCATATGCCCATCCATCATTATAGCCAGTTGTGGTTTGATCTTTTTGCACACAGGCTTGTGTCTGCACAGAGGTTTTGCTGAAGTTTGTGTTACAGCTTTCAGAAAACACAAGTTTTCCACACACCGGTGATTATTTTTAGCATTTACACACAAGCATGTATGCACACAGCATTCTGCAGACCAGAGGGAAAAAAAGACAGACGGACACAATCTAAATGAGGGTGAAAATATAGAGACAAGGGGCCTTGGTTTTAAAATTGCTCTGGGCCAAGCAGTACCCAGTGTAATATAGGGAAGTATCCTGTTTTGGCAGAGAGATGGTTTGGAGAAGCTAAGGAGGTTTTCACCTTTGATTTCCATGATGCTGGGATAGTTACATTGCCCTCCCACCCCCTTTTTTTGGCAGTCCTGTTTGAGCCTTTAGCTATGATTTTTGAAAAATCATGGCAGACGGGAGATTCCAGAAGACTGGAAAAGGGCAAATATTGTGCCCATCTATAAAAAGGGGAATAAGAACAACTCAGGAAACTACAGACAGGTCAGTTTAACGTCTGTCCCAGGGAAGATAATTGAGCAGGTAATTAAGGAAATCATATGCAAACACTTGGAAGGTAATAAAGTGATAGGGAATAGCCAGCATGGGTTTGTGAAGAACAAGTCATGCCAAACTAATCTGATAGTTTTCTTTGATAGGATAACGACCCTTGTGGATAAGGGAGAAGCGGTGGATGTCATATACCTAGACTTTAGTAAGGCATTTGATACAGTCTCGCATGATATTCTTATTGATAAACTAGGCAAATATAACTTAGATATGGCCACGATAAGGTGGGTGCATAATTGGCTGGATAACCATAGTCAGAGAGTTGTTGTTAATGGTGCTAAATCCTGCTGGAAAGGGATAACAAGTGGAGTTCCGCAAGGATCTGTTTTGGGACCCGTACTGTTCAATATCTTCATCAATGATGTAGCTATTGGGATAGAGAGTACGCTTATTAAGTTTGCAGATGATACCAAACTGGGTGGGGTTGCAACTTCTTTGGAGGATAGGGACATAATTCAAAATGACCTTAGCAAGTTAGAGAAATGGTCAGAGGTAAACTGGATGAGGTTTAATAAAGAGAAATGCAAAGTGCCCCACTTAGGAAGGAACAATCAGTTCCATACATACAAGATGGGAAGCGACTGTCTAGGAAGGAGCATGGCGGAAAGGGATCTAGGGGTCATAGTGGACCACAAGTTGAATATGAGTCAACAGCGTGATGCTGTTGCAAACAAAGCAAATATGATTCTAGGTTGTATCAACAGGTGTGTTGTAAGCAAAACTCGTGAAGTCATTCTGCCGCTCTAGTCTGCACTAGTTAGGCCTCAGCTGGAGTACTGTGTCCAGTTCTGGGCGCCACATTTCAAGAAAGATGTGGAGAAATTGGAAAGGGTACAGAGAAGAGCGACAAGAATGATTAAAGGTTTAGAGAACATGACCTATGAAGCCAGGCTTCATGAACTGGGCTTGTTTAGTTTGGAAAAAAGAAGATTAAGGGGGGACATGATAGCGGTTTTCAAATATCTAAAAGGGTGTCACAAGGAGGAAGGAGAAAATTTGTTCCTCTTGGTTTCTGAGGACAGGACAAGGAGTAATGGGCTTAAAGTGCAGCAGGGGAGGTTTAGATTGGACATTAGGAAAAAATTTCTAACTGTCAGGGTGGTCAAATATTGGAATAAATTGCCAAGGGAGGTGGTGGAATCTCCCTCTCTGGAGATATTTAAGAACAGGTTAGATAGACATCTGTCAGGGATGGTGTAGAGGACCTTCGTCCTGCCTTGAGGGGGGGGGGGGCTGGACTCGATGACCTCTCGAGGTCCCTTCCAGTCCTATTATTCTATGATTCTATGAGAACTGCCCCTATTGCAGGAGAATTGCCCCTATTGTTCCTGCATGGCGGTGTCTGGAGCTATGGCCCACGTGAGCTCCTCCATCGCCTTGCTGTTTAAGCCCCGGGCCTGTGACCCCCCAGCTCCTTGCTACCGCCCGGGGCTATGCGCCCCGTCGGATCTCCGGCACGCTGGAGCCGGAGACCCGGCAAACAGACTGAGATCGGGGCTGTGTGGAAGGCCGGCCCGGCCCTGTGGCGGCGCCAATGCGCGCTGCGAGGGCGCAAAGCTGCAGCTGCTGCGGCCCCAGGCGTTGCCCTGTTGCCAGGCTGGCTTTTAGCGCCTCTGCAGGGCGCAGATTGTGCCAAGTCGAAGGCGCCACCTCTGGCGCTCACTCCGCAGCCAGCCCCGCCCCGCCTCCGCTCCCCCTGGACACGCTGCCCTGGAGACCGCTCGGGGCCCCTCCAACGGTGTCAAAACCAGCCCCGTAACAGCCATGTGCAGCCCCGGGCCGGCCGTGCCTGAGAAGATCCGGGCGCAGAGAGCCGCGGACAGGGCGAGCCGCTGGGTTCTCGAAGCCAGAGCAGCGCCCGAGCCCCGGGTCCAGAGAGCGCCATGCAGAGCCGCAGCGGCAGGAAAGCCTTTGACAGCATCTGCCCCAACCGGGTGCGAGATCTGGGCAGCCGGCTGGGCAAGAAGCCAGCCAGGGCAGAAAGGAAGGTGCGTGGGAGACGGGCGCGCTAGGGGTGCGGGTGGGGAAGTTGGCGCTGCCAAGTGCAGCTCCCCCGCCCCCGCTGTCCCTCCACAAGCGACTGGCAGCCTCCGGCAGGGACAGTTTGTGCAGCGGGGGTGCTGGTAGCCGCGGGACAGGATCGTGCAGCTTGGCGATAATGGAAACCGCGTCCAGCCAGGGGGTGCGGCAGCATCCCCAGCACCCCAGTTCCTCTGGCCGGGGCGGGTGGGGAGCTAGTTCCGCTTGCGCCTTTTGCCCACCTCTCGCCGTTTTCCCAGTAGCCAGTGCCGCGGAAGAGCTTGGCCAGCGCCACTCCCGGGGTAGTGCACCGCGACCAGCCTCCCGACGCGCTGGAGCTGGGTGAGTCGCATGAAATGGGCATGGGAAGTGCTCGGACCCCCTTCCCCGCCCCGGGCTTGTGCCCAGCCTGCAAGGCGCATGGCGAGACCGGAAAGTGTCCACGGGGCTGCGCTGGCCTCCAGCGAGCCCTGGCAACCCCCAGCTTTGTTCTCTTCCCTAGCGCTTGCAACCATCGACTGGCAAGAGTTAGCAGCCTGCACCTCGGTCTTTCAGCAGGAGCCGCCCAGTGCTGCAGCTGCTCAGCAGGTAATTGAACCCTCCGTCGCCCAATGGCACCCCCTGGTATCTCCAGACCCCTGCCTCCGAGTCTCCCCCTCAGACGCTCTTCTTCCTCAACTTCGTGGGAGAGGAGGCATTTCCACGCTCGCTCGAGACGCGTCTCTTGCCTCCTTCCTCTCTCTCCTTAGGCAAGCTGCGGTTAACCAGCCTTCCAGCGAATGGGCAGGTAGCTAAGGCGGTCGGCTACTGACTGCCCCCATCCGGTCAGACATACGTGAGGGGTGGGATTTGTGAACCCACGCTAAGAGAAGATCAAGCCGCCCTTGCGATCTGGTAGATACCAGTGCAAGCTGTGCCCGAGTCTGTGTACACAAATACTTTCCCTTTGGCAGCTGACTTTTGGGGCAGTCCATGAAGGATAAACACGTGGCCATCTTACCAAAGCATCCAGAGTCGTTGGTCCCCTGCTGCAGAAAGAGGATAGTTCATGCCAAGCCATTCAGCCCTACTAGTGTATTCCACCATCTCTTTCATCACGATTGTCCACCTGGGGGCAGGGTGTGTCTCTTGCAGTGATCGTACCACTCCTAGCTCAACGGGGATTTGGTTATAACCCCTGCTACTACCGTAATAATATTACCGTAGAGGACTTTTAATCAGCAGAGCTCAAAGTGCTCTACAAAGCAGAATCGATATCCCAATTTTACAGATGGGGAACTGAGGCACAGGCAGGAATGTGATTTGCCCAAGGTCATCCAGTCCCAGCAGACGAGAAGCAAAGCAAGGAATAGAACTCAGATCTCCTGAGCCCCAGTCCAGTGCTGTATATAGTAGGTACTAATAAAATGAATGAAGCCCCCCACAGTACGGTTTCAAAGCTCTCTGAATTAGCTACACCACTTGAAACGTTTTGCAGCATGCTCTCTTCTATTTTCAAGATGAGAAGGATTACAGAGCCCCTTGACTTGTCAAAAATACTCCATTTTGGAGGGTTGAAATGAAGATAAAAATTACTGGATTTCACTCCAAAAGTAAAAGAGATAAGAAGAAGATAACTTTCTGGTACACATGTACAGAAAAGTGGGGATGGTTGCAGTGGCTGCTCACTGAGAGGGTGGGTGCTGCTGTAGTTAGAGTACAGAACACAGACATCTCTGTGCAGGTCTCTCACCTTGTTGAGCTTCAGTTCCCCTATCTATAAAATGAGCACAATTTCTGTTCCACCCCATATCTATATCTCCATCTTTCTTGAGTGGGGTTATTCTTTATTGTGTCTTTTGGTGAAAAGAGCTATTTTGCAGCCATCATTGCTGGGCAGGGCTTGTATAACTTCTTAAAAGTGACACACATTGCTTTCATCCTGGTCTGCATTTCTAAAGAGGGTCTCCTACCAAGTCTTGTCCTTAGGTTTTATATATATATATAATCTCTCAGTGTATTTCTGATACATCCAATGACTTTGATATGCAGACCAATAAAGCTAGGCTCTGAGCTTCATTAATAGCAGCATCCAGTTGACCACAGTTGGTGGGAAATGGAAAACCAGATGGTTTGAAGGATAGCTAGGCCCAACCCCATTCAGGCCTTGAAAGATTAGGAAGAAAACCTTTTTCTGGATCCAGAATCTGATAATAAGGGCAGAGTGGCATGCCCTGGTTGCTCTCTTTTAGCTAGGACTTTAGTTGCATGTTTAGAAGATTAATATATAAAGATAGAAAGTGGAATTGTATATATGGAAGTCACATATACAGCGAGCTGTGTCCCTATAGTAACAACTGAACCTGGAGGGAGGAAGCCAGAGAGCACAGGCGGCTTTTGTTGTGTCTGGAGCTTTATGTGTGTGTCCTGGAAGAGAAAGGCAGAAAGGAGAGAACGTAGGAAGAACAATTTTTTAAATAAGGTGCTAACGTGTAACCAGACTGCACAAAATCCTCTCCCCCATATTCTGTAGGGAAACTCTCCATACACCATGCGCGGAGCGCTTTTTTGGCACACATTTTCTTTTCTCCGCGACGTAGTCAATGCCTGCGTGCTACCGCGCACGAGCCAATCATGTATTCAAGGGCTTCTATTTGCCAGCATGTTCTCTGATCACACTGCGCTTCTGTCCACAGGCAGAGCGCGATATCAGTTACACAAGAAAGTGTGTTTTCTTCTGCCCATCGGGGCGGCGGGAAGGAGGGAGGGGGAAACGAGTAAAGCGATCCGTAGGAAGGCAAGTGTCTGGGTGTGAACAGTCACCTGCCCAGGCGCTCCGTGTCTGGGACCTGGAGGTGAAATGCTGTTGTCGCACAAGTGCTCAGGTTAATTTTTACCGACTCTGGAGGAATGCCCAGGCTGGACTACTATGGTTGGCTCATGTTGCTATCCAATGAGAATGGAGTGAGCGCCCTATATGGGGACGCCGGGGCTGGCAGGCTGCAGCACAACTTCTGTCAGCGGGGTTGGCCGTATCCGAAGGTCTATCCAAAGCCTATCAGGTGGTTAACGGATCAGAGATCGCTCTTGTCCTTAGTTACTAGGTCACCTGCCCCATTTACCTTTCTACCGGGGGAGACGCTAATTGCCTCTCATCCGCTATTCCATTGACCATGGCAGTACAAACTTGCCCTTTCCAGTGCCCAGCTTGGGGACTAGAGTTCCAGGTATGTGTGCGTGTCTTTCCCCGTGTGCGTGTGTGTGTACTGTGGGAGCAGGTCTGATGGACGAACCTGAATGCACGGATTAACTCGCATGTTTCCTTTACGTATTTCAGAGCCCCTGCTTGCAAACTGAACCCGAGTTCGACTTCCAGGAGTTCAGAGATGCCGTCGATAGTTTTATATGTGGCAAGTACTTTTCTTGTTGATTATTAACACTTTTATTTACACAGAGCACCGGTTGCCTTTGGTCGCTTACCTTCATTCATTGCAATTGGTCCCCTGACAGGCTTCCATCTTGTTGGGTACCAGTTTAATTTGCTATCAGTTTACTCACTGGACATTACATAACTGAACGCACCAATCCGGCATTCATTGAGAAAAAAATTGCACTGACAAAACTCCCAAGGAGATGCAAACGAAATGTGTGTGTTTGGTGTATCCCAACGCTGACGTACTTTAGTAGTGCGTCCAGTTTTACAATATTGAATTACCCCCCGCTGAGATATTTCTAATTCTCTGCAGCAGCACCAAGAACTTGGCGAACGCGTAGTGATACGACCTCTCACTCCTGTGATTTCCTCTATAGACCCATCTTCCTTAATGCCTCCTCCCCTGAACGCCGCGGATTTCACTTTCCCGCTCGGCGACGCATCAGCCTTTAGCCCTTGCATTCCACGGTCACAGAACGACCCTCTTCCGCAGATGAACTTGCCAAACTCTGCGGAACAGTACTGGAAAGATGTGGCCGACCAAAACCAGAAAGCGCTAGGAGATGCACTGGTGGAAAACAATCAGGTAGGATGGAAAGTAGAATGAATGCCCCAAAACTCCTCCTGATCAGGTATTCGGCGATTAATCAGAGGAAGTTTTCTTCGTTGTATATTCCGTCCAAACTCACTGATCCTAGCTGGAGAGCTAAGTGGCACACACACCGGGCACCACTTGCTAGTTTTGTTCGGCTAAGTCGTCTGGTTACTTATCATCAGTACGGTTTGCAAAGGTAAAGGGGCTAATTCGGTTTGTGTGCACACTACGGCGCCTCACGGTGACGTTCCATGGGAGAGGAAAGGTTTGATTTCAAACTGACACTTGTCATTCAACAGCTGCACGTGAAATTAACCCAAAAGCAGGAGGAGATCACGTCCCTGAAGGAAAGAAACGTGCAGTTGAAGGAGCTAGCCAGCCAGGCGAAGCAGCTGGCCTGTGTGCTCGATGTAAGTGCTCCGATTTCCTCCACCTTTATTTTCCAAAGCGTTAGTCACCACCCCCGGGGACTGGGGCAGACAGGGGCGGGCGCGATGAACGGATGCAAGGCCGAAGAGCGATTCCTTTCACCACGCGAGGCTTGCAGCTGTCAGACCCCCAGGGGGCGCCCGTGGGCCAAAAAGCTAAACTCCCCCGCAGCAGGCAGACTGGTGTATTGCAACTCCCCCGGCCACTCGATGCCCACAGTGGGAGCCACGGCGCTCGGTTTAAGGCAGCCAGTTGCATTTTATTTCACCTACAGAAATTGATGATCCATCAGTCCAAGGAGGGGGCCGACGCTCTGCTCCCCAGGAGCTGGGCTAAGCGGAGCCTGGAGCAGCTCTCCGCGGCCAGGCAGGAGGACTGCGCAGCTGTGGATGGGATCCTGCGGGAACTATCCGACACCTGTCTCGCTGCTCTGCAGACCATTGGCGAGAGCAGAGAGGCGAAGCGCCCCAGGCTGCAGGCGGAGCCCGCAGGAGCCCGGGGCAGCAAGGCCGGCAACATGCACGGAGAGTTCATCGGGCTGCAGACTTGCAGCAGCCGCAGGTCGGTGGATCTGAGTAACAGCGAGCTGGAGGAAGGAGTGTCTTTCCGGACCTCCATCACAGACCACGGCACAATCCGGACACTGGCGTTCCCCCAAGGAAACGCTTTCACTATCAGGACAGCCGCCGGGGGCTACAAGTTTAGATGGGTTCCCAGCTGAGCCAGGAAACGATCAGCTAACTACACTGGCCAAGGTCTCCAATGCAAACTTTGCACTGCCTGCACTTGAAATTAGCCTTGTTCCACCTACCTAGTCCTCCAAGGTGATTTCCATTTATATGGGACAGTTGTCTGTTGCAGAGACTGGAAGCGATTTTTTTAAAGAAAAAGTTGCATTTACCAGAACATAAGAACATAAGAACGGCCATACTGGGTCAGACCAAAGGTCCATCTAGCCCAGTAGCCTGTCTGCCGACAGTGGCCAACACCAGGTGCCCCAGAGAGGGTGGACTGAAGACAATGATCAGTGATTTGTCTCCTGCCATCCCTCTCCAGCCTCTGACAAACAGAGGCCAGGAACACCACTTCTATCCCCTGGCTAATAGCCTTTTATGGACCTAACCTCCATGAAATTATCTAGCTTCTCTTTAAACTCTATTATAGTCCTAGCCTTCACAGCCTCCTCTGGCAAGGAGTTCCACAGGTTGACTACACGCTGTGTGAAGAAGAACTTTCGCTTATTAGTTTTAAACCTGCTCCCCATTAATTTCATTTGGTGTCCTCTAGTTCTTCTATTTAGGGAACTAATAAATAACTTTTCTTTATCCGCCCTCTCTACACCACTCATGATTTTATATACCTCTATCATATCCCCCTCAGTCTCCTCTTTTCTAAACTGAAAAGTTCCAGTCACTTTAACCTCTCTTCATATGGGATCCATTCCAAACCCCTAATCATTTTAGTTGCCCTTTTCTGAATCCTTTCCAAGGCCAACATATCTTTTTTGAGGTGAGGAGACCACATCTGTACACAGTATTCAATATATGGCGTACCATAGTTTTATACAGGGGCAGTAAGATATTCTGTGTCTTATTTTCTATCCCTTTCTTAATAATTCCTAGCATCCTATTTGCTTTTTTGACTGCCACTGCACACTGTGTGGAAGTTTACAGAGAACTATCCACGATAACTCCAAGATCTCTTTCCTGATTTGTCATAGCCAAATTAGCCCCCATCATACTGTAGGCATAGTTGGGGTTATTTTTCCCGATGTGCATTACTTTACACTTATGCACATTAAATTTCATTTGCCATTTTGTTGCCCAATCACTCAGTTTGGTGAGATCTTTTTGGAGTCCCTCACAGTCTGCTTCTGTCTTGACTATCCTAACAGTTTGGTATCATCAGCAAACTTTACCACTTCACTGCTTACCCCTTTCTCCAGATCATTTATGAATAAGTTGAAAAGGATTGGTCCCAGGACTGACCCTTGGGGGACACCACTAGTTACCTCTCTCCAATCTGAAAATTTACCATTTATTCCTACCCTTTGTTTCCTGTCTTTTAACCAGTTCTTAATCCAAGAACGGACCTTCCCTCTTATCCCATGGCCATGTAATTTACACAAGAGCCTTTGGTGAGGGACCTTGTCAAAGGCTTTCTGAAAATCTAAGTATACTATATTTACTGGATCCCCCTTGTCTGCATGTTTGTTAACCCCTTCAAAGAACTCTAATAGATTAGTAAGACATGATTTCCCTTTACAGAAACCATGTTGACTTTTGTCCAACAAATTATGTTCTTCTACATGCCTCACAATTTTATTCTTTACTATTGTTTCGGCTAATTTGCCCAGTACTGAAGTTAGACTTAACGGTCTGTAATTGCCAGGATCACCTCTAAAGCCCTTTTTAAATATTGGTGTCACGTTGGCTACCTTCCAGTCATGAGGTACGGATGCCGATTTAAAGGATAGGTTACAAACCACAGATAATAGTTCAGCAATTTCCCATTTGAGTTCTTTTAGAACTCTTGGATGAATGCCATCCAGTCCCGGAGATTTGTTAACATTAAGTTTTTCTATTTGTTCCAAAACCTCCTCTAATGACACTTCAATCTGGGACAGTTCCTCAGATTCATCACCCACAAAGGACAGTGCAGATTTGGGAATCTCCCAATGTCCTCAGCCGGAAGAAAGTTGTGGAGTGTTTTTTTTCTTTTAAGCCATTGTTGTTTAAAATAAATAAAAGGAAGTTTTTCTTCACTCAGTTCACAGTCAGCCTCTGGAACTCCTTGCCAGAGGATGCGGTGAAAGCTAGAACTTTAACTTTGTTCAAATAAGAGTTAGATTAATGGAGGTTAGGTCCATCGATGGCTATTAGCCAGGATGGGTAAGAATGGTGTCCTTAACCTCTGTTTCTCTGGAGGTGGGTGACAGGGGAGGGATCACGTGAGGATTACCTATTGTGATTCCTCCCTCTGGGGCATCTGGTACTGGTCACTGTCAGCGGACCTTTGGTCTGACTCAGTATGGTCATTCTTATCATCCCTCTCCCCCCTGCCCCACACACACTTTTGAGCAAGTGCAGAGAGATACTCTGGATAAATTATAGGGACACTCTCAATCTGGATTTAAAAATACCTCTGTAAACTGTATGCGCCTTGAAACTTTAAAAAACGTAATTCAAATGTGAAAAAGATGTTCTCTGCTCCTTTACTGATCTTTACGAGGATCTATTCAGCAACTAAGTACAGAGGAAATCTGACTATATACACAGTCAAATACACACCCCAAACAAACTGAATATAAAAAGACATTTGCCTCAGCAACTCCTTTCCATTATAGCGATCGTAGGTATTGTAACTAGAGCAAGTAGAACATTTTTTCAGATGGAAATGTGACTTTGTTAGTGTTCCTTCAATGACATAATTATTTATTATTGGAAATATTGCTGTTGCTGAGGTATCTTTGAAAGAAATTTATTGCCTAGTTTCGGTCACTGAAATTTGAATGCAAAATTATAACATAGTGATTATGCATAATAGCAACTTTGGAAATGCACACACTGTTTGAAGTATATTAAGCATACAGCATTCTATACTTTATTACTACTGGAGTTTTAAATCCAAGAAGTTTACAAGATCACATTTTAGACTCTGACATGTACACAATTTTAAATATGTTTTTACACCTACTGTGAGCACTAAATGATTATGTACATAAAACTACAATGGCTTTTTAAAATTTCAAGTAAACATTGTTTTGCATCAGTCATGTTCCTTTACTTTGGTTTGTGCAAAAATAATCTTATGTTTATTAACAGTAGAAGAAATACATCTTTCTTATTGGAAGACCTGTTCTGACAAAACAGGCAGCTTTAAAAAAAAGACACACAACCTGTGGTCATCCAGTAGAATTATTTTTGGTAAAGATAAGTGCAAATAGCAATTTCAAAGGTTGAATGGATATATTTAAATTGGAGCTACCTATTCAAAATTGAGTGTTTAGCTTGTGGCCCAAACCCTTAACACTGTAATCAATACATCATAGAAGAATTTTCCATTTCTATGGTACATAAGACAATAAAGTCAACAGAATTGATCCCTGCCCAGCATTGCTTAGGTGAGGTTTTAAAGGCAGGAAGTCAGGAACTTCCCAGTTAAGGTTACAATATCAGTCTCTTGTTGCATATGGCCATGCACATTGAGGGAACGCTATAATTATATAGCATGAAGGTGTGCCTAAAGGCAGTATACTAAGTACAGTTTCCTGTGAGCAATGCTTCATCTGATCTGAGTGGGCAGGCTCCTTGGTAAAGTTGCCATACATCCAGGAAGTAGCTTCATATTTTTCATTTTATTTTTGTTTGAGCAAAAGACTATCTTGTTCAACTTTTCCTGTTTATTCTCAGGAGGTATCTTCAGAAATTTGGACACTGTATTTGGCAGTTTCCTTTTCAGATGGAGCATCAATAGCATCAAGCAGGACTATTTTTTTTCTTGCATGAATGTTTGTAGCCATTAATGGGTCTTTTCTCACATTCAATCAAACTTTTTGCATTAGCATCAATGTGGACTTTTCTGTTTTTTTCCTTTAAAATTGCCCTTTTATTCATCTGGAACATCTAGTAGTGGAACTGTGAATTTAAATCTGCCTGGAATCATAGAATACTAGAACTGGAAGGAACCATGAGTGGCCACCAAGCCCAGTCCCTTGCCCTCAGAGCAGGACCAAGCACCATCCAGATAATCCCTGATAGATGTCTATCTAATCTGTTCTTGATGGAGATTCCACAACTTCCTTAGGCAACTTATTCCAGTGTTTAACCACCCTGACAGAAAGTTTTTCCTAATGTCCAACCTAAACCTCCCTTGCTGAAGTTCAAGCCCATTGCTTCTTGTCCTATCATCAGAGGTCAAGGAGAACAATTTTTTCCCCACCTCCTTGTAGCACCCTTTTAGGTACTTGAAAACTGCTATCATGTCCTCCTCCCCGTCTTCTGTTTTCCAAACTAAACAAACCCCAGTTCTTTCAATCTTCCCTCATAGGTCATGCTTTCTAGACCTTTAATCATTTGTGTTGCTCTTCTCTGGACTCTCTCCAATTTCTCCACATCTGTCTTAAAATGTGGTGCCCAAAACTGTACACAATACTTCAACTGAGGCCTAATTAGTGCAGAGTAGAGCAGAAGAATTACTTCTCATGTTTTTTCACAATACTCCTATTAACCAGATCTTACCCCAAAATCACACTGACGGTCAATCCTTTAGTATCTAAAATCTAAAGGTTTATTTGAAGAAAGAAAGAAAGAAAGAAAGAACTGCACTTGTGAAAGGAATCAAATACATACATCAACTGCAAAGTTATTGTTTCAGGCTTGTAGCAGAGAGGAAATAAACTGCTGGCTTAAGTCATATTGAGAATATTTGCATCTTGGATGGGTCATTTGGTCCTTTCCTTAGAGCTTCAGTTTGTAAGTGGTAAAAAGCAGGATTAAAGACAAAAGGAAGGATTTCCAGGGCCTTTTATATCTTCTGCCATGTGGAATAAATCCCATTGTTCTTGCTGTGGAAAAGCACATCAACAAGATGGTGTTTGGAATCACATGAGCAAGTCACCTATCTGTCCATGCAAGACTCAGTACTTTGAAGGTAGAAGCCATTGCTCCCATGCTACTGTGAACATTCACAGGAAAGCTCATTAGATGTGAATTGACCCCATGCAAGGCCCATGGTCAGTCAAGGACTTTTATTCACCTTGAATAGTCTTTTCACAACAGTCTCGCCAAGTCTCCTATTAGCATCTTCCAGAAGCAAACATTTGAAATGCAAGTATATAGCCAATGCTCAATGTAGTAAGATGAAGGCCTAAAACAAAAGCCCACGTAGCACAGGCCTGAGGCTTGAGGCTTAGCTAACAATAGACAAAACATGGCTAACATAAAGCAAAGCTAAGTTGTGAGTAAGAGGCAGGCCCCTGCTCACAGAACTTGTCATGAACAGGGCTGAGAGTGCAAAACACGAATTGGTAATAGGCCCAGGTGCAGCACAGTAATTGGTACTGGTCATAAGTTGAAAGCGCATGGTACCACCAGCTCATTAAAAAAAGACCTTGATACCCACTCCTCACAGATACTGACCCAGGTTCAAGAAAGGGTCTAAAATGAAAGCATGGTGGATAGAGATTATCTAATCAAACCATGAGGTACAGGGTGATGGGTGGTATCTAAGTAGTGTCAGAGGGTGGCAACCTGACAACATCAGAGGGTGGCAACCTGATATGTCAGCAGTGATGTGTAAGTTGTTTGTGTCTCCATATAAAGTGGTGCCTTTGGGGGGACAGTCTTTGTTCAGCTGGGGGGTGGTGGGAGTTTCCCACTGGTTGAGCTGAGGCCATTGTTGTAAGTACATGAGTGTAGCGATTTGGCAGAGTCTACTGACAACTATTACTGTACTTTGCTTAACAATAAACCTGTCCAGGCTCCTTTGATCCTATCTGATTTGTGGTCTTTGGGGGGGGGGGGGCTCTCATGGGGTCTGCGGTGGTCATTGAGCCCACATCATATAGCACAAATAGAAGCAGCCTTCTGGTTATCATCACAGAGCCAGAGACCTGTCCAGACACCCCGGCAGTAAATCCTCCTAATTATACTCATAACTTCAAGTACAAACATGATACATGCATATGAATGGTATAATCATAACGAGCAAACTGTAAGCTTTTCATAGACTCCTCACTTGGCACACTCTGTACAAGATTTGTTGCAAACATATCACTGTGGGTACAATAGCGATCTATCAGGTCATATCATAATCAGATAATGTCACACCTTATAAAGTGACTCTTGGGTGTGGTAAACTGCCAAGACAGCCCTATGAGGCACTTTTAAGCTATATTAAGATTTCACCCTTATGCAGCACTATGTTCATAAAATGTGTGTTGCTATACGAGAGAGTGAGTTGTGATATTTAAATGAAATCACCATTTAACCTAAATCTGTGAATATTTATAAATTAAGTAAAAATATGTACAATGTATTTTGGGAATTCTTGGTTAGGCTTTGCTGCACTTGCCTGGGCTGACAAGCTGCCCCTGCTTGATACCAGCAATTTTTCTCTAAAATGAACATCAGTAGTCATGAGGCAATGGAGAATGCACAGTAATGGGACCGAGTAATTGCTGTGGAATCTCAAATAGGATCTGGCTTGTCCAGTCACATGTCCCCATCCTCTTCCTCCATCTCCTTGTTTCTACTTCACGCTGGGGCTCTTTGGAGGTATCTGTCATTGTGTGTGGAGTGGTGGTGATGCTATGCAAATCTTTGTAGAAAAGGCAAGTCTGCAGCCTGGCACCAGATCAATGGCTGTACTATCTGGTCTTCAATAGGTTTTCATGCAGCAATTCTGCTGGTCCTGGTTGTGCCCTTTCTCCTGTATCACCCATGCAATCTGCTCATAGACATCGGAGTTACTTTGGCTTGTTCATAGCTGAGCTTGCACAGACCCTTATCCACACCAGAGATAAAAGATCTCTTGCCTACTCAAAGCTGGAACATGCCTAGATGGTCAGCTGGGTATTTTCACAAAACAATGAAGAGATGCTAGGTGCACTTGCCATGCTGGACAATCATGAAAAGGAATTTAAAAAACTTGCAGGGTATTAAAGGAGAGGGGGACCTTTTGGTCTTCATGGCCCCTGGGCAGTAGAGTTCACAACTGTGACCAGAGCAATCAGTGGGCGTTTTGAGACTGCCGAGATAAGTAACATGTCTACACTCAAGCTGTGTGAGCCTCAATACATCGATTATGGATCCATGCTACTTGAGGAGGTTGTATTAATGTGTTGCTGTAATGGAGCACTTACATGTCTGGCAGACAAATTTAAGTGTAGATGCATGCACAACTAAGTCAACATAAGCATCTTACATTGACTAACTTTGTAGTGTAGACTAGGCCTAAAGACCAAATCTTCAAAAGTATTTAGGCTCCTAACTTTCATTGAAATATCTAAAGACCTTTTAGGATCTGGGCCTAAGTGAAAACTGACACAGTATCTCAGGATTTGACCTGGTTTAATTAAAAAAGCACTTACTTACTTAGGAGGTGTGTTGGGTCAGAGGCCTAAATCTCCCTCAAGGTGCCAGGAAAAACAAGGGAATTGAGAGGATGTGATTAGGTAAGAGGTACAACATTACAGGATATTAATAACGTCTTGATGTTTCAGATGCTTCCATTAAATGCAATAATAATTGTATCTTGGATAGGTGACATATTAGGCTTTGGTGTTAGAGTTTTCTCAACCAGGATAGATTTATAGCCTTGCAAAGAAGAAGTACCTTCGACAAATAATCTGATTGTCACATATGTGTACTTGTCTCAAACAGCAAAAAAGGTGAATTTTTTAAAAATTCTATTCAGCAAACAAAGTGGTTTTTTTAAAAATTCCATTCAGCTACATGGCAACATTTAGCGTTACCATTATTATCCAACATTTACCAGCTCATGTACCATAGAACCTTAAGACTTACAAACACTGCAGGAATGGAGATTGTTCATAACTCTTATGGTCGTTCTTTCAAAAGTTTACTACTGAATATTGGCTTAATATGATTTTGATACTTGACTATGAAGAAGAAGAAGAAGAAGAAAATGCTTCTTTTAACTATCTTAAATTACATGAAAAAAGCACATAAACAATTTTTTTACCTTGTCAAATCTTTTTTTAACTTTCCTTTTTTTAACGTTTATCACAGTAATATATAGTATTTGACTTTTTGTTTTATTTTTGCTTCCTGAGTGTGTACTTTTGATTCTAAATGAGGTGTGCAGTTTATTAGTCAGTTTGTAACTCTGTTTGTACCTGAGGTTCTACTGTAACTACCTTTTGTAAAAGTAGCAGGCTTTTTTCTATAAAGTGTTCTCCTTCCACCCTCAAATTAACTGTATTGCTATAAAGCACTATATTGTATCATTTAGGGCCTACTGTGTCCTTGATGCATGCATATGGAGGCAAATATATAGGCCCGTGAGTTGTTCCATGTAAAGCAGCTGTTGCTGTTTGAGGCTTTTCACCTTAATGTGGGCTGCAGAGAAATGGAATTTTACTGACCTTTCCCCCCTTGTTTTCCGGAACATTTTTATGAAGTAAAATTGCACATAACTCTAACACTGGAGAAAAAACAAACATTTTACAGACAGTTTAATATGACAGCAGCAGGCCTCTTCATCTTTTCTAAACATTGACTTACTCCTGGTCAGTGGCCATTATTTACATTTTGCATTGTACATTCTTGACAAACAGCTCAATCTACTGAGGTCAAAAGAGGCAATAGTTTGCTTTGGCAGAAGTGTTTCATAGGTGTACTAGAAATAGTCTTAATGTCTCCCTTGCACCTAACACCTGTTCAAACTCTTATAGCTAATGACTATTTATTTTCAATATTTACTTTATACTTTGCAACAAAGTACTAGGGAAATCAGAATTAGTAAATGTCCTCAAGTTTATTCACATGGCTTGAGCTATTTTAGTAAAGAATCAGGACTGTTTAGTAGAGATTGGCAAAGCAATGCAGTTATAATTAGAAATCACTCATTTTAAATAACCATGTGAACGTTTCAAAGCTGACATGCACTCTCTCTCTGTGGGTACGTCTACACTTGCCCCCTAGTTCAAACTAGGGAGGCAAATGAAGGCGACCAAAGTCACTAATGAAGCGTGGGATTTAAATATCCCACACTTGATTAGCATAGTCGCGGCCGGTCGCCATTTTGGAAATTGACTGCCCGTTTAACTTGCTGCATATAGCTGTGGTACTCCGAGGAAAGCCCCTTAAGTCGAATTAACTGGTACTTCTCATACAGTTTGAGGAGTACCAGTTAATTTGAGTTAAGGGGTTTTTCTTGGAGTACCGTGTCCATACGCAGCAAGTTAAATTGGGCTAGTCAATTTCCAAAATGGCGACTGACCATGACTATGCTAATCAAGTGTGGGATATTTAAATCCCGTGCTTTATTAGCAACTTTGGTCGCCTTCATTTGCCTCCCTAGTTCGAACTAGAGGGCAAGTGTAGACGTACCCTCTCTCTCTCTCTCTCTCTCTCTCTCTGTCAGTCCAGGAAGCTATCATTGCAATAGCATGAGCCTTTATTCCCTAGAACAGTGGTGGGCAACCTGTGGCCCATGGGCTACATGTGGCTCAAAGAGGTTCAATGTGTGGCCCACAATACATTTTGTTTATCATTGCCCACATGGGTGCCAGATTTCCTACTGGTATTGCTAAAGTGACATGCATATAAAACCTGGGATGCATCAAATGAGGTGTGTGCTGATTGCACACAATCTTGACTGTGAAAGCCATGTGCTCCCTCTGAATTCAAAGTGCTGCTATGGTTCAATCAGCACATCCCGCAAATTCTAGGTATGCAAATACCATTAGCAAGACTTCCCTATCCTGGAAGACCAGGCTATGCCAATCTTGTAGCCCACTGCAATGGAGAGTCACTCATGTGACCCACGCACTAGCCTATATTGCCTATCATTGTCTTAAAGTGTGTAAGAGACCTTCTGCTGTTTTCTTAAAGCAAGAACAAATGCATTTTGTTAGAGATGATCTCACCTTTTCTTCTGGTGACCAAAGGCATCAGCTGTGACTGAGGATAGACTTCAAAGGCAGGAGAAGAGCCAACAGGAAAAGGAGGCAGGTTCTGAAGGCAAGGGGATTGCACATCAGTAACCAAGAGAAGCATTTGAACGGAAGAATCTTCATTACATTCAAATAGGCACAAGTCAGAAAAACTCAGCTTGACTTTCCAATCATAGACAGAATTTGCAGGGCTATCAATTAACACACACACATATTTATACACATATATCTACTATATATATTTGAGAGTGTCTGTCTGTCTTTTCAAGAGCTCCTCCTAAATGGTAAGAACTAGGACCATCAAATTTGGTGTGTGTGTGTGTGTGTGTGTGTGTGTGTGTGTAAGAGATAACATCAGAGCAGGTAGAGAATCAAATTGTATACAGAATTGTGCGCTTTGTAGCAGATGGCCCAACAAATAGCTTTGAAGAACTCCAAAAATGTTTGAATTGGATCTACGTACGAGAACACCTAGTTTAAAATCTATTTTTTAAATTATTTCTGGGAAGTTCTTTTCATAATTGTTCTTCTAGTCACAAATAATATTTGCTTAGATTGCCTGATTTTTTTTACATTCCTATGATACTGTATTCCAAACTGGTTCTGTTAGTTCATGTTCATATATATACTACTAATAATTAAAACAGCATTTAGAAAAACAGAACGTATTACTTTTCTATTAATAGAGAAAATATTTTTGCAGAGGGGTATTTTTTTCTGTACTCTATTCAATACATTTGTTTGTCTGATGTAACTCATCTACTACTATAAAACAATTCCTATGACACTTTAATTTTGTTCTTTTCAAGCATTATTAAAATGACTAAGCAGAAGAATTGATAATCCAGTTGAAATGGCTGGAGTTGATTTTGTGAAGCATTATAGAACTTACCACAGCTGGAGCAAAAATTATATGAAATAGCTTTATTTGTGACCAATGTACCTCTATCTGTCACACTTTCAGAAAAAAAGAGACTATATGAGAGGTCACAAGGGCAAAGCAGACAGTATCCTCCTCTTGAACTTCACTGGCATTTCAGGTTAGCTTCATCAGAGATTAAAGTGACTATGTAGAGCAGAAAATAGAAGTGAGTGGGAGGAGAAGTCTTTTTACAAACCAGCTATATCAAAGGAACTTTTTTTTTTACAAAAGTGAGGAGGGGGAAACAACCATGAATAAATGAGTTAAAATACTATCAATAGGCTGCTTGCTTTACTCAGTCTAGATTGGATTCTGTTGCCTCAAGATTTCACTATATATTTTAAGAGCTGCAAAACACTACACAGTAAAACCATTAATGAATTGTACATTTGACACAAAAATGTCATCTATTTTCAGGCTGCATCATGAAGGGCTTCTGAGCACTTGGAAGGATAAAGGCTCTTTGGTCTTGTAGAACTGTTCAAAGGTTGCTCACAGTGGGCCTGATCCTGCATCACTGATTTAAATTGGAGCAAGATCTAACCCAGTAGTAAGTCAAGCTGTACTCTGGGTAGTGTCTGGGCTGCTTGATCCAGTGCTCCCCTGAGGCATAAGATTCCAAAAAGGAGTGGGTGGTGCAGAGCAGGACATGATCTTGTTCCCTCTCACTAAGCTATGAATTGGGACTGAATTGAGCTATGGAGCATTGCACTGCATCTTTATGCTCCAACTGCTAAGCACAAGAAACAGCCTCAATTGACCCTGAGCCTGCCTTCTTGGGGGAGAAATGTTTTTGGCTGCCTCTTCTTCTCAGAGTTCTGGCTACAGTAATACAGAGTGCATAAGCCACATGGTTCTGGAAAAAACAGAACAAAATAACTATTTGGCTTCACCTCCCTTATTTTTCATGGTGTTTAAAAAGAGTTATACAAATATTTTCTTTCATTACCATTAAAACTGGAATCAGCCTTTGAACAATGCCTTTCACAGCTTTTCTGGGGTCAGGTTCTGGCTTTGTTAGCACCATGCTGATGAACTACTGGCCACATTGAAATCAATAGCAAAACTCCCATTCACTTCAGTGGGGCAAGTCTTAAACCCATGGTACTACACATTATGGTGATGGGTGCATTAGAAATTTCTAGCTATCTTCATTTTCTTAAACTGTCCAGGCCCACTTCTGCAGGCCTTACACAGGTAAAACTTCTATTGACTCCATGATGAATTTTACCAGAGTTTGAACTTCATGATTGAGCCCATTACACATATAAGATTATATGATCTATATATTATTCAAAGGTAGCCTAGTTATTATTTATGTCTTTGACCATGTAGTTAAGGAAGGGCAAGAGTCTTGGTTCAGGGTTTACTAAAAACTTATAGGCCATGTCTACACTAATGAGTTTACAGCAGCACTACTGTATTTATGCAGCTGTGCCACTGTAAGATTGCTTGTGTAAGCCACTCTATGCTGATGGGAGAGAGCTCTGCTGTCAAAATAATAAAATTGCCTTCATGAGTGGTGGTAGCTATGTAAGTGGGAGAAGCTCTCACACTGACTTAACGCTGTATACTACAATTCATGCTGGCAAAAATTTTGTTGCCAAGGCTGTGTTTTCTTCACACCTTTGTGTGACATAAGTTTTGTCAACATAAGTGGTAGTGCAGGAACAATTTTAATCATATAGCTTTGGCCTTGCAAAATTAAAGCCTCAGATTCATGGCCTATAATAAGCAGTAAAAGGTCCCAGACCCGTTTGGCTACCCAAGAAGTACTATTGTTATTTATTGCTTATATTGCAGGAGATTCCATGTTTAGGTTCTATACAGACCTAGAGGTAGATGCAGTCACTGCATTGAAGAGTTTATAATCTAAAAGACAAAGAAACAAGGGATTCAATATTTTGATTTATGAAAGGTATCCCACTGGTGACTGTGTGTTCTGTATCTCCTTCTGAGTCTGATTCTAAGCAGATGTGTCTGCTAATGCAGAGGCTTAGGCCTCACTTCAGCATAGTATTTGAAAATGTACCTAAATTTAAAGCTAGAAGTTGTCCCGGTGACTTAAATAGGCTTTAATATCTCTGTGTGTGTGTCTTACTCCCTAAGCTCATATTTCTGGCTGGGGTTCAAGTGTTGGGAATGACCAAAATTATGGTAATTATATAAGTGTATGGTTGATTCCCTATTGTCTCTCCATGCATGCATGATTAGTAAGTGTTGGAAGGAAGGAAATGAACGGTTAAAGAGAGTACATTAATTACAGCCTGAGAAGAGCATATAGAAAGAATAGACTGGAAGTTAGCCCTATGAAAGCTGAATGACATACAAAAATGCTGCATTCAGATGAAGTCTAGGGCTTTATTGTCTCCTGAAACCTTTTCAAGGATTGCATGTTGTCATCAAAACTTGCTTGTGAAAAAACACCAACATTTTCAGAATAAAAGATATAGGATAAGTGACTTTACATCATTGCTAACAACAATTCATGTTTAAAGTCTCAAGCAAAGCAAGCAGTCATGGGTAAAAAGGAATGTCCTCACATGGATCAGTAACTAGCTAAGGGTATGTCTACATTACAGAGAAGATTGAAGCTGCAACTGTCAATCTTCCAGGGTTCGAATTAGTGGGTCTAGTGAAGACACACTAATTCAAACTGAGAGGGGCACTCTGGTCAATACCAGTAATCTTGTTTCCACGAGGAGCAAGGGAAGTCGAAGGTAGATACTTCAACTTCAGCTATGCAATTAACGTAGCTGAAGTTGTGTATCTTAATACAACCTTATCCTGTAGTGTAGACGTACCCTAAAAGGCAAGAAACAGAGGGTAGAAATAAATGGTCAGTTTTCAGAATGAAGAGAAGTAAGTAGTGGTGTCCCCCATGGATCTGTATCAGGATCAGTGCTTTTCAACATCTTCATAAGTGATCTGGAAACAGAAGTAAAGAATAAAGTCACAAAATTTGCAGATGATATAAAATTACTCAAGGTTGCAGTCTGCTTTGGACTTAACTAAGAGTTACATGGGTATTTCCCAAAAATGGGTGACTGGGCAACAAAATGGGAGATGAAATGCAGTGTTAATAAATGCAAAGAAATACAGTTTAATACAATCCTAAGTATACATACAAAACTATGGGTCTAAGTTGTTACTTCTCAAGAAACAGATCTCAGAGTTACTGTGGGTAATTTTCTGAAAGTATCTGCTCAGTGTGCAGTGGCAGTCAAAACAGCCAAGAGAATATTAGGAACCATTAGAAAAAGGATAGATTATAAAACAGAAAATATCAGAATTTCTTCAAGTAAATCCTTTGTATGCCAGTAACTCAGGGTATGTCTACACTACCCCCCTAGTTCGAACTAGGGAGGTAATGTATGCATACCGAACTTGCTAATGAAGCCCGGGATTTGAATTTCCCGGGCTTCATTTGCATAAAGCCGGCACCGCCATTTTTAAAAGCCGGCTAGTGCGAACCTCGTGCCGTGCGGCTACACGCGGCACGGACTAGATAGTTCGGATTAGGAACGAGGCGTACAGATAGTTCGGATTAGGAAGGCTAATCCGAACTATCTAGTCCGTGCCGTGTGTAGCCGCGTGGCACGGGGTTCGCACTAGCCGGCTTTTAAAAATGGCGGCGCCGGCTTTATGCTAATGAAGCCCGGGAAATTCAAATCCCGGGCTTCATTAGCAAGTTCGGTATGCATACATTACCCCCCTAGTTCGAACTAGGGGGGTAGTGTAGACATACCCTCAGTTACTGAGAGGAGTTCTGGTCACCTCATCTTACAAAAGATATAGTTAAAACTGGAAAAGATACAAAGAAAAAGAAAAAAGATTAACTGTATGCAACAGTTTCCATATGAGGAGAGGTTAAAAAGACTGGTCATCTTGGAAAAGAGAAATCTAAGAGGGGATGTGATAAGAGGTGGGAGGGGCACAGGGGGAAGGAGGAATAAGGAGCCAGGGTTTGGCTCAGTGTGCTCCTAGGTGGAGTGAGAGGGGAGTTGGCTGTCTGGACTGTAAATGTTGTAAATAGAAGGTGGTGGGAACCTACAATAAAGGCATGGGTGTTTGCATCAGGAGGCTTGTGACTGATTTGTGTACCAGCCCGGGTACCAGCCCAAGGGGTTTGAGCAGGGACTCCACTACACATGGTGCCAGCAGTGGGATTTGCATCACCAGCGAACTTGGTTGGTGGCCCAGAAATGGAGGAGACCCTGCAATGGCTGGTGAAGGAACAAGTGCAGTAGACCCTGCAAGGTTTTCATCAGGCTCACCATGTGGAGAGGCAGTCTTTGCTAACTTGGCAAGCAGAGCAACAGCAAAACCTGCAGGAATTTATAAAAGAGCAAAGCAAGGTGCAGCAGCAGCTCCTGGACAAATTGGTGAGTCCTGGGGAAGGGCATGGCACCTGATTGCCAGGCCAGGGACTTTGTAAAATGGGGCCAGCAGATGACCCGGATGTATTTTTGAGGACATTTGAGTGGGTAGCCATGGGTGCTGGATTGGAGAGGGCTACCTGGGCTCTGTGTCTGGCTCCTTACCTGGCAGGGAGGCTCAAGCGGCCTACATGGCTTTGGGGGATGACCAAGCCTGTAGCTATGATGCAGTGAGAGCAGCCATTTTGGACCGGGTGGGTCTGTCCATGGAAAAATACCAGCAGAAGTTTCGGTTGGCTCAATGGACATCGGCTGTGAGGCCCTGGGCATTTGCCCAAAAGCTGCTAGACTGATAACTCGTTGGCTGAGGCCCGAGGCACGGATGGTGTAAGAAATGCTGGACTCGCTCTTTCTCGAGCAGTTGCTTCAAGCCCTTCCAGAGAGTATCCATGTGTGGGTCAGGCACCACCAGCCTGACACGCTTGATGCAGCGGTCAGGTTAGCTAAGGATTATGTCAAAGTGGAGGTTCCCTGGAAAGAAGGCTGACAAGGAACCAGGAAGGAAGCCAGAGGAGCCCCTTTCTGGGAAAGGTCTGGAGAGCAGGGAGTCACCACGAGGAGCAGCGGGGGGCTGGCACTATGACCTGCTGGCAATGCGGGAGGCCAGGGCATAGAAGGCAAGACTGCCCAGACAATATGGATTGTGGACATGTGGAGTTTTGCTGGTTGACTCAGGTGAGAGGACCTGATCATCTGCCCACTGTCCAGATCCAAGTGGGGAGAAAGACCCAGCATGGGCTAATGGACTCTTCATTGGCCCACTTGCTAGTGTGGAAGGAGCTGGTGAGGCCACACTGGATGCTCTCTGGTGCAAGGGTGGCACTAGAATGTGTCCACTAGAATGTGTCCTACCTGGTAGCCCAGATGCCACGAAGTAAGAGGCCAGTTCTGGTGGAAACGGGTGGGGGTAATGGACTGGTTACCGTACCCGGTGGTGATTGGTCGGGATTGGGACCCATTGGCTACAGAGAGCAAGAGAGGAGCCTCAAGGGAAATGAAGAGTTCCCCATAAGGGAGACAGAGGTGTAGCTGTCAGTGCTATAGATGTGGGGAAATAAGGAACATTGTTGGGCAGTGTCCCAACCTGGTGGGGACAGACAGGTGGGAAGCAAATTTAGTGGTATGGGGTCACCCTTCTACCTCTCAGGGAGAGAAGACTCAAGTGGATTGCTCCCTGGAGCAGCCCCCAGAAAAGAGACATCTTCCCTGGTTGGGGAGGTGGGAGAAACTGAGGCACAAGTGGTGCTGCTCAAAGAGGAGACAGATGCTGATTTTCAAGTGCAGGTTAGAGCTGTACCCGAGCAGAGGCCCCAATGAGGGTGTGGGTGGTGTGAACACCTCTGGGCAATGCTGGAAGTATCTGGGCCAGGCCCTTTCCCCTGTGACTTTGGCAGGGAGGGAACAAAAGAGCCTCCGGGAAAAGCCCTAGGGGTGGGTGTGGACACAGCCAGGGATTTGCCCAGAAAGGACCCCCTTACTAGTAAGGACCAGCGTGGCCCAGCCAGGGTGGAACCCCAGGGCAAGGGACAGCTCCCCAAGAAGGGCCCCAAGAAAAAAAGAGGGGAAAAGCCAACCCCTGGGCAGAATATGTTAAGGAGAGGCAGGCCCGAAGCTGACACTTCATAAGGGGGGAGGAGTGTGACAGACTGCTGGCTAAGCCAGAGCTCTGCCTTAGTAGCCTGGTTAAGGGGAAACAGCTGAGCAAGCCCAGGCCAGCAGGGCTATCAGAAGCAGCTGCGGGGCTCACAGCAGGAGGGCAATATAAGGCAGAGGAGGGGAGCCAGGGCATGGTTTAGTGTGCGCCTACGTGTGGAGAGAGGAGTTGGCTGTCTGGACTGTAA
Source organism: Pelodiscus sinensis (assembly GCF_049634645.1). Lineage (NCBI taxonomy): Eukaryota > Metazoa > Chordata > Testudines > Trionychidae > Pelodiscus > Pelodiscus sinensis. Next base: position 97,294,825 of record NC_134716.1, read on the forward strand.
ATGTTGTAACTAGAAGGTGGTAGCAACCTGCAACAAAGGCACGAGTGTTTGCATCAGGAGGCTTGTGACTGATTTGTGGATCGGCAGGTGTAGCAGCCCAAGGGGCCTAAGCAGGGACTCTGCTATAGCAGGTCTTCACTAGACCCACTAATTCAAAACTCTGGAGGATCAACTGTGGTAGCATCAGTCTTCCACATAGTGTAGACATGGCTAGAGACCTCACTCATCACTTATTCCTCTTTTTTTTTCTCCTCAGGTTTCTCAGCCTTGATTTTTTTTTTTTTTTTTTTGCCTGTGTATATGGACTATGATTCAAGCCACTTAGATTTGGATTATTTACCCTTGTAACCTGATATCTTTAGAATCCTCCAATCTTAAATGCAAATATGTTTTGCTTTCAGTATAGGAAAAAAGGAGAGTCCACTTCTCTTCTAATAATTGAATTAGAAGAACCTGCCAGTTCTTTAATTTGCTATACTTCTCCAGCATTTTCAAACATGTATTTTTATATTTTGGAGGCAGCAAAGTTAATTATGAGGACACAAATATGACCTGTTCATGTTTAAAAGTGATATTTTATTTATATAGCCTATAACTTTCATAAATTGGTGCATCAGTCTAAAAAACAACAAAAAACCCAAACCAAAAACTCACTAAAATGTCCAAACTGAAGTATTGCTTAAAAATAACCCGTAGGCTATGTCTAGACTGTAGGCTTCTTAAGGAAGAAGCTTTTCTGGAAGAGATCTTCTGAAAAAACTTCTTCTGAAAGAGTGTGTTTACATAGCAGATTGCTTTTTCTATTTGCTTTTGCTTTTTTGAAAGCTAGCGTCCACACAGAATGGATGCTATCTCGCATTTAAGCTGTATTACTATGGATGGAGTGCCCATCAGGGTACCTGCACTTTTTCCTCCTCTTGTGAAAGAACTCCCTCTTCCCTGTCCATGCATGCCTTTTTTTCTGAAAGAGCTTTTTCCTTGTAGAAAGAGGATTACCAACGCCAGAAAAATCCCTCTGTTCTTTTGATTTACTTTAGAAAGAATGCGATTGTAGTGTGGACGTAACTCAGGCTTTGTCGGCAAAGCAGATAAAACTCTGTAGTGTAGATATACGTTGAGTCTGGCTACCTGCGTAAAACAGGCCATAGAAACTTAATCCAATAATTTTTTTCCAGCAAGCCCATAACTTCTTGTTGAGCAACAGCATAGCTTCTAGAAAGACAGCTAGCATTAATTTAAAGACTTTGTATTCATTCTGGCAATTGTGACCTTGCAAACCTCAGCACTAGGTCTTTTCATGAAGTCAGGATCAGATTACAAGGAAATAAATTGAAAATGAAGTGAAGTGAGGAGTTTTTAGTGGCCTTTCTCACCAGCTGCTCATGTGATGGATGAATAGGACTGAACTGCAGGAAATCAGACATTACCATACATACCCTGATGATGCAAGAAAGGGATTTCTAGTTAGAGAATTTCAATTTCTCAGTAAAAAGTAGTACATCTTTTTACTCTGTCCAACCAAATGTGTCTTCTAATGCAAAGCATTTCAGTGAAGTTTTATATCTTTCAAGTACTGGTAGATATAAGTGAACTTGTTACTATCCGTAGAAAACTTTTTTGGCACACTTATTGCTTTAAAGGTCTTGAGCCCACAACTGCATGTGTATGAGTACATCTCATTCAAAGTCAGTGGGAGTTTTGCTTGCATAGATGCAGGGTCTATATGGGAGAACCCTTGATTAATTAATGAATGTGAAACATGCTGCTGCAGGAGGAAATATAACCTTTGGTTATTTGAAATTTATTTTTTGATATTAGAATTAATTTTCAATGCTGAATATGGTACTTTGAAAATGCCAAGAGCTATATGGGTCTATCAACTGTTCTTGGAGCTCTCTCCCTGAGGTTCAACTTCAGTTAGCCTAGTCCATCAACTTGATCTAAAATGAATCAATCAGTCCTTAAATTCCAGGGCTTGCAGTTGTTCTTTATTTCCCTGCCAGTTTCTTAGGGTATGTATATATTTCAATAAAACACTTGTGGCTGGCCCATGTCAGCCAGCTTGGTCTAGCAAGCCTCAGGCTGAAGAGTTATAAAATTGCACATTCAAACTCAGCTCTGGAAACCAACAAGGGGGAGAGTGCAATTATATATGAGAGTTTCTGGATCAGTTACGCGTTATTTCAGAGAGAACATAACTGTACCAACAGAATTGCACTTTTTGAAACAATTTCATACTCATAGATTGCTTTTCTGCTTGAATATTCTAAGTTTGTGAATTATGGAAAATAACTACAAATACAAATAGAAATTAGTGATAAGAGATTTCTTTTTACAAATTTCAACTTGCCTTCTCACTGCTCTTTGTACCCTCAGGGCATTTTATAACCTTTTGAATGGTGAGACGTTAACACAGAGCTATGATGAAAATCTCTAAACCGTGACACATTGTAGTTTGTGTTTTTTAAATACCCTGATGCAGTCCTTTCTGCTTTGAGATACTCCTTTCTATCATTCACATTATAATTAGCTGTCTTTCCAGGAAGACTGCATATATGAGGAAGAATTATATCTGGTATAAGTGCAATAGATTCTTTTGGAACATTAACCAAAATGTTCAAAAATGCACTCAGCTTAGACTCTTGTGTATTCAAGTGATGTGCACAATGAACTGTACAAAAATACACAGCAAGTCCCTGCTACAAAGAGCTGGCAATCTAAGGAGTTTCTTGGATTGAGAACTGGTTAAAAGACAGGAAACAAAGGGTAGGAATAAATGGTAAATTTTCAGATTGGAGAGGGGTAACTAGTAGTGTACCCCAAGGGTCAGTCCTGGGACCGATCCTTTTCAACTTATTCATAAATGATCTGGAGAAAGGGGTAAGCTGTAAGGTAGTAAAGTTTGCGGATGATACCAAACTGTTTAGAATAGTCAAGACAGAAGCAGACTGTGAGGGACTCCAAAAAGATCTCACCAAACTGAGTGACTGGGCAACAAAATGGCAAATGAAATTTAATGTGGATATGTGTAAAGTAATGCACATTGGGAAAAATAACCCCAAGTATACATACAGTATGATGGGGGCTAATTTGGCTACGACAAATCAGGAAAGAGATCTTGGAGTTATCATGGACAGTTCTCTGAAAACTTCCACACAGTGTGCAGCGGTGGTCAAAAAGGCAAATAGGATGCTAGGAATTATTAGGAAAGGGATAGAAAATAAGACCCAGAATATTTTACTGCCCCTGTATAAAACTATGGTACACCCACATCTTGAATACTGTGTACAGATGTGGTCTCCTCACCTCAAAAAAGATATTTTGGCCTTAGAAAGGGTTCAGAAAAGGGCAACTAAAATGATTAGGGGTTTGGAACGGGTCCCATATGAGGAGAGGTTAAAGCGACTGGGACTTTTCAGTTTAGAAAAGAGGAGACTGAGGGGGGATAGGATAGAGGTCTATAAAATCATGAGTGGTGTGGAGAGGGCGGATAAAGAAAAGTTGTTTATTAGTTCCCTAAATAGAAGAACTAGAGGACACCAAATTAAATTAATGGGGAGCAGGTTTAAAACTAATAAGCGAAAGTTCTTCTTCACACAGCGTGTAGTCAACCTGTGGAACTCCTTGCCAGAGGAGGCTGTGAAGGCTAGGACTATAATAGAGTTTAAAGAGAAACTAAATAATTTCATGGAGGTTAGGTCCATAAAAGGCTATTAGACAGGGGATAAAATGGTGTTCTTGGCCTCTGTCTGTCAGAGGCTGGAGAGGGATGGCAGGAGACAAATCGCTTGATTGTTGTCTTCTGTCCACCCTCTCTGGGGCACCTGGTGCTGGCCACTGTCGGTAGACAGGATACTGGGCTAGATGGACCTTTGGTCTGACCCAGTACGGCCGTTCTTATGTTCTTATGACTCAATCAAATGTGAAGGGGGAGGAAAACAATCAAAATATATAACTATTTTAGATATGTTTTAATTGTATTAAACTCTCTGGCCCTTTGTGCATTGCTTGACTTCTTACATCTCCACCCCCAGCTCAGTTTCATGCAGAGCCCCATTTATTCCAGTGTGACTTTGTGTGTGCAGACATTTACTCACCTGGAGCACATTGTTGTTTTGGGGTTTCAGACTATAACCTCTACATGGCATGGACCGAAAGCACTTATATTTTTTTCTGTGTGTAGAGAGTACTTAGTACATTGTGGGTGAATACAAATAATGTAATACAGTTCTGTGTAGGGAATACTAGCAGGCTTACCTGGCATTGCCCAGGTCCGTCAGGGCAGGGAGCTTGCGGTATGGGGGGTACAGGAGTCATGCAGGGCCTTGGGGATGTGTGGGGGAGTGCAGGAGGCTGAGGGTGGGTGATGTGAGAGTGAGGATTGGGAGGTGAGGAAGGGCTCAGGGCCACGGGTCCCATCTGGCACTGTGGCTAAAGTCTGGGAGGGGGGGAGAAGGGTTTGGGGTAGGAGGGCTACTTACTTGGTGTGCTGGCAGTGGGGGAGTGGGTAGGGGGCAGACAGGAGCCAGTGCTGGGGGGGATGGGTAGGAAGCAGCATGGGGGGAGGCAAGCTCTCTGCAGACAGAGGCTATTCCATGGCTGCAGCCCCTGTTCGCGGGGAGCTCAGACTCCCCCACAGATAGGGGCTGCTGCTGTGGAACAGCCTCTGTCTGCAGCAGGTGCAGGCTCGCCATAGATTGGTGCTGCTCCATGGGATGTGGAGCAGCCTCTGTCCATGGGGAGCTTGGACCTCCTGTGGACATATGCTGCTTGCAGTACCTGCCCTGTGCCGCTTCCTGTCCCCCCACCCCCACACCGGCTCCTGCCTGTCCCCACCCGCTGCCTCTGTAGGAGGCAGTAAGGGGAGGGGCAGGCGGGTCCATGGGAGCTTATTCGTGCAGGGGGCAGGATAGAAAGCCCGTTTCCTGCATGTATTGGCTCCAGCATACCCGCCTCACCCTCCGTGCTGCTGCCTCTGATAGGAGTGGGGGTGGGAAGTCAGATCTGGTGCTCATGGGGAGCTGGCATCTGCCCTGCCTTGCTGCTTCTGATATAGAGGCAGCGGGGGACGGGGAAATGCCCAGGCTTATTGCTTAATTGTTTAGTTGTCTACACACAATGACATCATTTTCATCCACTGAGTTTATCGAGGATCTTGAATATTTCCTGCCACATTTTCAGGTTGGGATTTCTTTGAAAAATAAAAGTTAAGCTATTGTGCTTGCTTTGACAAATCTCACATAACACAGAAGCTGAGTTCTTCCACGTCTGTGGATTCATCAAATGTCAGTGAAAAATATGGACTCTTTTCATCTTGTTCTTAGATGACTGTGGATGTTTTTGGGTCATCAGAACCATTTGCTTGTGCACCATCATAATTTTCTACATCTATTTCTACTAGAAGTAAAAGGGTGTTGCAACAGCATGAGCTTGTTTGCAATCTACATGGCTGAAACACATGCTGCTTCTGAAGCTTTTTGAGGAACAGTTGTTTCTTTAAACATGGTTCTTTCTTTGCCACTTTCCTTTTTTTCTAAAGGAAAAAAGCCACAACTCTTGTTTACAAATCTGTGTGCATGGGTTCTAAATGTTTCCCTGGCCCCTTACTTTCATTTACTGGCACTTGACAGCAAATTGTGGCTGTGGACTTTCTCTAGTGGTATGGATACATGAAATCCAAACCTAATGTAACTATCAACATATTGTCTGCTTTTCTTCCTTTACTGTGTATCTTTATTAATCTTCTTCAGTCAAAGATTTGCTACTTGCTTACCTCTTGGTAATAATCATTCCATTGTAAAGATAAGTCTTCTCTTGTCTCTCTCTCAGTCCTCTTCCTGCTCGCTGCTAGAGCTGGTATGGGTGCTGTGACTGGGCTTACATTGTACAAGGCAGGTTACATTATCCTGTATGAGGCCCCTCAGGGAATTCTGGCAGGTGAGGTCAGGCATGGGAAGAGCATGGTGGGAGGGAGGTTTAGGGACACAGTATGTGGTACTAGGGGCCCTCTAGTATCTCAATTGGTCTAAAATATTTACTGAACTTTCCCAAACTTTTACCCAATAGAATCAGCAGCAGAGGGAGGAGATTGGTAGACACGCCCGGGGGTGGAAGGATAGGGGCTGGAGTTTAATGAGTCAAGGAGGGCAGGGGACAGGACTTACCATATGTGAGCCTTAGCCATGAAGTTGAATTGCTGGTGGAGCCCTTTGATCCAGCCAACTGCCTGGGACTGAGTCAGGCCAGCCCAACCCTACACTGGGGTCACATCAGATGCTACTGGGAGACAGAGGGGGAGTTTGTGCTTGTAGGTGGGGACTGAGCAGCTTGCACTGTGGAAAAAGCATGGTAATGCTGATCTGCAGGTCACCACCTTGTTCTCCCGAAAACCAGCTCTGAGTCCTTGGCACCTGCCCACCCCCATGGGCAGCATGGACAGAGTTCCAAAGAGGCAATGCCTCCTCTGCCAGCAAGCAGCAGTCGCTCCTCAGTTGGCCTGCTGCTTTGGTCCATGGATGGCCGGAGGAGACCTGTTTGCTTGGTTCCAGGCTGTCTCTGAGGCCAAGCAACAGCACTACTAGGGGTGGAAGAGACACAATTTTACAGAATGCATCAGGAGCAGGTGTGGGGGACCTTGGCTCCTCTCCCTTCCCCTCTTTCAGGCACCCCTTGTAGTGCCATACTAGCGCTTATGGGTAGCACAAAGGTGGTTCAAAGCCATGTTAGCCCAGCCTAACCTCTAGATTAGAGGTCACAAAACATACAAAGAGCACAATTCAAACTGACATCCTAGATAAGAGCTTTAAGGTGCCCATGTTTGGGGGGAAAAAGCTTCCAAGGTGTGTGCAAATGTATGTTCTGAGGACTAATAATGGCTAGCAGTTTAATTTTTTTAGTCAATTTATTTTATGAGTTGTGACAATGATATTAGTGTGCTGTCCTGGTATGCTCCCAGCATTAGAAAACAAGCCCAGTGAATGATTATAATTGGAGATTGGTATCGTATGTTAACTATGTGCCATACCTCATTTGAAATCACATGAACAATTTATTGATGATAACAAGTACAGAAAAAAATACTCCCCTTCAAAAGTGAAAGTTAAATGTTAATGTTGTTAATCTGTAATAAGCCATTTTGACCTCTGACTTTCCATACTCCAACTCGACCTCTTTCCAGCTCAGCCATGAGTGCAAAAGTGGCTATTAAGCACTCGCTGTAGACATACAGATGTTTACTTAGAGTTGATTCTGATAGTGATTAATTGATTTAAACCTATTTGATATGAGAGCTGAATATTAACTAAAAACTGGCTACATTTTTTAGATTACCTTGCTTTTTCTACATAGAGCCCAGTACAGTGGGTGCTCTGATCTCAGTTATGGGCCCCAGGTGCTACTATATTACAAATAATAATAGTTATTTGAGATACAGATGACAGAGGTAAAATCTCTTGTACAATTCCCTTCCCACTGATAAAGGCAGCCTAGTGGAAGAAATCTGATTCACAGATTGGAGGGTAATTTTATGCAGCTGTGGAAAAAAGATGAGAGCTATAAGAACAGTTTTATTCACTTTCTCCCAGTCAGTCCCTGCATGTTTGATAGGAACTCAGCATGATACTAATTGTTTGTTTTAGCTTGCATTCTATACTGGCTCTGTATGCCCATGCTCTAATGCAGGTTATGTACCATCAAAAGTCATTTGAACAATAAATTATTTGTTAAAATAGAGAGATTAGGGATGTAGTGTGGATTCATGCATATAGAACATCACATCAGTGTTTTCCGAATTCACACAGCCTGATGCCCAGGAACAAATGCCATGGCGATAAAATAGTACAGTAGAGCCATGTATCTTTTTCTGCTTTTCTTTCGAAAAAGGCTTTTCCAAAATTTGGCATGTCTACGTGGGGCCAAATTTTGGAAAAACCTTCTCATTCAAGCCATCTCTTCTTCCTCATGAAACGAGGTTTACAGGGGCGCGGAAAGAACAAGTACACTTTTTAGGAATTTATTTCTGAAAAAGCCGACACATTCCTTATGCGGAAAAGATCTGCAGTCTAGATGTAGTCACAGAGACTGAAAGATCTATAGGAATCCCCCAACAGAGAGAAATAAGGAATTGGATCAGGAAACATAGATCTTCCTCTCTGTGAGGGTCCCGTTGTTCCCCCTCCCTTTTGTAGTCTTCCCAAATTGCGTGACTATAGCTAATAGCAGTTTTTTCTGTTCCGTTGTGCCTAGGGTGCGCGGGGTGGGGGGTCTGGGCCCACCCTCACTCCCAGACCCCAGCCCAGGGCCCTAAGGACAGAGTCTCTCGGACCTGTCCCACCGGAGGGGTTTATCCCCTTAACCACCCGGAGCGCCGGCTCCGTACCCTGCCCTGGGCTACTTCCACCCTACCTGCTTCAATTCCCCTATATCCCTCATCCTGTGCTCCTCGCTCCTTTCTCCCCAACCGCTCCTCCCTGAGTACTCCCCGGGGGGGGGGGGGGGGGGGGTTTAATACCACCCGGATCTCCTTCCCCGGGCGTCTGACATCACTCCTCCCCGACTCTCGTCGTCACTTCCGGCCGCCATGCCTCCCCACTTGCGTGGGGCGCATTGCCTAGCAACGCCAGTGGTCCCGTTGCCCGGCTGGTGCACGGCGGCGCTGCACTGCCGGCAAGTCGTCAGTTCCCGCCACGCCGTCCCCAGGAGTGAGAGAGCGATCGCGGGATCAGTGCGGGGTGGGCCTGCATCGGTGGAGTAGGCGGGTCCCACCCCGTCACACTCTCTTAGAAGAGTTTCTAACTCCTTGCTTTCATCATAATGTGCTGTGTAAACAAATCATATGGTAAATTGTAACCTTTACCTCTCAAAGTGGTAAGTTAAAAACCCACCCGTTTTGAACTAACAGTGCAGTGCATAACACTGAAATCATCATACTGTTTGTTTAATTTCTAAATGATAATTCTCTAGGGTAAAGGTTTCAAATAGAGTAATAATTTTGTTTTGTTTATTCAATTTTTTACTTCTTAAACAAATAAGCCACCATTTATGAACTATAGATTGACAGCTGACGCAAATCCTATCCAATGCCAAAGTATTTCTTAGTCTACTTACACATGCACTTGCCAACTATATTAGTCATTATTGCTAAATTTAACATGAAAAATAAAAGGAGATTAAGCAATGTTAAGGTGTGGTACTAGCTGACAAAAGCCTGAAAAAGTTAAGGATGAAACTCCATATTTTGTGTGCCAGTTTGTGCCTACATAATGCAGCACATATACTTGAGGTTAGCTATTTCCTGCAATGTTTATAATACCTCCACACAATAGAGCACATGCAGAACAGAGGTCCAGCTTCAGTTTTGTATTTCCTGGTTTGTATCCATTTGTATAACAAACTTAACATTATTTAACCTCTCAACTGCTGAATGGACATAATTATTTTTTGTTGCTACAAGAAGAAAGCTTGGAATGAAAAGTTGTCCAGGGGATAGACCCAAGTACTGGAACTTGAAAGAGCTCTGTAGCTTTACAAGTGATCAACTATATTACATTAGGCATGTCATTTTATCTTTCTGGGTTCTGTTTCCTGTTTTTCTTGCTATCCTGTTTCTGTCTTGCCCATTTGGACTGTAAGTTCTTTGGAGTAAGGGCCTGACTTTTACAATATGTTTGTGCAGTGCCTATCACTATGGGGCTCTGATAATTGTTGGGGTTTCTAGATAATAAAAATAAATATTTGTTCCCGTGGAGAAATGGTGGAAAGTAAAGGATGGTATCCTATTCTTTGACAGTTGCAAACCAGATACATCAGATTGCATCACATTCCACTCACTTGAATGGGAAAACAGAGCATTGTGTACTGAGGATGTGCCCTATGTATTTATTTATATTATAGAAATCCCCAGAGATTCCATTCACGATCAGGACTATTTTATTCTTAGCACTATAAAAGCACAGTTAGAAACAATACCTGTCCCAGTAGTAAGAAACTGTGGTTATGTAGAGTAGTTTCTTCCCTGTCAAATATATTTATTTGTATTGAATTTAGCAGCTTATACTGCATTTCCATCACTGTGATCAGCTAATCAAACAAGGTTCCTTGAAGCCCTGCCACACTTTCTAGCTGCTATCCAGATACTTGTCTTATACTTTCCAGAGCCCAAGTATTTGGGAAGCAATTGTTATATGGCCTTCTTAAATTTCACATATTTCTATAGAAAAGGATTCTGGTATTTCTGTGCAATTCATCTGAAGCCCTTCCTCTTCCATTGTTTTTATTCTTTGGGCAGAATTTCACACAATTGCTTTGCAAGCATTCAGGAAAGCTTAGAATGGAGAATGCTCTGATTAATACACTATATATAGCATTGTTGTAGTAGTCCTGATCCCAGGTTATTAAAGACAAGGTGGGTGAAGTAATATATTTTATTGGACCAGCTTCTGTTAGTGAGAGAAACAAGCTCACCTATAGCTTACTCAGAGCTCCACTGAAGGTCTGGGAAGAAGAGCTCTGTGTAAACTTTCTCACCAACAGAAGTTGGCCCAGTAAAAGATATTCCCTCATCACCTTGTCTCTCTAAACCACTTGGATATATCTAAACGGACAAGGGGTGGAGAAGAAATAAAGAGCTCTTTTCTGAACTAAAAAGTAATAGGGACAATAGTGGAAGAAAAAAATATCATCCTTCACTGTATGAGTCCACAAGAAAAATGTAGGTCAATGTTGGGCACTATGTAAGTCTTCTTCCAGGTAACTAGACAACTGGGAGTCCTACAGATGGATCTGTTAAAAAAAAAAAAAGAAGCTTCAAGCTAACAAAAATGAAAAAGATCTGGGAGAAGCATTGACAGATATTTGCCACCTAAGTGATCCAAGACCCTATTGTACATATTACTTCCCCTGTGTCTGATAGAAAAATGGTTCAGAAGTTAAAGAACAAGCTGAAGCAATTCTCGTCACCTAAAGATGGACAAGGAACGTGACTCGACTATGTCTATGTCTACACTACCTCCGGTATCCCAGAAAAACTCCACTGCGTCCAGGGAACACGTCTGCTCTTCCGCTTTTTTTTGCGGAAGAGCAGGAGCACTTTTTCGAAAGCCCTGTCTTCCTCCTTCTACGAGAGAGAAAGACTCTTTTGAAAGAGGAGGATTTTCTGAAATTTGGCCTAGTGCAGATGGATCAAATTTCAGAAAAGCCTCTTCTGAAAAAAAAAAAAAACTATTGGAAAAAGGTATGCAACTTGCAGAGCGCATTTTGTGCACCTTTTTCCGATAGATCATTTTAGTCTAGACATAGCCTCAGTGACAAGAACTATGAGACAAGAACTATGACAAGTTCTTCATTTGCATTGCATACTTCTACAGCTGATACCGAAGACACTAAATATGAATGAATAAATACAATAAAACCAGTGGTTTTCATCCAGAATTACTTTGACCTCACTTTCATCAGGACGTCTACTAAGCAAGCATTTCATAATACTGGGACCATATTTTATTTTTGATGCAAGGGTAGAAACTTGAACTCCTAAAACTCAGACATTCCAGCCAAACTTAATCCTTGAAAAACTGACAATTTTGCAAAAATATAGTCAACATATTTTCTTTCAATTTTGTGTAGAAACTCAGAATTTGAGTTTCACTAAACTTTAAAAATGTCCACTGTCTTCAGTTATAGTTAAGTTACCTGGTTATTTAGGAAATGTTATAGGCTATTCTGTTAAATTTTGGAAGTATTAGTTTGGGCAGCAAGTGTATGGACTATGGTGAAGTGAACATTCTGACTGGTCACAAGTCTTCAGCTGCCTCTAGTTCTGCTAGGATGCAACTTACAAGTCAGGACTAGCAGTAATATTACTCAGAGGAAAGTTCCAATGCTCTGTAATTAGATAGCAAAGTTTCTATTTCATGAACAACTCCAGTTAAATTCAGAAGGCCAGATTCTCATTTACTCAAGTCACTATTTCCAAAGCAGTGTAATCTGGTTTTAGTTAAATAGAAGTCAGGCCCAATGGGAGCTTTGCCTGCATGAGGCCTGTAGGAAGGGTCCTATAACGACAAAACTAATTGGTATGGGAAATACAGGCAGTCCCCGAGTTACGTGGATACGACTTACGTCGGATCCCTACATATGCACGGTGCTCTTCTCGCTGCGGAGTACGCGGGCGGCGGGACCGCCCAAATGCGCCGCGGTCCCGCCGCCCATGTCCTCTGCGGTGAAAAAAGCTGCTCCGTGTCTCCCTAGTCTACTGGGGGGGGGCTCCCCAGAAGACCAGGGAGACGCGGAGCAAAGCCGCGGAGGACGCGGGCGGCGGGACTGCGGCGTGTCTCGGTGGTCCAGCCGCCCGCATCTCCCTGGTTTGCTGGGGGGGGCACAGCTAGTGCGCCCCCCCGCCAGCAGACCAGGCTTTTCTCGCCGCGGAGGATGCGGGTGGTCCTGCCGCCCGCGTCCTCCGTGGCGAGAAAAGCTGCTCCGCATCTCCCTGGTCTGAGGGGGGGGGCCTCCCAGCAGACCAGGGAGATGTGGAGCAAAGCCGCGGAGGACGCGGGTGGCGGGACCGCGGTGCGTCTCGGCGGTCCCGCTGCCCACGTCGCCCTGGTCTGCTGGGGGGGGGCGCACCTAGTGCGCCCCTCCCCCCGAGCAGACCAGGCTTTTCTCGCCGACGCCTGGGGTAGAGCAGCTGGGGCGCTGCCGGGTTGGTCCCGCAGCGCCGCTCCTTGGCGCTACTGGACCAACCCGGCAGCACCCCAGCTGCTCTGCCCCAGGTGTCCCCAAGTCAGCCGCTGGTCAGTTTCAGCAGCGGCTGACTTGGGAACACCTGGGGCAGAGCAGCTGGGGTGCTGCCGGGTTGGTCCCCACAGCGCTGAGGTGCGGCGCTGCGGGGACGTACCCGGCAGCGTCCCAGCTGCTCTGTCCCAGGCGTCCAGATTCAGCTGCTGTTGAAACTGATCAGCGGCTGATTCCAGGAAGCCCGGGGCAGAGCAGCTCTGTCTCAGGCTTCCTGTAGTCAGCCGCTGGTCAGTTTCAACATAGAAATTCAACTTAAGAACAAACCTACAGTCCCTATCTTGTATGTAACCCGGGGACTGCCTGTAATTGCTTTTGGTTATATGACATACTCTCTTGTTTTCATGCTATTGTAGCTTGGTGAATTATATTTCTTTTAAATACATGCATTAATTTTACAGAAAAGATAGGGATTTTCAGATAAAAAAACTATTAAGATAATGAGTTAAAAAGTTAATTTTTCTAATTTATTTATGACATATGCATCCTAAATGGATAGATCATTTGTCTCTAGGATAATTTGAGAGACAAGGTGGGTGAGATAATATACCAGCACCATCTAGAGCTAGTAAAGGCAAACGACACTGTTTCCATTTACAACCTCTGTGCTTTAGGGGTTTAGTCTGGGCTACAAAAACTTACTGAAAATTAAAAGATTATATTTTTTGCATGTAGGTGAAATAATTTTTATTTTCCAAATTTCTAGTATTTGTATTATTAAATTAAGTTAATGTGATATTTAAGAGGTCACCTACCCAAAATATTTTCAGTTTAACTCTGAAGAAAACTCAGTTAAAAATACTATAGATTGATTTCTCAGATGCTCTACATAAGCACTGAGGACAAGAGAAGATGTCAGCATTTTTCTGATTCTTAGACTAATTTTCTGCTAGCCCAGTCCCTACGGAAGTATAAAGCAGTCTCAGTGCTATTTAAAAGGACACCTGCTTGTATCATTACCATAGTTGGTGATCACCAACTCACAATGTGAATACAGAGTGATGCAAAGAGACCAGCATGGGATCAAAGATTTAATTCTGTGTAAAGTGAGGCCCACAATCTAATTGTTCTATAGGACTGTTATAAGTGTTGTTCTTTTCTTTAACTTTAATAAATCTTCTTTCAAAAATACAATGGTTAGTGAAAACAGAATGTGTATGAAACATGGTATAGAGGAAACTTGCCTATCTATTTGGAATTAATTAAAGGGGTACTTGTCTCTGAGAATGGTTACTCCTTAACTCCATCCACCAATTTTATTCAGCTCCTGAAAATACATGCAAAACCCCAACTGCACACAATTTCACAGAGAAGCTGCTACAGGCTCTGAGGACGGTCTCTCACATCCTCCTTCTGCAAATTTAGGGTCTCCTTTCCACTGCTTTCTGTTTCATTTTCCTTTGCATCTCACAGGTCCTATTGACATATAGAAAGCAGGGAGCAACTGGATAATGCAGAGAGAAAAGAATCCTCTGTGTATTTGTATATACTGTTTTACCTGGACTCTGGTTCCCATTCACTCCTAATGCTCTCTCTCTCATAATTCTTCTGTGCTAAAAAGTACTTGATGGAATAATATGTAGCACTTTTCTAACACTTCCCATCTGAAGGTCTCAAACCACTTTACAAAGATTCATAAACACTGCAGCCACATCCCTATTTTATAGATAGTGAACATGGGGCACTGCAAATTTAAGGCCAAAGGGCTCAAATTTAAGTGCTTAAAGTTAGGAAACTCAATCCAGATTTAGGCACCTAAATAAATTGCTGGCTTTTCAGAAGTACAGAGCACTCACAGTTTCCATTGCCTTCAAGAGAGAAAGGATGGGAAGGAGAGTGAAGGAAGGAGCAACAGGAATGAGCAAGGTATCTTTTTCTTAGTAAAGAGGCCTGATTAAGTGTGGTAATACTGTTAGTGACTATCAGCTTGGCAGAACTCTTTGGCAATCAGAAGAGGCGTGGAAGTGCTAATCTGACCCACCAATAATAACAGTAGGGAGTGTGTGTATGTGGGGCAAGATTTTCTTAGATTCTAGGGCAAAAGGAAATGCCCAATGAAAAATATAATGTTTAATAATGGAAAGAAAGGCAGCTTAGTAGTTTCATGATCTATGTCAGAAAGTGCTCAGCTCTTAACTGCTATTCTAAAAACAAAACATTTTTTGTTTCAAAATTCAGTTAAGGTTCCTAAGTAACAACATTGTACTTACCGATCACATTGTTTACAAACCTTGACACACTTAAAACAAGGAAATGGGTATAAAGGCTCATGATAATTCTTACCATATTCATCCATAAACACCTTTTTCCTGATCAAGTACAAATAAATTCTTATTTCACAACATCCCTAACTTTAAACTATGGATTTTTTCAGTGTGATGGGTGTTTATCTATTTATTTATTTATTTCAGCCCCTCAATATGTTTAAGATACACTGGTAAATTTTTATTATACTTTGTGCTTTGCTACCTAGAGTGCATAAGAGTTTTAGAAAAAGTTCCTCCCAAATCTACTATATTATTTTCATTCATATTTCTCCTTAACAATCACTCATGATGTCTACACTTAATGAATAGAAATATAGTATGCTGTAGTTACTGCTTATATATTAATCATAATAGTTTCACAATTACAATATGCTTTTCCCTCTGCTTTTTTATCTACCTCTTTTCTCTTCTCATATTATTTAACTGTAAGTGTAATAGGCTGCAGGTGGATTCAAACACCTCGGACCTCAGTGAAGGAGCCTAGAATCATAGAACTGGAAGAGAATCATAGAATCACAGAGCTGGAAGAGACCTCAGAAGGTCATCAAGTCCAGCCCCCTGCTCTAGGCAGGACCAATCCCAACTAAATCAACCCATCCAGGACTTTGTCAAGCTGAGACTTAAACACCTCTAGGGATGGAGACTCCACTACTTCCCTAGGTAACCCATTCCAGTGCTTCACTACCCTCCTAGTGAAATAGTTTTTCCTAATATCCAACCTGGACCTTTTCTACCACAACTTGAGACCATTGCTTATTTTTCTGCCATCTGTCACTACTGAGAACAGCCTTTCTCCATCCTCTTTGGAACCTCCCTTCAGGAAGTTGAAGGCTGCTATCAAGTCCCCCCTCACTCTTCGCTTCTGCAGACTAAACAGACCCAACTCCCTCAGCCTCTCCTCATAGGTCATATGCTCCAGCCCCCTAATCATTTTGGTTGCCCTCCGCTGGACCCTCTCCAATGCATCCACATCCTTTTCATAGTGGGGGGCCCAGAACTGGACACAATTCTCCAGATGTGGCCTCACCAGAGGGGAATAATGACATCTCTGGATCTGCTGGCAATGCTCCTCTTAATGCAACCTAATATGCCATTAGCCTTCTTGGCTACAAGGGCACACTGTTGACTCATATCCAGCTTCTCATCCACTGTAACCCCCAGGTCCTTTTCTGCAGAACTACTACTTATCTGGTTGGTCCCCAGCCTGTAACAATGCTTGGGATTCTTCCGTCCCGAGTGCAGGACTCTGCACTTGTCCTTGTTAAACCTCATCAGATTTCTTGTGGCCCATTCCTCCAATTTGTTTAAGTCACTCTGGACCCTATCTCTGCCCTCAAGTGTATCTACCTCTCCCCCTAGCTTAGTGTCATCCGCAAACTTGCTGAGGGTGTAATCCACCCCCTCATCCAGGTCATTAATAAAGATATTGAACAAAACTGGTCCTAGAACCGAACCTTGGGGCACTCTGTTAGAAACCGACCGCCATCCTGACATTGAGCCATTGATCACCATCCACTGGGCCCGGCCTTCTGGCCAGCTTTCTAGCCATCTTACCGTCCATTTATCCAATCCACATTCCCTTAACTTGCTGACAAGAATATTGTGGGAGACCGTATCAAAAGCCTTGCTAAAGTCAAGGTATATCACATCCACTGACTTTCCCACGTCCACAGAGCCAGTTACCTCATCATAGAAGCTAATGAGATTGGTAAGACACGACTTTCCCTTTGTGAATCCATGCTGACTATTCCTAATCACTTTCCTCTCTTCCAAGTGCCTCAAAATGGATTCCTTAAGGATCCCTTCCATGATTTTTCCAGGAACAGAGGTAAGACTGAACGGCCTATAGTTCCCTGGATCGTCCTTCTTCCCTTTTTTGAAGATGGGCACTACATTTGCCGTTTTTCAATCATCCGGGATTTCTCCTGACCTCCACGACTTTTCAAAGATAATGGCCAAAGGCTCCTCAATGACATTTGCCAACTCCCTCAGTACCCTTGGATGCATTAAGTCCGGACCCATGGATTTGTATACGTTTAGCTTTTCTAAATAGTTCCTAACCTGTTCTTTACGCACCAAGGGCTGTCCATCTTTATCCCATCTTGTGTCACTTAGCGCATTAGTCCGGGAGTCCACCTTGTCCGTGAAGACAGAGGCAAAGAAAGCATCGAGTACTTCAGCTTTCCCCATCATCTGTCACTAGGTTACCTCCTTTATCCAGTAGGAGGATTTATCGTGAAATGAGGAGTAACGGTAGTTCGAACTAGGAAGCCGCGCTGCACGGGGTTCGAACCAGCGGGGTTTTAAAAATGGCGGCTCCCCGCTTATGCAAATGAAGCCCGGGAAATTCAAATCCCGGGCTTCATTTGCAAGTGCGGTATGCCTACATTACCCCGCTAGTTCGAACTAGCGGGGTAGTGTAGACATACCCTTACATACTTCCCCTAGATGAGGAAGGGCATCCAGAGGTTCAGAGACCCAGCTGAGATCCCAATGAGCCCCCACTTGTAACAGCCTGCAAGTATATTCAAATCTGGGACCTCTGGAGCTTAGTGCAGAAGTCTCTACAGCTTGAGTTATAGAGTCAGCTAACTTGCAGCTTAGGTCATTAATTCTTATCTCTCACTGTAAGTAGTCTAAGTGCCACTATGTGGGTCAGTTAACCACAACCACTAGGTGTGTGGGTTACATATACTCTTTGGGGAATAGTATCAGAGGGGTAGTTGTGTTAGTCTGAATCTGCAAGAACAATAAGTCCTGTGGCACCTTATAGACTAACAGATGTATTGGAGCATAAGCTTTCGAGGGTGAAGACCCACTTCATAAGATGCATGTCTTCGTCAGAGATTCTTGGATCTGGACTTCCAACACTCCGGTCATCTGAAGAAGTGGGTTGTGCCCACGAAAGCTCATGATACCATCTACATGTTTTGTTAGTATTTAAAGTGCTACAAATAAATAACATTTTTTCAAGCAACAGTAGATTTTGGGAATGTATTTATACCAGGTTTCTTGAGAATGAAATCTTATATGTAGTTCTGTTAGGAAGGAGCATAACTATATATCCTTGGGAAATTTTGCTATGACTGTTGACTTGCATTTGAGGCAGATGAATATATATGTACATGTATAATATTTGTTTCTTCTTCTAAAGAGACATATTACTTTTATATTTTTAGATGACTGCTGAATGAATATTATTTCATTTGGATTGGTCTTAAGGTTGTGATGAAATGTACATTTTTAAATCTTAAAAAGCAAAGAAAAGTGGGATCAATAGAACAAAGTTAGGCCAAAGCTGAACACTTTTGAAAATCCCACATTTTAATAGATCTTAATATAAATCTATTGCTCACATTGTTGAACATTTAAACATGATTAATCCCATTTCAAGCATTTCAGTGAGGCTTCTCAGGGGTTCACAATCTGGCCCAAACTGATAATTCTATATTCATAATACAATAAAACTCCAATTGTCCGGCATCCAGTGGTCCGGCACTCCTGATAGTCCGGCAACAACTGGAACCCGGAAGTGCTCTGGACATCCGGACAATTGGAGCTGCCCAGAGGTGGTGACGGAGAGGGAGCGAGAGGCAGGCAGCTGTTTAAGAAAGGAAGGAAGGCAGGTGGGCGGGCAGGCGAGGGGGAGGAGGGAAGAGTGTCGGCGGGGAACAGTGTGGCGAGGGGCGAACTTTCCACTGTGTTGTGGGGAGGCGGTGGAAGCCCCGCGCAGCCGGCTTGCAAGTGGGAAAGCTTGTAAGTGGTGGTGGCAGAGAAGGGGTGAGAAGCAGGTAGCTGTTTAAGGCGGGTGGGCGAGCAGGAGGTGTCGGCGGGGGACGGTGTGGCGAGGGGCGAACCCTCCGCCATGTTGTGGGGAGGCGGTGGAAGCCCCCGCAGCTGGCTTGCAAGCGGGAAAGCTTGTAAGTGGTGGCCGCAGAGAGGGGGTGAGAGGCAGGCAGCTGTTTAAGATGGGCGGGCGAGTGGGGGGTGCCATCAGGGGATGGCGCGGCAAGGGGCGAACCCTCCGCCATGTTGCAGGGAGGCAGTGGAAGCCCTGCGCAGCTGACTTGCAAGCGGAGAAACTTGTAGGCAGCGGCGGCGGAGAGGGGGTGAGAGGCAGGCAGCGTTCCCTGCCGACCCCCCCAACCCCTGCCCACCCGCCTTAAACAGCTGCCTGCCTCTCGCTCCCTCTCCACCATCGCCACTTACAAGTTTCCCAGCTGGCTGCGCGGGACTTCCACCGCCTCCCCACAACATGGTGGAGGGTTCGCCCCTCACTGCGCCGTCCCCCGCCGACACCCCCTGCTCGCTTGCCCACCTTAAACAGCTGCCTGCCTCTTGCTCCTTCTCTGCTGCCGCCGCCTACAAGTTTCCCCGCTTGCAAGCCGGCTGTGCGGGGCTTCCACCGCCTCCCTGCAACAGTGCGGAGGGTTCGCCCCTCGCTGTGCTGTTTCCCACCGACCCCCCCACACGGTGTGGGTCCCAGCAGATATGTCACAGCACCCCGCTAGAGTACCTCCGGATACTCCAGCATATCCGATAATCCGGCACCCCCTGGATCCCAAGGGTGCTGGATTATCGGAAGTCTACTGTAGTTAATAATTCTTACTTGGTTATTGCTTATTCATGGAGTATTCATCCACCGTATTGGTGGTTGCACATGCTGTAATGCAAGCCAGCACTTACTACTGTCCCATTATTTTGCACTGTAACATTATATAACAATGTTTACTGAAGGCTATTATTGTAAGAGGAATTCATATTCAGTTTAACGATCATCTGAAGTGTTGCAAATATGATCCTGCACAGGTGAGATGCTTACAAAACCGAATGTATTATTTGTTTTTAAAGAAAGCATTGAAAAGAGGTTTAAGTGACTTTGCATTTCACAAATAAATTGTGGGATTATGAAATAACATTTTTGAAATAAAGTAAGCAGACAGTATATTGTATTTGTATTGTGTGGCATTCATTTAAGTATTACTCAAAGCTAAAGTGCTAGCAAATCATTTTCATGACCTTACTTTCCCAGTGCCTCACTGTAGGAGTACAACTATTCAGATATAAAACTAGAGCTGATTGTGAAACTGGGATTTTTTTCTGCAAAATAATTTGAAGGAAAAATCATCTTTTAAAAATTTCTCATCAGCATAGTCCACGACATTTAGAAAATCTGGAAAGTGTTTTTACTCCACTTTACACCCTACTGGAAGGTGGACTGGTAGTGGCTCATCTACCTAATTCAATGCATTCTGTGATCTTGAACTGGAAAATAGTCACATGGGCAAGTAGCTCCAAGCATGTGAATACAGTTAAACCCTTGTCCTTTGCAGTGGATGCATTCCTGGCACCACCACGAATGGTGAAATCCATGCAGTGAGCTCCCCACAGCTCCCAGCTCCTGCAGTGAGTTCCCCGTGTCTCCTGAACTCACCATGGAGGTTGGGAGTTGCAGGGAGCTCACTGTGGCTGCCAGGAGCTGTAAAGACCTCACCATGGAGGCCGGGAAGCCACATGGAATTCACTATGGGGTCCAGGGTACTCACTGTGAGCTCAGCGCAACTGCTGGCTGCTGCAGTGAGTGTGGAAGAAGAAGGCCCTTACACTGCTGCTGTCTAACAACAGCCCCTCCCAAGGCTGCATTCTTCCTCCCACTCCACCCCCCACCCAGGGAATGGGTGCAATAGGGGGATGGGACAGACTCATGAAGATGCAAAATCAAGAACAGCTATTCTGTGAATTGCAAGGGTCTCCTGTATTCCCACTGAGTTCAAAAATATCTGAGATATTTTTATGTGGTGTGTTTAATGCTGTAGGCCAGCAGTGTTTCTAACACTGCTCTCCACACGCCATACACAAAATATGAATGACATATCCTTTTAAAAACAATCCAGAAGTTTTTGGTACAACTTTAGGCATACCACTTACTGTACTTGCAAAATGATGTCACATGAGTGATGCCAGCTTTGCATCCAAACCTGGCCAGGCAGCGGTGCTGGAACAATTTTTATAGAGGGACTGCTGAGAGCCATTGAATAAACTGTAAACCGGGGTGAGGAACCCTTTAAGGGTTGGGGGGGCCACTGACTCAGAGAAAAACCAGTTGGGGCTGCACATAAGTGAGAAGTGAAGCAAACAAAACAAAACATGCCCCCCCCCCTCAGCAAACAAAAACCTGGCAGCTGAGAAGGATAGTGATAGGCACCAATGATGGGGAGAGAGGGGAGTCCTGAGCCTCTGGGGCCAAATCCAAGCTGAGGGGTGCATCCTGGACCTTAGGTTCCACACCCCTGTTGTAAACCCTGTACGTAATGGGAACTACTTTAAGTCAGCACCTCCCCTCCCCCCATCCCACACTCTACTTCCAGCACCTACGGGCCAGGACTTACACTTCCAAAGGGGAAACAGGTGGCATAAC
This sequence comes from Pelodiscus sinensis, assembly GCF_049634645.1. Classification (NCBI taxonomy): domain Eukaryota; kingdom Metazoa; phylum Chordata; order Testudines; family Trionychidae; genus Pelodiscus; species Pelodiscus sinensis. The sequence goes on from NC_134716.1 coordinate 97,316,296, forward strand.
ATATTTCGGTGGTTCATTTCATTTCATTTCATTTCATGCATTTTCCTCAGTCTCCTCCTCTCTGGCCTGCAAACGCCTCCTTCCCCCCAAGTTTGGTATAAAGTGAAATGTGGGTAGGAGGGAAGGGAGGAAGAAGGAGCCCAACGTAACGTTTGAGGAAAGACAGCGAATGGCGTTCGCCTGCAGGCTCCAGAGATTCAGCCAAGATCGCTGCCAGTCCCCCATCTCTTGCTACTCAGCTAGTGCCTCGGGCTGCGGTGGGGCGGCAGCAGGCTCGGATGGGGGCAGGGCGGCTCTGCCGAGCCCGTTAGAGGGCCTGGCGAGCCGAGCCCCGCGTCTTTGCCCGCCATCGGTGGCAGCCGAGGGACCCCCGCGAGCCTTGGCGCTGCTGCCAGCAGCTCCGCGCGCTCCGCCTTGCTGCAAACAATGCGGAGGCTCCAGCCGCCCAGCCGCCGCGGGCCCGCGAGCTGGAGCCTCCAGGGAGGGAGAGGGGAGGGAGCGGACAGCCCCGCCGCCAGCCCGCGTTCCGCGCCCCAGCCTTCCAAAGAAGGGAATCCCCTCCAGTCACGGCGCCTGGCGGCCAATCAGCTGCCAGGGCAGGGGATTCCCGCTTCGCCTGCCGCGCGTGCGGTCTCTTTAAATGGCAAGTCGGTCCCTCTGGGAGACCTCATCGGGGCAGGGCGGGTGAGAGTGGGGAGAAAGGGCGGGGAGCCTAGAGGAGAGGCGCTGGGGTGGACAAGGGCTAAGGGAGCTCATAGAGGGCAGCATATAGGGCGGGCAGGAGGCGCAGAAGAGCTAAGGGGATCAAGGGGAGTATAAATAAGGAGGGTGGCAGTTAGGGGCAATCTAGCTCATCACTTTCTCCTTGAGTAGAGACAAAAAGTCAGAATGGCCCAGGACACTGGTATAAAAAATGGGTGGTATTTATTCGCACAATGCACATCAATATAGCTACGTTATAAATAAGTATTTTTAATTTAGATAATCGTGACCGGAGCTTAACTTCAGAGATGGAGTGGAAATTAGAAAGATCTGCTTCTAGGAAGGTCAAGACTGATGAAGACATGTTGTGGGTAAATGTCATTCCTTGTTTCTTTTTATTCTAACTCACCAGTGCTTTGCTAGAGTAAAGTCAAGTAATTTATCTTCTCCCAGTTAAATAGTACAATTGTGGAAAAAGTCATAAAGATCATATGCTTCCTTTATTTAGGAAGAACTCATGAAGTCAGCTGAGAGTTTTATCTTAGCAAGAGTGCAGAAAAGGGCCCACAACACATAAATAATTTTGCTTCAAAAGGGGGAAGGACTTAAGGACTTGATCTTCCAGAAACATCTGATTTAATTAGACCAGTGATTTAGACAGGATATAAAAATTGTTATTGGCTAGATGATACCTGAAAATGTAATAGCATTATTTGTACTTTTGTGTTTTTTTAAAAGGAGAAAGTAATGAAAACACTTGGGAAAGAGCTTAAGCAAATCAGAAAACAAAGTTTACAGAAGCTCACTAAGGTAAGTACATATACAAAAATTCTCCTTTGTATATTTTTAGGGGCAAGGAGGAAAGGACAAAAAAAGCAGAAAATCTATATAATTTTGAAGACAAAAATAACATTTTAAGATTTTTTCCCTGTGGTTATTAACCCTAAACACTACTCATGAAGCTAGTTTAAATGCACCATGTGAAACTATTGGAAAATGTATAGAAGCTACTTTAGTGGCAAAGTGGCAGTGATATAATGAGAACTTCAAAGTAGATCCTAGGATTCTTTCTTCATAGGATTATGGGGCTGATTACCGAATAAAAGTTACTTGATCTGGCTGAAGGGGCTATAGGAATGTTGGTAGTTGCCTATCCAGGCAACATCATAAGTAATCTGGTACATAGTTGTGTAGTTGCATGGTAAGGAATAGAAGAAACAATAAAGAGTGAAAACATAACAGATAGATGTAAACATACAGTTTATTATTTAATAATCACCAGCAGTGTTCTAGGTAAAGTTCGATTCAAAACACAGACAGTCCTTGCCTCAAAAGATTACAGTGTAAATCTGGTGAGTCACTAGTAGAATCCTAAATGAGATTCAGACATTCTTAGAGTTTGGGGTAATGTAAAAGGAGACTCCTCGACTGGACATTTTGGAGCAGAAGATAAGCATGATGCATTAAAAACCGAACGTAGTACAGAAGTATATTCAACACCAACATGCGAGTATAGTACTTTATTAACATTCATACATGCAGTACTGTTGATCACAGTGCTAGATTGAACATGCTGAACAATAGCTAAGCTATAGAGCTAGCTGTGGGACAAAGCAAATGGCCAAGAAGCACTGATTGAGCACAAGCATGTGACAGTTTGGCAGTGCACTGCTAGCTGGCTGTTGAAAACTTTGTATATGAACAGTTGCTAAGTGCACTCCACATTGTTGCATTCAAAAGCATCACAGAAGTCATGGAAATGGCACCCTCTTGTGGAATGTGATGGGAGACAGATGTGAATTAACCAATTAAGTCATCTAGCTGTTGCCTAGCCATGGCAACTGGACAAGTAATTGCTCATATATATTTTTTTATTGAACATTCCGGAGTATTGCAAAATACAATTCTTTTTGAGTGGAAAAAGAGCCCAGTTTTGAAAAGCAAAGAAAGAGGCTCACAGTCTGTACTTATTTACATACATGCAACCTTTTTGGTTCTGACTTCAGTACCAACCATACAGCTCACTGCCCCTATGAGTCCTAAGATCCAAACTTATAGTTATTAAACATAATGAAGGTGACTTTTTATGTGCAACATCAATTTTTGCTCTTTAAGGGCTTGGTACAAATCTCATTGAAATCAATTATACTACTCACAAGCTTAAAATTAGTCACTTGCTTAATTGTCTTGCTGAATCAGAGTCTGAGCTAAAATGCCTCCAAAAAAGGACAGTATCTTGCCCTTGATATTTATTGCATTTAAGTATTTACAGTTTGGATTGAAATACATATTGAGTTAATTTTGAAGAGGTTAGCAATATTCAAATTAGATGGGAAATGGAGTGACTATGTGAATGGACCTTAACTTTTCCATCCCTCCAGTTTGCAAAGTTTCTATTATAAGTAAAATTCAGTCATAGAGTCTTGAGAAAGGAAATATATTGCTTTGCTTAGACTTCCTGTGTCTGGTAGGCAGTGTACTGTTAGCTGGCTGCTTTGTGTGGATCTAGCAGTCTCTACTACACTGTCACCAGCTGCAGAGCCAGCTCCCTGTTATTTTAATGCAATGGCATCAAACTTTTGAGAACATTAATGATAACCACACATGTGTGCTGGGAAGGCAGTGTATTGTTAGCTGGTTGAACATCTGACACCAGCTAACTTACAGCTGCTATCTTATTCCACATACTGTGATCATCCAACAGCAGCAAAACTAGTTTTGCTTAGTTCAGCTTCTAGGCTCTTTTTTATTTTCTGTTGGAAAGTGTACAATCAAACAATAGTGAAACTAATATTTACATTTATCACTGTTTCACACACGTTAGTTATTCAAAGTACAAAAATGCGGGCGCTCGGGCGCATGGTGCTCAAGCGGCGCCGGTACCGGCCCCAGGCGTGTGGCTCGGGCGGCGGCGCCGGCCCCGGGCCCACGGCACACGGCGCTTGGGCGGCCTCGGCCCCGGGGCACATGCCGGTGCCGGGTGCAAGGGCATCCCCGTCCCCTGGTGTGCCCCCAGACGCGCGGCCCTGTGTGAGTGTCCCCACCCCCGGGTGCCCGGGAGCCTCTAATGGTTGGGGACCACTGCTCTAGATCCTTTTCTACCATACTGCTTCCTAGACAGACATTTCCCATTTTGCATGAGTGCAACTGATTTTTCCTTCTTAAATGGAGTACTTTGCATTTTTCCTTCTTAAATGGAGTACTTATTGAATTTGCTCCTAGGGTACATCTACACAGCAGCATTATTTCGGAATAACTCATGTTATTCCGAAATAACATAAGACATTATTAACATAAGTGACATTATTCTGAAACAGGGAAGAGTGTTCTTCCTTCAACTTCCTGCTGTGTAGACTGTGCCTAAAGCCGAGTTAATCTATTTTGACTTAAGCAATGCAATTGATGTAGCTGAAGTTGTGTACTGAACTCGACTTTAGCCGTGCTGTGAAGACGTACCCCTGTTGAATTTCCTCCTATTTACTTCAGACCATTCCTCCAGTTTGTCCAGATCATTTTGAATTTTAATCCTATCCTTTAAAGCATTTGCAACCCTTTCCAACGTGGTATAGCCCACAAACTTTATAGCTGTCTACACCGCAGGCTTTTTGCTCAAGAACAGCTGTTCTTGCACAAAAACTTGCCGTGTGTCTACACTGCACGCGCGTTCTTGCGCAAGTACATTTACAGTACAGCATCGGAAAACAGGGCTTCTTCCAGAAGAGTTATTCCTCTCCTCTTAAGGAATAAGCCCTCTTGCACAAGAGCTCTTCCACAAGAAGGCAGTGTAGACAGGCAACATGATTTTCTTGCGCAAGAAACCCCTATGGCTAAAATGGCCATCAGAGCTTTCTTGCGCAAGAGAGCATCCACACTGCCATGGACGTTCTTGCGCAAAAGCACATTTCTTGCACAAAAGCACATGGCAGTGTGGACGCGCTTTTGTGGAAGACCTTTTGCACAAGAATTCTTGTGCAAAACAGTTCTTGCACAAGAAGCCTGCAGTGTAGACGTAGCCTATGAGTATACTCTCTATGCAGTTATCTAAGCCATTAATGAAGATACTGAATAGAACCCAAAACTAATCCCTGTTGGCCCCTATTTTTATATCCTTCCAGCCACTGATAACTGCTCTCTGGGTGTGTCTACACTGCACCGGTAGCTTGAAATAGCAAATTGCATAGCTTATTTCAAGTCAATTTCAAAATAGCTTATTTTGAAATTTGGTGCTGTCTACATAGCATTTATTTCAAGATAAATAGCTTTTCTGAAATGTCCCTTACTCCTTGTGGAATGAGGTTTACAGGGATGTCAGAATAGAGAGCCCATTATATTTCAAAATGACTGGCATGCTCAAAAGACACAGAAGAGCTATTTTGGGATACTTTCGGTATCCCAAAATAGGACTGCAGTGGAGACATAGACTTTGTGACTGGTTTTCCAACCAACTTTGCACACACTTTATTCCACCTAGGCATGTTATCCTGTCAAAGAAAGCTAGCAGGTTGGTTTAACACAATTTGTTTATGATAAGTCCATGCTGAATATTACTTATCACCTCATTATCTTCAAACTTTTGCAAATTAATTGCTTAATTATTTGCTTCATTATCTTTCCAGGTACATAAGTTAAATTGGCTGATCTGTAATTCCCCAGGTTGACATTATTTCCCTTTTTAAAGATGGGCACTGGAATTTCTTTCCTCTTCTATTACATTTCAAAGATAATCACCAGTGGCTCAGATATTTCCTCAGTCAGCTCCTTGAGTATTTTTGGATGCATTTCATCAGGTCTTGGTGACTTGAAGACATCTAATTTGTCTTAGTAACTTCTAACTTTATATTGTTTCATAGTAAGATGTAACCATTTTAACTAAGTAAAGAAATGCAACAATTGACTTACTATATGATTTTAGAGTATGTATATGGTAAGGACATAGGCTCAAAGCTAACATTTTAAAATACTGATTCATGTTTTCTGCATTATTTCTTTGCAAGAAGTATTAGCCTCCTACTGAATATTGTTTAATTTTCCCCATCCATATGTTAACTGCCTTGATGAGTACATTTCTATTAGATTCTGAAACTTTTCAGATCCCACTGGTTCCTAGCCTAGATAATTAAAATTATTTCTAAAATAAATAAAATTTGTTTCTCGATAGGAGTTTTTCAATATTGGCTTAAGACATCTATTACTCTGGTATATAAGTGCTGGTATTCATTGTGTGAAATCTATGTCTTATATTTATTATCTAGGCAGCTCTTATTTGCAAGATGAAAAACAGACCATTTCTTTATATTAGATAGAGAAGCCTGGTAACACATTCTTGCAAACTCTCCAAGTGAAGACCTCTCAGTGAAGGTAGCATGTGCATATTATGTGTGAAGAATTTGCAGCATTAAGGGCCATAACAGAACTAAGTTTTTGTGTGTACTGATTAGGCAGTGTATTGTTAGTTAGCTGTTGCTTACATACCAGCAACTAAATACACTTCCACATTAGCACATGCCCTTGCATCAGTGTTTTGACAAATAGATTATTATAAACCTCTCTCTGTAAAGACAGTGGGCCAGATCTTCAGTAGATTTAAATGTGTGTTGGCATATCTCCATTGATTTTAGTGAGGCTTAGTCAAATTATACCAGGCTCTATCCTGTAGACATTGTAGTTTGTTTGACATTAGGGCCGTGTCCAGACTCAGGGGTTTTTTCGGGAAAAGTAGCCTTTTCCCGAAAAAACTTCCCCTGCGTCCAGACTCAAGCCGCGTTCTTTCGAAATTATTTCGAAAGAACGCGGCTTTTCTTTCTATGGCGGTAAACCTCAATTTACGAGGAAGAACGCCTTCTTTCGAAAGTTCCTCTTTCGAAAGAAGGCGTTCTTCAATGTAAAGAGGCCGTCTTCGAAAGAGAGCATCCAGACTCGCTGGGTGCTCTCTTTCGAAAAAGCGGATTTCTCTTTCGAAAGATCCGCCTGCAGTCTAGACGCGATCTTTCGAAAGAGGCTCTTTCGAAAGATGCTTTCGAAAGAGCCTCTTTCGAAAGAAGCCTGCAGTCTAGACATAGCCTAGGAGTTAATATGTTTGGGTCTGATACTACAAAATTTTACTTAAAAGGATAATCACATTGACTTTAAAGGGTCTACTTGCACAAAGGAATATTGCTTTCATGTTTTAGGTTTGTGTCTCATATGAAAATGTGCATTTCTTACAGTATTACATGATGTAACTTTATAAGCTTGAAACATTCAAAGATGATACCAAAAATATTCCTAAGAGAACCAGAAACTCAGTTCTGGAATTGTTTGGTTTTGCTTGGTGCTACTTTTATTGGTCTTTGGTGGTCAGAAAATTCAACAGAGAGTTGGTGAGATGCTCAAACTCAAGTTAGGTTGGTTGAAATGAATTTGTTACTATGGCAGAGGCAGCTGTAGTCCCAGGACCATTTGAATCATCCGATCCCGGGCCAATTGCCTCCTTTGCTCCCTCCCTGTTGGTGGGCCTGCTTTCATGTTTTATTTGGAAACTGGACTGAGACTGCCAATTCAGTTCATATAATGAGCTGCATGACTCTGAAATGATAACAAGACTGGCACAGATTTTCAAAATGTTTTCACTGAATTGTGCCCATAACATTTTTGTATCCACCTTTTGCGTTCAGAGAACCCCCATTTGAACACTCAACTGTGGATCTGCACATGTAAAGCAGGTTGTTGTTATTTGAGTGTAGTTGTATGCTTTGTACACACACATTTTGTAGAAGCATTTAGGTATCCAGAATTAGAAAAATCACTCTTCATGTCATAGTGAGGCATTGCAGCAGGTATGCCTCAATTATCGTTTGGTTTTCCGTGACTCCACTCAGCCTCCAGTGCTGTCTGGGCTGCTTTGGTGACTTAGCCTTTCAATTAAATCACCTTTAACCACACCCCTTTGTGGATGCCCATGTACATAGACCTTACACTTGGGCCTATAAATATTTCTTTTCCCACTATAATAGGGCTCACCACATTGCTTCCTCACTTTGATTTTAGGGTTCCTATACAGCCCTCTCACCATAGCTCAGGAGTGGGCAAAATACGGCCCGTGGGCCAGATCCAGACTTTAGGGTTGCCAGGTGTCCGGTTTTGAACTGGACAGTCCAGTATTTGAGCTTTCTGTTTGGGAAACAAATTGAACAAATATAAATGAGAAAATATAAATTTCCGGTATTTTGTAAATGAAATGTAATGTAGATTGTGATGTAATGTCAAGTGTGTCCGGTATTTTTGTTGAAACCATCTGGCAACCCTACCAGCCTTCCAACATTTGAATCTGGCCTACCATGACCCTCCGGTCTGCTAATGCCCTGCACCCCCGAGGGGCACTCAGGCAGGCTGCCTGTTTGCTGAAGCCCCACACACTGCTCAAAGTGACTGGCTTCTCAAGCAAGCATGTCTCTGCACGCACGCCCTATTAGGGAGTGGGGGAGCGGGTATCTCTGTACTGCCTCCAACCCCAGCACCATCCTCACAGCTCCCATGGGGGCGGGGGGTACTTGCAGGTGCTGTCAGTGCACAGACACCTATTGCACTCTTCCCTACCAAGGGTCCATAGACTCACACTTTCTGCTTCCCCTTGTCTCCCAGGTAAATGCTGGCTCTCTGACTGGCTTCTGTCTCCTTCCTTGAGTTTTTGCTGAAAGAGACCTACCAGCTGCCCCTGCTTTTCTTCTGGTTTCCCATTGGAGACACTCCTTGCTCTCCCCTGGGGCTGTGTCCAGACTCAGGGTTTTTTCGAAAAAAGTAGCCTTTTTTCAAAAATACTTCACCTGTGTCTAGACTGCAGCCACGTTCTTTCGAAATTAAATCGAAAGAATGCGGCTTTTCTTTCGACAGCGGTAAACCTAATTCCACGAGGAAGAACGCCTTTTTTCGAAAGTGCTCTTTCGAAAAAAGGCGTTCTTGAATGCAAACAGGGGTTTTTCGAAAGAGAGCATCCAGACTGCCTGGGTGCTCTCTTTCGAAAAAGCAGCTTGCTTTTTTGAAAGTTCCGCTTGCAGTCTAGATGCTCTTTTTCGAAAGAGGCTTTTTCGAAAGTATCTTTCGAAAAAGCCTCTTTCGAAAGAGGCTTGCAGTCTAGACATAGCCTGGGTGTGTTTCTCATCCAGCCCGGCACAAAGGACCCATCGGTCTATGTTTCTTCCCAGTCACTCTTGTGCACTTCTGGCTTTTCTCCCTTTTAAGTCGCACATGGTGCCGAGATATGGTAGGGGTACTACTAATTGAATGGGCTGCCAAGCCTCATGCCACCTGAGCTAGACAGGGGCAATCGTCTCTGTCACCATGTCCGCTCCTGTCACTATCAGGACAGGACTGGATGGAACTTTTAGCCCATGGATTCCCAGACTGGGGGGCATGCCCCCCTGGGGGTGGGCGTGAAGAAATTTTGGGGCGGGGTGCGAGGTGACCCAGCCACCCCCCCGTCAACACCCCTCCCTAAGTTTTGCTGCTATTTTTATTTTTTGGCCTGGTCAGTTCCTTTTATTTTTTTTGCTCAACATGTTTTGCTGTTATTGTGGGGGGTGGGTGTGAGGGATTCTCAAAAATCAAAAAGGGGGCGTGATGCCGAAAAGTTTGGGAACCACTGTTCTAGTCAGATTAGTGACTGTTAGATAAAGTCTCCATATGCACATTCTTACTCATCTACCCCCTCTCGCCACCCAGCATCTTTGTGTAGATTACAAATGATACGTGGCACAATTTGCCTCATACATATTCTCTGTAAGATTAGAATCCACCCTCAGAGCTGTGTTCTTCCTGAAAAGTAATAGGTGTAACGGCATTATGCAAGAGGGTTTTTCTCGCACAAGAAGGGGCAGTGTAGACACTCCTTCTTGCGCAAGAGCCTCTTCTGAAAAAAATGGTGGCTCATTAGGTATGCAAATGAGGCTTGGTGATATTCCACGCTTAGCCTCATTTGCATATTACTCGTGCAAGAAGCCGCGAGTGTAGACATAGCCCTAGGGTATATCTACGCTACAAAGGAAGATCAAAGCTGCTGCTGTCAATCTTCTAGGGTTTGAATTAGTGGTCTAGTTAAGACAGCTAATTCGAAGTGAGAAGGCACTCCAGTCGATGCTAGTAGCCCTGCTTTCATAAGGAGTAAGGGAAGTTGAAGGAAGAGTGTCCTTCTTTCTACTTCCTGCTGTGTAGACAGTGCCAAAAGCCAAATTAAGCTATTTCAACTTCAGCTACGCAGTTCATGTAGCTGAAGTTGCATATCTTAATTCGACTTTGTCCCATAGAGTAGACGTACCCCTATTGACTTCAGTGGGAGCAGGATCACACCATCTTTTTCCAAAGAATGTTTACAAGGGACACCAATCTCAACTTCACCCAGTCAGACTGTACTCTGGTGCCTACATTCATAGACTCTTACAGCAGTAGGATTAGGAGTAATGCCTTCTTTTGGCCAGGGGGCTCCTCACAGAAGCCACAGCCTCCAGTCATATTCAGCTTCAAGATCCTTAAAGGGGATGGATTATTTTATGATAACCTTTTCATTCCCTTAGGGACACTTGGCATTGGCCACTGTCGGAACACAGGCTATTAGGCTAGCAAGACCTTTGATCTGACCCAGAAAGGCAGTTCTTGTGTTCTTTCACATACCCTGCCCCTGAAAATAGTGAGAAAATGGGAATACTAACTTTGGTTTGAGAATGCTGTTCATAACTAGCCATTCTTATTCATCACTGCACTTTAGCTCTTCAAGATTTATTATAGTGTATCTGCTCTTAATATTTACTATAGTATTCTAGTTATGTTTTCTTCTTTATCTCAGTCTGTAAAATACAAACATGATATCTGATGAACCCCAAGCTGTCTGCTGCTTTTTCACAAAGCTTAGCAATCTAGGTTTGTGTACTTCCAAATACAATAGAGGCTGATCTTTCCATTACTTTAGCATTAGCTTCTCTAGAATGCTCTGAGTGTGTATGATGGCACAACGTCACAGAACATTTTGTGAAATATATTCAAATACACACAATGTAGGCCGGGAACCATTTTGTTATTTTTCTCTTTTTTAATAAACAATCTTCATAGAAATATCTATTTACAATTTGTTTAACACTTAGTTTGTAATTTTCACAATTCATCAACTTTTCTCTGTCAACGTTGCAAAGCATTTAATTTTAACTTCTTTAGTTTGATGCTTCTGGATTGATACAATGGCATCAAAGTAATTCATTCACAGAAGTTTGATATATGGCAATCAACTAGAAAAAAGTCCCTAACACAAAGCTCTTGACTTGATAAATTTCAACTTCATAATAACAGAAATCCTCTGTCTTCTTTTTTAAGCATCTTCATGGTGCTGACATTGTTGGCAGCAGCGGGAGCTTACAGAGAACATTAGTAACTTTATGCCAAATGAAAGACCTGATCCTGCAAAGTGTTGAGTTCTTTACAACTCTCATTCACTCAGCATGTCGCAGGAATGGTCCCTTAAATAATTAGTAATTATTCCCACTTATTACCATTAAAACCAAAGAGAAATTAAAACACTTGATGGTCTAGCTTCTATCATCATTTAACAGGAATGTATTAAGATTGTCTATACACGTGGTAAAATGAATTCACAGACTGAATGGTCTTTTCAGAGATCTTCTTTCTTTTTCATGATGATCTGCCTGATCAGGGATGCTACTTCTGGCTTGATGTTTTCTATGGGCTCTTCAGGTCTCCAAAATTTTACAACTTTACCTTCTGGACTGACAAGATACTTCCAGAAATTCCACCTAGGCTCTTTCTTTGAAGAATCTGCAGAAAAGGCACCAGATACTTTTAATGGCCTCAAATACTGTTATACAGAGCAGCTATTCTTTAACAATCTTTTGAGAGAAAGAAACTCCCATTCTGTGATAAGTCTCTAGATCTGGACTTTTGGGTGGTTCCCACCCCCCCTTCTTTTTGAAGCAATGTAAGAACCAAATACGCTCCTCTGCTTCCTGGAGACTTAGCAGTGTCCTCAGCACAACCCCATTGCACTGGCCACGCCCCCCTTTGGCTGTTACATTGCAATCAAAGAGAGAAATGCCTAAGAAAAGTGCTTCATTTATGCCAGGGCTTGCTAAAGCACCTCTAGTCTTGGCAGTTTATAGCTTCAGTATCTCTGGTCTTCCTGCATCGCGTATAAAAGTAAAAACAAAACAATTGTTTCAGCCCTGCCTGGCACCTAATTGTTTGAACCCCATCACCTGTTTCATTACAAATTGAGCACTTAATAGGAGCCTCAGCACCATTTCAGTGCTGCAGGAGAATCTTCCTTGCACTAGTACAATTGCTCAGGGGCTGGATATGCTAGTTGTATAGTCAGAATTAGCTGGTGGAGTAGTGAAAAGTTGTCCCAATGTGGGTGAGAATTTGAACCAGAAAATATCAAATATATAAGAGAATAAAAATATCATCCTCTTTGGGCAGAAGTTAAACTGTAAATTTGGGTGAGATAGGGAACAGCAGAAAGGGAAAGGATGACTTTCATAAAATACTTAAAAATATATAAATAGCAAACAAACTGATTTTATGTCTATGTCAAACAAGGTATCATGCACTTTAGAACCAAAATAGTGACTGTAGTATCACTCTCCTACCATGGACATGGATAAGTGTTAATTTAATATAGCTAATGGGACATATTTCTTCACTAATTTATACTGTCTGTAATGTAACTGAAGTCAAATGCTTCCCTTGTCTCCAAATCATAATGCACAAACATAGCTGTGAAGATATTAGGATTGAAAGGAATATAAACTAGTGCAGAATTTGATCCAGTGTTTTTACTTAGGTGAAAAGAAAAGTTTGAAATTCAGACCAGTGAAAAGATTTACAAAATCTGCAGTATCTTGTTTTGCTAGTGATATGGCAAGTGACTTTTGAACCACGTCTTCTTTAAAAGTACTTAGCTGGCCCCCATTATCACTATCTCTGTTTCCCAGATGAGGAGCTGAGAGTAGGTGACTTACTCAAAGTCACAGAGAAAAGCTGTGGAAGAGCATAGAATTGCACATAGCTGTCCCAAGTTATGGGCTAGTTCCCTAATAACTTGTCCCTCCTTCCTCTGTTATACAGAAGTTCAGTGGGAACCAAAGACCTGATCCAAAGCACACTGAAGTCAGTGGGAGTCTTTCAATTGGCTTATGTGAGCATTGATTTAAACCTGAAGTAAACACAGTCTCATTCCTTTTTGTGAAAATACAGGGCCCATCTGTACAAACTCCTGCGCATGTGAGAAGTTCCATGAGTAGCTCTTCATGTGAATAAGGAAAAGGTGTATGAGTTAGGGATGTCAATGTGTAGACAACTACACGATTAATTGATAAGCCGAGTCTTATTGGTTAATCTTGTTGACTATCTGTATCAGAGGCAGCAAGGAGGGAGCAGGAGCCAGAGCCCATGAGGAGCCACCCACAAGCACTGGATCCACCTGCCCTTCCCACCCCCACACTGCTGCCTCTCATAGTTCCGTAGATCCACCTGGCCCCACCTGTGCTGTGTCCTACAGAGGCAGTGAAGACGGGCAGGGAGGAGCTGGTGTTGGGAGAGCTGGCTTAAAAGGTGGTTCCCCCCAGCACTAGCTTCCTGGTGCCACCTATGCCCCCTTGTGCTGCTGCCTCTATTAGAGGCAGCAGCACGCAGGGAAGGGGCAAGGGAGGCTGCAATGAAGCAGCTGTTCACAGTGGCTGGGCTCCTGTCTGTGGAAAGTCTAAGATCTCAGCATGAAATCTTAGTGGTTACATGACTGTTTGATAGTCCCCGCAGGTGGGGCAAGCAGCTAGTGCGATCCCAGTCCCACTCCTGGGGAGGGCTCTCCCCTCCCATCCCAGGCTGCTGCCTCTATCTGAAAGGCAGCAGCACAGGGCAGCAGACAGCCGGGCTACACGGGGGTCTGGTTTGTAAACTGGCTCCCCTTGAAGACCAGCTCTCATCTTCCACCCTGCACTGTTGCCTCTGATAGTGAGGCAACAGTGCAGGGTGGGAGGAGCCTCCCTGTGAGTGGGGCTGGTACTGCACTAGCTGCTGGCCCCACCTCTGGGGACTATCAAATAGTTGTGTAACTGCTAAGATTTCATGCGGTTATACTACTATTCAATTACATGATCTCTAACATCCCTAGTGTGAGTAGGTTTTGCAGATTGGACCCCAAAGTTTACAAAATGAGTTAATGTAAACCAGTGATTATTTTCCGGTGTTCATGCATATCTTGCATCTAAGGCCTTGTCTACACTATGCAGTGGATTGATGCTGCAGCAATCCATCCACTGGCCATCGATTTATCGCTTCTGCTTAGACATGATAAATTAATCTCTGAATGTGTGCCCATCAACGTTGGTACTCCACCAAAACAAGAAGAGAAGTCAGCGTTGATAGGAGAGCAGCCCCCGCCAACCTTACCGCACATAAGACTCTGCAGTGAATATATTGACTGCAGCTATGCTATTTGTATAGTTGAAATACATCGATGGCACTGGTAGTATAGACAAGATCGAAGTCAATAAGATATATATGACTGGTAAGAAGGGAATATGCTGATCTATATGTGTGTGCATTAACTGTTGAAATATTAAGAAATATAAGACAATAACTATGATACTTCTCTATTAAGTCTCTAAGGGTATGTCTACACAGCACGTTTATTTCAAAATAAGCTATTTCAGAATTTTTTTTCCAAAACAGCTTATTTTGAAATAGCACGTCAGGGAATACTGCACTACAGGGGAATACACTACAGGGAAGCCTCAATATTAGTCTGAGGCAGGCTTCTCTAATGTGGATGAGCTACCTCAAATTAGAGCCCCAGGAGGCACTGGGGAGTAATTAATTTGAATTGCCCTGGGGAGGAGCTATTTCAAAATAGCAGCAGTGAAGCGTACACACTACTGCTATTCCGAAATAGCTCATTTGGAATAAGAGTTATTCCTCATGGAATGAGGTTTACAGATTTTGAAATAAGCCATCCGTTATAACAAAATTATTTCCAAATAACGGAATTGCTGTGTAGACGCTCACTTTATGTCAAAATAATGGCTGTTATTCCAAAATAACACTGTTGTGTAGACACAGCCTTATAAGAGTGGCTGTAGTTGATACAGTGTTTTGAACAACTTTTCAAATACAATATTTTGTAATTATGATAAAATAGATAACAATTAAATTATTACAAGCTTGCTTTAAAAATAATATTGTAAAGAACAGGTAACATTTTGGAGAGGAATAATCTCATATAAATTTGAAAATATTTGGTTTAATGTGTTAGATGCCTTTAATTAATTCCTAGCAGATGGAAACTAAGATGTCTTCTGTCCCTGATCCGTCTCCCACCTTTCCTCCTATTCTTTTACTTTTCTGTTCTTCTGCCCTTTTTGTGTTCTCCCCCTATTTTGGGGTAAATAAACCAATACAATATAAATGGAAAAAAAACTATAGCATTTATATGCAACATAATATATAATAGGCAAATATTTACCTATCAGAAATTTAAATGCAGGTTCTGTTTCAGATCCTAGAATCTTAATTTTGTAGAAAATAGGGAAAGTTGCTCCATAGTTTCCCTTGGCAAAAGATTCTATTTCCTGGCTTGAGCCAGGCTCCGATTCTCCAAACTGATTGCACGGAAAGGCCAGAACAGTGAAGTGGGATGGACCAAACTCTCTGTGTAATTCTTGCAGTGCGATGTAGTTTTTGTCTGTGTGCTGGCAGTAACTGGCCACGTTTACAACCAAAGACACCTTCAGAGAAATATAAGGTAGAACATTTAGAAAGAAACTGCAAGTTTCTAAATTATTTTAAGTCTTAAAGATATAACTTCCAATAGCATAATCTCTTCTGTTTGTAACCATCTGAGCATTATCTCATTAAATATAGTAAGAATATCAGAAGCTGAAAGCTGGTACTGTTTAAGTGACATTCTTTTAATAAAAATTCTTAGATCCTTGAAAAAGGATCAAATTTTTTAAATTACGGTTTTGTTTTAAAAGCACACATGCAAAATCAGACAGCTTAAGGTTTGTGCGTAATAAATAGTCTTGCATTTTATATTTTAGATCAACCTCTTAAGTATAATTGCAATGAGCTGATGTTCTTAGCTATTGTGATTAAAATACATTAGTTCCATTGTTAGAGCATTTCAGTTATAATAACAAATCATATCGAATGACCATTTTACATGATTTATTTTCACTAAACTTAATATAGCAAGTTACAGTTCATCTGTATTGGTAGCTTAGTTCCAAACACTGATGGAATAGGGAATTTAGTAAATATCTCTATCTCCCCATAATGCTATAATATTTTTACCATATATAAACTGAATATATTGGTTGTTCTCTAAAGATTTTGTAAACAAAGAAATAGTGCTTTGATCATCCAACTTACTTTGCCTCTGTACTTCTCCAAAGAAACGATCCTCCCTCTGGAATCCTTCACTTCAAAAGAATAAAAATCTTTGATTTTAGGTTTTAAGAACTTGAGTTGCAACAGGCAGAGCATCGCTGTACACAAAACCATCGACAGGAAAATGACAAACACCCTTGCTTTGGGCAATGAACATTTTAAAGGAAAAGTTGTGAGAGGCAGAGGCTCCATTTTGGAGAATTTTGAGGGCAGCTTCAGCAGGCCTGGAATGTGAGGAGGAGCTGAAACATGAAACCTGCAGCTGCTCTACACAGACCATTGTAGCTGCTCATCCTGCCTCAACATTAGGAGAAATTTCAGGGGGCAGAGGACTTAGTCTGTACGGGATAAATTTAAAAAACAACAAATGGTCTGGTAGCACTTAATAGACTAGTAAAATGTGTAGATGGTATAGAATCATAGAATACTAGGACTGCAAGGGACCTCGAGAGGTCATTGAGTCCAGTCCCCTGCCTCCGGTCATCTGAAGAAGTGGGCTGTGCCCACGAAAGCTCATGATACCGTCTACATGTTTTACTAGTCTATTAAGTGCTACCAGACCATTTGTTGTTTTTTAAGTTTATTAGGAGAAATGTTCAGGGTTTAAAAGTTAAGGCTGCTTCCCCCATACATAAAACACCAGTATGAAACACTAGTTTGATAATATGCATAAATGCCTCTTAGTGAGATACAGATAAATTAAAATGGTGCTAATTACATTAAAAATAGTTCCACATAACTGATCCAAGGAAATAGATTCAGAGAGGAAAGGTGACCCAGAGCATAGTTCCCAACCTGTGGTCCATGGACCCTTGGTGGTCCACAATGGTACTGCAGGGGATCCATGGAGAGTTTAAAAATAAGGATCAGGCCTATTGAATGAAAAGGGTCTGTATGATTGAAAAGGTTGGGAACCACTGAGGTTATGGGTGCTAGCTCAGAACCTGAGTGACTCTGGTTTAATTCCATGACTTATCACAGACCATTTGTGTAAAGCTGAGCAAATCACTTAGCTTGTATGTGCTTTAGGTCCCCATCTGTGAGATAGGGGTAATAGTTTTATCCTACCTTGCCAGGATGTTGTGAGGCTAACTATGTTAATGTTTGTGAGGTGCTCAGATACTATATAAGAATCTAAGGACACTGTGTACACATACAGTGCAGGTATCTATTTGTAAAGCTGACAGACCCTGGTCATTGGCAGGTGGGAATGAACCTACGAACTTAGATGCTAAAGTCAGGTGCTTCTACCGCACAAGATAAAAGCCATTCGCTCTCAGCTAAGGCTTTACAGCAGACTTCATTCTCCCTTGTCAGTGGGCTCAGTGTCTCTGTGTTATATAATCATTTTATTTGGGCTACACTTCCCTTTTTGAAAAATACTTGTTTGACTTGGAAAGCCTCCATACTGTGCCATTTCATCATGCTTTTTTTTCTTTTTGTTTATTGAGTTTAGTGCTATACGTATCTTCTCAAGCTCTGTAGCTTCTATGCAGAGTTTAAGGATTTTAATTTTCTTATTTCAGGTGCTTTGCAACTAGCATAATTACTTTTAAAAATGTTGCTGCTAAAAGTTACATATCTGCATGCTAGAATTTAAATAGCTGAGTGCTAACTTCCCCATAAAGGTGCTAAACTTAATTATGTTGTAGTTGCTATTACTTAGTGGGTCAATGATAGTTATACCTCGAACAAACACCTGCCTGATACTTAGTATGGGTATGTCTACACTAGCCCCCTAGTTCGAACTAGGGAGGCTATTGTAGGCATTCGAAGTTGCAAATCAAGCCCGGGATTTAATTATTCCCTGCTTGATTTGCATTTTCCCGGCTGGTCGCCATTTTTTGAAATTTACAAGTCCGGACTAACTGCCCATGTCTACACGCGGCAGGGACCCGGTAGTTCGAATTAAAGCCCTAGTTTGAACTACCTGTTATTCCTCCTGCAAGGCGGTTTAACAGGTATTTCGAACTAGGGGCTTTCAAAATCTTGCCAGTCTAGACGCAGCCTATATGTTTCTTAGGGCTAACCCAGGGCAAACACTGGAGATCTTTTGCTTATGCCTAGAAAAACTTGCCTTCAAGAGTCCAAGCACTATAGATACAATCTCCCCAAAAGGGCAAGAAATGCTAGGTATGGTGTACCTCCCTTTGGATGTGTGCTGGCTTGCTGCCTTTGAAAGCTGCCTCCCAAGAAGTGTGTGTTTGTATATGTGGAAACACTGGTGTGACCCTGTAACCGTGCCTGTGCTATGCCCCAAGGCCTTTCTCCTACTCTGTCCCTTCTCCCAAGGCTTCCTGGGTCCACTGCTTTCTTCTGTCTGCTCTTGCCCCCAATCGTTATCCACCCAGGTCTCCCTGCATCATCCTTTGAGGTTCCCTCACTTGCTGCTTGCTCCTCTTGACCTCTTCCTCAAGTCCATCTACCTGGACAGGAGGGGCCTTCAGGTTTCATAGGAGAGGGTGGAAAGGAGCAAGCAGCAGCCTGGGGAACTGGCACCTAGTTTGCCGTGTCACAGATCCATAAACCATTAATTTAAGGTGTCAAAAAATGGTGTCTCTAAACCTGTTTTGAAGTGACTAATTTATATACAAGACATTGAAATTATCCATCACTACTGCTTCATTAGATGTGGCTTCTTTGGTCTCCTCTTTGCACGCCCAATGGTTTTCTCCTGATCTGGATGTCAGCTGTATGTTTTATATTCTTATGGCTTTGGAATTGTATCCAGGGGTACTGGGGTGCTGTGTTCTCCTTTGGGAAGAATCTTGCTCCTTTAAGGTGGACTTGGAGGATCCAGATAGCAGTGGCATTGAGATCCACTCAAATGCTAATAGCCTTAGGAGTTCTAAGAAGGGTCGAGGGAGGAGCAGCAGGGACAGGACACTTGATTTTGTGACCACCTGGACCCATGAACCATTCCTCTTCACAGAGCAGACGCTCCGGCACTGCAGAGGCTGCAGTTGTGTTCACACAATAGCTGTGCTGTTACTCTGCAGACTTGCAGATTGTGGGGAGGAAACTTCTTTCCAGGCAGCTCCTAGATATGCCCTGCACCCCCAGCAGTTACGTGGGCTACATGCTGGGAGGCAAGATTGCCCATATGCATTAACAGCAAAAGGTTTCTTCTAACGATATATAAACTAATATAAGCTGCCAACTCTATATTAAGAAACAAAATCTCCTGTCAGTCAGTGGGCCAACAACCACCATGGGTCCCAGGGCAAGTTGGGGGGCTCAGTTCCGTGCCCCTTAGCACTGCCCAGACTATGGCACGTCCCTCCCAGCCCTCAGAGCTGTGTGGAGCGGTGCTTGGGTGCTCCCACGGCAATTTAAAGAGGCCTGGGGCTCTTGCCCTTTGAATCTCAGGGCAAATGCCCCATTTGCTCCTCCCCCTTGTCAGTGATCCTAGTTATTTGGATTGTTTGAGAATTCATGGGCTTAATAACCATTTAACCTTCCTGTTACATAATTATTGCAGCAAAATTATCTGTTTTTCTTTTAAATAGACACCTGATTCAGCAAAGCCTACCTATTCACGATTTAAAAGTTGCATTGTGAAGAAACTGACTTCCAACATTCCTGTTGCTAGTAGCCCTATCATCACAAGGTGGCAGCAGACACACACAAGAAGTCAGGCCGAGCAAACTTTCACAGAGTGTCAGCCTATTAATCTCTTTCCAGCTGATGGATCAGTACAAGTAAGGACTCCTGAGAAGATCTCAACAATCCCAGGTCAGTCAGCAGCCGGAAGAACAGTATGGGGACTGGATCACTCTGGAGATTCACTAGAGGCTCTACACCCCCTTCTAGGCCTACAGCCAGGCAATTCTGATAATGACAAAAAGGGCTGGGTTCAGTGTCCCATGTGAGATGTGTGTTGATTTCAGTCCAGTTCCTAGTGGATAAGTATCGTTTTTAGAGGGGCAAGGTGGGTGAGGTAATATATTCTATTGGACCAACTTCTGCTGGTGAGAGAGACAAACTTTTGAGCCACACAGAGCTTTTCCTCAGCTCTGGGAAAAGCATGCCCAGTATCACAGCAGAATGCAAAGTCGTTTCACTTGTATATAGTAGCTTAGGTGTGTAGGTGCTTTAGACAGAAAATAAAAGTACAGGACCCAATTCATCTTAATGGAATTACATTGCTGTTAAACTGGTGTGAGAGGAGAATCAGACCCATGAGCTCATCCTGTGGAATGTATAAGCGAGGATAGACAGGGCATG
Organism: Pelodiscus sinensis; assembly: GCF_049634645.1. Taxonomy (NCBI): domain Eukaryota; kingdom Metazoa; phylum Chordata; order Testudines; family Trionychidae; genus Pelodiscus; species Pelodiscus sinensis. Next base: position 97,336,648 of record NC_134716.1, read on the forward strand.
CATGACTTGCTGGTAATGAAGGAAAAGGTGACCTCAGGGAAGGCAAAGGGGAAAGAGAGCCATATCCTTGTATCCAGACAAGCTGCTTTCAGTGAAGGACCACTTTGGGTCCTGGTCCTGACAGGTAGCTAGCGGCTGAGCACTCTAAGGAGCGCAAGTTTATAACAGGTGGTTTTACATCAGCCGAGATTGCCTGGAATGCTGCTAGTTTCTTGGCGGAGTGATACTCCCTCACTGTAAGTTATAGGTTCACTCATTTGTCAGATCTGGCCTGGTTTGCAGTGACACTGGAAGATTTTTAGTGGTGGAGGTGTTGGAAGCTCCCTTCCACTCCTCTGTTCCCCTCCCTTGCTGAGATTGGGAGCAGGGGTCTGTCTCTGGGAAGGAGGGGGGGGACCTGGACAAAGGTAAGGGAGGAAGGTCACAGCTGGGGATGGGCGTGGGGTTAGGAGCAGAGACCTAGGCAGGGAGCAGCAGCATGGACCCCACATCTTGGGAGAGGAGGCAGGGGGGCAGGCACAGACCCCCAGGCATGGGGCCAATGGCCAGAGAGTGGGCTTGGGGACCCAGAGTAGAGCCCTGATTGTAGGGCTAGTAGTGGGGCAAACCCTGAGAGTGGGGCTGGGCTCTGGCACTGGGCCCTGGGTATGGGGCCAGCAGCCAGGACCTGAGCCTCAGATGAGGTGATTGATTTAGTGTGGAATGTGGGTGGAAGGCTGGTAGCAGGGCATAGGCACAGGAAGCATCTCCGGCTTTTATGCGAAGTGGCAGGGGAGCAGGACTTGGGGCCAGCAGCCTGTCTAAAAGGTGAGGGTGTGCAGCAATCCTCACACCTCTACTTCCTGTGCTTAGGTTGGCTTGGCCTAACTCTGGCATCTGGGAGATTGTGTGGACTTGGGAGGAGACCCAAGCTTGCGTCTGTCCTTTTATATGTTGACAGAGAGGAACTATGCAGAAGCAAGCAGTGAACTGGCTATGCCTATGGTAGCTTTAACTAAGAACTTGATGCTGTGTGGGCCAGCCAAGCTCAGTGTTGGCTCATTGAAAGAACAACCATGAAAAGGGGACACAGTTTCCCTGTCTCTTCTGGGTTGCCTGAGATTTGGTTTCTATATGCAGCAGTACTGAGGATAAATGGGGAAGTCCTTCACTCATGGCATTCACACAGTTGTCTGAGTTATGGGACAAAGTGAGAGCCATATATGCCTGATTCAGGATGAAAATCATTAGATGTAATAAAGATTGCTTCTAAAAATAGAGGGTGGGTTGTCACTTGCAATAGGTGCCACTTTCCTCTATTGAATGGAATGTCACAGTTTTTCAAGAGTGTGATCCTAAATTCGCTAGTCTCTGGCTCACAAACCCTTAAACAAAATCTTGGGATTGAGCTATCGATGTAAACTATGAATTCTGTCTGTGAGTCTATGTTTACACTGTCGCGCTATTTTGGGATACCAGAGGTATTCTGAAATAGCTATTCCGCATCTTTTGAGTGCCCCCATTATTTTGAAATATAACAGGCTTGATAGGCTATAACAGGCTCTGACATCCCATAAAACCTCATTCCACAAGAAGTAAGGACATTTTGGAATAGCAATTTATTTCGAAATAAGTGCTGTGTAGACAGTGCTAAATTTCAAAATAAGCTATTTTGAAATTGACTTGAAATAAGCTACGTGATTTGCATAGCTCAAATTGCATAGCTTATTTCGAGCTATGTGTGCAGTGTAGATGCACCCTAATAGTGCATTGTCCTACTGACAAAGTATCAGGCCAACCCTCAGGATTAGTGTTACCAAAGAATCTGCTTGACAATGGCAAGGAACAATACAAGCATCGGGCAAAAATACTTGTATTTCTTAAAGGAAATATATCAATCCTTTTTTTCAGTATTCTTTCACGTGCCCATCAAAAATTCTACCAAGGAACCTGATATCATTACTAATGCCACAGCCAGCTGTCATGAGACAACTTATTTACAAGTTAAAAATAAAAGGAGAGCTGAAATTGCAAAGGAGCAGGTGAGCACTGTAACAATGCATATGTGCTGGAAGGATTTATATTAAACTCTTTTCTGATATTGGCATTGTTAGTATATTTTGTTACCTTGTCTTCTTTCCAGACTCTCCTGCTCATTTTTCTAACTTTCTAACATGTAAAATAGTGACCAGAACAGCTGGATCCAGAGCAGCCTTCTACATAAGTGTAATTAAAATTGCTTTGTCACTTGTGGTTGACTTATATTTATATGTCTCTTCTTCTCCAGACTGTAGAGAGACAAGATAGGTGAAGTAATATCTTGTATGGGACCAAATTCTATTGATGAAAGAGACAAACTATTGAACTAGATAGAGCACTTCCTCAGCTCTTTGTTGCTTGAAATATTGTTGCTCACTCATCTTGTCTTGACACAGTACAACTACACTGCGTATCTCCAGACTATTCTCTTGTAAACTAAAAATGAAACCAAAACTTATTTTCATTATCCAAGTAAGTACTTATAACAATTAAGTAGTTATAACCCAAAAGATGTGTGAATTACACTCCCAAGAAAGTGCATGGTGTCTTATTACACCTCAACTGCACCCTCTATTGTCCTTGCTTCCTGTTTTTTTACCTTCACTTAGGGCCAGAGCATATTCACAATCCAGCTGGAAGTTTGCATTCCCCAAATCCTGTCCCTTCTTGCCACCGGCTCTCCCGCACTGCACCCAGTCCTCTGAGGGACACCGTTTCATGGGTTACTGGGGTGTGGGGGCTAGAGCAGGGCAGCAACAGCAATTAGGCCTTTCTGTACTCCCCACAGCAGCAAAAGCTGCAGGGAAATGAAGTGGAGCTCTATAGGAAGGGGCTAGAGCAACAGCCTCTTCCTTTGGCTTGTACAGAACCAAATACAGGGTCAATAATGTTACAGGTAATTGGCTTTCTGAAGTGGTCAGGAACCCAGCTAACCTGCGACAGGCTCTTTGAAGGAGAATACGCTAAAGAAGATCCACCAATGAGTAATTAGTTGCCTAGGGTGGTAGTTAATTAGTTAAGAAACATCTGGGTCTAGTAAGGATCATGAGGCTCATTCAAAAGGTTCTTGGAACACAAGAAGCTCCGGAGGAGAGGGGTTTCTCAGGGAGCTGTTTCGAGAGTTCATCAAAAAAGACACCTAATTAGTGTTGCCACCTCTGAGGAACAAAAATAAAGAGACTATAAAACTAGGCAGCTCCCTGTGTGTCTTGAGCACCCTTACAGATTTCCCAGGACATCTACCTTAAAAAGAATCCCGTGGCAACCTGGAAGAGTTGTGGTAGCATGATTGCTGGGTGATCCTGAGCCCAAAGGAGGAGCTTTCTTTAGGTCATGGCTAGAGGCTTGACTCCAGAGTAGGTTCTGGGTCTTGAAGACCGCACTAGTAAGGAGTCTGGACAGAGGAGAATGATAGATCCAGGTGGGCACATTTAGATTAAGACTAACTTGGCAAACTGTCAAGGATGTTTGGAATGAAGACTTGCTTGTGTGTCTTCTTTACCTTTGGTTAAATAAATAAGAGCCCTGACAGGGCACTGTATAGTACATAAAAGCCATGATGAACTTAATTAAAGTCCATTAAGGGAAACTGAGGCAGTACATACCTATGGTTTGGCATTGGGGGACCGGAAAGTGCTCCAGGGTTGTGTTCATCTTATAATAATAATAAATTCATCTTATAATAATACATTTGAATAATAGCAGTAAAGAATAATGATGTTAATGTCATATAATTAACATTAATAAACCATAAATGTTTAATTATAACATGCATAGTGTGTCAGTCTCACCATGTAAGCAACTGGGTAGGTACTAGATAACTGATCTGGCAAGCTGCTGATGGGTATCCTTAATTACTTGCCCTCCCCATGAATGCATCAGATTTAGTGGGAAGGCTATGCTCTTATTATCGTTTAAGAAGCATGATCCATGAAAGCTGTCTCTCAGTTGTCTAAACAGAGGTACCCATTCTGAATATAACACATTTTGAGGGCTTTGATGTTTTTCATGACTCCTGGCATAGAGGCCACTGATTTGGAAATGGATTTAGCATTCAAAATTTACAAACTATGTGACTCCAGCAATTTTGTTTGATCCATCCATATGGAGAAATATAGTAAAAACGTGTATCTTTTATTGTATAAAATGCTCCATGTGTAGCACTTTCCATGTTTAGATCTTAAATCACTTTTCAAATGTGGGTAAACATCATTCTCTTCATTTTACAAATGGATCTCTAATGCATAGGAAGGTGAAATTACTTGCTTAGAATCACACTGCCAATCAGTATTGGAGCTTAAACTAGAGCCCACAGGACCTGACTCTTATTCCAGTAGCCCATTCTCTGAACCACACAGCAGTCTCCAGGGCCGGCTCTAGGCACCAGCAAATCAAGCACATGCTTGGGGCGGCACATTTCCAGGGGTGGCATTTTCAGGTAAGCAGCCACGCGGGGCAATGCCCGCCCCGCCCTGCCGATTTTAAAGGGCCGCAAGAGATGCCACTACCCGCTGTGGAGCTGCCCAGACTCGCTCCGCTTGGGCGGGAGGTCTGCGGCTTCACTAGCCAGGAACCTGTTTGCGGTGGCAGCCCCTTCCCACAGGGCACGTGGCTCCCAGCCATAAAGCCTGCCACGCTTTGTGGGTCATTACGACGGCAAAGGAGGCGGAGGGCAGGGCTTAGAGACAGTTGCCTGGCATGGATGAACTTGTTTATGGGGATGCAGCTCAGCATGGCCTCCTGGGCGTCTGGGCAGTCGCTGGGTGTCCCCATGCTCCCCCTCGCCAATGGCTTATGCATTCCCGTGCTGGGGCGGGTAAGTGCCCCATCTTTCTCCCCAGCTCGCGGCGCTGGGGATGGGTGTCCCTGCTCTGCCCTGGCCGCACGTCAGCCCCCCGCTAGCACCCGGTGCCCCCCACATGCCAGTTCCTGTGTCACTGCTTTGCTGCTGCCCTAGCTACCCTTCCCCTTGCCACATCACCCCTCAGTGCCTGTGCTGCTGCCCTACCCTTCCCCATGCCAAATCACCCCCAGTGCCTGTGCCACTGCCCTAGCTACTCTTCCCCTCGCCGCATCACCCCAGGGATAGGTTTGTGGGAGGGGGTGCCCTTGCCCTGGTCTGGTCAGTTCTGCCTGCGCCTGACCAGGGCCAAGCCTCGGTGACCGGGGCGGCCACATTTTTTTTGCTCGGGGCAGCAAAAAACTAGAGCTAGCCCTCACAGTCTCCTACAAAGAGGACACATAGAAGTTGTTATTTTTTGTATTATCGCAGTGCCTACATGCCTCGGTCATGAACCAGAAGTGCAAGCACTGTACAAACAGAGCACAAACATAATTCTAGCCCCAGAGAGTTTACAATCTAGACATAAGACAAGACAAAACACATAAGTGAATGGGAAAGTAAAAGGAAACAATGAGACAATGCTGATCAGCATGATTGGCTCTGGTCTCAGCACACTAGCAGCCTAATGTCAAGTTTTTTGTAGGTGTCATGGAAAAGGAGAGTTAGTGTGGGTGGTTGTCTTTTATATATTGCTGCAAGAAGAACAGAAAACAAAGTCAGTGCTGACTAGAAATGCATGGGAAGATGCACTAATAATTTTTCACAGGTATAGTAATGAATAGCCATTTAATATAAATAGTGTTCATTTGGCCTGGTATGATATGTGGATAGTATAAATCAAGAATGAAGTCTCTTGGCTATTCCAGTGAATGTGTGGTCCTTTTGTGGTCCAAAAGGTTATTTCCCCATGTATACAGTATGTTTTCCATATTAATGTCTGCACTAGTTTCAGAGACCTTCAAATCCAAGTAATCTGATCTTTTTGCCAAGTTGTCTGTATAAATCATTAATAAAATACCTCTCAAAGAGGGCCTGGTTTAGAACAGCCTCTGGGATATGCAAAGAAGAAATATTACTTTCCCCGTGATTTGTTTGTGAGGCACTTCTTGTAACTATTAAAATAGGATTTAGAAGAAGAAAAACATTTGGTCCATTGGGAGTGATTGGATTTCATAAACATTGTTTAACCAACATGCTATTAATTTTGAGTGGTTGTTGAAAGCATCAACTATATTTCCACCTGTCTGAAAAAAATATTACAGTCCAAGCTGACATTTTTTTGACCTCATAACAAACGCACAGAGAAGCTGTCATAATACTATTCAACACAATATAAATAAGCATTTTGGCCTCTTGTTGACAACACATATTAAGAAGAAATATGTTACTGTTAGGAATGGCAGAAGAGATTATGATCAAGTAAGAACTGACCTGAGCCTTTGCCCAAACCAGGACCACAATTCTAAACAGGTCTTTTCTGAAAACTGAAAAAGTTTCAATAATAGTTTGCTTTTTCCCCTTACTTTTAATGATCACATATTTAGCATTTTTCTGTTTATATCTGAGACTCAAAAGCAGGGAGTCCCTATTTCCACAAGATTAGCAGCTCTGATTTTCAGCACCAGGAGATTCAGATAGTTTTCACTAGCCTTGGGTAAGCATCTGAACTTTAAGGTCATAAGAAGATGTTCTATGCAGGGAGGATGGTGGTGATATTATGGCTTGGATTCTGGTGATTGCATAAAATATCAGTCTCTTTGGTACAGATCCACTGTGTCACAGTAGCCGAGTCACTGAAGCTCTTTGAACCCAGTTCCCTTATCTTTAAAATGGGGATGATAACATGGGGATACTGGTAGAGTTAATTCATAAGTGGTTGTAAAATGTGTTGAGCAGGCTTGCTGATGGGGTCGGGGTGGAGGTCAAAAGATGCAATGCTCCCAGGACTTGGATGATTTAAAAGGGCCCAGTGGTCCCTGGATGCCACTGGCAGAGTAGCAGGGTTAAGGCTGATTTCCTGCTCACCCATGCTCCACGCCACTCCCAGAAGTGGCCAGCAGCACATCCCTGTGGGAAGTCTCTGCATGCTGCACTTGCCCTAAGCACTGACTCCATAGCTCTTATTGGCTGGGAACTGAAGCCAATTGGAACTGTGGGATTGGTGCCTGCAGGCAGTTGCATGTGGAATCACCTGGTGCCCTGCCTAAGGGCTGCTTCCAGAGGGGTGTGCAGGTAACTTTCAGGAGCTACCTGAGGTAAGTGCTGGCCCCCTGACTCCCTTCCGCACCCTTACCCCATGCCCCAACTCATAGGCCACACCCCACACCTAAACTTTCTCTCAAAGCCTGACCCCTCACCCCCTCCTGCACCCAAACTTCCTCCCAGAGCCCAAGTCCTCACCCCCTTTTGCACCCCAACACCTACCCTTGCCCCAGAGCGCACACCCTATACCAAAACTCCTTCCCAGAACGCGCTCCTCTCACACCTCACACCAAAACTCCCTCCCATACTCTGCATGCCCCCACACCAAAACTCCCTCCCAGAGCTTGTTCTTCTCATACCCCACACCAAAACTTCCTCCCATACTCTACATGCCCCCACACCAAAACTCCCTCCCAGAACCTGCTTCTCTCACAACCCTCATCAAAACTCCCTCCCACAACCTGCACACTCGCACACGCAAACTCCCTCCCAGAACCTACACCCTACAGCCCCTGCCTCAGCCTGGTGACTGTAAATGAGCATGTGGGGAAAGCCAGTGATGGAGAGAGGGGGAATGGAGTGAGTGAAGGTGTGGCCTCAGAGAAGGGGCAAGATAGGGGCATGGCCTCAGGGAAGGAGAGGGGCAGAGAAGAAGGAAAGGGTCTTTGGGTTTATGTGATTATACAGTTGGCAACCCTATAGGGTGGTGACCATGTGCAAGCATTGCCCATGATGGAAGAGTGTGCTTAGCAGCACAGCCAGCAGCTCGCTGGGCACCAGGTAATGCAGGCACAGCACCACCGAAATATCAGGTAGACTATGTCTGCATGGACGCTGCTTGCGTGTGTGGGGGCCCATTGATTGTTGTGGCCTGGGGCCCTGAATTGTTGTTGGTGTGCTCGCCCTTAGTCCCTTAAATGGAAGGGACGATTGAAGTGCACATAATGATGTCATGCATGATACTTCTAAATTCCTTCTCAGTAATGTTTTCTTTTGAATATATTTGTAGAAATGTCTCACGCAGCTGGTAATGCTCCAAGAGAATGGATATAGAATCTCAGAAAATGACGATATAAAGATCTGTGGAAACACTGAATGTGTTTGGAAAGGTATGGTACGGGAACAGTGAATGCGAGTGGTATATTGTGGCAATAAGGACAGTGTAGGGTGTCACTTGGGCACCATGAGGATTCTTTGATTATGATAGGAGTCTTGTTGTTCTTTGTATGAAAGATGCTAATTTATCTTGATGGTTTAGTTATTTCTATTCACCCCAAGTTCTCAACAGTTAGGTCTTGATCCAAACCCTGGTAAGCAATGGGAGTCATTCCATTGACTTCAGTGGCCTTTAGATCAGCCCCTTTGTATCAGACTGCACAGATACAAATAGCCATGCAGATCAGCTGAATGTTTCATTGCTGCTAACCCCTCAGTTATGAATCAAAGCTACAGAAAGATCTTTTAAAATTTCTTTTAGACTAGCTGGGTAGAAAGATTTCCTCCTTTTGGTGGTTTCTGCTTCACTAATTTCAACTAGCTAGAGGGTCAAATAATTTTGGTTTCAGTGGCTCCCAAAATAGAAGCTTAAAGATGTGGGATGGAGTCAGTCCTGTCAACGGGAGGAACGGGGTGGGGATAAAGGAGACAACTGCCCCAGAACCCAGTAATTCAAAGGGGCCCAGGCCTCAGTAGCAATGTCCAGAGCGCCAAACCCTTCAAATTGCTGCTTTAGACAGCTCTTGGGGCTGCCTGGAGAAGTGGGGTCACCGTGTGGCACACTCTGCTCAGTGCTGGAGGTGGAGGGTGCTGTGGTCCGAGTGGTTCTGAGGGCCGGCTGCCCTTGGCCCCACTTCTTCCACCCAAGGCCCCTCCCCTTCCAAGAGTATGGAGTTGTCCCTCTCACCTTTCCCAGGGACCTGGCATGGCTGTCGGCTCCCCTAGATGGAGGGTACCATTTACGTAGACAGCAGTGAGCAGGTGTCTGCCCCAGATATTGGTACTCCTTTATGGTATTCTGCAGGAGAGAAATTTTGAAACCTGGTCACATGGGTTGTAGCTGCAGAAGAAGAAGAATACCCCACCCCTCCCACACAGTTGTACATGTCATTACAGAACTTTGGTAATTGCCCACAGATATGGATACCCATGAGTCTGTAAAAATATAGGCTTGTGAACTCCCAGCATATGCATGTATAGTTTTGAATCCACAATTTAAGCAGCCACATGTGAATACTTAGCCTGCTGGATCAAAGTGCAGAGGAAAGACGGAGTGTCAGAGTTTTATCCTTCTCAGAGTGATACCTTGAACTTTCCTCCCTCTGTTGTGTGTTGATAGCACACAAAAATCTTTAGGCATTAAGCCCAATGTCGACTGGAGAGAGATTTTTAATGGCATAAAGCAGAGCTAGGTGCCCAGTTCCCATGGAAAGTCAATGGGAGGTAGGCGCTTACCTGCCCTATGTACCTCTGAGACTCTGCCCTTGAGAACCTAATTCTAGTCTCAGTGATTCTGGTGTGTATATAAGGAGTAACTCCAATGAAGTCAATGGTATGAGAACAAATCAGGCCCTGGGTGATTAATAATGGTGTCATCGAGTGTTTAGAACAGGGGATTAAGTATCCTTGGGTATGTCTACACTACCCTCCTAATTCGAAATAGGAGGGTAATGTAGGCATACCGCAATTGCAAATGAAGCCCGGGATTTGAATTTCCCGGGCTTCATTTGCATAAAGCCGGCCGGCGCCATTTTTAAATGCCGGCAGTTCGAACCCCACGAGGAGTACAGCTAGTTCGGATTAGGAAGCCTAATCCGAACTAGCTACTCCGTGCCGCGTGTAGCCACACGGCACGGGGTTCGAACTGCCGGCATTTAAAAATAGCGCCGGCCGGCTTTATGCAAATGAAGCCCGGGAAATTCAAATCCCGGGCTTCATTTGCAATTGCGGTATGCCTACATTACCCTCCTATTTCGAATTAGGAGGGTAGTGTAGACATACCCAAGGATACTGGATTTTATGCCTGTATCACAGTTGCTATGTCATCTTCAATAATTCACTTAGCATGAACTTTTCAAAGGTGTCTAAATCCCATTTCCAAAAGTGACATAGACACTTGGGCCCAGATTTTAAAGGTAGCTAGGAGTTGCTCTGCTCAGCTTTGCAAAAACTAAAACCCAGATCTTAATCCCCCCTCCCCCCAGATTAGGCACCTAACTCCTATTGGGTCTAAATGATTGAGATGGTTGAAGGCCCATTTTGAAAAATGATTTAGGAACCTAAGTCTAACTGTAGGTCAGTGTTAATCTATTAATATGTCTATAAAATAACACCAAAGGGTGCAATGAGGCTTCATGTAGCCCTGTTATGTAAAACACTCATACGTGGAATATATTAGAATGATGTGGTTTTATCAGCACGCACTTTGGGTAAGTACATTAATTTTGAGAGGAGAAACCACAAGTGCACTATGCAGATCATTCCGTCCTTTAAAATAGACCATGCCATACTATAATCTGTATACACTCCAGAAAAACTGTTTTAGGAATGATTTAGAGAGCTTTTCAAGACTATTTTATTAAATAGTAAAACCAGGTGTTTTAATTGCCATTAGTTCAAATATACTGGCCTGAGAGAGAGTCATACAGATCCCTAAAAATAACATAAAATAATTTTTCTGGGCCCATCCAGGTTTAGAACTCAGTGCTGTGTGCTTCCTGAAGCATGTGGGAATGTCCCTTATGAAGTGATTTCTGCAGGACTTCAGGATATCAGACTTCAAAGTCCTACCATGTTTATGCATAGACCAAGTTGTCACTGGCCCAGGGCTGACTCTTGCTCATCTTCTGTCTAATGCAAGTGTCACTTTCTGGGAGCAAATTCCATGCTGAGAGGAGAGAAAAAGTGTCTCGGGCAGTTTGATTTTTCCTTTTAATGGCATCTGTTTGAACCTGCTTAGTTATGTTGGAATGCTCAATAAATCCTGAAGAGAGGAATATGAGTCAGAGCAGGGCATCATCAACAAAGTTGTTTAAGAAACAGCAGACTCATCCTAAACAACATCAACCTCTCATTGCACTTTGATTAGGAAATTCTCTGTTAAAAATCTAGGGCCATTAATTCTCGAAAACGCTAGAAGCAGCATCTAAACAGGGGAAATTTACAACCTAATCATAAAATGAGCTCTGCCCAGGTGTTCTGTACTGTGCTTCTTGCAGAAGCAATTGGCTTAGTCTTAGTTTAAGAAAACAAAAAAGCATCTTAAAGATGAATCCTCAGTTATAGCTCCAAACCTTGCATTTCTCATAATCACACTTTACTTATATATCTAGATTCTTTCGGAAGAAGCTTTTCCAGAAGAGATCTTCTGAAAAAACTTCTTCTGAAAGAGTGCATCCACACAGCCAAAGCGCATTGAAAAAGCATTCTGCTTTTTCAAAAGATAGCATCCACACTGAATGGATGCTATCTCGCATTTAAACTGTGATTACTATGGGCGGAGTGGCCACCGGGGCACCTCTGCTTTTTCCTCTTTCCTCTTCTTCAGAAAGAACTCTCTCTTCCCCATCCGCATACAACTTTTTCTGAAAGAGCTCTTTCAGAAAAAGGCTTCTTTCTTGTAGAAAGAGGAATACCAATGCCGGAAAAACCCATCTGTTCTTTCGATTTTCTTTTGAAAGAACGCGATTGCAGTGTGGACATAATTTAATTTTTTTCCAGAAAATGGCCATTTTTCCAAAAAGCTCTGTAGTGTAGACATACCTTACAGATTCTAGTGGAAAAGCACATAGCTTATAGCTATGGGATAAAATGCAGAGCCATGTGATAGTACAGATTTGTTCCTGAAAAAGTCAACAATTACTGATTTGAAAGCTGAGCATTAATTATCCTTGAGAATCAGTTTCTATAGAATGCCTGGAACATTCCTTAGTCATTCTTTATTTAAAGGATTTGACAAAAATGCTTTTCAAAGAGGGGACTTCAAAATGTCTCCAGGAAGGTGCACAGATGTGAATGCTTGTCATGCTGCTACAAGATAATTTCTGAAGTGTAACAAGAAAATAAAATCTTGTTGCTAATTACATAGCTCTTTTCTGCAAGACTGGGGGTCTTTGCATGAGAAAGAACAGTGACCACAAAGCTTGCGTATACTTGCATTTTACAGCTATTTCTTTTCTGTTCTCACTTCTTCCTCATCGTATACCGAAGGAGTGCACAAATACATCAAAGGCAGGCATGGTATGAAAAACTTTTTGTTGTGGTTTTGTTTTGGGCGGGGGGGAAGAGGGCTCTGTTGATGGGAAATTAAAACCAAATAGCAGCATTTATTTAGAGAATGACTTTACTGCTTCCTTTAGGGGTTTTGAGTTGATGAAGCATCTAACAAGCCTTCAAATATTAAAGGTCTTTTAACAGAGAACTAAAGCAGGAGAAAAAGGCAAAGCTAAAATTATTCCACACTTGCCTTTAATATAAATGAAAAGGAATTTAATGGTACTAATGCTTTATTATGGCTCAAATACACCCTATGTGGGGATGAACAGAGTGAAGGCTCGAATTTATTCATATTTGTATCTAATATTTTGGTCCTGCCTGAGTGTGTGCCAATTCCACCACTCAACCAGAGTAAAATAGAGCACCCTTAGGGCTGTGGTAATTTATGCCTGGGTAACCCTCAGCTTTGTAGGAGTCACAAATAAAACAGCTATTGTTTGATGAGAATTGGTGGCATTTTTTATAAACGAATCACATACTTTGAATCTTTACCTGCAGGCTGCCAGAATGGAATACATAATGAATTTACCGCTCACAGAATTTCCACTAATATCAAATCTCTCATGCCATTGGAGCCAGAGGTTAGGCTTCATATTACCGGCTTACGCAATGATTACTGTAAGTTTTTATTCTCTTTCATTGCTTGGAAGTTTGTATTTCTAACAGAGAGTGGGAACTTTTGTCTTAAGATGGTTAGCTGAATTGTGGTCTTTATACCAAATATGGCCCATGGAGTTCTATGGTGAAGCCTATGGCTAATCTAATTTTTCTTACAGGAAAGCAGCCTGTGAAATTGTAGGTCCTAATGTGAAATTCCAGGCAGTTTGGACAAAAGTGGAGCAGACTGCATACTGGAAATTATAGTCAACATCTGTAGTTGTAGTAATTATAATAATACCTAGTTCTGATATACTGCTTTTCATCTGCAAATCTGAAAGCATTTACAAAGGGGATAAATACCACCATCCTCACTTAATAAAGTCAAGTGTAGAATAGGTTATTCTTGGGCTTATAGCAATTTATCTATAGGGCAGTCCCTTGGACAAAACTTGAAATCTGATTGTATTCTGAGAGGTAGTTTGCTATTCATCTGATATATACATTTTGGGCAAATTTTCTTCCAGGCCTTTAGTTGTTTTTCTGTAGTGCACATGCAAAATTACACGTGTTCACATATGCTTGTACTCTGCAACTACAAATACTTGGACAATCACTTAAAAATGATAACAATCATGAACATGCAAGTGTTAGAACTTGTACTTTCAATACTAACTTATTACTGTAATTTTTTGTGGATAAACATAAACACTTTTTCATATGTACATTAACTAGTTCACTTATATCTGTGAATATGCATAATTTTTGCTGATGCATAAATTGATTTTTGGAATTCTACCCTGGTGATTAAAACCTATTTCACTCAAGCTGCACTCTCTCTGAGGGTGACAGCTTAAGTACAGACCTATTCCTGTAAATGATTCCTTATTACATCAAGTACCAGCAATGCCCTTCTGCCATGTATATTGGCTAAACCAGACAGTCTCCATGACAAAGGATAAATGAACACAAATCAGACATCAGAAATGGTAACACACATAAACTTGTAGGGGAACATTTTAACTTGCCCGGTCACTGAATCACAGATTTAAAAATAGCCATTCTTCTATAAAGGAGAGAGTCTGCAGAACAGGAATTCTTCTACAGATTTGATACCCCTTACCCTGGGCTTGAACACAGACATTAACTGGTTGGCTCATTACAAAGCCAATTTCTCCTGCCTTTAACATCTGCATTTCCACATCAAAAGCTATACACGGGAGGGGAGAAGGGGAGGTAGGATCAAACCCACTTAATTAGCCCCATTAACACCAGTCCTAAATTGACAAGTACTTCTTCTGCTGTTTATCTCTATCTCTATTACTGTTTATCTTGGTTTCTGTTCTTTCTACTCCAGTTCACCTGATGAAGTGGGTTTTACCCACAAAAGCTCATGATTCTATATTTTTTGGATAGTCTCCAAGGTGCCACAGGACTACTTGTTTTTAAAGTTACAGATTAACATAGCTGAGATTCTTTAGTAATTTTAAGTAATTTTCTTGTAGATCTAAATTTACTGGACTGGAACCAGGGAAATCTCATTGCCATTGCTCTAGGATCTGCTGCACACATTTGGAATGGGGAATTGCACCAAAGCGTTCAAAGAGTTAATTTAAATTCCAGTTCAAAATATATTTCTTCTGTGGCCTGGATAAAAGAGGGAACTTGCCTTGCAGTTGGCACCAGTGACGGAGAAGTGCAAGTACTGGATACTTTACTTTCAGAGCCTTTTTTCCCCCTGTTAGTTAAGACAATTCACACCACATAGATTCTTTTTATTAATAAAAACAGTTATGAATAGTAAATTATATATATAATTCAGAAAATATCTATTGGAGAAAGATATTTGGAGAAACTTTGCGATTAGGATTCAGGGCAAAATTCTCCTGTCATGTCTCCTGAGCAGATCTTGTCCTCAATATTCTGCTGTCCCTATATGTATAGAACTCCTAGTATGGCCCAATTCTCCAGAAATTGTCAAATAAAGAGGATAAGCCAGGGGAGCCAGCCCTACAGGCTTGGAAGTCAGTAATCAAAAGAGTAAGTAAGAAAATATTCCGAGTGTGGATTTCTAGATCTAGACACCTAAATGACTGGCTGTGTTTTCAGAAGTAGTGAGTAGCTGCTGCTCCTACTGACTTTGGGAGTAGTGATTTAGGAATCCAAGTCTGAAACTGTTGTCCACAGAGCCCAAAACTAAAGTCTTTGTGTGACTGGGCTCTTGATTGCCAGTATCATGTAAAATCAAAACTGAATGGTTGAAGTCACATGGCAGTAAAAAAACCCAACAATTTTTACCTGATTTTAGAATTGTTTTGTTTTGTCAGTTATGGGACATTGAAACCAAAAAGAGGTTGAGAAATATGTTTGGTCACCTTTCTGTGGTGGGAGCCATGAGCTGGAATCATTATATACTTAGCAGGTGAGCAATTTAGTATATTCAGAGGATGCTTTGTCACACAGCTTTTACTCAGGCAAAGCTCCCACTGACATCAGTTGATTTCTTTGGTCCTGATAAAAAATGTATGTTCTATAATGTTCAGTTATCTGCTTATCTGTCATCTCAGATACCATGGTTAAAGGCACTATTATAATACCCAGGATATTGATCTATATATTGTCTCATGAGCTTGTATTCACCCATAGGCAGAATACCTGCACAATGCCTATCCACTACCTAGGGCCCATTTTGAGGCCTCAAGTGAAACATAATTGAATGTTAGGCTTTTTGCTGGCCCTCTGCATAGAGGTAAATTTCACCCCCAAGTGCCTAATACTTTGTATCTAAGCACTATTTCATAACAGTGGTTGAGCTAAGTCAAACTTATTTTTCTCTGCCATTTTGGATTTATGGTCTGCTTCATCTTATGTTCCCAATTCATTTTCTCAAATGGGACTGAGGAGTAACCTGCCCCAAACTGTAATTATATTTAGAGTTCTATTCTATGCTATGTAAAACTTCCATTTCAAAGCCATGTGAAATTCTGATAATTTTGATTAAAAACAGAAATAAAACCTGTGTTTCTTTCATACTTGGTTTAGAACCTTGAATCTTACAGTAACATTCAAAATTAAACTTTTTACTATCTCTGGACAGGAACACATTTTTTGAGAGTTTTGTCGTTTCATTTTCATTACTCAACAAACCTTTGTGACAGTTGATTGTACTATATCTCCTGTGTCATCCCCCCCTTCCCCAGGATAGTCTACTTACACAGTATTTATTAGTTTCAATTTGCCTTTGTACTTTGACTTTGCATATGAGTTCAGAGGAGACAGAAACTTATATGTTACAAATCTGTCTGAACAGAAAATGACAGTAAAATTCAACAATGCCCTCATGAACCAACACTAACAATTTGCTCAATTTTTGTGCAAAATGGAGCACAGAAATTCATCTAGGAGTACGTGGATTATCATTTCTTAGGAAATTCTCCATGATGCTACTGCACATGTGTAAGGAGATCTTTCTGCCTGATGACATATACCCTGCTAACCATCTGATGAGACCTGACATGTGTTACTACTGTTTGCCCTGTTGAGCCAGTATTATTCCATAGAATATTAACAAATTGGGAGTCTTCTAATTCCCCTTAAAGTATCTTGAAACAGGTATCACCTCAAACCCACACTACACAGAAGTCTGCCATTTTCTAATGATATATTTAAGCTAAAGTGGTGGCCTATCTTGTTGGAATTTATTCAGGTATTTGCTGGCTTCATTATTTTCAAGAATTTAGCAGGTCAGTACAACACAGGATAATGAAACCCATTCTCAATCTTACACGAATCCTTTCATTTTGTGCTTATGTTAATAAGAGGCTACAAGTCAAAAGGGTGTGTCTGCACTGCACCATTATTTCGAGATAAGTTGCATTATTTCAGTATAACAATGTGAGAGTCTACACAGCCATTCTGCTATTTCGAAATAATTTTGAAATAACAGACGGCTTATCCTGAAATCTGTTAACCTTATTCTACAAGGAATAGTGCCTATTCTGAAATAACTATTTTGAAATAAGGTGTGTATAGATGCTTCACTGCTGCTATTTCAAAATAGCCCCTCACCAGGGCCATTCTAAATTATTCCTTCCCGGTGCTTCCTGGGGCTCTAAATTGAGATAGCACGCCTTCATTAGGGAAGCCTGCCTCAGACTACTGTGAATTAGTGTATATAACTGGCACACGAGTATAACCCACACTCATGTATAACCCACGGCTTTTCCTGATTGTGTAAAAAAAGACCTAGATAACCTGTGGACGAGTATAACCCATGGGTTCTATATGCTAATTCACAGTGATTGTGTAACCACCACTGGGCGGATCTGAACCTGGGATTTCAGGAGCTGACTATAGGAGCCTCTACCCTCTGAGCTAAAAGCCAACTGCCTCCTAGCCTCTGCTGTAGAGGTCTCTTGGTCTTAACTGTTGCTGTGGTCTAGGTACCACTTGCATTGCTCCGTAACCACATTAGGTGTGTGGGTTACAACTGCACATACCAGCTGCCAGCAGGGGGAACGGAGAGCGTGGGAGGGGAGCCGCACTCGCCCCCAGGCGCTGCGTAGCCTCAACTCACCCTCCTCCGGGTGGGGGAATGGAGAGCACAGTGCAGGTGCACTGGCTGGCCTGCGGGAGGAGAGCTGCACTTGCCCCCAGGCTCTGCTCAGCCGCAGCCAGGCGCAACTCTGTGAGTAAAAATAAACGTGTATACCCCACGGACATGTATACACCGCGGGGGAAAAAGGGGGTTGTAAAAACGTGTATAACCTGCAGGTTATATATGCTAATTTACGGTAATTTTGAGGCTTCCCTGCAGTGTAGACATGCTATTTCTAAATAAACTATTTTGGAACAACTATTCCGAAATAGCTTATTTCAAAAATAAGCGAGCAGTGTAGACGTACCCAAAGTGAAACTTAACTTGGATATGAAAAACCTAAGAATAAAAGCCTGCCTTGAAAGAAAAACTCTGCATGAAGTGGCTATGACAGTATACTTTATGGGAGAGTTCTAGATCAGGATTCTAGATTGAGTGTAGCCTTGAATCTATTCACCAAAATGCCAGTCGGTGCAGCAGAGCCAGCATGGCAGGGAAAGTAAATGGAGCAAGCTTTGGGAAACCAGTGACCTGATGGTGACTCTCTGAGTCAACATTGGGTTCTTGATCTGTTCCTAGAGGTATGCAACTATCTACTGCCCCTTAGCTGGGAGCCATGGCAAAGCCACAATTGACAATACAGAAACAATGGTGGAGTGTTTTTCGTAGAGATAATGGAATTGATTGAATGTAATTGTTTATAGGGGGAAATTGGTAACTACACTAGACTATCTCTTCAGGTAAGTGCAAGAACAATTAATCTTCCTGACCTGGGTTGAGCATACACGTATCCCTGATCCATTGCACTAAACCTGAATATGCTTTTGACCCTGGCTTGTTTTGCCCTTTATCACCTTGTTATTTGGATATACATGATCCCCATTGTTGTGTTTTGTTTTTGAAACCACAGAAGCCTTGTGAATGTGGAAACATATGAACTCTAGCTTGCTAAATGATTATGTCTCTTCCTATCCACAGTGGCTCTAGACTAGGATTAATTCATCATCATGATGTTCGGATTGCTCAGCACCATGTAGGGACTCTTTGTCATAGCAAGCAGAGCATTTGCAGCCTGAAATGGTCCCCAGACAGTAAGCTGCTGGCAAGTGGGTCCAGTGATGGTCTATTGAATATCTGGCCTAACGACCCCGGTTTGACAGTGCATTGCAAGCCACTGAAAGCCATACCCCAAGCTTCAGCAGTAAAGGTATGTAACAGGGCACAATTTACCACTGCAGCACCTCCTGCTGGTCTCTTGGGAATTAGCTCAATTCAGCCCTGGAGCTCCCCTGGCTGGTGTTGTTGTAGTGCCCCCACATTGTGGGGTCCTCCCCCTCAGGGAACATCCAGCCCTCTATACCCACCTTGTCTCAGGGACCCTACTGCTAGTTGTCATCTAGCCCCTGTCTTGGGAGCAAACTGCAGTCTGAAATGCCACTCATCATTGGCAAGAGGTATAGACCTACTGCCTTCTCCTTCCCTGGATGTCTTCCTGCAGCCCTTGTGCCCTCAGGCCTTATCTCAGGCCCTCAGCCTGGGTGCTTGTCTGGTTTGAGCTCCCTAGCTCAACCTGCCTTTCCTCAGCACTACTCTATCTCAGGAAGCCTCTAGCTTCATTGGTAGCCAGGTCCTTCCTGCTTCACAGCTGGAGCAAGAGTGTGTGAGACTGTGCCCCTCCAAGAGCCCTTATTTATACAGCCCAAGCTGGGTCCTAATTGGCTATATTTGCCTCATTAGTGGGCTCCACCATCTCAGCCCTTTCCCAGAGCTGGATTTAACTCTTCTTAGGCCAGTGTGGGGCAGACGCCCCATCACAAGGTACAAAGGGAAAATGCTCTATTATGTAATTTCACATATAACACATTTAACATAGAGAATAGCTACTTTTCTAAATGGATTTACATGCAGTATTGTTGCTGATGCAGTAAAACTATGACCTGAATAAAAGGCCGGCAAGATAAAATAGTGTACCCTTTTATTTTATTTAAAGTGAGTTTTGTAATGTGTTTGGCTTTGGCATGGATTTGGCTCTGGCAGCTACAGTTTCAAGCTTAACTGAGCGAAAGTCACCTCTGCTACTTACTGAAGCATATAGAAATTCTATACAGACCTAGGCACAAGTTACAAATATAGTCATACTCTCATCCTTAACAATAGTGTTATGGGTTTCACGTGTCCTGTCTTGTCTATCTGAATTCTGACTATACCTCCGTAGCGTTTATGCACATCGTGCACTCTATGCTTAGGACATGCATGAGAAAATTGATTACTGGATATTTTGTAAAGAAAAATTACTCTTAGTATTACCCATTGATACATCTTTTCCAATAATCCTAGGGCATCAGGTTATTCTTCAGTCACTTACGTCAAAGCGTGTTAGTCTGAATCCGCATAAACAACTAGAAGTCCTGTGGCACCTTTAGACTAACAGATTTATTGGAGCATAAGATTTTGTGGGCAAAGACCCACTTCATCTGAAAGCTTATGCTCCAATAAATCTGTTAGTCTATAAGATGCCACAGGACTTCTCGTTGTTTACATCAAAGCATTTTTTATCTTTATGGCTGGGCATGGCTAAGCTAAAATCTTACAGACCTCAGTCTGTAGGCCTTGAGTTTCAGCCATAATTACTTAGATACCTAATACATGATTATTCTTTTAACTATAGATCAATTTTATATTTCTATAAGCCTACAGTTTAACTCTACTTAACATACAATTTTTATATATTATATATTAGTTAATCATAACCACAACTGCATTGGAGACAACTTTCTGTTTCAGAAGGTTGAAAAAGCTACCAGAGGAGAAGCTGTTCTGGATTTGATTTTAACAAATAGGGAGGAACTAGTTGAGAACTTGAAAGTGGAAGATAGTATGGGGGACAGTGATCATGAAATAATAGAGTTCATGATCTTAAGGAAAGGTAGAAGGGAGACCAGCACAATTGAGGTAATGGATTTCAGGAAGGCAGATTTTGATAAGCTCAGAGAACTTGTAGGTAAGGTCCCATGGGAAGCAAGACTGAAGGGAAAAACAACTGAGGAGAGTTGGAAGTATTTCAAAGGGACGTTGTTAAGGGCCCAAAAGCAAACAATTCCACTGTGTAGGAAAGATAGAAAATATGGCAAAAGACCAGCTTGGCTTAACAAGGAGATCTTGCATGATCTCAAAATAAAAAAGGAGTCATATAAAAAATGGAAACTAGGACAAATAACAAAGGATGAATATAGGCAAGCAACACGGGAATGCAAGGGCAAGATTAGAAAGGCAAAGGCACAAAATGAGATCAAACTAGCTACAGGCATAAAGGGAAACAAGAAGACCTTTTATAAATACATTAAAAGCAAGAGGAAGACCAAGGACAGGGTAGGCCCACTGCTTAGTGAGGAGGGAGAAGCAGTAACAGGAAACTTGGGAATGGTGGAGATGCTTAATGACTTCTTTGTTTCGGTCTTCACCGAGAAGTCTGGAGGTGTGCCTAACGTAGTGAATACAAGCAGAGAGAGGGTAAGTTTAGAAGATAGGATACACAAAGAACAAGTTAAAAATCACTTAGGAAAGTTAGATGTCAGCAAGTCACCAGGTCCTGATGAAATGCATCCCAGGATACTCAAGGAGCTGATAGAGGAGGTATCTGAGCCTTTAGCTATGATCTTTGAAAAATCATGGCAGACAGGGGAGATTCCAGAAGACTGGAAAAGGGCAAATATTGTGCCCATCTATAAAAAGGGGAATAAGAACAACCCAGGAAACTACAGACCAATCAGTTTAACGTCTGTCCCAGGGAAGATAATGGAGCAGGTAATTAAGGAAATCATATGCAAACACTTGGAAGGTAATAAAGTGATAGGGAATAGCCAGCATGGGTTTGTGAAGAACAAGTCATGCCAAACTAATCTGATAGCTTTCTTTGATAGGATAACGAGCCTTGTGGATAAGGGAGAAGCGGTGGATGTCATATACCTAGACTTTAGTAAGGCATTTGATACAGTCTCGCATGATATTCTTATTGATAAACTAGGCAAATATAACTTAGATAGGGCCACGATAAGGTGGGTGCATAATTGGCTGGATAACCGTAGTCAGAGAGTTGTTGTTAACTAAATCCTGCTGGAAAGGGATAACAAGTGGAGTTCTGCAAGGGTCTGTTTTGGGACCCGTACTGTTCAATATCTTCATCAATGATGTAGATATTGGGATAGAGAGTACGCTTATTAAGTTTGCAGATGATACCAAACTGGGTGGGGTTGCAACTTCTTTGGAGGATAGGGACATAATTCAAAATGACCTTAGCAAGTTAGAGAAATGGTCAGAGGTAAACAGGATGAAGTTTAATAAAGAGAAATGCAAAGTGCTCCACTTAGGAAGGAACAATCAGTTCCATACATACAAGATGGGAAGCGACTGTCTAGGAAGGAGCATGGCGGAAAGGGATCTAGAGGTCATAGTGGACCACAAGTTGAATATGAGTCAACAGTGTGATGCTGTTGCAAAAAAAGCAAATATGATTCTAGGTTGTATCAACAGGTGTGTTGTAAGCAAAACTCGTGAAGTCATTCTGCCGCTCTAGTCTGCACTAGTTAGGCCTCAGCTGGAGTACTGTGTCCAGTTCTGGGCGCCACATTTCAAGAAAGATGTGGAGAAATTGGAAAGGGTACAGAGAAGAGCGACAAGAATGATTAAAGGTTTAGAGAACATGACCTATGAAGCCAGGCTTCATGAACTGGGCTTGTTTAGTTTGGAAAAAAGAAGATTAAGGGGGGACATGATAGAGGTTTTCAAATATCTAAAAGGGTGTCACAAGAAGGAAGGAGAAAATTTGTTCTTCTTGGTTACTGAGGACAGGACAAGGAGTAATGGGCTTAAAGTGCAGCAAGGGAGGTTTAGATTGGACATTAGGAAAAAATTCCTAACTGTCAGGGTGGTCAAATATTGGAATAAATTGCCAAGGGAGGTGGTGGAATCTCCCTCTCTGGAGATATTTAAGAACAGGTTAGATAGACATCTGTCAGGGATGATGTAGACGGAGCTTGGTCCTACTTTGAGGGCGGGGGGCTGGACTCGATGACCTCTCGAGGTCCCTTCCAGTCCTATAATTCTATGATTCTATGATTCTATGAAATGAACAATAAACTAAAATAATTGGCTACAACAGTATTTCTTCCATTGTTGGACATGGTCTTTTAAACTTTTAGGGTTGTCCCAATGGTCCTTCTTAATTTCTGCTACCCAAAATGCACTAAAAGTTAATGTTGAACACCAGTTCCCCTAACGAGAATCATTTTAGACCACAAGTAAGTTGTTGCTGGTGCTTTGGTTTCTTGGATACTTTTTCTCCATTTTAACTATGATACCAAATAAAAATAAAATGTACAGTAACAAAATAAATAGTTCAGCATCAAAGAATTAATACAAAACCTGACACTTCTAGAAGAGAAGTATTAGAATCAAATTGTAACTCTCAGTCCTGGAAATTAAAAAACAAACAAACAATGTGTTTTCTTCCCCCTCGTAACCTTGATTTCCTTCCTGGGTGTGACATCTGGTAACAATGGTTGCAATGGGACAAGTAATAAGATCAAGGACCTGATGGCTGAAAGTGGGGGACTTAGATTTTATGGTCTGTTTCCTGAAAAATACCTAAATCTGTGGAAGAGGAGAGGTAGCAGAAAGCAGCAACAGGAGTTGGGAGACCCGGGTTTTATGGGATGTATATCCTTGAAAATAGTCTGAAATTGCAATGAAAAGCAGTAGCAAAAGGTCATGGCAAGCATCTGAAATGGGTGAAAACTGGGTTTTATTGGCACGCCACCAGGTATAGTCTGCAACTCTGGAGTAGACCAGAAGCAGACTGAAGAAGTCCTAGAAGCCTGGAAGCATATAGGTCATATAGAGTGAAGTGCTATAAACCTGTTTGGCCATAAATATATGAATTTATGAAACATGAAGTAGAAGCAACAGCTGGAGCCAAGGGAACCTGAATTTTATGGGCTTACATGGAAGTAGTGAAGCCACAGGGAAGCATTGGCAAAAGGGGCCTGTTGCATGGCTGGAGCGGAAGGAGTCTATGTTTGTTATTTCCCTGGAAGCAGTGTGGGCTGAGTGAGCTCTGTGCACATAGGGGTAGGGAACAGAAGCGCCTTGAGTTCTGACCCATAGGTGTCATGGGTGACTGTGCTTCATTTCTCCAATCCATTTTACAAGTAAAATCTATTATATTCCCCACTTGCAATTAATCACCTTCTAATACAGCATCTTTATCTATTTCCTTTCCTTTAGGCTATGGACTGGTGTCCATGGCAGTCAGAAATCCTTGCCACAGGAGGTGGAATGAAGGATGGATTTTTACGTGTCTGGGACATAAGCAAAGGGAAGATCATCAGAACCACAGACACAAAATCTCAGGTGAACATGTAAAATATCTTTACACTTAAGCTCTATGAGCTGCATTCACCTTGTACAGCTCCTGGCAAAATACTATGTACAGAGTAGCTGCAGGATTCTGCGTACCTATATGTTCATTTAAACTACACTCTCAGCTGTGTTATATCATTGGACTCAGAATTA
Source organism: Pelodiscus sinensis (assembly GCF_049634645.1). Lineage (NCBI taxonomy): Eukaryota > Metazoa > Chordata > Testudines > Trionychidae > Pelodiscus > Pelodiscus sinensis. The sequence goes on from NC_134716.1 coordinate 97,360,746, forward strand.
GCTAATTCATGTCCCAGTCATCACTTCTGTTTCCTCACAACTTTTAATTTGGTCAGAGAGGAGGTAACAGTGAAGTAGTCTCATACCAAAGCCATGTGCTATCGATCAACTTTGGTATTGACAAAATGCCTAACGAGGAGAGGAAGATGTGAGAGAAGCCGGTTTCCCAGGAAGCATAAGAGAACTACTAGAGTGGGCATGAGTAGTCAGAGAATAACAATCAGTCTCTGTGGGTTGAATATTCAGATTCTCAGCTGGTATAAACTGCCATGGCCCCATTGATTTCCCTGGAACTATTTCAGTTTCCATGAGCTGAGGCTTTGGCTGAGGATGCTGTTTTTAAATCTGGCAGGATGCCATCCTTTTAAGAAAGGATGATAATGCAGCTGCACTTGGCAACAGTCAATATTGAGGGAAATCAAATAGTCCTCTCATGACTATGTAACTATTTTTCCAATGTTGCTCAAAAACTTGTACATTTTGAGAATTTGCTAAGAACATTGTCAGTCTAAAAACCGTTGACTAGCTCATGTAGATCCTTTTAAAAATTAAAATGATTTTTTTAAACTACAATAGATTTGCTCCCTGTTGTGGTTACCCAAAACCAATGAATTGATGACTGGACAGGGTATCCCTAAAAATCAGATGAAAATATGGAAATATCCCACACTTACCAATTCAACTGAGCTTCATGGTAAGTATTTCAGTTTTTTTCTTCTTAGTTGAACTTTCTCTTTTTATATATATAATCTATGTATTTACACATACAGACACACTTAAATAAAACAAGCTCATTCCTACTTACATGCACTCAGCATAGGACTACCCATGTTGCACTCTTGCTTAATAATCCAGTAAGGAAGTAAAGCCTGAAAACTAATCAATAGTAGAAATATATTAGTAACAGGGCCACTTTAATATTAAACTTTGGGGAAATATTCAGCTTAAAAATATGTCAACACTGCAGTTACATGCTTTTGGCTGTCCTGTGTCTGCTGACTTGGTCTCACGTGTTCCAGCTTAGGAGTTGTGTAGTGGTGTGTAGGTTGGGGCTTTGATTGTGGTGTGTAGGTTGGGGCTTGTGCTGTAGAACTGAGCGCTGGAATCCTTTCTCTTGAGGGGTCCCAGAACCTAAGTAATTAAATAATCCCTTAGTTTCAGCCTCGTGAGCCTGAGTTAGCTGACATAGGCCAGCCATGGGTTTTTCAATAGTGAGATATATTACTACTCATCAAGACACTCATTTTGACTACAGTGGTGAATCAAGAGTTCAGGTTTAGGACAAAGTGGCAAAATATTATTTTTTGAGAGGGAAGTCTTGCAGAACTTTATAAAATCCTGATGGTTCAAACGTAGTCCCTAATAAGAGAAAAAAATTGCTTTCATCTTTTTCTTAATCTGTAAAACTGCTGTAAATCTTAGGCTTGCCCAAAACAGATAGCCCATGCTCTGCAGCTTGTTGTGCAGTGATAGTACACCAGACCTTATTATGAGTGGGCAATTTTTAAAATGACAAAGAGTTCTCATTTTAAAATCATAACATCTCTCTGACCTTTGTTATTGTGGTTTGGTTTTGTAGGACATAAAGGACGAGTCTTACACATAGCACTGAGCCCGGATCATTGCAGGATCTTTTCTCTTGCAGCTGATGGACTGGCTTGTGTGTGGAAATATGGCTAGTCAGGTGAAAGAAAACAGAGAAGCAAGCACAGAAGCAAAAATAATTTAGGAGAATTATTCTAGTTAGATGTGGCAACTTTTTTGGCATTGATTTTTTCAAAGCGAGTAATTAAAGGTTGTTGGCTATGACAATCATACAACAAATCTTAATTCTTTCCAAATGGAACATGGAAAAGAGATAACATCTTTAGTTAATGAGAAAGCAATATTCCAGTTACTTCATTATCACAGGGAATGCGCTTAAGCGCATGCCGCCCATGCTATAGATGAAAAACATTCTAACTCTGATTAATCCCAGTCTCTTGAAGGCTCAGATCAAGTGTAGTGTCTATCAACTTTGTTTTCATTAAGCCAGTAATCATGTGTACCATTCACACATGCACAGAGAGCCAGCATGAGGACTATGTACCAAATTAAGTCTCACTTAATGCTTGTTTTGAGACATAGGCCTAGGAAAACATTCTACATTGGCTAATTCTCAGGAGTATGTGGTACCTTAGAGTATGTCTACACAGCCCATATAGGCAAGCCTCCAAACCAGGGGTGGCCAACCTGTTCCAGATGAAGAGCGGCAATAGCAGTGAAGACAGTGTGAAGAGTTGGGGAAAAGTTGTTGAGAAAAAAAAAAAAACCCACCACGCTGCGGGAAAATAAATGCTGGTACACTGTCCCACAGCTGCTTTTTGTTTTTTCCTTTTTGTTAACAACATTTCCCCCAGTCTTCGTGGCCCTGCTTTTTTTTTTTTTTTTTTTTTTGGCTCAACAACTTTGCCCTGGCTCTTTATGCTGTCTCCACTGCTATTGTGGCTCACAAAAAAAGCACTGGGAAGGAGTGAGAGGTGCAAGCTCTGGGAGGGAATTTGGGTGCAGGAGGAAGTAGAGCAGGGGATGCTGGCTCAGGGAGGGGACACCAGGCTGGAGAGTGTTGGGGTCAGGTGGAGGGTTGGGGTGCTGAGCAAGCCGCAGGCTTGTGGCTGTGAAGGTGCAGGAGTTTGGGCTGTGGTGTATGAGGGGCTCAGGGCAGGGAGGCTGGGAGTATGATGGGCTCAGGACAGATTTGCAGTGTGTGGATGATGTAGGAGTGTTGTGGCAGAAGACTCAGGATGTGGGGGTGCAGGAGTTTGGGGATGTGAGAGGCTCAGGACAGGGGGTTCCAGTGTATGATAGGCTCAGGTTTGGGACCGGGGGGTGAGGCTGCAGGAGTGTTATGATGCTGCGGCCAGATGGGGGCTTGGCCCCAGTTGGGGGTTTGTTGGCCAGGCTTCATTTTTAAATAAAATACTATGTCGAACACAGAATATTTCAGCTTTGTCTTTATCTATGAGAGGGGTGAGGAACCTGTTGAGTCAAGGGTCACTGATCCACAGAAAAGTCACACCCCCCTCCCAACCCAACCCCCTCCCCCAGCTCTAACCTAATTCTTGGGTCCTGGAGCCACCACCACTGCTACAGCCGCGCATCATCCTCCAGGCGCTGGGGCACGTGCACTGAGCGGCTGGTTTTGAGCATGAGCAGGCTGGGACGCCGTGTGCAACCCAATCCCCCTTCCCTTCCCTTCCCTTCCCTTCCCTTCCCTTCCCTTCCCTTCCCTTCCCTTCCCTTCCCTTCCCCCAAGTCAGACACCTTCCCTCCCTGCTGTAACCCAATCCCCCTCCCTCACTAACCTTATGCTCGGGTCTCGGAGTCAGAGCCACTGTGCCGCATCTGGGACGCCATGCGCACCACGGCCCCCCCACCTGATCCGATTCCCCTTCTCCAGAGCCAGGCAGCTCTCCCCGCCTACCTTATGCCCGAGTCCCGAAGCCACTGCCTGTGCTCAGCGGCTGGCTGCTAGCACGTGCAGGCTGTGACGCTGTGTGTGACCCAGCCTGCATGTGCAGGATATGATGCAGTGCACTGGGGGCCATGAGAAGAACGGCGTGGCCATGAGCGCGCATGTGGCTCACAGCAGCCTGGTAGTGAGAGTAGCTAACCTGAGCAGATCCAGATTCCGTCCTGGTTCTGTCAGGAGCTGCAATTTTTTTCTTTGTGAGCCGCATGCGGCTCGCAAGCCTTGGGTTGGCCATTCCTGCTCCAAACTTTGGTTGGCAGACTTGGGTTAGTAGGATTTGTACTAGCACAATAAAAATAGCTGTGCAAACAGTACTTTAAAATAGGAACTCAGATTTTGAAAACTTCGGGGGTCTTTTATTGAACCCCACTGCACTGTATTTTGAAAAAGTTTTTGACATATCTAAATAATTAATCAATTATGCACTTTTTAAAAATCTCTCTCTCCATTTAAATAATTTTTCCTGTGGGACAACAGAGTGATGTCATCATCTCACTCTTCATCCTGCCTGTCTTCCTTTCCCCCTCATCTCTCTCCAGTGCTCGGGGGGAGAGAGCCGCGGCTGAATAAGGACTGAATATTAACATAAACTAAATAAAGACTGCAGGATTTTGCCCAGTGATTAACAAGCTCTCATTCTAAGCATTTTAAAGTCTTACAACTCCATAAATGTTTTTGATCTTCTTCTTCCTTCATTTGAAAGCAGGAGAAGCAATGGACTCAGAATGGGCTGAAGAGAGAAAAGAATGAAAGAAAGGCCTACTTCTATTCCCCAAAAAAGTCTTGAAACATTTTTTGTGTTAGAGAGCTCTGTGGGTGTAGAAACTCATGACCCCTTTCTGTCTGAAAAATATTAGAATGATTCCCGTAATTCAGCTGGGGAGATGGGAGATGAGATGAGTAATATAAAGCCAGCCCACAGTTTTCAGAAAGGAAAATTCAGCTGTGGCCAAATGGGTGACACGGGACAGACAACGTTAAGGGGGCTGCAAAGGCATCTGGAAATGAATCACGCAAGAACTGACTTTAGGGCTGGAGAGCAGACACCACTTGTATTTTCTCAGATGTCGCAAGTACATCAAAAGTTGCTCATTTGCAATAAGTGTGATATACCCCAAAGCCTCTGGTTTTAGTGGCCACCCATTGTGGTCTTACTTCAAAGCAAGTTGGAAAATAAGAACACTTTGGTGGTGCATTTAGAAATAACTACAAAAAAGCTGATGTCTAAGAACAGGAAATTATTACTTCAGAGTTTGTTGAAGTATGAACATGGCTGTTGCAGCTGAATTTATCAATCATTTAAAATTTATGCCCACAACAGTGATTTTTCCTCACTCTCATTTGCAGCAGGGAGCTGAAGGAACAGTAAATTGTGAATTTGCTTGTTTTCTCTTAATTATTTTTGGCATTTTCCCCTTGTTCTTTTTTTGTTGGGAAGTGTTAACATTATAATCTCACCAACTGGATGTGGAGAGCAATTTGTTTTTAATCTGATCATACTTGGCTTGATAAATGGGAAGAGGATTCTCAGAAAATACAGTGCTGTGGGGCTGATCCTTTCTCCTTCGTACAGTGTAGAGATCATTCTAATTTCTTCATTGGTGTTACATTTTGGGAACTTGTTCCTTTCCTTGGGCTATCAGATGTAGTATTTGTTAAGCTTCTGAGCACACAGCAAAGCCCATCTATTTTCCCACTTTGCTAATACTATTGAGACGTGGAAATAGACTGAAATGAATATATTGATGGGCAATCCTTTTTCTATATGTATGTTGTATTTTTCATTTCTAGAATTGGTTCCAGGATCACTGCATGGGCACCAAGAGAGATATTTAAATAAATAATTAGATTACATTAAATTAATGCACTAATAAATGCATCTGCCTTAAGTGTTCATATATTAAAACACATTAATAAAGGCAGTGTAAGGTTTTTTTTACTGCCTTTTGTGACATAGATGTGGTGTGATTTAGTGCTTCTGCCATAAATGGAACACTGTAGAACAAGGATCAAAATAAAGAACTTCTGTGCAAAAAATGTCTATGAATTTCAATCTCTTGAACTTTTGAATAATCTGCTCAAGGAATGCATTCTCCTGGTCTCTCTCAAATATAAAAAGGTTATGCTCAGATTGCTCCTTGACTGAAGAGTTTAGAAAAATTAAACCCATGGAGTAATTCAGTTAGTTTATAGTATGATCTACTGAAATGCCTACTAAAGAACAGGCCAGGGACTTGCTTGCTTGACTTCATCACCTTATTTTATGGGCATTAGGCCTTCACTGCTACAAGATGGTTTTCTTTGATGTTTAAATGATTATATCATTATGTGATTATGCCGGTTCATTTCCTACTGGCTACCTCATCAGCCTGTAGGAAGTGGAAATCTATGCATTGTTAGATGGGAACATATCATTAGCTTCTTATGGTCACTCTTCCCTATCTATCCAATAAACTTTCATGGTCCATTCCCTAGAGGGAGAAATCTGATGGGAATGGGTGCTAGTTACCAGTAAAATGAGAGGGCATTTTAGTATTCGGGCACACTAATGTTTTTGCTGTAAACCCCAACACTTTTAGACAGTGACAGAGATATTACGTTTTTTTTATTACCTGAGTCCTGAGCCACTAGGAATGATGCTGAGTCTAACCTTACAGAAGCTTCAGAGGGGTAGCCAAGTTAGACTGTAACTGGAAAAACTTAAAAAACAACAAACCTCAAAAAAAAAAAAAACCCCAATAACCTTACAGAAGCCTTCAAATAACATTCAGCTAAAATAAGTGTTATCCACTAGAATCAAACTGGGTTAGATTCAAAACACTGACCTAGAGAAAAAAGGCTTCATATTATGTGCATGCTTATCATGTCTCTTCTAGCCCAGCATATCTCTTCAACCTTTACTTTGCCAGATGACCCACCTAACCAAGAGAGGAAAGAGCATCTTTGCAGGCAAGCTTGCAAATCTAGTGAGGTCTTTAAACTAGGTTTGTTGGGGGATGGTGATCAAATCCCTGAAGTAAGTGAGGAAGTTGGATACCAGGAAGAAACACAAGGAGGAACGAGCAAGAAAGGAGGACTCCTGATTCGAATGGAGAGAGTAAGGTGATCAACTGGTTATCTAAGATGTTTGTACACAAATACAAGAAGCCTGGGGAACAAACAGGAAGAATTAGAAGCCCTGACCCAGTCAAAGAATTATGATTTGATTGGAATAATGGAGACTTGGTGGGATGACTTGCATGACTGGAGCACTGTCATGGAAGGGTATAAACTGTTCAGGGAGAACAGGCAGGGGAGAAAAGGAGGAGTTGCATTCTATGTAAGAGTGCAGTATGATTGCTCAGACTCCAGTATATAGAGGGAGAAAAGCCTTTTGAGAGTCTATGAGTTAAGTTTAGAGCAGTGGTCTCCAATCTTTTTACACCCAAGATCACTTATTAAATGACAGAACAAGCCAAGATCTACGGCCCCGCCCCTTCCTTGAAGCCCCACCTTCTCTATTCTCCTCTTCTCCATCACTTGCTATCCCCAACCCTTATACTGCTGCTTTTTTCCCAATTCTTCTGTAGGAAGAAGTTTTTCCAACATTTGGCCTGTCTAGACTGGACCAAATGTCAGAATAAACCTTTCTTTTGGAAACCCCCTTATTCCTTGTGGAAAGAGAACTATAGGGGTGACCGAAAGATCATGTTTGCTCTTCCACTAAAAGAAGTGGAAGAACAAATGCATCCCTAGATACAGAAGAGTTTTTCTGGGATATCTCTGGAATCCCAAAAAACTCCTGCAGTCTAGCTGTACCCTTGCTGGGTTGAGACAGGATGTGTAGACTCCGGGGTGGGAATGAGGGATTTGAGTGTGAGAAAGGGTGAGAGGTGCAAGCTCTGGGAGGAAATCTGGATGCAGGAGGAGGTGGATAAGGGAACGCTGGCTCGGGGAGGCAGCTCCAGGCCAGGCAGTATTGGAGTCAGATGTAGGGTTAGGGTACTAAGCAAGCCACAGACTTCTGGATGAGAAGGTTCAGGAATTTGGGTTGGGGTATGTGAGCGGCTCAGGGCAGGGAGTTCCAGTGTATGATAGGCTCAGATGTAGGGTCTAGGGGAAAAGGGAGTGCAGGAGTGTTATGATGCTGTGGCCAGATGGGGGCTTGGCCCCAACTTGGGGTTTGTTGGCCAGGCTTCATTTTCAAATAAAATACTATGTCGAACACAAAAAGTTTCTGCATTGCCTTTATTTCTGAGAAGAGCAGGGAACTTGTTTTGAGTCAGGGGTCACTGACCCACAGAAAAGTCAGCTGGGGGGCCACAAAAGTGAGATGCAAAAAAAACCCTCCTCCAACCCCGCCACCCCAAGCTTCACTAATGTGGCCCCAACTGTGTTGGTGGGAGCAGGGGACATAGTACTGGGGAAGAGTGCTAGTGGGTGCTGGGGTAGGAGACAGGGTGCCAGTGGGGACAGGTTTCTGAGGCTGGGGAGTGGGGAGACGGGGCTGGAGAGTGGGGAGAGGGAATAGGGTGCCGGGAGGGCAGGGGACAGGGTGCCAGCGGGGACAGGTTTCTGAGGGTGGGGAGAGGGTAGGCAACCAGATTGTCTTACCAGGGAAATCCTTGGTGAGCTTAAACACAAAAAGGAAGCGTACAAGAAGTGGAAACTTAAACAGATGACTAGGGAGGAGTATAAGTATATTGCTCGAGAATGCAGGGGAGTTATCAGGAAGGTGAAAGCGTAATTGGAATTGTAGCTAGCAAGGAATGTGAAGGGTAACAAGAAAGGTTTCTACAGGCATGTTAGCAATAAGAGGGTGATCAGAGAGGATGTGGGGCCCTTACTGGATGAGGGAGGTAACCTAGTGACAGATAATGTGAGAAAAGATGACGTACTCAGTGCTTTCTTTGCCTCTGTCTTCACAGACAAGGTCAGCTCCCAGACTAATGCACTAGGCAACGCAGTATGGCTGTGTCTACATTAGCATGATTTTGCGCAAAAGCACTTGCTTTTGCACAAAAACATGCCGCCTGTCCACACCGGTGGGGAGTTCTTGCGCAAAAACACTGATGTTCTAATGTGTGAAATCAGTGCTTCTTGCACAAGAACTATGATGCTCCTGCTCAGAAAAAAGCCCTCTTGTGCAACTGTTCTTGCGCAAGAGGCCAGTGTAGACAGGCAACATGAATTTCTTGTGCAAGAAAGCCCTATGGCTAAAATGGCCATCGGAGCTTTCTTGTGCAAGAGAGCATCTACACTGGCATGGATGCTTTTGTGCAAAAGCACATCTCTTGTGCAAAAGCAACCGTGCCACTGTAGACGCTCTCTTGCGCAAATACTTTAACGCAAAAACTCTTGGGCTGTGTGTAGACTGGCCAGTTTTTCCAGAAAATCAGTCACTTTTCCGGAAAAACTTGCCAGCTGTCTACACTGGCCGCTTGAATTTCCGCAAAAACATTGACTTCCTACTGTAAGAAATCAGTGCTTTTTGCGGAAATACTATGCTGCTCCCGTTTGGGCAAAAGTCCCTTTTATGCAAAACATTTGCACAAAAGACCCAGTGTAGACAGCTGAGATTTGTTTTCCACAAAAAAGCCCCGATCGTGAAAATGGCAATCGAGGCTTTTTTGTGCAAAAGCGCATCTAGATTAGCCACGGACGCTTTTTGCGGGAAACCGTCTGTGCCAATCTAGATGCTCTTTTCCGAAAATGCTTTTAATGGAAAACTTTTCTGTTAAAAGCATTTCCAGAAAATCATGCCAGTCTAGACATAGCCTTGCATTAAAAGTATTTGCGCAAACTCTTGCCAATGTAGACGTAGCCCATGGGAAGGCGATGGACAGCCCTTGGTGGGGAAAGAACAAGTTAGGAATTATTTAGAAAAGCTAAACATACACAAATCCATGGGTCCAGATTTAATGCATCCAAGAATACAGAGGGTATGTCTACACTACCCTGCTAGTTCGAACTAGCGGGGTAATGTAGGCATACCGCACTTGCAAATGAAGCCCGGGATTTGAATTTCCCGGGCTTCATTTGCATAAGCCGGGCGCCGCCATTTTTAAATCCCGGCTAGTTCAAACCCCGTGCTGCGCGGCTACACGTGGCACGGAGTAGCTAGTTGGATTAGGTTTCCTAATCCGAACTAGCTGTACTCCTCATTCCACGAGGAGTACAGCTAGTTCGGATTAGAAGCCTAATCCGAACTAGCTACTCCGTGCCGCGTGTAGCGGCGTGGCACGGGGTTCGAACTAGCCGGGATTTAAAAATGGCGGCGCCCGGCTTATGCAAATGAAGCCCGGGAAATTTAAATCCCGGGCTTCATTTGCAAGTGTGGTATGCCTACATTACCCTCCTATTTCGAATTAGGAGGGTAGTGTAGACATACCCTGAGGGAGTTGGCAAATGTCATTGCAGAGCCTTTGGCCATTATCTTTGAAAACTTGTGGAGATCGGTAGAGATCCCAGATGACTGGAAAAAGGCAAATGTAGTGCCCATCTTTAAAAAAGGGAAGGACAATCCAGGGAACTACAGGCCAGTCAGCCTTACTTCAGTCCCCGGAAAAATCATGGAAGGGATCCTCAAGGAATCCATTCTGAAACACTTGGAAGAGGGGAAAGTGATGAGGAATAGTCAACATGGATTCACCAGGGCAAGTTGTGCCTGACCAATTTGATTAGCTTCTATGATGAGGTAACTGGCTCTGTGGACGTGGGAAAGTCAGTGGATGTGATATACCTTGACTTTAGCAAAGCTTTTAATATTGTCTCCCACAATATTCTTGCCAGCAAGTTAAGGGAATATAGATTGGATAAATGGACTGTAAGGGTTTGTCTACACTACCCTCCTAATTCGAACTAGGAGGGTAATGTAGGCATACCGCACTTGCAAATGAAGCCCGGGATTTGAATTTCCCGGGCTTCATTTGCATGAGCCGGGCGCCGCCATTTTTAAATCCTAGCACGTTCGAACCCCGTGCCACGCGGCTACACGCGGCACGGACTAGGTAGTTCGGACTAGGCGTCCTAGTCCAAACTACCGTTACTCCTCATTCAGTGCGGTATGCCTACATTACCCTCCTAGTTCGAACTAGGAGGGTAGTGTAGACATACCCTAAGATGGATAGAATGCTGGCTAGACTGTCAGGCCCATCAAGTAGTAATCAACGACTCAATGTCAGGTTGGCGGTCAGTTTCTAGTGGAGTGCCCCAAGGATCTGTTCTTGGACCGGTTTTGTTCAACATCTTTATTAATGACCTGGATGAGGGGATGGATTGCATCCTCAGCAAGTTTACAGATGACACTAAGCTGGGGGGAGAGGTAGATATGCTGGAAGGCAGGGATAAGGTCCAGAGTGACCTGGACAGATTAGGGGATTGGGCCAAAAGAAATCTGATGAAGTTCAACAAGGACAAGTGTAGAGTCCTGCACTTGGGATGGAAGAATCCCAAGTATTGTTACAGGCTAGTGACCGAATGGCTAAGTAGCAGTTCTGCAGAAAAGGACCTGGGGATTTCAGTGGATGAGAAGCTAGATATGAGTCAACAGTGTGCCCTTGTAGCCAAGATCGCTAATGACATATTAGGTTGGTTGCATTAAGAGGAGCATTGCCAGCAGATCCAGAGATGTCATTATTCCCCTGTATTTGGGTCTGGTAAGGCCACATCTGTAGTATTGTGTCCAGTTCTGGGCCCCCCACTACAGAAAGGATGTGGACGCATTGAAGAGGATCCACTGGAAAGCGACCAAAATGATTAAGGGGCTGGAGAGTATACTATATATAAATACTGGTATATACTGTATCCTTTGGTATATATGGTTGTGACAATTTTCTTCCACTATTAGATCTGAGGAAGTGGGTCTGGCCCACGAAAGCTCATCATCTAATAAACCATCTTGTTAGTCTTTAAAGTGCTACATAGTCCTGTATTTTGTTTCAGCTACAACAGACTAACACGGCTACATTTCTATCACTATTCTAGATATATTTAGGCTTTTCTCTCTCATAAATCTGTTTCCTACTGCAGGGAAAAAAACTCTGAAGATATTTATGGAACTGGCTGAGTATATCAGTATGCACGGGACAATACATCATTTTGGATCATAATCCTGTTGCTGAAAATGTTGGAAAAGTCTGATCTGTTCATGGCTAAGACATCACTGAAATCTAGCCAACTACTGATACTGTATTTATTAAATAAGACTTTTTACTATTTTATTAGCTAGTATTTGTTATACAGATTGAACCTCTATGGTCCAGGTCTCCCTGGTTCGACAACCTCCGTGGTCCAGTGTTGCAGGACTAGAGCACCCCAGCAGCAGAGCTTGCCAGTGGCTCAGAGTGAAGTTGGCCAGCGGAGCAGCGGCCAACTTGATTAAAATCTTGCTTAGTTTGTTAGAGTTAGACTGTGTTTCTATTTTATTTTTTAGGTAAGCAACTTTGATCGCTTTGCTGGCTACTTATAATCACTTACAATCTATCTTTCTGTAGTTAAGGGTTGAAGTGCTTGGGGCAAACTTAGCTCATGTTAACAAAGGCTGTTGTATGTCCACTTTCCTATGAAGAAGCAGCAAACTAGGTAATGAGTTTATCCTCAGAGTCATGCTGTTCATAGGATGGTTCATGGCAGCCACTCCATGCCCCGTGATTTGGGGGATCCTGCAATGGCCCCCTCAACTGTCCTATGGACCAGACCCAGGACAACCTGGGGTGTTATTGGAGGGCCTGGCATGGGGTGGCAACAGGGGTCAGGCTCCTTCCTGCATTCACCACAACAGCAAGAGCTAGAGCGACCAGGCAGCCTACTCAGGGTCACCACCCTCTCCCAGCCCACTGTGCTTGGCTTCACTGTGGCAGCAGGAGGCAGAGCGCCCCAGCTGCAGGGCACTCCACTTCTCATTGCTGCTGACAAGCAGAACACAGTGGGCTGGGAGAAGGTGGTGGGGCAGAATCTAGAGACGGTCCTGTTTACACTGACCTGGCTTCTGATCAGTGCAATACAGTGCTGTTCTGGGGTGCAAGACTGGTGAGCTGGGGTGAACTGACTGAAGCCTCTCTTTATTGATGGTTCATGAGATGCTAGGAAATTATTCATGTAACTCATTTGGGTGTGTCCCTGCTTGTGGATGGCTGTATTAGTTCAGTGCCTGTCAGTGGCTTGTAGCTTGACATCACAATGTGAGAGGTTGGTGGGTTTGGAGGGCTCAGCAGTCCCACAGTCCAGTTTGCACCCTGTGGACCTTTTCACAATGGGTTTTCAGCTGATTTTTTAAAAACATAATGTGTATTATAATCAACTATCTACCCTGATTTCATTTGCAAACTTGTTACATATTCAAAACAGCACATGGTACCATAACTGCAATAGACAGGTTGTTCCAGAGAATTGCATATTTCAGATCAAAAACTTTATTGCCCTTTTCTTTATTAAATGCAAAATATGATAATGCAATGAAGTGATTGAAGTTTTGAAATACACACAAAAATTATTAGATCTCATACTCAAATAAACTTCCCAGTAAAGTATGCAGTCTTTGAAACTGTATGTCCTCAGGCTACCAGACTTTATTGCCCCCTTCCAAGGGCCCTCAGAAGGTGGGGAATAAATCGTGATCTTCACAGGCAGGAGAGGCATCACCAATATTTCCAGGATTCTAGGATCATTCCTAGCATCTCAGTGACTCTAATCTTATGTGTAGTTATTTTCAATATACAGTTAAGACCAAATCCTATTAAGTCCTATGGGAATTGGATTGGACCTTGAAGCTGAAATGCCCATTACTTGTGCAAAGATCTAGTAAATGTGGTTCGTAAGGGTGAAGAATATTCAGTTCTAGAGTCATGAAGCATCTATGGAATCCCTCTGTGTCTGACACTACAGGTCCTGTACTGTTATAGGAGAATGCTATGCTCACCTTGTCCTAGGATTAAGACAATTTCTTTGCTAAAAACATACATAGGAAATTTGTGTCCCAAACTGAATTCTGATGGGAATGTTATAAACCACTGAGGGGGCTGATAGTGAAATTACAACTTCAACCACAGTATGTACATGAAGCTACTGAGTAATACTCTGATCATATTGACTGAGCATCAGAAAATCAGTCAGTGACTGATTCAGTCTCTAAATCCCCCCCTATGGTTTTCTTTATCCAGAGGAGATGTGTCTTTGTAAGACGAGCGTAGACACCTGGGCCTTGGATAGTACCACACTTTAACTTGCCAAAGGAGGTGATGCCTGTCAATTCACCATTACATATCAAAGGACCACCAGAATCCCCCTAAAGAAGAAAAAGACAAACTTGACATTAGAATTGACAGCTTGAAAACATTAGAATTGACAGCTTGTAAACTGGTACATGTGTGTGTCTTTAGACAAGGTCTGAGAAAATGTTCAGAAATCAATTCTCCTGTTGTTTATTCCTAAGAATATATATTCTGTAATTTTTTAATAAAGAAAAGGTTTGAATACAATCAATTCATTTGTGAATTAAATAGAGACCATATCTAATTTAATAGTAATGAACATATTGTTTTGTAATCTGAAACAAACTGGAAACTTTACCCTTTGAATGAAGAAAGTGTATGGAAATTAAAATTAAATCTAATCAAAAGTAAAACTTCTGTGTGGAATAAAAAAATTAGTAATGTACTTGCTTGGGTGTAACACACAGATAGTACAGTGTGTTAAACGCTTTATTGCTGGACAGAAAAGCTTCTCTGACAATGGACAAATCTTTTGAAATCACCAATAAATCACACCAAAATATTACTAGACAAATTTGTTGAGAGGTGTGATTTTCCAATAACCCATTTCTTTTACTAATAGAAGCTATATGGCTAGTCATAAGATATAGGAGTGATGTCTACAGTGAGAACTCATTTATTACCTGCGAGAAAATGTGAGTACTAATATTTTTATAAAATTCCATTTGCTGATGGATGAGTCCACTTATAACAAAAAAGACATAATATTTAATATTAAATATTTAACCTGACATAAGAACATAAGAATGGCCGTACTGGGTCAGACCAAAGGTCCATCTAGCCCAGTATCCTGTCTACTGACAATGGCCAGCACCAGGTGCCCCAGAGAGGGTGGACCGAAGACAATGATCAAGCGATTTGTCTCCTGCCATCCCTCTCCAGCCTCTTACAGACAGAGGCCAAGGACACCATTTTATCCCCTGGCTAATAGCCTTTTGTGGACCTAACCTCCATGAAATTATCTAGCTTCTTTTTAAACTCTATTATAGTCCTAGCCTTCACAGCCTCCTCTGGCAAGGAGTTCCACAGGTTGACTACACGCTGTGTGAAGAAGAATTTTCTTTTATTAGTTTTAAACCTGCTCCCCATTAATTTCATTTGGTGTCCTCTAGTTCTTCTATTTAGGGAACTAATAAATAACTTTTATTTAGCCCTCTCCACACCACTCATGATTTTATAAACCTCTATCATAGTCCCCCTCAGTCTCCTCTTTTCTAAACTGAAAAGTCCCAGTCGCTTTAACCTCTCCTCATATGGGACCCGTTCCAAACCCCTAATCATTTTAGTTGCCTTTTTCTGAACCCTTTCCAAGGCCCAAATATCTTTTTTGAGGTGAGGAGACCACATCTGTACACAGTATTCAAGATGTGGGCGTACCATAGTTTTATATAGGCGCAGTAAGATATTCTGTGTCTTATTTTCTATCCCTTTCCTAATAATTCCTAAAACAAAATACAGGACTATTTAGCACTTTAAAGACTAACAAGATGGTTTATTAGATGATGAGCTTTCGTGGGCCAGACCCACTTCCTCAGATCAAATAGTAGAAGAAAATAGTCACAGCCATATATACCAAAGGATGCAATTAAAAAAAGTGAACACATATGAAAAGGACAAATCACATTTCAGAACAGAAGGGAGATGCAGGGATGGGGGAGGAAAGGAAGGTGAATAATTCCTAGCATCCTATTTGCCTTTTTGACCGCCGCTGCACACTGCATGGAAGTTTTCAGAGAACTGTCCACGATAACTCCAAGATCTCTTTCCTGATTTGTCGTAGCCAAATTAGCCCCCATCATACTGTACACATAGTTGGGGTTATTTTTCCCGATGTGCATTACTTTACACTTATCCACATTAAATTTCATTTGCCATTTTGTTGCCCAATCACTCAGTTTGGTGTGATCTTCTTGGAGTCCCTCACAGTCTGCTTCTGTCTTGACCATCCTAAACAGTTTGGTATCATCTGCAAACTTTACTACCTCACTGCTTACCCCTTTCTCCAGATCATTTATGAATAAGTTGAAAAGGATTGGTCCCAGGACTGACCCTTGGGGTACACCACTAGTTACCCCTCTCCAATCTGAAAATGTACCATTTATTCCTACCCTTTGTTTCCTGTCTTTTAACCAGTTCTCAATCCAAGAAAGGACCTTCCCTCTTATCCCATGGCCATGTAATTTACACAAGAGCCTTTGGTGAGGGACCTTGTCAAAGGCTTTCTGAAAATCTAAGTATACTATATCTACTGGATCCCCTTTGTCCGCATGTTTGTTAACCCCTTCAAAGAACTCTAAGGGTATGTCTACACTACCACTACCTAGTTCGAACTAGGGTGGTAATGTAGGCAACCGGAGTTGCAAATGAAGCCCGGGATTTGAATTTCCCGGGCTTCATTTGCATAAAGCCGGGCGCCGCCATTTTTAAATGTCCGCTAGTGCGTAGCCGCGCGACACGGTAACTACTGTTACTCCTCGTGAAATGTTTCACGAGGAGTAACGGTAGTTCGGACTAGGAAGCCTAGTCCGAACTACCTAGTCCGTGCCGCGTGTAGCCGCGCGGCACGGAGTCCGCACTAGCGGACATTTAAAGATTAGTAAGACAGATTAGTAAGACAGGATTTCCCTTTTCAGAAACCATGTTGACTTTTGTCCAACAAATTATGTTCTTCTACATGCTTCACAATTTTATTCTTTACTATTGTTTCGACTAATTTGCCCGGAACTGAAGTTAGACTTACCGGTCTGTAATTGCCAGGATCGCCTCTACAGCCCTTTTTAAATATTGGTGTCACGTTGGCTACCTTCCAGTCATTAGGTACGGAAGCCGATTTAAAGGATAGGTTACAAACCACAAATAATAGCTCAGCAATTTCCCATTTTAGTTCTTTTAGAACCTTTGGATGAATGCCATCCGGTCCCGGAGATTTGTTAACATTAAGTTTTTCTATTTGTTCCAAAACCTCCTCTAATAACACTTCAATCCGGGACAGTTCCTCAGATTCATCACCCACAAAGGATGGTGCAGATTCAGGAATCTCCCCAACGTCCTCATCCGTGAAGACTGAAGCAAAGAAATCATTTAGTTTCTCTGCAATGGCTTTATCGTTCTTGATTGCTCCTTTTATAGCTTGATCATCTAGGAGACCCACAGGTTTTTTAGCAGGCTTCCTGCTTCTAATGTACTTAAAAAACATTTTGTTATTTCTTTTTGAGTTTTTGGCTAGCTGTTCCTCAAAATCTTTTTTTGCTTTTCTTACTACATTTTTACACTTGATTTGACAGTGTTTATGTTCTTTTCTATTTATCTCACTAGGATTGGATTTCCACTTCTTAAAAGATACCTTTTTGTCCCTCACTGCTTCTTTTACATGGTGGTTAAGCCACGGTGACTCTTTTTTAGGTCTCTTGCTATGCTTTTTAATTTGGGGTATACATTTAAGTCGGGCCTCTATTATGGTGTCTTTAAGAAGTTTCCATGCAGCTTTCAGGGATTTGGCTCTAGTCACTGTGCCTTTTAATTTCTGTTTAACAAACCTCCTCATTTTTGTGTAATTCCCCTTTTTGAAATTAAATGCCAGGGTGCTGGACTGCTGAGGTGTTCTTCCCACCACAGGAATGTTGAATGTTATTATATTATGGTCACTATTCCCAAGCGGTCCTGTAACAGTATCCTGGACCTGATCCTGCACTCCACTCAGGACTAAATCAAGAATTGCCTCTCCCCTTGTGGGTTCCTGAACCAGCTGCTCTAAGAAGCAGTCATTTAAGCCATTGAGAAATTTTATCTCCGCTTCTCCTCCTGAGGTGACATGGATCCAGTCAATATGGGGGTAATTAAAATCCCCCATTATTACAGAGTTCTTTATTTTGGTAGCCTCTCTAATCTCCCTTAGCATTTCAATGTCAGTATCGCTGTCCTGGTCAGGTGGTCGGTAATATATCCCTACTGCTAATTTTTTATTTTTGGAGCATGGAATTACTATCCATAGCGAGTCTATTGAACATGTTGATTCACTTAATATTTTTATATCATTTGATTCTACATTATCTTTCACATACAGTGCCACTCCGCCACCCACCCGGCCTGCTCTATCCTTTCTATATATTTTATATCCCAGTATGATTGTGTCCCACAGATTTTCCTCATTCCACCAGGTTTCGGTGATGCCTATTATGTCAATCTCCTCATTTAATATGAGGTACTCTAGTTCACCCATCTTATTAGTCAGACTCCTAGCATTTGTGTACAAGCACTTTAAAAATTTGCCACTGCTTATTTGTCTGCCCTTCCCTGATGCATTGGATTCCTTTGTATGCGGTTGTTTGTCTGCTCTGGCCCATGGTTTGTCCTCTCCCCTCCTCTCTTTCTGACTACAGCTTAGAGAATCTCTATCAATGGATTGTCCTCTAAGAGAAGTCTCCCTCCGATTTACGTGCATCTCCGCACCAATCGGCTTTCCCCCATCTCTTAGTTTAAAAACTGCTCTACAGCCTTTTTAATGTTTAGTGCCAGCAGTCTGGTTCCACCCTGGTTTAGATGGAGCCCATCCTTCCTGTATAGGCCCCCCCTCTCCCAAAAGTGTTCCCAGTTCCTAATAAATCTAAACCCCTCTGCCCTACACCATCGTCTCATCCACGCATTGAGACTCTGAAGCTCCGCCTGCCTACCTGGCCCTGAGCGTGGAACTGGAAGCATTTCTGAGAATGCCACCATAGAGGTCCTGGATTTCAGTCTCTTTCCTAGCAGCCTAAATTTGGCCTACCCTTTCCTATGTCATTGGTACCTACCACAACCACCGGCTTCTCCCAAGCACTACACTTAAATATTTAAACATTTTAAAAATATGATTGTTTATGGATCGGTATTACCACTTGCTATGTCTGAAATTTGTTTTATCACTTGACTTGTGTAAAGTATATCTACTTACAGTACATGAGTCTCTTCCACCATTCTTATCGCCAGCACACACCATGTTCTTTGTTATAATAGGATTATAATTATAGTGATTCTGATCATTGCAGATTCTTCTGTCGATGATAGTGATATTGACTGCCCTTAGGATATTAGAAGGCTTACGTTGTCCATTCTTAATTATTCCCCATCCTGCTACTTGGCACATTGTTCCTGGTTTGGGATCAGTGTCTGTGTTTGGTAGCTTAATGGTTTTCACAGCTTTATTAATTTTAGCTCTCTTTTGCAGCTATTGGAAAATAAAAATATATGATTATTTCAGGGAGAACTGGTAGTAACCCCTATCTTTAAGTTGCTCAGCATTCTCCATTATGACTATGAAGTATTTCTGCAACCTTTTTTTTTTGAGAAGCTATCATACCTTGGATAGTCAACAGCAAA
This sequence comes from Pelodiscus sinensis, assembly GCF_049634645.1. Taxonomy (NCBI): domain Eukaryota; kingdom Metazoa; phylum Chordata; order Testudines; family Trionychidae; genus Pelodiscus; species Pelodiscus sinensis. The sequence continues at coordinate 97,379,862 of NC_134716.1, forward strand.
ATACCCTGGAGCTAGAGAAGTGCCTTTCATTTGCCCTATGAAACGCCTTTCAGCTTTTGATGAGATGCTATGCAAAATCATAATTTCCCTTCTCTGTTTTATGTTCTCTAGAAAAACATATTGCTAGACATATTTTAAGAAAAAGGAAAAAATAATCTGGGAAACTACAGGCCAGTTAGTTTTATCACAACTATTTGCAAGGTCTTAGAACACATTTTGAAAGAGAAAGTAGTTAAGAACTTAGAGGTAAGTGGTAATTGGGATAAAATGAAGGATAGTTTTACAAAAGGTAGGTTGGGCCAGACCTGCTTGATCTCCTTCTTTGAGATTATAACTAATTGTTTAAAGGAAATGTAGTAAATCTAATGTACCTGGATTTCAGGAAGACCTTAGAAACAATTCTACAAGGGAAATTATCAGTTAAACTGTAGACTATAGGGATTAATATAAGAAAAGAAAGTTGGTTAAAGGAGAGACTACAATGGGTCATACTGAAAGGTGAACGGACAGGCTAGAGAGAAATTACTAGTGGAGATCTTCAGGGATTGGTCTTGGAACCAATCTTATTTTACATTTTTATGAATGATCTTGGTTCAAAGAGTGGGAATGTGCTAACAAAATTTGCAAATGACAGAAAATTGGGAGGTTTTGCCAATATGGAAGTGTCCTGGAATATCATGCAAAAAGATATGGACACTTTGAAAACTGGAGTAATAGAAATGGGATGAAATTTTAATAGTGTAAAATCCATGGTCATGCACTTAGGGTCTAACAACATAATTATTTGCTATAAGATGGGGTTTTATGAGTTGGAAATAATGGAGGAGAAAAAAGACTAGAGTGTACTGATTGATTACAGGATGACTATGAGCTGCCAATATGATGCAGTCCTGGAAAGACTAGTGCAGTCTTAGGATGTAGCATGTGAAGTATTTCCAAGAGAGACAAGAAACTATTAACTGTTAGTAACACTATACCAGGCACTGATCAGACTTCATCTGGAACACTGTAGAATTTTAGTCACCCATGTTTAAGAAAGATTAATTCATATTGGAACAGGTGCAGAGAAGGGCTGCTAGGGATGATCAGAGGAATGGAAAACCTATCTTATGTGACTCAAAGAGCTTGGCTTGCTCAGCTAACCTAAAAGAAGGCTAAAGGGAGACAGGACTGCTTTCTATAAATGCACCAGAGGAATAAATACTGGGGTGGGCTGGATGGGAAGAGTTAAGTGACATGGCACAAGAACAAATGGATATAATGGATATAAATAGCATTGATAAGTTTGGGCTTGAAATTAGATGAAAGTTTCTAACCATCAGAGGCATGAAGTCCTGGAACAGCCTTCAGAGAGGAGTACCAGGAGGAAAAAACCTAACCGGCTTCAAGACTGAGCTTGAGAAATTTATGGAGGGGACGGTGATATGAAAATGCCCACAATGGCATAAAGTTGATCTACAACTGCTAATAGGAAATATTTCCAATGGCCAATGATGGGACACTGGAAGGGGAGGACTTTGAGTTACTACCGAGAATTTTTTTCCAGGTGTCTGGATGGTAGGTCATGCCCCCATGCTCAGAGTCTAATTGATCACCATATTTGGTGTTCGGGAGGAACTTTCTGCTGAGTAAATTTGGCAGAGAACATAGTAGTTTTGTGTGGGTGTGTGGTTTTTTTTGCTTTTGCCTTATTCTTCAGCATGAGGCCTAGGTCACCTGTGCGTTTAAACTGATGTAAAATGTGGATTCTCCACAACTTGAAATCTTTAAATCATTATTTGAGAACTTCAGAAACTCAGTCTAAAGTTAGGGGTCCATTACAGGAGGGCTAGGTAAGATTCTGTGGCTTGCAATGTCCTGGAGGGAAGACTAGATGATCATGATGGTTCCTTCTAGTCTTAAATTTTATGAAGCTGTCAGAAATATAGTCTGGCCAGAGAGCTAGCCTAATAGAGGCAAATGGGAACGCAAACCCAGTGAACTAGAACTGTCATGAGGGAATACAATTTGAATTGAAATACTTTGTTTTTTGACTGAAAAAAATTGCCCAAAATTAAAAAATGTCATAGAGAATTCAGAGTAAAACAGACAAAAAAAGGTTTTGTTGAAATTTTCCATGGAACCACCCACTTTATTTTCCAACCAGTTGTACCTTAGGTGATATCAGAGCACCTGATGGGGAAAGGAAAAAGAAAAGGGCTGGGTTCAACTCGCATTCTCTGGCCCTGAACCTAGTACATAGCCCCAGCGGCTTATTCCCAGAGGAGTCCATAAGGTTGGAACTCCTGTATCTCCCTAGAGTGGGGCAGAAGAGAGAGAATTAGGCTAGTCTTGGTGACTACCCTGTAGACCTAGAAAAAGTCCTTAGTGGTTCGTTGCTGTCCTCTGGAATAGTAGCCTTTTCTTCAGCCAGCCAATAGTTAGTCCTCTAGCTAACGTAGCAGAAAACTATACTACAATGTTCAGGATTCAGGGGGTTAACTCTATGAATGCACAACAAAGGACCTTTTGTAGCTGAATATAACAGAATGTATTTTTGCTTTTTTTCTTTAAAAAAATCCTAGAACACTATGCAGACTCCTCACCCCCCAAAGACAAACCTACATTAATAGAGTGTTATTTAGATTGCAAAGTCAAGCTCTTGGGGGATATGATAACAGTTTTCAGGTATCTAAAAGGGTGTCACAACACGGAGGGAGAAAAATTGTTCTTCTTAGCATCTGAGGATAGGACAAGAAGCAATGGGCTTAAACTGCCGCAAGGGAAGTTTAGGTTGGACATTAGGAAAAACTTCCTAACTGGAATAAGTTGCCTAGGAAGGTTGTGGGATCTCAATCTCTGGAAATATTTAAGAGCAGGTTAGATAGACATCTATCAGGGATGGTCATGGTATAGGGTCCTACCATGAGGACAAGGGACTGGACTCGATGACCTTTCGAGGTCCATTCCAGTTCTAGTGTTCTATGATTCTATGAAATTTAGGAAATGACAGATTTACAGTTGCTCATGCATTTCATTATCATGTCATTTTTAAATTGTAGGATGATATACTATAATTTTCCACTTAATCCCTGCCTCATTCAGTGCAAGGGTATACCGCCAGGTAACTGTAAGTTGAGCTTTTCCTAATTTTCAAGTGTTCGACAAAGCAATGTAAATGTCATTGGAAATTTTAAAAACTAATGTATAGCTTAAAAAGATTAAAAAATATTAAATGGCACAATAGAATTGACTAACAACACTCCTCATAACATTAAATTATACAATACTTTGCACAATATGTATTTAACCTATTCAGGTGTCATGTATAGGCAGTTATGTGCACAAAAATATTTTTCTACAGTCAATGCTCCTTATAAGAATTCAAAAGACTGAACAGGGAGTTTGGGAAAGTATAAAATGACAAATGAGTGAATGAAAAACAGATCAATAAATCAGAAATATTGTATAACTAAATATTTTATCTTGAGTCTTTCTAGGGTGGAGAGTGGCATCAAATCTCTCAGGACAGAGAGTTGCATTTTCTTAAAATTATTTTTAATAAAAAATTTTGTACCTTCAAAAGCATAATATCATTTTCTTTTTCTTGTTCATTATAGCATGGGTAGCGAACTGCTCTTGAAATTTTAAAAGTCTGTTGTTCTTCCTCTTTCTCTGAAATTGAATGAGCTCCAAGAAGAACTTTGCCTTTATCACTGAAAAACGAAGAATAACATAATTAACTGTGTTCCTCATTCAAAATTATACATATATTCAGTAGTGATCAATCTCTTATGCCAAAGGTACAAATGATAATTAATAAAATAATAATAAACAGCATATTCTTATTAATAATTTATAATTATAAACAGTACAATTAGCTAAACTGATGTAGATATGTCAGTACCTATACTGATTTTGCAGAATCTTGGAGGGGCTTCAGATTTCAGGATATAACTCTGTCCCTACAATTTTGGATCTGGGATTGACACAAAAGAAGACGAAATCTATTTTCAGTTTCCAGTTTGTACACATCAGAAATTTGATGAGAACAGGTATTCTGAGGACAGAAATCTTACAGGAACTGACAGTGTGTGATTTCTGCCACTTCAGATAAGCTTATGAAATCTGTATGCAATTTTATCTGAAATCTGAACTGCATCATTGCTTTGGCCTTGAATCTGATTCCCAAACTTCTGAAATATTTCTGATCAGGATCTCAGTACTGTCTCCTCTGTCCATATCTAATTCAGCTCAGTTTCCCCTCCCCCTCTTGACTGTCCTGCCTTCTCACAGACTCACTGGACAATGGAGGTCTGGATTACTCATCTGTGCTTGCTGGAGGTTCCTGAAATGGATGCTCAGGGTTCCATATTCTTCTCAGCTAATCAAAGATCAGGTTTATATCAAATCATACCACTAATTGCTCTAGTGGCTTTAAAGTATAGTGTGATCACACAGAAGGACGTTGCACATGCATTTAATTTGAGCTGGGAGAGCTGGAGGACATTTAAAGTTTATTCCAACCTCAGCAAGATTTGCCATTCCACCCATTCATGCACTGGGTGCAAGGCTATGGGGAAATGGTCCTTTCTATGTGGGTGGTTAACTGCTGACTGAACTTCGTTATGTAAGCTAGCTTTTGCATGTTCTCTTTGTTCAGGTACAGCTAGAATGATTTTTGTTTTCCATAGGTTCCTATATGCTAATATTGTAACTGTGGGGTTACAATGTAGTCTTTGGGTTGCATGTAGTCTTTACAAGAAGCTAAATACCTGCTTGGGCTGCAACCATACTAATTAATATTTCTCTCTTTGAATTGTGGGATCCAATACTTCATTGGGATTGGACAACTTGCCAGCATAGATTGTGTGTGGTCTAGCTTAGTGGCAACTCTTACTCTCTTGAGGGGATAAAAGGTGGAATAACATTTTAAATCTCATAACCAGACCTGGATGGGTCAGGTAATTTATTTGGATAGTTAGCTATTTGCACCTTGGGGTCTGTCAGTCAGGAGAAAAGTGGACTCACAAACTAAGTTATTAAGGCCACCCTTTGCTGAAAGGTTCATCTTCATTTGTTTATTTTGTTGCTATATCATAAAGTTATTTAATAAAGAAAATAATACATATATATATTAACACATAAATAAAAAAGCTATTTTATTTAGTGTATCTTCAGGTAATGAACTGCATTAATCTTCTACAGTAAAATGACACAAATTTCTTTCCACTTTCATGGGAGCTATTTTGGACTGTTTTGTACTTTGTTTAGCAGAATTATGATTGAATTAAAAAATGGTCATTAAGTATTTCTCATAAGTTAACTGCCAGTAGTCTATGCTTGTGTCCGAACAGGGGTAAATGTAATCTCTTTGCCTATAGATTTAAGGTTAGAGCACCTTGTTATGGCCATAATTATTCACAAAACACTGAAACAGAGAGCCCAGTTACTGTACTTGGTTGCCAATGTAAATGCTAAAATGTAATAATAAGATTACGATCCCAATTACACTAGGTATACAAAATATATAAGAGATATTAATTTTCATGCCTCAAGAGAGAAGCTAATTGTCTGGAGATGAAAGAACTTTCCCTCAAAGGTATGTTATTGCATAATTGTTCATTATGATAGAATACTCAACTAGATGGAACCTTTTATTTGTTATTGCAATCTCTAAAGCATGCTAGATTTACATTTCTACAGTATCTTCAAGCATTAGCTTTGGTTCACATTGTGTATTATTTAGTGTGCTATTGAATAAGTCAGAACATTCCATGAGCTATAAATCCTTAGAATAACTTACATTTTACAATGGGCTGCAGTTAATACCCAATTTTCTTTGATCAAAGCTCCTCCACAATATTCATTCCATTTGATTAAGGCCATATATGGTCTTGAATGTGGAATCACTTCAACCCCTCCAATGATATCCACACATGAATCTAAAAATGAAAATAAACCAGAGTTTGGATAATATATAATATAAAAAAATCCATTCATAGAGAATGGGTTAGGCTAATAATACAATAAAAAGCATATAAATATATACAGACTTACAGTGCTGGATGTAGCTGTACTTGGGGTGGAATTTTCAAAACTGGTCTGTTAGCCTACACACATATGGCATATATAGGCTATATATGGAGGGGATTAAGTATTTCCACATTCAAGACCATATATGCTTCCACTGAGTTCAATGGGAACAGAGTTAGGACAATGCTGAGTGACTTTGAAAATCCCACCCTAAAATACTAATGGTCTTGTAGGCAACATTACTTGCTTGAACTGCAGTTGTTTCCACTGCTAGTTTCAATGGCTTTTATTATATCAAAGAATTCTGCATCTGCCACTGTGTAAAAATGTGAAAAGTATATTTATAAGTGTATTCTGACAAAAGTAGATATATAATTCATCAGATAAATCAGATAAAACATTAAATTAACATTTTTTTCAAAAAAGGTTGGAAATAAAGAGATTTATGCCAACTGCAGTTTCATTTTCAGAATTTTCTGACTGCTGCATAAATACCCATCTTATGAGAAGGGGATGCAGGCAAGGTCAATACAACTCTTTTAGACTCCAGGTAGAGATTTTCCCTTCATATAGTATTTTAGATGTATCATAAGGCCTAACTTTTACTATCAATAGAAATAAAATAAAAATATTTTCTTTCTCTTACTTACTGATAACTTCATTATTAGAATATATCTAGTTACATCCTGCTCTACACGTCATGAACTACAATGACAGTGGATAAAAGCAGCACTTACCTCTAGGAATCACCAAGAGGAAAATGGTAGCAGAAGCAGACAAAATGAACAAAAGCCCCATTATTGCTGCAGTGTGATCTTCTATAATAAGTGTCCAATATATACTGAAAACAAAAAAGGATGTGGGTTTAAGGTCATCTGACATCCTATAAATGCCCCCCCTCCCACACTCACAGAATAATTTATTGATGTCATGAAGATGGTGTCATTTCTAGGAATATTGCCTGTATCATGTAGTTGATGAGGCATCAGACTAGAAGCCCTTGAATAGGACTGTCCAGAAAACAAGTTCAGAATTCTGTAAATTGGCATTAGCTGACAAAAAATGTTTGTTTAAAACAATTCTGAACAGCTCTACCTCTGAGGTTAAATCCCAGCCCTAATATTAGCTCATTGTGGGCATGTCTACACTAGGAAATTATTTCAAAATAATTTATTTTGCAATAATAACTCCTGAAATAACTATTTTGAAATAAGCATTATTCCTTGTGGAAAACGGGAATTATTATTTCAAAATAAACAGCCGTATTTGAAATAACGGGGTTGGTAGTGTGGATGCTCTGCTTTTTATTTCAAAATAAGGAGAGTTATTTCAAAGTAACTCCTTAGTGTAGACCAAGCTGTACGTCCTTGGAAAAGTCACTTAACCTGGCAAGCCCACTGAATCTCAGTTTCTTCGTATTTAAAATATCTCGCTAAAGTGCAATATGCTCATTGGTTTAGGCTTGAATATTTCTTGAAAACATAATTTGCTCCCTACAATTATTCTAAGGCTTGAGCTTATGCAGTATAATCACTCCTGCTAAGGCAGAGTACAGCTGGTCTTGAATCGGTGTGGAGATGGAGAAAGAAAAAAAGACTAAAATGTGTTAGGAAAGTAAGAAGATATGAAGATTAAATATACCAGGAAATTGCTAAAAAGTATTTTATTTCATCTGTATCTTATTTAACAAGGAATATGCTTAACTGAGAACAGAGGCTGTTTTAAAAAAACCTGTTGAGTAGTAAGTAACAACTGCATCTTCATATTAACTAGCACGTGTGAGCAAAATTTTCTTATGTTGATTTTTCTGAACTGTTCTGAATGTACAGAGTATGCCTAAGAATTTAGATTATAGGAACAGTAAAAGCCCATTCAGACTATGATTTCTGGCATTTTTTTGTTGCTCTTAATCTGATATTTGAGCTTCTTCACTGTCCCTTTACCAAAAGGAATTGAGAAATCTTTTGAATCCTTTTTGTTTTGCTCAGTTTCTTTGATACCACTATCTTATGTTTTATTGTGCAATTCTCTTTTAAAAGTCATGGAAAACAGATCCCATGGGACTGGAAAAGGCCAAATAGATGCCAATTTATAAAAAGCGAAATAAGGAAAACTGGGGGAATTACACACCAGTCAGCTTAACTTCAGTACCTGGAAAGATAACAAAGAAAATAATCTAGGCTCTCCTTAACCTCTGAGATTTGGACAAGAAGCAAAGGGCTTAGGGTGGTTTAGGTTAGATATTGGGGGAAAAAATTCTTTTCAGGGTAGTTAAGCACTGAAATAAACTGCCTAGGGATTTGGTGGAATCTTCATCAATCTTCCCCTCAGGCCTCCGGCCATATCATCATCAGGGTAAGGTGACTATGCCGGTCTCCCCTCACCCACTGCGTGTCCCTCCCTTCACCGCCCCAGTTTATAAGGTCCCTTTTTTCCCCCTCTGTCCTTGGTCTATCGTGTTCCCAACGTCCAGGCTTACCAGGTGTTTGCTATTCCCATGTCGTGTCTGTGGGGTTATCTGACGGGGAAGGAGGGGCGGAAACCTGGGCCCTCCCCCTCTCCAGGTCCCGACCTAGGACCCTAAAGGCAGGGAGAAGATTCCCCGCCCGGTTGATGGGGCTGCAGCCTTAACTCACCAACCCTTGAGTGACCTTTGGGTTCCCCTGCTCAGTCCTGGGTTGCTTCCTCTCCTCCGTCCGGTCCTTCCTTCAGATCCGGCTCCCCAGCGCCTTCACGTTGCCTTCTGTGACCCTTGCTCCTGTTTGTGGCACCCTGCCTCCTCCTTGCACTCCTCCTCTTCCTTGCACGCTCCTCTCCGTCTCTCCATGCGCTCTTCCTCTTCCTTCCCCCTCTGTCCTCTCTGGGCCTTCCTTATATCCCACGCCTCCCTCTGATGCTCGGTCGCTCCCAGAGCCTCCCCTGACGTTATCCGGCGTCCCGGCCTGGCTCTGTGGGGCAGCCCCGGAGCAGGTGGCGCACGTCCGCCGTGCAGCTATGGCCTCCCCGCCCAAAGCCACCACGGGGCTTATTGTGGTGCAGGGCTCGAGGGTCGCGGTGGTGGCAGTGGTGGCAGTGGTCTCTGCAGCCTCCTCACCCCCACTTAAAGCTGCTGTGGGGCTTGGGGTAATGCGGGGCTTGGGGATTGCGGTGGGGCCGGCGGCGGCGGCAGTGCCAGCGGTCTCCGCAGCCTCGTCACAGAGATTTTTAAGAGTAGGTTAGACAATACCTGTCAGGGATGGTCTAGACAAAGGTGCTGGAACAAATTTGTATAGTGGAGGTGCTGAGAACCATTGAACCAAACTGTAAGTCCTGTATATAGTGGAAATCACTTCAAGCTAGGGCATGTTACACCCCTTGCACTCCTAATTCCAGCTCTCATAGCTCTAGATCAAGGGTCAGCAACCTGTAGTTTGTGAGCTGACACAGACTGCTGGCTAAGTCAGAGCTCTGTCACTACAGCCTGGCTGAAAAGGCCAAATGGAAGCCAGCTGAGCAAGCCCATGCCTGAAGGGCTAATGGAAGCAGCTGTGGGCCTTATTAGCCAGAGGGCTATAGAAGGCAGCCAAATCAGCAGTGAAAGGGGAGGAGTGAGGAGCCAGGATGTAACTGTGTGCGTCCCTAAACCAGAAGGAGCAGCTGGCTGAGTTTGCTGTGAACAAAAGCTCTAGGTATGTCTACACTACAAAGTTAATTTGAACTAACAGCCATTAGTTTGAATTAACTTTAATAGGGGATACACATACAACTGCTAGTTCGAATTTAAATCGAACTAGCGGAGCGCTTAATTCAAACTAGGTAAACCTCTTTCTACGAGGAGTAACACCTAGTTCAAACTAAGTAGTTCGAATTAAGGGCTGTGTAGCCACTTAATTTGAACTAGTTGGAGGCTAGCCCTTACCAGGTTGCCCTGGTAGCCACTCTGGGCCAAACCAGGGAAACTCTTCTGCCCCCCCGGCCGCGGAGCGCTTAAAGGGGCACGGTCTGGCTACAGTGCTTGTACCAGTTGCAAGCCTGCCAGCACCCAGCCAGAAGACCCTGCACCTGGCACAGCACAAGCCAGCCACCCACTGCCACCCAGCCCTCCACCTCTTCCCAGGACCAGGCTGGCGGTTCCCAGGAGCCTGCCATGGGCCGCAAGAGGCGGGCGCCTGCTTGGTCTAGTGCGGAGATCATGGATCTCATCGACGTTTGGGGGGAGGCCTCCAACGTCCACAATCTCCGCACTAGCCACAGGAAAGCGGCCGTCTAAGGTGGATAGCTGCCAGCCTGGCCACCAAAGGCGACATGCGAACCCAGGAGCAGGTTTACATGAAAATCAAGTTGGTCCAGTGAGACTCCCCAACCCTGAGCCCTGAGCTTAGAACATAAGAACATAAGAATGGCCATACCGGGTCAGACCAAAGGTCCATCTAGCCCAGTAGCCTGTCTGCTGACAGCGGCCAACACCAGATACCCCGAAGGGGATGGACTGAAGACAATGACCAAGCCATTTGTCTTGTTCCATCCATCTCCAGCCTTCCATAAACAGAGGCCAGGGACACCACTCCTACCCCCTGGCTAATAGCACTCCATGGACCCAACCTCCATGAAGTTATCTAACTTCTCTTTAAACTCTGTTATAGTTCTACCCTTCACAGCCTCCTGTGGCAAGGAGTTCTAGTTCGAATTAAGTTAGTTCGAATTAGTGCTGTAGTGTAGACATACCCTCAATTAATAGAAGGTGGTGGGAAATTGGCACTGACAATAAAAGGCAGGGGTGACTGCACTAGAAAGGCTCTCTGGTTGATTTGTGACCCAAGAAGGAGTCCCATGGCAAGGGACCTGGGCCAGGACCTTTCCACAGAGCTAAATGTGGCTCACTAGAAACCAGATATATCTCTTTTGGAGCCCCAACTCAGCCCTCCCCCTGCAGCAGGAAGCCAGCGCTGGTGCTACAGCTATATGGCCCCCTGTAATATTGGAATTCCTGGCTTCCTGTGTGGGGAGAAAGCCCGCAGCCTCCCTGCCAGATCCCATGTGTGGAGAACAAGTAAGGAATGTGTGCAGCCCTTTTCCTTCCTTCAGTGTGTGGGGAACAAGTGGAACCAAAAATGGATCTGTTTGTCCTGTCATTGTTCTTCCCCCAGGACACACTTCCTGGAAGCTTCCTTCTGGTGAATGGGAGGTTAGGGAAGCTGTATTAAACTGTGCCTACAATGCAGTGCAAAAACAAGTGCCCCCCCCACTCTCTCATGCACAGAACTTGCATCCTCACTTACCCATTCAAGACATGCTGATATTGAATGCACAGATGTGTATATTTTAAAAATGGACCATAGCTAGTAATAATTGTCTATTCTTGCTGTAATAGGAAAAACATTTTAGTACTGAAACCTCTTTCAGCAGAATTGCGGTTCCCTAAGTCATTATTAAAAATGAGTAGTACATAGTGTTGGAGGGCTTATATTTCAATTTCCCTTTGTTGGTGTTTTAACATCATTGTAGGTTTTCTACATTCTTCACACTAAGGTTAGACCGTTTGTAGTGGTTTAGCAGATGACAGACCCAAGTTCAGTGGAAACAGAGGTAGTCTGAAATATAGATTCATACCTCTAACTGGTAGGCTTGCTTTAACAGTGCAGTGGTTTTGTTACACCTGTGACTATTGATTCTGACCTCCATTAGCTATTTGTATGAATATGATGCCTTTGTACTATAGGGTTTCTCTATCTGAATCTTAATCTTTCCTTCAGCATCAGACACTACTTAGGACTTAATTGTGCCATCCCTTTCTATCTGGAGCTGCCCTTTGCACAGACTCAGGCTGCGTCTAGACTGGCATGATTTTGCGCAAATACTTTTAACGGAAAGGTTTTTACGTTAAGTATTTGCGCAAGACAGCGTCTACACTGGCACGGATGCTTTTGCACAAAAGACAAAAGATGTCTTTTGTGCAAAAGCATCCATGCCAGTGTAGACGCTCTCTTGCGCAAGAAAGCTCTGATGGCCATTTTAGCCATCGGGCTTTCTTGCGCAAGAAAATAACTTGCCTGTCTACACTGGCCCTCTTGTGCAAGAATACTTGCGCAAGAAGGCTTACCCCTGAGTGGGAGCATCAAAGTATTTGCACAAGAACCACTGATTTTGTACAGGCGGCAAGATTTTGCGCAAAAGTGGCCGCTTTTGCGCAAAATCTTTCCAGTCTAGATGCAGCCTCAGTGTTAAGTTCCATAGATTTTCCCTTTCTGGCTAATGTTTAACTGAGGAATTCTTAAGTAATACATTTTTTTTTGTATATTCTCCAGCTGCCCAATGCGATACTTGCCTTAGAATAATAAAACTGTAGGACTGGAAGAGACCTTGAGAGATCATTTAGTTCAGTCAGTCCCCTGCTCTCATGACAGGACTAAGTATTATTTAGATCACCACTGACAGATGTTTGCCTAACCAGCTCTTAAAAAATCTCCAATGATGGAGATTCCAGATACTGCATATGGTGGCAATACCTGCCCATCACTCATAAAGAAGTGGGTAGAAGTCTAAAGGGAATCCACAAGGTGGTATGACAGCCAGTACCTTTTATTATTTTAGATTACAACATTTCACATAGTAAATTCCTTCCTTTTTCCCACCTCCTTAGGGATCAGGGCCATGGGATCCATGTGACTAAGCCTTTTGTTCTCTATACACTGAGTCAAGGTGAGCAACATTTCTCCCCCCCCCTTCATTGTCCTTTACATTTTCACAGATCATTGCACCACCAGATTGGAGGAAGACATTTTCCTGTTTTCCTTGTTGTCTAAGGTATCCATTACTTTGTGATCCTATTTCTCACTGTTCGCTACTCAATTAATATTCTGGCTGGTACCTCCAGCTGCTTGTCTCAAGTCCCCTGACTCCACTGGGGGAATTTGATTCACATTTTCTGCCTTTCCCAAAGGAATAGTTGTACACTCCGATACCATCTCCTCAGTCCCCAGCAGGAGGAGGAAGCTTTCCAGACCCCAGTATGAAGGAGTTGTAATGCTGTATGAAATATGTAAGGCACTTTATTATATCATTGATACCAATATTATAAAATGGCAAGGAATCTGATCAGATATGCCATGTGAGGTATTTGTGTAAATGTTATAAATTGCCAAGTATGATAATCGTGATGATGTATTTGTATAATCTTTGTTGATATGAATAGTATATCTGAATTTCCGAACTTGTGCTGTATTTCTGGGTGACACCCTAGACAGATTGGCATCAGCACTGCCTACCCTGTTTGATGGCCTATCATGGCCATCAACTGTACAATAAACCCCCTGAAAGAAGCCAGAGATTACACTTTATGACTCAGTAAGGCATGTAGCAGTGTGCTTGTGAACAACATTCTAAGGCTTTTCTGTGCCCATGTGCTGTGAAGCTTGTGTTTGAAACATAAGTACCACCAGCCACATGGAAAAAGGAATAGAAAGGGCAGCTGCATCTTTAATCCCACTTCTTACCTCTGGAGTAACATTTCTACAAGCTAAAGCTCTGAACAAAGGACTGAATGATGACCTCCATACGAGGAACCCCATCTTGCCTCAGATCAGTTGAGAGCAGCATGACTTACCACTTCTAATTGCTTCAGATCACTAATAGAGAAATTAAGTTCCAGCTCATACAGGGTCAACAACTGCTGATTCCTAATTCCTGCTCTTTTCTCTTTTTGTTATTCTTTCCCTCCCCCGTCCCCCAAAATCTCAACCCTCTGTGAACCAGTTTTGGTATGCTTTTTCTTTTATTTTTCTCCTGTTGGCATTTATGGCAATTCATGTAGTCATGGATTCCAGTACTGGTAAAGCTATGTCTAGACTATGAGGTTTTTGTGGAATACCTCTGGTATACATCAAAACCCCTGCTGCATCCAAGGAATGCATTTGCTCTTCCCCTTTTTTTCATGGAAGAGCAAACGTGCTCTTTCGGGGAGCCCTGTATACCTTGTTTCATGAGGCATAAGGGCTCCGCCGAAAGAGGAGGCTTTTCTGCCATTTGGCCCCATCTAGACTGGGCCAAATGGCGGAAAGGCTCTTCTGGAAAAGCTATCAGAAAAAGCTATGCAAATTGCAGAGCGCAATTTGCGTCACTTTTTCCGATAAAGCCCCGTAGTCTAGACCTAGCCAAGAGGAACTTCACCTGGATCACCCCTACTGTTTTCTGGAGGAGTTGCAGTAACACAATCTTACAGAAATCATCCATAAATTTAATACAATGGCTCTGAAAGATATTGCAATATTTATGTCAGTCCCAAATATTTTCACCTTCTTTTCTGGATAACTTTAGAGACAAAGTGTTATTTACCTCTGACATTTGTTATACAATCATTTATTATCTAGTATTTTTTCTGACATGTTTGCTATTGTCAGTAGTTATATGTCTGTGTCAGAATCTTTGCATATCCAAGGTTTCATATCCATGTGTTAAGCTGGGGAAAACCGTTGAGTTGAAGATTCTTTGTTCTTAAAATTGTATATTTTTGATCACCGGGTTAATATTTGGTTAATGCAGCTGCCATCACCTTGCCATTCGGTAACATTACTTCCGTCCAGATTTCCCCATTTGCTTGCATCTTACTGCCAAGGTATGGGAATTGGCTCACCTCTTCTATTCCATCTAAAGTAATGTGTGAATTAGAAGTTGCAGGAGTTCTCATTACATCAATGGTTTTTAACCTGTGATCTGTGGACCCCTGCAGATCCTAAGAGTATATCTTAAACGGTCTGCAAAAGTTGTCATTACTATAGAACAGTGATTTTCAACCTATGGCCTACAGACTCCTGGGAATCTAACTATGTCTAAGATTTCCAAAGGGGTGGGCAAATGAAAAAAGGTTGAAAGCCACTGCATTAGATTAAGTTACTAAGCTCAGTAAAAGATGCAAGGGATTGGTCCTGCCTTGGACAGGGGGCTGGACTTGATGACCTTCTGAGGTCTCTTCCAGCTCTATGATTCTATGCTTCATGAAGTGGGCTGATTTTAAATAATACCATGAAACAGCTGTAAGGGTAATGCAGAGTCATTGACCTCATCTTTGAGCACTCTAATGAGAAACTACAAGAGAGGGAGATGCTCGGAAACAATCAGCTTCTTAAAATAATGCAACCAAACCACACCTTCCTGTAGCAGGTAGTTATGTATCAAAGATCGTATATCATAACTTACAGCCATTGTACACACCAGGAAATGGCACCTGTCATGGTGAGATAGGTGTTGGTTTTACTGGTCTCTGAAACAGTTGCTACTCTACCTCTGAGATGTTAGCAGACTTCCCAGGATAAATACACATAACTTCTTAGCATGAATTGTGCATAAGTAACATGGTTATGCTTTTTCTGTTTTATTTCAGAGGACTATATTGAAATCATTGGAGACACATAGTATTTCCACATTCTTGGCCTTTCGTAGCTGATATACAAAAAAGGCAACTTAACTAATGTAGAAGATCTCTAATTAAAAAATCCTGGGTTTTGAGAGTGGCACCCTAGACAAAGTATAATTTAAGATGCCTTTTACAGTGTGTGAGTGAAGAATTAATAATATATGCTATGCAGTTATGCTGATAAAGAAGACTTGAGCACTATACTTCTTTTTTAGTAAAAAAAATCAGCATTTTTGTCAATAAGTAGCTAATCTAGAACCTTTACATTATGTTTAATTTTTTTTTAAATTCCAAGACTGCATTGCATACATTAAGCAGCATGGCCCCACAGCTGCTTAATCAGCCCCACCCAGACAGGGGCACAGGGCTCCACACACGGAGCTGCCAGGCTGGGGAAAGGACACTTCTTCCTCAGCCACAGCAGCAGCTCCCTGCTAAGGACAGTGTAATGGCAGAATCTATCCCAATGCAGAATTAAATTCCTTAAGTGGTGCAATGGGTTGGTGGCGGCCATACAATTCTTTCACTTCTGGAAGACTATCTTAGGTCTGAAAGAAAAACATGTATAGTGGCCAGAGTGTTGCCTCCAGAAGACTTTGTGCACATTGTAGAATAAGAAGGGGCCACTTCTGACATCTTCACTTGCTCCGCTGTTAACACCTCTACTGGAGCCAACTGGAGTTTTGCCTCAGTAACATGTATGAAGTAATAACTAAGAAAGAATATACATTAGAATTTTAAGCCTAAGCAGTGTCTGTTAGGTGACTGGCTGCAATATGTCAGGTTATGTTAGAATTACAGGTGAGTGGATCTAATATTTATTTAATTTTCTTTCATTTATATAGGAATTAGGTACAGTGCTCTTGCCAGCTAATTGCTTAAAGTTTTCAAATGCCTTCATAGTCCCTGGAAAGAGGTAATTGTTATGTCATGGGGAGTTTCAGAGTATAGGAAGAAATCAGTGGAAAGGCAGAGAGCTGGAGTAGGTGCAAGTGTCCATTTTATTGCATAACACAGAACTCACCAGAACAAGCCCAGACTAGCTGGGCTGACCCCAGTGACCTACTCAGTTACCATAACAACAAGATCTATATCTACAACCCAATATACAACAGTAATGTGTCTATTTTACTGCTTGGCTTGTATTGAGCATGCTCAGTAACACTCCTGAAGCCACTGTGCTCACTCTGCCACCCTCATGTCCTCACTCTCTTCCCCTGCACTATAGTGGCATGCACACAGGTTACCCCTCCCTGAATCTGAAATGGTGCCCTTGATGAAGGGGGTGGGCAATGAAGAGGGAGTAACCTGACTCCAGAGAGAAAACAGGATGAGTAACTTAAGGGGGTGATATCAGGCAGATGGCGTATAACAATATGGTTTTTCCATAGTCATATTGGAAAGCCTAAAATCTTCCTCTGCAGCCAGATTGAATTGCAGCAGCCATTAGCTGTAAAGCTGGGAGTCACATACACACATTCCATCTAAATTGCAGGCTGTTAAGGAGACCCTGTCCTAATGGCACCCACTGTCACCAGATAAAGAAATAGATCTCAAGATGGGTAAAGAAAACTTAGTTTAACTTAGTTCAACATCATTTTGTTTAGCAAGAAACTGTTTATCAATAGTTGAAGTTGTGGAATCCTCATTCTATTATTATGGTCCTCATTTTCCTATTGTTTGTGTGATCTCTGTCTGGGTTTTAATTGCGTCTGTCTGCTGTATAATTTTGCTAGGTATAAAGGGTGGGGTATGATTGGTTAGGTAATTCTGTTACAGTATCTTATGATTAGTTTAATTTCACTAACCAAAATAATTGGTTAAGGTATAGCTAAGCAGGACTCGAGTTTCACTATATAAACTAGGGTCTGAGAAGGAGACCAGCAGGAAAGGAAAAGGGGGAGGAAAGGGAAAAAGGAAGAAAGAAACAGAAAGAAGCAGGAAAGCCTTGGTCACCTCCAAGACCCAATCTAAGACCAGAGCTGCCAGAACTCCTTTGCACGACCATGATATGCAGCAACCACATGAGACTGACCTTGCTTGGCTGACAGGGGAAGTTTGCTTGCGTTGATCAGGATTGGTGAGCAAGACACTGTATGCTTAGCATGTGCATTCTTCTTGCTTGTTAATTGTTAATAAATAGAGAGAGAGAATAAGGATATTACTGTGTAAGTTTCTTTCAGTGGAAAAAAACCCCTGCAGGAAGTTATGCCCTGAGCCCTAGGAATTGGGTAAGGGTGTGTATCCCTAGAGTGTGTGAATGACAGAGAAATCTGTGTAGGTAACAGGTGAGATAATCCTTAGATGAGCCCGAAAGAAAAGGTACCAAGTGTTGAGTAGCCCCCCGTAGGAGTCAATCTAACTTTTACTGGAAAAGAAGAGCTTCTTATTACAAAAGCCACCACAAAATTGGCAGTAACAGATAACATGTAGCAGATAGGCCTGAGAATGAATGGACATATAACTATTTTGCAGATCCAGAAGTCAGAGTTCAGTAGTATTATTTATTATTTTTGACAAGGTGAGAACAAAGAAGAAATTAAGACACCACAGGGATAAGGGAGGAGAGAGAACGAGCAATGAAATTGTGTGAGAACCTTCATCACTATTGCTTTTGCTGTGTGTGTTTTGTAGATCAATAGAAGATTTCAGGTTCTAGTGCTGTCTAAGGGTATGTCTACACAGTAGCGCATACCTCAAAATAAGCTACACAATTTGACCTACACAGATTGTGTAGTTTATTTTGAAATTTGGCGCTGTCTACACAGCACTTATTTTGAACTAAATCACTATTCTGCTGATTTCCTTAATCCTTGTTCAACAAGGTTTACAGGAAGTTGGGGTAAGAAACCCATTATTTTGAATTTTTTTGAAATAACAGGCTTCTTGTGTACATCGTACATAACATTATTTCAGAATAAGGGTTGTTATTCCAAAATAACTCTGCTATGTAGACACCCTACCTGGCAACTTCCACAAATGAATGAAAATAAATTGTCTTAGTGAAGGCTTTCTGTGGGAACAAAGAGTACTTTTATTTTTGGTTCTACAGAGTCTTCACCATGCCATAAATAAACTATCTAATATGTAATGAGGTAGGGGTCTGGAGGTGAAATACACAAAATCAATTGAAAGAATATAAGTTTTAATGTAAAAATTAATAATACCACTGTGCTTACCTATGGACCTTACTCCAAGGGTACATCTAAACTACATGGCTCCATCGATGGAGCCATGTAGATTTGTTGTTTTGGCAAAGTCAAATGAAGCCGCGATTTAAATGATCGCGGCTTCATTTAAATTTACATGGCTGCCGCGCTGAGCCGACAAACAGCTGATCAGCTGTTTGTTGGCTCAGCGTGGCAGCCATGTAAATTTAAATGAAGCCACGATCATTTAAATCGCGGCTTCATTTGACTTTGCCTATGTGTCTAATCTACATGCCTCTGCCGACAGAGGCATGTAGTCTAGACACAGCCCAAGTGGCAAAGTAGCCCATGCAAAGTAGAAAGAGTCTCAGAGAGCAAAGACCTAACAATCAAATCCAAGGAACATAAGTTTCTATACTTCCAGGTGCAATCCAAACTGTTACTAATTGGGGCTAGTAAGAAACTTTATCTATGGAAAGCTTATTCCATTACCTTCTACTGCATATTCTTTTGCTGCTGCTTTTTCTGTGGTATTGGTTGCTGGCCACTGTTGGAGATAGTATATTGGATTATATGGAGTATTGGTCAGACTCAGTATGGCAATTTCTATGTTCCCATATATACTAGTATACCAACTAATATGGAAATAACTCCCTTCTCATGTTTTCAAATAAAGGATTATTTATACTTGTCCATTTTATATGGAAAGGCAGATAAAAATCTACTGAAAAGCTTACGGTATATCCAAGTATCATTTTGCATAAAATGGATATATTTATTATGTAAGGGATACATTTTAAATATATATTAACTTTTAAAAATCATTCCTTCTAAAACGGAGTTAATGAAAATGTGACATGGCTCTGTTTCTTGAGAGATGTTTCTCTTACTGTATTTTGTTTGAGATACAGATTAAGAAAGGCAGAAGTTAAAATTGTTCTTGCATCATCCACAGCTGAAAAAGAAGAGCCGATATTTAAGGTAATGTGCTACTTTTCCAGTCCCCAATTTAATTGTTCTTCCAAGGAAAATGACATAATGCTCCTTAAGGCATTCTGCTAATTGTAACAGTATACCAGTAATGAGAATTTTGCAGATGATCATTTTGGCTGTTCATCTGATTTAAAGAAAACATTATTTTGAAAGCTTAGCCATGTCACGGAACACTCTATTCCTGGTTCTGTTCATCAAGAGTGGGTAACAGGAGAACGGCATCCATTACATAGGACTAAACAAAAATCAGGGGTTTTTTTGATGAGCGAAGAAGAATCTGTAGGCAGGAAAAAGAGGGACCAAGATGTTCAGAACTGGTCTGGTTGTTCCAGGGCTAATCTAATGTTCCTGGGAAAGATGTCCTCCTAATTAGACTAAGTTTAATATCTCCCTTGTGATTCACCAGGACATGGTTTTTGTGGATGACTAAAAAGCAGGTTTTAAAATGAGTGAGACCCCATGAAAGAAAATGTAGGGCCTTGAAAAAACTGTGTTGAGTTACATGGAAAAAAATAGCCAGATAGCATTTGAGAATTGTTAACCCTCAAATATTATTAACATAGTAATATGGTAGTGACATTCTGAGGATTGAGCAGAACTAGTCATCACCCCAAAAGGAAAACAATTGTACAATGATTCCACTGACTGTTTGACAGATGGCAACACATGCAAATTAGAAACCATGAAAAGAAAGCCACAGATCAGGTACTTGCTGCTGGGAAAGTACTGCTCCCTGCTTACGCCCTGAAGCTGCCAACTGCCAAACTCAACTAGCGATACATTATGTTCTAAACAAGCCTGAGTTGTTTTTTTTCCGGGGAAACAGTTTAACTGTCTTTGAGTGTGGCCCTTACCAGCTAGTGGAGGAATAAACTATAGATATTTGTACAGCTGGAGTAGTATTACAAAATGGATCAAAAGAAAAGAATTCTTGGGTGGGAAGTTATTGACAGTTCTGCAGTTAGTGGAGCACTTTTGGCATCTTGTCTCTTCCTTTTACATAGAACCAGGGAAACCACTATAGCAGAAGCCTCCTTAATATGTTCACATTTAGTGTGCTCACTGTAGAGGCATACACTGATGAAGTTAAAACAAGAAGCAGTAACGTGGCACTTTAAAGACTAACACATTTATTGCTGTATTAGATTATTTCCAACACACATACATTGTGCGTTTGGAAATTTCTACATGAAGCCACACTTTATGGCACATACATTAGGTTTATTGCATTGTTCATGTGAGGCTACCTGGCCAGAGCAGTTTAACTGAGCATTCGTTCCATCAATCTACTACAAATAATAAATCCCTATTCAAATGAGATCATGGTATGGTAATTGTATTTGGAACACTGAATTTCCTTTCAGCAACATCATCAAATCTTTGTTTTCACTACTAACAATCTGAGTGAGGTTATGTCAGTGTTTTTGTTACTTTTCCATTTGAAAATCTGATAGGCTTATGCAGGCCTGTGATGAAGAATAAGTTTTGTCAGATAAAGATAGAAAACTTGTGAAATTTGAACCATTCAAATCTTTTTGCACTTTTCAGATTTCAGAACCCTGATCATCTTCTACTACAGCTCTAAGAAATATTTTGTCCCTCTGGAGTGTCAAGTTAGACCTGACTTTCCCCTATGTACATCTATTTCGTAGTATCTGATGATCATTCTGGGCTTTTTCTTTTCACAAGTTTCTAAGAGGCACATTGCATTGTCTTTATGTCCTTCTAGACCAAATTCTAGACCAAAGACCAGATCCTGAACTCATTTTCCCTGCTGTAGATCTGGAGTAGCCTTTTGACCGCAGTGGAATTCCTCTGGATTTTCACTGGTGTCATTAAAATCAGAATTTTTCTTTAAGATACGTGAAGAGTATCATTAGAAGGGAAAATATTTTTAGAGTCTAAATGCCAGTTAAAAAGGAATGGCTACATTTTCTTTCCTCTCTGTATGACTCTGCATTTTTTTTCTCTCCCAGCCCCCGCAGCTGAATGGCAAAGCAAACCGAAACCAGTTTGTTGTAGCAGTACCCAAGTCCAAAGAAGATATCAAAGTTATAGAAAATGCCATGTGACAGGATGGGGAATCACTTCATCAGAAAAGCCGTCGTGGCATCTTAGGTAGCAAATGTTAGAATAATTGAGAGGAAAACCCACAACAGAAACCATAAAAAAAATAGCAGCGTGTCGTATGATAGAGGGGAAACCAGATTTTCTAAGAGAAATGCTTATCAAGTGAATTTACAAGGCAGAGTAGATATATTTTTAATGGCTATTTTCTTTTATTCATGAAAGCTCAGCCATACAACACATGTGGAGAATTAGGTGTCTAAGGAATTCTTAGAAGTCAGCATGCTGAGCAAAGATCCCGTAAGCTAGCCAGGAGTGAAATACAGGAAAGGACAGGACTTAGGCCCAGATCCTCAAAGGTACAAAAGTGCCTACCTCCCACTGATCAGGGCCAAAGGGGCTTGACTACCAGGCTGGAGGGAGGTGCTTCCCTGTGGTCAAGATTTTAATCCATAGGTTCTCTCCTGGAGTTAGTTGCCTAAAATAGATCATCCTCTTCTTGCCCCATTTTAGCCAATTGTTCAATTGTTTGGGCACCCTGGGATGGGGGAGATCTGGCTTCACATCCATGGTCCAAATCAGACATATGTGGGATTCAGACCTGAGACTTTCACATCAAAGATGAATGCCCTAGCCACATGGGTAGTGGGTATTCAACGACACAGTTTTCCCCTGCTCATACAGCTGTGTGTGTAGTGTTGATAATGTACAAAGAACTAAAAGAATGCAGAGTGGAGATCTATTAAGAGTGTACACACAAGGAGTAAAATGGAAAACTTCTGAAAACTTCCACCTTAGGGAAGAGTAAAGTTACTTGTCAATTTTTGTGATACTCGTGTCTCTTACCCACTCACTGCATCTATGTCTGAAATTTCTCTGTTGGTTTTAGAGACGAGAGCCACACTAGAATACCTCTGAACTTCAGGAAGATTCAGATCCAGAGTTTACAGTGGAGGATAGTCTCTTGTTGGTTTATGCCTTTGTCAGTCACCATAAATATTTAACTGAAGACCTTGATAGTGTCTGAAAGTGATAAGTACTTAGGAAATACATTCCAAGAATATTGTCTGAATTGTAATTTGCCATATATTCCTATTTTGGAGTATACTGAGATTATACACATTTATGATCTCTGCCACTCTGACATTCCATCCAGTAGAGGGCATGGGTAACTCAGACATTGTGATAAGATACAAATACTAATCACTACTTAATTTCCTTAAACTACTTAGGTTAGTTCACTTGTGTGTATTGCAATACAAGTTTCCAAATTTCACTTTCTGGGCACCAAAGATTAATGTGTTATATTTAATTCCTCTGTAAAACCAATTCAGTGCATGTATAATATGTACTCTTCAAAAACAAACTTTTAGTACTTAATAGAGACCTTGTTACATTTATTGTCGACAAATGTTGTTTCCAAAAAGTGTAGTGATATATTTTGATTATGGATCCTATCTGTAATTTTTAGTTAAATTCCTTGTTTAATCTTACAACTACAGATCCTCTAGTCTGTAAAAGAGCTCTCTAAGGAGTCTTTCTTTTTGGTAATGCAATTTGATATCAATAAGAGGTGTTTTCAGAACCAAGTTCAATGCAAACACAAGATAATGTTTCTGGATATGTAACAGAAGGACTAAAAGAAACTGAAAATGCTCTTTTGATTTTTGAACGGTTCACAAAACAATTGACCACATACAAACAAATCAAATCAAGTAATTTTATCATGGACATTGTATCTCTAATTCATGGTTTATCATAGAACCATAGGGCTGGCAGAGACCTCAGGAGGTCATTGAGTCCAGCCCCCTGCCCAAAGCAGGACCAATCCCAACTAAATCATCCCAGCCAGGGTTTTGTCAAGCCGAGACTTAAAAACCTCTAAAGACAGAGATTCCACCACCACCCTAGGTAACTCATTCCAGTGCTTCACCACCCTCCTGGTAATATAGTTTTTCCTAATATCCAACCATTGCTCCTTGTTTTGCCAACCATCACTACTGACAACAGCCTCTCTCCATCCTCTTTGGAACCTCCCTTCAGGAAGCTGAAGGCTGCTATAAAATCCCCCCTCACTCTTCTCTTCTGTAGACTAAATAAGCCCAAATCCCCTCAGCCTCACCTTGAAAGTCATGTGCTCCAGCCCCCTAATCATTTTGGTTGCCCTCCACTGGACCCTCTCCAATGCGTCTACATCCTTTCTGTAGTGGGGGCCCAGAACTGGACGCAATACTACAGATGTGACCTCACCAGTACAGAATAAAGGGGAATAATAACTTCTCTAGATCTGCTGGAAATGCTTCTCCTAATGTACCCTAATATGACATTAGCCTTCTTGTTTACAAGGGCACACTGTTGACTCATATCTAGCTTCTCATCCACAGTAGTTCTCAGGTCCTCTTCTGCTGAATTGCTACAGCCAGCCAATCCCCAGCCTGTAACAATGTTTGGGATTCTTCCATCCCAAGTGCAGGACTCTTCACTTGTCCTTGTTGAACCTAATCAGATTTCTTTTGGCCCAATTCTCTAATCTGCCTCGGTCACACTGGACTCTATATCTGTTCTCCAAATGTATCTACTTCTCCCCCTAGCTTAGTGTCATCTGAAAATTTGCTGAGAGTGCAATCCTTCCCCTCATCCAGGTCATTAATAACAATGTTGAACAAAACTGGCCCAGAACTGATCCATGGGGCATTCTGCTTGAAACCAACTGCCAACTTGACATTGAGCCATTGATCATTACCTGTTTGGCCCGACAATCTAGCCAACTTTCTATCCACCTTACAGTCCATTTATCCAATCCATATTTCCTTAACTTGCTGGCAAGAATATTGTGGCAGACTGTATCAAAAGCTTTGCTAAAGTCAAGGTATATCACATCCACCAACTTCCCCATGTCCACAGAGCCAGTTACCTCATCATAGAAGCTAATCAGATTGGTCAGGCATGACTTGCGCTTGGTGAATCCATGTTGACTATTCCTGTTCACATTCCCCTCTTCCAAGTGCTTCAGAATGGATTCCTTGAGGATTTACCAGTTTCTATCATTTATCTTCACCTTGTACAGTTTACAGGCACTTCAGATGTTTCCATTTCAGTATGTTTATGACACACCACAACCGTCTGTTGCAGAGAATCTTGGACTTAGTAATATTTGCTAACAACCTCTTTTTCTTTCTTTAATAAATTGTAATTGGTTACTAATAGCTCCTTCATGATCCAAGATATTTTGGCATATGTAGTTGCAGATCTTATTAAATCACCTACTGCTCATTAAAGTGCAATCAACAGTTTGTCACTTAATGCATCATACCCTGTAAATCTCAAAGCTGTATCAAGTCTTGTACACTTGAAATGGAAAGAGGAATGAAAATAATATTTCTTAACTATTTTAATGAAAGTCAACCAGAAACAGTACTAATCTTCAGCTACTTCAAAATGAAACTGTGAGATTCTTTTAACTGGTTCTGTAACAGGCTGTCAGTATGGTTGACATATACAAACAAGTAACAACAAATTTTTAGTATTTATTTCTGGGGTTGGCATTCTTTCTTTTTTCTTTTCTTTGTAAAGAGAGAATCTTCACCATATAAACTGATTCATTTTTGCTCTACTAACATGCCCTCACAAAACTCTCATTTCAATAATACTAAGGTGCTTTGGTAGCAAGGTAATATTCACCCTGTACTTACAAAAAGAATAGCTAAAGACAGACACCACAGAAAAATGTTAGAACTCTTTCCTCCTCATTCTGTTCACTTCAGTTAGTGTCAGTTGTACCAGTCAGAATCCTATTTTGCTTCAGAGAAGTGTTCACTTCAAAGCTTTGCTGGAACTCTTGATGTAGTAAATGTGTCTAAGGCCATGTCTACACTCTGAGATAAGGTCAAATTTATTATGGTAGACTTTTTAGCACCTGATTTTTTTAAAGTTGAAAGTTCATGTCCCTACTGTGTGCAATAATTTGATGTAGTTCAAAGTAGCATGTCCCCAGTAGGGTGGCTATCATCAACTTAGAGAGTGATGCACTGTGAGTAGCTACCCCACAGAGTCTGCACCCCTTTGCAATCTGGGTTATGTTTCCAGTGCATGCTGAAAACATGTCATCACATCTCGTAAAGCACTCATCTCTCTCCCCCTCTGCTAGAGAGCAACCTTTTGTCTGTGCAGATGCCATAGCAGTGAAAGCATGGAACCCATCATGGATCCTGTTGAGCATCAAAGCATTATGATAATGATGTTACCCTTGGTGTGCCTAATGCTGGAGTATGTCTAGAGCATATCCAGGGTCTGCAGTAAGGAGGATGAATCTCAGGAGTCCACAAACATGCTCTTCTGCAAAGCACTTGAGTTGAGAGAATGGCAAATGCCACTGGCATTCAGTCCCCGGTACACTGTGGAATGCAAGTTCTGGTTCCATTAGACAAGTACCAGACTGCATTGTGATGCACGTATGGGATGATCAGCAGTGGCTACAAAACTTCCATATGCAACTTTCATGGAAGTTTGCAAATTGTTTTCCCCAATCTGAGGCATAGGAATACCAGAATGAGACCCGCTCTGCTAGTGGAGGAGTGTCAATTCCCCTGTGGAAACCTGCAACACCAGACAGCTACCAGTCAGTTGGGAGAGTGCAACTTCCTTCCCCCAGGAGTGAGCAGGTGGGAGGGGGAAGGCACATAGGAGAAGGGGATCTGGATGTGGAGGCAGGGAAGGGGCTAATGTGGTGCCTGTGTGTTCGGCACCCCTGGTTTACTGGGAAAGAGCAACTTTCCCTTCACTTAGAAGCAGGTGGGGGGGGGGGGGGGGCGGGGAAGAGGAGGAGGGTCTGAGCGTGGGGTGCAGGGCAGGGAATCACATAATGCCCATGTGTTTGGCACCCCCCATTTGCCGGGAGAATGCAACTTCCACTTCCTTCAGGAGCAGGCAGGCGGGAGGGGTTATAATAAAAGTCAGCAGCCTGTGGTGCAGACAGTCCCAAACCTTTCACTGATGTTCTGTTACATGCAAAATGTGTTACACAAAAAGAATAATTTTAAGACAGGAATTATATTTATATTCTACTCCTTCAGCAGCCACAAAGTTGGAATGTGAATTTATGATGCCATCGATGGTACTGCTGTGCGGTTCACTTTCTATTGTAAATCTTAAGGGCATGTATCCTCTCCATACTGGAGTGCTAAGTGTACTATTGGCCTTGTTAAACAAATCTGACTATGATCTTAGAACAATGGAATGCTAATGCTGATCTGGCATCTGGTCACAATACTACAATGCAAGTAAACAATAATAGTACATAAGAACATAAGAACGTCTTCTGAAAAGTGGCCAATATTAAGTGCCCCTAGAGGGAATGAACAGAACAGGTAATCATCAAGTGATCTCTTCCTTGTCACCCATTCGTAGCCTCTGACAAACAGAGTCTAGGGACACCATTCCTACCCATTCTGGTTAATAGCTAGATGGACCTATCCTCCATGAATTTATCTAGCTGATTTTTGAAACTTGTTAAAGTCCTGGCCTTTATATCATCCACTGGCCAGGAGTTTCACAGGTTGATTGTGTGTTGCATGAAGAAGTACTTCTTTTTGTTTGTTTTAAACCTGCTACCTATTAATTTCATTTGGTGACCCATTTGGTGAGTTCTTATGTTATGGGAACAAGTAAATAACTTTTCCTTATTCCCTTTCTCCATACCAGGCATGATTTTATAGACTTCTATCATTTCCCCCCTTAGGGTATGTCTACACTAGCTCATTAATTCGAGCTAGGTAGGCAAAGCAGGCAACCAGAGTTGCAAATGAAGTCCGGGATTTAAATATCCTGGGCTTTATTTTCATGTTCCTGTCTGGCTGCCATTTTTTAAATCCCCCCTAGTTCGAACAAACTGCCTGCGGCTACACGCGGCAGTTTAAAGTTAATCCGAACTAAATCCTTAGTTCAGATTAACTGTTACTCCTCGTGGAATGAGATGTAACAGTTAATCCAAACTAAGGACTTAGTTCGGATTAACTTTAAACTGCTGCGTGTAGCCACGGGCAGTTTGTTCGAACTAAGGGGGATTTAAAAATGGCGGCTGGACAGAAACATGCAAATAAAGCCCGGGATATTTAAATCCCGGGCTTCATTTGCAACTCCAGTTGCCTGATTTGCCTACCTAGCTTGAATTAACGAGCTAGTGTAGACATACCCTTAGTCTCCTCTTTTCTAAGATGAAAAGTCCCAGTCTTTTTAATCTCTCTTCATATGGCAGCTGTTCCAAACCCCTAATTGGTTTGTTGCCCTTTAGTGAACTTTTCCAATGCTAAACTATCTGTTTTGAGATGAGGTGACCATGTCTGTATGCAGTATTCAAGATGTGAGTGTAATATGGATTTATACAGTACTTGTATTAGGTGAATTGAAAAATATTCTTTCTTTTGTTTTGTATAGTAAAATATTAAATAGGCACTGCACATTTTGTATCCTGTGCTGAAATTAAAATCAATATATTTGAAAATGTAGAAAACATCCAAAATATTTAAATAAATGGTATTCTATTATTGTGTAACACTGCAATTAATCCTAATTATTTTTTAATAATTTGACCTCCCTACTTTGAATAAATACTGAAAAAAGACTTTAATTGGCTTTGATTCCTTTATTTCTAATACTTTCAGTAAAAATCTTTCAAGGCTAGATAATTGTCTCATATATTTATCATCATAACACGCTCATGTGTCATAACATGCTGAAGATATAGGATAAAATTCTGACCCATCGAAGTTAGTGGGAAAACGGCCATTGACTCCAATGGGTGAGATTTCACTCACAGTGTATGCAGAAACATTACCCAAGATGCAAAACTATCTGGGCTGTCCATGTAATGTGTGAGGTGGAGGACAAAGAATGTAGAACAGGGTTCTATAGGCCTCTTGACAGGGTCAGCTGGGCTCCAGTGCGGCATTTCTGCGGAACTCAGGATTAGCTGGGGTGTCCCCAGCTGATCCCATGCTCCATGTGGCATTTCAATCGGCAGCACGGCATAGAGCCAGAGGTTCAGTGGGGGACTCTGAGTCCCCCGCTGACTCCAGGCTTCATGCTGCACTGCTACATTGAAATGCACAAGAGCCCTCACTGGGGTCTCTTGTGCATTTCAAAGCTGGCACGCTGTGTGCAGCCAATAGTCAGCAGGACTTCCCGCTGGCCCCGGGCTGCACACAAAGTTCCTCATTCTTCCTTTGAAATGTACAAGAGCCCCAGCAGGACTCTGGGAATGTGGAAGTGCCTATCGATTAGTTGAGTAGTAGAGGGAAAGTCCATCGACTACTCGGCTAAGCAATTAACTGATACTTAACATCCTTATTCTGAATAATAAATCTCCTTGAATAATAAATCTCCTTCAAGAAGAGAGAAAAGTTATAAGTGTTTCAAATAGCTGTTAGAAGCAAAAAGGAAAATATATGTCTTTCACAACTCTGTCACTAAACATTTTAGGACTAATTTTGAGTTGGGCTGAGGACTCTTTGCATTGCTTTGGCAGCATAAATGGACATCAAGTGGTGAAAAGAAGCCTTAACATAACTGAGAATCTGCCCCTGATTTACCTAATATTTTCTAGCTGTAACTAACTCCCTGTCCATCATATGTAGTGAATACAGTTAACTATTGAAACAGCTTACCAAATCTTGTGGGGAATTTGTCATCACTGGAGGTTTTAAAATCAAAATTGGATGTTTTTCTAATATATATGTATTACTTCCATCACGGCTATTGGATGTGAAATAGGAATTATTTCTTGGAAGTCCAGTTACTTGCATTATACAGGTCAGATTAGATCATCACTACAATCACTTATGGCCTTAAATTCTATGAATCAATGAAGAATTATGTGCAGGTATAATTTTAATGTTTTTCTGACTTAGAACACTATCATTTCTTAAAATGACTATAATTGCCAATCCCTGTCATTAATTGCAAATAAACTATCATCAGCAGTGATTTATATAGGAACTATAGAGCTATTTCCTTAACATCAAGCTATTTAGTCTGCCTAAAGAGGAAGTATATGCATTTACAATTATTTACTCTGCTTGCAGCAAGTAGGAAGTGTCCCAAACCATCTATTTTTATGAAAAGAAAAATTGAGCCACTGCATTATATGGAACAAAGGGCAATAAGTAATTCACTGAAAAGATACAAGAAAAGAAATAATACAAAAGGGAGTCCTTGTAATTACCACACTTTCCTGATTTTTATCTTTTGCTTCCTATTTCTGACTTCTTATTTTGGACTTTGCAGCTTGGCTTCCTTTTGTGGGTTTCCTTTGAATCTTGCTTGTTTTATAGCATTGTGCTTAAGGCTTTTTTTGTAAAGGAAGCCTGAGGAAGGATTGGCTAGTTCTGGAATGCACATTAAAATATGTTTAGCTTACGGACTACTCATTGGAAATGAACAATAGTGATTTTCATATATCTGAACTGATGATAATACTTAATACTTGTATAAAACTTAACATAGCCAAAGTACTGAGTAAACACAATAGACAAAATGCTAATGATCTGACTCAATTCCTTATTGAAATTAAGAGTATAATAGTATAATGTCTAAGTGAGAGCATAATAAAAGGCCAAGTAAGGATCCTCAGCTCTGGCCTAATTGAATACCCTAGAGCTGTGACTATTTTGTACAGTGAAGAATCCATTTCCACTGCTTCATAATGATCAATCAGTGGGAAGTATACCTGAAGTATTCACAAAAATGACCTTGTGCAAGCTCCACCCTCTCCAAATCCTGCATTTACTTCAGAACATGGTCATCTGAAAAGGTATTATCTACTTACCTCTATGTGCAAGTCCCAAAGTTGCATTTGCACACACAAATACAAATGCAGGATTTGAATGCTGGGTCTTGTAATAGTGTTTTTTTTCTTCCAGAAGAAGATAACAGTTATATCTGCTGGTATAGCTATGGTGTCTGCCAGCTGGCATGTATGGAAAAAATGTACTATAAACTACTTACAGTTATAGCTATTATAATGCATTGGGGTCTGATCCTAAAAACCCTTCCTCCTTTAAATGATATGAGTGATTCCATTTAAGACATAGCATTCTTAATTGAAGGACTGGGCCAAAAGAAATCTGATGAGGTTCAACAAGGACAAGTGTAGAGCTCTGTTCTGAGCCCTGCACTTGGGACAGAAGAATCCCAAGCATTGTTACTGGCTGGGGATTGACTGGTTAAGTAGCAGTTCAGCAGAAAAGAGCCTGGG
The DNA here is from genome assembly GCF_049634645.1 of Pelodiscus sinensis. Classification (NCBI taxonomy): domain Eukaryota; kingdom Metazoa; phylum Chordata; order Testudines; family Trionychidae; genus Pelodiscus; species Pelodiscus sinensis. The sequence goes on from NC_134716.1 coordinate 97,410,724, forward strand.
GGTTACAGTGGATGAGAAGCTGGATATGAGTCAACAGTGTAACCTTGTAGCCAAGAAGGTTAATGGCATATTTGGGTATATTAGGAGGAGCATTGCCAGCAGATCTAGAGAAATGATTATTCCCCTTTATTTGGCTCTGGTGATGCCTCATCTGGAGTATTGCATCCAGTTCTGCCCCCCTCCCCAATTTTGGAAAGGATGTGGACGCATTGGAGAGGGTCCAGTGGAGGGCAACCAAAATGATTAGGGGGATGGAGCACATGACCTACGAGGAGAGGCTGAGGGATTTGGGCTTATTTAGTCTACAGAAGAGAAGAGTGAGGGGGGATTTGATAGCAGCCTTCAACTGCCTGAAGGGAGATTCCAAAGAGGATGGAGAGAGGCTGTTCTCAGTAGTGATGGATGGCAGAACAAGGAGCAATGGTCTCACATTACAATGAAGGAGGTCTAGGTGGATATTAGGAAAAACTATTTCACTAGGAGGGTGATGAAGTACTGGAATGGGTTACATAGGGAGGTGGTGGAATCTTCATCTCCAGAGGTGTTTAAGTCCCGACTTGACAAAGTCCTGGCTAAATGATTTAGTTAGGGTGGGGCCTGCTTTGGGCAGAGGGCTGGACTCGACCTCCTGAGGTCTCTTCCAGCCCTGGGATTCTATGATTCTCAGCTGCTATAAACTAGGTAACTTCTTTGACTTCCATAGCACCAGTTTACAACAAAGATTTTGACCCAGAGTTTGCAAAATCTAGCCTCTAATAACTGGGCACAGATCAATAGAAATAAAATACCTAGTAGATTCATAGGATAAAAACAAGGAAGCAACTATTAAAACTGCAGGGACTTATTTATTTCACTGCTTAATCAGTGGACAGTTTAGTAACTCACAACCAGTGTATTTTTCCTATCTTTTTCATTATTTTCTCCATTGTTTCTTACATATATTAGTTCTGTATTTGTTAATACTATTTTCTTCCATATATGTAATTCTTGATATATTGTTATAAATTTATTTTGGCTCCTGACTATAAGTGCAGAATACCAGTTCCATTCTATTCCAAATAATATTGGCTTGTTGCTATGGGAGAGTGCAGCTCACTTTTACAATTTCTTTTTCCTTCCACATCTGTGTGTAATTTTTGATTTATCATCTCTCTGGGACATTTTGCTTGAGGAAACCCAAAAGTGCAAGAAATCTTTCATCCTTTTATTGTTCAGTGTTTTACATGAGTACTTCCTATAGCTATTTACAAAAAAGAACTTTAACTGTGTCCTATCTAGTAGTAGTAGTCGTAGTAACAGCTGCGAATGAACACACACAATTTATATCTTTCTGCCTTCTCTTCTATTACTGTATTCTGCCAGGTTACATGGCCTTGTGAAGAGAGTTAGGAAACAATACTCAGGATTTTGGGGGGCTGATTTTGGCTCCACCAGTGACTTGGACAATTCATACAATGCTTCCGTATCTCCTTTACCCATCTGTATAATTGAGTTAGCAATGCCTACAGTATTCACCTCAGAGAGATACTGTTTACAGGCAGTCCCCGGGTTACGTACAAGATAGGAACTGTAGGTTTGTTCTTAAGTTGAATTTGTATGTAAGTCGGAACTGGTACATATTGTAGGGGAAACTCTAGCCAAACATTTCTCCGGAGCTCAGTTTTATTCTCCCACGCCTCACTTCCCTCAGTCCTTTATTCTCAAGCTGAGGTGTCTGCTGAGAAAAGCCGCTCTGTGTCTCCCTGGTCTGCTGGGGGGGGGGGGGGGGGGCACTAGCTTCACGTCTCCCTGGTCTGCTGGGGGGAAGCAACTAGTGCAGGGTTGCCTCACCCCGTTTGTAAGTAGGGATCCGATGTAAGTTGGATCCATGTAACCCAGGGACTGCCTGTAGTTCAATACATTGATGTTGGAAAATTACAGTGACATACTCAGATGAAAGGTGCTATAGTAATTGGGGTGACAATATTTTATGGATAAAAGGAGAGTATTAGGCCCACACAAAATTAATTGTATACAAATAAACACAAGACTCCTGACTGCATATGGTTAAACTTGTGCTTTATTCCTGGAATGATAACTTGTTTATTAGAGAGTTATGGGTGTCACATTTGGAATGGGGAGGGAGGTTTATTAGTGATGTACTCTTAGGTCTCTAGAAAATTTTTGTGAGTTCCTAGAAGGCAGGAGAACCTTCACAGAAATCCTGGTGCTTTCCTTTGGCAAAACAAACATTTGCAATATGGCACGATCTCTCCTTTTCTTGAATCAGGGACAGTGTGTTTATTTCCAGTTTTTCTGTTCACTCTGTCTTGCACTTCCCCCATCCCATATCTCTGTGGCTGTAACTTGCACTACTCATTTCCCTACTTGAGCTCTTCCTTTCCTGGAGTTGATTCAGAAGGCCAAATTCTTTGCTGTTGTAAACTGGTGCAGCTCCATTGCAATCAGTGGAGTTGCCAAATTACATTAGCAAAGATTTTAGCCCTGATGCTTATGGACTTGCTCTTAAATGAGACATTTGCTGTCCTAAATCTACTGGTGACACAGACCTGAGCTAGTGTGTTTAAAGAAACATCAATTGGCACTTGTAAATGGCACTTCTGTTTTATGTTATTGTGAAACCTGCAAGACAGACACATCACAAGTTCAAATCTTGCTATCTTTGTGTAAAACCTTTATGTTCTGTCTGAAGCCACTCACTACAAGTGTAATCTCTTCTTGAGCATGTGATATACATATTCTCACTATATCATTCTTAAAATATGTTATCTTTCTACTTCCTAGCATGTTAAAAATGAACAGCAACATTCAAATATGAAAAAGTCAGGTGCAGAATGTTAAAAGATTCAGCGCATCATCAGAGACAGGAAAAACATATTCCGTTCTCTATCCCATGTCCTTGCCAATGTAGGTTTGCTCCCTAAAATGCAGAAAGGGGATATGGATGCCCCCCTCCCATCTTAACATAGCTTAGCCTTTGGGGGGTTTCTAAAAATGTACAGACAATTTTACAAGAACAAGCTTTCTTAGAAGATTCCTAGTACTCCTTGCTTCTGGTTGAGGCAAAAATTGTATCCTCTTGACATATTCAGCTGTAGTCCTGTTTGAAAGCTGGAAGAGCAAAGATGAACAAAGTGGATAGTAATGAAAAGAGAAGGTAATCTCTTTCTTTTCTCAAATCTTTTATTTTCTTTCTCAAATCTTTCTGAGCCTCAAAAGAAAGGGGGTGAAATCTCAGTGAAAGTTTATGTGACAGGGGAATGTCCTTATTTTATCTGAATCACTTTGCATATCCTTGTTTAGAACTCAGATTCTTCCACTGTAAGAGCTATTCTTCTCCATAACAAGACCTATCTCCCTTCAATTTTATAAGGGTGTGTCTAGACTACAGAGTTTTGTCATCAAAAGTGGACTTTTGTCGACAAAACTATACCTGCGTCTACACTATCGCTGAGTTCTGTCGACATAACGTCGACAGAACTCAGCAGTTTTGTCGACGCTGGTAAACCTCATTTTACGAGGCATAACACCTTCTGTCGACAGAGTTCTGTCGACAGAAGGTGTTATTGCATGTAGGGTTGTGTCTAGACTATGGGGTTTTGTCGACAAAGCAGCTTGCTTTGTTGACAGAACTGAATGTAGTCTAGACGCTCTTTGTCGACAGAAGCTTTGTTGACAGTATCTGTCGACAAAACCCTGTAGTCTAGACGTACCCTAAGTCTCCTCTGCTTAATAAGTTGAAGCATTCCCCATTTGAAGTTTTTTTCTTAACCACCACAAAGTTACAAAATATCCAGAAATGTGGGCATTGAAGCTTTCTATTCTATTCCATATAGTACACATCACTGCAGTATCTGTGAACCTTTTACAATATGACTAACAGCTGTCATGGGTTTGTTCTCTCACATCTCTCCAGGGAGGAGAAGTATTCGTAGTGGAGTGTCTTGGTTTGGGAATCTTTGTTATATACCCATATCCACATGTTGCTCTATGTTTATTTTAGAGAAGGCAAGATTAATGACTTAGAAGGATAGATCACCACATACAGATTTGAGGTTTGTGATCCTGTTCCCATTAACTTTGATGGCAGCAGGATTTGGGCCTTAGAGATTAGTTTAGTGATGATGTCGATTTTTAACTCTTTTGGTGGTTTTTCCTTTTCCTTTGCATCAGAAAGTTTTCCTCTTCTGACTCGTCTGTTTTACTGAGTCACTGGCCTGTTTGCCATTTCTTGTCATGGCTTTGGCAGTTGGAATGAACCTGAAACTGAGGGAGGCGTAAGGTCTTTGGGCCTTCTTCTATCAGTTATCGTGGTGGAACTAAGGATTAACACTGCTTAAGACGATGAAATGAGATCAATGTGAAATTAGAGTATGTGAGAAAAGAATCAATTTGAGCCTGTGTACACAATGATGGTGAAGAACTGGCTTTCCTGTGTGACATTTTGGTTAGTGGAAATTAAATTTATGATTTTCTGACGTTTCTAGGGAGAGACCTACTGATTTCCGTCTACCTCATTTAGTAGTTTTAGCATTAGTTTTTTAATGAATGAATCTATGTAACTAAATATTGATGAAACTCATCTTTTGTTTTTATGAGTATCTGTTCTGTGCAAAACAACAAAAGAATAACTCACATATTTTTGTTCTTATGTTAGCTACATGGTGTAATCACATTGTCTACTTTGAAGTAGCCAATAACTCACTGAGGAGAAAGCAAGGACTTACTTTTAAAAATAAGCTTCCTTTAGCACTGATACAGTTGGACATGATTTTTCACCTGGCCTCATGAACTCTATTTGTAGGACAAAGCTGTTCTGTAAGTGATATGGCCAGCATCAGAACAATTCCTGTCCTAAAGAAGGTATGTAACCTACTTCATTTTTTTGTTTGTTTTTGTTTTTGGCAGACGTCCTTGAGCACTTGAGACGGATGTGAGAGCGTTTTTAGTCCTCATGCAAAACAACCAACTAAACATAACAGATTACATCAGCTCAGGCTTTTCAATTCCTGGATGGCAGCAGAGTGCTAATCCAACCTTCATCCTGGATTTTATAAACTAAAACAAGGGAGGCTGGCAGGAGGACAGCACTATCGGACTGAGGAAATTGACGACGGCAAAGCATGTGGGCAACACACTGTATAAAGCTCATACACGTATAGGCTGATGTGCAGCTACTACTTTGGATTCCGTATTGCTGCTTTCCTCTGCACAAAACCACCAGGCTGCACACTAAACCTGCTCTTTGGAACTGAGCGTTTATCACTGTAAGACATGAAGAGCTTCCTGTTTTTCACCATCCTCCTGGTACCGGTGCACATCGGAACTGCTTGGAGTGCAAAATATGCAGTAGATTGCCCTGAACCTTGTGACAGTAATGTGTGTAAAAGTACGTTGCGTTGTAAGCGAACCGTGCTTGATGACTGTGGGTGTTGCAGAGTCTGTGCAGCAGCCCTGGGGGAGACCTGCTACCGCACTGTCTCAGGGATGGATGGTGTCAAATGTGGGCCTGGGCTGAAGTGCCAGTTTTACACAGAAGAGGATGACTTTGGTGATGAATTTGGTATCTGCAAAGGTAAAACAATATTCACTTACATTTGTCTACTGCCTAAATTTACTGCTGGCCTCCTGCTTGTAGAAAGTTACAATTTAAAAGTGGGATTTTTCATTTCAAACAATAATATTATCCTTTGGAAAGAGGAGAGTGAAAAAATATCCTCTCAAATTAAAAGAGCTTTTATTTCCGCTGTTTAAGAGTATTAAAAGTGAAATTCAATCTCTGTAGATTGGATTGTGAAGAAATATTTTGGTGGATTGAAACTTGGCTGACATGAGTACTGCTAGCAGATAGACTTTTTATGCTTATAATATAACACAGGATTCAGGATTCCTGGGTTCAGTCCTAAACTGCATCATTTACTCACTTTTTTACAAACTGGTAATCTGAGGTTAAATCACTAGTCTGAGATTTCAAAGTATTAATCAAGTTTTGTAAAGTTCTTAGATCCTTAGGTGAAAAATGTTATATCAATATATGCTACTGTTACACTTACTAATTTAATACCAAATTAGAATAAGCAGTCCAGAGGATTAAGGCTTTGCACTATTGCTATAAACTGTCCTTTAAATATTTTTATGATGTTTGACATAGGGCAGCAGGATTAGGCTTTTATTATGCATAAAATTTTAACTGTTAACAGAAGAAATTACTCCCATTTCTCAGTCCTTTAAAAAACAATGAAGTCATACAGTATTCCTATATGGATTTGTGTGCATTTATTATTATATTCTATTTCTAGTCTATATAAACTTCTATACCTCCCCCATCACTGCAGTATCTCAGCACCTTCTAGGAGTGCATTAAGCAATATGCCTAACATCTGTCACATGTGTTTATTCTTTCCTTCATCCTCTCCCGTAGATGAGAATTGTGTGCTGTGAAATGTTCATTTTTGGTGGTGTTTTATTGTTGTTTTAATTGTTTTAACTGCTACATGTGTGTCACAGGTCAAGACACCTGTGTTCCTGTTCAGTAACCACCAGATGCACTTTACCCTTTTTTCCATCAAACAGAGCATCTCTGTTGTAGCAAAAATATGATGGATATTAATTGTAGTAAAATGTCATTGATGTGGTAATTTATAAAAAAATTCTGAGCTACTCCTAATGAAGACACACATCCCTTGTCCCACATAAAGACCCACTCATCCAAATCAATTTCTTTGTCCAAATCCCTCACCTATCTTTTCACCTGGATTATTTTCTTAACAACTTTTCCAACAAAAATTTTATATATCTTACAAGTTAAGCCTTTTGTTCCAGCTTGTTCCTGGGTGAATTCTTCAAATGTAGTTAAAGGTCTAGACAGAGTTAGCCTATCTCTCAATTTCACAATAAAATGTTTGACTTTAAATATTCATAATTTGGGATCTTTACATTGCTACTTATTTCTTGTATAATTTCAAATCAGAACCCTAGAGCAGCTGTCTAGATTGAGTAATCTCATCTTTTCCCCTCAATGAATACTCACTTTGATATTTCTTGGGGACAAATACCGTACTAATGAAAGTAGCTCAAAGAGAGGACTCAGGATGAATTTCAGACTACTGCCTGTTTGAAAGAGAAAAGGAAGATTCTGTGTCTGAATGCACCAGTTACTCATGGCTATTTTTCTCAAGGCAGGAAGGGCTCAAGTCAGATTCAAAGTTTTGGGTTGAGATTCCTTTAAAATGTCCAGTACTTCTTCAGACGTGAATGTTCTGCTCTCAGGCAAGTGGCTCTTTGTTGGCTGGCACAAGGGAAGCAGATACATGCTGTTAAAGAAGCCTTCCCAAATGAGGGTACGTCTACACTAGCTCGTTAGTTCGAGCTAGGTAGGGTAATGAGGGCAAGTGGAGTTGCAAATGAAGCCCGGGATTTAAATATCCTGGGCTTCATTTGCATGTTCCCGGGCACCGCCATTTTAAAATCCCCTTTAGTCCGAACTCCGTGCCCGTGGCTACACGCGGCACAGAGTAGGTAGTTTGAATTAAAGATCCTAATTCGAACTACCGTTACTCCTCATGGATCCTCATTAGGATCTTTAATTCGAACTACCTACTCCGTGCCGCGTGTAGCCGCGGGTATGGAGTTTGGAATAAGGGGGATTTAAAAATGGCAGTGCCTGGGAACATGCAAATGAAGCCTAGGATATTTAAATCCCAGGCTTCATTTGCAACTCCGCTTGCCCTCATTACTCTACCTAGCTCAAACTAACGAGCTAGTGTAGACATACCCTGAGTGTGAGCTTTTCAACAAAATAGGATGTTCACATTCTTCACTGCACTTGATGCTGGGTTTTCCTGTGGGTTATAGGCACTCAAGATTGATGAATACATTTACCATGCTGGATAGCTCCTTAGGGCAGGATATGGCAGCTTCAGTGGAGGCTGATAAGAAGGTTCTGTTGTCCTGAATACAGACTCATCAGAGACTGGAAATTAATTATGAATGTATGTAAATTAATATTGAGCCTGGACTATAAGTTTAAGAAATTCTGAAGCATTCCCACTGATAATGGAAATTGTATGAATTGGAATAAGGAAAACATAAGATACTGCATATATGTTTAACTCTACATCTAGTTTAATTGCATATTTATGCTCAACATTTACATTGCCTTTAATTTGCAATATAATGCTACACATGCTACAGGGAAAAGTTAATCAGGATAAAATTGTATTTATTGCACATTCTATTGAAGATGAAAGATGTATAATAGAAAATAAAGAATAATCATAATCAATAATAAGTGGAGATGGTCTGAAACAAAAGTTGGCATTTCAAAATGCTGAAATTACTTTTAAGAACATATGCAGACAAGATATTAAGAAAACTAATAGCAGACCACTACTAGAAGATGTTCAAATACTACAGTGAGGAGCGCAATGAAGGAACCAGTATAGAATAGGAACTGCACCTTTTGGAATTACTTTGGTACATAAGACTTTTGAATTTGTCTTCTTTCAGAGTGTTCTTATGGTACCTATGGAATGGAATGCAGAAAAACTTGCAATTGCCAGTCTGGCATATGTGACAGAGTAACTGGAAAGTGTTTGAAGTTCCCATTTTTCCAACTTTCTGCTGCAAAGCCACCAAACAGAAGAAAATTAATTTTACACACAGGTAACACTTGATGGGGCACTTCAGTTTAATTGTTCTACCATTTTATACTGTGTATGTGTACAGTGATGCTGCTGTGCAAATAACTAATAATACAATTTCCCCGTGGAGAGCTCACAGTAATGTTTTTCTCAACTTGTTATAGATAAAGAATAACCTATAGGTGCATCCATATTAGGTAAAAGGGTATAACATATGATAAAATGTATTAAAATCCTAATTTGGAAAAGGCATCTTTTAGTTTTAGCATCTATGATCAATTTAAGGAAAATTACTGATGGTAGGTATAGACCTGGTTTACCTCATCAGCTAACATGTGAAAACTACAGTAGGTAACACATGGTAATACAATCACCTTTTTCTCCAGTGAAGACCAGGCTTTAGTAAACTTCAGGGTCTTTAATTCTACAGCAAATTGCTTTTTTGAATCAAATTAACTTAGTTGCTCATCACTACAGATCACAGTACTTTGACGTAATACAGTAACTAAGATTGAAAATTGAAAATGACTTTTTAAATAGTAATAGACATTTATTCTACCTATGTTTAAAAATTATATATTTAATTAAACCTACTTACATCAGATATTTCCAAAGTTTTAAAGATTTAGTAGGCATATATATGAGTGTAGTTAAGGGAGGAAGGAGAGTCGTATCTTTCAGATATCCCGTTCTCATGAACTTTCCAGGTCTGTTTCCCACCAATCTTTGATCAAAATATTTTACAGATCCAAAGTCTGAAGTAAATGGGAGTTTTATCATTGGCTTTAATGAGTCCAGGTTTTCAACCAGATTTCCAAAACTCTAGATTTACTCATCACTTGAGACAGATCAATTAATGACAGTAACCTATTTCATAGTAGTTCATATGAGGATGTCAAAGAACTTTGCTTAATATTAATTTGAGTCTTCACAATCCAGGTAGACACTCACTGTGGGCCAAATCCCCAGCTAATGTGACCAGTATAAATTCACATATTTTCATCAGCTGATTATCTAGTCCAAGTTGTTATTATCAAGGTGCAGAGTGATTAAGCAACTTGCCCATGCTTACACAGGAAGTCTAGGACAGAGATGAGAATTGAACCTAGTTCTCCTAGGGTATGTTTACACTACAGAGGAAGATTGAAGCTGCCACTGTCGATCGTCCAGGGTTCAAATTAGTGATCTAGGTAAGACAGCTGATCCAAAGTGAGAGGAGCATGCCTATCAATGCCAGTAACCCTGCTTTCATGAAGAGTAAGGGAAGTCGAAGGAAGAGTGATCTCCCATTGACTTTCTGCAGTGTAGACATCACCAAAAGTCGAGTTAAGCTACTTTGACTTCAGCTATGCAATGAACGTAGCTGAAGTTGAGTATTTTAATTTGTCTTGTAGTGTAGACATACCCCTAGTTCTTTGTCCTAAGTTTACACTCTTAGACCACACTACTTACAGCAGGGCTACTCAACTTTGGAAGCCCCAGGGGGCACAATGATATTCACAGCATAGGCAGAGGACTGCAACTTAAGTGTGGTTGCATATACATCCAAATATATATGCAAATATGTGCAAATAGCTTCTTTCACACTGATGGGCATGAATACAAAGATTAAGTCTTAAGCTGTGGTGCTGGACTCAAACGTGGCCAACATGAGCCAGTCAGCACCTCTTAGGCTCTACCCACAAAGCTAAGCAGCCAGCACTTCCCACAATACCCCGGCTCTCCCAGCACCTCCTTCCTGGGGGCTAGAAACACCAACACCCTGTACCAGTCTGTTCTAGCCAGCCCGTCCGCTTGCGTCTTTCAATGCTCACCCCATCTGGGAGAGGCCTCACTGTTGTGGAATGTGTTCCCAGTGGAGGCCAGGTTCAAAGGATCCCACCCCTGGGCCAGGTGTTGAGCCCTGTTTAAATGCAAACCTCACCACAGTCTGCAAACAAACAGGCCACGGGCTGTATGTGGCCCATGGGTCACGTGTTGAGTAGCCGTGACTTACAGGCTATAGTTCTGGGGAAATGATGTAACTAGATGACTCTGGCAGCAAAGAGACAGACTGATAACATGGATTATCAGTCAGAGATTTAAAAAAAATATTTTCCAGCCTAAAGATGTAGATGTGTAAGAACATTGTATTTCATCCAACTTATGTGAGATTCACTTTTTTTTTAACTTTCAGAGACTGACATGGCATCTGGGGATGGTAATTCTGTAAAGGAAGAATTTGTCAAAGAGAAAGTAAAAAGCTCTCCAGTAATGAAATGGTTAAATCCTCGCTGATACTTACATTTGCAGGACTTTCAAATGCCCACATGTCTCACATATTATTGAATATGCAACAACACACTTTAAAAATGAAATATAACTATAGCATATGAAAATGTAACCTCTAAAGACCAATTGTGATTCTGTGCATCATCAGAAAACATGTTTACTTACAAAATAGACTGTACAGTTTACATGATTTTTGATATTTGTTTTGATAAATATTTGAACACTAAAATGTATTGTGGATTGCTGAATGTACAGTAATATTGAAAACCAGTGCCTACCCACCTGCCAGCATTTGAACAATGTTTAAGGGCCCATTCCTGCAGTCCCCATGCAAGGAAACTCCCATTGAATTCAGTGGATGTTTTTTGTAAGTAAAAGCTGCTAATACAAAGCCAGTGTCAGGGTGACACATATTGACAAAAGCTTGGAAATGCAAAGCTACAAACTGATGTCCTTGACTCACACCAACAAGAATAATACTAATGTAAATGGCATCATGGTGCAAATTCACTAACTCAACCTTAACTTTGAATATTCTGGCTTTTGTTAGTTTCGTGACAACTAACGAGATGTAAACATTAGTTTAAGCCAAAGATTCTCAAACTAGGGGTTGGGACATCAAAGTGGATTGCACCCTCATTTGAATAGGTTGTAAGGACCAGCATTAGTCTAAACCTGAGCTCCACCCCTGTCTGGGGCATTGGGGCTTGGACTTGGATCCCTCCCCTCCTACACAGGGAGGTGGGGTTCGGGTGCCTCCTCCTAGGTCATGCAGTAATTTTGTTGTCAGAAGTGGGGTCATGGTGCAATGAAATATGAACGCCACTGCTTTAAATTCAACACTTAAACGTATACAATGTGAATTACTTACCTGATACTATGTAAAAACACATATGGAGTTAAAGTATATTCCAAAAGGTGGCTTTTGTGTTCAGTAGCCTGTAGAGGCCCTGAAGGAGTACTGCAGAATCAGCATAAATATGCATTATAGATAACACATGTTTCTGCCCAATGAACTGGAATGAATCAGAGAATGTAGACACACTAGGATACCTCAGTGCCCAATTCTTCATCTCCTTCATCTCTATAAAGCAGTGGTGGGAAGCTGCTTTGGCCGGGGGACTGCATGTTGACAATCAAGGTAATCTGATTGTGGGCCTCAAAACATTTGGCTGACATTGACCATCCACTGGCACTGCCCCCTGCACTTCCCAGTGGCCATGATTCACTGTTCCTGGCCAATGGAAGCAGCAGGAAACAGCAGCCAGAACATTCCTGCAGCCCCTTAGCCTGCAGGTGCTTCCCCCATGGTTCTCATTAGCCTGGAACAGCAAACTGCATCCACTGTGAGCTGGGAGGGGACGGTGCCTGCTGGTTGACATCAGCAAAATGTCTTGTGCCTGCACTTAGATGACCCTGATGGGCCACACATGGTCCTTGAGGTTGTCCACCACTGCCTTAGGGAGTGGTAGGAGTTGCTAATTCTTCACTCGGTCCTTATTTGGCTATGTATTGATATGGCATAAAACATCATAATGTTTACATAGGCACACATTAAAACCTACTTATATAATAGCTAATACTGCTCATGTGCAGAAGCCCATTTATAAAAATCAATTGCTTTGCAGTTTTAATTAAAAAACTAAGCCAGATTGTTAGTTAGAATAAACTAATTAGTTTAAGCCAGAAGTTCTCAAATTTGGCATTAGGACCTTGAAGTGGATTGTATCCCCATTGTATTAGGTTGCAAGGATCAGCATTAGATTTTCTGGGACCTGAGGGTGAAGTCTAACCCTGAGCTCCACCCCAGTGGGAGGCATTGGGACTTGGGCTCAGGCCAGATCCTTAGATAGAGTAAACTAATGTAGTTCCATTTAAGTTAAAGGAGCTACCTTGACTTACATATATGAGGATCTGGCTCATAAAATAAATTGGTCTCATTGGAAACCCAATATGGTTTCCATTGAAATCATTAGTAGTTTTGTTATTAACTTCAGTAGGAGAGGATGCAGACCTTAGTGGTAACAATTTGGTGCGGGGTCTAAAAACAAATGTAAAAGAACCCAACAAAAGAAAACCAAAATAATTTCAGTGTTATTAGAGACTGATCAATTAAAGTTTATCCAAATCTTTCCATTGACTACAATGGATTTTGGATTAGGACCTAAAAGAACAAAAATTATGTCACAACAGGGAATGTCTACAAATTTAAAATGGTTAATTTAACTCTGCAGTTACAACAATCAGAAGAAACGACAAACCACGGCTAGCATGCAACAGGCTGTTATGATTGAAGTAGGGATTTTAACAAGTGCTGTCACTGTCATGATGACAGTGGCACAGACAGCACCTCTGTAAAATGCTCTATTGGTGTGAAACATTTACAAGCACAAGGGTTGATCCTGCAGCTACTGATGTCAGTGACAATTGACTTCAATGGGAACAGGGCCAGAGACCCATATTTTTTATTGGTCCAGAGAACGTTATTTAAATGTCTTAAATATTTACATACTTTTTTTTGTTATTTCCTACAGTGTCAGGAATGACATTATGGGTTCTTGAATGTAAATCTAAGAAGCTGTTTTTTTTTAAAAAAAGTATATGTTTATTATTGTTCAATAAATCCTCTAGAAAACCATCTTTTCTCTCTGTCCATGAGTCAGTTTGTAAAATTGACAATAGTGAGATCACAGCTAGTACAGGTGCAGCAAATACACACTGCATATTAGGTCCAAAATTCTGCTCCCTGATCTACACAGGTTATCTCAACTCTGAGAGGGTCTAAGTCTGGTTAGAAAATAGGCAGAGAGAGGAGTTTGTAAATATAAAGGTTTCTCTCTCATTTTTTTGTCAAATATATGAAATTGCTTGCAATTTCCCCACAGCTCTACTTACAAGAAACCCCATAAACTAAGGCCAGGTCTACACTAGGGGGCAATGTCGAACTAAGGTATGCAACTCGAGCTATGTGAATAGTGTAGCTGGAGTCAACGTACTGTTACTAGATTTGTCTGTTACTCTGGGGTATGCTCATGTATAAGGGTTATACTTAAGCGGGTGCTATCAGTGTGCTGCTTGTATTACTTGTGCTCTCATATGCAGCTTTACTTCTCTCTACTGCTAATTCCTTTCTAATGGAGCTCTCCTGCAGGAACTATGTTCCCCAGAACTGGGTTCTTCCACCCAAGAATCAGACAAACACACAGATACTCACATTCACTAACAGCATGTCTGATAGGACCAGTTAATCAGCACTCACAAGTTGACCCTTTATATGTCTCGGGGCTCAGTAGGCTGGGTTGCACAGCAATGCCAAGCTGTGTCCCTCATGTGCCCTTGGACTCAGTGGGATGGGTTAAACAGCACTTTAAGCTGCCACCCTCATGTGCCCCCAGGTTCAGCACTTCCCTAGCTCCACTTTCACACCACAACCATTCTGGTAGTAACCTACCTGATGAGCAAACCCCACAGGAATTTTGGGCAATATAGGTATCTTGAACTTAGGTACAGGCTAAGAGTAGGCATGAGTTCATTAGTATCTGGAGCAGATATTTCTCACTTTTCTACTTTCTGTATCTCATAGTTCAGTGCGGTTCTTGCTTTGGAAATGATGTTCTCCATTCTGTATGCTAATGTAGATATCAGTTTGTTCTATCTTCCATGCAGATGAGGCTAGAGGTGTTTCCTTAATTCTATCACCCTTGCCCAGAGGGGTTTAGGTGTGTCTTCCTCTGCCTTTTCATTGCTTTGTCTTTTCTTCAAGCAGACGCCATGGGGACGGGGGGGTCTTTCATGAGGAGGGCTCGCTGAGCGGTGGTGAGCCTCGCTCGTCAGCCGCACGGTTCTGCGCTCTGCGCATGCGCAGATCACTCTGCGCTGGCTCTTCCGGGGTGTAATCTACTTGCCACGGGCGAGTAGATAACATTTTTTGTCGAGCTCTGTTCATGAGTATTATGCTCTGGCACCCCAAGAACATAGAGCTGATTGGTGACTATACTCTGGCTCCCCAAGAACACAAAGCTGATAGGTAACAGTACCTTAGTTTGATTTACCATGATTCCCCCTACTCTTTTCACTCCATTGGAGTACCAGAGTCAATGGAGTGTGATCAGTGGTTGAGTTAGTGGGATCAAGTCCTGGGAGATCAATCTCTAGAGTGCCAATCTGCCGATAAGTGTAGACAAGGCCTAATCGTCAACATCTAATATTGATTTCAACGTGACTTTGTGATATTGAACAAACACTGCCGCCACCATTTTCAAATATATTTTCACTGAAGGCAATGGGTCTATATAGGAGGAAGCAACTGTACCAAAAGCTAGTGCAGACCCATGCAATGGCTACCACTTCTACCAACATGCTGCCTAAACCTTGAGAGTTAGACATCAGCACAACATCACAAACTACCACCAATGAAGCTGCATCAGTGGTAGTAACAGTGGAGAATTTAAAGCCAAAAGGTGAATGTAGAGACAGCCTTTGGCAGGCTAGATCACACCCAGTTTAGATTTTCCCTTGAATTATGTGCTTGACCCAAATTTTGTTGCCTGAGAAAATTCACTGCAAAATTGGAGATATTACCATCTGGCATACTGTTATGTTGACTTCTAATTCATGCCATGTGAGCTACAGATTTACTAACACATTTTAAAACATAGCAGTAAATAACTGTTGTGCTCTTAAAAGAACACATTGGTTACCTACTGACAGAAAAATACTGAGTTCCTTTTATACCTATGTTATAGTAAAAAACACAAAAGTGGTATCAGACAAACCTGAATTATATGCAGGATCCATAAAGAAGGGACAATAGGGTCTTAAGAGTTTCCTTCTCTTTGGCAGTCAGTATTATCTTTTTGGGGATTAAGCTGGATGCTACATAAACTACCAGTATTTAATTAAATGAAGCAAATGAACAATTTTGGGATTATTATTTTGTATAAAAGAAAATTTCATATCCTTCTGACTGCTACATGTTTGGGTCTATTCCTAGAATGGATTATGGAACTACTAAAACTAAAATCCTGGAGGACATAAATTAAAGAATAAAACTAAAACCCAAACTAAACAAAGAATTAGATCAATATTACAGGTCATTTCTTCAAATTTGACTGTAATCACTACAAGTAGCAGGAAATCAGTAATTTTTTCAAATTGCGCTAAATAAGAAAACTTGTAATGTCAATTAATACTAAGCAAGCAAATTACCAATGAACTAAAACAAAAGAAGCATGTATGGTCCTTTGCATAGTAATGTAACACAACTGTCTTTGCATGTGTGTATATACTTGCCAAACTGAAGTTTTCATTTCATGCATCTGACAAATTGAATTCCAGTCCACAAAAGCTTATGCCCAAATAAATAGGGGTATGTCTACACTACCCTCCTAGTTTGAACTAGCGGGGTAATGTAGGCATACCGCACTTGCAAATGAAGCCCGAGATTTGAATTTCCCGGGCTTCATTTGCATAAGCGGGGAGCCACCATTTTTAAAACCCCGCTGGTTCGAACCCCGTGCAGCGCGGCTACACGGGGCACGAACTAGGTAGTTTGAACTAGGCTTCCTAGTTCGAACTACCGTTACTCCTCATTTCACGAGGAGTAATGGTAGTTCGAACTAGGAAGCCTAGTTCGAACTACCTAGTTCGTGCCCCGTGTAGCCACGCTGCATGGGGTTCGAACCAGCGGGGTTTTAAAAATGACGGCTCCCCGCTTATGCAAATGAAGCCCGGGAAATTCAAATCCCGGGCTTCATTTGCAAGTGCGGTATGCCTACATTACCCCGCTAGTTTGAACTAGCGGGGTAGTGTAGACATACCCTAGGTTAGTCTTTAAGGTGCCACAGGACTCCTTGTTTTTGCTGAAACTGACTAATAGGTTGAACCCCTCAAAGTTATAGTCCTTGTGAAGCAGTGGTGTGCCGGGTACAGTAAAACTCCAATAGTCCGGCATCCAATAGTCCGGCACTCCTGATAGTCCGGCATCAAAATGGCAAGAGCCTAGTGAGTGAGCTTTTGCAAAAAATGAGTCACAAGGTAACAGCGGCAGCAGCTGAACTGAGCAAAAAGGGTAAAAAAGGCTTAAAAAACTGAAAACATTACAGTATACTGTATATAGTATGTACAATAAAAAGAGTTAAGAACACTTTATATACAGTATATAATGTATACAGTATATATATAACCAGCTTATAGTACCTCCTGATAGTCCGGCATATTTGATAATCCAGCACCACCTAGGTCCCATAGGTTCTGGATTATTGGAAGTCTACTGTAGTTGGAAAAAGTACTCTGCTTGGCAGAATGGATTTAGGCATTGGACCACTGAAAAGTATAATACCACCTGGACTCTAGGGAACACTGCAGCAACTGTCCCTTCTACTGGTATAAATGTGAGTATGGGACTCCGCATTGCTGCAGTTATCCAGATGTGCAAATGGGGTGAGGCCAGAGCCCTACATGTTAGAGATGCCTTTTTGGAGGCTGCTAATGTTGCCAGCATTGCTACCTGTCTTCCACCCTGCCTTTCACTTCCCTAAGGGTATGTCTACACTGCCACCCTAGTTCGAACTAGGGTGGATAATGTAGGCATTCGAAGTTGCAAATGAAGCCTGGGATTTAAATATCCCGGGCTTCATTTGCATCTTGACAGGCGCCGCCATTTTTAAATCCCCCTTAGTGCGGACTCCGTGCCCGCGGCTACACGCGGCATGGAGTAGGTAGTTCGAATTAGGCTCTCTAATTCAAACTACCGGTACACCTCGTTCCACGAGAGTAATGGTAGTTCAATGTTGTATTCATGTTGTAGTCTCCACAACATTGTGGAGAGCAAGGGAGAGGTCTTCCTACTGGGGAGGGGGCAGAAGCTGGCCGGAAGGGAAGGCCTTCGAGCAGCTGCACACAGCTGCAAACTGTCAGGTACATCAGGTGGGGGTGTGCATCCAGGAGGGCCTGAGGGAGAGTTTTTGGACTCCAGTAACTCTCTTCAGGGCCTCCCCACTAGGGGGCCTGTGCCTTGCCCCTACTATGCCTTTCCTACAGCAACCTCTCCTTTCCCCCCTTCCTTGTAGAGTCAATAAATACACCAGTTTTGTGTTGAAAACAAAGAACTGTATTTTTTTTCATAATAAAAGTAATGAAGGGGATTCTGAACCTGGATCGGGTCAGAGGTGGGAGGCGGCTCAGGGCTGGGAGTGATGCATGGTGCAGCTAGAAGTGCTGCCCAGGGACTGGGAACCTTGGTGACCTCAGGGATGGGTGGGGCCTGGGACAACAGGGGCAGCAGGGGGAGCTGGAGTGGGGTCAGGAATGGCAGGGAGGGAAGGAGCAGGGACAGGAGCCGGGTGTGCCATCATTTCACAGACGGTAGCACACATGTTTCTGCCCTGCTGCACTAGCTGAGCCCACATTTGGTTCTGCCACTTAGCATCATCCTGGACCTTCTGGCCAGGGTCTGTTGCAGGTCCCAGAGGACAGCCACATGCTGTCTCATCAGGTTCTCCTGGACTCTCTGGCTCTTGTGGCTCCCCTGGGGTCAGGCAGCTGCCTTGGCTGGTGGTGATTGTCCCTCAGTGATGGCTGGTTTGGCTGTGGGGAATAAGGAGGGAGAGGCGGTCAGTCATCCATGCAGACACTGTCTCTGAGTCTTTGCCCTCCTCTGTGAGCAGTGAGCACCAGTCCACAGGCCAGAGGACAGTTATGTCCCGGGAGCAGGGCCATGTGTGGCCTGCACAGAAGACCCTGCCACCCAGGGGCCATGAGGTGCCCAGGGGACCATGCTTCCTGCTTCCCCCCATCCCATGGACAAGCAGGCAAGGGAAGTGTCCATCCACACTGGGATCCCATAGGCAGGAGAAGGGCCTAGAGCAGCCTGGCCTTCCATGAGGGCTGCACACACACCTGCACTTGGCAGTGCTGTCCGCGGGAGCGGGTGGGGCCTTGTGCATGCAGGCATGCCCATGTGCCGTGTGCGGCACACCTTGGTCTGTGTGCAGCTGTGTGTTTGCTCTTGTGTTCAGCCTGCTTTCAGGGGTGGCTTGTGGTGAGAGGGCATCCCACACAGGGATCAGACATGTGTATGGCTTCCCCAGAGCCTGTGAGCAGGAGGCCGGGGATGCTCTGGGAATGCCTCTTGAGGCCACATGGCAAAGACTGGTGCTGCACATGCTTCCACGTGCACGGAGTGCAACACGATGTCCAGGCTAAGAAGGCTGAGCGACGATCACACCCCATCCCCTCTGCGCCTGCCTGCCCACCCTGTGTGTGTGAAAAACTGAGAGCATTCACCTGAAGATCTCTCCCTGCCGTCAGAAGATGTCTGGGAGCTATCCAGGCCCTTTGGTACTGGCTCAAGGGTGAGGGTGAATGTGCTGGCCATCTCTTCCTCCTCCTACAGCTTGTCCTCCTTTGCCTCCTTGCCAGGGAGCCCGGGTGGGTGACAATGGGTGTCTCTAGACCCAAGGGCTGCAGCACCCCCCAGGATTTGGTGGAGCTCATTGTAATAGGGGCAGGAGTGGGGTCTGCCCTGGAGCGAGAGCTGCGCTCCCTTGCCCTGGCATAGACCTGCTGGAGCTCTCTCACCTTGCTCCTGACTTGTTCCAGGGTGTGGGGTTGATTATCTCTTGCAGCCAGAGCCTTGGCCATCTGGCCTTATATGTCCACGTTGCGTCGCCGGGAGCAGAGATCCTGTAGGGTGTCTTCCTCATCCCACATCTCCAGGAGGGACAGAATCTCCACCCTGGACCATGATGACACACATTTTTTCTGGCCCTTGGCTGGGTTCTGGGAGCCTTGGTCATGCTCCCTGTGAGGGCCAGGGGAGGTCTCAGGGGGTTTGTATCTGGGCTATGGGTCCAAAGTAGGGTGGCAGTTAGAGCCATGCAATGAGATGCAGCTCTCTGGGCCGGCTTCCTGACACAAGGCTTGTACGAAGTGCCTGCAGCTTTAAGAGCTGGCAGGAGACAGGAGCTATAGAGTTCTGGTTAGTTTGGATGGAGTTTGCCACTAGGGCACCTATGTTATTTCCTGGAGGCCTCTTTTTTTGAAAGAACTCCCTCTTCCACATCCACACGTCTTTTTCCGAAAAAGGTTTTTTGGAAAAGGCGTTCTTCCTTGTAGAAAGAGGTTTACTGCCGTCAGAAAAACCCCTCCATTCTTTCAACTTTTTATTGAAAGATTGTGATAGTAGTATGGACACAAGAATTGTTTTTCGGGAATAACAGCCTTTATTCCAGAAAAACGTTGCTGTGTAGACATATCCAGACTGGGATAGTATTTGACATCAGTTTAATTCCTATTAAGCCCTATGGTATTGATTTCTTCTGCTTCTTGTCAGCTTCTCTTTCCTTCTCACTTGATCAGAACTTCAGTCCTGAATTCTTTTCTCTCCTAAAATATAAAAGGTTGGCATGCTATTTTATATGATTATCTTTCTTCTTGTTTAATGTATAGAATTGTAATTCTTTACTGATGTCCAGGGCTCGCCGAGCAGCAGCGAGCCCTGCTCGCCAGCCACACGGTTCTGCGCTCTGCGCATGCACAGATCGTTCTGCGCCAGCTCTTCCGGGGTGTAATCTACTCACCACGGGCGAGTAGATTACATTGTTTGTTGAGCCCTGCTGATGTCAATATTCATATATCAGCATTAATGTGGCTAAGAATGTTATTGGAAATTCAGACTCCTAGGCTATGTCTAGACTGCAGGCTTCTTTCGAAAGATGCTCTTTCGAAAGCATCTTTCGAAAGAGCATCTTTCGAAAGATCACGTCTAGACTGCAGGCGGATCTTTCAAAAGAAAAATCCGCTTTTTTGAAAGAGAGCACCCAGCGAGTCTGGATGCTCTCTTTCGAAGACGGCCTCTTTACATTGAAGAACGCCTTCCTTCGAAAGAGGAACTTTCGAAGGAAGGCGTTCTTCCTCGTGAAACGAGGTTTACCGCCATCGAAAGAAAAGCCGCATTCTTTCGAAATAATTTCGAAAGAACGCGGCTTGAGTCTGGACGCAGGGGAAGTTTTTTCGGGAAAAGGCTACTTTTCCCGAAAAAACCCCTGAGTCTGGACACGGCCCTACGTGGTGATGTGTCATTATCATCAAAGTAGCTGATCCATCAGCAAACAGGGATTCTTAATGCCATATTTTAATATTTAAAAAGCTTTACCATTTACATTCTTCTATAAATGTAAACTATATGGATACAAATAATTGAATCTATCTACTTATATCTTCATATGCACTTTAAAGCCGTGGTCACCAACCCATTGATAGGCTCGACCAGTCGATTGCGAGGCATTCGGTTCCCCCCTTTTTCCCTCACTCCCAAGAATCCCCACTACCTACTCCAGTGACAATGGAGGTAGTGCCGGCTTCCTACGGGGTGAACAGAAGTCCTGCAACTGCACACCACTTCCGGGGGGTCCGGTAGTGCACTGGCTGCTCCTCTCCCCTAGGTCTGTGGCATGCCGGAAACTTGGGGCGGAGGGGAGGAGTCCCCAGAGGAGGTGCACGCCAGGGCTTCCCTCCTCTGTGGGAGGAGGGAGTCATCCCTGGAGGAGGCACGCACCAGGGCTTCCCTGCTGTGCGGTAGGCAGGAGTCGGCCTTGGAGGAGGGGCGTGCCAGGGCTTCCCTCCTTTGTGGGAAGAATTTGAAAAAAAAGCAGCAGTATAAGGATTGGGGATAGCAAGTGATGGAGAGGAGGAGAATAGAGAGGGAGGGGCTTCATGGAAGGGGTGGGGCTTTAGGGGAAGGATGGGATGGTAGTTCTTGGCTTGTTCTGACATTTAAAAAGTGATCTTGGGTGTAAAAAGTTTGGATACCACTGCTTTAAAGCAAAGGGGCCTAATTAAATTAAATCTTACTTATGTGAGTGGTCCAATTGTTTTAATATATTAAGGTGTAATGTCACAGAAAATATGATATCCGACACTTGCTAGCAGTTTATCCATACACTATTATATAGGGACCACTTGCTTGAATAGAATTTAGCCAGATTAGAATCTAAAGTTTTTGATTGCTTGGGATCTTCTTCAAATGGATATTGATGTTTTTAAGAATATGCAATTTATTGTAAACATTTTTGCATTCAAATATGTCATATACATATACCTGATATTATAGATTGTATAATACTGCATCCTTTATCCAGAGATAGTATATGCTACTTGTCTTATATGTGACTATAAAATGCATAGCTAGAAGAACAGTAAAGCCTGAAATGTATTGGCATATTGTGTCCACTATCCACATAGAGTACAGTAGATATCCTTTCAGTATAGACAGACTTGCCCGATAAATAATTTTCTCAGCTTTAACAGTACAGACAGACTTACGGAGACTTTTAAAAAAATTATCTTGGAAATGCATAAATATATTAATACAAGTTTTGTGAGACATATTATTTTCTAATCTCCATAATCAGAATTATTGTGTAAACACACTGTTGTAGGCTCTTGGGGAACATATGTTAAGGAAAACATACCAAAGAACACATTTTTAACAAAAATACATTTATGAGCAACTGCGTGCCTTCTTGATAGCTATTTAAATGGATCTATTTAGGTTGTCACAGTGCTTTGAAAGTATTTCCTGACACCTGTGAAGTTAGTAATGGTAAATATTTCCTGTTTTTGTTGTTGTGTCCGATGAAAACAGGAATTTTACAGGTTGAAACTCGTCGCTTGACAGAGTGCAATATTGTCTTCAGTTTGACATTTTCCAATGTGGTTTGCTTTGCATTTTTGTCTATCAATGTGTCTGAGGGAAGCCTTTGGAAATAAAAGGAGAAAGTACTAAAATAGCATAAAAGCTACAGTATTATCTTAAAGATTATATATATGCATTGTTGGCTAAATTACGTCTATCTTTGTTTTCCTCTCGAAATAGGCAAAACTGCTGCTGTATTCTGGACAACCACAAAACTGCACAACTCACCTGCATAATTTATTCTTGCCAGGCATAGAATGGAGTTGTCTGAGGCTCTGGTCAGGTACTAAATACTAAAAGAACCAGAGCTCATGTTTAAATACTAGAACATCCCTCCATATTTCCCCTTATTTAATACCTGCAAAAGACCTGCAGAACAGCCTCTGAGCTGGTTTCCAGGGAAGGAGGATTGTGGTGGAATACTTTTACTCTGTGAACAAGGCCTATCCTGTGTGCACATGGTCATGAACATCACCCGGAATTTGGCTCTATAAAGTCTAGAATATAAATAATTTCATAACCCTTTATCTGTAATGGTAATACAATTGCATATGGATTTTCAGAGCACATTGAAGGGTCTACAGTAAATACAAATTTCAGTATACAGCTAAACAGAGAGGGTTTTTAAAAAAAATTATTTGTATCATATTCTCCCTTTCCTTAGTGAGCTTATTAAATACATTGGAATCCTATGATATCCACAACTCAGATTAATTTTTGGCTTGCTCTTTGCCATTCAGTTATTACATATAAATGAATCCTAAATAGATGGCAACATTTAATTTTATTTAGATTCCCAATTTCATTAATGCTCAGCACTAACTGCATTATTCCAGAGAGCTTTGATTTTTGTTTAGTTTTGAAACATGTCATTCATAAAAATTTGCCTTCTGCAAGCCCATGGGAAATGTTTTTTTTTGTGTGTAATAAGCTGGGATGAATGAAATCAAATTAGTATTATTTGAAAATATTCTACCTTACTATAAAAGAAACATCTATTTTTGAACAAATAATGAACTGGAATGCCATTGAAATCCAAGCACAATATTAGTGTGTTCCTGAAAAAAAAACACAAACCAAAAAACCAAAAATACTTCCTCCCTCCCCTCAAAAAACAGATACAAAACCAAAGAAGAATTCGAGAGCATTTGCAGCTGAGTCACATTTTCCTGATTCTTATTTTTAGTTTTCTATTCCTGCTTTTTATTTTGGGCTTCCATTCACTTCCTGTGCAACTTCCCTTTAACGCCTTTATATAACTACTCTTTCTTATATAACATATTTCAAGAATTTGGAGCTTTTTTCCCAAAGGAAACCCAAACAATGTTCTCTAGCTTTAGGAACTGATGTTGATCTTGGCACTGTTTGAGTTCTTGGTTCACTAGTACTATTTAGTAGTAGTTATAGCCTGGAACCCACTGACACCCTTCCCCCTCTTTTCTTTTTGTTCTATGACTCCTGAGGTGTTAATGGATCATTCCACCTTGAATGGTCCCTTAGAACACTGTTTCTCTATTTTTTTGATAAAGTACCCCTTTAAAAAAATTACAAGTACCTCCAGTACCTACAATTTTCAGACACATTGTTTTTCTACCATTGTAACGCATTTGTTTAAACAACTTAATTGTAACTGGTTGGATGGAAGAAATTGCCTATAAGCAATAAACTTGCCATCGGACTTATGACTATGCGAAAAGGATAAATAAAAAAAATTAGATGAACATAAAATAAGTCAAATTTTTAATTCCAACATATACATACACACATATGTATACATTTTTATTCAAACATTAATGAACAGTGATAAATACAATTGAAAGAAAAAAATATAATTAATTTAATGTGAAATTTGAGCTTTTTTGGAAGAAATCAAATGTTCAGACCTAGGTTTCAAACTGCTGAGGGCCACAAATTCAATCATTTTCTGGAGACATACTATTTCTTAATTTAGTTTTTAATTCAGTCATAGCCAAAAAACTTGCCTCACATAAATAGGTTGATATGACTGGGAGGAGTTCTGTGAGAGCCATGTTACTCCATTGTTTATAGTCACCTTTAATTTTCTGCCAGAAGACAGGAACGTCACCAAGTCCCATGCCTTGCATCTTTAGTAAACTATCAGTAGAAAGCTCAAAAAATTGCTCCTTCATTTCTTCTGAAATCCATGCTTTCTCAATAGCATTGTCATCAAATGGATTCAAAATCCAAAGCTTCTGCCTGTGTTCAGCTTCATCAAAGCCCGGAAAATATCATTCAAAACTTGATTCCAAATTTGTCAAATGTTCCTTTATTGATGTTTTGACATGTTCATCCAAAATAATTTCACTTTCCACACAAAATTTTTAGAAGATATTGAAATGACACAAAATTTCCAGATAAAGCATTATTTTTCCAGAATCCTAAATTTTTCTTGAATGCTTGTACTTTATTGTGCAAGATTAAGATATTTGTATTAAAACCTTGTAACTGTAGGTTCAAGTTATTGATTTTATCAAATATGTGACAAAGGTAGGCTAATCTGCAAATCCATAATTCATCTTGAAAATATTGTACTAACTCGGATTTGATTTCTGTGAGAAAAACTGCAACTTCAGCCTTTAGCTCAAATAGATGGTTGTACAATCTTCCACGTGACAACCATCAAATATTGGAATGAAGTAATACAGTAATATGTTCAGATCCCATATCACAGCATAGCGAACGAAAAAGACGTGCAGTTAGAGCCAGCGATGTTATGAGGTTAACTGTCTTCACTACAATCTCTAGCACAGAGTTTAAATCCTCATTCAGCTGTTTTGAAGCCAATGCTCCTCTGTGAATGATACAATGAGTCCATTTTATTGAAGAGTTTATAGTTTTTAATCGAACAATAAGACCATTTTGTCGACCTACCATTGCTGCTGCTCCGTCCGCACACACAGATATGCAGCACTCCCATGATAAACCATGTTTCAAAATCTGTTAATTTTACAAGTTAAATATTTCTTCCCCTGTTGTTTTAGTGTCAAATTCTTTACAGCAGTATATTTCCTCGCTTATTCCTTTTTCAGCTTCATCGTCAATGTATCTGACAAACACCATTAATTGTGCGCAATTGGAAATATCTGTTGATGCGTTAAGTTGTAAAGCAAACTGTTTATATAGCACTAGATATATTGGTACCTTCACATTTTCTTGTAAAATAATCAATTGATTTATCTTTTAATGTAGGATGCTTTGTATTAAGATGTCGTTTCAACAGAGACTGTTTCATACAGTGGATAGATAAAGTTTCACAGCAAATCACACAAAGTGGTAAAGGGGGTACCTTTCCATTTGTAGTAAACCTAAATTTAAGATATTCAGAATTGTAACTGTATGTTTTTCTTATCTCAGAAAAATTTCCACTTCCACCACTGGTGAGTGGTTTTTTCACTACAGGTTTTCCTGCCTCAAATGTTTCTGACACAGTTTCCTGTGTACTACCTTCTTCCAAATCTGCAGTTTTATTCTTTGTTTTCACAAGAAATAGATCCATTTTAAACCCTTCAGTTGTAATTACAAAAAACTAAACTAAAATTGTATTAATAGCAATTTTATCACTTACTTCAGATAGCAACAACTGTAATATTGGACGGTTTATGTCTGTCTGCTATGTATGCTGGCACTTACTGATGCTACTGAGTAGCAAGGCATGCCAAAGATTAATGAAGTTTGCCAATAACAGACCACTCATCACCACTCGGTCAATTTCATATCTCCATCTAATGTAATACAGCTGTGGGACTGAAGGAGTTCACGGATTTGACCGAGGTTTGCTGATTGATAACATGCAAGTAGTCAGGCGGGCAATAAAATTTTTGGGTGTAAAAAGTACAAAAATAATAAAGTGTTGTAAAACTTAAAACAAAAATTCAGTTTTCTCCAAATTTCAGTTGTGATGACGTACCCCCCCCAGACTTCTGTCATATACTCCCCCAGACTTCTCTCGTGTACCCCGCCCCCCCAGACTTCTCTCTGTACCACTGGTTGAGAAACACTGCCTTAGAATATACACTAACTACCTATGCTAAACAATTTTCCACCTGTGGCTTTTGCAGTGCTTTTGGAGCTCTGCTTAGCTTGGAAGTTTGTCCCTTTCACCAACAGATGTTGGTCCAATAAAAGGTATTACCTCACCCACCTTGTCTCTCTAATAGTGTTTGTAAATTTAGCTTTACAGCTTTTAACTTTTTAACATCATAAGGCTCCATATACATGAAATGAATCCAAAGAGAAGACATATCTAAAATTTGGCATGACTAGTAATTTCTCAGTTGGAGAAACCAGAGGAATTCTGGTTTGCATTCCAGCAGCTGTGCAATGCAAAATGGTCAGCATTTAACAGGATATTCATGAAACTATTTCAAAACAGAAACTTCAAGATAAGAATGATAGTAAAACACCAAGGCCCATATAGTGAATATACATTAAATACTTGTAAAAACAATGAGCAGTCTGGTGGTACCTTAGGGTGCATCTAGACTGGCAAGATTTTGTGCAAAAGTGATTGCTTTTGCACAAAAACTTGCCAGCTGTATACACTGACTGCTTGAATTTGCGCAAGAGCACTGACATTCTAATGTAAGAATTCAGTGTTTCTTGCGCAAATACTTTGACACTCCCGCTCAGGGATAAGCCCTCTTGCGCAAGAATACTTGCGCAAGAGGGCCAGTGTAGACAGGCACCTTAATTTTTTGCGCAAGAAAGCCCGATGGCTAAAATAGCACTTTTTGTGCAAAAGTATCCGTGTCAATCTAGATGCTCTTTTGCGGAAATACTTTTAATGGAAAAACTTTTCTGTTAAAAGTATTGCCGCAAAATCATGCCAGTCTAGATGCAGCCCTAGAGACTAACACATGTATTAGGTCATGAACTTTCATGGGTTAAATACACTTCATCAGATGAGTAGGAGTGGAAATTACAAAGTCTGTGGCATATATAGCAGTAAAGGAAGTTACTTATCAATTGGAGGACAAGTGTTAATGAAGCTAATTAAGTAAGGGTAGATGTGTTCCATTCACAGCATTTGGGTGAGGATGTCAATATCAAAGGCAGGGGAATTGCCTTTGGAGTATATTAAGTTGGTAGTGTTGAACTTGTAAATGAACTTCAGTTCAGCTGTCTCCCTCTATAATCAAGTGATAAAATTCCTTGGTAGAAAAATGGTTATTTTTAAATCCATTACTTAATGTCTGGAGAGGTTAAAATGTTCCCCTACAGGGTTATGTGCGTTTCCATTCCTGCTATCTAATTTGTAAGTTATTTAGGCTCCCAACTTCTATTAATTTCAAGATATGAACAGGCATACGTCATATGCCTTTTCACGGTTTTGTGTATATTTATGTACCATGTTTACAGAATAAGTAGTGATGCCAACTCTTACAATTTTGTCACAAAACTTATATTATTGGGTGTTTTTCTTACAGCTCCAGCTCATGGATTCAGGTGACTCCTAGAGAATTTCAACTCTTCTTTTCTCAGTAAGGCTACGTCTAGACTGCAGAGTTAATTTGGAAAAAGATGTGCAATTTGTGGTATGCAAATTGTGTCTCTTTTTCCAATTTTCTTTCAAAAGATTTTCTGAAATTTGGCATGTATACACAGTGCCAAATTTTAGAAAAACCTGCTCTTTTGACACACCCGTTATGCCTGGTAGAACAAGGTTTACGGGGATGTCGAAAGACCGCGTTAGCATTTTTGAAAAAAAAATCAGAAAAGCGGTCACATTCCTTCGACATGGCATCCCAGAAAAGCACTGCAGTTTAGATGTAGCCTAAGTTTCTAGCCCTCTTGATTGCAGAGAAAAGCTTGCAAGCAATGAATTAAAAGGCTCAAAAGCCAGAATGCAAAGAACAAGAATGCAAAATTTACCATATTAAAAATCTCATAATTTTAAAGCCAATCTCATGAGTTTAGGGGCCTGACTCCTGAATTCTGCATGTTTGGAGTTAGCAATTCTGATGATATCCAGGATCAACATAAAAAAACTTAATATGGCTACACCAGCAAAGAGAGAGTGTTAAGGAGCATGTTTCCTCTATCAGCTCCCCTTAAAGAACTTGCTCAGCTTTGGCTGCTTACCCTTAGGAAGACAAGTGATGAAGTTACTGCTGTCAGCACCATTTATCAGCTCAGAGGCAGCATACATGGGGTCTTTGCCATGGTGACTACTATGTACTAGAAAGGGAAGAGCTTGTGCAGGATGTACTTTTACACAGATACAACCTGCTCCTCAGTCTGCTCCTCCATGTCACCTTGGAGGCTTTGGCCCAGTTCTCCAAAGACTCCAAACTGTTCCTCTATTTCCCTTTCCCACGGTCTGAAGGCTATTCAGGGGGGAGGGGCGTGGCTCTGGGGGGCTACCCCTTACTGCAGCAACCCCTCCCCCCTATGGCTATCTGGGGGTTCAAGATCTGCTTCCCCAATGGCTCCCTTGCAGCCTTCAGGCTATCTGGGGAGTCAAGGCTCCATAGGCTGCCCTTGGCCTCCAGTTCCCTGCCCCCTATGGTCTGCAGGCTACCTGGGGAGGGACCAGGTTCCAGGGCTGCTTCCCCCTGCAGCTTCCCCACCGTGGCCTGCAGGCTGTGTAGGGGAGAACAGGCTCCAGGGGCTTCCTTCCCTCCAGAGCCCCCTCCTTCATTGGCCTCTCCCTCCAGTACTCCCCCACCCCATGGCCTGCGGGTTGTCTGAGGAGAGGACAGGCTCTGGGGGTTGCTCCTCCTTCAGCGCCTCCTCTCCCATGGTCTGCAGGCTTTCCATGGGGGAGGGGGCAGGCTCCAGGTTTTGGTCAAGGGATGTGCAGGCAGTCAAGACAGCGGAGCTCTCACCCTGCTGGCTGCTCTCTTGGTGCTGCATCTGTCCCTACTGGCAACTCTCAGTATCATGTCTCTCCTCTCTGCCTCTTCCCTTTCATGTTATGGAAAACTGTCACATTCCTGGCATGTCCCATTTTTGAGGCACAACCAAACCTTGACCTTGGTTTAAGTTATGGTATGAGGAAACTGCATACCAAATTTGGTGGTCCTAGCGCTTACGATTAAGAGGAGTTCTTGAACAAATGGACAAACAGATGCACAGACAGATTAACACACTCTAATATATATGTGTATATATAGAGAGATCTTGGTATTATTATTATGAATGTTTTTCAGCCATTCTCTTTCTTTAGAATTATGGACCCTTGTGCTGGGAAAAGACTGTTTTTTTATTGATTGAAAATGTGTTCTTTCTTTAGAAAGAGCACAATGCTCATTCTGCATAAACAATATGACCTTCAAGTGGAATGCAGCCAAAGTTCTATAAATAGAATCCTTAATGAAGAAGGAGTCAGAAGCATTTAGAGTTCAACAGGTTATGCTTGCAACTAGGCACAAAAAATAGCTACCTGCAATCCTAGCATTTAAAAAAAATAGTGTTTTATGCTTACGTTGCACTTAGAATCTCAAAGAAACTATAGGGAGATCTATCTAAGGCATGTATATATGGTCCAGTCATCATTATGTGAACTATTCACAAACTTTATCCTCATAACATCTCTGGGAAGCAGGCCAGGTGACTTGAAAGGCCAGGTGACTTGCCCAACATCACACAGGAAAGCTGTGAAAGAACAAGGGTTTGAACCTGGATTTTAAGTTCTACATAAGTATCCTAACTACTGGATCACCATTTCTCTCTATCTGGATTTGCTGCAGTGGTGTATGCTGGACCCCTGCTTCCACACCAGCTTTCCAACTTTGGGGAGCAAAGAGGGAAATTTCCCTGGGGCCTGGTGATTCAAAGAGGCCCAGGGCTCCAGCAGAGCCCTGAGCCCTGTAAATCACTACTAGAGCACCAAACAATATCCTCTGAGTGGCTCTTAGGACTGCCTGGGCATGCTGGGGGGCTGCAGTCTGGGCAGTGCTGTGGGCTGGCTGCCCTTGGCTTCAACCCTTCCTCTTCAGGCTCCGCTTCTTACAGGAGCATGGGGTTTCCCCACACACACACCTTGCTCAGGTTACTGACCTGGCTGAGGGCTTCCCTGCTCCCATATGCTCTTTCAGCCCTATCCCTGGGATATTACTTACACCAGGGCTCAAAAGGAAACTTTGGAAGATAGACTTATGACTGTCCTGCAGGACATCTACATTGGAGGCCTCAATTCAACCAGGAACCTAGACATGTGGCTTATTTTAAGTATAAGAATTATCTCATTGATTTCAATAAGCATATTCTGGACTGGAGTCCTGGATGAGGCCCCTAGTTCTTTAAGAAAAATGGAGTGACTGTGTGTTGCATGATTCAGATGAGTGCACACTGATATAATTATGCATGGTATAACTCAAGAAAACAAAAGGAAAGAGCTCCCCACAAAAAGAATCAAATTAGTTTAAAATATATCTTTATGGGTGGCCTGTAACTTGTTATAAAGCCAAAGGGACTTCTTTAGTTTCCTTTTCTTGCCTTTCTCTTGTTTAAAAATAAATACAGTCTCTCTACCACTAATTTGATTCATCCTGCCTATATTTTTTTCTAATTTTTATTATAAAAAGATCTTCTCATCTTTCCTCTCTCAACTGTTTTTCCGAGATGTAGTTTAAATTACTTAAGAAGCCAAAGGCATGTCTCATTTGACTGAGTTTATGTAAGCCAGATCTATATCTTGCTCCTTACATTTTTGCATTTTGCATCCCCTCTCTCTGTCACCCTCCCAGTAATGTTTAATTTTCTTAATCAAATTTAATTTTTTTTACTAATATTATAGTCATACATTTTCTGTTAAGGGTCCATTTCCTTCAATTATTCAAAATATACAATAATTCATACAGAAAAGGAAATTACAGATTCTAAAGTAGTGTTTGAGATTCACCTACAGTTAACTAGAGGTGAAATGACTGCATCCTCTCCATCACTGGTACAAGATCACAACACCTAGCTCTTATATAGGATTTTCATCCATAGATCACAAGACATGTTACATTTTCCCCAGTTCAAATGGTGAAATTGAGGTATGACAAGGTGACATGACTAGTTCATGGTAGGGATGTAATAGTGTAGTCGAGTAACTGATCAATCAATAAGCAAAAGTTTATCGGTTAATGCTATAGACTACATGCATTTCCCCCCGTCCTGACAGAACATTTTTTAGCAGGCTGGTCAGCAGCTTGCACCGGGTCCAGTACCTACTCCTGTGGTGGCTCTGCATTCAAAGTGTATTAGGAGATGGGTGGGCAGACAGCCCGGCTCAGTTCCAGCTCACACCCAGTCTGGGAGCTCAGACTGCCCCCCTAGACAGGGGCTGCTTCCACCCCACGCTGCTGCTTCTGTATCAGAGGCAGCAGCACAGGGCTGCAGCAGCTGTTCCGTGAGGGGGAGCTGGTTTTTAAACTGGCTCCCCTTGTGGACCAGTTCCTGCCTGGCACCTCACACTGCTGCCTCTGATACAGTTCCTGCCCCTGCCCCCGAGGACTATAGAATAGTCGAGTAACCAATAAGAATTCATGAGGTTAATCGTCCATTCAATTAACTGATATTTAACAGCCCTAGCTTAAGGTCACTCAGATGAGCAGTGGTATAACAGGGAATAAAATCAGGACTCCTAAATCTTGGTCCGATACTCTATCTATTAGGCAACACTGCCTCCCTTAATTATAATTCATTATTGATTAATGACAGAAACTCGGACACACACATTGCCATGGGGAGAAGATGGGGGCATGATCCGCTTGGTAATTTAATATGTCTGACAAAGCATTGCAGAATATGATGCAGGGAACAATTGTTCATTGACGGAGGCGTAGAATAGATATCTCTTTCCAAGAATGTGAACTCAGACATGACCCTGGTGTGGTCATTCATTTATAATCTGGTTTTAACTGTCATGCTCAGTCTTTCCTACAGCCATTCCCCATTCATTTGTTTACCTTTGTTGAATAACACAGTCCATATTTTCAAAAGTGACTTTGGACACCACACTTGAGATTCCTGGAAAGGGCCTCATATTCCTAGGGCTCAGCATTCTAAAAAATAAGAACCCCTTAGGGTGGCATCTCTCAATGGCACCCAAACTTTGTCATTCTTGAAAATTTAAACCTACATATTTACATATTCAGGATTATTCTTCCCAATGCAAAATGGCGCCGTTCCCACAATGCTTAGTCAATTAAATTTCCATGGAAGCCAATGGAAGATTGTCTCTGAGGCTATGTCTAGACTGCAGGCTTCTTTCGAAAGAGGCTCTTTCGAAAGCATCTTTCGAAAGAGCCTCTTTCAAAAGATCGCGTCTAGACTGCAGGCGGATCTTTCGAAAGAGAAATCCGCTTTTTCGAAAAAGAGCACCCAGCGAGTCTGGATGCTCTCTTTCGAAGACGGCCTCTTTACATTGAAGAACGCCTTCTTTCGAAAGAGGAACTTTCGAAAGAAGGCGTTCTTCCTCGTAAATTGAGGTTTACCGCCATCGAAAGAAAAGCCGCGTTCTTTCGAAATAATTTCGAAAGAACGCGGCTTGAGTCTGGACGCAGGGGAAGTTTTTTCGGGAAAAGGCTACTTTTCCCGAAAAAACCCCTGAGTCTGGACACGGCCTGAGTGAGGAATGAAAAACTGGGCCCTCAGGAAGGTGCTGGTGCCAAATTTCCAAGGAGTAGCTGAAAAGGCCTCTTTTTTCTCCACCATTATGCCTTCATGAAAGGTAAATATTTTTCTTTCTGATTTACTTACTGTACATGCTTTGTAATGTTTTCATTGGGGGCACTATTTTGTCCTCATTATTGAAATAAATTACTCAGTTTAAGTTTCTATTTGGGAGATATTCTATTAATTTATGTATGTGCTTTGAAATGTTTTAATCAGCCGCACTATTCTGTCCTCATGATTGAAATAAATTACTCAGTTTAAGATTCTATTTGAGAGATAGTCTATTCATAATAAAGTATATTTAAAAACTCCCTTTAAAACAAAATCAACTAGTAGAAAACTCATAGTATGCCCACTTACATTATAACCTTTTCTGTTGGATTTATTAAGATGATACATAATTTTTAAAAAATAACCTTTTTTTTCTGTCTTACAAGTTTTAGTATTAGAAATAAACGTGTTAGAGTTGTAGAGTATTTTAGGATTATTCTTCTCAAGACAAAATGGGCCCATTCCTAAATTTAAAAATTCTGAAGAGGAGTCTGAGTCATAGAATTCATATTCATGTCCACACAAGATTTAGGGGAAAAAATGGTAGGCCAGCTAATCCCAGCAACCACTTCATTCCTGTCCCTGTCTTGCTCATCAAGGTGAAACTCTGTATCTTTGCCTTTCTAGACCTACACCCCACCCTCCTCTTTGTGCAGCCCTCTCTCTGACCTTTGTACTTACCTGCCACCCACATTCCACAAACTATGCCTGCTGGGATATCTCTTTGTTTCTTTCTCCCACTCCTGACTCAACAGTCAGGCAGTAGCAGATATAGCTATTGTACCCTAACCTTGCTCTCTCATTGCTTCCAAATCTCTCCTGAAAACTCACTTCTGCAAGCCAAGCTTGTGAAAGGGGCGTGTACATTTAAAGACAGAGTTCAAATTAAAAAGGTTTTTGGGAACTTGGAAACTCACAATTATTTGTTAAATCTGCCATCTTTTGCTCCAGAAGACAAGTTTCTATTTAAACAAAAAGACTTCAGCCTTTACAGCTGTGAAAATAACTTTCCTGATGTGAATAAATCAATACATCTGACTGCAAACAGCCGGAAACAAGGAATCAGTGTAGTATGATCTTCTCCCAGTTAGGCTATGTCTAAACTGCAAGCCTCTTTCGAAAGAGGCTTTTTCGAAAGTATCTTTCGAAAAAGCCTCTTTTGAAAAAACACGTCTAGACTACAATACGCGGATCGGAAAATCGATCCGCTTTTTCGAAAAAGAGCGTCCTGACTGCTGGACGCTCTTTCGAAATGAAAAGCCACCCGGAACCGCTTCTGCCAGGGCATGGGGGCAGCATTTCCTTCCGGGTGCTGCTGCCTGCCCTTTTCAGAGACATGTGGTTAAAGGGACGCTCCTGAACACCCGTTGCTCTGCTTCTGCAGCTGCCTTTGCTGTCCCTCTAGGAGGTAAGCAAGGCATTGCAGTGCTGGTTTGGAGTGCCCAGCTTCCTGGGACACCCCAGCAGGTTTTTTGTTTGGAGGTTTTTCTGTTTTCGGCATGGAGCCAGAGCTGCCCCTGGGCAGGTGATGGCCCCACGCCATCATACTGCAAGTGTTGCTGCATCTGCATGACACAGTCATGAGGCTACTTCCCCATCTGGACCCAGACCAGAGGTACGAAGGGATCGTCCATCATGCAGCCACACTGCCCTTGCCGCCAAACTTCTTTGTGGACAGGCGTGTTTGGAGGCTTGACACCAGCTCTGACTGGTGGGACTGGCTCGTGATGGAGCTCTGGGATGACCAAGAGTGGCTACGCAACTTCTGGATGCAAAAGACCACTTTCCAGGAGCTGTGTACCTGGCTCGCCCCTGCTCTGCAACGGCAAGACACCCACCTGCGGCCCGCTATCCCCATGGAAAAGAGGGTCGCCATTGCCCTCTGGAAGCTGGCAACCCCCGACAGATACCGCTCCGTGGGACACCAATTTGGAGTGGGAAGGTCTACTGTTGGATCCATCTTGATGGAGGTAAGTCATTGTCTGGGGATAGTCACAGTTTGGGGTGGGGGGAAGGGAGACTGTCAGGAAGGGCAAAGTGGAGTAAGAGTGGGAAGGAGCTCCTCCACTCACCCTGAATTGTTGGGGGGGGAGTTCTGAGGAGGGGATTCCCGGGGTGTTTGAGAGGGAAGGTGGGTGGTGGGTTATCCTCCTAAGAGATAAGGCACCCCTTCTAACATTTTGTTGTCTGTCTCTTTCTGCAGGTGGTGAGGGCCATCAATTCGGAGCTGCTGAACAGGCTCGTCTGTCTAGCAGATCTGGACAGCGTCATGGCCGGCTTTGCTGCCCTTGGCTTCCCGAATTGTGGAGGAGTGCTCAATGGGACACACATTCCAATCTGTGCACCGCCCCATCGGGCAGCCCAATTCATTAACAGAAAGGGCTACTTTTTTATGGTCCTCCAGACCCTGGTCGACCATCGTGGCCAGTTTTCTGACATTTGTGTTGGCCAGGGCGGGCACACGATGCCCTCATCTTCAGGAACTCGTACCTCTACCGGAGGCTTCAGGCAGGAACATTTTTCCTGCGTCACAACTTTGCGGTTGGGGATGTGCATGTGCCGGTGTGCATAGTGGCTGATGCCGCCTACCCCCTGATGCCGTGGCTCAGGAAGCCCTACACCGGCCACCTGGATGCGAGCAAGGAGCAGTTTAATGCTCACCTTAACTGGGCTCGCAACCAGGTGGAATGTGCGTTCGGACGTTTAAAAGGGAGATTCCGGTGCTTGCTCACATGGCTAGACATGGGGGAGTGCAACATCCCTGAGGTGGTGGCTGCGTGTTGCGTTCTCCATAACCTGGTGGAGAGGAAAGGGGAGGCCTTCCTACCAGGGTGGGGTACAGTTGCTGATGGTCAGGAGAGGCACTTTGCCCAGCCCCGGACAGCTGCTATCCGCCAGGCTCACCGGTCTGCTGTTTGCATACGGGAGGCCCTACGGGAGCAATTCTCAATTGGAGGCCACTGACTCTACTGAGGGGCTTCTGCCTGTGGACTGGGCCTTGGCCCAATAGAAGCTTCCCTCCACAACCCATCTCCTGACACTGTTTGGAGAAATAATAAACACCAGGGTTTGTCTCAAAAGAATAAGTTCTGTTTTATTTTTTTAAATATCACTCACTGGAAAATAGTATTACTGTTGCAAACATAAAAAAGCTTTTGTTCATTTTTGATGTAGAAAATATACTTTCATGCCAAACTATGTACAATAAACATTTTGTTTAACACATTCCTTGTCATTTAACTGGTGTGATGGGGGTGCTTGAAACCTGGAGGGGGGAAGGGGACTTGAAACCTGGAGGGGGGAAGGGGATCAGGTTGCACGGTGCTTGCCTGATCTTAGTCTCCTGCTTGGCCCTCGTGTTCGGGGTCCACCATGGCGACGGGATCGGGTGGTGCGCCTGTCGGTTGGCTGGATAACAGCGGGTAGGTGCTCTTGGGACTGGGAGGCCTGGGGGAGAGGAGGGCCAGGGGGAGAGAGGGGCTGGGGAACTGGGGGGGGGGCTGGGGGAGAGGGAGGTCCAAGGGGGGAAAGGGATGCTGCTGTGGAAGGTGGGTTTGGTGGGGCGGGGTCATGGGGTGCTGGAGGAGCAGGACCAGGCACAGGAGCAGGCAAGCTGCAGACCTCCCTGAGACTGGCACACAGGGACATGCGCTGCTGAACCAGCTCCACCATCAGCCGGTCATGCCACCGATCCTCTGCCTTCACCCTCTCTCTCAGGATGGTGTTGAGCTCCTGCACAGCCTCCACATGCTGCCTCAGGATGTCCGCATACACACGCTTGTGTCTGCGGCTCCCATGTCCCCGAGATGGAGGTGGGGCTGGGGTGCTGCGGCCCTCTTGCATGGCTGGTCCGGCTGTGGAGGAAAAGAGGAAGACACAATCAGTCATAAAAAACTGGACTATGTGGCACTTAAAATACTAACAGGATGGTTTATTAGGGGATGAGCTTTCGTGGCCCAGACCCACTTCCTCAGATCAGAGTAACATGGCTACATTTCTATCACCATCAGTCATGTGTGCAACAGCTGTCCAAAATGGTATGCCCTCTTCTTGAGACAGGGGAATCAGACATTCTGAAGGTAACACCGTGTGTGACCTGGGCATCAGCCTGAGCATGACAGGTTTCCCTTGTGCATCACCCACTGTGCACCCCCCCCCTCCCAGGTGTTACACAACCTCACTGCACTCACCTGCTGCTTCATCTCCGGCATCAGATGACACCTGGGAGGCCTCTGGGGTCTGTGTGACTGGCTCCAGGGTGAGGGTCACCATCTCCTCACTGTCCTCCTCTGGCACCATGTCCCCATCTCCAGACTGCTCTGGGTCCTGCTCTGGCGCGTCCACCACAGGGTCTGCCAAGCCTGAATGCACGAGACGCCGTGGTGTGCATGCTTTACCACCACCCAGGATCTGATCCAGCTCAGTATAATAAGGGCAGGAGTGGAGGGTTGCCCCAGAACGGGAGCTATCCTCCCTGGCCTTCACATATCCTTGGCGCAGCTCCTTAACTTTGGAGCGCACCTGGTCCTGGGTGCGGGGGTAGTGTCCTTTCTGGGCCAGGGCCTCTGCTATGCGGCCATAAATGTCCGCATTTTGCCGCCTGCTTTTTAGGGCTTGTAAGGCCTCCGCCTCTCCCCAGAGCTCGTGAAGGGTCTTGAGCTCTGGCCCAGACCATGATGGTGCCCGGCGTTTGGAGCCCCTGGTTGGGTCCCCAGAAGGGTCTCTAGAAGGGCCAGGAGGGTCTTGGGGCTGGGACATGCTGCACTTAACTAGCCGTGTGCTCTGGCTGCTTTGCTGCCACAAGTGGCTGTAAGGGTGCCTGTCCCTTTAACAAATGGCTGCAGACAGGAACCAGAGACATGCAAGGCATGCCCCAGATTGTCCACCAGGGCTTTTTCCTGGAGGCCATTATTTTCGAAAAAATGGCCTCCCCGCGTCCACACTCACTTATTTTCGACGGATCGCCGTCGAAAAAGGCGTTCTTCCTCGTGCAATGAGGTTTACCGCCATCGAAAGAAAAGCCACCTTCTTTCGATTTAATTTCGAAAGAACGCAGCTGTAGTCTAGACGCAGGTGAAGTTTTTTCGAAAAAAGGCTACTTTTTTCGAAAAAAACCCTGAGTCTGGGCACAGCCTTAGAGTGTGGTGTTAACTCCTAAATCGGATTACCATAATTTAAATGTCAACATTAACTCAGTGGTGTATAAAGGTCTCCTGGAGCCCTAGGCTGGAGCAAGTGGGGTTGGGAGGTTGCCCAGTTCCAGAACTTTGGCCCTCCTCCATCCCTTCTACCTGTAGCTCTGTCCTTATCCTGCCCATGGCCCTGCCCTAATTTGCCCCTTCCTTCTGTGGCCCCTTCCCCATTCCGCACCCAGCCCTGCCCATACTGCCCCTTTTCCCCATCCCCTGCTGTTGCCCTTAGACCAGAGAAGCTCTGTGCCCCCAGTGAAGCAGGGAGTGAGAACTTCTCCAGCCCTGGAGCTGCATGAGGGGGAAACATTTCTGGGGGTCCCAGATTTGCTGGGATCCCCAGGACACAGAGCATGGGCCCATGCAGTAATCTACCACTGCATTAATATTTGTACTGCTGATCAAAACAGGCAAGAAAGGAGAGGGCAATCGTAATATGAAGAGCTATGCTGTCTGCTGTGAATGGCATTGGCTGGGTGTGGAGAAATTACTCCCTCCCCAATATAACTCTGGGGGGAGGAAATAAAGGAATCCTCAA
The DNA here is from genome assembly GCF_049634645.1 of Pelodiscus sinensis. Classification (NCBI taxonomy): domain Eukaryota; kingdom Metazoa; phylum Chordata; order Testudines; family Trionychidae; genus Pelodiscus; species Pelodiscus sinensis. The sequence continues at coordinate 97,449,742 of NC_134716.1, forward strand.
TCTGAGCATATGCCTGCATGTCACTGTTACCTATGTTCTTCAGCTTTCCTCCTTCTTTTCTGGGACCCCCTCCCTCTTCTATTTATGAGCCTCAATTTGTCTTATGCTGCAGGGCAAGCATTACAGATCTGACTTTTCATTTCACATACCAGTTTTACTCCAGAGTGATGCCATCTATTGTACAGAGATTACTCTATTTTTACATTAGTGTAAGTGAGAGACTCATCTGGACCTCTCCTTCAGTTTGTTTTGTGAGGTGCTTTGCACATTTTTGGGGTGCTCAAATCCCAAGGCATCAATCAATAAAGGCAATTTGATACCTGCCTGGTGGAGCTTTCAGTCCTGAAACATCAAGGTGCTTAGCACTTCCCAAGTACCCAGTGCCATTAATTCCCAGTGAAGATAGTGAAGTTTGGTGCTGATCTCTTACCAGGAGGTGGTCAGCAGCTTGCAAGATTGGGCTCTCGGTGAATGTAATACAAGGAGCCATGTAAATAGATGAAAATAAGCCAAAGGCAAAATCCCACCTCCTGCTAAAATATATATATATTCTTATCTTGGCAGTCATACTGAACACGCCCAGGCTACCACTCTAGTCTCAACTATAGGAGAAGGAACACAGACAGTGGAGAAACCCTAGGTCACATCCTCAGATGGCTAATGACACAGCATCAGGCAACCAAATATTTTCCTTAAAGAGCTAGCCATAGATTCCTACTGATGCAAAGGGTTTAGCCTGGTGCAGACCTGGCTTTATGTCACCTGTTCTCCCTCACCTGACTGTCTCATATAGAGGGCATGTTAGGAGCTAGGGAGAATTTGCTGGAGGTAAGAGTGCATCTATTTGATCCTCAGCTGGCTTGGTGGTCCCTATGAAACCACTGCACCTGTGCAGAGGAGCTGAAATGTGGCTCAGAACCAGTGTTCTCCACCTTCTCCTAACTGCGTGGAGCCATTGAGCATCCTTACTAAGTGTTCAAGGGACATACGCGTGAACTTCAATAATGAGTTTTGTTATCTTATTGTTTTAAGTTCTGGTTGTTATAGTTCTTTATGGAGACAAAACTTGTCTCTGTCTGTCACAAACTTCTATGTCAAGAATGATGATGTGCCTTCACAGCCAGAATGTATTTCAAAATCTCCATCTGGGATTCACTTAATTGGCTTTTATTGGATGAAACGTCAGGAGTCCAGCATGGAAGCAAAATCAAATAACTCAGCAGGGATTGTGTGAGTAAGCAACAAACAATGTAACCTGGATACCCATTTTGAACAGCCATGTAGCTATTTTCTCTTAAACATAGCTTCCAAACAGCATTAGGTCACTGGCAGTTTGGACTTGGTATAGTACTACGTCCTTCTGGAGATGGCATTCTGGATTCACTTTACATGGAATCTAAAGAATAACTCATATGTTGTAGATTAATTGTAGGTTAACTAGTAACTTTCCACATTAAAACCAAGTTCTGTTAACTTTTAAATAAGCACATAAAATATTTTAAAACTTAAACCCATGTAGTAGGTTCCCCAGTTTCTCCAAAATGTTATGCTGGTAATATTCACAAGTGATTTGTGGTTATTATAACAATTGGTAACTATTTACTTTTGACAAAATAATAATGATCAACAGATAAAGGCTTTTCTGTTTCTCTTTTTCATTTGTTTGCTTTGTGAGGAGAGGAAAAGTTTAACACATGATACTCTAAGCCAAAATTATTGTAAAACAACATTGGCATGAACATCTGCAAAATGCTGCAGAACAAAAATTAGGAGCAAGAATAAATATTTGTAGGAGCAACACTAATGAGATTTTGCTTGTAAGTGACGTCCTATCTATGAGAGACACTGAAAAGTACAAGGGGTCACTCCTACACTAGCTGAGCACTGTGGCCTGATCTAGTGAAGTGCTTAAGCATGTACTTAACTTTAAGCCCATGAGTAGTGCTTGAAGTCAATCAGTTTTCTCACGATCTTCAAGTTAAGCACATGAATAAAGTACTTCACTGGGTCAGATCAGAGGATTGAACCCCAAATCTGCAAGTTATTACTATAATCTCTTTAAATAAATAGCGATTACACAACTCAGAACAAGCAAAGTATGTGTTTTCACATGAGCAGTGTCAGTTAAGTCCCTGTCTCCTGTTGGCTGTGACTTCTCGTTATTAAATAGAACAGTTCATGCGTGACACCACAATGACTGAAGATCATCCAGCATTTCCATTATAACAGAGCTGCATGAACCTTTTACAACCAAAGCTAAAACTATGTGAAATTCAGCCAATTAGGTTCAAATACAGAAATAAACCAGACACTCACCATGCAAAAATTCATTGGGACCTGAAACTGAAAGTAAAATATTTATCTCCAGACATGATCCTGTGAGATGCTTAGTACCCTATGACTCACAGGGACTTCATCTGGATGGAAAGTTATGTGCCAAACTCAGAATCCAAGTTTGGTTGCTTTCAATTATTTATTTTCCCTTTTCAAAGCTCCAGAAAGCTTGAAGGCAAGCTGAACTTTGAGAATCCATATGCAGTGCATAGAACCTAAACAGAAAATGCCAATGTTACATTGATGTTCACTTCTGTTATGTTTGGGTCCAAACAGGTCTGAAGTGAAAAGTCCTGGGAAACCTAATGAACCAAACGTATCCTTCATGTTTGCTAATAACCCTGTGAACCTAAACTAGCAAGCTCTTCACTAGTTGTAACTTACCCATTTCTTTCAGGTTAAACTTCTCATAGAAATATTGAAGACTTCCCTTATTTTAAATCACTCCAGTTTTTCTATTATGTTCCTGTTAAGTTTCCTATCTATATTGCTATTTGTCTTCAGTGTAAAGAGAGAAATTGTGTGTGTGTGTGTGTGTGTGTGTGTGTGTGTACTTCCCTACAGTATGATATTTGTAACAGATCTTTTAATAAGACATTTTACTTGTTTGCTTTGTTCTGGGAATGGACAAAGTATGCTGTCCAGTATGCAGTCCAGACTGGGCACATTAATTATCCAACCAGTGGACCAAATTTGGTGATGAATCCTGGACACATGCAACATACGTTAAGAAGTTTAAGAAAACTCACCATTTATGCCTACCCTTTGTTTTGTCTCTTTTTAACCAGTTACTGATTCGTGAGAAGACTTACCCTACTGCACCAAGATAGCTTACTTTGCTTAAGAGTCTTTAGTGAGAGACCTTGCCAAAAGCTTTCTGAAAGCTTGTCTACATGCTTATTCATACCCTAGGAGAATTGTAATAGATTGGTGATGCTTGATTTCTTCTCCTATATATCATGTTCATCTATGTGTCTGATAATTTTGTTCTTTATTACAATTGTAACCATTGTGTCTGGTACTGAAGTTAGACTTACCTGCCTGTAATTGCCAGGATCACTACTGGAGCTTTTTAAAAAGAATTGGCATCATATCACCTCTGATATGGAGGCTCCTTTAAATGATTACATACCACAGTTAGTAGTTCTTCAATTTCATATTTGCATTAATTCAGAAGTTACTCTTGGGTCAATCCCATCTGGTCCTGGTGACTCATTACTATTTAATTTATCAATTTGTTCCAAAACCTCCTCTACTGACACCTCAATCTAGGATAGCTCCTCAAATTTGTCACCTAAAGAGAATGCTTCATATGTGACGTTCTCTCTCACATTTTCTGCAGTTAAGCCCAATCCAAAGAATTCCTTGAGTGCTCTGTTAGCACTTTGATCCTCTAATGGTGCCACGGATTGTTTGGCTGTCTTTCTGTTTCTGATAGACTTTTTAAAAGTTTGCTGTTAATTTTTGTATCTTTTGCTAGTTGCTTTTCAAGTTCATTTTTGGTCTGACTCATTATACTTTTATACTTAATAGGGCAGAGTTGATTCTCTTTTCTTTTTTCCTCATTTGGATTTGATTTCCAATTTTTAAAGAACTACTTTTTTGCACTGCTGCTTTTATTCTTCGTTTTAGTCATGGTGACATTTTTTGGTCCTCTTTCCGTTTTTTTAAAAGTTGGAGTATACATTTAGTTAAGGCATCTATCATACTGTTTGAAAATTGTTTTCTTGCAACTTTCAGACATTGCACTGTTGTGACTGTTTCTTTTAATTTCCATTTAACTAGCTTCCTCATTTTTACAAAGTTTCTCTTTTTGAAGTTAAATATAAATGTACTGGAGTTGTTTGGTATTTCCTCCCCCTACAAAAATGTTAAATATAATTTCATTAACTATTACCTAGTGATAAACTTAAAAAAACAAAAAGCAGTCTGGTAGCACTTTAAAGACTAACAAAACATATAGATGATATCATGAGCTTTCGTGGGCACAGCCCACTTCTTCAAATGACCTGAGTTTTGTGTTTAGGATGTGGAGACCCAAAATAAATAGCTACCCCCTGAAGCTTCTATTACCTAGTGGTTCAACTATATTCATCTCTTGGACAAAAATTTGTACTCCACCTAGGACTAAATTAAGAATTGCTTCTCTCCTTGCAGGTCCCAGGACTAGCTGTTCCAAGAAGCAGTCATTAATGGTGTCTAGATGTATTATCACTGCATCCAGTCCTAAGGTTACATGTACACAATCACTATGGAGATAATTGAAATTCCTTTATTACTTACTGGCTACGTCTAGACTGGCATGATTTTCCGCAAATGCTTTTAACGGAAAAGTTTTTCTGCAAAAGCCCTTTTGTGCAAAAGCATCCGTGGCCAATCTAGACGTGTTTTTGCGCAAAACAAATCTGAGATATCTACACTGGCCCGAACGGGAGCAGCATAGTATTTCCGCAAGAAGCACTGATTTCTTACATGAGATCATCAGTGTCCTTGCGGAAATTCAGCTGCTTTTGCGGAAAAACTTGCCAGTCTAGACACAGTCTAGACACAGCCACTGAATTTTCTATTTTTGTGGCCTCTCTAAAGCATTTCACAGTCGCCATCATCTGATGAGGTAGTCAGTACTGTATTCCTAGTATGGTCTTATTATTCAATCATGGAATTTCTATCTACAGAGATTCTATGATACAGTCTGATTCATGTCAGATTTTTATGAAATTTGATTGTTTTTTTTTCATATCTAGTGTCATTCCCCCCTCCCCCACCAGCACGACCTACTCAGCCATTTCTATTTATTTTGTGTCTGAGATTACCATGTCCCATTAACTATCATCATTCCACCATGTCTGTTACATCAATTTCTCATTTAATTTCAGGCTCTTACATTCACCCATCTTAGTATTTAGACATCTAGAATTTATATACAAGTACTAGTAGATTTGTCAATAATAAATTGTCTGTCATCACATGATATTACTGAATGGGACCCCTTTTTGTTTCATTATTTCCCTTTAGTTCCTACTGTGACAGGGTCAGGTCAGGGGGTTACAAAAGAGTGCTAGAAGAAAAGTATGTGAACCTCAGACTAATTAGGTCTCTGTTCCCAGGGTAAACTGGCAGGGGCTGTCCTAGAACCAGCAGGAACTTTCCAGAAGCAGTTTGGACAATCAGACCAGTTAGAACACCTGGAGTTAATTAGGAGCCTTGCAGAGCAAAGGCTAATCAGACCACCTGGGGCCAGTCAAGAACCAGCTGAGATTGGTTTAAAGGGGCTCTTCTTCTGTTAGTTAGGTGGCATGTGAGGAGGAGGGAAAGAGCCAAAGTGCTGAGAGTGACAGGAGTTTGGGCCAGAGCTGGGAGCTGCCAGGCAGGAGGAGTATGTCGGAGGAGCAGGTACTAGAGGGAAGGTACTGGGAGGGATCATTTGGGGAAGAGGCCCAGGAAGTAGCTGCCAGATGAGGAGAAGAACAAACTCCATCCATTGCCGCTGTGTTAGGGTCCATGGGCTGCAACCGGGAGTAGTGGGTAGGCCCAGATTCCCCCCAGTCCCTCCCCACACCACTACAGAGTCTGTCCCTGGAACAGGAGACCAGAATTATAGATGGCTGTCACTCCCCATAATATGGACTAGCCTGTGATGAGTATGGCTCAGTAGGCTGTGAACCTCGCCTCTAGTCAAAAAAGAAAGAGGCTGAGTGGTAGGACACAGCGAGCCTCTGGGGCTAAATGCTATCCTCCAGAAGTGCAGTACCCACAGGCACAGCCAGAGCTTTGCCACATTACCTATACTTTATTAACTATTATCTTCTCCTCTTTGCTCTGTGCCCTTTCATACATCCTCCCTTAAAGGATCCAAAACATGTGCTCCACTGTACCTCCAGCTCTAGGTTAAAAAATTTCTCTATGACCTTTTTAATTATACATGCCAGAAATTTGTATCTGTTTTGGTTGAGGTGGAGCCCATCCTTCTTGTATAGGGGTATGTCTACACTCCAGAGTTTTGTTGGAAAAACGGCTGTTTTTCTGGCGAAACCTGAGTAACAGCCATCCTGCAATTGCATTCTTTCAAAAGTAAATTGAAAGAACAGATGGGCTTTTCCAGCATTGGTAATCCTCTTTCTATGAGGAAGAAGCCTTTTTCTGAAAGAGCTCTTTTGGAAAAAGGCATGTGTGGACGGGGAAAAGGGAGTTCTTTCGCAAGAAGAGGAAAGAGAAAAAGCACAGGTGCCCTGGTAGCCACTCCACCCACAGTAATCACAGCTTACATGCGAGATAGTATCCATTCAGTGTGTACGCTATCTGTCGAAAAAGCAGATCATTTTCTCAGTGGGCTTTCACAGTATGGACGGTTTCTTTTGGAAGAAGTTTTTTCTGAAGATCTCTTCCGGAAAAGCTTCTTCTGAAAGAAGCCTGCAGCCTAGACATAGTCTAGGTTCCTTCTTTCCCTAAAGATTCCTCAGTTCTATGTAAGCCTAAACTCCTCCTCCCAATACCATTGCCTCATCCATGCATTGAGACACCTGCAGTTCTGCCTGTTGAACTGGCCTGGGTGTGGAACTGGAAGCATTAAAGATAATTCTACCATTGGAGGTCCTGGATTTAAGTTTTTGACCTTGCAGCTTAAATTTGGCATCTGGGACCGCCTTTCTACTTATTCTTATGTCAACAGTACCTACATGCATCGTAACTGCTGGCTCCTCCCCAGCACTGAACATGATGCCAAAAGCACCTTTTTCATACTTGATAGAAAAGTATGTTCCACGAGGCATACAGATAGTTCGGAATAGGAAGCCTATTCCGAACTATCTAGTTCTTGCTGCGTGTAGCCGCGGGCACGGAGTCCGCACTAGCGGACATTTAAAAATGGCGGCGCCCGGCAACTTGCAAATGAAGCCCGGGAAATTCAAATCCCGGGCTTCATTTGCAAGTTCGTATGACTACATTAACCACCCTAGTTCGAACTAGGGTGGTAGTGTAGACATACCCTCAGTATTTTACCTAAAGGCTGGCATACTCTACACTCTCCAATACAGGAATCAAAACCTTGGCTCATGGAGATTGTAAGGCCCTGAAACACTGCTGTATTACTCTTTTTTACACTGATTTAACTCCATTAATTCATATGGTATTTGTGAGGGACATTCTGTCCAGGAAATCCAACAGTTGAAGTTCTTACCACTGTGGTATCTGAGCACAGGTTGGAAGTAATTTTCCCACATTATTTCTACAGTGACTCACAACAGTGTCATATCCTCAAACACAGGTTTGACATTTATAGGTCTCAGGTGTCTCAGAGAATCTGCTGTTTGCAAAGGGGAGGTGTTATCAAAAGACAGCTAAAAGGACAGTACTTTAAATCTGTAGTGGCAGAGAGAGAAAATGGGTAGCCAAACATAGTTTTAAAATTTCTGTGTCATAATTTTACAGACAGATTTTCTGGCTTGAAATTAATACCTTGAAAAAGACTTCTATAAACTCAGATGTGTATATCTGTTTCTACATAGCAGGTTTATTACTAGTATCTAACTTTATACTAGGGTAATGTCTGGAAGCCTGAGGGAAGGGGAGTTTTGCCTTTAACTTTAATGGGCACAGGATCAAGCACTTATTCTGCTCAGGTTACATTGCTAGGTAAAACCCTGTGTTATGTGCTCAAGGAGTACAGTGGCAGATGTCCAGTCTTTTTATAGGGAGGCAGCATGGTCTCCCCTGCAAGACCATAGTATTTGCCCTTTATGAAAAAGAGGGCCTGGTAGTTCACCTTGCAAAATGCATTTTGTGGCCCTATATTTTGTGGCCCTATTTGCCAGAATTTGATGAACAGATTGAAAGATAATTCCTTTTTCTGCCAAGAGATTATCTGAGTGCTTCAATATCCCTGTTTGAGCCATGCGCTGTGGAATGATTGGTCTTTCAAGGAAGCTGAGAGTAGTTGTACAATGTTCAGAGCATATGAACAAAGTTCAAGGTTGCCTTGGTAAACTTTTGAACTCTTCTTGCTTCCAGAAAAGAACCCTTTCACAAAAGAATTTTTTTAAATTATTTGAAGCATGTTTTTGGATGAGTGTGTAAATAATAATAAACAATAACCTGTCATGGCAGCTTGTGAAACATCCAGCCCTAGGCTAGCACTCCATATTTAGTATTTGTAAGACTCCCAATATGATACTCTAGGACTGTGGTTAATGTCATGTGCCTGTTTATTTTTCCCCTGAGAACCTGAAAGGGTAAAAAAAAGATCACAACTAAACAAAAGCATATCAATAACAGGAAACTGTTGGTGAGAAATACCCCGATCTTCCTGTATATTCACGTCACCACATTCCCTAGGGACAAAGGTGCATGAACAACATGGTAAATAATTATGATTTAATATGAGGCCTTGCAATGCTGTTTACAGTTGAACAACAAAAAAGAATTGTTTCTCAAGGCGTAAAATAAGCAAATAATAGAAGCACATATCAATCTAATCAGGAAATGATGATGTTATGTCTGAGTCAGCTGCTGAAAACAGATTTTAATCTATCAGAGTATCAACTCGATATCTACACACAGACCAAAGAGAGACATCAGTAAGAAGATAATTCACTCTGTTTTGAATGCTAATGGTTTGCATTTGATCATTTTACAAAAGGATCCGAGACAGAATCGTCTTAGAAGCATCACCATGGCTATTTGTGTTCATTAATGTTTAGGGAAATCAACACCTGTATTTGTGGAAAGCATATGGGAGTGTTTCTTGGTGCTTTTCATTTTCTACAACAAAATAAGATGCAAGGGAGAGAAGCAAGTAGTAGCAACAGCTGGACCTCTTCCGGAAGATTATATTGTTGAATCCTACCATAAAATCAGAAACAAAAATGAATTGGTGCTATGGGCACAAAGATGTATATTTCTTGTACATTTCAGCAAAGGGAGTAAAACCTCTTACTATTTTATTAAATATATTTAACTAGCAGATGTACCTGGCATTGCCTGATAGTGCCAAAATAGATCACTACCCTCATTTCTCTGTTTTATCTCATTTTTCTAAGATTTATTGAGAAGTAATCCTATTCCAGATTGCTCAATTATGTCTATTTTGAGGACTGTTCTTGCTCTGGTGATTCTGTCTCTTTTCTTTTGGTTTTATAAGAAGCAATCCCATACCAGTTTACATCCCATTTTCCTGGTGCAACCAAAGGCTTATGTTGCTTTAAATTATGAGCAGAGAAAGCTGTATTCTGAATTCGGTGGTCTTAGCTCTTACTATTTAGGAGGAATTTACAAACGGTAAGCATGCTGAAACAGAGGACTACTCCAAATGTCTCCATTTTATCTGTTTTCTGTAAGGTTTATTGAGAAGAAAATCCTATTCCAGGTTCATCCTATTTTTGTGGCTCATCTTGGTTCAGTCTCTTTCAACATTTGCTCAGTTATGTCAATTGTGAGGACTGTATTTGCTTTGGTGATTCTATCTCTTTTTTGTTTGGTTTTCTAAGAAGCAATCCCATTACAGGTACATCCCATTTTCCTGCACAACCAAACTCTTACGTTCTTTAAGAGGAAGCTGAATACCAAATTTGGTGGTTCTAGGTCTTCCTGGTTAGGAGATGTTCTTGATTAAACAGACAGGCAAACAGACAAATTCTCTAAATATATATATTAGATAAGATACAGAAAAAAGGATGTCACTTTTGTAGCTACCGAATATATATTGTTTCTACTGAGTGGGGGACACATATTTTATTGTACTACCAAAAAGAGAAAAGAAAAAAAGATAATTAGGTAAAAGCCACGCAGAACAATGAATTCTTTGTAAAGGCTACCATTTATAATAGAAGGCTTAACGCAGTGTTTCCCAAACTATGGGCCCAGTGGTGGCCCAGTACTGGGCTGCAGGAAAAAAATACTGGGCCTCAGTGGAGTGCCTGTGTGGCTCCGGGTCCCCCAACCCCTTGGCCGGCCTGGGCAGAGTCTGCAGCTCAATCTTCCGACTCCCGGTAGAGGCATAGCTAGGGGAGGCAGGAGGGAGGTGGGCGAGGAGGAGGAGGAGGGGAAAGCCAGCCATCGGCAGCAGCAATTGATGGGGGAATCGGGGTGGGCTTTGGAGATTTGGGTCAGGGGGGCAGCCGGCTGAAGCAGAGCTGGCCAGGGGGCAGGTGGCTGGATGGGAGATCGGGAAGAGGAGTAGGGGAGAAGCGGCTGCTGGAAGCAGGGCTTGCCTGGGGCATTGGGACTGTCCAGGAGAGATTAGGGGGCTGGCAGAATCAGGGCTGACGGGGGGCGCGAGGTTGGGGGTAGGGAGCTGGCCGGGGAAGATGTGGGGGGGAGAAGTGGCTGCACGGGGCTAGCCAAGGGAGACTGGGAGGAGAAGCGGGGGTGAACTGGCTGTTCGGGAGGGGGTTGGGGGAAGAGAGGCACAGCAGGGGGAGCAATTTGGCCAGCGGGGAGTGGGACAGATCTGGCCATATGTGCTTTCGGGGCGCTGTCCCCCTTCCCTCCCGCCCCCCGCAAAGCATGAGTGAGTCCGGCCCGGAGATTCTATTGTGCCCCCCAACCCTCTACACCCTCTCGAGTAGTTGCGAACTGGCTGGCTGGTAGACACACTCACGCAGTCTGAGCACATTTTACCAGCCAGGCAGTTCGAAACTACAAACTGATACATCCAGTAATAATAAAACATACCTAATGAGAAAATACCAGACATGTTATATGTCTGGTGTTTTCTCAGTTTGTTTTTTATGTGTTTATATTTTTGGGCTGCAAAAAACAGTATGGAAAAAAACGGGTTCCAACTAAAGTAAAAAGTTTGGGAAACCCTGGTCTACCCAGCTTTCTGTTAGTCTTATAGCCCATTTATCCAATCCGTATTCCTTAACTAGCTGGCAAGAATATTGTGGATGACCATATCAAAAGCTTTGCTAAAGCTGGCACTTGGGGCTTTGGGAGGACCAGAAACAACTTATTTGTATATTCATCATTCCATTAATGAATATGCAAATATGCAAATGAATGTTACTGGTCCTCCAAAAGTTCGTGAATGTATTTACTGGTCCCCATGTCAGAAAGTTTGGGAACCCCTAACTTAACGTGTTTGAAGTGCTTTCAGTCCTTACATACAGAAAGTAACTCCAGACTATGACCTGTAGCCTGTCAGATCTTAAAACTAAGAAAGGTCAAGTCAGTGCTTGAATGAGAGAACTTTTAAGAAATTGTTATGTGAGTCTGGAACTAAAGCCAATAATTTAGTAGGTGGCACTTTTCTCTCTCAATATTGAACCAATAAATCAACATTTTGATTCTAAAACTTTCAGATAACCTACAAACCTTCGCTAAACCTCCTATGAATGAATATTTGTGAAACGTTGCTTGCATTTACCTAGTTCTATCAGATTGTCAAGCATAGGAGAGACACAGCAAGCAATTGCACTTCAGAAACTTTTCATGCCTCTCATTGAATTATAGGCTGCAGTTTGTGCTTCTTCTAAATCACACCTCTATCAATTTAAAGTGAATGTTCATTTCATTTGGGGTTAATTTTGGATTGTGTCTGCTTACTACCTCATGAATCAATCCATCTTCAAAGTGTAGTCAGTGCAATGCCAAGCATCTTAACAGATGCTAGTACTTTTATCTGTGCTCTGCATCACATTCCTCAAAGAGAAGGTTGCCAGAAATGAGAACATACAGGTTTCCCAAAACTACTGGTGGGAAGGAACAATACACAATAGGAGTTGTTGTTTTTTTTAATCTTTGGGGATTTTGCCAAGAACAAAATCCAGTTCAAGTTAAATGGAACACATAATTTATCAAGATGTAGGTCAGTGGTTTGTAAACTGTGAATGGCATCCTGGATCGGATAAAGCACACACATCTAATTTATACATACCCTAGTACTGACCAGTTCTTAGACTGAATTATTCAGTGCTTCCAGTAAAACATGCACAAATAAATAATTTAAATAATCCTGGTCCAAATATGACTCTCAGCTGCAGAATTTATTATATGCTATAGAAAAAAAACACTTTGATAGCACCTTTCATAAGAATATCTTCAAAATATCTTGTGAATGTTAACTAAGTCTGAAAACAACTCTGTAAATTAGGCCAAAATTGTATATAATTCCCATTTTACATCTGGAGAAATCAAGACAAAGAGAAATGATAACAAGTCAGAATAAGAGGGAAGAAATCACATATACTCCAATAGGGGCTCAGATACTGAAGTCATGAACAGAAGTATAGAACAATCAGATTCCCAGTCTCATGCCATGACAATTCAGTAGCATTCCCTGATACGTTTAACTTACTGAAAGTGTTGTATGCAAATGAACATGATTTTGCTGATCAAGGTGCAACGTTCATATGCTCCTCATCTCAATAGAATGTAAATTTATAAAGGCTAGACACACATTTGAATAGCTTAGTGTTCAGTGAGCTATCACATATAATATTAACATAATTAAGAAGAAGTGTTGAACTTCTCTGGACAGGGATTATGTCTTTTCTCTATGGAAAGTGTTCACAGAGTGGAAGCCCAGCCTTTAACACTTTCAATAAGTTAAAGGTATCAGGGAATGCTACTGAATTGTTGCCCGAGGAAAAGCTTCAGTTAACAGATATTGACAGACCCCTGGCTCTGGGGAAGGATTCCTTCCAGGCTATGGCCAGAGGCCTGACTCAGTGAAGGTGTCAGAGGGGAATGGAGCAGTGGACACAGATGGGATGGATAAATGAAAGCTGGCTCTGTCTCTCAACTATTAGGCCGTGTCTACCTTATAGGTTGCAGCTCTATAAATCGGAACTCTCCGGTTTGGCAACATCTGTGGTCTGGGAGAACCATGGATGTCCCAGGATCAGAGAGTGCCAGCACTCCAGAACCCACCCCACCTCACTACTTTTGGAGGGTCCCTTATACTGCCTTCCTAGTGCCAGAGCCAGCTCCATCCCTGGAGCAACTGGTGTTGGCAATCTGACCACTCCTGGGGGTGGGGGTGGCGCTCAGTCCCACTCCCCTGCACTCCTTAGGCAAATCCCCAATTCCACTCCAGTATCCACCCCACCTCTCTATCTTCAGGGTATCCCTTATCCTTCCCCTATCCTTCAGGGTATCCCTTATCCTTCAGGGTATCCCTTAGCCTAATGCCAGAGCCTGCTCCATCCCTCAGGAAACTGGTGTTGGTGGTGGTGAGGGGTGGAGGGTTCGGGAGCTTGCATGATGCAGTGGAGGGGGAGAGGCGGGAGTCCGGTGCAATGCAAGGAGGGGCATGCGACTCGGCTGGGGTGGATGGGTGGGAAGCCCATTGTATGCTACCCAGCTTGGCTGCCTGGGGAACCTGGTGGGGTGGCAGAGCAGGAGATGGGACCAGCAGCAGGGTGCCCAGAAATGACCTTCCCTGGTCCAGCAAAATCCCTCATCTGAGACCAGTCAGGTCATGAGGGTGCCAGACCAGGGAGATCCAACCTGTACCACTTATAGTTGGCAAAACTTATGCAGGGGGGAAGGAAGAGGTGTTGTGGGAAAGGCAGAGAGGGACAAGGCACAGGCCCCTAGTGGGGAGGCTCTGGGGAGAGTAACTGGGGTCCTTCAGAGAAACTCTCCCTCAGGGCCTTCCGGATGTGCACCCCCATCTGATGGGTCTGGTGGATGTCAGCTGTGCGTGGCTGCTCAAAGGCCTGTCCCTACCAGCCGGCCTTTGCCCCACACCTCGGAAGGAAATCATCCCCCTTCCTCTCCACAATGTTGTGGAGATCACCTAGGGGATGTTGTGCCCCTGCACATCGAGGCAGGTCAGGAGGCACCTGAACTGCGCCTTCAAGCACCCGAAGGCACATTTGGCCCTGCATGTAGGCCCTTCCCAGGCAGTCATTGAAGTGGTTCTTGCTTGGGTCCAGGTGGCTGGTATATGGCTTCATCAGCCATGGCATTAGGGGGTAGGCCGCATCTCCCACAATGCACAGTGGCATCTCAACATCTCTGACCCTGATGCTGCATTTGGGGAAGAAAGTGCCAGCCTCCAGCTTCTGGTACAACAGATTACCATTCATGCTCCAGACAGATGCATCTATGGAGGGGCTAGGAGCTGTACTGTCACAGGTTCAGTTCGGAAAGGAGAAGGTCATAGTTTATGCCAGCAGGCGCTTACCTGCCTCAGAAAAAAATTATCCTGCCCATCAACTGGAGTTTTTGGCATTAAAATGGGCAGCTGCAGATATATTTAGGACACCAATTCACAGTGCTATCTGACAACAGTCCACTGACCTATGTTACTACTGCTGCTAGGTTGGATCCAACCCGTCAAAAGTGGATGACAAAGCTGGTAGAGTTCAACTTTGACATGAAGTACCAGCCTGGAAGAAGTAATGCCAATGCTGATGGCCTGTCTCGACTACCCAGGAAGGAGGTGGCTACTGTTCTGAATGCAACGTGTCCTCCGTAGCAACCCAGGGTGATGGCCAACGGACAGCAACAGGCAGACCTGAGTGACTCCATTGGCAAGGCATAGAGTTAATCCCAGGCCTGCCTAAGGAAGAATTGAGGAGGCTGCTGGAAAAGAATGCAGTAAGCTCTCAAGTAAGGTCCTACCTGCCCAGACAATGGACACCCAGTGTCTGGGAGAGGCGAAACGAAGTAACATCAGTGAAGATATTACTGAACTAATAGAAGTGATTGCAGCTGGTAGAAAGGATTCTTTACAGAAGAACAATCCCAGGAGAGGGACAGATCCAACAAGTTGTGCTACCAGAGAAACTGCAGAGAGAAGTGTTTGAAGCTCAGCACACAGACATGGGACACATGGGCATTGACTGTACAATGGACCTCATCCTCAATTGCTGTTATTGGCCAGGCATGCAGTCCACCATCCAAAAGTGGTGCTTCTCCTGTAAAAGGTGCTGCCTAAGAAAGAGAGGCATCTTTGAGAGTAGAACTCCACTTATCTCAATTCATACAAGTAGGCCCCTGGAGATGGTATCTATTGACTTTCTCACACTGGAACATCCTGGGGAGGCATTGAGAATATCCTTGTAGTTACTGACCACTTCAGTCACTATGTTCAGGCATACCCTACTCGTGACCAACAGGCATCTACCATAGCCAAGGTGACATGGAAACAGTTCATTTTCAGCTATGGCATCACTGAAAGGATACATACAGACCAGGGGAGGAATTTTGAACGTAATCTCCTTGTCCAGCTTTGGAAACTGTTGGGGATCTCAAAAAAGCAGAACCATGACTATCACCCGCAGGGGAATGGGACTACTGAGCGGTTCAACTGAACACTCATGAATATGCTGGGAACCCTGTGCCCAGAGCAAAAGGCAAACTGGGAGGTCTATATTGAGTCCATGACTCACACATACACCTGCCTCATCGTGAGTCCACTGGGATTTCCCCATTCTTCTTACCGTTTGGCTGGCACCCAAAGCTGAAGATAGATCTGGCTCTAGGTCTCCCCCACTGATGAAATCAGGGGTTAGAGGTGGAGGAGTACGTCTCCCAGCTCAGAGAGTGCCTAGAGACAACATACCATCAGGCTGCACAGGAATCTGAAGCGCTAAACGTCACCAGAAAAAGTACAATGACCGTCAGACACAAGAAGCCCCATGGATTCCTGGAGACAGGGTGCTAGTAGCCAGGGAAAAGAAAGGGGGACAGAAACTGAGAGGCAGATGGGAACCAACTCCCTATATTGTGATTAGAAGACAAGGGGTCTTGCCAGTCTATGTAGTACAGCCAGAAGAAGGAAGGGGGAACGGGTGATACACTAACCAAACTACGCCATGAATGTTTCTACCAATTGGTGGAGTCAATCAACCATCTGGCAGGGAAGCAGACATGGAGGGAGCTGTGCCAGAACTCGAGGGAAGCCTCCAGTTGGAGGCAGGGGCAGGAATGGAACTTACTGGAGGCCCTATATATAGGACAGGTGGCAATAGGGGAAAGAGAACCCGTAGGCAGGAGACATACACAGAGGATACCTGGGACATGGTGAACAGGCAGTACAATGAAGGGGGGACAGGGTTACACTGCAGGGGGTCCCCAGACCCAGACTATTTTGACTCAGACGCTCAGAACTATGACCTGGATGAGCCTGACCAGATCATGGGGGCAACAAAAGAGGCCTATGAAGCTGAAGAGAGTCTGAATGAGCTGAATTGGATTGAAGAAGGGCAGACTGAGTGGGACCAGACTAAAGAGGTGTCTAGAGAACACCCACTAGCTCCGCAGTGCTCAACAAGTCAGTGAAGGCACCTGTATGGCTCAATCTGGAACAGAGTGCTGCCTGATGGAAGAAGAGTAGAGACTGGTGATTTTGGCCAGAGCTGCTGTGAGACGTGCATCAGGATGCTGAGAGGCTTTGACTAAGGAAAGTGACGAGGGTGCCCTTTCAATAAGCGGGGGAAGGGTGTAGCGCAAGGTCCAGTGAGTTTCAAAAGCAGCCCTGGGAACTACAAGTTGTGGACTACAAATTGCGGTATGTTGGGAGAACTTCCTGGTAGGATGTACCCTCTGCCCCCAGCAGGGTCTGAACAGGGACTGAGCTAGAAGCAGCATGTAGGCTGCATGCAGAGAGCAGGGGCTGCTCAACTGTGATCCTCTTCTATGTTTTTTTTACAGAATAAAGCCTGTTCCTGATGGTTTGTCTGAGTGGGTCTAGTCTGAGGTGCACACACATAATACACAATGAAGAGCACACCAAGGAGCTTCAGGCCTAGCCTCCCACAGTGGTGTAAGAAGTCACAAGGCTTCCCCTATCCTGAATAACTTCTCAGTGGGCTAGTGAACAGGAGAGGTTACACTTATTTCACTCGGGAGTATAAAAACACAATCCAAAGTAACATATGTTTCACCAGAATAAGTGGTAGTGGACATAGCTAGTGCTCTTGACAGGCAGGCTCTCACCTGTCGGCATAGAACTGCTACACTAGCAATCTTACAGCAGTGCAGCTGCTATATGCAGTACAGTTGTGTAGCTATATGCTTGCTAGTGTTGACATGGCCTTTGTTGGGATGGAGGTTTGCTTCTATTTGCATTGGACCTTTGGTTAACAAACTAGACATCTCTGATGGGGTATTATCCTGTATGCAAAGCCCCAATTAACATATTGATGACATGGGGGAAACTGAGGCAGGAAGCAACTGCTCTGCCATAATTGGTCAGTGAGGGGTGCTATAGGACAGGTCCATTCTGAGACAATTCCTGATGAACTGGTCTGATTTTCAAAAGTAGAATATGACTAGTCTCCATTGAAGTTAGTGAAAGCTGTTGCGTGTTCAACACTCTTGAGAAACATTTAATCAGTAACAAAGTTCTGCCTCATATTGGAAATTCGAGACACTCAGTTACCTTCCAAGGAGGTGTAACACGAGGTGTAACAGTTAATTCGAACTAAGGACTTAGTTCGAGTTAACGTTTGACTGCCGCTTGTAGCCGATGGCAGTTAGTTCGGACTAAGGGGATTTTAAAATGGCGCCCAGACAGGAAGATGCAAATAAAGCCTGGGATATTTGAATTCCGGGCTTCATTTGCAACTTCAAATGCCTACATTAGCCACCCAAGTTTGAACTAGGGGTCTAGTGTAGACATACCCTATGTCACTTTCCCTTATTGTTCTTTTCTCTCTTCCAGCACTGGGAAGGGGATTATATATAAAGGGAAGTAACCTAAATATACCTGTCCCTGAAATCATGCTGCAGTTCAACAGTTATGAATGGATCCAACCTGATTCTGCTCACATTGGCAAAACTCCCAGGGTATGTCTACACTACAAAGTTAGTTCGAACTAACAGACGTTAGTTCTATCTCACTTTCATAGGCGCTACACAAGTGCTCCGCTAGTTTGAATTTAATTCGAACTAACGGAGCGCTTAGTTTGAACTAGGTAATCCTCATTCCACGAGGATTAAGCCTAGTTCGAACTAGCTAGTTCGAATTAAGGGGTGTGTAGCCCCTTAATTCAAACTAGTGGGAGGCTAGCCCTCCCCAGGTTTCCCTGGTGGCCACTCTGGCCAACACCAGGGAAACTCGTCTGCCCCCCTCCCGGCCCCGGACCCCTTAAAGGGGCACGGGCTGGCTAAGGTGCCTGTGCCAGGTGCAAGCCTGCCAGCACCCAGCCAGCAGACCCTGCACCTGGCACGGATTGAGCCACCCACCCGATGCCCCCCGCCCTCCCCCTCTTCCCGGGACCAGGCTGGCGGCTCCCGGGAGCTTGCCCAGGACCGCAAGAGGTGGGCACCCGCCTGGGCTAGTGCGGACATCGTGGACCTCGTCCACGACCTCCGCACTAGGCACAGGAAAGTGGCCGGCTAGGGCAGAAAAGCTGCCAGCCTGGCCACCCAGGAGCAGGTGTGCATCCTTAAGCCGGCCATCCTTAAGCCTGGTTCAGGGTCCACTTAATGTGGACATGCTAGTTCGAATTAGCAAAATGCTAATTCGAACTAGTTTTTTAGTCTGGATCCGTTAGTTCGAATTAGCTTAGTTCGAATTAACTAATTCGAACTAAGTTAGTTTGAATTAACGTTGTAGTGTAGACGTACCCCCACTGATTACAAGAGATGAAGGATTGGGCCCAAAACCATAAATGATCACCCTCAACATTTTAAGAGCCTCCTTATTCTGGATGAGGTCTGATATCAGAGACTTGTCCATAATAGCATGTATCTGTGTGAAGTGAAATAACCTTGGATTACTAGGACCCACTAGGTAGTCCATTTCCTAGTTTTGATTATTATCATTGGACTGCAGGGCTGAAAGCTGCAGTCTGTTTTTTAAAACTGACACATTATAATGGAAAAATGGTATCTACAACACAACACTATTCAAATGTCAGCTATCAAATGACTAATTTTTCCATAAAGCTTCATCCCCACAAAGAAAACTATTGTTTTTATAAATACTTGTCCTCTTTAAGAATTGCAAAAACAGCTTGCTTGGTCTATCAAATCTCACAAATCAGGAGTGTCTGATTTGCAGTTCACAAGCATGGTCAGGAATGAGTTGGAAAGAATTACGTATGTCTGCAAAACGCACTATGCGGCCTAGAACTTCAAACACAATGGGGTCAGCTTGTCTGTTCGAGTCATCCGTTTTCCAGCAGCATACCTCCATCAACTTCAGTGGCTTCACATGAGTGTGACTAGCAGAATCAGGCTCTCTAAAAGCAATCTATGTTTTTTTTCTCCTTCAGGGAAACATATACAAGCATGTTGCATGAGGTCATTTCTAATCAGCAGTCTCAGAACTGGCATTAGCCTGTATCACCAATCATTGAAAAAAAAAGAATTGCAGAAACTATTTCTGGTTTTAAGATTTTTGGATAATATTCAGCTACAATAGATTCCCCATGCAACAATCCCATTAACAGCAAAGAGAATAGAATCCAAGAACATTACCAGGTGAAGATATACAGGATTCAATTGCCATTCAATTTTATGTCCCGGTAATATAGAATTTAGCAATGCTTATTGAGAATGCAAACCTATTTTTCCTTCTATTTTGTTAGTGCTACTTATTTGGGCTAAAGAGAATGACAAGGCCAAAAATACACAGATATCCTGTTGCTTAAAAGTTACTGTTTGCGTAGAAATGTTGTTAGGGTATGTTAAAAGAAATTTACCTTTCCTCAGTAAGTAGAAAACAAAACTAGTCTCAGGAAAAACTCTTTTCCACTGAATCTTATTGCAACATACACACATATCAGTTTTTAATGGGTGCAGTCATTAGGTCCTATGGGGAGCCGCATAAGAGTGGGATATTTAGGAGGAGGTTCAAGTAAGAATTGCATATAACTTGCCTGCTGGCCAATAGAAAGTTCTATAAGCTTTCAATCAAGTTAAATCATTTTATTTTTTTCTCTTTTTTTTAGTAACAATTTTTTGAATCAGGGTTGTGACTGGCATTTTAAAGTTCTGTGTGTAAAAGGAGAAGTGTCTGTCACAGAGAACATTCGAGAATACATTGGAAGGGTAGGATACGGTAGGTTGGGCTGGGCTGGGCTGGTGGCTGCCATTTCCTTCTCCCCCCTGCACCAAAATGAGAAAGTGTAGGCGAGGTGGGGAGGGCAAGAGGGTGGCACGGGGGAGGGCAGGATGCAGGAAGAACAGGAGGGCACCGGCTCGGGAGGGCCGGGCTGAAGTGCAGCGGGCAGGGATTTACCACTAGCACCACCGCTTGCAGCATCTCCCGCTTCTCTCTGTCCCCAAGCCAGATGTGCCACTCTGAGAAGTCATTGTGCCACAGCAGCAGCTGTTCGATGATGCGAGGCACTGCCCGCCACCATGCTCTGCTGCCCCCATCTGCTGGACAGGCCACCCCCAGGGCACAGGAGCAGTGTGGGGCTCCAGCTCGCAAGCTGCCTGCCCCAGTGGCCACAGGTCAGCATGGTACCACTGCCACCGCCAGCTCCCCACTGCACCTGTTGGCCACTTCTTAGGGACGTGCCCTTGGGGCGGCCTATCCAGCAGATGGGGGTGGCAGGGGAGCAAAACATGGCTGGGGGAAAAGCAACACCTCACATCCATCGAACAGCTGCTTCTGTGGCACAATGATCGGCCTGGGGACAAAGAGAAGCAGGGGATGCTGTGAGCAGTAGGGATAGTGGTAAGTCCCTGCCCGCCGCGCTCTGCCCAGCCCTCCATTACCCCCGAGCCAGTGCCCTCCAGGTGTTTCCGCACCTGCACTCTGCTGTGCCTGCACCCCGTGCTGCCTACTTGCCTGCCCCACCTCACCTCCGCATCCTATCTCTGCCGCCCCTCAGACTGCTGCACTGCAGCCGTGAGGCGGGATTCAGCCAGTAAATATAATTCCTCTAGCTCACCCAGCCTTAGTGAAAATGCGATGGCTGGCTCTCCACTCTGTGCACTTTGAAACTGTCCACATGTGGGGTACACTGCCAAGGCAATAGTTTCTGTACTATGAGATTAACTAGTTAACTGGGTGACTCAGTTTGTCAGCTGGAAACAGTTAAAAGAGAGGCAGGACGAGCCAGCAGGGAGGGGAAAGGCTGGAAAGAAGGGTCAGAGAGGCCCAAGATCTCAGAGCAGCCTGGGCTTTGGTAATAAGTAAAAACTTGAAGAAGAGCCTTATGCTATGGAGAACAAACATTTAGAAAGCACCTGGTAAATAAAGCACTTAGGGTTGAACTTGCCACTTGTGTGTGAAGGCTGTTTGCAACTAGGAATTCAAGGTGAGGAAACCCTGCTCTGTGACAAGGTGGTAAAATAGATAACTAGGAGACTCATCAAACAGTCTATTGGCTAGTTACCACTTTTCTGAAAGTCCTATGTAAATCGTGCCCACCTGAAATGCAAGCATGACCCTGAATGTAAATGCAATGAACAATTCTTTTCTTTTCTTTTTTTCTATTCAGTATTTGTGTTTCCCTTGGACTTGTCTCCCCTTGTCTGTTTTCCTTGCCTCCACACCTTCTCGTTCTCCTTGCTCTGCATGTCGCCTCTTCCCACGATCCCCTTTTTCCTTCCTGGTCCTTTGTAAAAGTCAGACCTAACCATTGCTTAGCATCCAGATTCTCTCTGTCTCAATTAATCTTCTTAGAGTTTGGCTCCTGTGCTGCTGCAGTGAAGAGCTTTCCACTTTGAAACTGCTTCACAGGCTGGGCTCATCTTCAAAGGACACAGAGCAGCCTGGATACCGTTCAGCAAGCAGTTTTGGAACACAGCAGGTTTGGCCCTGTCTCTGCTTGCTATTAATATTAGATCAGATACACTAGTGTTATTCTAGGATTCACAGTGGAGATGGATCTCTAGCTGCAGCCATGATCTTTAACACAGTATGAGAATTGCTCTGGGCAAGGTGCAGGACGCGGTGTTCTGAATGCTATTGACAACTAGTCAACATGAGAAGACTTAATGATACAAGTATTGTTAGAGCTGAACTTGTTGTCAACAGTGGGATAGCATTAGAAAATATTCCCGGTATAAGCAAGACTAAAAATCTGCCAATATACGGGATGTGTTCTTCCAATAGTATATGGTGAAGGGAGAGAAAGGCAATGCTGGCCTAGCAGAACAGAGTCAGCTGGAGAACAACAGCATTATAATGATTTTGAGACACAAAGAAGAAAGGGAAAGATGTATCCATTAATATTTAGATATGTATTGTATTGTAAACATGAGACAGCTGCTCTAGAGCAGTGGTTTTCACACTTTTTTTCTCATGACCAAGTTAAAGAAACCAACATAATTAAACTAGAGTGTGGGCTCCGGGATGGGGCTGAGGATGAGAGCTTTGGATGTAGAAGGGGGCTTCAGCTTGGGTCAGGGCTAGGGCAGGAGGTGCTTACCTTGAGCGGCTCTCAGTCAGTGGTGCAGTGGCAGGTGCTAAAGCAGGCTTCCTGCCTCTTGTGGCACAGCAGACCATCCTGTGCCCCAGAAACAGCCAACGGAAAGTTCCCAGCCTGTGGGATTGCAGAGCTAGTGCTTGGGGAAGGGGCAGTGCACCGAGTCCTCTGCGCTCTCCATCATCCCTCCAACTAGGAGCCAACAATGAGACCCAGTGCCTGACATTCCATGACCCACTACTAGGCTGCGACCTGTACTTTGAAAACCACTGCTCTAGAGCAACTATTTTCTGGACTCCTATTCCTCTTAGAATCTATCTAGTGAATATGAGCAGGGTGATAAGGCCAGGGAAATGGTCAGCAAAGACTCTTGGTGACCATCTAACCTCACAAGACCTACCAACTATGTTATGACAGATTTCAGAGAGGTAGCCATGTTAGTCTATTTCAGCAAAAACAAGGAGTCCGTGGGCACTTTAAAGACTCCCAAATTTATTAGTGCACGTGAGCAGCGTTTCCCAAACTATGGGCCTTGGCGTGGCTGCCAGGAGGGGAGCAGAGTGGGGCAGGCTGGGAGGAGGTGTGTGTGTGAGGGAAACGGGCCACCGGGAAACAGGGTTGGGGGCAGCGGGGCTGTCCCGCGGAGATGGAGATGCACTCAGGCAGCGTGAGCACATCTACCAGTCAGGCAATTCGCAGCTAAGGACTGATACAGCTAATTATAATAAAACTTACCTAATTAGAAAATACCAGGCAATTTATATGTCTGGTAATTTCTCAATTTGTTTCCCAGACAAAACCCTCAAATACCAGACTGTCTGGTGCAAAACCAGACACCCGGCAACCCTACCCTTCCTTGCACCCTCCCTCCTAGCCAGATACCCTACCCCCCATCTGCTCCTGCTCTCACCTGCTGGAGTGCCCATGCGGCGCCAGGTCCTCCAAGCCATGGTGCTGGGTCCCCAAAAAGTTTGGGAACCCCTGACATATGCTACGTGTGAACTTTGATTAGAACTTAGAAGCTGACCAGTGTGTGCAAGTATCTTTTGTAGGCTTCTTTTTCAGCAGGGTTTTATTTCATATTTGTATGTTGACATTACTGGTGAAAGATCACTGGATCTCTGTAATTTAGTTCACTCTAAAGTACAACCAGTTCTACTATCTGACTCTGTCCTATATAACATAGTTGAAACAACAAGTGCTCCTGTGGCACATTAAAAACTAACAAATTTATTAGGGTACTAAAACATAAGCTTTTATGAGTTACAACTCACTTTCTCAGAGAAGGAAGGAAGGAAGGGCTATAGAGATGGGACTTTACTTTTTTCTGTCTTTCTTTCTTTTTCTCTTTAGCATCAAGGAAGTGAATTGTAGGTCATAAAAGGTTATGCTCTAGTACAGAGGTTCCCAAACTTTTTGACACAGGGACCAGTAAATCCATTCACGAGCTTTTGGAGGACCGATAACATTCATTTGCATATTTGCATATTCATTAAGCAAATGATAAATAATCAAATACGTTGTTTCTGGTCCTCCCAAAGCCCCCAGTGCCAGCGTTAGCAAAGCTTTTGATACAGTCACCCACAATATTCTTGCCAGCAAGTTAAGGGAATATGGATTGGATAAATGGACTGTGAGATGGATAGAAAGCTGGCTAGATCAGGGTTTCCCAAACTTTTTACTTTAGTTGGAACCCGTTTTTTTTCAGTACTGTTTTTTGCATCCCAAAAATATAAACACATATATAAAAGAATGAAAAATGAATAAATTTTCAGTGTTTCACCCGGCTGCATCCTCTGCCCAGCCTGGGCCAGGGCTTGGGGGACCCGGCGCCGCATGGGCACTCCAGGAGGTGGAAGCAGGAGCAGATGGGGGGTGTGGTATCTGGCTAGGAGGGAGGGTGCAAGGAAGGGTAGGGTTGCCAGGTGTCCGGTTTTGTACTGGACAGTCTGGTATTTGAGAAAGAAAATTGAGAAAGAAATTGAGAAATTGGGAAAGAAATTGAGACTTTACCAGACATATAAAATGTCTGGTATTTTCTAATTAGGTACGTTTTATTATAATTAGGTGTATCAGTCCTTAGCTGCGAGCTGCCTGGCTGGCAGATGTGCTCACGCTGCCTGAGTGTGTCTACCTGCCAGGCAGTTCACAACTACTCGAGTGAGGGTATGGGGGGGGGGGGGAGAGGGGGCAAAATGGAATCCCTGGCCAGACTCATTCGTCTGCCAGGGTCTGCAGGGTCTGCATGTGCCTGGGTCAGTCCTGTTCCCCACTCTTCTCCTCCCAATCTCCCCAGTCCAGCCCTGCTGCCTCCATCCAGCGCTGCTTCCGGCAGCCGGTTCCCACTGCCCCCCACCAATCTCCCCCGGTCAGCCCTGCGCCCCCGACAACCTCCCCGACCAGCCCCGCTGTCCCCGTCCAGCCCTGCTTCCAGCAGCTGGTTCTCCCATCCTCCTCCTCCTGATCTCTCCAGCCAGCCCCACCCCATCTAGCCCTGGTTCCGCCGCCTGCCCTCCCCGATCTCTGCGGGACAGCCCCGCTGCCCCCAACCCTGCTTCCTGGTGGCCCGTTTCCCTCACACACATACCTCCTCCCAGCCCGCCCCACTCTGCTCCCCTCCTGGCAGCCAAGCTGAGGCCTGGTATTTTTTTCCCGCGGCCTGGTACCGGGCCACGGCCCATAGTTTGGGAAACGCTGCTCACGTGCACTAATAAATTTGGGAAATGCTGGCATATGTCTATACTGCAACCAGAGGTGTGATTGAAGGTGAGGTAGGCATCCCCCCTCCAGCTTTAATTTAGCTAGCATGGCTATAAATTTCAGTGAAGAGGGGGTCTGAATCTAGGGTTTTGGGGAGGGACTGGACAGTCCACAATGAAGAATGTGCCCCTATCTCATGGCTATTTTTATCCAGGCTAGGTAGATTAACGCCTACATGAGTTGCAGTCACCCTTCTGACTATAGTGTAAACATGCCCTCAGACATCCATATGTTTTCATAAACTGACTTTTTCTAGCAATTATAAGAATTGTATCAAGAAATTAACAAACACATGTCTACTTAGCTGTTATGTAATATTTTTTCATAAGAACTCAAAATATTCTACAAATGGAGAATACGTACTGTAGAACTCAGACTTATGAACACCAGAGTTATGAACTGACCAGACAATCTCACACCTTGTTTGGAACCAGAACTATGCAGTCAGGCTGCGTTAGAGACTGCCCCCCTACCCAAGTAAATTCAGTACAATACTA
The DNA here is from genome assembly GCF_049634645.1 of Pelodiscus sinensis. Lineage (NCBI taxonomy): Eukaryota > Metazoa > Chordata > Testudines > Trionychidae > Pelodiscus > Pelodiscus sinensis. The sequence continues at coordinate 97,475,615 of NC_134716.1, forward strand.
TCTTAAATATAAACTACTAAAAAAAGGAAAGAAACATTTTTCTTTTGCATAGTAAAGTTTCAAAGCTGTATTATAGGGTTTAGGGTTTGGGGATTTTTTTTCTTCTCACTTGTGTGTGGCCCCTGACTGATTTTTCTGAGAGTCAGTGGTCCCCAATCCAAAAAAGGTATCCTACCCCGCTGTATTAAGTGACTGTCCAGCTATGAACATTTGAAAAAATAACCTGAATGTTTCGTGAAAAGTTACGAACAGCCTCCATTCCTGAGATGTTTGTAACTCTCAGACTTCCCTGTCATTGTACTCACTTTATCGATGGCAAAACTGAGGCATGACTTTGCCCAAACTCACATAACAAGTCAGCAATAGAGCTTGGAATAGTACTCAAATCGCCTCACTCTGACTTGAATACCCACCTCACTGTACCACTGGCTCTCTTCAGAGGAGCAACTGGAACCAAATTGTCTGAAATTCAGTAAGTCTGGAGTGTGGTTTGGGATGAAACAACCATGCTGCTACAAAAATGTATTCGCAATGTTGAAATTCAACAGCGCAGAACGGAGTGTTCACACAAGGGTGTAGGACAATGAAAGCTCTGCCAGATTGTATGACTCAAGTTCGTGCCTGAAATGTCAAGAGGAAATGCTTAAAATTGATCCCAGGCCTCTCAAGAAAACTAAAAGAATTAAAAGATTAAAAATTACATTGCTCTTCCATAAATAAACATATTGGAAGGAAAATTTTGAACTATAGGAGATGGTAAATTTGTCCAGGATGATAGAAAATAAAAAAGTAAGGTCAGAAAAATGGATTCTCACTAGCTTCTGCAACCTGGCAAAAGCGTGATTGCCAAAAATAATTTCCAGTCCATTGCTATGTCCATGTCACCCCAAAGATCACTACCACCTTCCCATTTTTCTGTGTATTAAATTCTGACTTTTTGTATTAAATTGTGGTCTCACTCGAACCAATGGCAAAACTCCAGTAAAGCCATACTTCTACTCTTGGCTTTGCATTCAAAATCATACATCACTTAGTTCCAGTATAATTAGTGTCCTCTTACGTTGCCTCATCTCGTTTATTTGACTAATGACCCTAGTTTTAATAATCACTTTGATGCCTCCTCCTCTCAGTACATTTTTCTTGCCAGTCTATATATCTGCAATGATCCTTCAGAACCTATGTGCCTGCCTCATTCAAATCCTTCCTTAAGATCTGTTTCTAGAAAAAGTTAATTACAATATTTTAACTTACAGAAACTTTCTCTAAAATATGTACATGGGGTAACAGGGTCACTGTTTGGACTCAGTTCTGTAATCCAGACCATCCTCTCCCTCTCTTGTTTGTGCTCCCCTACTTAGTAATATCATCATGTCTACATTCTAGATGATAAATGCCTTGGGTTGAGGCCTCATTGAACACTCTATTCAGTGAGGTGTCCAGCATAATCTTGGCACAGATGGAGAACTAGCAGAAAGTCATCATGAAAAGTATAGCATAAGGTGACTTTGGGAAAAGCTGAAACAGACCTTTAATTAGCACAAGATAAATGAAGACATCCAAAGCTTAAATGCAATACGCAGCACATACAGCCACCACAGTGTGCAAATCATAGATGACGCAAAATAGATTTACAACAGCCTAAGAGTTGTAGCTTTCCCCAGTATAGTGAATCCCAGAGTGGTATAAGATTAACATAGGTGTTACCCACCTTGCTACTGGGGACATACAGTGTACTGGTGTGTGTGGCGACAGTGTACTCTACTCCAGCAATCACTAGCAATGTACAAAAGCTTCAGAGGGGTAGCTGAGTTACTGTAACTGAAAAAACTTAAAAAACAATGAAGAGTCTTGCAGCACCTTAAAAACTAACAAAACATGTAGATGGTATCATAAGCTTGGTGCCCACAAAAGCTCATGTTTTGTTAGTCTTTAAGGTGCTGCTAGACTATTTGTTGTTTTTAAAGTTTTTACTAGCAATGTAAACTGCCTTCAGGAGCCCCTGACATTGTAGTACAAGCTAGAGAGTTTCAGCACTGGGAGATAGCCATCTTTTCTTACCTCTCCAAATTTACCATATCCTGAGGTGATGAGCAGAACTTACCTAGACTTGAGATGTGGGTAACACACATATAAATGCTTCCTCTGACGTTAACGTGAGAAAAGATGACAGAATCTCATCTACAAAAGGGCTAAGGCGAGAAAAGAGAAGGTGATTGCTCATTGGTATAAATCTCATCATTTAAATAAGTCCAAAGTAGTTAATATCAGGCAGGTATATAACAAACTGAAATGATGTTTAAAAAGTGTCACAGATGCATGCCTAGGAATATCTGCCAATGTCTGCACAGGGTAAAAGAGCAAAGCAGTCGACAGAGGGCCCACTAACAGATGCTAGCAATAGCCAGGTTGAATTTACAATAGGAGTCAACTTCTACCCAGCCAGGGTGAGAAATTATTGCAACTTCAACTTGACAAGTAACCTCAATAGCACAGCAGAAAGCAGATGAAGTTTTAATGCTAATGGCTTGCAACAGAACAATTTCAGAGCCTTCATTCACTTCCTGAAGAATTTCACGGGGATTTCAACAACTTCCACCCCACCATCAACCTCAGCCTGGACCAGTCCACACAAGAAATCCTTGACAGTACAGTACAATTAAATTATGGATACATATCCACCACCTTATACTGGAAACCTACTGACTGCTACACTTACCTTCATGCCTCTAGCTTCCATGCCAGACACATTTCTCAATCTATTGTATACAGCCAAGTCCTAAGATACAACTGGATTTATTCCAGTCCCATAGGCAGAGACAAACACCTACAGGATCTATATAGAACATTCTTAAAACTGAAATACCCACCTGGAGAAGTGAAAAAACATCTTGACAGAGCCAAAAAAGTACCTCAACATGAACTACTTCAAGACAGGCCCAAAAGAGAAAACAACAGAATTCCACTTCTCATCACCTAGGGTGTGTCTAAACTACACTTGACAGAGGGATGTAGATTAGACACATAGCTATTGCAAATGAATCGGGGATTTAAATATCTCACGCTTCATTTGAATAGAAATGGCCGCCGCTTTTTGCAGATGCGGCACTTTACCGGCAAAAAGCAGCAGTCTAGATGGGGATCGGTCGATAAGGAAAGCCTTTTCTGACTGATCCTGTAAACCTCGTTGCATGAGGCATAAGGGATCATTCGGAAAAGGCTTTCCTTGTCGACCGATCCCCTTCTAGACTGCCGCTTTTTCCCCAGAAAAGTGCGGTGTCGGCAAAACGTAGAGGCCATTTCTATTCAAATGAAGCGTGGAATATTTAAATCCCCGCTTCATTTGCAATAGTGATGTGCCTAATCTACATCCCTCTGTCGGCAGAGGAGTATAGTTTAGACACACCCCTACAGTCTACAACTTAAACCCCTCCAATGCATAATCAACTATCTACAACCTTTCCTGGAAACTGACCCCTCACTCTCAGAGGCCTTAGGGGAAAGGCCAGTTCTCGCTTACAGACAAGTCCCTAACCTCAAACTAAATCTTTCCAGTGGCCACATATGAACATACAGATCAATGCAGGGCTGCTAGAACAAATTGTACAGTGGGAGCGCTGAAAGCCATTGAACCAAACAGTAAACCATGTATATGGTGGAAAACACATCAAGTCAGCAGCATCTTCAGCAGCCCTACTTCCAGCACCTGTGGGTCAGTATGGACCCAGTACATTAATTAACTTAAATGTAAAACTCAGTCTAAGCTAGAAAGGGGAGCTACAAACAGCAATCATCAAATTGCCCCATTGTGTCACTGCCACTGCAGTTTCCCCACTGTGAGACCACATGCCCTGTGATAGACCACAGTTGACACTAGTGACTGAGTGGACAATGTGCAGTTCTCTCTGCTCTGCCATTCTAGAGCAAAAGGTGTAAAATCCTACTCCTCCAACTGTCCCTCTCAGGGACTCCGCTCCTTTTGGCCTGAGCAGTGTTGCAGGTTAAACCTCTGCCTGTAGTTTTAGCTTAAAAGTATGTGACTAATAACAAGCCAACAACTTCTTACATCTGTGTTGGACTTTGGCTGTCTGCCAGGTCTCTCTGCTTTGACAGATGAGGGTTCAGGAGTCTTTGCCCTACAAAATTATTCCTAAAAATAGGATGAATCCTTAGGGACTCAGACGCTGTAGAAATGCTTTCCTGCAAATGGTGACCTGAGACCAGGATCTAGAGATGAGAGTATTCAAGCATATGCTGAACTTCAAGCGTGTGAATAGTACCTTTGAAGTCAATGGATTAATCACAAATGTAAATTAGGTACATGCTTAAGTACCTTAGAAAAGTGATGCCTGAATAAACCATTCAGAACCAAACAAGCCAACAGCAACAATCTAAGTCTGCTGTATCACAAAATATACTTGGCTCATTTATTTTCACAAGTGGAGTTTCACTTTAATAATACTCCATACCATAATAGCCCATGTACTTGGTAGTAAAAGCTGTAAAATTAAGGAAGACTTGCTAGTATCAGAATGTAAAATAGCATTTTGCTTTTAAACCCCTTGGAAAGAAATGCAGAGAGGCTAGTGTCAAGGTTTTCCAAATTTGAACTAAATTTGAAATCCATATTCAGATGCCTAAATAATAAATGGCCTGATTTTCTAACATGTAGTGCTGCTGTACCCATAAACTTCCCTTTGATGCAGGTGCCTGAATATGGGTTTAGAAACCAAATTTAGCCATCTATTTTTTAAAACATTGGTCTATAGTTTTAAATGTGTTAATAATATTGTACTTCCCTAACACTGCTTTCTGTGTGAGTCACTTTGACTGAACTATGGCTTTGTCACAAGCCCTCAGCAAGTAGCATTGTCTAAGAGCAGCCCAGGAATCAAATTCTGACCATGGAGCCACAATCTGGACTGTGCTTCTTTTTTACTCTATGTGTGCTTGGAGAAGAAATAATCATAGTCGCTCTGCTGGGATGGTCAGTGCATTGAAGGACAGTGGTGGTAAAGAAAAGGCTCTGCTCACAAGTGTGGGATGGGAAGTAGATATCCTTCAGAGGTTGTTCTCCCCATTGTGTTTTGGGAAGGAGATGGAAAGGAACATGGGGGCAACAGATACCGCCATAGCTACCAGTGTGAGTGTCAGTTCAGGGCAACTGCATCTACATTCCCCTGTACAGAGCTGGTCTTAGGGGGGGGCAAGCCGGGCGGTCGCCCGGGGCCACCATTTTCAAGGGGCCGCTGACAGAGCTGGTCTTAGGTGCAGGCTGCAACCGCATTTCGGCCCGACCTCCCGAATCCTCCCTGAATCCTCCCCCCAGGTTTCCCTGGTTACTTCCAGCCCCCCTTCTTTTTTGCTAGACAAATTTTCATCTGGTATTTTTTTTAAAACCATCTGGCAACCCTACGGGCGAGCTGGGCAGTTGCCCAGGGCCGCCAATTGGTTAGGACTGGCCCTGCCCCTATATCATATACCAAGGACACCCACTCTCAGGCTTTTGGCTCCCCTGACTGACAGCTGTCATGTGTGGAGACACAAATCTCATTTCCTCTTGACCAAGGTAGTTCCAGGTTGCACAGCTACCCTATCTTTGCTGTGTTGTTGCCAACAAAAGACAATTGACCTAAACAGGCCTGCTTGCTTTCTCTTTTGACTAATAGCAACAACTAAGTTACCAATGACAAGCTACTAGACAGCATTTCTTGTGCAAGTCCGTTTTTTTTTAAGGTAACAGCACTACACACACACAAAACATTATTACAGCTGCTGCAGAATCTGTACAAATGCTAATAAGCTGACCAGTGCTTGCTCCATCTCTCTCATTTATGGGTTCTGGCAGGAGGTTCTTTCAACAAAGAGATCTCTTTTGTCATCATGAGTTCATAACAATCCACTACCAAAATAGAGAATTCTTACCTTAACACAGTATCCTTTTTTAAAATTTCTTTTGGCTTATTAATGGAATCTGTGTTAAACTGGGACTTTAGAACTTGTGAATAGAATATTGGTCGAGCCCACTTGAACTGAACCATACTAGTTTACTGTTTTCTTCAATTTTACCAGAAGCTGGAATGGAGTGGTATTTTATTTTACAAGAAATTATATAGCTAAGAAAATGTTACATGAGCATTTCTATTTGGCAACCTAATGGCTCCACCTAGTGGTTCTGCCGCCCAACTTTTTGCTACATTTCCAATACTGGTGTTTTTTGCAGGTTTAATCACAGTTCTGAACCAAACAAAAATCTGATATGAAGTAGATGAACAAGGTGCAGAGATGTTTTTGGTTTTTGGAGCGGCGTTTAAACTACTGTCCAGGTCCAATCAGCAATTGTCTCTGCTTGGAGATGGACAGCACCACTATAGCAGCTCATGGATCAACAGGAAATACTCTACAGGTTATTGTTTGAAACTAGACATATAACCAGATTTAATTGAAACTTCTTACTTATGAAATTGAATAAAGCAAAATTAGCACATGATATACAGGATTGCACATGAATCAGTCTTAGCACACATTAGTCTCTAAATAGTTGATGTATTTGATGTTATATTTGGTAGCTACCCACAAGCAGGTATGGAAAGAATCCATTAATTCCTCTCCCATGGGATCAATGCTTGATCCCACATTATCACTTTCCCCCTATAAATATACCAATATCAGATTCTCAAACATGGGCTGCTAGTGAATGGGAAACATACAACTGAATGGGTATTAATACTTTATCAATCACTGACTTTATTCAAAATGAGATCTGCTGTAAATTCTTTAAATTTCTATATCTTTGCATAAGTTTGCTTAGAGCACTGGAAAGGGAATTGATTTTTAAAACACTGGAGTTCCTAAGTAGGAGGCGTTTTGATGGTTAATGCAAGAACTTATGCCTTGAGCCTTAGGATTTGAATAAAGGTGGGTATTTTCATTAACAGGGTTATACCTTGAGCCTAGGAACTGGGTAAAGGTGTGTGCCCCTACAGTGTGGGAGTGACAGAGACTTTTGTGCAGTTAACAATGCCTAATTCCTATTAAAATCAGAGTCTTCCTGCTTATTCTTCTAGATATTCTGCCCCCTGACATCTCTTTGGCTTCCCATTCCTTTCTTATAAGCCCCATCCTGCAAATTACTGAGTACCAACAAGAGTTGAAAGCACTCAGGTCGAGGTCTTCAATAGTACCTAAGGGTACGTCTACACTAGCCCCCTTAGTCGAACTAGGGAGGCTAATAAGGGCGACCAAAATTGCTAATGAAGCATAGGATTTAAATATCTAGTGCTTCTTTAGCATATTCCCGGCCCGTCGTCATTTTGGAAACTGACTAGCCCGAAGTAACTGCCCGCGTCTACACGCGGCAGAGAAGCGGGATTCTGAGATAAACCCCTTAGTCTGAATTAACTGTTAAACCTCATTCCACAAGGAGTAATAGTTAATTCGAACTAAGGGGTTTATCTCGGAATCCCACTTCTCTGCCGCGTGTAGATGAGGGCAGTTACTTCGGGCTAATCTGTTTCCAAAATGACGACCGGCTGGGAATATGCTAATCAAGCGTGGGATATTAAAATCCCGCTCTTCATTAGCAGTTTCAGTCGCCCTCATTAGCCTCCCTAGTTCAAACTAGGGGGCCAGTGTAGACGTACCCTGTGAGCCTAACTCCCATTAATTTCAGTGGGACATGCAGGATTTGGGATTCAGTACTGCCTAGATTCTTCACCACCTTGTGAAGTGAATTAATCCAATAATAATAGTAATACAAATAAATGGAAAAAATCAAAATTTATTTTTGCATCTCCTTCTGCCCTAGTTTCCTGCAGGGATCTGTTCCAAAGTAAATGAAAAACAACCTTTACCATTATCTAAACAGCTTCCCTGCAGTAGCACAGGAGACAAAAAGTGACTTTGATATTGTGTCACTGTTTGAAGTATGTATTTGAATCTGTGTTGGAAATATGGGTACACTATATTCCTTTTTTATCACTTGTCTTTGCACACTCATATACTAAGAGGTAGGGATAAATCACATATCTAATTTGGATTATTATTTATATGATATTTGAGTGTTTTCCCTTTAAAATAAATACTAGCAATTATGTTCTTTGTAATTTTGAGTGCCTGCTGAATAAACAGACAGCATAGCAAGATTATGATAAATGTGATATGAGCTGATCATTAGATCATTTCTTAGTTCATTAAGCAAATTGATGTTATATTTGGACCTGCAGCATTCTCGATACTTCAAGGAGAAATCAGATGTTAATAACTTCCAGATATTCTAGTCCAGAATGCACAGACTTAATAGGGCTCAGAAACAGTCTATTTCATGTATTTTCTTCATATTTGTATCATCTCTTTCTATATGCATTGCTATCTTTCTTTTAAGATTATCAGTGCACTAAAAGAGTGTGTTTTTAACAATATTAGTCTGTTTTGTAGATGTGGTGAAAAACACAGTATCTTTGGTCTTTGAAGTATTTCTCTTTGTGTTTGTATACTTTATACATTTAACAGTGCCTAGAAAGCAATCATTTTCATTGTTTTCCCTGCACTCTCTGTCTGTTTCCCCTTAAATTCGTACCAAAAGGGTATACAAAATTTGAATTGATAGAAACATGGTGGTGTAAATCCACTAACCAGTCAGAAGGGATTAGGTCAATGTAGCATCTGGCATCACTTGTAACTAATTTTTAATATTGAGTACAAGGTAATTTATTAGAACTCACAGAGGTTATGTGTTGAGAGCATACTGCTGAGCAAAAGCTGGTTTCTGAGCCCAGCCCATCTGAAAGGGAGAGCACAAAGAACAGAAAAGCAGAATTTTTTATATTCTGTGTTTCTGCCTCACAAACCACACAACAGCAAACTTTGAAAAACAAGTTGTGCTATGAGCTCAAATCAGGAGGGCTACTTGGGAAATAAATATAACAAATACCAGTTATAAAAGAGACCAATGATTAAAGACCTAGAAAATGTGACCTTATGAGGGAAGATTGAAAAAAAATGGATTTGTTTATTCTGGAAAAGAGAAGACTGAGAGGGGTCTTTCAAATACATAAAGGCTACGTCTACACTGCCCTCTCTTGAGCAAGAAAATATGCAAATAGGGCGAAGTGGTGAATATCGTCACGTCTCATTTGCATACTTAATGAGCCACCATTTTTACGCAAGGGGCTTTTGCGCAAAAAGGAGCCATCTACTCTGCTCCTTTGCAAAACCCTCCTCTTGTGCAATAGCCGTTCTTCCAGAAAAAAAGTGGCAGAAAGGCTCTTGCTCAAGAGGGTTTCTTTGCACAAAAAGGAGCTGTGTAGACAGCTCCTTTTTTAGCAAAAGTCCCTTGTGCAAAAATAGCAGCTCATTAAGTATGCAAATGAGGTGAGGCGATATTCACCGCTTCACCTCATTTGTATATTTTTTTGCACAAGAGAGGGCAGTGTAGACGTAGCCAAAAGGTTGTTACAAAGAGGAGCAAGAGTGATTATTCTCGTTCACCTCTGAGGATAGGGCAAGTCACAATAGTTTTAGATGGAAGCAAAGAAGATTTAGTTTGGACATTAAGAAAAGCTTCCTAACTGGCAGAGTGATTAACCACTGGAATAAATTACCTAAGGAGGTTGTGGAATCTCCATAATTTAAAAGTTTTAATAACAGGTTAGACAAACACCTGTCAGGGATGATCTAGATAAAAAATAATCCTGCCATGAGTTCAGGGACTGGATTAGATGACCTCTTAAAATCTCTTCCAGTCCTATGATTCATAATCCTTAGGAGCTGCAAACACCAAGTTTAAGAGTGTGATAGCTGAGTTATTGAATTTGGATAACTGGGTCACATTAGGCCATAAATCTTATTGACATAGAAACACAGGTAGAGATGCTTGGAAAATTGGAATAATTCCCAAAGTATTTATGTGATTCTGGAGTGCTATCAGGGAGAGTAAGCACAATGAGGATTTCTTTAATGGGCAAGCTTGTTTTGAGGTCGAAAGCCTGTCTCTACATGGATTAAGACTTAAAAATACTATTAAATCTCTGTGTTGAATCTGATAGAATAGGTATTCTCTGTTTCTAGATTATTGGATGTTCAAAATTCTTGGAGCTTCTTGAGCTTTTTGCCTATATATTAATCCTATTGTGCAGATGAGAGACAATAGTGATAGTAACAGACATTTCAGGAGAAAGCCATGCTAGGAATCATATTGTTTTCCAGCACGTTTAATTCCACAGATGATTAATATTTGTCCAAGAGCAGAAGAGCAGAAATGAAAGATATAAACAACCTGCTAGGCTCATAAGTAGCTTGTAAAAATGGACTCCTAGAGTCGTATTTACAAAAAGTATTTAGGTGCCTAGAGATGAAGATAGGCACTTCCTGGAATTTTTAAAATGCCTAAAGTGGGTACTTAATTCCCATGAAAAGGGAATTCCCTAACCGGCTGCCATTCCCTTTTATGGCTGGGCTCCCTGGTTGGCTATATCCCCTCAATTCAATGCTGTCTCCCCCACTCCTTGGTGCTTCATAATTTCAGTAGCAATTAGGTACCTAGGCACTTATGAAAATGCTACTACCTATCTGTCTCCATAGGTGCCTAAATACCTTTATAATGCTGGCCATCAAGCACTTAGGAGACTATAGATAATATTTTTAATGTGTATAAGGCTATGTCTACATGACAGTCTATGTCAGCATCACTTCTGGGGCTTCAGGGTGTGAATAAATCACCCCATGTGACATAAGTGCTCAGTGATGTGAGTTTTTATGTCAATGGGAGAGCTGCCATGCATTGGCATAGAGTGTTACCACAAGATGTACTGCAGCAGTAAAGCTGCAGTGCAATATATGTAGACACAACCCTAGGTCCAGATATTCAAGTGCTAATTCATGAGAATTAAGTACCCACCTTAGGCATTTTAAAAATCCCAGGAAGTGCCTATCTTCATCTCTAGGCACCTAAATACTTTTTGTAAATACGACTCTAGGAGTCGATTTTTACAAGCTACTTAGGAGCCTAAGTTAATAGGATTTAGGGTCTGAAGTGTCTAAGCCACTTTTGAAAATGAGAGAAGTAGGGATGTGGAGGTTGAACTTGTTCAGCCCCCACTTTGTGATGGAGAGTTCAAGGAGGGATGTGCTTCCCCGAGGCTCAGTTTTCCCCAAGTTTCTCTTGAACTGGGCAGATTTGCATTGCTGTATGACTATAAATCTATTCTTAATACAATAGTCATATACTGCTTGCACCTTTGAAAGGCCTGTATTTGGGCAGCCTCTGTGGCCAACTTTTGCCAATAGGTTCTGCTTAATATTTAAATTTTGTTTTGTGCTTCGACACAACGGACACAAGAGATGCGCAATCAGGAGTATGGAACTTCCTCTGGATCTGGCTTGAGCCTGTGGCAATTGGAAGGAATTCACTAGAAGTCATCAATTCCAGTCCCCTGCATTCATGGCAGGACCAAGAACTATCTAGAACATCCCTGACAGGTGTTTCTCTAATCTGCTCTTAAAAATCTTCAAATGATGGAGATCCCACAAGCTTCCTAGGCAATTTGTTCCAATGCAGACAGTTAAAACGTTTTTTCCAGTGTCCAACATAAGCTTTCCTTGCTGCAGTTTAAGCCTATTGCTTCTTGTCCTATCATCAGAGGTGAAGAGAACAATTTTCTTCCTCCTCCTTGTAACTCCTTCTTAGGTACATGAAAACTGTTATGTCCCCTCTCTTGAACTGGGCTTGTTTAATTTAGAAAAGAGAAGATTGAGGCTACATATAGACTGCAGGCTTCTTGTGCAAGAGTGCGTCCACACTGCAAAAATGCATTGGAAAAGTGATGCACTTTTGCACAAGAGAGCGTTCACTCTGCATGGACGCTCTCTCGCAAGGAAGCTCTGATTGCCAAAAACAGAATGGCCAGCAAGGCACCTGTGCTTCTTTTGATAGGCTGTTTTTGCGCAAAAACTCCTGTTTCCTGTCTACACACACCTTTTTGTGCAAGAGCTCTTGCAGTGTGGATGCTCCATGAGATTTTGTGCAAAAACTCAGAAGTGTAGACGTAGCCTGAGAGGGGACCTGATAGCAGTTTTCAAGTATCTCAAAGGGTGTTATAAGGAGGAGGGAGAAAAATTGTTCTCCTTGGCTTCTGATGATAGGACAAGAAGCAATGGACTTCAATTGCAGCAAGGGAGGTTTAGGTTGGATATTAGGAAAAATATCCTAGGGTGGTTTAACACTGGAATAAATTGCTTAGGAAGGTTGTGGAATCTCCATCACTGGAGATATTTAAGAGCAGGTTGGATAGACATGTATCAGAAATGATCTAGACCAGTGGTCCCCAACACGGTGCCCGTGGGTGCCATAGCGCCCGCGGGGGCATTTGTGTGCACCCACCAAGTGCTTGGGACTGGCCTGGCCCCGGGCACGTGGTACATGGTGAGCGCTGGCCCCGGAAGCGCCGCAGATTGGCCGCCCGCGCTCTGGGCACGCAGCACATGGGGGGAGCGCTGGCCCCAGGCGCGTGGCACTCGGAGGAAGCGCTGGCCTCGGGTGCACAGCGCTTGGGGTGAGGCACCGGCCCCGAGCACGCAGCCCTTGAAGGGGGCCTTGCTATGTGGGGGGGCCCCACCGCCAGGCATGCCCCCTGGTACCTAGCAACCTCAAATGGTTGGGGACCACTGATCTAGACAGTGCATGGTCCTGCAGTGACGGCAGGGGACTGGACTTGATGATCTCTCAAGGTCCCTTCCAGTTCTAGAATCTATGATTCTATATCCTATGCTCAGAAGCTTGTATGTGGGACAAAGGAATTACTAGTCACATGGGGAAGAAAAAGAATACAAAAGGCAACTGCATCATCTTCATGTTGTCTTCATTCCTGCTTCTTACTTCTGCAGTAACTTTTCTACAAACTGAATCTCTGAGGAAACTGAATGACCAAGCTGTGAATGTGTTCCAGAGGGACTTTCAAGCCAGAAAACTCCCCAATACTGCTAAGAACCTGATATACGGACTTTGCAGACTTCAGACATATCTGAGAGCTTTACCATTTAACAACTCTCATCTTATTCTTCCATTTATAACAGGGGTCGAGAACCTTTTTTGGGTTGGGGGCCACTAACTCACAGAAATATCATTCGGGGGACAAGTGAGAAGCAAAGTGAGAAGCAAAGTGAAAAGACCCTGACTGAGAAGGAGAAAGACACTCCCCACATTACCCTTGCACAGTAGAGTCTAGGGCAGCCCAGGCTAGTAGATTTTGTGAGCTCCAGCTCTGTGGGTGGGAGGCATGGGACTTGCAATGCTAGCGCAGGCTCTCCAATGCTGAGCCTCTCGCAAGCAAGGGGGAAGCATCTGGCCCCCAGGGCCTGAGGTTCCCCACTCCTGATTTATAATAAACATTTAAGTTTAGATACTAAAGGATTGGTTGGCAACGTGATATTTTGGATAAGATCTAAGCTAATACTGATCTGGTAACATGGCCGATCCTTTGAGGTCAGAAGAGCATTTTGTGTATAGCGAGCAGTGTTTCAAATAGCTCCTCATTGGACTGGACCTATGTGATGACTGGAAGCTAGAGAACTAAAATGCAGTAAAGTGGGAAGGAGAATGTGTTTTCTTCCTTCCCTCCCCCCTTCTTGATATGCATAATCAGGATTATATTTTCTCATGTGCATTACTTTGCATCTGCCCCTGAATTCCATCTGCCCTTGTGCTGCCCAATCACCCAGTTTTGTGAGACCTCTGTGTAACTCTTTGCAGTCTGTTTCGGATTAGTCACTGTTTACCCCTTTTTCAAGAACATTTATGAGAAGTTTAACAGCAGTGGTTCAAATGCAGTTCCATGCAGCACACTCATTCCTACCCCCTCTCCCCTTTTAAGTGGAGTGCCTGTCAATGTTTTCATGATGATCTAACAATCTCTGGAATGCCCAGCCTTTTGTTACTCCGAATCACCTTGCTTCCCTCTGCAAGCAGCTCAAACTCTGTTGCAGTTAAGAATGGCCTCTGGAGTCAGGGCATGGGCTTTAAGCAGACCTCAAGTAAAATTCAAGGGGTTCAAACTCAGGAGTCCGCCTTCTTCCCCCATATATGGAGCCCTTGTAGCAAGGGGCTTCAGGTAGTATGGGTTGGGGGTTTGGAGCTGCCTTGTAGCCCTCCTGCAGCCTCGTGTCCCCAGGGCCAGACATCCCCGAGCCCCGCCCCGGGAGCAAGCCCGCGGTCCTCCCCTGTAACAAGAGAGACAGCTGCTCCGGCGGGGCGGGGCTGCTGCCCCCTTCTCCGTAGCCGGAGCTGGAGCAGGCGGCCCGTGGAGCCGGGAGAGCTGGCGGCACAGCGGCATGGCTCCGGGCGGCGGCCTCCCCGGCGCCCTGCTCCTGCTGCTCGCCCTGAGCGCGCGGGCTCTCGCAGGTAGGCTGGAGAGGGGCCGGGCGGGGGCAGACGCCGCCCGGAAACGTCTTGTGTGGTTGGGCTGGGCCGCCGGAGAAGGCTGCCCCGCTCGGTGTGCGCCGCGGGGGGCTCGGCTGGGCCTCCCCCTGCGCGGCCTGTCCCGGGCTCTGTGCCGGGCGGGCGGCTCTGCAGACACACGCGTGGCGTGTTTGGGGGAAAGGCCCGAGCCCCCCCCCCGCGTGGGTCTGGGGCGCTGCTCCCCGGGCGGGCGGTCCCGTCCCCTGGCATGGGGCACTTGCGTGCGGACCCGCGCTCAGACCCGCATGACAGGCACGTCCCTCGCTTCGTATTGACGCTGTGCAGAGCAGCTAGCTCATAATCGGTGCTAACAGGAAGGACTTTGTCTCTTGTTCGTAAAGAGTGGCCCAAATCTCCGTTTGGTGGAAGCGGAAAGGCAGGCTCAGGAGTCTGAATAGAGGTGTAAGAAACACCAGGTCTTAAATAGGTGCTGAAGTCCTACCCCTTTTCTTTGGACTATGTTATATACCTACAGAGGCTTGAAGATGTATCCCCGCATTCAAGTGGTGTGGCAGAAGACATTGCTTGTGCTATTTCTTTATGATGCATAACAGAAGCCTTCAAGACTCTTGTTTAAAACTTTTTCCTACCTTTTTTTGCTTCTGAAATATCAGGCATAGATTCCTGGTATAGTTTAGAGGACTGTCGGGAGAACTAGGGGGACAATGACACCACAAGAGAGACACCGTGGCTGTGTCTACACTGGCGCGATCTTGCGCAAAAGTGGCAGCTCTTGCGCAAAAACTTGCTGCCTATCTCCACTGGCCACGTGTTCTTGCACAACTAAACTGACATTCTAATGTATGAAATCTGGCTTCTTGCGCCAGAACTCTGATGGTCTTGCTCAGCAATAAGCCCTTTTGCGCAACTGTTCTTGCCCAAGAGGCCAGTGTAGACAGGCAACATGAATTTCTTGTGCAAGAAAGCCCGATGGTTAAAATGGCCATCAGAGCTTTCTTGCACAAGAGAGCGTCTACACTGGCATGGATGTTCTTGCGCAAAAGCACATGCCAGTGTAGACGCGCTCTTCTAGAAGAGCTTTTGCACAAGAACTCTTCTGCAAAAGAGTTCTTGTGCAAGAAGCTGCCAGTGTAGACGTAGCCCTTATGTATTCATATTTATTCATGAGAGTGTTATGCTTAAACGAAGCACACAAAATCTTTTATAGAGGAAAAGGCAGCATGCCTCATTTATTGAGAATACAATAGTTGCATATGCTTTTCAGTCATTCACACACAAACACCATATAAACACAGTCCGGCCAGATGATGTTATAGTTACCAGTCCAGAGACTGGATCAATCTAGTGGCTAGCCAGATCGATCACATAGGGGGAGCTGGGCTCTGTCGATTGATCTGATGCTCCTCTGTAGTTGGTGGCAAGACGAACCCAAAGTTCCATAGCAAAGCACCCTGCTTTTATAATCCTTTTCTCTGTTGAAGTCTGTGGATTCCACTGTGTCAGTCTGTGACCAGAGTGTTATCTTTTTGATGTCTGTGTTCCCAAAACATTTTTCAAAGCTCATCCTATAATCAATAGTCTTTCAGGGGTGCTGGCTTTGCTTTAAGGCTGTCAATCTGCCAATAATCTAATTATCCTGTGAGTAAGGGTACGCATCGATGGTTATAGATGGTTCTTCTCTGATGTCGGGTCGTCTAGTTTTCACCCACGTTCACCCCTCCTTCTTTAGCCATCTGGTTCTGAGCAATAATTTTTGCACCGTTATCTCGACACATACATACCACTCTCACACATAAACAATCTCTTAAAAGGATTCTCAAGGAAGCGCATAATATCAATATCTGCATTGGGCAAAGCAAAAGGGCATTGTAAACCAGACAATATCAAAACCCTATCTTTCTACTTTTAGGCCAATTACTAAACTCACTAAACTTTAAAATGAAGGAATATGCATTTAACTGAAAGGACTTAGTTTAATAAAATATTAAATGTGTGTTAATATGTTACCTTACATTACTATATTATTGCTACATTATTAAACTACATTGCTACAGTGCTTACGTCATTAAACCTAAAATACAAATATAAAAAGGATAATATAGAAAGGAATTAGGCAGATACATAGAGGCTTGCAGGAACAAAGCTGGAAATATGAGCTGTAGCTGCTCTGTCCCTCAGTAGAAGGGGAGTTGGTGTTCAATTTTTTATATTAATTTTTTGTTAAAACTGGTTTAACTAAAGCTCCTGACAAACAGGATAGAAGCCTTTTGTGAAAGAGTCAGCATCTCTTCCCTTTCAACTATAGGCAAAGAAATGTCACTGCAGTCTTTTGTGATATGTCTGTTCTGCGGCTACATCTACATTGTACATTCTTGCCAAAGAAGATATGCAGATGAGGCATGGTGATGAACAGGGCTCGTTGAACCGTGGCGAGCCATGCTCGCCAGCCGCACTGTCCGGCGATCTGCGCATGTGCAGATCGCCCAAACCCGGCTCTTCCGGGTTGCAATCTACTCGCCACAGGCATTATTTGTCGAGCCCTGGCGATGAATATCACTGTGCCTCATTTGCATACCTAATGAACTGCCATCTTGCGCAAGAGCTATTCTGCCATTTACTTTCAGGCACCCCTGTGAAATTGGAAAAACTTGGTATGTCTCATCTCTGTAATAAAAAAAACAGAGAAAACACTTTCCTCTCCTTTTAAAACTTGCAGAGAGTCATCCTACACCACAGAAAATAAATAAGATACAGGCAGATGGTTCTTCCCTTTTATTTAGTTCACTTGTAAAGTAGTGGTCCAAATTTTCAGAAGTAGCTATTAAATTTGAGGCACCTCAGCACTTACAACTCCCCTAGACTTTAAAGAACTTCAAAGTTCAGTCCCTTGTGCAATCTTTAAAAGCAACAGCGTAACTAAAATTTCAAATCTTTTACTTATAATGGCACCAGCTCTAGTGTTTCTTACTACCTGTATTCTAACAAATTTTGCAATTAAAAATAGCCATTTAGAGAGCCATGCATTGTAGCTGTAGAAGTGTCTGTTATAGCAGAGCCTCAGCTTGCTTCGGAAGTTGAGGGTACTTATCATTTCAGAGGTCCCATAAGTGTAATATGGATGTCTTAATTCTCTGGGATTAAGCATTAAGAGATCATGCATCTTGGTAAAGAAAATAAAAATTTTTTTTTAAATAATTTGCAGTACTTCAGCTCTTTGGTAGTGTTCCCTCCAGAACTAGTTTAATGCATTCTACATTAAATATAGCAGGGTTGTGTTGCAATATGCTATTTTGACCTTTGCTATGTAGTACCAGATTGTGTTCTCACAGGATTTTCATCAGGGGCAGATGACAATTTTGCGGGGCCCAGGCAGCACAATTTCGCGGGGCCCCCCCTTTGACATGGTGCATGCGCGGGGCTTCTTGAAGCGCGGGGCCCGGGGCGGCCGCCCCGCTCTCCCTGCCCTATGTCTGCCCCTGGTTTTTATGATAATAAATCCTAATTACAGTTGGGAGTGCTTTTAGGTATAGTTCTGTGGTGTGACTTTTTTTTCAGAAGTGCTCACTTTGGCTGAGCTCCCATGGAAATTGATAAGAGTTTTGCCATTTACTGCAATAGTGGAAGTGTTAAGCCCAGGTTGAGCACACTTTCAAATCTCTTGACTCTTGCAGCCTCTCTCTAAAAGTGAGTTCTTTAGAGAAAGCACTTGCATCTATACTGTATGTCTTAGTATAAAATAAGAAGTCTATAAACAGTGTTTAATCTATATTTGAAAGGTAAGCATTCTGACTTCTGTGTTAGGAAACTGGTTTTAAATTCTTTGATTGTTTTTAAAAAAATATGTAGTAGCTGAAAAGGGTTAGCTCTTATATTAATAAGATCCCAGCAGAAATTGATTTATACCATATTTTCATCATCATGTTGATGACTAAAAATGAAGCACACCAAGTGAATGGACTTACATTCAAAACATATTTTTGCTGTGAGACTGCCTTTATGAGCCAGATCCTGCAAACTTCTGAGATTGATAGGTATTCAACGTATTTTCGGGTTGCAGATTTGGGACCTAAGTTTGTCACCATTTTTTCTTTCTGAATAACATTTTATGTTAAAGTGTAGTGTGTATATATAGGTTTAATGATTTTGGATCCAATCTAAACATGCACATGGGAATTACTCACACATAGTTTGAGTGGCTTCCACGGATTAGTTTCACTCACAGAAAGATGTATATTTACATAAATGTCCCGTGGACCAAGATTTTTCTTCTTAACTGTCATCATATCTGGGGTGTTTTAGTGTGTTTTACTTACTGGAGTGTATATTCATTTTCCAGGAAATTGCATTTTTAATTAGGTAGATTTTTGTCTATTAATTAACATTTATGAAAGATTTCACTTCTTTTATGTAACTCTGTATGCTCTCACATTATTGTAAACAGCAAGCAGTAAGGAGTTTTGACCTTTTTGGTGTCAGCACTTACCAGTGATAAAATACCAGATCTCCTTTCTTTGCTCTTTACTTTTAAGGGAAGTGTGCTTGGCATGTTGAAGATTAACATCAATAGATTATTTGTTCTGATCTCAGTGTGCAAGAGTTACATGTGGAATTTTCCATTCACCAAGATGATACTAGATAGTTAGATTAAATAGCCTTCTCTATGATTACAATGCATAGTCCCTTTTCCCAAAAAAGAGTTTCTTTTGTATTTCAATTATTTTTTGATTTCTCAGCCCAAAATATTGAACATGAGTATTTTTAGTAAGAAGGGAAAAAGAAAAAATGTACCAAACAGAACATACAATTAACAGTGGTTACTTCATTTACAATCTCTTTTGCATGTTTTTATGTGGAGAGCTTTCAATCAAGATGGGTCTGCTTTACAGGCACATTCTTCTCTAGGTAAAAAAGGTCCAAAGTAAATTTTTCCCTAAATCAGTAGAAAGTCCCATTTTAGCATGTGGATTAAAAAAAATGTTTGTAGATGAGCAAAGGAATTAATTTAAGGGTTAGTGAATTGTGTTTATCAAGGGTGATTTAAACAGTTTATATATGGTCAGGGAGAGAAACATTAGCTAAGTCCTAAGAACCAAATAGAGTATTTGCTTTAAAAAAAAGGCATTCAAGGAGGAATCATACACTGAAGTTGAGCTAATGTGATGCAGTTATGAAAAGGGCAAATCTCATTTTCGGGTGTATTAACAGAGGTGTTGTATTTAAGACACGGGAGATAATTGTTCTGCTCTGCATTGGTGAGGCCTCAGCTGAAGTAACTGTGTCAGTTTGGGATGCCACATGTTAAGAAAGATGTGCACAAATTAGAACAGGTCCAGAGGGAAGCAACAAAATGACAGAAGGCTTAAAAAATCTGATATATGAGGAAGGATTGAAAGAATTGGACATATTTAATCATGGATGGGACTTGATAAATTTTCAAACATTTTGATGGCTGTTATAAAGAATATGATGGTCAGCTGTTCTCCATATCCACTGAATGGACAAGAAGTTAATAGCCTTAATTTTTGCAGTATGTGAGATTAGGTTAAATATTAGGAAAAATGTTACAACTATAGGAACAGTTAAGCAATAGAATATGGTTTCAAAGGGAGATTATAGAATCCTCATTATTGGAGGTTTTTAAGAACAGATCAGATAAACACCTGGTAGGAGTGTTTTAGTTATACTTGGTCTTTTCACAGTACAAGGTACTGGGATGCATTGCCCCTGGAGGTCCCTTCTGTTCCAGCCCTCCATTTCTGTCAGACTGTGGCATTGATACTCAGACCTTGTTGGGTCAGGAGCCAAATTACAATTAACAGTAACCAAAAGAGCCACAGTAGTGTGAATTCCTTGTTTTATTTATTATAGTATTATTCATCTGTAAACAGAGGGAGAGGGAAAATATTTATGTATTCTCACAGCAAATAAGTTATCTTATTGCGGGTTGATAACTTAATTGGTTTATAACAGCAAAAGTCTCTTGATTCATTAATAATTAAATCTCTCACATGCAGGCTGCAAAAAGCTGCAGGGGACACATTAAAAAACTATTTGCAGCTTGTGAACTGCAGTCTGAGTATCACTGATGTATGGTAAACAGACATTGTAAATATGGGTTAGACATTTCAGTAGCCAAAATGACATAAGTACTATTAATGCTAACATCTCCTTTTTAGGGTTTGTAAGCACATACATGGGATCACTTTGTGAGAGGCAAAGAGGAACAAGTGTTACCAATTTCTGCAAAACTGTTTGTTGGCGGTATGCCTCCTGGGAGGTGCGCGGTAGTCTGGACGCACCTCCCAGGAGGCATACCGCCAACAAACAGCTGATCGGCGCTGAGCCGACAAACAGCTGATCGGCTCAGTGCGGCAGCCATGTACATTTAAATGAAGCGGCGATTATTTAAATCACTGCTTCATTTTCCTATGCTGGGTAGTCTAATCTACATGCCTCTGTCGCCAGAGGCATGTAGTCTAGATGTACTCTTACTGTTTTCTACCTTGAGGGACTTTCTTTGATCTCAAGTCAGGCATAGTAGGGAGGACAGGCTTCATGTGTCTGCTGCTTTGGGTGACATGCAAAAATGGAATAGCAGAGCCTTGGTTTCTCTCTCCTCAGTGCACTGGAACTGAGCAGATGTGATGGAGGATGTGAGCTGCGCCCTGTAAAAGCCTGAAGTAAATTATTTCCCTCCAAGAGCACGGGAATAGCCAGGAAGGAGTTGTGACTCCAAGTTCACCTTTCCTTCATAGGTTTCCTCTTGAAGCAGTGCAGCTAGGTACCACCCCTTTTGCTGGGCTTCGTCTAGCCCAAAGTGAGCAATTTTGATGAACAAATTGTTGTAAAATCTTTGCAAATTGCAAGTAGAGTCTTTGATCCCAATTTTGTTTTCATATATGCATGCACAGCTCCCGGTAACTGCACAAGGAACTATGTGAGTGGAATTGAGTACAGATTTAGGCTTCTTGTGTTTGGTAGTTGCATGTTTTGACTGTTGCTTTTTAAAATTTTAGAAGATAGAAGTTATTTATTGCGTTGTGTTGCAGGTAGAAAAGGCCAAGAAAAAAATCACTTGAAAAGCAGTCTTCAGTGGGACTGGAGAGCTTAAACAGCAGTGAATTAGGGCTGAAGGTGGACTACATGTGATATTTGTTGTATGGTGAAAGTGAATATGTTCTGCATACAGAGTTCCTCAAAGGAGCAGGAGATGCCATGCTGTCCTGCACTAGAACTAACACAACTGGATAATTACATCCTACTGTAAATGGTCCTGATCAGAGTAGTGATTTATTCATAAATACTAAATGGCTAATAGATCTGTTTGCTGAGTTAGCTCTCTCCTTCTATTCCCACCCTCCACACAACTATGGAGTTTAAGGGTTGACTTGTAAAAGGCAAAATTTATAATCCCAAGAATTCTTCTGTCAATTCTTCTGACATTTCTACTAATATTAAGTATAACACTAGTTATTTTCCCCAGAAGTTTACTGTAAGGCATTTGTTTGATCCTCTGCGATCTCTATCCTAGTTCTCTAGTTCATCCAGGAAGATATATATATAAAGGTATAGTGCCGTGCATAATAAAGCCCAGAGGGATGTGGTAGGTTCTCCAAGACTTGGAATCTTTAATCAAGATTCGATGTTTCTCTAAAATATATTCTCTAGTTTTGCCACAGGGTATCAGTCTTGGTGCGGGAATCACCGGATGAAATTCTGTCACCTGAGTTATGCATCAGGACAGACTACTAGATGATCATAAAAGTTCCCTTCCAACCTTAAAATCTGTGAAAGGTTTATACTTCAGCTATAGATTTACTAAGGGGCTGTATCTACATTGGCACCCTTTTCTGGAAAAGGGATGCTAATGAGACACTTCAGAGTTGCAAATGCCGCGGGGATTTAAATTTTCCCCACGGCATTTGCATGAACATGGCTGCCGCTTTTTTCCGGCTCGGGGCTTTGCCGGAAAAAAGCGCCAGTCTAGACAGGGATCTTTCGGAAAATAAAGCCTTTTACGGAAGATCCCTTATTCCTCTTAAAATCAGGACTTAAAGTGTTTCACATACCATTAGAAATATAACTTTTTGAAACCTCTGCATTCCTTCAGTTGAACTTCTTGCTGCCCATGATATTATACTGCTTTCCTGAAATCTACTATGGCTATAGTAGAAGAGGTAATCTTGTGGTTAAGGCATAGGATGGTGATTCAAATAATCTAGATTCCTTTTCCATCTGTGGTACAGACTTCCCAGAAGTCTGGACAAGACACTTAATTTCTCTGTGCCTCACACTGACAACTGTAGAGGGGGTTATAGTACTTCTTTTCTCAGTTTCTGTTGTCTTTTGGGTAATAAGCGCCTCAGGATAAGATCCATGTTTTACAAAGTGTTAGTACAGTGTATAGCACAATGTAATCCTGACCTCAGTGGGTGCCTCTACACACTTCCACACTACTACTTCTACTAATATCATGATTAATATCCATTCTCTTGCCCCTGTATTTCCCGTGAAAAAAGGGAGATGCTTACATTCCCTCTTGTTATTAGAGCAACAGCATTTTATCTGAAGAAAACGCCAAACAAAAAGGTCAGAAGAACAGCTTTTGATTTTTCACTCACAGATTAGAACATAATGGCCATACTGGGTCAGACCAAAAGTCCATTTAGCCCCGTATCCTGTCTGCTGACAGAAGTCAACACCAGATTCCCCAGAAGGAGTGAATAGTACAGGGAATCTTTGAGCAATCCCTCTCCTTTCACCCATTCCCAGCCCCTGACAGAGGCTAAGGACACCATTCCTAATCATCCTGGCTAATAGCCATTGATGGACCTAACTGTTGTGAATCTATCTAGCTCTTTTTTGAACCCTGTTAAAGTCCTAGTCTTGACAACATCCTCTGGCCAGGAGTTCCACAGATTGACTGTGTGCCGAGTGAAGAAAAACTTCCTTTTGTTTGTTTTAACCCTGCTGCCTATTAATTTCATTTGGTGACCCCTAGTTTTTATGTTATGAGAGCAAGTAAATAACTTTTCCTTATTCCCTTTTTCCACACCAGTCATGGTTTTATATACCTCTATCGTATCTCCCTCTAGTCTCCTCTTTTCTAAGCTGAAAAGTCCAAGTCTTTTTAACCTCTCTTCATATGGGACCGGTTTCAAACCCCTAATCATTTTTGTTGCCGTTTTCTGAATGTTTTCCAATGCCAATATATCTTGTTTGAGATGAAGCAACCACATCTCAGTATTCAAGATATGGGTATACCATGGTTTTATATAGAAGCAATAAGATATTTTCCGTCTTATTCTCAATCACTTTTTTAATTATTATTAACATTTTATTTGTTTTTTTGACTGCTGCTGCACATGGAGGGGATGTTTTTAGAGAACTATCCACAATGACTCCATGATCTCTCTCTTGAGTAGTTATAGTCAAATTAGTGCCCATCATATTGTATGTATAGTTGGGATTATTTTTTCAAATGTGCGTTACTTTACGGCTACGTCTACACTGGCATGAATTTCCGAAAATGCTTTTAACGGAAAAGTTTTCCGTTAAATGCATTTTCGGAAAAGTGCGTCTAGATTGGCAGGATGCTTTTCCACAAAAGCACTTTTTGCGGAAAAAACATCCGTGGCCAATCAAGACGCACTTTTCCACAAAAAAGCCCCTATTGCCATTTTCACGATTGGGGCTTTTTTGCGGAAAACAGTACTACGCTGTCTACACTGGCCCTTTTCCGCAAAAGTCTTTCGGAAAAAGACTTTTGCCCGAACGGGAGCAGCATAGTTTTTCCGGAAAAGCACTGATGATTTTACATGAGATCGTCAGTGCTTTTCTGGAAATTCAAGTGGCCAGTGTAGACAGCTGGCAAGTTTTTCCGGAAAAGCAGATGATTTTCTGAAAAAACTTGCCAGTCTAGACACAGCCTACATGTATCAACATTAAATTTCATTTGCCCTTTTGTTGTCCAATCACTTAGTTTGATGAGATCTTTTTGAAGCTCTTCAGTCTGCTTTGGTCTTAACTATCTTGAGCAGTTTGGTATCATCTGCAAATGTTGTCACCTCACTGTTTACCCCTTTCTCTAGAAGATCATTTATAAATAAGTTGAATAGGATTGGTCCTAGGACGGACGCTTAGTTACCTCTCTCCACTAGTTACCTCTCTCCATTCTGAAAACTGGCCATTTATTCCTGTCCTTTGTTCCTGTCTTTTAACCAGTTATCAATCCATGAAAGGATCTTCCTTCTTATCCCAGAACAATTTACTTTACTTAAGAGCCTTTGGTGAGGGACCTTGTCAAAGGCTTTCTGGAAATCTAAGTATACTATATCCACTGGATCCTCCTTGTCCACATGTTTGTTGAACAAGGTTGTATGAGAGACTGTAAAGCATCTGAAATCTATTGGTCATTTATTTGTCTCTGGTCTACAGCAGGTTTATGGGAAGAGGAACTCTTCTCCATTCAACTCCAAAACTTATTTTACTAGAACAGGGGTTTTCAAACTCTTTTATTCTGCATATTATTTCATTGGAGAGAGATCCTTTAGCGAACCATGTAACTTTCGGAATATTCTACTTACTATGAGATTTCTCTCCTTTCTGGAGATCTTTAGACCATAGATTGAGAACCAATACACTAGGTGTATCCCCTCTTTGGTGTCCTCTGCTTTTGCTGTAGAATTATGAACAGTGATAATATAAAAATCTCTTCCCTGCTTCTCTAAAGATTAGACACTTAGGGTATGTCTACACTACAGCGTTATTTCGAAATACCTTATTTTGAATTAGTTAATTCAAAATAGGTTACTTTGAAATAATGCGTCTACACACAAAATGTATTTAGAAATAGCATTTTGCTATTTCAAAATAGCGCATCCATACTGAATCGCATTTAAGGCCAGCCGGAACCAGGTCCAGCAGAGCAGCAGGTCAGGAGTTACTTTGTGTGGCTGCTGCCTGAGGCTATCTGAGGCCTGTGCTTAAAGGGACCTCCCCCCCGGACAGCCAGTTCTCCGGTTTCCCTGCTTGCTTATCTACCTTAATGAGGGACAGCAAAGCATTTTGTCTCTGCGTGCTCTGGTTGCCCTCACTCGGGACACCACACCACTCTGCAGCATGGAGCCAGAGCTGCCCCTGGGCATTCTGGTGCTTCTCTTGGACGTGTTGCTCTGAGCCTGGCTGCACTTTCTTCCAGCTGCCATCCAGGAGGTCCATTGGGGGGCTGTCAGTATCCAGGAGGCCCTGCGGGAGAGCTTCCACCCTGAGGAGCACTAAGAGCCTCCCTGGTCTGCCCCATTGGGGGCATATGCTTCATTCCTCCCTCACATCCTTCTGCTTACTCCTCCCTAACCCCGCTTCCTGATGTCAAATAAAATACATGTATTTTCATGAACACAAACTCTCTTTATTTAACAAAAGTGTGTGTGTGGGGGGGGAAATGAAACTCTAGTGAGACTGGGGAAAGGAGGTGGAAGAGGGGAGAAGAGAGGGTGGGGGAGGGGAGGGGGAAACCTGGGAGGAGGGAGGTGGAAGGGGGAAGCAAGGGAAAGAAGGGGGAGCGAAAGCTCAGAGCTCAGGGTTGGGGGTCTCGCCGGACCAACTTAATTTTCATGTAAACCTGCTCCTGGGTTTGCATGTGGCCTTTGGTGGCCAGGCTGGCAGCTATCCTGCCATAGACGGCCGCATTCCTCCATTTAGTGCGGAGATCATGGACGTTGGGGGGCATCCCCCCAAACCTGAATAAGGTCCATGTTGTCCACCCTGGACCTGAAAGGCGCCTGCCTTCTCTGGATCATGGCAGGCTTTTGGGAGCTGACAGACTGCTCCTGGGGAGCGGTGGCGGGCTGGCTGCCAGTGGCTTGCTGGCTCATGTTTTGGGGCCACTGGGTCGGGGCAGTGACTGCTGGCTCTGGGCTGGCAGGTTTGGAGTTGGCACAGGCACTGTGGCCAGAGTCAACCCCTTTAAGGGCTACGGGGAGGGGAGAGGGAGAGGAGTGTTCTTGATTGAGGCTGGAGTGGCCACCAGGGCACCGTGGGAAGGCTGGAGGCCCCCTATTTCGATATAAGTGTCTACACAGCTCTTATTTCAAAATAGCTAGTTCCAATTTAGCATTATTCCTTGTGGAATGAGGTTTACCAAATTTGAAATAAATGCTCCACTATTTTGAATTAATTTCGAAAGAGCAGTTTGGCTGTGTAGGCACTGGTAAAGTTATTTCGAAATAACTTTGCTGTGTAGATATGCTCTTAGAGGCATCTATATCTTTGACTGTTGGCCACAAAGTCCTCAATAGCATTATTTCTGTGATATAGTGTGTATCTATGTATGATTCTATACTGCATAGCACTGGCTATCTGGATTGGCATATTGTAATGTGCAGAAAAGGAAATCTAATTCTTATTCTTCAGTTAAGGATTCAGTAGACACTGTGTAGGTGTGTTGAATTTGGTAAGGATGTGGATGCATTTTGCAAATGTAGATATATTATAATTCTTTCTTTTTTCTTTTAGCATCATTTTATGGTGATAGCTTTGTGGAGTTGAACATTGTGGAATCGTCCACTCGAACATCACTGCAGTTACGATTTCAAACTAGCAGGCCACAGGGATTGCTTTTTCTTGCAGCTGGAAAGGAGGATCATTGTTTGGTAGAACTTCACTCAGGATATTTACAGGTGTGATTTTTATTACAAAAAATAGATAGCACATCTACTGGTTTGCCTAGGGTTTGTCTTTAGAGTCATAGAGTTTAAAGCCATAAGGGACAACTAAGTCATTTAGTCCAGCAGTTCTTAAACTGTAAGTCGGGACCCTGAAGTGGATTGTTACCCCATTTTAATTGGGTCACCAGGGCTGGCTTAGACTCCCTGGGGCCTGGGACCAAAGCCCCAGCCTACCACCCAAGGCCAAAACCTGAGAGTTTCAGCCCTGAGTGTACAGGCCCCCTGCCTGATTCTGAAGCCTTTGGGCTTTAGCTTCCTTGTAACCCCTGGGGGTCAGTGACACTCGGACTGAGGATTTGGTCACCCGTCCTGGGGTCATGTAGTAATTTGTGTTGTTGGAAGCAGGTCATGTAGCAATGACGTTTGAGAACCCCATAGCTAGTTTGATCTCCTGTGCATCACGGGCCACTGAACTCCACACAGCCATCTCGGTGCCTTGCCCAACAACTAGAATTAGACCAAAGTCCTACATATCTTGGGAGACCAAACTGCTGTGTGCTGCAAGCAGAGAAGAGGTGGGACCGAGGTGTACCAATGCCTGAGGCCCCTGCAGTGGCAAGAAATTGATAAAGAACAGTAAAACCTCAGAGTTACTAATTGTTGGTCCATTTCATACTTCATTTGGAACCGGAAGTATGCAATCTGGGAATAGAGCAGGGGCAGGCAAAATGTGGCCTGGGGGCTGAATCTGGCCCCCAGGCCAGCAGGAACCTCCGCCAAGCTCCCTGCCTGTGCCATCCCCATACACTGCTCAGAGCAGCTCTCTGAATATTGCGAGCCCAGGGAGGAAGGAAGAGGTGTCATATGCTGACCCTGCCCCAGCATAATCTTGCAGCTCCCATTGGCTGGTTTCTGATTTTCAGGACAGGCAGCGCATGAAGTACATATTCTCTCCTCCTCTGGGCTTGCAGCATTCAGAGCAGCATGTGCCCTCTTCTGAGCAATGTGTTGGGGGTTTTGAAGGCATGGAGCCTGGCTGAGAGAGCAGCTGGGATGTTGACTGGAAGCTGCCCAGTTAACACCTGGTGCCCCAGACTCTGCCTCTCCTCAACTTTCTATCTTCCCCCCATCCCTACCAAGCACTCTGCCCTCCCGTTCCTGCATCCAAATACCCTCTCAGACCCTGCACCCAAATCCTCTACCTCAGTCTCATTCCAGATCACTGCACCTTTCCTGCACCCCTACCCCAAGTCATAATCCCTTCCCAGACCCTGCACTTCCTCCTCCTCCAGGTCACAACCCCCTTCCAGACCTTGGACCCCCATCCCGTACCACCAGTCAGAATCCAAATCCCTGCTTGACCTCCTGCACTCCTGCCCCAGGTCATAACCCACTCCCACTCCTTGTACCCATTCTACATCTCTCCTCCAGGTAAGAATCCTCTTCAGCACTCATATCCCTTTCTGGATCCTGCATCTCACCCTGCATCTCAGTACCCTGTCCCAGGTCACAACCCTCTCCTTCACCCAAACTCCCTCCCAAATTCCATACCCCTTGTGCACTCCAGTACCTTACGCCATGTTCATTTCTACACCCAACCTTCATCCCAAACTCTGCCTCACCTCCCACCTCCATTAATATCATGGAAGACTGTAGCCCTCAACTACTTACCAAATTATTGGCGTGGCCCCTATAAAAAAATATTGTCTACTCCTGGAATAGAAACAAAAAACCAACTACAGATACCATACAGTACACTACTGTGTTAACTGTGAAGTACTAAAAATATAAAAGGAAAGTTTAAAAAAAGGTTTCATGAGGCAAGGAAACCGTTTCTGTGCTTGTTTTATTTAATTGAAGATAGCTAAAAGCAGTATTTTTCTTCTGCATAGTAAAGTTTCAAAGCTGTATGAAATCAGTGTTCAGCTGTAAACTTGAAAGAGTGACCATAATTAACATTGTGTTCAGAGTTTTACAAATAGCTTCCATTCCCGAGATGTTTGCAACTCAGAAGCTCTACTGCGCCCAGATAATCCTGGCAAGTGAGCCATATCCCATGCTGCAGAGGAAGACAAACACCTCACCAGGTCTGACCGGGAGGGAGGGGGGTAAATTCTTTCCCAGCCCTCAATATGGTCATCAGTTAGACCTTACTCATGTAAGTAAGAATCAGCAAGCAAAATATCTGACACACAATGCTCAGTGTCACCTTGGAGACCTGGCCCTTCCTATCCAGTGTCCTGTTTCCAGCTATAGTTACTCTTGATGCTTCAGGGGAAGGAGACAATCCCTTCCTCTCTCCCAGAATATACTGAGGTGAAAATTCCCTTCCTGGCAGTGTTCCCTCTAAGCTGTGGGTCAGCAGAGCTTCACAGGTGATTAATCAGTCCTGCCCAGTCAGATTCTCAGGGCTCTGTGCATGGAGCCTACGGAATGGATGGGTCTGATTAATCACTTTTGAAGTTGTGCTGCCACGCAGCTTAGAGGGAACGCTGTTCGTGGCCCCCCTACAAGTGACTAGCTGAAAAGAATGAGATTTTTAGGAATATAAGACATAAAGGGACCCCCCCCCCAGGACTGTCAAATGCATCCCTCACACCACCTCAGGCAAATCTTGTCATACAATGTCACTTAAAAGTGTAACAAGAGTGATCTTAAAACTGATTGAATTATTTGCCCCCACTACTTCCAGAATCTCACTCCTCTGATGGTTAGAAACCATCATCTTAAGTTTCAGTCTGCGTTTATTCACAGCCAGTTTACACCCATTTGTTCTTGTGTCTTGCCAATACTGTTCTTTAGATTAACTAGCTCTTCTCTATCCTTGGAGAAATTTATAGAGAGCAATGAAATCCCCTCTCCGTCTTTTTTGCTAGGCCAAGTGAAGCAGGCTCATTTAATCTCCTGTTATAAGATAGACTCTCATTTCTCTGATCATTCTAGTAGTCTTTCTCTGCACCTTTTTACATTTGAGTTATCTTTCTTTAACACAATTGTACACAATATTCAGAGTGGAGTCTTTCCAGTGCCTTCTCTCCTGCAAATACCTCACCTAACACGTCCTAGGACTGCATTTGTCTTTTCCATAGCTGCATCGCGTTAGTAGCTCTTAATCATCCTGTGATCGACTTATACACTTGGATTTCTCTCCTCTTTCACTTTCATCTGTTGGGCCCCTTCATCCCAGTTTATAGCAAAAATGTATGCATCACCTTGTGTTTTGTGTTCACCTTGGGCTTTTGTAGAACTGGAAATAGTTCTTTCCTGCTTTTTCATCTGACCTCGACTCAAATTGTGTTGGCAGGTAACCTTCCCAATATGTATAGATGGTTTGGTTTTGAGGTTGTGGTGTTGGCACACCCATAACAATAATAAATACATTTGTGCTCATAGTTTGAAAATTCAGTATTGAAACTTAAGTTGAGCTACTGTCAAAACATTAAGTATTACTTTTTTCTTTGAGACAGACACAATTCATTTAATTGTCATCCATCCACTCACTGATTTTCATCATTAAAATTTTTTTCTCTTACAGTTGAGAATTAACTTGGGAGCAGGGGAACGAGTGCTGCATTCTCAGCGAAGCTCTCGACTAAATGATTTAGCCTGGCACCTGGTTGAATTACATCATGAAAATGATAATGTCACCTTGGTAATTGATAAGCATTATAGAACGAGTACAAAAATGCCTGGGATTCTATATCAGTTAAACATTGAACATGGACTCTACGTTGGTGGGAGTGGTAACCTTGATGTTCCTTACCTCGATAGAGCACTAGCCAATTTCCGAGGATGTATTGATAATCTGGTATTTAATCAGCATGAGATCCTAACATCTCTGAGACCTTATCCTGGGTTCAGAAATGTTCACGAAGTGTCACTCGGATGCAGCGATGAATTCTTTGCAGGGGAAGATGAACCTATCAGTTTCTTTAGTTCCAAATCTTATGTTTCTTTCCCTCTGTGGAATGTCCAGGGAGAAGGACGTTTGGAGTGTGCAATACAGACCTCAGCACAGAGAAGCTTGCTGCTTTATAATTCTGGACGAGCAGGAGATTTCATTGCAATGGAAATTGAGGATGGACTAATTAAGGCCCATATTGGAAGGAGTAAAAGCAGAATGCACCTTTCCTCTCTAAAGACAGTTAGTGATAACAAGTGGCACTCCATTGAGTTAAAGTTTACTGCACAATATTTGCAGCTGATGATAGATGGGGAAACTGTGAAAACATCATTTTCTTCCCATAGCAAGATGCCCCTTCTTAAAGGGCCACTCTTTGTAGGTGGTGTGGATGACAGCACACGGGTAGAAGTGATAAAGTTAGAGCTAACTTCAGTTTCTGGAAAATATGCCAGAGGAGGATCCTTCAAAGGTTGCTTAAGAGGCCTGAAAGCCAATTCGGAAAAGAGATCATTAAAGAACGTACTGGTTACAAAGGATGTTTCAGCTGGATGTAAAACAGATAATTATTTTAATACAAATTCTTCTGTAGTAACAACAGTAAAGACTCTCATAACAGCAGCTCCCATTTTTGTCTATTTTCCTGAAATCTCTGAACCCCAAGACAAAGAAGATAGTGGTCATTTCTTGGTTCTAAATAACTTGATTGTTCCAGAGGGTGGACAAGCTTTACTTGAATCTAAACATATTAAAGTCAATTTAGAGTTTAAAAAATTAGGGGTTCGTCAGTCACAGATTCTTTTTAAA
Organism: Pelodiscus sinensis; assembly: GCF_049634645.1. NCBI lineage: Eukaryota > Metazoa > Chordata > Testudines > Trionychidae > Pelodiscus > Pelodiscus sinensis. The sequence continues at coordinate 97,507,401 of NC_134716.1, forward strand.
ATAAAGGAGCAGCCCTCTCACGGTGAATTGAGGTTAGGTGTTGAGCAAGAAGAGGGCACATTTACCATGTTAGATTTGTGGCAAGGAAGAGTCCTGTATGTCCATGACGGATCTGAAGACACTTATGATTATTTTACTTTTTCCATTTCTGTGAGTAGTAAAAAGGACATGCCTCCACATCTGCAAGGAAATGAGCGCCATGTGTTTAGGATTATTGTGTCTCCAATAAATGATGCTCCTGAACTTATGCTCCCTAAGGGAAACTTATTCCTTTTGATAGAGAACTCAAAGAAACACTTGACTGCTGACCTAATAAAGGTTTCAGATCAAGACACTGACTCTGCAGATCTCAGCCTTTCAGTACTTGGAAATCTGAATACAGATGCAGGATTTTTAGAAAATTCCAGGAATCCCGGGAGAGCCATTACTACTTTTTCTAATGAGGACTTAAAAAAAGGCAACATTTTCTTTGTTCACACTGGGGTCAAGAACTCAAGGATTGTGCTGCGGGCAAGTGATGGAGAGAAAGTGAGCAACACAGTTGTGTTGCGTGTCATGGCTGTTCCATTGGATTATAAAGTGGCAAACAACACAGGAATAAAAGTGCTACAAAGCACTGCAGCTTTGATCACACTCAGCCACTTGGCAGTTGAAACAAATGCCATCCAGCAAGAGATGGAGATACGATATGAGATCACAGAATCACCCCAATTTGGTGAAATTCAAAGGCGGCAGTCTAGTGGAGAGTGGAAGCAAGTAAATACTTTCTCTCAGCGCTCTATTGAGCGCAGCCGTTTGAGATACTATAGTATTTTCAAGGAAATGCAGCTGGGAAATGTTACAGAACACTTTAAATTTAAGGTTAGCGTTGGAAACAAAATCAGTGATGAACTTATGTTTCCAATCACAGTGAAATGGTTGAGGTATAATTTATTGAATCATGCTCCTCTAGAAATTGAAAAAACAAAAAAGAAATGCCTGAATTCAGACAATCTTTTCGCTGTAATGGTGGATATAGAAATACCTGAAAGCGAACTTAATTATAAGCTGTTGTCCTTGCCCAAGAAAGGACAAATGCTCCTTAACAATCAAACTTTGAAAAAAAATTCAACTTTTAGCCAAACAAACATTACAGATCATCAAGTGGAATATGAATTAATCAACAGACCCCATGAGAACACTCAGGATTCCTTTAGATTCCTTATTTTTACAAAGTATTTGGAGTCAAATGTCTATGATTTCAAAATCAATATTAAAGCAGATCTTAGGAGCATTATTTTGACAAATAACGGCTTGACCATAACTGAAGGTGAAGGAGTATTAATAACAAAAAGCAGATTGTTTTCACAAACCCTGGATAATAAGGCCTTTCAATATAAAGTTACAAAGAGTCCTCAACATGGGAAATTAAAACTCATTAATTTTTCAGATTCACCAGAGAGTAATGATAATGTCACTATGTTCAGTAATCAAGATATAATGGGTGAGCGCCTTATGTATGTCCATGATGACACTGAGACCACATACGATGAATTTCTAGTCATGGTCTCCACCAAAGAATCAGGAGAATCGGTGAGCTCTGCTGCAGGACCAGAGCCTTTATCAGCAGAGATTAGATTTAATATTTCTGTTGAGCTGAAGAATGATGAAAAACCAGTGCGCGTGGTTGAGAAAGTATTTAATGTTGTTAAGAATGGGCATCGCTTATTGACCTTAGAAGACCTGTGCTACCATGATCCTGATTCTGATTTTGATGATGGACAGTTGCTGTATACTAGACGTGGTATTCCTAATGGGGACTTGACTCTAGTGAATGATACCACTCATAGACTCTATCAATTCAAACAAGATGACCTGGAGCAAAAGCGAGTTCTGTTTACACATAGTGGTGCAGATTATGGGCGCTTTGTGTTATTTGTAACTGATGGCAAACACTACACCTCTTCACTTCTAGAAGTGAGTGCTTCAGATCCCTATGTTAGACTAGCAAACAATACCGGTTTGTTGGTACAAAAAGGAAAAGAGAGAACTATTACAACAACTAACCTTAGTGCCATCACAAACCAAGACATTAGAAGGGAGCATGAGATTACTTATGAGATCTCCTTATCTCCAAAATATGGAAAAATCTATGTAAATAATCTAGCAACAGATTCCTTTACCCAACTTGATCTAAAAAGAGGACATGTGATTTATAGGCATGATGACAGTAACAACCTTGTTGACACATTTAACTTTACAGTTTATGCTAAGGATATCCACCAGGATGCTGCAGTGTATGTTCGTATGTACTTGGAAAGCCATCAGCGTCCTCCAAAGATTGTACACAATTATAACCTTTTAGTTGAAGAAGGAAAACCAGTTAAAATCAGTAAGGGGAAATTGCAGGTACGTTTAAAATTTAGCATTGATCTTGTAATGGAAATCAATTGTAATTGTATTTTCGTTTTTATTCTTGTTTTCCTTGCTTAGCAAGCCTCTTTAATTTCTAATCTTTAACCTAACTAACTTCAGTTATTTCTAGATATTAATTTTGAAGAGTAACTCCAATTCTTGTTTAAAAGCTTCAGAGGGGAAGCCGAGTTAGTCTGTAACAGTAAAAACTTAAAACAACAAGTAGTCTAGTAGCACTTTAAAGACTAACAAAACATGTAGATGGTATCATGAGCTTTTTGTGGGCACAAGCCATCTGAAGAAGTGGGTTGTGCCCATGAAAGCTCATGATATCATCTACATATTTTGTTAGTCTTTAAAGTGCTACTAGACTATTTGTTGTTTACGCTTTTCAAATTATAGTGTCTACATTTGAGAATCTGCTGGCACTTCTGTTAGCCCAGCATTCAATGATTCCCTAAACACTGGTATTGAGAAAATTAAGATGCAGGAACACTGCTTCTCAACACTACAAGAAAACCAATATTTATTTAAATATTTTTACCCTGCCTTTCTATTTAAAATATTCAAGGCAGCTTAAATACATTTTAAATACATTTATCAATGTACAGTAAAACCTGTGCTATCTGGAACTTAAGCATCTGGAAAACTGTAGAAACAGGCAAATTTCTAACACCGGGAAAAGCAAAAAAAAAAAAAAAAAAAAAAAAGGAAACTGGCCCTTTAAATGCTGGGCCATTCCTCAGAGGAGTGTCCAGCATGTACCTGGGGGAGGGGCAAATGGCAGCTGGAAGCAAGCAGCAAGCATCTTGGCCCCCTCCACAGCTCCTGGCATCCCCAGCAGGCTAACGCTCGCCCTCCCCCCCCCCCCCCGCGGTTCCTGCCCTGCCATCTCCACCTCCTGTCCCTGGCTTCCATCCCCCGCCCCCAACAGGCCGCATCCCTCCCTCCTCCCCGCAGCTCGGGGCCCCCCTAACAGGCCACATCCTAGCCCCCGTATGGCTCCTGTGCCTCCCCTCCCTCCATAGTCCCCGCACGGCTTCACCCCCCCCACTCAGATAACCAGAATTTTTAGGTTACTGGCATGCCCTAATCCCCAGGCGTGCTGGATAACACAGGTTTTACTGTATTTGCATTTCACACACCATGGTAGCTGAACCAGTAAAAAATTTCAAGCAAAATATTTGCTTGAATATAATGGATCTGATTGGAGCTATGACAAGTTACACCAGCTGAGAATCTGGCTTCAAATTTTAAAAGCATCAGTTTAGAAGCATTGCTTTTTCTTTGCACCTATTTGGATCATTTTAATCATTAAAATAATTATCACAAAAAGGCTCATATTGCACATTATTGTTCTAATTGTAAAATCCTCATTCCAGGCAGCATTCCACAGTTCTTAGATACTTAACATATGATGTTTTTTGTTTTGATTTGTATTTTCAGTTGAGAAATCTTATGGGGCATGTTTTGGATTGTGAAATACTTTCTCATTCGGTATTACTTAACATGATCCTTCTTAACCTAATATTGGAAATGCTTTGTGCTAGGCAGACAGAGAATGACAGCCAAATGGGTGGATAAATAATCCATGATTTACTGTCCCATGAGTAAAAGTGAGGAATTCAGAATAGAATTAAAGAAATTGTCTTTTTTAAAATTTTAATGACTTTTGTGTGTGTATATAAATTCAAGGTTGTGCATGAGAACAGTTCTCCAGCTGAGATAGTGTTCACATTAAGGGTCCCTCCAGTGCATGGATACATTCGGAAGTTTGCATCAGCAGAAGGTTATCTTGGTGCAGAACAAAAGCCAGTTTTGACCTTTACCCAGCAAGATATTGATGATGGCAACCTTCAGTATGTGCAGACAGTTTCTGAACAGCTACAAGACCATTTTTTGTTGGATGTGACCAATGGAGTCCGAGTGGTCAGTGGAATAGAAATCTCTGTAGACATCATCCCTAAGCTGATTCCGTTAGAAGTGCAAAACTTTACAGTAATAGAAGGTGGTTCTAAGGCTCTAGTGGAAGACTATCTAAAAATTCCTAATCAGCATTTCACAGGACTCAATTGTGAATTTATTTTAGTTGAGCCACCAAAGAATGGTCATGTTGGAAACTCTCGCTTTCCTGGAGTAAAGTTAACCAGATTTACCAGAAAACAGGTAATGTAATTATGGTAAGCTTGATTTAAATGTCAGTCCTTTTTTGTTTAAGGGTTTTTCTTCATGATGATTATTATTTGAATTGCATTTATACCTGTGTGTTAGGCACAATACAAACTCATCAAAAGACAATCCTTTACCCAAACTTACTATCTAAGATGATGAAAAAGAGAAGAAAGGAGAATGAGGGAAAACAATGATAGGCACACATATTTTTATATGCCTGCAGCTATGTGATTTAGAGTCAGTTAATTTTTAAAAAATGAACACAACACAAATATTATGTCACAATTCCCTAATAGATCTCATTTAGCTATTACTAATTAGCAGTTTTTGGCAAAATTCATGATAACAGTGGCAGAGGGGAAGACATAGTTTTTCAGTCTAGTTAAAAGTGATTGCCAAATTAGTGGCAAGTAAAAACCCTTAAATATGCTTAGTGGAGAAATGGAAAAATATTTGGCGTTACTGGTAGAGCAGAGAAAATGGAGAATCCATTATAAGATAGAAGTGCAAATAAGTTTTGTGCAGCCTTGGAAGACTATGGAAAAGGGGAGAGAGCCAGTCTCAAAATCATCTAATTATAAGTCCAGAACAGAACATTATGATGTTTTAATCTGGTCTCCTGCATAACAATAGACACATTATTTCACCAACTAATTCCTACATCATGCCCATACTTGTGGTTGAGCTAGAGCATGTTTTTTAAAAAGACATCCCAATCTCTATTTAAAGACTTCAAGTGTTGGAGAGTCTATCCCGTTCCTTGGCCTGGGACAGGAGCAGCAATTAGGGCAAAATGCTTTGTGATTCATTAGCTTCAAATAATAATGTTTCAATACTGCAAAATAATTAAAATAACTAAATAAATAATACTGATAGTTTGCAAACTATCTTCCATTTTCAAACATCTGTACCAGGGTTATGGGTGTTAAATCCATATAAAAACATATATATTCCTTAGTATGCTTATTTGAAACTGATGTTCCACATTATGTGTTACTCTAATATGTCAGATTCCAGTGTGACAACTTCTGCCTGTACATGAATGTGCATGATTTTATATTACTTTTCAGACTCCAGAGTATGGGAAATTGTCTTAAATGGTCTGGGATGTAATAAGTCAACCATTCAGAATGAGTAGAGTCCTGAAAAGTATCACATGCTGTCAGTGTTGCGAAGGTTCATTTTTTACAGCTGATAACTTTTGATAACTTTCTATTTTGAAGGTTTCAATATTTAACTTGCTCCAGACTGCATAAACTGAACTGTTACCCTTTTAAAAATGTTAGGGTGCATCTACACAGCACCCTACATTTGAAATAAGATACACAATTTGTGCTAAGCAAATTACGTATCTTCTTTCGATTCTATTTCAGAATAGTTTATTTTGAAATTTTGCGCATCTGCACAAATGCCAAAATTCGAAATAACACACTGTTCTGAGACATCGCTTAACCCTCATGGAACAAGGGTTACAGGGATGCCGAAATAGCGCACCCATTATTTTGAAAAATATTTCAAAATAACAGGCGGCTTGTTAAGACTCAGAGTAGCTATTTTAGGATACCTCTGGTATCCCAAAATAGCTGTGTAGTGTAGACATACTCTTAGTGAATATGGCTATTTAACCTTTACAGCCCCAAATCCAACATTTAACTTTCTGATAGTGATGCCTTAAGTCATTTTGCTTCTATAAAAATCTATAAAAAGGAATAGAAATGTAGCCGTGTTAGTCTGGGGTAGCTGAAGCAAAATGCAGGACTAGGTAGCACTTTAAAGACTAACAAGATGGTTTATTAGATGATGAGCTTTCGTGGGCCAGACCCACTTCCTCAGATCAAATAGTGGAAGAAAAGAGTCACAACCATATATACATGGTTGTGACTCTTTTCTTCCACTATTTGATCTGAGGAACTGGGTCTGGCCCACGAAAGCTCATCATCTAATAAACCATCTTGTTAGTCTTTAAAGTGCTACCTAGTCCTGCATTTTGCTATAAAAAGGAAGCACTTAAGAGGGTTCACTTTTGAAAGTTAACTGTGCTTTAGCTACTTTTACAAGTTCTTTGGGATGTATTGATTTGTCTCTGACCTTCTGATATAGTGAGGCATGTATGCAATTATATCTCAGGTTATATCGGAATAACCAGTGTCCATATGGGGGAGGTCTAGGTTGGATATTAGTAAAAACTATTTCACTAGGAGAGTGGTGAAGTACTGGAATGGGTTACCTAGGAAGGTGGTGGCTTGACAAAGCCCTGGCTGGGATGATTTAATTGGGATTGGTCCTGCTTTGGGCAGGGGGCTGGACTTGATGACCTCCTGAGGTCTCTTCCAGCCCTAGGATTCTGTGATATGCAATCTGTTATGCAAAGTGTGTATCAGAGAGAGAAGAATGGGATCATGAAGGTTAAGAGAATTTCAAAACAGCTTTTATTTTAATTTCTTTAATTTTCAGTCCATTTACTTTTCAGGTAGAGCAAGAATTAATCTACTATATTCATGATGATAGTGAGAGGCTGACTGACAATTTTACTGTCATAGCAAATAACACAGAACTGTGGAAACAAAGTTTGCCTCAAACTATATTTGTGACTGTTATGTCGGTAAATGATGAAGCTCCTGTTATAAGTACAAACAAAATACTTAGGGTAAGTAATGCATGCTTTCATCTTTATGATTTTAAAATCTTCATTTTAATCTGATATTATTTTATAGGACTTTATTAAAGCAGTGAATAGAGGTAGATATGCGTAAACCTAGAATTATATGTTATGTACTAGAAGCTAGTTGCAGTGCTTAAGATACCATGCTGATTGGTTCTGTACATAAATTGGACAGTGCTAAGTTTTCATTATACAGTCCTAGGGATGCAAAGCAGACCTTAAGCTCACCTAAGACACTGGCTGCTGATTTCTTTAGTCTACCAGGAATCCTTGAGTAGAGCAGGGCCTTTTAGCCACATCTGTGCCACCGCCTCCAATGTGGGAGATGGTCATGTGGTAGTGAACAGTGTTTGGCTCAAGCACTCCTGTGTTTTAACATTTCCTGACAGCAGTAATGGCAACTTGGATACAATCATTAGCCTGCATAAGTCAGAGCAGTCCTAAGGCATTTGCCTTTGGCAGGCTTCAGGATGGAAGGCCCATAAAGGTTGCTTCCAATGATTTTTGCACCATCGCTTGTATTGTCTGTCTGGCTTCGTTGTGCTTTTCCTAAGGATCAGGCCCACTGAGATTAATTCTGCTCTTTTTCATATCTCTGTAGCTCCCACCAAAGTCAGTGGAAATAACAAAGCTGTAAGAGAACAGAATGTCACCCACTTACTATGCTTTATGAAATTGATTAAGTAGCTGACATTTCTGATAGGAGATATGAAAGCTTCCCACAAAAAACTTTAATTTTTTTTAAAGTTCCTTAATAAAAAAAATAATATTGTCTATTATATAGTGAGTGTCCATTAAGGATGTTAACCAATGAGTAATTTACTAGTCAAGTAGTCGATGGAATTTCCACGACAGCTCAACTAGTCGATATGTACTTCCGCATTCCTCCTTTGAAATATACAAGAGCCCCTGCTAGTCTCTCATGCATTTCAAAGTGGAAGCACCCACATGGAGCCCGGAGTCAGCAGGACTTCCCGCTGGCCCCGGGGTGCATGGGGGGGGGGTGGAGTGGGGGTGACGGGGCAGCTTTGAAATGTACAAGAGTCTCCAGAGGGGGCTCTTGTACATTTCATAGCTGCATTTCCGCAGAACCCAGGGAGTCACCAGCTGATCCCAGGCTCTGCTTGACATTTCAAAGTGGCAGTGCCATACGGAGCCCGGGATCAGCTGGGGACTCCCCAGCTGACTCCGGGTTCCGCAGAAATGCCGCAGGGAGTCCAGGGTCAGCTAGGGAGTCCCCAGCACATGGCGCTGCCGCAGCATTTCAAAGGGGCAGTGTAACCCACACACCTAGTGTGGTTACTGAGTACTGCAAGTGGCACCTAGACCACTGCAACAGTTAAGATCAAGAGACCTCTACAGCACGGGCTCGAAGCCAGCTGGCTTTTAGCTCAGAGGGTAGAGGCTCCTATAGTCAGGTCCCAGGTTCAAATCCGCCTTGGTGGTGGTTACAGCAGCACCACATGGAGTCTGGGGTCAGCTGTGCAGTGCTGCCTCTTTGATACACTTTGCAGTACCTTCTCTTCCCCCCCCCCCCCCCCCCGCCTGTATCCGATAGAGGGAGGGAATTGACTAGTCAACTCAGCTATCCGATAAGCATTTGCTTATTGGATGGTCGACTAGTCCTTAACATCGTTAGTGTCCACAATAGAACCACTTTTCATAGTATCAGTAGTGAGACTGGAGCTACTGCTGCTGCTACTGTAGGCTTTCTGGTGGTGTGGCTGTTAATCATGAATTAAATATAATATTCTGGAACACCCAAAGGTGATTACTTTGTATATTTCTTAGAGAATTTGTGGATTTTAAGATTGTAGTTCAGGTCTGGTTTTTTTCTACTAATAACCATAGATAGCATGTAACCAGCCATTCAAGACTAAAGGATGTTTTTTTCTCATACCTATGTCACATTGGGCTGGATTCATTCAGCTCAGTGGTACAATTCCAGATTTACAGAAGTATGAAAGGATTATTATCTATGTTAGAGTGGTGCCTGCAGGCCAGGGCCCCTTCTTGGAAACATTGTAATAACATTGGAGACAGTTCTGCCCCAAAGAGTAGATGACTGGTGACTAAAACAAAGATTCAGGGAGTGAGGCACAGATAATGAAATGATATGGATCATCTTGAAAAATGGTGGTCACAGCATATCACCAGATATGTCTAATAGTAAACAAGCTGCAGACTTAATTTAGGCATGACATCAGAGAAGAGTTTTTTAAAGGAGAGTTTTTGAAGAAGGATAATGTTCTACATTTACGTAGTGCATTAGCCCTAGTATAGCACAGTGCAATTTACAAATTACAACATTTAAAACATATTTGCATTTAATCTCGAGTATGAATGGAATTTGAGTTTGTGTAGACAGATTGAATACTGTAGTGATTACCACATTATAGTACCATCCACAGACCTTTCATAGATGAAAAAAGGAGAGAGAATATATTTTATACTAATCAGTTTTGCAGTGTTGGAGTTTACAGTGTTGGTATTTTCCCTTTGCAGGCATCCATGCACACTGCAGTGCACCATAGATATTAGGCTTCTCTAGACCATGCTGAGCCCTGTTGATTTGGCATTTTTCTCAAAGAAGGAGTCAAATAGTACACAGTAAACTCCCACAGGGAAGGATAGTTATCCATTGGTGGTGCTCTTCAGGCATCTATCCACACAGCAGGAATTAACTATAATCTAATATTACACTAAGGGGGAGAGATGCCCAGCAAGAGTACTTCCTAATTTCTCTTTCCTTGTGTATTATTGCTTAGAAGAAATACCCTTTGTTAGAACCAAAACTCAGAAGTACAGCACTTTGGTTTTTTTTAAAATGATTGTTATGACAAGGCTTTGTAGAGCATATGAAGTTAGTTGGCAGACCCAAAATTTATTGTAATTTTGAAACATACATAAATAACACAACTTTTCAGTCTAATCTTGAAGTATATCAGTCACCCAGAACATAAAATGTTCTCTACTCACTTGGGCAGCCTGTATTCATGGCTGTGGTTTTGCTTGTCATTCTTGACCCCTTACTGTGCTTCCATGCTCTGTTCTTGTGCACCTGCACAAGAAATACAGAATTACTACATTGCTGATTTATGTGCACACTATACAAAACTGAAGAATCTGATTTATTCCAACCAGACACTCCAAAATTGAATGCCTAAAATAGATGGGAGAAAATGGATTGTAAAGATTCTTCTTGAGTCTGCAGGCTGGCTGAGTACTGACTGTTATCATCAGCTGGGAGCTCCCAGGCAGAACGTACTTAGGGTGACACTTCCTAGCTTCCAGATTCCAGCAACTCTGTGCTTTCTCATCTGGGAATCCTATTAGGGATGTTAAAAAAAAAAAAGGGGGGGGGGGGAAAAACCACTAACCATGTAACTGATTGAAATTCAGTCTGTGCCAACATGAGTGCCAGACGTGTGGGCTCCAGGCGGTTGCTGGACCTGCGAGCTAGTGGTATGCTGGACCTGCAGGCTGCCAGCAGTGGCTGGAACTTGAACCACTAAGGTTAATTGATAAGCTAATGCTTATCGGTTAACCATTTCTTAGGTTAAACTCTAAGATTCCTAAATCTTATATTGCTAGGTGTTGAATTTTAACCTGCTTGTAGTAATCTATGTATTTTTAAATACAATATCATTGGCTTAACTTATATCTTTTTAGAGAAAAGAAGTAAACATGCAATGTGTTGAATGAAAATTCCCTGAAAAGCACTTGATGAACTTTTTGCAAAACCTTGTCTGGAGGATAACCTTTCATGGAAGAAACTTTTGCATTTCAGACAATAAATTAGGTCATGTTTCCTGCTACAGAACTGGAAATATTAGTTTTGTGTAGGAGTGCTGGGGAGGCAAAAACCATATCTTTATAGCTAAAAAAGCTCTATTATTTCTTAAATTAGAACGAGGAAAATTCGTAAGCTGTGCAGAGGGTTAGCTAAACATTTGCACATATTATAATTTTACATACTATTTACCTCAGTAGGACTCTTCACAGTGCATGAAGCTAAGTACGTGAACAGGACAAAGTTCTTAAAAGAATTGCAAAGTCAGTAACAAAGCCGAACAAAAAAAGTTCTAAGTATCAGATGTCTTTATGGGCCTTCACTAGTAACAACTGGGTCCTATAGAAGTAAGTACAAGTTGAACATCTCTGGTCCAGGATTCTCTGGCCCAGCAACATTTGTGGTCTTGCAGAAGCACAGACGTTGCTGGACCAGAGAGCCCCAGTTGCAGAGGTTGCCACTGGTTGGGAATGGAGCTAGTCTGGCAGCTGGCAGCCCTCAGGGCCAGTGATCTGGGGACAGGGAGCCTAGTCAGTGGGTAGCAGCCAAAGCAGGGCAAGATGCAGGGAGCCCCGCTAGCCCAAGTGGGGCCAGCAGCCCAGAATGGAACCCTGCCAGTAGGCTGGGAGCAGCACACTGGCTGGGCCAGCGGCCAGAAGGGAAGACCTGAGAGAGCCCAAGGCCTGACCTCCCCTGATCCAGCAAACTCCCTTGTTTGAGACTGCTCAGGCCCTGAGGGTGATGGACTAGGGAGGTCCAACCTATTTTACACTTTTGGTGTTCTTCAAATGGATGCTGAAGTTAAATTTTTGGTCTTGTAATGGGACTTTGTGCCAAACACAGCAAACTGTCAAACTTACCTGCTCATATGTAAAGTGATCCCTTCGACTTCAGTCCCCATTTCCGAGGCCTCCTTAGCATTCTCTGTTTACACCATGGTATTTATGATTGGTATCAGAGTGGTGAACAGAGCAGGGTTTTTTCCATCAGGGTTTTGAGGGGGGTATGACGACATTGTTTTGGTTTTGAAGGAATAAGGACTATTGGATTTTCCTCTCTTTTTTTTTTAACTTACGTACATTCTGAAATATTTGCATGACTATAACACATTTGAAAACTTTTATTTTTATGAGAAACATTAGTCTTTAATTTCATTCTGTAACTTAAAACCATAAATATTCTATACAGTTTCTAAGGGAGTAAAAAAAAATAAAAAAGAGAAGAAACCCTGTCAGAGAACAGCTAACACGTGTGAGCTCTGATTCAGAAACGCTCATAAATATGGGCTGAGTTTGTCCTTATTCGTGACCGGTCTAGTACATGCTAAACGTTAAGCACATATTTGAAATCCATTTACCTAACCAGATGCTTTTTAATTTAAGCATGTTGTAAGCAGCTTTTTTTAAAAAAAAAATCGGGGGATTCAGGTTGGAGAAAATAAAAATCCTGATATTACTAGTCCCATTTATCTATGCATTTAAGTAAGATGTAGTAGTAGTAATTACTTGTGGGTTTACCTCTGTGTAACCACCAGGGGGCTATATTTGCATGCATGTAGAATTTTTCTTTTTAAAAAAATCTAACACTTTTATCCTTCTTGTTAGTTAATTCTGCTTAACAGGATATGAAAATGATTATGTATGTAGACTAAATAGTAAAAAGAGAATGAAAAAGAAGCACAACTAACCTAATGAATAATAGCTGATTGGTGTAAGTAGAACACAGTGGATTAGGTCAAGGGAGTATTTTTCATTTCTCAGAAAGCAAGGTCATGAACCTTCCTGTGTACTGTGGTGGTGGAACGTGTCAGGCAATTGCAGAATTAGTGTAAAGTTGACATCTTGGAAGTTCTGCATGCAGTTTCCATTTTGTTTTAAAAGAAAACTTTGATTTCGACCCTGTGAGATACAAATAAATGTGGGAAATAAGCCACTTGTCAAGTATTTGTAGTATTTCAAGTGTTTGGCGTCTGACATTCCATTTCAGCTCATGAATCTCCTTTCATTCCTCCTGTATCAGCACACAGAGAATCTTAATAGATAGTGTGCCCAGAAAAAGGCATTGTAAGTGTGCTAGGAAGGCACAGAATAAACAATATTTTATAGCTAATTAGCCCTGTTGTTTCTTAAATTAGAATGAGAAAAATTCATTAGCCCTGCAGAGATTTAACTTCGGCGTTACATATGGTTACACATTTGCATACTGCTTTGTAAATATTCTCTCTAGTGTTTTACCATTTATATGCAACATGCTATATTTTTCTATATAGAGGAAGATGTAGCATAAAAGTATTATTGGCATATGAGGTTCGGGTGATTACAGATCATCAGACAAGTGACAATAAAACCCCTATCTGGTGATCATTATTAAAAAGTCAGCATTTACCATAAGTTGTGTGTCTTTAAAGATACAGCTTTGTTTTTAAATTAAAAAAAAAATTTAAAAACCTCATGCTTTTAGGTTGAAAATGCTTAGCTGTTGGCATCAGGAAGAAATCTCCTATCTTTATTTTTAGAAATGAAAGTGAAAAAGGGAAAAAACTGTTTTTTCCCCTCTTAAACTACTACTATAACCTTACCATCAAATAACTACCGATAATAAATTAAAGAACAGGAATTGGGCAGAGTTAAGAAAAGCTAATGGAATCAAATGCAGTATATTAATACATTAAAAATCAGAAAGATACATTATAATATCTGTTCTGCACCTTAAGTAGCATTGTTGATTATCAAAGATTTTATATTTTATAAATCAATTCTTCATCTGATGAGTTGGTGTGCATGTGTTGAACGAATGAATAGCTATGGACTTGATTTCAGTTTCTAATAGATGTGTCCTGTGCCAGGCTCTAAGCAACTTAATCCATAATTAAAAACACAAAGAGATCAAAAGTAAGCCCAACAGTTGCTCTCTGCTTTCAGACCACAAAAGAACTGCTCAAAATTAAGTGAAGACCACACAACGCTCACTTCCTGGGGTATGGTGCTTGTACTACTCGGCTACGTCTACACTGGCCCCTTTTCCGGAAGGGGCATGTAAATTTCACCAGTCGTCGTAGGGAAATCCGCGGGGGATTTAAATATCCCCCGCGGCATTTAAATAAAAATGTCCGCCGCTTTTTTCCGGCTTTTAAAAAAGCCGGAAAAGAGCGTCTACACTGGCCCCGATCCTCCGGAAAAAGTGCCTTTTTCCGGAGGGTCTTATTCCTACTTTGAAGGGCACTTTTTCCGGAGGATCGGGGCCAGTGTAGACGCTCTTTTCCGGCTTTTTTAAAAGCCGGAAAAAAGCGGCAGACATTTTTATTTAAATGCCGCGGGGGATATTTAAATCCCCCGCGGATTTCCCTACGACGACTGGTGAAATTTACATGCCCCTTCCGGAAAAGGGGCCAGTGTAGACGTAGCCCTCTTGTCTGTCCCCAAACCTGGATAAATAGAGGGTTTTATCTCTGCCCTGAAGACACAGATGTCACTTGCACTAGAATTGGTAGAATTAAAATGGTGTGTTTTGTGCTGTTTTCACAAACTCTGGTTAGGGCTTAATGCAAAGCACTGAGCAACTGTCAGAAGTGTTGAGTGCTCTCATCTCCCAGTGCAGTCAATATTTCTGAGAGCTATTCAATCCTTTATAGAATCGAGCCCTTGGTGCATATTGTGAGCAGATGGGAGTTGAAAGAGAATATTTAGTTTTAAGAAAGTGTTGTCTTTTTATTAGCAGTTGTACTTAATCCATTGTCTTTCTTATGCCCAAATCTGTGACATCTCCATTGCCATTTACTGCAGTGGAATTTGAGGGCACTGAATGTTTTGCCCATAGTGAAGAACATGGCACCATCACTCCATGAAAATAAACTGCTGCATTTGTCAGAATATAGACATTGTCAGAAAAAGCACACATTTCCACTGTCCTCTGAAATACTGATTTATAGGACCCTAAATATTGGAGGATATCCCCTTTATATCCACAGGTATCTGCATTTGTGGTTGTGGAAGCGGATATTTGCAGCTCAGTTTTACAGAAATGGATGCAGATGTGAACACAAATTTTGCATCTAGAACCCTGCAAATTTGTGGATATCTGCTTTATATCCACAGATATCCACATCCACAGATATTGATGGGGATGTCCACGGCTCACAGGTACAGATACAAATTTTATATTTATTTAGGGCTCTACTAATTTATGCAGGATTTGATTGATGGTGTTAAATAGGACAAAGGTCTGGAGGGGTATTCCTCGTTCATGAAGTCCAGTTCTCTGCTGTCTCAGGAAACCACATTATATAATCCTGTTCATAAATTGGATTATATCATGTATCAAGCTCCATCTTAAAACTAGTTAGGTTGTTTGTTGGTATTGCTTGATGCCTTGAAATTTTAAATAATTTCAGAATGTTAAGTCAGTGATAAGAAACAATATTGGATTATTGAGTTACCTATTTGAGCAACATGAGGTACAGTGAATCAATCCAATCCATGTCATTTTTCTTCACCTGTGTTTTGTTTTTTAAGGTTTGGGTGGGCTCAGTAACGGAAATAACAGTTGATGACCTCTGTGCAGAAGATAAAGACTCCACAGCATCAGAACTAGTGTATTCTGTTACTCCACCTAGCAATGGCCGCTTGGCTCTTAAGTCTTCTCCAAACAAAAGCATCCTTAATTTTACCCAAGCTCATATAATGGAAGGACAGCTTGTATTTGTACACAACGGTAGGTAGTTCTAAAAATACCCCACTCTGTTAACAGAATATTCCCATAAGGGAGTATTCTGCTATGTAATCCTATGGAGAGATTCCTGTAACACGATGTAATTTTAGAAGCACTGATCAAGTGATGTATAATCTCAGAAGCAAAAGAGGGAAGGGTTCAGATCACTACTTAAGTGGGTAATCTCCAGCAAAGATGTAGGTGTTTCAGGAAGTAGTAGTATTGGTAATTCAGTAGATTCATTTTTTCATTTACTAGAAGATTTACCTGGCATTGCTCAGGTCAGCAATGTTCCCATATGAATTGGTGCTGGAGGGGTGAGCTTCAGTGTGCCCCCCACACCTGCCCTCCATAAAGGGTGCCTGGGGGGTGGGAGGCTCAGATGCGGATGGGGGTTTCAGTGTGCTGGCTGCCACCGGGAGAGAGGACTACTCCATCCCTCTCTCACCGCAGCAGCTTGGGTCCAGGTGAGAAGCACCTCTCCGTGGCTGCTGCAGTTCCAGTGGGCCAAGGAAGAGGTGAATGTCACCCCGCTGGGGGAGGTCCAGGTTTGTCTGTGCCCAGTGCTCCCCAGCCAGAGTGAGGATTGCAGAAAACTGCACTTACCCTGTGTTGGGGATCAAAGGGAAACAGCCAGCAATGTTCCTGTATGAATTGGGGGGGGGGGGGTAATCCCCCCCCCCATCCCTGAAGGGCACCTGTGGAGTTAGGGGCTTGAAAGTAGGGCAATTCCAGCGGGGGATGTGCCCCCAGCCAGCCCCTTTTACCTGCCTGATGATTCTGTCTATTTTCTGTATGGTTTTATGAAACACAGTTCCATTCCAGAAATATCCCATTTTCCTGGCATAACCAAACCCTACCTTCCTTTCAGTTATAAGAGGAAGAGTATACTGAGTGCAGTAGTCCTAGATCTTCCTTTTAGGAGGAGTTCTTGACCAAATAGACATATGAGCAGACAGACACACTCTCAAATATATGGTTGCTTTAGTTAGTTAGTTATATTACCTTAACACCTAGCAGCAATGCAAAGAGAAGAGTGACATGGTCAAAGCAACAGGCTAGAAATATTTTAGAATTTTCTAGAATTTTAGCTGAGTGGAAGAATAGGGAATGGAAAGTATCTCTGGTACTTTTCCTTCTGTGCCAGTGCTAAACTGATGCCCATGTGTTATATTAGGAAATACTGTGATGCTGAAGAGGCCATTTTTAATGAGATTTAAAACTTAGTTTCTAACCACTGTTAAGAACATCAAGTGATTCTTTTGTAAAGGAAGAGTTCTTAACACTATTGTTTCAGCTAGATGATCGCATCTGTATTTATTTATCCTAATTTCCTTTGTAGTTTCAACTGGATATAATATTCTTTAGATGTAGAATATACCTTAATTCCTCTTCTAAACTTTTGTGTATTGTTGCTGTGTGCTATTTGTCAGTGGCTGCATTTTGTTACACCTTGGTTCGGTGATGTGGTGGAAGCCTCAAGGGTTAAAGCCGATTACCCAGTGAAAACTACTGGATGATGGTGTAAAACAAATTATTTTTATTAAGTGGAGTGATTCTTTTATCAAAACCAACAATTAGAGAATGGTCTTTTTAACTAACAATTGCCTAATGCTTTTACAGGGTAGAAAACTTGAACACGACTATACCTAACTGATTACAATTCTTAGATTACAATTTACTTATATTAAATCACTATCTCTAATTCGCTTAACAAAAATACAAAAACAAAGACAATATAATGATAATAAAAACTCCGTCTAAAGCCAGCCTCTCTATGGTTATTTTAGGGCAGCTGGTGGAGTTAGTCATAAATCTACTTTTACAACTTAACAACTCTTGGACTTCTATTTCTAACACTTACATTTAACCTAAATACAACACTACTACACAACACAAAATTATACGATTTACACAGTGTGGTTAACAGAACTTAGATACACTTTACAGAATTACACAGTGAAATTAACACAATTTAACTATTAATTAAACCAATAACTAATACATTTAAGCAATACTTACAAATCCAGCATCGATAATAACACAAAGACACACTAGAACTCGGAGCATGCTCAGGACTCGTGTACCCCTATATTTGACTCGAAGGGTGGGGAGGCAGCCTCAGGGTGATCAATCCTTTAGCCGGGCAAAAAAAAAGACACGTGCTCTCAATACACGGAACCTCCGTCGAACAAAGGGGTTGAGGGTCTTTTATAACATAACCTGACATCCGGTACCTTATTAGGGTTAGTTCCTTGGCCGGGCCTGATAGGCTGGTAATGAGGTAACGTGAAATACTGCCCTATAGGATTTTTCATGATGCGTGCCTGATGGCCCCGTGGACAGTGCTGGGTGTGGCCATGATCTGTGTGCATGGCAGTTGCGTCTTATCTCCCTATGCCTACCTCCCTGCTTTCAAGGACTGGTCAAGAGAGTCTTATTTATCTCTTGCAGCTTGTGTTCTATTTTTTCATGCTCACCTCCCTGTTCTATGATGCCTACAAGGCCAAATTCCGTTTTACAGAAAGCTGCATTGTGCTTCCTATGCTTCTCTGAGTATCTCACAGTCTGGGTTTTCTGTGAGGGGCCTTGTGTGGCAGGATGGGCGATACGCGAAGGCCATGGACAGAAAAAGCCTGCTTTCCAACACATTTCTGTGGTGTAGGTGAAATGATTTTCCTGTTTAGTTCTTATTTCAGTGTGTATAGTAAGAAAGGATATAAAACAAACCTTTGTTAAGCAACTGATGTCTAGTACTACCTGACTTAGGGTTTTTTTATTTTCATTGCTCCACTAAAGAAAAGTGATTCAATTGATTCTACTTTTATAGACTCAGAGAGGTAGCTATGTTAATCTGTAACTTTAAAAACAGCTAGCAGTCCTGTGGCACCTTAGCTAGAGACTTACAGGTATATTAAGTCATGAGCTTTCATGGGTAAAATCCACTTCGTCCGATGAGTTGGAGTGGAAATTATAGAATCTACCCAGGAAAAGCAGTTATCTGTCAGTTGTATTCAACTCATGTTGAATGTGTCCCATTCGTAGGATTTGATGTGGAAATGTGAATATCAAAGATGGGAGAAATTGCCTTAGTAGTGCATTAACCAGTTAATATCTTATTCTAGCCCAAGTTGATAGTGTTGAACTTGTAAATGAACTCTAGTTCAGCTGTCTCCCTCTGTAATTAGATGATTAAAATTCCTTTGTAGAAGATCAGCTACTTTTAAATCTGTTATTGAATGTCCAGGGAGGTTTTAGAGGGTTTATTAAATATCCTTAACAACAGTGATTAAGACTATAGGATATAAGAAAGCAAAAAAGAATGGTACTGGGCTGTGATTTGGCTACATAAATTAGAAAAATGGTTGATATTTAGATTTTCAAAATAAAATTACACAAAGCAATAGAAAATAAAAGTTGTACACAGTTAAGTAAGGAGATTTTGTTTAGATTTTTGACTGATTCCTTCAGGATAGGGCCTCACTTTTGTCAACTGGCTATCAACTCCAGTGTTGCTAAGACGATAGAGAAAAAACAATCCAAAACTGGATCACAAAAGTTTGGTCAATTACTTACAAGCCAATTCACCAAGGTCTCCCTCTGAATAGATCTATAATAGTCAACCTTTTGTAACCTATTTCCCAGTGAATTATATTAGCCCCAGAATACAACTAAGCCTTCTAACTACCTAAAATAAACTCCTACATTTATGACAAATTGTAGACTGTGTGTAGTACAAGAAACTTGTTCACTTGGTCTCATTTTATGTCAGTATACACCTAGAATTTGAAAGGTAGTATTAAACTATTAAGTATGATAGACACATGCAATTCTACAATCTTAATTACTAATTGTAACTTGCTCGGTTTTAAAGGTATTATACAAAATTTTTGAGTGGAACTGGATCCAAAACAAAGACACATGCTCTAACTCTGATAATCTTTAAAACACATACACTAATTAGTCAGTTTTAGGAAATGATCAATTGACAGATTTGGGTCATTATCTAAGAGAAATTATATTTGGTACTTATCTCCGGATCTTTGCTCAGCTATCCACTTTCAGCTCAGTTATTGTTCACAACAGGAGTTAACACTACAAATACTGCTGGAACAAAGGATGGACATGACTGTAGTCCTTTCCCGATATGCTGTCAGGCAGCCCAACTTGCTGGAAATTAGTAAAAAGGCTCATATCTGAGATACTTCTGGTCACCAAGAGGACTTCCAGGAAGCTGGCCCAGGACCTCTAGTTGTTTTTGGCTTTTGGGAAGCAAGGTATTGAAGGAGGCAGGCCATTTTATTCTCTGCAGTATGATCCAACTTGATTCCTCTGCTTGTAGATGGTTGCATTGACCGATTACAGAGTGATCCATACTTCTCCCAAAGATTTGAATTGTCCAACTAAAATGAGAATCATTCCCACAGTCAGAGACATTACATTAACTTTTGAGTTCTTGTAGTTGGGAGTGGGTTTTTACAGTCTCTTTGTGTAATACATGTGATTGCACCAACTTGTGTAAGAAAAGTTAGGTCATAACTGTTGGGGCAGTCATCTTGAGACACACGCTGGCTGTTTTGCTCCAGCAACTTACCTCTGCATATTGCTTTCCATTGGCCCCTTTTCTACCAATACAGGCAGTCCCTGGGTTACGTACAAGATAGGGACTGTAGGTTTGTTCTTAAGTTGAATCTGTATGTAAGTCGGAACTGGCGTCCAGATTCAACCGCTGCTGAAACTGACCGCCAGTTCTGACTTACTTACAGATTCAACTTAAGAACCCCAAGTCCCCAAGTCAGCTGCTGCTGAAACTGATCAGCGGCTGATTCCAGGAACCCCGGGGCAGAGCAACTGTGCCTCGGGCTTCCTGTAGTCAGTGCTGGTCAGTTTCAGCAGCGGCTGACTTGGGGACACCTGGGGCAGAGCAGCTGGGGTGCTGCTGGGTTGCTCCAGTAGCGCCGCTCCTCGGCGCTACTGGACCAACCTAGCAGCACCCCAGCTGCTTTGCCCCAGGCGTCCTGATTTAGCCGCTGCTGAAACTGACCAGCAGCAGCTGAATCGGGACACCTGGGGCAGAGCAGCTGGGGTGCTGCCGGGTTGGTCCAGTAGTGCCCAGAGCGGCGCTGCGGGACCAACCGGCAGCGCCCCAGCTGCTCTGCCCCAGGGTCCACAACAAAAGCCTGGTCTGCTGGGGGGGAGGGCACACTAGCTGCGCCCCCCCCAGCAGACCAGGGACACGGGGAGCAAAGCGGCAGCGGCGGAGTGCCGCGCCTCTGAGGCTTTGCTCTGGCGCGGAACCCGCCGCCGCTGCGGCTTTGCTCCCGGTGTCCCTGGTCTGCCCCCAGCCCTTCTGAGGCTTTGCTCGCGGTGCCCCTGGTCTGCTGGAGATGGTCCCCAGCAGACCAGGGGCACCGGGAGCAGCTTTTCTCGCCCCGGAGGTCGAGGTG
The DNA here is from genome assembly GCF_049634645.1 of Pelodiscus sinensis. Taxonomy (NCBI): domain Eukaryota; kingdom Metazoa; phylum Chordata; order Testudines; family Trionychidae; genus Pelodiscus; species Pelodiscus sinensis. Next base: position 97,528,576 of record NC_134716.1, read on the forward strand.
GTGGACCGCTGCCTGCGAGCTCCGGGGGGCGAGAAAGCCCCGTTCGTAAGTGCGGATCCGACATAAGTCAGATCCGCGTAAGTCGGGGACTGCCTGTATTACAGTTATGCTTGCTCAAATTGCAGTTTCTCCAATATTTGGCTACCTGCTGAAATGTCCAGTTTAAAATTAATGTAGTTTGTACAAAAATCTCTCCATATTCTTCTGTACTCTTTAAATATAACAGTCCATTATAGAATCCAAAGTCCATTTAAGAACTGTTGTTTGCTAGCTGATCAGAATAGTTTTATGCATCTTCCATTTCTGTTATTCTTTTAACAGCAGTGGTCAGGTCTTCTAACTTAGTCAGACCCTAAGGTCTATATTGCCAGCCAGTTAAGCCTACCTTTGTGGTAGATGGTCTCTTACACAGCAGTGTTCAAGTTATTCCAAGTCACAGTGGACCAGTCACTTATCTCAGATCAAATGCACCTTAGGTCTTACATCAAACACTACATTTGTAGCCAATTTGTGCAGTATTATTCAAACAGTTACATTTCTGATGATTGTATTCAGTAGTCAATATTCTTACAAATACTGTATTTGGGTTCAGTTCCTTTATTTATTGCCTCTTTCAGCACAGGTGTATTTCACTAACTTAATAGCATAAGCATGTTTGATTGCACATATTAGCATTGCTTCTTCTCTTTATCATTTATCCTATAGGAAATTAATGTGAATGCAACCTCTTTCTTTTTCTAACAGAGTTGCCCAGTAAATTCTAACAGTAAATTCTGCCACTAAAGTTTGTAATATTTTGCCAAGGCTGTATTGCCTATAGTTGACTTCCCTTTCGTACACATTTTACTTATAATAACAGATTCCACAAAGTTTCCCCCATTTTATTACTGTGTCTGGCATATCCATGTAAAATCAAAGTTTGTGTCAGACTGTCCTGAAGTGGCTCAAGTGTGAGTAGCAACTTCAGGGAAGAGTGTTAAAAAGCAGGGCACAAACCTCAAATTTAGTTAAGTTCTGTATTTAGACTTCACCAACCCAGTTATCAAGTATAAACTCCTCAAACACGATAACATAAAGTGCCCTTGGGTATTTGGCTCTATCTTGCCACCCAGTTAAACTTATCTTTGTGGTAGATGGTCTCTTACACCAAAAATCACAGCAATGTTCAAGTTACTCCCAGTGGACTAGTCACTTACCCCTACTCAAGTGCACTTAAGGTCTAGGGTTGCCAGGTGTCCGGTTTTCAACTGGACATTCCAGTATTTGAGCTTTCTGTTACGGGAAACAAATTGAGAAAATATAAATGTCCAGTATTTTCTAAATAAGATGTAATGTAGATTGTGATGTAATGTCAAGTGTGTCCTGTATTTTTGTTGAAACCATCTGGCAACCCTATTTAGGTCTTTCACCAAACACTACATTTGTAGTCAATCCTATAATAAACTCTCTCAAGATTCATTAATTAGAAAATGGAAATAAGAGTTATTTACAAGGTTACAGCAGGTAAACATGCACAAACACAAATGAGTTCCCGTTCAGTTTCAAATGGTAATAGAAGCTTCTGTAATAACTTAGGCCAAGTATTGTGGATCTTTTGCTTATACTTGGTAATCCTTGTCCCTCAGAGTCCAGGCAGCATAAAAGATACAGTCCTTTTTTCTGTTAAGGTTTTTTAAGTCCTGCCCCTTCTACTTAACATTGCCAGCTCAGCTATTGGGACAAATTCACTTGTATGTCTCCTTTTTCATTGGGTTGGAGGTGATATGTAGCAATCAGGGAAGTCTCTTATCCTCTTACATTCCACAGTAGTTCATATGGTATTGATAGGCATTCTTTGTAAGGTCAGAGGCAATGTATCGTGTATTTCACACTCAGTGATGCTTCGCTCCTGTCTGGTGATTTACAGTGACAGAGCACACACTTAAATAAATGTACATACAGCATGGTATACAAATATTATATGTGAGATTAATGCATGCAACAGCTGACAAGTATGTCAAAGTCTAAACACTAAAGTGACTAAACACATTATTATATCTCTAATATTTACTTATTTTAACAGTACCAACACACAGAAGAGCAAGACTAATTTCAGCTATGCATTTGCTGTCAGTTGTCAGGGGCCTAGGCATGAGCTGGCACCTAGACTGCCAGCATCAGTTAGATGTTAATTTAATATTTTTTGTTCATTCATAGGGAAAAAGGGGAAGTCTTTTTAGCTATACCAGCAGCACACTTTTGGGAAATGCTGCAACACCACAGTTTCCTCCAACTATTGAAGAAATTGAAGCTGTTAGATCTTGGGGTTTTATTCTTTCAGTACTCTGTTCTTTCTTTATTAGCTATCCTTCATGCCTGGGCAATTCTTAAATAGAAATAACTCATAATTTGGATCTTTGGGGGCCTTAGTTACTACAGTATGTTAAGTGCAGGGTGAAAGGTGATATATATAGTTCCTAATTTGTGTGCTGCTTAACCACAAACCCCATGTTAAAAGCAGATTTCCAGGAACACAGCTAAGCAAAGAACAGATCAATGATATTCTACCCCACGCTTTCCATAGATGACGTCAGGCTTTCCATGAGGCAATGGAGGACATCCACACACCACTGGGCTTGTGCCTGATCATGCATAAAGCCAGGGCCATTAACTAACATGTCCCATAGCCAACTTTACCCCTAAAAGTAGGGAGGGTTTTAACAAAGTAGTTACCACCTTTCTTCTCATCCTCCTCTATTCCCTTATTACAGCAGCAGAAAGGAGAGGGTCCTGGGGAGGATACAGAGTAAGGAACTGTATCTTAGGCTATGTCTAGACTGCAAGCCTCTTTCAAAAGAGGCTCTTTCGAAAGATACTTTCGAAAGAGCCTCTTTCGAAAGAGAGCGTCTAGACTGCACGTTGAACTTTCGAAAAAGCGGCTTGCTTTTTCGAAAGAAAGCATCCAGTGAGTCTGGATGCTCTCTTTCGAAGAAGCCCTATTTACATTGAAGAACGCCTTCTTTCGAAAGAGGAACTTTCGAAAGAAGGCGTTCTTCCTCGTGAAATGAGGTTTACCGCCATCGAAAGAAAAGCCGCGTTCTTTCGATTTAATTTCGAAAGAACGCAGCTTGAGTCTGGACGCAGGGGAAGTTTTTTCCGGAAAAAGGCTACTTTTCCTGAAAAAAACCCTGAGTCTGGACACAGCCTTAGAGATTATCTAGGATGCAGCAAAATAAGTTAGTAATTTTAACAGTAGTGACTCTGGAAAGATTTTGACCTTTTGATAAATGCTTACAATTGAAGTAGAAGTAGATGTCCTAGGTTTGAGGAACTGAATCCTTTGTCACTTGGGTCTGAGAAGTGAAAAATGCACATGTGTAACCATAAGAAATAAACATAGATAAAATGTTCGCGCCCATTTAGTCTAAAAACTCAGTCTGTAACAGTCCTTTTTCCAGTGATCAGTGGTGTGGAACCTACTCTTATGTCTGACATGCAGTGCTGCACAACTCTCCTCTTGAGTCTTCCTCTCAGCTCAGAATCATGCCAGATACTTCAAAGAGAAAAAAAGACACCTATCTGGCAAAAGATTTCTCCCTGTCTACTTTCTCCCACTTTGGCTCTCCTTCCACCTGCATCCTTCTCTCCTTCTCCCTGTGCTATGACTTGGAGGAGTTCCTCCTATTCATAAACTTGAACCTGGAGCCTTTCCACACCTGGGCTCCCCTCAGTATCTCTCTTGCCACTTTCATCTTCCTCCTCTGGTTTCCTTCCCTCTCCTTCCAGACGTGCTGTTCTTGTCCCAGTCTTCAGAGTCCCTTTTTTGGCTTTGCTTGTCTTGCCAGGTGTCACTTAACTTCTCTCTGTTCCTCATCTCCAGTCATCTACCACTGCTTTTTTGACTGCCTTACCACTAACCATCCCCTGCAATCTGTCTTCTGCTTCTTCTATTCCTGAGAGCCTCTCTTCCCAAAGTGGACCAATGACCCTTTCCTGGCCAAGGCTCCCCTTCTTACTTTCTTCCATCCATTATGCCATTTTTGATACTGTTGATCCTTCTGAGAGTTTTTGCGTCTCTTGGCACCAGTGACTTTGTTATTCTAGCACTCAGTTGGTGTCTCTGACCACTCTTGTGGCACATCCTCTGGCTGTCTTGATGTTCTGCAAGGCTGTGCCCTTATCTCTCTATGCTTTTCCCGTTGATATCACACAGCTTTGATTAATAACTCTTACATTGTGAGTCATTAAGTGTGTGTCTTCCTCTTCACGCTTTCCCTCTCCCTTCAATGTTGCAATGTTCTGTCTCTTCCACATCTCATCCTGTTTTTCCTGTCACCAGCTCAGACTCAACATAGTTAAAATGGAACTTCTCCTTCTTTCCATATCTGTTGTTGTCCTCTCTTCTGTGTCTTAATCAGCATTATAAGTTTCACGTTAGCCAGTCTTGCAGTCTGTGTCACTTCCTTCCTTCTCTCCCTCCATAGAGCCTGCCATCTTATTTTTCCTTTCTAACATGTCTGAAATCAGGTTTCTTTCCATTCTCCCAGCTGAATCCTTTCCCAAGACCTCATCATCTCTCCTTGTTTCTGGCCTCCTTTCTTTTCACATCACCTTTTTTTCATTCTGATCAACTATTCAAGGGCCACTTCAAAATCAGTTATGATATAAATAACACTATAAGAATGTTAGTCAGTGAATAGGAGCTAGCTCTCCAGTCAGCTCTTTATGGCTAATTTCTGCTCCTATAGTACACCTCTGTTTATGTCTGTTAGTCACTTGATCCATGTTAACCAGAAAGTGAGTGAAGCTAAATAAGCGTTTTTCTCCTTGCCTGAAGCACCTCCTATCAACCCTTTAAATCTGCAGCCAGCTGTGCAGTTTTATCAAGAGAAAATATTGGAAATGTTAAAGCATGAAAAATAAAAATGATGCAGCTTGAGCTCCTAGAGCTGATGTTCAGTTCAGCTCGTGTTGAGGGTATTCCTTTGAGAAGTCATCTCAGAACCAACATTAATTCTTCTGATATGTTAATTTATAACTTGGCAAACAGCAGTGCTGAGCATTACATGAAAGTGTATAGTGAACTCTTTAACTGACAGGATATCCATTCATATAGCAATGTAACAGAGTTAAATGAAGCATAACAGGCAGATTCTTATAAAAGTTTACAGCTGTTGACAGCAATTAACATTTTTAATTTTTCATTGACCCTCCTCTTAAAAGTAATGTTAGGGACCCCTACTTATGACCTGTTCAGCAATGTATCGTTGGTGCTGTGCACCTCAGAGCATCAGAATAGTAAAGCATTGCAGTAGAATTTACAGTACTCCAATCTACATGCAACTGTTGGGACATATTTTGCTGACAGAGTAAATCTGGGCTTGGAGATGTTAAAGAATAACTGTATTTCTTTCTTGCTACTGTATAATAGTTTAGTTGTGGCTGTGTGTTCTCCGCAGTGAAACTGTTTTGGCGTGCAATATTTTTAATTGATCTAGAGGAGAGGCAAGCAGTTTAAACTCAGAGCTGATTCATCTCTACAAATGTACTCCAAAGTAAAACCATTATGTTTGTTTTGATACAAAAACTGCATCTGGCCAGATCACTACTTTAATGATGACACCACTTCTGAGATGAAAAGGAGAGAAGAGTAAAGATGTTAAGACATAGATTCCTTTAGAGTAAATTGGCATAGTTCCATTAGACTCTGCTGATTTACCCCAGTGGAGGATCTGGCCTTAAAAATGCAAATTGAACTCAGTAATTCTTATTGTTTATAATCTCATCTGAATTATGCTTTAACTCAGGTGCAAAAGTACAAATGGGAGGTGACTTCAGTGGCATTACTTTGGTTTTTCTGTGGTGTGAGAGCAAAATTTGTCCAAGTGTGTATTTCTGTCATATTCTAAATAAATAACAAGATATTTTTAAAATAATATTTGAATTTACAAGAAAGTGTTTATTTTTATTTTCTTTAGGAGCAATGTCTGGAGGCTTCAACTTTCAGGTTACAGATGGTTTGAACTTTGCACCTCGACAAATTTTTAGTATCACAGCTCGGACTTTGATCATCAGCCTAGAAATAAATAAAGGAGTGGGAGTGTTTCCAGGTATAGCTTTGGTTATTAAATTATTTTGATTCAATTTATTTGAAATAATTTCATAGGAAATTAATGTGTAAAATTATATATGAGAGATTTACCTGGATGTAAAATAGTTGCAGATAGACACATATCTATCTTTGTTGTTGCAACCATGGTGGTCCTAGGATATTTGAAAGACAGGGTGGATAACATAATTTATTTTATTAAACCAATTTCTGTTGTTGAGAGAAACAAGCTTTTCCGCTTTATTGAGACCTGAAAAAGAGCTCTGTAACCTTGAAGCTCTGAGTTTAATTACCTTACATCTATTGGGAGACCAATACAGCAGTACACAGACAATTCAGGAAGTTTTTGGAGAATGTTGGGGATAACTTCTTGGTACAAGTGCTGAAGGAACCGACCAGGGGCCATGCGCAGCTTGACCTACAAAAAGGGAGGAACTAATAGGGGAAGTAGAGGTGGGTGACCACCTGGGAAGCAGTGATCATGAGATGGTAGATTTCAGGATCCTAACCAAAGGAAGAAAGGAGAGTAGCAAAATACACACCCTGGACTTTAGAAGAGCAGACTTTGACTCTCTCAGAGAACCGATGGGCAGGATTCCTCTGGGATGCTTACATGAAGGGGAAAGGAGTCCAGGAGAACTGGCAGTATTTTAAAGAAGCCTTATTAAAGGCACTGGAAGAAACCATCCCAATGCGCAGCAAGAAAGGCAACTAAGGTAGGTGACCAGATAGTTTTACCGGGGACATCCATGGTGAGCTTAAACACAAAAAGGAAGCTTACAAGAAATGGAAACTTGGACTGATGACTAGGGAGGAGTATAAATATATTCTCAAGAATGCAGGAAAGTTATCAGGAAGGCGAAAGCGCAATTGGAATTGCAGCTGGCAAGGAATGTCAAGGGTAACGAGAGGTTTCTACAGGCATATTAGAAATAAGAGGGTGATCAGAGAGAGTGTGGGGCCCTTACTGGATGGGGGAGGTAACCTAGTGACAGATGATGTGGGAAAAGCTGAAGTACTCAGTGCTTTCTTTGCCTTGGTCTTCACGGACAAGGTCAGCTCTGAGACAAATGCACTAGGCAACACAGTATGGGAAGGAGGTGGACAGCCTTTGGTGGGGAAAGATCAAGTTCGGAATTATTTAGAAATGCTAAACATACACAAATCCATGGGCCTTGATTTAATGCATCCGAGGGGACTGAGGGAGTTGGCAAATGTCATTGAGGAGCCTTTGGCCATTATCTTTGAAAACTCGTGGCCTTTGAAAAAGGCAAATGTAGTGCCCATCTTTTAAAAAGGGGAAGAAGGACAATCCAGGGAACTACAGACCAGTCAGCCTTACCTCAGTCCCTGGAAAAATCATGGAAGAGATCCTCAAGGAATCCATTTTGAAGCACTTGGAAGAGGGGAAAGTGATGAGGAATAGTCAACATGGATTCACAAAGGGCAAGTCGTGCCTGACCAATCTGATTAGCTTCTGCGGTGAGGTAACTAGCTTGGTGGATATGGGAAAGTCAGTGGATGTGATATACTTTAGCAAAGCTTTTGATTTGGTCTCCCACAATATTCTTGCAAGCAAGTTAAGGGAGTATGGATTGGATAAATGGACTGTAAAATGGATAGAAAGCTGGCTAGACTGTCGAGTCCACCAGGTAGTGAACAACGGCTCGATGTTAGGTTGGTGGTTGGTTTCTAGTGGAGTGCCCCAAGGGTCAGTTCTGGGACCAGTTTTGTTCAACATCTTTATTAGTGACCTGGATGAGGGGATGGACTGCGCCCTCAGCAAGTTTGCAGAGGACACTAGGCTAGGGGGAGAGGTAAATAAGCTGGAGGGCAGGGATAGGGTCCAGAGTGACCTAGACAGATTAGAGGATTGGGCCAAAAGAAATCTGATGCAGTTCAACAAAGACAAGTGCGGAGTCCTGCACTTGGGGCAGAAGAATCTCAAACACTGTTACAGGCTGGGGACTGAATGGCTAAGTAGCACTTCTGCAGAAAAGGACCTGGGGATTACAGTGGATGAGAAGCTAGATATGAGTCAACAGTGTGCCCTTGTAGCCAAGAAGGCTAATGGCATACTCGGGTGCATTAGGAGGAGCATTGTCAGCAGATCCAGCGAAGTGATTATTTCCCTTTATTTGGCTCTGGTGAGGCCACATCTGGAATATTGTGTCCAGTTCTGGGCCCCCCACTATAGAAAGGATGTGGACGCATTGGAGAGGATCCAGTGGAGGGTGACCAAAATGATTAGGGGGCTGGAGCGCATGACTTATGAGCAGAGACTGAGGGATTTGGGTTTATTTAGTTTGCAGAAGAGAAAAGTGAGGGGGGATTTGATAACAGCCTTCAACTTCCTGAAAGGAGTTTCCAAAGGGGATGGAGAAAGGCTGTTCTCAGTAGTGACGGATGGCAGAACAATGAGCAATGGTCTCAAGTTACAGTGGGGGAGGTCTAGGTTGGATATTAGGAAAAACTATTTCATTAGGAGGGTGGTGATGCACTGGAATGGGTTACCTAGGGAGGTGGTGGAATCTCCATCCCTAGAGGTGTTTAAGTCTCGGCTTGACAAAGCCCTGGCTGGGTTGATTTAGTTGGGATTGGTCCTGCCTTGGGCAGTGGGTTGGACTTGATGACCTCCTGAGGTCTCTTCCAGCCCTGTGATTCTAAAGCTTGTCACTTTCATCAACAGAAGCTGGTCCAGTAAAAGATATTATCTCACCCACTTTGTTTCTTACTAATCTATATTTTTTAATTTTTAAAACCAGTTGAATTCATTTGTTAAGTTTATTCATATGAGCATTGATATACAGGCAGTCCCCGAGTTACGCGGATCCGACTTACGTTGGATCCGCAGTTACGAACGGGGCCCTCTCCCTGGTCTCCAGCAGACCAGGGAGAGGAAGCAAAGCGGCGGAGCACGCGGGCAGCGGACAGCCCAGTGCCATGGCTGTCCTGCTGCCCGCGTGTTCCTCCGCTTTGCTCTGCTTTGCTCCCCGTCCCCCTGGTCTGCAGACCAGAAGGACGGGGAGCAAAGCGGCGGAACACGTGGGCAGCAGACAGCCCAGACACGCGTCTGGGCTGTCTGCTGCCCGCGTGTTCCGCCGCTTTGCTCCCTGTCCCCCTGGTCTGCAGACCAGGGGGACGGGGAGCAAAGCAGAGCAAAGCCGCGGAGTCCGAGGGCAGCAGGACAGCCATGGCACGTCTGGGCTGTCCCGCTGCCCCCCGTGCTCCGCTGCTTTGCTCCAGACGCCTGTGGTACAGCAGCTGGGGCGCTGCCGGTTGGTCCTGTAGCGCCTCTCTGGGCGCCACGGGACCAACCCGGCAGCACCCCAGCTGCTCTGCCCCAGGCGTCCTGATTCAGCCACTGCTGGTCAGTTTCAGCAGCGGCTGAATCAGGACCCTGGGGCAGAGCAGCTTGGGTGCTGCTGGGTTGGTCCAGTAGCGCCGAGAAGCGGCGGCGCTACTGGAGCAACCCAGCAGCACCCCAGCTGCTCTGCCCCAGGCATCCCCAAGTCAGCTGCTCCTGAAACTGACCAGTGGCTGACTACCGGAAGCCCCTGCCCCGGGCTTCCTGGAATCAGCCGCTGATCAGTTTCAGCAGCAGCTGACTTGGGGATGCCTGGGGTTCTTAAGTTGAATCTGTATGTAAGTCAGAACTGGCATCCAGATTCAGCCGCTGTTGAAACTGATCAGTTTCAGCAGTGGCTGAATCTGGACGCCAGTTCCGACTTACATACAGATTCAACTTAAGAACAAACCTACAGTCCCTATCTTGTACGTAACCCGGGGACTGCCTGTATATGTACATCAGTATGACTCTGATGTTTGTACTTCTAAACACAGGAGATTACTAAACTGAAATAATTCCAAACATTTTTTTAGCTTCATATTATAGGTTGAACCTCTCTAGTCCAGCGCTTTCTGGTCTGGCAACATCCGTGGTCCAACACGATTTTAATTGGCTGGATTTTTACTTATTATGGGTGTAGCCAAGTTTCTCATGTCCCATAAAGTTTGTTTACAGCCACCAGTCCTAGCTCTCACTGTTATTTAGGTCTAACTTACCCCTAAATGTCTTTTAAGAGACCACAGCAGTGGAAGTGTAGGTAAAAGTGCTAGACAATATTAACCTCCCATAGTCTTGAAAATTCTCTGGTTTGCACCAGTCATGTCCCGAGAGCGCCAGACGAGAGAGGTTCAACCTGCAGCTAGTGGCATAAAGTATGTATTAGAGTTTTGAGCCTGTCTGAACAGCTCATAGGTTACAGGAACAAAGTAAAGTTTAATGCCCTCAGTGCTCTGAATAGAAATGTGGATACAAACTGGTGTGTTGATTCCCTTAGGCTCTGTCTGCATTTGCAGAGTTTTTGCATTGTCAGTTTTACTGGTGATAGGAAACTGGTAAAAGTAAAGTGCTGGTTTATGTTCTAACTTCCACAGGCATCAGTGTGTTCACGTTTCCAGCGTTTTCTTTGCTGATGAAAGCAGGACACAGATGGCTATCCCATAATGCAACTCTCTCCATTTTGTGGATAGGTCTTGTGGGAAGGGGGGGGGGAGGAGAGAGGATAATCGTGGGGCATCCTGGATCTCTGCACAGCCTCCATCCACAAACATTGATCAGCTCTACTAGTTAAGCATTGGTCCAAGCAGGGGATCATTTGCTCTGTGGAGGAGCCATAGTCACCTGGCCAGATAAGTGAGCGCTTGCCAAGAAAAAAGGAAGGGAAGTTTCAAAGTTCCTGGGGCTTTACAGAGGAAGGAACAGACATCTGTTTACTTGGCATCACAACAGTAGAGCTGCTGGCCAGAATAGACACTGAGGTTAAAGACATAGGAGGCAGTGAGGCTATATGCCACTGAGCCTCCTTTGGAGGCTAAAAATTGTGTAGACAGGAAAAAAGTGTCTTTATTTGCTTATCGTTACAAAAGTGTATCACTAGTAAAAACTGAATGCCTCTCACGGAGGTGGTTTTCTGTCATTAGCAAGTGTAGATGCTTACATAGATTTTGCACAAAAAAGGGACTTTTTATTTTAAATGGCGAGTGTACACATGTCCTTAGGGGCTGCTGCTTGAGAAAATTTCGAAAAGCAGCAGTTGTCTTTTTGATGACTGGACAAGAAAAATTGTTTGGTTCACATAAGTTTGTAGCCATAAGAGCCAGCATCTTAACTTTTTCAATGAAAGCCGAAGTCCTGAAGGAGTTGATGTATAAGAAGTCACACTTGTCAGAGAAGTTTTGTATTCACCATGGGCAAACAGATAATTTTCAAGTTCTGCTATTGCACAACTCTGCCCAGGAGAGATCCCTGGATCAGACAGTAGCATAACACTAACTTTGGGAAGGGTCCTAGGTTTAACTCTTATAACACTGTCTCTCACTTTGTTATTGAGGTATACGAAATAAAAGATTTGTTTCTTACCAGCACATCTTGTGTATTGTACCTTTTGTACAAATAGTATGTAGCCTGAACTACCTTTGTCTTTCAGGGAAAGTTGTCCATCAAGGCAGGAAGAGATTCAGTGTTGGAGAAGTTTGCACTGCAGGGCTGCGTCTAGGCTGGCATGATTTTGCGGAAATACTTTTAACGGAAAAGTTTTTCCGTTAAAAGTATTTCCACAAAAGCGTGTCTAGATTGACACGGATGCTTTTGTGCAAAAAGTGCTTTTGCGCAATAGCATCCGTGGCCAGTCTAGACGCGATTTTGCACAAGAAAGCCCCGATCACCATTTTAGCCATTGGGGCTTTTTTGTGCAAATCAGTTCTTCCCTGTCTACACTGGCCCTCTTGCGCAAGTATTCTTGCACATGAGGGCTTTTTCCTGAGCAGGAGCGTGAAAGTATTTGTGCAAGAAGCAATGATTTTGTACATTACAAAGTCAGTGCTCTTGCGCAAATTCAAGTGGCCAGTGTAGACAGCTGGCAAGTTTTTGCGCAAAAGCAATTGCTTTTGCACAAAATCTTGCCAGTCTAGACGCACCCCAGCTGTTTGTCTATATGTCTTGTCTTAAAGCTAGTATAAGAGAAATATTTGAGTTTGTTTACCTTATAAAACATTATTCTCATAAATAAAGCCTTATAATACAAGCCAACTTAAAGGAAATATAAAATAGGTTATTGTGCATGGTCTTGTAATTCGGTCAGTATAAATGTGATTAAAATAAATGCATTTTATAAGCCCATTAATTTGTACCACGCCTGTCTGGTGGTTATTTCGGTTTGTAAGGTTGCTTCAGGCACAGGGTTTACAGGAATGTCTAGTGTAAGCCAAAGATAATTATAAGAAAAACATGCCTGATGCATTTTTGTAGGAAGAGTCTCTAGACTTTCTGACAGCCCTCCAGCATGGAAAATATATTTCTTTCACCACCTGCTCAGCGTGGTCTACAGTCACTGCTTTGAGAAGGTAAATATGTATACGGAGATAGAGAGAGAAATAGTGCTAAGTTTTTTCACACTTTGATTGACCTGAATTCTGCAATTTTTTTTACATTTTTTTCACTCTTTCCCTTTTTGGCACTTTCTCTGTATAAATGAAAAAGCTTGCTTCTAAATACTGAGATCGTCTGTGGTAATGTACAGGCAGTCCCCGAGTTACGCGGATCCGACTTATGTCGGATCCGCAGTTACGAACGGGGCCGTTCCTCTCCCTGGTCTCCAGCAGACCAGGGAGAGGAAGCAAAGCGGCGGAACACGTGGGCAGCGGACAGGGCTGTCCGCTGCCCATGCGCTCCAAGGCTTGGCTCTGCTTTGCCCCCCCCCCGTCCCCCTGGGGGACGGGGGGGGGGCAAAGCAGAGCCAAGCCGCGGAGCGCGCGATCAGCTGACAGCCTAGACGCATCTGGGCTGTCAGCTGGCCGGGCGCTCCGCGGCTTGGCTCTGCTTCCCCCCCCCCCGTCCCCGTGGTCTGCAGACCAGGGGGAGGGGGGGGGGGGGCAAAGCAGAGCAAAGCAGAGCCAAGCCTCGGAGTGCGTGGGCAGCGGACAGCCCTGTCCGCTGCCCACGTGTTCCGCCGCTTTGCTTCCTCTCCCTGGTCTGCTGGAGACCAGGGAGAGGAACGGCCCCGTTCGTAACTGCTTAAGTCGGATCCGCGTAACTCGGGGACTGCCTGTATATACAGTTTCAGCTAGGATTCAGCTATTGCCTCATAAATAAGCGGAACCATTAAGGTAGTATCTGATTAAAACATTCCCATTCTTCATGTATTATTTTGCTTTACTCGTTTGCAAAGATGATATTATCAGTTAATCTAGTTGACTACTTGCATTCCCCCCCCCCCACTACCTCTGTATCAGAGGCAGCAAGGGGGGGGGAGCAGGACCCAGCAGCAAATGTGGTGGGGGGCAGAGGAAGCTGTTATGAAGCAGCCTCCAATTCCCCTTCTATCCCCCCCAGGATTGCCAGATGGTTGAAACAAAAATATTGAACACCCCCATCCCTCCAAAAAAATACCCGCAAAAAATTATGTTGAAGAAAAAAAAGGGGGGGGGAGACCAAAGTTGCTGAGCAAAAAAAAAAAGACTCCAAGATTAATTAAATTAAATATCCCCTTTAAGAGTGCAGGGATAGGAACAGAGGAACGGTTGAGCACTAAGACCCAGGGGAAGCATTGCTTTCCATTGGTCGGCAGCCACTTCGTGCTGGCAGCCTTGCAGAACCAGGTAAGCATGGGGGCTGGGGTAAGGGGGCTGGGAGTGCTGGGAGCCAGGAAGGGTTCGGGGGAGGGGGAGGATAGAAGCCGGGCACTGACTGTTTATAGGGTTGCCAGGTGCCCGGCATTTTCGCCTCCTGGCCGGGGAAAAAATCAGAAAATACCGGACATTTTAGGTGTTTGGTATTCTCTGAATTTTTTTACCGGACAGGAGGAGAAAATACCAGACTGTCTGGGTGAATACTGGACACCTGTCAACCCTACCCTGCAGCCTCTGACTGTGGGGAGCTCGGAGCCCCCAACGGACAGGGGCTGCTGTACCTCTGCTGATGCCTCTGTGTCAGAGGCAGCAGCACGGGGTGGCAGGCAACTGTTCTGCAAAGGGGGCTGGTTTTTAAACTTGCTCTCCTCATGGACCAGCTCCTGTTTGGCACTCCGCACTGCTGCCTCTGAAACAGCAGCTTGACTAAGCTAGTTAGTCAACTATTCATGCAGTTAGTCAACTATTCTGTTACCTGTTATCTAGTCCAAAATGATCTGTGTGTACCCACAAATGCTTGTTGTTGAAAGGAAAGCTAAATCTGGATGGGTGGGAAATTCATGAGACTATTCATTATTGTAATTTATGGAAAACTATTGCAATGTTGGTTTTAAGAAGCAAAGTACATTTCCTATCTAGGAAGCTGAAGTGTAAAAGTTCTTTAATTTATTGAGAATGATTTGTGAAATATTTGGCAAAAGGAAAATTCTATAAGGTGATTTTGATGAATAAATGAGTTGTTTCAGAAGTATTTATTTTCAAGCAGAATAAAATGTCTAGCATTGCATGATAAGGTTCAGTTTACAGAGCTTCATGCATGGCATTTGAAGATAGTGTTCAGAAAAATGAGGTTTACAGGATATTTCGAAAAAGCCTGCCATTTTCTAAAGAACTGTGTTTAGACCATGGCTTTACTTTCAAAATGATGCTTGTTCGAAAAAGTGCCATGACGCAACGATGCAAATGAAGCATGGGAAATTCAAATCCTCTGTTCATTTGCACTTTCCAAGTGCCTAATTTACATCCCTTTATCGAAAAAGGGATGTAGTTTAGACGTATCCCTAGGTAGTCACGAGCTTTGTTCTTTTGTCACAACATTTCTATACATTGTCTTGGTTTGGCTACATTTCAGAGTGCCTTTTGGTAGCCCCCTAATCCAGTGAACATGAGTAGGCAAAGGATTTTTTGCCTAATTATCTATGCATATGTTTTAATATTAGTGAAATAAATCCTTATGAGGATACATTTTCCATTTCACATCACTGTGGTAATCGTGTAGTATTTTTAGGTTTGGTTTTGTTTTTAATTTTTTAAAGTGTTTTATGTTTTTGTTTAATTGAATTTTTTTTGAGGATGACTTCAGTGCACTAGTATCACTGATATGAACAAAGTGCAGTACAGGCTAGTATAAAAATACCTTTTGCCACTTCTATGAGTCCTGTGGGCTGCACAACTTTGCTGTCTTAAGCACAGCATGCTAATCACCCTAAATTGTTTATCATATGCATTTTTATTTGTGCTCTGAGTCAGAATTTAAATCCATGTCTCCATAGTTAAAAACCTAGGGACCTAACTCACCAACTGTGCTTTATACTTTAATTTTGAAAGTTACGTGATCTTTACAGAAACTGATGCTAAGACATTGAGTGTGCTGGTGGTAGCTGTACTCATTTTTTTTGTATTTGTATTAAAAACAAGGTTACATTACATGAGTTTGCCTATTAACAAAGATCTTCATTTATTGGGGGACACCCTTATTATTTGAGTATTCAGAGATGAGGACTGGAAAACATTGAACAACTAATTTTATAAAGTGCCATATCAATGGCAAGAAGATTTACCCAGCATTGCTTGGGTCCTTAACTCAATTTTTGTTTTTTGGAAAATAAAATAAAAATATGCAAGTTTCATTTAAATTATTGCTCTGGAGTGAGGCTGGGGATGATGGGTTCAGTATGCCGGCTGCCCTCTCTCACCACAGCAGGTTGGAGCCAGGTCAGAAGTACCTTTCCATGGCTGCTGCAGCTGCAGAGGGCACAGCTGGAGGGAGTGGTGCATGTCCTCCAGCTGGGGCAGGTACATGTTCATCTGCCCCAGCTGCATGGGTCCCAGCTGGAGTGATGAATGCAGCAAACTGTGCACTTTCCCCTTGCTTCCTGATAAAGACTAACAGCCAGAAATGTTTCAATATGAATTGAGGTGGAGGGGGAACTTCAGCCCCACTCAGTTGTCCATAAACTTCAGTGTACAGCAGCAGTCAAAAAAGCAAACAATGTTAGGAATCATTTAAAAAGGGATAGAGAATTAGGCAGAGAACATCTTATTGCCTCTGTATAAAACCATCGTTTTTATACAACTTGAATACTACGTACAGATGTGGTCGTCTCATCTCAAAAAGATATATTGGCATTGGAAAAGGTTCAGAAAAGGGCAACAGAAATGATTAGAGGTTTGGAACAGGTCTCACATGAAGAGAGATTAAAAAGACTGGGACTTTTCAGCGTAGAAAAGAGGAGACTAAGTGGGGATATGATAGAGGTCTATACAATCATGATTGGAGTGGAAAAAGTAAATAAGGAAAAGTTTTATTTACTTGCTTCCATAACATAAGAACTAGGAGGTCACCAAATGAAATTAATAGGTAGCAAGTTTAAAACAAACAAAAGGAAGTTTTTCTTTACACAGCTCACAGTCAACCTGTGGAACTCCTTGTCAGAGGAGGTTGTGAAGACCAGGACTTTAACAGGGTTCAAGAAAGAACTAGATAAATTCAGGGAGGTTAGATCCATCAATGGCTATTAGCCAGGATGGGTAGGAATGGTGTCTCTGGCCTCTGTCAGGGGCTGGGAATGGGTGACAGGAGAGGGATTGCTTGAAGATTCATTGTTCTGTTCACTCCCTCTGGGGAATTTGGTATTGGCCACTGTCGGCAGACAGGATACTGGGCTAGATGCACCTTTGGTCTGAGCCAGTATGGTCGTTCTTATGTAAAGGATGCCTGAGAGGAGTGAGGCTTGGTGCAAGAGCTGTCCTGGATGTGTGTGTATGGGGGGGGGGGGGAGGGAAGGCGGTTATCTGCAAGTAGTCCCTTTCCACCTGCCTGGTAATTATCTTATTTTTTCTGTAAGGTTTTATGAGAAACTGTCCCATTCCAGGCACATCCAAACCCTTACCGTGCTTTAAGTTATGCTAGAGGAAGCTGTTTACCAAATTTGGTGGTCCTAGCTCTTACCCATTAGGAGAAGTTCTTGGACAGAGAGAGACTCACTCAGATAAAATTTTGAAGGAGAAAGTAGTTAGGGACATTAAGGTTAATGGCAATTGGGACAAATTACAACATGGTTTTACAAAAGGTAGATCATGCCAAACCAACCTGATTTTCTTCTTTGAGAAAGTAACAGATTTTTTAGATAAAGGAAATGCAGTGGATCTAATCTACCTCGATTTCAGTAAGGCATTTGATACAGTACCACATGGGGAATTATTGGTTCAATTGGAAAAGATGGGGATCAATATAGACTCATAGATTTCTAGGTCAGAAGGGACCCTTATGGTCATCTAGTCTGACCCCCTGCACAATGCAGGCCACATTGAGAGGTGGATAAGGAACTGGTTAAAGGGGAGACTACAGTGAGTCATACTGAAAGGTGAACTGTCAGGCTGGAGAGAGGTTACTAGTGGAGTTCCTCAGGGATCAGTTCTGGGACCATTATTATTTAATCTTTTTATTACTGACCTTGGCACTAAAAGTGGGAGTGTGCTAATAAAGTTTGTGGATGACACAAAGTTGGGAGGTATTGCCAATTCAGAAAAAGATCGGGATATCATACAGGAAGATCTGGATGATCTTGTAAATTGGAGTAATAGTAATAGGATGAAATTTAATAGTGAGAAGTGTAAGGTTATGCATTTAGGGATTAATAACAAGAATTTTAGTTATAAGCTGGGGACACATCCGTTGGAAGTAATGGAAGAGGAGAAGGACCTCAGAGTCCTGGTTAATCACAGGATGACTATGAGCTGCCATTGTGACATGGCTGTGAAAAAGGTTAATACGGTCTTGGTATTTCCAGTAGGGATAAGGAGGTGTTAGTGCCATTATACAAGGCATTGGTGAGACCTCGTTTGGAATACTGTGTGCAGTTCTGGTCTCCCATGTTTAAGAAGGATGAATTCAGACTGGAACAGGTACAAAGAAGGGCCACTAGGATGATCCGAGGAATGGAAAACCTGTCTCATGAAAGGAGACTCAAGGAACTTGGCTTGTTTACCTTAACCAAAAGAAGGCTGAGGGGAGATATGATTGCTCTCTTTAAATATATTAGAGGGATAAATGCCAGGGAGGGAGAGGAATTATTTAAGCTCAATACCAATGTGGACACAAGAACAAATGGATATAAGCTGGCTGTTAGGAAGTTTAGACTCGAAATTAGGCGAAGGTTTCTAACCATCAGAAGAGTGAAGTTCTGGAACAGCCTTCCAAGGGAAGTAGTGGGGGCAAAAGACCTATCTGGCTTCAAGATAAAGTTAGATGGGTTTATGAAGGGGATGGTTTGATGAGGTAACATGATCTTGGTAATTAATTGACCTTTCACTATCAGTGGTAAATAGGCCAATGGTGGGAAGATAGGAGTTGCTATAGAGAACTTTTTTCTGGGTGTCTGGCTCGTGAGTCTTGCCCAAATGCTCAGGATTCAGCTGATCGCCATATTTGGGGTCGAGAAGGAATTTTCCTCCAGGGTAGATTGGCAGAGGCCCTGGAGGTTTTTCTCCTTCCTCTGTAGCATGGGGCACAGGTCACTAGAGGGAGGATTCTCTGCATCTTGGGGTCTTTGAACCATCATTTCAAGGACTTCAATATCTGAGATATAGGTGAGAGGATTATTCTAGCAGTGGGTGGGTGAGATTCTGTGGCCTGCATTGTGCAGGGGGTCAGACTAGATGATCAAAATGGTCCCTTCTGATCTTAAAGTCTATAAGATATATAGTAGATAAGTAATATACTTAGATTATGAAATTTGTGGTATATATAAAAGTTTTCTTGTAGTGCAAAATCTACATTGTTGTAAACTTTTATTCTTTTTAATTATTATTTAGGTTCGAGGAAACTTATTTCAGCTCATGATCTGAAAGCTGTAACCAATGATGTGGCCAACACTGGAAACAGAACTATCACTTTTACAGTTGTCAGAGCTCCCAAACTTGGAAGACTGATCAGAATAGGCTCTAATTACATCTCACAGAATATTTCTACTTTTACTCAATCCATGGTAAGCATTCATGTTACAGAATGCCCAGTGGCAGACTATTATTGTAAAGTGCATCCTAGTTATTCATTCTTTGCCCAGTCCTTTTACACTTGTTTTAGTGCCAGGCAGGGATGTGAATGGTTAAATGGTTACCAGTCCCTCTCTTCCACTCCCATTTAATCAGTTAAACATAATGTTTAACTGGTTAACTAACTAAATGGATTTTACATCCCCAGTTCCATCATAATCATTGCCTAATTTAGCCGTATCACTCAATATCTGGCAATTTGCAGCAGTGGCATAGCGAGAGGCAATGGCAGAGGGGCAGTTGCCCCTGGGCGCTACACTAGGGGGGCACCAATTTAGTCCCCCTTCGCTCCCCCTGTCATCCCCTGGCTCGCCTGTTCCACCTCCATCTCTGCTGGTGGGTTAGTGTATGCAGGGGCCTGGCCCCAAACTAGAGGGGATGGGGGAAAACGCAGTACAACCCCCCACTCCCAGGGTTGGGCTCATCTGTGTGCCTTGAATTTGAAGGGTTAAAAAGAAAGAACATTTTTATCTTCTATGAAGATTCTTATAGGGATGGCTGCTTCTAAAAGAGAATTACTGAGTCTTTATGTAAAGTATATCTGAATATAATTGTATCATCTACAAAACAAATTGTTCTCCGAGAACATTCCTTATATTCCTTATTCCATAACGGTCCCTTTAGGTCTCAAAATCCATGAATTTATTATCATTAGATTTACATAGATATATACTCATGTCAGGATATGCCATAGCTTAAGTTGCACTACTCTGTTCCCCTGTGGATAGGATATTATCTTGAAATGTTATAGATCAAATAATACTGTGAAATATCATGCACCTTCTTCCCATAAACTTAGATCTTTAAAACTCTAACACTTTTATACCTTACAAATTACAAAAATACTAAGCTAAATTTTGTGTCTGCATTTTATGATAGGAAAAATTCTTACCTAGCTTAGCTCAGTATGTTTTAGCCATATAAGAGGAAGCTAAAACAGCAGTGAAAAAGTTGGCAAGTATGTTTGATAATGTATATTTGGAACATAGAATTGTGCAAATATTAAGTAGATATTTGAGAGAAAAATAGTAGGGTCCATGAATAATAAGAAATTCAGTTTGTTAATAAAAAGTCTGTGAATCAGATTTGAACTGGAAAGCGTTTTAGTTCAATTTAGTTCTTTCCGTTTCTTTGGCCTTATAGGCAGTGTTCAGAAATATACACTTCTCAGCTCAAGTGAAACTCATTTATCTTGACTAAAAAAGAAGTTAGCTAGTCTCCTTCCTTATGTCTGTGTTTCACTGCCTCATTGCCAATAAAGCTATAATTATCACCCCCTTCCCCCTGAACTTGACCAAGGCCAGTTGTTTTGCAGCCAACAGCAAAAACTAATTTGTGCAACTTTTCCAAGCTTGTTAGATTAATTTTGAATACAGTTGATTGTTTTCTTTGGAGTCTTTTCCTAGTTTCTCACCATCTCTCTTTTTTTTTTGACATTTAACTAACCACTTGCTTCCTCCCCAGACTAATTAAATAAACATTTTGATTTAAACTGAATAAAACTCCTTTAATTATCTTCTAATTTGTAATCCTGTTTGAAACATTACATATATGGACAAAAAAAATCTATGCCAATATCATCCTCTCCTTAGCCCAGAGACTCCTATGTTTTACTATGCAGTAAAAATACCCTAGGTAGATTTTTAAGAAATAGTAAAAATCATGAATTTACTTTGTCCATATATCTCTTACTTTGGAGCTATGCTTAGGTGAGTGATCCTGCCCCAATATCTACATGGACCTATGAAATTTTTGCATCAGTTTTCAAGAGCCACAAAGGGAAAAGTTTAGCAATAACTGTATTTTTGGGCAACACACATTGTTATTTTGGACATTGGTTATGGAAGATTGGTCCCCAGGGCTTAGTTCTCCCATCAGTGTCAATGGAAAACTTTTTCATTGATTTAAGTGGGACCAGGACCAGGATTCATAGTTAGAGCTTAGTTTCTATATATCAAAGTGCTTTAAAAACACTAAAAATACTTTAGATCACTAGAATTAGTCATTCAAAACTACGTCATGGAAATCTGTGCTAAAGAAGTCCACTAAATGATAGCAAGCTGTGTAAAGAAGTATTTTATGTGTTAGTATTTTTTCTAAATTTATATCTCAACAGTGATCTCATCGGCAATTACAGATTAATACAGGTTAAGCTATGTCAGTAGTTGAATAAGAATTCTCCAAGGATTCGGTAGGTAACCCTCTTCTCTTGGAGTCAGTGAACCAGTACTTTTGCATGAGGATACATCGGTCAGATGAGACTTGAAAAGAAAGTCCTGACGTCTTGTGCTTTCTAGAGATACCGTGGAACTTTGACAAGATTATGGGTATTATCCATGAGATTCTGACCAGATTCCAGTGCAGGAAATTGCTTTTTGTAGACCAGAAATTCAGTGGAAAATGTATTGTTCGTTTCTTGCCTTGACTGATACTTAGTGGTTTTGCTGTGTGCTATTGAATAGATATGCATTCCCAGGGACAGATGAACTTCAGTGGTGGGAGGAGTGGTATGTGTGTGTTTGTACATGTGTGTATCATTTGAACAAAAAAAAAGTGTTGATGAGAAAAATGGCAGGCAAAATATTGTATGTAAGTATGTTTATGTCTCTCAAGATATACTACTGGACTCTCACGCCTGAGTTTTAGCTCCTTGTCATGTGGCTGGCAGAATTCTATGAACTCTTAAGTTTATTGATCCTTAAAGATACCAATACTAGGATAGAATGTGAGGTATGTTCCCTGCAGACTGTTGCATGCTGCTCCCTGCTGAGTATACAAGTTGCCCACCAAGGATTCTAGTCAGCTCCTTATGGTGCATAGTTGGTGAATGAGCTGCCCTAGAGAGAGCATGACTTAGTAGTCACCAAACTAGCTCCTTCGGCTCCCAGCAGTGCCTTACTAGGTATCTTTTATTGTCTTACCTTTTTGAGGGTCTTCTGTACCACTTCTGCTACTCTCAAAGGGAAGCAAATTTATGAGCTTAAGGAGTTTTGCCAGTCTGGCACTAATGACTTGAAGGCTACGTCTACACTGGCCCCTTTTACGAAAGGGGCATGCTAATTTTAAACTTCGGAATAGGGAAATCCGCGGGGGATTTAAATATCCCCCGCGGGATTTAAATAAAGATGTCCGCCGCTTTTTTCCGGCTTGGGGAAAAGCCGGAAAAAAGCGTCTAGACTGGCCCGATCCTCCGGAATAAAGCCCTTTTCCGGAGGATCTCTTATTCCTACTTCAAAGTTTGCACAGATTATGTATTCAGAGAAGTGGAACTATAAGGAAATTTCCCCTCATACACTATGTATACAATCATTAAACATTGTCATGGACATTTTGTTCTGCTTCAGACTGTTGTCAAAGTGAGACAGGACTCACTCAGATTTGTCAGACCGCTCTGTTTATTAGCAAAGCCACTCTGCTAATTCATCCAGAAAAATGTGAGTACCCCACAAGGTTCAAACTCCATGATTTATACAGTCAAAAGAAAGCCAAGTTAACAGGATTAAAAAGAGGGGCAAAACTTCACATGATTAGTGTGAGGCTAGTCAAGTATCTTCATTTCCACATCAAGCACACAGCAATCTCCTGTCCATATCTCCCTGGTTATCTCTATTGCTTTGTGCCTAACACCTAATGTTCCTTTTCCTATTAACTCAGGCCCACCTGGCTAGCACTCTGATCTGCATACCTACAAACAACATTAACATACTTTTCTTCTTCCTGTTAAAAGACAAACAGTATTCCTTCAACTTATTCAATTATTACAGCACAATTCATCTTTCTCTTAGGCTGTGTCTAGACTGCAGGGTTTTTTCGAAAAAAGTAGCCTTTTTTCGAAAAAACTTCACCTGCGTCTAGACTACAGCCGCATTCTTTCAAAATTAAATCGAAAGAATGTGGCTTTTCTTTCGACAGCGGTACTCCTCATTTCACGAGGAAGAATGCCTTTTTTCGAAAGTGCTCTTTCGAAAAAAGGCGTTCTTGAATGCAAACAGGGCTTTTTCGAAAGAGAGCATCCAGACTGCCTGGGTGCTCTGTTTCGAAAAAGCGGCTCACTTTTTCGAAAGAAGAGATTGCAGTCTAGATGCTCTTTTTTGAAAGAAGTTTTTTCGAAAGTATCTTTCGAAAGTATTTTCGGAAAAAGCCTCTTTCGAAAGAGGTTTGCAGTCTAGACGTAGCCTTACAGTATAATTCTTTCTACTTTCTCATTGTTGTGCTTTTGATTATTCTCCAAGTGGCTGATTCCTCTATTTTGGACAGGTGGATGAAAGCCTGATCCTCTATGAGCACACACATAATGAGGATGTTGGCTGGAGTGCAGAAGATTCCTTTACATTTACAGTCTCCTCTCCACCAGCAACTCTGGATCTCCAAGTGTTTCCCATTGCCATTTCATATGAAATTAACAGACATGATCAAAATAGTCGTCTGCTTGCAAATACAGGTAAGGTTACTGTGCACTTTGAGCCTCCTAATATTTATGATCACATGTGGGATCCAGTGAGCAAATTAGAAAACTTGAGAGAAACTTTTCCTCGTAACAAGTGACTAAAATATTTATAGCATAGACTGCAGTGTAGATAATATTTTGCAAATGATTTCCAGTTGTTTCAGTAAACATTTAATGAGACACTGGCCAAAATGTAGTTAAGCCCCAAATGTAGGTTTGCAAACCATAAAGGTTTTTGAGTTTATCATTTACAGAAAGGTTTTTATGAATTAATTCTTCTGTATGCTATTTCTGATGCCTGGACAGAAGACTGGCCTGGGATATTAAAATTCACTAACTCCTTACAAAAAGGAGTCCTTAAAATATTAAAGCACTTTAGAAATTCAGTATATTTATTTGTTCCTCTTTAATGTTGTGGCTGCAATTCTCCTTTTTTGTTGCAATGATGTAGTAGTAATTTCTAGAGATAATAATAGAGTGCCTACTGTAGCTGTCGGGTATTGTTATATCTTTAATCCAGCACCCACCCCTCAGTTAAGAAATGTATCCTCTGACTTTTAAATCTCTACTTTTTAAAAAACTGTGGTAATATATTTCCAGCTATGACAGACGGTAATGTAAATATAGCAGGAAAGCATTTGAAACAGTGACTCCACATTGCTCTTTCCTGCATACCATTTGTATCACTGCTGCACATGTACATCTTATTTCTGAAACATGGCTATGATTATGACCAAGCAATAATTTTTAAATCGTTCTTTTTCTTTCTGCAAGGTGCTATTGTCCAGGAAGGAGGTGAAATCCTAATCAACAAAACAAATTTAGATGCTTCAAATCTATTGGTTAAGTTACCTAAGGTGCAACGTTCTATATATGAAGTCTGGTATCAAGTCATATCTTTACCTCTGCATGGCATAATATTGGTTGGAGAAAGAAATATTACCAAAGAAAAGCCTAACTTCTCACAGTACATACTTAACAAATTTGGAATCGTTTATATACATGATGACTCTGAATCACTTGCTGATCATTTCACTTTTGCTGTTTGGTTAAACTTGAAGAGCAAATCTGCAAGAAAGCCTGATACCGATGTTCTGGAAGAGATGTTTAATATTACCATTGTTCCAGTGAATGACCAAGTTCCAGAGTTGAAGACTAAAGGGCTAAGCTTGAAACTTCTGCAAGGAGATATATCAGTAATAGGACCAGAAAATCTGAAGGTTGAAGATTTGGACAACAGTCCAGGAGAGATCAAATACACCATTATTAGCAAGCCCACCAATGGCTATTTAGCAATGGAAAGCAATCTCAGCACATCCATACAAGATTTCACACAAGCTGATGTTGATAGTGGCAGAATTTGGTTTGTACAAGATGGAAGCTCACCCTCTGGGGTTTTTTATTTTAGTGTGACTGATGGCAAACATCGCCCATTATACAAACTTTTCAACCTTGAAGTCACACCAATCTCTCTCAACCTCGTCAACCTTACTGATGTGGTACTTCCACAGGGTCAGAACTCTGTCATGATTACTAATGCACAACTGTCAGCTACAACAAATGGAAAAAGTACCGATATTAGTTATGTAATAACAGTACCCTTCAAATATGGTCACTTACTGATTGGAAACGAGCAAGTTACTAAGTTTGAGCAGGCAGATTTACACGCAGGAAGACTGTCTTATTTTATGACAAATTTCAGTGCATCCTGGGATATATTGGAGTTTATGTTATTCACCTCAGAAAGTAATCTTACAGGACAGGTACTCAATATCACAGTAGGGCCTTTGGTGAAAGTTGCATCTGACCTGAAAATTCCAAACAGCGTCGCTTATAAATTAAGGACCAAGGACCTGGATGCTACAGAATTAGCTAGTTTGACAAATAGCAATCCCAGATTTGAAGTGATAGTGCCCCCAGCTCATGGGAAAATTGTAAGAAGAAGGTTGATCAATGATTCTTCGTTTGTAGGAATTAATTTGTTCACACAAAACGACATTGACAGAGGAGTTGTACTGGTTTATATAGATGCTAATCTGACAGGTATTGATATGTTAAACGACTCATTCACATTCATACTCAGGGCTGATGAAGTGCAGCCTGCTGTAGGCTATTTTCACTATGTCATAGTGCCATATGATCCTTTACTTGTGCAGGTTTTTACTAGTCAAGTGCCTTTCTTTACCCACACTGATACTTTAAAAATTCATACTACTTCCAAGGAAGAACCACCAGGTGAGGGACATATGGAAGCACTGGAAAAGACTGTACAGATCAGGTGGCAAAACCAAAATCGCTGGGGAAATCAAAATGAGGAAGATTCATTGCTTAATGGGGAACCTGTCGAGAGTAGGTCTGCAAGAACTGAGACCACAGTGAAAGCAAATGCTCAAAGTCCCAGAGTGCAGCCAAGTGAAACTAGCAACCCTTTGTCCATCATTATCCCACTTGCATCCGTGGCATTTTTACTCATTGTCGCTGTTATTTCTGTGTGTTTTTTTCTAATGTGTCATAAAACAGAAAAGGCAAAAACTCTTATAAAAAATCAAACACAAACAGTTCCCAACACTCCAGGTCTCAGTCCAGAACGGAGCCTGACTGTACCCATGGTCACGGTGACACGTCTTCCAAAAGGGGCTGAAAACTACATAGACACCCCATTTTTGGCAGTAAGATGTGAACAGCTACTTTCCACGCCAGTTGCTCCAGCTGAAAAAAATGCTCTGCAAAACTGGTTGAACCTGGACCCTGAAATGCTCCAGCACTGTCGAAAAACAAACCCAACTTTGAAGCACAACCAATATTGGGTATAGAGTGTGGCCATTTTGGTCATGTGGATCAGTGTGTGGTTTTTTTTTAAAGTATATAATGTTGACATTTCATCATTCTTTATTATAATTATTTATTATGGGTCAGATTCCGTTTTCTTTACTTTGAGCATGATCCAAACCTCAAAGAAGGCAATGTGCTAATTCCTATTGACTTCATGGAACTTTAGATACCTAAGGGTATGTCTACACTACAAAGTTAGTTCGAACTAACTTAGTTCGAATTAGTTAATTCGAACTAAGCTAGTTCGAACTAACGCGTCTAGAACTAAAAACTAGTTCGAACTAGCGTTTTGCTAGTTCGAACTAGCAAGTCCACATTGAGTGGACTCTGAACAGGGCTTAAGGATGGCCGGAAGCAGTGCCGGCAGGGCATAAAAGGAGGACTTAGAGCATGGAGATGCTGTCTCAGGCTAGCCGAGGGCTGCGCTTAAAGGGTCCCGACCCCCACCCCGGACACACAGTTCTAAGGGGTGCCCCGCTTGCAAAGAAGTTCTGGCTTGGAGTGCCCTGAGTGCCCACACTGGGCACATCACACCACTCGGCCATCAGCCCAGCTGCACTTGCCGCAGGCTGCCATCTGGGGAGAGGGAGTAATTGGGGGGCTGCAGGAGAGCTTCCACCCCCAGAAGCCCGCAGAGCCAGCCCAGTCCTCCCCATCGGGGGCTCATACCCCATTCCTCCCTCACCTCCTTCCACTTACCCTTCCTTAGCCCCCCTTCTTATTGATGTACAAAATAAAGATAACGTTTCTTCCAACATTGACTCTGTCTTTATTGAAAAAAAACTGGGGGAGACTGGGAAAAGGAGGTGGGAGAGGGGAAGAGAAAGGCAGGGAGAGGGGAGGGCAACTAACATGATCAGGGGTTGGGAACAGGTCCCAGATGAAGAGAGGCTACAGAGACTGGGACTGTTCAGCTTAGAAAAGAGGAGACGGAGGGGGGACAGGATAGAGGTCTCTAAAAGAAGGGGTTGGGTGGAGAGGGTGCATTCAGAAAAGTTCTTCCTGAGTTCCCATAAAGAAGGACTAGAGGACACCAAAGGAAAGGAATGGGTAGCAGGCTTGAAACTAGTAAGAGAAAGTTGTTCTTCTTCCCAAAGCAAATAGTTAACCTGTGGAACTCCTTGCTGCAGGAGGCTGTGAAGGCTACAACTAGAACAGAGTTTAAAGGGAAGTGAGATAAAGTGATGGAGGTTGGGTCCATGGAGTCCTATTAGCCAGAGGGTAGGAGTGGTGTCCCTGCCCAAAGTTTGTGGAAGGCTGGAGAGGGATGGCACGAGACAAATGGCTTGGTCATTGTCTTCGGTCCATCCCCTCCAGGGTCCCTAGGGTTGGCCTCTGTCGGCAGACAGGCTACTGGGCTAGATGGACCTTTGGTCTGACCCAGTACGGCCATTGTAAGCTCAGGGCTCAGTGTCGGGGGTCTCAGTGGACCCCCTTGATTTTCATGCACACCTGGTCCTGGGTGGCCAGGCTGGCAGCTCTCCTGCCCTAGACGGCCACTTTCCTGTGCCTAGTGCGGAGATCGTGGACGAGGTCCACGATGTCCGCACTAGCCCAGGAAGGTGCCTGCCTCTTGCGGTCCAGGGCAAGCTCCCGGGAGCCGCCAGCCTGGTCCCGGCAAGAGGGGGTGGGCTGGGGGGCATCGGGTGGGTGGCTCTGTGCCGTGCCAGGTGCAGGGTCTGCTAGCTGGGTGCTGGCAGGCTTGCACCTGGCACGGGCACCGTAGCCAGCCCGTGCCCCTTTAAGGGGTCCGGGGCCGGGAGGGGGGCATAGAGTTTCCCTGGTGTTGGCCAGAGTGGCCACCAGGGAAACCTGGGGAGGGCTAGCCTCCCACTAGTTCGAACTAAAGGGCTACACAGCCCTTAGTTCGAACTAGCTAGTTCGAACTAGGCGTTAGTCCTCGTAAAATGAGGTTTTCCTAGTTCGAACTAAGCGCTCCGCTAGTTCGATTCAAATTCGAACTAGCGGAGCGCTAGTGTAGCACCTATTAAAGTTAGTTCGAACTAACGTCCGTTAGTTCGAACTAACTTTGTAGTGTAGACATACCCTAAGTTGTTACATAGACAGATTACCCACTGACATCAGTGCCTTTTCTATCTTTGCATATTTTAAATTAACTCAGTATTTGAAGTATGTTTTATTTCCCTGGAAAGGGATAAGGCATCATAAACATTTTTAGTGCCATTTACTGTATATTTGTATACAATATCACTTTTTAAATAATCAAATTTGATACAGATAATTTGTATCTTGTCTGCGCCAGCCTACTTCAAAGAAAATGCAACTGTTTTCTTAAATAATTGCCAAGGTACTAATCTCAGGAACGTCAGTTAAGACTGAATGCTGTTCAAAGACCAGTGCTAAAGCAACAAAGCCGTGATTATTTTGACAAGTATTCAGTAAGGTTACTGGGCTGGAAGCCTAGGATTCTTTTCCACAAGGATACTACAGGAGTGATAGATACACTTATTGCTGAGAGCTTTGGTTCTCTCCATCACTTATTTTTAAACTCTCGCCACAAAGGTCTGCTGAATGTCATAATGCATGTCTGACCTCTAATCCACGTGGCAAAAAACTATCAGACAGCCTGTCTACAGCATTATCTTTAAGCTCTGGGTTTTCTCTGCAGAAACATCAAATTTCCTACTGCTGTCTAAGGGATTTATTCTGTACCCAGTAACAGAAGTTCTGCTGTGTTAGTCAGTGAAGCCAATGTAAGGGACAGCGGAATTTAGTTCTGTACTGTACAATAGAATTTGTTGCTAAACTACTGAGAAAAATAAGTGTGTGAAGTTGAGAATACGAATATACTAAGGAATAGTTTCATAATGCATTGTTATCAAGGAACTCTGATCCTTTGTGGCTGAAACACTATGGGTATGTCTACACTTGCGCCCTAGTTCCAACTAGGGATGCAAATGCAGGCGTTCAAAATAGTCAATGAAGCGGGGATTTAAATATCCCGCGCTTCATTAGCATGATCTCGCCGGCGCATTATTCTGAATGCCAGTTGTTTCAGAAGTGAAAGTGCATGCCAGGACGCGCTAATTCGAACCAAACCCCTTGGTTCAAACTAACGTTACTCCTCATTTTTTACTCCAGTTTAACTCCGTTGATAAAATATGCAGTAATTTCTCTTTAAGGGGAATATTTTTATTTCCATAAAAGCCCTTGCAAAGCCAATGATTTACAATTCAGTTTTAAGGTCATCCAGTGATGACAAGTGGCAAAACTTCCATTGACTTCAAAAAGGGAAGAACTACCTGAACCTGAAGATAATTTTATTGAGATTTTAACTGGTCTCATTATTATCACTTGATCTGTTTTTTAAATTTTATTTAAAAAGATGCATTTTTGAACTTCTAACCCAGCTTTGATGTGGTGATAATGATGTACCTAGTGTGTACTCAGCACAATGTTTTCCCCCCACACCTCCATTGCCTCTGTATCAGAGGCAGCGGGGGCGGGGAGGGGGAGCAAGAGCTGGTGCTGGGGGGAGCCCTCAGCACTGTCTCCAGAGTGCGGGGATGGAGGGTGCAGGGAGGTAGAGCCCCAGTAGTAAGATGCACTTATTACGTGCAAAGTGCAGAGCTGCAACGGGCGCCCCCTTTATCTGCTAATCAAGTAGTTGATGGAAATTCCATGGACTACTCAATTAGTCCATTAACCAAAAGGTAACATCTCTATGTAATTTCACATTCAAATACTACCATTCATACTTTAACATCTAGAACTGTAGCTGTGTAAACTTTCTCATTGCCATTTCCTTTGCAACACAGTGAACTGTTTTGCCATAAGCTCTATTCCCCCATTTATTTGTTCCATTTAGATTAAATTCATCCCAGTGCAGAAAGCCTTGCCAAGGCCTTGGTTACCACTATCCCCAGAGGGCCAAATTACAGGCAGGAATGTTGTGGAATGGAAAGGTATCAGGAGCTTTCCTAATCTCTTGCCTCTCCCAGCCACAGACAGCCATGTGTCATATGGCACAGTGGTCCCAGAAGGTACACAACAGCTCTGCCACAACAGCATACAAAGCTTAGGGCCAAATCCTTAGCTGGTGAAGTCAGTGGTGCTACCCCAGTTCAGACCAGCTAATGATCTGGTCCTTAGGTCAAGTATTTCATTATTAAAATGTGTTTTACTTAGGGCCTAACCCGGTAGTCCTTGTACAGGCACAATTTCCACTGAGTCCATAATGATAATCTGAGTATGTTCTGAATAAGAATTACAGAATTAAACATTGGTCACCTATGGATTATTGTTGTGACTTCAGAAACCAATATTTTACAGGCCAGTGTCTGATGTGTTGTTTTTACTTTTCCAGTAAGTATCTTTTTTTTGTAAAAGTGGGATTTTTAAATTATCCTTTCATTCCTGAATACGTTTCAAAATGGCAGCATTAGTGTGTGATAAGATTTGTAAGAGCAGCGAAGAATTCAGTTCTATGCATTACAACATGTGCTGAACAGGAATACATCACTGTATACCGCTACAAATAAAATCCTGTTTTTTAAGTTTTGTGATATTCTTCTTTTAATATATTTAGTTGGAAAACACATAAGCTTTTCCACACAAAATGAGATCACTGATACATCTGAACTGGTGTTCTGCTTCTAATAGTGTTCGGAACTTGATGCTAAGAAGACAAATGGGAATTTTATCCCACCACTCACCTACTCATTCTGAATTATTTAGCAAATATGTGTCTCATCCTTTGTTCTGTTGTCTGTTTGATCTTTTAAAGCAGGGGTGGCCAACCCATTCTGGGCAAAGAGCCAGGATAGCAGTGGATCCAGCGCAAAGAGCTGGGGCAAATTGTGGAGCAAAAAAAAAGACAGTCCCTTTAAAAGGAGCCCCTAGCTGAGCAAAAAAACTGTGCTTTTAAATGTGTTTTGAGGCTTTTTGGCCACAGGAGGCTCCCACCACCATCTTTAATTCTGCATCTTTCATGGCCGCGCAGAACAGCTCCCCTGCTCAGGTCAGCACAGGGAGCCGGGAGGAGAGGGCTGTTTTTGGGGGGAACTGGGGTGGCATATGAGTAATGGCGGGGGGGGCTTCACAAGCCGCACCCAGGGGAGGGGGGCTTCACGAGCCGCACCCAGGGGAGGGGGGGGGAAGAGCCGCATGCGGCTCGCAAGCCTTGGGTTGGCCATAGCGGTTTTAAAGTGTAAATCATTTTGGGCTCGTCTACACTGGCCCCTTTTCCGGAAGGGGCATGTTAATTTCACCTATCGTAGTAGGGAAATCCGCGGGGGATTTAAATATCCCCCGCGGCATTTAAATAAAAATGTCCGCCGCTTTTTTCCGGCTTTTAAAAAAGCCGGAAAAGAGCGTCTACACTGGCCCCGATCCTCCGGAAAAAGCGCCCTTTTCCGGAGGCTCTTATTCCTATTTCAAAGGAAGGAATAAGAGCCTCCGGAAAAGGGCGCTTTTTCCGGAGGATCGGGGCCAGTGTAGACGCTCTTTTCCGGCTTTTTTAAAAGCCGGAAAAAAGCGGCGGACATTTTTATTTAAATGCCGCGGGGGATATTTAAATCCCCCGCGGATTTCCCTACTACGATAGGTGAAATTAACATGCCCCTTCCGGAAAAGGGGCCAGTGTAGACGTAGCCTTTATGTTTAGTAAACTGGAAGATCTATCTAAAACATGTTGCTCCTTTTAGTTATGAGGCCTTTGTTCTTTTCATCTTGTGAAAATTAATAAGAGCAACATGAAACTAGTAACTGATTTCTGCAGCAAGTTAATGCTGGTTTAGCTCTCTTGCTAAGGTCAAACTCAATCGTGAGACTGGTGCAATACCCTAAAATTCAAACTTCCTTCTCCTCCTCCTCTCATCCAGCATTTTTTCAAATCTATGCTGTTTTTGTTTGAAGTGTAATCAGTGAATATTTTTAAATGTGGCGAAAATAATTGTTTTGGCAAATGCAATGGAAACTCAGTTAATTTATCTTAAACTTGATTCAAAGTAAAATGTAATGTTCAGTTTCTGCCAGAGCTGCATATCTGACATTCAATCCCAGCACTAAGTTGTTCTTTCTTTGTAATTTGTGAAATCTCTGACTTGAAAGATGTTCATAAAAAGGTTCTGTGGTGGAGCCTTCACTTCAACATGCTCATTTCCTCCCATTTCTAGACTTCCTTCTTGGTTGCCTAGTGCTACCATGCATCTATTGAAACCACTACTTATTGATTAAGTTGTTTGTTTGCAGGCTGAGGTTTTAGCTGAGTAACATTTTCTTGGCCTCACAGTGAGAGAGGCATTAGATATCTTTTAGACTGGCTGGAAAAGAAGAGACTGAGCAGATTAAGTATTAAAATCAATTGTTATTGAATATCTTAGAACTGTTTGGATAGGAAACAAAAAAAAACCTAGATCTTAATTAAATACATAGCATATGATAAAATCCATGTACTGCATTTAATGTACTTTATTTTGCATAGTGGCTTTCATGTATAGTGCCACAAAATATTTCAAAACATAATTGCAAAAATTGTTAAAAATAACTACAGGGAGAGAGATGAGATATAATTCACCTAATAACCAGAATGGAATGGAAAGTCAGGATGGTAGAAAGGCTTTTCCAGCCAACAAAAGATGCTGACAAGGTTCCTACATCAACAGGCGATCCATGTAGAAGAGAGAGAGAGGCCCAGCTATAGACAAGCAGAAGGAGTGAGGAGGACAAGAAAGGCAAGTTCTGTGAGGCTGGCTGGACTCGGCTGGATCCAAGTTGATAAAAGTTTGTAAGAACAAGGAGAGCAATTTTGAACTGGATCCTGAAATTAGCGACGACTTGTTAAGGTTTGGGAGGCAAAGATGAAGAAATAACTCTTCTCTGTATATGTAAGAAACAGGCAGTAGTATTCTACATAGACTGGGCCTTGAAAATTGGCTATGTGCCAGAGAAAATGGAGTTGCAGGAAAGGAAGTGAGACCTTGTAGTTAAAGGGTATGTTTCTCTATGTAACTCTACGTCTGTAGCAGGAGATCAAAAAGGGAAGATTCATTTGGCTGTAACAAACATTTCTACAGTTTTTCCATTTACATGAGTTGCTGGCATGTAAATGGAGAGGGTACTTCTTGATGGGTAAATCACTGAAATCCTAACTTACTGCTGGGAATAACTGTTTCGTTTTCAGACTAACACTTGTTCAGTCAGTCTCAGATGAGTATCATATGATGTGATCCAAATGTTGCAACAACATTTTTTGTTGAATGAAAAAGTTAAGGTATATTGCTTTAAAAATAAATATTGCAAATGCCTTCAGTAGTTTAGTAAGGAAAGGTTAAATGTGAATTCACGTGGAGAGTTTTAACTCCCTGTGTTAACCACAATTTGAAAGGTTTTCATATTTAAACATGCTTGTTTATTTGCCAATATATTAAACCATTTATAATTTGGCTCTAGCAACCCTGATTCTTAGCAGCATCCACTCAGTGCGGCTAAGGATGAGGAGTAGTACAATCCCTGCGGACTGCTCTTATTTACCCCTTGCTTCTCAAAATCACCCTAAAGGACTAAGAAGAGCCAAAATGCAGAGGTAACCATTCTACTACCCCTTTGGACAACCCAAAGCAGAGCAGGCACCAGAATCTGGCCTGAAATGTCATGCTCTATTTCTGTATCTAAAACTGGTATCTATGGATATTTAAGATGTCCAACTAGCCTAGCCCTCTTTTAATCATGCATATCAATTTCTAGTCTGTGTGAGATATGCAGTACTCCATAAAAATAAGTGAAGAGGTGGTGTTTCTACAAAGTTCAGGTGCAGTCGTGAAATTATCAGAGTAGTTGTGTGACTAATTTCACTTCCATCCCATCATATATCTGACGACAACTACGGTTCATGAAAAATAAGAAAAATGAAATTCTATTGTTATTAAAATGATAGCAGGGCTACCTGTATTGCCTCTGTAAGTAGAATCCTACCAATTTCACAGCCATGAAAAAGACATCACAGCGTGAAATCTGATCTCCCGTTACGACTAGTCCACCCCAGTTAGGAAACTCCTACCTTCGTCTGGGCTGGGGTGGGGGGGGACAGTACTTGTCCATCTCCTGCATTGTTGTTCTCAGGGAGCTCAGACCCATCTCCTCCTCTTGAAACCTCATATGACTGCAGGAAACGCTGTATTACTGCCTTCAGAATCCAGTTCTGAAGGTAGCACAAAAGTGAGGGTGGTAATTCTGTAACTCTCCCATCTCCATTTGGTTTGGGACACTCATATTTACAACACTGACATTTCAGATTTAAACGTCTGAAAAGGTGAAATTTACCAATTTTCAAATCTTAAGGCCCTGAAATTGACCATATTGGAGAGTGAAGTTGGTAGGGTCTTATCTATAAAAGTCTCTAGGAGGTGGACTTTTACAGGATTCAGGGTCCTAGATCCCAAGACCAAATCTGGGTGCCAATAGATTTATATATCTTCTGATGGGGAGAAAAAGAAAAATCATACTACTTTCAATAATGTATTTATAATCTGGCCTATTTAACTTTCTGGACACAAGTAAATCACCTGTAAAGACAAGCATATGTCACTTATTCAAATGGTTTCAATTGAATACTTACCTATGTGTCGCATTGATGTCATTTTGAGCCTATCGTTTGGAAATGTTCAAAGGAGCGAAGACTCCTACAGCTGAGAGCTAATTGGTATAGAAGTATTAAGGTTCTAGTATCACTGCTGCTGATTTAAGTATTAGAAGAGGACCTCATAATGACACAAGTGTTTAAATATGGATATAGGAGCCTAAATGTAAGCAATCCGTGTCAGTAAATCTGATGAGGCTATCAGTAAGCCCTACAAGAGGCTCCATTTCTCCTATGCAATACAGCCTAGAGTTCCTCATTCAGAGTTTAGTAAGGTTGTGACTTGAGAATAATATTGGTGAAATGTGTTCCCTAAGGAACTACACCTGGGAAATGAGAAGAGTCCAGCAGTGTTCTTTGTCTGACACCACTTTGGCTTTGTTAGCTGAATCTTTTAATGTAAACCACCCAAGTAAATCTTTAGCCAGCTCTTGTTGTGTAAGTAAAGCAAATTCTAGTCAATCACAGTGCAATGCTTTGAATCAACATTCTCGTAACTTCTTGTGTGGAATATTCAGGGGCTTTAAAATTTCTAAACAGAAGATATTATTTTACATTTTTAAATGGAACAGATACTGGCATATGTGTAGTTCAAATTGTGTAGCTAATTTTGAGCTATGGGTGCAGTGTAGATAAACTCTTATTGTTTTCAGTTGGTTAATTATGGAAGAGTGTGAGGGGGGGCAGTCAGCCTTTTTTAGAAAATATCTTGAGAAGAGTCCCTAACATAACATTGCTATAGTTAGTATTTTATTACATTATTTGTTTTATTTTATATTTGATTGTGTCCATAATATGTCAATTGCTGTAAAAAAAAATAAAAGCTCAACACCTGCCCTGAAGAGCTTAGAATATGGAAAGTTAACCACATGGCAAAGCATGAGGAAAAGGAGACAAAACATAAGTAAAGTCAAGGTACTTTCATCTTTCTAGCTCATTTTTTTTAACTTAGATCCCCAAATGTCCTTAGCTTTTCTATTTTAATCTGATAGGTTCTTAAAAGGTTGAAGCAGTGATGCTGCTGCTGAAGATATGTTACGATGAACTCAAGCGTATTGATCCTGCACTAAGAGTAAAAATATATACTTACGTAGAAAAATATTAGTAAAATAAATAGTCACGATTTAAAAATCTTTTCAATATTATAAATCCCCAAATTAACAGTGAGCTCTTAATTTTAGCAAGGATCAGTTTTTAATATTTTTCCATTATTCCTTAGTGCAAATTTAGCAATACAATTATTTTAGACTTCTTTGATACTTCAGTTGGCACACCAGTCCCTCAGAAATCTGTAGTTTAATTGGAGAGAGAATCAATTCCATACTGAGTATTTTTTCTAAATGATACATTTTATATACATCACTAATGAAAGCACTATATATTTTAATGTACATATTTTTAGCGGTGTACACGGTATACTTGGATTTTCTAGTGGATATAAAATGTTTTAAGTTCACTAATGCATAGGAAGACACTTCTGATCTGACCTTTAACTTACAAGTGTCAAAGACAAATGAACTCTTCCCCACAATTTCACAAAAAATAAAGGTGTACTTGTGGTTTTTTCTGCAAAACACTGACAGCTCTCAATTGTGAAACTCACACTAGTCATTGCTCAGAAATCTGACTCATTAGATGGCCAGTGGCTTTTACAGGAAACATCAGCTCTAGTTCAGTATTTCCTTCAACAGAATATGACACTATAGGAATGATAATTAGCCTTTTCACAAGTGAAACTAAGCATGCATCATTTACTAGGCTCACTAGTGTGACTTTCAGAAGGGTAGCCATGTTAGTCTGTAACTGAAAAAACTTTAAAAATAACAAATGATCCTGCAACACCTTAGTGACTAACAAAAATGTAGATAGTACCATGAGCTTTCATGGGCACAGCCTACTTCTTCAGATGAATGGAGCAAGGGGTCCAGAGATACAAATAAATAGCAGAAAAAGAGGGAATGGGGAAAAAAAACTTGTCAATTAAAGTGTCCATGCTAAATGAGGCTAATAGAGTGGGCTGTAAGTGCCCGACATTTAGCTTTTTGATATCATTCAGTTAGGCGTTGAATATAATAACCATCCAGTTCTGGGCACCACATTTGAAGAAATGTGGAGAAATTGGAGACGGTCCAGAGACGAGCAACAAGAATGATTAAAGGTCTCGAGAACATGACCTATGGAGGAAGACTAAAAGAATTGGGCTTGTTTAGTTTGGAAAGGAGAAGACTGAGGGGGAACATGATAGTAGTTTTCAGGTATCTAAAAGGGTGTCACAAGAAGGAGGGAGACAAATAATTGTTCTCCTTGGACTCTGAGGATAGGACAAGAAGCAGTGGGCTTAAACGGCAGCAAGGGAGATTTAGGTTGAATATTAGGAAAAACTTCCTAACTGTCAGGCTGGTTAGACACTGGAATAAGTTGCCTAGGGAAGTTGTGGAATCTCCATCGTTGGAGATATGTAAGAGTGGGTTAGATAGACATCTATCAGGTATGGTCTAGACAGTACTGGGTCCTGCCATAAGGGCAGGGGCCTGGACTCGATGACCTCTTGAGGTTCCTTCCAGTTCTAGTGTTCTATGAAGCAGTTCTAAACTGCTCTGCAGATTATACTAAACTGCTCAAGATAGTTAAGACCAAAGCAGACTTTTGAAGAACTTCTAAAAGATCTCACCAAACTAAGTGAGCAACAAAATGGCAAATGACATTTAATGTGGATAAATGTAAAGTAATGCACATGGGAAAAAATAACCCCACTATACATACAATATGATGGGGACTAATTTAGCTACAACTAATTAGGAAAGAGATCTTGGAGTCATTGCGGATAGTTCTCCGAAGACGTCCAACAGTGTGCAGCAGCAGTCAAAAAAGAAAACAGGATGTTAGGAATCATTAAAGAAGGGATAGAGCAGTGGTCCTCAACCATGGCGCCCACTGGGGCATTTATGTGCACCTGCCGCATGATCTGGGCCAGTCCCTCCCCCCCCCCCCCGGCGCACGGTACATGAGCGGTGCTGACCCCAGGTGCATGGCACATGGGCGGCCCCTGCCCCATGGCGCATGCGCGGCCTCGCCCCGGACGCATGGTGTGTGAGTGGCCCGCCCCCGAGCGCCTGGCGCATGAGTGGCCCAGCAGCCCCAAAAGGTTGGGGACCACTGGGATAGAAAATAAGACAGAAAATGTCTTATCGCCCTTACATAAATCCATGGTACTCCCACATCTTGAATAATGCATACAGATATGGTCTCCTCATGTCAAAAAAGTTATACTGGCATTAGAAAAGGTTCAGAGAAGAGCAAATGATTAAGAGTTTGGAACCAGTCCCTTATGAGAAGAGATTAAAGAGACTAGGACTTTTCAGCTTGAAAAAGAGGAGCCTAAGGGGGGGATATAATAGAGGTTTATAAAATCATGAGTGGTGTGGAGAAAGTGAATAAGGAAAAGTTATTTACTCGTTTTCATAATATAAGAACTAGGGACCACCAAATGAAATTAATCAGCAGCAGGTTTAAAACAAAAGAAATTTCTTCTTCACACAGCGCACAGTCAACTGTGGAACTCCTTGCCTGACGAGATTATGAAGGCTATGACTATAACGGGGTTTAAAAGAGAATTAGATAACGTTAAGTCTATTAATGGCTATTAGCCAGGATGGGTAAGGAATGGTGTCCCTTGCCTCTGTTTGTCAGAGGGTGGAGATGGATGGCAGGAGAGAGATCGCTGTTCAGTTCACTCCTTCTGGGGCACCTGGCATTGGCCACTGTCAGCAGACAGGATACTGGGCTGGATGGACCTTTGGTCTGACCCAATATGGCCATTCTTATGTTTTTATGATTCTATGATTCTTGTCTTTGTTCAGTCCTTAGTTAAATGTGTCAAATTTCCGTGTGAAGGCAAGTTTCACACTTTCTCTCTCTTGCTGGTTTCTGAAATTGCTTTGTAAGAAGACAATCACTTTTAGATTCATTAATGAGTGTCCGGACAAGTTAAAATGTCCCCCAACAGGTTTCTCTGTGTTACCATTTTGAATATCTGATTTGTGTCCATTAATCTTTTGTTGTAGAGGCTGTCCAGTCTAGCCATTATACATGGCAGAGGGGCATTACTGGTACTTGATGGCATAGATCACATTAGTGAAAGTGCAGTTGTATGAGCCTCTGATGTGGTGGCTTATGTGTTTAGGTCCTGTGATGAAGTCACTTGTATAGATGTATGGACAGAATTGGCATCGGGGTTGATTGCAGAGGTAGGTTTCTGGATGAGTATAATGGAGGTATGCTGCATAGTTGTTGGAAAGATTTTGTTTGAGATAAGGGATTGTGTATAGGCGAGGATTGGCCTGTCCCCCAAGTTCTGTGAGAATGCGGGATCATTTTCCAGGATAGGGTGTAGATTGTTAATGATGCGCTGGAGGGGTTTAAGTTGGGGCCTGTAGCTGATGACCAGTGGTGTTCTGTTGTTTTGTTTGTTGGGCCTATCTTGAAGAAGCTGATATCTGGGTACTCATCTGGCTCTGATAATCTGTTTTTTCACTTCCCCTAGTGAGTATTTAAGTTTTAAGAATGTCTGATAGAGATCCTGTAGGTGTTTGTTTCTGTCTGTGGGACTGGAGCAAATCTGGTTGTATCTTTGGGCCTGGCTTTAAACAATTGATTGGAAAAATGTGTCTTGAATGGAAGCTAGAGGCATATAGGTAAGTGTAACAGTTGGTAAGTTTCCAGTATAAGGTGGTGGAGATGTGGCCATCATTTAATTGTACTGTAGTGTTAAGGAAGTGGATCTCTTGTGTGGATTAGTCCAGGCTAAGATTGATGATGGGGTTGAAGTTGTTGAAATCCCTGTGGAATTCTTCAAGGGTCTTCGTCCCTTGGGTCCATATGATAAAGATGTCTTCAATGTAGGGTAAGCGTGTGCTGGGGGAGAGAACTGAGGAAACGCTGTTCAAGGTCAGCTGAAAAGATGTTGGCATATTGTGGGTTCATGCAGGTGCCCATAGTTGTGCCACTGACTTGGAGATATAAATCATCCCCGAATTGGAAATAGTTGTGGGTGGGGACAAAACAGTTTAACTGTGGGCAGGCTTTGAGGGTGAAATTACAGGTGCAGTGTAAACCTCTTTGTAACATGCCAATACAAAATGAAAACGGTTCATAAATCATGTTCTTTCAGCAACACTATTAATGTGTAAACAGTTGACACCTACAGTTTTTCTGCAAATACTCTAATAAAGGGAAAATACATGCTGTGAAATAGTTACTTTTTAGAGAGTTTAAGGTCAGTGTAGCCAGGTCGTCCTTCAGGGGTCACAGGGCACCCCCAGTTCGTGGGCCCTTGCCCCAGTACGCCCTGCGCTGCCCCTGCTCCCGGCCTCTACCTCTCCGTTCCCACGGTCCACCCTTTGCTGCCGGCTCCCACCGAGTCTGCTGCCCCGCTGGCCACTCTGGTCGTAGCCCAGATCTCGGGGCCCGTCGTCCCCAACTGTCCGTCCGTCGACTGCCACCGACCCGGGATCGCTCCACTCCGTCCCGCTCCTCACCGGACCGGCCGTCCGCATCGAGTGCCTGGATTTTGGATCTTGGCACCACACTGCCTCCAGCGGGGTCCCTCTCGTATCCTGCGGAGGAGGCTGAGAGCAGAATCTCCCCGGGCCTCCACCCTCTCGTGCCCCTCCCTCCGCCCTTTTGAATTCCCCGCTCGGCGTCCTGTCGGTCCCCACCTCTCCTGGGCCCTAGTGCCCGCCGGCTATCGCCCGGGCCGTCCTGCGCTTGCGCGCCGACCGTGCCGGTTTCCCCCGGCTCTGCAGCCTGAGCCTCTGCGCCGCCGGACTCCCGGCGCCAGCTGATCGACCGTGCAGGGCGCGGGGCCTCAGCTCCCGAGGCCAGGAGTGCGGGGGTGAGTCCCCCCGTCACAGTCAGAAGGGATCATTAGTTCAATTAGCCTGACTTTTTGTAAATTAGACGTCACTACGTGTCACCCAGTTACCCTATACTGAGCCCTAAGACTTCAGTTAGACCAATGCATTTTAGTGTCAGGAGACTAGATGGCATGCCACAGACAGAAATGGAGCAGCCCAGATGCCAGGACTGGAGGCAGAAAATTAATCAGGTGAAAGAGAGGCAGGTGACCCAT
Source organism: Pelodiscus sinensis (assembly GCF_049634645.1). NCBI lineage: Eukaryota > Metazoa > Chordata > Testudines > Trionychidae > Pelodiscus > Pelodiscus sinensis. The sequence goes on from NC_134716.1 coordinate 97,569,701, forward strand.
GCCCCAAGCTGCTGAGGAAGGCAATTCCTCTTACCTCTGGAACAAGGTCATTGCCAATCTGATGGGAGTGTGGGGAATTAATTCTTAATGCCAAGCAGTATGACCTGAGTGTACAAGCAGTATGACCATGAGTGTACTGAGAAGAGGCTGTTTTATTACAGCAGTTCTGGGTTCTAATCACAACTGCAACTGTGTTGAGCTTGGAGCAAATTATTTAGGGTAGATTTTTGAAGACTGTGTCAAACTGAGATATGTGATGGTGGGGGAGGGGGAGAAAGGTTGCCAGTTTTCATAGGTTTGCTGAACCTACAACTCCCTTGTCTTCAATTGGAATTTTGCAACTCAGAACCTCTTGGAATGAGGCTAAAGTTCCCTCTCCCACCAAAAAACGATTACTTGAAATCTTAACTTTTCTTATCTCATAGTTTCCCTCCTCATACAGTTGTAAGAAGGCTTTATTTATTCATCTGTTTAAAGGTTTTTGAGATCTTCAGATGAAAAGGGAAATGGAATTTACAGTATTATGTATTTTGGTGGGAAGGAGAGAGACCATAAGAAATAAATTGCCATTAACAGAGGGACATATGGATTGAAATAAAAACTACTGTATGAAAAGAAAAGCTTCCTAAGAGACCTCTGGTAAAAGTAAAGTGGAAGTAGATGCATAGGCTACAACCATATCTGTACTTCAGCATACCTGAGGGTATGGGCTACTCTGACCATACCCAGCCCTCATCAGCGGATTGATTCTTGTACATGTTGAGTACTCTGGCTCTGATTCAGAGAAGCACATAAGCACCTGTTTTACTTTAAGCACGTAACTCAGGCCAGGTCTACACTAAGACTATTCTCCAAAGTCATGGCTTCCTTTCCCTTTCCACCATCAAAGCTTTGCAAAATCTACTTTACTGTTTGTAAAGAAGTCACGCTATCCGTGCCTTTGGTGGGTTCCTGTCACCCATTTTTATTGTACCCATCGGATAGCCCAACACCCTTCAACATAGTCCCAGCCCCCAGCCCTTTAGTCCCAGAGTCCCTCTAGTTCCTGCTTTGGCCTGAACAGCCGGCCTCACAGAAGCGTTTTGCCCTGCCAGGCGGAGTAGGGGAGTTCAGGCCCGCCCTCCCTCCGAATCCCGGCCCAGGGCTCTTAAGGCAGGGACTACTGGTCCCTGCCTAGCGGATGGGGGTAGTGCCCCTAAACACATCCGCTCATGGGCTCCACGACCCTGCACTGGGCCGCTTCCTACTCGGTCCCTCCCAGGGACCAGTCCCCTCCGAGGGTCCGCGCCTCACCCTCGCTCTCTGGGGTCCACGTCGCCCAGTCCTCCTCTCCTCTCTCCCCCTTCAACGCTGTGCTGGACGCAGTTTTAAACCCCGTGCCGGCCTGGCTCCCTGGCGTCACCATGCCTGCGATGTCCGGCGGCCCCCCTCCCCCCATGACATCATATGTCCGTGCTGCGCTAGCCCCTCCTCCCAGGGCATTCTCCGGCGGCGCCCCTTGCTTCCCGCGGCGCCGGACCCTGGGCCCGCGGTCCGCCCCAGGGTTCCCGCGGTGGGCCAACTACCCGCCCCCCAGTGAGTCCTCCGGCTCTCGCCTCGGCCCCCCCGAGTGCGGGGCGGAAGCGCCCCATCACACTGTTCATACTGCTTTTCATTTCCCTCTTTGTTCTACCCAAGTAACACAACTAATTTCCCCATTTCTATTCTTTGCCTGCTTTTGCCTCTGAGCTTTCCCATATACCCAAATCCCAAATCAACTCTGCTGTGCCCTCTCCCCTCCCCAGCAGCCCCTTCAAGTGATGTCTTTCCAAGAGGTCCAGTAACACAATAGCCTCCTTATTTGGATTTTTTAAAATAAAAATACAATTAAAAAAATCCTGGAACAAGAGTTCTTGTAGTGAACCATTTCCTCCTTTCCCCTCCCCCTCTGCCTTAGTCTTGCTTCATGATCTTTTTACATTCTATTAGAATTGTAATAACTTTAGAGAGAGAAAATACTCTTGCCCAGGGTAGATTCCTGTAATACATTTTTCCTTACAAGAAACCTAATCCCAATTCATAAACTAACATACCAGTTGCCTAAAATGCCCCTTTTCACTGACATCATGGCATATATCACATCAGTTCATGCTTAGGGACTGATCTTACAGACTCCAATCTCTCTCTCTCTCTCTCTCTCTCTCTTCTCTCTCTGGAGTGAATTAAGTCTGTAGCATCATGCTATATGGAGAGTGACTAATGTTCATGTGTCCTTCATTAGCAGCTTAGTTGGGTAAACATTTCCTGGCTGCAATAGTCCTGGAAGTCTCTTTCAGTCAGAGAGGCACAATTGTGCAATTTGACCTCTTCCTGTGAATTTTGAATTCTTACGTTATAAGCATTACAGAAAAGGTGCTTGGTTTTTAAAATTTCTTTTTCCTTTATTCCAAAGGCTTCTTGCTGTTGTTTTTGTATGGCATGAAGAAAGTACATTTGAAAAGGAAACGAAGGAAAAGGAGTGACCGATTACAAAAAAAAAAAAGAAAAGAAAATGAGCAGAAGATTGCACAAGAGGTTAAGATAAATAAGGCCTTTTCCAAGTACATTAGGAAAAATTCACCTCATCATTACTTAACTCTTTGTCTATTTTAACCCTGTTAATTTATATGAACAATGCAATTGCTAAAGAAATAATGCCTAAATTCACTTATCTTCTAAAACTTGTTTAGATTCCTTTGCTGTGTTTTGATGCAATACAGTTTACCATTATCAATGTTTGGAATAATTGTATTTACAGAGATAATCAGCAAAAAACAAAACACCAAACCCTTTTACTCAGAGTGATGAAATTCAGCTATAGATAATCAAATGTTGATCCTGCTTCTATCAGTAACAAAACTTCCATTCACTTCAGTGGGAGCCGGAGCAGGCCTTTGTTGTCTTTCTTATCCTCTGTTCTCTCTCCATCCCGCAGTCTCAGAACTGAATTTTATAATTGCTCTGAGGACACCAGGGCTTGGTGTCACTCTGATCTCTCCCAGCAGTGAGTTCCATCATCATGGATCAGTTACCAGGAAAGATGTCTCTTTGGACATTAACAATTCCATAGTTCCAAGCTTACGATACCAGGTAGTAAGGTGGTTCCTTGAGTAACCTGAGTCATTTTTATGGAGAGCTTTGAAAATCAAAGACTGAAACCCTGAATTTGACCACTACTCTGCAAAACAAAACCTCATAGCAGTGAATCTCAGAGCACAGGTCAACTAACTTGGGCTAATTATGTGGGGCTAAAATCTTATTCTGTCACCAGACACAGAGGTTGGGTCTCAGAATCTGGGTTCTAGCTGCAATGCCAGGGGAATATCTACAGTGCTATTTTTATCCTGATAGCATGATCCCAAGTTAGCTGACCTGGGCTCTGAAATGCATTGCCGTGGGGGAGGGATGGGAGGATGGGAGGAGTTTGAGTAGTGATACTATTAGTACTCAATACTGCAATAGTGATACTATTAGTACTTGAGCCAGTGAAGACAGCAAAGCATCAAGGAAATATGTTCTAGGCAGTATGCGCTGTTCAACAGATAGCCTGTAGGGTTGTGAACCAATTGAAACAATTTTAAGGTACAGAATGTGGTAACAATAAAGTCTAGAGGTCACAAATATGAAGATTGCCATGGGAAACTCTGGATCTGATGTATTCTGTAAGCTCTCTCAGTAACTTCACCTTTAATAGAATACTCACGTTAACACATTCAGCTGGTAAACCATGGGGAAAATCCCTACAGGTAACATCAAAAGCACTCAAATCCCATTTTCAAAAATAACTAAACACTTAGGAGTTCAAATCCCCTGGAAAGTGAGGCTTTCCTTAAATTGCTTTTGAAAATGGGACTTAAGCACTACATCACTAGAACACCAGTGTGGTAGTAATAAATAAATAAACTGCTCAAATAAATAAACATGACTTAATAAACAATTCACCTACTTTTTGCTGGTATGTGAGAACCTTAGCCATATTTGATTTAAACAAAGTCAGGCTGGAACTCTGTTCATGGTCCAAAAGAGAAAAGAGCTTTTTTCAGTTTGAAAGACTCACGAGTAAAGTTCTTGAGCTGAGCTGCATAAAGTAGAGGAAAAGTATATAGTCATGTGTTTGGGTGGGAAAGCCATAACTTCTTTTAATTTGTTATATAAGCCATCATTTTACCAAAATTTATAATGCTAAGGTATCTTCTAGTTCCCCTTACAGGGTGCTGAAGCTAAAATATTCTAAAAATTAAGATCCTGTATCTCTCAACTTATCAGTGATGTTTTTTAATTTACTATAGTTCTGAAGCAATGCTGATCTCTTGGGTAAGGGGGAGAGCTTTAAAAGGCAATCAGTCTAAAGGAAACATGAGAAAAACACATGATCAGACTGAGTGCCATAAATTGAGGAACAAGGAAGAGCAAAAATGACTCATGCACTGCCATTCATGAAAAGTGCAACATCTAAGAAAAATGTCCTGTAAAACTACACATTTCTATAGAAAAGATGCTGACTCACTGGAAATACTAGGAATTCATAAACAGGAAGCTGAGATTGTAACCACAGGCAATCGCCATCAGATATAAAGTGCTGAGTAAGCTTTCAAGTATTTCTGTGCTTACCAATGGGAACTCTTCAACTAATCTTCTGTCATTCTTGGATTTATCCTCTCAGTAAAGTCTCTTAATGTTTGCTTTCCCTGGAGTGTTGCAAAAGGGCTAGTTGGCACACTGACAAATAAGAGCCTAAGTCTGCCATCTGCCAAATGGATCATGGAAAGTACAGAGGGCCTTCAATGCCCTTTGAACCCAGGGTCCCTCAGCATCTCCCAAAAAGTCTTCAGTTGGATCTAGGATGTGGACCTACATGCCCTTCCCTTAGGAATGACCCACTTTGCTCAGGTTTAAGACAATGGAAATGGGACATGTTCAAATCCTGAATGAAGGAAATTTTTAATATGCTGACTACACCAAACTGTTTTTGCATGTTTCATTGTTCTGTAATACCTTAAACTAGCCTCAACAGATCTGAAAAATGGTGCTGACTTGGAAAGCTAATGCATAGCTTGCTTTATACAATGTATGTTCTGAAAGGGACTTTGCAAACGACTGCAGGCTGGATTTGCTTTGAAAAGTAGCTAAACGGCTGGAATCTCTACCTTGTATATTCTCTAACTTACACACCAAGATATGTGAATGATTGCAGAATAGTTTAATTGCTTCACTGTTTCCAGAAAGAAAGAAAAATGACACCAGCTATGATGCTTCCAAGGGCGGGGAGACCCCCGGCTACCATTTGCCTTTGGCATTAGAATACATTATCTGTGCCCGCTTGGCATAGACACAGGCTGTATGGGTGCTCAAGGATCAAGCAACCTGGGAAAAAATAGGGGGTGCTCAGCACCCATAGGGCTGGGTAGACATGCGCCATTTCAAATTTTGGTAGAGGGGGCAATCTTTGCATGCCGTGATGGGAGGGGGGAGAGAAGAGAGTATGAGGGTGTGGTCTGAGCACAGAGGCTTCATCAGTCTTACTGAGCATGCTCAGCAAGCACCAAATGGAGGGGGGGAGCCAACCTCATCTGCCCTCTTCCACACACATCATCTCTATCTAGGGGCTACTAAGGCACTCTAAAAAAACTCTATTTTTTGGCAGACAACCTAGCAGTTAGCTGGCATGAGCACTGTATCTAATTCCTATATAAAAGAAAGAAAATTAAATATTAGACTCACTCAACTCTAACACTAACATTCTGACATCTTGTGGCAACTCACTTAAGGGATACTGGTTAGCTTTAAAATTTTCATATATGTTTTTACTAGGTTAGTAACTCTGTGGAGAGAAGAAGCAAAATGCAGGACAATGTAGCACTTTAAAGACTAACAAGATGGTTTATTAGATGATGAGCTTTCGTGGGCCAGACCCACTTCCTCAGATCAAATAGTGGAAGAAAGTAGTCACAACCATATATACCAAAGGATACAATTAAAAAAAAATGAACAAATATGAAAAGGACAAATCACATTGCAGAACATTTAATTCGAACTAACGGAGCGCTTAGTTCGAACTAGGAAAACCTCATTCCACGAGGATTAAGCCTAGTTCGAACTAGCTAGTTCAAATTAAGGGGTGTGTAGCCCCTTAATTCGAACTAGTGGGAGGCTAGCCCTCCCCAGGTTTCCCTGGTGGCCACTCTGGCCAACACCAGGGAAACTCGTCTGCCCCCCTCCTGGTCCCGGACCCCTTAAAGGGGCACGGGCTGGCTACGGTGCCTGTGTCAGGTGCAAGCCTGCCAGCACCCAGCCAGCAGACCCTGCACCTGGTACGGCTCGAGCCAGCCACCCGATGCCCCCCAGGCCTCCCTCTCTTCCCGGGACCAGGCTGGCGGCTCCCGGGAGCTTGCCCGGGACTGCAAGAGACGGGCACCCGCCTGGGCTAGTGCAGACATCGTGGACCTCGTCCTCGATCTCCGCACTAGGCACAGGAAAGTGGCCGGCTAGGGCAGGAGAGCTGCCAGCCTGGCCACCCAGGAGCAGGTGTGCAAGAGAATCAAGGGGGTTCATTGAGACCCCCGACCCTGAGCCCTGAGCTTACAATGGCCGTCCTGGGTCAGACCAAAGGTCCATCTAGCCCAGTAGCCTGTCTGCCAACAGCAGCCAACCCTAGGGACCCTGGAGGGGATGGACCGAAGACAGTGACCAAGCCATTTGTCTCGTGCCATCCTTCTCCAGCCTTCCACAAACCTTGGGCAGAGACACCACTCCTACCCCCTGGCTAATACCACTCCATGGACCCAACCTCCATGACTTGATCTCAATTCCCTTTAAACTCTGTTCTAGTTGTAGCCTTCACAGCCTCCTGCAGCAAGTAGTTCCACAGGTTGACTCTTTGCTTTGTGAAGAACAACTTTCTGTTACTAGTTTGAAGCCTGCTACCCATTCCTTTCCTTTGGTGTCCTCTAGTCCTTCTTTATGGGAACTAATGAAGAACTTTTCTGTATGCACCCTCTCCACCCAAGTCCTGCTTTTAGAGACCTCTATCCTGTCCCCCCTCCGTCTCCTCTTTTCTAAGCTGAAAAGTCCCAGTCTCTTTAGCCTCTCTTCATATGGGACCTGTTCCCAACCCCTGATCATTGTAGTTGCCCTCCCCTCTCCCACCTCCTTTTCCCAGTCTCCCCCAGTTTTGTTCAATAAAGACACATTCTATTTTGGAAGACACGTTATCTTTATTTTGTACATCAAGAAGAGGGGCTAGGGAAGGGTAAGTGGAAGGAGGTGAGGGAGGAATGGGGCACGAGCCCCCGATGGGGAGGACTGGGCTGGCTCTGTGGGCTTCTGGGGGTGGAACCTCTCCTGCAGCCCCCCAATTGCCCCCTCTCCCCAGATGGCAGCCTGCGGCAAGTGCAGCCGGGCTGATGGCCGAGTGGTGTGATGTGCCCAGTGTGGGTAGTCCAGGTAATCCAAGCCAGGACTGCTTTGCAAGCGGGGCACCCCTGAGAACTGTCTGTCCGGGGTGGGGGTCAGGACCCTTTAAGCAAAGCCCTCGGCTAGCCTGAGACAGCATCTCCACCCTCTAAGTCCTCCTCTGATGCCCTGCTGGCACTGCTTCCGGCCATCCTTAACCCCGGTTCAGGGTCCACTTAATGTGGACATGCTAGTTTGAATTAGGAAAACGCTAATTCGAACTAGTTTTTTAGTCTGGATCCGTTAGTTCGAATTAGCTTAGTTCGAATTAACTAATTCGAACTAAGTTAGTTCGAATTAACGTTGTAGTGTAGACATACCCTAGGACAGTTGTTCTAGTAGTTATTTACCCTTGGAGTTAAGAAATTACACCTTATTTCTGGTTTTAAACTCTGTAACAGCCTACTTTCAACCATTAGTGCTTGTTATGCTTTACTCTGTTAGATTCAAGAGCCTTTCATATCAGATAGCTTCCCAGAGTAATTATAGACAAGAGCTAGCTGAAATTTGTATACATGAATTTTTAAATTGTAAAATGGCTTTATTTGTTCAAAAATAACATTTTTAAAAAAGACTGTCAGTGCTGTCAATGTTTTCTATTCTTTGCTAAAAGTTGGTACATATTTGACAATTAAAAATATTGCTGAAAAAGGTTATCAAAAGGTTATGGTAAATATTTCATTTACCAAAACCGAAGGTATTTTTGTAAATAATATTTTTTCATAACTATTTAAGTATATAAGTTAAAAAAAAAGAAACTGGCTTCAGCTTCCAGACATTGGTTGGAATACATGTTGTTTGTCTGCACTCTGAATGTTCCAGATTTTCTGTGTAAATGACCCGTCTTCATTTTTTTTGCCATATGTGCCACCATCCAGCCCTAATGGTTAAAATAACAATCATAAAAATAAGAATTTATAAATGAAAAAAGTGTGTCAAATTTTTGGTCCTTCAGATGTTGAATATTAATTAGAATGCAAATATGGTTAAAATGACCAACCAATCCTGATATAAATCCTGCATAGTTAATGATTGATTTTTCCAAAAAGTGACAGATTCTAGTAGATTTATACTTGTTATAAAGTACAACAACCGAAGGCCTGAGGTAGAAAGAATTAATCATGCTCTATGAAGAATCACGTGCCTATAACTGGACACTCAACAGTTTTTCAGAATCAGTGAGTTCATGTAATTTGCAAACTTTTCTCAGAAATGTAAAAAGTGAAATGACTCTTTCATTATTTCCCATTTCCTTTATAGAGCTGTGGTTTTGGCTGATGAAGGAATGGAATGCTATTTATGGACCTCAGATGCCAGCTAAAAGAGAAGTGTATTATGATGTTCCTCATTAATTTTTTTCTTATTTTTGTCTGCATTGTCTAGGTATGCCAGAAGTACAGGAGGTGCTGGAAGTGGGTTTAATTAGATTGCAACTTTTTTTTTCTTAATTATCTGGGGATATCCAGTAGATAAAATTGTACAGGACATCTAATTCCACAATCCTTTCCAGTTGGGAGCTGTCATCAACCCTCCCCCTTACCCTTCCTGGTCCAGTTGCTGCTAGGAAACTGTAATCTACCAAGTGGGAGAGGATTAAGGGAGAGAGCTAGCCAGAAGCAGGGGTATTGTTCCCCACTGTACAAGTCATAAAAGTCCAAACCCATTTCTTTGCTCCTTTACAGAACTTAGAATATCTCCTTTAAAACTTCTTCCAATCCATTTTATCTGATTAGGGTCTATCCCCTATGGAGTACCTGCACTGAACATCCACTGCAAACTAACAGAACAAGTTGAGACGTTATAGCCTGAGCCCCTTTCTAATGCCACTACAGCCTGGCTCCACTGTGGGAAAATGATTTTTTTTTATTTTGACAGGGAAACTTCTGATATTTGAGTTTAAATGGAAATAGCTGATGTGGATGGAGAAAAATACAGTTGCAGCCTAATATGTCATTTATTCTTTATGTTGTTTTCCTTTGTCTTTTCCTCCCTTTTGATTGTTTTTGTGTGGGTTACAAGAAAAAGTGAATCTAAGGCTATGTCTACATTGCACGGCTGTTTTCCAAAGTAACAAGCACACTATTTCAGCATCCTGGTAACCCTTGTTCCATGAGAGTTAAGGGATGTCTTGAAATAGTGTGTTGTTTTTATTTATATATATATATATATATGGAGATATACCTATCTCATAGAGCTGGAAGGAACTGTGAAAGGTCATTGAGTCTAGTCCTCTGCCTTCACAGCAGGACCAAGTACCATCCCTGACAGATTTGCCCCAGATCCATAAATGGCCCCCCTAAAGGACTGATTTTATAATCCTGGGTTTAGCAAGCAAATGCTCAAACCACTGAGCTGTCCCTCCTCCCACATTGTGCAGACATGCCAAATTTCTAAATAAGCTATTTTGAAATAGATTCAAAATAAGATACACAATCTGTGTAGCACAAATTGCATATCTTATTTTGAGTTTAGGGTGCTGTGTAGATGCACTGAGATTAAATTGTACAGTGGAGGAGATACCTTATCTTACTTGTGGAAAAGTCCTATACATCTTAACAGAGAATACTATCCTTACTAATCGGATTTTTACCCAACTTCATGGACATTTATAGCCCTGGTATAAAGATGTCTCAAAACCCCATAGAAAGAATATTGTCTATTAAATTCTATGTATTTTTGTAGTAATGTGTACAGAACTTCTTGGTTGAAATATATTACGTTCTAAGGGAGTTTGCCATGCCAAACAACACAAATGCTTTGTTGTTACTGTACTTCAAGAACATTTTTTCTGGTACATCTATTGCAGGATCTTGAATAGTTTACTGGGAAAGAAAATGATAGTGTTCTATAGAAATGTTTGTATTGAATTGAAAGAGGATTGTCTCTTTTTTATGGGTCCCGCAATATTATATTTTAGGAATAAAATTATTTGTTAAATTCTATAAATTGTTTACAAATGAAGATATAGAGATGTCATCATTTCCTGATAAATTGTGCAGGGTTTTTTCATGAGGAGAGTATTTATCATAGGAAATACTTATCAGGTTGCCTATCAGTTAAGAGAATGTGAATGGTCATAAAAATACCCTTGTAGTTCTGATTCTGTTTCGCCTACACTGATTTTTGTCCATTTACTTCATTGGAGTTGCTCCTTATTTACATTGATGATGTTCAGTAATTATAAGTAAGGGAGAAGAAAATACACAGAAAAAATAAAACAACAGATAATAGGGATTATGTATAAAAGTGGAGAGATTAATGTCTGCACAGTTATATCTGTGTGTCTTGTATGATTTGCTACCACAAGGGGAGACATCTCTTTATAAGGTTCAAGCAAAAGTTAGCCAGCTGCCTTGGATGACATTGAAACTTATGTCATAAATAGTAGTAGACTTCAGATCAAATATAAAGAATTAGGGAGTACTTGACAGACTTCAGGATAGGGTTATAAATCTTACTGGCTCATAAATCTTACTGGCTCTAGACTCAGAGCCACAATTTTCATGTTAGCATAGCCAACATTTGCCCATAGGAACCTCATGAAATACCAGAGTTATTTCCTATTATAAGCACAGGGGGAAACTGGTAACTAGTAGCATATGCTGCAGTCATTATAAGTAGATCAAGGTAGAGTTGACATTATATGTGGCTGACAATGGATGCCTACAAGAGATTTTAAATGTATTTAGCATAAGGACCATCTACAGCTGAAGGAATGATCTACTGTGGCTGCCTCGTGAGAGAACAAACAAAACTGGAGGAAGAGCAGAGGAAGACATGAATAGGAAGTCTACAGAAAAAAACCCAGAAATTAAAGAAGCAGCGCTAAAGTAAGCAGATGGATGAACAGAGAGAAAATAATCTAAAGCAATGAAATAAGTGGGAGGGATAGCTCTGTGGTTTGAGCAGTGGCCTGCTAAACTCAGGGTTATGAGCTCAATCCTTGAGGGGGCCAGTTAGGGATCTGGGGAAAATCTATCAGCAATGATACTTGGTCCTGCTCTGAGGCTGGACTCAATGACCTCACAAGGTACCTTCCAGCTCTATGAGATAAGTATAGGTCAGAATGTCAGGAGAGAAAACAGGAGGCATGTTCTTGTGACATAAACATCAGAAAGACAGCAATGAAAAATGGTGACTCATGAGAAATGCTGAAGATATTAGCAAAGAAACATGCAGGTAATGCTGGAAACATGTTTTGTTTAAAATGAAAATCTAACAATTTTTTCTTTTCTTTATGTATATACCTCATACCTCTCATTTTGCCATCATACAGACATGTTTTATTATTTTTCTTTAAGAACTTTTAACCGTGTCAATTTTTTGTTGTTGTTTTATATCCTTTGCATATTTTAGCTGATTCTCTTTGGCTTTTGTCTAGGCTATGGACCAAATATTTCCCTCTGATATATATTCATGAACTCAGCAAGAATTATTGTGATCCAAGGACCTCTTCATACTAATTGGCAGAGGACACAGGATTACAAGGATCCCCAGGGTTCACCAAAAGGGGTCATGTTAGATTTCTACTGGAAAAATGTGTCAGATTGGTCATAATAATTACTGTGGATATGTCTACACAGCAGTGTTATGTCAGAATAACTAATGTGCATGTCTTCACTACAAGCCTTAATTTCAAAATAATGTCAAGCTAGAGGACTTCTTACTCAGACTCATGGTAGTCCTCATTTCACGACGAGTAAGGGAAGTAAAAGGAAGAGTTTTATTCCTTCACCTTCCTGCTGTGTAGACACCGCCTAAAGCCAAGTTAAGTTATTTCGACTTAAGCTACGCAATTGACGTAGCTGAAGTTGCGTAGCTTAATTCGCCTTTAGCCCTGTTGTGTAGACAAGTCCTGTGGGATGTGTGCATGCTAAATATGTGATGAGTTATACTGAAAATTGGTCATTATGCCTTGTAGTTAAAGGCAGGTGACTCAAAAGTATTGCCTCTTGGAAAAAACTTGACTAACCAAGAGGTGGGAGACACTTATCTCCTTAGTGTGTTGTGTCTTTTACAATAAAGTGCATTAACATACTGATTCTAATGCAAATGAAGAGCTTGTGGAAACTTCAGAAGGAAATTAAAAGGAAGAGGTAAACTGGGGGATGCGAACCCTGTTTTCAGGTGAAGATCAAAGGTTGAGTTTGATATATCTAAGGTCTAGCTGAACTCCCAGGTATGTTTCAATCTGTGAGGACAAGCTGCCAGTGGACCTGATTTTTTTGAAAAGAGGATCTCAACCAACCTGGCAGAAAATTCTGGAAAAAGGACTTGGGATAAACTATCCAGTTGGAGACAGGGAGGGTATGTCTACACAGCAAAGTTATTTTGAAATAACAGTCCTTATTTTGAAATAGCTTTCCTAGCATCTACACAGCCATACCGCTATTTCGAAATAAATTTGGAATAGCGGAGCGCTTATTTCAAATTTGGTAAATATCATTCTATGAGATTCTCTAAGCTGTAGTCAGAAAGAGAGGAGGGGAGAGGGCAAACCATGGGCCAGAGCAGACAAACAACCGCATACAAAGGAATCCAATGCATCAGGGAAGGGCAGACAAATAACCAGTGGCAAATTTTTAAAGTGCTTGTACACAAATGCTAGCAGTCTGACTAATAAGATGGGTGAACTAGAGTACCTCATATTAAATGAGGAGATTGACATAATAGGCATCACCGAAACCTGGTGGAATGAGGAAATCTGTGGGACACAATCATACCGAGATATAAAATATATAGAAAGGATAGAGCAGGCTGGGTGGGTGGCGGAGTGGAACTGTATGTGAAAGATAATGTAGAATCAAATGAAATAAAAATATTAAGTGAATCAACATGTCAATAGAATTGCTATGGATAGTAATTCCATGCTCCAATAATAAGAAATTAGCAGAAATTAGAATAAGAAATATATATGGTTGTGACAATTTTCTTCCACTATTTGATCTGAGGAAATGGGTCTGGCCCATGAAAGCTCATCACCTGTTAAACCATCTTATGAGTCTTTAAAGTGCCACCCAGTCCTGTTTTTTGTTTCATTTGTTTCTAGACTTCTTACTCTCTCTCATTTTAATGGTTGTTCTTTGACAAGGAAAAGTCTCAGATGGATAGCAATGTTAGTCTGTATCTGTGAAACCAACGAGGAGTCCTGTGCCATCTGAGGGTACGTCTAGATTACATGCCTCTGTCGCCAGAGGCATGTAGATTAGGCTACCAGGCATAGGAAAATGAAGCGGCGATTTAAATAATCGCCGCTTCATTTAAATTTACATGGCTGCCGCGCTGAGCCGACAAACAGCTGATCAGCTCATCAGCTGTTTGTCGGCTCAGCGCGGTAGTCTGGATGCGCGGGTGTCGACATCAAAGGCATTTGTCGACCACCCAGGGGAATAGAAGATCTGAGGCTACGTCTAGACTACACGCTTCTTTCTCAAGAAGCTTTTTTTAGAGGAGATCTTGCCCCTGAGTGGGAGCTGCATTCGGTGGCCCGTACATATCCCTGGTAGAGCTTTTTTGCCTTACTCTGGACCTGTTCCAAGGTCCAGGATGGGTGTCCGTGCTCCGCCAGGGACTTAGCTATCCTGTCATAAATGTCCGCATTGCGGTGCTTTGCCCAAGGATCCTGCAGGAGGGCCTGGATCTCCGCCTCTTGGTCCCCTTAGGTGGGTCCTGGGGCTCCTGGGGCTGCTTCTGGCAAGGGCCAGGAGGGTTGCGGGGGGGCTTCAGGTGTGGACATGGCTTGCAATGCCTGTGGCAGGGAGAGCCGTGCGGTCAGGGTGCTGCTCTCTGGCCAGCTTCCTGTCACAAGGCTTGTCCAGGGTGCCTGCAGCTTTTAGAGGGGCCAGGAGAAAGGGACTATAGAGATGGGATTACCTTGTATGGAGTAGCCACCAGGGCACTTGTGCTTTTTCCTCTTTCCTCTTCTTCTGAAAGAACTCCCTCTCCCCATCCACACGCCTTTTTGTGAAAGAACTCTTTCACAAAAAAGCTTCTTCCTTGTAGAATGTGGATTACCAATGTTGGAAAAACCACGCTGTTCTTTCTATTTACTTGTGAAAATGCAATTGCAGCATGAATGTTCCTCAAGTTTTGTCGGAAAAATAGCCATTTTTCCAACAAAACTCTGTAGTGTAGACATACCCTGAGAATTCAGTGCGTGTTCATTGGCACACTGGCTTAGCACTCCAGAAGGATGGTCAGTGGACTGGGAACATTGTGTGACTAGAGCTGCTCTGTACAGAGAAAACAAGGTCTTTGGAGGCCTGGAAGATAGTGCTCGTGTTGCCAAAGGGTGGTAGAGTCAAGGATCTAATTCATGTTAGGCACAGATAAGATGGCTTCTTACTAAGAACTCTCAGAGAGTATCCAGGGTTGAGAGGTACACATACAAGAAGATGTATGAAATACACAGGCCTGTCGACAGAAGGCGAGTGGGCAAAACAGGCAATTGCCTGGGGGCCCCAGCAATTTAAAAGGATATGGGCTTGATGCTACAGCAGCAGTGGTGCCTGGAACACCAGGACCTTTGGGGTGTGTCTAGACTACAGAGTTTTGTCGACAAAAGTGGACTTTTGTCAACAAAACTATACCTGCGTCTACACTACCGCTGAGTTCTGTCAACATAACGTTGACAGAACTCAGCAGTTTTGTCGACGCTGGTAAACCTCATTTTACGAGGCATAACACCTTTTGTCGACAGAGTTCTGTCGACAGAAGGTGTTATTGCATGTAGGATTGTGTCTAGACTACAGGGTTTTGTCGACAAAGCAGCTTGCTTTGTCGACAGAACTGAATGTAGTCTAGATGCTCTTTGTCGACAGAAGTTTTGTTGACAGATACTGTCGACAAAACTTCTGTCGACAAAAGCCTGTAGTCTAGACACACCCTTAAACTGCTGCTGGCTTGCCGCAAGATGCACTCAAGTGAGTTCTGAATGTCTGGCTGCCCCCAGCCCTGCCCTTTCCACCCAAGGCCTTGCCCCTTCCAGGGCAGGCTGTCTACTCCCCTGGAAATACATGTAGAAAAAGAGGTATATATGCACATATAGTTGGGCCAAATCAATAGGTGGCATAAATTATACATCAAAGTAAACTACACACAGAAAAGCATAGCAGGATCAGCTCCCAGAAGTGTGAGAAAAGGCCCTTTCTCCCAGCCCTCACTTCACCATACTCTGAATTACAGTTTTGTGATAGTTGCCTTTTCTGATTTACCCTGGCAGCTGAATTACCCAGGATATGCTCACTGACATCACCCTCCTGTGACACCCTAATTTATAAAGAATACCACCATCTGTGAATTGGTCCCACTCTGGCTTTAAATTAAAAACAGGAAATGAAGGGACATTGAAAGTAAAAATTGCCTATTGATCATGTGATCAGAAATATCAACATCAGAGGATAATATAGCAGAAAGTAAGTTTAAAAAATGATTTGTGTAGTTCCTTTTGCAGAAATCAAAATACTTTACACAATCACAGATTATACCTATACAAGAATGATAATTACAACCACTTCCATTCAACCATTTCTGAGCTGCAACCACCAAAACCCTATAAATTCATTTCCCAAGAGGACTGGGAACAGAGAAAGAACATTACATCCACAGGAAGCCACATGAAAACACAGTCGGCAGAAGACAATTTATCACATTAGTAGTTGGCCAGAAAACTGGAATTAACATTCTTATTTTTGTGAAAAGTGCCATGGAATCTTTAATCACCATAAGTAGTTGGGGACTCACTTTTCCCATCACATCTGCTCTTTGTATCTTTGGTTTTAAAGAGCTTTTATCACTGTTACATCTAAATGCTGTCACCCAAGGGATACTTATTTCTCCCATGGGAGAAATAAGAGATAATGAAAGAAATTAAAAAGTTTGTGTGAAGAGCTAGAAGCCATGAGCTGTTTCAAGTAATTGGCCAAGCACTGGAACACACTATTTCCTTCTGTAACGAGATAGCATAAATTCACCAGTAATGGGCTATGTCCTGAAGAGGAGGATGTAGATGCTTCTCACCCCTTGCAAACAAGCATGTATGAGTAGACAGCAGAGTCAACAACCTCCACAGGCCTCTGAGAAAAGTGTATGGGTGGGGTGGGGTGGGGTTAGGTGGAAGGGGGGGGGAAGAGAGGGGAAGGGGTGGGCCCAAGATCAGCCAGACATCAGTGCTGCCCAAAGCATGGCTCTCACAGCCCTTAATGCTGCCCAGAATGTGCAGTGCAGCACAGCACTTCAGCAGTGATTTAAAGGGCCGGAGGCTCTATCTGCCACCACTGATACCTCTGTGGGCCTGTGAGTTAATGGAGCCTAATCTACAGATTTGGATCTGGCTTCCTTCAAACTAATGCTGCAATGAATAGCAAATACCAGTGAGCAGAAGTAGGAGGATGATATTTTGGCCTCTCAGAGGAATTGCACAGTGTTAGGCACAGCAAGGTGCTCCCTCCCTGTGGAAGGCTATTCTGAGCAGCAAGTTTCCTATGGCAGAAGATGTGTGGGTCATGTCACTGGTATGCTAGCCAGGGTATGACTTAACCCTTAATTTGGGGAATGGCATAGGACTGCTTCCTTCCATAATAAGTTAAGCAGGGAGGGGACACAGATGGAATGAGTTGCAATGCAGAGACTAATGAAAAATTCATTGACATTTCTCACTAGGTTCCCAATGGTGAATAGGAGACAGATGTCAGAAGCTAACATGGATTTCTCAGGGGAGAAATAAGAAATGGTGAGTGAAATAAAGGTCATATCAGAAGTGATTAAAGCTTTAAGTCCTGACAGTAACAATTTCTGTGTAAGATGCAAGTGAAAGAGTGGTGGTTTAATAGGATAAACTTTAATAGGAGAGATACTGGCGGACCAGCGAGAATCTAAGGTAACATCCATAATTCAGATGGGATCCAAGGGAGGATCCTGGAAACAACACATATGTGTGACCACATCAGTGGAACTGTGTCGATTTACACCACCTGAAAATAGGATCTGTGGTACTGAGGGAGAATTTTCAGCACAGTGAAGTGGGATTTAATTGCTCTATTTATTATACACTGTGCTAGACATACACCTCTGGGTATTAATTATCTGGAGGAAAGGAAAATGGGGTCCCAATATGTTAAACATGGATGCCCATATTTCTTAAGACAAAAGATTAATTTAGCAGAATTTACCTGAAACTGCATGACTAGAAAAGCTCTAATTATAAGGCTGGCTGGTTGTAAAGAACTTTGTCTCCTAATAATAACATCCCAATGGCTGAACACTGCACTGAGACTTTGATACCTTTACCAGCTGCAATTAAACTTTTCATGAGTGACAGTTACCCCATACTGTACCTTTGCCTGAGCAGATTTGGGGGCTCTTCATTTCTAAGGGAGTCCAAACATTTTCAGAAAGAGCTACATTCTCTCACTGCTTCCAATGCTCCAATTAGCCGCCTTCATTATTAGGACCAATGTTTTCTGGAATTGCCTTGCTACAGCTGAACAGAGAGTAAGAGAGGCATGTGGGGTTGTGCTTCTCCCCACAGATTTTTGCTGAGTCTTTCATAATATTACGAAGGGCCCTAAAGAGCTCACCTATTATGATAAAAGGATGAACACATTTTCATTTTTTTAAATCTAGAAGTTGAACCGAAACAGGAGAAAATTAAACCATCAGAAATGGGTGAGTTTTAATATTTATCCAAAATATCTGGAAATATAGCAAATAGTGTAAGTGGTTTTGTGTGAGTGTTTGTGAAAAATGTATGAACAGATTCTGGATCGGTCTCTTGTGTGCTGAGAGAAGAGGAAATACAAAATGCCATCTTAGGTACATCAGTATGAGTGAAGCCATGAGTACCAGACTTCCTGTTTGCAAGCTTTCACAAAAGAAACAGGATTGAGAGTTATCCTCATTATTTGCAAATCATGACAATGAAAACAATAGCTACACATTCAGCTCATTCCACTGTATTGCCCATGGCACAAAGTTCCCCCTCCTGAAACATGTGATAGTTAGCACAAAGGGCACAGTGTGTCACATGGAGCATCCATCGGCACATTTGTTGCATTCCTCTGTATACTTTTGGCTGTACTGCAGTTTAAATGTAGCCAGCACCTATCATGAAAAGACAATGAGGTACTTGTTACACATATATAAAGTATAACATTGAAACCAAACCACCGTCCCCATCACTGGCCTTACTAGCCTGTTCTCCATCTCAAACATTCACTGATAAATCTGGATGATACAGGAGTCTAAGATCACATGACCTGCAGTCTGACCCAGAGCAAGTCCTGAACATTGCACCCCCAGGATCAGTCTGAAGTGATTATGGAGGTAACAGGCACCCATGCACCAGAGTCTACAACTGCCACAGCAACAGATGTTGCTTTCTTCTCCAGTGAACTCTAGTCTTGCAGGAAAATGGAGACAGCTCCTGCTGACTTGCACAAGGACAGCCTGAGCAGCTCCTTCACCAGGCCCAGGAGCAGAAAGCAGAAAGGTTATGGGGTTAAGCAGGGCTGAGTGAGCAGAAGCTGTATGTAGAGTGCATAGAACAAAAGCTGGCATGAAGTCAGGACCTCCCTCAGATACTTAAGAGAACAGGAATTCCATGTGTGAGAGAGCAGAAGCTCTGAGGGTGGTGGGCTAGACAGCGGAGCTGACGGCCACCATGGCCCCAGAGAAAGGTGTGGGGGTGGGACCTCAAGCAAAAGGAGCAGGGCTGGGGGTAACCAAGCCTCAGTGCTGCCCGGATGATGGAGTGGTGCTCTAGGGGCAATTTAAAGGGGCCCGGAGCTTTAATTGCCACTGCTGCTGCAGTACCGCTGGGCCCTGGGACAATGTTCCCTTTTGCCCCTCTCTATTGGCAGGCCTGGGCTAGAAAGTACAGTAATATCTTTTATTGGACTGACTTCTGGTGGTGATAAAAACTACTTTCAAGCTTGCACAGAGTTCTTCAAGAGTATGGCAGCTAGCCAGCTGAGCAGTACAGCCATTATAGAGTAATAACAGAAGGGGTGATGATATCACTTGCAATGGTCTTGACTAAGGAATACATTCACTGATTCAAATATTTCACAACAGCAAAGATACTTGTCTATTGTGTTGAATGCATCTGGCCATTAGTAGCGATAGATGAATTATTCGTTCTGAAGGTTACTCATTTTTATGTTGAAAAATTACCCACAAACCAGATGTGATTTCTATTCTTTGTTCATCATTGCAATTGTTTGACAGAAAGATTGTGTGGAGAAATTTTAGCCTGTGGGTTAGGTTTGTTAATATGTTTATTCATTGTTTATGATGTCTGACTGATCACCAAAATCACATGCTATTGTTTTAGTTCCCCAACTAGATACAGTAAAACTCCAACTGTCCAGCATCCAGTGGTCCGGCACTCCTGATAGTCCGGCACCAACTGGAACCCGGAAGTGCTCTGGCCAGCCGGACAATTGGAGTTGCTCTGCCCCCGGCTTCCCCAAGTCAGCTGCTGGTCAGTTTCAGCAGTGGCGGACTTGGGGAAGCCGGGGGGCAGAGCATCTGGGGTGCTGCCAGTTTGGTCCCGCAGCGCCACCCTCTCCCACGCTGCGCAGTTCCCTGCTGACGCCCCCCCCCCTCCCGACCCCTGATAATCTGACACCACCTGGGTCCAAAAGGTGCCAGATTATCAGAAGTTTACTGTGGTTCAAGTTTTATGAAAAAGAATCCCTTTTTCTGTATGCACATTATCTGTAAACTACCATACTTTTTTTAAGGCACACATAGATATTCAAAGCAGAAGTTCAAGAAATGATAAATATGAATTACAATAATTGGTCATTAATATTTTATATTAAACAAATAGTTAAAATCTGACATCTATCCTAGGTAGGATAAGGGAGCAGCAGATATGGGACTCCATTAATAAAGAACTAAAGGAAAATTTCTCAGAACTTTTTGCCTATAGAACTAAAATGACATAAAAATAACATAACACCTCACAGGGCATATATGTACAAAGATTATTACAATGAGGAACAGTAAGGTCCTTATGGTCACACATAGTATCTTCTTTTCATTCTTCGGCCACTTACAAATCAAATCTGGGTCCTACTGAAGTCAAACCCAACGAAATTGTATCCTGGTTACCCAGGTTTGAGGCAGTTCCTGGTTTGCCAATCAAGGATTTTCATTTTCATAGCCTCCTGTATAAAAATAGATTATTTACCATTGTAGTGTTCTGCCCCATAATTTAGTACTTGCAAAGACATGAGCACACGGTTTACATTAATGCTCATATGGCAAATTTTTGGGGTTTGTGCTAAAAACAACTTCAAAATAAAGCATTCAAAATGATGGCAGAAGCAGGAAGTTGTTCACTTGTTTCAGAGTCAAGATGGAGAGAAAGGCAACTCAGTTTTCACTTTTTTTTGTTTGAATACTGTAGGTGATTAGTACTTGGTTCTCTCAAAGGCTAATTAAACTAAAAGAAAAATAATTAAATCATTTTAATCTCATTAATTTGGATTAAGATCAATCATTAAAGCTAACAAGTTATTAAATACTTTGTACATTTTTGTTCCTGTAGTTTAAGCTTATTGAGCCAAATTTCTGCTCTCAATTACCCTGGCATATTCTGGAACAATTCCTTTATCACTGGAGTTGCTCCATCTTTATAGCAAGATAACTAAGAACAGAGTTTGGCCCATTTATTTCCTCTGCATGGAGGAATCATTGGTATTTATTGTAATGAGCTATTGAATGTTATCCCAACTCAAAACATGAGCCTATTTTTCAGGCTTCCAGTGGCGCAGAAGTCATGGTCTAGGCTATTATTCAAATGAATGGAAAATACAGGGTCTGCCCCAAAGATGATATCTGCAGTCAGTACTAGTGGAAATTCCAGGTGAAAATGTTCAATTGACTCCTGCCATTCCAAAGGATGGTCAGATTTTGGAAGAGAGCAATGAGTCTATTAAATCCCAAGGCTATGGGTCCTCCAACAAAAGCTCAAAGAAACCAGCAAATATTAACAAATACCACGAGTTCAATACAAGGATTCCAATGAGTCTACACTAATGTCTGCTAGGAAAGATAAGACTAGCAAAGTTAGTTAATTCACAAAATCAGTGCTTCCTATTTGGGGACTGATTTTTCTAGCCTAGGTATCTTCCTTACAGGCATCTGGAAACAGTTATTTAGTCACAGATACACTTATTCTGAAGGAAAAAAATATCTTTTGTTGCTGCTATTCTTCTAATTAATCACTTCTGATGTACAGAATTATCCTTAATATTATTCCTCTAGATAGCTGAGATAAGTATTCAGCTAGGGGGTTAGGTTCTGTATTTTTAAGTCTGACCAAGCATGTTTTTACATGTGAATTTGCATAATTTGAATTGACAGCTGTATGTGATGACACAGCACAGCCTTGAAACTATTTCACTCTGACTGTACTTAATTTTTCACTGTTGGAATTCCCATTTAATTATGAGTATGTTTATGAAACAGTGGTCTATATCCCGTGCTTGTGGTATGAAGACAAACATTTTATTTCTAAGTACCACCTCAAAAGGTCCATGCTAATTATAACTGGAATATATTTAAAATGTTACAATGGAGCTTACCCTAGATAGAGTAATGGCTATCATCCAGTGTTCCTTGAAAGCTTCTATCTTTTGATACAATGAAGTATTTAAAACTTCACTCAATTAACAGAGCTGTTTGTATGATAGCATTTGGAATAGATGTTCCCAGTATGTGTATTGATCTCTCTGGCTGCTCACCAATTGGCAACAGCAGTGAGCCACTCCTCACAATTAGTTTGCACCTGTAGCTGAATAGGTTCTTATCATGTCCTGGAAACTTATACAACATGACAGGAGACAAGATTTGTAAAATTTAAAAAAGGATATATCTTTAAGTATATTCAGCAATGTCTGAAATGTTTTTGTGAGCTAAGCTGGCATGTTTTTTACCAGCGAGTTTTCTGATATTTTTCATTTATGCTATAATTAGTATTATTTCACTATTTAAAGACTAGCAGTAGCCTCGTGCTTGTTATTTCATTGACTGTATGAATCTGACACAACTGGCAGTTTCTGCAAGTGAGAAACTCAGGACTGGAACTGCAGTGTTGCTATAACTCAAATTTGAACTTGAAATCTGCACGAAAGTCTGACTTCTTGTCTACCTAGAGGTAAGGAACTGGTAATCAAACATGGAACTCCCACCTGGCATGGCAAGGCACTTGTGATATTTGCAGTATAGTTAGTTACAGTGATATCATCTGCAGGTTGTAATTGATTGGTTAAGAAAAAGCAACAGAAAAATTCCTATTAAATGATTCACTTCATAACAGAACATAAGAACGGCCATACTGGGTCAGACCAAAGGTCCATCTAGCCCAGTATCCTGTCTGCTGACAGTGGCCAATGCCAGGTGCCCCAGAGGGAGTGAATCAAACAGGTAATGACCAAGCGATCTCTCTCCTGCCATCCATCTCCACTCTCTGGCAGAGGCTAGGGACACCATTCCTTACCCATACTGGCTAATAGCCATTTATGGACTTAACCTCCATGAATTTATCTAGTTCTCTTTTAAACCCTGTTATAGTCCCAGCATTCACAACCTCCTCAGGCAAGGAGTTTCACAGATTGACTATGCGCTGTGTGAAGAAGAACTTCCTTTTATTTGTTTTAAACCTGCTGCCCATTAATGTCATTTGGTGGCCCCTAGTTCTTATATTATTGGAACAAGTAAATAACTTTTCCTTATTCATTTTCTCCACACCACTCATGATTTTATAGACCTCTATCATATCCCTCCTTAGTCTCCTCTTTTCCAAGCTCCTCTTTTCTAATCTCTCCTCATATGGGACTCGTTCCAAACCCCTAATCATTTTAGTTGCCCTTCTCTGAACCTTTTCTAATGCCAGTATATCTTTTTTGAGATGAGGAGACCACATCTGTATGCAGTATTCCAAAAGTGAGCGTACCATGGATTTATATAAGGGCAATAAGATATTCTCCATCTTATTTTCTATCCCTTTTTTATTGATTCCTAACATCCTGTTTGCTTTTTTAACTGCCACTGCATACTGTGTGGACGTCTTCAGAGAACTATCCATGATGACTCCAAGATCTCTTTCCCAATTAGTTGTAGCTAAATTAGTCCCTATCATATTATATGTATAGTTGGGGTTATTTTTCCCAATGTGTATTACTTTACATTTATCCACATTAAATTACATTTGCCATTTTGTTGCCCAGTCACTTAGTTTGGTGACATCTTTTTGAAGTTCTTCAAAGTCTGCTTTGGTCTTAAAACAGGAAGTTAAGTCCATAAACAGGGCTGGCCTTACCATGAGGCGAACTGAGGCGGCTGCCTCAGGTGCCAGACTGTGGCGAGTGGGTGCCACTAGGACCCAGTGTGTAGAAAATTGAGTCTGCTGCTGGTGCAGCAAGGAGGCATGGGGCATCATTTGAGCTCCCTGCCTCCGGTGCCAAAATGTTGTGGGCGGCCCCTGCTTCATAACAGCATGTAGTGAACAACTCATTCCTAGGGCCAGATAAGGCTAAAGGATTTAATCCTCCTGATTTTGAGCAAACAACTGAGAGAAGATTACTTGGAACACAGAAGGGGGGAAAAAAGGAAGAGCTTGAATGAAATCCTATACCATTCCATGAAGCTGCTGTCTCCAAGCCTCTTAGATGGAAGATTGAGATTTATTTAAGTTCAGATCTAGAAATGTCTCCTGTAGGTCCTCCTCTAAAGCCCATTTCACAGCAGTCTAATCAATCAGGGTTATTGATTAGGTCTCCGTGCATGGACACTCTGTTTGTATCCACCAGACAAAGCCCATCTTTCTGAGTTCCACGTAACGGAGAGCTTTGGAAGGTACTCTGCACCTGGCTGAATTATTTCACCCAATGTATCTTTTATTTATCTATATATATATATATATATATATCTATATATATATATATATATATATCTATATATATATATATATATATCTATATATATATATATATATATATGGAATGTTTACCAACGATGTGTGTCCAATCATTTATTTCTTAACTAACAAGGAATTCACAAATCTTAGAAGTCCACATCCTCTCAAGTCTCAACTAAAAGCAGAAGATGCTGCATTAGCCTTGACAGCTTTTCTGGGCTAATGTCTCCTTTTGCAGTGTTCAGGGGAGGAAAGAGAAAGCCCATTACACAAGCATATCCATTAGCTATTTGTACCATCTGGCCCTCAATTAACCCCAGGGAAACCAAATACTGCTGAAATGAGCTACCATCATCAGTCACTACTGGTTAACTTTTGCAAATTAAATATTTTTTCTACTGATGAAGCAAGCAACTCATGCTGATAAATGCAGAACCCAAATCACATTGCAAAATCAAGATCCATAAATAATGGAAACCTCTTTAAATCCATTAGACAGAAAGATGATAGTAATTGTTAGACATTAGGGGCTAGATTAATTTCTGGTGTAATTCCACTTCCTTAATGACCCGAGCAATGCCAGGTAAATTTGATAGTAAGATTATAAGGCATAGCCAAAATGGATTTGTAAAGAACAAATCATGCCAAACCAACCTAATTACTTTCCTTGATAGGGTTACTGGCATAGTGGATGTGGGAAAGGAAGCTGTGGACATGATAACTTGATTTTAGCAAGTGTTTAGAGACAAAACCCCTTATGATATTTTCAAAAGCAAAGTAGAGAAGAGTGGTACTAAGGACATTTCTATAAGGTGTGTGCAAAACTGTTGGAAGACCATACTGAAATAGCCATTATCTAGTAATAAAGACAAGTGTGAAATAGTACACTTAGGAAGGAAATAGCAAATGCACAAGTGGTGAGGAGGTGAATGGAAAGGCAAGAGGCAGACAGACGGGTAGGGAAGGTGAGGAGGCAGGCAGATGGGCAGGGGACAAGGAGGAGAGTGATGAGCAAGGGCTGAGGGCATGTTCCAGATTCACGGCAAGAAGACCAGCAGGAAGGCTTTGAGTAGGCAGGAGGGTGAAAAGGCAAGTGGCAAGCACACAGACTCTAAGAAGGAGAGTGGTGGGTGGGCAGGCAGGCAGGAGGGGAGGAAGTGAATGCAGTCAGGTGGGCAGGCACACTGGGTGGAGGATGCAGAGACTAGTGGGGAAGTTGATTTGTCCTGGTCCCTACAGCTCTCTATGGACAACCCTGACTACCAAAACAACAGAATAAAATGTAATGTAATTTCTATTTTAAAAAGATCCCCAGTTTTAACATTTGTTCTAAGTAACCTTCCCTAAACTAGGTAGAGGTCCGCTTCTCATTGGTGTCTGCAACAGTCCCTTTTCCCTCAGCAACACACCCACAAGTGGGTGTTTTGACACACTTTAGCGTTTTGGCACCCTCTGCTTCCTGCCTTTGTTATGGTTAACTTGATGTTGGACTGCTTCCAGGGGTGACATGCAGTTGTGTACAATAGACTAGTGTTATTCTAAGAATTTGGCTTAAAAAGCCAGGGAATATGAAAGTGATAAGCACCTGTTCAATACAGGCTAGACATGATACCTGAGCTCCATAACACTATTGATTTTTGAAAGAAGGGCAAAGAATTAAACATTTAGGCTGTGTCTAAACTACACCCCTCTGTCGGCAGAGGGATGTAAATTAGACGTATCAAAAGTCAAATGAAACAGGGATTTAAATATCCCATTCTAAATGTGCATAATGGCGGCCACTGCTTTTTTTCAAATTGGGCTATTCAAAAAAAAAAAAACAAAACTGGCAGTTTAGACGGGGCATTTTCAACAGAAATGCCCTGTTTTGAAAGATCCTGAACTCCTCAAAAAATGAAGATTTTTCAGGATCTTTCAAAATGGGGCATTTCTGTCAAAAATGCCCTGTCTAAACTGCCAGGTTTTTTTCAAAAAGCCCTGTTTTGAAAAAAAGTGGCAACTGCCATTATGCAAATGAAGCACGGGATATTGAAATCTCCGCTTCATTTGCTCTTTCGATACATCTAATTTACATCCCTCTGCCGACAGAGGGGTGTAGTTTAGACATAGCCTCAGGTTTTAATTCAGCAACCTGTCACTGCTCAGCAAATACTTAGTCACAGAATCATACGGTTGGAAGAGACCTCAGGAGGTCATCAAGTCCAATCCCAATCCCAACTAAATCAAACCAGCCAGGGCCTTGTCAAGCCGAGACTTATACATTTCTAGGGTTGGAGATTCCACCACCTCGCTAGGTAACCCATTCCAGTGCTTCACCACCCTCCTAATGAAATAGTTTTTTCCTAATATCCAACCCAGACCTCCCCCTACTGCGACTCGAGACCATTGCTCCTTGTTCTGCCATCCGTCACTACTGAGAACCACCTCTCTCCATCCTCTTTGGACCCTTCCTTCAAGTAGCTGAAGATTGTAGACTAAATCAGCCCAAATCTCTTAGCTTCTCATGAGTCATGTATTCATGCTCCCTAATCATTTTTGTTGTGTCCACATCCTTTCTGTAGTGGAGGGCCCAGAATTGGACACAGTACTCTAGATGTGGCCTCATAAGTGCCAAATAAAGGAATAATCACTTCCCTAGATCTGCTGGCAATGCTCCTACTAATGCACCCCAATATGCTGTTAGCCTACTTGGCTACAAAGGCATACTGGTGACTCATATCCAGCTTCTCATCCCCTGTAAACCCCAGGTCCCTTTCTGCAGAACTACTACTTAGCCAGTTGGTCCCCAGCCTGTAACAATGCTTGGGATTGTTCCGTCCCAAGTGCAGAACTCTGCACTTGTCCTTGTTGAACCTTGTTGATTTCTTTTGGTCCAATCCTCCAATTTGTTCCCTAGATTCTCCTTCTTTCCTTTTTAAAAGATGGGCCTTTAAAAGATGCCTTTTTCCTGTCGTTTGGAACCTTCCCTCATTGCCACAAGTTTTCAAATATAATGGCTCTGCAATCACATCAGCCAAGTCCCTCTGCACCTTCAGATGCATTAGATCCAGCCCCATGGATTTCTGCATGTCCAGAAATAATTCTTAACCTGTTCTTTCTCCACTGAGGGCTGACCATTTACTGTTCAGCACATGCTTAAGTACTTTGCTGACTTGGAATGCACTTTAGCACATGTTTAAATACTTGGCTGAACTGGGGACCAAGTTTGTCAAACTATTCTCAGATGCTCCATTTTTACTTCTATGATTAACATATTTTAGACTGAGTGCCGTGTATGATGAATGATTCATTAAAAGGAACCAATAAGGGAAATATGTATCATCTGTAAGTTATGCATGACACTTCTCCCTGAGTTTAACAGCTTAAGAACATAAAAACAGTCAGACTGGACCAGACTAAAGGTCCATCTAGCCCAGTATCCTGTCTTCCAACAGTGGCCGATGCCAGATATCCCAGAGGGAGTGAACAGAGCAGGTAATCATCAAGTGATCCCTCTCCTGTCATCTGTTTCCAGCTTCTGACAAACAGAGGCTAGGGACACCATTCCTACCCATCCTTGCTAATAGCCAGGGCTCGCCGAACCGCGGCAAGCCCCGCTCACCAGCTGCGCTGTCCGGCGATCTGTGCATGCGCAGATCTTTCTGCGCATGTGCAGATTGCCCGAACCCGGCTCTTCTGGATTACAATCTACTCGCCACGGGTCCTGCTAATAGCTATGGATGCACCTAACCTCCATGAATGTATTTCGTTCTTTTTTGAACCCTGGTAAAGTCCTGGTCTTCACAACATCCTCTGGCAAGGAGTTCCATAGGTTGACTGTGCACTGCATGAAGAAAAGCTTCCCTTTGTTCGTTTGTTTGTTTGTTTCTTTTGTTTTGTTTGTTGCTCTCTATTAATTTCATTTGGTGATCCCTAGTTCTTAAAGCAGGAGTAGTCAAATACCAGCCCATGGGCTGGATCTAGTCTGCCAGGGTTAGCATCTGGCAAGCCCTCGCTGCTATATTTACCTGCATCTCTGCAGGTATTTGCAATTGCAGTGCCTGTGGGCCACAGGTCACTGTTTCCAGTCATTGGGGCTACGTCTACACTGGCCCCTCTTCCGGAAGGGGCATGTAAATTTCACTAGTCGTCATAGGGAAATCCGCGGGGGATTTAAATATCCCCCGCGGCATTTAAATAAAAATGTCCGCCGCTTTTTTCCGGCTTTTAAAAAAGCCGGAAAAGAGCGTCTAGACTGGCCCCGATCCTCCGGAAAAAGTGCCCTTTTCCGGAGGGTCTTATTCCTACTTTTTTAAAAGCCGGAAAAAAGCGGCGGACATTTTTATTTAAATGCCGCGGGGGATATTTAAATCCCCCGCGGATTTCCCTACGACGATAGGTGAAATTTACATGCCCCTTCCGGAAAAGGGGCCAGTGTAGACGTAGCCTGGGAGTGGTGGGTTTGTGCCACTTCGTGCCACTCCAGCTGGCAGGAGCTGCGATCAGCTGTACTTGTGGAGAAACAGGTAAATATAGCAGTGGTGGCCTGCCAGGGGCTAACTCTGATGAACCACGGCTGGTCACCCCTGGCTTGAAGTGTGTTTGAATAGAATCTCCCCTGGAAGTCCATGAAAAATGAGAGTACCAACTAGTGCATCTTAAATGTGAAATGCACACACAGACCTAAACAATGAAAGGAAAATATTTAGTTTTCTTTCTTCGGGGTCCGCTGCTGCAATTTTAATACTGACTTTGGTAGTCATTTTGCTTGACTAAAAACTGTAGGATCAAGCCCAACAGATTTGGCCAGGGTGTGATAGCAACCTTGGCAAATGGAATTCTTCTTCGAGATGTGTTGCTTATTTCCATTCCGTTTAGGTGTGTGCGCGCCCCGTGCACAAGTTCCAGAAGCTTTTTACCCTTAGTAGCACCCGTTGGGCCAGCCAGGTAGCCCACTGCAGTGGTGCTGGTATAGCCATGCATATAAACCCCTGCTGGCCCTCTCCCGCTTCAGTTCCTTCTTTCTGCCCATGACGGTTGTTGGAACGCTTGGACTTGAGATCCCAAGTGCTCCCTTAGCTTATCTTAATTTTCTTCTAGTGTGTAAATAGAGTAGTTCACAGTTAATTGTTAGGTGTTTGTTCTAATTAGAGTTAGTTGTTCTGCTCCCACTCCCCCAGGCATGTCAGGGCCCCACAGCTTTAAGCCCTGCCGCTGGTGCTCCAAGCCCATGCTGTGTGGGGACCCGCATAAAGATTGCTTCAAGTGCCTGGGGGAAGGCCACCTGACAGATTCATTCAGAATCTGTAAGTCTTTTAAGCCTCGGACTAAGTGAGAGAGAGAGACTCCAGATTTAAGCTGATTTTAGTAGAGTCAGCGCTTCGCCCCATGGCGCCGGAGTTGGAGCCATCGATTATGAGTGCACCGGGGTCGATGAGAGAGACTGAACATGGTTCCAGGCACTCAGCGGCACCGGTCAGCACCACGGCACCGGTCCCAGTCCCCGGTTCCGGCGACTTCGAAAAAGTCATGTAGCGGGAGATCACCCACCAGGCATGACCAGATGGAGTGCCATGGAGCCTCCCCTTCATCACGCAGATGCTGAACCCTGCCGAGGGCCGGCACCCCAGATGCCCGGGACCTGCCTTTGGA
Organism: Pelodiscus sinensis; assembly: GCF_049634645.1. Taxonomy (NCBI): domain Eukaryota; kingdom Metazoa; phylum Chordata; order Testudines; family Trionychidae; genus Pelodiscus; species Pelodiscus sinensis. The sequence continues at coordinate 97,599,729 of NC_134716.1, forward strand.
GGAGATCATGTGGCCTGGACACTTTTGCGGATCGAACTGACTGCTTTGCCGGCTCCAGCACCATGGGGTGCCATAGAGCGTGAGAGCAGAGAGACCCTCAGGGCCAGGCCGGTTCCTTCCTCAGTACAGGCACCAGCTCCACAGACGGCACCGAGGCACCAATCCTCAGATCCCCTAGCACCAGTTCAGTTGGCACCATCACAACAGGTGCTGGATGCGATGCAGCTGACTTGCTCGGCACCAGAGCTGCTGATGGTACCATGTCTCCCGGTGCCAGGAGCATCAGACATGCCACCACCAGCACCACTGCCACACAGGAGTAAGCTGTCAGCAATGGCACAGGATGTAAGAGGAGTTAAGCACTCCTCTTCCACGGCACCACCCTGGTCTGCATCTGAACTCTCTTCAGAATTGGATGGAAAGTCCCTGGTATCCGGGGCATCCTCCCTCCATACCATGGACTCCAGAGGGTCATGGTCCTCATGGGCTGTGAGACAGCGGCACTGTTCCCAATGTGGGCATAGACCCCACTCCCAACACCAACAGAGGGACCAAGACCAGGCCATGGTGCAAACTTGGCCCCCACAATGACAACTACTGCCTCAGTATCCCTTCTGGATGCCTTGGGCCTACCACCAAGGCCAAGGTCCAGATCCCTCCAGACCGGGTTCGGTTGTGACATCATCACACTCGACCCACAGAACGGCTCCCTCAGCAACCCCTACTGACCAAGGTGCAGGGGTCAGAGTCCAGACCTAGTCCCCCAGGCTCAGTGGGAACCCCTACCCACCCACCTCCTCGACCACCTTTGGTGAGGTCCTCAGGTGGCCATGACACCTGGCCTGAGCCTAGAGCAAAGGTTGAGAATCACCCAGAGCAGAGGGAATCCTCGTCCTTTCCACCGGACAAGGCCCTGGCTGATCCCTCCCTGGTCATGCCGACAATAGACATGCAGTCCCACCAGGAGCTGCTTAAGCGACTGGTGCAAAACCTTGGGATCCACACTGAGGAGGTCAGAGAGGAGGCTGATCCAATGGTGGACATCCTCATGGCAGAAGCCCCATCTAAAATTGTGCTTCCTCTCTATAAGATGGTGGCAAAGATTACAAAGAACTTGTGGCAGACACCGGCCTCGATTCCCCCTACTCAGAAGTGGGTTGAGAGACAGTATTTTGTATCCCAAATGAGGCACGCGCATCTGTTTGCTCCCCCACCCCCAGGCTCGGCAGTGGTTCAGGTGGCCTACCAGAGGGAAAGACAAGGGCAGCCAGGACCCACCTCAAAGAGCAAGAAGCCCAAGAAGTCAGACTTGCTGGGGAGGAAAGCGTATGCCACAGTGGGTCTGCTGTTGAGAATTGTGAACCAGTAAGCAATGCTCAGCAGATATGCTTACAACTCCTGGGTGGAATGGAAAAGTTCAAAGCCCAGTTCCCGCAAAATTCCCAGCAGGAGTTCGTGGCACCCATTGAAGAGGGCAAAATAGTGTCCAGGACAGCCCACCACGTGGCCCTCAATTCTGCGGACTCGGTGGCAAGGTTGATGGCAACGGGGATTGTCATGTGCTGGTGTTCATGGCTGTAAGTCTCTGGCATCCCACAGGAGATGCAAGTGACAGTCCAGGACTTGCCCGTTGAAGGTTCAGGGCTCTTTTCAGAGCGAACTGACAGCAGGCTCCACAGCCTGAAGGACTCTAGGGAAACTTTGAAATCACTGGGGATACACACGCTCTCCCCACAGCACTGTACGCCATTCCAGAGACCTCAGAGAGGTCAGCAACAAGGGCCTAGGTACAATAGCAGGAGGAGTAATAGGTCCAATAACAACAGGGGATCTAGAAGGGGTCCGCAGCCTAATACCGACCAGGGCCAGGGACTATCTAAGGGTATGTCTACACTACCCCCCTAGTTCGAACTAGGGAGGTAATGTATGCATACCGAACTTGCTAATGAAGCCTGGGATTTGAATTTCCCGGGCTTCATTAGCATAAAGCCGGCTCCGCCATTTTTAAAAGCCGGCTTGTTCGAACCCCGTGTACACGAGGCGTACAGATAGTTCGGAATAACTACATAGTTCGAACTATCTAGCCCGTGCCGCGTGTAGCCGCGCGGCATGGGGTTCGAACAAGCCGGCTTTTAAAAATGGTGGAGCCGGCTTTATGCTAATGAAGCCCGGGAAATTCAAATCCCGGGCTTCATTAGCAAGTTCGGTATGCATACATTACCCCCCTAGTTCGAACTAGGGGGGTAGTGTAGACATACCCTAATAGACCCCAAGACCCAAGATCGGGCTTTTGAAGGTACGCCCGGGGACTGAAAACCAGTGCTAGAGTCAGGTCTCCCTTTCTGTTTTAGACTTTTCCCTTTCTACCGTGCTTGACACTCCATCACATTGGACTGTTGGGTCCTGAACACGGTGGAAAGGGGATATTCTATCCCTTTTCTTGCCCACCCCCTTTCTCATTCCTCTTCCCAGACATAAGCAAGCACTCGAAGAAGAAAAAATGATTGCTTACCTTGTAACTGTTGTTCTTCGAGATGTTGTTGTTCTTTGAGATTCCAATTCTGAACCCGCTCGCCTCTTCTTCATCAAAAGTAATACATGAGATGGAACTAAAGACAGGGCGGGCCAGCAGGGGGTTATATGCATGGCTATCCCAGCACCATTCCAAAGAGCTCCCTGGCTGGCCCAACAGGTGCTGCTAAGGGTAAAAAGCTTCCAGAACTTGTGCACAGGGCGCGCATACACCTAAACGGAACGGACATAAGCAACACATCTCGAAGAACAACAGTTACAAGGTAAGCAACCGTTTTATCTTTGGGGAACAGGGAGGATAATAATTAAACTTTCTCCCCTCCACCCACTGTTTTCCTTAGAGGATAGTTCTGAAAGCTATATTGCCCTCCACAACCATTGTACAACATTGTGTTTCCTATTTTGTCACTTAAGTAATAGGCCTATACTTCTTCATAAACAGGAAAGTGTTGATAATTGAAGCCCAAGTCTGAGCATCCAAATCTCAAGGGCTACATCTAGACTACATCCCTTTTTCTTAAAAGGGATGTAAATTAGACCTATCGCAATTGCTAATGAAGTGGGGATTTAAATCTCCCCTGCTTCATTAGCATAAAAATGGCTGCCGCTTTTTTTCGGCACGGAGCTTTGCCGGAAAAAAGCGCCAGTCTAGACACTGATCTTTTCCGAAAGATCCCTTATCCCTCTATGAAATAAGTATCCCTCTATGAAATAAGTAGAGGAGTAACAGTAGTTCGGAATAGGAAGCCTAGTCCGAACTACCTAGTTCGTGTCACGTGTAGCCGCGGGGCACGGAGTCCGAACTAGCGGACATTTAAAAATGGCGGCGCCTGGCAATATGCAAATGAAGCCCAGGAAATTCAAACCCCGGGCTTCATTTGCAACTCCAGTTGACTACATTACCACCCTAGTTCAAACTAGGGTGGTAGTGTAGACATACCCTATGGGTCATGCCTTGGTGGCAAAGTGAGGTATGAGGAGGAAGGGGGGAATCCAGGCCCACCTACTACTCCAGGTCCCAATGCAGGGACCCTCTGGCAGCAGCCTTGTCCTGCCCTTCTCTACTCCCCTTTACTGTGTCTTGTTCCCTGGACCACTTACACTGTGACCCCTGCACCTCTTTGGCCCTTGCCACAAGGCCTGCAGCCTAGAGCCTTTGTCTTTAGCTCATCTTAGCCTGCCCAGCACCACTCTACAGGGCTTTTCAGGGAACTGGTCCTGCACCCTCTGGTTGGCTCCTTAAAAGCCTCTCTCTGATTGGCCAGTGCTCTGCATAGGCTCCATCCAGCCTTCTTTAATCCCTTCTGGCCAGTGAAGGGGGAGTTGCCCCACCACAATGGTCAACACACAGACATAATTGAAAAGCTGATGTCTGTTAGTGAAGTAGGAAAGGATGGAAGGAAGGAAGTGACATTAAGTGGGCTCGGACACCATGGGAAACTTTTAATGGAAAATACTCCCAAAACCATGCAATTAAAAGTTCTAGAGCTGTCCTGGCTGATATAGCCAACAATTTACTTAAACCCCCGAAACTTGATGGCTATTTTTATGGAGTTTTCTTTCAGTATAGAGCAAAAGGGCCCCCACCCCCTCAGCTCTAAGCACACTGGCAATTATTTAAAATGACAAAATGAAATAATAATGCCCCTTATACCAACCAGCAACTTTAAACACAAATGATGATTATCCTACACACTTGCCAGTGCTTCTATCTTCTCTAGCTCTCCTCTAAGACCAGGCAAAACAAATGGGTCCTGTGTTAGATATTGCAATCTGGATAGTCTACAATACCTTGAAGTTAATGGGAAAAAACCCATCAAATCTATGGTTCATTCTTGATTAAAATATTACAATGGGGAAGAGAAATCATGCTGTGACATTCCACTCAGTATAATCTGCTGTCTTTAAATGTTCTCTGTGCAATTCAATGTGTCACAAAATGTCTGGTTTCCCTCTGCATTCAGTGCATGTGTACCACAGAGATCATCGGGTCTTGCCATAGAGTTTAAATACAGCAGACTGAAAAGACAGAGAGGAGGGGCTGGTTGCACTAAACAACAATGAACACTCTCCTATAGGTCTTAACTTTGCGCTACTAGGCATGCTGCCAGTTGACTAGACAGCAATCTTGTGTTGAAATTATTATGCAGTCTCCTTTCATGTGCTGAGCTCTGCATCTTCCAAAATGGAAGCTTTCCAAAAACAATTGACTACAATGGAGCTAAATCTATTTACACCAGCCGTGGGTCTGGCCATAATTCAGATGAGTCTCTGTGATCATTTATGTGATCTGGTATTGCAATTCGTAAGTCTACTTCATTGCTGATTGAACTAAATGAGGTTATGAGTGCAAAGAATTTGGAACCTTATATTTCAGGAATACAGAGGGCCATTTCAGTGACTCTAGATTTATTCAACTGTATAGGAGATCAGAAAATCTTCTCCTTAACACTTATTCAGTTCTTTTCAAGAATGCTACATCACATATTTAAATTAATATTAGCAGCATGCTTTTCTTTCATTGAACGTGATTCACTGATCCATTACTGATGTAGAAACTATTTCATAATTTCCCTGTGGAATACATAATAGAATTCAGTTGTAATCCATTACCATGAATTATGAAGGGAAATAGTGATGCAGGACAAATCACTGTTCTTCTATGGGAGAACTGATGAGGGAAAGGAAGAAAGACTGATTCTTTTCCCAAATTGTGTGACTACCAATGAGTAAATCCCTCAATCAAACAAATGTGCAACAAAGTTATATTTATTATACACACTATTGCTCACTTCCCTTTAAGATATCAGTGAAATCTAATGACATTTCTTGGATTCAGTTAACAGCAATAATACTGATTATTTATGTCAAATCACACAACAATGTGGGTATCATTATGTCCATCTTAAAGAAGGGGAAACTGACATACAGAAGCCTTAACTGACTTGATTAAAATTACCTGCTGAATTAGTGACAGAATGAAGACTAAAACATAGTCCTGTGGACTACACAGCATCAGGGACCACACATTAGATATATACAGAACAGAATCTTCAGATGACTCCATGCAGTAGTAATCACTGGTCTTCTCAAAGGAGTGTACATTTAGAAGTATGGTGGCTTGTACTTCCTTCTTTCCATTAGCTTCATAGAATCAGTCAGCATAGCCCGGAAGAGAGGATTTGGCTTTCACATTAATGACCTTATATATTATGTATACAAAGATTTTAATCAGTCCAGGGCACGCAATATTTTACTACTGATTCATGGCACCTGTGTGGTAATATTGCTTGAATTTAAAAAAGGACAAGCAGTGAAACAAGGCTATTTGCCAGCATTTAGTATGGATTATTTTTCTATGAGAACCTCATCTTGCTGTCCTTTATGCTCACAAAATTTTCCTAAAGTCAGCTTAGTTTAATCAAAACATGTTCCAAGATATCTACCCTCAGTCTTGCTCTTCTGTCCTCTTCACTTAAGACAAGGGAAATTCTCTGAATCCAAGCCAGCCTTAGCAGCCTAATATTCTTGACTACCAATCCCATCTGTAACACTGATTTCCTTTCTGGTCCTGAATATATCCTTTAATGTCTCTGCCTTAGTATGCCTAGCTATCAAATGGAAATAGGATGTACCTATTTTATAGGGAAGTTGCATGAGAGTTATTGAGCTCATATCTGAGCTGTGCTCTATAGAAACTATGGATTATTAATACCTTCTAATACATATTTTAATGAAAAATGTTAATGTCAAAGTTGGCAGGAGGGTTGAGGATGAAATGTTTCAGAGGGATCCATTTGGGGTTTTTTTAATGTTTTTTTTTAAGTTATCTAAGTGTTGATAGAACTTTTTGTTTATCAGAAATAGGTGCTTTGGTAAATGAAAACTTCCGATAACCTTCTCAATGCATTTTTGATAATGATTTCAATAACATTTTTAAAAATATCTCTAGAAAGCAATTAATTATTTATGCAAAAAGAAGACTTTTTTTACAATATTGATAAATGTTTACAAAAACAGTTTTAAGGGTAAAACTTTTCATTTGCAAAATTTAGGCCAACTCTAGTTCAAATGCATGTGAATCATAATTAATTATTTTATGTTATTGAATCTCAGGTTTCTTCTCTTCTATTTATTGTTCTCCTCTAATATCTTTCCAATATATGGCCCTTCTCTCCTCAGCCTCTACGAGTTTGACTGTTTGGCCTTTAAAGTAGTTTAAATGTCTAAAATGTACTTAGTAAGAATTTTATTATTTTGTTTCTTATTTCTGGTTTGTCAGCATTTCCTGCATGCTCTGGATTGCTCCTACTGCAATGGCGTGATTGTGGTTTTTAACAGCATTTGCTTCACATCCACATACTCCCATTTTTGCTAAAAACCGTTATTCTGGGGTTTAAGTGATTATGAAATAACCACAGCAATGCTTTGAGGAAGGGTCCTGGAACTGTCTCAGCAAGATTCCTGAAAGAAAGCAAACAATTGCATAGTACAAAGGATTGTTGTGCCTTCAACACAATTATCTGTTGCAGTAATTCTCTAATTTTTTGGCCCATGGCCCACCCGGCTCAATGGAAACCTTTCTGCAGACCCCCCAGTTGCTAATGGAAACTCGCTGTTATTTACATATTTATGCCCAAGCCATTTTGCTAGTGCTTCAGCTAGGGAGTACCATTTAATTTAACCAGAAAATATTAATTGAAATTATGAAACAGATTACGTGCTTTAACTTTCTCATGTTAGTTCATCAAACTTCGTTTTAAAGAAAGCAAATGACAAAGCCCTGGCTGGGATGATGTAGTTAGTGACTCAATGACCTCCTGAGGTCTCTTCCAGCCCTAGCATTCTATAATTCTATGATTCTAAAATATTAATTTATGTCCAACTCAAAAGCAGGGAAAGCCACCAGTCAGAGCGTCCATGTGCTGCTGTTCCCCCAGCCAGGGGAGGGGAAAGTGGAGCAGCAGCATGTAGCTTCTGGCCCCACTTCTTCCCTGTGAGCCAGATCCAGTGTGGAGGCTTGGGACTTGCTCCCTTTCTCCCTTCATCCCAGAAGGAAGCTAGCACTGGCACTCCAACCTTGATGGGGGAGGGTGCGGGGGAGCATGAGGTTGGAGAACCAGCTCAGGCTCCTCGCTGCCTGGGGGAAGGAAGGAAGAAAGAAAGGGGAGGGCTGAGCTTGAGCCGCAGACCACCTGCAAGGCAGCCATGGTCCACTACTGGTCTGTGGACCTCAGTTTGAGTACCACTCCTGTTTTGATAAGTGAACTGCAAGGGAGTTTAGTTTATTTATATAAAAGAGAGGAAAGTATGGAATAAACAGTGAAATCTGTCTCACTCAGGAGTTCAACAGTTGCATCTAAAGATTGAGCACTATTGTATCTAAAAGGCTCAAGCCTCTTTTCACTTACATTAGTGAAAATCAGGAGAAGAACCACTGAAGCTACCATTTACACCAGTTTTAAACTGGTGTGAATAAAGAGAGAGAGCCAAGAAAACTGGAGCTATTTTGGTTCAGTCTCTTGAGAAGATATTTCCTAATGATGATCTTTTGTACCTCTGTCTGTTGGAGGTGGCATTGAAGAAAGCTTCCAGTTTCGTTTTTTGTAATAGGACGTGAGATTGAAATAGATGGCCACTATAAACAGCTACTGAAAGGATATATTGACTCAATCTAGGGAAAAGGGGTAAAAAGCGTTTTGAAAAATCCAGGAACTTAAAAAGAAAGTCAGACACATATTATTTGTAAGCATTGAAATTAGTAATATATGTAGTTCATACATTTGTTTACTGTAGATCACAAGCTTTTCTTTATTACCAATAACATAAATAATTATTACTGCCCCTTGCTATCCAACTATACAATCTTATGCAGAGTGAAATTATATGGTGCGAACATTTTTCCCAAAACCAACTTTGACCAAGTTTTTTTTAGTATGAAATTTGAAATTAAAATCTTATATAGCTACCTCTATTTATGCACTTTCTTTTCTGCTAGTGAACTACTGCCTATAGAGGTTCTCATGGTGGCACCCATCACCACAGTATCTGAGGGTATGTCTACACTACCACCCTAGTTCGAACTAGGGTGGTTAATGTAGTCATATGGAGTTGCAAATGAAGCCCGGGATTTGAATTTCCCGGGCTTCATTTGCATCTCGCCGGGCGCCGCCATTTTTAAATGTCTGCTAGTGCAGACTCCATGCCACGCGGCTACACGCGGCACGAACTAGGTAGTTCGGACTAGGCTTCCTAGTCCGAACTACCGTTACTCCTCATTTCCTATCACTGTATTGACTCATCTGCTCTGCAGATTAGTGACTTTCAAAGAACCTGTTCCCTTTTAGAGTATCCCTAAACTGACATGAGTCTAAGGCAACCCTGGGTCTAGCAATATGTATTTTTTGGAGAAAGTATGACAGGCATGTTCACAGTTCGACTCTGGGAAAGGTCCAGAAATGTGTTTACAGAAATGCCATTCAAAGAACAATAACAAAGCAAAATTCTGACTTTCTCTATAGTCTTAAATGAAAATGGTAGAACATTTCTAAGTATTAATTCATACATTTGGTTACTGTAGAAAACAATTTCTGATAATGTCCTGATTTGAACAATTCAAATTTAATTCTTCTAATTTTTACAGGAATAGCTGTGTTTACTTCAGAACAAAGAGTAAAGATGAATCACATAGAAGAAGCATGCTTCTGTAATCAGCAAAAAATAAGACAATAAATACCTCTAACGTATATGATATAGCTGCATTTGCATGCAATCAACCAGGGTTTCTGGTTCTGCTATTGCCACTGTTAAAGCATTTTCTAAATTCTGTCAGTATCTATTCATGTGGAAGATATGACATCATCTTGGCTATACGCCAAAGCCAAAGAGCTGCGTGCAGTTACTCGCTCTGTATTGACGCAGCTGTACTGGAAAGTTCTGAAATGACTTCTTAAGAAAAAAAACCCCAACAGCCCTCTAACCTAATACCCATTGACCCTGCAATTAGTTGAATGGATAACCCAAAAGAAGTACAAAAAAGCTATGTTGTTTAAATGGAAACATCTCTGCCATTAAATAGCCCTATCTCCCTGGTATTATCTGCAAAGTTCTGGCTCAACATTCTCCTTCTAGTCTGTCTCTTCCACTTCCATGGAAAAATACTAGGGAAAGACATATTCTAAATAGAGTTATACCCAAAATTTGAGATCCAAGCACTACTCATGCTTTGCTGAAGGTGGGCCCATTTTTTCTTTTTTTTTCATGTTATTTGCCTATTTCTATATTACTAATAAAGTTTAAGGATGGGGGGGAATCTCAGGCTCTTCTAGTTAGAACATGATTTTCTTTTTTTTTGCAGACCGTCAAATTTCACCCAGTTGCTGCTGTTCTCAGCCCCCTAACTTGTGTTAGACTAAATTATATTTTCTAGAAAGGCATCTAGTCTTGATCTAAAAACATCAAGAGATGGAGAATTTATCTCTTTTCTTAGTAATTTGTATCAGTGGTTAAGAAACCTTTCTGTTAAAAATTTGAAGCATACTGCATTTATAATAGCTAAACCGCTCTCTGAAATCAGTGGGATGCTTTCCAATGATTTTAATGGAGCTGGATCAGGCCACAAGTGTAGTGCTATGATCTGTAGAGAAACCAGATGTACTTCTTAAAGGGTGAAAGTTTCAAAGCAGACTTTTGGTAAAGTTATGACACCGAGTATTCTTCAAAGCATATTTTCTTTCCACTCCTTTTTCCACTACAGTCTTCAACCCCATGAAATCAGGAGCAGAAAAGTTGTCCTAAATCAGTGGCATTTAGGTCAGCTATCTGACATGTTTTTTTCCCAGCATAAATTCCAGTAAATATTTTTATTAAATAGAAAAGAAAAACTATGATGGGTACCAGAAAGTCTTTCCCACTCAATAGGCCAAACCACAGTAATTTAATCAAATGTATTCATTTCCCCATAGTATAATGAATCAGAAAGAGATTTAAAGAAATCAGTGAAACACAATGAAAAAATAAGTTAAATTTTGTGAATGTCTGACAAAAGAAGTACACAAGGCATAGGAAAAATTAAAAGTAGAACAGATAAATAATGCAGGAATCTATGCATACATATTAAAAGTCCTACATGTATGGTACAGCTACCGAGACCTTCAGTGAAATCCATGCAATGTGTGTCCAATAAAATAATATGATATAGCCTGCTTACTCTTTATGCACCAGAAAACAAGACCTCTTAAGATAGTAGAATGTCCTAGACACTTGTCTTGCCTGACCCTTAATGGCCAAATCCTGGAAACTGCTCAGCACACTCAGCTTCCATTGTAAGTTTGGTAGGATCTTATCAATAAACATTAACAAGTTTTGGGGATGAGCTTAAACAAAAAGCTACAATGCAGGTTCAGATGATTTTCTTCTGATGCTATTCTGTTTGCTCTTCAAAGATTCCATTAAATCTTTGTACTTAACTTCTGCCCTTTCGTAGAAAAGTTCAAGGAAGGGGAAAAGTTCTGGAGAGTACAAAAGTACCAGATAATGATGCAGCTATAGTGATGCAGCCTTAGGTGGCAAGTTATATGGGCCCATTGTGCCTGTGCTTCCCCAGCATTCAGGAACATTGTCCCACCTTTACCAGTGTTTGGGCTTATATTTTCAGATCCATCCCATCTATAGGAAGGATTGGGGCAAGGGCCTTATGTTCTGTGCTTTAGGGGACCCCAAGCTTCATGAGGACAGAGGGTCTAGAACGGCCTGGCAAGTGACCAGGACCCAGCTCATTCCCACTCTACCCCTTGTCCCAAAACCCCACTCTGCCCCCTCCTCTCCTGCTCCAGCCTAATTCACCTCTTCCAGCCTCTGTTACACCCCTTCACTGCCCCCATTCCACTCATTCCCTCAAGCTCCCATCCCACCTCTTTCTAGATTCCACCCCCTTCCCTGAATGATGTCAGGAGCCAGTGAGGAGAATCGCAGGCTGGGACTGGGTTAATTGCTGCTATTAGCACTAGGTCTCCCACAACCTGAACCCCACATCCTCCTGAAGTGCAGGACCCCCCGGGAGCATGGTCCCGGGGGGATTCCCATAGTCTGTATGATGGACACTCTTTGGACCCTTTCTGGACATCACCAAAAATTATACAAATCTGGCACCCTACAACAGGCCTGGCCCCCTAGCGATTTGAATCCGATGTCTGGATGGCCTTTGCTGCTGCCTTCTGAACAACTTATAGAAAACTTAGCGGAGCTGATGCTTCCTTTTATCCTGCACCCTTCCAGCTTCTCCCCAGCACACCAAAAAGCTACCACCATGCCTCAGAACCTGCTAATTTGCCTAGGACCTGGCAAGAGTTGAATTGAATACCCCTGCCTTCTAAGGCCACCAACTGCACAGGGCTGCACTGGCTGCTGAGAGCCTTTCCTATCTTGAAGGGAGCCATCTCTTGCCCGGCGTGCACCTCATGTTCTTGGGGAAAACTGGTGCTAAAAACCTTCATAGGACACCTGGTTCTGGATCAGGGTTTTCTGTGCAAGGGTGTGTCTACTCTGCAGGGCGTAACTCGAAATAAGCTAAGCAAATTGAGCTACATCAGTTGTGTATCTTATTTCGAAACAGAGCACTCTTCCTCTGCCTTCCCTTATTCCTCATACAATGAGGGTTATAAGAGTCGGAGTAAGACATCCTCCAATTTGACAGTATTTTGACACTATTTCAAAATAAGTGCCTGCTGTGTAGACGTGGACTTACTTATTTTGGAATAGCGCTAGTTATTTTGAAATAGTGTTGCAGGATAGATGTACCCCAGGCATGTCAAACATGGGCTGAAGATTTCATCTATTTCCCCAACCACTCTGCTCTAGGGGGAGCCCTTTGCCTCTCAGCAATGGCACCCCAAGCATGGGATGGAGGTCAGTTCTCTCCTGGGTTCTGTGGGGGCAGAAGAAGGGCATTGATGACTCTGGCAGGGCATTAGTAACACTGCTGCACTGCCAGTTGTGATGCTGGTGGTGGAGTCTCAGGAGTGTTTTAAATCACCCAGAGTTGAGCCAGTGGTGCATGTGGGGGAGCATGCAGGGCAGCACACAGGCAGCAGTGTACCAGAGGCAGGTTCCCCAGGTTAATGAGCCACTCATACACCCCTGCATGCCTGTCCCTCCAGAGCTTACACTCCTCCTTTCCATCCCTAGTCACGCCCCCAAACTCCCACACACCTTTCAGTCCCCAAAGTCCCTCCCAAAACCAACTCCCACCACCTCTTCCTGCACCTCCACCCCCTGCTTCAAGCCAGAGCCTGCATCTAGGACCCAGACTCCATTCCAGAGCCCGCACCCCTCACCCCCACCTGCATGCACATTTCCTCCCAGAGCCTGAAGCTCTCTTGCAGCCCAATGTCCCAACTCCATCCCAGATCCAGCACCCCACAATCTCTCCTGCACCCAAACTCTGCCAGAGCCCCATCCCTCACTATTACTGCACCCAAATTCTGTCTGAGCGCCTACATCCCCTCTTGCCCCCCACAGTCACCTGTCCCAGCCCAAAGCCTGCTCTCAGTACCCAAGCTTTCATCCAGAGCATTAGGCAGGAGGAGAAGGCAGGCGTTTGAGTGAGAGAGTGGGGGGTGCCTCTGGCTATTCTGGGGACCACCAACATTTCTGCAAACCCGCTGCCCTTGGTAGGAAGCGGTTTTTCAGTTCAGATGCAGAGTGAGGCCTGATTGGCAAATATTACCTTATTCCCATCTATTCACCCATCCCCACAGCTCATTCCAGTAAAGTCTGATTACTCCATGAGTGATTGGTTCCTCCAGCCCATATTACACCTTCCCCCTTGAAAGAGGCCAACAATAGGACACAATTTCAAGCTGGCAAGTATTTGTTTGCATTCCTGAGCATAACTGCAGGCTCCTGCTTCAGACAAGTTCTGTCTACTTATCCAAGGATCACTCACTAAGAACACATTGTTATCATGCTTTGACTGTCAGTCAGAACAATTCACACTGTAGAGAGCCCTCTCAAAAACAATGGCTATTTCAACCATCTCCAATCAAAGGGTATGTCTACACTAGCCCCCTAGTTCGAACTAGGGAGGCTGATGTAGGCATTCGAAGTTGCAAATCAAGCCCAGGATTTAATATCCCGCGCTTGATTTGCATCTTCCTGGCTGGTCGCCATTTTTGAAATATACAAGTCCGGACTAACTGCTCGCATCTACACGCGGCAGGGACCCAGTATTTTGAATTAAAGCCCTAAATTGAACTTCTTATTATTCCTCCTGCAAGGTCACTCTCCTTTTTTAGTGTTCTCATTGCATCAGTCTAGGGCAGTGGTTCCCAAACTTTTCGGCATCACACCCCCTTTTTGATTTTTGAGAAACCCTCACGCCCCACCTCCCAAAAAATAGCAGCAAAACTTGGGTGGGATTGATGGGAGTGTGTGTGGCTGGGTCATCTCGTGCCCCCCTGGAATTTCTTCATGACCCCCCCGGGGGGCATGCCCCCCAGTTTGGGAACCCATGGTCTAGGGCATCATTAATTAAAAATGTGCTTGAGTCTGTATATCTGGATTTTGGTTTGTATTTAAGGGGTACAGCATTCAGAATAATTTGTATTCATACTAAGGATGTTAAGGACTAAGCGACTAGTCGACTATCTGATAAGCAAATGCTTATCAGATAGTTGACTAGTCAACTAGTTGATTTCCCCCTGCCCCCGGTGCCTCTATCAGATAGAGACAGCAAAGGAGGATAGGAAAGGGGGCACTTCAAAGCCACAGTGCCACACAGCTGAACCTAGGATCAGCTGTGCAGCATCCCCCTTTAAAATGCTGCCTCAGCGTTTCAAAGCAGCAGTTGTCATGTGGAGCCCGGGGTCAGCACTCCCCAGCTGATCCCAGACTCTATGTGGCATTTCTGTGGAACCAAGGATCAGCTGAGGAGTCCCCAGATGATCCCGGGTTCTAGGGAAATGCCGCACGGAACCCATGGTCAGCTGAGGAGTCCCCAGCTGATCCCAGTTCCACTGAAATGCTGTCTGGAGCCCGGTATCAGCTGGGGAATCCCCAGATGACCCCAGGCTCCGCATGGCATTTCAAATCGGCAACACAACATGGAGCCCAGGGTCAGCAGGGGAGTCCGAGTCCTCCCCTGACTCCAGCTCCATGAGAGTGCTTCCACTTTGAAATGCACAAGAGCTCCTGCCGGGGATTCTTGTACATTTCAAAGTTGGCATGCCTACATACAGCCCAGAGTCAGCAGGACTTCCCGCCGGCCCTGGGCTGCACACAGAGTTCTGCATTCCTCCTTTGAAATGTACAGGAGCCCCTGCTGGGGTTTCTGTACATTTCAAAGGAGGAATGCAGAAATGCCTATCAATTAGTCTAGTGGTGGATGGAAATTCCATCGACTACTCAACTAGTAAATTAACCAATATTTAACATCTTTAATTCATACACATCACTATTTTAGAAATTGCCTAAAACCCATAAAACTAACTAAAAAGGTTACACTATATGGTGTTCTAATGAATATTCAACTAACACTGGGATGTGCGAAAATGCAAGTGTTTATTGGCTATACTAATATTTGAACTGAAATTTAGATCACTGATGTATCCACTCTAGTAAAGAACTGTGATTTTTTTTCTAAAAAAATACAGAATGTAGACACTATCATCCCTAGAGAAATGGAAGTAGCTAAAAAGCAGAAAAATAGTTAAGGAAACACTGGAGAAAATTAAACTTTTTGTGTATGGGATTTGGCAATGAAAAATGAGACACAAAAGGTATGTAGACATGCCCTCAGAGATATACCATCATCTGTCTCCATGTATCTGACTGTCAGAAATTGGAGACTTGGTTACGATGAAATTCAAGTAAAATTAATGGGAACTAAATAATAATGGGAAGAGTCAGAGCTAGAGAGAAGTTTTGAAAACAACAATAACATTCATTAAAACAATAAAAATTGTAGAAATTAGGGCAGATAAAAGGGGATTAAAGACAGGAGTCAAAAGGGAAAGAGCAGGAATATAAATAATTCCTACCACCAATAACATGGTTTTGCTGAGTTTTCCCAAAATTTGTGAAGGGGAGATTTGAATTATATTGGGGACTTAAATCCAATTCTACAAATCATTTTTGTGTATCTAATAATAGTATTAAATATATGCTCTCAGCAAAGCCCGCCATACACCCATGCCTCACTGCTTTTCCACAGTCTATTACTCATGAGTGGTTAATAAATCTGATGGGAGAGAAAAGAGGTAATATTTCTTCTTTGAATGAATAATAATTGTATATCTCATATGATGAATAAAAGGCCACACCGCTCCAAGTGAGAAATGTAAGTTCTTACAAGCAAACTTTTTATCTTTAATTGTTAAAGACTGAGGTTTGCTTCCATACAAACTTGGTCTTGTGGGGAAATCATTTTTATTTTTCTGAAGCTGGGGTTTTCTTTGTTCAATTAACTTGTAAAGATAGCAGTCAACCAGATACTAAAGGGAAGCTCTCCAGCTCACTAGCACCTCAGTTTGTTTGAATGTATTTTAAATGCTATTAATATTTTTCCTAATAATCATTCTAGCAATAAATTAACAATATGATTGACTTTAATTAAGTTTGATCTGATTTTAAATTACATATTTTAATCTTTTGCTATGCTATTTTGTAAAAGCCTGGAATTGTTAGAATTACATTTATTAATGTGCCCCACTTCTAATTTTTAGATTGGTTATCTCTTTAGCTGGCCTTCATTTTAATGCCAGTTTCTTTTGAAACCTTTAAAGTATATTCAAGTTAATATTATTGTATCTTAATTGAATTGTGAGTCTTGATTTCAGTTATTGAATGATGCATCTTAAAATAGTAAGTCAACTTTTGTAAAACAAATGAAAATTGAGCTGAGTAAGAGGGCCACCTTTAATAATGAGACAGGTGCTTTAGGCTCTAGAATAGTCTTTCTGGGCAATTGGTGGAATCTTCACTGCTGAGACATTTAAAATCATTATTGGACAAAGCAATAAAACTGTGCTGTAGGGAGCTTTATAGCATTCACAAGGAGATGAAAGAGATGACCTAATAGGTTTAATCCAGCAAATGCTATGAATAATTGATTCAGTCATTTCAAAGCCTCTGGGTCCCTACTCACACTTCTTTTTGGAAATGCAGCCCTATCCACCATTAGATAGAAAAGGTTGTTACAGAAATTGTCTGTTGCTAGATCAAAGTCTTCTGAATCACCAATTGGTTTTCCTATATAAAAATATATTTTGTTTGAATCTATGTGTAGATGCAGATTAAACTACCAGCTTTAAAAAATTGGCTCACATATTCAAACCCATCAAACTGGAACAAGTTTTCTGAGCTGGATTCAAACCACTGCACCTCCATACATTCAGCCTCACCAAGAGGAGGCAAGAAGATTTGAACTGAAGACTTTTGACTCCCCAGCAGAGAAAACACTTTTTATGGAGGCAAAGTGTGTTTGGGGTGGTTGGTAAAAGGAACTGCCCCATATAAAAATCCATTATACAGGAAGTGCTATTATGTTCTATAGATGGAAATAAAAAATACAATAGAAATCTCACATTAGAAAAGTTTTGGTATTTACTATTTTGAAACCAAGACAGGTGTTTCCTATACACAATCATGCTAAACCTTTATTTATTTATTAACTAGCAGATTTACCTGCCGTTGCTCAAGACTGTAATTCAGGACTCTGGTGTATTTTGGTTTTTTTTTATCCCTAGAAACTCTTATCATTCACTATGTTTTAACCAAAAAAGGGCTATAGTCAATTTGGTTTCCAATAACATTTTCTTCTAGCTTTCAAACTTTAAGCATTGATTTAGCTATGCGAAAACAGAGCACTACTCCAAATTTCTTTGTTTTACTTTTCTGCAAGGTTTATTGAGAAGCAATCCTATTCCAGATTCATCTTATTTTCCTGGCTCATCTTGGTTGTCTCTTTCAACATTCACTCAGTTGTATCAATTGGAGGAGTGTGCTTGATTTGGTGGTTCCATCTCTTTTCTGTTTGTTTTTATGAGACACAATCCTATTCCAGGCTCATACTATTTTTCTGGCACAACCAAACCCTTACCTTGCTTTAAGTTATGATAAGAGAAATTTGGGGGTCCTAACTCTTACTGTTTATGTCAGTGGTCACCAACCAGTAGATCGGGATCTACTGGTAGATCTTGGAGCCTCTGGCAGGTGATCCTGACAGGTTTGGCCCAGAGGCTATCAAGTGCCAGCACTTCAGCTGCCCCTTCCCCACCTACTGCTCATCTCCTCCCTTTTGCCTTGCAGCTGCCCTTCCCCCTTGGGAGCCTCCTGCTTTTTATGCAGGGCAGGGAGGGAGAGAAGGGGTGCTGTTTTCAAGGTGCCCCCTCCTACTCTGTATCCTTTCTCCACAGTGCAGAGAGGGGGCACAACAGGACTTGGGATGGAGTTTTCTGGCTCCTTTAGGGAGTGGGCCAGGGCAGGGGTGAGCCTGCCTTAGCCCCACTGCACCACCAACCAGGAGCCACCTGAGGTAAGCAGTGCCCAGCTGGAGCCCACATCCCAAACTCCTGTACCCCAAGCCTCTACCCTAGTCCCGAGTACCCCTGCATCCAAATGCCATCCCAGAGCCTGCACCTAGAACCCCTCCTACATCCCAACTGCCTGCCCCAAGAGCAGCTCAAAGCCCCTCTCACACTACAGATCCCTTAATCCAAGACCAGAGCCTGCAACCCCAACCCTGTGCCCCAGCCTGATGAAAGTGAGTGAGGATGGACAAGAGAGGGATGATGGAGTGAGTAGGGGAAGGGCCTAGGAGAAGGGGAAGGAAGGAGGCAGGGCAAGGGTATTTATATTCAAAAAGTGATCTCATGCTTTGCAACACAGAGCCGGGGGTCAGCTGGGGACTCCAGCTGATCCCTGGCTCCACTTGCACTGCCCCTTTGAAGTGTCACTCCAGTGTCTTAAAGGGGCAGCGCTGCATGGAGCATGGGGTCAGTTGGGGACTCCAGCTGACCCCGAGCTCTGCCTTGTGCTGCCCCTTGGAAACGCCACCCTGGTGCTTCCAAGGGGCAGCCTGGGGTCAGTTGAGAACTCCAGCTGATCCTGGGCTCCAAGAAAGTGCTGCCCCATTAAAATTCTGCCATGATATTTCAAAGGGGAGTTGCACACGATTAATCACATGATTAATTGTGATTTAATTTTTTAATCGTGTGATTAATCACGGTTAAAATTTGTAATCACTTGACAGCCCTATTTCACAGCATTTTGGAGTAAGCTGTGAGTAAACTGGCAAGTTACACACATTGAGGTTGTGGCTCTCTAAGTTTTATCTGTAAAATATCTAATAAGATTAGTTCTTATATGGTTAAACTGAAACTTTGTCTTAGAACTGGTGTTTCCTACCACTGAAATATAACAGGAAGTTTCTGTAAATCTTTAGCAGCTAAAGAAACTAGACTAGTGGTTTTGGCAGACAGTGGATGGACAAAAGAAGAGAAAGAGATTTTCTGGATTAAAATAATAAAATTATATAAACATTATTTAAAAAGCTCACATCTTATTTTTAAAAAAGTCCCATGCTTTATTGGATGTTTATTTCAAAGAAGTTTAGTTTAAAGAAGAAAATATAATCTCATTTACATTCAGTCCAGCTGGGTTGCCTGAGATACTCAACAATGAGATGCTTTGATGAGTATCTCAATATTTCATTTTACAGTAAATATTTTCCTGTGTTGGGTTTTTGTATGTATTGTGTGGCGATAACATGAATGTAAAGCCTATGACAGCTAACCATGAAACTTAATTTTTATTGAACCTTTATAAAAGCAATGAAAGATTATGGACTAAATCAATATGAAAAAGATCATGCATTGACAGATCATAACAGAAATCACATTGTGCTTGAGAAGTCTTAGTTTTGATGAGCCCAACTCTCTTCACAGTCCAACTGGCTTGTTAGAGAACTTTCCAGCATCTTCTGCTGGCTAAGCTGATTAAATTCCCCTCCCCCCATTAACTGTGATAATTTGGAATGGAGACATGAGGGCTTAACCCTCAAAATATCCACATGGGTTACAAAAAAATGACTCTTTTCATTTACATGCTGGTCCCAAGGGTCAAATCCTGCAATTCTTACCCCAGGGAGGGTCTTTACTCACCCCTTCATTCCTTACACACAGAAGCAAATTAAGGTTTTATGGGCCCCTGAGAGTTACCTCTTCTGAGTGCAGACCTGTCTCCATTCTACCCCTTCTGCCTGCAGTCCCAGCCACAGACCCACCTCATTCTGCCCCTTCTCCCAGGGCTCCACCCCTTCCTGCCTCTTTTCCCATGGCCCTGCCCATGTTTCACTCATGGTCCCACCTCATTCCTTCCCCCACCACTGTAGCCCCATGACCTGTTTGCTGCTTTCTGTCCCCACTCCCTGCCAGAATGCTGAGGCAGCAGCAGGGAGCGAGAGTACCCCAAGTCCTAGGCCATAGCAGGGACTGGGGCTTCCCCTCTGCACTTCTTCCAGGGAGTGGGATCAAGGCACTGGGAGTGCCCCTGCCCTACTCCACCCAACGCTTGTTCTGGGAGTACTGTTGGGGCACCAGGGGTTGCTCTTCTTTGCCCACTGCTTGTCTGCTGGAGACAAGGTTCATTTTTCTGGGGCCCACCAATTGGCCAGAACCCCTTTGCACAGACCCCATGGTCGCATTGGCTGATCTGCCACTGCTTACCTACCCAACATTTCCACTGACTTCAGTGACTATGCTGGGTTTGCGGGGAATAAAGAATCAGCAGCCTCCTCGCCTCTCAAGTCAATGAAAATGTTGCCTGACTGAGGACACCAGATATGTATCACGCTTACAGCACAGTTATGATTGTTGTGACTTAGGGATTGTCTCAGCAAACTGTGACCACTAGCATAAATACTCATAATTGGGCTATAATACTGGGGAATCATTTAGTTTATAATTAAATATGTAAATAACTTTTAAAAAATAACCATTTAAATATATTAACAGGATGTATAAAGTATTCCGTATCTAATATAGCATATATATATATACACACACACACATATAGTTTAGAGTTATATATATACACTTTGTTACTTTTGTATATAAATATTTCTAGTCTTCATTAAATGTTTTTCTTTTTTACACGTGAAAATACTGAATAAACTTAAGAGTATTTAATATGCTTTCTTCCATCTTTTGACTGTCCTGTAAACTTAGATTATAAGCTCTTTGGGGAAGGGACTGTCTGTCACCAAGTCTTTATACCATGAGCCCTTATCTCATGTGGGGTCTCCAAGTACTACCATAATACAAAAAATAATAACCAGTGATAAACTGAGAAGCTAAACAATACAAAAGCAGCAGCATTATCTGTTATCTAAAAAAGAATGATAATGGATGTTCCTCCCAAATATGTGCCTTAAATTGAGATGTCTAATATTTAACAGAACAGACTTTTGTTTTTATAAAACAAAGTACAAAAATAAAGGGCACAAATTTTTTTTTTTTGGAGATAGAATATTCTTAGACTTCCCAACTCACTCTCGCCATTTAGACTGAAATCCTGTCCTGTCCTTATGCCACAACTGGACAAAATACAGAGACAACACCAAGTGTTTGCTGTTCAGGAAAGGTAGGCCATGATGAGCAGTAAAAAGACATTAGAGCAGTGGTTCACAGTGATTTCTCCATGCTTGTATGCAGTGGGGCATTGCGGATGGGATGGAGAGTGACAAGGACTTGATTTGTTGGTTTATGCAGTGCAGATCCATGGCGCAACAAATACAAAAGTGATGGTTACAATGCTTATGGGGGCTCTTGTAGCACCTAAATGTACTATCTCTGTGCTTCTAGGCATGATTCTGTTCCCAGAACCTCTGTGTGGCATCTCCACATAATCTATATTTTCTCAACCTTCTGCACATGCATGGTAAATAGAACTGTGAGCTACCTATGTAACCACACAGAATTTATCCTAGAAATTACTACACTGTCCCATCCTCGGGCTTGTGAAGTAATGTCGTACTCATGTCTCCATATACCCCTCTCTCACCTATTGGAATTTTTGCCACAGACTAGTGCACAAATGTCATTGTGCACCCCCTCTGAGTGTTGTATAAAGCTGTTGCTCCCTCACAAAGGCTAATGCCACAAACCTATTGTGGCTTTTTTCTTCTTCACAGCAAATTCATCAATATGTTTAAAATAGTAGATGATAAAAACGGTCACTGCAATAAAAGGAGGGCAATTATTCAGAGTTTTTTTAAGTGTCAGTGAGCACTTTTCATAACTGAGTGGATGGAAGAAGTGAACAGAAGTGATCTTTAATCACTGCAATGTGTCATAACTAAACACAGGGGCTGTGTCTAGACTGCATCCCTTTTCCGTAAAAGGGATGCAAATTAGACACATTGCAATTGCAAATGAAGCAGGGATTTAAATCCCCCCTGCTTCATTTGCATAAACATGGTTGCCGCTTTTTTCCGGCTCGGAGCTTTGCCAGAAAAAAGCGACAGTCTAGACGCGGATCTATCGGAAAATATAGCCTTTTCTGAAAGATCCCTTATTCCCTATTTTATTCCCCTTATTTTAAGAGGAATAAGGAATCTTTCGGAAAAGGCTTTATTTTCTGAAAGATCCGCGTCTAGACTGGCGCTTTTTTCCAGCAAAGCTCCGAGCCGGAAAAAAGCGGCAGCCATGTTTATGCAAATGAAGCGGGGGGGATTTAAATCCCCGCTTCATTTGCAATTGCGATGTGTCTAATTTGCATCCCTTTTACGGAAAAAAGATTCAGTCTAGACACAGCAAGAAAGGAAATTACCCCCTAACTGTGTTTGAAAGCCAAAGTAAATCTCTGCACCAAAGTTCAGCCCCTGGCTTTGAATTTTGCATCCCTAATCACTGAATGGCTTTTATGACAGGACAGCAGGTAATTAATAAAGATGAATCAATTCATCATTGGAAAAATACAGTGGAATTATTATTCAACACCAAACTGTAGCCCAGCAGTGCAGGAGGCAAAGTAGATTTTGCAGAGCTATGTCACTCACTTGTACTAGTGAGTGGGAAGGAGTACAATGGGGTGCGAACTAGATGGACCCTGAGTTTGCCCTATCCCCCAACATGCCAGTCAATAAAACAGAGCTGGTGCACTGTGGAACGCATACTCAGGAAAGCTAGAACAATTTCTATAGTGTAGTTGCTGAGAGCCATTGAACCAAACTATAAAGCCTGCATATAGCGGAAACCACTTCAAGTCAAGGGATTTTGCAGCACCCACCCCATCTGTAGTTCTAGCGCCTGCACTGACTACAGTAGGGGTGGCCAACCCATTACAGACAAAGAGCCAAAACAGTGATGGATACAGCGCAAAGAGCCGAGGGAGAAAAGTTGTTGAGCCAAGAAAAAAAAAAAGCCCCAGCCGTTGTTAGGTCAAGCAAAAAAAAAAAAAAAGGGGGGGGGGGGCTGGGAGGCAGACACAGCCCTTTTAAGAGCATTGCCTTTTTAACTGTGACCATTTAGAAGTCTACTCTGAAATCCCGTGCAGACAGAAACACTCTGCCTCTTTCTGAGCTGCAGGAGCCACAAATTTTTCTTCCAAGAGCTGCATGCAGCTCCTGAGCTGCGGGTTGGCCACCCCTGGACTATAGGCTTGATTCTATTTAAATCCTCCCTGGGATAGTGGGGAAATGAGGAAAAAAGATTGTGTCACATATTCACCATCTCTCCTGGGCTGCCCTCTGCTAAGGATAATATGCATTGTCCCATAGTCTGGGCACATGGCAAAACTAATTGAGCACATATTCACGAACAATTCAACCAGTTCCATAAAGAGGGCACATGATGAAAACATATTCTGAAATTAATCAGATACATTATTTAACAGGTATAGTTTAATCAACTGTAGTTGCACTAATGATTTCTTGTACCTTTTATAGCATTACCTGCACCTAGCCTTGTCTGTTTTCCTGGGTAATAGAGGGTTAGATTTGAATTCAGTTCAGATGGTTAGAAGACCAGAGGTCTGAGCCCATTTGGATTCCATTCAGATTGGATTACTTTACTGATACATGCAGTCCATCAAACTGACTAAAGTCAACATTTGTTGGGGCATGGCCCTAGTACAACTCAACCCATTTAAAGTGCTATATGAGATCACTGAACCCTTGAAATAAAAGACGTGCTTTCCATGGTAATATGTGGAAATGTCTTAGCAAAAACAAAGGTTGACATTCAGCAGCTAGCAGTATATGCCTCAATCAGCAGTTATGCGGGAAGTGGGCAGAAAGCCTACTCCTAGCATTTGGATAAAAAACAAAACACTGTATGGTATGAGCATTTAAAATTCTCCCAACCTAAACACGCTGAACACTTTAAAGAGGGGTGTTCGTATTTTGTGATTGGCATATATTTTATTATTTTTCCATACTTAAAAGAATAATTCCATTTCCTCTTCTCCCACCTGCACAAGGAAACTCCCAAAGGGCACCCCCTCCTACTGCATGTGTTGAGTTCAGTACTGGTATTACATGGGACACAATCACTCCTCTTCAGCTAAGAATAGCAATAACTACTTATTAGTAAACAACATTATTATGATAGGACTTATCCTTCTTATACCCACACTCATTTATCTCTGCTCAAGTCAGTAATCCTACCAAAGTCAATGGAACAACTCCCACGTCTTATATAGCTTCACCTACTTCTAACCCTAGTCTCCATTGCCCACTCTATTGCACCCCTGCTGCACTAACAACTGAGAATGATGTCATGATTAATTTGCTACATTTTCCATAGATCTGTCATACCCAATGTACATTGCTAATGCACATCAGTGTCTGTAAAGTCACTCTTTATTGTCATGTGGATAAGGATACAGACCTACTGAACACATCCTATTAGCACAGTGCTTTCCTTGCTTTGGGAGGGGAGTTGTTGCATTGTTTCCAGCTAAGTAAAAAAAACCAATGCAATTGAACTGGGAGCATTTATTGGCAACCATGAGTCTGATTTTCCTGCCTCCTCTGCTTCCAATACTGCATTTTTTCATGTTACAGCAATATAAATTGTTTGAGTGTTATGTTTTTCAATATATTAAAAATGGGGAGAGGGGAAAGGCAAATTTGGATTTGTTCTGTATATTGATATTTAGTGAAAGGTTATTTGTTTTATACATCCAAATCATGGTGTGAGCTGGCACTCATTCCAAGAAATTGTTAGCTTTCTATAAGAGGAGAAAAATGAGTAGCAATGAAAGGGAGAGAGAGAAATGTGATGTTATATTTAGAGCTAGTTAAAAAACCACAATTTGTCAGAATATGTGGGTCAGTCAAAATGGAAATGCTTTGACAAATCATGTTGATTTTACCAGAATTTCTTTGGAACATCTTACGTCAACTGTTAATTTTTATTATACATTGTAAATGATTTTTCATTTTTGAAAATACACACACATATCTACTATATAGTTGAGAGAGTCCGTCTGTCTGTCTGTCTGTTTGTTCAAGAACTCCTGCTAAATGGTAAGAGCTAGGACCACCAAATTTAGTATTCAGCTTTCTCTTATCATAACTTGAAGTAAGATAGAAGTTTGGTTATGCTAGGACAATGCAATGTGCCTGGAATGCAATTGTTTCTCATAAAATGGAAAGGTAGGGGTCTGCTAGCAGAGACAGTTATACTGTTTAATGACCACAGGGTGGCAGCAAGGGGCCAGGGATGGGGACCCGGACAGCTATAACCCCATTAGGGGCAGTAGGGGAAGGAGTGAAAAAAGGGACAGCTATCTACTATATGTTTGACAAAGTTTGTGTGTCTGTCTGTCTTCCTAGTTGGGGGGCATGCACCCATCCCCCGACTGTACCTGCTGCTGTGGCCATGGACAGGCACTTCTCACCTAGCCCCAAGCTGCTGTGGTGA
The DNA here is from genome assembly GCF_049634645.1 of Pelodiscus sinensis. Lineage (NCBI taxonomy): Eukaryota > Metazoa > Chordata > Testudines > Trionychidae > Pelodiscus > Pelodiscus sinensis. The sequence continues at coordinate 97,625,186 of NC_134716.1, forward strand.
CAGAGGGATGGGGGTTGCATTTTCTTCCCAGGGCAGCCTGCATACTAACCCCCCAATCTCTAGTCCCACCCCAGAGCAATGATTTAAATGAAAAACAAACCAAAAGTATTTGAGTTAAAGATCCAAGCAACACTTGGTAAATCTCCTAGTATATATGTATATTTGAGTATGTTTCTCTGTCTGTGTGTCTGCTTGTTTGTCTGTTTGTTCAAGAACTCTTCCTAAACAGTAAGACCTAGGACCATCTTAAAGCAACGTAAGGGTTTGGTTGTGCCAGGACAATGGGATGTACCTGGAATGAAATTGCTTCTCATAAAACCATACAGAAAAGAGACAGAATCACCAAGCAGGTGAAAGGGGCTTCCTGGTGCTCTCCTGGTCCAGGACTGCCCCAGTCCCACATTCAGGGTGTGTCTAGACTACATGCCTCCTTCGACGGAGGCATGTAGATTAGCCAGATCGGAAGAGGGAAATGAAGCCGCGATTAAAATAATCGCGGCTTCATTTAAATTTAAATGGCTGCCCCGATCTGCCGATCAGCTGTTTGTCGGCAGATCGGGGCAGTCTGGACGCGACGCGCCGACAAAGAAGCCTTTCTTCATCGGCACAGGTAAGCCTCGTGAAACCAGGTTTACCTGTGCCAATGAAGAAAGGCTTCTTTGTCGGCGCATCGCGTCCAGACTGCCCCGATCTGCCGACAAACAGCTGATCGGCAGATCGGGGCAGCCATTTAAATTTAAATGAAGCCGCGATTATTTTAATCGCGGCTTCATTTCCCTCTTCCGATCTGGCTAATCTACATGCCTCCGTCGAAGGAGGCATGTAGTCTAGACACACCCTCATTGCTTGAGTTGGAAATAACAGGCAATCATAGACTAGATGAAATGTTCTGTATTGCCACAGTCAGATCCCAAATGAATGTATTTTTTTCTAGCTTTGCAAATGTTCTGAAGTCCTCTTTTTTTTTTCAAAATCAACTGCAGAGGAATGTTTTACATTCTTCTTGTTGGCAGGGAAATTCCTCTTTAAAATGCTGGCAAGAGAAGAACAATATTGGAATCCCAATGTCTGAGTGAGAAAGCTCACTGATGTCCTGCCAGCATCATGGATTGTGGAGAAGATGTAGAATTCTTATAAAAAGCAGCCTGGCGAGACACTGCGTCTCAAACTTTTCCTTTTAGGATTGAACATATTTATAATACTTAAAAATAGTTACTCCTCTCTGATCTGTCTATGATTTTCTCATTCTTTTACTACAAGTCCAGTAATACCAGGTTGCATTTTTCTTTACAGATATGCTGAATTAATTTATATAAAATAAATTATATAAAATATACAAGCCCTAAGAGTTAAAGGTGTTAACATAATGATGTAACTGATCAATGTTAAACAGAGGTCTCAGCCTACTTAGTATTGTGATAAAACCTATTAACCATTATTTTAACCTTTTATTAAAGATGTAGTTGAAGAAAAAGGAAAACGGTTTAAAATATTTAAAATTGAAGTATTAAGTAAGGCTTTTGTTTTAACAACATCTTTTGTTCTCTTTCCCCCTAGCTATATAGAGAGTTTTTAAAACTCTCTGACAGTTTTCTAGATGGTATTGAAGCTAGTAATAGCTGTTGATTTGGGGGGAAAGAGAAGAAGTGGGTTGGGATGGGCTAGATCTGTCATTGATCTTGTTGAAGTTCAATCCCATTTCCCTACACACTGAAGGGAGAGAAAAGAACAGGACAGGGACTGTTACTGTTACTTGCAACTTCACTTCTGGAGAGGCAGAAACCCAGGGCCTGATCGGTCATGTCAAGACAGAGCTAGCAAACTTGTCCCAGTAACTGAAGTCAGTAGGTAACACTGGCTTTCTGTGACACTATACTAGGGGTACGTCTAGACTACATGCCTCTGTCGCCAGAGGCATGTAGATTAGGCTACCAGGCATAGGAAAATGAAGCGGCAATTTAAATAATCGCTGCTTCATTTAAATTTACATGGCTACCGCGCTGAGCCGATCAGCTGTTTGTCAGCTCAGCACGGTGGTCTGGATGCGCGGGTGTCGACATCAAAGGCATTTGTTGACCACCCAGGTAAACCTCATCCCAGGAGGCATACCTGGGTGGTCGACAAATGCCTTTGATGTCGACACCCGCGCGTCCAGATTACCACGTAGCGCGGCAGCCATGTAAATTTAAATGAAGCGGTGATTATTTAAATGGCCGCTTCATTTTCCTATGCCTGGTAGCCTAATCTACATGCCTCTGGTGACAGAGGCATGTAGTCTAGACGTACCCTAGATGACAAGAGGTGCTTCAAAGAAAGAATAAACTAATTTATCTTCTTAAATATTTAAAATATGTCCTATAGAATAACTGACATATAAATATAAAGCAATACTCATACGTATGTAAATCAAAAATTAAAACACTTCAGAAGAACTAGTCCATATATACTGTGAACCAGATCCTAGGCTGTATTAAGTTGATTGTGTACTACTCCTCTCATGTAGCATTGTTCCAAAGCCAATGTAACCATTTAAGTGTGCCTGCACAATGCAGGGGAGCGTGGGTGGAGCTTGGCTAGCATAGAGTTACTACATTACAACTCTTATGTTACTCCTTCCCACTTGAGACCACTGGCAGCCACTGCAATTTATATAGGGTTGGCACTCGCAGAACTGTATGGCTACGTCTACACTGGCCCCTTTTCCGGAAGGGGCATGTAAATTTCACGAGTCGTCGTAGGGAAATCCGCGGGGGATTTAAATATCCCCCGCGGCATTTAAATAAAAATGTCCGCCGCTTTTTTCCGGCTTTTAAAAAAGCCGGAAAAGAGCGTCTAGACTGGCCCCGATCCTCCGGAAAAAGTGCCCTTTTCCGGAGGCTCTTGAAGTAAGAATAAGAATAAGAATAAGAGCCTCCGGAAAAGGGCACTTTTTCCGGAGGATCGGGGCCAGTCTAGACGCTCTTTTCCGGCTTTTTTAAAAGCCGGAAAAAAGCGGCGGACATTTTTATTTAAATGCCGCGGGGGATATTTAAATCCCCCGCGGATTTCCCTACGACGACTCGTGAAATTTACATGCCCCTTCCGGAAAAGGGGCCAGTGTAGACGTAGCCTATAATTTTGATGGATAACAGTGATATTTATTTTCAAGAATGTTTTAGATTTTTATCAGTTTCAATGTTCATACTATACAGGAGACTGGGGAGGGTCAGACAACTATTTAAAGACAATAGACATTGAGATCCAGAAAGTTAATGTGTTATAAACCGCTAATACACAAATGTTAGCATCATATGTTAATATATACAAAATAAATATCATATAACAAAAATCTTGTTTTTCCATTCATGTGCTAGTCCATTTCTTAACAAGACTAATTCAAAAGTCAAAATCACTAGATTTTTAATCTAGTGGGTTCTCAAGCAACATTTTTCTTACTTTGCCTATCTATAAATTTTTATTATTGATGTCAATATTTTTCATGGGTTTCTTCATGTATGGCGAAGTCAATTTTTACAGACATTTACTGAGAAAAATTTAATCCTTCCATGCCTACATTTACAGCAGCTTTGTGGATGAAAATTGCTTAGAATTAACACTCCCCACTGCTCATCTATAAATAATTTATTGTAAACTAGATAACTCCTGATAATTATATATATGTGTTGACTGTCTGGAGGATCTATGACAATGGGTCTGACTGAAACTTAAATCCTGCATATTGGAGAACAACCATGCTATTGTTAATATTATTTCCTGTGCATTACATAACATCCCATAATAATTACTGTATATTTTCAATTTTTTCAGGCTTTATGGACCAGGTGTAATTTGTGTAACTTGATAGAGGAGCAATTGAGGATCTGGCCCAAGATTTTCAAATTTTGGTGTTTGCCATCATGCACCAATGAGTGAGGCAATGTCTATACTACACTGTTCTTCCGGAAAAAGCTATGCAAATTGCAAATTTTCTTCTGGAAAAAGCTACGCTTCTTTTTTCGGAAGAGGCTTTTCTGACATTTGGTCTGTCCTCACTGGGCCCAATGTCAGAAAAAAAAAATTATTTGGAACATCCCTTCTTCCTCATAAAATGAGGTTTATGGGGATGCCGAAAAAGTGCATCTGCTTTTCTGAAAAAAAAATTCAGAGGAGCAGATGCATTTCCTGCATGTGGCAGTTTTTTCTGGGATGCTCCTGGTATCCCAGAAAAACTCTGTAGTGTAGACATAGCCCGAGGGTGCCTAATTTATAAACACAAATATAGGTGTGTTAATGTTATTTAAAGGGTTGTGAATATGTGTATGCTACATCAAAGTTGTTTAGTATTTGCTTGTGTGTATTAGTGTGTGCAGATGCAGACATGAAATTGTTCTTATCTACATTTGAATACCTGCTCATACCTGCCTTTCAAGCTACACACAGAATCATTTTCCAGGTATTAAATTTAGAGAGCAATAAAGCATGACTAAAACAGATAAACCATGGCTATTAACTCATAGCTACAGAACTGTCTTTGCCTAATGAGTCCCAATCAATGAAAGTTTTCCTGTAATACTTTAAATTACTTTATTACAGTTGTGTTGCACTTTAAGATAATAACATTAGCTTCTAATGTTTCAGGAAAATAAAAAAGAATGAACTATTGCTTTTTATTTCCTGGGGTGGAATATTACAGAATACATAATGAGAATCTGTACTCTGTAGCTCTAGCTACATTGAAAGTGAAAAGCTTTTATTACTCACAAGAATTGATTGATTTTGAGTTGAAAAACCTTGACCTGACTTATGAAGAGGTTCTATTTTCTGTGTAGATCTTTATGTCACAGTCACAGAAATTCTTAGATGAAGAATTTGCACATGCACTTCACTTAAATTGCAAACCTACCCTTCGGAAATAATCTCAACATTGGGATCTTCTTTTGTTTGTGGCCTTAAGAGGATCCCAGTGCCAGATGGCTAGGGAGTTCCCTCATATGCAGCAGTAAAACTCAGCTGACTTGAGCATCTCAATATACTTCACAAACAATTGTCATTATTTGTATTTAAAAGGTGTCTTGCAACATATCTTTTGAAAACTACCAACATGGTGATCATTAATATCATATCACTGTGAAATATATGTAACAAGGCTATATGAAAATTATAGATACTCTCTGGTGGTAGGTTTTGGAGCCAGTTAACACACCAAGGAGGCAAAACAGTTTTTTCCAGGTACAGGAGAATGATAAACACCCCTTTGGATCAATGGCAAATCCTGTCAGGCATAGCCATTTGCATCAGTGACCACAGGGGTCAAAGGTGCTGGAACCAGGAATGCGGGATGGGAAGGTGGGGTGCTACAGCAGCACCCCTGGCTTGAAGTGGTTTCCATTATATACAGGATTTCCCAGTTTGGTACAACAGCTCTCAGCACCTCCACTATAAAAATTGTTCCAGCACCCCTGACAGGAAGAACATTTGCATGGTAAAATCACAGGAGACTGCATAAATGAACATTGGGTCAGCTCCCTGTGGACACCGAAAGCTGAGCCCCAGGACTTTGAGAACAAAGATAAACTTATCACCTCTAATACCATTAACTCACAAACATCCCACTCTCCCTACCTCTAATATTATCAATTCACAGACACTTACCTTCCTTCCTTTCCCCCCCCCCCCTGCATCCCCCTCCTGTTCTGCAATGTGATTTGTCCTTTTCATATTCATTTTTTTAATTGTATCCTTTGGTATATATGGTTGTGACTACTTTCTTCCACTATTTGATCTGAGGAAGTGGGTCTGGCCCACGAAAGCTCATCATCTAATAAACCATCTTGTTAGTCTTTAAAGTGCTACATTGTCCTGCATTTTGCTTCAGCTACCCCAGACTAACACGGCTACATTTCTATCACTATTCAGACTATAAGGAATTCTGAAAGACTTTTTAGTGTCCATCACCAAGGGGTAGGGTGACCAGATGTGGCAACGACTATCCTGATATTTGTGGCTTTGTTGTATATAAGCGCCTATAACTGCCACTCCCACCCCAGTTTTTCATGCTACATAAGAGGCAGAGATGAGCTGCCCCTTCTGAGTTAATGAAAATGGATCCTCTTGTCCCAAAGAGCAAGAGTAGCTGGAAACTGTTGATAGGGGAGAAAACCTGCTGAGATGAAGATTGTAACTGTTGAAATTAAGTTTTAGTAACTAGAAAGTTTGTTTTGCTTTGCTTCACTTGCAAACATATCCATCTCTTCTTTGTTATTTATTATCTTTCTTCTTTGTTAGTAAACTTGCTCTTGTTTGGTTGCAAAACTATCTCACTGCAGTGTGGTCAAAAGCCTCTGTTAAACAAATATGTTAGTTGGGGCTCTGTCTCTTTGGAGGCAGTGAACTTGATAACTTCTGTGAAGGGGAAGTAAGATGGATTGGACACTGCAAGGGAAACATTCTGGAGAGGCTCTTGACTGTTGGTGTAACTCTGCAAGGAGTAATCAAGCTAGTGGAAGCCAGGCAGGTAGGGGAGGCCACTGTGCTGTGAACTATCAGAGGGGTAGCCGTGTTAGTCTGAATCTGCAAAAGCGACGAGGAGTCCTGTGGCACCTTATAGACTAACTGAAGTGTAGGAGCATAAGCTTCCGTGGGCAAAGACCCATTTCGTCAGATGCATGTAGTGGAAATTTCCAGAGGCAGGAATAAATATGCAGGCCAGGATCAGGCTGGAGATGACAAGGTGGATCCAATGAAGGAGGATGAGGCCCACTTCTAGCAGCTGATCTGGAGGTGTGAATTCCAAGAGAGCAGAAGCTGCTTTTGTAGTTAGCAAGCCATTCACAGTCTTTGTTTAATCCAGAGTTGATTGTGTCAAACTTGAAGATGAACTGTAGCTCAGCAGTTTCTCTTTGAAGTCTGGTCCTGAAGTTTTTTTGCTGCAGGATGGCTACTTTTAGATCTGCAATTGTGTGTCCAGGAAGATTGAAGTGTTCCTCTACAGGTTTTTGTATGTTGCCGTTCCTAATATCAGATTTGTGTCCATTGATTCTTTTATGTAGGGACTGTCCAGTTTGGCCAATGTATATAGCAGTGGGGCATTGTTGGCACATGATGGCATATATTACGTTGGTGGATGTGCAGGAGAATGTACCAGTAACAGTATGGCTGATCTGGTTAGGTCCTGTGATGGTGTTGCTGGTGTATATATGTGGGCAGAGTTGGCACCGAGGTTTGTTGCAAGGATTGGTTCCTGAGTTCGAGTTATTATGGTGCGGTGTGTAGTTGCTGGTGAGAATATGCTTCAGGTTGGCGGGTTGTCTGTGGGCAAGGATCGGCCTACCTCCCAAGGCCTGTGAAAGCGAGGGATCATTGTCCAGGATGGGTTGTAGATCACTAATGATGCGTTGGAGAGGTTTTAGCTGGGACCTGTAGGTGATGGCCAGTGGTGTTCTGTTGGTTTCTTTCTTGGGCTTGTCCCATAGCAGGAGGCTTCTGGGTACACGTCTGGCTCTGTCAATCTGTCTCCTCACTTCCTTGTGTGGGTATCGCAGTTTACAGAATGCTTGTTGAAGATCTTGTAGGTGTAGGTCTCTGTCTGAGGGGTTGGAGCATATGCGGTTGTACCTCAGTGCTTGGCTGTAAACAATGGATCGTGTGGTGTGTCTGGGATGGAAACTGGAGGCATGCAGGTAAGTATAGCGGTCGGTAGGTTTTCGGTATAGGGTGGTATTGATATGACCGTCACTTATTTGTATCGTGGTGTCCAGGAAATGGACCTCCCGTGTAGATTGGTCCATGCTGAGGTTGATGGTGGGGTGGAAGCTGTTGAAATCATGGTGAAATTCTTCCAGAGTCTCCTTCCCATGGGTCCAGATGATGAAGATGTCATCGATGTAGCGTAGGTAGAGAAGGGGTGTAAGTGGACGAGAGCTGAGGAAGCGTTGTTCCAGGTCAGCCATAAAAATGTTGGCGTATTGTGGGGCCATGCGGGTGCCCATAGCAGTGCCACTGGTCTGGAGGTATATGTTGTCACCAAATCTGAAATAGTTGTGTGTGAGGATAAATTCACAGAGTTCAGCCACCAGTTGTGTTGTGGCATCATCAGGAATACTGTTCCTGACAGCTTGTACTCCATCTTATGCTCCTACACTTCAGTTAGTCTATAAGGTGCCACAGGACTCCTCGTCGCTTGTGCTGTGAACAGGTTTCTAGTGTTAGGACTCTGACATAAAGTTGCTAAGTACAGACACCCAGGGTTACAAAGCAGGTGGCGATGCAGCTCCATACTGGGCTGCGTGAACCTCCATAGAATTAGAGATATATTCTCAGATTTTCTCTCTTAAAGATACTATAGAAACAGATTGGCTGTGTCTAGACTGGCCAGTTTTTCCGGAAAATCAGCCGCTTTTCCGGAAAAACTTGCCAGCTGTCTACAATGGCCTCTTGAATTTCCGCAAAAGCACTGACTTCCTACTGTAAGAAATCAGTGCTTTTTGTGGAAATACTATGCTGCTCCCGTGCGGGCAAAAGTCCCTTTTGCGCAAAACTTTTGTGCAAAAGGGCCAACGTAGACAGCTGAGATTTGTGTTGCACAAAAAAGCCCCTATCGCGAAAATGGCGATCAGGGCTTTTTTGCGCAAAAGCGTGTCTAGATTGACCACGGACGCTTTTCCGCAAAAAGTGCTTTTGCGGAAAAGCGTCCGTGCCAATCTAGACACTCTTTTCCAAAAATGCTTTTAACAGAAAACTTTTCCATTAAAAGCATTTCTGGAAAATCATGCCAGTCTAGAAGTAGCCTTTCTGTAAATAGTACAGGACCATGAGTAAGGGACAATCAGAAAAATACCCTCAGAAGGAATCTGGAAAGGACTATCTCAGTGAGGCACAATTTTACACACACACACACACACACACACACACACACACACACACACACACACACACACACACACACACTCTGATATACTGTTGGCTTATATATTTGTTGTATACATGGCTAGAACAGTGACAGTGCTCTCCTGAACACAGAGACTACTATTGTCCCTAGTTTCTGCAAGGGGAGAAAGTCTATTTCCCCATCACTGTTACCAGATTTGCCCAATACTCTGGGGTATGCTCATTTATTAGGGTTACTCTTATGGGACTGGGGGAAGGTTAACAGTTCTATCAGTGTGCTGCTTGTGCTTACTTGTGCTCTCATATGGAGCTGAATTCTCCCTGCTGTCAATTCCCCCTCCCACTGGAGCTCTCCTGTAGGAACTAGGTTCCTCAGGATGGGGTCCTTACCACCTTAGCAACACACACAGACACTCATACCCACTAACAGAGCACGTCTGAGAGGACAGGGTAATCAGCACTCACAAGCTGACCCCCTCATATGTCCCTGGACTTAGCTGGCTGGGTTTAACAGCAATGTCACATTGCACCCTCATATGCCTTTGGACTCAATGGACTGGATTAAACAGCACTTTAAACTGCCATCCTCATACGACCCCAGGTTCAGCACTTGCCTATCCCCACTTTCACACCACAATCATTCACTGGTAAACCACACGATGAGCAAACCCCACAGGACTTTGGGCACTACAGGGATCTTTAGCTTGGGTACAGGAAGCGATGTTGCAGAGCGAATGGGGAAGCCAAAACAACACCCCTTGAGGAAGAGTGAGCGAAAGAAAGAGAGAGAGAAGCAACCAGCTTAATAATGAAAGTTATTTATTTTTGAGTAGTGAATAGATATCAAACAGTTACAATATTAAATCTAAATTGAAACTGATTACAAATGTTTGGTAACCATATAACAGTTTACACAGGGCAGGGTCAGGAGGCTATGCTGAGATAGGTAGTTGATGGGAAAGAAAGAAAGAGAGAGAGAGAGAGAGAGACACCTCATCACTCCATGGAGCTTGCACTGATCAGTGTTCCCAGATGATGATGGTAGCCGGGGGTCCAGAGGACAGGAGACAGCAGAGCAGAGCTCCCAGCACGATCAGACAGGAGATGATGAAGTCTCGATGGAACTGATGCAGTTTAAATCCAGGTATCAGAACAGTTTTTCTTGGGCAAAGGTAGGAGTTTTTATAGGGATAGGACAATAGTTCAAAGAGAAAGAGGCGAGACAATAGAGACTGATCACCCCGGGTTATGGGTGATGTTCCTTGAACAAGCTCACAATGCAACTAGGCAGTTTCAGTATTTTAGATGTCAATAGGATTGTTACTAGAATTGGTCTAATAATGACTAATTTGGGTGTGAGCAAGCCTGGGTTCATTAGCATCTGGAGTAGATTTCTCATCAGGCAGTGCTTCTCTGTTTTCGGTGTCCCACAGTTCACTGCGGTTCCTGTCTTGGAAGAGCTGGTCTCCATTCTGTATGCTAATGAGTTCTATCTTCAGTGCAGATGATGCTGGGGTGTTTCCTTAATTAGTTTAGGTGTGTCTTCCCTGGCCTTTTCATTGCTTTGTCTGATTCTAGCAAAGGCTTTGGGGAAGGGGGGAGGATGGTTTTCCATGAATGTCACTCCTTGGCTCCCAAGAGCACAGGGCTGGTAGGTGACATCACTGGTGCATCTACACTAAAGTTCTGCATTAGTGCATTTCCATCAGTGTAGCTGTATGGCCATCCCAATGGGGCATGGGGCACCCCTCTCCCCTGCATGGGACACCTCTGTTGCTACTGTTTTAATGGTCTGGAAAATGTCTGGTGATGAACCTGGCATTACAAGATGAGTTGTACATCACACAACAAAACAAGTTACTACAGAGAAAGACTTTGTTCAGAATCATGTACCAAGGAGTTTAATCTAACAATTCAACAAGAAACCTCAGCTAACCAGCAATGAAAGAAATAAATTTCCCCTTGTAACACTGGGAGTTATGTAGGATCACAGGGAAATTATTACTGTATATAAGCTACTGTCAAGGAACAATGCACTGTATCTGTCTGAAAGAGGGTATGTCTACACTACCCCGCTAGTTCGAACTAGCGGGGTAATGTATGCATACCGCACTTGCTAATGAAGCCCGGGATTTGAATTTCCCGGGCTTCATTAGCATAAGCGGGGAGCCGCCATTTTTAAATCCCCGCTGCTTCGAACCCCGTGTAGCGCGGCTACACGGGGCTCGAACTAGGTAGTTCGGACTAGGGTCCTATTCCGAACTACCGTTACTCCTCGTGAAACGAGGTGTACCGGTAGTTCGGAATAGGCACCCTAGTCCGAACTACCTAGTTCGAGCCCCGTGTAGCCGCGCTACACGGGGTTCGAAGCAGCGGGGATTTAAAAATGGCGGCTCCCCGCTTATGCTAATGAAGCCCGGGAAATTCAAATCCCGGGCTTCATTAGCAAGTGCGGTATGCATACATTACCCTCCTAGTTCGAACTAGGAGGGTAGTGTAGACATACCCAGAGAGAGCTCAAAGATCAAAGAAGATACTCCTATAAATATTTTTTCTTGACATTTCCTTTCCTTTTCATCATACATATCTTTCTTCCCTTTCTGCTGCTTCCCTTTTCTGTATCTCTGTGTTCGGTAGGTGTGATGGTTTTATCTGTTATGTGAATTGCATCTTTCAATTTCTAGGAACTTTTCATATCTGAAGAGCTTGTTGCCTCTTTTGTTCCCAGAGTTGCCCAGTGCTCATAAATCAGGAGACATACACAGATTTTGTTCCATCATGAAGATTTTCTTTTTGTTCTTATTGTTTTTTTTTCGTTGTCAAAAATAAAACTCATTTGAGGTTGAAAAATATATGCTTTGTCCTTTATATATGGAAGCATAAGATTCCATTATAGCGTGAGTTTTGAACAAAGATCCAACAGATGAAAACTTAGCTGCGTTTTATAGCTTGCCTCAGGGTAGTAAAGCATTCACTGTGGGGTTCGTGTTAAAGCAGATTTCCATCCTGAGATCAATAAAAATAACTGCTACAGTCTCCAAAATCATACCATTAGTGGTTCTTGGGTTGAAATCCATGCCATGGGTTGCTCTAGCATCACATATTGTTTATTGGGCTGCCATATATAACAATTCAGTAAGCACAGAGAAATGGCCCATCTGGTACCAGCGGCTAATCACTGTGTTTTGTTCCTCTAAACTGTGCCAATTATAAGTACTCTTGGGAATCTATTTGACTTCAGCTTGGTGTTCTTGGAATTTTTGAAACATAGTTTTAGTATCAGTTAATGGGTCCAGCACAGTCCATTAACACTGTATAATTTTCATAGAACTAAACAGACATATTTTATATTTAGGATACAGATATGAGAAGTAGTAGTTTGCAAGCTTTCCCCCTTTCCTCCTCCCACCCCCCAATCAGCCTCTTGTATGCATATCAGGGGCTTTGGTGTCACACACAACACCACATCCCATCCCTTAACACAATAAATCATAGTCCTTGACAAGCCTGTTGGCTGAAGGGAATGTTGTTAAACAATGTGAGGCATTTCCTTTTGAGTATGTTTCTTTCATGCTTAATTGCCATCAGTCTGTGAAGGGATGCCCCAACCCTGCCCCTCTTGCCCAAGTCCCCACCCCCAAGAATGTGGAGCCAGCCCCCACCCCACCTTTCCCAGGGGCCCAGCAATTCTGTTCGCTCCCCTGCCTCTATTTATATGCATGAAATGGTTTGGATTGCTAATAGCAGCATCAGTGCCAGCAATCTAGTTTTATAGGGATAATGTCATGCCTTAACATTTTACAATGAATATATTTGTAAATATTTATAAAAATTAGATCACCTTAGTGATTATAATACAAAGCTTAAATGGTAGCAGTCAGCCAAAAAAGCCTCATCAATTGTATATACAGATAATGCTGACTTCAGGGAGGGCAGAAGATCAAAGATAGGCATCCCGAAGATGGGAGAAAATTAATACACTGACTATTATAAGAAGTCATATAAAGTCATATGTCCCATAGGAAATGATTTCTCCAGCCAACTTGATTGCTGAAAAGCACTATTGATTGTGTTTCACTATTCTGTGGAATTTATGTGAATTGCAAAGTGTGAATTATTTATGTGAATTATAAAACAGTCTGGGTACGTCTACACTACAGCGCTAATTCGAACTAAGTTAGTTAATTCGAACTAAGCTAATTCGAACTAACGCATCTAGAACTAAAAACTAGTTTGAATTAGCGTTTTGCTAATTCGAACTAGCGCGTCCACACTGATTGGACGCAGGGGCACATTTAAGGGCGGCTGAAACTGGTTCTGGCAGGGCATCAGGTCAGTAGTTGAGTTGTGTGGCTGCTGTCTGAGGCTATCTGAGGCTCATGCTTAAAGGGACCCCCCTGGACAGCTGGTTCTCAGCTTTTCCTGCTTGCTTTCCAAGCTCGCCGAGGGACAGCAAAGCGTTGGTCTCTGCGCCCGTCTGTGTCGGTGCTTCCCTTCGGGGGGGCCGCCGCAGGTGGCAACATGGAGCCAGAGCTCGCCCTGCACCTTCTGGTGCACTTTCTGGACTTGCTGCTGCAAGCCTGCCAGCAATGGCTCGAGGCTGCCTGGCACCACCTGGTGCACGTCAGCCCCCTGCCTCTCCGCCTGGCCACCCTGGGGGCCGTGGAGGAGCCGCGGCGGTGCCCCGGCACCGGCGTGCCCCGCCGCATCTGGCGTCTGGACACCAGCAGCGACTGGTGGGACCGCATCGTCCTGGAGCGCTGGGAAGACCGACAGTGGACCCAGAACTTCAGGATGAGGAGGGACACCTTCCTGGAGCTCTGCGAGTGGCTCGCCCCTGCTCTGCGCAGAAGGGACACTCGCATGAGGCCCGCCATCCCCCTCCAGAAGCGGGTGGCCATCGCCCTCTGGAAGCTCTCCATGCCGGACAGCTACCGATCCATCGGGAACCAGTTCGGCGTGGAGAGTTCCACCATCGGAGCGGTGCTCATGCAGGTATGGCACTCGTCAGCCACTGAGCTGGGGGGTAGGGGGGCTGCAAGGAGGGGATGGGCCGCCCCAGGGACAAAGTGGGGGCGGGAGGAGGCGAAAGCGTCCCGCACCGGAGGGGTCGGTCTGTCCCGGCCGTACTACACGCCGCCAGGGGGGTTGCTTCCGGGAGTGGGGCGCGGGGCACTGCCAGGGCACGAATGCTCCCAGCCACCCGGGCGCCCCACTGATTGGCGCTTTGCTGTGTCTCTCTCCGCAGGTGGTCAAGGCCATCAACCGGGTGCAGCTCCGCAGGGTGGTCCGCCTCGCCGACCCGGACGCTGTCATCCGGGGATTCGGCGCCCTCTGCTTCCCCGACTGCGGGGGGGGCCATCGATGGGACGCACATCCCCATCCGTGCCCCGGAACACCAGGCGTCCCGGTATGTCAACCGCAAGGGGTACTTCTCCATCCTCCTGCAGGCCGTGTGTGACCACCAGGGACAGTTCACGGACATTAATGTGGGCTTGTTCGGCAAAGCACACGACACCCGGGTGTACCGCAACTCCTCCGTGTGCCAGTGGCTGCAGGACGGGACCTTCTTCCCCGACCACCACATCAGGGTCGGGGACATGGACATGCCCGTCTGCCTGGAGGGGGATGCCGCCTACCCACTGCAGCCGTGGCTGATGAAGCCCTACACGGGGCACCTCAATCCCTCCCGCCAGGCCTTCAATGCCAGGCTGACCAGGGCCCACATCGTGGTGGAGGGGGCCTTCGGGCGACTGAAAGCCCGCTTTCGATGCCTCCTCACCCGTCTGGACCTGGCCGAGCACAACATCCCTCCTGTGGTGGCAGCATGTTGTGTGCTCCACAATTTATGTGAGAGAAAGGGGGAGGCTTTCCTGCCAGCCTGGATGGCTGAGGCTGATCGCATGGCTGGCCACTATGGTCAGCCCCACACCGCCGCCGTCCGGGAAGCCCAGCGGGAGAGCTTCCTGGTGGAGGAGGAGGACTGACCTCTCCCTGCATGCCCCACTGGGGCCTTCTTCCACCCTACCCTCTTCCCCTTTCCCCTCCCTACCTACTGTCAAATAAAGACACCTGTTTTTCAAAAAAACCATCTTTTTATTTAACATAACTGGGGTGGGGGGGAGGGAGGGAGGAAGGAGGGTAGGAGAGGAGAGGGGGAAACCTGGGACGAGGGAGCTGGAAGGGGAGGGAAAGGAGGAAGGGAAAGGAAAGGTCAGGGGTGGGGGTCCGGCTGCCTCTCCTGTCTCGCAACACTGCGGGTCCGGGGGCGTTGGTGGGGAATGGTTGTGGAGGGTGGGGCAGGAGGGACGGGGGGTGTGGAGGAAGCAGGAGCGGGAGCAGGAGAGGGAGCAGGGGGAGGAGGAGGAGGAGGAGGAGCAGGGGAAGCGGGGGGGGAGCAGGAGGAATTGGGAAGCGGTCGAGCAGGCTCTGCAGGTGGCCTCGCAGGGCACGGCCCTGCTCCTCCAGTGCCTCCAAGCTCCTCCGGCGCAGCCTCAGGTCCTCCTGGACCCAGTGGTCCTGGAGACAGAGCTGTTGCTCCAGGAACTGGAGGTGCCGCCTCTGGTACTCCTCCTGGTTCCTGGCTCTCCTGCTTGCCCGGGCGCGGGCGGCTGCTGCAGGCGAAGTGGTGCGCCCTGCAGTCCCAGGTGCTGCAGCTGTGGTGAAACAAGAACAGCGGTCAATTACCCCAGGGGCCCAGGTGTGTGAAACCCAGCTCCCCTCTGCAAGGCCAGGGCCCCTGCAGGATCCCCAGCTGCTGCTCCATAGTGGGCAAGACCCAGGCGCACGGTCCCAGGGCTCCCTCTCGCCCCAGCCCCCCGTACACATAAGGGGAGCATGATGGTACTCACAGGTGGACGCCTCCCCGGCCTCGGACGACACAGGCGAGCGGCTCTGTGGGGTGCCTCGGGGGTCCCGGGTCCTGGGCAGGCTGCCGGCAGGCTCCTGGCTCTCGGAGCCCTCCTCTTCCTCCTCCTCCTCCTCCGTCTTTTGGAGCGGTCCCTCTGCCCTGGGGGTCTATCACGTCCCGAGGGGCAGGGACGGCATGAGTTCCCAGGAGGCGGTCCAGAGCCTGGAAGTGGGGGCACGCCTCCGGGTCGGCCCCTGGCAGGCAGGCCCGGGAGTAGGACTGCCGCAGGTCCTTTATTTTCCAGCGCACCTGCTCCCGGCTGCGCTGGTGGCCCCTGGCGGTCAGGCTAGCAGCCATGCGGCCATAGACTGCCGCGTTCCTGTGGCTAGTGTGGAGATCGTGGACATTGGAGGCTTCCCCCCAAACCTCGATGAGGTCCACGATCTCCGCACTAGACCACGCTGGCGCCCGCCTCTTGCGGCCCCGGGCAGGGTCCTAGGAGCCGCCAGGCTGGTCCCGGGAAGAGGGGGAGGGTTGGGTGTCATCGGGTGGCTGGCTCATGGGTGTCAGCTGCTGGGTGTGCTGGCACGGGTGCTGGCAGCCTTGCAACTGGCACAAACTGTGTAGCCAGCCCGTGGCCCTTTAAGGGCTCTGGGGCCGGGAGGGGGGCAGTAGAGTTTGCCTGGTGTTGGCCAGAGTGGCCACCAGGGAAACCTGGGGAGGGCTAGCCTCCCACTAGTTCGAATTAAGGGGCTACACAGCCCTTAATTCGAACTAGTAAGTTTGAACTAGGCTTAATCCTCGTGGAATGAGGATTACCTAGTTTGAACTAAGCGCTCCGTTAGTTCGAATTAAATTCGAACTAACGGAGCGCTAGTGTAGCGCCTATGAAAGTTAGTTCGAACTAACGTCCATTAGTTCGAACTAACTTTGTAGTGTAGACATACCCTCTGAGATCTGAGGCTTTATTCCGTCCTTTAAAGACAAAAGGACTAGGTGTGAAATTCACAAATTCCTAGTTCAAAGGAATTTGGATTATTGGTTTTGGAAATCTTGCCATTAGTTTAAAAAGGAGCAGATCGACCTTTTTGATAAAAAAACAACCAACTACCATTTAGGTATAGAGCTGATTGAAAACTAGTGAACACAGAAAAAATCTTCTTGTCAAAACTTTTACAGAAAAGCACACATATATAGGAATAAATGTATTCATTGTGATATTAGGACTTGGCCACACAGTCTCTGAATGTAATGTTGAATATTTGACCCCTAAATCTCATTGTTTTCCCATCTGAAAGTTGCAGCATTTCCCAGTATAATCTCAAGATGCAGCATCAAATCTATACGTATATGTTAGCACAAGTCTTTAGTTTTCTCTTTATTTTGGTCCAGAAATCAGGGAGATCTAAAAAGCAAAATAGAAAGTGGTTTGAAGTAACTACAGACATTTCCATGAGCTTAGTTTAACAATCAGGGTTGTAATGTCTAGGACAGTGGTGAGCAACTAGACATGGACCTACAGTCTGGCCCCCTACCCCATGCACCTCTGGGACACTGGAGCCCTGCACTTCCTACTCCACCCCCTCTCTCATAGCACTTTTGTAGTGCATGAATCTGCTGATTTGTGCTTTGTCCCCACTCCTCCTCCTCCTCCCTTCCAGAGCTGGAATGCCATGAATCAGCTGTTTGTGGCTGTTCAAGGTCTGGGAGGGAGGTGGAGAAACAAGGACAGAGCTCAAATGAATGGATTCACGGTGTTCTGAAAGTGCTGGGAAGGAAGCAGGAGGAGTAGGAAATGCAGAGCTCCAGTGCACTAGAGGCGCATGGTGGAGGGGACAGACAGGGGAGCTGCAGGCTGCAGGTGGTACCTCACTGGGCTGTAAGCTGCTGAGACCCATTGAGATGAAAGAGGGCCACTCATGAGGCCCACTTAATATTCATGGTTGCCCATTGCTGGTCTAGGATTATCATTCTGTAATGCAGTAATTACACTGCACAGCTCTGAAACTGTATTTTTTATTTGATTGCTTGCTACATTGCTAATCATCACTGAGCAATGTGCTAAAACAAGTATCCATATTTTTCACTTGAAAGGTTCAGTTGGACAGTAGCCAAGATAGGAACAAGATGCAATGTTGTAAATAAGATTAACTGGTCACTTCAAGATTCAGGATTCTCTAAAATATTCTTTGGTGCATTAATCACAATAATACAAGAAAAAACATTATGTGGGTTTTTTTTGCTAACTCATGAAAAAAAGACAAATTTCAGTTGTCAGCATACTTTACACTAAAAGCATCACATACGTAGTAGTGTATGTTGTATCTAATTATCTGAGAGTTCTAATATATTTGTTCCTCTGCTTACAACAGCTGCAGAGGCTACTGAAAGATGTGTAACACTGAATTAGGAATACACAATGGGTTTTGGCAGCCAACTCATTTACATAATAATTTAAGAATTGAATTTAGCTTGTCTTTTATCCAATTATTTCAATATGCTGTATGGAGGTGGATGATAGCATATTCCCCTTAAGCAAATGGGGAAAGTATGTCATGGGCAAGCTAACAGCTTTGCCTGAAGTCACAGAAAGAATCAGTTTCCTGCCCTAACTGCTAACCAACACTTCAACTTTATGTAATATCATTGGCATATAAAGAGATCATTTATAAGAATTTAATGGACTTTAGAGATAGAAGGTTAATTAGTTATATTCTTAGCCATGTAAAGCAGGTGGAATCATTCATTTTTTTATTACTATTTGTGTTTTTCCATGAGCTCTAATGCTATGCTGCAGCCACAACTATTTCAGATGAGCTAAATCACTTCCTTAAAACAATAGGACAGGACCTATGTCTGCTCTCATATGAGCTTTACACTACTTTGACTCCATGGTTCTTGGAATTATTCCTGATTTATTGTGAATGAAAGTGAAAGCAAAATCAGGCTCACAGAATGCATGTGGGAGTCAAACTTGTCGTGCTTTATATCAGGAAGAGTAACCAAATGTTTTGGCCTCTGCTCTGCATCTGCTGACCCAGGAGTATTGCCATCTTTAGAGAAACATTGTTACTTCTGAATCTATGCAATTTGTTACTGTCAAAAACTTCTTTCCTAAATGCCCAGTCATATATTTGTTCAATATATATCATAATGAATTTAATTGATGTCCAATGTTAGCACAAAGTGGTATAAACTCCCTGGCCAAACTCCAGCCCAAAACAAAAGAATGTACTTTGAGTGTGATTAAAATACTCATTGTTCCATCTAGTGTGGTCCAACAGTTCCAATACTAACTGACTTGCCTTGGGAAGTTGCCTCCAGGAGATGCATGAGATGAGAATGCCTTTCTAATACAATGTATTCAGGGCCTGATGAAAAGCCCATTGAAGCCAATGGAAAGTTTGTCATTAATTTAAGTGGACTTTGAAAGAGGTATTCAAAGAACAAATATGAATGAGCTATTGATCTCAGTTATACCATTCCTCAGTTAAAATATAGTATTCAACTCAACTGTAGCCTTATCCTCCTATCTATATTAGGAAATCACCATGGACTGTAGTGAGGTAGAGTAGCCTCACTTGGCACAATACCTCCTCTGGTGGTTGGAGCCAAACCCACCTTGCCCTCCATGCCAAAAGAATCAGGGAAGAACAAGAATTACAAAAGGAAAGCCCTGGAACTCAGCTGGTGCTGGACCACTTGACCTGAAGGTCCAGATATTTCTTCTAGATTGCTAATCCCTCTTCAAGATCCCAGACCAGTCACCAAGCAGAACAGTGTCCTGCTGATTGAGGAAACTGGAGGCTCTGATAAGGCCTCAAAGAGGACACTGACCAACCAAGAAGCAGCCCCTCTGAGCCTGATGTCAACAGAGCAATGCTGCCTGAGTAGAGCAGAAAGTAGCCCAGAGAAACCAAACACCAATCTGCTTGTACTGCCAGGAAGTGAGGCAGTGTGGTTAATTGGTTTCCCCTCTGACTGAGTGGCAGAACCACCACCTGCCACTGTGAGGACTCTGGATTGGAACAGAGAAGAGTAGGGTTGATCCAAATTGCCAGAATTGCCCTCCTTCTGCTGCCAGCTCCGTCCTTGTGGTTGGTGTCCTATGCATCTGTCATGATCATGAGGGTTAGCCAGAAGCTTGGGAACTAAGGGTATGTCTACACTACAAAGTTAATTCAAACTAACGGACGTTAGTTTGAATTAACTTTCATAGGCGCTACACTAGCGCTCCGCTAGTTCGAACTTAATTCGAACTAGCAGAGCGCTTAGTTTGAACTAGGTAAACCTCATTCTACGAGGACTAAGCCTAGTTCGAATTTACTAGTTCGAATTAAGGGGTGTGTAGCCCCTTAATTCGAACTAGTGGGAGGCTAGCCCTCCCCAGCTTTCCCTTGTGGCCACTCTGGCCAACACCAGGGAAACTCGTCTGCCCCCCTCCCGGCCCCAGACCCCTTAAAGGGGCACGGGCTGGCTACAATGCCCATGCCAGGTGCAAGCCTGCCAGCACCCAGCTAGTAGACCCTGCACCTGGCATGGTTTGAGCCAGCCACCCGATGCCCCCCAGCCCTCCCCCTCTTCCCGGGACCAAGCTGGCGGCTCCCGGGAGCTTGCCCGGGACCGCAAGAGGCGGGCACCCGCCTGGGCTAGTGCAGACATCGTGGACGTTGTCCACGACCTCCGCACTAGGCACAGGAAAGTGGCCGGCTAGGGCAGGAGAGCTGCCAGCCTGGCCACCCAGGAGCAGGTGTGCAAGAGAATCAAGGTGGTCCACTGAGACCCCCGATCCTGAGCCCTGAGCTTACAATGGCCGTCCTGGGTCAGACCAAAGGTCCATCTAGCCCAGTAGCCTGTCTGCCGACAGCGGCCAACCCTAGGGACCCTGGAGGGGATGGACCGAAGACAGTGACCAAGCCATTTGTCTCGTGCCATCCCTCTCCAGCCTTCCACAAACCTGGGGCAGGGACACCATTCCTACCCCCTGGCTAATACCACTCCATGGACCCAACCTCCATGACTTGATCTCACTTCCCTTTAAACTCTGTTCTAGTTCTGGCTTTCACAGCCTGCTGCAGCAAGGAGTTCCACAGGTTGACTCTTTGCTTTGTGAAGAACAACTTTCTGTTACTAGTTTGAAGCCTGCTACCCATTCCTTTCCTTTGGTGTCCTCTAGTCCTTCTTTATGGGAACTAATGAAGAACTTTTCTGTATGCACCCTCTCCACCCAACTCCTGCTTTTAGAGACCTCTATCCTGTCCCCCCTCTGTCTCCTCTTTTCTAAGCTGAAAAGTCCCAGTCTCTTTAGCCTCTCTTCATATGGGACCTGTTCCCAACCCCTGATCATTGTAGTTGCCCTCCCCTCTCCCAGCCTCTCTCTTCTCCTCTCCCACCTCCTTTTCCCAGTCTCCCCCAGTTTTGTTCAATAAAGACAGATTCTATTTTGGAAGACACATTATCTTTATTTTGTACATCAAGAAGAGGGGCTAGAGAAGGGTAAGTGGAAGGAGGTGAGGGAGTAATGGGGCACAAGCCCCCGATGGGGAGGACTGGGCTGGCTCTGTGGGCTTCTGGGGGTGGAAGCTCTCCTGCAGCCCCCCAATTGCTCCCTCTCCCCAGATGGCAGCCAGTCTGATGGCCAGTGCTGTGATGTGCCCAGTGTGGGTACTCTGGGAACTCCAAGCCAGGACTGCTTTGCAAGTGGGGGACCCCTGAGAACTGTCTGTCCGGGGTGGGGGTCGGGACCCTTTAAGCACAGCCCTCGGCTAGCCTGAGACAGCAGCTCCACGCTCTAAGTTCCCCTCTGATGCCCTGCCGGCACTGTTTCCAGCCATCCTTAAGCCCGGTTCAGGGTCCACTTAATGTGGACATGCTAGTTCGAATTAGCAAAACGCTAATTCGAACTAGTTTTTTAGTCTGGATCCATTAGTTCAAATTAGCTTAATTCGAATTAACTAATTCGAACTAAGTTAGTTCGAATTAACGTTGTAGTGTAGACATACCCTAAGGGGTTAACCTTACCTAAGCCAGGTGGAGTGGCCAATAGGAATGTAGGTAGGAATTTCAAACGGGGACAAAGAAATTTTTTGTTTTTTTCCCCTTCTTTGTCCTGAGCAGTTCCTCTCCAGCTACTGAGAGACAGACAGACATGTCTCTCTCTCCAAGAAACCATTCTTCACTTTCTGTAAGTAGGGTAAAGTTTAGATAAATCCTATCTGATATTTGTGTACTTTTAAAAAATGTTTTGGCTTTCCTTTGTAACTAAGTTCTAGTCCCGTGGTGGAGTTTCTCCATGTGTATATTATTTTGTTACTTTTCCATCTAGTCATTATGCTTGCAACAGGAATATTGTGGGGATAATAAAAGTTCTTTCTCTTTTATTTTATTAATCTGGAATTGGTTGATTTTTGTGTCCTGGTTTGTACTTTAGGGGTGAGATTTCCCAAGCGATCTCTCCCCTGATCTCTCCCCTGGGTGATGGCAGCAGAGTTTTTTATCCCCAAAATCTAGGTTGTATGCCAAAGCCTGGTAGATAAGGTTTTGGGGTACTTTTGCTGGCCCCCACTTCTGCATTTATCGTGCCAGAGTGGGGAAGGAGCCATGACAGCATCCCAGGTCTTGTCATAGCTCATTGACTCTTTATTGTTGTCTGCCCCAGCCCAGGAGGTTGTGGGCAAAAGATTATTTGTGCTCTGCTCTGACTAGAGGGCAAGAGCATCCAGTAGACAATTGCTGTTTGTCCCAGCCCAGGAGGCTGCAGGTCATAGCCCACTTGTTGCTTTGCCCTCACCAGAGTGGCCCCGGTTTCACTACTGTTGCCTGCTGCAGTGAGGTGGAGTGTCCTCCCTCCCAACTCTAGACTAACTAGAAAGACAGGGGGATTTGGATGTCTGGACAAGGCATGAAATAAGTCTGTGTCCAAGTTGAACCCAATCCAAGAGATTTGCTATAAAATGATGAAGAAAAATGCCTCTAGTTTAATCAGCTCATTTAACTACATGGCATAGATAACATGGCATTTAAAGTTGTATTTCTTCATCCTGATGGATTTATCTGACATTTTACATTATATTGCTTAACCATTATTTACTATTTATGTAAACCTTTTATTCTCAGTTATTTATGGACTATGATGGATGCACTTCAGATGTTGAAATCTCCATTGCATTAAAGGAAAAAATGCATAACTATCCATTTATAAAATTACAATGATTAGAGAGCAACACAAACTTTCCTAATTTCATATTAAGATCCGGAAAATTAGCTAAATAAAGGTTTATGTAACACTGTAGTTCTGCTGCTCTCAAAATGATGAATTTTGTATTCCAGATACACAAATAGAACAGTGTGACTAAAACTCAAAATCAACAAGACATCAAATCAGTTTAAGCTGTATGCACATTTAGTGTTCAAAAGCTTCAGTTGTACAATATCCATCAACAGTAGTGGGCTGCTAGTTAGCAGAGGGCAATTAACACCAGCCAGTGCACAATCTGGTATGTTACACCATTAAATATCCAGAAGTGGCAGTTTGTATGAACAAGTACTCATGTATAGCTATGTAAAATAAACCGAAAATAGGTATGTTATATGTTACTATGCGTGCATTTAGAGCCAGTAATTGTGGGCCTGAAGTTTTAGAAAATAGGGCCTTTGGTGCTTTATACACTGCCAGAGTCTAAAAAACAGAAAGTGGTGTCTGAACTTTGTGGAACAGGGCAATTTTTTTCAATGGTGATATGAAGAAGAAGAAGAAGGTGGGTGCTTGGAATACATTAATCAGCAACAAATTCCAAGTGTAGGGAGCAGCACAAAATCAGAAGTGGATGTAAGCAATGGGACCAGGAAGGATAGAAGCTTGTGCAGACATTCAGAGACATTTAGCTGATGGAGGATGGTGATATCTGAAATTGCCCAGACAGAACTAAAAGGCAAAGCTGTGTTCTGAGTCAATTCATAGTGGCAAGTCAAGATCATATTAGGTCTGAGCCTAAATGGCATAGTAAATCCCACCCTGAGGAGCTTTTCATACATTATGTACATTTGTTACCAAATGCTTTGCTTCTAGACATAATCACTCTGATTATGGATCCTGTAGTGTAGTGGTAATCAATAGGCAGACTGCAAACCACCAGGTACTTTTGAACAGATCAAGAAATCTTTTTAGCATATTATCATCATTATTATTGCTGCAGTGTGAAAAATGTTTCTCTGGAGTCTGGACCTTGACTATACCTCAACCAAGAAATTAGGACTTCTGTAAAAAGTAATTGACTATGCCTGCTGTAGTGTATTTTCAGAGCCCGGGTTATACTGTAGCTGCCAAAAGCATCAGTAGTTTAATAACTAGCAATGTAATTTGGGCTCCTATGGATACCTGCATTTCAGAGAACAATGGAGCACTGAAGTGAATGGCAACAATTAAGAAATACAAATACTTATAATTTCTATATTTCTTAACCCTGCAAGAAACTGAAAGAAACTGTCATAAATGGCAGACTTTTTTAACATGTCAATTGAAAAATAATAAATCTGATAGTATTTTTAATTCAGCTCACAAGCTTTGAAAAGGTTACTGGGTTGTTATAATTACCATACGACTATTTTTTTAAATGAATTCAGGGGAGCAAATATAGTTTACTACCGAAGAGTAATATGCAATGTGATGACTCATTTAATTTAGAGGCAGCTGCTTTCTTTGTCCTCTTGGAATGCAGTATTCTTTTTTCTGGTATGAACACAATTTACAAATTCATACCACTTCTTCTTATTAGCATATACTTTGAGATAGAGGATAATGAGCTACAAATACAAATGGCTGATAAGCTACCCCTTCAGGCACTCTTTCAACCTCCACAATAGGAGACAATATTGACACTGTAAAGTATGCCAGTCACAAAGGGTATGTTTTGAAGTAGTTAATTCAAAACAGCTTATTTCAAAATAACAAATCTACACACAAAATGCATTTCGAAATAGAGTTTTTCTATTTCAAAATAATGTGTCCACACTGAGTGGACATTGAATCGAATTTAAGGCTGGCTGGAACCAGTTCTGGCAGGGCATCAGGTCAGAAGTTACCTTGTGGCCAGGGCGGCCAGCAGGGCACCCTGGGAAGGGCTGGAGACCCCCTATTTCGAAATAAGCGTCTACACAGCACTTATTTCGAAATATCAGTTTCAAAATTGGCACTATTCCTCACAGAATAAGGTTTACCAATTTCAAAATAAGCCCTCCGCTATTTAGAATTAATTTAAAAATAACGGAATGGTTGTGTAGATGCTAGGAAAGTTATTTCGAATAACTGCTGTTATTTCAAAATAACTTTGCTGTGTAGACATACCCAAACTAATTAACAGAAAAGAATAATACATTTGGTTTGATGTGAGGTTCTACATACACTCAGAGAGATGAGTATCTCAGCATCCTTTCAGCCGACAGGTAGAATTCTGGCTGAAACAAAACTTTGCTATCTGAGTCTTGAGATCTATCTTCCTTTGCATTGCACCTTTTATATTTTGTTAAAGCCTGCCAGTAACACAAATGTTCTGTACATCTGTTGCCTACTGTAAATATTCAGCAAGCCATAGCTGGCAGATCATGCTGTCAACATGAATAGGGCATTTTCACTCTATCTGGTGCTATTGACTGGGTATCACTTTCCTAACATAAGTTGCTATATAAATGGGCAAAGATATCCAATCAATTCTATCCCTCTCCTCTTGTTTAATCCAGTGTTAGAATGTATATGCTGTCTGTTACTGTAAGTGTCAGAAAGCTTTTTCAGAAACTGGGCTGAAGCAAGTAGTGCTGAAAGCCAAAGTGAGCTGAAATACCTAGAAAAAAGTGGAACAATACAATCTAAACTTTATTGAGAACTCAAGCTGCAACCTTCCAAAAGGAAAGATTCAAATCCTGAAGGTGAAGACTTGTTTTTACACAGTTCACGTTTTCACTTTTAGTCTAGTATCATTTTTTTAATGGTTGTGACCTGCTAGCCAATGAGTCGTGTATCCCTTCTAAGGATTTGTTTTCCTTGTGAATTTCTATTTCTGCTGCTAATGATTAACAACATCAAAAATAAAACACATGAAGAATGGAATATTGACATTTTGCAGAATGTTGTTTGTCTTTAGAAACAGCGACAGCCACACAATTCTGTCGGGTAATTGCTCAGTCCAAACCATTTAGAGCATATGTGATAATCACAGTGTGCTCAGGAGACCATCACGGTTTTGCATTTTAAAAAAAATCTTTTGCAGATGAGACTCCCTGTTGAACACACACAAGCCTCTCTGGTCATCGAAGTTCTTAGATGTGCAGATGGTGCTGTTCTCCAAGGACATGAGTAGTAAATTTTATAAATGGATTAATGGATTTTAAGGCTAGAAAGAGCCATTATAATTATCTAGTCTGGCCTCCTGCTTTACAGAGGCCATAGCATTTCACCTAGCAATTCCTGTCTTTTGATTTAAAAATTTCAAGTGATGACAAAAGCCTCCCTTAGTTTTCCTCACTGTTAAAAGATTTGCTTCTTATTTCCGGTTCAAATGTATCTAGTTTTCACTTCCAGACATTGAATACTTTTATCTGCCACATTTTTAAAAGAACCTTTTTATTGAAAATCTCTTTTCAATGAGGTACTCAGACCATTGTCGCGTCTTTAACTTTTTCTTCAATAAGATAATTAGGTTGAACTTGAAGTCTCTCACTGTGAGAGGTTTCCCATATCTCAAATCACTCTTGGGGCTCTTACTGGAAAGAACATTTCCCATCATCTTTGGGTCCTTTTGAAAATGTGGACTCTAAACTTAGACACAATATGCAAATAGTATCACCACTGTCACTTACAGTGATGGAACTAACAGCAGGGTAGAAAGGAAAAACAACAGGGAGTCCTGTAGTACCTAACACATTTATTAGAGCCATAAGCTTTCATGAGTTGCAATTCACTTAATCAGATGCATGACGTGAAACAATCAGATAATAGGAATATAGAGCCTAGAGGGCTAATTCAAGCATTGTGCATGTGGAATTAACACTGATTGAATTCTGATTCTTTCACTTCGTGCATCTAACAAACTGAGTTACAACTCATGGAAGCTTATGCCTTAATACATTTGATCATTTTTAAGGTGCCACAGACTCCTTGTTTTTGCTGAAATAGACTAACAAGCTACTTATTGGAAACCTGAAGGGTGGAATGGGTGGCTAGCTGTAACAGAGACTGCTACCTGTATCTATGATACCTTTTCAAGCATCTGATGTACAGAGGCCACTCCAGGCATATGCATGCTAAGCTGTTGGCTGCCTTTGTCAAGCTGGATTGTGTTCTATTCTCCCTACCTTAGACTTCCTGTTCCCAATGACTTTTCCCATCTTTCAAATGGGGTCTCACCTCTCCATCTGACCCGATACCTAGGGTCTGCTCCCCTTCTTTATTCCTCCAGGACCATCCCCTCACTCTATCTGTCCCCAGAGTCTTGCCCAGGGCCAGCCCACAACATTTTGGCACCTGAGGCAGGGAGCTCAAATGAGACTCCCATGCCCCCTTTTCTCCTGGCTGCTTGTTATGTCTCTGGTGCCCTCCTTCCTCCAGCACAGCACTCCACCATCTCTGTGCATCTAGAGCAGAGAGAATACATATGTACCAGCAGCAGACACAATTTTCTACACTCTGGGTACGTCTAGATTACATGCCTCTGCTGACAGAGGCATGTAAAATAGGCTACCCGACATAGTCAATGAAGTGGGGATTTAAATATCCCTGGTTTCATTAAAATAAAAATGTCCACCGCACTGTGCCGGCTCAGCTGATCGTTGGCACAGTGCGCGAGTCAAGATGCGGATTGGTTGACAGGGAACGTCTTTGTGGACCGCTCCCTTATGCCTTGTGAAACGAGGTTTACAGGAGCGGTCAACAAAGGCGTTCCTTGTCGACCAATCAGTGTCTTGACTCGCGTGCTCTGCCGACAATCAGCTGAGCCGGCACAGCATGGAGGCCATTTTTCTTTTAATGAAGCTGGGGATATTTAAATCTCGGCTTCATTGACTATGTCGAGTAGCCTATTTTACATGCCCCTGTTGGCAGAGGCATGTAATCTAGACGTACCCTCTGGGTCCTAGTGGCACCCCCCCCCCCCCCCCGCCCACGGTCTGGCACCTGAGGCGGCTGCCTCAGTTCGCCTCATGGTAAGGCCAGCCCTGGTCTTGCCCCTTAAATCCTCTTCTCTAGTGCCCTGCTTCTCCATGTCCTACTCTCCACTCAATCTATCTCATAAGCCACCCCATTTTTCTAGCTCCCCACCCATCTGCCCCCATAATCCTATCCCCCTCCCCCGTTATCCTGAACCCTGCCACATCTGTGCCCTGGTCTCCCTGGCTCCAACTTTCTGTCTACACTCTAATCCCCTGTATTATCCCTTCAATGGTCCATCCATTTATTAGATGCCCCCAGTCTCCTGGCCTCATATCAGGGACCTCCCTGCAGCTGACCCACTGTGGCGTCCCCTGAACCCCCGAGTGTCCTTCAGAGTAACACTCAGAGGGGTTCACTTAGGATGGCACTGTTGGGAATCCCTAATGCAGGGCTGGTTCCTTGGGGTAGAGGGCCCTAGTGGAGAGTTTTCCAGGGAAGGCCGTGTATGGAGTATGCAGCTATATTTGCCACTGCCCTCTTCCCCCCAGAAGACCAGCATGAAGCAGGGTAGCCAGATTCATGATTCATCCATAAATGATTTGATAAGCTGAGTGCAGTCAAACAACATGTGATTTAATACTGCCAATTCCAAGGTCATACATCTAGGAACAAACAATGCAGACAGGATGGCAGACGTTATCCTGGAAAATAATGACTATGTAAAAGAGTTATGGTGGATAACCAGCTGAACATGAGATTCCAGAACGTTGCAGTGACTAAGAGGGCCTACACAACCCTTGGACGCATAAACTGAAACATCAAACAGGGATACGAAGGAGTTATAACTGCAATGTGTTGCAAGATGTAAAGCCAGGTTTGGCCATCAGTGTATGGATTGCTGGTCCCCATAATCAATCCTACCAATGGGATTTCCAATTTTCCTTTGTTACTAAGGAGGCACACCTGAACAGAGAGCAGCTGATTATCCGTAAAGCAGAAGTGAGGGGTTTGAGAACTGAATGAACTGTGAAGAAAGGAAGGGATTACTAAGGCTGCCAGGGATAGCTTGGATGAAATACCCTAAGACAGAGACTGCAGCCAACAGAGTGTCTAAAGCTCTTATTACTTTTTTGATTAATTGTGTGAACCCCTTCTGGAAGGGCCTTCAAGACTGATCTATGAGGAGTTCAGTTGGGGAGCTATGAAGTAGGGGAAGTTTGATGGTAGGGTGTCTGCGGAGTAACCTCTGGATGTGAAGGGGTGTTCTGGAGGAGGCCATCCTACAGTAAGCCCATTGTTCATCTCCGTGTTCTGCAGTAGGTTTATTTTTGAGTATAGACAAAGCTAACACAGTAAATAGACAAAGCTTTCAAAGAACAAGCTGGCAAGAGTTAAAAAACTACATGTTTCCAAACTACTACAGCTTTCCAAGTTTCTGATTTAGAGCCATGCTGATAACATTCTTTGCTGCTATAACAATATGCATGATAGTTGTAATTATTAAATCTTTATCACTTTGACACTAATGCACATTTGTTTACCATTAAAAAACAGATAACCTGGGAAAATGTTTGACTAAGAACTGTGTTCAAGGGGGTTAGCTGAGGAAGAAAATAGATAATAGTATGTATTTGCCATCTTAGAATGGAAAAAGTAGAACTCATCAGAGAATATTGCACTAGATGAAATCTCTACATTGTCCTAAATAACCTTTCAGGTTCAGTCTCCCTCCAGACCCATTCAGTTCTTTGTAGCTGGATGAGTACTTGTCCTGTAGAAACTGGACTTAGATTACTAAACTCAAAACAGCCATCACAGAGAAACACCTTTTGATTTCTAATGACCCAGAATAGATCCAAATCAGTGACCTGGAAATAAAAGGCTCTTTTGTCAATTAGAAAACCTCTTAGCTACCTACTCCTTTCTCATGGAAACTGCTAAAATCCGAATCTTCTGGTGGAGATGAACTGATACACACATCCAATCACATGAATGGCAATATGGGCAGCACTGGTCTCAGTAGTTTCAGCTAAACCTATGATTGGCATTTTAAAATAAAATGGAAAATATTTCAATAGTCTTTTCTATTTGTTCCCAGTATCACGGTGTTGAACATGAATCCCAGTTTTTCTGGGAGTGGATGGAATGATCAAGTGGCCTTGATGTACACTCTACAGCACTTCATTCTAGCACCTGGGATATAGGCGTGCTGTGCATATATTAGCTTGGACCATGTAAGTGTTCTATACAATGTTATTAATTCAATAGAAATGTCAGTGGATGGTGTTAATTGATCCAAATCTTAGAACTGAGATAGTTGTTAAATCTTTTGTCTCTCTTATCTCCTTTTGTATTGTTGCAGATGAGTTTGTTAGTACATGAACTGCTGTAAGTTACAAATATCCACTGAAATTTGACTATTCATCCTGAACAATATTTTAAAACTGTATAATGGATTAAATGCATTTGCACCTATGAGGCATTAAAATATTACTTCAGCTGTTAATATTCACAATAGAATTGAGGGATGAAAAATCAAGCCAGGCAATTCTGAAAAATACCTTTAATATTTATTCAGATATATAATGTGGCCTTATGAAGTAAAAAGTCAGAAAAGTGTAAAAATGGTACCATCTAATCCAGTAGATCTGCTCATTGGATTTCTTTAACATTGTATCTGCTTAGAGACCAAAAAAGTGTTGCTACTCTTCCCTTGCCATCCTTTTAACATAAAACTAAGTAGGAAGTGGGATAGGCTGGATTCTTCTGAATCATGTATCTTCAGCAGAATTTTAATTAAATACCAATTGAAAAAATCTTTAGCTTCCTGTGTTTTCCCTCAATAGCATTATGACTAGCCCTCTGTTGGACCAGAGTTATTAATGACATATGAGCCAGGAGGAAGACAGCTTTATTTTCACATTGTTTATTGTACTCACAGTTGGAAAACAATCTTTCTGTTGATCATGGACCAGATTTTGCCACTATAATGCAAACTGAGCAATATCATAACCAATGATCTATCCCACTGAAATCAATGGGAGGGAATTCTTAAGGCCTCCTGAACTACCTCATATAGTGCAGATTCTCTATTTTGTTTGTATTTAACTTAAGTGCCTAGTAAAGACCCCAGTCCTCCTATGCATTATAGGCTGCTTCCTAATCTGCCCTTGATTAGAGAACTCCTAGCCTATTGCTTCAAGGAGAGAGAGAAAACACTTCCTCCTTCCTCTTACTTTCATGATCCCTATGTTATATTCCTGCCCTAATATGCCCTACCTGGGACATTTTTCCAGCTAGCAGGATAAGCAGTTGTTCTAGCATAGAGCAGGCCCTCAGCCTGACTACCTTAGTGGGAAGTTGAACTCTTCCACATTGCATGGGATGTGCACTATTTACCATTCTATGTGAATGTGCTCCTTAGGGTGGTTTCAGCAAAGGGTGAGTAATTTCCTCTTAATCAATGGCATCTGTTCTTCCAGCCGTCTGTATATGCGTGGGTAATCAGCTAACCATGGAAAGTTACACATTTCCCTCTATATATCAACATGAGAAAAGAGTTGAGTATTTGAATCCATCTGGAAAGATAAAACATTCTTTTGAAGAGAGTTAAGACTGGGCTAACAACTGCAAACAAATGATCTGCTGCCAGCTGAATAAGCCTCATTTCCACCACAGGTTTACCATTTCAGGGGGAGGGAAGAGCAGCAGAGTTCCAGGTGCAGCTCTCACCTCCCTAAAGGGTATGGAGGAGGAGAGGAGAGGAGAGGAGCGATGTGCATTCCCAGTCAGTCCTTTTCACCTGTCTGGCTGGCTGTCTGCCTGCAAGAGAGTCCCAGGAGCCTGGCTGGTAGCAGCTATAGCCAAGTGCCCCAGCCAGCTGGCTGCTTCTTGTTGGATCATTGCACCAGGACACACTGGCTTACTTTCACATCTGGTCTGTAATCATGTAGCTTGCTGGCCAAGCAAAGGTAAGAGAGACTGAATATGTTGGGTCTATTTATGACCACTTTTTAGAAGTCCAACATCATTTATTTTGAAGAAGAATCATAGAACGCTAGAACTGGAAGGGACCTCGAGAGGTCATCAAGTCCAGTCCCCTGCCCTCGTGGCAGGACCAAGCACTGTCTAAACCATCCCTGATAGATGTCTATATAACCTGCTCATAAATATCTCCAGAGGTGGAGATTCTACAACCTTCCTAGGTAATTTATTCCAGAGCTTAATCACCCTGACAGTTAGAAAGCTTTTCCTAATGTCCAATCTAAACTGCCCTTGCTGCAATTTAAGCCCATTGTTTCTTGTCCTATCATCAGAGGTTAAGGAGAAAAAATTTTCTTTTTCTCCTTGTGACACCATTTTAGGTACTTGAAAGCTGCTCTCATGTCCTCTCAGTCTTCTCTTTTCCAAACTAAACAAATCCAATTCTTTCAGTCTTCCCTCATAGCTCATGTTTTCTAGACCTTTAATAATTTTTTGTTGCTCTTCTCTGGACCTTCTCCAATTTCTCCACATCTTTCTTGAAATGTGGTGCCCAGAACTGAATACAATACTCCAGTTGAGGTGGAATCAGCAGAGAGTAAGAATGACTTCTAGTGTCCTGCTCACAATGTTCCTGTTAATGCATCCCAGAATATTTGCTTTTTTGCAACAGTGTCACACGGTTGATTATTATTTAGCTTGTGGTACCCCTACAACTGCTAGATCTCTTTCTGCAGTACTCCTTCCTAGACAATCACTTCCCATTCTGTATGTGTGAAACGGATTGTTCCTTCCTAAGTGGAGAACTTTGCATTTGTCTTTGTTAAATGTCATCCTATTTACCTTTGGTCCATTTCTCCAGTTGTCCAGATCATTTTTATTTATTAACCTATCCTCCAAAGCACTTGCAACCCTTTCCAGCTTGGTATCATCTGCAAACTTAATAAGCAAACTTTCTGTGCCATTATCTAAATTGTTGATGAATAGAGAATATATTGAAGTAGAAGTTCAAAACATAGCTACGGCAACCCAGTAGAATGCATTTTTTTAAAACCAAAACAGGCATTTACAACTTCAGTACATAAACTGAAAGAAAAGATATAATCAAAAACCATTACATATCTTGGCATCTTTTACTGAGAACAGGTGTCTTACTGAACAGAGAACAGACTATTGGAGCAGTCATTTCCTCCCTGTGAAGAAAGATCTTGCTCACTGGGTTTCCTCTGCCATCCTTCCCTTTGTTCCTGGAAGAGATACCTCTGAGTCCAAAGGATTGGATGTTTGGGGTTTGTGCAGCCTGGAATGGGATGCACATTGCCCCTTTCCCACATACGCTTATGTGCAGGGTTACTATGGAAATATTGACAGTATAAGACTGTGGAATTATCCAGGGAAGTAGTGAGCAGAGGGATCCCCAAAAGCATAATCCATTGGCAATTCTTCTGAAAGCAGCCAGAGATTCCTCCCGCAGCTGGAAGTGAGCCTTCCAGCCTAGGCAGACAAATTCATGCTAGTGGAGCTCAAGTTATCATGCTAAATATAGCACTAAGGATGAGGTGCCTCAGGTTTTCAAGCTTCTAGCTGCAGAGTAGACCTATCCATGGAGCCTCCCTGCAACTGGCTCCTTGCCTGAGGCTATATTGTAGGAACTGGTAACTGAAGCCCATACTGGTTCCTTAGGTAGCTGAAAGTACAAATCTTGCTGTCTCCTTGCAAACAGAATGATTGGGGTAATCTCCATGACACAAACATTTACCGAAGGTCAGCAATGCAGCCATTCTAACTTGTGACAGTCAAAATTTATTACCCCCCCCCCCGACACACACAAACACCTGTGGTCCATATTATTATTATTACATATTATATGTTATTCATGTACAGTCTTCCCCACCTCCCATGTGCAGAACAATTTTTGTAAAGAAAAGCTAGCATCACAATGTCAATTGTGCAAATAGATAAAAATAGGAACAACTCTTACATTGTTTTTATCTTTGGACATACAGTTCTTTTATGTTCCTTAAGTATTGGGACCTATCCATAGAAAACATGTAAAATGAAAAAACAATGATAAAAATGTTGCCCTGGAGTCTTATTTCATATAGTAACTTTACATTTTCTAGGAATGGCAAAAGTAGATTGTTAATTTTCATTAGTTACAGAAGGCACATTTGTATTTGAGGGGGAACTATCTGTAGTTAATACTTCTATTAAAACTATTACCTTTCAGAAGAGGAACAGGATGCTATGGAGCCATTCACTTAATATAAGAACAAGATTTTGTAATGCTCAGAAAATGGGTACAAGTGGCAAAATAATGTAACTTGCTTTAAAATGATACTTTGTAGTACAAAAGAATCACGCCACATACAAGTCAAATGGCATTAGGGGTAAGTGGAGAAATATAGCAGGAGAAAAGGTGTGGCTAAAAAGAGAAGAGTTCCACCAACATTTGTCATGGGGTAACGAATGCTCCCAAAAATCAACTCACAGGATCTGTAAAATAAAGCGTGCCCCAACACACATTTTCTTCATGGAAGTAGCTATGTCCAAACCTCCATAAACTCCACACAAAGGCCTCACAAAAGTTCCTAAATATTGTAGGAAAGTCTATCAGTTAAAATATGAGAACTTTTTTCATCATACCTAATAGGGCTGTCAACTGACATAAGTTAATGCCTGCAATTATCGCAGTCCAGGATTAAATGTGTTATATTTTTTAACACGTTAATCGCAGGCGTTAATGCTGTACTGCCCCTTTGAAGTGCCGCTGTGGAGCATCAAAGGAGCAGAGCAATGTGGAGCCTGGGATCAGCTGGGGACTCCCTAGCTGACCCTGGACTCCACTGCCCCTTTGAAACATGCAGAGGTGGTTTTTCAAAGGGGCAGTTGCTGCACAGCTGAGCTGGGCTCTGTGCAGCATTTCCCTAGAACCTAGGATCAGCTGGGGAGTCTCCAGCTGACCCCGGGTTCCAGGAAAGTGCCATGTGGAACCTGGGGTCAGCTGAATCTCCAGCTGACCCCAGGCTCCAGGGCTGCCCCTTTGAAACATGCACGGATAAGCTGTGCTGCCACTGCCCCTTTAAAAGGCCCCAAAGGGGCAGCCCTGGAGTCCAGGGTCAGCTGGAGACTCCCCAGCTGATCCTGGGCTCTGCACGGCATTTCCCCAGAAACCAGGGTCAACTGCTCTGCCGTGCAGAGCCCAGGATCAGCTGGGCACAGGGCTGGCCATACCATGAGGCAAACTGAGGCGGTGGCCTCAGGTGCCAGACTGTGGGGGGACACCACTAGGACCCAGAGTGTAAAAAATTGTCTGCTGCTGGTGCATATGTATTCTCTCTGCTCTAGATGCACAGAGATGGTGGAGTGCTGTGCTGGAGGAAGGAGGGCACAAGAGACATAACAGGCAGGCAGGAGAAAAGGGGGCATAAGGGTGTCATTTGAATTCCCTGCCTCAGGTAACAAAATGTTGTGGGCCAGCCCTGGCTGGGCAGTCCCCAGCTGACCGCAGGCTCCCAGGTTGCCCCTTTGAAATGCCAGAGATGGTGTTTTAAAGGGGCAGCCATGGAGCTCAGGGTCAGCTGGGGACTCCTCAGCTGAACCTGGGTTCTGGGGAAATGCTGCGCAGAGCCCGGGATCAGCTGGGGAGTCCCCAGCTGACTCCGGGCTCCACGGCTACCCATTTGAAATGCTGCCTTGGGGTTTCAAAGCAGCAGTGCCGCACAGCTGTGTGGTACTGCCTCTTTGAAGTACCCCTTCCCCGCCTTTGCTGCCTCTATCTGATAGAGGCAGCAAAGTGGGGCGGAAACAACTAGTCCACTAGTTGACTGACTATCCAATAAGCATTTGCTTAACAGATAGTTGACTAGTTTTTAACTTCCCTACTGGGTATCAGCAGGGCATTCCAGCTGATCCTGGGCTCCTAATGTGCTGCCCCTTTGAGGCTCTGGGGCGGTGTTTCCAAGGGGCAACACAACGTGGAGCCTGGGATCAACTGGGCACTTCTGCTGATCCTGGGCTTTGTGTTGTGCTGCCCCTTTGATGTACCATCATGGCGTTTCAAAGGGGCAGCGTTGGCTGGAGCCTGGGGTCAGTTGGGGACTCCAGTTAACTCCGGGCTCCGCCTTGCACTGCCCCTTGGAAATGCTGCCCCGGAGCTCCAAAGAACCAGCACTGCATGGAGCTTGGGGTCAGCTGGGGACTCTAGCTGATCCTGGGCTTCATGCAGCGCTGCCCTGTTGAAATGCCGTGGTGGCATTTCAAAAGGGAGGCACGCGCGATTAATCATGATTAAATTTTTTACTTGCTTGACAGCCCTAATACCTAACTATGGTAACTGAAAATAAAATAATTCACATGTTATTTCACTAAATACAAGGGGAGACAAGAATATTTATAACAAATACACCCGATGTATTTATTCTCTTGATTTGATTTGATTAAATGTTAAAAAATTGATTACATTATCTCTATTAGATATTTTACATCAGGTTTGTAGCTATACTTTCTCTTGTAGTGTATTGTTAAAAGTTAAGATTGTAAAGTCACCCAAAAAAATCACAAAAGTCCTAATTAAGGGTCTCTGTGAATTTTTAATTCAGCTCCATCACGCATATGCATGATATAGTCTTTAGCACAATTACATACATTTTTCCTAGAACACCTGTCTCATTCTGTGAACAATTACATACTAAATTTTTCATAGAATGCCTGTCTTTTATTCTGTGCACAGTCTGGAAGGTGCTCAATTAATGAGCATCTATGCAATATTTTGTTTTGCTGTCACCATGTGTCCTTGTGATTTATAAATGTTCTTCTCCATGGAAATCTTTAGTAAAAGGCAAAGGCAAAAGATTTATGTGATCTGAAGGGAAACCACACATCATTCAAACCCTGGTATAAAGACTGGTGCTTATCACTAGTATTTGATGGCTTTATAAACACCATTTTATTTTCACAACCCAGAAAAGTGAAGGGGCATTTTTCTTGTCTTATAGATGCAT
This sequence comes from Pelodiscus sinensis, assembly GCF_049634645.1. Taxonomy (NCBI): domain Eukaryota; kingdom Metazoa; phylum Chordata; order Testudines; family Trionychidae; genus Pelodiscus; species Pelodiscus sinensis. The sequence continues at coordinate 97,662,024 of NC_134716.1, forward strand.
GGCTGAGGCACAGAGGCACTAGAGGTACCATGTCCACTAATTTTGATGGCCTAATTTGGAACACCTAAGGGTACGTCTAGACTACATGCCTCTTTCGCCAGAGGCATGTAGATTAGGCTACCCGACAGAGTAAAATGAAGCGGCGATTATTTAAATCGCCGCTTCATTTTACTCTGTCGGGTAGCCTAATCTACATGCCTCTGGCGACAGAGGCATGTAGTCTAGACGTACCCTAAGTCCTGCATTTTAGAGAAACTGTGGTATAACAGAACGTTATCTGTTGAATGCACAGCTTCCACTGACGTCAGTTGCAATTGTGACTGCTCAGCACTTCTGCTAATCAGACCCCAAATCTTAGCTTAGCACATGAAAAATGAGGAACACATAGCTAGTGGTAAACTATGAAAATCTGGTTTAGGTGACTTGCTTAAAGCATGTAGGCATTTTGGGGGGCAAGAAAAATCAGTCATCAAGAGTGACATTCTTCATCAAGAGTGACATTCATCTCCCTGAACCATGAGACCATCTTTTCTCTTCTGTTAATTTTCTTTACCACAGACCTTCCAACTTCAGCAGCAAATGATGCAGAAGTTTTGCTGGCACTAGTGTAGCTAATTAATTCAGAGCACTGTCCATCCTGTGCATTGAACGAGGAAGAGGCTCCTTGGAAAAAATAGTATGGGATCATGTTATTAAAGACTGGATCACAAAGTGTGTGCTGTTGGGCGAAAATTGAAACCTGCATTTTGGCATTCCTAAGTTTTTGAGTGCCTGATATTAACCTTACCATTATTTCAATGTAAGATTTTTTGGTATACAATTTCCTAGCTTTTTAAGAAAAGCAACCTGAAAAAACCAGAAATTCCATGGTGTGTCACTAAACGGATTCCTATCTACTGGTAGTTAAAATCTATAGCCCGTGCTATGCTGGTCCAATTAGTTGAGCATAATGGTTCTTTCTTGCCTTCAAATCTATGGGTCACCAGCAGAGAAACTTTAGGTCCATATCCCCAGGGAGGCCAAGAGATTTGCCAGACCCCTGAGCAAGGGGAGGAGGGTTCCACGCTTCCCCAAGAGGGACAGCCAGCCCTCAGCGCCACCTCGACCACGCTGCATCCCTCCCCCTCAGCGCTGTTCAGCCACCATGATCCCTGGCTCTTTTGAATAGCCAGGCCCCAGGGCAGCTGTCTCCTTTGCCCTCCCGCGGTTGGTAGGCCTACATACTACAGTATAGAGCTCTGCCACTTGAGCTAACAGTGTATATGAGCTGTAGTAGGCTGTCATCCTTGCTACCAGAGAGAGAGGAGGTCCATACTTCGCCAGCAGTTTCATATTAGGTGACCAGCGGAGGAATGTTGAGGTTCAGGAATCCTGAGTTCTAATGCAGTCGCTGAGGGGTCTCTAATGATTACAGCCTTTCTTCTCTTTATCCCTCCCTTCCTCTTTCACATCTTCTGCCTCAAGAGCTCCTCAGCCCAGTTCTCCACAGCCCTGAGCTACTCAATTCTAGGATTGCACCTTACTACCACCCTCCAGCTGAGGCTCCCAAACCTCAACATTCCACGCTTCTTACTCCTTCTCATTGCCTGAGAACCAGTTAGTGTTGAGGGGTGGGAAGCACTGAGATGACAGGAGAAGCTGTGCCTGGCACCATGCCATAGCACTTGCTGGCCCCTGGGAGAAGCAATTGTAGGGAGTTTTGCTCAGCTGGTACATGCCCAGGGAAGAGGAAATCTTCAGAAAAATTTAGCTGCCAAACTCTTATGTCTGCATTGAGCAAATGTAAGCAGGGACCGATAGAGGCTCATAACTCAGCCAAATGTGGTGAATTTTTACCGGAACAGCCAGTGGCATTTCTGAATCCAGGGTGACATCCCTGCCAAATTTCAAGTTCTTGATTAATAGCTGAGGCACTTGGAACTATGTTGAACAAAACTGCCTACAGAATTTTTTTTTTAACATGGACAAAACCACATTATTCCCTCCTTCCTCCCCCCCCACCTCATTTGTGATAAACAGCCAAATCAATTATTTTAGTTTTCTAGCATGAACCGTTAGATCTTGGTAAAGTTATAAGCTATTGTAGACATGGTCTTAGAATAGAAAGTCCAGATACATCAGCATTGCCTATAAAAATTATATATTTTCACTGTAACAGTCTAAAAACACAGGCAGTCCCCGACTTACGCGGATCTGACTTTATGTCGGATCCGCACTTACGAACAGGGCTTTTCTCGCCCCAGAGCTCACGGGTGGCGGGTCGCCGCCCGTGCCCTCCGGGGTGAGAAAAGCTTCTCTCGGTCTCCCTGGTCTGCTGGGAGGGTCCAGCAAAGCCGCTGGACCCCCCCCCAGCAGACCAGGGACACCCGAGCAAAGCCGCTGCCTGGGCGGCTTTGCTCCTGTCTCCCTGGTCTGCTGGGGGGGGGGGAGGGGGCGCAGCTAGTGCGCCCCCCCCGCAGACCAGGCTTTTGTTGCGGGAAGCCTCGGGTAGAGCAGCTGGGGTGCTGCCGGGTTGGTCCTGTGGGAACCTACCGGGCAGCGCCCCAGCTGTTCTGTCCCAGGCTCCAGATTCAGCAGCTGTTGAAACTGATCAGGCTGATTCCAGGAAGCTGCCTCCGGCTTCCTGTAGTCAGCCCCTGGTCAGTTTCAGTGGCAGCAGCTGAATCTGGAGCCAGTTCCGACTTACATACAAATTCAATTTAAGAACAAACCTATATTCCCTATCTTGTACGTAACCCGGGGACTGCCTGTAATCCAAATCCATATGTAGTATGTTCAGTTTTGACAATGTTTTCTGAAATGCTTTTGCTCTACCAGAAATTCAAGAGTAGCTATGGACTGAACTCCTATTGAGCATCTTCTAGTTGATGGCCTGAGAAGCTGCGAAGATTGCTTGTTCCTCTTTCATGCTTCATTGTTCTAGATTTAAATGTTTATCTCAAGCATTGTCATTGAGTGCTTCCTTATGGGCCTCTGCTGGCTGTGTTGTGCAACATATTGTCCTGTATAAAAGTTGTAAAGAAACCTAAAAATGTGCAGAGAACACAAACTGAAGAGGTTATCTTGAATTTGCAGCATCTCTGAGGTCCTTGTTTTAACACAAGTGTGGGGAACCTCAGGCCCAGGGACCAGATGCAGCCCCCAGCTTGTTTGGATCTGGCCCCCAAGGCTTAGTACTGGGGAGCCCATGCTGGTGCTCCAGCTACCCTACCCACAGGGCTGGAGCACACAAAATCTACTAGCCTGGGCTGCCTTAGGCTCTGGTATGCAAGGGAAATATGGTGGTGTCTTTCTCCTTCTCAGTCAGGGGCTTCTACTTTGCTTCTCACTTGTGTGCGGTCCCTGACTGATTTTTCTGTGGATAAGCAGCCCCCGATCCAAAAAAGGTTCCACACCCCTGTTTTCACAGATCATTAACTCCTAAAGATGAGAACTGAAATGGCAACAACGTTCAATATTTCACTGATGGTAATTTTTAAACAGATACATACTCATCCTTATCCATAATCCCACATTATCTCCAACACCTCTATAGAAGCCAAAAACCTTATTTGTCCCCTACTAGATGACCTGTTTGTTCTTATCCATATTTAATTCAATTAATTTTATTTTAAAAAGCTTCTGCAAGATTTTCAGTTTGCTGCCCCAGAATGCACAGAACCAAGGACCCTACCACAGAATATAGATCCAGATTGCTGTGGAGTCATATCTTTCAGTGGTCAGAGTCATTGACTGGTATTCAGTATGGCCTGGTCTACACAAGGACCTTAGTCCAAAATTAGCCCCCCAAGGTCAAATCTTTAAGTGGTGCATCCACACTACCAAACCCATGATTCTCGAATAAGGGGCCATGGAATTAAAGCTCCGTAGTCCTGCTTTTCATGAGGAATAACTAATTCCAAACTTGTAAATCCAAAATAACATTAGTGTGGATACTCCATGCTGCTAATTCGAACTAATTGGGTCCCGAGAGGCTTCCTGGGACTCTGAGTCCAAGGTAGAGCAATCACATTAACAGAGCCTTCCTCGGACTACATTCGATTCTTCCCTGTAGTGAAGACATGGAACTTCAAATTTGTAAATTTGGGTGTCCAGAAGTCAAATTTAGTAAATTGTAAATAAGCTCCTAGTGTAGACATGGCCTATGGTATTTCATCACTAAAAGGGCATTTTAAATTCAACTGAGTTTGGACTCTTCCCAGTAAAGAATAAAAATTAAGTGTATTCTTGTTTCTTCGTCCAAGGTAAGAGTACTTAAAAAAACAAGAAACATATCACTTTGTTTAGCCAGCCAAAATATTCAAACAATTTTTTTCTCTCACCTAAGGCCAACTAACTAAAAAGTTAAAAAAAGATTAGCCACAAAAATGCATACAAATCTGGACCTGGATTTGAATCTTTCCTATATCAGAAGAGTTCCAAAATTCAATAAAGTCAAATTTAGATTGTCAAATTTAAAAGTGACCCCTCCCAAAAAACCAAAACTAACACTGAGTGAATGAGAGGAAGGGCATGACAGTTTATTTGGGGGAAATTGTACCATTCTGATAATGCTGTATGGTATACATATAATAACTTCATTTTCACTTTTGATATGAACATTTCAGTAATGTTAGTTCTTAAAACTTTAATTGGACCAAGGTAACTTTCTGAAAAAATCTTTTAACTGCTCAGCTGGAATGAACTGGATTACAACCTCATATAACTACCATCTATTTATTAAAAAGTCTCTGGCTTAACCAAGCACAGGGTTAAAACCCCAAATCAACCCCTGCAAACTGTCCTAAGTAGTAAACCATATCTGGGAGTAAGATCAGCTATTGTTCAGAAACCCCCACCCTTACAGTGAGGTACTATGAGGAAGGTTAAAGACATGTCAGCATTATAGCTTTAATATCAAGTAATTTTTATTTCCTCAAGGTTGTTTGCAATTCTGTAAAAAGCTTGTAAACAGTTGCTTTCCTTATTGGCTGCCGTTTTATTTTAGCAAACAGTGATTTTTTTTTTCTTTATCGCCATCACTGCTATCAGCAAAGCTCCTCCTGGAACAGCCTTGTTAACCATTAGTGCAGGGAAATCCAAAAAAATGTTGCAATAAATCTTATCAAAATGGTCCTTTTCCTCCCCTCCATCTTGCCGTAGTGGTTTTTTTGCCTATTAAAGTTGGCACAATCCAGTCGGAAAACTAATGGATTTCTATAGTATAGGTAGTTAATATTTTGTTCTCCATCTGAACTATATCACTTGAATGCCTAGTTTCCTACCTTTTGTTTGTTTCAAGATTTATCTTTACTATTTTTCATGTGTGTAAATTGAATTCTGTTTCCTTGGAGCATTTTTTTGTTTATAGGAAGGAGACAAGATAAAGGAAAAGCTCTCTCATAGTGATCTATAGAAAGTGAACAGACAGGTTAAGGATAAAGTTTAGACTGATTTCCTTGGTTTAGATCAGAAAAATTGTTATTTTAAGACCATATTTGTGTGCATACACACTCAACTTTGTAAAAATCATTATACAAAAAAGACAATAGTTAATTTAGACTTGGGTGTTATAAATACAAGAAATGCTTCTCGTTTCCTAGTCAGTTCAGCCAAAGGTGCTTTCAAACCATTTATACCTTTGAACATCCCTGAAAATTTGTGACTTAGTAAACCAGTAAATCACAGTAGAGTCTCAATTGACCATATAGGTCTGTATTTGAATTTACACTGAACCAATAGCCAAACCATCTCCAGCAAAACAAATAAATGTGAGTTAGCCTGTATACACATTCCCTTGATACATTTCAATCCTCTGCTTTTAGATTACTGTGAGTAGAGGCTCGGAGAATGAATGTATACACATTCCCTTGATACATTTCAATCCTCTGCTTTTAGATTACTGTGAGTAGAGGCTCGGAGAATGAATGTATTCTAACATAAAACCACTCACTATGTAATCATGATAAAGGGAATACAGTGATACTGAATTCTTTGCTTGTATGGTTAAGGTTCTCATACATGTAATAAATAGTCTTTATTTTCAATTCTAGGAAAGGGTGAATTGATTTTAAATCCTGCTTTTTCAGCCAACATTTGTCAAGAAAATATTTGCTGTGCCACTTAGACAGCGGCAGCTCATTATTTCATTCAGTATGAGATTTCACAATCCGTTCCTGTCACAGGCATCAACCCTTCATTCAGTCATAAAAATGTGGCTTACTAGAAAAGGAAAAATCAAAAGTCTAAAGGCACAAAGTCGCATAGCTGCTCTAGTAGGAGTTTGTAAACAGAGATGTAAATTTAGGAAATCCAAATGTAGGAGAATAAAAAGGCATCTGAAGCAGGCTTTTACCTAGCCAGCTTCCTTAAAGACCCAAAGGGTTTTGAGGTCTACAAAGTATGCACTAAAATACCATACTTCAAAAAGCAATAAGGCAAAGAGTATAATCATTATTTCAAAAAAGTTACAATGGTAGTGTAGGCATAAACAGTATAACTTAGTTACAATGTGTGGTACTGTTTCTATTACACAGCCATATTAACCTTTTCCTTCCTTAGAGATTCAGCTGGGACTCCAGATGAACACAAAATCATTCTTGAACCACCAACAGTTGGCAACAGCAATTTTTACTCTGCTGCTTAAATCACTCACATACTGTGAACAGTCCACAATTCAAAGTTAGGAGATTAAACATTGTCATACTTGTGCAGGGCTTCTTCTAATTTTTGTGTCACTTTTTGGAAAAAAAGTATTTGCTGTTTTAAGAAATGTTGCATTTGTGACTTAAAATCCCTCACCCTAATTTGGTGGAAATGATGTATTTCTGCCAAGGTGGCAAAAGAAATAATGTTACAGCGATCCTGAATACCATCTGCCTTCTGGACTTCCATCTTCCCTTCTTCCACATGCCTCTTACTCTCCTTTACTTTGGTAAGGGCTCCTGTAGAAAGAACAAAAAAGGAATATAGAACTAAACAGAGTGCCTCCAAATGTAGCTATTGCACTTTACCAAAATGTTCAGATTCTATGGCATATTAAAAATCTCCTCATTCTCTGTTGATACACAGATGCAGATGTGTACTTACATCTGCAGTGTAGTTATTACCTATCTTTCAGGCATTTTATGCTTCTAGAGACTTGTGTTTAAGATAACTAATCAGTTTTAAGTTATAAGGATACGTAGCTGAAAACACAGTAACATCTGTGCCATATACACACACAGACTCTCAAAAATATGTAGACAAACTAAAGAATGCAATGATGTAGCAGGATTTAATAAGGAAGATTTATAATTATGTTACTAGCAGCCAAGAAGACAGGGACAATTTAAAATTCCTTTCAGAAATAAATACTTCCAGCTGTGAATCATATGACCCAAAAAATAGTAACATCTGGGACATATAGAAACTCTGAGACAGAAAAATAAAATGCAATGAGACAGTAAAAGGACATGCAGTGCAAACATCTGTGGCTGTGAACAGAGGGGGGAAAAGAGAATATAATTCTCAAAATACAACAAAGGAACCCCTTGTGAACAATGTTCACAGAACAAAAATAAGATTTTTTTTCTTTTACATTATCACATTATAAATGCCTTTGGGTACACAAGATATAAAAATAATGCATCATTCACCTGCATGGTAAAACAATATAGCAGGGGTGGGGAACCTCAGAGCAGATGCAAGCCCGGCTTGCCTGGATCCAGCCTGAAGCTGTGCCCTCTCTGCCCCACCCCCAGGCTCTGCTGGGGGAGGGAATGTGGGGGTAGGGGGCGTCTTTCTCCTCTGTTGGGGGCCACATCAGTGGAGTGTTTTGGTTTTTTGTTTATCTTCTCACTTGAGTTCAGCCTCCAAGTGATTTTTCTGTGGGTCAGTGACCCCTGACCCGAAAAAGCCCCTCCCCCCCCCCCCCCCCCCCCCCCAGAATATAGCAACACCACAAACTGTTCAGGGTCAAGGGATCAATCACAAATGAGTGGCTATACCTCTCCTCCAAAAGACAGCACTTGAAGCAGCAGTGAACATCTTCTGACAGCATGATGGAGCTTTGGTTCACTACCAACTTAGAGGAAAGGAAACTTACTAATAAATCTTCAACACTGGTATTCCTAAGCTCTCACACCAAACTCTGGTTATAAGAGCTGACAAAGTCACACACTGAAGTCCTCTGACCATAATATTTCTGTCTTACATTAACAACTGAGCTGTGATTATTTAAATGTTTTCCCATTTCAGTGTCGAGTAAGATGTATTTCAACATGAGCTAGAGATAAGTGACAAAATAAAACTTGTATCAGAGGGGTAGCCATGTTAGTCTGAATTGCAAAAACAATGAGAAGTTTTGTGGCACCTTATAGACTAACAGATTTATTGGAGCATGAGCTTTCGTGAGCAAAGACCCACTTTACCAGATGCACGCAGAAGAAATTCCAGAGGCAGGCATAAATATACATGCATAAGAAAAGAGTTCCAATCAAGAGTAAGGTTAGAGATAATGAGGTCAATTCAGTCAGGGAGGATGAGGCCCCATTCTAGCAGCTGATGTGAAGGTATGAACACCAAGGAAGGAGAAACTGCTTTTGTAGTCAACTACAAAAGCAGTTTCTCCTCCCTTGGTGGGAGGTGGGGTGCAGGAATGGGCTGGGGGTCTTGGTAAGAGGTGGTATGCAGAAGCAGACAGGGTGGGGGATCTAGACAAGAGGTGAGATGCAGAAGAGGGTGCAAAGTCTGGGCATGAGGGAGGGTCTCACTGGGAGAGGGTTTGTGTGAGGGCGATGGGGATTCAGGGTCTGGCATGAAAGGTATGGGGGGGGGGGGTCCTTACCTGGTGCTGGGCGCCCTGCTGCTCCCATTGGCTGTGATTCTGGCAAAAGGGAAAAGTGGGGAAATTCTCCAGGTGAGCAGTTTCTTGTACTGCTGTTCCCCCAGCCAAGGGAGTCAGATTTGGCCCATGAGACCTGTGGCTCTCCTCCCCAACTGCCACAATGGGAAGCCCCGGTGCTGGCTTTCCAACCAAATGGGGGGGGAGCTCCCCGCTGCGGGATTTGGGGGGACGGGGATGAGCCACTGGCTCTTAATACATTTAAAAAGCAGAGGTGCAGCATCTGGAACTAGCACAAGTTGGGAATAAGCTGATTCTTGGCTCATGCCCAGTGCCCCCTACAGAGATGGTACTGGAGGGAACTGGCTTTTAAGCTGACTCCCCACCCCCCCCCAGCACTGGCTCCTGCTCCCCACCCTTGCTGCCTCTGCTAGATAGAGGCAGCAAAGGGGGGAGAAGCAACTATTCAACGGACTAGTCAACTATCCGATAAGCTTTTGCTTATCAGCTAGTCGACTAGTCGCTTACATCCCTATATACAAGGCTGCAAAAAAATAAAAATAAAAAAATAAAAAATGCAATTTGAAACAGTTTCACACTTTTTCTTACTTAGGATCCAAACCCTCAGAGTATTATACTGCAATGCATGGCCTTTAGAGTTCTGAAAAGGTAAACACTTGGTAGCCCATGAGTGCATATGTGAAGCTTGATTTACCTTTCACTCTGGGAGGGACAACTGAACTTTTATGTGAGGTATTCATCCCAATCACTAGAAGAAACTGAGAGCAGAAACAACCTCTCAGCAAAAGGGGATAACAAACTAACTTTAAACTGCCTGCTCATTCCCAGCAGAACTACTGGCATCTACGTATGAAGTTTCTTCAGTAACAGCAGCCATGGTATCCACCCAAAATTCAGACCATTTTTTATCATAAGGGATATAAAACCTCTATTGCATTGACAAATGCACAGCTTTCTTAGTGAACATAAGGTCCTAAGCAAGCCATTATGGCAGAAATGAAGACATTAAACAAATATAGTAATTCTAGTCCTGATTGTTGCAAAGAAAACCCACTGAAATAGACTAATAAATCCAACCACTATTTTCTTCCTTAATCTAGAGGGATCCCGTTACTTTGTGGTACAGTCATTTGGCTTTGCTTTATAGCCAGCCATGGTTTCAAGACCTTCTCACCTCACAGTGTCCTACAGCCCAGGCTCCAGCATGAGCCCAGATGTCAATTAAACAGCCTGAGTCAGCAGGCATAGGCTAGCAATGGGTGTTTAACTGCAGTGTATACATACCCAAAGAGAAGGAAGCAATTTGTTTTCGGTAACATGGGGAGGAAAGTGACTTACTTCCTTCAACTAGCCAACAAAATGCATACACCCAGACTTTTTAAACTGAATATAAGAGGAATTCTGGCTTTCAGAAAAGTAAAATGGTTTGCACTGCAAAAGACAGTTTTAGGAGGGTTACAAGTGCTTGCAAAATATCTGGCAAACACTAGTTAAACAAAAACAAATAAGCCATCCACATCAAAACTTTGCACTCCTAAAGTGAAAGGGCTAAGGATGTACTGATAATTTAAATTAACACTTTGATTCACTACTGAATGATCAGATTAGGCAGGGGAGTGCTTACATGTGGTGCATTTCCAGTTACAACTGGTTTGATGTTCACAGGAAACTGCTACCCATATTAAAGTGAAAACGGTTAATAAAATCAGCTTCACGCCTACATCCAGTACTGAGACCATGCAAATAATAAAAGATGATTGACAGAGAGGTTTAAAAGTTCTATGGTTTCTAATCTTTTTTTTTTCCAGGCTTACTGGTTAAATTAAATTTATATGTAGTCAGCTAATGATGTAGAGCGCAGATGGTGTTAAATGACAGTCTTTTAAAAAAAGCCCAATGTAAATAAAAATTGTACATGTGACTGTAATCCTGTGTTTCCCACACTCCCACTCTTCAAATGTCACTTGACTTTATAGGATGTAAGCTCTTTGGGGCAAAGGAGGTATCTTTATCATCTCTAAATCAATGGACTTTGAATCACAAACTCCCCAGCCAGCCCTTCATGGCTTCAGTGGCTGGGAACAGCAGGGCCCGGGAGCCCAAGGCCCATTTAAAATGCTGGGTCTCAGAGCAACTGCTCCTTTTGTTTCTCCCTACCTCCGGTTTGTTAGCACTGCCACAGTAGCTCTGCTGGACCCAACTGGCAGGGCTACAAATGGAGGAGAATGGAGCAATGACATTAAAAGTAATGCCACAATAGAGCTTTAAGGAAGGTCCCCATAAAGAGCTGCTGTGGCAGCATTTTAACATTGGCCATATATGGACTGGTACCTGTGGCCAGTATTTACTGGTATGCCGTATCAGGCCACTTTCATCTCTGCACCTGTGTTTTTAGTCCAGTGCAACATTAACTGGACCACATTTTAGATGGCAGCGTGCTAATGGTACAACAAAAGCTCCATATAGTTGATACTGCTTCTGTTCCAATGAGAGGCAACCTGGGATAGTGAGTAGGCCACGTGAGTTCAGGGGACTGCAAGATTGTTATAACCAAGACAGTTCCCGGGGTAGGGTAGTTTTGCTAAATGCACTTGTGTATCTAGAATTTGTGGGGTATGCCAATTGAACCATACCAGCACTTCAACTGGATGCAGAAGGAGTGCACGGCTTTCACACAGTTGTGTGCCAATCAGCATGTACCTCTCTTCACGTGCCCTTGTTTCAAGAATGTCACTTTTGTAATACTGGTAGAAAAAAAAAACTATGTGGACAAAAACTAACAGAATCTGGCAACTGTGTGCATGGGCAAAAGTAAACAAAATGTCTCGTGGACCACACAGTACCCCAATGGGCTGCAGGTTGATCATCACTGTTCTTTTCATTTTACACTGATGTTCCTGTACAGGTTGAACCTCTCTAGTTTGGGCACCCTTGGAATCTGAATGGTGCAAAACCATGGGAGGTCAATGTTGTCTAGCAGCATTACCAACACTTGCAATGCTTACAGGGCTCTTAGAATAGCAATAGAAATGTAGCAGTGTTAGTCTGGGGTAGCTGAAGCAAAATGCAGGACAATGTAGCACTTTAAAGACTAACAAGATGGTTTATTAGATGATGAGCTTTCGTGGGCCAGATCCACTTCCTCAGATCAAATAGTGGAAGAAAATAGTCACGACCATATATACCAAAGGATACAATTAAAAAAAATGAACACATATGAAAAGGACAAATCACATTTCAGAATGGGGGTGGGGTGGGAGGAAGGAAGGTAAGTGTCTGTGAATTGATGATATTAGAGGTGGGAGAGTGGATGTCTTTGAGCTAATGGTATTAGAGGTGATAATTGGGGAAGCTATCTTGGTAATGGGTAAGATAGTTTGAGTATTTGTTCATTTCTTCCCGGAGAGTGTCGAATTTTAACATGAATGACAGTTCAGAGGATTCCCTTTCAAGTGCAGATGTAAAAGGTCTTTGTAGCAGAATGCAGGTGGTTAAGTCATTGAGCAAGTGTCCTTTCTGGTTAAAATGGCAAGAAACTGTTTTTTCTTTGTGATCTTGTCTGATATCTGTTTTGTGGGCATTGGTCCTTTGGCGAAGTGTCTGAGAATGTTTGTCCAATGTACATAGCAGACGACACTTTCGGCACATGATAGCATAAATTATATTTCTGGATGCGCAGGAATATGTGTTCTTGATCTTATAACTCACTTGTTAGTCCAATAATGTATCAGCAGAATGAATATGTGGACAAAGCTGGTACCAGGGTTGGTATTAGTGTGGTAGGTCCTGTGGTTGTTGGTAAGAATCATCTTGAGGTTAGGTGGTTGTCTATAGGAGACTATGGGTCTTCTCCCAGAGCCTCTTGGAGTATGGTATCCTGTTCCAGTATAGGCTGTAGTTTACTGATAAGTGTTTGGACAGGTTTAAGTTGGGGGTTGTAGGTGATGACAAGTGGGCTCCTTAGAAGACATTTAGGGGATGAATTAGAGCTAATAACTTCACAGAACACTAAGAACCAAGACTAGTGGTTGTAAACAAACTCTATGGGAGCATGGTTAACTTGGCCACACCCAAGATAAATGGACATCTGACTAACTAAAATCATGCCAGACCACAGATGTTACTGGACCAGAGAGGTTGAACCTGTACTGAGTTTCCTCCTGAAGTAAGTACCAGAGCTCACTAGTGGCACTGTTTAAGGCTATTTCCTTTGTCCATTTCTAAGATTGGTTGCACTTTCAAGGACCTGAATGCTGTTTTAGACTGTGTCCTGACACCATTTCATACAATGACCTTTATTTTCAAAAATGATTGAAGATTTTTGGTGCCCCGTTTTTTGAGTATACAACTTGAGACACTATATCAGGCTTACATTTCAGCAACGTTCTGCAACCACATTCTGAAAATCTGGCTACTATAAACTGTCTCAAATTAGGCAGTCAAATCCACTAATCACTCTTGAAAATATAAGCCACTATGTCTTGCAGAAGCTCTAGAATGGCTTTAAGACATAATCTGGCCTACAATATCTATATACAAATTCATAATCCTGAGGCAGCACATGAACAGATTGATGGTCTCTTAAATTCCAGGATATAGTTCTTAGCTTCTCATGTATTTTGTGGCATGAGGGCTTTGTGTTTGATGGTGTCTAGGAATCCACACTATGTAACTGATTATACTGGCATTGACCGCTTTTTTAGGATTAATTGCCCTGACAAGGACCCTACCATGTTTCATAACCATGAAAACCCCTCCCCTCTGAAATCTAGCCATTGAAGGAGAGGAATGTGCAGAGCTGGAGGCACCCCAGTTGGGGGCTCCCAGCTGCTGGTCTCCAAGCTGGGGAGAGACAAGTACAGCTTGTATGGCCAACTGGACAGCCAACTCTTGGGGAAAGGGAGGGAGATCAGACCCACTTCTGGGTATCTCCTCCTGCTACAGGAAGCTGGACAGCAGCCCTTGAGCTTCTGCAGCCGCAGGAGATTTATGAAGGTGTGTCTGATCTCCCATGTGCTCCTGGGAGCACCCTAGCTAGAGATTCATAGCTGCTACTCCTTTCCCTCCCCAGTCTGGGTGGAACCTGCAGCAAGGAGTCCCTGGCTAGAATGCTCCCAGCATGGGGGAAGGGGAGACCCACCGCCACCTCCAGAAACCTCCTGCAGCACAAGTTCTGAAGGCAGTGCAAAAGTGAAGGTGGCAATTCTGTGACCCGCCCCCCCGCCCGCTTTGCAACCTTCACAACTCCTTTTTGGGTTGGAACACCCCTGGTTACAACACAATGAAACTTCAGATATAAACAAGAAATTGATTATTATTCAAATCCTGTGACTGTGAAACTGACCAGACTAGACTTCGAATTTGGTAGAGGCTATGAGAAATCTGTGTTCTTACAGGATCTGAAATTGCAATTGTGTTACTAGGCTCCCCTCCTCTCCCCCCCCGCCCCCCCCCCCCCCCCCCCCCGTCCCCGCCACCTCTGGAAAGAGTTCTGATCGCTACTTAGAATTGTAAGGTCTCCAGGGAAGAGACCATTATTCTGTTCTGTACGGTGCCTTATTCAATAGGATTCCAGAAAATGACCGGGATCCCTAGATGCTATGATAATACAAATAATGCACAGGTACTACCAGAAGGGATAGGCAGAGATCCTTTCTGTTAAAGCAGCGGTTTTCAAACTTTTTGGCTCATGGACCATCTGGCTCAATGCAAATCTTTCCGTGGACCACCATTTGCTACTGGAAACTAATTGTTAATTACATAATTACGCCCAAGCCATTTTGCTAGTGCTGCAGCTAAGGAGAACGGTTTAATTTAAACAGATTAACATGAGAAAGTTAAAACACTTTATATAAAATGAAGTTTGATAAATTAAGTAAAATATTAATTTATATCCAACACAAAATGTTCCCACATTTTCTTTATTTATGGCAGATGTGGGGAACCTTTTTTGGGTTGGGGCTACTGACCCACAGAAAAATCAGTTGGGGACCACACAAGTGAGAAGCAAAGAAACTCCTCCAAAAAACCCCAACCCTCACTGATGTGGCCCTCAACTGAGACACTTCACTCTTCAGGTGCTCCAGCCCCACGGGGCAAGAGGAAGGAACAGGGAGGAATGACATTCATGGCTTCCCATAGTCCAGATTTCCTTTTCTGGGGTTCCAGAGTTGTTAGACTTTTGTGGACAACCTAAGGCTCTGGGGTGGGGACAAATGAGGGGTTCAGTTGCAGGACAGGACTGCTAGCGAGTGGGTAGAGATACAGGTGCAGGATCTTGGTGGAAGGTGGCGTGCAGGAGGGGTGAGTGTGTGAGGTCTGGGTGGGAGGTGGGATGCAGAAGCAGACTGGGATAAGGGTGTCTGGCAGCGGGGAGGCGCAGGAGTAAGGGAGGATGCAGAGCAGGCAGGAGATAGGGTGTCTGGCCGGGGGGGGGGGGGGGGGGGGGGGGGGGGGGGGGCGGGGGGGGGGGTGGGGGGGGGGGAAGGGAGGATGCAGCATGTGGGCAGGAGGGAGGGTGCAGGAGCAAGGGAGTGTGTAGGACCAAGCTGCAGGTATGGGGTCTTGGTGGGGGGACAGAGGGTGAGTGAGGGGAGATTAGGTTGCAGGGGTCTGGGCATGGAAGGGGTGCTTACTTGCCTTTGCACTGCCAATGCTCCCAAGTACCACCCCAACCTCTCCCATTGGCAGGAAATGAGAAGCATCGGTCATAGTGTCTGGACAGCACGTCTATGCGCTGCCATTCTCCCAGCAGGGTGGGGTGGGAGCTCAGCCCTCCACCACCACCCCCTGCACCCGCAGCAGGAAGCCTGAACTGCCGCTCGAGCCTTGCAGTTGCCACGCAGCCCAGCTCTCCCCCTTCAGCCACTTCTCCAGCAGGTTGCCCAGCACCAAGCTGATCTGGGAGCTGGCAGGGCTGGGCATGCCAGTGGTGGAGCAGCGGTACCAATGGCAGCGGCCACAGTTGCTGGGGTTCGCTCAGTGGCAGCAGTGGGTGTGGCCACAGCGTAGGGTCACTGGCTCGCACGGCAGCCGCTGGCACAGGAGCAGCTGAGCAATGCCAGCAGGCAGCAGCAAGCAGGGTTGCCAGGCACCTTGCTCATCCCTTCGGGGCTGCCAGGGCGTCAGGGCACCAGGCGCAGTGCATTCTCGTGCAAGCTAAGTGCCAGGCTCTTGGCCAGCTCCTCAGGCAAGCCATAAAGGCGGCAGTGCTGTAGGCTTCCAGGGCCTTGTCCATGCGGCCAGAGTGGGCCAGCTTGGCCTGCTGCGAACTGCAGATCTCGACCACCAGCTTGAAGTTGCCACCACGAAAGGCCTCCTCAGCCACCTGCAGCATCTTGGCACAGGGCTCCGCGCTTGGCTCCATGCTGCTGTCTGAGCTGCCCCAGCCCTTACACCATGCCACACTGGTGCTCCAGCCTGTGGATGCATAGCGACAGCAAGGCTTGAGCCACAGCACAGGCACCATACTTTCAGGGATGGGGGGGAAGGAAGGGTAAGCTGCCCTCGAGTCGCAGACCATCTGGGAGGCAGCCACTGACCACTACTGGTTCGCAGACCACACTTGGAGAACCACTGTGGATGGCCTAAAAAGAACACTATCTAGATTACAGCAGCACAGATGTACTGATGGAGCTGTGCAGTTGTAAGACCACTTGTGCAGCTGGTCTACGAGAACAGGAGAGTTCTCCTAGCGAGACAGCATTGTGCCCAGTATCACTTATGCCAACAAAACTGTCGTTCAGGGGTGGGATTGTTTTTCCCATCCTTGAGTGACTTAAGTTTTGACAAAATAGGAGGTAGTGTAAGCATGGCGTTAGTCTCCTTTAACTATAACTTCTTTCCTCGAGCTCTGAGTGCTACGGTATCTCAGAGGGTATGTCTACACTACCACCCTAGTTGGAACTAGGGTGGTAATGTAGGCAACCGGAGTTGCAAATGAAGCCCAGGATTTGAATTTCCCGGGCTTCATTTGCATAAAGCCGGGTGCCGCCATTTTTAAATGTCTGCTAGTGCGGACTCCATGCCGCGCGGCTACACGCGGCACAGACTAGGTAGTTCGGACTAGGCTTCCTAGTCCGAACTACCGTTACTCCTCGTTTCACGAGGAGTAACGGTAGTTCAGACTAGGAACCCTAGTCCGTGCCGCGTGTAGCCGTGCGGCACGGAGTCCGCACTAGTGGACATTTAAAAATGGCGGCGCCCGGCTTTATGCAAATGAAGCCCGGGAAATTCAAATCCCGGGCTTCATTTGCAACTCCGGTTGCCTACATTACCACCCTAGAACTAGGGTGGTAGTGTAGACATACCCAGAGGGATTAGCACCTTTTCAGACAGCAGGAAACAACCCTAAAACCACAGCTCTAATGTAGCAAATAGGTAAAGACAAACAAGTAATTCAATGGATTAAAATATTTTCTGAGTCTTTGTAATAGGAAGATCTTGAATAGGCTGCAGAGACAGACCAAAACTAGTTATTGTTTATGAGGAGGGGCACAACCCTACTACCAGGTTTCAGTTTAACGCCAATCCAGTCTGAAACGGCATTGTAATGACTATCAAACTTGGTATAAAAGGAAAATTTAAAAAACAACGAATAGTCTAGCAGCACCTTAAAGACTAACACAACACGTAGATGGTATCATGAGCTTTCATAGGTACAAAACAATTTTTCAAGTGCTGCTTGACTATTCACTGTTTAAGTTTTTCCAGTTACAGACTAACTCGGCTACCCATCTGAAGCTTTTGGTATAAAGGGACATTCTCCAGTACAATAACAACTAAATGGTACCAACTATTCACATAATTTAATGCTCATAACAGTACTACTGTGCTTCAAACCTTGTTCTGGGGGAAATCACATCTAGGGGTGAGAACAGTTCAGACTGCCATGGCAGAAAAAAAATGTTGCACTACTATGAAGTACACACCTGACTAGAATGAGGACTGATAACACCAACTTTTTTCATGATATGCTACTGATACAGCCCACAGATAACAACTGTCATTAATAGTGTGGGCAGAATTTGAATGAGTGAAAGGCTCTGTACTCCTCTACAGGGATGTAAGCAACTAGTCGACAAGTACCTTGGCTAGTCACTTCCCCCCCGCCATTGCTGCCTATCAGAGGCAGCAAAGGGGAGGGGGAGCAGGAGCCAGTGCTGGGGGGAGCCAGTTCTCCCTCTCCCCCCAGCACTGTCTCTGTGGGGGGCAGAGGAGGTTACGGGGACCAGGTGTGAACTGTGAATCAGCTGATTCCTGGCATGGGCCCAATCCGAAACTCAGTGCCTCTGCTTTTTAAATGTATTAAGAGACAGTAAGCTCTTAATACATTGAAAAATCAGAAATGCAGTTGGGGGGGGGGGGGGGGTTTGCGGAGACCTGACTAATTCTCAGCTCAGTCAGGAAATCCCGCTGTGCACCAGTCATCAGCTGGCCCGGGTCCCACCTGCTGCACTTCAGCCTTTTACATATATTAAGAACCTGCCAGCTTTTAATACACTTAAGAAGCAGAGCAGCAATGGGTTCAGCTCCCTGGGCTGGGAGCTAACCCCACTGCGGCTACCCCACTTATTGACTAATTGACCAGTCAATGGAAGATCCATGGCAAGTCGATTAGTTGATTAAATTTAACATCCCTACTCCTGTATCAATCACCTTATCTTTGAATGCAATATCAACTAATTTTTAAAAAGTATGGTATTAACTAAATAGATATACAAGCAACTGAACACATTTAATTATTTATTTATGGCCATTTGGTTGGTAAGGCTAATATGTTGGGTGCCAAGTCACATTTAACTGAATCTTTTGTTTATTAGCAGTCCTAATACTTGACATTTGGAGGTTTCTTATTAATAAGGTTTACACCTTAGGATTATCAAATCCTGCTGTCTTTTATGGACAAAAGTTTTCCAGCCCTTAATTGAAGGGGATCATACTGATCCTTGAACTATATTCTCCTTCATAGGTCAAATAGGTTACAAAAGCAGTTTTAGGCAGTGTGAACAAACACTACATTTCCTTTCTTTCTATGTATCTCCAATGTCAAAGTGCTACTTGTTCTCCAGTTGTTCATAGAGGCTGAACTCCCAAGATAAAAGCTATGGGATAAAACACTTGAAAAATAACTAAAATTAGGAGAATACTGATAGTTAAGATAAAAAACATAAAACCTGCTATGTACTTACAACAAATCAGAAGGAAAATTCTAATACAGGCAGTCCCCGGGTTACGTACAAGATAGGGACTGTAGGTTTGTTCTTAAGTTGAATCTGTAAGTCGGAACTGGCGTCCAGATTCAGTCGTTGCTGAAACTGACCGCCAGTTCTGACTTACATACAGATTCAACTTAAGAACCCCAAGTCAGCTGCTGCTGAAACTGATCAGAGGCTGATTCCAGGAAGCTCGGGGCAGAGCAACTGTGCCTCGGGCTTCCTGTAGTCAGCCTGGTCAGTTTCAGCAACGGCTGACTTGGGGACGCCTGGGGCAGAGCAGCTGGGGTGCTGCTGGGTTGCTCCAGTAGCGCCGCTCCTCGGCGCTACTGGACCAAACCAGCAGCACCCCAGCTGCTCTGCCCCAGGCGTCCTGATTCAGCCGCTGCTGAAACTGACCAGCAGCGGCTGAATCAGGATGCCTGGGGCAGAGCAGCTGGGGTGCTGCCGGGTTGGTCCAGTAGTGCCTACAGCGGCACTGCGGGACCAACCGGCAGCGCCCCAGCTGCTCTGCCCCAGGGTCCACAACAAAAGCCTGGTCTGCTGGGGGGGGGGGCACACTAGCTGCGCCCCCCCCCCTCCCCCTCCCAGCAGACCAGGGAGCAAAGCCGCAGCAGCGGGATGCCTCGCCTCTGAGGCTTTGCTCTGGCGCGGGACCCGCTTTGCTCCCGGTGCCCCTGGTCTGCTGGAGACGGTCCCCAGCAGACCAGGGGCACTGCAAGCAAGCCCGCTGGGGCTGCGGCTTTGCTCCCGATGCCCCTGGTCAGCCAGAGACGGTCCCCAGCAGACCAGGGGCACCGGGAGCAGCTTTTCTCGCCCCGGAGGTCGAGGTGGCTGACCGCTGCCTGTGAGCTCCGGGGGGCGAGAAAGCCCCGTTCGTAAGTGCGGATCCGACATAAGTCAGATCCGCGTAAGTCGGGGACTGCCTGTAAAGTATCAGAGACCAAATTTTGACTACAATAATTCACTCATTATGTACAAGTTTATACAAGAACCAATATTACAGTTATAAAAAGCTCCAGATTCTCCAAGGAGACAATTTATTTTAAATATTTAGAATGCAGGGGAGTTATCAGGAAGGCGAAAGCACAATTCAAATTGCAGCTAGCAAGGGATGTGAAGGGTAACAAGAAAGGTTTCTACAGGCATGTTAGCAATAAGAGGGTGATCAAAGAGGGTGAGGATGAGGGAGGTAACCTAGTGACAGATGATGTGGGAAAAGCTGAAGTACTCAATGTTTTCTTTGCCTCGGTCTTCATGGACAAGGTCAGCTCCCAGACAAATGCACTAGGCAACGCAGTATGGGAAGGAGGTGGACAACCCTTGGTGGGGAAAGAGCAAGTTAGAAACTATTTAGAAAAGCTAAACATACACAAATCCATGGGCCCAGATTTAATGCATCTGAGGTTACTGAGGGAGTTGGCAAATGTCATTGCGTGTGGAGCCTTTGGACATTATCTTTGACAACTCGTAGAGATTGGGAGAGATCCTGGATGATTGGAAAAAGGCAAATGTAGTGCCGATCTTTAAAAAAGGGAAGAAGGACAATCCAGGGAACTACAGACTGGTCAGCCTTACCTCAGTCTGTGGAAAAATCATGGAGGGAAGCCTCAAGGAGTCCATTTTGAAGCACTTGGAAGAGGGGAAAGTGATCAGGAATAGTCAAGATGGATTCATGAAGGGCAAGTCAGGCCTGACCAATCTGATTAGTTTCTATGATGATGTAACTGGCTCTGTGGAGATGGGAAAGTCAGTGGATGTGATAGACCTTGACTTTAGCAAGGCTTTTTATACAGTCTCCCACAATATTCTTGCCAGCAAGTTAAGGGAGTATGGATTGGATAAATGGACTGTAAGATGGACAGAAAGCTGGCTAGACTGTCGGGCCCAATGGGTAGTGATCAACGGCTCGATGTCAGGTTGGTGATCGGTTTCTAGCAGAGTGCCCCAGGATCTGTTCTTGGACCAGTTTTGTTCAACATCTTTATTAATGACCTGGATGAGGGGATGGACTGCACCCTCAGCAAGTTTGCAGATGATACTAAGCTAGGGGGAAGAGGTAGATACGCTGGAAGGCAGGGATAGGGTCCAGAATGACCTAGACAGCTTAGAGGATTGGGCCAAAAGAAATCTGATGAGGTTCAACGAAGACAAATGTAGACTCCTGCACTTGGGATGGAAGAATCCCAAGCATTGTTACAGGCTGGGGGGTGCATTAGGAGGAGCATTGTCAGTAGATCCAGAGAAGTGATTATTCCCCTTTATTCAGCTCTAGTGAGGCCACATCTGGAGTACTGTGTCCAGTTCTGGGTCCCCGTACCCCACTATAGAAAGGATGTGGATGCATTGGAGAGGGTCCAGCAGAGGGAAACCAAAATGATTAGGGGGCCAGAGCGCATGACCTATGAGGAGAGACTGAGGGATTTGGGTCTGTTTAGTCTGCAGAAGCGAAGAGGGAGGGAGGATTTGATAGCAGCCTTCAACTTCCTGAAGGGAGGTTCCAAAGAGGACAGAGAAAGGCTGTTCACAGTAGTGACAGATGGCAAAACAAGGAGCATGGTCTCAAGTTACAGATGAAGAGCTCTAGGTTGGATATTAGGAAAAACTATTTCACTAGGAGGGTAGTGAAGCACTGGAATGGGTTACCTAGGAAGGTAGTGGAGTCTCCATCCCTAGACATTTTTAAATCTTGGCTTGGTTGATTTAGTTGGGATTGGTCCTGCCTTGGGCAGGGGATTGGACTTGATGAACTCCTGATGTCTCTTCCAGTTCTATGATTCTAATTCTGAATACATCATCAACTGGATGGCATTTCTATCCATTTTCAGCCAAAATTTTGATAAGATGTTATGAGAACAAACCAAGTGTTTTCACTAAAACCTATTAGGTAACTTGGTCACAGTAACTAAGGCAGCTTACTATACACGTTGCTGATTGTGAAATAATTGTCAGGAGAGGGATGCACAGGATGCAGGCATGATTAAGTTATTCCTGTAAATAAAAAGAGGAAATGCTGTGAATCTCAAAGGCAGAAAAAATTAAGTATGCCCTCCCTAGCGGAAATCAACATCATGACATTATTATAAATAGGGGCATCAGAACAGAGAGGGCCAGTGAACCACGGCACCACCACTTTTAAAAATGGGAGGGCTATGCCCTCCCATTTCAAGAAACCTCCCACCTCATTTTTATGGACCGTCTGCTGCTCCTGAAGTTACATTTTTTGTACAGAACAAAACAAACATTCATATATTAAAGCCGAACGTCATAATTACAAGGAGCGATTTAAATATGAAGTAAATTCCCTTGTTGTCTACATTCAGCAAGAAGCCAAATATAGAAATTTCTATAATTTAACTAAAAAAAGGGGGGGGGGGGAGTCTTGTGGCACCTTAGACACTAACAGATTTATTGGGGGCATAAGCTTTCATGGGCAACACACACATCATCATGAAAGCTTATGCCCCCAATAAATCTGTTAGTCTCTGAGGTGTCACAATTCTCCTCTTTCCCTCTGTAATTTAACTGTTATAGATAACCAGCCCCTGTTCCCAAATCAAACAATCAAAATTAAACATTATTTTAATTTTTCACATGTGCTCTCCCTAGTCTCAAGTCTGCAATGAGTTCCATGAAGGCAAACTCCAGTGCTTATGAAGAGGCCTAATAAAGAAAAACCTCTATTAAAATAAAAACTAAAGCTTCAGTACATACTTGTTAAACACAGTGTTCTACTGATAAATCTGTATGTTTATTTTTTTTTTAAATCTTATTGATGGTATTTTTTAAAGTTGGTTACTGAATTCCTTTAAAATTCTCCACTTCCAAAACAAAACATACTTTATC
Source organism: Pelodiscus sinensis (assembly GCF_049634645.1). NCBI lineage: Eukaryota > Metazoa > Chordata > Testudines > Trionychidae > Pelodiscus > Pelodiscus sinensis. The sequence goes on from NC_134716.1 coordinate 97,684,908, forward strand.
AGGATCTAGCTCTTTAACTTACACCAAATATTATAAAGTTAAATCAGAGTAATGCCAACAAGTGGATTTTTCCCAAACAAAAAGATTAGCATACATTTTCTCCTCTTCAAAACTTTACAGTGAAACAAATCTGATTTGGATGAGTCTTTCCATGTCATAAAAGATACAGTACAACAAAAATTGCTTTTCAACCAAAGCTGGAAGTGTATTACAGTGATGCTGTGAATTCTGGCACCTTAGATTTTCCCAGAAATCTGTGATTCCAACAGTAACATGGACTTTTAAATCAAACCGTGTTTCCTTTGTTTTGAGGTGTTGATCTCAAAAGCAAAAACTTAAAAAGGCATGTCACCTTCCCCTTCACCCACACTGGTAGGTGAAAAATGGGAAAAGCGTGGGAGGGGCAGCTCCTTAAGTCAAACTTCAACTACAACAGAGCTTGGTTTGATCACACCTGATATAGATGACCTTCTGTTGCAGGATAGCTACTTTCCCTCTAATGAATCCAAAGCGCCTTACACAACACCATTCAGAATCACCATCACATCTCAGGGTAAAAGCAGTAGCTAGGATGACAACAGTGAACAGAACCCTCAGATTGCAAAAGGAAGAATAAGAAATTTTAACTAAGAATACTGCAGCAAACTATTACACTCACAAGTGTTATAGACCCTCAGATTATGGTTACACAGCTTTTAGCCATGTGCTGTCACTAAAAGTCAGGCAGCGTAACTGCTGTTTGTTGGTACTTGTGCTGACAAAATACTTCCACTCCCTATACTCCTATCCAGAATGCGCTGTTCACAATGGCACTTGCTGGAGCAAAACTTTTGTCTTTCAGGGTGGCTGTTTATTAGCACCTTTGAACAACAAGTTGCTCAGCTGCTACTGTAGACATAGCAACACTGTAGTTCAGACATTTACTACAGGGATCAAAGTGTTTTTTCCATCCTTGTAGTAAACTGACTCCCTCAAGAGGCAGTAGATAGGCTGACATAGAGCTCTCTATACATCAGGGGTGGGGAACCTTTTTTGGGTCGGGGGCCACTAACCCACAGAAAAATGAGTTGGGACCCAAGTGAGAAGTGCAGAAAAAAACCCTGATGTGGGCACTGACTGAGAAGGAGCAAGACACTCTCCACATTCCCCTCCCACACCAGAACCTAGGGAGGCCCAATCTAGCAGATTGTGTGTTTTCCAGTCCTATGGGGAGGCTGGAATGCCAGCAAGGGCTCCTCAGTGCCGGCGGGAAGGCATGAGCCTTGGGGGATGGATCTACGCAAGCTAGGGGCCTTAAGTTCTCCATCCCTGCTATTGAGCTCTGGGGAAAGGGGATTGATGTAACTAAGTCTACCTACTTTTAGGTGCAGGCCAGGCCTCAGGGTCCTGCCACAGCAGAAAAGACACGAGCCGCTTTCAATATCTAATTCCAAATTTTACACTGTAAAATGCACGTAATACAAGGTTATGGTCTGACACGTCAAGCAATTCATTCTTGCTCTGAGAATCAGTTCCCCCATATGAAAATGGGACCGATATTTCTAAATGGGTGCTTGTAAATACTGATTGTAAAATGCTTTGACTGATAGGATGAAAGGAATTATAACTGCAGCATTATGTTCTCAGATGACTTCAGATTAAATCTTTAAAAAAATCAGACTGTTTTAAGATATTAATTATACTAACAGATGCTTTTACATCACTTCATTCATAGAAACCAACCTTCCAACATATCTCTAGCATAGGCAGGTATTAATTCTCATTTTATAGACAAAGATGACTATTTTAGGCCTAATCCTGAAGTATGGGCCTGTGACATGGAATTAAACTTTTGTACTACTGCATTTAAGCTCAATGGCAGTTCTGCCTCAATGAGTAAATACATTAGTCTTTAACCACAAAACAGTGGCTGAACTAGGATTAGCACTTAGCATTCCTGGTTTCTACATCTGCACTCAGACTACAGAGCAACAGAGACTGAACAGAACAACAGACACGGGGATGTTACCTTTCTGGACGTGAATGATGTCTGGGAAGTTGGCCAGATGCCCCTGATATAGTGCTAACAAATCCATCACGGGGTCAAGGTCCTGTCGGGGCTGCTCTGCAAAAAATTCCCCAATGGCATCGTAGGCTTCCCCGGTGAAGGCAAGGGCCTGGTTGAGATTGGCAGAAAATGCCTGCTGGTCCAGCTCAAAGGCCTGGCTGAGACCCTTGAAGGAGTGCCCCACCTTCTGGTATTCCTTCTTGAACCCAGTGACCTGCTTACGGGCAAATTCATTGGCGGTGTGGGTGAGCTGCATGGTGCTCTCATCCATCTTCTTGGTGAAGCTCTTGAAGCCATCCACTTGGCTCTCCACCTCCTGTAGATCCAAGGCAGCACCAGGACCAGAGGGGATGCTGATGGTCAGGAAGAAATTGGCTCCCACCATCTCATCCTTCTCGGCCTTGCGCTTGCCCTGCTTCCAGGCCTTTTCGTCAGTGCTGGGGCAGGTGAGAAAGTGTCGGAAGGCATCGCACTGAGCTAGCACCGGGTGGCTGCACATGTGGTCCATCCACCAAGCCAGGCCCTTGCGACGTTTGGAGATAAAGTCCTCCTCGAAGCGGCCTGTGGCCTGTTTCTCGGGCAGGTGGGGCACAGAGATGACAGGGAACTTCTCCGCCAGGCGCCCGTAGAGCCAGTCAAAGTGCTTGTAGCGGCGGTGCACCTGCTGCCCCGTGTGGCTGGGTACCAGCTTGTAGGCAATGTAGCTCTTCATGCCCTTGAACTTGGTCTGCTTGGTGGGGTCCTCGATGGAGCACTGGAAGGGGTAGGGGTTCTCCTGCCACTCGGGGCCCCGGGGGCCCAGCACCACACACAACTTGTCTCCGTCCTTCACAAAGCCGGAGGCCTCGCCCAGCACGAAGGCTTCCCCTCCGGACTTGACGAAGGTGGAGAAGCGGTTGAGGTTGCGGCTCACAGTGGCCGAGCTCTTGGCCCCGCCGCCGGGGTGGTGGGGCCCGGGCTGCTGGCTGCTGCGGGAGCCCAGCGAGAGGTCCGAGCGGGTGGAGAGGCGGTACCGGCCCGAGGAGGGGCCGCTGCCTCCCGCCGCCTCCCAATCCGGGTAGGAGCTGCCCAGCACGCCCGGCTCGTCCGCCACAGTGGAGCTGTCGTCCCAGTCATCGTCCCAGTCCTCGTCGCTGCCCTGGCTGGGCTGGTAGGAGCCGCCGTAGGGCGGGAAGGGGGGCGGCAGTGGGAAGGGCTCGGCCGCCGCCGGAGGGGGGAGCTGCTGTACCGGGGGGTTGAAGGCAGGCGGCGGCGCCAGGGGCTCGAAGCCGCCGGGGGGCAGGTTGGCGTAGCGGGCAGGGGCGGGCGGCTCCGCGGCCGGAGCCCGGATCACCTGCACGTAGGAGGCCGGGAAGAGGCCGCGGTCGCCGCGGCTGTTGATCCCCTCGAGCCAGCCCTCGATGTCCTGCTCGCTGCAGAGACTCAGCACCTCGTGCTCCCGCAGCGAGATCTCCCCCGGGTTCTCCGACCTGAAGTCATAGAGCGCCCGGGCCCGCAGCGCCATGGCCCCGTCGGGCAGGGGCACGGGCCGGACCCGCCACGGAGCCGCCCTCCCCTCCCGGGCAGCTCGGCCCCGTGTTGCCTGCGGCGCCGCCTCCTCCCGCCCCGAGCCGCCGCCGCCCCGGCTCTCGCTGCTCCCCCGACCGGTGGGGCGGGCGGCTGCGCTCCCAGCGGCCTCTGCCCGCCTCGGCTGGAAGCCGCCCGCCCGCCCGCGGGACCTGGCAGCGCGGCTGCGGCTCGCTCCGCTGAGAGCGGCGGCGGCGGCTCCGAGTCCCCGCTTCACCCCGGCGGGGAGCAGGGGGGCCGGGCACTGTCCCACGTAACCAGTTTCGCTAATCCAGAGCCGAGAGGCAGGGCCGAGGAGCCGAACGCAGAGCGGCCGCCCCCATCGATGGGCCGCTTCCCTTCCCCGCCTGCCCCCTGCTGTCCGGCCGGCCGGGCGGCGACTGGGGCAGCGAGTTGCCTGGGGCAGCTGCGACACGCGCCTTTCCAGCCATGGGCAGCGGCACAGCGTTCGGGTCCTTGCACCTGCGTTTGGCAGCCCGCGTTGTGTTGATTCGCGTGTTACATCACTAGACGAAATAACAAATATAGCAACCGGCGCCCATCCCTGTCCCCGGGCCTCTTCCCTCCATCCCTCCACTACGCTGGGCAAACGAAGAGGACAGCGCTGCCCCGTTTATTCCCTCCAGACGTTAGAACCCCTATTCTCTGATCTAGGACTGAGGAGTTCCTACAAACAAAAAGTTCGTGAAACTGACCATCGCCAGATTACTGTAGGTACGGACAGGGAATGCGGTGTGGTGGTGTCTTTCATTGCTGTCTTCTCTTTCAGAGCTATCCAGTGTGACTTTCAGTGTACCAGAATGTGAAGGAATGGCCTGTTGTTCTTAATTGACATCACCTTGTGTGATTTTTTTTGTCACGGGGGGGGGAGACGGACAAATGATTTTATGTAAAACTGGTGTTCACTGTTCTGTTGTGCTTCCAGCCATCCCAATCGTCTGCCTCCTCCCATATTAGTTTGCAAAAAGAGAGATTTGTTTTGCATGTTATCTGGAAGATTAATCCAGGCTCTTCCATGTGAAAGTAACACATTTCAATGAGCTAGAACCCATTTACTGATCTCAACTCTCCCACTGTGCCTTGAGGAGAGAGATGCAATGTTTCAGATGGTCAGCCAGGTTTCAAACATGTTTCTAGGTTATCAGTGTACTGGACTCTAATGAACACATGGGTCTACCAGCTAAGAGTTATCACAGGAGAACCAGAAGTTAAACTATCTGTTCTAGTTTTAAGTTTATTTTGAGTGAATTATAGAAAATACACACCCAGCTTGAATGGCTGAACAGGTATTTTATATTTGTAAAATTTTTCCAATTCTAACTATTATAAATAAAGGTAAAAAGGAGTTTTTAAATGTGATTTCTACCTAGATGGTGTCTCTTTTATAATTCTTTCTAATGAACCCCTTTCTCATCTTTGTATAAAAAGGGTATTTTTCTGACTTTGGCCAGTATTTCCTTTTCCCATAAGAGTAATAAGAGCCTAAATTGACTTGACAGAACTTCAGTGAAATAGTTTTAAAATGATAAATGAATTTAGATGTGATACAGTTATACCTTTTGTAACCTCATTATTACTGTAAAACAGATTTGCAGTATCAAGAAATCTCAGAGGAGTAGCCATGTTCCTCTGTAACTTTAAAAACAAATAGTAGTGTAGCACCTAAGAGCTTGTCTACACTACAGAGAAGATTGAAGCTGTGGCAGCCAAAATTCCAGGATTCAGATTAATGGATCTAGTGAAGACAAGCTAATTCAAAGTGAGAGGGGGCTCCTGTCAATGCTGGTAGTCCTGCTCCTCATGAGGAGTAAGGAAAGTGCTCCTGTCAACCTCCCGCTGCATGGATGGATCCAGAACACGATGTAAGATACTTCAACTTCAGCTATGTAATTCATGTAGCTGGAGTTTCATATTTTAAGTTGTCTTTCCCCTTTAGTATCGACCTGGCCTTAAAGACTAACCGAAATATATAGATTCATGAGCTTTTGTGGGCAAAACCCACTTCATCAGATGACTTGTTTTTAGAGTTGCAGTAGTTTGAATACTTTACATCACTTTAAAATTCTGGAATGTTTTACAATTTGAGCCCCTTTTATTGTGTTACTAGGTTATTGCTCGTAATTCTTCACCTGCATCTACATATTTTCTCATGCAGTAGTGGTGATGATGATGATTTCTTGTTTCCTATCCCAGATATTTCAATACTTTTCTAGGTCTGGCAGGAGCCAGTATCTTCTCAAATGTGGCATTGTATTACCAAGGTTTTTGTCTTTTGAGAAGGAAGGTTTCATACCAGTGATCCTCGTACATCTTCATAGTGTGTCCCACAACTTAATCATAAGAATGTCTTATGGGCCCCTTCCCTTTCCTGTCCTTCTCTTATGCACTCATGTGGAACATGCCACTACCATTCTCAGTTGTGCAATATCCTTCTGGCAATTGCTTATGTAAGCAGGGGAATGGTCCCGCTATTGTGGGGAACTTTCCTGGCTTCTATACACCCCGGTGAAATGAACCAGCGAAAGGATCTGAGTCCCCGCTCCCACTTCCTTTACCCCAGGGCTCCCTGATCCTGAGGGCTCCCCCTCCACTCTCCTGAGTAGCAGAGCCCTTGAAACCCCAACAAGGCTGGGCCCAGGTTTCCTGGGGCTTAATCCCCGACCTTGTAGTCACTAGGGGCAGGAGTTAGGGTGTCCCCACTCCGAGGTGCTCTCTTTACACTGCAGGCCTTCTTGGCCCAGTGATCACTTCATAAGGTTCAAAGCAAATACAATTTATTAAACATCAACTGATTAAAGAGAATAGAATAAGAAACAATTAGAATGGTTAAATGAGAACACACAGCCCTGCTCTGTAGCACAGGGACATCAACACAGCAGTTTGCAGAGTGTAAGGACAGTTCAGTCTCTTCCTTAGAAGCCCTGGAAGTGCTGCAAGGGGCTGCAGGCTGGACACGCTTGCACTGGCAGTGACCACACAGCCTCAGTCTCTAAGTGGCCAGACCCCTCTCCCAGTCCAGAGCCTTTCCCCACACTTTGCAGGTCCCAGTAGCTCACCACATCCAGCTGCAGGCTGTGTTGCTTGGCCAGTTCCAGCTCCTTGTGTTGCTTCTCTGTTCCTTTTGGCTTTCTGAGCACTGCCAGTCTGCTGCTCAACACAGGGTCTGCCCTGCTTGGCCTGTCTGTGTCTGGTTCTGTCGCTGCAGGACTTCTTCTTGTACTCCTCTTTCAGCTCTCTGTCTTTGCAGGACCTCTTCTGCACACAGCTCGCTCTGCTCTTTCAGCTCCCTGTTTTCTCAAAGAGAGCCAGAACAATCCTCACTTACAACCTGTCAGTCAGGCTGAGCTGGAGTGTTGACTGCTTTCCATTGTTTCTGGGGTCTGTCAGTCTCATGAACTCTTCCCCTTCTGAAGCTGGTAAACCAAAAAACTCCCACAGAGTTTTAGTAAGGGGTAACAGTCCCCTTACACTTATCTGAGAAAATAATACTAGAGAATTTAATCACAGTGCTTATATTTGCTCTTCGTTTAATCATCCCTCCCTCCTCTTATGTTCTTGTGTCTTTCTCACACCCTGCAGGAACTTTTCTGCCATCTGGCTCCTTCTCCTCACCCAGGCTGGTAACTTTTCTATGCCTAATCCTTTTGCTACTTGACTACCTACTTCCCTTCTTCAGATAGTCCTAATGTAGCCTTTCTTGTAGGAAGGTAGCCCTAGTGTCAGCTCCCATTTCCTTTTGCTTTTCTCTTCCTATGTAGGAGCAGCCTTTGTAGTGAAGTCAGCTAAATTGGTCTCCTCCCTTTCTAGCTGGTTGTATAGGTATTTTGATTCTTCTGTGAAGTTAAAATCTAGGATGCCTATAGATATAATTGTAAGCAGGAAGGAAGAAGGATGATCTTTGTGATTTTTCAGCTCTGAAGACTACTTTGGGGGAACCACCATATTATGATGCCTCCACATCAGTGATATTGCAGCATTTCCTTAGTTTTCCCCTGTCTCTTCCCCACCCCTTTTAATTTGGCTCCAGACTTTTTCAGGAATGTTAATTTTGTAAATCTGGGAACTATGACCACCCTCTTCAGTCTATCACAGGGCCTCTTTCCTACAGCATCTATTTCTCCTTTTTTAGGAGAATTCTGCAGCTACTCTTTCTTTGGGCTTCTTTCCATAGCTAGCAGTAGTACTTTGCTTATATTTTCACTAATATTTGTTTGGTTTGCTGCCTTTTCTGTGTGAAACAAAAAAGGCAACATGATATTATATCTGTTTGGGTTTTAAAAAATTGATACATTTGTTTTACTTAAACTCAACTGCTGGATCTACCTGACTAGAAACAGTTTGAAATTATTGCTTACTATTTGCACAGTGCCAAATATTTAGTTAGGCTCTTTACAGAACAAAGGACATTGCTTTTGTCCTGTAGAACTTACAATCTCATTTACACAAGATGCAATGAGAGGTGGTAAATGCTAAACAGTAGATGGAGGAGACTGGATGAACAAGGGTCACAATAACAAGTCAATTTTACCCATGAAAACTGATGCCCTAATAAATCTGTTAGTCTCTAATGTGTCACAGGACTCCTCATTGTTTTTCCAGATGCATACTAACACCACTCTGAGGATCAGTAAGGTTACTCATTTACAGGGCTCGACAAACTGCGGCTAGAGCTACTCGCTAGCCATGCACCGCGCATGCGCCAGACAGGCACTGCGCATGCGCGCAGCGCCGGTGAATGGGGCGCACAGAGCAACCGGCTGAAATCTACTTGCCACGGGCGAGTAGAAACAGCGGTTTGTTGAGCCCCGCTCATTTATACATATGACCAGGGCTCGACAAATCGCTGTTTCTACTTGCCTGTGGCAAGTAGATTTCAGCCAGTCACCCCATTCATTGGCAGCATGCGCATGTGCAATGCGGGTCTTGCGCATATACAGTGCAGGGCTGGTGAGTAGATTTTGCCGCCGTTTGTCAAGCCCTGCATATGACCATCACAATTATTCCATTAATGTCTGTTTATTTTTTGGTTTTCTTTTCTAGGGGATACACTTTTTGTAGTCTAATATGGAAGAAGTAGGTTTCTAGGAGAGATATGAGAGGAAGGGGGGGTCATGAACAACTGAGATAAATGATCAACTATGGTATCTAGAATCAGCATAATTGTTTGGCTGTATCTAGCAAATACCAGCTGATCTATTTACCATTATGAAAAACATTACACAACCCAAATATTTATGCCCTAAGATATCTATGGCTGTCTAGAGCATTCACATATTGTACTTTAGCTCTTCATCAGTTCTGTCTGGTTCTTTACTCCTGCCTACTTGCTAGCTGTTTAAACTAGGAACTTCTTTAGGTTGACCAGCTGAACTGACAAGACAGTAGTGTCTAAATGATAAAACACTCTGGGTTTGTTCCTGTCTGGCTCCTGTTAGCTATGAATGATCCTGCTACCTTTTCTGGACTGCTCTGGGTACTTCACTTTTTCTTAAGATTCCCTCTGTGCAGGATTCTGATTTCTGGTTCTTATCTGCTTAGCAGAAGACTGATGAAATGCACCTGGTTCTCAGTTTACCTTTGAAGTAGGTGGAAGCAAGGAATGGGACATGAACCACCCACCTTTTACCAATCATTGTGAGCCACTCCTTTCTCAAATATGAAACCTGCATATTCTTGACTATGGTTAGTCAACAATCTCCATACAAGAGATTGACTCTTTGAGTTCCAGCTGTTCACCAGATCCCAGTCACACCTTGTGAGGCATTGTTTTCTTGCTTACTCTAGTAAGTTGGATATAGTGTTAAATTTCAGAGGTCTTTTTCTCAAATCCTTCAGCATAATTGTGTGGTGTTTTATTTTTGCAGCCATTGCTGGTTTTGTGTGCTTGATACTCTTTTGATGTTAAGACGTTGTTTTCTTTTTTCCCAGAGAATCTTTTATTCTTTGAATCTTGATGTCTCTGGTATTAACTCCCCAGTGTGCTACCACAGCACTTTCATCTCATTATTGTCTGAGTGATCCAATACCCATATTTTCTTGGTGTATCACTGCTGCATAATCCAGGGGAGTTTCTTTTAAGTCCAGCATGATGCTAGCTCCAGGGTGCTATCAACAGTTAAACCTGGAAGTGTTTGCTTGAATTAGCCAATACTACTGAATGCCTGGAATATGTGTCAGAGTTGCCCAGGTAAAATCCTGGATCCCAAGTAGCTAGCCCAGAGGAACATCTTCATCCATGAAGCACTTCTACCATCATCCACCGTGCAAGGGCTCCACTTAGAACCTCAGTATTTGAAGACAGTGATACTGAGCACTGGCCTTCACATGAGCGACCAGGGCAAAAGCCGACTCCAAGAGAGAACTAGTAGCTCCCCAGTATTATTCTCTTGAGGTCTCTGATTTGAAACAGCTCTGTATTAAGGATTCTGGATTTTTCCCGCTAGTTTCCATGTGTTCAAAGTGGATACAAGGATAATAATTCCAAATATTAGTACATGGCTAGTGATCTGGCTCTACCCTCTATTCCTCCTCCATGAGGCTGACACAAAACCCTCCAGTGCTGGCTTTGAGATATTCCTTTAATTGTGTGTGTTAATGTAACCACACCTAGGCTGTGTCTAAACTACATCCCTTTCTCGAAAAAGGGATGTAAATTAGACACTTGGAAATTTTAAATGAAGCAGGGATTTAAATTTCCCATGCTTCATTTGCATAATGGCGGCTGCAGTTTTTTTCAAAACAGAAATTTTTGATAGAAAAACAGCAGTTTAGACGGGGATCTTTCGAAAATAAAACCCTTTTTTGAAAGATCCTGTATTCCTCAAAAAATGAGGTTTACAGGATCTTTCGAAAAAGGGTTTTATTTTCGAAAGATCCTCATCTAAACTGCCATTTTTCTATCGAAAAGCCCCATTTCGAAAAAAAACGTGGCCGCCATTATGCAGATGAAGCATAGGAAATTTAAATTGTGGCTTCATTTGCAATTTCAAAGTGTCTAATTTACATCCCTTTTTCGAGAAAAGGGATTTAGTCCAGACACACATCTAACATGGTTCACTTTTTAGCAGTTGTCAGAGCTCTCAGCTCAGTTCCCACCAAGTGACCAGTGACCACAGCCTTTGAGTGAATGTTTTCAGCACAAGAAGCTCTAGCTTCAATGCAGCCAATACTACTCTTCTGACAAATGTAGAAATATGAGAATTGCCACAGTGGATCAGACCCATTGTCCATCTAGTGCAGTGTCCTATCTCTGACAGTGAACAGCATCAGATGTTCCAGAAGAAAGTGTAAAACCCTGCAGTAGTCAGATGTGAGATAATGTGCCACTGTGATGGGATCTCCAGGGTACCATCTCGAACTGGGGTACTGTTGTGTCCCCTTAACTCCCAAGCTTGGACTGTCCGTCATAATCCTTGCCAGTGATAAGCAGTAAACCTCTCCAGGTGCTGCTATCACTCTGTATATTAGCATGTGGGGCCTTACACCCAGTTAAATTGCATGAATACTCTGAAAGCCACTCATGAATCAGACAGAAAAAGGCACCAGCCAATTCCCCCCAGTTCTCCAGCCTTTCACTCTAGAGCTGCACCATTCTGCCCTGGACAGAATCTTTACTAGTGTAAATTTATTATCCAGTCTGGACCTCCCTCAATATGGAGAGAGCATGCACCAGACTTTAAACCAGAACTGAGATATCCCAACTACTTCAACAAAATGGCAGTGTTTTAGATAAAATATTAAAATAGATTTATTAACTAAGGAAAGATAGATTTTAGGTGATTGTAAGTGGTATGCATAAGAAGTCGGAGACAGTTACAAAAGAAAATAAAAGATAATTACACACTCTAAATCTGAAACTTTATTAATCTAGGCAGCATTTAGATCAAGCAATTTTCTCTGGATGTTACAGCTCTCAATACACTGGCCTTGCTTAAGGCTGCTCTAGTTTCCTCAGTTGAAGGTTTCATCTTCTCAGTGTTCTTGTTGCTTCCAGTACAGGAGGGGGAGAAAAGAAAAGCATGTTGCAAGTAACTGTTTTCTGGAAGACATGTTCCCAGACATGTTTTGGTGTGATTTGCTGAGTCACTGTGTTGAACAATCCCTCTGGTATGATCTTGTGCAACTGAGTCATAGAGTTGAGCGGTCCCCATTGTCTGGTTCTTGGGCAGCTGAATTATATTGTAATTTAACTGTACTGATTGAATTGAAGAGTCCTTGATTAAAATTCCCCTGCTGATTAATGGTTATTGAACACCCTCATAGTCTGGGATCCTTTGTATGTCACTAGCAAATGTATAGAATATTTCAATAGCAATCATACAGCAAAATCTCATAACTTCAAACACACTAATGTTATACATATTTGGACAGAGCAATGGATTTCAGCAGATGATGACCTTTCATGCAATGTTTTATATGGCATGCTTTGTATAAAATATCACAACCATATATGAATGATGGGGAGGGAGAGGGTATATGAGGGGTCATGTGTCCCAATGCTATGGGCAGGGGGGTCTGACCAGCAGCTGGTAGGGGGTGTAGCAGGAGGGTTTGGTGCCTGCAGAAGGAGTATCCCCACACCATGAACTCACCAGCAGCAGTGGGGGAAATGGAGCAAGACAGCCCCAGCTGCTTTGCTGTCCCAGCTTTGCCTCTTCGGGGGAGTGGGTAGGACTATCCTGCACTCCCCAACAGGAAGCAGAGCTGAGACCGCCTTTCTCCACTTCCCCTGCTGCTGCCTGTGAGTGCAGGGGGTGGGGGCAGACCAATGCTGCTGGCTCTAACCCAGAGAGTCCCCCAGGTCACCTCAGTTGCGGGAAGAGGTAGAATGGAGCAGAGACAGGGAGAGGCAGGACCTGGGACGGAGTGGGGTTGTCCTGGCCCTTCTCAGGGTTGAGCGGGGGATTCACATGACTGGTGATCCCCCAGATCTTCTCTTTCCACTTGCCTCTGGAATAATGAATATGAGGGTTACAGGTGCCATTTTGAGGTACAGTGCATCAAAGCCACTAGGAATGTCAGTGGTTAATTGGTTAACCAGTGGCCTGGCTGGGCTGGAGCAGATCCCCACCTGCACATGGTGCAGCACAGTTGCCTTGGCCTGGACCAAGCAACCAGCTGTGTGGCAGGCTGGGACAGGCTGGAGCCCAGCCAGGCCTACCGTTCCACAAGTAGGAGGCACTTCAGTCCAGTCAGAGCAGACCCGCCCACAGCGGGGGGCACCACCCCAGCCTGGCTAGACCTACCGCACCTTCTTGTGCTAAGAACGGCTCCTGCGCAAAAGAGAGGTTTTGCGCAAGAAGGAGCAGTATAGACCGCTCCTTCTTGTGCAAAAGCCCCTTGCGCAAAATGGCAGCTCATTAGATATGCAAATGAGGCTCGGCAATATTCATCGCTGTGCCTCATTTGCATGTCTTCTTGCACAGGAATGCGCAGTGTAGATGTAGCCTCAGGCTTTACAGCACTCAAAACTCCATTCTTAAGGGAGAAGGATAGATGGAAAGAAATATTCTTCTATGCTACGTCTACACTACAAGGTTTTTGCGCAAAAACACTCGTTTTTGCACAAAAACTCGTGGAGTGTCCACACCTCAAGCCCGTTCTTGCACAAGTAAATTGGCAGAAGAGAGGGCTTTTGCCAGTAGAGTTATTCTTCTCCCCACGAGGAATAACTCATTTTTGAGCAAGAGTTCTTGCACAAAAAGGCAAGTGTGGATGCTCCTTAGGGGTTTCATCAGGAAAAGCACAGGTGTAAAAGCTTCTTCCGCAAAAATCCTGCAGTGTAGACGAAGCCCTATACATCTATCTGCAGCACTGGAATCTCTAAATGGTGTGAAGTTGTCCATTCATGTCAACGTGATGTTCTGAACTGAGAGAGAATACCCAATGAGAATGAATACAATCTGAAACAATAGTTCTAAGAGGTGGGAACTGTCCATTCATCTCAGTGGGTGTTTCTCTTCCTTTCCTGTATGCTTTAGAATCCTTAATATGCATGAAGTAGGTAAAACTTTCCCAAAAAGTCAACTCCCCACCCCATTCCACCCTAGAACACTATGATTTATATTCAGAAAATGTTGTAGCTTTTATTCTGTAAGTTAAGAGCAATTACGATGGCTTCCCAGGCAATCACATTAATGCAAAATTATGTCAGTAAAAAACGTGTTACATTAAACATACATTTTTGCCCTGGAGGAAAAAACAGCACTAAGATATTGAAACAACCCTGATCCGAAATAACCTCTTCCATCTGTTTGTTTCCAATGAGCCAACAATGATACTTTGTGTAAGTGTGCAAGCATTTTGTTGTTGATTTTAAAATTAGTACTTTTTTCTTTTTTAAAATTACCTTTCAAATCTGTATACAGTCATGCCAACTTCAGAAGATCAAATATCTTTAATTGGAGCCCCAAAAATCATTAGATTGGACCCCAACTCATGAGAATTGTAAAAAACAAACAAAACCCCCTGATTATATTGTTTTTTTAGGTCAGTGTGGCGGGGGTCCCACCCCCTGCACTAGCTCCACCGATAACGCCACGCTCATGGACAACAGGTCACCGCCGTTCTGGGCCTGTGGCACTTGTGCAGAGGCGGCGCATAGAAAGGCACCCACACAGCACAAGTGCACACCGGCCGTCAGGTAAACTGGTGGGCAGACAGACCCAGGGGGAACAGGGACACCAGCAGGTACACCAACGTGGGCAAAGGCGTCGATGCTTAAAAATGGCGCCAGTGCAGACTAAGGGGGGAGAGAGAAGAAGGGAGCTGGGTTGGCTCTTCTTTTGGCCCCTCTTCCCCAGGGAGTGGACAGAGCACTCTGACACGGCAGTGCAGGAGAAGGGAGAGGAGACCGGTGACGCCGCCTGGAGGGCGCGGAGGTAGTGAACTAAAGCGGACAGTGGAGGAAGCTCCGGAGTGGGGAGCAGAAGGGACTTTAACAGGACCTTTGAGGGGACACAGAGGAGCGATGCAGCAGGACTGCGCTGCCATCCATTCACAGTCAGTCTCTTGACTTTTTACTCCTTCTGCCATCCCCTGAATGTGGGCATGTGACAATTAGCATTAACCACTTTCCCCATACTAGATAAAGTTTTTTTGACCCCTGTGGCAGGAGATTTCACCTCCATATACATGTGTCTCCTGCCCAGCAATTAATCCTGTCCTCCAACCTGCGACCTCCCATTAATCCTGTCTCCACCCAGCTCCACTCGATTAAGCCGCCCTTTCAGTTCAGTCCCCCTATCCTATCAACCCCACCCCCTCAGTGCACCTTCTCAGAAATCACCCATTCTGCTCAGAACTCACCATCAGTAAAGTCCCGCCATCCCATGAGCTCCCACTTGCCTCATTTCAGCTCCCCTGCAGCTCCCAGGCATAGTTCAGTTTTCCTAGCTTCACTTTCTGTTAAGGTTCTTCACCTATCATAGGCCTAGGGGATGGGGCTGCAGTGGGGTTACCCTTCCACTTCTCAGGGTGACAGGGGAGTTGCTGCCTGGGGTTTACAGCAATAGTCTGGGGCTCTAACTGTCAGCCCTGTGAGGAGAGGACACAGGATTATTGACAGTGGAGCCCCTGTCACCCACGGCTAAAAAACCATCATGACATATGAGAATTCTGTTGCAAGATCACGGGGGAAAATGAGTATTACTTGAAAATCACATCTCAGAGTAAATTTGTGAGCGGTTTTTGTCATGTGTGTTTACAATAAAGAGTTAAACGTGTTCAGGAAAGCCAGTCTCACAGACGTGCTTTAGAAAACTGTAGTGCCAGGCCGGAGATCTGAATTTGCTGGCATTGTTTCTTGCTGCTCAGGTAACAAATAGCAAAGCCTTTGCGATCAGAAATGGCATACAAACAGGGCCACCGACAGGGGCAAATGAGAGAATAATGGAAGTCAGCATCCATCCCAGGACAGAGGAAAGCTATCTTTCAGGTCTGAAAAAGGTTTCCAAGATCATTTTAATAGTTCGTTGCTGAGTTATCCTTCTGTTGTCATAGTACTGCAACAGAAAATGTCTGTCCCATGAATTTAGATGAGGTTCTGACAACATTTAACCTGTTGATCTGGATCAGCTTCATCCAGGCATCGTTTTGCACATGTACCTCAATGGGAACCATACATCTGGTAGGCCCATTGGATCTGATCCTGATAGGAAAGCACACTGAAGGCTTTACCCAGACATGTGAGCTGCTATCAAATCAACCAGTTATCAAACTGAAGCTAATGCTCACTAAATATAAAATTTATACTCATGGTGATTTTTTTGTTGGTCTAAGATGCTGATGGTATTTTTAAATCACAATTAGAGCTGATTAGAAAATATAAATGGCATTTCTGTAAAAAACCCAGAAAATAAAAGTAAAATACAATTTCAAATACAAGTTTTCAGGATTTTTTCTACATTCTCATCAGTTCTAAGTCCAAGGTAATGTTTAATGCTGAATCACAGAAAGAGTTTACATTGTCTAGATCTAGAAGTTAGCAGTGCACAGCAAAATTCCCACTAGAGGGCACTAAATGGTTTTAAATGTTTAAGTTGACAGTAATAAAAGTAAATTATATGAATTAAGTAGTTAGAGCTATCCATGTAACATAAGGTTGAGTGCATTTTTAATTGTTTTCCATTTGTGCTTTTTTAAAAGTAGAATATATTAGTCTTTATAAAATGCAAATTATTATAAAATTCTATTTCAAAATATTTCAATTTCTATAGTTAACTATAGACATCTGAAATTATATTTTTAAAATCACAACTAATTTGGGAGAATTCAATACAATACTCTTCAAGTTTGATAAAGTAGAAAACATATTTATTAGCAAACCAAAACAAATTAATGATAACATCTATGTCAAAATAGCACTGAAGTTCTTGTGTGATGATCTTTGTAAAATAAGTTAGTTATCTTGTTTGAGTTCATGGCGGATATTCTCATCTGAAAAACTATCATTGCTACATAGGATACTATTTGGAATGCTTGCCACTAAGCTGAAAATACTAAAGCTTACAAGTTGCATGGAAACATTTTTAAAAACTCATAATACACTCTAAAATTAAATGTATATTCAATATAAAAAACAAACAAACAGTAAGAGGACCAAAAAATGCCACGATGCCTAAACAGGCATTCTTTAAAAATTAGAAGCTGAAATAGAAAAAAGCATAAACTCTAGCAAGTCAAGTGTAAAAGTGAAATTTGACAGGCCAAAAATGTTTTTGGAAATCAGCTGGCCAAAGACTCAAAAACTAACATAAAAAATGTTTTAAGTACATCAGAAGCAGGAAGCCCATCAAACAGTCAGTGGGGCTACTGTATGAGTGAGATTCTAAAGGAACACCCAAGGAAGATAAGTCATTGTATAGAAGCTAAATGAGTTCTTTGCATCTCTGGATACGTCTAGACAGTGGCGCTATTTCAGGATATGTCGAAATACCGTTTTTCACATCTTAACAGCACACCCATTATTTCAAAATGCAATCAAAATAACAGGCTTGCTATTCCGACGTCACAATAAATATCGTTCCATGAGGATTAAGGGACTTGTCAGAATAGTCTATTTTGAAATTTGGCACTGTTCAAAATAGACTGTCTCAAAATAAGCTACGCAATTTGCGTAGCTCAAATTGCATAGCTTATTTCAAGGTAGTGCTGCTGTGTAGACACACCCTCTCTTTCCTGCTCTGAGGGCATTTATTCAGGTCACAGACATCATTGTTAAACACTTCTTGTAACAGCTATGCTTCGACTCCTTTGGTGGGACTGAAGACCTCATGCTGTCTGTCAGGCAGCTAGCCAGAGCACCCATGCTAGCCTCAAGGCCCCTTGGCACTTCTCGGGACAGAGAGGAGGACCCACCCAGGGGCACCAAAAGGCAAGTACCAGCCTGGTCAGGGCCAGAAATAAAAAACCTACTAGAGCTCTGGTCCCAGGAAGAAGCCCTGCAGACACACCGCAGGAATGTGGACATCTATGAGCGCCTGGCCCAGGGACTGACCACCAAAGGCCATCACCCCTGCACCATGGCACAAGTGAGGGCGAAAGTGAAAGAGGTGCAGCAGGGATATGTCAGGGTCTGGGACCAGAGCTCCCACTCCAGGGTAGCCCCAAAGAGCTGCCCTTACTACCAGGAGTTGGAGCAGATCCTGGGCGGTGCAGAAGCCCAGACTCCACTGCGTTTGGTGGAGTCCAGGTTACCCCACCACATCGTGGTCCAACCCCTGAGGGAGGAAGACGAGACAGGAGAGGAGGCAGAGCTGCATCAGGAGGAGGAGGAGGAAGAAGAGGAGGCAGCAGGGACCCTCTCCCAGGAGCTGGTCCTCCAGATCCCAGAGGCCTCTCAGGCATCCGTGGACATTGGGGAGTGAACATCAGGTGAGTGCTTTGTGGGGTCATCACACACGGGCGGGTTGACAGTGTGGGGGGCCATTTAGTCCCATTACCACTGTGGGGCACCTGTGAGGCTTTCAGGCCCCTGCCCAATTCACATACGGTGTCAAGTGTAACACCCCTGAGTCTCGTGTCCAAAGGAGAGCCCCCGACAGCAACGGCATGCCCTTGGGGACAGCAGGGATGCACGCAGACAGTGATTGTCTCCTCTTCTTTTCCTCCACAGCTAGACCTTCTACCCAACAGGGGAGCACCACACCTGCCCCACCACCATCCCGAACCCGTGGCACCCGCAGGCACTGGTGGGTGTACATGGACCTGCTGAGGGAGCATGAAGTGGCCCTGCAGGACCTGAACAGGACCCTCCAGCAGGGGATGGAGGCAGAGGCCGAGTGGCACACCAGGCTGCTGGATGAGCTGATCCAGCAGTGCACTTCCATCTGTGCCACAATGCGGGAGGTCCTCAGCTTGCCTGCCCCTGTCATGGGCACCGCTCCCCCTGCACACCAGGCCCCTGCTCCTCCTTCCCCCCCAGCCCCTCCTGCTCCCGAGCCCCCAACAGCTCTCCCCCTCCAGTCCAGGCCAGGACTGGTTCTTGCTCCACTCGATCCCAAGGCCGTGGCAATACCAGGATGCAGGGAGGTGGCAGGACCCTGTGATCAGGAAGCAGCGGTCTACGTGAGCCCCTCTCCCAGTTTTCAGTCCCCTACCACTCCAGTTAAAGGACATTTCAGTTATGTAACAAAATCTTTATTTTTGACTGACAGATTTACTTTTTTTTATAAACAGTGAACAGTAAGAAGAGAAAGGTGTTTTATACACAGTTCACACCTGTTCTGTACTGCTAGACTGTGTCTAGACTGGCCAGTTTTTCCAGAAAATCAGCCGCTTTTCCAGAAAAACTTGCCAGCTGTCTACACTGGCCCCTTGAATTTCCGCAAAAGCACTGATGATCTCATGTAAGATTGTCAGTGTTCTTGTGGAAATACAATGCTGCTCCCGTTTGGGCAAAAGTCCTTTTGCGCAAAACTTTTGCGCAATAGGGCCAGTGTAGACAGCTCAGATTTGTTTTCCGCAAAAAAGCCCCGATCGCGAAAATGGCGATTGGGGCTTTTTTGTGGAAAAGCACGTCTAGTTTGGCACGGATGCTTTTCCGCAAAAAGTGCTTTTCCGTTAAAAGCATTTCCGGAAAATCATGCCAGTCTAGACGTAGCCCTAGTGTTTCTAATAACAAAAAATTCTGTTTACAAAGAAAACTGGGTCTATGTCTTCTTAATGGGAAGAGAGTGAGGGTTGTGGAGGGAAAGGTAGGGTGGGACAGGCCAACCCACCCATGGGGGAGGCCCTGGGGAGAGTCAGTGGGCTCCTTCTGAGAATCTCTCCCTCAGGGCCTCTCGGATTTGGACACCAGCCTGGTGAGCCTGGCAGATGGCAATTGTCTGGGGCTGCTGAAATTGCCTGTCCTCGCCATCAGCACCTGTCCCCCACCCCAACAGAAAGGCCTCCCCTATCCTCTCCACCAGGTTATGGAGGGCGCAACATGTGGCCAATACCTTCAGGATGTTGCCTTCGCCCATCTCCAAGCGTGTGAGGAGGCAACAGAACCTCCCTTTCAGACGGCCGAAGGTGCATTCCACCTGGATGCAAGCCTGGCTTAGGTGCATGTTGAAAAGCTCCTTGCTTGCATCAAGGTGGCCAGTGTAGGGCTTCATGAGCCATAGCATCAGGGGGTAGGCCACGTTGGCCACCAGCATCTACACATCCCTGAGCACAAGGTGCCACTGGGGGAAAAATGTTCCTGCCTGCAACCTGCGGTACAGGTAGGAGTTCCGGAATATGCGGGCATCATGTGCCCGCCCCAACCACCTGACACAAATGTCCATAAAGTGTCCCCAGTGGTCGACGAGGGCCTGCAGCACCATGGAATAGTAGCTCTTCCTGTTTATAAACTGGGCTGTTCGATGGGGCTATGCGCAGATTGTGATGTGTGTCCCATCGAGAGCTCCTCCACAGTTCAGGAAGCCAAGGGTGGCAAACCCAGCAATGATGTTGTCCAGGTCCCGGAGACAGACGAGCCTCTTCAACAGCTCCGCATTGATGGCCCTCACCACCTGCAGCACGAGACAAATAGACAGACACAAACCAGGGAGTTAGACAGGTTACCTAAGCGCTTGGGAGGAGAATCCTCCCCCCCCAACCCACCGCTTCCCTTGTCAGGACACCTCCCTCCCCCGCATCAGTGAAGGGGTGGCCAAAGAGCGGCCTCCAAGTGCCACTCCATCCCCCACTCTCTCTTGCCCTTGCCTGGCAGTCTCCCTTTCTCAACCCCCCACTCAGCAGGGTCTGTCTCCCGACAGTGACTTACCTCCATCAAGATGGCCCCCACGGTAGACCTCCCCACACCAAAGTGGTGTGCCATGGAGCGGTAGCTGTCGGGGGGTGGCCAGCTTCCACAGGGCGATTGTGACTTGCTTCTGCAGGGGGATGAAGGGCTGCTGGTGGGTGTCCTGGTGTTCCAGAGCAGGGATGAGCCAGGCACACAGCTCCAGGAATGTGGCCTTCCGCATCTGGAAGTCACGGAGTCAGTATTTGTTGTCCCGGAGCTGCATGACGAGCCAATCTCACCAGTCCGAACTTGTCTTGTGCCTCCAAATCTGCCTGTCTCCAAAAACGTTTGGGGGCAAGGACAGAGCTCCTGCATCCCGGAGGAGAGTCTCCGCAGTGTGGTCTGGGTCCACATGGGCAGGAGATTCATGACAGAGTCATGCAGATGCAGCAGAAGCTGCAGCATGGCAATGTGGGGCCATTGCCTGCCCCCTGGGGCAGCTCAGGCTCCATGGCCAAAAACATGGTGAAAAACAGAAAAAAAACCATACAAATAAACTGCTAGGGTGTCCAAGGAAGCAGGGCAACCCCCAAAGCAAGAACTGCAGCAGTTTGCTTTCCCTCTAGGAGGTAGGCAAGCCAGAAGCAGGAGTAGAGCAATGGCTGTCCAGGAGGATCCCTTTAAGCACGCGTCTCTGCAAACGCAGGCAGCAGCACCTGGAAATAAAAGCTGTCCCCATACCCTGCCAGAAGTACTTCCGGGTGCCTTCTTTTTTTCAACAGAGCGTCTGGCAGTCTGGACGCTCTTTTTCGAAAAAGCGGATCGATTTTTCAATACGCATAATGTAATCTAGATGCTCTTTTTCGACAGAGGCTTTTTCGAAAGATTCTGTTGAAAAAGCCTCTGTCAAAAAAGGCTTGCAGTCTAGATATAGCCCCAGGGAATAAAGCGGCCAGACAAAGGAAGAACAGTATGTGATATGTACAGGTTGTACTCTGGCTGTTGTGTGCTGCCCAATTGTCTCCTGGGGACCATGGCAGCTGAGACATAAATCAGAGCAACCTGATTTTCCTTTTATTTAAACCAGTGCATATCAGGAGTAACTCCATCTCCTACAGAATAGCGCAAGTGTAAAATTAGTAAAAAGGAAGAGGAGAAATAGGCATTATGGGCCTGATTTTCCATTTCCTCTGGACCTTATGCCACTTTTGCAGGCATGCACCTGCAGTCTTTCGTCACCTCCAGAGATAGCAAACTCTCTCGTTGGTAATGCTTTGATTTAGATGCCCTGTGGCCTTCGACCAGCGCTGCCTTGGAGTCCTTTTTGTGGCTCTGGACATGGAGGCCTTGCAGAGTCTTTAATGCTGTAGTTGCATCCTATTGGCTACTTTTCAATGTGCATATTTGTGAAACAGACAAAAATTAGCCTTCTGAGTTTAGTTATGTTGTGCACTGAACAAGTTTATTTTGTAAAGGTTAATGAGAAATGAATGGCTTTATCAAAACCAGAACCCAGGACTGTGTGTAGATTTGTGTGTTAACTAGGATATGGAAACATATTGATATTCCATGTTGATACAGCAGTCAGCAGCTTATTAGCCTCTAGCCAACTTCCTGAAAAATATTATTATGGTTCTAAATGTTAATGTTGGTTTTGGTATTTCAGTTCCAATATTAACTTGAACTGGGGAATAAGACAAATCATACACCTTTTTAACATTAGGCTAAATGCCCTATGAAAGAGCTCCAGATTATAATAAAAATACACAATATAATAAAATGAGCCTCCATATTAATTTATCTGTGGGTATGCTTGTCTGTTTCTTAGCTCCTAGACATACATTTTTATTCATAGGAGTGGACATTTTGGCCTGCATAAATCTGATTTCAGGATATATTCTTATCTCATAAATTCATCAAGGCAGGGATTTGGTTATATTTACAATTTGTGAAGTGTTGGTCACACTATCAGCTATCACTATAGTCTTCTAATGTATATTTAAGAAAGTTGGTGTGTTTGTTTGTCTATCCCTGTGTCTGTCTGTTTATTCAAGAGCTCCTTCTAAACAGTAAGAGGAAGGACCACCACATTTGGTATACAGCTTCCTCTTATCACAACTTAAAGTGAGGTACGGTTTGTATGTGCCTGGAATGGGATTGTTTCTCATAAAACCATATATAACAGAGACAGCATCATCAGGAAGGCGAGAGGAGCCAGCTGGGCGGGATGTCCTCCATCCCTCATCCCAGACTGCCCCTATCCGGGGCCTTCTCATCTCCCAGGCACTATTTAGGATGGGCTGGGGGGGAAGGGGCTGAAGCTCCCCCCACTTATATGAGAGCATTGTTGGCTGTTCCCCTTCATCAAGAAGGGAGGAGAAAGTACACAGTTTGCTGAATTCCTCACTTTAGCTGGCTAGTGCAGGGATCAGAGGAATTTAGACCTGCCCCAGCCATGGGATATGCACCCCTCCCCCAGGGCTGTGCTGCTGGAGCTGCAGCTGCAGCTGCCATGGAGAGGCACTTTTCACCTGCCTGAAGTTGCTTCAGTGAGAGGACTTGGGTAGACTTCTCCAAGGGGCAGCCTGCATACTGAACCCCTCAGCCCCAACCCCAGACCAAAGTAATGATTTCAATAGAGAAAAACAAAAAATTAATTGAGTTAAGGACCCGAGCAATGATGGTTATATTTTCTAGTATTGATATATTTACAAAGTATATATGAGATAATATTAAAATTACATGGAGTTTTTGCTTGCTGCATGGATTGTAGATCATAAGATTCTGTTTTTTCAACAAGAGAATAAATGAAATACTTTTTATTTGTCAAAATACACTTCAGACTCATGAATCATTGACTCTCCTGAGAATGACAGCACAGCTATAGTGGTAGCATTATTATATATTGTTTACACTTACGTCCATTTACAGCCAAACTTTTAACTATACAAAAGCTGTGTCTTCACATACTTAATTCTTCATACTTCTAACCACTTGTGCAGTTCCACCCTGGATGCAACAATGGAAATTGGCACCAGCATTTTGACTACCACATAATCTGTCCTTGCTCGACTCAGCTGAAGACTACACATAGTTAAAACACTAGAGGCCTTTTTACTCCAGTGGTCCCAAAATTGCTATCACTGATAGAACTACAGTGATTAATAGAGGGGAAACTTGAGGGAAAATCTGAGTGGAAAGTAAGCCAAAGAAAGTGAGTAAATGGTGTATTTTAAACTTTGATGTACTGAAGATTTAAACAATATGTAACATAACTCATATTTCAGCCCAAAAGTTGTAGTTAAAATTGTTTTAGAGGGACCTTAACTTGAACTTTTAAAAACTGATTAAAAGAATCCAACATTTCTCAGAAAGCCACTTTTAAATATTGTCTTGACATCTTAAAAACCTTTTCCTCAGTTTGTTGTAAGAGTTTTCCTCCTGCCCCGTTTTTGTTAGAAGGTTCTTTTAGACGAACATTATAGCACCACTGACAAACATACTTAGGCCCAGCCCTCCTTCCCTCTCTTTCTCTCTCCGCACACTCCTGCCTACTGCCTCCTTAGTGGTGGTTTGCAGAGCCTGGGGGGAACTGCGAACTTGACTAGATACAAAGTGCTACCAAAATGCACAGTAAACAAGTTAAAAAAAAAAACCAAGACAGAAACATAAAATTATTCTGTAAATTCTCTTGGTTTCAGTCATTTTAAGAGTTTTCTTGTAGTAATGGAAAATACAAAATGTGCAGATAAAAATATGATTTTCAAGTTGTCAGTGTCCTTAAAGAAGATCCAGTATGGGAGACTCATCCCTTCTGCTATCACCAAAGTGCCACTGTGGGTGGTGCATTGAGATATGCTGTCTTTAAGGTGAGATGTAAATAGGGTTGCCAGATAGACCCCGCCAAAAAAACTGGACACACTTGATCGTGGGCGGGGGGGGGGACTGGTCAGGAGGTGAGCAGGGCAGGAAGCAGAGCTGGCGGGAGGTCCAGGGGCCACGGGGCTAGACAGGAGGAAGGGGGGGGCCGAGAAGCAGAGCTGGGGGGAGGGTCAGGGGCTGCGGGGCTCGATGGGAGAAGAGGGGGGCCCGGAGGAAGGGGGGCGGGAAGTAGACCTGGCAGGGAGGAGTGCAGCCACTGGCCGCAGCCGGAGTCTTTTGGGCCGCGCCCCCAGCAGGCACTCTCTTTAGTTGTGAGGAGAAGCCGGGCAGGGGCGGGGGAGAGGGTGGGAGTCACTCCTCCCTCCTGGCTTCTGCATGGAGACAGAGGTTCCCAGCTGAGAGGGGGGGCCATGATTGGCGCTGGGAGCCTCTGGTTGCATGCAAAAGCCAGGCGGGGTGAGTGGCTGGGAGTCCCTGCCCCCGCCCCGCCCCACCTGGCTTTTGTGTGCGACCACAGGGCTCCCAGCACCAATCACGGCCCCTCCTCCCAGTCGCTCCCCGCCCCCGCCAGGCTTCCGTCTGGCGCCCAGCCAGGAATTCAGAAGATACCAGACATTACACATGTCTGGTATTTTCTGAATTTTTCTCCTGGACAGACGGTGCAAATACCGGACTGTCCAGTAGAAAACCGGACAACTGGCAACCCTAGAAATGATGAGCATATCTGTCTCCACAGTTGGTTGCCAATGTGGAGGAGAACTATTGCATGGCCCTTCTAAAAAGGAGGAGGAAATAACCTTGATTTGCAGGATGCCCATCAACATTCTTTCTTTCACTAATGACTCATATGTTGTAGTTCTAATTCAGACAATAAATAAATAAATTAAATTAAATTAAAATAAAAAAATCACATCAATAGGAATTTTTCCTGATTCTGAATTGAGTAAGGTCTGCAAGATTTGGCCTATGTTAGAGGAAATTTGAGGAGCACAATATACTCTTTTCAGATATCCAAGGCTGTGTCTGAACTATTCTTGAGTGGATAATGACTGTCATATTTCCTGTGTTCACTATGAGTATCCAGTTGCATAATAAGAAACTGAATACAGAAGATACTATACAAAACTAAGTAAGTCCTCAGAAGTTGAGGATGCTTAGGATTTTGCAGAATGACACACTTTATTTTTGGGCCCTTGCTCTTGGTCATTAATCCAAACTTAAGACTTCTGAAAGGCATTTTTAAAGTGCTTGGAATCACTGGGATACTGGTTGATCAATTAAATACTTAATCCCTTCACCGCTG
The DNA here is from genome assembly GCF_049634645.1 of Pelodiscus sinensis. Lineage (NCBI taxonomy): Eukaryota > Metazoa > Chordata > Testudines > Trionychidae > Pelodiscus > Pelodiscus sinensis. The sequence goes on from NC_134716.1 coordinate 97,710,420, forward strand.
GGAATCAACAAGGCTCAATAACAGCTGCTCTGCAGTTCTTACAGCAGTGTATATTGCTTATTCTTGGCCAGGCTTTTGTAGACCACCAGTGTCAGAGTTCTTTATTTAATCCTATCAGCATATCATAAATCTGCCTTGAGCTATGGCTGTTTTGAAATTCTATGTTATGTATAGAACTATCACTCTTCTATCCATGAGCAATATTAATATGTCCTTTCTTGTCTCTCTGATTCGCATGTAATCATTTTAGAAAAGCAAACATTAGAAATAACATTCAGAATGTTAGTTCAGCCTCTTAGAAAGAACATGCAACTGTTTTGCCAAATATATTGAGGCAAAAATACATTAAAATAATGAATTCAAAAGCACTTAATAAACTATCAGGGCAAAATGAATGAGACATTTTCTCTTGAATTATACTTAATATTACAATATAGGCAATAAGTGTATTGTTTCTTGATTGGCTGATGCATTTTCCAGAATAGTACCCAAAGTATGTATCTGCTTGTTACACACACTATGGTTCTGCTCCTGTGCCCATTGCAGTCAATAGCAAAGTTCTTATTGATTCTAGATCAGATTCTTATACTGCACCCTTCACTGTAGCATGTGAATGCATTTTAAAGGCCTAATTCCCTACTACTGTCACTTTTACACTAGTATAATTCCAGGGACCTCAGTGGAATTCATATCAAATTTTGAGCAGGTAGAGAGTAAAACCCTTTATTCTTAAAGGTTGGTCTTTTCACATTTCTCATCACAAAATTCTCTGACAAACTTTATGTTGTATGATTGCTTATATAAGGATTAATGTATACATGAGTTATTCTGGGATAGCTATTCCAGAATAACACTGAGTATGGAAACTCGGGGACAGTGTCTATCCTGCACCCCTTTTCCAGAAAAGGGATGCAGATGAGACAAGTCGGAATTGCAAATGACGCGGGGGATTTAAATATCCCCCGCTTCATTTGTATAAACATGGCTGCCGCTTTTTTCCGGCTCGGGGCTTTAAATCAGGAATAAGGGACCTTTCGGAAAAGGCTTTATTTTCCGAACGATCCCATCTAGACTGGCGCTTTTCTCCGGCAAAGCCCCGAGCCGGAAAAAAGTGGCAGCCATGTTCATACAAATGAAGCGGGGGATATTTAAATCCCCCGCTTCATTTGCAATTCCGACTTGTCTCATCTGCATCCCTTTTCCGGAAAAGGGGTGCAGTGTACACACAGCCTTACTCTGGCTTTTCATTTGCCTTTTGGTATTTGAGTCACATTTTCAGTCTTTTTTTCCAAAACAGAAAGATCTAAGAAACTTTAAAATTAAAGCTCCAGCAATTAATGCACTAATAAACCTACCAGATAGTATGAGACTTGTGACAACATTTCAAGAGTTAGCAACACTTGATGTAGAATGGACAAGTTAAAGAGCTTGTCCATCAGCTCCCTTGACTCCAGGTTAAATGCTCTAGCACAGCCTCCAGAGCTTTCTTCTCAGAGAACACAGATAGAGCATTGGCATATTATGGAGTACGAAGGAGTTGACATGCAAAGAGGCACATGTGGTTGCAGGAAAAGTATGTGTTTTATTTGCAGTAGCTCAGATGTGAAACCTACTTGCAACAGCATTACTTCTGGGTGTAGAGATTTCAACTATAAGCCTTCCAGCTGTGTGAACTCCATTTGACCAACACAATGGTTTCACACCAGTGTAACCCTCACAGACTTTAATATAATTACTCCTGACTTACATCAGCATAAATTAGTTCAGGATCAGCCCTTTATGATTTGAAAAAATCTAGAGCTGGGTGTAGCAGTTGCATTCTTCTTGGTTAGCTCTTCTCATGTGTATATAAATGCAAGTCAAGCTGTCAGGATTATGGACTAATTACTTGTCAAATTTCCGTTTAGTCAGAACTTGATTTATTTATAAAGTCATCCATGGGTTTTATGTTTGTATAACTTTTTTATAATTGGCAAATCTATATTTTGCAAATCTCCTATGTTATCTCTGAATGCTTTCTCTTTAATAACAGATGGGGTGGATTTTTTATTTTAAATTATCATCTTTTTCAAATTCTTTGTAAAGTAAAATGAGCGAGACGAATATTAAGGTTTTTTAAAATGATACTACAGTATAGCTGGTTACCTCTATATAATCCACATCTCATTACATCTGATGGTGTAAAAGCCATTGTTCTAAATACAGTAAATACTCGTTTAACATGTGCCTGCTTAACATGTTTTCGCAATAGCACGATTTTTTTAGGGAACATTTTTCGAATAACACACGAAAATAATCAAGTGGCAGACTACTTTACATGGCGGTATAAATTGGTGAAAACAATGGTAATACGCACTAGTGGATGAATATACGTGGTCACAGCGTTCCTCCGCTCACTCACGTGTTTATCTTTGTGTTTTGACAAACCACAGTGACTTGAGTTGCTAGATATCTAATGTTGATGTTGATGACCCAGCACCAACAAAAAAGTGACTTTGCCATCACCAGCTGAAACTTCATCACCACCTTTTCCATTATTTTTAATGGGAAAATTGATTCCGCATAGCATATTTTCGCTGAGTACGAACATTTTCAGAAACACATCTATAGTGTTAAATGAGGAATTACTGTACATCTAATCCCAGATTTTCATCTAAAATTTGCAAATAAGTATAATTTATATCATGGGTTCAATGAAATCTCTGGATCTGAAAGATTCTGAACTTTGAAATGTTTTGAATCTGGATCTGAATTTTGTAACTGGAATCTCATTCAAATTTCCTCAAACCTATGGATACAGAAAGACAAATGTATTGCAGCAGAGTGACCATATGCAATGAATTGCAGGATCTGGACTTCATTTCTTGTGCATCATTTCTTGTGAAAAGCAAACTTACTTTTAAATTGGTATGAGTTTGTAGTGAAAATAAAAATAAAAAATGGGTATATGGCCTATTTTCTTTCCCAAACCAATGGTTTTCAATTGTCTTCAAATGTAATTGATCATTAATACAAACATTTCTAAACATGGCAACACAAACACACAATCGTAGTGCTTTCACTGTAAATCAGAAACTAATGTTTTTGTTAAACTATGATTTGTGATTTAATATACGCAGAATTTTTTTTGTATTTGATTTTGTTCAAAAATGTTTTTAACGTGTCTGAACAGCAGATGGCTATCAGAAAGAGTCTGTATTTAGCTTTGCACTTTCCACTCTGCATTCCTTTACTATTCATAGCACAGCACTCATACTTATCTTAAGTATACATAAAAGGAGGCAGTTTCATTTGCAGCTGCAGTTCCCCTAGAATGCTTTGAGTATTTACAGTACCATTTGTGACAAATCTTTTTTAAATGTTGAGGACCATTTGTTAGAAATAGCAGACAGAGTTCTGTCTAAACTTAGTTATACAACCCCAATGAAATGAGTGGGATTGCTATAGTGTAACTAAGAGGAGAAACTTCAGGGGGTAGCCGAGTTAGTCTGCACAGGAGGAGAAAGTGGCCCTGTGTTCTTAATGAGGGGCCACATCTTGCAATCACACCCAGGCATTTGAACCCCTCTGCTGGTGCAGAGCTAGCTGGGCTCTGAAGGACTGAGCATCTGCTCCCATAGAGCTAATTGTATGATCAGGACTTTTAAGTACTAAAGAAAGTCATAGAACAAAACATTTACATGATTGTTATCAAATTGATTGTGTATATTTATTAGATTGAATTTACCTCTAGCACATTAATGCCTTTAAATCAAGGGCAGCTACATAAGAATGACTTTGATTCCTTTGAACTTTTATTACTGAACATCATTTTGCTTCTATTGTTGGGAGAAAGCCAGGATATTTAAATAAATGAACTGAGATTAAAAAACAAAGTGTTAAAAAATTTCTATCAAAATAAGTTGACTCAGTGTTAGTAGAAAGATGGCATATTTTGAAACATTGCATTTTCAAAACACTATTTAATGTTTATTCTGTTGTTCAGTAGTCCCTTAAATACATTTTAATGGAACATTTGAAAGCAATTTTAGAAATGAATATGAATTCAAAATGTTTTGCCAAAAATTATATTGCAGACCAAATGCATGCTGCTCATTCATACTTGGACATCATCTAAGAAAGCTGAAGTTAATATTATATGATGATGTAACTAATAAAAATATGGCATTTTTCTGTTATGTAAATTAAAATTCCTTAAAACTGATGGACTAATGTCAGTGGCTCCTTTCATTATTCATCTCATGTATACATATTACAAAAGTAAATCCCATTTATTGGTATTTTATACATGCTTTATACTTGGTATCTTATCAGAGAGCAATATATAAAATACTTTTCATTTGTTATGATTGCCATAAACTTTGTTTTGTTTAAAAAGCAGAGGTCTCCAACACACACGCAGCTGGAGGAAGGTGGTTTTACATTTCACATCAAACAATAAAACTCAACATGCCAGAAATACATGCAAAGTTTTGTTCTTATCTCCGTTGTAAATGCAAACGAACAACTCCACATGCATGGCTGCATTGCAAAGCATTGTTTGAATTACATTAGGACTAATGTCATCTCACCAATAACAATTAACAAGACTTTAATCCATTCCCTCTGAGCTTTTCATTTCAACAACCAAAATGCCATCATGGCAAAAGAGTGCAGACAAATCTTTTTTCTTGACTCCATTAGGTAATTTGTATTGTCTTATAAAGCTTCTGGATATGAAACCATGTTCATCCATCCTAGGTCCATGCTGAGCTTTGATCAGGAGCCAGCCTTCAAAAGTCTGAATGATGATATCTTCAGGACGGAACTGCACAACATCCAATAAGACTTGAAAACTGGATTTGCCTTCTTCTGTGCTATTCTCTGCTGCAGCTGTAATTGTTGTTGCACGTCTGTTTTTCACCTCAGCTGTGGATGAGCCTGGCAATGCATATAAAAAGTGATCCAACTTGCATGCTTCCAGATCTTGGACAGCAAACTGCTCTTGATAACGTACAGGAGTTTCCACCCAGTGTCTTGTAATTACTCCTTCCATTGCTGAGAGAGAAATATGAGTTACTGCTTTCTGATAGCCAGAGAAAGCAATAGAGTCAGATTGGCGTAGTGAGCTCCTTCCAGTTGCATGCCTACTCCCAGACTAATTTATCAGTTGATGTAGCCTTTCATTTTTAGCACTGGCAGAGCTTAACACTTAATTGGACGCGATTCATGTTCATTTTTATACATTGACAATACAGTACTATTTATAGGACATGTGTCTTCAGTGGCTTTGACCATTTTTATGCATACACTAAGCAGTATAAATGAAATTTTATTGTACATTTTGTTCTTTTCACATTAGCCTGTTTGTTGTTATGACTAAATAAGGTATTTTAAAGGTTCTTTTAATTGCCTAAAAAGGAGTTTAGTGTTCTGTTTCTCAAGGGAAACTACCACAGAAGCTGTAAAAGTTATATTTCTTCTCATTGAAATAAGGAAATTATTTGGGGCAGGAGGACATGAGCTGTTTGAGAGTGTGAGAAAAACGAAGTAGGGTGTGGTTTCACTAGAAAGTTATCAGGTGCCTCTAAAGTTGTGGCAGAGGTTTTGCAGGAACCAAACCATGGGTGCTCCTGAGAAAGTTATTTGTGGTCTGTAGGAACAACTGAAAGGTAACTGAGATGCAGTTAAGGATCTTGGTGGTACAGTGGGAGAGACCTGTGATTTGAGTCTGACAGTGTGATGAAATATGAGTCTGCAATTCCAGACTATAGCTCAGACTCAAAAGACTGAGGCCTAGTCTATACTAACCCCACCATTGATCTAATCTTCATGACTTCAGTGTAGCTGAAGTAGATGTACTTATCAGAGTGTCTTGCATGCAGGACGGTCAACGGGCTGCTCTCCCATCAACACCAGCTACTCTTCTAAACAGACGTGATAAATCAATGGCTGGTTGATTGATCTCTGCAGTATCAATCCCCAGTACTGTGGAAACAAGCTCTCAATGAGCCCTGAAATCTCATAGTAAAAATGACAGTTGAAATAACTGGATGTCCTGAGTTTTGGTGAAATTGTGAAAATGGCTAACTTTTTTCTGATAGACTCATAGACTTTAAGGCCAGAAAGGATTAGCATGGTCATCTAGTCTGACCTCCTGCAATTGCCAGCTACCGAACCTCACCCATCCACTTCTGTAATACACCCATAATCTCTGGCTGAATTACTGAAGTCCTCAAATCATGATTTAAGGATCATCAAACTACAGAGAATCTACAATTTAAACAGGCAAGTGACCTGTGTCCTATATGGCAGCCAATCTGATCTAGGGAAAAATTCTTTCCTTACCCCAGCTATGGTGATCATTTAGACCTGAGCTTGTGGGGGAGACCCACCAGCCAGACATTTGGGAAAGAATTCTTTGTAGTAACTCAGAGTTCTCTTCACCTAGTGTTCCATCATCAGCTGTTGTGGATATTTGCTACTAGCTGAGACTGTTGTGGGCAGTCTCATCACACTATCCCCTGCATAAATTTATCAGGCACAGTCTTTAAACCAGTTAACTTTTTTTTTTGCCCTCACTGTGTCTCTTGGAAGACTGTTCCAGAACATCACTCCTCTGATGGTTAGAAATCTTGGCCTAATTTCAAGCCTAAAGTTATTGATGGCCTGTTTATATCCACATTCCTGTATCCACACTGGCGCTTAACTTAAATAACTTCTTTTCCTCCCTGGTATCTATCCCTCTGATGTATTTATAGAAAGCAGTCATATCTCCCCTCAGCTTTTGTTTGGTTAGACTAAACCTGTCAAGCTCTTTTAGTCTCCTCGCATAAAGTAGGTTTTCCACTCCTCTGATCATCCTGGTAGCCTTTCTCTGCACCTGTTCCAGTTTGAATTGATCTTTTGTAAATATGTAGTGTCCTGCATGGATACACAACTCATGTCCACAGATGTAGGTATAAAGTGGATATTCATGGAACTGCAGGGCTTCAGTAACAATGAGCAAGACTAGCATGGCCATGGCCAGTGAGGCTTTGTTTGCACTACGGATTTTTTTTGGAAAAACGACTGTTTTTCTAAAAAAACTCACAGAGCATCCACTGCCCAAGTGCGTTTTTGTGCAAAAAAATCAAAAGAATAGAGGGGTTTTTTCAGCATAGGTATTACTCCTTCTATGAGGAAGAACGTTTTTTCGCGAAAGAGCTCTTTTGTTAAAAGGGGTGTGTGGACAGGGAAGATGGGTTTTTTGCACAGAAAGAGGAAAAAGTACAGGTGCCCGTTCTGTGCATAGCAATCAGAGGTTACTTTCAAGAGAGCATCCATGCAGTCTGGACTCTCTCTTTCGCAAAAGCACATCACTTTTTTTAATGCACTTTTGCAGAGTGGATGCGCTCTTGCGCAAGAAGTTTTTGCAGAAGTTCTCTTTCGATAAAAGCTTCTTGTGCAAGAAGCCTGCAGTCTAGACGTAGCCTGGCTGGGCCAGAAACCACAGCAGCAAAAGCAGCAGCATGTCAGGCAAACACCAGACTCACTAGCAGCTGTCCCTGGTCATGCTAGTTTGTGCAGGTGGCTCACACACTCTCTTAACAGGAGCATTTTCCATGCAGCAGTCTGTGACTCCTGTCTGGGAGTGTGAGAACTGATTGTGCACAGCAGCATGAGCAGGGACAGCTGCTGTTGAGTCTGGCGCCTGCTCCAGTGGGAAGGGATGGGGCAGCATAACCATGCCAGAAGAGCTGTCTTCATGGGGCCTTGGCTCCTCAAGCAGTGGCCTGGCATGCCTGCACTGTCACTGCTGCAGTTCCTGGCTCAGTCACTGGACATGGCCCTGCTGGTCATTCATTGTCTCTAGTACCCTGCATTCCGTGTATATCCACATCTGCGGATATGAATTGTGTATGTGCACACAGGTTGGTGACAGACTTTGAGGAGCCCTGGCAATGTGACAGGGGGTTGGCTCCAGCCCCCAAAAGGGGTTAGGGTTAGGAGCAGCCAGCCCTTAGTGCTGCCTGAATTGTTCCATGCATGGCTCTGATGGTGATTTAAAGGGCCCAGAGCTGCTGGCCCTTTTTAATTGCTGGGCCCTGGGGCAACTGCCCCGTTTGCTTCCCTCTCCCCTTCCCCTTTGGCAGCCCTGTTCGCATATGGTTTTCTGCACACAGTATTCCAGATGAGGTCTCACCTATGCCTCGTATTATGATACTGACACATCCCTGTCTCTATTGGCACTATCTCACCAGAGCCATCTTAGACTGCATTCGATTTTTTTCATGGCTGCATCCCTTTGGTAACTCATAGTCATCCTATGATCAACTATTACATTCTGGTCTTTCTCCTCCTCTGTTGCTTCCAACTGATAAATCCCCAGTTCATAGCAAAAAATCTTGTTGCTCCTATATGCATGACCTTGCACTTTGCACTATTAAATGTCATTCCATTTCTATTATTCCAGGTTTCAGGGTTATTCAGACCTTCTTGTATGATATAGAGTTCTCCTCCATATTGGCAATACCTCCTAACTTTGCATCATCTGTACATTTTATTAGCACAATCCCAGTTTTTGTGCCAATATCATTAATAAAAATGCTAAATAAGATTGTTCCAAGACTGATCCCTGACGAACTCCACTAGTAACCTCCCTCCAGCCTGACAGTTCACCTTTCAGGTACTATGCCTGTTAACCAGTTCCTTATCAACTTTTAGTTCTCATATTAATACCCATCATCTCCAATTTAACTAATAGTTTCCTATCTGGAACTGTATCACATTCCTTACTGAAATCCAGGTGGATCAGATCTACTGCTTTTCCTTTGTCTAAAAAATCAGTTATCTTCTCAAAGAAGATCCGGTAGGTCTGGCACAGTGTTTCTTAAACTGTGTTTTGCGGCACACTGGTGTACCGCGGAGAACAACAGAGTTCAAAATGGCCACTCTTAAAGGGGCAGGCGACCTTTTTTTTTGGCCCAATAACTTTCCCCCCGACCCTTTTTCCCCTCTGACCTTTTTTTTTTCCTAAACAAAAAGTCCTTGGTATTCCTCATAAAAAATATTATTTGGTGTTCCTTGGTCTTAAAAAGTTTAAGAAACACGGTCTGGCACAATCTCCCTTTTGTGAAACCATGTTGTATTTTAATCTCATTTACCATTTACCCTTGTGGGTTTAATGACTTTCTCTTTCAACATTTGTTCCAACATCTTGCATAAAACTGAGGTCAAACTAACAGGCTTGTAGTTTTTTGCTTTCTTAAAAAATAGATGTGATATTAGCAGTTCTCCAGTCACAGGGTAAAACTGAGTTTACAGGATCATTAAAAATCCTTGCTAGTGTGCTTGCAATTCCATGTTCCAGTATTATTCTTGGACAGGGATTATCCAGCCTCTCTGATTTGTATCATTATGCTATTTGAGTTTTACTTTCACCTCGGATGTGGTAATTTCTACCTCCATATCCTCATTTCCATTAGCCCAATGACACTATCCCTAAAGTCTTCATTACTCTTATTAAAAACAAAGGCAGAGTATTTGTGGAGATATTGGGCCAGGCTTAGATTAGCTTTAATCTTCACCTCACCATCAGTGTTTAGTAGTCCCACTTCTTTTGCTGTTTTCTTTTTATTTATATGGCAATAGAACCTTTTAGTATTGGTTTTAACTTCTTTTGCAAGGTTCAACTCTGCTTGGCTTTTTTCAGTTCTCACTTTTTCCCTATCCTTTTTGACCTCCAAGAGGTAGGTTCTTGGCAGAGTTCAACACTTTAGATGTGTTAACAGTTAAAGAGACCATCAACTGTCAGGATTAGTGTTAGCCCGTTGGTCCAAATTGCAGCATAGCAATGCTCCAGAAGGCCCAGATGCAAGAAAAGTTTGGGGCCTCATTCTAGATTCAAAGCTTGTTTCTCTCCAGTTCCTCATAGCTCCAGATCAGCCCCACTGAGGGTGGGTATGTTTACACTGCAGAGTTTTGTCAGAAAAACAGCTATTTTTCCAGCAAAACCCTAGTTACGTTCACGCTGCAATCGCATTCTTCCAAAAGTAAATTGAAAGAACAGAAGGGTTTTCCTGGCATTGGCAATCCTCTTTCTACAAGGAAGAAGCCTTTTTCCGAAAGAGCTCTTTTGGAAAAAGGCGTGTGACGATGGGGAAGAGAGAATTCTTTTGAAAGAAGAGGGAAGAGGAAAAAGCACAGGTGCCCAGGTAGCCACTCCATCCATAGTAATCCCAGCTTACATGCAAGATAGCATCCATTCAATGTGGACACTATCTTCTGAAAAAGCAGATTGCTTTTTCTATGCACTGTTGTGTGTGGACGCTGTCTTTCAGAAGAAGTTTTTTCAGAAGATCTCTTCTGAAAAAAGGATCTTCCAAAAGAAGCCTGCAGTCTAGACATAGCCTGTCCCAGCTCCTTCCTAGCTTCCCTTCCCCTCCTTCATGGTCCTCTTACAGACCCTCAGCTCTTTCTGTGTCTCCACCCTCTAGTTCTGATCCAAGCTCCTCCCAGCACTCCTTTATTCTCTCACCAGCCTTCTTCAGTTCAGCCCTCAGCTCCCCCAGTTCTGACCCAATCACCCCACACAAGCCCTTTTAACTTCCCTCCTGCCCAACACTTTCCTGATCCCTCCTCCCCACCAATCCCCAACAGCTGCTTTAACCCCTGCCCCCTTCCTCAGCTCAGCTATATAGCCCCCCCCCATTCTTCCATCACAGCACTCCCCAGTTCCTGCATGCTTCTCCACACTATGCAAAAGGGCTGATGATTTTATCTTGTGCTCTGTCTCTTGGGGTATGTCTACACTACCACCCTAGTTCGAACTAGGGTGGTTAATGTAGGCAACCGAAGTTGCAAATGAAGCCCGGGATTTAAATATCCCGGGCTTCATTTGCATCTTGCCGGGCGCCGCCATTTTTAAAGCCCCGGTAGTTCGGACTCCATGCCTGCGGCTACACGTGGCACGGAGTAGGTACTTCAGATTAGGCTCTCTAATCTGAACTACCGTTACTCCTCGTGGAACGAGGTGTACCGGTAGTTCGGATTAGAGAGCCTAATCCGAACTACCTACTCCATGCCGCGTGTAGCCACGGGCACGGAGTCCGAACTACCAGGGCTTTAAAAATGGCGGCTCCCGGCAAGATGCAAATGAAGCCCGGGATATTTAAATCCCGGGCTTCATTTGCAACTTCGATTGACTACATTAACCACCCTAGTTTGAACTAGGGTGGTAGTGTAGACATACCCTTGGTGGGGACATGTTTCCCATGTCCGATCCCCCTTGTATGCATGTTCTGCAATTTCCTCCACATCTTCTGTATACATCCTTCCTGGCTGCTCACACCTGGGGTGCCCTTATTACCTTGAGGGCCCTGGTGCCCCTCTTCAGTGTGGTGTGATGACAGGGCCCAGCTTCTGATGGACTAGTGGTCACATGATGCATATGCAGCTAGATCTGAGTGATCTTCACTCTGGATGGGCCCCTATAATGTTGTGAGCCTTGGGGCAACAGCATCGTTTGCATCTTTATAACTATTCCACTGGGTACCAGCATCCTTTCTCTTCTGGGGCTCACTGGCTTAGGTCCAAGGCCTAGATCACAAGTGAATCTGGATGTGGATTCAAGCTGAAAACCTCTCCAATCTCCCTGCTGCTCAGTGGCCCAAGAGAGGATAAGCCCTGGAAACTATTAGTAGTTTTCTTAATGATCCCAAGGGGAATACAGCTGATGTGAAAGACAAATACTCCAAATCTTTTTAAGTTCTTAAGAAAAGTGTCCATATCTGTTTTTGCTATCTGCTCAGGAAAGTCTCTTTCATGGAGTTCAGTAAGAGAAAGCAGTATAGACTGTGGAAACTAAAGACTAAAGTGTTTGTTTCCTCAAATAGCAGTAATGCTGAGGATTACAAACTAAATTATAGTTGTATTCTCTCTCTCTCTCTCTCTCTCTCTCTTTCTCTCTTTTTTTTTTTTTTTTTTTTTGGCTTTTGTTCTGTGGAATACTCTTGTCTCTTCCTCTTTCCTGATAGCGAAAACAGTAAGCAAGCCTGCATATGAACTCTGAAAGTTAATGGACTATGGAAACATCAAGAAACATCAAGTTTTAATAGCCCACTGTTTCCCAAATAGTGCTCTGCAAAACCCCAGGGTTCCACAAAGTGAAAGTAAGGGTTCCGCAAGATCCCAATCACTCTCCCCCACCCCCGCGCCGGAACTGGTCTTAGGGGCAGGCTAGGTTTTTTTTTTTTTGCTTGACATTTCCTTCCCCCCCCCCCCCCCCCAGCTTTTTTTTTTTTTTTTTTGGTCGACCAGTTTTCCCTGACGTTTTTTTATAAAGGGTTCCATGGCCAAATAAAATTGGGAAACACTGTAATAGCCTATCTCAAAAGAGTCTCTCTCCCCTTTATTTATATATATATATGTATATATACACACACACAAAACACACTTGCCAGATTACACATATAAATGAACAGACTTGAGATATTTTCTTAGTCATTATGCATGTTAGAGTTGCTATTTTATTTTCAGAAAATGTAAAGCCCGATATGCTAATTGAGAACATTATTTAAAGGCTGGTCATTAATGACTCAGACTGACTTTGAACAATATTAACTTAGTTCATTGAAGGCTTATGCCTACTGCAAGAAGGGAATGAGCATGCTTCTTTATTAAAAGCCTGGGTATTCTTTTGGCAGTGTCCAGCAAATAATGCTGTGTTTTTAGGATGGGATTCTAATTGTACAGTTTATGAAAGTATTAGCAGAGTAATGAAACCTCGCCCATTATCCGTTAAACAGCTGTTTTCTATTTTATAAACCTGAGTGACTCAACCAATGGACGAATTGTATCCCTTGTGTGAGGTAATATACTCTGTTGGTTGTCTTTAGCCAGACAGGACAGATGTTATGTCTTTAAAAATCGTTAAATCATTTAAATTTATTGTTTGCAAGTCTTATTATTCCTACTGGGTTCTGTTCTCTGATACTCTGGTTTAGCTCACTTCAGTTTTGTGCTCTGTCCATTAACCTTCTCCATATTGACACTGAAACCTTTAAAAAAAGAAAAAGCTGTTAACTTTTTCTGGTGAGAGTGGGCTGTCTCTCAGTAGAGCCTTTCTTTGAGGCAACTTGGTAGACTGCTGAAGTTTTAATGAAAAATATTAGTACATACCCTGTAAGACATAATTATGCTTGTTTTTAACTACATAAAGCTGTTTAGTTCCTAGTCCTTTAAATATCTCCTATCAGACATATTGAGAGCAATAGGTATGATCTAATTAGTGAATAATGGCTTGAATTCCCCTTAAATATACAAATTAGGCAAGGCTATATAGGTGTTACTACACCATCATTCTCCATAATAGGAGTCTGACAGCCTCTTATCGTCTACCTCTAACATCTTTCTTCTCTACTTCTCATCTTGGTCTCTCCCACATCTGAGGTCAGGTCTATGCTACTGAAGAAAGTTGATTTAAGATATGCCACTGTAGCTATGAGAATAGCATGGCTGGTGTCGATGTACCTTAAGTAGAATTTCTGACCCTCCCTGCAGGAGGTCGACAGGAGGAAATCTCCATTGACTTCCCTTACTCCTCACTATTTGGTGGAGTATTAGGGTCGACAGGAGTGCCATCAGAGATTGATTTAGTGAGTCCGTACTAGCCCTGCTAAATTGAACTCTGGGACATTGATATCTGGAGCTCAGAGCTGGGACAGGGCAGGAAGGGTACTGTAGGAGGTGAAGGTCGTGGGCTTTGTGAGCAAGTTAGGGTGCAAGAGGGGTTCTAACCTGGGCAGGGGTTGGGCTAAAGGAGGGGGTTGAGGGTGTATGCGGTGCTCACCTCAGGCAGCTCCTGGAAGCAATTGGCATGTCCCTCCTATGGGAGAGGGAGAGTTCTTAGAGAGAGGGCCAAAGGGCTCTGCAGTGACATCATCGAGGATAGTGTTCCTGACAGCTAATAATTCCACAGGGATTTCAAAAGCTTCCACCTCTCCCCCCCATCAAACTTAGCCTGGACCAGTCCACACAAGAGATTCATTTCCTTGACACTACAGTACAATTAAATGATGACCACGTCGCTACCACCTTATACCAGAAACCTACCAACCATTATTCTTACTTACATGTCTCTAGCTTCCATCCAGGACACATAACATGATCAATTGTTTACAGCCATGCCCTAAAGCAAGCTATACTGCTGCGTAGGAAAGTTAGAAAATATGGCAAAAGACCACCTTGGCATAACCAGAAGATCTTGCATGATCTAAAAATACAAAAGGAGTCATATAAAAATGGAAACTAGACAAATTACAAAGGATGAATCTAGGCAAACAGTACAGGAATTCAGGGGCAAGATTAGAAAGGCAGAGGCACAAAATGAGCTCAGACTAGCTACAGGCATAAAGGAAAAGAAGAAGACATTCTATAAATATATTAGAAGTAAGAGGAAGACCAAGGACAGGGTAGTCCCATTGCTCAGTGAGGTGGGAGAAACAGTAACAGGAAACTTGGAAATGGCAGAGATGCTTAATAACTTCTTTGTTTCAGTCTTCACTGAGAAGTCTGATGAAGGAATGCCTAACATAGTGAATGCTAGTAGGAAGGGGGTAGGTTTAGAAAATAAAATATAAAAAATAACAGGTTAAAAATCACTTAGAAAAGTTAGATGCCTGCAAGTCACCAGGGCCTGATGAAATGCATCCTAGAATACTCAAGGAGCTGATAGAGGAGGTATCTGAGCCTTTAGCTATTATCTTTGGAAAATCATGGAAGACAGGAGAGATTCCTGAAGACTAGAAAAGGGCAAATATAGTGGAACGAGGTGTACAGCTAGTTCGGATTAGGAAGCCTAATCCGAACTAGCTAGTCTGTGCCGCGTGTAGCCGCGTGGCACGGGGTCCGACCTAGCCGGCATTTAAAAATGGCGCTGGACGGCTTTATGCAAATGAAGCCCGGGAAATTCAAATCCCGGGCTTCATTTGCAACTCCGTATGACTACATTACCCCCCCTAGTTTGAACTAGGGGGGTAGTGTAGACATACCCTCAGAGAGTAGTTATTAATGGTTCACAATCCTGCTGGAAAGATATAACTAGTGGTGTTCAGCAGGAGTCTGTTTTGGGACCGGCTCTGTTCAATATCTTCATCAACGATTTAGATATTGGCATAGAAAGTACACTTATTACATTTGCAGATGATACTAAGCTGGGAGGGGTTGCGACTGCTCTGGAGGATAGGGTCATAATTCAAAATGATCTGGACAAATTGGAGAAATGGTCTGAGGTAAATAGGATGCAGTTTAATAAAGACAAATGTAAAGTGCTCCACTTAGGAAGGAACAATCAGTTTCACACATGCAGAATGAGAAGCAACTGTCTAGGAAGGAATACAGCAGAAAAGGATCTAGGGATCATAGTGGACCACAAGCTGAATCTGAGTCAACAGTGTGATACTGTTGCAAAAAAAGCAAACATGATTCTTGGATGCATTAACAGGTGTGTTGTGAGCAAGACACGAGAAGTCATTCTTCCACTCTACTCTGAGCTGGTTAGGCCTCATTTGGAGTATTGTGTCCAGTTTTGGGCACCGCATTTCAAGAAAGTTGTGGAGAAATTGGAAAGGGTCCAGAGAAGAGCAACAAGAATGATTAAAGGTCTAGAGAACATGACCTATGAAGGAAGGCTGAAAGAATTGGGTTTGTTTAGTTTAGAAAGAGAAGACTGAGGGGGGACACGATAGCTGTTTTCAGGTTATCTAAAAGGGTGTCATAAGGAGGAGGGAGAAAACTTGTTCATCTTGGCCTCTGGGGATAGAACAAGAAGCAATGGGCTTAAACTGCAGCAAGGGAGGTTTAGGTTGAACATTAGGAAAAAGTTCCTAACTATCAGGGTAGTCAAACACTAGAATAAATTGCCCAGGGAGGTTGTGGAATCCCCATCTCTGGAGATATTTGAGAGGAGGTTAGATAAATGTCTATCAGAGATGGTCCAGACAGTATTTGGTTCTGCCATGAGGGTAGGGGACTGGACTCGATGACCTCTCAAGGTCCCTTCCTGTCCTAATATTATATGAGTCTATGAAAATACAACTCCATTTGCTGCATGCTCACAGACAGAGGCAAACACCTATAGGATCTCTATCAGGCATTCTTAAAACTAAAATACCCACCTGGGGAAGTGAAAAAAACAGATTGACAGAGCCAGGCAAGGATCCAGGCATCAGCTTCTTCAAGACAGGTCCAACAAGGAAAATAATGGAACACCACTAGACATTACCTACAGCCCTCAACTTAAACCCCTCCAGCGCATCATTAACAATCTACAACCTATCCTGGAAAATGATCCCTCACTCTCACAGGCCTTGGGAGACAGGCCAATCCCCACCTACAGACAACTCCTTAACCTGAAGTAAATTCTTTTCAGCAACCACACATCACATCTCAAATATACTTACCCAGGAATCTACCCCTGCAATAAACCCTGTTGCCAACTCTGTCCACACATCTACATAAGCGACACTATCACAGGATCTAACCATATAAGTCAGAACATCAGAGGCTTATGCAACTGCTCATCCTCTAATGTGATATATGCCATCAAGTGCCAGCAATGCCCCTCTGCCGTGTTTATTGGCCAAACTGGACAGTCTCTACGACAAAGTTTAAATGGACATAAGTCAGATATAAGAAATGGTAATACCCAAAAGCCTGGAGGTGCACATTTTAACCTGCCTGGGCACTCATTAATGGATTTAAAAGTAGCCATTCTTCTACAAAGTAATTTCAGAAACCAGCTACAGAGAGAAACTGCGGAACTAGCCCTCGTATTAAATTTGACATTATAGTCTGAACAAAGACGTGAACTGGATAGGCCATTATATTCAAAACCCAAATGACATCAAAAGCTAAATATGGGACACTTCTAAATATGGGCCACTCAGCCTCATTAGCATAAGCATATATATATACAGGGCTTGATAAACGGTGGCAAAACCTACTCGCCAGCCCCGCACTGTGCATGTTCAAGACCCGCATTGCGCATGCGCGCGCCGCTGATAAATGGGGCAACCGGCTGAAATCTACTCGCCATGCCATGGGTGAATAGATTCAGTGAT